>NC_052166.1:28476043-30914803 GCF_902713615.1 Scyliorhinus canicula | reverse complement strand
TGCTGGACAACAGCAGCTTATACAGATGCTCAAAGAATGTCACAGAATCAAATAATCCCTACAGTGCAGTGGGAAGCCACTCGGTCCATTGAATCTGTACTGACCCTATGAATGAGCACTCTACCAATGTCCACCCCATTTGATCCCCATAACCCCGTAACCTAAACTGAACATCCCTGGACACTAAGTGGCAATTTAGCATGGCCAATCCACCGAACCTGCACATCTTTGTGGGAGGAAACAAGAGCACCTGGAGGAAACCCACGCCGACATGGGAAGAAAGAACAAACTCCACACAGTGACCCAAGGCCGGAACTGAACCTGGACCCCTGGAGTTGTGAGGCAGAAGTGCTAACCACTGTGCCACCATGCCGTCAGATGTGTAGGTTAGGTTACGGGGTTTTGGGGACAGAATGGAGTGGACATGGGTAAAGTGCTCATTTGTAGGGTTGGTGCAGATTTGATAGGCCGAATGGCTTCCTCCTTAGATGTAAAAGAAACCTATCCCTTCTGTCATATTTATTGACATAAGCAAAATCAGAAAACCTCCACTCCTCCTCATTTTGACATCAAAAATCAATCTTTTTGATTGAGTGAACAGTCAGTGTTACAAAATAACGCATTCCTGATGAATTTTAACTTTCTGACTAATATTAAGACTGCCTGTGTGTGTGTTAAAATATAGATTATTGCGTTTGGCAAAAAAATACTTATTTCATGAAATGCTACCTCCCCTGTAAAAAGCTGCTGTCAGAAAAATGGTTCTGTCGTTCATAGAATCAGCAAAGTGATTCATTTTAGCTTCCTGGCTCCAGCAAAACGGCAAGAAGAGAATGGCATGACCCAGTCACAGCATGAAGCAATGTGAATAAGCCAAGTGGCAGACAAACAAGGAAAAAAAACAAAGCCAGAGTGAATTTCAAGATTAAAACTATTGATTTCGAAACTGAGATGATACAATAACTTTAGATATTTCTATCACCTGTAAGCTTTGAGTCTCTGGCTGCAGCTTGAGTAACGAAGATGCACTTCAGAAATCTAATCGGCTCAAAAATGGCAACCAACGTGCATTGTAAACTCTACTTCTGCAGTGTTGTATTATTTCATTTGAAACAAATTAAGCTCAGGAAATCATGAGACTGATGCATGTTTTCTCATGGCATACATACGCATGTTCAGTCTCCGAGTGGATTCTTGGCATATTCATATTCTTTATTGAGATGACAGAAACTTTTGAGGAAAGCTAGCCAGCCGCTTGCAAAAGTATTCAGGTGATTTTTCTCAAAACTCGTTACCAAAGGTTTTCTTCGTCTTCACTTCACAATTTGAAAATCCTGATCAATTTTGTCATCTGTATTGTCAGTATCGTCATGATTTCTGTTGAGGCACCCTTCCATGCGTACCTTTGGTATACTATTTATTTTCCTTTTTTTTGGCAGTCGACTAATTTCTATGATACACAGATTTTGCCGTTATAGACCGCGAAGATAAGCTGTTTCTTTGCGATGACTAATGGATATTATGTTCTCCTACATTTCCAACAGACTCTGAGCTTTGCAGAGTTAACAGCAAAGGAATTTTAAAAAATAATTGAACTACTTTTTACACCATCGCACTTTAAAAACTGCGCTGACACACAGGGTTGGATTTTATGGGTGCCTGGGGATGTACAGGCTAGCCAATGTCTCTGTCACATTATTCAAGGCCCCACCACTGCCCCACCCCTCCCAAACATCCCTCCATAAAATGGGAGACAGGCCAGGGGCAGGCAGGAAGTCATTTGGAAGCTGAAGCTGCATTTTATGAGCAGCAGCCCATCTTTAAAAATGATGGGGGAGGGCTGTTCCATTCCGCAAACACAGGCCGGGATTCTCTGAAATCCCGGCCAAGTGTTGGCGCCGGCATAAACACCGGAGTGGTGCATGCCGACGTCAATAGGCCTCCTGGTCCAACGGTTCAGCGTCCCCCAGGGGGCCAGCATGGTGCCGGAGTGCTGCGCGCTGCCCCGGCGCCGAAAGGTTGGAACCACAGTGGCGGGGCTCAGCGGAACTCGGCGGGAATTCGGTCATCGATCGAGAATCGCCGCGGGGGCCGCTTTTCCATTGGAGCTGATTCTCCGGTCGCCACGCGATTCTCCGATCCGGCGCAGGCTTGGAGAATCCCGGCCTGGGAGTTTAATTGGATAGCTCTTGAATACAGGCAGGCAGATGATAATGTGTGAATAATGTCATAGAATCATAGAATTTACAGTGCAGAAGGAGGCCATTCGGCCCATTGAGTCTGCACCAGCCCCTGGAAAAGCACCCCACTTAGCCGACACTTAACCCTTTGTAGATTAAGTTGTATTTTCTAATCCATGTTAATTTTAAAATCTGGTTACATTTGTTAAGATAAGCGGGGTGAACAGGAGTAGTGTATCATAATCCAATTTTTTTCATCTTTAACAAATGATTTTTTTCTTTGTTGTTAAAACTAATTAATGATCCTATGACTGGTCCTCCACATTTGATTAAAAAAGGTAAAAGTTATGCTGTGGGATTCTCCATCGGCGGGATCCTCAGTTTCGCCGGCAGCGCACCCACACCCTCATGTTTCCCGATGGCTTGCGATGGCCACAATGGGAAACCCCATTGGCTGTTTGAAGGACTGGAGAATTCCGTTGCCGACAGGTGCACACCACGCCAGAAAACGGGGCTGGCGGGATGGAGAATCCCACCTGTATGGTCTTTTGAGCCAGGGTTTAATTCTGGAATCTTCCCATCCAGATGTTGACCTTGGGTAGGGTGCTCTTTCCAAGAGCCGGTGCAGACTCAATGGGCCGAATGGCCTCCTTCTGCACTGTAAATTCTATGATAACACCAACTGGGATCGTGACATATCAATCACTAAACATTGCTCCACAGGTTAGCAAGGTCATAAAAAAAGGAAACCAACCATCAGGCTGCATTTGTATCGAATTGAAAAGTAGGTACGCAGTTCTGGTCACCATATTCTCAATGCAATGGGGAGGATCAGTTAACGAGGATAATACCAGAAATGTATGGGCATACATAACATGGAAAGGATGAAAGAGCTGTGTCTTTCTCTTGAAAAGATAAGTCTGGGAGGTGACCAAAACTGAGCTCTTTAAAATTATGAAGGGTTTTAATAGAATGGATACAGAGAGAATGTTTACTCCTTCGGCAAGAGCATAACTAGAGGCCATCATTTTAAGATTGTCACCACAAACTCCAACTGGGAATTCAGAAGAAACTTCCTCAACCAACGCACAATAAGAATGAAGAACTTGTGTCCACAGGGGGTGGCTGAACCGACTAGCATTGGAAGCAAGTGAGGGGAAGATAGATAAGGACAAGAGGGAGAAGAGAATAGAGGGATAAATGATCGATTTCAATGGGAGGAAGCTCAAGTGGAACGTAAACACTGGCATGGACTGAATGGGTGAAGTGGTCTGTTTCTGTGCCATGTATCTGATGTAATTCTACATAAGATGCTGAATGGAGCAATAATATTCCAAATAATAAAATGCTTTCAATGTAAAATAAGTGTTGTTACTATAAGACCACAAGGTAAAACATTTTAAAACCAAAATTATGAATGGATATTAAAACAGATGAACACTTATAGGCTGGGATTTTCCAGCTGCTCTGAGATAGAGCTTCTGATTGTGGAGGTGGTGCGCCATTGGTTGACAGTGAGATCTTCCAGGTCCGTTGAAGATAATGGTATTTTCCATGTGTGTTGAGGATGAGAAATTGACTTATTTTATGTCTCTTTTTTTTGCAGTAATGTTATTAATATCTGTGTTAAAATGCATCTAGACAGTATGGCTGCTGGAACTGTGATTAAAAGTGAGATATTGGGTTGCATTCTCCATCGACGGAATCCTCCGCTTCGCCCAGGGATTTACGATGGCGTAGGGGGTGTCCCATTGGCCGGCTGCTGGGACGCACTTTCATTAGAAAGACGGAGGTTGAGGGGGGGACCTCTTTGAGGTCTACAAAATCATGAGAGATAGAGACAGGGTGGATAGCAAGAAGCTTTTTCCCAGAGTAGGGGACTCAATTACTAGGGGTCACGAGTCCAAGGTGAGAGGGGAAATGTTTAAGGGAGATATGCGTGGAAGGTTCTTTACATATTGCCGGCGGAGGTGGTAGAGGCGGGCATGATAGCATAATTTAAGATGTATCTAGACAGATACATGAATGGGCAGGGAGCAGAGGGATACAGATCCTTAAAAAATAGGCAACAGTTTTAGATAGAGGATCTTGGTCGGCGCAGGCTTGGAGGGACGAAGGGCCTGTTCCTGTGATGTAATTTTTCTTTGTTCTTGGGGGGCGCGCCACACCAGAAAGTGGGTGCAGAAGGACGGAGAATCCTACCCATTATGTTTGGTCCTGGCTAAGCAAGTCATGGGAGATCCTGGAACAGGAGGCACAAGAATGCTGTGCGCTTTGAGTAAAACAAAATAACTAATGGAAGGGGACAGGTCTGCCTGTAAAGGCAGTTTCCTATCGGACTCAAAGTTGAACAGAAGTGTTGTTAGTTTGGTCTGCAAAAGCGTTCTCCCTCCGAGGACACTGTGCCATGGCAGAGTGGCACAGTGGTTAGCACTGCTGCCTCATAGCGCCAGGGACCCAGGTTCAATTCCGACCTTGGTTGACTGTCTGTGTGGAGTTTTCACTTTCTCCCCGTGCCTGCGTGGGTTTCCTCCGGGTGTTCCAGTTTCCGCACAGTCCAAAGATATGCAGATTAGGTGGATTCGCCATGTGGAATTGACGCTTCATGTCCAAAAGTTTAGGTGAGGATTCTGGGGTATGGGGATAAGGTGGAGGCATGAGTCTAGGTAGGTGCTCTTTCAGAGCGTTGATGGGCCGAATGGTCTCCTTCTCTACTGTGATTCTATGATTCTACAATTCGAAAATAAGCAAGTAAAACCTGGTTGCTAACATTTTCCATAAGAGGTATTTGAAACACCTAGGATTGTTTAATTGGAATGCAAGTTTCAGAAGCAAGTCAAGATGTTGTAACTGGTAATCATACAGCTATTTCTTTGTTGCTAATGTGCTTAATTCTGTGTTCAAATTAATGTTTCTTTTAACATAAAAGCAATCTACTGATAAGCGTGATCACTCCTGTGATGCAGTAACATTTCCTCAGTTTTACCAAATACAAAACAGTTGGGGATCTTAACCAAAATTGGGGTTCTGAGCCAGAACCCATAACACATGTGTCACTGGCCAAAGAATTATTGAATGATGCAGACTAGAAGGAGCCTCTGTCTGCTCATTGCTTGAACGAACCAATTAATCCCTTTTTCTATTTCCCATAGCCCTATAATTTCTTTCCTCTCGTGCACTTATCCAATTTCACTTTGAATCAATCAACTTCTGCCACCCTTCCAGGCCACTCTGTTCTTTCATTATTTTTACTGCAGCCCCCTTGTTCTCTCTCGTCGAGTATGTATCTTAGATTTCCCCTTTCGCTTGCCCATTTTCTTCTTTCTATCCAAACTCCCTGTTTGGGAGGTGGGAGCAAAATATTGAGTTGCCATCCTATCCAAAAGTCAACTTTTAAAGCAAAGGTAGAGACCAAAAATGTCAAGACTTGCTGTTACAGCCCAGCCCAGATGTTACGACCGGATAAGCTAGATTCCCAGGGTGGAACCCGGCATGATAGATCTAACTGTTATTATTTTGTTTAGACGCAGGGAAAGCTGTTGCTAAACAGAGCCGCAGGAGTCCGCTGATGTCTTTTAACAATAGAACAAAACATTTATTAAACAAGAAAAGATGACCAATCTTACTCTACTCCTTTGAGTAGATCTTTTCTGCTTTACGGACAGAGGTGCCTATTTTAATAGCTTCATAAGAAGTGTCTCAGTAATGCTGCTGATGGAGTATCAATCCCCTGCTTTGCGTTCCGGTGCCGTTCGTTGGGTATCTTTTTCTTCCATCTCATCTGCCTGGCCAAGAAAAATGTAATATCCAGCATTCATATCAAGTGGTATTTTGGTATTTTCATTACACTTTGGGGACCCAGCCATTTCAATCAATTCTCCCCGGAGGGCAACAAAGATTTGGAACTTTGATAGTAATTTTGAATTCTCCATGCATTGTTTCCAACAGCTTCGAGTCGAAATGAGGGACCACTGTAATCGTTCTCTGCAGATAATCCTCAAATGGGCATCAAATTATATTGTTTACAAGGACACTTAATTATTGTACATCAGCCTGTTTAATCACTAATATGCCCACTGGACGGACTGAAACATGAACAAATGGCAGTTAGTTTCTCTTATGAAGAGAGGAAGTTGCCACATCCTCTCATTGAAACTTCTTGTGTTAATCGTTAAGATCATGAGGAACTGGAAACTGTTGAAACATATTTTAACCATGCCTCAATATGTATGCTTGGCTGAGAGTTCAGAGTCCCATGGAACAATTAAATTATGTTGTGATTCAGCTGGGGAGAAGATTAACAGCTTTACGATGTATTATATTATTTTTTCTGTTATCCCCTTTGTCAATGGCGCAATCTTCAGTTCCACAAGATAATGAGGTATCAACTTCTGGATTCTGTTAAAGACATTTTAGATGACACATTATAATGGAATTTATACGGGCAGCACGGTGGCCTAGTGGTTAGCACAACCGCCTCACGGCGCTGAGGTCCCAGGTTCGATCCCGGCTCTGGGTCACTGTCCGTGTGGAGTTTGCACATTCTCCCCGTGTCTGCGTGGGTTTCGCCCCCACAACCCAAAAATGTGCAGAGTAGGTGGATTGGCCACGCTAAATTGCCCCTTAATTGGAAAAAATAATTGGCTAATCTAAATTTATAAAAAAAAAATAATGGAATTTATAGATTTGTAGCAATAGCAGCTCCTTTAGTAGTTGCACACATGACCATTGTTACTATCGAGCTCATTCGCTCTAAAAAGTGTGTACACCGGGTTAATGGGCATGGAAGTGCCATTAGTTGTCATGGGAGAGGGGGGGTTATGAGAATCCATTGGGGTGGGTGGGGGCATGTGTTGATATGGCCTTTTCACTTTACTTCTCAAAATGTTCATAAATCCAGACCATGGTTCATGACTCCTCTGAGATCTGTGAACCTCGAGTCGTGGTGAAGCTGGCTTCACTCAACAAGAATTACACGGTGGGGGAGGGGGAGATTGGGGGGCTGGTGTGGGGCACACACCCAGCCATAGAATAGATGCAGCATGAGTTCAGGGTCCTGACTTGCTAGCTACACCCTTATCCCTGGCCACCGAAAATTGGTAGTGGGGAACGGAATCCCAGAATCAGGTCTCACCTGCCATTTTTATATTGTTGCGGAGTCTTTATGAATCATAAGAAATTGAGGTTGAAGTTTTTGCGTAGGCCACAATTAAGGGCCATAAATGATGAAGCAGTCACTAATAAATCCACTCGTGTATTCAGGAGAAATATCTTTAGCCAGTGGGAGGTTAGAACATGGAACCTGCTACTGTGCAACATTAACAGTTAAAACAACTAGCTTAAATGCAATGAAGAGTAAGCTAAATAAATACTTGAAGGAGAATTCAGTGGAAGGATATGCAAATGGAGTTAGTGGAGGAAGGGTGGGGAATGTCTTGTATGGAGTATAAACAGCACATGGACCTGTTGGGCTCAACACCCTGTTCCTGTGCTGTAAATTCTATGTAACACTTGAGAAAGTTCCTGTTAACGATTTTGATAAAAATGTTTCAGTGCTGTAGGCACAACAATCATCACTTGTTAAAGTGAAACAGAAGTTTACAATTTTAGAGGGATAGCAGCTTTTCTGAGCCTCATACAAGGGCAACCAATTTATCAGCTCTTTGCCCTCATTATCCTTTAAGTATTGCAAGGGGTGCAAAAAAAATTTAAAACACAGACTTCATCATTAACACCTCAGCAAATCCCGGTCAACAACTCATTTTCTTGAGACATGATTTTTAGCTCATTTTTAAAGAGGCATAATTTTAGTGGAGTTACAATTCAAAGTTTTGAAATGTATCCGCTGCATATTTTGGGACATTATTTTCAAATAGAGACAGACAGACTGATTTACCTTTACAGAAGAGAATCGAATTAGCACTTGATCCAAGCAATGAGTTTAGCCTGCCGAGCCATTTGTATAGATGCAATTTTCAATTTCCTTTTGCTCGGCTTCAATAGTCAGGACATTTCACAGAATTATAGAAACACCACAGTGCAGATGGAGGCCATTCAGCCCATCAAGTCTTCACTGACCGTCCAAAAGAGCATCCTAACCCAGGCTCAATCCCCCATCCTGTCCCCACAACCCCACCTAGGACAATTTAGCATATCCAATCCATCTAACCTACACATATTTAGGGTTGTGGGAGGAAACCAGTGTTGCTCGTTTTTGATGCCAACAGCGTCGCCAATGATGTTGCTGATATTAATGATAATATTGGTGAACCACAAGCCTTCCCTGATATCGAACAAATGACCACACAACCAGTTAGTTAGTTCAAAAGGTGGTTCATTTACATGCAAACACAATATCTACTACGAGTTAAACGACACCTATCAGCTATAATAATCTATGCTTAACTTCAGGGCGACTGGTACTGTGCAAATGGATAAGACCTTTATCTGGATTTCACTTGGCTGATTCGAAGAAAGCAACTCTGTTTCTGCTGGCCTCATCCGTCAGGTAGCGTTCGTTGGTCTTGAACTTGGCTAACTGTTCCTGTTATACTTTGTTTGGCACAGGCCGGATCCAAAAGAGACAGAACACATGGCTGTGCCCCCTTTTATCCCTCTGGGATTTGATGTTCTTTGGGGCGGTCCTTAACCTTGGACCCAATAGCTCGATAGGGCTCTGATCACTGTCTTCGATTTTAGCCAATAAAGAGGCGGGTGCATTGGTAGCTGGGAGGGTCCTTAGCGGTCATTGACCTTGGTAGTTGGGCTTTCTGAGCAAAGGGAGTGGCGCCTATCAGCCTATGGCAGTACCGGTTTCTTGAACAAAATACACATAGGCTCTGTATCTGTCTGAGTCCTGGATTGGATATAATTCCCATGGTCCTTTGCAGGTAGCCACCTTAGATGGCTACACCAGAGCACCTGGAGGAAACCCACGCAGACATGGGGAAAAAGTGCAAACTCCACACAGTCCAGAATTGAACCCAGGTTCTTGACGCGATGAGGCAGCAATGCTAACCACTGTGCCACCCCTGTTACTCTGTCACTGCCATTACTAGACAATAACTTGCCTGTTATTCCAATTCTGATGTGTGTTACTCTATCACAGTTATCATTGGACAATAACCTGTCTGTTACGAAAATGTTACTGCCAAAGTTTAGGAGCCTGACCGATTTTATGCAAAAGGTTATATTAAAATTTTGCATCTTTGTGTTGAGCCAATAATTACTGCACTCTATTGCAAGAATTGGCATATTGCTCAGTTTCCTGTAACAAATTTGAAAGCTTAATTATTTTGCAAAGCGGCACAGCCATGATCAACATTCAAATGCCTATAATTCTGCTTTTGGAGGAAAATGCTGACAAAAATAACACTGTCGTGATGATATGGTGGCTTGGATGTCAACATTGGGAATCGAAGAGGAAGCAAGTTCAAGATTGGCAGGAACTTAGGCTGTCAAAGTCAAATTTATCACTTGTATAACAGGTGAAAAAGAATCACACTCAACAATTAACTTTGCATTGCGACATACGTGAAACAATTAGCAAACGGATGTACAGCCAAAAAAATAGAATACAAGTCTGAAGATGTTACACCAAGACATTAAAATGTGGACAAATCACATGGACCACTGGGTTTAGTACACCACATCAGAAAGAAAATGTGTGTTTTTTGTGAGTGCAGGGAAGAACAACAAGGCCAATCCCAAGGGCAATGGGCTGAAGGCATAAGGATAGATTGAATGAGCTGAATCTGCTATACAGGGAGGAGGTGGCAGGTATGAAAGATTAAATGGTGTATGCCAGAATGTAGGCACTCCAGCTAACCTTATTAATTAATAGGTCTGAGAATCTTGTGTCAGCAACTTTAATCCTTTATTCATAAAAACAAGATAAAGCTTCCATCTGAAATTGTTAATATCAATCATAATGAACATGTAACCTTGTGGTCGACAGTAACCTTTATTCAGACAGTCCGTGGGACAGAACCTTACGATGTCCTGAAATTAATCTCTAGAGTGCCAAGCCCAAGCTGTGCCTGTGCTGTGCCCCAACCACACACAGCAGGATACTCTCTCTCACACTCGGCACTGGAGTAATCTACCTCACTCCTCTTTCACCGCAATGTTGGGTTTGAAAGGAAGCTAGCAATAGCAGCTGGGCCATATCTGCAAGTTACAAGGACCCTGCCCTTGCTACCAAGACCAAGCAGTATTCAATTGCCTGACTCTCTTGTTATCCCTCGGGAAATTTGCGCTGTTTCCTTTTTTTAAAAGACTTTACAATTAAATACATTCCACATTTAAACCTACCCATTACTTACTGGGCTTCATTTAAAGGAAAAAATTCCTGACTGTCATTTTTTCTGTGATTGGCTGGGTGTTTTTCCATGGCTGGGGTGGCGAGATCACAGCACTTAGTGTCGGAAATGAGCCACCACGAGCTTCTCGCCATCACTGGCTGTTTCGCCGTCTGATTTGCTGCGAACAAAGGGGAGCTGCTTTTAAGCGCTCTCTCATCATTCACTTCCAGTTAACACACAAGCATGGTGGTGCGTAGACCTGCTCCTTGCATTAGCAATGTGGACTTGGTCAGGCTTCTCGAGGCCATCAATGAGAGACGGGGCATCCTGTTCCTCCGATAAGGTCAGAGGACCAATGGCAGGGTCCAACAGCAATGCCACCTGGGAGGCAGTGGCAGCAGCTGTCCATGCAGGCAGCATGACCAGGAGGACCGTCGTCCAATGTTAGAAGAAGAGCAACGACCTCCACCGAACTACAAGCGTAAGCTGCCACCTCTCTCGTGACATCAGTTCGAGCTACCACCTCTCAAATTCCCAAACATGCCTTCTAAATCACGGGCTGACACCTCGTATCTTCCCCATATCAGATATTTGTGCTTGTTCCTCAGCAGCCCCTGTCACCCACAAGGTCAACATTTCATGTCAGGTTGTGGTGCTCACACATACCACCTGCTATAGCGCCCCTTGATCCATCAAGCACGCAGCTCACAAAGCCCTCTCTTTGTCAACGCAGAAGATAGCCCATAATAAGCGGCAAAGGGCTAAGATAGGGAGGAGAAGTAACGGAGATTCAGGTCCTCACCCCTATGAGGAATGGGCCCTGCAAATTACAGGGTTATCCGAGGAGAGAGCAGTCACTGACTATGGGGTTGGCGCGCTGCAGAGGTGAGGATCCCCTTCACCCAGATGACCTGTCTTAAGTGAGTTGTTTATTTCAGGCAAAATGATCCTTTCCTTTCACTGAACATATTGTCATGAGAATGTCACTTTAAGAAATGTTTGGCTGCTCATGTTACTGCAGCGATGTCAGAGTTTGGGTGGAGCTGAGCTCTGGTTCTGCTTTTTAGTTTCACTTTGAGAAAAGCTTGGGTGTGTCCGTCTTTTTGGTTTCATTTTTTAGAGTGTTGCAGCTGAAGTCAGACAAAGCAGCTGCACTGTTGGTCTCTCTGCCATGAAGGACTATGTCTTAATCATTTGGTGAATTCAGAATTATAAATGTTTTCAGTATTGAATGTAAACCCTAATGTGCTTCTGTTTAAAGGTTTGTAAAGTCTTTTGGCTGACAAAGGACAGCATACAGATTACTTAGTGTTGTATTCTTTGGGGGTCATCTTTGAATTAATGGTGGCTAATATATTCACTATTTGTTTTAAAAAGGTTAACTTGAGTTCATAGAATCAACATTGTTTTGTTTTTAAAAATACTGGTCCATTTCTGCTGTACCACTCCTCTAGAGTGAGCCGTGTGCTCCCCATACCACAATCTATTAAAAGTTGTGGGTCAGGTGAACTCCATGATACACTTTGGGGTTCTCTAAACCCTGGCCCATAACAATATGTCCATTCTCTAGCAGGATCTCCGTCTGAAGGGCCCAAGCCATCGCTAGTCACTCCCACGGCATCACCCAAAAGACCACCAAGGAGGAGAGCTCCGAGACGACCACCATTGAGGCATCACCGCTGTCACCCCCATCTTCGATCAGCGCAGAGACACATATCTCTGTGGCGACATTACTGAACAGGCTTCCAGGGCACAATGTGCACAGCACCACACTGTTGCTTACGCACACCAGGTGGAGGCAGGAACATCCAAGGCAATCAGCAGTCGGAGAAGGTCTGTTGGATCCCAGGAATCAGCTGAGTCCCAGTCAGATGGCAAGCCTCTGGATGAAGTTATCCCTGAGTTGATGCAGATACTAGGATGCAGCCATGAGATTCATGAAGGGACGTCAGCGACATTCCAGCGAGTGCATAGCCAATTGGAGGAGTCCCAAAGTCTATGGGTGGAGGAGATAATGCTGACGATGCGTGGCATCGAGTCCAACATTGCCAGGGTGGCAAATGCAGTGGACAGCCTGAATCATGAGCTTTTTGAGCGGTGGTGACAGAGCCAGATGAGGCTCAGGCTTCTGGAAATCACTCCAGCTGCCCCTCCATCCCATGGAGACACCCAGGGCCCCACGGGCATCGTAAGGGAGGAGGAAGTGCTGGAGGCCAACCTGCAGCCTGCCACCAAGGGGACAACAGCGGACTCCAGTTCTTCCGAATCTGACACCAGCGCATTTCAAGAACAGCGGGCAGAACAGCGTGGCACGATGAAGCCAGTGACACTGGTAAGTTGGCCAGGGCCATCCGGCTCCAGGCCCTCCAAAGGACATCCGTCAAAGGCATTAAGGCCATCGGGAGCAAAAAGCAGCAGACTGCCTCCACCTCTGATGTGCATCCTGGGGATGTGCTTAGACATAATGGTAGATCACATAAAACTAAGAAGATTGAGGGTCACTGATGGCATGGGAGGGGGCCCAGCATCCTGGGGTGATATTATACAGACCCTGGCAGGGTGGAACAGGGTAGTTGGGGGGAGTGGGAGTGGGGAGGAGGTGACGGACATGTGTTGAACATTCAGGGAGTGGAACCCCTTCCTGTTAATGAAGAAATACTCCCTGATGCCCTGGTGTATGCAAGACGACATGCGTGCCATCAATTACCTCCTGGACCTTGGGCATCCCTGGCGATGGCAGAGAATCCTGCAGCCTAGGCACCTTGGTGGGCTTTGTCCAGCTCACATTTGATATGTTCTGCTACCCGAGCACACAGGGCACCTGTAGGCTGTAGCTTGGGATATACTGCACAAGTCCCCAATCGAGCACTGGAATGAACAAGTGACATCGAAGGTCAGGGCTGCAGTCACCTTCACAGCCACCGGGATCAGGTGTCCTTCTCCTTCATGGGGTGCCAAGTTTGCGACGTTGTGGCACAGGTGCTGGACTGTCGTTTTGTTGAGATGGAGTCTCCTCCGGCACATGCTGTTTGTCATCTCTGCAAAAGACCAATGGCGCCTACACATCTTGGGCCGTCGCCTGATGGGCTGTCGGATCTTGAGGTTGTTCAGTGGCCCTCTGCCCACTGTTGCCTTTTCCAGCGTCTTGCCACCTGTAGTGCTGCCAGCACCGTGAGGGCATTATCTGCAGGTTCACCACCACCATCCATTCTGGACTCTATAAGGAATTGGAGAAGGAGATAGACCAACAATCAGTTAGGGCTTCCATCCTGCGACCCTCAAATCCCCAAGCCACTCCCACCATTATGTCTCCTGCCTTCTCTTAGAGTGCCATTCACCAAGCCAGTTGTGCTGGAAAAGCTTAATCTCCACACTAACCCTGGCCACAGCAGGAGCCCCTCGACCCTGGACCCCAGACTCCTGCCAGGAACATTAGTGAGATCGTGCTCAGGTGCTCTCCCCTGATCCACACACTCACCCTTTGGTCGTGAGGATGTCCCTCGTGCTGAAGCCCAGCACTTGAGTGTTTGATTGTTGGCTGCTGCTTCTATGGTGCTGACGCTTCTAGAGGTCAGGCAAACTGTTCAAGCTTCAAAGTTTGATTACAGTACAATGCGGTTACCAGAATCCAAATTAATCCACTGCTTTATCCGCCTCCCACAGCTGCTGGTAGAAGATTCACACCAGTAGAAAGTTGCCTCAGGATAACATAACAATACACCACAAAGCGACACTGACATGGCGGGAGAGCAAGAGAGAACTCCTTTCAGTACTCCCACCACAGAAAAATTAGGCTGTAGCATACAGATACATAGCCTCCAAAAATCAATCAGTAAATAGTCAACTGTATAAGAAATGTTCCTCTCATCTCCCCTCCTCTGCAGCTCCAGCAGTAGACCACTCAGGGGTGAACAGAATAATACACTGGAAATGCCACACCAACATAGAGTGTGTCGGAAGAGTGAGAGAGCACCCCCTCCCACTCCCTAGCTCTGGAAGTGGTTCTGGACTCCAGGCCATAGAAGCAAAAGGGGCTGCAGCAAACAAGCCCACAGCCTCCAGGCATTAAACAGTAAACAGCAATAGTACTACAGCAAGCATACAACTACTAAACATTAACCAAAAACAAGGATCAGTTTGAAAAGGCACCAGTAATTTGCACGGCCGCCAAACCTGAAACAGTAAACAGTCACCAGCACAGTAAAGCCACCAGCAATTTTCAAAGACAGTTCTTCACGACCTCCAAGTTGCTCATTTGAAGCAAGCATGCCGTCCTTCCTCTCCTATATAACCGGCGCCTGATCACCAATGCCACCCAGCCCTTGGTCCAGGCCACAGAAGCAAAACAGGCAATAGCAAACAAACACACACTTCTAAACATGAAACATTGAACAGGGTCAGCAGTACAACAAAAGCACCAGCAAGATGCAAGAGCAGGCCTTCATACCTTCAGCAAGTTTCCCAGCTGAAGCAACCCACCACACTTCCCATCCTGTAGCACCAGCTTCAGGTCACTAACTCTACCTAGTCCTTGGTCCAGGCCACAGAAGTAAAGGAGGTAGTAGCAAGCAACCCCATATGTACAAACATGAAACACTAAACAGTCAGTCATACAAATAAAGCACCAGCAAGCTGCAAGAGCAGGTTCTCATACCTTGAGCAAATTGTTCAGTCAAATCGAGCCACCACCCATCCACTCGGGTAGTACTGGCATCTGGTCACCATCTCCACCTAGTCCTTGGTGCAGGCTACAGAAGTAAGAGAGGTGGCACAAGGAAACGGACTGCCTCCAGACATGAAATATTGCACAGTAGCAGTATAGCAAAAGCACCAGCAAGTTGCAAGAGCAGTCCTTCACAGCTCCAGCAAGTTGTTGAATTGAATCAGCCATCACCTTTTCCCTTCATCATCAGTGTCACTGGTTGCACCTTACTCTAACTCCTTCCTCACTTCAAGAAACAGAAGCAAGGAGACACAAAGTTTCCCAGTGGTAGCAGCAGCTCTCTCTCCACCTCTGGCAGCTCCCCGCAGCAGATTCTCAAGGCAGGAATAATTCCCGGAAAACCACATTAAAACAGAGCATAGCAGAGGAGTGAGAGAGCATCACTTTCCTTTCTTCAGAGAGGCAGTGTTAGCCAATCCACCCCTTGCCTGATTCCAGGTCACAGCAGCAGAAGAGGCAGCAGCAGGCAGACGCAGCCTCCAGGTAAATGCAGCAACATTCAGGTCACTCCTCTCCCTCCCCGATGGCAGCTCCCAGCAGCAGACTCTCAAGGCAGAAACAATCATTACCTGAAAGGCACACTACCACAGAGGACAGCAGAGTGAGAGAGCACACCTCTTCCCCTTTACAGATAGGCCTGCTTACAGCATCTCTGTGCCTTTTGCAAGCCACAGAAGCAGATGAGTCAGCAACAAACAAACACTCAGCCTCAGGCATTTTGGAAACAAAAGCAGGAGCACACAGAAAACACAACCTGCAGCCACTTGAGAATATTTTGTTCATTAAATGGTCAACAGTAACAAAGAGTTGAAAATCAACTACGTAAAATTCCGCATATCACACTATGAAAATGAAAATGAAAATTGCTTATTGTCACGAGTAGGCTTCAATGAAGTTACTGTGAAAAGCCCCTAGTCGCCACATTCCGGTGCCTGTCCAGGGAGACTGGTACGGGAATCGAACCGTGCTGCTGGCCTGCTTGGTCTGCTTTAAAAGCCAGCGATTTAGCACAGTGAGCTAAACCAGCCCCTAACCATTGAACAACAAGGAAACGTCACTGTTCCGCATTGGTACCAATACAAAGCTACATCAGCTCATTTTCACAAAAACAACAAACACACGGTATGACCGCTCACAGGTTCCTCAACCGAAACGGAGGATAATCCAGAGAATATCACGTCAAGAATGTTGTCGTGGAAATCATCCGTCCACCAATGTGTGACTTGTTCCAGGTATCAGTGCCATTCTCCATCCAGGAGCAGCAGCAGTGCAGGCCCCTCCCACAGTGCCCAATCTCACCCAAACCAAATCCTGGCATCCACATATTCCACTGGCTCAAGGTGCAGTGTAACTGACAAAATCTTAATAAACCAAATTAGTTCAAGGTGCAGTGAAACAACCTTGACGTCCAGCGTGTTTAACTCGTGGTGGCACGCCAGTTACACACAGCACCCACCACACCAGCAACAAAAGCATCAGTAATCTGCGAAAGCATTTCTTCAACAGCATTAGCAGGTGGCCCATTTGTACCAAAATCGCGCACCAGGTCCGGCAGCATCTTCATGCTTCAAACAAGATTGTCCTCCCCCTGAGCCCATTGTTCCAGGACCCTGTGTATGAGTGGGTTTCGCCCAGTTTCATCTCACAGTTAGGGTTGGGGTGAAGGTTATGCAGGTTAGGTGATTCGCCATGATCAATGCACGTGGTTATTGGGATAGGGTGGGGGAGTGGGCCGAGGTAGAGTGCTCTTTCGGAGGGTCGGTGCTGACTCGATGACCCAAATGACCTCCCTCTGCACTGGAGGGATTCTATGGTTTTCCAAATCCTACCCACGTTCAACTCATTGACTGGCACTGTGGTTAATGCTTACTCTGAATTAAATATGCAAGTGAGCAGGCTAGGAATATACTCTGTCATTTGTGCTTTCATTAGAGTAAAAGGAGATCTGAGAAGCAATCTCATGAAATTTGTCAAAATTAGGTTTTTAATAAATACTGGCCAAATAAGTTGTTTTTACTGGTGAAGGATTCTAAAACTAGAAGGCATAATTTTGATATTAGCAAATGGAGGTAAGTGAGGAATTTATGATTAACTGTTTCTCATCATTGGTAATTGGGAAAATGAAAGAAGTTGTCAGGTAACGAGACACATATCTTGCAGAATGAGATTGCAGGTTATGATGTAAAGGGCACAAAGGTGGGTTTGGCAGCAATTGAACAGCAACATTACTGGGTCCAAAAGAACTTACGTTGTTGGCAAACGTTCAAAAGCAATTCATTGTGTGAAGTACCCGGCCTGGATTCTCCATTTTTGGGACTATGTCCCCAAGCCATCGTGAAAACTATGGCCTTGCACGACAGAAAAACTGGTGTGAAAGGGCCACATATTCAAAGCCCTGCTGGGGACCAGCAGGGACCAAGCATGAAGATAGCAGCTTTAGCTGCCGATACGGGTCCCCGCACTTCTGGGTTGGAGACTGCACATGCACGTGGCGGAGCTGGAACTTCAAAGTAGTTTCCCCGAACGTCCGCGCGCCCGGCCCTGACCACCCGCCCAAAATCAGTCCGGTGCAGTATAAGACCCCCCCCCCCCCCCCAGTCCTCCAATCCGCAGCTGCCATGCGAGTGTCCCGACTGGTAGGACCACATTAGGTCCACGCCATCGGGACTTCAGCCGGACAGGGGTGGAGAACGGCGGGGAGAATGGCATGGCGGGCCTGCAGCAATGGCTGCAGGTAGGTGAAACACGGCGCGGCTTACTCTCCAAGTGTGCCGCTTTTTGGGGCCCGGGGAATCGGGGAATCAGCGCCGATTCCGTGCCATTGCTGCAGGCCCGCCATGCCATTCTCCCCGCCGTTCTCCACCCCTGTCCGGCTGAAGTCCCAATGGCGTGGATCTAATGTGGTCCTACCAGTTGTTTCTAGCTGGCGCGCCGTTCGCTGGCGGCACGATTCTACATTCCTGATGCTTGTCAATTGGATTTTCCATTGAAGCCACCCCATGGGGTGGGTGTGCTGCCAACGGGGCAAGAGAACCCCCAACGGCCAGAGAATTCCAGCCACAATTTCGACACCATTTCAGAATCAGTTTTTCCGAGTACCAACCAAATGATGAGAAACCTCTCCAAATGGGCAAATCTCTAACGTCATTTTCAGTTGACTCAACCTAAAACCTCACATCGTTGACAGGTTTTGTAAAACGCCTGGTGACTTTTGCTGTCTAAAAAAAAATCACATTTGAAAAAGAAAAAAAATGATATTTGGCGACTGACATTGGAAAAACAGAACCATAAGTGAGATCAAACCAGTTGTTAAATGTAACAACGTTAGTATATCAGATTTGGTCAAGCCAATTTAAAACTGAAATGTATCTGAGTGCACACCGACAGAGCAAATGTTTAACGGGAGAGGGTACAATCACCTAATTAGTGCCATGGAGATCTAATGTTGCCTATTTTTATTTCAGCTGCCAGCTGTGAATCAGCAGTTGTTCTCTCAACCCTAATCAGAGATTTGTTGTTTTTAGTTCTACTTCAGCAATCTGAGCAGTAAGTTGTGTTCACGTTATGGTGGCCACGAAGGGCACGGATGATCAACAATTGACCTCCCCTTGGGCTTCGTGGACTATGAACTTCGCTCCTGATCATGCGGGAGCTCACCCAATGACGAACAAAATGTGGGAGTTTAAAATCCGCCGCTTCAGCTTGGTCCCCGGGCTTAGACTTAGGCGCCGATAGCCACGGTCTTTTCCGTTATGTAAATAAGAAGGTATGGTGCCAGACGACTGGCCCTAATGAGTCTACTACAGTATCGATCTGAGGGTGCGCTGAATTGTTGGAGAAGCCATTTTTTAATGCGTTAGTAAACCGTGGGATGGATTCTCCGGTCTCCCAGCCGCATCTTTCTCGGCAGCGCCGTTCGCTGGTCGGGGGATTCTCTATTCCCGCCGTTTGTCAGTGGGATTTCCCATTCGAGCCACTCCACGCTTCTGGGAACCCGTGGGTGGAGGCCAGCTGCCAGCGGGAAAAGAGAATCACAACGGCCGGAGAATTCCGGCCCATATATTCGTTCAGGTGGACATAAAATATTCCATGGCACTACTTTGAAAAAGAGCAGACAAATTATTTCTCCCTGGTGCCCTGGCCAATATTTATCCCTCAATCAAGATCATCAAAAGCAGATTATCTGGTCATTATCATATTGCTGTTTGTGGAACTTTTCTGTGCATAAATTAGTTCCGCACTTTCTACATTTCAACAAGGATTCTACTTACAAAATAATTAATTGACTGTTACAGCAAGGACATAGCTTTAGAAGCGGCAGTTCGCCACTTGCACACTTTGGACAAGATTCCCAAGCTCAAAAAAGTGTCTTCGCACTGTTTAGGATCAAATGATGAATGTTAATTTGGCTTCAGAGCCAAGAGGCTGCTGGCACTGTTCTCCAGCACTGCCCTCAGAAGAAGAAAATGAGAAAATTACTGCCAAAAGGAAGTTGGCTCCATTGCAAATATCGGATTGCTGCAGCATCTGCTGGAGTGCAGACCAATCTCTCCTGAATAGCCAACAAGGTACGATTGCAGCTGACAGTTACAACAACCAAGGCTGCCGATAGAATTCCCCAAAATGATCCATTTCAACTTCAACTGGACCATTTTCTATGGGAGAGAATGAAAATAAAAATTGAAAATCGAGAAACGGAACATCCAAATAGAGGCGAAATACCACAAATATATTATTGGCTACGAGGCTGGATAAACATCCATGTTGTCTCCCCCATAATCTGCAAGGGAGCACATCAACCAAATATGGCCACCAAGTGAGATCAAAATTGGTAAAACTAAACATGCTCACAAATTACATTTTCTGTCAGATGTTTTAGTAGAATTAACAGCTGGGACAGCATCTAAAGTACTGATATGATTTGGGATGTTTACTGTCCTGAAATAGTTTACTTTATGGTTCCACATTGAGGGCCTGTGATTCTCTGATCTTGTTGGCAGTGCACCCCCGCCTGTGGGTTTCCTGCTGGCATGGGGTCGTTTCAATGGGAAATCCCATCGACGAATGGCAGGAGTAAAGAATCCTGTCACCAGCGAGTGGTGCTCTGCCTCCTGCTTCCAAGAAACACGCGGCTGGGGGACTGGAGAATCCAGACTAGGGTCTGTTATTGAAGCAGAAATACCAGAGAACCTGATAATGTTGCACATTGTTGCTGATATGTGTCACATCACGTTTTTCTTATTCTTTTGTGGGATATGGGCTTCATTGATAAGGCCAGAAGTTATTGTCCATTTTAGTGGTCCTTCAGAAGGTGACCTTGACCTGCTGCCGTTCATCTACTATAGGAGTGCTGTTGTGCCATGAGGAAGGGAATTCTAGGATTGTGATCCAGTGACACTGAAGTAACAGTGGGATAAGCACAAGATGCGGCACAGTGGCACAGTGCCTCACAGCGCCAGAACCATGGTTCAATTCCAGCCTTGGGTGACTGTCTGTGTGGAGTTTGCATTGGTTTGCTTCGGGTGCTCCGGTTTCCTCCCACACTCCAAAGATGAGCAGGTTAGGTGGATTGGTTATGATCAATGCACAGGTTTACAGGTACAGGATGAGGGAGTGGGCCCAGGTTGACTGCACTTTCGGAGGGTCGGTGCAGACCCGATGGGCCGAATGGCCTCCTTCTGCATTGTAGGGATTTAATGACTGATTGATTGATTTGCTTGATTTGATTTATTGTCGCATGTACCGAAGTACAGTGAAAACTATTTTTCTGCAGCTGAGAGAACGTACACAGTACGCACATAGTAGACAAAAGAATAATCAACCGAGAACGTTGACAAATGGTACATCGACAAACAATGATTGGTTACAGTGTGGAACAAGGGAACAAACAAAGCAAATACATGAGCAAGAGCAGCATAGGGCGTCGTGAATAGTGTTCTTGCAGGGAACAGATCAGTCCAAGGGAGAGTCATTGAGGAGTCTAGTAGCTGTGATCCAATGTCTGGATGTGTGGGTCTTCAGACTTCTGTACCTTATGCCTGATGGAAGGGTCTGGAAGAAGGCAATGCCTGGGTGGGAGGCGTCACTGATAATGCTATCTGCCTTCCTGAGGCAGCGGGAGGTGTATACAGAATCAATGTGGGGGTGGCAAGCTTGTGTGATGCGTTGGGCTGAATTCACCACACTCTGCAGTTTCTTACGATTTTGGACCGAGCAGTTGCCACACCAGGCTGTGATACAGCCGGATAGGGTGCTCTCTATTGCACATCTGTAGATGTTTGTGAGAGTCGATGCAGACATGCCAAATTTCTTCAGCTTCTGCAGGAAGTAGAGACGTTGTTGAGCTTTCTTCACTGTTGCACCAACGTGAGTGGATCAGGACAAACTGTTCATGATGGTGACCCCCAGGAACTTAAAACTATCGACCATCTCCACTTCAGAGCCATTGATGTAGACAGGAGTGTGTGTCATGCTATGCTTCCTGAAGTCGATGATCAGTTCCTTGGTCTTTCCATTATTTAGAGAGAGGTACACCATGCAACCAAGTGATTTATCTCCCTCCTATAGTCTGATTTGTCGCTGTTTGAGATACGGCCCACCACAGTCGTATCATTCGTAAACATAGATTGAGTTGGAGTTAAATCTTGCCACACAGTCATGTGTGGATAGGAAGGACAGTAGAGGACTGAGCACACATCCTTGTGGGGCTCCAGTGTTGAGGACTATTGTGGAGGAGGTGCTGTTGCCTATCCTGGCAGATTGCGGTCTGTTGGTGAGGAAGTCGAGGATCCAGCTGCACAGGGAGGGTCAAATCCAAGATTGCGGAGTTTGGCTATTGGTCTTGTCGGGATAATGGTGTTGAAGGTGGAGCTGTAGTCGATGAACAGCAGTATTACATAGGTGTTCTAGTTGTCGAGGTATTCGAGTGTTGATTGTAGAGCCAGGGAGATAGCATCTGCTGTGGACCGGTTGCGTTGACAGGCAAACTGCAGTGGATTGAGATTGTATGGGAGGCTGGCAGTGATCTGTCTCATGACTAGCCGCTCGAAGTATTTCATGATAACAGACGTCAGGGCCACCGGTCAGTAGTCGTTGAGGCAGGCTACCTTGTTCTTCTTTGGTACTGGTATTATAGTGGTCTTCTTGAAGGAGGTGGGGACCTCAGAGCGGAGGAGTGAGGTGGTGAAGATATCTGCGAATGGACTCGCCAGCTGGTCTGCACAGGCTCTGAATGCTCGCCCAGGGACTCCGTCAGGGCCCATCACTTTCTGCTGTTATGGGCCAGGGTTCAGAGAACCCCAAAGGGTATCATGGAGTTCGCCTGACCCACAACTTTTAATAAATTGTGGTATGGGGAGCACATGGCTCACTCTACAGGTATGGTACAGCAGACATGGACCAGTCATTTTTAAAACAAAACAATGTTTATCCTATGAACTCAAGTTAACCTTTTTAAAACAAACAGTGAATATCTTAGCATTCAGTAAATCGAATACACCCCTCAAAGAATACAACACTAAGTAATCTGTATGCTGTCCTTTTAACATCCAAAAACCTCTAAACAGGAGCATATTAGGGTTTACATTCAATACTGAGACCTTTTTACAATTCTGAGTTCGCCAAATGATCCATAGATAGTCTTTTGATGGCAGAGATCAACAGCAGTGCAGATCACAGACACCCCCAAGCTTTTCTCAAACTGAAACTAAAAATGCAGAAATAGAGCTCAGCTCCACCCACATTCTGACATCACTCCAGTAACATGAGCAGCTCATTTCTTAAAAGTACATTTCTTAAACAACCATTTCGTAAAGGGTACTCTCACGTGACACCACGGATTCACTTTCAAGAAGGCAGCTCTTACCTCTGAGGCTGTAATAGTGGGTATGGGTGTGGGGCGGGTGGCACTGATACATTGGCTGACTGCTCAAAACGGGCATATAACTTGTTCAGATCATCGGGTAGGGATGCTCCAGCCCCAGATATTCTGCCTGTCCTTGCTTTATAGCCTGTGATCTTGTGTAGGCCCTGCCATAGTCGTCGTGGGTTAGTGTCGCTGGCCTGGGACTCTAGTTTGATACGGTATTGTCTTTTTGTATCCATGATGGCTTTCCGTACATCGTACCTGGATTTCTTATATAGGTTAGGGTCATCAGACTTGAACGCCTCCGTCCGGAACTTCAGCAGGGAGTGAACCCTTTTGTTGAGCCAGGATTTCCGATTGGGGAATTCCCGTATTGTCTTCTTTGATACACAGTCCTCGACACACATACTGATGAAGTCTGTGGATGTGGATCCTATGGTTTGGAGGGGACTTGCAGGTGGTGGTGTTCCCATGTGTCTCCTATCCTTGTCTTTGATTCAGATTTAAATAGAGCCACCTTAGGGTTTCACTTTCCAAATATTTGCGTTTGAGGCTAAGCGGAAATCAAATCTTTCATCATCAGCAACAATTTATTTTTCTATCAAGTATTTAATATAGAAAAGTTCTCCAATGTACTTCAGAGGAACAATCAGCCAAGCAAATCCAGAGCAAAAGAAGGAGATTTTTTAGGAAGATTGAGCATCAATTTGGACAAAGAGAGGGATTCAAGGAGGACCATAAAGGGTGAGTGGAGAGGAAAATACGTGTAAGGGCATTTTAGAACATGGTTCTGGAGGACTGAAAGCATAACTGCATAATGATATTCCTAGAGGAAGTAGGCAGAAGCAACCGAGTTAAAGGGACACCGAGTTAGTGAGGAATCTGCAGTGCTGGAGATGGTTATAAAGACAGAGGTGAGTGAGACAATAAGATGCATTAAACATGAAGGTTAAACCTTATGATTTGGGACACTGGGGAATTGCAGTGCATTGAATACCGGGGAGTGTGGGGCTTGTTACAGGATAAGATACATGATTTGAATGAGCTGAAGATTGTGGAAGTTGGAAAATGGGAGTTGGCCAAGAGAGTATTTGAAGAATTAAGTCTGTCGGCGAGGAGAACGTGGACGAAGATTCTCAGCAGCATAATTGATAAGATTGGGGAGGTGATGTGGATGACATCATGAAAACTGAGGTAGGCCGTCTATATGAAGGAGAGACTATGTCAAGCTTAGCTCAAGTTAAATAAGATGTTGAAACTGGAACAGGCTAATTCAGCTTGAGAAATAATGGCCAGGAGGGTGGTTGGAATCATCAGCAAGGTTGTAGAGCATCTGAGTTTCATCCAAGACTCTATGCCCAGCAAACAGTAGGAATGTACAAAGGCAGTGGCAGGGCAGAGAGAGGTGGTGAGGAAACAGGCGCGATGGAGAATTAGGGCTGGGTCTCAACAATGCAGAACTGGAAGCTGATCCCATGTCTGGGAATGACATGGTCAAGGTGTGGCATGCAGATAAGGAATGAAGAGGGGCCCAAACGTTGATTCTTAAGGGATTCTGGTGAACAAAGTGGAAGGGCATTCCCACAAGAAATGTTTTAGCTTCAATTGGAGAGGTAAGAGTGGACCATAAGAGAGTTGTTGAAGTAGGATGGTGTGGTTGATCATGGGCGGGATTCTCCCATACCCGGCAGAGCAGGGGGTCCCGGCTGGACGGAATGGCGTGCACCACTCCGGTGTCAGCCCGCCCTAAGGTGCGGAATCCTCCTTCAGGGGTTAGGCCGGCGCCTGAGTGGTTTGCGCCCCGCCGGCCGGCGTGGAAGGCCTCTGGCGCCACGCCAGCCGGGGCCGAAGGGACTCCGCCGGCCAGCGAGACTCCATGCGTGCGCGGGTGCGTCAGCGGCTTCTGACGGCATCCCCACGCATGCGCAGGGCGGGTCACCTATGAGTCGGCCATCGCGGAGGCTGACATGGCCGACGCGTAGTAAAAGAGTGTCCCCATGGCACAGGCCCGCCTGTGGATCAGAGGCACCCCGCAGGGCCATATCGCCCCGCGCCTCCCCAGGACCCTGGAGCCCGCCCGTGCCACCTGTTCCCGCTGGTAAGGGACCTAGTCTGATCCACACCGTCGGGACCGGCAGAAAACCAGTGGGACTTCGGCCCATCGCGGGCCGGAGACTTCGGGCAGCCCCGGGGCCCATTGAGTTGCGCCAGTCCCCACCATTCTCCGGGACGGGCGGCGCAACCCTCGCATCGCTGACTTTTGGAGGGCCGGAGAATTCGGCGGCCGGTGGGGGCGGGATTCACGCCGACCCCCGGCGATTCTCCGATTAGGCAGGGGGTCGGAGAATCCCGCCCCATGTCTATGTTTGCAGAGAAGTAAAAGAGGACTATGGTCAGTCAAAGTGCCTTTACTGGTTTTCATAAGGACCATCGATGTTCTGCGGCAGGATGAGAAACTTGATTGGAAACTTGAAACAGGGAAAATGTTTGAACCATAGAAATGATACAGCACAGAAGGGTGCCATTCAGTCCATCTTACCCATGTCAACCCAAAGACACCCAGATGCCATTTCTAATCCCATCTTCCTGCACCCGGTCAGTAGCCCTTATAGCTTACTGCACTTAAGGTTCAGATCCAAGTACTTTTCAAAAGACTTTAGGTTCTCTGCCTCCACTACCAACTCAAGCAGCGAATTCTAGATACCCAACACCCTCTGCGTTTTTTCCTTTTGTCTCCTCTAATCCTTTTGCCACTCAGCTTGAATCTATGACCCCTGAGTTTTGAACTATCTGCCAATGAAAACACCCTGGGTGAATGAGCAGTGAATTCTAGGCCCACAGACCCGAGAGTCCAAATATAAGTCTATTAACTAATGATTTGTGTAGATCTTTAACCCTTGACTGCTCCAATGAGGTACAGGCACCAGATTTATAGTAAAGCATCAAAAAACTGTTTACTTATGACAAGAATAAAAGATGAACCTGTAATGGAAATAATGGAACAATAGTCTGCTAGTCTAACTATTCCCAAAACCCTGTCCCACCCTCTAACAAGACACACAAAACAGTCACATGGTGGGAATAGAAAATATTAACAAATAACACGGCAATAAGAGGTATGAGAGATTTGAGGATCTTTGCTGCAGAGGTTGAGGTCTTTGTAGGTGGTGATCTCCTCAGAATATGAAGTGTTGAACCGTTGGTTGGTTTGGATCTTCAAGCTGGGCCATTCAGGCCTGATTTTCAGGCTGTAGGATCACCTCTATGGACACACTTAAACTTGTGCTGAGCTGAACCTTGCCCTCGGAAGATGCACTTCAGGTCTGGTTGGTTTAGCTGGTTTAGCACACTGGGCTAAATAGCTGGCTTTTAAAGCAGACGAAGGCAGGCCAGCAGCATGGTTCAATTCCCATACCAGCCTCTCCAAACAAGCGCCGGAATAGGTGACCAGGGGCTTTTCACAGTAACTTCATTTGAAGCCTACTTGTGACAATAAGCAATTTTCATTTTCATTCCATTTCATTTCATTTCATTTTAATTTTCAGCTTATGTGGTCAGCTTCAGCAGATGCACGAACAGCTTGTCTCAGTTAAACAGAATATCAGAGCATCAGTTTTCATGAGACCTTTGAGTGGTCTGGTAACTTTATTGGGAGAGGAATCCAAAACGTTCCCTCTCCCCAGCTCTACTTTC
This sequence comes from Scyliorhinus canicula, assembly GCF_902713615.1. Taxonomy (NCBI): domain Eukaryota; kingdom Metazoa; phylum Chordata; class Chondrichthyes; order Carcharhiniformes; family Scyliorhinidae; genus Scyliorhinus; species Scyliorhinus canicula. The sequence goes on along the minus strand of NC_052166.1, from coordinate 30,888,040 downwards.
AGGCTGTGAATGCTCATTAATTGCTCTGTTACTTGAAGGAAGCTCCAGCTGAGGTTTGAGAGAGAATTTCACCTCTTCTGGGAGAGTGGTTCACAAAGTTCCTGCTTTGCTCTGCAGTACCAGTCAAAACCCTGACTTGGAGAAACAGACTCAGAGAATGCCTACCAGCTCAGCTGAGGAGAAAATACAGCCTCCAGCTGGGGTTTTCAAAGGAATTCCACCTACTTCAGGGAGCGAAGTAATGCCTTCTTCATCTCTGTTCTGAAATGATAGTGAAACCTGAGAGTCAGCCTGCTTGTCTAGAAGCTTCTGAAGGAGTCCACCAATCATAATCGACAGCAGGGGTTTGACCCAGAATACTCGGAGAGCCGAATGGCTGTTGGCCAAGCCTGTCAAAATGGTCATCACTGATGTCTGAACATTGCCCGCTGTTGATTTTTTTCTTTAATTAAAGGGTTCAAGGGCAGCATGGTGGCCTAGTGGTTAGCACAGCTGCCCCACGGTGCTGAGGTCCCAGGTTCGATCCCGGTTCTGGGTCACTGTCCGTGTGGAGTTTGCACATTCTCCCCGTGTCTGTGTGGGTTTCGCCCCCACAACACAAAAATGTGCAGAGCAGGGTAATCTAAATTTTAAAAAAAAATTAAAGGGTGCGGTCCCAGGAAATGCCCAGGTGCAGGAGGGATGACAGTCAAGAAAACAGGAATTAAAAGGAAACAAGAGGCCAATGAGGATTCACAAGAGATTTCCTGACACTATCTACTCTCTCTACCCCTCACAATTTTGTACACCTCAATAATGTCACCCCTCTGTTCCAAGGAAAACAACCCCAACCTCTCTAATCTCTCCTCATAGCGACAATTCTCCAGCCCTGGTAACATTCTCGTAAACGACCAGAACAACACACAATACTCCAGTTGTGGCCTCATCATTATCTTATCCAGTTTCATTTTTTCCTACTTTTGTATTTTATACCTCGGCCAATTAAGGAGAGCATTCCACATGCCTTCTTGATCTACCTGTGCTGCTATTTTGTATTCCCTTTTATTGTTTGACCTCCCTAAATGCATTACCTCACACTTGCCAGAACTCCATCTGCCACTTTCCTGCTCATTACAACGACCCGCCTGCATTGTTTTGGGGGCTTACAGTTCTCCTCTGGACTGTCCATACATGGCAAAATTGTGTGCCGTCTGCAAATTTCCCAATTGTGCCCCCCCCCCCCCCCCCCCCCAACACGGTCAAGTCCAAATCATTAATATATGAAACAAACAACAAGAATCCCAACATCGAGCCTTGCGGAACACCATTTGAAACAGCCTTCCATTCTTAGCCATTACCCATTGTTTCCTGTTACTCAGCCAGCTTTGTGGGAGAAATGAGCAAGGATTTAGGAGGCAATGTTTTCAGAGAGGAAGTGCAAATGCGATGTTAGTTTGCAAAGGTAGAGAGTTTGTTGCTGGGGTTTTCAAGAACGAGAATGATAACAACAATTTTGAAAAGGAGAGCGATAGTATCCAAGTGGATAGAACCACGGGCAGTGTCAGCTACCATGTGGGCCAGGGTGAAAAGTTGGGTGATCAGCAGTTTATTGGGAATGGGTTACAGGTCACAGCAGTTTATTGGGAATGAGACACAGGTCAGCATCACATTGACTGGAGCTTTAAGGCTGGTTTCAATCATCCCATAGCTTTTTGCCTTGGGAAGAATTAGGAAACAATTCCAGACCTTCTGATTTCTGCCTTATACTTTGTCCCCAAGACTTGCTAATTTTGAGGCAGAGTGAAGAAGTGCGTAACTACTTTTAAAGCTTGTGCCAATGATGCAGCACGGTAGCATGGTGGTTAGCATAAATGCTTCACAGCTCCAGGGTCCCAGGTTCGGTTCCCGGCTGGGTCACTGTCTGTGCGGATTCTGCATGTCCTCCCCGTGTGTGCGTGGGTTTCCTCCGGGTGCTCCGGATTCCTCCCACAGTCCAAAGATGTGCGGGTTAGGTGGATTGGCCATGCTAAATTGCCCGTAGTGTCCTTAAAAAAGTAAGGTTAAGGGGGGGGGGTTGTTGGGTTACAGGTATAGGGTGGATACGTGGGTTTGAGTAGGGTGATCATTGCTCGGCACAACATCGAGGGCCGAAGGGCCTGTTCTGTGCTGTACTGTTCTATATTCTATGCTAAGACAGGGTCTAACAAATTCAGAAGTCTATCACTTTGAAACATCCAAAAGAAAAGTACCCTTTTTTTGAGCAAGTCTATTTTCCAACGTGCAGCAATGCTCTCACAGTGAACCGGAATGAGCGACATAAAAATGGCTTTTATCTCAAACTTTCTACTGGAGCAGAGAATTACACTGAAACATTTTGATTGATCCCAGCAAGCCAAGAAGCAAGGAAAACATCTGGCATCTGACATTTACTGTTTTTGTCACCAATATGTTTGACATTTGTTCTTGAACTGAAGGGTTATGGGGATGCCTGCACAAAGCAAAGCCTAACGAAGCAAAAAATAACAATGCTCCATCAAGTGAGTAATGCCCTGTAATGTCAAGTAACATCAGGGCATATAGCTCGAAGTAGAAAACTGAACAGGAATTACCAAAAGCCGCTTTCAATAAATAGTCAAGATTCAACCATGTCTGTCCGCCCTGGGAGATGATGAACTGCAGGCAGCGAGTACATTACTTCTATATTGGACATGGCCTGTTGGGCTGTAGAAACTGATTCACGAGTGGCAATCCCTTCCACAGATGGATAGCGTTAGCCCAAGGTGAACCCTGTCCAGGGCTTTTTCTGTCCAGTCGGATCTTTTCTGCCACCTGGTCATTCATTTATTCCCCACTTTTCCCACGTTCTTCCCAACTGCTCGTCAGCAGACACCCTGGTCAACAGCGGGGACTTCCCATGCATCGACTCCTGGTCACCTTGAGGTCGCACTTGCAGACATCCCGGTATCGCAGGCATGGGCGATCCATTGGTCACGTGCTGACAGGAAGCCTGCCACAGGGCCTGTCACTCAATTGGTTGGCATGACCACAGTATCACCATTGATTCAAGGGGGCAAACATTCTAGGTATTCCTGGATGCTGGAGTACCGTGGGCAGCACAGTAGCACAGTGGATAGCACTGTTGCCTCACAGCTCCAGAGTCCCAGGTTCGATTCCCGGCTTGGGTCAATGTCTGTGTGGAACCTGCACGTTGCCCCTGTGTCTGCTTGGGTTTCCTCCGGATGCTCCCATTTCCTCCCACAAGTCCTGAAAGACGTGCTGTCAGATAATTTGGACATTCTGAATTCTCCCTCTCTGTACCCGAGCAGGCCACGGAATGTGGCGACTAGGGGCTTTTCACAATAACTTCTTTGCATGTTAATGTAAGCTTACTCGTGACAAGAACGATTATTATTATTATTTCCATATTTGGAATTCTCTCCTGCCAGGAGAGTCTCAATATTTGTCTCAGGCGGTGGAGGTGGAAGCTCTTTAACCGGTTTTCTTGGCTTGTTAAGTTGTCAGTGCCTCACAAAAGTAAAGGAGGATGCTAAGAACATAGTTCTGATACACATGGAGCTTTGAATTTTTGGCCAGTTTGCTGTTGGTCCAGAAGGACAGAGTTATGGATCAGAACACACCATCAATGTTGGCAACCTCACTCTGGATGTCCTCGGCAGCTTCACACGCCTTAGTTCAACAGTTATCAGAAACTTTTCCATCCCTTGATACCAAAATTAGTACCAGGGTTGCCAAGGCTGCATTGTCCAAGTTAAGAAAGCAAAGTATGGGCATAGAGCAAACAAGGTTAATGCATCATAATGCATTCAGAATATTGTAAGGATCTTGCTGTTTAAACCTTTTTTATTCCCTTAATTTTCCCTTTATTTTATGTTTTTGCTCTCACAATTTTTATCCATGGATGATTAATGGCCCTATGACTTTAATGCAGATGTTGCATGATGGTGACAATCCATCATTGGGCAGCCAAAGGCCAAAGACTTCAGGAATTATTGGTCAATTCATTTCTGTTGGGACTCTGGGGCCAGTGGGGCTGGAATTCCCCACGCACTAGCCCAGGGTGTTGTAAAACTTTTAAACCATTCACCTATGTTCTGCTGAATAACCTCGGTATTTATTGAAGTGAATGGAAATTAAAATTAGTTGAGACTGTGGAATCAAATCACCCACTGTGCATCATTGTCCTAAGCCAAAATCACCTCCATTGTATGAGAAAAAAACTGTAGGGCTTAATTCAGAAGACACAGGTTAATATCCACTGAACAACACATTTAGCGGATTGTTTCTCAGTGGCTGAAGCACCAAGAAACACCCCGCTATCCCCTGGGAAACCCCTCCCCCCCCTCCCCCGCTCTACCTGGCAAGTCCCCCGGCTCCGAACCCGGGCATTGCAACCTGGCACATGGGCACACAAGCCTGTCACACTGGCACCTTGGAAGTGCCCTTTCCACCCTGGCAGTACTGCCAGTGTGCCTGGATTGCACTGCCAAGGTGGCAGGTTAGCACTCCCAGGGTGGCGGGTGCCAGGGGCATTGCTAGGGTGTCACACTGCCCTGTCCCTGGGGGTCCCCAATGGCCTGGAAGACCCCCAGGTGCCGCCACAACTGGTCCACATTTGTGTGGACCAGTACCAAACAGCACCCTGGCGCGGTCTCCAGCCACAGCTGTTCAGACCCGGGTGCCGAGTGAATCTGACATCTGGGTATTTATATGAGCCATAAGGCTCATTTCAATATTCAGATTTGGATCTTGCCCAGCCAGTGCGTGATCCAGATCATGCAGGGTGGAGTGATTCGGATGACTCGCAATCAGAATGGTGCCCGGTGTGGAGCCCAATTTGGGCTTGTGTGCAATTCACCAATTGTGCCGGGGTCCGCACTGGGTATAACGTTGTCGTTGATTCGTGCCCATACTGTTAAAATAATTAATTTAATGTTTTACTCATTTACCCTCCTACTACAATTTAATTTCCTCTTACTACAATTTAATTTGAAGCAGAAACATGGGCCGGGATTCTCCGATCCCACGCCGGGTTGGAGATTAAGCGGGGCATGGCCGGGGGAGGGAGGGGGGGGGGGGGGGGTGCGCACGAATCCCACCACGCCGCTCCGAAGCCGGGCCACCGATCCTCCAGCCGAGTGCCCGCTGTGTTCCACCGAGTCCCGCCGGCGTCGTTTACGTATTGTCCTACCCAGCGGGACCTTGGCGGTCTGGCTGCATGGACCGTCCTGGTCGGGGGGTGGGGCGGGAGGAGCCAACTCGGGTGGGGGGTGGGTCCTGCATGGTGGTCAGGCCCACGATCGGGGGCAACCGATCGGCCGGCGGGCTCATTCCGGGGCGGGGGGGGATGCTATATTCCTGCGCACCAGGCCCCTGTAGGGCTCCTCCATGTTGCCCGCGGAGACGGCCGTGGCGTGCATGCGCGGACCCGCACCGGCTGAGGCGGGCTGGCTTTCGGCACCGGAGCAGCGCACAGTTCTAGCCCCCTAGGAAGGGATGAATGTATGACCCGTTGATGCCGGCGTCGCTCACGCCGGTTTTGACGCCGGCGTCAACACTAGGCCGGGATCTCTTTTATTTTTTTCTTCTGAAACTTGTCGTGCACATCACAAATGTAACAGCATAGTTACACTTTTGAATTTGTTTCAACGGTAAGTGAATGGGAATGGATTATTCCAATACTGGGCCAACAAGAAATGGATGAATTTTCTAATGCTAACTTGCTGTTTGCTTTGCAATTTTGTTCATTCATTCATAGGCTGTGGATTTTGCTGACAAGGCCAGCATGTATTGCTCTTCCTGAGCTGCGTAAGAAGTTGGTGGCTAGATGCCTTCCTGAATTCCTGCGATTCATGGGATAAAAGCACTCTCTGGTAATACTTTGTTGAGTTTCCAGATTCATGACCCACCAACTATGAAGAAATGGTGATGTTTTTCCAAGTCAGGTAGCTTGAAAGTAACTTGGAGGGGATAGTGTTTCATTCAGCTTGTTGTGGTAAGTGGTAGTGATCATGTGTTTATAGAACATATAGTGCAGAAGGAGGCCATTCGGCCCATCGATCTGCACTGACCAACTTAAACCCTCACTTCCACCCTATCCCTGTAATCCAATAACCCCTCCTAACCTTTTTTGATCACTAAGGGCAATTTATCATGGCCGACCCCGCACGACTTTGGACTGTGGGAGGAAACCGGAGCACCCAGAGGAAACCCACACAGACACAGGGAGAACGTGCAGACTCCACACAGACAGTGACTCAGCAGGGAATAGAACCTGGGACCCTGGCGCTCTGAAGCCAAAGTGTTATCCTCTTGTGTTACCATGCTGCCACAAGGTGCTTTCAAAGAGGTCCTGATGAGTCAGTGCAACTGCATCATGTGAATGCAACACACAGTAGCCACGTCGCTATGGAAATGCAAGAGGTGAAAGCTTAAGCTGATCGATGGGATGTTGATAAAGCCAGCTTTGCTCTGGATGATGCTGAAAGTCCTGCATTCATCCAGGGAAATGCAAAGCATTCCTGACTTGAGCACAGCAGGTGATAGAACAGCTTGGAGAGTCTGGAAGCAAGGGACTGGCCACAGGATACACAGACATGAGCTGCTCTTGTATCTGCGGTATTTACATGGCTACTCCAGTTAAGTTTCCAGTCAATACTAAATCCAAAGATTTTGATCTTGGTGGAATTTAATGATGACAATGCCATTGAATGTCAATCATTAGACCCACAGTGGGTGGACTTCTCCTAACCCACCCATGGCACGTTTGGTGCTGGGAGCTATTGTCATTAAATCTTATTGCAATTCTACCAAGGGCAGATTAATAGTGGGTCACTCTCCCTGTTGGCAGGTGTTGCAAAATCTATTTTTATTCATGAATACTCATTAAAAAAAGCTGGCAACTGGAATCTCATCTGATCTTCCAGAGTTGCATCACGCTAGCAGGAAATCGCCTCAGCATCAAACACCATTGATAAAGATTGGAGCTTGATAAAGGACGGTCCTGAGTTCACCGGGACTTTGATGTGAGTGCAACGTGCAATATCTGGTTGCCATTATGCTGCATTGCTCCTGATGCGCTGTGCTCCAGCCTCCTGGGACAGACCAGTTCCTGCCCTCCATCTCCATGCCGAGATAGTTTTCATAGACAGCACCGTGCTGCTCGGCTCATGGACCTTCCTGTGTCACTGAGGCGGATCAGTACTTTGTCTGAATTTGGAGAGCATAGGGGTCTCCTACCCCCCCCAGTTGCACACACCATTGTCCATGTCTACATCGCTGTGCTTTTGGATTCATGCAGCCACCGCAATAAAGGTCCAAAGTTTGGTCAGGACTGGGTTGCGAGTTGAGGGCAAGGGTGAGTAGACAAAGACAAAGGGGGAAATGTAGAAGGGGGCTGTGCAAGGAGTGAGACAGGGCAAAGTCAAATACTGAGGCCAATGTGGAAGGACGGTTGTACAAGGAGGGTGGAAGGTGATTAAATACTCAGGGACAATGTGGAAGGAGTGTTGTGCAGGGAAGGGGTGGGGAAGGGCACGGGCTCATAATGAGAGGCAGAGGGTCAAGGAGGTGGATGAAGAGAACGAACAATGGAAATCAGTGGGAAGACCGGGGGGAGGGAGCTGGATCCCAAAAAGGCTGCATGACATGCAGACACTAAGGGTGTCTAAGGGATAGAAGATGTATTAATGGAAGAGGATGCACACAGATGGCAGATTATGGGATGGGTGTATATTAGTGTGGCACATCAGGGGCGATTCGCATAAATACTAAACAGGGTGTGGTTGCAGCACTTTGTGAAGGTCACTGTTGTTCATGTTGTGATGCGGCACCCGGGCAGCAGCCCTTGAGGTTCCATCAACCGCAAGGGCTTCCATTCCATCAAATTGCAGTGTGCGACCATTGAAAGCACATCCTGCACATGGGAGTTATCATGACTCCTACCTCTTCAGTCATCCCAGTTCCGGAGATCTTCGAGGGTCCAGAATATCTGCATGGATGGTTGCCGGGGATAACGGCTACCCACTTTAACACTGGCTCATGACTCCGGTGCTTTGCCCTCAGACTCCAGCTGAGGAAAGGTCCAACGCTGCTCATGCCACTGCACACTCCCACCGAGAGCAGTCTATAATACTGCTGAAGATGTGATTCAGATGCCTGGACTGCTTAGGTGACTCTCTGAAATATGCACTCGAGAGCGTTTGCCACATCATTGCAGTTTGCTGTGCCCTTCACAATTGGCTGTGCAGAGCTGAGGCCCTGCCACAAAAGGTGAACTGTGGGAGGAGTCACTCTGGAAGATGAAGATGAGGTGCAAGAAGCCCGGGGGATTCTGAGGGTCAACACGAGTGGCATGATGTCATGGAGGAGGGGAGACGTGGGAGGCATGCCCATGATACCCTCAAAGCTGAAAGGTTTCATGAGGAGTAAATCTTTAAGTCCAAACGCCAGGCGATGTCTCCTCCAGCCCCCCAAGCCATTTTGTTACTTCAGTGGGAATAGCTGTACCATTGCTGAGAGGACGGGTCCTACGTTCAGACTTGGGTCTTCAGAGCTCATGACACACTAGGGTCAGATTTTAGCTGTGTGGGATCCGTGAAGAGAGTTGCCGTTTCAGTACATGATGCCATGCTGAGAGTTTGAAAGTGGAGGGAGCTGAGAAAGGATTTACCCTAGTGGAGCAGAGGAAATCATTCATCTGCTTCCTGCACGGTGACAGCTGCACTGACCTCCTGGGCAACAGCCTCCCAGGCCGGAGAGGTGAGATTGGTGAGCATTTTTGATCCATCCCTAGGATAAAGAAAATACCGGTGAGTCCACGCTCCCCGAATAAGGGGCTCACGAGCCAAGGCACTGAAAGCCCGCACTGCCTTCTCCTTGCTATCCTGTTGCTTCTGGATTCCAGGCATGTTGGAGGGTCTGGTGGAGACAGATGGGCTGGAGAGAGTGATAGAAGTGTGCTAGACTGGCATTTAAACATGGCACCGGGACCTTCAAACCCATCAGCCGAGGATAGGCAGACGAATCAGCTGCCAGCCCATTATGAGGGTCAGAGAGGAATTTTTATGTGCAAATTTAATGTGCTGATTCTGGTGGGGGATCCCGCCATTTTGGCCAGCGGGACAGATGGCGGTGGACAGACCACCACCGCACTTTGTCTCAATAAGCGAGAATTCCAACCACTCTTATTGAAGATTATCATTGCCTGTCACCTTTCTGGTGCATATGTTACCTGCCACTTATCTGCCCAACCTACTAAGATGTTGTTGCATGTGGGTATGGATTGCTTCATTATTCAGAAAATACATTTCCTGAAATCTACTTTCCGCTTGGTTTATCCGGGGGCTTATATTTTTACTGGACATAAGATGGTCATTTGCATATCCAGAATGGGGTTGCTGCTAACTAAGTATTTCCTTAGAGTACCAACTCTTTTAATCTATATTGATAGCTAAACGTTTCAAAGCCCCAATATTACCTACCGTGTGGGGACACCAAGATCCTAATATTCCAAATGAGTCCTGAAAAGGGACAAAAGAGTAGGCCTCATCTTATACTGATCTGTCCTATGAGCACCTTTCAATTTTCAATTTGCCTTGCTATCACTGCGTCTCTCAGTGTACCTGAGTGTACATTTGTCATGTACACTGAGAAATGCAGACACAGTATACCCAAATTGTCTTCTTTCTCTATCCTCTTAAATGCTTTTCCCTGATGTATCAATGTTGAGCTTTCTCCCTGTCTACACCCATAACGCTGCACTTATCCAAGTTATACATCATTTGCCAGTCATGAGTTCAATGTCCCAACACATTTAAGATCTGCCTGAAGCACACAGGCATCATCTCAGGATCACTTGAAGATCAAAAGCTCGATGACAACGAACATGCGGTTGAAAATTCTCAAGTGATTCACAGTTGGAAAATTGCTTCTGTGACACAAAGATACCAGTCACATCACTTATCTTATTAAAACAGCCATGCATAGTCTCCATATTAGTAAGAGAAGATGTAACCCGCATGAATGACCACGGTTATGCAGCTGAAACAAGAATGATACAGAAGTATCACAGTGAAATCAATAGCTCAAGATGCTATTTTTTAAAATGAACATCCCATGTGCAGCTTTTGCAGTGATGAGGCTATCAATGTTCACTATTAATAAAGAGCAAATCAGTCACCAGCTTCTGCTGTCTACACATACACAGTTAAATTCCAGGAATCAGGAGGTTGCTGATTTGCCCTGCTTCTCCTGAAGCTTCACTCGAACAGTATTTTGTGACAAATCTCAATGTCAATTTCCCTGGACGGACCTGAATTTGCGGTTTTTACACATTACATACCCAACAAATATGCCCCAAAAAGTTAGGATTTGTCCTTTCAAATATAACTGAATTTTGAATGTTGTGAAAATACACTGAACAGACTCTCTGTTAATACAATGACACTTTTACAAGTGTGGTGTTTCATTCCTTCTATTGTGATGATGGAGAAATAAAACACAAAATTATGCCCAAAATATTGAACTTTGTAAAAAATGACCTGAGTTTTTTTTTAAATGGACACAAGCCCGAAGATGGATGCAGGGTGATTCTCCAAGCGACAAAGGAAACACTCCCTCTTTCCAGACAAGATACTTCTAAAACCTTCCATAGGCTGTTTACCGGCTTTCGGAAAGACAAAGGGACATAATGGTCATCACAGCTCAAGAGATCCAGAGACTGATTACCATCTCCAGTAATGACTAAGGGACATAATGGCTATCGCACATCAAAAGCTCCTGTGAGTAACGTTGGTAATGAGTTGTTCTCTATTTTTTTTCAAATTGAGAATAGCCAATTATTTATCTTTCCAATTAAGGGGCAATTTTGTGTGGCCAATCCATCTAACCAACACATCTTGTGGGGGTAGGCACACCATGTAGGCATGAGGAGAATGTGCAAACTCCACACGGACAGTGACCCAGGGCCGGAATTCAAACCCGGGTCCTTAGCGCCGCAGTCCCAGTGCTAACCACTATGCCGCACTCTACCCCCTCGTTGGTACGGAGTTGAAGGTTTAACGTCCATTTGGAATGTATAAAGACAGGGTCGAAAGCCAGCAGATAAAGCTACCCCAGTGTCTGTCTATGTGTGCTCTGTGAGAATTAGCAGCTGGAAGTTTTCCGCACAAAAAGAGTGACAGTAAGAGAAGCAAACAGATGTATCCCTGCAATATATCCATTTGTGCAGGTATATCTCCCTCTCTAATATAGCCATTTGTGCAGGTATATCTCCCTCTCTATGACTGTGGACATAAGCCACAACCAGCATAAGAGTCGCAGCTGAAAAGAGAATTGCGGCATTCCTCTTGCAAACCACAGAACACTGGAATCGAAGAACTAGCTATTTACCTGCTGAGGTCAACACTACCTCGAAACTGACTGCTCACCGACCAAAATCAATTTTATTGGAACTTGAATTGTAACAGCCACATGCTTCATCATCGATTCTGCATGAGTCAAGATCTGTTCAGTATACCTTTTAATTTTGTATTTACTTACTTTTCATTTCTAATCTGTATGAATGTTCTTGCATGCATTTTACAATTTTGTGCCTTACCTTTTTAGTAGATATAAACATATTCGATCTTAACACAAGAAAGCCTGGTTAAATTGGCTCCTTTGAAAGCAGGTCTGGAAAAAGGTTCATGCGGGAAAGAGAACTTTGTGCGATTAAACCTTGTTGCTACCACCAGGGCTAGGGAGGGATTGATTCATGTCAGGGAGCCAATTCATCTCTCCTCACCTGAGTTCATAACAATGTGATGGTTTCCCAGCCGGATGGTGAGAATTCAAAGGGTCTCTCCCAGATCGACAACTTTGGGGAACCTCACATGGGAGTTGGTCGTTACACGTCAGATATTATTGTTGGAGTATTAAAACATTAAAATATTTTTTTCTTTCATTCTCTCTTAGTCCATTATGCTTTCTCTTTATTTTAATTTCTGTACAGAAGTTTACATTAAATGTCATACTCTAACTTGTAATTCCTGGTTGAGACGCAGCCGTCCCCTAACTGCGTGTTTCTCAGTGGCTCTCCGCTCACTTGCGGCAGGATTCTGTCTTTCCGTCGCTTGTCAATGGGGTTTCCCATTGAAACCACCCAACGCTGCCAGGAAACCCATGGGCGGGCATGCATTGCCGGAGGGAAAAGTGAACCGTAATGGAAAATTCTGGCTGAAATCAGGTAACTGCTAGAAATGACTGCAGCAATTGCGGTGCACATTTCAATGATTGCTGCATGAATCCGGTGCTCTCTGCATTGCTGATTGGTTGCACATATTAAGAGGGGGTCCAATATCGTGAGTGCCAGAGCGCAACTTAAAGCTACCATGCACCAGCCTGCACCTTTTAAAGCGGGAGTTCAGTTTGGCGGCTGGTGGTGCTGGGATCATTTTGTTATGGAAAATGGTTGACCCTGGGAGAGAGTAAAACTAGGCAAGAGGTTCTGCATTGTCAGTATGAAGAGCTAGGCGTCATATTAAGAAGCTGGACCACTAAGGCAATAATGATCTGAGCCATGGGCAAAATGGCATAGGGCAAATTAGATAATAGAAATGAATGCGTGGCTCAAAGACTGGTGTTGGAGATTGGCACCAGCATTGGGGAAAGTGGGATGTGTACTGGGGATGGTCTGCACCTGATTTCGGCTGGGACTGGTGTCCTCACAAACCTCAAAACTAGGGAAATAGACAGGCTTTAAAACTAAACAGTGGGCGGCAAAGGATCAAAATTGGGAAGATGTGGCAAAAAAGAGTAGAGACAAGGCAAGAGAGAAAAGTATCAAAATAGAAAATGATTACCAGACCATGACAAGAAGGGATAGAGAGTATAGAGCTAAAAGTACATTACTGCAGATATGGCTAGAGGTTATAAAACTAATAAAAGGACAAAACTAAAGGCTCTGTATCTGTCTGCATGTAGCCTTCATACCAAAACAAATGATTTGAGAGCACACCTAGAAATAAATAAGTACAATAGGATAGCCGATCTGGAGCCACACAACTTCTTGCTTGAATCCAGCTCCCCAACTGAAAACAAAACCAAGACACAAAACAGCTTCCAGCTCAAAACGAAAGTAAAGACAGAATCACATTCCAGCTCCACTGCATGTCATCATGCCTCTTCCGGGCATCTTGCACCATGAGGCAACCGATCTGGCAGCGATCCCGCCTGTCCATGAGACAACCAAAATGGCAGCAATCCCGCCTATCCAGGTGCTGGCGTCCCCCATCCACCTCTGAGGTGATTCGTCGCCCGCCACAAAGACTGAATCTATAGACGTAAATCTTGTAAATTTTGTTCAGTTTGCTCTGTATCTGCACGATAGACACCTTCCCATGTACATATGTTCATTCATTCACTACTTGTACATAGTCATGCATGTATATACAGCCACATTCCAAAATTTATTTTAAAAAGGGGAGATGTCATAATATCCATTCATGTATATCATGAGATGCAGACAGGCAGTGATTGACACACAGGATAACCAATGTACACACACGACACAGAGCAACCAATCACCAGACAGGACACCACCACTATAAAGCCCACAGGGCATTAAGACTCTCCCTCTCTCACAGGTCACAGATATTGAGATAGTTAGAGTGCACAAGCCAGTGAGCATCATCTCCATGTGGTAGAGAGCTAGTCTGGCCAAGCCAGTAGGAGGTTATCAGTTAGATTAATAGAGTGTCAACCCACGGAAGATTATGTACAGTAATCAGCAAGTTCAATAAAACAGTGTTGGACCATCTCCTGTGTCGGAAGCCTGTTTCTAGTTTCACTGCATCCAGTTGCAGCCAACGTTGAACGAACTCACTTAACACATCAACGGGAGCTTAGAGTTTTTTAAAACTTACCTTTACGGGATGTGGGCTTCACTTCCTAGGCCAGCATTTGTTGCCTCACCCTAATTGCCCTTGAGAAGGTGATAGTGAGCTGCCTTCTGCAGCCCATAATGTGTATGTACACCTGGTGTGCTATTAGGGAGGGAGTTCCAGGATTTTGACCCAGCGACAGTGAAGGAACAGCAATGTATTTCCAAGTCAGGATGGTGAGTGATGGTGAGGGGGAATTCCAAGTGATGGTGTTCCCCTGTATATGTTGCTCTTATCCTTCTAGATGACAGTGGTCATGCGTTTTAAAGGTGCTGCCTTGGTAAGTTCCAACAGTGCATCTTATAGATAGTACACACTGCTGCTACTATGCATCGGTAGTGGAGGGAGTGAATGCTTTTTGTGGAAGAGGTGCCAACCAAGCTTTGTCCTGCATGTTGTTGAGCTTCTTGAGTGTTGTTGGAGCTGCACTCATCCAGGAAAGTGGGGAGTATTCCATCACACTCCTGACTTGTGCATTGTCGGTGGTGGACAGGCCTTGAGGAGTCAGGAGGTGAGTTACTCGTTGCAGGATTCCTATCCTCTGACCTGTTTTTGTGGCCACAATATTTATATGGCTGCTCCAGTTCAGGTTCTTGTAAACGCTAATCCCCAGGATGTTAATGGTGCGGGATTTAATTGTGGTAATGTCATTGAATATCAAGGGGCAATGGTTTGATTCTCTCTTATTGGAGATGGTTATTGCCTGGAACTTGTGTGGCGCGAATGTTGCTTGCCACTTGTCAGCCCAAGACTGGATATTGTCCAGGTCTTATTGCATTTGCACATGGACTGCTTCTGTATCTGACAAATTTTGAATGGTGCTGAACTTTCTGCGATCAGTGAACATCTCCACATCTGACCTTCTGTTGGAAGGAAGGTCATTAGTTAAGCAGCTGAAGATGGCTCGGACTAGGACACTACCCTGAGGAAATCCTGAAGTGATGTCCCAGGACTCAGATGACTGACCTCCAACAATCACAACACTCTTCCTTTGTGCTAGGTATGACTCCACCAGTGGAGGATTTTCCCGGATTCCCATTGACTCCTGTTTTGCTAGGGCTCCTTGATGCCTCAATCAGTCATATTCTGACTTGATGTCAAGCGCAGTGACTCTTATTTCACCCCTGGGGTGCAGCTCTTCTGTCCATGTTTGAACCAAGACTGTAACCAAGAGCTGACTGACCCTGACAGTACCCAAACTAAGCATCAGTGAGCATCTTATTGTTAAGTAAGTGTTGCTTGATAGCATTGTTGGTGACCCCTTCCATCACGTTACCGATGATTGAGAGTTTACTGATGGGGCGATGATTGGCCGGGTTAGATATGTCCTGCTTTTTGTGTAAGGGGCATGCCTGCACAATTTTCCACATTGTCAGGTAGATGCCAGTGTTGTAGCTGTACTCAAACATCAAGTTGTGGAGCACTATTGCCAGAATATTGTCAGGGACCATAACTTTTGCAGTATGTAGTGCCTTCAGCCTTCTCTTGCTTTCACGTAGGATGAATTGAATTGGCTGAAGAAGACAATCTCTGGAGAAGACCGAGATGAATCATCCACTTGGAACCTCTGGCTGAAGATTATTCAGAATGCTTTAGCCTTGTCTTTTGCACATCATTGAGGATGGGGATATTTGTGTAGTCACCTCATCCAGTGAGTTGCTTAATTGATCACTACCATTCATGACTTAGATCATGAATGAGCTTAGATCTGATCCGTTGGTTGTGGGATCACTTAGGTCTGCCAATCACTTGCTGCTTCTGATGTTTGGCACTCAAGTAGTCCTGTGTTGCAGCTGCACCAGCTTATCATTTTTCTGTATGCCTGGTATTGTTCCTGGCATGCTCTCCTGCACTCTGTTGAATCAAAGTTGATCTCTTGGATTGGTGGTAATCATTGAGTGGGGTTGTGCCAGACTATGAGATTATAGATTGTCTTGAGTACAATTCTTCTGCTGCTGCTGGCCCATGGCACCACATGGATGGCTAGTATTGACTTGCTAGATCTGTTGTGAATCTATCCCATTTCGTACAATGATAGTGCATGCAGTACAATGGACGGTATCCTCAATGTGAAGATGGGACTTCGTCCCCACAGGGACTGTGCGGTGGTCACTCCTACCGATTCTGTGATGGACAGATGCACCTGTGGCAGGCAGGTTAATAAGGATGAGGTCCAGTATGCTTTTCCCTCTTGTTGGTTCCCTTACCACATGTTGCAGGCCCAGTCAAGCCCAGTTATGTCCTTTACGCCTCGGCCAGCTCTGTCAGTAGAGGTGTTACTTCGCCACTCATTTTGCTGGACTTTGCGTACATTCTGTGCCCTTGCCACCCTCAGTGCTTCCTCCAAGTGATGTTCAACATGGACTCGAACCCAGAGCTTCTAGCTTAGAGGGAGGGTTACTACTCACTGCACAACAAGACATCCCGCAACTTGAAGTAGTAGTCTGCAATTATGATATAACATTCTTGATTGTATATTAATCAATCGTCACACTTCCAAATTAGCATGTTAACCAGCTTTGCAACTTGTTTTCAAAAGATGTTTTGTTTTATAAATAATCAGTCATTTGGTGCTTATTGAAAGAAGTCTGGTTAAAGACTTTTTATGATGGGTTTAGCAATTGCAAAGGTTACTTCAGGGAGTGAATTTAGCGGAATTAAACATTTAAACTGTTGTTACGACCTGTGGAGAAGTGGGACAGGAAATGACGGCACGCTCCTCTCATCACGATTTTCATCCAACCGCCCAGGTCTTCCCTACTACTTCACAAGCCCCAGGATAGCAGATCCCGTGATGCAGAAGTATATAGTTAATATCTCTTCCTTTGTGTGTCCCTCTGGTTTGGGTAGTTCCGAGCTGTCGAATCTCCGTTCCCCCATGTGCCATTAGTATGATGCTGTACAGTTTCAGAGGATCGTTCCTTGGATAACCTTTTCCTTTTAGACTTTCAGGAAAGATCTTTTCTTCTAGTCTGAATTGAATGATGTCGCTCTGTGCTCTGGTGTCAAGTGCAGCTTCAGAGTCATGGTTTGGGGCTTATTTCCCATCCTCCTGGATCTAAATGCTTGTGTGAGTTTCATTTCTCTGAGAACTGTTGCATCCCGCCATTTTGCGAAATTGTATGGCTGATGTGCCGACTGTGTCTTCAAATTTGATGTCACCTTGCAGGGTAAGGATGCTTAGGTTCTTTTTGTTTCTCATTTGACCCGTTGCCCCGTTCCTGAAAAGCTGTTGAGTGCCTTCTTTCTTCGTTCTGAGCATCTTTCCCCACCACAAGCCTTGCAATTTGACCCACATGTGGGACATTTTGTTTCAACTTCGAGCTCATGTGGTCGTTCACAACAAATGAACATCTCTCTGTCTGGTACATGTTCTTTTGTTAGTGTTTCTGTGCACCTGCTGCCTTTCTCTTGGCTTAAATGGCGAGCTAGTCGGTTAGGTAGGCAACATTATCCCCTCCAGGATCATGACCATTGCAGCTATGGCTGTTGAGAGAAATTACAGAGCAGAAGGAGGCCTTTCGGCCCATTGTGTCTGCACTGGCCCATGGAAAAAGCACCCTACTTAAACGAACACCTCCACCCTATTCCACTAATCCAGCAACCCCACCTACCCATTTTGGATATTAAGGGCAATTTAGCATGACTAATCCACCTAACCTGCACATCTTTGGACTCTGAGGGAACCAGAGCACCCGGAGGAATCCCACACAGACACGGAGAGAATGTGCAGACTCTGTACAGACAGTGACCCAAGCCGGGAATTGAACCTGGAACCCTGGAGCTGTGAAGCAACAGTGCTAACCACTGTGCTACCATGCCACCCGGTTGAAGGAGAAAATTGACTTCCCTGCACTGCCCCCTGGTGCGTCGATGTTCACTTCAGCAGCTCCACCTGCTGTCGATCGTTGAGCGCTGGAAAGCCTTTCATTGGCCCTGCCATGTCGGGAACCCAGCCACCGTTCCGGACGAGACAGACTTTAATTGGCTGGAGCATTGTACATTGCGGTGGACATACCTAAAGCACACCTCATGGGGCTGGAGACCGGGACTTGCTCACACGTCCACTGCCTGATCAACAATTTGAAATCCAGCCACTGTGTTCCCATTGTAAATTAATCCCCAGTCGTAATGTTGGCTGTTTAACTTTTTGTGCGATTAGAGATATTTAAGCGTGTAACTCCTGAAACCCTACAGAATGTCATTGCAGCTGAAATTTATATAATTGGTATTTCATATATTTGTTCCATAATTTAGCGCCTGAGCCACCTTCGGCTGAATATTTACTTCACCATTTTCCCAAGTCAAGTGGAGAATATAATCAGAAAGTCAGATTACAATGATGAGAATTTTCTGCTTGACCCTTGGGGCTCTTTATTAATTACCTGGGTGTTGGACAGATAAAGGTGTGCTGGTAGTAAGGGCTTAATCACAGGAGTACTCCGAGACATTGCATCAAAGAAAAATAATTGGAATAAAGACCTAAAAGTGTTGCCTTATTAAATAGCGAAGGTATAAATTCGGAACCATTCAGGACAAATCCAAAAATCCTCTACAGAAGTATGAAAATGAAATAAAATAACAGGCTTCCAGCGTTTTCTTTTAAATAAATGATTTTCTGTAACTGTTATCTTAAATTAAATCCTTACATTGTGTCACGCCACTAATCTGGGTCTTGAATTGCATTTCATACACCAAGCAGCTGAACAAAAAGTATTAGGTACTTTCCCTGAAGGGACAGGTAATCATGGACGCAGCTTGCTCAAGCAACAATCTTTCAAATTCACAATTTACTTGACAATCATTGAATGCATGGGAGGCTGAAAGCTTTTTAGCAATTTGCTGAAGGGAAAGTAGTCCAGCTTTCTGATTTACTTTTTATGTTTTAATAATGGATGATAATACCTGTTCGCACTTCATACCTCAAACTTCTTTTCATAGAATCATAGAATTTACAGTGCAGAAGGAGGGCATCTGTCCCATCGAGTTGCTTTGGAAAGCCTCTGGCTGGCATTTTACAGGGCCCCAGGGAACATGAGGGAGGCATTGAAACTGTGCATTCTACCACGAAGGTTAGGTGTACTCCGGCCTCCTCCTTGCGGGATTGGTGGTGGGGAGAGGAAGGGGAGAGGAGCCTCGTAATCCAGCAAACTCTGATCCACAGAGGTAGCAAGGATCAACTCCTTGGTCATACCTCTTGCAACCCTCATGAATGACGCCCCCCCCTCCCCCCCCCCCCCCCGCCCCGTTCCCCCATTGAGGCCATACCACATGGCCTTCGTGAGCCCGATCCTACTTATCTGAACCCTGAGTGCAGGGATTTAATTGCCTTCTGAATGCAAAATCAGGCTGGAGCACCCAGAACCAGTTGAGTCAGGGTTGCCTCCAACATTTTGGATACAGGAGGCAACTGCCAGCCAGAAATTTACAAGAATTGGAAGCCGTGAGAGCTGCGATTGTTTTTCTTTCTAACTTTCTCCTTAACTTCCCTCAAAGTGTTAGTTTTTCCTGGGTGCAGGATGGTGGGATGACAGTTGTGACATTGGAAAAAACAACGAGCGGCAATTTTTGCTGATATGCGGAAATTCAGGAATGATTTCACCATCGCATAAAAGAGGAGGAAACTTTTAAATAGGGTGCTGCTCACTTCCAACTCCATGAATATACGCTTGTATGCATAGCTGCCATCTTTATAGGGGGCAGCAGGACGCTTGCATGGTGATTACTAGCACTGGAATTGCAAAGATTACAGTGCCAGCAAAGTCTCTTAGGGTCCCACAGTTTTATTTATCCCATTTAATTTCTTGAACATTTCTCTTGCTTTGTCGCCTCCCCCCCCCCACCCCGTTCTTTTGGGACCATATTGTCATAAAGCATACCTCAGTGCTGTGGAAGGGATATTTGTGTAATTAAGCCTGTATTTATTTGCTTGACCTGTTGCTGCTTGAATGTTGCTGGGCTGGGAGTCACAAGCCCCAGAACTGCAAATGGAATTGCAGCTGTCACAGGATCCACGGAATAGAATCCATAGAATCTCTACAGTGCGGAAAAACGCCATTTGGCCCATCGAGTCTGCACCGACCTTAGGTCCAACCCCCCCCATCCCCGTGACCCTGTGTATTGATCATTGCCAATCCATTTAACCTGCACATCTTTTGACTGTGGCAGGAAATCAGAGCACACTTCACACAGACAGTCACCCAAGGCCGGAGTCAAACCCAGGTCTCTGGCACTGTGAGGCAGCAGAGCTGACCACTGTGACATAATGCCACCCATCGTGTGGGTCTGTAGCCTGCCACTCACTCCCCATCCTGATCCCTGGAAACTGGGGGCATCCGCCTCATGGCCGCCTGCCCACCTTGGGGCTCAGAGACTGAGTGAATGGCTTTGAGGATCAGGAGCCACCCCTCCCTCTCCATCCCGATTCCTGAAACAAGAAGACTCCTGTCGTGGGAGTCGGAAACCAGGTGTACGGCTTCCAGCACTATGTCTTCTGCAAATGATGAACATAACATTCTGTGTACGTAACAAAGTGCTCATTTGCAGACAGGTCTCAGTGGCCATCTTGCAAGACCATCTTGAGTTAGTAGGAGATGCAGTATTGGGGTTTTCCACCCCTCCGTGGAAACAGAGGTGGCACAGTGGTAAGCTCTGCTACCTCAGCACCAAGGACCCGCGTTTGATTCTGGCCTTGGGTGACTGACCATGTTGAGTTTGCATATTCTCCCCGTGCCTGATAGGTGTCCTTCCGGTGCTCCGGTTTCCTCCCACAAGTCCCGAAAGATGTGCATGTTAGGTGAATTGGACATTCTGAATTCTCCCTCAGTGTTCTCAAACAGTCGCTGGAGTGTGGCGACTAGGGGCTTTTCACAGTACCTTCATTGCAGTACTAATGTAAGCCTACTTGTGACACCAATAAAGATTATTATTATTATTAATTGTCTTCTGAAATGACCGAAAAGGTCACTCCGCTGTAACAAACCACTGAAGAATAGTCAAGTAAGATAAAAATGGACTGATCACCCAGCATCGCCCTGGACAATGGAAAGAAGACCCCACCCAGTCAATCCTGCAAAGTCCTTCTAACTAACATCTGGGAACCTTTTGCAAAATTTGGAGAGGTGTTCCACAAGTGAGTCAGCAACAGCCTTACAGAGTTATATTCAGCGAATCATGCCTTACAGCCCGTGTTCCAGTGTTGCAAATTTTAGCTCATAATTCATATATTTTAGAATCTAAATTATTCCTTCACTGTTGCTGTGTCGAAATCCTGGAATTCCAACCTTAATGCAATTGTGTGTTACTTGCACCACATTGACTGCAGCAGTTTAAGCAAGGGTAATTAGGGATGGACAATAAATGCTGGTTGCACAATAAATGCATCGACGCACGCATCTCTTGAACAAATAATAAAATCTAACTTTCAGTTTTGGGAATTAAAGTTTTAACCTTCAAAATTAGGCATATCTGGTTGCACAACTGATAAGCAGCCCTGAAGTAAATGCAATGCAGACAAGCTTGGAGTTTATTACACTTAAGTGATTGGGGCCCCGTTGAGATAAGAGGTTACAACCAGAAGGTAAGAGTTAAAAACAGCATACTAAAGAACTGGAAACAGGATGCATGCAGTTATTTCAGGAATGGATAAGTTATTCATAGAATTTATAGTGCAGAAGGAGGCTATTTGGCCCATTGAGTCTGCACTGGCCTTTACAAAGAGCACCCGACTCAAGTCTATCAACTCTACCCTATTTGTAACGCAGTAACCCCCACTTAACCTTTTTGGACACTAAGGGCAATTTAGCATGGTCAATCCACCTAACCCGCACATCTTTGGACTGTGGGAGTGAACCAGAGCACCCAGAGGAAACCCACGCAGATACAGGGAGAACGTGCAGACTCCGCATAGACAGTGACCCAAGCTGGGAATTGAATTTGGGACGCTGGAACTGTGAAGCAACTGTGCTAACCACTATGCTACTGTACTGCCCCATGTGGTTCCCAGTGTAATAACCCTCATGAGGCCCATGGGGATACCCTAATCAATCTCCCCATGAGGCAAGTAGAACACAAACTTTCTCGCAAGTGCGCGGAGGCCTGCCCAGCTGGGGCTCATGATTAGACAGTATAAAAGCCGGCCTGGAGAGGGACTGGTATCTTGGTAGTCCCGACTGGGACTTACACCTTGTGGTTATGCCGCCGTAGTGGCCAGTTCCTTTGACCGTGAATAAACTATCGTTTGCTGAATTATTCGGCCTCCAGTGTCTTCATATCTAGATTTAAGGAAAGCTTTAGAATGAAAAAGTAGTGAATTTTCATTTGAACCTGGGAATAGGTGGTGTGTTTTATGTTTCCATGGAGATGGGTGGAGCTTATTGTTGGAGTTAATCTCTGTGAATTCAGTTAAAGTACAGCCAGCAGGCAAGGCTGGTTAAAGCATCAAAGAAAACGTGTCCGCTTTTGGACTTATATAGCTGGTCGATCTTTGGAAATTGAGAGACAACACTAGACATACAGCTGAAGCTGAGTAAATATTGGATCTATCGTCCCAAACACAGCCTGAACTTGGGAGCTGCTTTTCAGTTTAAGACAAAATTGGAAAGGGGTAACATTTTTGGATGCTTTGTTCAGCTGGAGGGAGAGATCTGTGGTGATCCTCAATGAAAGGCACTTAACCTTGGTGAAGTTGGAGTTCTGAAAGTAATCAGCCTGGTTGCAGCAGGGGTGGGGGCTACTGTTGTTTTATGCCACTGCCAATATCTAATGGGAGGATCCCCATGAAATCGTGTACCTCGGCAAACAACTGGAAAACTGAAGAGAATTCAGAGTGAATTTAGGTCAGTGGTGATGTACCTTTGAGTTACTTCTACGAAAAGTGAGTGAACCTTTAAGATTTCGTAAACTAAGGGAGCTTCAGCGGTAAATAAGGAGTAGAACTGAGTTTACAGCATACATCTTTGTAAGCAATTGCATTAAGTTAATAGTGTTTACTCTGTTCAATTCCTTTTATGTTCAATAAAGTTAGTTTTTGTTTAAAAATGTGACATCTTTAACATAGTTCTGTCAGTTAGTTGCTGGTTATTTAGGTTTCTATGCTGAACATTAATGATTCCTGACAGAATCCTTACGCCACGCTCAGCCATCACCATCCCTCAGTATTTCCTATGCCATTGGCAGGACAGATTCACTAGAGATGGTGGTAACAGCGGTATAAGGTCAAGAGAGAGAGAGTGGTGCTGCGTGCCCTCAACATTGCCACTGATGTGTTATCTGTGCTGGTTTAACATCGACTGCAACTAGATGCAGTAAAACGAGAACCAGGCTTCCGACACAGGAGATGGTCCAACACTGTTTTATTGAACCTGTTGATTGCTGTACATAATCTGCTGTGGGTTCACACTCTATTAACCTAACTGATAACCTCCTACTGGCTTGACCAGACTATCTCTCTACCACATTGTGATGATGTTCATTGGCCTGTGCACTGCGCATGGCCCTTGCCGAGTCCTGTGAGAGAGAGAGAGAGCCTTAATGCCCTGTGGGCTTTATAGTGATGGTGTCCTGTCTGGTGATTGGTTGTTCTGTGTCATGTGTGTTCATTGGTTATCCTGTGTCAATCACTGCCTGTCTGCATCTCATGATACACATGTGGATATTATGACAGCCTCCAGAGCCCATTTGGTCTCATTGCATCAGCTCAAACGTGGGCAAGGAAACTTCCTACTAATTACTGTTGCTCGTTCTGGGTGAGTGTGCTTAACACTCACCTTGGCTCTGTTTCTTGTTCTAAGCTCTGGAGTCGCCAGGTGCCGTTAAGACACCGCCACAAGCTTCAAGGTGAAGTTCAAAGCAATAAAACCGTACACCAATTCGTAAGTCCAAACAACTAGAGTTTATTATAATACAATTATAATAACTACCCATGCACACGCTAAAGGATTAAACTTACTCCTACCGCTAAACAACTAATACTTATCTCGAAGGAACTGCGAGGTCAGGGAACAAGGCCTCTTGCTCTGCTCTGGTCTGCAGACTTCGGATTGTTATCAATTGCCAAGGGTGACAGGAGTGCCTATTTCTGGTAGCGGTCGTCGTTAGGCACTTATTTGTTGGTGGCTGCTGCTCGACGGCTGGAGTAGAAGACAGGAGCCCGGAGACAGGAGACTGAACCATGTGTGGGACCTTTCTTTTATAGGTCCCAGGGGGTCCGCGCCCCTTTGGGCGGACTCCCTTACCTGCTTGGAATCGATTGGGTCTCTTCCCAATCGATATGTTTGAACCCCCTCAATCATAGGGCAGTTCCTCGGTTGCTGGGCGGTTCTTGGGACCTATTGTTTTGGGCTTCTCTGGCGCCACAGGGTCTGGCCTTCCATAGAATGTATCGATTTGTGCTTAACTTGTGTCCATTGTATCTGGGACTCGCCCGGTATCGCCTCATTAGTATGTTAACTGGTTTTCTTTCACAGTGCTGTCTGGTCTCTGCAACAGTCAAAACCGGTTTCTGCAGTCGTCCCAATATACAATCGCCTTCAAGCTGCTTGCTTTCCAACATGTCCATTTTCCCTGCATTCCTTGCAATCTTCCATTTTGTGTTGTGCAGTGGCCACCCCAGGTGGCTACATTACCACCTACCACCATCTCAACAGGTGACTCAGTACTCCTCCATGTGCTCCACTGTTCTATGTTCTAAGGTGAATAAAAAGTGCAAGAAGCAGCACAGAGTTAGCACTGCTGCCCACAGCACTGTGGACCAGGTTTGATCCCAGCCCCGGGTCAGTGTCTCTGTGAAGTTTGCACATTCTCCCAGTATCTGCATGGGTTTCATCCCCACAACCAAAGATGTGCACGTTAGGTGGATAGGCCACAGTAAATTGCCCATTAATTGGAAAAAGATAATTGAGTTCTCTAAATTTATATTGATAAATAAAGCAACACAGCATTTACTCTGGATGTGGCACTTCAATATCAAGGACTAAAAGTGGTGTGGCATTGCGACTACTGATCAAATCGGCTGATCCCTGAAGGACATAACTTCTAGTCTGGGTCTGCAGTAGGGGGTAAGTCCGCCAAGAAGAAGGAAATATCTACTTGACCTCCACTTCAGCAATCTGCATGTCACAGATGCTTCTGTTCAGGGCAGTATTGACAGGGGTGACCACTGAACTATTTTTGTGGCGGTGAAGTCCCGTTTTCATATTCAGCATACCTTTCAACACGCTGTGTGGCAGTACCACTATGCTAAATGAGACAAGTTCAAAACAGAATGAGCAACTTAATACTGGGCGTCCATGAGGCATTGCGGAACATCAGCAGTAACAGAACTGTATTCAACAACAGGGCATTTCAGGAACATCACCAGGCATACCTAAATATGAGTGCCAACCTGGTGAAGCTACAAACACAGGACTATATACAGGGTTAATAGTGGAGCCGCATTTGATCAGCAGGTCAAAGTAAAGGTAAAAGTCAAAGTCTCACAACTAATGGATCAGATCAAACCACTGCAGTGCTCCCACACCAGACATAAATCGTGGTGAAAAATTAAGCAAATAAAGAGAGGAAGAGACTCCACAAATATCAAATGACAAGGTTTAAACATTTGAAACCTTCTTTAACCAGAGGTGCTGAACAGATGATCCATCTTGACCTCCTCCGAAGGTCCCCAACATCACAGATTCCCATCTTGAGCCAATTTGATTCTCCTCACATGATATCAAGAAATGTCTGAAGGCACTGGTTGCAGCAAAGGCTATGGGACCTGACAGCATTCCAGCTGTGCTACGTTATACTTGTGCTCCACCACGAGTCACGCCTCTCGGCAAATTGTTCAAGTACAGACGCAATATTGGTATCTGTCTAAAAACGTGGAAAATTATGCAGGTATGTCCTGTCTGCCAAATGCATAAACATATGGGCAATTACTATGAGGGCTGGTTTAGCTCAGTGGGCTAGACAACTGGTTTATGATGCAGGATAAGGCCAGCAGCGCAGGTTCAATTCTCGAACAGGCGCTGGAATGTGGCGACCAGGGGCTTTTCACAGTAACTTGTACTTGTGACAATAAAAGGTTATTATGATACTATTATTATTATTACTTCCAATTATAAGCAAAATGATGGAATGCAGATGTGGTTTCTGGTCCCCTTAAGAGGCAATCGGCCGATAGGGTCACATGACCTGGAAAAATCAATCGGGGTCAAAGGGGGGGATGCGGTTTACCTTAGCAAGTGTGGGCTTTTGACTGGCCATGTAGCTACAAACCTCTGTAAGATATTGGCCGGAATTATCCAGTCGTTGCACTTCAATTTTCCCGTTAGCAACACCCCCCCGGCAGTAGGTTTCGCAACAGCGTGGTGTAATTACAAAGGGAAATCCTACTGACAATTGGCAGGAAGATAGAATACCACCACCAGCGAACGACGTGCAGTCAGAGAATCCCTCCCAGTATGTTGTAAATAAACGTTAGTTGTTTCATAACTAGTTGGTGAGCTAAAGTTATTACAGAAGAGTAAACAATGTTGTGAAGCGGCCCATACGCAGGAACATCTCGCCCACCGATGTTCGCCATGGGTGCTGCCAGGTACACTCAGCTCCGGACCTCATTTCAGCTTCCATCCAAACATAACAAAAGAGCTGACTTTTCAGAGGTGAGGTAAGAGTAAGCGATTGTCCTTGACATCGAGGCAGCATTTGGTGGAGTGCGGCAACCCTGTTTAGATCCAGAGCTGGGCCTGTAACCTTTTCCTGGACGCTTGCAGCTTCCAAACATGAATCCATCAGGTAAAGCGTCTTGATTCAACATTAGACTTGATAAATTCACATTTTAATAGAATAAATTTCTGTGGTTGCTGTCCAATTAAGTGAATGTGCGAAATGATATAATCTTGCAGAAGTGAGTTCCCAGGAGAATTGAGATTAAGGTCTTGCTGCGTGAAGATTCTTAGGTGTTAATCCTACCATTTCACGTTGCAGTCTCAATACAACACACAGTTGAAATGCTCCAATGGATTGTGAAGATACATTAACAATACTATTGCAGAACATATTAGGATGGTGTGTTGACGTTTATCTGTCATGAAGGCAATTTTTGGTTTAACTTGTGTTACATTTCTGTTATAAAGTCAGGTTCATGCTTACAAAAGGTTAACTCCCTGGCACTGCCGCATACATTTCTGTATTGATATCAGAATGTCTGGAGCCACTCACTGATCAATAAGATGGCTGGATATGTTGATGGTCTGTCCCAAGGAGAAATGGGTTAGCCAATGCACTTAACCTTGGTAGTGTTTTGTACTTCATTCCTTGATTTTTCATTTGACTTTCTCAATTTAAAGGAAATCGTTACGATCCTGCATTTCATTCATCTGGCTGTGCATCACAAAGGCTGCAAGTGGAGTAAACTATGATAATGAAAGTTCTCTCACAAAATTAATTTTGATGAGTACCAATTGGCAAGGTCCTGGAAGGGACAATGGATTTTAACATGTAACAAAGAATAGATAAAAATTCACAACATTTGGCTGAATTCTGCATCCATATGTCTTGGCTGAGATACATGTCATATATCTGGCAGATACTTGGCCGGTTGAATATCCTCCTTCTCTGCCATAACACACTCCCACGTTGTACATAGAATGGAATTGCCTTAGTGAAGGCAAACTTTCATCTCAAAGGTGGTTCCAAGGTTGGACAACAGTAAAAGATTGATGACTTTGTCCAGCATCGGACTGTTTTATTGGGAGATATAAGGGTTGAATATGGGTGCCTACCAGTGACCTCAGGAATGAAGCACACTTAATAATAATAATCTTTATTAGCGTCACAAGTAGGCTTCCAATAACACAACAATGATGTTACTGTGAAAATCCCCTTGCCGCCACACAATGGCGCCTGTTCAGGTACACTGTGTAGTGATCTGCACATCTCTATATACCCAAAGGGATAATATTAATACATTACAACTAAGTAATCAGTAGAGGGAGCAGTAGAGATGTATAAATAGACAGACGGAAGCCAGGATCAACCCCTTCACAGGAATAGGGCTCATGACCAGCTACATACAAAGACAGCTCAGCGCAGACAGCTTATCTCCAGCATTTCTTATTTTACATCTTGATCTAGTTTAAGCTCTGGAGAGTGAACAAACTTACTCAATAGGGCATTCACTCAACTGCAAGACTACGAGCATTATTCGGACATAAGAAATAATATATGGTACCAGGAGTGGCTTCAGGAAATTTTACTAGACAGATTAAATAAGGACCAAAAACAAAGATCAAAAAGAGAAGAAAACTCGTACCGGACATTTGTCTTGGGAAGGCCTCGCAGCATATGGATCCTCGACGGCCGACCGATTCAATGGAACATGTTCGACCTCCACGGCAGCTGAATACAACCGGTAACTTAAATGATAACTGGAAAATATTTAAACAAATGTTCCAAATATATATTGTGGCTAATGATTTGAGCACGGCCTCTGAAGAAAGAAAAATGGCACTCCTACTAGCAATAGCAGGACATCAAGCTGGAGATATCTATAACTCCTTTAATTACTTGGAAGGTGAAGACAAAACTAAATTAAAAGTGATACTCAAAAAATTTGAAGATCATGGTAACACCTGCAATTATGCTGCTTTAAGGGGCAGCAGGGGTAGCATGGTGGTTAGCATAAATGCTTCACAGCTCCAGGGTCCCAGGTTCGATTCCCAGCTGGGTCACTGTCTGTGTGGAGTCTGCACGTCCTCCCCCTGTGTGCGTGGGTTTCCTCCGGGTGCTCCGGTTTCCTCCCACAGTCCAAAGATGTGCGGGTTAGGTGGATTGGCCATGCTAAATTGCCCGTAGTGTCCTAATAAAAGTAAGGTTAAGGGGGGGCTTGTAGGGTTATGGGTATAGGGTGGATCATGGCTCGGCACAACATTGAGGGCCGAAGGGCCTGTTCTGTTCTGTGCTGTACTGTTCTATGTTCTATAAGGGACTCAATGCTCAGAGACCAAGTTGTACAGGTAATAAGTGATGCGATACTTAGACAATCATTATTAAAACAGAAAGGTTTAATGCTGGAAATCACGATTGAAAAGTACATGTTGCAAGAAAAAAATAATAATCAGTACCTTGATTTTATACCAAGAGTGAACGAAAAAAATATCTTCCACGTGGCTGAGAAACTTAAAATGGAGTCTCGGTATTCAAACCAACTTCTTCTTACCGGCGCATCCAATTCAAACCTGTACGTACATGCGCACATCAACAAAAGATGGAAACCGGCGGAATTCCGTTTTGCGCATGCGCAGGAAACCAAAGCTGCGCATGCGCAGTTGAGAAAAGATGCGTTGGGCGAAGATCGATTTGCGCGTGTGCAAGCTGTGCATGCACAGCTGAAAAAAAATCGAGTAGCGTTCGAAGATCGATTTGCGCATGCTGTCACGGGCGTCATGACATCAGAAGACTCAGACCACACCCACTTAAAAAGTAAATGCCCGAAAATCACAAATAAGATTCTTAAAGGTACAAAACCCAAAAATCTAACCTCAAAAGGCACAACATTGCCAGCAGTTGAAAATAACTTCCGCAGTACACTGGAACAAGCAGTTTGCAGCAATCACAGTGAAGAGCACATTTACAAATCCAAAACCAAAGAAGATGATTTGTGAACTCAAAGTGAAGAGCACAATAACAAATCCGAAACCACAGATGATGTGTTTATTGAAGATACTACTCAGACATGGCTGTTATTCGGATATGATGATCATAGCATCAGCAACACAGTTGAAAAGCTCACTACAACTCTACTAATGGTAGATGAATCCAATACCATGATGCAATGGCTGATCATTGATATATTTGATGACAGCAACCTGTCGAATAGCCAAGAAGAAAACAACGCCACAGAGAGAGTACTGACCCACTCTGTTCAAAGAGCGTTGATCGACTCCACAGAGAGAACACTACATGACTCCACACAGAGCGATGAAAAGACTCCACAGAGAGAGGGACGCAAGCCTCCACAGAGAGCTCATTGACAGACCTCTAAAATGGAAACAATTATAGACTCCAGAGCGCCAACCAAGCATGAAGAAGACTATGAAGGTCTATCCATTTTATTTGAGCAACTAGCAAACTATGAACATAAGAACATAATAACATAAGAACTAGGAGCAGGAGTAGGCCATCTGGCCCCTCGAGCCTGCTCCGCCATTCAATTAGATCATGGCTGATCTTTTGTGGACTCAGCTCCACTTTCCGGCCCGAACACCATAACCCTTAATCCCTTTATTGTTCAAAAAACTATCTATCTTTACCTTAAAAACATGTAATGAAGGAGCCTCAACTGCTTCACTGGGCAAGGAATTCCATAGATTCACAACCCTTTGGGTGAAGAAGTTCCTCCTAAACTCAGGCCTGAATGTCCACCCAGCTCATTTTTCTACCTTATTTGATGAACAACAAGAAGACAATGAATGTCCAACCACTGTATGTACGAATAGTGACACAGTGATCATAATCAGCAAATCAAGCAGAAATGACTCCAGAAAAGGAGCACCAAGGAATCAAAGAGGAATCAAATCAACTGATGACACTAAGACCAATGCAACATCAGATCATTTACACATACCTCAAGTCAGATACCACAAAGGAAACTGATACCAATAACTTAGAGAATGCCTCAAATTATCCACAAGGAACAGTCATTGAGCACAACAAGAACAACAACAAAAACTACAAGAAGCACAACAAAAACAACAAGAAGCACAACAAAAACAAGTACAACAACTGAAACAACAAAAACAACAACAAGAAGCACAACAAATATAACAACAAAAACAACAACAATGAAACAAGGACCTGGACAACATGGTACAACTCTGCACATGAAGGACAATGTAATAGCACAGTCCAAAACAATGGCAAGAGTACAAACATAACATGGCATGTCAACGAATCTCCCAAATTCATATTTGCCCCACAATAAACAAGCAAACCAGTTTTCAAGGCGGATGACATACAGAATCGATACCACAAGTACAGAAAAAAGTCCCGGTCAGGCAACAACGATAACATACAGAATCAACACCGCAAGCATAGTAAAAAAGTCTAAAGTCAGACAACAGAAGTGATTCAACCATTTGAACACCTCATGAAGACTTATTGGTTACTTAAACACAAGAACACTGATGACATTCACAAAGAATTACAATATCAACATCACCACTTCAACAGCAGAAGAAAAAAGAAACTCAACCGATTAAGTTTGGACTCCGAGTTTTTTTTTCTAATGATTGGACTCATAAATATTAAATGGCTTTGTATAATTATCAATATCATCACAACTTGTACAGTTATGCATATCATCATTTATCTACCTGTTTTGTACAATTTTCTTTAACACCGTGCAGAAAATATGTAAAAAGAAAAAAGGGGGGATGTAGTGATCTGCATATCTGTATATACACAAGGGATTAATGTAAATACACTACAACTAAGTAATCACTAGAGGGAGCACTGGAGATGTATACATAGACAGATAGAAGCCAGGATAAGCCTCTTCACATGCACAGGGCTGGCGACCAGCAGCATACAAAGACAGCTCAGTGCAGGCAGCTTACCTCCAGCATTTCTTAATTTATATCTTGATCTAGTTTAAGCTTTGGAGAGAGAACGGACTTACTCAATAAAGCATTTACTTCCACTGAAAGACTACGAGCATTATTCGGACATAAGAAATAATAAACACCGGGGGAGAATTCAGAATGCCTAATTCATCTAACAAGCACATATTTTGGGATTTATGGGAGGAAACTGGAGCACCTGGAGGAAACACTCTCAGGCACGGGAGGAACGTGCAGACTCCGCATAGTTGCCCAAGCTGGGAATCGAACTGGGTCCCTGGCGCTGTTAAGCAACAGTGCTAACTGCTGTGCTTGGCTGTGATGTGAGAGGGAGGTTATGTGAAGAGTCCAACATGGGTTTTTGAGTCACTAACATTTACGCAGTGCCAGTAGTTCGCTACTGGTCTTCTCGCTAACCGGTACCTTACTGACTAGCACTATTCATACAACTGAAAAGGTTAATGATTGCCCCGCCCCCTTATCAGGGAAGCTTATATTCCCCAAGATCAATTGTCGCTACCTAATAGGATCTGAGCAGGTCACAGCTGAGGTTAAAAACGTTATAAATTGCGAACTGAATGTATGTGGTGAACTTGTTGAAAGGTCATATTGCAGAGTGGAAATGGCCAGACCCAGGGAACATGCCACATTTTGTTGCTCAGAACTGAACAAAAATGAATTTTCACCTTTGTTAGTTCCCTTTGAAATGGGAAAGAAAGAAATAGATAAGGGGAGATTCTCCCAGCCCGGGCCGGAGAATCCCTGCAACTCGGCCATGCTGCCCCAACGGCACGGCGCTGGTTGCGGGCCACCGCACGATTCTCGGCCCGGGATGGGCTGAGCGGCCGCTCTAAAAAGGCAGAGTCCCGCCGGCGCCGTCCGCGCTTGGTCGCAGCCAGGGGGAACTCGGCGTGCAGGGCTGGGGGGGGGGGGGGGGCGGGGGGTGGGGGGGGTGGTGGCCTGTGGGGGTGGGGAGGGGGACTCCACCCTGGGGGGGGGGGTGGGCTCCGATGGGGCCTGGCCCACGATCGGGGCCCACCAGTTGGCGGGCCAGTCTCTTGCTCCTCGGGCCTATTTTCTTCCGCGCCGGCCCCTGAACTCCCGCCCCATGTTGCGTCGGTGCCGTCGTGTGGAGGGAGGCCATCGCGCATGCGCGGGTTGGCGCCGGCGCTACTGCGCATGCACGGATCCCGCGACGCACAGTTCACGCAGGGTTGGGAGGTTGGAGCGGCGTCAACCGCTCCAGCGCCATGCTGCCCCCTGTAGGGGCCAGAATCGGTACTCCCAGCTGCCCGTTCATGCCATCGTGAAACGCGACGGCGTTTCCGACGGTGTGGGCACTCTGCCGCCGAATGGGAGAATCCCGCCCAAGGGATTTGATTCACAGAAGGTTATTAAACAAAAATCATGATATTAATTATCAGTTTTTGTTATTCAGTTGGGGTGGCGGGGAGACAAGGTTTTAATATATATTATTTGAAGCACACTGTGTAAAGCAGATGAAGTAGGGAGGGAAAGAAACAAGAATTCCTGGTGGAAATGTGGACCTTCTCCATGAATTGGGCAAAATTCCTCAGGAGAGTTTGAACAAGATGATAAAGAGGTCATGCAGATGGAAGAAGGTGGAGGGAAACATGACAGACATTTTACAACAGATCACAGGATCACAGACATTTTACAGTGCAGAAGGAGGCCTTTTGGGCCATTGAGCCTGTGCCAACCATTTGAAGGAGCTTTCTGCCTAGTCACATCCCTGCCTTAATCACGTAATCTTGCAAATTCTTTATTTTCAGACAGGAATCCAATTCCGTTTTGAATACCTCAATGTGTATGTATGGCTGTTAACATTTTCAGATAAATACGTTTTTTTTAACATAGTGAGTGGTTAAGAATCTGGAATATGCATTGCCTGAGAGTGTGATAGAGGCAGATTCAACCATGACTTTCAG
Organism: Scyliorhinus canicula; assembly: GCF_902713615.1. NCBI lineage: Eukaryota > Metazoa > Chordata > Chondrichthyes > Carcharhiniformes > Scyliorhinidae > Scyliorhinus > Scyliorhinus canicula. Next base: position 30,854,566 of record NC_052166.1, on the reverse strand, counting down.
AAGGGAATCAGATAAGCTTCTGAATCGTAGAATTTCAGAGAATCGTAGAATTTACAGTGTAGAAGGAGGCCATTCAGCCCATTGAGTCCGCAACATTCCTTGGCAAGAACACCCTACTTAAGCCCACACCTCCACCCTATCCCGTAACCCAGTAACCACACCGAAACTTTTTTTTGGACACTAAGGGCAATTTAGCATGGCCAATTCACTTAACCTGCACATCTTTGGAATGTGGGAGGTAACCGGAGCACCCAAAGGAAACCCACGCAGACATAGGGACAACATGCAAACTCCACACTCAGTGACCCAAGCGGAATTGAACCTGGGACCCTGGAACTGTGAAGCAACAGTACTGACCACTGTGCTACTATGCCAAAGAGAAGAAAAGAAGTCACTGCAACAGGGTAAGTATCGGGGAGTGAGATGAGTTGGGTTGCTCTTGCAGAGGGCTGGTGGAGACTGGATGGGCTGAATGTAGTCAAATCATTTTATGATTCTAATGCTACAATGTGTCTGTTTTTGGAAATCAGACGAGAGTGCCTGGTGATGGAAGGAACCAATTAACAATCCCCTGCTGATGATGTGACAAAGTATCATTCAACAACCCACTCTTTTATCGCAACCTCACATCAGGAGAAAAAGAACTAAACATTCAGCGGTGTGAAGGAGCTCAGTTGCATATTCGGTTTATGGCAGACAAGAATAATCGCTGGAGATTAGCCAGAATGTGAATTTTTTAAATGGCCACTTACAAGGGGAGCCAATGGGTGTCCATAGCCTCAGGACTTGAGGCCCAACTCACTCCTTCTGCTTCATCATCGACCTTGAGTGGCACTTACAGCATCACTATCACACTGAAACAATGAGGGAGGGGGGGGGGGGAGGGGAGGATTTTTGGAGGCGGGAGGCAGCCTGCCATTGGCTGGTGGCAAGATCTACTGGTCCCGCCATTGCCAATGGGATTTCCCATTGAATCCACCCCCAGCGTTGGTTTGTCATTGGTGGGAATGGAAGATGCCTTTGGTGAGAACAGCTGAAAAATCCTCCCCCTTCCCCATTACCACAGTATATAATCCGTGTTGATGAATTTAAAATTAATCCAAAGCATGTTTAAGTGCGTCAGTCTAGTTATCCTTGTTAGTAGCATTTCTGTTGCATAATTTCGATACAAATTAGTTTTGAAGAGGTACCACCCAATGTAATTATCTGGAAAATGTTAAAAAAAAATTAAAATTGAATGACCACGTCAAGTATTACTTTTCTTTTTTTTAAAATATGTTTAAAGTAAATCCCAATCTGAAACATCAAACTATTTTTCTTCTGCCTTTAACTGCCTTTGCATCATTTCAGGTTGCAGTGTGTTGACAGGAAACCTTCTCCCGCCCAAACTGTTGCAATGGAGCACACCCAGAAGGAGGACAGGGGCCTCAAATCCTGCCAACACCACTTAGAAAAGTGAGCCATCATCATGTCAGTGCAACAGTTTCTTCCCTTAAACAAGCTATTCCTGGCAGCAGTTTGACTGAAAACATGGAGTTACTTTGCTGGATTGTTCGCAGTTTGACACTCTGACCTCATTCCCGATCAGAAAGGGGGGGGGTTGTGACTGAATAAACCAAACTCATGTCGGACTTGGGAGGTGGGCGGTGATGAGAGACAAAAGATTTTCTATAAACCTAACACACATTTAAGATCTGTGCCAGCAGTTTCTCTTCTCACTGTGCCCCCCCCCCCCCCCCCCCCCCCCAAAACCCCCCCACCCACCCTCCCAAAAAATAAAACATTGTCTGGCGGAATGCATTTTCCATCAAGGTAATCATGTTCAAAGGTCGACAAAATTCCTTAACTCAGATGTTAATTTGATACTAAATCAGCTTTCTTGTTGGAGCGCTCCACTAATCAGACCATAGCTTAAATATCTGATATCTTTCCAGCTCCTGATGTTCTCCAGCTGAACAGTTCATACGAAGCTTACGGCACAGAGAAATGTGTAGGTTCCAGGTTTTAACGAAGAACTTGCCAGCTGTCAGAATTTTACAATTCCATCATTCGTTCTGGAAATTGTTATACTGCAACTCCCTGGTTTGACTTTTTTTTTTAAATCCCAATTTACAGATTTTGTTTGAACTATATGATCCACTAATTCGTCAGAAGCCAAAAATCAACAAAACTGCCATAGTTCATATCTGAGCTGTGCAGAGGAAATGTTGATTTTCTTTGTGCCTTTTGAAAAATAATTATCAATGGGGCTTCTCAAAGAAGCTTCAATTTATTCCTGAGGAAAGCAATTACTGCTCGTCACCTGCTCTTATTTTTTAATCAGGTCGCAAGCAGTCTTAGCCCTAGCTCACAGGGTGAAGTAATTAGATCCAAACATGTTTTTAAAAATATGATAGAGCGCTTACTTTTATGGATTGGAGCACCACACATCCAGATGAGGGTTTTGCAGTGTATCAGAGAGGAAGAGGACACTGACAATATGGATCCCAATGTTTGTAGCTCTATGAATGATTCAGCAGATCTTAAGCGTCTGAAAGTTGTAAGTGTGGTGATCGACAGGCAATTATAAATCAATTTTCCCAATTAAGGATGTGACGAAGGACAAAGAAAGTGACTTAATGTTCAAACACTTTTGAGCCAAACTAACAGCGCTATTTTTGTAATTTTACCTCTCACTCCACAGAAATAAGCAACTCATTTTCACTTCAAAGTCAGCGCAAATGTTATATAAATCTTGTGCCCTGCTACGTGATCGGCTCAATTGAAATCCTATCTTCAGGAGTTCCGAGAAAGTTAAACAATGAAGATTTATTTAGGACAACGAAAGTAAAGGCCGCAACATGGCTCATAGCACGAGTCCCAGCCGGGACTACCGATCACCCCAGTCCCAATCCAGGCCTGCTTTTAAGTACCTGGCTCCCGAGCCCCAGCTCCTAGGCCTCTGCTGCTCAGCGGAGGGGCACGTGTTCTGCAAACTCCACGGGAGATCCGTTGGGTCATCCCTGTGGGTCTCGTGAGGATTGTGATGAACGGTATTAATAACTGCTGTAAACGGTACCTGACCTTTAATACCTTGCCCTTTTAAGAGGCTTGGAACCCTGGGGGACTCCGCCTCTGGCTATGCCCCCAGGAAACGGTATATAGGATAAGGCTCCATGTGGTGAGCACACTTCTCTCGGATGCTGTTCAGTTCTCTGTAGATTAAAGCCTTTTGATTACCGACCTCGCTCTCGCGTCGTAATTAAGGGTGCCTCAAGGATGATTACTATGTATTTAGTAATAGCAATGTATTTAGTTCTTTACAACTTCAAGGCTGCCGCGAGAATAAGCAAAATGTTTCTTCACAATAATTTAGGAGCACCCTCCCTGCAGTAATGAAACGCACCATAAAAAGTATGAGACATGCGCAAGCCATATTGAAATATGGTAGTCAGCTCCTTTGCAAATTGAAACAAAAATTCGAACCAGAACCTTTTAAAACATGGCATCTATTGCATGCATAAGAACCAGCTAAATTATTAAAACCTCGCCGAAGGTCTATAAATGAGTGGAGTTACTGGAAATTTCCAGTTGTCAGTGCTCTCGATGATCATTGATAGGGCTGTGGATAGGTTGTGAGCAGGATCTGCTTCCACTGCTCTGGTTTTTAAATGTACCGCACAAGAACCTCCAGTTCCCGGAGGAAACCCGCGCATACGGTACGTAAGGCCCCCAGGGTGAAGAGGGTCATGCTTGGGATGACCCAAGCCGGGATCTGTGAACAGGCACCCCAAGATCCCTCTGTTCCTCTGAGCTTCCTAGTGTTGTGTGAACTTAGGTAATATGTGTAATCTCTTATTCATTTAGCCACTAGTCACATATAGCTAATTGAGCATCCAAATGTGGCTAATTGCATTTGAAATTAGTGAATAAAAAGCGTGTATGAGAGAGCATCATTGTCCATCTGATTTCAGTATTTATCCATAACTGTCTCTGTATCTGCAATTTAACCCATTTTGTGTTTGTGTGTTAAATGGACAGACTAAAATTGGACCCATTTTGATCACTGAGTGCGTTACCTTTTAAGTTTCTGAATGGTACACGTGTGAAGCACATTTATCTAAATTAGGTGACTGCATGGAAGTTGTTTTCCACTAAAATTGCACTTTCACTTTTTCCTCATTTGTACTTAATTTTTTTTGAAAGTGGTTACCTCTGAAAGTGGAAGATTGTAATGGATGGAAAGATTTTCATTTGTCAACAGCATGTCTACTACCACTATCAAGCATGCTCATGTCAGTTTGAGGGCAGTCAGATATGGGCGGAATGTTTTGACTTTTTTCTCTGGGTGTTGTCTCAGGCCAGAAAAACAGAGGACAGCCTTGCCGGGTTTTGCCGGTGTATCTTCAAAGACTTCGAAAAGAAAAGCTAAGGACGGCTCCCATGATGTCATGCTGGCGGAGCGGGCTTTGAGTGACCAGCAACCCCGGTTCCTGATCGAGCACCCCGATCAAAATAATAAATAGAACAGAACACCCTCACGGACCGCCCCCCCCCCCCCCCCCCCCCACCGCCACCCACAAGAGCTTCACCCCACACAGATACGGGACCCCCAACAATCCACCCACTCCTGGGAATCACCCTGCCTCCCTACCACGGACCTCCCCTATGGAAACACCCCCAGAAGTGCCCCCTGGCCGTGTCCAGGCAGTGCCAATGATCAGTGGAAGTACTGCCCAAGCATGACCCTCTTCACCCTGGGGGCCTTACTTATTTATGTACCCCCCCCCCAGTGGAGCCACTCGCCAGATCACCATTTGTCAGGAACTGAACCCTGCCAACGTGTCATCATGTCAGCAGGAAGGAGAGGGGCATGGAAATTCTTGTGTGGGAGATAATACAGTGGTGAGGACTATTGACGACTCAATTTTATCATCATGGGGTTCATACATTTGATAGCGGGAACGCCATCATGCCATTGGCGGGAGCTAGGATTCAGGAGCAGAAGTAGACAATTCAGCCCATCAGATCATGGCTGATACCTTCCTGGGGCGGGATTCTCCGACCCCCCGCCGGGCCGGAGAATCGCCAGGGGTGGCGTGAATCTCGCCCCGCCGCCCCGACGCCAGCTGCTGGATTCTCCGGCTTGAGGCAGCGAGTTCCATAAACCCCCCCCCCCCCCCCCCCCCGGCTCCCACCTCCCACTGGAAGTAGTTCTATCTCATCTCAGTTCTAAATCTACCGCCTCTCCACCTATATCTGTGGCCTCCCGTTCTAGATTGCTCGACGAGGGGGAACATTTGATCTACTTTTACTTTATCAATCCCTTTTGGTATTTCATATACCCCGATCAGATCCAATCTCATTCTTTTAAACTCCAGCGAGTATAAGCCCAAAGTGTTCAATCACTCCTCATATGTCAGCCTTTTCATTCCCGGAATCAATCTGGTGAACCTTCTCGAGACTTCCTCCTCCAATTCCACCACATTCTTCGTCAAATAAGGAGACCAAAACTGGACACCATTCTCCAGATGTTGTCTAACCAACGATTGCTACAACACCTCTCTACTTTTATACTCCAGCCCTTTTGCAATAAACGCTACCATTCCATTTCTCTTTTTAATTACCTGCAGGAGCAGGGACTATCTCAATGGGCAATCCCGTTGGCTGAAATGCTGGTTTGCGACTCCCGTTGTACTCTCCACCCCGTTTGGTTTCCCCGGGCCCTGAAAACCAGGTTGGAAAATCTTCCCCCCCTCCGGCATTTTCCATTTGTTCCCCTCATGGGCTTAAGCTGTTAGCTTTTTTTGTGCACCAAGTTGATGATAACATCTGTCGGAAAATATATACTCCCTTGTCTGTTTAACATGAGCTGGTGAATTGACCTGATTTTCTGTATCTGAGAAAAATTGATATCTGCAATGTTAAATCTTGGCAAATTTATTAAATGTATGGGGCGGCATTCTCCTTTTGCCGACGCCTAAATCGCGAAACGCGATTGGGTGGAGAATCGCTTCTGACACCGAAATAACGGTAGGCGCTGGTTTGGCGCCAAATCAGAATACTCCAGCAACCCGAAAATGGTGTAAATGTGTAGCTCGTCGCACAGGGTAAAAGTACAGTCGGCGTTTCATGGGCTGGTTTAGCTCACTGAGCTAAACCGTTGGCTTTTAAAGCAGACCAAGCAGGCCAGCAGCATGGTTTGATTCCCGTACCAGCCTCCCCGGACAGGCGCCGGAATGTGGCGACTAGGGGCTTTTCACAGTAACTTCATTGAAGCCTACTCGTGACAATAAGCGATTTTCATTTTTCATTTCATTTCACTAGCGGGCCTAATACCCGATGCTCTGGGACTTCCGTGATTCACCGTCTCCGATGGGCCATGTTCCCGATGGCGCGGTTCACTTGTTGTTATAAAAATCCTGAACCTGGCGTCCTGGTTGCTGAGCGAGAGAGAGGAGGTTAGGATGTGGTGTGGAGTGACTGCGGGCTGCTGGCCCAGACACCGGCCGTGCTGGCTGCTGTGGGGGGGGCCCCCTGGCATGGCCCGGGGGAGGGGAGGGGGAGGAGGAGGGTATGGCGGATCAGGCGGGGTGCTCCCCCCGTGGGATTGGGGTGGTGCCACTGACCACCACCACTGACCGCCAGGAGGGTGTCCGGCTCAGCGTCCCTGAACCTTGGCGCTCCTCTCCTTCCAGCCATCTTGTTGACTGGGACGGGGTGTGTTCGGAGAAGGATCGTTTAAGTGCGGCTGGGGCGTGTGAGCCTGATGTACGCCAATCACGGACCCGCCGAATCCTGCGCCGTTTCGCATGGAACTGGTTGCGTTCCACATGCCAATGGTGCTAGCCCATTTAGAGATGCTGAATCGGTGCAGCTGTTGCGCCATTTTCCTATCGTAAAACACCATGGGTGGGATTCTCCCGCAATCGGCGGGATGACCTGAGGCTGGCGCCAAGAACGGCATTAACCACTCCGGCATTGGGCTACCCGGAAGTTGCAGAATCCTCCCCACTTCCGGGGGCTAGGCCGGCGGCGGAGGGGTTGGTGCCACGCCAACCGGCGCCGATGGGCTGCCATGGTCCCGCGCATGTGCAGAACCGCCGGCGTGTTCTTGCGCATGTGCAGGGGGTGTCATCTCCACGCCGGCCATGGCGGAGGCCTACAGAGGCGGGCACGGAGGGAAAGAGTGCTCCCCGCAGATCGGTGGGCCCCAATCGCGGGCCAGTCCACCGTGGGGACCCACCCCCAGAGCCGGATCCCCGGGTGCCCCCCTCCTCCGGGGACCTTGCTAGACGGCCGACAAGCCACGCCCCGCCGTGATGGACCATGTCCATTTCATGCCGGCAGGACTGACCAAAAACGGGTGGCGCTCGGCCCATGGGGCCCGGAAAATTGCTGGGCGGGCCGCTGCCAACGGCACCCGACCGGCGCGGCGTGAACCCTGCATTTGCCCAAAAACCGACGTCGAAGAATTCGGCAGCCGACATCGGAGCGGTGGGGTGGGATTCACGGCGCTCTCCCGGCGATTCTCCGACTGGCGGGGAGTCAGAGAATCCCGCCCCACGGTTCCCACGTCGGCGTCAGCACTTAGTCTCAAAATCGGAGAATCCAGCTCATGGTAAATTAACTTTTGTCAAAGCTACGAATCCTTTTGAAGAGGAAAACAAACAAACTAATATAATCATGTAAGCAGCGTTGTTAATGCAAGCGTTAAAGGTGCAAAAGAATTATAACATAGAACAATAAGGAGAAGTTAAAGGTCAGCAGACACTGAGCAGTTAGAACTACTCAATGAGACAATTACTACAGATCTGGTAAAATTGCCAATGGGAGGGTTAGGCCATGCCCCAGCAAGTAACCTACTGATTAGATTGTCTGACTTTGAAGGAATACCAGCTTTAATGCTTAAACCTTATTCTAAGCTTAAGACTTTGTCTGCATCAAGCTGTTGAAATTAAGCTGATACCTGTGTAATAAGACATTTTGACAAAAGAGATGAAACCACAATGGTGTTTAAAACACTTAAAGATTTGTGTGCAGAACAAAGGGGTATAAGAACATTAAAACTAAAATCATCATTTGGACTTTATCCCAATGTAGAATTTTGGTTTAGAATCTTCAAACAGCTTTGAAATTCACACTCAAAATCAAGATCTCTTTGTCCTACATTCTTGATAGCTCAACATACATAAAATAATATATTACACACAACTCTCATTAAACAGCATATTTCTTCGCAGAGACACCGAGTGAGTGGGATGACCTAATCGATGTTGGCTCTTCTTCATCAATGTCAGTTTTTTTACTACGATTCTGTGGGTTTGTGCAATCTTTGCCTCTAAATTCTCTTCTCCAAGCATCCTGTTGTGGTTTGTCCAATCCTTCCTTGACTTGTAAATTATCCCCTGGTTTTCAGTCTGATTGGTTTGTGTCTCCTTACATATTACAGTGAAGGAAACAGGGCATCTGTGCCTTGAGTCAACCTGCAACTGGCTAGCTCCTTTACCAGAAGAACTGCAGGGAGGAGGGGGGAGGAGGGGGCGTGTGGGGGGGGGGGGGGGGGGAGCGGAGCGTGTTCACCATCTCCCAGGGATTGTGAACCTACATTGCGGCTGGGGTTTTCTGAAACCCCCTTGGAACTTTCAACCACTCCCTTGCTTACTTGACTGTCTTTTCTTGCACCTTCCCACTTCATAAGTTCAGAAGGTATTGGAGTAGAATTAGGCCATTTGGCCCATCATGTCTGCTCCACCATTCGATCATAGCTGATATGTTCCTCTCTGCTACCACCAATGTTACAGGCCAAGAGTTGGATTGCAAAGTCAGCCACTTTCCATCTTTCTCCAATTAAGTGTGTTGAGAAAAAGGCTTTGACATTTGAACCAATTCAGAGTCATCCGCAAGCTTGTCTCTCAGTTTTAACTTTTCATTCTTCCACATGAGTAATCATTGCTGCAGTTAATAAGTCCTTGAATTCTTCTAACAGAATGACTCCTCTGAGAGCCTCATAGGTTTCTTCTATTTTTAATGCTCCCACCCACCTATCACAATTACTTTGTTTAACCCTTTCAAGTTCAATGTAAGAGTGTCCAGGCTGTTTTCTTCCAATTCAAAACTTTTGTCTAAATGTTGTAGTGATCTGCATCACTGTATGCACACAAGGGGTTAATGTAAATACACTACAACTAAGTAACCACTGGAGGGAGCACTAGATATGTTTATAACAGACAGAAAGTCAGAAGGCCCCTCTTCACAGGAATGGCAGCCAGTGAGCAGGACACAGATAGACAGCTCTCATGTAACATCTAGTTTCAGCTCTGGAGAGAGAACAAACTGACATAATAAAGCATCTACTTCAACTGTAAGACTATGAGCTTTATTCAGACATAAGAAATAATATAAACGCATCTGGTTCTAACTCATAATCATTCGCTATAGATTTCTTCCTTGCATCATAACTTCTCAGACCATTCCCCTGACAAAGATGTATAGTTTTCACGGGCCCTGCTTGCAGGTTTACTCTCAGACCAGCATCCAAATAACTTGCGACTATTTAATTTGTCTTGCTACTTTCTCAAACAAATTTAAAAATGTCTCAATTCTTTTCAGGAAACCTTAGAAGCACCTGTGCAGACATAAGCATCTCCCCACTGGCTTCATATCTAGAACTGCTTCCTCCCTCACCTTGCTCTAGATTTTCTCATTTAGCGTCCAACATTTTAAGTTGAACTGATCTATTTTTCTCCCGTTCCTTTACTGCCGTTGCTGACTTCTCCTTTTCCAATTCCCTTTGAAAAGCTTTCTCTTTGTGTCTTTCTTCCCTGCGTCTCGAGTTCACGTAGTTTCATTTCTGTTTATTTTTACTTTTACTTTTCCTGCATCTCTAAATTCTTCATTTCTATTTCTTTCTGAAATTGGCTTTTAGCCAATTCAATTGCCTCACTTTTCTGAGAACATGGCTGATCAGGCCGAGATGTTTCAGCTGTTGCCGACGGTTCTTTTAGCCGACCTGTCAGAGGTTGGTTTCACCGGTAAGCTTGAAGCTGGGACCAGGTAGTGGGGGGGAGAGTGGAAGTTTTTTAACTTTGCTTTCAAGGAACTGCAGTGTGGCCCTCCCTGAGCTTGGTTGATTGCCGGAGTTTGATGGCTGTGTTTGTAGGTCCCTCTCTCCCTGTGTGATAATATTCTGTGTTAGGAGTTCTGTCTAGGAATTCTGATTTGGTCTGTCGCAGTTCAGTATTAATCAATAGGGATTACAGGTGGCCAATGTGACCCTGTGGCAAATGCCAAGTCATCTTTCAAATAAGCTTTCACTGAGCTGCTTAGTTTAGCTAGGTGGACTTCCCCAGTGACTCTCTGACAACAAAGACCCTCCCTCTTTAACTGTTTGCACCATAAGTTCAACTGGTTCAGATTCCTGTGGGACAGCCTGCTACATTTATCAGGCCTCCATCTCTCCTCCTGCTCGCCTCTGGCTTGCATTGCTGTTTAAGACAGTAATAGGTGCTGTTATGCTGTTAAATTCACCCCGCACTTTCCAAATCCTGTGCCCACTGTCACTAATTGGCCTTCAAACCCACCCTACAGCCAATTGGTAGCCGATCTCAGAGAGAATTGGGGCTGTGACCATCTCCACATACCCCTGAACCACTCCCACCTCTCCCATCCCCCTGCCCTCTCGCACCTCCCCTCCGCTGTCTCTCAACCCCTCTTATCCCTCTCGCACCCCCCTCCTCCCTCTCATATCCCCCTCCTGCCTCTCACAGGCCCCTCCTCTCGCAATCCTCCTCCTCCCTCTCGCACCCCCCCCTCACGCTCCTCCTCCTCCCTCTCTCACCTCCTCCTCCCTCTCTCACCCCACTTCTTGCACCCCCTCCTGCCTCTCGCATCCCTCCTCCTCCCTCTCGCACCCTCTCCTTCCTCTCGCACCCTCCTCTCCTCCCTCTCCAACCCCCTCCTCCCTCCACCCCTCTCCTCCATCTCCACTCCCCTCCTCCCGCTCGCACCCCCTCCCTCTCACATCCCCTCCTCCTTCTCCAACCCCCTCCTCCCTCTCCAACCCCCTCTTCCCTCGCACCCCTCCTTTCTCTCCCACCCCTCCTCCTTCTCAACCGACCCTCACTCTCACAGCCCCTCCACCCTCTCATTCCCCTCCACTCTCTCACACCCCTGACCTGCCTCTCGCATCACCTCCTCACACTCACACCCCCTGCCTCCTGTTGCACCCCCCTGCCTCTCGCACCCTCCTCCCTCTCGCACCCCCCCCGTCTTCCTCTCACACCCCCTCCTACTCACACAACCTCCTCCCTCTCACACCCCCCCTTTTCTCACCCCTCCACCCTCTCACACACCCCTCCACCGTCTCTCACCCCCTCCACCCTCTCACACCCCCTCCTCCCTCTCACACCCCCATGCTCCATCTTGGACTCCCCTCCTCCCTCCCCCCTCTCACACGCCTCCCTTCCTCTCACACCCCCTCCCTCTCTCGCACCCCCCCTCTTCCCTCTCTCGCACCCCCTCCTTCTTCTCACACCCCCATCCACCCTCTCACAACCCCCTCCTCCCTTTCGCACCTCCCTTTTTCGCACCCCCCTCCTCCCTGTCACACCCCCCCAACTTCCTCTCGCATTACTTCCTCCCACTAGCACCCCCTCCACCCTTTCGCACCCCTCCTCCCTCTTGCACCCCCTCCACCCTCTCGCAGCCCTCCTCTCTATTGCACCCCCTCCACCCTCTCGCACCCCCTCCTCCCTCTTTCACCCCACTCCCTCTAGCACCCCTTATCCCCCTCCTCCCACGTCGCCAATTACAATGCCTGCCTTCCGATAGATATAAAAATTGCCAGAGACATTGCATGAAGACTACCCCTTTAAGGATCTTTATGGACACATCAAATATATGCAGCACAATCATGTTGCAGCTTTGTAAAAGAAAATGCCCCTTTAAAGTCAGTTACAAATAACTACAATTCCATTGATTTTCAAGACAGTTACGACCGCTCAGATCAATAATACAACCAAGAAAGCACACAGATGCATAGCCGGTGTTAAATTTCAGAAAATAACATTCAGCAGTTTATATTCATCATCTCAGCTTCCAAGATTGAATCACGATCATGAGATAATAAACTCGAAGAAATATGAGCAGGAGTCGGCCATTTGGTTCATTGCAACTGCTTCACCATTCAGTAAGATCATGGTTGATCTGATTGTAGCCTTAACTCCACTTTCCTGCCCCCAATGACCCTTGGCTCCTTTGTCTATCAAGAATCTGCCTAAGTCGGCATGATTATATTCAATGGCCCAACCGACCCTCTGAGAAAATAAATCACTCCTCATCGCAGTCTTAAATGGAAGAATTCTTATTTTAAAATGGTGCCCTTTACTTCTCGATAACCCCACAAGGGGAAATATCCATATAGTTTCAACAGTCTCAATCTTCTAAACTCCAATGAGTATAGGGCCAAAACTTCTCAACCCTTCCTCAGAAGGCAAAACCTTCTCCCCAATAAACAGCCTAGTAAATGTACTCTGAGCTGTTTCCTGGGCAAATATGTCCCTCAAGGAAGGAGGCGAGGAGTGAGATCTTCTGGCTGTTCACGCCAGCGGGATCTGCCAATGGAGAATTCAAGCTGCAGATTTCCCGGTGGCATGGAGTGGATGTAATGAGAGAGCCCATTGACAGGGGCAAGATCTTCCGATCGCACCGCCGGCCAATAGTAGGCCACCTCCCGCAGGCAGGAGACATGCCATGGCGAGGCCGGAGAATCACATCCCAGAACTGTACACGGTACCGTTGGTGTGATCTCACCAATACACTGTACATAGAACATACAATGTAAAAGGAGGCCATTCGGCCCATCGAGTCTGCACCGACCCACTTAAGCCCTCACTTCCACCCTATCCCCATAACCCAATAACCCCTCCTAACCTTTTTGGTCACGTAGGACAATTTATCATGGCCAATCCACCTAACCTGCACGTCTTTGGACTGTGGGAGGAAACCGGAGCACACCGGAGGAAACCCACGCAGACACGGGGAGAACGTGCAGACTCCGCACAGACAGTGACCCAGCGGGGAATTGAACGTGGGACCCTGGCGCTGTGAAGACACAGTGCTATTCACTTGTGCTACCGTGCTGTATGGTTCGTAGAAAAACTTCCCTACTTGTATACTCCTTCCCCTTTAAAATAAAGGTTAACATTCTATTTTTCTTCTTAATTACTTGCTATACCTGCTTGTTAACTTTTAGTGATTCACATCCAGGGACACCTAGATCCCTCTGTTGCAACATTCTGCAGTCTCTTTCCGTTTAAAAATCTTCTGCTTTTCAAATAATTCTGCCAAAGTGGCAACTTCACATTTCCTACATTATACTCCATCTGCCAGATTTTGCCCACTCGCTGAATCTATCTAGAATCAGTTTACAGGGGCGGGATTTTCCGAACCCCCGCCGGGTCGGAGAATCGCCGAGGGCCGGCGCGAATCCCACCCCCGCCGTCTCCCGAAGTCTCTGGCACCAAAGATTCGGCGGGGGCGGGAATCGCGCCCCGCCTGCCGGCGCCCCCCCCCCCCCCCCCCCCCGACCCCCGGCGATTCTCCAGCCCGCGATGGGCTGAAATCCTGCTGCTGTCATGCCGGTCCCGCCGGCAGGAATCAAACCTTACTGGCGAGACCAGGCGGCGTGAGCGGGCTCCGGGGTCCTGGGGGGGAGCGCGGGGCGATCTGGTTCCGAGTGGTGCCCCCATGGTGGCCTGGCCTGCGATTGGGGTCCACCGATCAGCGGGCGGGCCTGAGCCATTGGGGCACTCTTTTCCTTCCGCATCCGCCATAGCCTGCATGATGGCAAATGCGGAAGTTGCCCCCTCCCCTGTGCATGCGCGGGGATGACGTCAGCAGCGTCTGACGCTCCGGCGCATGCGCAGACTTCCGCCGGCCGGTGAAGTTCCTTCAGCCCCGGCTGGCGTGGCACCAAAGGCCTTTCCCACCGGCCGGCGGGGCATCAACCACTCCGGCGCGGGCCTAGCCCCTCACGGTTAGGGCTTGGCCCCTAAAGGTGTGGAGAAATCCGCACCTTTGGGGCGGCCCGACGGCGGAGTGGCTCACGCCACTCCATCACGCCGGGAGCCCCCGCCCCGCAGGGTAGGGGAGAATCCCGGTCCAGGTGCTTTGGACGGAATTCTCCGTTCGAAAGACTGTAGGTGGGATTCTGCGGTTTGCTTGCCATGTTTTCCGATGTGGTGCGCCCACGCAGGCAGCGGGATTCTCTGTTCCCACAGGCAGCCATTGGGTTTTCCATTGTGGCCACCCCTTGCCATCGGGAAACCCACGAGCATGGCTGCACTCCCGGCGGACTGAAGGGTCCCGCCTACGGAGAATTCCACTGTATGTTCTCCCGCCGGAGTTAAATTGCGATTGTGAGTGGAAATCTTCCCCACATCGTGCATCAGCCCCCCCCATCCCCAGATTTTCTGCGTCCCCTCACTTCCCCCAGGTATGGTGGTGACCTGACCCACTCCCCACAGAGATCCTTTAAATAGGGTCCATTTATAGGCAGATCCCCTTGGAGAACCCGAGAGACCTCAAAAACCCCACAGGGACCCCCTCAAAAAAGGGCCCCCCACAGACCCTCCAGAATAGAGACCTCCATGGATGGAAGTTAGAGCAGTTCAGGCAGAGGCAGTGAAAAAAATCACTGCTGTCACATTCACCAGGGCATACACCTGCTGGCTCAGACAGAGGAAGCAACACATGTCAATTCCTGGAAAGAGAAAGCAGTCAGCTGTGGTTAAACTCCTCCAATCCTTGAGCTGCAAGCCATTCATTCATTTCCCATACTGGGCTGAGGTTGACAACTTCCACACAGTTGTTAGCATTGCTTCAGTCATTTTTTTCATGGTTCAGTAACCCCGAAGCGCTATGAACACAATGTTTACAAACATTAACCACTTCAAAGAGAGCGAAGTGCATTCCAATGAGGCGAGAGTGCTTTTGAAGTGCTCAGCTGGAATTGATAGCACTTAATTTTGCCCTTTGTATCTTCCTCACAGCTTGTTTCCCTACCTACATTTTTATCATCAGCAAATTTGACTACGAGACAGTTGTCCCCGTCATCCAAGTCATTCATTCGAATCGTAAATAGTTGATACCCTGACAATATTGACAATGTTCCATATTCTACTGAGCAGAGATTGGGCTGAAAGGGGGCAGTATAAGAGATCGAGGAAAGCAATATTTATTTTGGGTCAGGGTTCTCCAAGATGACATGCCTTGCAACGGAAACTGAGAACCAAATCAAACCTCAGCCAATAGATCCATATCAGTGGGCCTCATGGTAGCAGGTGGTTAGCATCAATGCTTCACAGCTCCAGGGTCCCAGGTTCGATTCCCGGCTGGGTCACTGTCTGTGTGGAGTCTGCACGTCCTCCCTGTGTGTGCGTGGGTTTCCTCCGGGTGCTCCGGTTTCCTCCCACAGTCCAAAGATGTGCGGGTTAGGTGGATTGGCCATGCTAAATTGCCCGTAGTGTAAGGTTAATGGGGGGATTGTTGGGATACGGGTTACGTGGGTTTAAGTAGGGTGATCATTGCTCGGCACAACATCGAGGGCCGAAGGGCCTGTTCTGTGCTGTACTGTTCTTCTTCTTCTATTGCTGGGTACTGTTGAAGACTGGCCAGCTAATGTTGGGATATGGAAGGGATAGATCCATTGCTGGGATTGAGATTCTTTGAGATTCGGCTTCTGATGGTCATCAAACTGTCAAAGCCAATGGTGCTCATGTGTAGCCATTGGTAATTCCCAAGTATTACCAATTCCATTTGTGCTTAAGCTCTCTTGGGTGAGTGTTCCTGAAGGGATATTGTGTACTGAATATTAAGGGCGCGATCTAACCAAAATAAATCAGAGTCCATTCTGGGCGGGATTAGGAGGGTCGTTCCCAGCACTTATAGAATCCCTACAGTGCAGATAAAGGCTATTCGGCCCATCGAGTCTGCTCCGTCCCTCTGAAAGAGCACCCCACCCAGGCCCACTCCCCCGTTCTATCCCTGCATCCTGCATATCTTTGGACACTAAGTGATAATTTTGCATCACCAGTCCACTTAATCTGCACATCTTTGGACTGTGGGAGAAAACCGGAGCACCCGGAGGAAACCCATGCACAAACTCCACAACTGGTTAGATCTCGCGAGGCGTAAAGACCGTGGGGAACCCGGGGGGAGGCATCTTCCAGATCTACTGGCCGCGTCGTACTCATATTCCAGCGGAATGCGGCGATAAATCGTGTCCCAGGTGAACAGAAACTGTAAAGATGTTTCAATACTTTGACTTCGAGAGATGATGATTTGTTTCCAAATTGTCAGACAGCTGGCTGACCAAAGAAAATGCATAGTTGCTTTTACGAGGTTTGATACGTAGTATTTTTTTAAAATCACTACTCACTGCAATTTATAAAATACCTGAATTCAAAAAATGTTCTCTCTGCTTCTGAGACTGTTTCATATTCCTTGCGTGACACTTTCCAGGAAATCAATTTTCCAGATGTACAAAACAATCATCTGCATATTTTGAATGCAGAAAACATCACTTAGCATTTAGAGGGATGAGTCAAGGATGGTGCTGTTTGCTAATATCTCCCAAAGCACTGTATCATACACAATCATGTTTCCTCAGAGCAAATGGATTGACACTAACGTAATTAGTTGACCTCTATTCAAAAATGGTCTTACAGGAAAAGATAGATCTGTGTGGGCTTGTATCCGTAATCAGTCTGATTTCCTCACTGCAGCTTGCAAGAACTTTCAATCCAGAACAATGTTATTCAGCATTGATTACTGAATTTTATATACTTGTGTTTGTATCCTTTATGGACATATCATTAACAAGGCATTTCAGCAAACAAATAGGCTCCTTCACAAAAAAATGTGTGTTGTAAATATACATGATACTCTCTATTCTTCAAGTCACAGATGACATTGCAGAGTGCTAATGGCTGCTTCTTTTGATAAATCTCGCAAAGCCTTTACCGTGCAAAACGAAATACTGCCTCAGGGGCTACCCACATCAAAATTGTTTTGATTGGTCTATCATTTTAGTAGGCTTCCATTTTGTAAGCAAATATGTGGGGAGGTTGGAGACTGGGAGGTCACGTGGATGCTGGGATGACGCGGGTACAAAAAGGGTCACGTGTCGGGAGTGCGGGAGAGCTCCCCTGGACGCATGCAGACACACACAACATGTCAGAGCTGCTCAGTATTATCAATAAACCTCTTGTTGGTGCCTGTGTGAAATACATGAATAAATAGTCAGTCAGAATTCATATGTCTTTTGGATACAGTACTTTAGAATTCAGAAAAAGGACACCTATTCATCTGTAGCCATTTTTATCTCAAAGTCCTTAAAGCATATACATGGGCAGCACTGGTTGACAGCTTTGGTTTCAACGGATGTTAAACAGATCTAGTCTGTGCCACACATAAAGTCGGGCTTTTTAAGTTTTCTTCATACTAAGGCAAGATAAGGGCCAGAATGCTCCAGTAGTTGGGATTCTCTTTTCCCGCTGGCAGCACACCCTCACCCCTGGGCTTCCCGGCGGCATGGGACGGCTTCAATGGAAAATCCCATTGACATGCAGGAGGACGAGAGAATTCCATCACCAGCGCCATCGAGAAACCTGGGGCTCGGGAACCGGAGAATCTCACCTATGTTTTTTTATCTTTTATAGTCATCAATGATACAATGTACTTATCCACTTTAAAGTGTATTACGTGTAAAATATAAAAGCAAATTACTGCGGAAGCTGGAATCTAAAACCAAAAAAGTGAAAATGCTGGAAAAGCTCAGCAGGTCTGGCAGCATCTGGAGGGAGAGAAAAGAGCGAACGTTTTGAGTTCAGATGATCCTTTGTCAAAGCTGGTTGGAGTGACAAAGGGTCATCTGAACTCGAAACGTTAGCTCTTTTCTCTCCCTACAGATGCTGCCAGACCTGCTGACATTTTCCAGCATTTTCTCTTTTGGTTACGTGTAAAATAGTTTTGTAACAAAATTGTAAATAAGTTGGTAAAGTGTAACGTTTCTTGTAGTTTTCTGCAT
The DNA here is from genome assembly GCF_902713615.1 of Scyliorhinus canicula. Classification (NCBI taxonomy): domain Eukaryota; kingdom Metazoa; phylum Chordata; class Chondrichthyes; order Carcharhiniformes; family Scyliorhinidae; genus Scyliorhinus; species Scyliorhinus canicula. The sequence goes on along the minus strand of NC_052166.1, from coordinate 30,836,496 downwards.
GCAGTATATGAACCCACCTCTATTGTATTTTTTTGAATGTGGGAAGATACAATTTTTGAAGAAAGTCCCCCGGATCCTTATAATATCTGGGTCGTTATAAATTGACCAACAAATAATTTAATAGACTATCTGGGAAAAGGTAGTAGCTCTTAATAACTAGTTTCCTTGGGAGGATATGGTTCACTTTCCCATACCCCAAATAAGTTTCTGTGTGAAGTTACTGCCTTGAACTCAACTGCGGGTGTTGTTGTCATCAGTGATGTTGTCTGCAAGCAGCTTCTTTGCGAGAAAACCTAACGTTGGAATCTGCCAGCAATGAAATGAAAATGAAAATCACTTATTGTCACGAGTAGGCTTCAATGAAGTTACTGTGAAAAGCCCCTAGTCGCCACATTCCGGCGCCTGTCCGGGGAGGCTGGTACGGTAATCGAACCGTGCTGCTGGCCTGCTTGGTCTGCTTTAAAAGCCAGCGATTTAGCCGAGTGAGCTAAACCAGCCAATATCTGCATGCTGAATGAGCAATCAGAAAGAAGCAGCATAAGGTTGAGGCAGGAAACACATGTTTTCGTAGTACACATCACACGCTGCCCCAATTGCAGCGACCATCACTCACAGAACAGAACTGCAAGACATTCCCCGGAGAATCGCTCCGAATTGCACGTGCGCGGTCTACGCGGCGTGGGTAGGGGCCATTGACAGAGGCCCCGGCGGCGATTCTCTAAGGACAACTGGCCGAGTTCCCGACGGCATGATTCGAACCACGTTTTGCCTGTTGGGAACGGCCGGTGGCGACAGCGGCCGCCTGATGTGGGGGCGGAGGGATCATTTACGGGGAGGGGGGGGGCCCTCACTGATGGCCAGGCAAGCGATTGGGCGGCAGCGATCCGTGAGCCCGCGCGATCTCAGGGGGACCTACTTCGTCCATCATGGTCCGTGGTGTGAGTCCGCCACGTTACACAGGGTGGCCGCCACACACCACCACTGTGCGCATGTGCAGACTTCCGACCGGAGGTGCAGGGCCCCGCATCCGCAGCCAGAGCTGCGAGACGCACTCCGGGGCCTTGAATGCCCCCTGCAATTTGGTGAATTTTTACGCTGCGCGGGGACATAGCCCCATTGTTGGAGAATCCCTCTCCATGTGCTGGCAGCGTGTTAGTTGCCCCCCTGGGTGAGGGCAGACACATAGTATGTACAAGCTGCTCAGTAGGATCAATAAATCTTTATTGTCATTAGCCCCTGCTCCCAGTTGTTGCAACTAAACACTTCTACAAAGGTTATAAAAATATGAAGAATTTTTATCTTGTTTTTGTTTGATGGTTGTAACTTTAAATCTGTTATAATACATGCAGATTTCAAAAGATAGCTACCCAGCCTCAGCCATTGCTATGGCTTATGTTGTAAACGTTTCTGTCGGTATCGCTCCAGCAACAGGTACATAAGTGAGCAAAAGATTGGCGGAAGGGGCGTAATGTAAGAAGTTGTGAAGTTATACATGTTTGCCGCAAGAATCATGGAGCTGAATATTTTTTAACTGGAGAAAGGCTGCAGAAAGTTGCAACACAGGGGAAATTCATGGGTCCCCATGCATAAAGCACAAAAGGCTAGCATGCAAGTTCAGCAGGTAATAGGGAAGGTGATGCACTATCAACTACGACGAGAGTGGAGTAGAATCGAGGCTTTATTATACAGAGATGTGTGGCCTCCTACAGCAGCTGATGAATGGCTGCTGTTCGGAGAGCACACACATTTATACTCCCCCAACTGGGTGGAGCCAGCAGGCAAGGTTCTATCCGCGTACGTAGTACAGGGGCCTTACCGTAATACCCATATATACAATATAATACAACAATGGTGACTACCACATTCACCCCCTGTTAAAAATGAGTCCAGCGTGTGTGGTGGAAAACTATATGCATACAGATTGGTTTTAAAATTACAGAGAAGGTTACAAATTTAGACGATCGGCACCTTGATGTGTCGTTGAGAGCGCCTCAGTGCTGGTGGCAACTCAGGCATCGGCTTGGTCTTCGGTGATTCCGGGAGCGTGTCAAAATCCTCTTCATCCCCGGGTGGGAGCGAGGGGAGGACGGGTTGTCCTGGAGCGGGGGCTGTGGTGGGTTGCGCTGGGGAAGGGAGGGTGGTGCCGGGGCAGAGGGGGGGGGGGGTTGTGTAGGGGACCCAGCTGGTGCTAGGTCCCTGAGGAAGACTGTGTCTTGGCGGCCGTCGGGGTTCACTACGAAGGCGTACTGCGGGTTTGCGTGGAGTAGCTGTACGCTCTCAACCAACGCTTCCGCCTTGGCAGCCACACGTGTTTACGGAGAAGAACGGGTCCTGGAGCTACCAGCCACGTTGGGAGCGAAACCCCGGAGGTGGACTTCCTGGGGAAGGCAAAGAGACGTTCATGGGGGGTTTCGTTAGTCGCGGTGCACAGGAGTGACCGAATGGAGTGAAGTGCGTCGGGGAGGACCTCCTGCCAGTGGGAGGCTGGGAGATATCTGGACCATAGGGCCAGCTGGACGGCCCTCCAGACCGTCCCAATCTCCCGCTCCACCTGCCTATTTTCCCTGGGGTTGTAGCTGGTCGTCCTGCTCGAGGCAATGCCCCTGTTGAGCAGGTACTGGCGCAGCTCATCGCTCATAAATGAGGATCCCCGGTCGCTGTGGACGTAGGCTGGGAAACCGAACAGAGCGAAGATGGTGTTGAGGGCTTTGTTGGATGATGGTGGCAGACGTCATATCGGGGCATGGGACGGCGATGGGGAATCGGGAATACTCGTCAACCACACTAAGAAAGTACGTGTTGCAGTCGGTGGAGGGGAGGGGCTCTTTGAAGTCCACACTGAGGCGTTCAAAGGGGCTGGAGGCCTTCACCAGGTGCGCACGGGATGGCCGGTAGATATGCGGTTTACACTCTGCGCAGACTTGGCAGCCTCTGGTGATAGCCCTGACTTCCTCAATGGAGTAGGGCAGATTGCAGGCCTTAATGAAGTGGTAAAAGCAGGTGACTCCAAGGTGACAGAGATTGTCGTGCAGGGTCTGGAGTCGGTCCACTTATCGCTGGCACATGTACCTCGGGACAGGGCATGGAGGATGACAGAACCAACTGTCTATTTGTTTAACTGATGACAGTCAAGGTTAGAGAAAGGAGCAGAGGAATAATGGAGAAGGAAATAAGGGCCGGAATCCTCAGGTCGTTACGATTAAATTTTCCCGCTGAGAGCGTGGGGTAGCTACAATGGGAAATCTCGTTGACAAGCGGCAAGTGTAGAATCCCACCGGCAGCGAATGGCGCGCCGGCGAGAAACACGTGGCTGGGAGACCGGAGAATCTAGCCCAAGAAAATAAGAGTCATAAAGAGAAGTAAAGGAAAAGAAAAATTGAATCAACAGAAAAAGAGAAAGAAAAAGTAATGAAGCATTTTTAGAAATTTAAGTTTTACATTTTAAAAAACACCAGGAACAATTTACACCTTGTGCGATTGGGACTCCACAATTTCAATTGCTCCCTTTCTTGGCTGGCGAGGAACTAGAGAACTCTACATCGAGACATTAAAAAGCTCCCATATCATTCAATAGGAGTTCTTGTGACATGGCAAGTTGCGTCCCCAACTCTGAACCAGAAGCTCCGGGTTCAGTCCCACTCCAGCGCTTGTTGGCCAAGGAAGGCCATTCATAATTTGCCAGACAGGTTGAATATCAACCTACAAAATCCTTCCACATGCCAATGGCAGGCGGTAAGAGCGGAAGAGCTGGACAGCCATGCTTGATGTTCAAGACGCCCCTCCAGCGGCAAGAAAAAACAATGTTTAGCACTGTTGCTTCACAGTTCCAGGGTCCCAAGTTCGATTTCCGGCTTGGGTCACTGTCTGTGTGGAGTCTTGCACCTTCTCCTCCGTGTCTGCGTGGGTTTCTTCTGGGTGTTCCAGTTTCCTCCCACAGTCAAAAGATGTGCAGGTTAGGTCAATTGGCCATGATAAAATTGCCCTTCGTGTCCAAAAATGTTGGGTTGGATTATGGGGATAGGGTGGAAGAGTGGGATGCTCTTTACAGGGGCCGATGCAGTCGATGGGCCAAATGGCCTCCTTCTGCACTGTAAATTCTATGATATGGTCCTATAAGCCTCTGGCAATATGCTCGTGACTGGTCTCAGGCCTATGGGAACAGATGGAAGTCTTCTACTAGATGTGGGAAGGGAAACGACAGTAGTGTTAAGTACCAGCCCTACCTTTCTGAGGTTAGTTTAGTTCATTTTTACCACAAAAATGCACCACTTTCTTGATACTCATTTAAAAAAAAAATTTAGAGTACCCAATTCATTTTTTCCAATTAAGGGGCAATTTAGCATGGCCAATCCACCTACCCTGTACATCTTTGAGTTGTGGGGGCGAAACCCACGCAGACATGGGGAGAATGTGTCAACTACACATGGACAGTGACCCAGAGCCGGGATCAAACCTGGGACCTCGGCGTCGTGAGGCTGCAGTGCTAACCACTGCACCGCCGTGCTGCCCCGGTTTTCACAAAGTTGACAATGGAATTGTGCAAAACATCCAACAATTTGCAATGAATCCCAATTCATGCTGTAACCCGGCCTCATTCACACATCACCGTCCTATTACCAACTACCTTCTTACCTTGGTAAACGCAAGACTATTGTTATTCACGCCCTTCTCTGTCTGCAACACAAATGGAGATTCAGATTGTATATCGCAGCAAGGGGTTGAGGATGGGCTGAAGGGCCTTTTTTGAGTGCTGTAGACCTCTATGATTCTCTGATCAGTATGTCAGACACAAGCTGACGAGGGGCCTGATCCTGAATAAGGCGATAGTTTTTTTGAGAACCTCACCCTTAAAAGATAATTGGACCTGGTTGAAATACCTGGAGTAGAAGGAAAGTATCCATCCCCAGTCAGGAAACATCGGGCTCTGAAAGACGCTGGCATTTCAAGAGATAGAAGATGATTTGTGTGCTGAAATTTATGCTATCTTCATTCATGAAGCGTTTGGAATTTTGACTGTTCAAAGACTGCTATTTGCTCCAAGAGAATAAGACCTGTAACAGCATACATACATATGCACCCGTAAGTATTGATTCCTTTCTTTCTGCTCATCTTTCTTGCCCACTCGATATGATGGTGGCTTTTATTAATAGATGAGACACGGTGGCACAGTGGTTAGCACTGCCGCCTCACAGTGCCAGAGACCCGGGTTTGATTCTGGCCTTGGGTAACTGTCTGTGTGGAGTTTGCGCATTCTGCCCCGTCTGTGTGTGTTTCCTCCGGATGCTCCAGTTTTCTCGCACAGTCCGAAGATATGCTGGTTAGGTGGATTTGTCATGCTAAATTGGCCCTCGGTGTCCAGAGTTGTACAGTTTAGGCGTGGTTACGGTGATAGGGCAGGGGAGAGGACCTAGGTCGGATGCCCTTTGAGATGGTTGATGCAGACTCGATGGGCCAAATTGCCTCCTTATGTATTGTAGGGACTCTCTGGTCCTATGCTAAACCAAGGCCTCGGCCAGAATTCTCCAGTAATCCAAATTCTCTTTTCCTAGTGATAGCGCACCCCCCTTCTACGGGTTTCCTGACGGCGGGTAGTGGCCTCAATGGGAAATCCTATTGACAAGCAGCAGGAACGGAGAACCCGTCGCCAATGAACTGCGCACCGATAGAAAACACACAGCCAAGAGACTGGAGAATCTGTTTTCCTGTCTTCTCTCAGGTGAACCTCAAAGTTCCCATGGTATTTTATTGAAGAATTGTACGTGAATGCTATCCAGTGCCCTGGTCAATCTTTATCTCTTCAATAACATTGCTAAAAAAGGGTTATGATCTCATTGCAGGTGGGAGTAAGCTGTGCAAATATTAGCTGTACCTTTTCTTACATTACACCAACAATTATACTTGAAAAAACACTTGATGGGCTGTAAAAGATTTGGGGACATCCTGAAATCATGAATGGTGCTAAATAAATGGAAGTATTTCTGTAAGAGACAGAGGGTGGGATTTAACTAAATGGGAACAAGTCCCATAGTGAGCGTGTTTAGCCGTGTGTTCCCTGGCGTTTGCAGCACCGAGAAACACAATGCTATAATACAGCACTCACGCTAAATTGGGGGCCTCAGCGGGGAATGTGCGGCCAAAGCAGCACCTAACCCCGTTTTGTGCCGTGAGGAACTCCGCTCTTCACATATCCTCTGTATAGCGAGAGATCAGGATGCCAGCTTTAAATGGCGTCCTGATCTCTGGAGCACTCAAAGCGACCCCCGACCCGCCGTCCAGCCCCAAAGCACTATGGGAGTCTTCAGGTGGCACTGCCAGGGTGTCTGTGTGTCACTGCCAGAATAGCACCAGCAGTAACAGGGTACCACCCTGCACAAAGTGCATGCACCTGGGGACCTCCGGTCCCCTGGGAGGCCCCACAAATGCCGCTCTGTCTAGTCCCCATTTGTGAAGACGCACCTGAAGTCTCCGAGGCAAAGGGGATAGATCCCATGCCTCGAGATTCACATCGCAACTTTGTGGGCGGCACGGCACGGCAGCATCTCATAATAAAAGCCACCATCGTATCGAGTGGGCAAGAAAGATGAGCAGAAAGAAAGGAATCGATACTTACGGGTGCATATCTATGTATGCTGTTACAGGTTGCTTCACATCTCCAGAGTCCCAGGTTCAATTCCCGGCTTGGGTCACAGTCTGTGTGGAGTTTGCACATTCTCCCCGTGCCTGCGTGGGTTTCCTCCGCGTGCTCCTGTTTCCCACCACAGTCCAAAGATGTGCAGGTTAAGGTGGATAGGCCATGCTAAATTGCACTTGGTGTCCAAAAAGGTTAGTTGGGGTTACTGGATGACTGGGATAGGGTGGAGGTATGTGCTTGAATAGGGTGCTCTTTCAGAGGGTCAGTGCAGACTCGATGGGCCAAATGCCTCCTTCTGCACTGTAGGTTCTCTGATCTCACGAGATCACGCTGTATCTCGCGCAGCGTTCCGGCAGCGTAGATCCCGGGAGCGGGGTCTCCCGGTTCCGATCGGCGACACTTCGCCATGGCGAGCTGCTTTTCGGATGCAGTGTGGCCCTAAAATCGTGCCCAGAGAGACTTTTTTTGCAGAGTTTATTTTTTCTTTGCTTCTCATCATGTCAGAGCTTCTGTGAATCATTAACATGATATTTTTGAGGCTTTCATCATACAGTAATTAAAGTACAAAGCCATTAAGGAGGCTTTCCCTAAAGATCATTCTGCATTTATAGAAAGTAACATTGTAATGAAGCTTCCGATTTTCCCAGGCAATGTGCTTTATTAGAAAAACTGAATCGACATGAAAAGCAGATTTTTTTTTATTGTCACTTACTCCCCAACACTTCTAAATGCTCATTTTCTCACTTTCGAAAGTAGATCATCAGCTGTGATGATTGCAAAAGACTAATTCACTACTTTTCAGTACATATTGGAAACATGAATGGGAAAGGAATCCAGAATAAAGTCCGAGGGGCCTGATTTCAGGCTTCCTGGCCCCATTCCCGGAGCTGGCAATCTTCTCCGACACTTCATAAAGGTGCAGTTTACGAGTCTGCACCCTGCATTCCTGACCTGGCCAATTCCACTTCAAGAATAGGCGTCTCAAACACCCTGTGCAAGTTTTGACGAGATAGGCCAGTGATCAAGGACATGACATAGCTCCTCGGAGGAGATGTGAACTAAATTTGGGGATGTTTTAAAAGGTTTCCCCCCATATTTCTCATGCCCCCTCCATACTCCCATGCCCCCTCCATTACCCTGCATTCTGCATGCTACTCACCCAGTTTTCTGTACAGCAACAATGAACCATATATGATAAATGAAGTGGGAGTCTTTTAAAAAATGATTAGTTCACTTTGCTCGGTCAAAAAACAGTCACTGACTGGTACAACGCCTGACGATTTTAGGCCTGTTATTATTGAGTTTATATTGTCCAATATCAAGCCAGTTAATAGGTTTACAGCTCCATATCCCCAACATAATTTGGGCCATTGATGTGCAAGGAAAATTAGTAATGGTGGGAGATTAACAACATTTCATAAGAAGTAGATGAAAAGAACATGAATCCATTCTTATCCCTCTTCTAGATCTTCCTATGCCATGCAATATACAACAGCTGAAAAAACTTTGAGGGAATAATTTGCTCCCTGTCTTGACATTCACACATCAGGGAAGAACCTTCAAGCTTATCTGTGGTTCTCCACATCATGTCTTCTGTCACAAATGTGTAATTATATTACAGATTTTAAGGATGATAGTGTTAAAGGTACACTTCTGTATCCAAACCTTTCAAGAGAGTTTTAAAAGCCTTTTTTTAAAAATGGAAATATGGACATATAACCTGGCATCTTTCTCCATTCAAAACCTGTCAGACATTTATCTCTGGAGCGAACGACAAAGACCCATGAATCTTTAAGAGGTGACTTCTAAGGGGGCAGAAGGCAGGAAAACATATCAAAGGACCTCAGTGTAATTACTTTTCTTAGTTGTTTGAAAAAAAAATGACTTCTTCAAAATTAACACAGCAGCCATTTTTATGTTTTTGAACTGTATAAAGGAGGCTTTAAGGAGCCATTTTGTGTGACAGAATGCAGAAAACTTAAAAATACTGCAGGCTCTTCCCCAAAACAGCATGCTCGAGTTGCGTTTCCCTCTGACGCTGGGGGTCATTGAGTAAGGCTTCCAGAACAATCACTGCAGGTCTGCTGAGAAAAGAGAAACACAGCAATCTTCAAGTGTCAACAGTTTCCAGTGAGGAAAACATCCTACACCCTCTCCCGACCAATCGGGTCCACCTACAAAAGGAAATTCTGGCCTGGATTCTCTGGGTCATCGGGATTCACTTTTCACGCTGGCAGCACACCCCTGCCAGTGGGTTTCGCGGTGGCATGAGGTGGTTTCAATGGGAAATCCCATTGACAAGTGGCAGGATGATAGAATCCCACAGTCAGCGGTCGGTCCGTGGCCGAGAAACACGTGGCTGGGGGAACCGGAGAATCCCGCCTTCTGACTCTTCAATTTCACAAGCCATTATTCATAGCTCCTGGACAAAATCTCAACTTTCAATCATTTCACTTCGGAATTATTATGGGCCAGGGTTTAGAGACCACCAAGTATATCATGGAGTTTGCCTGACCCACAATTAGAATAGGTTTTGATTATGGGGAGCACAAAGGCCACTTTATAGGTGTGATGCAACAGAAAACTAAAAGTACTTTTAAACAAAAACAATGGGCGGGATTCTGTGATCCTGAGGTTAAATGTTGACGCCTTCGGAAACGGCGTCACATTTCTCGACAGCGTCAACACGGCCTCATGATCAGCAATGGGCTAGCACGGCACTGGAGCAGTTCACGTCTCTCCAGCTGCTGATCCCGGCGCCAACAAGGCGCCGTGGGATCTGCGCATGCAGAGTGGCACCGGCGCCAACGCTCGCATGCGCAGTTGCTTCCTTCAACGCGCCGGCCCTGACGCAACATGGCGCAGGACTACCAGGGGCCGGTGTGGAAGAAAAGAGGCCCCCAGCCAGAAAGGCCGGCCCGCCGATTGGTGGGCCCCAACCTCGGACCAGGCCACATCGGAAGCCCCCCCCGGGGTCGAATCCCCCCCCCCCCCCCCCCGGACAGGTCACCCCCCGACCCTTCCACGGCGAGTTCTCACAGGCTGAGAGCAGATGCGGACAGTGCCAGTGGGAGTCGGCTTTTTTACAACGCCCGCTCGGCCCATCCCTGGCTGAGAACCGGCGGGCTGGCCGCGTAGAGCGGCCCCCGATTGGCGTCATGCCAACCACACTGGAGAATCGCGCCCAATGTTTATTCTATGAATCCAGTTAACATTTTATAAACCCACAGTAAAAATCTTACCAACTACCAACATTGATAACCCTCAAAAAAGATACAGTACTCTATAGATAACTGTTAATAACTTTCCAAACAATATCCATAAATCTTTTTTAACAAAGACAGTAGGTTTGCATTCCTTTACAGAAACAGATATTACTTTGAAATCATCAAGTGATCTGGAGACATTTTTTTAGATTGCAGAGAGAGAGATCAATACACATTTGCTTGGTTTGAATGAAGCACTCCAACTGAAAGCAAAACTAAACAGAGAGCCAAAAAGAGCCTTCAGCTCCACCCACACAATGACATCACTGCAGCTATTTGATAAATCACACTTTTCTTAAAGGGACATTAACATGACAGAATGAAGGAATTCAAACAAAGGGCCCGCAATGATATTTTCACAAATGTTGAATTGAAATCTCATCCTTAAGTATCTTTTTACCTTCATCTGCATTTCAATCTTTATATCTGTATTTAGTTATTGATTTCATCACTTTTATTTAAGTAATTTTCAGTCATGGTTTTGCTGACCTTTATCTTGTTTAGGAATAGAGCTTGGCTGCTGGGTTATCTTTGAAAATGGAATCACCAGCAAATTAATAGGGGACTGCGCACGAGTTTGCACACATATGCACACACATGTGCACACACACACACGTGAACACTTGCAAACACACACACACACACACACACACGATGGGTAGGATTCTCTGATAATCGACACGATGGCTGGGTCCCGGCGCCAGAAACGGTGCAGATCATTCTAGTGTCGTGCCCCCCCAAGCGGCGCAAATTCTCCGACCTGGAATGGGCTAGTAGCGGCGTGACGCCATTCGCGATTGCGCAACAAGCCGCGGATGTGCGGCACAAATGATAGCAGGCGGCATCACAGCACAAAAGACGCCCCCTCCACCCCGCCCCCCCCCCCCAGAGATCCGACAAGATGGCCTCCTGCCGTGCAGCCCCGAGGTTCCAGGAGCGCAACATTGAGGCGCGCCTGGACGCAGTAGAACAGAGGAGGGAGGCCCTGTACCCCGGATGGCCGCAGGGTTGCCCCACGCCTCAGCCGGCGCCCATGGAGGGAGGTTCCAGAGGCCGTCAGCGCTGTGGCTGTAACACCAAGGACAGGCGCACAATGCCACGAGAAGGTGAATGACCTCGTCAGGGCAGCCAGGGTGAGTACCGCCCCCCCCAGCCCCCAGGCACACCCCCAGATGCAACCAACCCTAAACCTAACCCTAATGTGCTGTGTACCTATGCCAATATATGCACAACCGCTGGCCTGCATGTATATCACTGCCTAACACTGTTGCCCATATCCCCCATATTCCCCCTCCCCCATATCCCCCCTCCCCCATATTCCCCTCCCCATATTCCCCATAGCCCCCTCCCCATATTCCCCATATCCCCCGTACCCCATATCCCCCATATCCCCCTCCCCCATATCCCCCCTCCCCAATTTCCCCCGATCACCGCCCGCATGTCTAACCATGTATGCTGTATTGTGTATTGCAGGACCAAACGTCAAGGCACCCATCTCCGCGGATGCCGACCGCCCGCAGGACGCCCCAGGGCGGCCAAGAGAGGGACAGGCCCGGCCCCTCCGGCATGCGACGCCCACACAACGCGCCAGAGTGGCCACAAGATTGGGAAAGGCGCGGAGCAACACAGAGACAAGGCCCCCGTCTTGTGCGAGTGCAGCAACGCAGGCGTGTGACACCCAACGACGAGGGGGACAGCCACAGGACCCCGTCGCAGCCGAGCCAGGACACCACAACCCAGAACAGCCCTACCCAGGACAGCCCTACCCAGGACAGCCCTACCCAGGACAGCCCTACCCAGGACAGCCCTACCCAGGACAGCCCTACCCAGGACACCACAACCCAGGACAGCCCTACCCAGGACACCACAACCCAGGACAGCCCTACCCAGGACACCACAACCCAGGACAGCTCTACCCAGGACAGCCCTACCCAGGACACCACAACCCAGGACAGCCCTACCCAGGACAGCCCTACCCAGGACAGCCCTACCCAGGACAGCCCTACCCAGGACAGCTCTACCCAGGACAGCCCTACCCAGGACACCACAACCCAGGACAGCCCTACCCAGGACACCACAACCCAGGACAGCCCTACCCAGGACACCACAACCCAGGACAGCTCTACCCAGGACAGCCCTACCCAGGACACCACAACCCAGGACAGCCCTACCCAGGACAGCCCTACCCAGGACAGCCCTACCCAGGACACCACAACCCAGGACAGCCCTACCCAGGACAGCCCTACCCAGGACACCACTACCCAGGACACCCCTACCCATGACACCGACACACATGACACCGAAAGACAGGACAGTGACACACAGCGGACGGGTGGACACAAACCGGCACCCCAGGGGACCATGGATTCTGGGTCGGACGATGCTCATGACATAACGCCACTGCTATCTCCAACACCCTCCACCATCGCAGAGACACTCACCTCTGACATAATATACACATCAGTATATAATGGCGCAGACACACACTGACTGACACACTGCAAGGCCAATCAACACGCACAACACAGCAGCCAATCACCAGTTAGGGCACGCTCACTATAAAGCCAGAGGGCACTAGTTTTCCTGCTCATTCGGGATGCAGCCTCTGAGAAGGACAGAGCTCACAGCTTGCAGCACAGATCTTCACCATGTGCTGAGTGCACAGACTGGTCAGGATAGGTGTAGGTCTTTAGTTTAATCTAACATAGTGTCAACCCACAGTGAAAGTATGTTCTACAGTTTCCAGCTTAATAAAATAGTGTTGTACTATTACAAGTGTTGGTAGGCTGTATATGTTACTGCTAAGGTAAACACAGTCTTCAGAGATCTGGAGTACCCAAGACATCATGGTACCAGAACATGATGTTAGAACTTATTAGACCTACCATCAAGTGATCTGCCTTCCACCAGCCATCCTGCAAAAGGGACAGCGTCCACCCGCCCCTGCCGCTCCGCATCACCGGAAACCTCGGGGCCAACTGGGAAATCTTCAAACAACGATTCCAGCTCTACCTTGAAGCCACAGACCTGGAAGCTGCTTCAGACGCCAGGAAGATTGCTCTCTTCCTCTCCACGGCCGGGGACCACGCCATCCACATCTTCAACTCTCTCACTTTTGCTGATGATGAAGACAAATCAAAATTCAAGACAGTCCTCGTCAAATTTGACCGTCACTGCGACATCGAGGTAAATGAAAGTTTTGAGCGCTATGTCTTCCAACAGTGTTTGCAGGGTAAGGATGAACCTTTTCAATCCTTTCTCACCCAACTCCACACCCTTGCGCAGTCCTGTAATTACTGGTCCACCTCCGACTCCATGATACGCGACCAGATCGTTTTCGGTGTTCAGTCGGACCCCCTACGCCAGTAGCTCCTCAATGTTAAACAGCTCATCCTTGCGATTGCCATCGAGACCTGCGTTCTGTATGAACACGCCACTATATAAGGTGGTTTAATTTACACTGACGTGACCCGTGATCACGTCGCGATTCACGCCTAGCCGACTTTTGGGAGGTCAGAGAATTCGGAGGACGGCGGGGGCAGGATTCACGCTGACCCCCGACGATTCTCCAACCCGGCGGGGAGGGTCGGAGAATCCTGCCGCATGATACACAAACAAATATTATGCACACCCATAAATTCCTTGTTCATGGACCACTTTGAAGAAACGCCTTTTTCACGCTTGTGGCACTTTTGAGTGTTTCAGTGAGATCAGAACTCATTAAAAACCAATGAAGGAAATTCTTAACCTTCCACCTCATGGTGCAATACTTTGCTGAGAACACCCAACGGACCGCTGGATGATGTTTGGCGATGGTGCAAACAACATACGGTTAACTTAAATAAAACTCAATCTGCAGAATATATATTTTGGTTGCTTTCGTCTGTTTGACTATTCCATTCACAATTCTAACTGAAATTGAATTCTTCTTCACAGTACATAAATAGCCCAGAAAGATGGAGACCTTTCAGTAATGCTGAACCAGTACTTTGCTTTTCTTTTCTTCAGAGCAAAGATCATTTGTTCAGAACGTATAGAATAAATAAGTACTCGATAGGGCAGCACGGTAGCATGGTGGTTAGCAAAATGCTTCACAGCTCCAGGGTCCCAGGTTCGATTCCCGGCTGGGTCACTGTCTGTGCGGAGTCTGCACGTCCTCCCCGTGTGTGCGTGGGTTTCCTCCGGGTGCTCCGGTTTCCTCCCACAGTCCAAAGATGTGCGGGTTAGGTGGATTGGCCATGCTAAATTGCCCGTAGTGTCCTAAAAAGTAAGGTTAAGGGGGGGGGTTGTTGGGTTATGGGTATAGGGTGGATACGTGGGTTTGAGTAGGGTGATCATGGCTCGGCACAACATCGAGGGCCGAAGGGCCTGTTCTGTGCTGTACTGTTCTATGTTCTATGATAGAGGATTTTAGGAGTGGTCTCCTGCAGTGTTAAATTATTGACCCAAGAAAATTAGCATTCAGAGGTGATTTTTTTTTTGCCACGGTCTCAGCGTCTCCAACATGCTGGAAAATCAATGCCATTTTAGTTTCAGTTCAGATGGAATCGGAATGAAATTTTAAACTACTTAAAACCTTTTCATGAAAAGAGCAGAAGAATGATGCTGAAGATCAAACCTTTGAGGACAAAGAAAGATTCCAAAGCCTCATCTCTGCAAGGGCTCATATTTCTGGGGAGTCAACAATTTGCTCCTGTTGGTTTTAAGATATGTCTTTTTCAATGTAGGTGCTAAACCTGAGAGAAATTCAAAGGTTTCTTTCAGGTACGTGCAAAGAGCAGTGATGTCCTCCTCGCCACTTTGGAACAGCCAAAACATGACACAAAGTTATTGAAGAAATGAAACTCATTTTTATAATATACTTTTTTTTTGAGGATAACCAATTTTTCGCACAAGAAATGCTATATGATTTATGGTTCCACATTCTGCTTGTTAAAAGACACGATTTGCAATTCAAATAAGGGGAGGAAATTGATTTTCTTTCAACGTATCATGCAGGCATGCCATCCTCCTGAAGCAGTGTTTTGTTTTTTTTAATGTTGATGAACAGCTTCAATTTCATCCCATGAGCCAGGTTACATATTTTATCTTTTGCGGCTGACTAGAATTTAGCTCTCGTGCTTTTGTATTTAGTCCAGACAATTATTCTGACTCCTGTCTGTTACACAGAGTCGAACAGGTGATTTACACATGCACACATGTGCACAGAACAACCTCCGAAAATAAATGATGTGGGAAAGAAGGAAAAAGGTCATTCATTCGTCAGAAGCCTTTGTTAGATCGTATACAATTTTAACTGCCATGGACTTGATGTATCTAATCTTTTCTGGGAAGTGCACTCAAAGAAGAACTTACAGGATGATGGGGGTCTTCAGGAATTCCTTCTTGCTATCAGAAAGGGACTGAATAAAAATGGCAGGATATCAATACATGATGGAACATTGCCCATATATTTGAAAATCAAAACATCTGAATTCTCCAGGGTCAATTGTATGGTCTTGATACACAGGAGCCAGGGCAACACCGTAGCACAGTGGTTAGCATAGTTGATTCACAGCGCCAGAGTCCCAGGTTCAATTCCCAGTTGGGTCACTGGCTGTGTGGGGTCTGCAGATTCTCCCATGCCTGTGTGGATTTCCTCCAGCTGTTCCGATTTCTTCCCACAGTCCAAAGATGTGCAATTTAGGTGGATTGGCCATGCTAAATTGCTCTTAGTGTCCAAAAAAAGGTTAGACTGGGTTATGGGGATAGGGTGGAGGTGTGGGGCTTAAGTGGGGTGCTCTTTGCAAGGGCCGGTGCAGACTCGATAGGCCGAACGGCCTCCTTCAGGACTGTAAATTCTATGTTCTAATGTTTTATCTTTATCTTTAACATTTTATCATATTCTTAATCAATACTATTGTGTTTGCTTTTGAAAGGCTTAATTGATGCACATTTACTGATGTATGATGCGATTCCAATCCAAGTATTTGGGAGAAAAAAGTCATTCTTAAGTTCTGCAGTCACAACCTCAATTAAATAACTCGTTCACATTTCCATCACCAGCACCTATAAACATTTGAAGAACCACCGAAGTCAACACACCAGTGTTTTCTCAGGTAAGCAGAAATGCTTCAACGCTGTGCATCTAAATTCCGTGTGTATTCAAATGCTCAATCCTGAAATTATTCTCCTCAATTTGTGTTCGTCTTCTTGGGAAAAACTTCCCAGTGATTGAATGCTCTCTGTAAACGATGAATAATTGCACACAATTGTTCATTTTTTCATTTCCAGGTTTGTCAGATGCGCACATTTCCCAAATTAATGTCTGTTGCAGGGCATTTGTCGATATTAAAAGCCATCTGCTGTTCCTTAGCCCATCTGCTTACGTTCCCCAGTTACTTTGGAAGCCCAGTAATATTTTATATAGTGGTCATTAAGGTACACAGGTTCAGATCAACAAGCTTGATAATATTTGCTGGCAGTGTGTTACTCCACGTTGTGTGGAGGATAAAGCCCAGAAGAGATGCTGAAGAAACTACATCTGTCATCGGTCCCTGAGAAAGTTCTTTTTTATTTATTTTCATCTGCTTTCAAGTTGATTTTCAAATCATCTTGCGATTTGGTCCTGAAGTGGGTAACTTCGGCAAGTGACTTGCCATTCTTCCAGCCCAGCTGTGCACCCAAAGCAATGTTGATAATGCATACAGAACTATTTGCAACTTGGAGGTCCAGCAACACTGTCCATGTAAATAAAGTGGATAGCGGTGCCACAAAAATTAATGAAAATGAAGGTGAAAAAATTCTGGAAAATTTGTTGTTGTCTAATTTGAGATAACTTAGGTGTGTTGCATTAGGGGCTGGTTTAGCACACTGGGCTAAATCGCTGGCTTTTAAAGCAGACCAAGGCAGGCCGGCAGCGTGAGTTCAATTCCCATACCAGCCTCCCCGAACAGGCGCCGGAATGTGGCAACTAGGGGCTTTCACAGTAACTTCATTGAAGCCTACTCGTGACAATAAGTGATTTTCATTTCATTTTATGCTATCCTAAATGCTGCAGCTAAAGTCACAGAAGGGTGCATGATATTGTACAGATCAAGGTAGTAATGGACGTTGGGCATTGCGGTGCTGAATTGGCAGTTAAAAATTAGCCGCCCGTCAAATGCAGCACTTGATTCTATTCTATATTCAAATCAACACAATGCCGCTGAATATTGGATGTGAAGAATAGTGGACTGCAGATAATGTCAGCTTTGAACCAGAGCTCAAGATGAATTTATGCCACAATACTTCTCAAAATTTCTTCCATCATACTATATTCTCCATTATCAATATCCTGAGCAGAGATATGACCGCTTTTCAAGTGACGTGAAAAGCTTCTGTTTTTCCCAGCTGGAAATTTCCAATGGTAATTCGTCTTCCTTGCATATTGTATGATCTCATATTCTGAGGAATTACAAAGACAAAAGATCATCAGCGGAATTCTCCGTCGGCAAGATCCTCTAGTCTGCCGGCAGTGCACCCAAGTGTTGCCCGGTGGTGTGGGATGGCCATAATGGGAAACCCTATTGACCGGCTGTCTTTCGGAACTTGTGGGAGGAAACCAGAGCACCCGGAGGAAACCCACGCAGACACGGGGAGAACGTGCAGACTCCGCACAGACAGTGACCCACGCCAGAATCGAACCTGGGACCCTGGTGCTATGAAGCCATAGTGCTAACCACTATGCTACCGTGCTGCCTTGCATATTTTCCAATGGCTTTCTACATCTGTTCTAAACTCTACGCAGTAACAATCTCTTTGCAAATAAAATTGTATTCTCTCAAATGGTAGCACTTCTTCATCCATTAACAAAAGGAAAATACTTTTCTTATGAGACAGCCTACACCTGGTTGAATAAATGGTAAACAACTTTTTTTTCTCCATATGATCCTGCTGATCATTTGTTCTTTGCATTAAGTATACCCCTTGACAGTCAAATGGTCCAATGGGTACCAGATGATGTGATTAACTTGTCAGTAGGTTATTAGTGTTATTTGATAACAAACTTAGAATCAAAGAATTTACAGCGCAGAAGGAGGCCATTTAGCCCATCGAGTCTGCACCGGCCTTTGGAATGAGCACCCTCAACCCTATCCCTGTAACCCAATAACCCCACCACCTTTTTGAGCACTAAGGGGCAATTCCTTTGGATTATGGGAAGAAACCGGAGCACCCGGAGGAAACCCACAAAGGCACGGGGAGAAAGTGCAAACTCCACACAGACAGTCATCCGAGGCTGAAATTGAACCCGGGACCCTGGAGTTGTGAGTCAGCAGTGCTAACCACTGTGCCGCCATGCCACCCAAAAGCAAAACTGATCCTCTTCTCATCTCAGTAATGTCCGCAACGGTGAATATTCCAGCAACAGTTACTTTCTAATGCGGGGGTGGAGGGGGGGTGCATGGTGTTGGGTGGGTGCAGAGGGGGGGGGGGGGAAGCATGGTGTTGGGGGGTGCAGCGGGAGGGGGGCATGGTGTTGGGGGGCATGCAGAGGGAGGGGGGGGCATGGTGGTGGGGGGTGCAGCGGGAGGGGAGGGGAGTGTTAGGGTGTGAGGTGGATGTATTAACTGGAATGATTTGTGGCAACTCAACTTGTGTCTTGATAACAATGAGCCAATTACACACATGCCAAAGATGGAACCTGGGACTTATTTTTCATTGATAATTTAAATACAGGTCAATAATCAATGCCCATGAGATTACAATAGGAGCATGATAAAAATCAGGCATGAACTGTTTTTTAGAAGTATGTAAGCTCAAGGAAATGCACAAGGGGATGAAATTTTAATTAACTTTATAACAAATAGGCACTTAATTTTATCCGGGAGACGGTTCTGCTTCATTGCCCATTTCTTTGTTACAATCAGAGTTTAGAGAAATTCTGTAGAGATAGCAAGTTTCGGAGACGTTGGCTAATCTGCTTTCAGATGTCTTTTTAATACAAGTACAATTCATATTTTATGTAACAATTCCATTTATTCCCACAGATGAACTTTTTTTGTGCTTTTCTTGCTTGATTCCAACAAGTTCCTGAGAAAAGCTTGATCACCTAGTTAAATACAGGTTATTAAAAAGGTCACCAGCTTGCATATAACTAATACATCGTAATCCCTGAAGACATGTTTTGACAAAAATGATCACTGTTCTGCTCAATCTAACTATGAATAGATAGTCCCAGGCTGAAACACAGATTTGCATAACAGCGATACTTCTCCTAAATTAACAAAAAATATTCATAGCTTCTCTCTTCAACAAGGTCGGCTTTTGTCTGAACACAAGCGTTGAAAAAAATAAAAAGGAAACAAGAAAGAAAGAGAAAAAAGTAAAATTACCAAGCAAAACGAGTGAGGCAGGAGAAAAATAGAGAGATGAAGTGAAAGAGGGAACAAAGAAAGAAAAGCGAGAAAGGTCAGAAAGAGAGTAAGGACAGAAAGAGAGTAAGGACAGGGAGAAAGAGAGATGGAGGACTGGAGGGGAATAGAGGGAAAGAAAACATAAAATGAGAACACGTGCATAAGAGCAAAGCGAGACATAAAGAGAATTAGCGAGGAAGCTAAAAAGGAGCAGAGAGAAGGAAAGAGAAACAAAAAGAGGAAGGTGAAGCAGGAGACAGAGCAAAGGAATGGTAGAAAGAAGGGCAATAAGAGACTAAAAGAGAAGAAAGTTGAAAAAAGAAAACAAAGAAGAAAAGGAAAACAGTAGAAATTCCATTAAATTGCGGATTAGCCAAATACAGCAAAACCAGTGTCAGAGATGTCAGAATGTGAAGCGCAAGCCATGGTCAAGGGCAAGTCGAGGCCTGAATTTTGACAACTGGACGATCAGCCTGACTTTGGCAGGAAATAAGTGTTGCTGTCACAGATAGAGCACCTTCCGTCTAAATTTAATGGGCGACAGCCAATTAAATGACTGCTGCTGGGGTTGTCATCCGATTCAAGGTGGCAGCCCACCCACGGCAGCTGCCAGCCCAATCAGAGTGCAGCCAGCACAGCCATGCTTCCCAGGAGCGGTAGCCACTTTTGGGCCAAGTGGGAGTGCTGCAGTCTACAGAGGGTTGGTCAACATTTCCAGGCTGAGCCCTGGAGGGGACACTCCTCCGGGGATATTGTTGGGGTGGCAGGTGTTGCTTTCTAGGCCCTCGCCCTCTTTGCTTTTAGGATCTTCCCTCCCACCTATCCAAGGGCCACAGCTGAGAGGCAGTCTCTATTATGTTAGCGGCCTCCCCACCTGATGCGGGAGAGATCTGCTAGCAGAGAATTGCACAGTATAATGGCCCTTAATAGGGCCTTTAAATATTTAAATTGGCTGCCCAGCTCCTTGGGGTTGGCAGACTGTCTGATTCCAGTTCTGCATCGTTAGAATTTTGCTCCTTCTGCCACATCCCAGGAACAAGTCAAATTGCGCCCCAGGTTTCCACAATCTCTTACACTAATTTCAGCTGCATTGCACTGGGAGCAGCCTCTTGACAAAACTGGCCACAGTCCAAATTAATCACCATTGAGAGTTTCTGATAATTGCACCAATTTACAGAATGCTTAGCTTTTATGTTGACCCATTTTCAGCTTTATTAGCACTCAGAAATTTATTGAGGAATGATCAATAATGTAAGATAGGAATAACAAACGATTATGTTCTGAAATGCTGTCCAATTTAGATAATTTGTCGAAGATCTTTGGCAAAGGGGCCTGAGCAGAAACGACTTCGTTTCAGAAAAATAGCAGAATTCTGAGCATGATTTGCAGATTTATTGGGCTGGATTCATTGTTCCTCCAGTCGCATGTTTCTCGTCGGCCTGGGGTGACTTCAATGGGGAATCCCATTGACGAGTGGCGGGAGTAGAGGATTCCGCCACCAGCGAATGGCATGCCGCCGAGAAACATGAAAGACTGGAGGGACCGGAGAATCCACCCATAAAGAAAGAACCTGAATTTAACATAGCACCTTCAATGGCTGCAGCTGAAGTAATTTTGATGCGTAGTGATCGCTAGTAATATAGGAGTCGCTGCAGAGAATTTGATTCCAGGAAGCTTGACTGCTGTGATGACTCCTGAGAAACATTTAGCATTTCAAGCAACACAACTAATTGGCTTCAATTACTTCTCCTGCTGAGATTGTCCAGTATTTTCTGTCTTTGTTGTTAATGATTTCTCAATCCATTTGAACTACTGATTTTAGTTTATTTAATAATCGGTCGATAAGGTGAAGCAATTATTATTCAACACTATTTAGAAAACTTTTCTTTACTTTCAAGGTTTTTATATCCAGTAAAAAGGCACCTTAGGCTCTCCATTCTCTGCTATTTACTTTCATTATTTGGCTGCCAGAGTTCACAGTCAAACTTTTTTGGAGTGAAAGAAACATCGCCATATTGCAGGGATCGAGAATGACTAATTGAGCGACCGAATATTTACAACAAGCAATTCTTCCTTACAAGTCAGTAATTGCTGATAATGCCTTGACAAACAAAACAGTTCGATGGACTTGATATCTCAGTGAAGCCAAATTTTATTTTGATTGCAATGTAAGTATTTCTCCATTGCAATACATATCACATAATCACAGAATCCTTACAGTGCAGAAGGAGGCCATTTGACCCATTGAGTCTGCACCGACCCTCTGAAAGAGCACCCTACCTAGGCCCAATACCCCACCCTATTCCTGCAACCCCACCCTATGAGACAATTTAGCACGACCATTCCACCTGACCTGCACACCCTTGGACTGTGGGAGGAAACCGGAGCACCTGGAGTGTGATGTTGTATGAAGTAAATAATGGCATGGTGGGAAAACTGGTCAACTACTGGGTACAATGTAAGAAAAGCTGACTCCGCATGACCTAAAGCCTGAATAAGGTCAAGCTGATCCGAAATGCCTGGGCTCCGCAAATTCTGATAAGACTAACTCGTCATAACCCAAAGCAGTCTAAATACAAGATAGGGCCAGAGTCTCCTCCGACTCTTAAACATTCCATCCAAGTATAAAATAATGATCTGAGTGACGGGACAGAGTCCTGAAAGGTCAGCAAGGTGACACCTGTTTTATGATATTGCTTATGTTTGTACTTCTGATCGAATTCCTGACCAAGCTGTAGTCACGTAATCCTGATTCTGATAATGTATAAATACTGAGCTGATTCTCTGTGAAAGCGCGGACTTGAGTAGGAATCAGCAGAGACACTCTGCTCTCCGACCTCAACTTTCAGCCATAAACTGCAGTCTGTTTGAAAATAAAATCTTGTTATGTTTTATTAACGAGCGTTGTTGAATCTTTCTACCACAGTCCAGAAGCGGGAAAAATATTGACTTCTACAGGAGGAAACCCACGCAGACACACGGAGAATGTGCAAACTCCACGCAGTCACCCAAGGTCAGAATTGAAACCGGGCCCTGGCACCGTGGGGCAGCAGTGCTAATCACTGTGACCCCGTGTTGCCATGAAAGTCTCCATAGTCCCAGAGGACCATAGGCTTCTTTCCCTTTGAGAGAGGACTGACTGTTGGTGGTTTAACCTGAAGATCACTTAGGCGAGGGGCAAGGTGAGAACGCAGAGCCTTCATGAATAATCTCAACCGGTGTGGGAATTGAATTCGATCTGTTGGCATTATTCTGCTTCACAAACCAGCCATCCTATAGATTTTGGAGTGTTACATTTATGATGATCAACAGATCAATGCAAGTAAACTATTTGACTTAGCTAGCTCCCGAGCATAGCTGTTTGATTTTACTTATTTATTCGTTTGAAATCACTGAATTTAAACTATTTTGGCAAGATACGTAACCTTTAATACTGAGCTTAATTTTACCATCTTTACTGTGTGTGACCTACATTTAACACTCGGCCCAAAGTAATAGGGTTGTCTCTCCATTGCCTTTGAAATGACCCAGCAAGCCATTCAGTTCAAGGTTAATTAGGGATGGAAATCAAATGCTGGCCTTGCCATCGATGCCAACAGCCCATGAGGTGGCATGGCAGCACAGTGGTGAGCAACGTTGCTTCACAGCACCTGGGACCAAGGTTTGATTCCCGGATTAGCTCACTGTCTGCACATTCTCCCCGTGTCTGCGTGGGTTTCCTCCGGGTGCTCCGGTTTCCTCCCACAAGTCCCAAAAGACGTGCTGGTTAGGAGAATTGGACATTCTGCATTATCCCTCATTGTACCCGCACAGGCGCTGTAGTGTGGTGACGAGGGGATTTTCACAGTAACTTCATTGCAGTGTTAATGTAAGCCTACTTGTGACACAAATAAAGATTATTATTAAAAGAATGATAAAATGTGATGAGATCAGTGCACACAAAGATCCCGAGAGCTCTGTGGCAGGAATTGTACCTTTCCCAACATCAATTTAATTCCAGCAACAACTAATGGGGTATCCCCAGCACCTGGCACCAACAATGCAATCAAGCAGGCGAATTAGCCAGTCATAGAACATAGAACAGTACAGCACAGAACAGGCCCTTCGGCCCTCGATGTTGTGCCGAGCAATGATCACCCTACTTAAACCCACGTAACCCGTATACCCATAAGCCAACAATCCCCCCCATTAACCTTACACTACGGGCAATTTAGCATGGCCAATCCACCTAACCCGCACATCTTTGGACTGTGGGAGGAAACCGGAGCACCCGGAGGAAACCCACGCACACACGGGGAGGACGTGCAGACTCCACACAGACAGTGACCCAGCCGGGAATCGAACCTGGGACCCTGGGACCTTGATGAATTCTCACAGACAGCAAATCAGGAAGTAAAATGGACTGAATATCCTTTTCCATCATTTTAGAGAGAGGAAAGTAAAGATTGGAACGAAGGCAGAAGTTGAAATATCATAAAACTTTTCAAAACTATTTTTATCATTGATGGAATTTTTAGCAGAGAATGGAGAAATTTGACATTCCAGCAATTCGTTTTTTGGGACCAGAGAGGCTGTTTAACGGTAACTATGATTTAGTCCACCATAGAAAATTTTGTTACAGCCTTTACAGTTAAAGGCATAATTTTACAGCATAATTAATAGCATAAAGGGATGACGGAAATTCATGTGAAATGAAGTGATTATGAAATATCCATCAACTGGGACTTCAACTGTGAGTGGAGTCACAGATTTCTGTGTTTAACTGCACATGTTCAGATATTAGACGTTATCACCAGTTTGACAAATATGCTGACGGTGATTGCCGAAAGTTTTTCCATCATTACAACCACAAAGATTGGGCCAATAAGACATTTTGCGAGGAAGTACACGACTGAATCAGGCAGTGCATTGAGAGACTCAGCTTTTAAGAGACCAACAAAAAAACATTCATGAATTACTCTTTGACAAAATTCCTGGAGCTACGTGAAACCATATACTCTTGAGCTTTAGATTTCAGATTCAATCATCTTACATAATGACAATTGTTAGTGATGTGTTGGGCAGGCTGGGTCTATGTGGTCTGCGTTTGATGCAGTGTAGCGAGAGACAGATTTCCAACACTTGATGAGATGCAACACGATTTTATTTAACATCTAACTATTTTGCATGTTCAACTGTGGGTTGACACTATACTGACTTGACTGGAGACCTGATGCTAGCCTGACCAGACTTACTGACTACCACATTGTGTTTGCACTGGCTATGCTCACGAGCTCTGACCGTCTCAGAGGCTGGATCCCGAGAGAGCGGGAAAACTGATGCCCTCTGACTTTATAATGGTCGTGTCCTGTCTGATGATTGGCTGCTGTGTTTGTGTGCTCACTGGTCATCCTGTGTGTCAATCACTGCATGTCTGCACTCCATTATATACATGGGTGTATATTATGACAGTTAGGTCCGCTTTTTTATGTGGGAACTCAAGGTAATTTAGATTGACAGTATCCAGGTTAACTTGAATCAGCTCCAGAAATAACTGTACTCGAATCCATTTATCCAACAGCAAGTCTCACGGCCTTAATCTAAAAATTCATAAACTGTATCAAAGGAACAATGATTGCGGAGGTGCTCTGTGCGTGTTGATTCTCTTGGTGTTTTACTGTTAGAAGTAAAGGTAGATCAAAGGCAAACAGCAGTTTCTCAAATAATATGAAGAATTTCAGGATTGATGAGCCACACATCTCCGTCTCTTTCAAGCCTTCTTGGAGGTTGTATTTTCAAAGGTGGTGGTGTGCTGCTGTCTTGAACCATTGCAGTTCCTGTGGTGTGGGTACACCCACTGGGCTATTAGGGCAGGAGTTCCAGGATTTTGACCCAGAGACAGTGAAGGAACGGCAGTATATTTCCAAGCTAGGATGTTGAGTGTCCTGGAGGGCAGCTTCTGAGTGGTGGTGTTGCCATTTATCTGCCGCCCTTGTCTTTCTAGAGTTGAATGTCATGATATTCAAAGGTGCTCCCTAAGGAGCCTTGGTGAGTTCCTGCAGTTGCATCTTCTAGATGGTACACATAGCTGCCAATGTTTGCCAGTGGGGGAGGAAGTGAATGTTTGTGGAAGGGTTTCCAATCAAGTGGGTTGTTTTGTCTGAGTTGATGTCAAGCTTCTTGAGTGTTGTCGGAGTTGCTCTCCATCCATGCAAGGGGCGAATATTCTCTTGCACTCCTAACTTGCGCCTTGTAGATGGCGGATAGGTTTTTGGAGTTAGGAGATGAGTTATTTGCCCTTGGAATACTAGTCTCTAAACGTTTCTTGTAGCCACAATATGTATATGAATAGTCCTGTTCAGTTTCTTGTCAATCGTAATCCCCAGGATGTTGATCGTAGGGAATCTAACAATGGTAATGCCATTGAATGTCACGGGATGATGGTTAGACCCTCTCTTGATGGAGATGGTCATGGTCTGGCACTTGTGTGGTGCAAATTTAACTTGTCAGCCCAAGCCTGGGTGTTCTCCAGGTCTTGCTGTAGTTGGACATGGACTACTTCAGTATCTGAAGAGTCACGAATGGTGCTCAAAATTGTATACTCTTCAGTCCACTTCTGATATTATGATGGAAGGAAGATCATTTCTGAAACAGCTGAAGATGGTTGGGCCCTGGGCACTACCTTGAGAAACACCTGCAATAATGTCTTGGGACTACAATGATTGATCCCCACCCACCACAACCATCTTTCTTTGTGCCGTGTATGACTCCAACCAACAAAGGGCTTTCCACTCGATTCCGTTGACTCCAGTTTTGCTGGGGCCCCTGTCAATCATAGCAAGAGTGTTTAGAAACATTGTGGTTGACATCAAATCAGGGTTATGGAGATGCCTTCAGGTGTGAAGGGAAAGGCAAACACTTGTGTCAATCACAGGCCAATGAACAGTATTGCTGTGTAAAATTGAACAGATGATTTGATGGGTCACGAGGGTCTGATGGGTGAATTTGATGGGGAGGGCCAGATGTGGGGGGGGGTTTCTGATGTGTGGGCAGGGGAATCCCGCAGGGCCATTGGGGGAAAGCACCCCCCCACCCTGGCAGCAGTAGAGCGCCACCAGCATTACCCTGACACCTTTGACAACCGTCTCCCCCGCTACTCTGCCCGGCTTGGACTCCACCACAGCAGGGCTACACTTGATCAGCTTCGCACCATGGCCTGCCTGGTATAATTCCTGATGAGAGGATCAAACCATCGCTGTGTTGGGGGGCAGGGGAGACTTGGGGTTCAAGCCCATTAATTACATGTATATGCATGCTTTACTTTAAATTACATGTTCCCGCCAGCACGAGGCATTTAGCGCACTGCTGCCAATGGCAAGGGCTCTGTTTATAGTCACAAGTTGGTGCCAAATCCGTGTTTGAGAGATGCTCCAATCCCCACCCAGTCTGGATTCCCGATTGGAGTGCAAGTTAATGGAGAACCCCAACCAAGATGTTAAGGTGTTCAGGTGAATGAAAAAGATTCCATGGCAAAGGGCGAGCAGGCTTTTGGGACAAACTGAGGGTGCAACAAGATGATAAATTCACTCTTTGGGTCAGAACTTTGCAGTAGAGCAGCAGATTTGTTTCCTCATGGCAGAGGTGTCTCAGACCAGGGGGCACAGATTTAAGGTGAGGAGTTTAGAGGGACCTGAGGAAACATTTGCTTCAACCCAGAGAATGGTGGAAATATGGAACACGCTGCCCTAGATGGTGATGGAGGCAGGTACACTCACGACGCATAAGAAGCATCTGCACGAGCACTTAAAGGGGGCGATTCCCCGCTCCGTGGACCAAGTGCCCGCACTGTCGTGAACGCCGTCGCGCTTTACGACGACGCGAACATGGCCCGAGCACAATCTATTCTGGCCCCCATAGGGGGCCAGCACGGTGCTAGAGTGGTTCACGACACTCCAGCGTCCCTACGCGGCGTAAAATGGGTGCCGCGCCAACCCACGTATACGCAGTTGGAGCAGCTCAATCCTGCGCATGCGCAGTTGGGCCGTGCCATCCTGCGCATGCGCGGGGAACTTCTTACGCACACCGGCCCCGACGCAATTTGGCGTGGGTGTTCAGGGGCCGGCCGCAGTGGAATGCAGGCCCGGGTGGGGGGAGAGGCCGGCCCGCCGATCGGTGGGCCCTGATTATGGGCAAGACCCCTTCGGAAGCCCCCCCGGTGAAGCAGCCCATCCCCCTCCCCACAGGCTGCCCCCCCCAACCCCCGAGCGTTTCCGCAGAGTTCCCACTGGCAACAACCAGGGGTGGACGGCACAGGCGGGACCCTGTCGTGTCGGGGAGGCCACTCGGCCCATCCCCGGCGATTCTCCCACGCGGCATGGTGGGGGAAGAATACTGCCCAAATTGTCAAGGCATAGTAGGCCATAGACCAAGTGCTAGTAAATGTGATGAGTATAGGTTGGTATTTGATGGTAAGCATAGTATGGTGGGCTGAAGGGCCTATTTCTGTGCTGTATGACTCAACGACATGTCCAGAGACGGTGGGGGGTGGAATTTTACAGACCCACCCGAGCAGGGGCAGGCCTGGAAAATGAGATGCGCCTAAACACCCTTGACTCCAGAGGGACTTGAAGACACTGGGCGTGCTTCACCAAGCCCATTGCGCTCAGTGTAGATCTGGACGCAATGGGTGAATCACAAGCGAGCCACAGATCACCTGCTGGGCGAGATCCAGGTCTGAATATTTAAATTAACCAATGATGGGACGTCGGACTCACCTGCTGCCTGCGGCTCACCAGCCACATTGTGAGATGCCAAGGTGTTCAGGTGGCAGTGCCAGTGTACTCAGGTGTCTGGTCAGGTCTGGTGGTTTGGGGGGGGGGGAGGGGCTTGGCAGGAGGGAAAGCGGGTGAGGAGTGGTTCTCGGGGGTTGGGGTTTCTGTAAGGTTGAGGGCAGTGACAGAGATCTAAAAAGATGCATGGAGGGGCCTGAACAGGGCAGGGGTTGAATATCGGGATTGCCGGAGGAGCCTTTCCTGCTGGCGAGCTGAAAATCCCTCTTAAGTGCGGCATCGGCAGAGAGAATCACGCCGAGGCCAAAAAAATATAAATGCCATTGAATAACAGGGTATTTCTCTGCGCAGCAGCCACCGAGAAACACCAACACTTTAACTTGAGTCCACTGAATCATGCCCACTGTCAATGGTGGGGTCTGTAAAACCTTGCCCATTATTTCTCAAGACCAAGTGCTCATTAGTATAATTGACACCTGCAGTGTCGAGCCCTCATATTCAGCTCTGAAGTAATTGCTGTTTATTAGTGACAATAATAAATGCTACAAAACACAGGTCACGGTTCAACAAATAATCAGGTTTCAGGTTCCTGAAAACATATCAACCTAACTAATTAGAAATATCAAAAAGGTGGGAACGTTGAGCATATTCCCTCAGGAACCGTGCCAGTTAAACTATCTGATCTGAAATGCACTGCCTGAAAGGATGGTGGAAGCTGATTCAATGGTAACTTTCCAAAGAAAATTCGATAAAGATGTGAAGGGAAAACATTTCTCGGAGAATGAGGGAAGCTCAAAGAGTGGTACTTTTTGGATGGTTCTATCAAAGAGCTGTCACAGACATAATAGGAAGAATGGTACCTCAATTCGCTGTATCAGTCTATAATTTCAGCTCACCTGCTTTTCAGAAGTGTCATTGTGCAATGAAGGTTTGGCGAATTGCTCAAATTTAATTTAAACTTAAAATGAATAACTAATAACTCTTTTCAAATTAATCTTTATTCGGTGCAATACTTCTGACAACATTTCATTCTCTATTCCTGACTATTCACTCTGAGGAAAAGCCATTGGGATCCGAAATTGGACACAGGCGGGGTCTTCTGGTCATGCCGATGCGTACAGTATCTCACCTGTTCCGTCACCTGGAAATCCACTGCAGACGGAGTGGGGGGAAGAGGGGGGGGGGGGGGGGGGGGGTTCGAATCCGAAGATCCTGCTGGCAGAAAGGGGCAAAATATCCAGGCCTTTGTTTCTCCTTCCTCGGATGCTGCCAGGCCTGGCTGGGTTTTTCCACCATTTTGTTTTTATTACTCCCTATTCACAGCTGCCTGTGGCCATCATTTTGTCGAACCATATTTTCAGCTCTATGTACTTCCTTTCTTTGTGTTTCTCGACTGAGAGCTCTGCCAGATTTCCCTGCCTCTTCCTTTCCAGGATCCTGTGTCAGAACTCGTGTTACTCCGTGGCCTCACCTCATTATCTTCCCTTGGTGTTTTGTAAAGTCACTTGTAAAGTCGTAACTAAATTACCAATTGCCTTTTGTCATGTGGGACATGTGTTGCCTTGTTTATGAGGTCAGGACATGGATATTAAACCTCGTTCACTTTCCTGTATAAATATTGCTCTTTTGCTGACATTATTCTTTTGCGCTGACATTATTCTACTATCTACTTCGTACTGACAACACTTCATTTTCAATTGATTCCAGTTAAGTAATTGGTGCTGCGGCATAGGCCAACTCTGTCAAAAGTGTTCTTTCACTTGGGGAGTGCCAGTTCAAGGTTTACTAACTGGCTGGACGTTGGCATTCAGAACGATATTATGAATGGGAAATCATACTGCACAGAACTAAACATATGTGGGTGCAAATGGCAAAAGTAATGAGTAAGTAACACAATCACTTCATCTTACCTGAAAGACAAGCGCTGTCAGAAGCGATATATAGCAGTTGTCCAGCTAACTACAAGTGAAAGGGATTGGTTGAGGCAAACATTTTACAGAAGTAGCTTGAATCCACATCATTATTTTAAGCTGATTTGCATCACTTTAGCGTCTCACTGGATAGAACTGTCAGCACAGTCCGATTAAACCCTGGAATGGAAACAGTTGAACATTACAGGCACAAAATTACTTGTCAAATAGAGAATTCGCAACTGCAGTATTAAGATTCACAGCACTGTTCGGACTTAAAGCTTGAACAAAGTGTGAAGTTGATACTTATCACATAATGAGTCAAGATTTGACTGTGCTGAATCTCAGCATGTGGTAATGAAAAATACCAAGCATGAATTGGGAGAGAGCAGTGGAATGTACTCCAAATGCCCTGTCCCATTTTAATTTGGAGATCCGGGGCTGTTAAAAGCACATCCGACTGGCAGAATGTCATGTTCTGAAGTTTTGAACCAAAAAAATATTGGACTGATCTTTTTTTTTAATAAATATTTTATTGAGGTATTTTTTGGCATTATAACGGCAACAATATAAACAAGTATATGAGACTATAAACTTAGTGCAAATACCACCTCCCTCCCTAACAGGTCCCACCATTAATTAACTCCCTAATCTACGCTAACCTAACCCCCCCTCTGCTGATGATTAATTTCCGCGAAGAAGTCGATGAATGGTTGCCACCTACGGGCGAATCCCAAACAGTTACCCTCTCAGGGCGACCTTGATTTTCTCCAAACAGAAAAAGCTAGCCATGTCCAATAGCCAGGTCTCCGACTTCTGGGGCCTTGAGTCCCTCCAAGCTAATAGTATCCGTCTCCGGGCTACCAGGGAAGCAAAGGCCTGAACGTCTGCCTCTTTCTCTTCCTGGATTCCCGGAACCTGCGACAACCCGAAAATCGCCACCTTTAGACTCAATGCCACCCTCGTTTTTAATACCTTGGACATGACATCAGCAAATCCCTGCCAAAATCCCCTAAGCTTTGGACATGCCCAGAACATGTGAACATGGTTCTCTTGTCCTCCTGCACATTTTGCACACCTGTCCTCCACCCAAAGAATCTGCTCATCCAGGCCACTGTCATGTGGGCCCGGAGAACGACCTTGAATAGAATCAGGCTGAGCCTGGTATATGTTGTGGACACGTTGATTCTACTCCCAGTTCTTCCCCCCACTTGCACTTCAGCTCCTCGGTCTGCGTCTCTTCTGATCCCATAAGTTCCTTGTAATGTCAGAGACGCTCCCCTCTCCTACCCATCCTCTGGAGACTGCCCTGTCCTGAATCCCCCTGAGCGGCAGGAGTGGGAAGGTTGATACCTGCCTACGTAGGAAGTCCTGCAAATATCTAAATTTGTTTCCACTCACCAACGCAAACTTCTCCTCCAACACTCTCATACTCAGAAAGCTCCCCTCTATAAACAAGTCCCCCATCCTCTCAATCCCTGCTCTCCGCCATATTCGAAAACCCCCATCCATCCTCCCCGGGGCAAACCGGTGATTTTCGCAGATTGGGGACCAGACCGATGCTCCCACTGCTCCCACATATCTCCTCCATTGCCACCAGACTCTCAGGGCCACCACCACCACGTGGCTGGTGGAGTATCGTGCCGATGGGAAATGCAGAGGCACCATGACCAGCGCCCCCAAACTTGTGCACTTGCACAAAGCCGCCTCCATATGCTTCCATGCCGACCATTCCCCATCACCCACTTCCTGATCATGGCTATGTTAGCCGCCCAGTAATAGTTGCTAAAATTCGGCAGCGCAAGCTCGCCTGCTCCCCAACTCCGCTCAAGCATTACCTTCCTTACTCGCGGGGGACTAATCTTCTCATCCAATGTCATCTATCCCACATGTGAAATAGAATCGATACAGTGCAGAAGAAGGCCATTTGGCCCATCGTGTGTGCACCAACCCTCTGAAAGAGCACCCTACCTCGGGCCTCACCCTATCCCCTGTAACTCCACCTAACCTGCACATCTTTGGACACTAAGGGGCAATTCCACGTTGCAAAATCGCCTAATCTGCATATATTTGGACTGTGGGAGGAAACCGGAGCAGCCTGAGGAAACCCACGCAGGCACAGGAAGAACATGCAAACTCCACAGTCACCCAAGGCCAAAATAGAACCCAGGTCTCTGATGCTGTGAGAATGTAGTGGTAATCACTGTGCCACCATGCCACCCATAGTTGATAGGTGACAGGCAGAGGTGCATACAGTGCCAGCCGTGTGTACCATCTGCAGAGTGCACTGCAGAAACTCATCAAGGTTCTTTTGGCAGCACCATCAAGCCCACGACCACTACCATCTAGAACAGGGATGGGCAAACTACGGCCCGCGGGCCGCATGCGGCCCGCCAAAGGTATTTCTGCGGCCCACCAAGTCACTAAAAAAAAAAAAAAAAAAAATTTTTTTAAAAAATTTTTTTTTTTTTTTTTTTTAAATTTTTTTTTAAGGTTAATGGGGGGGGGGGCTGTTGGGTTACTGGTTTACTGGTAGGGTGGATACGTTGACTTGAGTAGGGTGATCATTGCTCGGCACAACGTCGAGGGCCGAAGGGCCTGTTCTGTGCTGTACTGTTCTATGTTCTATATGAGGCGCCCAGAATCATAACCGGGTGAAGTAATTATTTTACTTTATATACGTACTATGCGGCCCTTTGTGAATTGTGAATTTCTGAATGTGGCCCTTGCACGGAAAAGTTTGCCCACCCCTGATCTAGAAGGATAAAAGCAGCAAATACCTGGAAACACCACCACTTAAAGGTCCCATCCAAGTCAATCACAGCCTTGACTTGGAAATATATCGTTATTCCTTCATTGTTGCTGGGTCACAACCCTGGAAATCCTCCCTAACAGCACTGTGGGTATACCTACAGCTCAGGGACTGCAGCAGTTCAAGAAAACAGCTCACCACCACCTTCTGAAGGGCAACTAGGGATGGGCAATAAACACTGGCCTAACCAAGGTGAGTGATGGGGTGTGGTAATTCAGGCAGTGGCTGAGGCTGGTAATGCAGCTGGTGTGATATGGTAACTGAAGACGCATTCACTGACCCTGACCATTCACATTTCGCAGGCAGTGCGAGAGTCCATGGAGGTCAACAGCAGGAGCCCAATCCCGAGGAGCCAGATGCAGTGCTGCATGCAATTCAGTGATTTCACATGAATGGTCAATGTCATTGAATGCATCTTAAACCCCGCATCCCACCAACTGCATTACTATCCTCAGCCATTGCCCAAATTGCCACATCTATCAATCAGCCTCATGATTACCATACATGTACTTCACTTCATCCTCTCACACTTGCTGTGCTGAAAGCCTCATGCCCACATCTCACTGTTAAACACACTGCCAGCAATTCAACCATGACACTGGCACCACCCAAACAGATTGCACAATACTCACTGGCACAGGTCCCTGTTGCTTGCAGGACAGAGTGCTATGCAACTGGAGGCAGCAGGAACTAACTGGATAGGAGTAGCCATGTCTATATATCCTTACCTCCATGGAGGAGTTGATGCTGGCCAACGTTTGGATGGTCTTTACTGAAGCTGTGGCTGGCAGTAGGGCTGAAACCATCAAAGATGACAATATCATTATATCTAATCGTTCTTCTCATACATCCTCCCATAGAATTTACAGTGCAGAAGGAGGCCATTCGACCCATCGAGTCTGCACCGGCTCTTGGAAAGAGCACCCTACCTCCACTCTATCCCCATAACCCAGTAACCCCACCTAACACTAAGGGCAATGTGGACACTAAGGGCAATTTAGCATGGCCAATCCACCAAACCTGCACATCTTTGGACTGTGGGAGGAAATTGGAGAACCCAGAGGAAACCCACGCACACACGGGGTGAACGTGCAGACTCCACACAGACAGTGACCCAAGCTGGGAATCGAACCTGGGACCCTGGAGCTGTGAAGCATTTAATAGTCGCACCCGGTATAAGAAAGACACTTCTTATTTTTTACCACATCCCCACAACACAATTCTAACCCTGTCTCTTTCCTCTTTCAGATATTCAAGAGGCATAGGGCGAAATTCTCCCCCCCCCCACGACGGGTGGGAGAATAGGGGGAGGGCCTTCCCGACTTTTTTGGCGCCCTGCCGCTATTCTCCCCCCCCCCCCCCGGCCGAAATCCCGACAAGAATCGCTGCCGCCGTTTTTTTTACGGCCGGCAGCGATTCTCAGCTGTTAGAAGGGCCGAAGTCCCAGCCCTTTACGACCTTTTTACGAACGGCAAACACACCTGGTCCTGCCGTTCGTAAAAACGTCGTGACAAACTCGCAAAAAATAACCATGGCACCGATTGGCACGGCAGTACCACGGCCGTGCCAAGGGTGCCATGGGCCCGCGATCGGTGCCCACCGATCGCGGGCAGCGGGCCCGATACCCGCGCACTATTTGTCCTTCCGCCGCCCCGCAGTATCAATACGCGGGGCGGCTGAGGGGCAACCCGGCCTGCGCATGCGCGGGTTTCGCGCAAAAACGCGATGACGTCACCCGCGCATGCGCGGGTGGAGTCTTCCCACCTGCGCATGCGCGGCTGACGTCATATGACGCGTCAGCCGGCGCAAACTCCGGCAAGCGGGCTTAACGATTTTCGTTAAGCCCGACTTGTCGGAGCCTCCGACGTCGGGCTGCTAGCCCCGACGGGGGACCAGAATCGGTCCCCCGTCGGGAAGGGGCGCGATGCCGTAAAACCCGCCCGGGTTTTACGGCAGTTTTACGATTTCTCCCGTTTTGGGAGAATTTCGCCCAGAATCTGTCCAGTCAGTGGAGGAATAATAAGAAAGCGAACTGTTGAAGATAAACCATCATTACATTTCACACTCACAGCAACGAGTATAGGTACTGACACCAATTTAGAAGGCAACACAAAGATGAGATCTGCACTTGGTATTCTACCAATCAAACATGGCCCACAGCTAGAACAGGGAGCAAGAACAGCAATTCCCCAGAGGGCGAGGTCACAAATGAATTCTGCTCAGAGGATTCAGGTGAGCCTTTTGGGCAACCTACAATGATGCATTTGTCAAACGAAGTGCATTGTGAAGCCTGCAATAATGTCCGTCCTCAACATCAAGGAGTAGAGAGAAATCAACTTTGCATCAGGTTTTGGGCAGAGCTTTGAGTGCATCATTTCCAAAATGGAAGTGGTGGGCTACTCAATAAATGCACTTATGGTGATAATTATAATGAATGTCAGGCTTGACAAGATGGCTATGTTTTAAATTGTCTGCATTAACTTAAAGTGAAGCAGAATGTTCTAAATAGGAGGGATGGTGGTCATACTAAACCCCTGCTTAGAGACTGGTCCAAGTGATCTGATGGCCATGAGAAAAAAAAACAATATCAAACCTAATGATAATAATAATCGCTTATTGTCACAAGTAGGCTTCAATGAAGTGACTGTGAAAAGCCCCTAGTGATAATTATTGCACCTTGACACAGAAGTGGGACTGTAGTGTTTTTGGAGAGTTACAGAAATAATGAGAGAGGGGGAATGCAGCTACTGTTGTGAGAAGCAGGGGACAACTGTGTTTGTGTCAACAACTAAGCAGGATGCTGGGAAATGCTGGTTCTCTGTTTGAAGAGTATGGAAAAAACTGGAGTTTTTCAGATTTAATGAACAAGGAGTTGCCAACGTGGGCCTTGTTGGTGGAAGTTGTTCTGGCATACTCTGGCTGAGTGAAAACAATTCTCTATTACACTGGAAGTTTTCACCTGGGCGTTCAAGGGATAAATGAACCACTGGAAAACTGTGAGTAACTTGGGACTTGATCCTATAATGCAAAATATCTACCAGTGGTGTGGTGCACAGTGAAAGGAGTTGCATGACATATTTCAATTCTGTTGATTAGGTAACACAAATATACATCTCTTTACTTTGGCACATTAATTGTCTGTTAATTAATGTTTGATCTCTGTTGATTTTAGTATGTTTGTTACAGTAAGAGTCTTAAAACATGAAATCTTGTCCTTCTGTTGTTTCTGTTGTTTGATTGGGAAATGTATCTCATTTAAAAGTTATTGGTCTCTGTGGGGATCATATTACTAACCACGATGCAACATCTAATGACTGGTGTCTCAACTTCCATTGTAGAACGAGCGTCCGTTAACTTGTATCTGAATGCGGCGGAGGGTTTTTTTTGTGTTCCAAGTTTATTTATTTTTTAAACTTTTGTTGCTAACTTTTGCCAGTTATTTTCTGCCATTTTAAATTCTATGTGTCCGCGGAAACTAATGCTTGTCTTGTGTATTGTGGCTTTACATTTAATGGAGTGGTGATGGTTATTGAAGATATTGATAATTTTGCTTTTGTGCGAGGCCAAATACGCCATGCCAATGCAAAAACAGAAGACAATGGACTGGATTCTCTGTGTCCCCCAGCCATGTTTTTCTTGGCGGCATGCCTATCACTGGTGGCGGGAATCTCTACTCCTGCCGCTTGTCAATGGGATTTCCCATTGATATCACCACGCACGGCCATGAAACCCACTTAGGCAGGAGCACTGCTCACGGGAATAGAGAATCGCAGAAGCTGGAAAATTCCGGCCAATGTTATTATGCGACTATATGACCTAATAAAGGATTCAGTGAGAATGAAAAGAGAGGCCTTGAAATTCAAAGAAAATCTCAAGAAGAGCTCACAGGAGATAAATTATTTTGACCATCTTTCCCGCTGAGAGGCCTTCCCCTCCTCCACCTTCCATCACCTCTTCTCATTCTTGTCTAAATCATGTTATAACGCAAGGGAGACACCCACTGGTGCATCCATGCCTGAGAGTAACTGGCTTACTCAGACTCCTTGAATGCGACAAAACGTCCGTCAGCACCTGCCACACCACTCTCTGTAGATTCTTGCAAATTTAAACAATGATGGTGAGCATTAAACACATGTGGAATCATAACAAAAACCAGAAGAAATCAACCACTAACTAACCTATAGGTAGTTCCCCATCTATCGAAACACTACTATTGGGTCGTTTTTCCTGTTGCTTTGCACTATTGATTTTGGACTATGGAGTAGGCCAGGCCAAATAAAGGTAGCAGATTTAATTCCATAAAGGACCTTAGTAAACCAGATGGGCTTTTCGAGCAGTCCAGTAATTTTTTGGTCACCGTTATTTATATTAGCTTTTTAATCCATATTTATTAAATTAACTCAGTTCAAATTCTCCTGTGATGGAATTTGAGTTCCTGAATTATTGATTTGACTAGGCCCACAGCACTCTCCTACCGGTCCCTGCGGCCAACGGCAGATTTACAGCATATGGGACTATTCTCCGCTTCCCAGGCCGGGTGGGAGAATTGCGGGAGGGCCGCTCTGGCACCCCCCACGATTCTCCCACCTCCCCCCCCCAAAATGGCGTGTCGCGTTTTGCGACACGCCGCTTGGAGAATCGGCGGTCACCGTTTTTCACGGCGACCGGCGATTCTCCGGCCCGAATGAGCCGAGTGGCCTGACAATCCCGAACTGTTCATGCCGGCGGCAACCACAACTGGTCACTGCCGGCGTGAACAGCGTGCGACAGGTAAGGGTGGGGCCTGTGGGGGCGGAGAGAAGAACGAGCGCCACAGGCGTGCTCGTGAGGGGACTGGCCCGCGATCGGTGCCCACCGATTGTCGGGCCGGCGTCTCTGAGAGACGCACTTTCCCCTCCACTGCCCCGCAAGATCAAGAAGCTACATCTTGCGGGGCAGTGGAGGGAAAGACGGCAACTGCGCATGCACTGGTTGGCGCCGGCCAACCTGCGCATGCGCGTCTGACGTCACTTAGGCGCCGCCGGCCATGTCATTCTCGGCGCGCCGCGCCTTGACGCAAGCGTCAAGGCCCGGCGGCCGAGTTTCTCCCCATGCCGCTCCTAACCCTCCTAGGGGGGGAGAATAGGGGGCGAGGAGTGGCCTCCGATGCCGGCGTGAAACACTCCGGGTTTCACACCGGCGTCGGCCGTTGCGGAGAATTTTGCCCTATGTATCTCAAAGTATTTATTCCTCACTTTTTCAACACAGGCTTATTTCAGAACTATGTCAGATACAAAGCCTCCTTCAAATTCTACTTCAGCAAACTCGCAAGCACATTGAAACAGATTGTTTTGTAGCCACCGAAGATGGCCATTCCCTAAATACAAAATGGAGGACCGTAAAGCTTGCAGGTTAAAATGGACAATTTTTACAGCACAAGCAGGCTGCACCAAGCCAATGTGTATTCTGTCTGCTAAGAGAGCAGACAGCACCGAAACGAACATTCTGCATACTAATGAGGCAATCTCTGGGATAGTTAACATAGTAATGGAACAATCCCAGGGACAATGGACACAAATAGAGAAGTGATTGCAACAGGGAAATCAGACACCCCGGCACCAGCGGGTTCGAAAACAAAGCACCTGAAGGCCCACCCAGTAACCGAGGGACAGCCTCAGTATTGGGGGGATTCAAACAAATCGATTGGGAAGAGACCCAATCGATTCCGAGCAGGTAAAGGGGTCCGCCCAAAAGGGCGCGAAGCCCTAGGACCTATAAAAGACAGGTCCCACACTTAGTTCGTTCTTCTTAACCAGCCCTCCTCTCTGGACCAGCATCTCGACCAGCTTTTACCAAAGAAGATCTTGACCAAGAGAGAGGAGAGATTTGGGACAGCAGCTGCCAGCAAGTAAGTGTCTCACAACGATCGCTACCAGAGATAGA
Source organism: Scyliorhinus canicula (assembly GCF_902713615.1). NCBI lineage: Eukaryota > Metazoa > Chordata > Chondrichthyes > Carcharhiniformes > Scyliorhinidae > Scyliorhinus > Scyliorhinus canicula. The sequence goes on along the minus strand of NC_052166.1, from coordinate 30,797,813 downwards.
CACTCCTGACCCCTTTTTAACCCGTACCAACCTGAAGTCTGCAGACCAGAGCAGAGCAAGAGGCCTTGTCCCCTGATCCGGCAGTTCCCTTTGAGATAAGTATTGGTTTATTTAGCAGTAGGAATAGTTTAATCCTCTTAGCGTGTGCATGGGTAGTATTATAATTGTATTATAATAAACTCAGTTGTTTGGACTTACTAATTGGTGTATGGTTTTATTGCTTTGAACTTGACCTTGAAACTTGTGGCGGTCATAGAATAGAGTCATAGAACAGTACAGCACAGAACAGGCCCTTCGGCCCTCAATGTTGTGCCGAGCCATGATCACCCTACTCAAACCCACGTATCCACCCTATACCCGTAACCCAACAACCCCCCCCTTAACCTTCCTTTTATTAGGACACTACGGGCAATTTATCACGGCCAATCCACCTAACCCGCACATCTTTGGACTGTGGGAGCACCCGGATGAAACCCACGCACACAGGGGGAGGACGTGCAGACTCCACACAGACAGTGACCCAGCCGGGAATCGAACCTGGGACCCTGGAGCTGTGAAGCATTTATGCTAACCACCATGCTACCCTGCTGCCCATATCTTAACGATACCTGCTGACACCAGAGCTAAGTAATGAAACAGCCACAAATTGAGTGTTAAGCACACTCACCCAGAACGAGCAACAGTTTTTAAACTAATGATGTAGTTGCTAAACCAGTTGAAAGAAAAGCTTTCAAGGAAATACCTATAATCTGTTTATTTACCAGCATTTAACCTGCATTTCATTACCTTCCTTTCCTGGACAGGCTCTCTGCTCTTCAAAAATTGCAATTTTGCTTTCCATATATGAATAGTAGTTGAATTTCATTGCAAGGTACAAAGGTATTTAAGATCTTCCACAATCAATAATTCAACAGAATAACTAACTGACTCTTCGACAGAGAGTTAATCCAATGAGAAGCAACTATTCTGTCAGCCAAGGACTGCCGAATTTAGCTTAAACACATGGAACCCATCCATTATTTTAAGCAAACTCTCGATATTCAAAAACAAGCTGTAAAAGCTGACTCACAAACTGTCTCCTCTACTCAGTCTTCTTATCAGGCACATTTCTCATTATGAGAACTGCAGCTTTTATCAGTGGAATTCTTTCCCTGTGATCGTCAACGTTATCAAACATTATCCAGAGTATTGTGTCGCAGACTACTTATTACGTGATCCTTCTAATCGCTCATTGAGCCGTAATAATGTAGCACCAATGGGACTATTTTATTGGAAATCCTGGCAATGGTGAAATCTGTGGGGAGCCAGGAATACAGCAAAACATCACTGACCAGATAATATTGCCAGCTGAACTTACGTCGAGAGCAGAAGCGATACAGCTTGTTCTACTGAATTAAGATAGGCGAAACCCGACGGTTTGAAGGAAAAATAAAGTGACTTTATATGCTAGCTTCACAGTAAAGTGGAAAGGGTTTTGCTGCGACTCAAAAACTCACATGCAAACAGATTTACCTCAGTGATGGACAACAGCTCAAGTGGAGGAGTAGAAGTGAAATCTTGGAGTCCACAAGTGTCCCATTTTCAAATTATAAATTCAGCCCAAAGTATAAACGCGATCTTTTCCAGTTAGGATTCGGAAACGAAGGCCGGAATTCTCCCGCCGTTGCAATTCTCTTTTCCTATCGGCAGCGCATCCCCACCCATGGGTTTCCCAGCGGAGTGGGGTGGCTTCAATTGGAAATCCCAATGATAATCAGCGGGAGTATAGAATCCCACCGCCAGCGAACCCGCTGGGGAACCAGAGAATCCAACCCGAAGGGGGGTTTGGGGGGTGGGGTGGGAGGGAGGGGGTCAGCTGCTGAAATTCAGAATGCTTCATAATCATTTTCAAAACTGAGAAGCGATCACATTTTGGAACAGCTGATGTAGATTGAGAATCCAACACCTTCTCAGTTCCGCCTGCGAAGGTTCAATGCAGCTGGAAATTGCTTGTATGCCTATTATCCAAATATACTGATTTGTTTATTGGCAATTTTCTTATCCGTCTCAGCAGCTTGTGTATTTTCTAAAAGTGCATTAGAAAGGGTAATGAAAAGCTGAGGTGGCTGAGGAGTAATCTTCATGATGCCAACTGGTGAGTAAATGCCATAGAAATGTTAAATTGAAAACACCACTACACAATAAATCATAAAAAATCAGACACATGGGGTGCAGATACATGCTAGTAAAAGGCAAGATTACGAATGTTGTTAACAAGGCTTTCTTCATACAAGGACTGATCAATGCATTGAGTGGACTAATGGGTAAAGTAGTTGTGGAGGATCATTCGAGTAACAGATGAATGTGAACTGGATCTTCACAAAAAAAAATCAATAATACTATAAATTAATCGAAATGTTGAAATGTCACTCACCCTCTCCATGAAAAAAGATTGCAAATTAGCCCAGCTTCTTCCACCTCATCTATATTTCTTTCATCCTGATGTGTCAGGTATTTTCATCCATTAGTGCCTATCATTTTTCTCATCAAGTTGGCATATCGGGACAGAAGGACAGGATGTTTGTTATTTATAGATGTGAGTTGTCCAAATTCAGCAGATCTCTTTAAAAAAAAGTGCAAAACCAACATTGAAGGCAGCTAGTTAAATATTATTCCCAATCTGTTAGGTAATCTCAGGGTGAAAGTGTTGGCTCTGTAAATGTTTTCCGCTCACTGGGATTAGCGAGGGAAGAAACAGAAAGGATTCCTCAGCTGTCCGACACCGGGAGCAATCTCTGTTGGAGCTGCAGAGATCATCCAACCAATGAGCTGGGGATGTGTGTTACCGTGGAGACTTCAAGGATAGAATAAAAACAAATGGAATTCCTCTGCCTTACAGTGTGTCTCAGAACAGAGGCCAATAGTGGCAGGCTCCCATGGCATTGACTGTTGCAGCATTCATCCCAAGCATTTGCTTTCGATCACATTGGCCTGGCAAAAATCCACTGTGAGTGACGATACCCCACAACCAGGCCTGCCCACAATAGATCCATCACAGATGGAGGAGAGGTTTGATGGAAGTGTAATTAGTTATGACAGGTTTTCCATTAGCTGACGGTACAAGGATTAAGGGACACAGATTTAAGGTTTTATGTAAGAGAAATAACTTTTACGGGGAACATAGGAACAGAGGAATTAAGAGCAGAAATAGGCAATTTAACCCTTCGAGCCTGCTCCACAATTCAATCAAAGCATATCTAATCTCCTCCTGGTCTCAAATCCTCCTCCCCACCTGTTTCCCATATCCCTTTAACCTGTTTTTTTAAATCAAAAATATATTTATTTCCTTCTTTAAACCGTTTAATGACTCATATTCCACTGCACCATGGGGCAGCAAGTTCCACAAATTCACCACGCTCTGCGAGAAGTAGTTCCTCCTCATCTCAGTTCTAAATCTACCACCTCTCAACCTAGATCTATGGCCTTTCATTCTAGATTGCCCCACAAGGGGGAGCATTTGGTCTACGTTTCATTCCCTCTTAATACTTTATAAACTTCAGATCCTCTCTCATCCTTCTAAACTCCAGCGAGTATAAGCCCAAACATTTTAATCTGCCTATTAATGCGGATTGTGATGGTCCGGAACTCTCTGCCAACATAGATGGTGGAAGCAGAGACAGTGAATAATTTCAAAAGGAAACTGAATGTGCACTTGGGTCAATAGACATACCGAGTAACGAGGATGGAGCAGTGGGATGATACTGAATTAAGACTCTATAGAGAGACGACATGAGCTTGATCGATCTATAGAGTGCATGTTCTATGTTCTATGATCGAATGGCCTGCTGTGCCTTAGTGAGTTAACGGGGTAGATCTTTGTTCCTGATACACCTGGCGTGAGTTGGAAATTTTCCCAGCTCAGGAGAAAGTACTCCATTAAACCCAATATTTGCTTTTCAAACTAGTGCCGCAATACTGGATTACTGGAATATCGTCTGGCCATCCTTCCAGACAATAATGAAATGAAAAATGAAAATCGCTTACTGTCACAAGTAGGCTTCAAATGAAGTTACTGTGAAAAGCCCCTAGTCGCCACATTCCAACACCTGTTTGGGGAGGCTATAACGGGAATTGAATCTGCACTGCTGACCTTGGTCTGCTTTACAAGCCAACTGTTTAGCCCACTGTGCTAAACCAGCCCCTATTCTCTCATTGGAGATATTTGTTGCTTTGCTGCTGTGTTTATTTTATTTCCAACAACTTTTTTGCAGTAGCTGGTAAGTGTTGAATAGTGAGGGGATGCATATGCTTCTGACTCATTGATGAAGTGTAAATCCTCTAAATTAGTTCCTTCAACTGGTATCCTTGATATTATGTCTTCAGCCTGCTACCTCCTATGAACATACACCATTCCAAATCTCTTCCAACACCTTGTGGTGCACCAAGGCAGACCTTCTTCTTTTTCCATAGCTACTAAATCCTGGAACAGTTCTGTCGCCAGGGGCTTATAGCGTGGGGCCACTCCGCATCATGCATGGCTGAGGAGGGGTCTTTCCCATGTTCGATGTTGGCTGAAAATACTCAATCTGTTTGACTGCGTCATGAATGGCCTTACTTGGTCCAAGCCCTGGGATGGGATTCGAACCCGAAACTCCTGGCTCAGAGGCAAGGATGCTACTCACTGCACCACAAGACCTCCAGCGTAGTCTCTATTATAGACACATATCTCATTAATTTTAATCTGAAATGCTGGATTTAAGGCAACACCTTTGTGATGTCTTTCATGTTCAGAAGAGTCACTGATCTGTTTCAATTTTAAAAAGTCCCATCATGTTGTCTGAGAATGATTTGTTTGCCCACTTTGCTGCCAATGCTTCCTTTTCAACTGTGGCATAGCTTTTTTTTGTTTTTTGTGAGTGACCTTGAGACGTAATGTTTACCATCTCTAAGCATTGAAATAAAATCTCCCTCAGACCTGTAGTCAAAGCTGCTACTATGGTCTGAAGTTATGGGTTGTAATATGCCAAAGTTTCAGAGGAGATTAAACAACTTTTAACATATTTTCAAAAGCATTTTGCATGTCCACGTTCCAGCAGCACTGTTCACTGTCTCACCAGCTGTCTCAAAGGTCAAAGACCTCTGACAAATTTGATAGCCACTTCTCCACTTGCTTGAGCATTGCGAGGAATATCTGAAGTTCAGTTACGTCCCTGGGTTGTGGAAACTCTGATTAATTTTGTTTTTGTGGATCAACTATGATTCCAATGCCTTGTACTGTGTGACCTTGTACTATGTTGTAAATGTGGTCAGCAATCTGGGGCGGGATTCTCCGACACCCCACAGGGTCGGAGAATCGCCGGGGGCCGGCGTGAATCCCGCCCCCGCCATCTCCCGAAGTCTCCGGCACCAGGGGCAAAATTCTCCTCCCCCCACGCCCAAACCGGCGCGATGAGATTCACGGCTGGCCGCTGGGAGAATCGCCGCTCGCTATTTGTAACGGGCGAGCGGCGATTCTCCGGCCCAAATGGGCCGAGCGGCCTGCCCAAAACGACAGGTTCCCACCGGCGTCGTCCACACCTGGCAGCGGGAACAGCACGGGAACACTGGGTAGGCAGCATGTAGGAGGGAGAGGGGGGTTCTTGCACGGGGGGGGGCATCAAAAGGGGTCTGGCCCGCGATTGGTGCCCACCGATCGACGGGCCGGCCTCTCTAAAGGAGGACCTTTCCTCCACTGCCCCGCAAGATCATGGTGACATGGTGACCAATGATATAACTGGGCTGTACCATGCTCTCAATTTCACCCTTGATTTTGTGCAGGAGTTGGTGAGGGGCTTTCCTTGGTGCAAAGAGGCAAACTGGTTTAGCGTTAGCCCATAGCGTGACATGGTGCTCAGTCTTTAGTTTCCCCTGGCCTGTAAATCATTTTGAAAATTCATTTTTTAATGTACTGGCCTGGATTCTCCAATCCCCGCCATTGGATTCAGGGTTGCAGTGTTCCCAATGCGATAGAGAATTTGGTGTTAAGGGGAAAAACGGGATTGCCATTTGCAATTCCCCAGTCCGCCACTGGTAGTGGGATTGGGGTTCGTGACCGCGTGCCAGCAGGGGGATGCAAATGGTCTTGATGACCATTTGTCTCCACTTAGTTGACCAAGCACCAAAATCACCAGTCCTCTGGGGTGGGAATCGCCTGGGCGGGGCTCACTACTAGTATTTACCGGAGTGGTCCTGTCAGGGTGGATCTCACCATGGGGCAAGGGGTAAACCCTGAAGGGAGTTGCCCCCAAAATCCACCCTCCCCACCCACAATCCGAGACTTCAAAGAGAGTTAAGCACTGTCAATTTACAGCTCACCACTTCAAAAGCCTTCAAGCATAAAGGAGGGTATGGGTAATTGGAATGCACTTAATTCTCTTTGAAGTGATTGATGTTTGTAAACATTGTGGTCAGAGCACTTCAGAGTTACTGAGCCATGAAAAAGATGAATGAAGCAAGACTCATAGCTGTGTATGTGGGAGTTCAAATCAGTTCCAATTCTTCTCCGGTGGGAGAACATAGAGCGGGTTTCTCCATCCCACCGGCTGGTCAATGGGGTTTCCTATTGTGGGGCAGCCCCATGCCGTCGGGAAAAATGGAGAATTCCGATGACGGAGAATTCAGCCCATAGTCTCCCAAACGGTGAATCCTGGCCACTGTTGTAACACGCATCAGCAACGTAAGCATGCCGTCTTCACCCTGCTGGGAGCCCAGATCAGGAAGCAATGCAAGAGATTCCCAAAAAATTTCATGATTTTGAATGAAATAGACAGGTTTGAAGATTTCTCTACCATTATACTTCAACTTTGCTATGAGTTGTCCGATGTCTTTCAATATAGTCTCAATAGAAACCTATAATTTGATAGATGAGGGTTGCAATCTAACTTGCTTGAGCTATTTTGCTTTGTTGGCTAAAACAGAAATTCCTGCACCTGTGTCTACATAAGAACATAAGAACTAGGAGCAGGAGTAGGCCATCTGGCCCCTCGAGCCTGCTCCACCATTCAATGAGATCATGGCTGATCTTTTGTGGACTCAGCTTCACTTTCCGGCCCGAACACCATAACCCTTAATCCCTTTATTCTTCAAAAAACTATCTATCTTTACCTTAAAAACATGTAATGAAGGAGCCTTAACTGCTTCACTGGGCAAGGAATTCCATAGATTCACAACCCTTTGGGTGAAGAAGTTCCTCCTAAACTCAGTCCTAAATCTACTTCCCCTTATTTTGAGGCTATGTCCCCTAGTTCTGCTTTCACCCACCAGTGGAAACAACCTGCCCGCATCTATCCTATCTATTCCCTTCATAATTTTAAATGTTTCTATAAGATCCCCCCTCATCCTTCTAAATTCCAATGAGTACAGTCCCAGTCTACTCAACCTCTCCTCATAATCCAACCCCTTCAGCTCTGGGATTAACCTAGTGAATCTCCTCTGCACACCCTCCAGTGCCAGTACGTCCTTTCTCAAGTAAGGAGACCAAAACTGAACGCAATACTCCAGGTGTGGCCTCACTAACACCTTATACAATTGCAACATAACCTCCCTAGTCTTAAACTCCATCCCTCTAGCAATGAAGGACAAAATTCCATTTGCCTTCTTAATCACCTGTTGCACCTGTAAACCAACCTTCTGTGACTCATGCAGTAGCACACCCAAGTCTCTCTGCACAGCGGCATGCTTTAATATTTTATTGTTTAAATAATAATCCCATTTGCTGTTATTCCTACCAAAATGGATAACCTCACATTTGTCAACATTGTATTCCATCTGCCAGACCCTAGCCCATTCACTTAACCTATCCAAATCCCTCTGCAGACTTCCAGAATCCTCTGTACTTTTCGCTTTACCACTCATCTTAGTGTCATCTGCAAACTTGGACACATTGCCCTTGGTCCCCAACTCCAAATCATCTATGTAAATTGTGAACAATTGTGGGCCCAACATGGATCCCTGAGGGACACAACTAGCTACTGATTGCCAACCAGAGAAACATCCATTAATCCCCACTCTTTGCTTTCTATTAATTAACCAATCCTCTATCCATGCTACTACTTTACCCTTAATGCCATGCATCTTTATCTTATGCAGCAACCTTTTGTGTGGCACCTTGTCAAAGGCTTTCTGGAAATCCAGATATACCACATCCATCGGCTCCCCATTATCTACTGCACTGGTAATGTCCTCAATAAATTCCACTAAATTAGTTAGGCATGACCTGCCCTTTATGAACCCATGCTGCGTCTGCCCAATGGGACAATTTCTATCCAGATGCCTCGCTAATTCTTCCTTGATGATAGATTCCAGCATCTTCCCTACTACCGAAGTTAAGCTCACTGGCCTATAATTGCCTGCTTTCTGCCTACCTCCTTTTTTAAACAGTGGTGTCACGTTTGCTAATTTCCAATCCACCGGGACCACCCCAGAGTCTAGTTTAAGCTCTGTGAGGTGTCCATCCACTTTAGGTTTAATACTCCAGTATTTAATTTCCATTTCATTTACTCTCCCGAGGAAAGTTATATCCTTTATCTGTGGTTCTCCCACTTCTTGTATGTGGTTCGGCTTGTGCTTTCCCTCTTTGTTGTGCTTTCCCTCTTAAGGACTACAATGCTCCCACTTCATCTTTTCCAGGGGACTCCACCTTTGCCGCAAACAAAAATTCGATTTTGTCTTCTATGCTCAGTTTGGCTCATAATAGACTCTATGGGCAAAATTTTCCGACCCCCAGCAGGGTCAGAGAATCGCCCGGGGCCGCCGAAAATCCGGCCCCCGCCATGGCAGAAATTCTCCGCCACCCGGGAATTGGCGGGGGCAGGAAACGCGCCGCACCGAGCGGCGAGCCCCCTGTGGCGATTCTCCGGCCCGCGATGGGCTGAAGTCCCGCCGCTGGGAGGCCTCTCCCGCCTCCGAGGCTTGAACCACCTCTGGTGGCGGCGGGATCAGCGGCGGGAGCGGCCCACCCGTGGTCCTGGGGTGCCCCCACGGTGCCCAGGCCCGCAATCGTGGCCCTCTGATCGGTGGGCGGGCCAGTGCCGTGATGTCACCACCAGTGCAGTTGCCGCTGATGTCACCACCAGCGCATGCGCGAACCGGCGAAGGCCTTTCAACTAGCCCCGGCGCCGGGCGGCGGGTGTCAAAGGCCGCTGGTGCCGGTTTTGGCACCAGTCGGCGTGGTGCCAACCGCTCCGGCGCGGGCTTAGCCCCTCAATGTGAGGGCTTGGCCCCCAAGGGTGTGGAGAATTCTGCACCTTTGGGGAAGCCCGACGCCGGAGTGGTTGGCGCTACTCCGCTACGCCGGGAACCCCCGCCCCACCGGGTAGGGGAGAATCCCGCACCACTGTCCGTTGACCTCAAGCAGGAAGTTCTGGTCCCCAGTCCGGGGGGTGGGATTGTAAAATCCCACCTGTAGTCCTTGTATACTGGAAAATAAAGCCTTCACCAGAAAAGAATTGTATGTGTAACTATTTTGATGCATTTCCCCCACAATCCACAGACATCATCACAAAGTTGCACTGCATTAATAAATAAAAACAACTCTTTTGATTTTTAATAAACTATTAATTTCTTAGCAATCGCTGTGTATCTTCAACATCCCCTTTGACTGAAGCAGTGCATTTAGTATCCCTTTCAGTTTTACAGTAGTGATATCTCTGGAATACTTCCTGGTTCCATAAACCCAAGCACACAGTTGGTTCAATGGAAGAGCAAAGAAGAAAATACTGTATTAGGGCATCACTTTTGAAATGGGAAGCAGAGAGGGAATTTGGGAGGCAACAGAAGGAAGGGCGAAAGAACTTTGACAAAGAGTCATCCAGACTCAAAACATTAGCTCCGTTTTCTCTCCGCAGATGCTGTCAGACCTGCTGAGAGAGTCCAGTACTTTCTGTTTTTGTTGGGAAGTGAGAAAAGATGAGGTAGGGATGGAGTGAGGGAGGGAGAGAGTTAAAGGAAGAGGAGCAGAATGACTGAATTTGTGACTGCAGAATGAATGCTGTGAAATCTAGAAACTGTTTGCTCTGACACCTCTGTAAATTGCCAGTAATACTTTGCCCTCCAGGAACTTCTTTATCTTTTTCAGCATACGTTTCTGCTTTCTTCTCGCAATCTTCTTATTCATTCAATTGATGCAGACCAGATGCAATCAGCGGTGCCAATATATTGCTGATTGCTTCTCTCATAGTCCACTCTATATATGTGGCGTAATGGTGTGCAAGATGCCTTATCAGAGCAATTAGGTGTTTTTAAATACAAATGAACATTTCCTCAGTTTCACATTACCCTGGTTGTTCAGGAAGAGAATAGTGACCTTCCCCAAGGCTTCAGTCATTGTTGCTTGTAAGCATGGTTCCGCTCGAACTTGAATCAACCCTAATGTTTCTTCCCTTGCAGTGGAAATGACTTTTGCCTCAATTCAATGACTCATCTGTTAATGGCTATTCTATTGTCAGCATTAGTAGATGAAGAATTGTTGGAAAAGGCATATATTGAGTGTTCTTATGCCACAGTGAGTTAGATCTCCAATGAACGTTGTTTGAAACTTTGGCTGCTCAAACGGAAAACATTTGTAAGTTCTATTTGACCACATTCTCAGTCAGTACTTTTTAATGCTTGCCTCAAGAACTCTGCTCTACTCGGCCATAATCTGATTGAATGGCAGAGCAGACTCACAATGCTGAATTGCCTACTTCGGCTCCTGATTCCTATGTCCCTATGTTCAATCGCAGTCCTAAATTCACACTCTTTCAATCATTTGCCATTTCACAACATTTTCTTTCCGTTTATCTGCTTCTGTCACCAAGTGTTCATATGTATATATTATATATATATGTATATATATTGGGCTTGATTCTCTGGACCTCAACTGAGTGTTTGTTGGCAGTGCGCCATTTACTGGCTGAAGAATTCTCCTGTCCCGCCGCTGGGTCAATGGGATTTCCCAGTGAAACCATCCCATGCTACCAGGAACCCACAAGGGGGGTATACGGCCAGATCCCAAGAGAGGATCCCAAAACCCCGGAGAATTCCGGCCACTATATATATATATATAAATAATTACAACCAGGGCATTTTTCGGCCATGGCTTAGCAGGTAGCATTCTCATCTTGACACAGGAGTGTTTTGGTTCCAAGTCCCACTTCAGAAATGTGAACATATAGGCAGGAATATTGGGCGGAATTCTCTGCAACGCCCAAGGTTTCACGACGGCGTCGGAGGCCACTCCTCGCTCCCTATTCTCCCCCCGCCAGGGGGCTAGTAGCGGCGTTCTGTAAATCTTAGCGCACCGAGAATGACGCGGCCGGCGGCGCCTAATGACGTCAGCCGTGCAGGTTTGCCGGCGCCAACACGCGCATGCACGGTTGCCGTCTTCCTCTCCGCTGCACGGCAAGATGTGGCGGCTTGATCTTGCCGAGCGGCGGAGGGGAAAGAGTGCATCCCTTGGAGACGCCGGCCCGACGATCGGTGGGCACCGATCGCGGGCCAGTCCCCTCCCGAGCACGGCCGTGGTACTCACTCCCCTCTCCGCCTCCCCCACAAGCCACAAACTCACCTTTGGCGCCATGTTCACGCCGGCAGCGACCAGATGTGGTTGCCGCCGGCGTGAACAGGTCGGGAATGGCAGGCCGCTCGGCCCATACAGGCCGGAGAATCAGGGGTCGCCGTGAAAAATGGCGACCGGCGATTCTCCGAGCGGCGTGTCGCAAAACGCAACACGCCATTTTCGGGGGGGGGGGTGGGAGAATCGCGGGGGGTGCCAGAGCGGCCCTCAATGGGAAATCCCATTGACCCAGCGGCGGGACCCTGCGTGGGAGCGGATAATTGCGCCCATTTCTCAAGGTGGGTAACGTGAGTCAAAAATATTCCCACCTCAGCCTGCTTCAATGCCCATTGGCCAATGATGTACAGTTTAGAACAAATTAACCTATATTGATAGAGATGTGTTTTTAAAAAAAACTTTTTAAAAGTAATTAATTCTTCACTTTCTACTTTGTTAAAAAAGTAATTTCACGAGAAGGCAGTAAAAATGGCAATCTTCCAGGCCTTTTAATGTGTCAAACTCAAAACAGGCAAGCACTTATAGCCATTTAATATCAAGGGGCAATTATTAGATTATTTTGTTGGAGATGGTCCAAACTTGTGTGACACAAATTTGCCATTGTGTAAACAAACATTGAGTGCAGAGTTTAGAGTGCCTGAGCTGTCAATCAAGCAATGTTTCCTCTGGTGCTCAGCTGTTTCAACAAGAGTAATGGTTGTCTGGTCTCCCGGTCAAGCATACATAATGAGGATTGGCTGAGAGGTCAATAAGCTCAGCCCCAGGATATCACTGCAGGAGTTGCTCAGGATAGTGTCCGAGGTCGAACCATCTTCAGCTGCTTCATTAATGAACTTCCCTCCATCAGAAGGTCAGAAGTGGAGTTTGCACTGATGATTGCACAATGTTCTGCACCATTCACGGCCCCTCTGCTACTTAAGCAGTCCGCCTATAGGCAGGACGATTTGGGTAACATACAAGCTTGGATTGATAAGTGGCAAATCAAATTTGTGTCACACAGGTTTGGACCATCTCCAACAAAATAATCTAATCATTGCCCCTTGATATTAAATGACATTACCAGTACTGAATCCCCCACCGTCAACCTCCTGCGGGTTAGTATTTATCTGAAACTGAACTGGACCAGCCATAAAAATACTGTGGCTACAAGAACAGGTCATAGATGGGGATTCCGTGGTGAGTAACTCACTTCCTGGCTCCCCAAATCCTGCCCACCATCGACAAGGCACAAGTCAGGAATGTGATGGAATAGGCACCAGTTGCCTGGATGAGTGCAATTCACACTCATGAAGCTCAATACTGTCCAGGACAAAGCTGCCCGCTTGACCATCCCTCCATGCACCAGCTCCAACACCACACTCTCCACCATCGACACACAGTGGCAGCATCCACAAGATACATTGCAGCAAATCATCAAGGTTCCTTCAACAGAACCTTCCAAACCCGTGACCTCTACCTCCTGGAAGGACAGCAGATGCATGGGAACACCAGCACCTGGAAGTTCCCCTCCAAGTCACACACAATACTGACTTGGATATTGTCATTCCTTCACTGTCACTGAGTCAAAACCCTGGAACACCTCACTGCGGCCGTACCTACACCACATGTACTCCAGTGGTTCAAGAAGTTGGCTCATCACCACATTCTCAAGGGGCATTAAGGATGGGTAATAAGATAATGCCAGCCTAGTCAGAAATGCCTAAATACCATGAAAGAATAAAAATTAAGTGAAATGTATTTTTATTAATGTAGCAGGATGTTATGAATTACTTTTTAAAGGTTTCTTTGTTTTTACACATCCTACTTTCACTCTCAGGTTCACTCATTCAGAACAGTGTATAGTGGGTCAATGTGTATAGTAAGTGACCTTGCATGGGATTTTCTTCCCATTTCGCAGCGTGTTGTGCAGTAGCGAAGGGCGGCTCACCAGTAGTCGGCGGCGGGATCCTTTGGTCTTTCCGTTGTCAATGGGGATTCCCACTGAACGCACTCCTCATTGCCATGAAACCCATGGTGGGGGTGCACCATCAATGGGACGGTAAGATACTGCCAAAATGAATGGCCTTTGGGGAATGTGAAAAGCCTTTCGGAGTGGATAGAAGGGCATCGTTTGGCCTGTGGTGCGTTATAGGATATGGGAGCTGGGTGGAAGGGCTGAATTCGGCATTGGGGGTATGAGGGGCCATAAGGAGTGGGTGGATGGCATAGCTTGGCGTGGGGGCATGAGGAGGATCTTTTGAACTCCCCTTTTAAAAGGTTCTCTCAAGCAGACGAGACTAGACTCCTCTGAGGTGCCATGAACCACGACTCTTTCAAAATCTGGCCTGATTCCATGAAAATTGTGGAGGTATAGGATATGCCTATCTCCACAATGGAACCAACCCATCGGGAGTGCTGGGGGCAGGCTTTTGTGAAAAACCAGCTCGCAATCATGAAATCCAACTCGGTGAAAATTCAGCCCAGAATCTAGGATGCCACATTATGGTACTGACCCACTGTTGTCAAACCAAGACCCAATCTTCCCTCTCAAGTGTAAGCAGCAAATTTGTGGCACTATTTTGAAGAAGAACAAGTGAGTTCTCTTTGATATTCAGGCAAATATTGTACCTCTCAACCAATACCATTGCAACCAATTATCTGTTATTGTATCTCTGCTGTGTGTGGGTTATAATACTTAATACCCTTCAAAAAGTATTTGACTGTAAGGCACTTTTTGTGATCCTGAGGTAAAGAAAGGCTTTATATAAATGCAAATTCCTTCTTTCTGTGATACCTCAAAAATAGCCCAACTGGAAGTTGCGAGTGATCCCACTCACTCTAAAAATTATCCCTCCTGTTCATCAACACAGGACGCTTTAAAAAAAAATCCGTGATAAATATCTGTAAAGCAGACTGTCCTGACGTATGCAGTAAGCTAAAAGATTTTCACACACTGAGAATAAAGATTAAAGAAAAACTTCTGGAAATATTTGGGTGCCATACTGATGTGTGCTTGAGCTGTCAAAGTTGTTAAAATTGAGCAAACATTACCGTGCTAATTTTAGGAGTTAAGCCTACTGTAGTGCGGCACGACCATTGGAAGCAAGTCATTTCATGGACTGAACTTACTGAGAATCATAGAATCCCTACAGTGCAGAAGGAGGCCATTCAGCCTATGGAGTCTGCACTGGCCCTCTGAAAGAGCACTACAACCTAGGCCCATTCCCCAATCCTATCCTCATAAACCGACCTAATCTTTTGGACACTGAGGGCAATTTACCATGGTCAATCCACTGAACGTGCACACCGTGGGAGGAAATCGGAGCACCCGGAAGAAACCCACACAGACACAGGGAGAATGTGCAAACTCCACACAGATGGTCACTCAAGGCAAGAATCGAACCCGGGTCCCTGGCGCTGTGAGGCAACAGTGCTAACCACTGTGCCACCCCCATTTACACTTGTGAAGCAAATGAATTATCCTTGTGAAGTGAGTCTCACCTGGTTTAGTGCAACTTCCACAGAAATGAGGAGTGTTGCTGACTGCAGCAATTTCATCTAGTCGTCTTTTTTTTATTGAACCTGCCATGTAAATGCCATCAGTCATTATCCTAAACTAAACAGAAATAAACAGATGGCAAGGCAACATTTCAACAGCTGTTGTCTATTTAAGTCAACTACAGGATACACAGTTCGAGGAACAAACTGCATTTCTGGAGGATGCAATAGTTAACTTCGAGGGGGCCATTCAAGATTGTTTGTGCCTCCACCAATTTTAAGATGAGATAGCCACAAGATGACAATGGACAAATGTCAAGAAGGAGACGATCCGATCATTCTGCCCACTAACTTTGGCCGGGATTCTCCCCTACCCGGCAGGGAGGGGGGTCCCGGCGTGTTGGAGAGGCATGAACCACTCCGGGAACGGGGCCGCCCCAAAGGTGCGGAAGTCTCTGCACCTTTAGGGGCCAAGCCATCACATTGAGGGGCTAGGCCCGCGCCGGAGTTGACGGGGCCGAAAGGACTTCACCGGCCGGCGTAAATCCGCGCATGCGCCGGAGCGTCAGCGGTTGCTGACGTCATCCCGCGCATGCGCAGGGGAGGGGGTATCTTCTGCCTCCGCCATGGTGAAGACCAAGCCTTTCCATTCACCTGAAGAAGGAGCCGTGCTCCGAAAGCTCGTGTTTGAAACAAACCTGTTGGACTTTAACCTGGTGTTGTAAGACTTCTTACTGTGCTCACCCCAGTCCAACGCCGGCATCTCCACATCACATTTTCACCAGCACAGACCATTTGGTTTAACCCCAGTGTGACCTGTCCTTCCTGAGAAGGATGTGCTGGCCTTGGAAAGGGTCCAGGGGAGGTTCACAAGAATGATCCCTGGAATGAAGAGCTTGTCATGTGAGGAGTGGTTGAGGACTCCGGGTCTGTACTCATTGGAGTTTAGAAGGGTGAGGGGGAATCTTATTGAAACTTACAATGTATGAGAGGCCAGAGTGTGTTGAATTTGTGGAACTCTTTGCGGCAGAAGGCTGCAGAGGCCAATTCACTGCTTGTCTTAGACAAGAGGTGATTTATCTCTGTCTGAAAGACAGAGATAAATAGATTCCTGATTAATAAGTGGATCAGGGGTTATGGGGGGAAGGCAGGAGAATGGGGGATGAGGAACATCAGCCATAGGGCAGCATGGTAGCACAGTGGTTAGCACAGTTGCTTCATTGCTCCAGGGACCCAGGTTTGATTCCCGGCTTGGGTCACTGTCTATGTGGAGTCTGCGTGGGTTTCCTCCAGGTGCTCCGGTTTCCTCCCACAGTCCAAAGATGTGCAGGTTAGGTGGATTGGACATGATAAATTGCCCTTGTTGTCCAAAGAGGTTAAGTGGGGTTACTAGGTTACGGGGATAGGGTGGAGGCATGGGCTTAAGTAAGGTGCATTTTCCAAGAGCCAGTGCAGACTCGATGGGCCAAATGGCCTCCTTCTGCACTGTAAATTCTATGACCTATGATTGAATGGCGGAGCAGATGCAATGGGCTGAATGGCCTAATTCTGCTCCTGTATCTTATGATCTTATGGACATCTGCCTTAAGCTGTTCTCCCAGCATGTCTATTCCTTACTTTCCAGTCATGAGGTGTTACACAGAACTGAACCACCCCAGCCTCACGGGCAGCAAAATAATTCGGAACAGTTCAATCACGCACACTCACATTTTTTGAAGTCCATTCTTAAAATGAGAACAAATGCAAGGTGACTCATCACCCCCTCACTTTATCACCTCCTTTGATTAAAATAAGAAAACCCAATTGAGTTAAACTTTTCAGCTTGATGCAGAACTGTGAGTAGGGTTCCCAAAGCTATTTTCTGGGTAAGTGCTGTTTTTTTGAAATCCTAACAGGAAACAAATCAATTTTCTCAAGAAAGTGTATATGCAGGTCAGATCTTCAACACACTTGATGCAATTTTACCAGCTGTTCACTCAGCAGTCTCAGTTTCATACGAACATCTGTAGACGCCTAAAATGCTGATTCCTTCTGCACCCAAGGGGTTATTTTTAGCAAGAACTTTAACTTTTTGGGTATTGGAACATTTCGACAGTTGACAGTTTATACATCTTCCATCACTTTGTCCTCAATAAAAGTGAAAGAACAGTTAATGGATTCAGCTGAAACTATTTTTAATCTTTCAAGCTGCTAAATATTAACATTTATATATATATACCGTGTTTATTGTACTGCAGCATATGCCAATGGGAAATGCTGTAACTTTATTGTTGGATCAGGATTTCAGAAAGCCATCGCAATCTCTCTATGGATGAAATGAGAACCTTTCTCAAAACCACATAAACCAGGGAATGCAAATCGCAGTGTGCTTGTGTAGTGTATGACGTAGATATGGGATTGAGTATGGGATCGCCCATGTTATAACGTTTGTATATGCAAGAGGATACATGAACCACACCCAGGCTCAGTCGCATTTTGGACAGAGCCGTGTGTGCCAGCAATCATGGAGCTACTGCTCGCTTGTATCCTTTATTGTCCATTTGTAAATATAAGCTGGGTGTCTTTTATCTAAAAAAAAAACCTTTGTGTGCACCACATTAACCCTACAGTGCAGCAGGAGGTCAGTCAGCTTATTGAGTCAGCACTGACACCTCTGGGTAGGGGTGAATCCCACCCAGGGAGGGGAACATAGAACATAGAACAGTACAGCACAGAACAGGCCCTTCGGCCCTCGATGTGCCGAGCCATGATCACCCTACTCAAACCCACGTATCCACCCTATACCCGTAACCCAACAACCCCCTCCCCCTTAACCTTACTTTTTTTTAGGACACTACGGGTAATTTAGCATGGCGAATCCACCTAACCCGCACATCTTTGGACTGTGGGAGGAAACCGGAGCACCCGGAGGAAACCCACGCACACACGGGGAGGACGTGCGGACTCCGCACAGAGAGGCCATGGATGGAGTTTAAAACAAGGATTAGGAATTTCAAATCAAGATGTTGCTTGACCAGGACGCAACGTAGGGCATGGGGGGGTTGGGTGAACCAATACAGCTCTGCGAATCTGTTGTGGGCAAAATTACGTGACTCCCAAATTTCCTTGCTCGTTCCTTGGTACCGCAATTCCAGTACCTGCTCACTAAAACATCTTGATTTAGAATACTGGCTCCACAATCACCCACCCACCCTAACCCTCCCTCCGCCTGTCAAGGTGGAATGTCATACACACAGATTTCCTGCAATTACATTGGTCCAAATTGGTGTAAACCTGGGACCAGAACTGAAGTGCCAACATGTTTTTTCTGATGCTTTAGAGCTATTTTTGAGAGATTGTCTTATTAGTTTTCCTTCAATGATTGTTGTTCCGTGTTTACGCCGTTTGGAAGGCATCAGTATTAATCACATTAAAAATTGCACCCTCCCACGGTTGCAGGTTCCTGAGCATGCTGTGCAAAATTTACATGAAGGATGATTTGATAATTTGAAACTTTCATCCTGACAGAAATAATATCTGGTTTGCGTTTTTGATCTGCAACGTTTTCTGTTTGTTTATGTCCATTTTTATGTTCCAGTATGTAAATAAGATTGCGGTAGGGGAATTATTGGAGAAAATTCAAAAGGAAAGAATCAATCTCCACTTGGGGAGGCAAAGTTAGATCAGGGATAGTCAATGTGGCTTTGTCAGAGGGAGGTCATGCCGAACAAGTTTGGGACGTGATTCAATGAAAGATATCCTATGCCCGGTTTTGGGCGCATTTAGCGGGTTTTCTCTCAGTGCTGCAACCCCACTATTCAACAGAACTTTGCCATTTTTTGGGTCACGGTGAGGAATGCCCCGTTGAGGCCATACATTAGGAATTTGCTGCACTGGCAAAGCTATTTTTAAAGGGAGCCCCGATCTTTCGATCCCCCTCAGCACACCGACCGCAGCCTCCAAACCCGCCCACATCACCTAACTTACTTCTTCAGCAGTCCTCAATCCCCCCTCCCACACCATCTTTTATGGGTAAGGCATTCCTGGGCCTGACCCCTGGTATGGGCAACCTGGCACCTGGGCATTTTGACACTGACAGCCTGGTACCATGGCAGTGCCTCTGTCATCTTGGCAGTGCCACCAAGTCACTAGGGTGCCAGGGCAGCAATGCCAGTGTGCCAGGCTGGCAGTGCAATATGTCCAGGCACCTGAAGGAGTGCCAGCATGCCACCCTTCCCTATTCTCAACCACCCAGGCATCTCAAATGGCCTGGGAGACCTCCCCCTCCCAAATGCCATTATGACTGGTCCGCGTTTGTGTGAACCAGTATTAAGCGGCTCCCTAGCAAGGTCTCCCAGTGCGACCGGTGAATCCTGGGCCCCCAGGAGTATCCGGTGAATGCATATTTAAATAAGCCTTATGGCTCAATTAAATATGTTGATCTGGTTCTCGCCCAGTGAGAGCGAGATCAGATCGTGACATTTTGCGAGGGTCGGTTGAATCTTGCGAGGCATCTTGAGCATACAGAATCTCGCAAGCGGCCTCTCGCGAGAGTCAACGGCCTCGTCATGCCTGTCTTGATTGGATTGGATTAGATTTGTTTATTGTCACGTGTACCGAGGTACAGTGAAAAGTATTTTTCTGCAAGCAGCTCAACAGATCATTCAGTACATGGAAGAAAAGGGAATTAAACAAAATTCAAGAAAATACAAGACAATACATGAGAATACATAATAGGGCAACACAAGTTATACAATGTAACTACATAAGCATTGGTATCGGTTGAAGCATACAGGGTGTAGTATTAATGAGGTCAGTCAATAAGAGGGTAATTTAGGAGTCCGGTGACAGTGGGGAAGAAGCTGTTTTTGAGTCTGTTCGTGTGTGTTCTCAGACTTCTGTATCTCCTGCCCGATGGAAGAAGTTGGAAAAGTGAGTAAGCCGGGTGGGAGGGAACCTTGATTATGCTGCCCGCTTTCCGCAGGCAGCGGGAGGTGTAGATGGAGTCCATGGATGGGAGGCAGGTTCGTGTGATGAACTGGGCGGTATTCACGACTCTCTGAAGTTTCTTGCGGTCCTGGGCCGAGCAGTTGCCATACCATGCTGTGATGCAGCCCGATAGGATGCTTTCTATAGTGCATCTGTAAAAGTTGGTAAGGGTTAATGTGGACATGCCGAATTTCCTTTGTTTCTTGAGGAAGTATAGGCGCTGTTGTGCTTTCTTGGTGATAGCGTCGACGTGAGTGGACCAGGACAGATGTTTGGTGATGTGCACCCCTAGGAATTTGAAACTGCTAACCATCTCCACCTCGATGCAACGTTGACAATCACACCCTTAATTGAATTTTTTGAAGAGGTGATTAGGTGTGCAGATGAGGGTACTGCAGGTGGTGCAGTTTATATGGATTTCAGCAAAGCATTTGACAAGATCCTTAACTGGGATTCAACGAAACTTGGCAGATTGCACACAAAACTGGCTTACTGGTAGGAGACAGAGGGTGTTTGTAGTTGATAAACGGTTTGCTGTGTATTTATAAAGTGTTAACTGAATTCATTGAATAAACATTGCTTTGTTTTAAACATATTTTAGATCTCTGTTGCATCAGATCTTTAAAGTGGGCCCTTGTGCCCCCCATAACCAAAATCTATGAAAAGTTGTGGGTCAGGTGAACTCCATAATATACTTTGGTGTTCTCTAAACCCTGACCCATTATAATATATAAACTGTATGAGAATGTAGGGGAATGATAAGTAAGTTTGCGGATGTCAAAAAGATTGGTACGGTGGGTAATAGTGAGGAATAAGGTCTTAGGTTGCAAGAGGACAAATTGGTTAGATGGGCAGATCAGTAACAGATGGAATTTAACCCTGAAAGTATGAGGTGATGCACTTTGGAAGTAGTAACAAGATGGGGGAATACTCAATGTATGGCATGACACTGGGAAGCTCAGAGGAACAGAAGGATCTTGCAGTGCTTGTTCACAGATCCCTGAAGGGTGCAGGTCAGGTTAATAGGGTGGTTAAGAAGTCATATGGGACACTTACCTTTGTCAGTCATCGTGCCGTAGATTAGAAGAGCAGGAACGTTATGCTGGAGTTGCAGAAAACATGGGTGACGCCACAGCTGGAGTACTGTGTGCAGTTCTGGTTACCTCACTATAGGAAATATGATTGCACTGGAGAGAGTGCAGAGGTGATTCACCAGGGTGTTGCCTGGGATGGAGCATTTGAGCTATGAGGGGAGGCTGGAAGGGCTCGGGTTGTTTTAGTTTACTTTAGAGCAGAGAAGGCTGAGGGGGCACCTGATGGAGGGGTATATGATTGTGAGGGGTATGGACAGGGTGGATAGGAATCTGCCATTCCCCTTAATTGAAGGGTCAATAATGAAGGGGCATAATTTTACAGTGAGGGACAGGAGGTTTAGCGGGGATTTGAGGTAAGCCTTTTATTCCCAGAGGGTGGTGGGAGTCTGGAATGCACTGCCTGGGAGGGTAGTAGAGGCAGGAAACCTCATAATCTTGAAAAATTACATGGATGAACACTTGAAATGTCACAACATTCAAATCTATGGGCCAAGTACTGGAAAAGGGTATTAAGACAGATTTAGTGTTGTTTTATTGATGCAAACTCAATGGGCTGAAGGGCTTCTTCTGTACTGTTTGCCTCCATGATCAGAAACCAAACCAAAGATTCCATAGAATTTACAGTGCAGAAGGAGGCCATTCGGCCCATCGAGTCTGCACCAGGCCTTGGAAAGAACACCCTATTGAACCCCACACTTCCACTCTATCCCTGTAACCCAGTAACTCCACCTAACCTTTTTATTTTGGACACTAAGGGCAATTTAGCATGGCCAATCCACCTAACCTGCACATCTTTGGACTGTGGGAGTAAACCGGAGCACCCAGAGGAAACCCACGCAGTCACTGGGAGGATGTGCAGACTCCGCACAGACAGTGGCCCAGCCAGGAATCGAACCTGGGACCCTGGAGCTGTGAAGCAACTGTGCTAACCACTGTGCTACTGTGCTGCCATTTACCAGAGGACCTTTGTTACGCTCTGTCTAAGGTAAGAGTTCTAAAATTATACGCAGCATCCACGTGTCTCCTCAGCAAAACCCAATATAATTAGAGCATAACTCCCTTCATCAAGTACTCTCGCCCCTTTGTCATAAAGATTATTATTACATTTACATTCTTAATTGCTTGCATGACAAATAGGCATTTGGGTAATGAAGTGGTGACAATTGTGAATTGTACTAAAAAAAATCTCAGCATCTTCGGGAGATGTGAAAAAATTGAAAAGAACTGTGAAAAAAAAGACACATGCATATATTGAATAATGTCCATCTACCAGTACTTATTATGAATTGTGAAAATGACCCACAACACAGGTGCAAATTTCCAGTTATACAGATCACCGTGTAGAAATGTATTTCTGTTCAGTGCATGAGATACAACTTAAGTGGAGAGATAATCTTCATACTTTGGCATCACATGCTTTGAAAGACAAAATGTACGTACAATACCAAGTCTACTGAATGAGAGGAATATAATAAATAGAGTAAGCATTTAAGAAACTCGGCCATTCAATTGGACAGATCTGTCTCTTATTCGCCACCTTTTCTCCCCAATCCTTGATAACAACTTAGTAAAGACTGATCTTAGTATATCAAACTCCAATGAACATAATAGTTGCTGTGGAATCATGTTCCAGGCATATTTTATATATATTTCCCTTTGTGTGAAAAGATCCTGAAAGGCCCAGCGATATTTTTACATCCCTTTGTTCTTAATAAGCCCAACTGTTATGGGCCAGGGTTTAGAAAACTCCAAAGTTCACCTGACCTACAACTGTTTATTAATTTTGGTTATGAGGAGCGCGAGGGCCTACCTTTCAGGTGTTATTCAACAGAGGCCTTAAGCATTTTTAATCAAAAACAAAGTTTATTCTACAAATTTAGTTAACATTTTTCTAAACACACACAGTAAGCATTTTTATCAACTGCCAACATAAATACCCCACACAGCTACAGTGCCCTATGTATAACCCTTAATAAATGTCTCCCTTTAAGCTGTTCCAATTTAGTAACAAAATCCCATAAACCAGAAACCCGTTTTCAAAGGTGTGGCCCAGCGCACAGCACTCAAGACCTGGTATACACTCTTGTTTCCTTTTCAAAACATCAGGTTTGAATTTCTTCCAAAAAGCAGTTATTTCTTTTCAAGTTATCAAGTCATCTGGAAACAGCTTTCAAAATGCACAGAGAGAGAGAGAGAGAGGACAAGACTGCACTGTCTGAATCCAGCAGCTAAAATGTGAAAACGAAAGCAAACAACTCAGAGCGACAAAATAGCTCCAAACCAAAACCAAAGTAAAACTCAGAGCCACAGCCCAGCTTCACCCACACAATGACATCACTGAAGCCATGTGATAAGACAAAAAGTTTCTTAAAGGGACACTCCCATGACACAACAGAAGTAGCTTCTTTGCATCTCGTCTACCAAATACCTTCAAACACCATAATTAGGTCAGCGCTCAATCTTCTATGCCCAAGCGAATGCAGGTCAATGTTATCCAACATGTCCTCATAACTTCGCCCCCTAGGCCCCAGTATCATTCCAGTGAATCTGTTTCCTGTCTCCTCCAAGTCTGAGGATGAGAAAAGATAGACGTGGGGGGGGGGGGGGGCGATACGGGAGCTATCTCCATTGGAACGTGACAGACATTCGATACAAGTTTTTGTTAATGAGGAAGGATTTGAGGATTAACTAGAGGTTATCAACTTAAAGCGGCTATAAAGAGGAATATCCTTGAATCGACTTGAAGAACTGAAGAATACTTTGCCATAGATAATAGTTAAAGCAGAGGCTGTTTTTTCTTATAATGAGCAAGATGATCAACATTCAAAACAGAATGAGAGGAGGGCATTAGTGGACTCAACTGCATTGTGGATTTCTGGATCCAACCGAAGGAAACAGATTCTGAATAGGGAGCTAAGACAATGCAACAAGGAAGAATGTGAGATCTTAAGAGGAAAGTCAGGAAAATTGGCATTTCATTGGAGGAAAAGATAGGATCCAGGCCATCATATTAATGAAAGGGCACCGACAATATAAATATATGCGGGTTAAAACTCAACTCAGAATTAACAAGAGCAAACAGATATCTTTGCTTTCGTATTCAAAAATGCCGAACGAACATCAGTAAAAGTGGTGAATCATTTCCACTTTCCAGTTAGGTCATGCCTATTCTTCATTTGGATTAGATGATCAATTTGGTACCAATTTGTGGGTAGTTTTGCATTGCGCATCATCTTGCAAAAATGGCTAGCAGGGTAAAGCTTGTACCTCATCTTCATACTGTGCTTGACCTCATTCCCCAACAAGAGTCAAACAGCAAAGAGCTTCGCCCGTTGGGTAGGTTGTCTTGAATCCCAGATTCAAAAAGTTGAATAGGTCCAAATCAACTATTTCTTCATTTCCCATGGAGTCGACATGTGTTGTTCACTATCGTCACAACCATGCAGTTATAATATTGCAGTTATTTTTTTCCAGGTAAGTTGTTAAAAGTACATTTTTGATTTTAAAAAAACCTTTAAATTAAGTTTTGAATGTTCTTTCAAGATGGAAGTCACAGCAGAAATCTAGCTGCCTCCACAGATGATTGCTTAAATATTGTTGAACTTTGTTACCTCAGAATGATCCAGCAGGAGATCATTTATAATTCACAGAAGCCTTGGACAATGCAATTGAATGTTCCAGTGGTGTGAAACCTCAGGACTCATTTCTTACCCAGCAGGAAGTAATTTTTCAAAGGACTGCAACTTTATGAACTTCTTTTATTTGTGGAACAGTGAGTCATTTCAATGAACATAGTAGCCATTTTTGTGTTTTGAACTGTATAAAGGAGGCTGCAAGAAACTGTTTGAATGTGCAGATAACCCAGAATGCCTCAGGACATCATTCCCAGTCCACAGTTCCCAACAGAACCAACTGTGAATGGCACATGAGAGCCAGAGTTCTCTATACCACCAGGGGTCACAGGGGAAGTTGTCCAGAGATCATCATTGTTCTGCTGGGCAAAGAATCCAGGAAGTCTTCAAGTCAGTGGCAAGGTAGTCAAGAAAGCATGTGGAAAGCTTGCCTTCATTGGAGGGAGCATCGAGTATAAAAACTGGCAAGTCATGCTGCAGTTGTAAAGAACCTTGGTAAGGCCGCACTTGGAATATTGCGCACAATTCTGGTCGGCACACTACCAGAAGGATGTGGAGGCTTTAGAGAGGGTGCAGAGGAAGTTTACCAGGATGTTGCCTGGTCTGGAGGGTGTTAGTTATGGCGAGAGGAAGAATAGACTCAGACTGTTTTCATTAGAGCGACAGAGGTTCAGGGGTGACCTGATCGATCTACAAGATGATGAGGGGTATGGATATAATGGATGGGCAGGCACTCTTTCCAAGGGTGGAAGGTTTAGTCACCAGGGGGCATAGGTTTAAGATCTGTGGGGCAACATTTAGAGGAGATGTGCAAGTCAGGTTTTTTACACAATGGGTGGTGAGTGCCTGGAATGCGTTGCCAGGGGAGGTTGTGGAACCAGATACATTCATAGCATTCAAAAGGCATCTTGACAAATACATGTATAGGATGGATATAGAGGAATACGGCACAAGGAAGTGCTGAGGGTTTTGGCCAAGGTTAGTATCATGACCGGTCCAGGCTTAGAGGGCCAAAGGGCCTGTTCCTGTGCTGCATTGTTCTTTCTTCTTGACAGAACCAGTAGGAAATAAAAGCTCT
Source organism: Scyliorhinus canicula (assembly GCF_902713615.1). Taxonomy (NCBI): domain Eukaryota; kingdom Metazoa; phylum Chordata; class Chondrichthyes; order Carcharhiniformes; family Scyliorhinidae; genus Scyliorhinus; species Scyliorhinus canicula. The sequence goes on along the minus strand of NC_052166.1, from coordinate 30,771,995 downwards.
TCACTCGCTCCCCAAAGCTGCTTTACCTGCTGAGTCGACTTGAAAAGGAAAACACCAATCAATCGACTATAGAAGACATCGCAGCGGCTAAACACGACATGTCACTCCAGACAACGAATACCTCAACTGTAAGCAACAGGCCTACAATGATATCTCAAAGAGGCCGATTTGAAATCTTATCTTAACTGTATTTTTCTTGATCTGCATTTTAATTCTTTTGTTTGCATTTCAAACAACAAAGAAAAGTACAGTACAGGAACAGGCCCTTCGGCCCTCCAAGCCCGTGCCGACCATGCTGACCGTCTAAACTAAAATCTTCTTCTTTCTGGGTCCGTATCACTCTATTCCCATCCTAGTCATGTATTTGTCAAGATGCCCTTTAAATGTCATTATCGTCCCGGCTTCCACCACCTCCTCCGGCAGCGCCTTCCAGGCACCCACTACCCTCTGTGTAATAAACTTGTCTCGTCCATCTCCTCTAAACCTTGCCCCTCGCACCATAAACCTATGCCCCCTAGTAATTGACCCCTCTACCCTGGGGAAAAGCCTCTGACTATCCACTCTGCCTATGCCCCTCATAATTTTGTAGACCTCTATCAGGTCGCCCCTCAACCTCCATCGTTCCAGTGAGATCAAACCGAGTTTATTCGACCTCTCCTCATAGCTAATGCCCTCCATACCAGGCAACATCCTGGTAAATCTCTTCTGCACCCTCTCTAAAGCCTCCACATCCTTCTGGTAGTATTGCGACCAGAATTGAACACTATACTCCAAGTGTGGCCTAACTAAGGTTCTATACAGCTGCAACATAGATAGAATTTACAGTGCAGAAGGAGGCCATCCAGCCCATCGAGTCTGCACCGGCTCTTGGAAAGAGCACCCTACCCAAGGTCAACAACTCCACCCCATCACACAACCCAGCAACCCCACCAAACACCAAGGGCAACCCTGGACACCAAGGGCAATTTTGGACACTAAGGGCAATTTATCATGGCCAATCCACCTAACCTGCACATCTTTGGACTGTGGGAGGAAACCGGAGCACCCGGAGGAAACCCACGCACACACGGGGAGGATGTGCAGACTCCGCACAGACAGTGACCCAAGCCGGAATCGAGCCTGGGACCCTGGAGCTGTGAAGCGATTGTGCTATCCACAATGCTACCGTGTTGCCCCTAAGGCACATGACTTGCCAATTCTTATACTCATTGCCCCGGTAAATGAAGGCAAGCATGCCGTATGCCTTCTTGACTACCTTCTCCACCTGTGTTGTCCCTTTCAGTGACCTGTGGACCTGTACATCTAGATCTCTCTGACTTTCAATACTCTTGAGGGTTCTACCATTCACTGTATATTCCCTGTGCATTAGACCTTCCAAAATGTATTACCTTACATTTGTCCGGATTAAACTCCATCTGCCATCTCTCCGCCCAAGTCTCCAAATGATCTAAATCCTGCTGTATCCTCTGACAGTCTTCATCGCTATCCGCAATTCCACCAACCTTTGTGTCGTCTGCAAACTTACTAATCAGACCAGTTACATTTTCCTCCAAATCATTTATATAGACTACCAACAGCAAAGGTTCCAACACTGATCCCTGCGGAACACCACTAGTCACAGCCCTCCAATTAGAAAAGCACCCTTCCATTGCTACTCTCTGCCTTATATGACCTCGCCAATTCTGTATCCACCTTGCCAGCTCACCCCTGATTCCGTGTGACTTCACCTTTTGTACCAGTCTACCATGACCTTGTCAAAGGCCTTACTGAAGTCCATATAGACAACATCAACTGTCCTACCTGCATCAATCATCTTTGTGACCTCTTCGAAAAACTCTATCAAGTCAGTGAGACACGACCTCCCCTTCACAAAACCATGCTGCCCCTCACTAATACGTCCATTTGCTTCCAAATGAGCGTCGATCCTGTCTCGTTGATACTTTTATCACTTTTATCTCAGTAACTTTCAGCAGCAGTTTTATAATAAGTTAACCTTTATCTTGTTTGAGAATAAAGCTTTACTGCTGACTTATTTTTAAATTGAACCACTCATAAATTGCATACACATACCCAAATCCTTACCTCAGGGACGACTTCGAGGAAATGCCTTTTTTTCATGCTGATGACACGATTAAATGGACAAAATCTATCATTTTACATTAATAATGTGTAGATTTTTATTCTAATGTAAGAACACTTATCATGCTACCTGCCATAGATGCCATAATCTCCAAATTAAGGCCAACTGATTAATTAAACAATCAAATGAATGCAGCAACTCCATTTATTGCTGTTGGCTACCCACAAACTTCATTTACTGAGGGTGACCCTGAAGGTGAATCAGGCACAGCATTTGGCACACCATGTTGCATGGTCTGTCTAGTGACCAGTGACCTGTTGACCTCAGACAAACGCAAGAAAGAGGAAGGTAAAAAGATGACGAGAAATGAGAGTGAGGGAGAACTAGAAAGAGGTGGTGAGTGAGTAAGAGAGAGAGAGAGAGAGAAAAAGCAAGCAAAATAGGAAGTGAGCTCATGGTTGCTTCAGCCAGAAGAGTATATCTTTGTATTGGAATTGTAAAAATGGATTTGGCTGGAAAATAAATAACGGCCCAGTTGGCCAACCCCAGAGCTGAAAAGAAATTACACAGTTTAGTATCTATATCCTTCTTTGCCCTCTCTGGAAAATGTAGTGCTGGATTCTCCGCCCTGCTGCGCCACATTTCTGCCTCAACCCGACAGCAGGATTCGCCGTTACTCCGGCCGGTCAATGGGGTTTCCCATTGTGGGGCAGCCCCACGCTGTCGGGAAACCCCCGGGCGCCGGCAAAATGGAGAATCCCGCCGACGGAGAATCCCGCCTGTGGTATCTGTTTTATTGGAGTCATATTTCGAGTTATGCACAGGCCGACTTTTAATTAAAATTTTAGGCTTAGTTAAGACTCTACTGCATTCAATTAACAATTAAATGAAAGCCTTGTCAGATGGCTTCTGTGCATTTTTACAAATGATATCTCACAGATTTGAGCAGGAAGCATTATGATTGGTATCTGTTACAGTGCAAAAAATGAAACAGTAAAACATTGCCAACTTTGAAATGGAGTATCAGGTTTCAAGTTTAACTCCTTTCATGCTGTGCTGCTCCAACTCCAATCTTAACACAATAATCCACTGTTTGTGATTGAGCACATCGACATTCACATTAATCTCAACCAACCTGGAAGTGGAAAAACTTACTGGTTCTTAGTTCAATGCCCAAATGTGTCTCGCCAGACTTTCACATCTTGGAAGTGAGTCAAGAGATAATGTATTATAGCCAATCCTGCTTTGCATTCCTATTGATGGCTAACCCTTGGTTCACTCACCACCCTGACTTGGAAATATATCGCCGCTCCTTCAGTGTCACTGGGGCAACATCCTGGAACTCCCTCCCTAACAGCACAATGGGTATACCTACACCTCAAGGACTGCAGCGTTCAAGAAGGCAGCTCACCAACGCCTTCTGAAGGGCAACTAGGGATGGGCAATAAATACTGGCCTAACCAGTGATGCCAATGTCCTGCAAATTAATTTTTAAAAACTCATTTAAATTACAGTGGACAACTTGAACCAAATTATGGATTGGAATGGAGCTCTCGACACAAGTGAACATTTTTACTTAGAGACTGCGACCGATTGTGGGCATGTTTGGTTTCAGCACGGTAGCATTGTGGATAGCACAAATGCTTCACAGCTCCAGTGTCCCAGGTTCGATTCCGGCTTGGGTCACTGTCTGTGTGGAGTCTGCACATCCTCCCCGTGTGTGCGTGGGTTTCCTCCGGGTGCTCCGGCTTCCTCCCAAAGTCCAAAGATGTGCAGGTTAGGTGGATTGGCCATGATAAATTGCCCTTAGCGTCCAAAATTGCCCTTAGTGTTGGGTGGGGTTACTGGGTTATGGGGATAGGGTGGCGGTGTTGACCTTGGGTAGGGTACTCTTTCCAAGAGCCGGTGCAGACTCGATGGGCTGAATGGCCTCCTTCTGCACTGTAAATTCTATGACAATTTGCGAAGGTGAATACATTAATATCAGGCAATGTAATAAAATGGTGTCCCCCAACTGATATTTTTCCTTTCCCTTATTTTCTTTTGCTCTTTAAGGAAAGGAACACATTGGAGAAATTGTACCTCATCGGATGTCGGCTTCGCACCAAAGTGGATGTTATATTTTGATAGCAAATCTGAGAAGCTTAACATTGATTTCAGAGTCAATAAATCACCATTGTTTCAGACCTATTGAGGGGACGTTACTTGATTTGCAGAGAAGATTTGTTGCCTTGGTGATGTGATAATGATCGTTTGATTAACATTTGTAGATTTTCGTTATCTCGGTTCGTTGGTCAACACCTACCTTGCTGGAAAGTTAAAGCTGCAAACTTATCACTTGTCTAAGATAAGATGCGCTTCTTTTGAAAGGTTATTAGTCTGTTCATCTCCTCACTAATGCAAATTTATATTCAGATACATCTCATTAATTGCTTCATTGACTCCAAGCTCATGGTTTGAGAATACCTTAATCCCCTTCCTGCACACTCCATCACTTGCTATGCCACATGACATAAGAGTTAATAGCTGCTATGAAGAGACTGGACTGGATAGCAGAGACAGAAAACCTATTTCAAGTTGCAATATGTGAAGCCTGATTAATTAGGAGGATGCTAAACACGTTGAAAAGATATCTGATTCACACTGTTTGGCTGACTGGTTTCAGCTGCAGTTTTGTTCAACAAAATATGCAAATAAACTTCTGATTATTGTCACATCTTGGAACACATCTAACTCATAAATCTCGAGAACTTTCGGGAAATGTTGATCAAGGTTACATAACCAGGTCAAAGATGTTTTTGTCTTTTGTTTGGGGGTGGTTGAGGAGAGGAGACAACCGAATTGAGTAAAATAGAATTTCTCTCTGGCTGCCTTGTAGTCAAGAGGAAAGTGGTAGAGATTCAATTTAATTTTACCCCTGGAGTGCTCCTTTTATTGTTGATCTTTCACAATAATATTTATTTCCTTGCACGAAACCACTGCAGGAACATTTCCTGTAAAATTGTACCCAATATCAGACGAAAGCCTTCTCTGATCAGGAACAAAAAATTGTCTTGCTCATTAAATTCAATGAATAAATTTGGAATTAAATTTTAGTCCCATTAATACTGGTCATGAATCAGTTGCTAAAAGGTGTCAGCTTCACTAATGTCCTTTAGGGAAGGAAATCCGCTGTCCTGAGCTGGTCTGTTCTCTATGTGACTCCAGATCCACAACGACGGGAGTGATTCTCCCGCCTCCCAGCTGTGTGTTTCCCGGTGGCTGGAGGTGGCGCGCCGTTCGCTGGCAGTAGGACTTGCTATCCCAGTTACTGTCAATAGAAATTCCCATTGAAGCTGCGCCGCGCTGCTGGGAAACCCACGGATGAGAGAATCCCGCCGCCAGGAAACAGCCGCAGAAATTCCGGCTGACGTGTTGAACTTTCAACTACTCTCTGAGAGGTCCACCGCTTGCAAGTTCCCCACCATACTGACTTGGAAATACATCACTGTTTCTTCATGTCATTGTGCCAAATTCCTGGAACTCCCTTCCTCACAGCACTGGGGGTATCCTTTTTTTTCCGTTCATGGGACATAGGCGTCGGAGGCTGAGCCAGCATTTATTGCCCATCCCTAATTGCCCTTCAGCGGGCAGTTAAGAGTCAACCACAGGTTAGGTCTGGAATCGCATGTAGGCCAGACCAGGTAAGGACAGCCTACACCACATGGCCTGCAGTGGTTCAAGAAGGTAGATCGTCACCACCGTCTCAGGGGCAATTAGGGAAGGGCAATAAAAGCTGGCCTAACTAGCGACCCACATTCCATTGCAGAATTATTTTTTTTTAAATCACAACAGAATATGGCAGGACTGTGGTGCTTTGACCTGATCCTTTGGTTGTGGAATTACTTAGCCCTGTCTATCACACGCTGCTTCTTTTGTTTTTATTTTTTATAAATTTAGAGTACCCAATTCATTGCTTTCCAATTAAAGGGCAATTTAGTGTGACCAATTTACAGACCTGCACATCTTTTTGGGTTAGAACATAGACCATAGAACGATACAGCGCAGTACAGGCCCTTCGGCCCTCGATGTTGCACCGAGGTTGTGGGGGCGAAACCCACGCAAAGGGAGAATGTGGAAACTCCACACGGACTGTGACCCAGAGCCGGGATCGAACCTGAGACCTCAGCGCCGTGAGGCAGCAGCACCAACCACTGTGCTACCATGCTCCCCTTCACATGCTGCTTCGGCTGTTTAACATGCATGTAGTCTTGAGATTCATCGTCACCAGGTGGGGGTCTTATTCTTGGGTATCTGCTGGCATTGTGTCCAACAATCCATGTTTAAATAATGTTGGTCCCTCATGTTGGTTCTCTCACTACCTGCCTCAGGCCCAGTCTGGTTGACTCAAGGGCAATGCTGAGTGGTTTGACCAGTTTTAATATTATCCAATTCCCGGGTGACGGAGAATTCCGGCCACGGCGGGGGCGGGATTTACGTAGGGCCCGGGCGATTCCCCGACCCTGCGGTGGGGGGGGGGGGGGGGTCAGAGAATTCCGTCCCAGATTTCTTTCCCTGAAGGACATCAATGAAGCAGGTAGGTTGGCACGACAAATGGTAATTTCATGATCACCATGACTGAGACTTGCTTTTTATTTCAGGCTCATTAATTGAAGACATTTCTCCAGGTCTGTTAGGATTTGGATTCGTATTTCCAGTGTATTCATCCAGGACTCTGGATTATTATTCCAGTAACTTTACCACTGTGCTATCATTCCCATTAATAACAAATCCATCCATTGTTTATTGGACAAGTAGACATTAGCTGCTACTCTTCACCATTTCAAAGCAAACCACCCCTTGTTTTCATGGAATTTGATGCAAATTTCATGCGAATGAAAAGCCTAAAGTTGCAGATTAATAGATTTGACAATCACAATAGGGGTGATAAACATTTTAGTAATATCTACACCAATAATCATGTCAAATCAAGTATGCAACTAACCAGCTTTTCCAATCAATATCATTCTATTACACACAGCATTACTCATTAAAGGTGCAGATTGTGCTATAAAGACTGTGTCACGATATACCAATAAGCAATTACTGGTCTTTAAACAGATAAATGGGAACTATCACTTACTTCGGGAATCCTTGAAGAAGCTGAATCAAATGCAGCCCGAACACACAATTGCCTTTTCTGAGTGGAATTATCAGCAGGATAATCATCAGAGCATAAATGTACTCACCTATTAAGCATTTTCTTTTCTCAAAATCATTCACAAGAGTGACTGACTGTTCAACATTTTCATTGTAATTTGATATTGAAGGAGATGTTGGTGAAATATAATTGAACAAAGTCATAAATAGTTCACAGTAAGCTCAAACGTGACTGCTTAATGGCACATACAAGATGTACAGAAAGACTTCAGGTTGACTAAATAGTTGAGGAGGGAATCATTGGAGCTCTTTCTGAAGTGAAAATCCAATAATACCTAAATTCAGTGGAATCGATGCAAGAAATGTAAGTTAATAGAACACATTACAGTGCCAGTGCACCACTTTCTATTCTCTCCACTGAAGGAATATTAGTCACTAGACATTAGTCAAGTGTGTATTACATGACCAGTTCTGCACTGAGAAACAAATATTCAGGTCTCCATTTCTTGACATCTCAATAATTGAATGCTGGGAGTGCAGGCTCCAAGTTCTGAGTGAACAACTCTTGTGGATTAAATTGAGTACCCCTCAAAAAAAGATGTGGTGATGGTGCACGCTGAATGCACCACCATCCATTGCATTCCAGGCCACTTGTTGAATTTATGCAGCTAGTTGCATTATAGGAGAGCTGTGTGGAGCCTACACTGCTTAAAGGAGTGGTGCATTGTCTCTACAGAAAGTGGGGGCTGTCATTTGAAGACTGAGGGTGAGATTCCAGTCGGCCCCCCCACACCGCAGAATGTTTTCCGACAGCGGAGGCAGCTCGGCATTGGCTGCAGGCAGGACCTTCTAGTCCCGCCGATGTCTACAGCGTTTTGCATTGCTCGTCTGCCCTGCTGCTGGGGAACTCGCCACGGGGTTGGAGAGGGTGTGGTGATATGCCTGTGAATAATATACATGTAGTGAATACTATACACGGAGCAATGCGACCCCCAACCAGCAGATGGCATCAGCCATTGGTTATGTGACATCTGGCTCTCGTCAGAAGGTTGTCAGGCGTATACCACGACAGTCGCACATAGGGGTAGTTCCGGGAGAGTCCATGTAACTCAAATAGTAACTTAATCTGTGTAGCATTCTGATTGTTACCCTACCACGTGTAATTAATAAATAAGCACTCTAGTTAATTCACAGCAGTTCTGTATGAATCATTGCAAAGACAAGGTCGCAGAACACAACAGGGGGCTGTCACCTTTGGCTGGACCAGAAGATCCCGCCCTAAATCTGTGTATGCAAAAGAGCAAGAACCAAAGATTTCAAACACGGCATTGCAGGTCTTGGTGAAAAGCGGAGCCATCCAGTCTGTGCAATGAGGGTGCAGGAGACCCTCCAAAAATATGCTCAGTTGGTAGTTAGAATGTACAATGACAGAGATTAAAGTATGGCTCCAATAATATAGATGCAGAGCAGGAAGAAGCTTAACCAGCTGAAAAGAGCTGTCAAAGTGAGCAAATTCATCCTCAACTCGCACGTCCTAAAATATGCACTGTGGCACAGGGGCAGCACGGTGGCACAGTGGGCAGCACGGTGGCACAGTGGTTAGCACTGCTGCAGGGGCTAGTACAGCTCCAGGGGCCCGGTTTCAATTCCAGCCTCGGGTGACTGTCTGTGTGGAGTTTGCACTTTCTCCCCATGTATGCATGGGTTTCCTCCGGGTGCTCCGGTTTCCTCCCACAGTCCAAAGATATGCATGCTTAATTGCATTTAGTGTCCAAAGGGTTACTGGGTTACGGGAAAAGGGTGAAGAAGTGAGCTTGAGTAGGGTGTTTTTTCCATCGTGAAGACCTGTTGGGTCGTATGGCCTCCTTCTACACTGCAAATTCTACAATTCTATGCACGACTTAACCTCATCCACTGCTTATTATCTATCAGCAAGATCTATTAATCAGTTCTCGATTCTGAAATCTATATGCTTTACCTCACCTATTTAACACTGTTACAGAACTGGCATACATAACTCGCAGTTGGCGCATACCTGCAGCCATTCAGCCATAACAATCATGTTACCCAACCATTGTAGGACATCGTGACACAACAGGAGACAGCAGCAAAGAGCCAGAGGGCTACAAAATGCAAATGTATGTTGAAACCCTCATCCCATTTCGGGAACGTGCACCACTGAGGCAGCGGCAACTGGCAGGGCTCACGTCATCTCTCATCCACTTCACCATTCGGCAATTTCTTCTGACTTAAAAGCTGCAGGTTGTACAGCCACACTGTCTTAATTTCTCCTTTCTCCTCACCACAAACCAACGCTGGTCCCTTTCATTTTACATATCCAAGAACTGGAGCTTTTCCAATCAGTGGAGAAAGAGAACAAGACAGTGAAGGTGCAGAGACACCATCGCTCGATCTCAATCTGCTCAGATGTGACATTGTGCATATTTCTAGACCAGCATAGAGGATGGACCTACACATGGTGAGACGCTGAGCATGAATGCAGAGAAGGCAGACCATGGGGAAAGGTTCGTGCAAATGCCAGCTTGATCAAAAGTGAGGTGGAACACCAGTTCTGCTGCAAAAGAATGAGAGGAGGACATTAGGCTACAGAGGAAGACTGATGGGTGCACATCATCAAATGGCTTGAAATTCTGCCAGGGAGCCGCTGCTCAATGTCAAGAGGCATGTTGGAGTTCAGCACCAACGTGGCACAGAGCTTGCAGCACATCCTTTCCAAGACACTTATGGAGCCCGCCATGATGTCACATCCAATGGCTGTTGTCACATCCTTCACTGTAACACAAACAGCTTCAAGGTTTGAGTGTTGTAGTGGAAACACAGACTGCGGCCATCATGGCTCCGACTGCCATGTTTAAAGTGGCATTCAGGCAATAGTAGACATCAATCAGTCCGTCCCCAACGTATCAATAAGTTTGCTGTCCTGTGGGAGTGGCAGTGGCTCGACGGACCACCAACCTGCTGTAGTCCTCGGGTGACTACAGCTGGGTTCCCAGCCACTCTGCTGGTGTCTTTGACGTTGTCTCTCATCCAGCAGCCAGCCAAGATTGCTGTGGTTCATGCAGAAATAGTGCTGTCTTCAGCCGCTCCTTCCAGGCTCATAGCTGCTGGAGTTTATCTACAGGGTCTTCAGCTGGAGGTCAGCAACCCTTCCTAAAATATTGCAGTCTTGAGAAAAGGAAGTTGTAGGAGCACGAGAAGAGACAAAGACACAGGGAAGACAGACGCGAAGGGAAATCACAAGAGTGATCAGTTTATTTTTGCATCCATTATGCCATAATTAAATTTATAAATTTGGATTGGAAAGCACATTTTGCGGTGGTTTTTATTTATACGATGTCAAGAAGAGAATGATGCGATGGCCAGCAGCAGAGGGAAAGTAGGGAGTGTGAGACAGTTAGTGAGACAGGTGTGGCTGCAGCTACTGGTATCTTACATGAATAATTTCATCATATATGCCCCAGGCAGGAAGGGGCTGTATATGTCATAACTCCCTTTTTTTTTCCTGTTCATCCGCTTCATGCTGAACTTCACTTCCTCCTCTTCTTGCTTGTGCTCATGTTTGGCTTCTAGCCTGATAACATTTGTGCCAGGCAATGACCATCTTCAACAAGACTAACTCTAACCATCACCCCTTCACTTCCTATGACATTACCATCACTGAATTCCCCACTATCAACATCCCTGGGGTTACCATTGACCAGAAACATAGCTAACTCTGTATGAGCTTATGCAACATAAACAGCGAGGGTCTGTAGTGAAGAACAGGATATGCAGCAAGGGGATGAGCACAGGAGTTGATTGAACAATGGCTGTTGCTATGCCTTGAGTCAGGCCCCTATGTGTCGTGTTCCTTAGAAGAAATACGACCCCTGAGCGAGTCACGACCCTTAGAGCATTCGTGACCAGAAAAGACATTAATTAATTAGTGTCATTGATGTACGTGACTGGATCATGAGCGAGATCTGTATGAAAAGGAGAGACAAAGAAACGTCTGGAGTGATAACCTGCAGGAATGACCATCATAAGAAGTTGTGCCCTACGTCAAGGATCCAGAGAGGACATCGGGATCCACCAAGAGTGAGACTGATCACCTCTTAACGAGTGGCATTTAGGCCCAAACCATGTGTTTTGATATCTTTGTAGAAAATAGTTTTGATACTGTATGTAACAGAGCTTTTTATACTTCGTGTAATGATGTTTTGATTCAGTGTGTGATAGAATCTCTCTTGTAGCAGTGATAAGCATCAGGATTTTTATATTATGTTTAATAAAGAAGTGATTTGATTCAGAGTTCAGGGTGTTGTGTCTATCAATTGACTGGAGTAAGGATCCCAGTCAACAGATCCAATATGATATTTTGTATCTCTCCAGCCCAGAAGAAGCTAGACGCACAAATATTAAGAGCCATGGTCACCTTGACAGCCACAGTCAAGGTGATCCTTACTCTCTTTTGCGATTTTGGTTGTGACTGAAGAAATTGGCAGATTTCAGGCATTACCTTAATAGTGAAGATGACTGAAGCTTTGACCCTCGAGGTGAGGTAAGAGAGTTGCTCCCTGAAGACACTGGGTGGAGATGGCCTCCTATTGCAAGCCCTTCCTCTTTCCTGCTTGTCCTGCTATATGTGACCTCTCCTCATTTTCCCAGCCATGTTCAATTTCAAGAGGGAAGCCTACTTGGTTTGTTTCAGCACAAGGTTTTTAAATGATGGTTAAAATAAATAAGCTCCAGTCAGACAACTTCCTGTTGACATTTGGGCCTTTAGACGGGTATAGGAAAGCTCCAAGATTGTGTACAGTCACAGCAACAGCCAGAAAAAAATAATTCAGCAACTAGTCTATAAACAGTTCATGCTGCCTTTAAATAGAGATGTGAGTTCTATGGTGCCACTTATCATTGTGTCCAGCTGTGTGAAGTTAAAACAGAGCAATGGTTGGAGTCGGGAGTTTGAAAATGATAACTTTGGCACCAAGTTAGCATTGCCCTATGATTGACATTATAATCTACCTCCACATTATGCTGTTGGTGGGTGTTGCACGCAAACCCCCTCAACAAGACTGGCACACTTCAAACTGTGTGCACACATCTCAGAGCCCACATCCCACTGTTAGAGGCTGCTTAATGACAAAAAAAAACAGCCAACTCCTCCATCTAGTTTTTAATTAGTATATTGAAAAACTACTTATTTTAGCCACGAGTCTGAGGTTGGGGGCGATGGTGTGCCTGGGTTTATTCTTCGAATTGGGAAGCACAAGTGGATAGCTCTGTGGCTTCACAGCGCCAGTGTCCCAGTTTCGATTCGCCGCTGGGTCACTGTCTGTGCGGAGTCTGCACGTTCCCCCCAAGCCTGCGTGGATTTCCTCCAGGTGCTCCAGTTTCCTCCCACAGTCCAAAAATGTGCAGGTTAGGTGGATGAGCCGTGCTAAATTGCCCTTCCGTGTCCAAAAGCTTAGGTGGAGTTACTGGGTTACAGCGGCACGGTAGAGGCATGGCAGAGAAAGGTGCTCATTCCAAGGGCCGGTGCATATCGATGGGCTGAATGGCCTCCTTTTGCACTGTTGATTCTATGAAATAATTGATTGCCGAGTAAGTGCTAAGCTGAGTAAAGAGAACCAATTAACAATAAAAAGAAATTGTACATGTGAAACTCACTTTATAATGGATAAGCAATTTATACTGTTGATTTTTTACAGAACTAAAATTTCCCCTATGGTGATACTAAGGACGTGCATTCTTGTGCTTGGGAGGAGTGGAATACAAAGTTCACATTCAGACATCAACTGAACGCGTCTGGTTATTAACCTCTAACCAAAATTAGAGGCATTCTGTTCCCTCCAGCAGAAATACAATTTTCAGCCTTTTCTTTGGTGCCGTGAATGGATGTGGAGATTGTCTATGCAGCAAGTGATTAACTCCAGAAATCCTGATTCACTTAACAGCTCCCATCCCCAGTAGTGATTATGGCCACATTGTTCAGCTAGTGTTGGTGATGGCTTTATGCTCAATATTAGTTTCTGCTCCAGGGTAACAATTCACTTTGCTTCACCATTGCAGTGGGAAAGAAATATTTCAGGTCAGAGTCCCTCTTTATAAAACTGTTCTCATTACGATGCTGATAAAAGAAGAATTTTCAGCTTTCCATTAATCCCAGCTGAAATGTAGCCAGAGCAAATTTTATCTGATCTATTGACTAGATTCTGCAACTATCTGCTGTTGTTATTATCTATTGCTATTGCTCCAAGCAGTAGTAATCTTATTTTAACAGCTCAGATCCTGCTTCATATCTGCTTCATTCAGCAGACGGAACAATTAGGGTCTTTGCTCTGTAGCTTTGCAATCAGAACTATTAACTTGCATCTTACTTTTCTATGGCCTGTCCTACCATTAGAGGCCAGGGACATGGTTTCCAGCTGGGCGATGAGGGGGGAAAGGGAAATACACGTTTGCTTGCTTCCATCTCCTCCATTACAGCACAGTGAAATGAGTGTTGACTTGCCAATTTCATAGAATCCCTACAGTGTAGAAGGAGGCCATTCAGCCCATTTGCACTGACCCACTGAATGAGCTCCCGACCTCGGCCTCTTGCTGTAAGCCATATTGCCACCTAATTTGCAATCCCTGGACACTAAGGGGCAATTTGATCGGCCAATCCACCTCACCTGCACATCTTTGGACCGTGGGAGGAAACAGGAGCATGCGGAGGAAATCCATGCAGACACGGGGAGAAATTGCAAACTCCACACAGACGGTCACCCGAAGCTGGAGTTGGTGCCTGGCGCTGTGAGACATCAGTGCCAACCATTGTGCCGCCGTGCCACCCAGTGGGAAGTCTTGCCGGTTAGCAGGGGGCATTCCGGACCCAATCAAGCGTTGAGGATGGGAACAAAGTGAGGCTGTACGCCTGCATTAGGTTTGGGGGGAATATGACAAGAAATCCACATCTCATGAAATAAAGGCAGCATCTATTGCACACTAAGGCACACTGTTGAGAGCTTATTTTGTTTTCCCATTCTGTGAACGAACGTGTCTTATTCAGGAGCTGTGCCAGAGAGGAAATTAGATCCGTGCACATCTGTCCCAGTCCCCTTCTGAAAAATAAGTGTTCCAGAAAACACTTATTCTACTTCTTATCTTTTGTTGTCTTTCCGCAAAGGATAAAGGACCAGCTGACTATTTCCAGTTCTTGCTTTGAAGTTTCATTACCTCTTGCAGCTGCCGGTTTTGTATGGCACAATGGAGCATGACAATTAGTGAGACATGGAGTGGAGAATATTGCAGAGCCTGTCTGCACAGTGGAAGCATAACAATTTATTTTCAACAGGCCATTAGTCTGCTCAACAATGGCCACTGTAGATGAATGTTGCCAAGGCCAGAAAAATGTAACCAAGAGGAAAGGTTGGATAGGTTGGGGTTATTTTCCTTGGAGCAAAGAAGGCTGAGGGATGACTTAATTGAGGTGTACAGAATTATGATGGGAAGAGATAGAGTGGACAGGATTTCCTTGGTGGAGAATTGTAGAACAAGGGGACACAGATTCAAGGCAAGTGGCAGAAGGTGTAGAGGGGACATGAGGGAGAACTTTTTTTATGCAGAGGATAGTGGGAGTCTGGAATTCGCTGCCCGAGTTGGTGGTGGTGGCAACAACCCTAAACTCTTTTTTAAAAGCTCCTGGATCTGTACAGGGTTACTGGACTAAGAAGATGGGATGAGAAATGGCATCTGGGTCTCCCTGGGCTGGCATGGACAAGATGGGCCGAATGCTTCCTGTGCTGTTACTTTTTGATGGCTCTGAGTGACTCCTTTGTAGCACATCTGATTCTCTGTCCCTGGATTTCTCCTTCGGGTCATGAGCCATCTTCTCAGCGGGTATTTCTCAACTCCAAGAACCCAACCCGACAGTGATTCTAGTGGGAACAACATCCGTGGGATTTGGGAATGCCTAAGGAGATGCTACTCCCAGATAGTGAGCATGATCCCTTGATGATGATCACACATAAGTTAGACATTGATGGAATGAAAACCTTTACATTTGAAAAATGACCCTGGCCTGATGAGCTTTGATGGGCACATGCATGCCTATAATACACCTTGAACTTTGGGAAATCCAGCAAAGCCCCTGGCTACAGGTCTGACGAACATCATGAGTAAGTGAAGGAGATTAAGTCATTTTCTCATCTGAAACATTGCATCTGTGATTACCTTTATATAATGGTGAGCTGAAACTTGAGAGATGCTGCTAAGGTCTCTGGCTGATGACTGGAATGACCCTGCTGCAGAAACGTTAATGGACACAGTCACTTTGAGAGCAACAGGCATAAGGTAGCCGTCAAAACATGTAAACTAATCTCTCCAACAGAAATTCATAAAGGGACATCACTGTCCCCCTGGAGCAATACAGTTTTCAAATACACTGGTGCACTGATAACTGAAGGTAATTTATCCTTTGCTTGTTAACTCTCTGTGTAGGATAATATATTTTCTTATCATGGACTGACTGCTGTTGTTGTCTGCCTTCTTCTGGCCCTTGCAGAGCAGTGGGATCTTCACTTTCCTGGATTGCAGAACAGATCAATTCCTGGATAGATGCCTTCTCTGTCTCCTCTTCCTTTCCTCCTCACTGGAGGCGCCTCCTTCAGAGCGCACAATTCCCAGCAATGTCTGGGAGCTTTGCTGTAGTTCTCGCACTCCAGGATAGCCCTGCCTCCAGATCCTTTTCCCTCTCGCTCTCCCCTATTTGTAATGCAAATAAAACTGAAGCAATAATGTCTACAAACAGCCAAATGCTGACATCTTCACCAGAAGACTGTGCTGTTCCATGCAGTCATGTTTCCATTTGCAAGCCTCTTCATCTGCTTTTGCGCCATCTCCTCATACCGGGCGTAACTCACTCCCAATATTTTTCCCATGCGATGACCGAAAAATGGAGCGGACAATATCAAATTGCAGTCTTTCACCTCTTTACCAAACTCAATTGCCTGCTAACTGTTTTTGATCAAAATGACAGGTCGGCTTCTGATGGAGGCACCTGCTCGTTGTTAAATTTGTTTTTTTTGACGTTGATGCTTTTTCTCACTATCCTCATCACTATTATCCAACTGTACGTTTACTTTACGTCTGTCAATTTTAACTGACTGTCATGTTTCATGGCCATTTTCTGAAGTTCAAACTCTCTCTTTATTTGTTTCCCTGATCTGTATCTTCCTTTCTCTTTCTTTTTGTTCTGCTAGGGCTATTCTTTCTTTTCTCCTTTCTTCTCTCTCCTTTTCTTTTTCCTCTCTCTCTCTTTCTTTTTCCTCTCTCTCTCATTGTTTTTCCTCTCTCTCTCTCTCTCATTCTTTTTCCTCTCTATCTCTCTCTCTCACTCTTTCTTTTTCCTCTCTCTCTTTTTATTTTTCCTCTCCATCTCTTTCTTTCTCTTTCCTCTTTCTCGTATTCAATCTGCTTTAATTCTTTCTCATGTTCCATTTGTTTATTTGGAACTGAATTTTTGCCATAGTGAAACTATATCTCAGGCAACTTTAAATACTTAGCCACCACCATAATTACCTCATCTTTTCGCATTTTGTCAGGTAATGATAACTGCAATGTTTTTGCCCAATCTAACAGTCTGCTTTTAGTCTCTGTCCATAAGGTACTCATGTGACGGTCTCCACCCCCCAAAAACGATAGAACCTCTGAAAGAGCCATTGTCCACAACACACTCCCTACTTAAACTACCACACCCGAAATGCACCCACAATATGCTCACCCCTCACTGTCTTTAAGGTCACAAAGCCAATCCAATAGATAGACTTTTATCCTGGACGAGCCCCCAATTTGTTATTGGCCAGGGTTTAGAGAACCCCAAAGCATATCATAGAGTTCACCTGATCCATAATGTTTAATAGATTGTGGTATGGGGAGCACACAGCCCACTCTACAGGTGTGGTACAGCAGAAATGGAAAAGTATTTTTTAAAGCAAAACAATGTTTATTCTATGAACTCAAGTTCACCTTTTTAAAAACATACAGTGAACATCTTAGCAACCATCAATTCAAATACAACCCCCAAAGAATACAGCACGAAGTAATCCTTAATAAATTCGCAAACAACATTCAGAAAACAAAAGACCCTTGTAACACAAAGATCAGGTTTAAATTCACTATTGAGAGCAGTTACCACATTGAAATCAGCAAATGAACATTCATAAGCTTGCAGAGATTCATACACATCCTGCTGTGATCGCAACTTCTCCAAAACTAAAATGAAATCAAACCCACCCTGCAGCAAAAAGACTAAAGCGAAAGTAAAAAGCTGACAGACAGCCCAGCTCCACCCACACTCTGACATCACTGTAGTAATAAACACCCATTTCTTAAAGGTACTCTCACTACATATATTTATATACACACCCATTTATAAACGCCCATTTCTTGAAGATACTCTCACTACAGACAATTATTTACACATCCATTTATAAAGACCCATTTCTTAAAGGTACTCTCACATGACAAATTGCCAAGCCAATGTCATCATGTTGTACCTGTTGGAAGAGTAGGGAGGATGGCGGGGTGGGGTATGGTGGTGGGAGTGTGTGACCGCCCAGTTTGTGGCTGGAAAATGTGACCCCAGTTTCCAATACTATTCTGTATTGGGTGGCTTTCATCCATACGGATTGAATATTGGTTAAGAATCTTTTAGCCTCTGTTGCAATGTTAAAAACAACATGCATCAGTTTAGTACCCCTGCTTGCATAAATTAAATTTATCTGTGTACAAATGAAAATGCTCCGAGGTAATTTATTTTGTATCAGTCTAACCTTTCAATATATAAGTAGTTATTTTAAAATGAACATATTTGCATTTCTATGGCATCATATGATGTCCTCCAGACATCGCAAAGCATTTCACAGTCAATAGCATACTTTAGCAGTGCAGTCGTTTTTGTTATGTAGATATATCTGCTGTCAATTTGCAAACAGCAAGCAACTAAATGTTCAGATAACTTGTTTTTAGCGGTGTTAGTTAAAAGAGTAATTTTGCTGGGAAGCCAAAGAAAACAGCCAGCACTTACTCTGATAGCATCATGGGACATTTGACATCCACCTTGCCTGGCACGGTAGCACAGTGGTTAGCACTGTTACTTCACAGCGCCAGGGTCCCGGGTTCGATTTTCGCTTGGGTCACTCTCTGCGCGGAGTCTGCACATTCTCCCCGTGTCTATGTGGGTTTCCTCCAGGTGCCCCGGTTTCCTCCTACAAGTCCCGAAAGACGTGCTTGTTAGGTGAATTGGACATTCTGAATTCTCCCTCTGTGTACCCGAACAGGCGCCAGAGTTTGGTGACTAGGGGATTTCCACAGTAACTTCATTGCTAATGTAAGCCTACTTGTGATATTAATAAATATTAGAGCCTTGGGTTCAATCTCAGCCGAAATATGAAACGTCTGACAATACAGTGTTCCCTCAGGACTGTACAGGGGGCATCCTTGGTTGATGGTCCTGATTTGTAGTTTGTGTTTGCATTTTCCTATCTCACAGCTAAAGAGGAGCTAGTTCTCTGTAATAACCCACACGGGACTTATGAGGTGGGAATGATTATATTCCCCGTGGTTATCGCGGACTACAGGCTCCCCCACTGAAGGGGTTGGGGAATTCCATTTAACATTGTATAATAGGTCAGCCAGTAAGGCACCGACCAGGAACAGACCCGGAATTGTATATACCATGTTGAAAACAAATCTCTTTACTTTACTTGGTGGGGACTCCCCATGTCTTTATTAAATTTACAGTCCAACAAAATGTGAATAATTCATTGACATCTATTATAGACATCTATCATACACATCAAACATGTGTCAGTTCCTGCCTATATTGGGTCAAAACATTGAAATTAGAGAAATGTAGGAACAGGAGTTGGACATTCAGTTTTGTTATGGGATGTCATGGTCGATTTGCATCTCAATTCCATTTACACACTTTGGTTCCATATTTTAAAGTGTCAATTCTTAAATCGTTGCCTTTCTCTCCCATAACTTTCTCACATTCCTCTTACTACCACAAAACCAAAACTCTCCAAATCAAAGCCACGAAGAATTTTCTCAGTGACTATGACTGTGATTCATTCCTCTTTCTTGATTTTCTTACCGCCTTTGAGATGGTCAACCACAACAGTCGTGCTCTAACATCTTGCCTTTGCTGTCCAGCTCAATGAGCCTACCTGTGGTTGGTTCTAATGTTTGTTCTGTCCATTGACAGAACACCTCCAGTAATTCCTTCGCTTCATGTCTTCAAATTCTTAGCATAATGGGTAGCACGGTGGCACAGTAGTCAGCACTGCTGCCTCACAGCGCCAGGGACCAGGGACTTTGGCTGACTGTGTGAAGTTTGCACATTCTCCTCATGTCTGGCTGGGTGTCCTTTAAGTGCTCCAGTTTCCTCCCACAATCCAAAGAAGTGCAGGTTCGGTGTATTTGTCATGCTAAATTGCCCCTAGTGTCCAAATGATGTGCTGGTTAGGCAGCGGAGTGAGCCTGGGTGGGTCGGGCTTCAGGAGGGTCGGTGAAGACTCGTTGGGCTGAATGGCCTCCTTCAGTATGTTAGAGATTCTATGGTAATCCCATCAGAATCTAGCCTTCGGTTCCTCCTCTTCCTTGTCCACATGCTGCTCCCTATTGATCTAACCTCCAAACAACTTCCAGTGACACCCAGCTCTATTTCTCCACCGCAATTTTTTACAAAGCAGTTACCTACCTTTCACTACATTTGTAGGTCAGACATCTTGTCAAACATGCAGTTTTTGGTCAATTTCCTTTGGCTAAACTTTAACAAGACCAAAGCCATTATGGTTATTGCCTGCCACAAACTGTTGTTTTGCTACTGATGCCGCCCATCCCTTCTAGCTACCATCTCAAACTGAAACTGATTGTTCACAATATCAGTGGAAATCAGGAACAGAGGCAGGCCGTTCATCCCCGAGACCCAGTTTGACCATTCAATTAGGTCTGTCAATCCCAGCTTCAAAATTTTCAATCGAACCATCCTCAACGCCATTTTGAAGGAGAGCTTTCCAAATTTCCACTCCCCATTGTATAAAGAAGTGCCATCATGGTTTTTAATGCTGCACAAATCCTAGCAAAATGTCAAGAACAGAACCAAGAACTCTTCACTGCATTCATCGATTTAATCAAAACATTGGACTCAGTGCATTGAGAGTGTAAATTGTGCTCCAACTGTCTGAATGCCCAAGAAACTTCATCACGATCCTGCAGCTGCTTCATAATGATATGGCTGCAAATGCCTTGAATGGGAGATCCGAAATAGATACCTTCAAACTATAGACCATTGTCAAACAAAACTGTGTAAAAGCAGTCATAGTATCATCGGATCCCTGCAGTGCAGAAGGAGTCCATTTGGCCTATTGCGTCTGCACCGACCCCCTGAAAGAGAACCCTACCTTGCCCAATCCCCCATCCTATCCCTGTAATGCCACCTAACCTTTGGACACCAATGGACAATTCATCATGGCCAATCCATCTGACCTGCAATCTTAAGACTGTGGGAGGAAACCGGAGCGCCCAGAGGAAACCCATGCAGACACAGGAAGAATGTGCAAACTCCACATGGACAGTCATCCGAGGTTGGAATCGAACCCGGGTCCTTGCCGCTTTGAGGCAGCAGTGCTAACTACCGTGCCACCCCATACTATTTGCAATTTAGCTAAAGTGGCTGTTTACCTCATCAACTGTCCCCAGTGTGGTTACTAAATATCGTGTAATGGAAAATTCTTGAACCTCAGTCACCTCGGTGCTAAACTTAAACTGACCACCATGGTACACCTGATCTACAGTTTGCATATGGTTGCCCACTCTGCACCAGATTTACAAACCTCTCCCGATCCATTCAGTTCCGCACACCAGGAACTTGACCTGGCCTTGAAAATTGCCAAAACAAAACTTCTAAATCAACCCACATCTCATCAGCAAAAATATTCCACCCATCCCCACCGTATAAGTTGAGCATTCCCCATAAGACTCTAATAAGACACAAGAGCAGAATCAGGCCATTTTATCCATCGCGTCTGCTCCGCCATTCAATCATGGCTGATATGTTTCTCATCCCCGTTCTCCTGCCTTGTCCCCATAACCCCTGATCCCTTATTAACCTTGGCAGCCACCTCTGTTACAAGTCCAGCTTTGGTGAGTAGATCCAGCACTGGACCAGCTTTGCCAGCTCAACTTTCTACAAACTAGTGCAGAGGGTGTTTCACGACTAATACCTCCACAAGTCAGCACAAGTCCCAGTGTACAGAGCAATTATTGTCACCTCACTGCATTACTGCAGTGAGACTTGGACTATGTATTGGCAAAACATGAGAATGCGAGAGACATTCCATCACCAATGCCTCCCGGTGCCTTCCCCACCAGGTTTTGCTTTCTCAACTCTCAAATGACCAGCCGGGAGAACAAAGGTAACGCTTCAAAGATGCTCAGAAACTCTCCATGATGGACAGGAGCATCAACAGTAATGACCATGGGAAGCTTGATACCAATTGTCTAAAATGGCGACAAGGCACACATTCAGATGCATCAAGCTTTGGCAGGGGTCTTCTTGCTGCGTCATTCACGGCACACCGCTTTGACGCAAACGTCAAGGCCGGGCATTCGGGATTCACGCACCGCCGCTCCTAGCCCCCTAGTGGGGGGAGAATAGGGGGCGAGGAGCGGCCTCCGAGGCCGGAGTGAAACACTCCGGGTTTCACTCCGGTGTCGGCACTCAGTCTCCCGTTGGGAGAATCGCGCCCCTGGGCTTTAGCACGGCTTGCCTGCCCTGCCTGGGGGAACCTGCCGCGTTGAGTCAGCTTTGGCAGGACCAGAGGATCCTATCGGTGGGGGGGAGGGGGGGAGGGGGGGGGGGGGGGGGTTACCTCTTGGGTCATTGTGTCCCATGTGCTCATAGAACGGTAGGTAGAGAATGAGCTTATTTAGTCGCATGACGCCCTGTGGCAGAAACTCGTGACCCTGAGTTGAACATCATTCTCGAATAGAGGGACAGCCAATATGACCAGATCATCTTTTATTCTTCTATACACGAGGGAGTAATGACTTAGGCTGTACAACCTATTCTCATAGCCGAAATCTTGTAGTCCTGGCATTCTGATGACTCTGGGATGCATCCTCTTCAAGGAAACGGTATCCTTTCTGAAATAATTTATTTATACAGTGCCTGTCATGACCTCACAACATCTTTCATTACCTTACAGTTAAAGAGTTAATTTTTAAGTTTTTTAGTGCAGGAAATGCAACACCCAGGGTGCGATTCAGCAGACATAAATCAAAATCTGCTTTTGATCTCGTTTGTTCCTTGACGACTCCAGCGCAGAGATTTACCCCACCACTCACTGGCACTTTGACACTGATTTAGAACTTGGGGAGTTTCTACTCACCAAGGCCAACCTTTAGTGGATTACCTAAACTGGCAAGTTGAGCTCACCAGCAGGACTGGCTCCTCGCAGATTGGGCCGTCATTTTGAACGGCAGACTTGATTGCTACACCTCCCCTCTTTCAGGCATCACCCACTATCAATTGATGATAGTTTTGTGTCTTCAAAGCATTAGCCTGCATCTCTGGATTACTAGTCCAGCAGCATTACCACAACCATCTCCCCCCAAAGATTCCTGTTCATCCACAGTTCCTACCTTTTACCTTATGGGAAATACTCTGATGTACATTTGTTATGAGGTGCAAAATGCATGAACTCACATTTTCCCACACTGAACTCCATCTATCAAAGTTTTACTCAGTTAATCTGTCAATGATACTTTGCAACTTTCTGTCCCAAGCCACGCTACTTATCATGTCAACTAACTTAGGTTTGTCAGCAAAACCGGATTTACAGTTCCCTGTTCTTTTCATTTAGGTCATTGACAGATAGCAGCTGAGCAACAACTGCATCAGCATCTCGGAATCAATGCTGATGCCATAGACTCACAGCTCCTCACAAATCTAAAGGTACCCCAGCAGGGAAGAAAAACAATGGTAGAACAGCCCTGATGCACTCTCCCAAGGCTGCCCAGAACAGACAGACTTCTTTCTCTTCTTTTCTTTTAATAAACAATTTTAATGAGGTATTTTTGGCATTACAAACAACCACAGTATAAAAAATAGAGTACAATGAACAATAGTCATAATGCAACCGCCGACATCCGTCTCTCCAAGGCTCGCCTATTTAACCCCCTACTCTATGCTATGCTAACCCCCTCCCTCCCTCCCTCCCCCGACGATTAATTCTCCGCAAAGAAGTCAATGAATGGTTGCATGGTTGCCACCTCCGGGCGAACCCTGACACCAACCCTTTCCAGGCCAAGAAAGCTCGCCATGTCAGTTAACCAGGACTCCGGCTTCGGAGGCCGAGAATCCCTCCAAGCCAGTAATATCCGTCACCGGGCTACCAAGGAGGCAAAGGCCAGAATATCAGCCTCTTTTTCCCCCTGGACACCCGGATCTTCCAACACCCCCAGAATCGCTACGCCTGAATTCATTTCCACCCTTGTCTTCAATACTCTGGACATGACATCCGCAAACCCCTGTCAGTAACCCCTAAGTTTTGGGCATGCCCAGAACATGTCGATATGGTTAGCTGGTCCACCCGCACATCTGACACACTTGTCTTCCACCCCAAAAATTCTGTTCATCCGGGCCACTATCATGTGCGCTCAGTGCACCACCTTAAATTGGATCAAGCTAAGCCATGTGCATGTAGCGGTCGCGTTGACCCTGCTCAACGCCTCCGCCCACAGGCCGACCACCATCTCACGCCCCAGTTTCTCCTCCCACTTACGCTTCAGATCCTCTATATGTGTCTCCTCTGCCCCCATTAATTCTTTGTAGATGTCCGAGACGCTCTCCTCCCCCACCCAGTCCCTAGACACTACCCTATCTTGAATCCTTCTTAGTGGCAGGAGTGGGAAGGGCAATACTTGCCTGCGCGGAAAGTCCCGCACCTGTAGATATCTGAAGTAATTCCCTGCTGCCAGCCCAAACTTCTCCAGCGCCCTCAAGCTAGGGAAGCTCCCTTCCAGAAACAGGTCCCCCATCTTCTCAATTCCCGCCCTTTGCAATACCCGAAACCCCCCCATCTAAGCTCCCCGGGGTAAACCGATGGTTGTCACATATTGGGGACCAAACCGATGCACCCACTGCACCAACTACACCTCCTCCACTAACCCCAGATCCTCAGGGCTGCCACCACCATGGGACTGGTGGAATATCTAGCTGGAGGGAATGGCAAAGGTGCCGTTATCAGCGCCCCCAAGCTGGTGCCCCTGCATGAAGCTGCCTCCATCCGCTCCCAAACCGCCCCCGTCCCCACTACCCACTTCCTTATCATCACAATATTGGCCGCCCAGTAATAATTACTCAAATTTGGCAGGGCAAGTCCCCCTCCCCGCAATTCCTCTCGAACATCACCTTTTTCACTCGCGGGGACTTACTCACCCAAACAAAGCCTAAAATGATTTTGTTGATCCTCTTAAAAAAATACCGCGGGATAAAAATCGGGAGGCATTGGAACACAAATAAAAATCTCGGCAATACCGTCATCTTAACCGCCTGTACCCTCCCTGCCAGTGACAGCGGAAGCACATCCCATCTCCGAAACTCGCCCCTCATCTGCTCAACCAACCGGGACAAGTTCAACTTGTGTAACCGGCCCCAGTCGTGCGCTACTTGTATCCCCAGATATTTAAAATTGTCCCCGACTAACCTGAACGGTAACTCCCCCAGCCGACCCTCCTGATCTCTTGCCTGGACTACAAACATCTTACTCTTCGTCATGTTCAGTTTGTATCCCGAAAAACAGCCAAATTGCCCCAGAATCGCCATAATCTCCCCATCCCTGTCCCTGGATCCGCTACATATAGGAGTAGGTAATCCGCGTACAGCAATACCCTATGCTCCACTACCCCCCCCCCCCCCCCCACCCCCAACCAGCCCTTTCCAACCCCTTGAAGCTCTCAGATCAATTGCTAGCGGCTCTATGGCTAACACAAACAGCAGTGGGGAGAGGAGACATCCCTGTCCTGAACCCTGGTGCAGCCTAAAATACTCCGAGTCATCCTGCTCGTCCTTTCACTAGCCTCCAGGGTCTGGTACAACAACTTGACCCAGTCGATAAAGCCCCTATCAAACCCAAACCGTCCCAGCAGCTCCCATAGATAGTTCCACTCTACCCAGTCGAACGCCTTCTCCGTATTCATGGCCACAACTACCTCAACTTCCCTTCTCTCAGGGGGCATCATAATCACTAAGCAGCCTTCTTATATTGGTCACCAACTGCCTACCCTTGACAAATCCGGTTTGGTCCTCCATAACTTTGGCCAGCAGTTTAGCGTACACATTAAGCAATGAGATCGGCCTATAGGATCCACACAGCTCTGGGTTCTTGTCCCACTTCAATATTAATGAAATGGTGGCCTGTGATATCATCGGGGGCAGCACCCTTCTATCCCTCGCGTCGTTAAGAACCTTGACCAGCAACAACCCTAATATCCCCAAACATTTCTTGTAATATTCCACCGGGAACTCTTTCGGCCCCGGGGCTTTACCCAACCGCATTGGCTTCAAGCTCTCAGATATTTCTGCGGCCCTAATCGGAGCCCCCAACCCATCCACCAGCTCCCTGTCCACCCTTGGGAAAGTCAGCCAGTCCATAAAGCGTCTCATCTCCTCAGGCCCCGTGGGGGGTTCCGAGCGATAGAGTCTGCTGTAAAAGTCCCTGAACGCCCTGTTTAGCTCAGCCGAATCACCTACCAGGTTCCCATCGCCGTCGACCACCTTATCAATTCCCCTGGCCGCCTCCCTCTTCCTCAGCTGCTGTGTCAGCATTCTGCTGGCCTTCTCTCCATGTTCTTACAACGTCCCCCTCACCTTTCTAAGCTGCTCCACTGCTTTGCCCATGGACAGCACCCCAAAGTCAGCCTGCAGCATCCGGCGTTCCCTTAACAGTTCAACCACCGGGGTCACCGCATACCTCCTAGCTATCCGTAAGATCTCCTTTATCAGTCGGTCCGTCTCTGCCCTATCCGTCCTCTCCCCATGAGCTCGGATTGAGATCAGCTCCCCTCTCACCACTGCCTTCAGCGCCTCCCAGACCACCGCTGCTGAGACTTGCCCCGTGTCATTGACCTGCAGGTAGTTCTGCATGCACTTCCTTACTCTCTCGCACACCGCGTCGTCTGCCAACAAGCCCACGTCCAAACGCCACTGCGGGCGTTGGAAGCTCTCCTCACTAACCTGCAGTTCCACCCAATGTGGGGCATGATCCGAAATAGTGATGGCCGAGTACCTCGTGTCCACCACCCCCGCCAGCAGATCCCTACACAAAATGAAAAAGTCAATCCGGGAATACACTTTATGTGTATCCAAGTAGAAAGAGAACTCCCTAACCGTCAGCTGCCTAAACCGCCATGGGTCGATCCATCTGCTCCATGAACCATATCAGCTCCTTTGCCATCGCTGGCACCTTCCATGTTTTCAAGCATGATTGGTCCAGGCCGGGGTTGATAACAGTATTAAAATCCCCTCCCATCACCAGCTTGTGCGAGTCCAGATCGGGTATCTTCCCCAGTACCCTCTGAATTAATTCAACATTGTCCCAATTTGGCGCAAACACGTTAACCAATACCACCTTCCTCCCCTCCAGCTTACCGCTCACCATGACATAACGCACCCCCCCCGTCTGAGACTATACTACCCGCCTGGAATTGCACCCGCTTATTAATTAAAATCGCCACCCCTCTCGTCTTGGAATCCAGCCCCGAATGGAACACCTGACTGACCCAATCCTTCCTCAGCCTAACTTGATCCCCCTTCCTGGACCCGCCCCCCGCTCATGTGCCACGCCTCCATCTTCCCACCTCCAGGTAGCCCCCACCCCCGACCTCCTCTTTGTCCCCAAACCTTGCTCCCTCCCTCATCAGCAGAATAACTCCCCCCCCCCCTCAGCTTATAACCCAACTCCTGCCCAGTATTGAACCAATGCAGCCCCCCCCCACTGTGCTTCTGTAGACTAGCTCACCCAGCCAGCCTGGTGACCCTCGCCTCCGGCGCCAAAAAGTCTCCCATCTATTGTTCCCTACTCCCCTCCCTCCCACCCATCGAAACCACTTCCCTCATCAAACCAAAACCAAATAATCTCCTATTTACCATAGGAGACAGCCCAAAACAGACAGAGACCCCCACAAAGAACCCCCTCAATAGTGCAAATTAAAGTAATACAAAATAAAATGCCCCCACCAACCACCCCCATAAAAACACCGAAAAACCCAACAAAAAACGAATAACTTTTACTCCCACATCTTCACCCAATCATCAAAAACAGAAAAAAGGCAACAATCAAACTATACATACATTGTTCAAGAAAACACAAAGGTACTGCCATTTAAATCCAAAAAGTTCTCAGTTCTGCGCCAGACCCTTCTTCTTGGCAAAGTCCATCACCTTTCGGGCGACTCACAATAGTGATGCTGGTCATCATGTGTGACCCCAGAGGCGCGCCAGGTAGAGGAGCCTGAATTTCACCTTCTTCTTAAAGAGGATCTCCTTCACTTGCCTGAAGCCTGCTCTCCTTCTGGCCACTTCCACGCTCAGGTCCTAATAGACGCGCAATATGCTATGGTCCCAGTTGCAGCTCCTGGTACATTTGACCCACTGGAGGACAAACTCCTCATCTAAAAATCTGTGGAACTGAACCACCATCGCCCTTGGGGGGGTCCCCCGGCCGTGGCTTCCTCGCCATCGCCCTGTACGCCCTGTCCACCTCCAACGGTCGGGGGAAAGCCCCCTTCCCCAGAAACCTTTTGTCAGGGGGATGGGAAAACTAGCTGTAGTCCAGAAGACAGTGTTGAGAGTATTGAGGTACTGAGGAGCGTATCAAGGTTGCAGGAGTGTACCGGCAGACAGAAAGGTGGGTTGAAGTATGTCTACTTTAATGCAAGGCGCATCCGGAATAAGGTAGGTGAACTTGGAGCATGGATTGGTACTTGGAACTACGATGCTGTGGCCATTACGAAGACATGGTTAGAACAGGGACAGGAACGGTTGTTGGAAGTTCCGGGGTATAGATGTTTCAGCAAGAGTAGGGAAGGTGGTAAAAGAGGTGGAGGAGTAGTATTGTTAATCAAGGATAGTTTAACGGTTGCAGAAAGGCAGTTCCAAGGGGATCTGCCTACTGAGATAATATGGGCCGAAGTTATAAATAGGAAAGGAGCGGTCACGTTGTTAGCAGTTTTCTATAGGCCCCCAAATAGCAATAGAGATGTGGAGGAAGAAATTGCAAAACAGATTATGGGTAGGTGTGGAGGTCTCAGGGTAGTTGTCATGGGTGACTTTAACTCACCAAACATTGACAATTCGGTGTTTTTCACGATTGCAATGGAGAGGGATAGGGCCATACGGCAGGGCAAAGTTTATAATTGGGGGAGGGGTAATTATGATGCGACTAGGCAAGAATTAGGGAGCATAAGATGGGAACAGAAACTGTCAGGGAAAGGCAGAAATAAAAAGTGGAGCTTGTTCAAGGAACAAATACTTTGTGTCCTTGATAGGTATGTCCCTGTGAGGCAGGGAGAAAATGGCCGTGTGAGGGAACCATGGATCTCAAAAGAGGTTGAATGTCTTGTCAAGAGGAAAAAGGAAGCGTATGTAAGGATGAGAAAACAAGATTCAGTTGGGTCGCTTGAGGGTTACAAGGTAGCAAGGAATGAGCTAAAAAAAAGGGCTTAGGAGAGCTGGGAGGGGGCATGAGAAGTCCTTGGTGGGTCGGATCAAGGAAAACCCCAAGGCTTTTTACTCTTATGTGAGAAATAAAAGAATGACCAGGGTGAGGTTAGGGCCGGTCAAGGACAGCAGTGGGAACTTGTGCATGGAGTCAGAAGAAATAGGAGAGGCGTTGAATGAATACTTTTCTTCAGTGTTCACCAAGGAGAGGGGCCATGTTTTTGAGGATGGGTGTGTGATACAGGCGGGTAGGTTGGAGGAGGTAGATGTTCTGAGGAAGGATGTATTAGCAATTTTGAAAAACCTTCGGGTCGACAAGTCCCCTGGGCCAGATGGGATATATCCAAGGATTCTTTGGGAGGGAAGGGATGAGATTGCAGAGCCTTTGGCTTTGATCTTTGGGTCCTCACTGTCCACGGGGATAGTGCCAGAGCACTGGAGAGTGGCTAATGTTGTTCCTCTGTTCAAGAAAGGGAATAGGAATGAGCCTGGTAATTATAGGCCAGTTAGTCTTACTTCGGTGGTCGGAAAGTTAATGGAAAAGGTCCTGAAGAATAGAATTTATGACCATCTGGAAAGAGGCAGCTTAATCCGGGATAGTCAACACGGATTTGTGAAAGGTAAGTCTTGCCTCACAAATTTGATTGAATTCTTTGAGGAGGTAACTAAGTGTGTAGATGAAGGTTGAGCAGTTGATGTCATATACATGGATTTTAGTAAGGCATTTGATAAGGTTCCCCATGGTTGGCCTATGAAGAAAGTAAGGAGGTGTGGGATAGAGGGAAATTTGGCCAATTGGATAAGTAACTGGCTATCACATAGAAGACAGAGGGTGGTGGTGTATGGAAAATGTTCAGACTGGAGACCAATTATCTGTGGTGTACCACAGGGATCAGTGCTGGGTCCTCTGCTATTTGTGATTTTTAGCAATGACTTGGAGGAGGGGGCTGAAGGGTGGGTCAGTAAATTTGCTGATGACACCGATCGGTGGAGTAGTGGATGAGATGGAGAGCTGTTGTAGGCTGCAAAGAGGCATTGATAGGATGCAGAGCTGGGCCAAAAAATGGCAGACGGAGTTTAACCCCGATAAGTGTGAGGTGATTCATTTTGGTAGGACAAATTTGAATGCGGATTACAGGGTCAATGGCAGGGTTCTGAGGAATGTGGAGGAACAGAGAGATCTTGGGGTTCATGTCCACAGATCTCTGAAGGTTGCTACTCAAGTGGATAGAGCCATGAAGAAGGCCTATGGTGTGTTCGCGTTTATTAACAGGGGGCTTGAGTTTAAGAGCCGTGGGGTTATGCTGCAACTATACATGACCCTGGTGAGACCACATTTGGAGTATTGTGTGCTGGTCACCTCATTATAGGAAGGATGTGGAAGCATTGGAAAGGGTGCAAAGAAGATTTACCAGGATGCTACCTGGTTTGCAGGATAGGTCTTATGAAGAAAGGTTGAGGGAGCTAGGGCTTTTCTCTTTGGAGCAGAGGAGGATGAGAGGCGACTTAATAGAGGTTCATAAGATGATGAGGGGAATAGATAGAGTGGACGTTCAGAGACTATTTGCTCGGGTGGATGTAGCTGTTACAAGGGGGCTTAACTATAAGATTCAGGGTGGGAGATATAGGAGGGATGTCCGAGGTAGGTTCTTTACTCAGAGAGTGGTTAGGGTGTGGAATGGACTGCCTGCTGTGACAGTGGAGTCGGACACCAGGAACTTTCAAGCGGTTATTGGATAGGAACATGGAGCACACCAGAATGACAGGGAGGAGATAGCTTGATCTTGGATTCGGACAATGCTCGGCACAACATCGAGGGCCGAAGGGCCTGTTCTGTGCCGTACTGTTCTATGTTCTATGTTCTGAGCTTCTGGAACATATTTACCACAAAAGCGCCCACATTAGCTCCCTCAACCCCTTCAGGGAGCCCAATAGTTCTTAAGTTCTGCCGGCTGGCTCTGTTCTCCAGATCTTCCACCTTTTCCAACAGCCTTTTCTGCTGATCCTTCAGCATCCCCACCTCCAGCTTGACCACCATGTGGTGCTCCTCCTGGTCCGCCAGCACTTTCTCCAACTTCTGGATCGTCCGATCCTGGGACTCCAGCCCATGTTCCAGCCGAACGATCGACTCTTTTATTGGGTCGACAAAATCGCGCTTCTGTCTCGCAAAGCCCTCTTGGATGATCTACATCAGCTCCTCCATCGATGGCTGGGCAGTCGCAGCAGGGGTCCGAACGTCAGCCATGTTATCTTCAGCAGCCACTTCTGCCCAGCCCTTGCTTATCTTTCTATTTCTTCCTTTACTGTCCCTTGGGGTTCTCCGTTCCATGCACCACTGTGTGGATCCAGTGCCTAAATGTCCACACTTTCAAAACCAAAACGCAAAGCCATGAAAAAGTCGGGGGGAAAGGTCCAAAACCCAGCCAGAGCGGGAGCCACCAAGTGTGCGACTTACTCCCTCATAGCCGCCACCGGAGCTCTACCCAGACAGACTTCTTAAACCCTTACACACTCGAGGGAGTGAACTAAGTCATGCAAAGCCGATGGGATTTACATGCAGAATTCCTGAAAAACTTCAGAGGGCAGGGAAGGAAGTGGCTCGTGAAGCTGCTCACCAATATCCACAGAAAAAAAACCATTCCAAACATCTGGCATCAATCCAAGATAGCAACCACTTTGCCAATCCTGGGGAGTCACTGACAACCCACACAAGCTAGTTGCCCTGCTCTTGATAACTGAAGAGGACCTGGAATGCCTCCTGCTAAACAGACCGAGACCCACCCTGAGAAAGTTCCCCATAAGACAGACCCCTGCCTGGAAGCTAAAGAGCTGTCCAGCCTTTTATTCATATCTCTGTGAAATTGCTTTCACTGGGCTGTGATTGACAGCTTCCATGCACAACCAGCTGTCTGCATTGTTTCATTCACCTCCATTCATGTTGAGTGGCTTTGAAGTACCCAGCTGTGAAACTAACCAGTTAATGCTTCAAGTGCCCTCACTTTATCTTTTTCTCGACAGAAAGCACTTAACTGCCTTTGATGTAGTCCAGGAGCTGTCAATCATAGTAATAGGCTTGGAAGAACCCAGCTGTGAAACTAACCACAATGTTTATAAACATCTAGCTATGATTCTCCTGTGCCTACTCTCAAAATATCATCAGCTGCATGAAAACCCGACAACTGATCAACTCCATTATCAGCAATTGACAGTTCCATGTGTACCCTGGAAATCAAATCACCCCACCCATGCATAATGAATAATGTGCTTCCACAGGGATTAGACCTCACATCAGCCTTCTTCAAAATGTGTACCAGTGATGGCTCTTCACATTTGCTGCTAACTTGGTCCTGGTTTTCCAGTCTAAAGAACTTTAGGACATTGAGAAAACGTCCACTGGAGATCTATGGTCTCTGGAAGCTCACTTCTGAAAATTGGGAGTGTGATCAAAATATAACCAAGTCTATTGTTGCAACCTTCCAACTGAATGATTCAAAGGCCTCGGGAAAATTTATTTCCAGTTTTATGACTGACTACCCACCGCAAATATTTTAGCATCACTCTTGAACCTACCGTGACACCTCCAAAACAACAGAGCCAAGATCAAGATGAGAAGAATCTCATACAGAGACCGTTGGCTACTGCCTGGATCAGCAGAGCCAACAAACAACACATTGCTTCACTTTCCCTCATCTACCCAGCAGCAGAGTACTGCTGCTCAAGCTGATTTTGGAGCCACCACATGCATGTCGTAGATATCCACTTCCAGGAGGTCATGAGGATTACTTCTGGGACATTGATGTAGGATAAAGCGTTAACAGGT
This sequence comes from Scyliorhinus canicula, assembly GCF_902713615.1. Taxonomy (NCBI): domain Eukaryota; kingdom Metazoa; phylum Chordata; class Chondrichthyes; order Carcharhiniformes; family Scyliorhinidae; genus Scyliorhinus; species Scyliorhinus canicula. The sequence continues at coordinate 30,739,181 of NC_052166.1, read as the reverse complement.
AGAATTTTCTGTATGATGTGTAATGTAGATGCTAATTATCACTGATACCAGTCTGTCCGTTAAACTTTGGAAAGAAAGGTTGTGATCAGGCTTCAGAGCCATGTGCCTACTGCGTAACCTATTTACAAGTAGCATGAGTAAACAAGTGTTAAGCAAATACCAGACTATATCAACAATCTGTCCAAGAATCATGTTCCATGCCTAGGGTCCAAGTTGGAAGGAACCAATCTCAGAACAATTGAGGCCAACACAGCTTGAGTGGCTTCTGGTGCCAGCACATATTGAACCTCCGGATGACCGCCAGGAAACATTCTGTTCAAAGAACATCGCAGCTACATACTACATAGTACCTAGAACATACAGTGCAGAAGGAGGCCATTCAGCCCATCGAGTCTGCACCACTTAAGCCCTCACTTCCAACCTATCCCTGTAACCCAATAACCCCTCCTAACCTTTTTGGTTACTAAAAGCAATTTATCATGGCCAATGCACCTAAACTGCACGTCTTTGGATGTGGGGGGAAACTGGAGCACCCGGAGGAAACCCATGCAGAATTGGGGAGAACGAGCAGATTCCGCACAGACAGTGACCCAGCGGGGAATCAAACCTGGGACCCTAGCGCTGTGATGCCACAGTGCTATCCACTTATGCTACCATGCTGCCCCACAGCTGCCAGCTAATGAAGCAATCCTATTGTCACTGGACCTCAGTAGAAAAAAAAACCCTCACCCTAATCTGAAATCTCATAGGCCCGACAGGGACACACTCCACACCCAAGAAACTGATCTCAGCCGCATCTCTCAAAGGGATATCACCCGGTTCACTGCAAACATCATCAATCGCTAACGGACCCGAGTGGTAAAATCGCAGGTTGGAATCTTCCATCGGAAATCTGGACATCCCTCAACTTCTTGAGGATGGGCCAGGTAAGATGTGATCAGTTACTCGACAAGTGGGACATGAGGAGTAGCTCAGGATGTGACTGTGAGCATCCAAGTCACCCACATACTGAACTCCTGCCCCGAGAGATCCATTCCTGATGGCATCAATACCACAAGCACTGCATTAGCTGATAGAACATAGAACGATACAGCGCAGTACAGGCCCTTCGGCCCTCGATGTTGCACCGACATGGAAAAAAAAAACTAAAGCCCATCTAACCTACACTATGCCCTTATCATCCATATGCTTATCCAATAAACTTTTAAATGCCCTCAATGTTGGCGAGTTCACTACTGTTGCAGGTAGGGCATTCCACGGCCTCACCACTCTGCGTAAAAAACCCACCTCTGACCTCTGTCCTATATCTATTACCCCTCAATTTAAGGCTATGTCCCCTCGTGCTAGCCACCCCCATCCGCGGGAGAAGGCTCTCGCTGTCCACCCTATCTAACCCTCTGATCATTTTGTATGCTATGAAATAGATTTTTACCCTCAATATTGAGTTATAATAGCTTCCCCAGACGAATGACAAAAAAAATTACGGCACACAGTTACACCAGCTGTCACATCCTGCCACTTAGTACACATATACACCGTCCATACTGTATCTCCTAACTCATAACCAAAACTTTATTAACATAATGGAGTTCAGGTTTGCCTCTCTCTCTTGCCTGTAACATTCGCAACCGAGGGGCTGAAACGATAATGTTATCTCAGTGAGAAAATGTTGATCATTCTTGGAAGGGCAGGAGTGAACAATGATTTTGAATGAGGGGTGGAACAAGATGAGATGCTCAAAGGATGAGAAAGTTCCAGAGGAGTAGAGAGGTTAGGCTAAGATGTGACCTTGTGATAAGCCCTACACTCTCAGCTCAACAGTCTTGATGGGGCAAGCGATGCCAGATTTAGCCAGGTGGAGAGGTTTTATTTCGGGGGAAGGTGTCACTGTTCCTGAGCCTAGTTTCTTTTAAGACCTTGATATGAATGCAATCATCCACAATAGCTCCAAGGATAGCAAGGGTCTTGTCCACAAGTGAACGGGCATTCTGTAGGGAGATGCATAGAAGGGTGTTGAGACCTAATCCATTGGCGATGTCTAGGGGGTCAGCAATGGGATGAGTGAGTTTAACGGGTAGGAGTTTGGCAAGACTAGCCCCCAATGGGTGGAATGGAGGAGAAAGTTGACAAAGGAGTGAGATGGGGAAATTGGGACTGCTGCTCATAATGAGGCAGTGGCTGATGCATCAATTAACCCTTCTGAGGATTTCAAGAAAAGAACAGAGGGAAGCTTTAGGCTTATCTTAGACGGATTCATACCTGGGATGCTGGCAAGTGACCAGGACTCTCGATGAACATGGTACGCTGAGGCTGGGCAATTGGGAAATCAGAGTATCTGAAAGGGGAAAAGTGAAAGGACGCATGATGATAGGAGAGTGAGGTCTAGGAGGGGAAAGACATTTTTTTTAAAAGAGGACAAATTTAAATAATATGATCGGCTCAGGTGTGGAGCAGCATCCAAAATGCACATTTCCGAAGTAAAATTCAGGATTTATAAATCATAGAGTTCCAATTGACCTCAATACAAATATAAATCACAATTGGCATTTATCTCTGACACCAATAATACCAAACCACTTATTGATGCTCTTTGTTAAAGAGACGTATGATGTTTAAGAAGAAATAATTTGGACAGATTTCATGGTTTAGAGCCTGCACCTTACTGTTAGAGTTATAATGACATTCACAGTTTTCAGCTCACCTTCTATTGTTTGACTATTATTGACCACAAACAACTGTGTCCAACATTAAATGACCTTTCGGCAGATCAATCAGGGACTAAATTCTTGCATACTGAATCCAAATTATCCAACCATGAAATGGATCTGAAATGCATCAATTATCGCAGTATCAGACCAATAAATTATGCTTCACCTCCACAGTATCTGGTACAACAGCATAATTTACTGCCAAGGCAGTACATCATTCGATAAAAAACAATTTCTCTGCGTTTCTCAATTTCTCTGCTTTTCATTATTGGTGCAATTCACCTCACGTGTGTGTGACTTTGAATTTAACTTCAGCAAGGTTCAGAAGGTATTCCCAGATCTGGGGGGAAAAAATAAACTTTTCATTTGTGGCCTGACAGAGACAATTGGCTTTGCAGCAATATAATGTGCAATTGAAGACCACTATAATGCAGAAACAATTTGGAAACACCAACATAACTGACATTTGACAACATGAGTTACCTTGGGAGGCAATTGAAAATGTTATGCATTTTCCATTTATATATTTCAAATGATATCATAAAAGAGATTCGGCAGCAAATCTGTGGAAAATGCAACTGCAGAAAAAACATCTTATAAAAGCAGATCTTTCGCAAAGCAAATCTCGCCAAAGGAAAATTCCGATTTTAGGAATAATATTTCAAAATTTCAATTGTGCGCAAACCTAGGTTTGTACCAAGAGGATGTCCTTAACCATGAATGATTGAGGTGGTGTGTGAATTCCTTCATTATAGCAACATTTTTTTTTAAAAATTTAGAGTACCCAATTATTTTTTCCAATTAAGGGGCAATTTAGCGTAGCCAATCCACCTATCCTGCACATCTTTGGGTTGTGGGGGTGAAACCCACGCAGACACGGGGAGAATGTGCAAACTCCTCACGGACAGTGACCCAGGGCCGGGATTCGAACCCGGGTCCTCAGCGCCGTAGGCAGCAATGCTAACCACTGTGCCACCGTGCCGCCCCCATTATAGCAACATGATGCATCATTTCAAAATGATTTGATAGCACATCCCAACTACGGGCAGCATGGCAGCCTAGGCAGGTCGAGGCTCTCTGAGAGGGCACAGGGGTGGGGAAGAGGGTGGCGGGTAAGTGGGGAAAGGGGTGGGGGCGAATACTGGGAGGGGTGGAGAAGTGGGGGGGGGGCACCATCAGGGGCGAGGGGCAGTTGGGGCCACATATGAACAGCATTTTTTAAAAATAAGTTTAGAGTACACAATTTTTTTTTTCCAATTAAGTGGCAATTTAGCGTGGCCAACCCACCTACCCTGCACACCTTTGGGTTGTGGGGGTGAAACCCACGCAGATACCGAGAGAATGTGCAAACTCCACACGGACAGTGACCCAGAGCCGGGATTCGAACCCGGCTCCTCAGCGCAGTAGGCAGCAATGCTAACCACTGTGCCATGTGCCGCCCCATATGAACAGCATTAAAACACATTGCAACGGAGAAATGTGGGGCTGGATTCTCTGTTTTTGGGACTATGTCATCGTGAAAACTGTGGTCTTTTATGCCAGGAAAACTGGTGTCAAAAGACCACAGATTCACAATCTTGCAGAAGGCTAGCAGACAGCTGTCATAGAGCTCACAGCTTTAGCTGCCGAAATGGCCTCCTGCACTGTTGGGTCAGAGGCCGCACATGCGCACGGTGGCGGCCTCCAGCGGCCATGCCGTGCTCCATGGTGGACTCAGCCGGCGGACCTGGACCACCGAAGCAGTGCCCCGCATCGACCAATTGCCCACCCTGGGCCGCCCGCGCACATAGCCCCCAGTCCCGAATGAAACCCCCACCTGCCCTCCGATCAGCCCTCCTGACTGTGGCGGCCCCAGACAGGCGAGGTTTCCAAACGGCAGGACCAGATTAGAAACATGCGTTGGGAAGTCGGCAGGTCGGGGATGGAGACTAGCGGGGTGGGCCTCAGGCAATGGCCTGAGGCGATGGATACTCAATGCGGCATACTCCCTGAATACGCCGCTTTTCGAGGGGGCGGAGAATAGCAGACCCGACACCGGTCCCGATTTCGTGCGGGAAAACGATTCTCCGCCCTGTCGCCGAACGCGATTTCAGCGTCGGGGTCTGGAGAATCCAGCCCATGATGAATCTGGCACTTTCATCCGCAATGTGGGAAAACCTCCAATTCCCTGCCCCAGCCCCGGCATATGCTGGTCCTGGCTTCCCGCAACAGGCACACCCAGCAAACCACCCCCCGCCCCGCAAACCCCCCCCCCCCCCCCCAACCCAGCTAGGCACTCCTCCGCCCCCCGCCCCCTCCCACACACAACCTTTCCTTCCCCCCTCCTGCTCTGGCACACCACGTGGAGGTGATGGATGTGGGAGAGCACTCAGCCAGACTGTGGCATAGATTGAGGAGCACCAGCGCACAGCTCACAGTTGGTTATCATCACCCCCCTGCCTCCGACAGTGAACCGCTGACAGTGCTGACACAGTCCCATCACCCTGCAGTGATGTAACACATACCCTGGGAGGGTGGAACAAGGTGGTTGGGGTGGGTGGGGTGGAATGGGTGTGGCGGGGGGGGGGAGGGATTGGGTGAGAGGGATGACAGGGGTGGAGGGGGTAAGATGGCGGACCAAGCCACCTCGTTCCTATGAAAATTGGGCGAGGATGAGGGCTTCCCTGGCCGGGCATGGTGGGGCCTTGCCGCTGCTGCCTGTGATCCATCCTCTGACTGGTCCTGCGGATCCTCCTCAGTCTCGTCCCCCAGCCCCTCCTGGTCCGGCGCCTCCCCGTTCTCCTCCTCAGAGGGTGGCCGCATGTTCCTCCCCTCTACGTCGCCACACTGCTGTTCCAGGCTGTGGAAGGCACAACAGACCACCACAAAGCGGGCGACCCTCTGGGGGGTGTACTGCAGTGCACCGCCAGAGTGGTTGAGGTATCGGAATTGCATTTTGAGGAGTCCGATGCACCATTCAATGACAGACCGGGTGGTTCAATGGGCCTCGTAATATCGGGACTCTGCATCAGTCATTGACCTTGTACTGGCATCATTAGCCAGGTTGTCAGTGAGTACCCCTTATCCCTCAAGTGACAACTGGCCATCCTACAGTGGTTCTCTAAGAGGCCAGGGATGTCCGACTGCCATCGGGTGTATCTATCCTACCCACTCACTGCGAAGCGTGTACACAGATGCATGATTTTCATGTGGCAGTCGCACATGAATTGGACATTCAGGGAGCGGAACCCCTTCCTGTTGATGTAGGGCACAACATGTAAGGAGACATGAGTACCATCTATTACCCCCTGGATCTGGGTCATCCCGTCGGGAATACTGCTGCCCGGGCATCTTGTTGGGTCCGGTCCAGGTCAAAGTTAATATATTCAGCTGCTCTGGCAAACAGAACATCCGTGACTTCATGGATTCACTTGTGGGCTGGGGCTTGTGAAAGTTAGATAGTGAACCGATCGGCGTTTAAATCACAGTGAACACAAGAGGGACTTTTCGTGGGTGACCTTCCATTCTGCCATAATTTGTTACGCTGTTTACTGGCGTGATTGTTAACACCTTATAATTTTATATTCAGTATAAGTGCCAAGAGCATGTAAATTTTGCTTTTGTGTTGGTGGCCTGAGAATGTTTCACTTGTTTTATAGACGCACGCACACCAGTGCCTCATACTGCACGTGACGGACTGAAACCTTTATTGCACAGGTACTGAGTGAACTTTGTGTTCAATGGAACGGGTCACTGCAGATGCCTGGTAATGAGCTGGTGTCCCCGGCATGAGGTGAAAGCAGTGACTTGGCAATGTGGTGGAAGGTGTGTTGAATCAAGGCTTCCCTGGTGATTTTAGATCCCTGAAGGTTCTGGAAGTCTGTCTCCACATCCTCACCATGATCTCCCCCATCACCTCTCCTGACAGTGGAGTCATCTTCTGTGGCTAGTGAGCTGCCTCAATATTCTCATCCTTAAGGGCCCCATCCCATACAAGAGCCAGATTGTGAAGAGCCAGATTGTGGAGAGTGCAGCATGCAAAGACTATAAGAAGCTTATGCTGTACCAGGAATTACAGTGCACGGCCGAATGGTCCAGGTATCTGAGTCTCACTTTCAGCAGCAGGGAATAGATTTATTCGGCAATTGCACAAAAGTGCAAACTTCCCCATGGCTGTTCCCTTGTTTTGGGACCCATCCGAAAACGTGATTTAAATCACAAACTTCTTGTGGTTCCGAGTGGGTTATAACAGTAGTTACTCAAAAGAAGTTAGAAGATTTAAAAAGTCTCTTAACTTCTGGATAACCGCTGGACAGACCCATAGGACTCCATCCAAACACCTGACTACTCCACACCAACGGGACTCCCAAAGCCCCCCGACCCACCAGATGTCTCCCCCAACCCCTTGAGCCTCCTAAGGGATTTCCTCACACCCACCCCGAGTACCACACCCACTGGAGTCTCCCCACACCAAAGGGATGACAACCCCAACAGGCATTTTCCCCCTGACAAGTGTTATGGGCTAGGGTTTAGAGAACACCAAAGTATATCACGGAGTTCACCTGACCCACAACTGTTTAAAGATTTTTTTATGAGGAGCACCAGGGCCTACCTTTCAGGTGTTATTCAACAAAGCCTTAAGCACTTTTAAACAAAACAAAGTTTATTCTACAAATTCAGTTGCCATTTTATAAACACACAATAAGCATTTTTATCAACTACAAACATACATCCCCTACACAGCTACAGTTCTCTATATATATATATAAAACCCTCAATAATTTCCTTTCAACTGTCTCAATTTGATAACAACATCCAAGACCAGAAAAACCCTTTCAACAAAACAGTAGGTTTGAATTCTTTACAGAAAACAGGTATCACTTTTAAATTGTCAAGTCATCTGAACACCTTTTAACATACAGAGAGAGAGATGAGAAGCCTTCCTTTGTCTGAATCCAGCTTCCAACCGTGTAAAACTGAAAGTAAAACTCAGGGCCACAGCCAGCCCCAGCTCAAAACGAAAGAGCCAGAGCCACAGCCCAGCTCCACCCACACAATGACATCACTGAAGCCATTTGATAAGGCACACATTTCCCAAAGGGACATCCTATGACACAAGACCCATGACCCCCCCCATTTACCAAGCCCAACTATCATCCCTTTGCGCTGCACCCCGCTCTTCCCCGCCCCACCAGACCCGACCCGACCTAACTGACATCCCCTCGCCCAAGGCCTGACTCGACCCAACACCTGAATCCTTTACCCCAAGGCTCGACCCACTACCACACCCATGGAATCCTGACCCAATCTCTGACAGCCACCTGAGGCCTGACACCCTCCAAGGCCCGACCCGCCCTCGACCTCCCGTGCTCCACAACCAGATGCTTCCCCAACCTTGCGCCTCACAACTTCCTGTCACCCGGCTTCCAGCTACCAACCTCCTGCCTCCCAAACACCGATTCCATCACTCCAACCTCCTTCATTCCAACCTCCAATCTCCCCCAAATCTTTCTCCCACCACATGCAAGTGCCTTCTCCCTGGCATGTCAAACACCTTTAAACTCCAGTGGACAACTGCTAATGTTCTAAAAAAGGGTGCTTGGCCTACTTGCCTTCGACAGAGCACCCGTCAGAGGCTAGGAATCCTGCGGCGAATAACTCACCTCCTGACCACCCCCCAAAGCCTGTCTACCAACTACAAAGCACAAATGAGGAGTGTAATGGAATACCCTCCACTTGCCTGGATGAGTGCAGCTCAAACAACACTCAAGAAGCTCAACACCGTCCAGGACAAAGCAGCCTGCTTGATTGGCACCCCTTCCACAAACAGTCACTCCTTCCACTACTGGCGTAGAGTGGCAGTCGTGTATACCATCTACAAAATGCACTGCAGGAAGTCACCAAATCTACCTCCACAGCACCTTCAAAACACACGGCCATTACCCTCTAGAAGGACAAGGGCAGCAGATACCTGGGAACATCACTGATGTGTTAGGCAGGTTGTTTCGATGTGGACTGCACTCGATGCAGGGAAGTTAGAAACAGACGTCTGTCACTGGAGAAGATCCAACACTGTTTTATTCAACTTTAGAACTGCTATACATATTCAGCTGTGGGTCGACACTATACTGATCTGACTGGTGACCTTGTAGTAGCCTGACCAGACTTACTAGCTACCGCATGGTGTTTGCACTTGCTAGCTCGTGGACTCTGACTGTCTCAGTACCTGAGTCCCGAGAGAGCGGGAAACCTAGTGCCCTCTGGCTTTATAGTGGCAGTGTCCTGTCTGGTGATTGGCTGTACTGTTTTGTATGCTTACTGGTCATCCTATGTGTCAATCACTGCCTGTCTGCATCTCATTATATACATGAGTGGATATTATGACAATCACCACCTTAAAGTTTCCCTCCAAGTCACCCCTCATCCTCACTTGGAAATATCTCACCGTTCCTTCATTGACGCTGGGTTAAAATCCTGGAACTCCCTCCCTAATCGCACACCACATGTACCTACACCACATGGATTGCAGCGGTTCAAGAAAGAAGCTCACCACCACCTTTTCAAAAGGCAATTAGGGAAGTGCAACTAATGCTGGCCCAGCCAGTCAAGCTCACATCACATAAAAATTATTTTTTTTAAAAGTCAATTGCTTTGCCTTCTCCAGTACTTTGGCGGACTGGACAGACCAGAGAGTCAGGAGAGCAAGTTGGCCAGGCTGCGATTCTGGTTCCCCAGCCCAATGCGAAAAGTTACCATGCCTTGTGCATACCCAAGAGACCCAAGTGATCATTTGAACTTTAGAAACATATTTGAAACAATTCTAAATGCATGTCTAATTGGATTCTGGTCACGACCTTTCTGCACAATTTTCAAAAGGTAACAATGAAGGCAGATGCATAAAAATATTGGGGAAGAAAATTAAGACATTTGTGTTCATATAGTTAGTGTCTTAAAAGTTTGCTTTTGCGAAGTTTGTTTCTGCTGTGTCACCAGCAACACAATGGTAATATTGCATTGATATATCCTTGAAAACTACTTAAATTCATGACGATTCCTGTAGAATTTACTTTAGAGTCAAAAAGGTGTGCAAAATACTTTCCCCAGATAAATTTATGGGGCGAGCTTCAGAAGGTAGCAACTAAACCTGTGGAATGAATATTATAATTCACCATGAAAATTCCTTTCTTCCTGCGTTTTGTCTTGTAATTATTTTTATAGGGCAGTGCAAGTCTGTGTGCTAAATCATTCAGTGGGCTCATAAAATGGAAGGTTTAGCCTTGCCCTGCCCTGTAAGAATCCATCTCAATTATCTCCTCATAATTTATAATGTGTTAAATTGTGTCTTTCCCCCCAAAGAGCCTTTCAGATACATCCATTTCCATCAAATTGTACATAGGAGGCTCAGTTGTACCAAAACAAATGCTGCCCAGTTCATTCAATTTGTTCATTGAACCGTTTTCAAATTAAAGGCTCATAGCGTCTTATGAATGCATTACTAAGTTCAACAACCACTGCAGATTTTAGTCCATTAATCTTTAACCTCAGCAATGAAATTAGCCAGCTGGGGAAAAAAAAACTTTTGTATTGACATGGCATTTTAAGGTGCATTTGTCGTTATAGTAAGTTATTAACCTTCTGCAAGAGTTTTATTACATTTTATTATACTGTTTAACTCCACCCTTGTGATTATGGCGGTATTACATTTTCTCATTTGTGGCTGCTGACCTTGAATCTTGCTATTGGTTGTCACATATTTGAAGAATTGATTAAATGTTCTTTAAAAACTCTCAAACACTGTGAAATTTGGATATTTGTCTCTTCTTTAGTGGAATAGATGACTCAAGCTGCCAACTGACAGCGTTGCCCAATACCTCAGCCAAAAAGACATTATTCAAATGTAATTCTGGGAAACAAATGTTCGCTGATGTTGCAAATCTCCAGCTCATGGTTCATGTGTTTTTGAATGTAGTTTTTATTTCAGGAATTCACGTTTTACCTGTAGAAAGCGTAAGAGGAAAACCTAATGTAAAACTGGTCAATATCTGATGCAATTGTAACAGTAGTACGTTGCGAGGTTATTACACTTACAAGTCAGAATAGAAGAGATAGAACTGTGAATGAACAGATGAACCTACTTAGCTAAAGAGTTGGAGACATATGTCTGCAATCCTTGCACTAAGGGCTGCCTAGAGAGATGATTTTGCTTTTAGAGGCAGAGCCTAATTAGTTTAAAAGCATTTACTGAACCCAATTACTTCATCACATTAAAGAAGAAATTATACATGAGGGATAATTTATTTAAAGGTCAGTTTGAAGATACCCCAGAGCAGGCTATGTCATATTGGAGATGGGTGGAGTTTGTTGATGGTCTCTGGTTTCGCTTTATCTGGATGTTTGCTGAGGGAGTTGCAGTTTGGACCTCATGTGGTTTGCAGCTCAGTGAGAGAAGAGAGCCAAAGTAAATGACAGTTCAATATGCCTGCACTGTGAGCAGCGTAAAGCTTCATCATTTACTATTTATTGCAAAACAAGGGGCTGAGGCATCCACAGTAATGAGTGGGTAAATGAAACATTTATCTCTGAGAATAACTGAGCTGAGGGGAATTATAGATAGTTTTTTGAGAAATGTAGTCTCTACAGAAGTAAATAATATTAAGACTGATGTACCTTATATGAGAATATTTAGAAGAACTAATAGGTAAACCTGAGTGCATAGCATATATAGTTATGAACAATAATATTAAGTTATTAGTTCTTGCTTTGCTAAGTCATCAGTGGAAGTTTGTGTTTTTGTTCCAAGAAAGTGAAATATTGAACAAGATGTCTGTACTTCTCTTTAAATGTTAACGGCCTCTAAACAGATCGTAACACTGCCAACATATCCAGCTCAATATTTGCATTGATGGAAAGATTAACACACATGAGATTCCTTTTAATTTTCTTCTCCACTATCCAGTCTTAATAAGATCTTAAACACCCCATTGGCTAAGGTCAATCAATGAAGCACACATTGAGGATTGAATTTAGGGCATTCCTAGTTTGTAGCAATAAAACTGTCACGTGTGACCATTCCTATGCTGACTTAGCCACTCGGACACATAATGAAGTTGAAATGTAAAAACACATTTGCTTTGAGTGGGTTCTTCCTTTGCTGATACATCTGTGAAGCATGAATTATACAGTCACCTTCGGTCAGTTAGCTCAGTTGGCTGGATGGCAGGTGTGTGATGCACAGCAATGCCCACAGCATGATGTTAATTCCTATACTGGTTGAGGTAATTCATGAAGGTCCCACCTTCTCGACATGGCCCCTTGCTTGATGTGAGGTGACCCTCAATTCAAAGCGCCACCAGTCAGCTCTCAAAGGGGCGAGCAGCCCATGGTCCTCGGGGATTGTGGCGACATTTAGTCACCTTCTATTGTTGCATTCTAATAGTAATGAGAAGGCATTTTAACTGCAACATGTTAGTGCCTCTCCTACAAGACCCTCTTATGGACTGACCTGATTAATACGACACTCCTGTATGCTTCATCCGATGCTGCTGTCTATGTATTTACATTGTGTACCTTGTGTTGCCCAATTATATATTTTCTTTCTATTTTAATTTATTTTTATGTACTAAATGATCTGTTTGAGCTGCTCGCAGAAAAATACTTTTCGCCGTACCTCGGTGCACGTGACAATAAACAAACAAAGATGCAAAATAGTGAAGATGCTGGAAATCTGAAATACTTGAAGGAAACACCATTGGTTGAAAGATGAATAATATTTTGCTGTCCACAAATGCTCCCTGATCTGCTGAAATAGTTCCAGAATTCTCTGCATATCTTATGATAGTGTCCATGTTATCTCTTCAAATCTCATTCTCCTCCCCTACAAGTAAGAATAGTGCTTCCTGCCATCTTTGAGACTCGCACATCAACTCATCCAATCTCTAATCTGACTCCCATGCTCTCCATTCTCTTTTTGTATCTCTTTTTTTAATGTCACCACATTATTTACCTCATTCTTTTACCTTGTCATTTGACAGGTGTCTCTGCTCTTATTTTTTTTTGCTTCCAAATACCCCATTGATTTGGTTCCTGGGGTTTTATATACACTGTTTTAAAATTAGGGTTCACTCTTATAGGCCAGAGGTGAGGAAAACCTTTTCCCCTCAGAGTATTGTGTAACTTTGGGACTCTCCTGCCTCAGCAGGTGGTGGAAGCAGGATCACTGAATATTTTTTAAGGCAGAGATAAGAGATAAGAACATAAGAAACAGAAGAACATAAGAACTAGGAGCAGGAGTAGGCCATCTGGCCCCTCGAGCCTGCTCCGTCATTCAATGAGATCATGGCTGATCTTTTGTGGACTCAGCTCCACTTTCCGGCCCGAACACCATAACCCTTAATCCCTTTATTGTTCAAAAAACTATCTATCTTTATCTTAAAAACATGTAATAAAGGAGACTCAACTGCTTCACTGGGCAAGGAATTCCATAGATTCACAACCCTTTGGGTGAAGAAGTTCCTCCTAAACTCAGTCCTAAATCTACTTCCCCTTATTTTGAGGCTATGTCACCTAGTTCTGCTTTCACCCGCCAGTGGAAACAACCTGCCCGCATCTATCCTATCTATTCCCTTCATAATTTTAAATGTTTCTATAAGATTCCCCCTCATCCTTCTAAATTCCAACGAGTACATCCCAGTCTACTCAACCTCTCCTCATAATCCAACCCCTTCAGATCTGGGATTAATCTAGTGAATCTCCTCTGCACACCCTCCAGTGCCAGTATGTCCTTTCTCAAGTAAGGAGACCAAAACTGAACACAATACTCCAGGTGTGGCCTCACTAACACCTTATACAATTGAACATAACCTCCCTAGTCTTAAACTCCATCCCTCTAGCAATGAAGGACAAAATTCCATTTGCCTTCTTAATCACCTGTTGCACCTGTAAACCAACTTTCTGTGACTCATGCACTAGCACACCCAGGTCTCTCTGCACAACGGCATGCTTTAATATTTTATCGTTTAAATAATAATCCCGTTTGCTGTTATTCCTACCAAAATGGATAACCTCACATTTGTCAACATTGTATTCCATTTGCCAGACCCTAGCCCATTCACTTAATCTATCCAAATCCCTGGGCAGACTTCCAGTATCCTCTGCATTTTTCGCTTTACCACTCATCTTAGTGCCATCTGCAAACTTGGACACATTGCCCTTGGTCCCCAACTCCAAATCATCTATGTAAATTGTGAACAATTGTGGGCCCAACACGGATCCCTGAGGGACACCACTAGCTACTGATTGCCAACCAGAGAAACACCCATTAATCCCCACTCTTTGCTTTCTATTAATTAACCAATCCTCTTTCCATGCCACTACTTTACCCTTAATGCCATGCACCTTTATCTTATGCAGCAAGCTTTTGTGTGGCACCTTGTCAAAGGCTTTCTGGAAATCCAGATATACCACATCCATTAGCTCCCCGTTATCTACTGCACTGGTAATGTCCTCAAAAAATTCAACTAAATTAGTTAGGCACGACCTGCCCTTTATGAACCCATGCTGCGTCTGCCCAATGGGACAATTTCTATCCAGATGCCTCGCTATTTCTTCCTTGATGATAGATTCCAGCATCTTCCCTACTACCGAAGTTAAGCTCACTGGCCTATAATTTCCTGCTTTCTGCCTACCTCCTTTTTTAAACAGTGGTGTCACGTTTGCTAATTTCCAATCCAGCGGGACCACCCCAGAGTCTAGTGAATTTTGGTAAATCATCATTAGTGCATCTGCAATTTCCCTAGCCATTTCTTTTAGCACTCTGGGATGCATTCCATCAGGGCCAGGAGACCTGTCTATCCTTAGCCCCATTAGCTTGCCCATCACTACCTCCTTAGTGATAACAATCCTCTCAAGGTCCTCACCTGCCATAGCCTCATTTCTATCAGTCGCTGGCATTTTATTTGTGTCTTCCACTGTGAAGACCGACCCAAAAAACCTGTTCAGTTCCTCAGCCATTTCCTCATCTCCCATTATTAAAACTCCCTTCTCATCCTCTAAAGGACCAATATTTACCTTAGCCACTCTTTTTTGTTTTATATATTTGTAAAAACGTTTGCTGTCTGTTTTTATATCCTGAGCAAGTTTACTCTCATACTCTATCTTACTCTTCTTTATAGCTTTTTTAGTAGCTTTCTGTTGCCCCCTAAAGATTTCCCAGTCCTCTAGTCTCCCACCAATCTTTGTCACTTTATATGCTTTTTCCTTCAATTTGATACTCTCCCTTATTTCCTTAGATATCCACGGTCGATTTTCCCTCTTTCTACCGTCCTTCCTTTTTGTTGGTATAAACCTTTGCTGAGCACTGTGAAAAATCGCTTGGAAGGTTCTCCACTGTTCCTCAACTGTTCCACCATAAAGCTTTTGCTCCAAGTCTACATTAGCTAGTTCTTCTCTCATCCCATTGTAATCTCCTTTGTTTAAACACAAAACACTAGTATTTGATTTTACTTTCTCACCCTCCATCTGTATTTTAAATTCCACCATATTGTGATCGCTCCTTCCGAGAGGATCCCTAACTATGAGATCATGAATCAATCCTGTCTCATTACACAGGACAAGATCTAGGACCGCTTGTTCCCTCGTAGGTTCCATTACATACTGTTCTAGGAAACTATTGCGGATACATTCTATAAACTCCTCCTCAAGGTTGCCTTGATTGGTTAAACCAATCGACATGTAAATTAAAATCCCCCATGATAACTGCTGCACCATTTCTACATGCATCAGTTATTTCTTTGTTTATTGCCTGCCCCACCATAACATTACTATTTGGTGGCCGATAGACTACTCCTATCAGTGACTTTTTCGCCTTACTAGTCCTGATTTCCACCCAAATGGATTCAACCTTATCCTCCATAGCACCGATGTCATCCCTTACTATTGCCCGGATGTCATCCTTAAATAACAGAGCAACACCACCTCTCTTTCCATCCACTCTGTCCTTCCGAATAGTTTGATACCCTCGGATATTTAACTCCCAGTCGCGACCATCCTTTAACCATGTTTCAGTAATGGCCACTAAATCATAGTCATTCACGATGATTTGTGCCATCAACGCATTTACTTTATTCCGAATACTACGAGCATTCAGGTAAAGTACACTTATGTTAGTTTTTTTACCTCTGTTTTGAATCTTAACATCTCCAGTTTTAGTCCTTTTAGTATTACCTGGCCTATTCACTAAGCTCCCCTCAGTCACTGTACCTTGTACTGTCGCCCTTTTTGATTTTTGACTATGTCTTCTCTGCCTTGCACTTTTCCCCTTACTTCCTTTTGCTTCTGTCCCTGTTTTACTACCTTCCAACTTCCTGCATCGGTTCCCATCCCCCTGCCATATTAGTTTAAACCCTCCCCAACAGCTCTAGCAAACCCCCCCCCCCCCCCCCCCCCCCAGGACATCGGTTCCAGCCCTGCCCAGGTGCAGACCGCCTGGTTTGTACTGGTCCCACCTCCCCCAGAACCGGTCCCAATGCCCCAGGAATTTGAATCCCTCCCTCTTGCACCATCTTCCGAGCCACGCATTCATCCTATCTATCCTGACATTCCTACTCTGACTAGCTCGTGGCACTGGTAGCAATCCTGAGATTACTACCTTTGAGGTCCTACTTTTTAGTTTATCTCCTAACTCCCTGAATTCTGCTTGTAGGACCTCATCCTGTTTTTTACCTATATCGTTGGTGCCTATGTGCACCACGACAGCTGGCTGTTCACCCTCCCCCCCAGAATGTCCTGAAGGAGTCTAATGTTATCAGGGGTGTTTGGGAATGTGGTATGCGAAACACAAACATATCAGCCAGGATCATCTTGAATGGCGGAGTAGGCTGGAGGAGCCAAATGGCCTACCTCTACTTTTATAATAATAATAATAATAATCGCTTATTGTCACAAGTAGGCTTCAATGAAGTTACTGTGAGAAGCCCCTAGTCGCCACATTCCGGCGCCTGTTCGGGGAGACCAGCATGAGAAATGAACCCGCGCTGCTGGCCTTGTTCTGCATTACAAGCCAGCTGTTCAGCCCATTGTGCTAAACCAGCCCTTGGCATATGTTCGTATGTTCCCATGAACCCCTTCTCTCTTTTTTATCTTTTTTTTGGGGGGGGTGGGGGGGAGGTTTATGTTAAGGAAAGATACTGGCAGAGGAAAAAGAGGAAAAGTAGAAAGGTATTCGGACGCTTCAATCAGCCTTTTGAGTCAGGTTTCCTGTAGATAGTCCAGATCATAGAAATCATAGAATTTATAACACTAATAATAATCTTTATTGTCACAAGTAGGCTTACATGAACACTGCAATGAAATTACTGTGAAAATCCCCTAGTCGCCACATTCTGGCGCCTGTTTGGGTGCACTGAGGGAGAATTTAGAACGTCCAATTCACCTGACAGCATGTCTTTCGGGACTTGTGGAAGCAACCCGGAGCACCTGGAGGAAACCCATGCGGACACAAGGAGAACATGCAGGCTCCACACAGACAGTGACCCAAGCTGGGAATCAAACCTGGGACCCTAGAGCTATGAAGCAATAGTGCTATCCACTGTGCTGCCTTGCTGCCCAATTTACAGTGCAGAAGGAGGCCATTCGGCCCATCGAGTCTGCACTGGCTCTTGGAAAGAGCACCCTACTTAAGCCCAAGCCTCACAATGGATTGGCATACCAAACCTTTAAAATGCCTCTGGATCAAAAAAGAAATTTAATGAAAACCATCAATTAGTAGAATAATTACATTGCATCTGTGAGGCAAAAGAATATAAATATAACAAAGATATTCGAAGGATAACAAAATAATGAGTAAGTAACGAAAGAAGTAACCAAATAACACTTCAGTGCTGCTATGAAAAAATATTTTAAAATAGGTGCCTTCACTTGAATGAGGTATTGACGAATGGCAAACTCGCGGACAGGATCTTGCACTAAGAAACATTATTAGAAATTGCTGTTGACCGTGGGGTTTTCTTGATGCTTTTGGAAAAGATATCAAAGTTTGAATGTTCAGCAGCCACTGTCAAAAAAAAGGTTTCCGGGCAGCACGGTGGCGCAGTGGGTTAGCCCTGCAGCCTCACGGCGCCGAGGTCCCAGGTTCGATCCCGGCTCTGGGTCACTGTCTGTGTGGAGTTTGCACATTCTCCCCGTGTTTGCGTGGGTTTCACCCCCACAACCCAAAGATGTGCAGGGTAGGTGGATTGGCCACGCTAAATTGCCCCTTAATTGGAAAAAATGAATTGGATACTCTAAATTTATATTAAAAAAAAGGGTTCCCACCAACCCTTCGGATGCTCTTGGACTAATTGCCGGGACTCCGGAGGCTCTCTGTTCTGAGTGGTGTGCCGGCACAAGGCTCATCACCAGCATCTTTTTGGGAGAACTGGGTCATAGCATCAAGAAGTCCAGGTGAGAGGCTGAAATTATTGAACTTGTGCCTATTGCAGCCTCACTTCCTTCCCACTAAACCTGGATTCTGCGTCCAAATGCTGTCCAAAAACATGGGGGAAATCCTGGAAATGCAGGGAACTGTCCTTTTAATCTTTCCTCCAGAGAAATGGATGTCTTGCAGGCAAAGATTAGGAAATGACCCTCTAGAAAATATTGGGTGAGATCATGCGGCTGTTCATGCCGATGGTATCTTCTAGTTCCGCTGACGGTGCACCTCTGCCGCGGGTTTCCCAGTGACGTGGGGCTGATTCAATGGGAAACCCCATTGACAGTGGGGGGGATCAGGAGATCCCACTGCCGGCCAACAGTGGGGTTTGCCTCCCTCTGCTGAGAAACACGCTGTGGGGAGGGCAGAGAATCCCTGCCAAAGACTGAACTTCCCAGGTCTGCTTAGGGGCTGGTTCAACACAGGGCTAAATCGCTGGCTTTTAAAGCAGACCAAGGCAGGCCAGCAGCACGGTTTAATTCCTGTACCAGCGTCCCCGAACAGGCTCTGGAATGTGGCGATTAGGGGCTTTTCACAGTAACTTCATTTGAAGCCTACTTGTGACAATAAGCGAGTTTCATTTTCATTTCATTTCTATTAGCTCCTCTTGCTCTTTCATGAGGCACTTGCTCAGATTTCATGGCCGTCCTTTTAGAGAAAGCTAACTGATCCAGAATGAATCACCCATATTCTCACTCACACAATTCTTTCCTGTTCTCCTGAAGGTGTTGCTTGGTTACAAACCCATTGGTGCCATTAGTGCTCACCAAAGTAACCCTGTTTCATGTAAAAATGCAGATACAAATCATTAATAAGCAGCTCTCACAACCAAGCTGATTCTGGTCAACTCACAATGGGATTTTGCAGCAGGCCTCAAGCAGATTACAATCAAGAGGAGGACACCGGTATGATTTTCCAAGGAGACACAGGGGTAAGGGGCTGAGACCAGTTTACAATACTTCAAGTATTTCCTGAGCAGTGATCAACTATACCAACAGAAAACAATCATAGAATCCCTAGAGTGCAGAAGGAGACCATTCGGCCCACTGATTCTTCACCGTCCCGACCCAGAGCCACTCCCCCACAGCCCCATCTAAACTACACACACGTGGACACTAAGGGGAAAACTTTAGCATGGCCAAACCACTTAACCGGCACATCTTTGGACTGTGGGAGGAAACAAGAGCAAACCCACATAGACATGGGGAGGATGTGCAAACTCCACAAAGACAATCACCCAAGTCCAGAATTGAACCCAGGTCCCAGGTGCTGTGAGGCAGTAGTGCGAACCACTGTGCCACCATGCCAGCGTACGGGACTTGCCTGTTCAGTTTAGTGTAAGAGCAACTGGCCATTACTCACGTCGCCAGATTATGAAGCTGTCTTCATTTAGTCTTACTCTGGCACTGGACACAAAGAATCCCTGTGCCATTTGCTGTTTATGGAATTCTTACTCATCATCTTATGTCCTCCAAATGGAAATTGCCCCATTCAACATTACTTTAACACCTCTATTAAAATTGAAGACCAAGTATTTTTATGTGAACGCGTTAAGCATTCACACAGAAATACGGCAAAGTATAATTCTTGGCTGACACCTTTATGGGCGCAGGGCTTCTAAAAAGTAACTAAAGCAATAACTACTAAGCTGAGTCCAAGTGCTATCCACAAGAAGTGAGCAACTTGTTAAAAAGTGGAAATAATCCAGACAATAAATCGCCTGTCGTGCAAACATTAATCAAATAGCATTCCTATGGCCGATTGTTCTTTTTAAAAGAGATGTAATTTGCTGATGCCTTACGATTTTACAGAACAGGGATTTACAGACAGTAAAATATGCTTGGATATTTGAACAGTGACTAGGCAGGCAAAGGCACATCCTGCTCACGGCAAATTCAGTGGGAGTCCATCAAGAAAGACCAATCAGTGTTCTCCGAAGATTGATTTCCTGTTAGGGAAATGAATGCCGGGTGGGATCCTGCAGGGGGCCCGATTTGCATCTTTTGGCCTGAACATCAATTATGAAAAATGGGGGTGGCGGGGGCGGGGGGAAGAGAACTTGGGCTCATGTTCTGACATTTTCCTCAAGCAACGTGGCAGACACAACAGTGTACAGAATGCTGATGGCATTCAAAGGGACGCCAGCCCAATGAGTGGGTGGCATGGTAGCACAGTGGTTAGCATTGCTGCTTCACAGCTCCAGGGTCCCAGGTTCGATTCTGGCTAGGGTCACTGTCTGTGTGGAGCCTGCGCATTCTCCCTGTATCTGCATGGTTTCCTCCGGGTGCTCCGGTTTCCTCCCACATGTCCCGACAGATGTACCGACATTCTGAATTCTCCCTCTGTGTATCCGAACAGGCGCCGGAATGTGGCGACTAGGGGCTTTCCATAGTAACTTCATTGCAGTGTTAATGTAAGCCTACTTGTGACAATAAAGATTATTATTATTAAAGCTAAAGAATTGCACATAGGATGTCATGGAGATAGGTTCAATCAATAATGTGGCCTATTTATGAGGCTGTATTTGCTTAAATACATCCTGGGATAAATGTCTTACCTGTGAGAATGTTAGATCTATGCAGCTTCTTTAACTATCTCCTTGGAGACTGCTTCCGAAAATTCGACCTTTATTCATGGTGCTTAAAAGGACACATGATCGATTTTATTTTGTTGTCAGTACGATGCCAAAGAAATGTAAATGAATTTCTCAAACAGAATTCCATTAATACCAGAGTCTTTCTGCCCTTCAGAGATGTCCATACGTCCTGTGAAAGTCCATCTAAAGTTATGGCTAGGGACCTTGCTTCAGGTCCAGTCATTGCATTCAGGAGATGCAATTGATTGTTATTCCCTATAATCTAGGCAGGAAAAGTTCTATATAACGCTATTGATTGTTTATCCTTGCCATTATTTTGTTGAAGATTTATTATGTAATCGGTGTGTTCTGTACAGACTGGGAATGTTTCCTGTACAATTTTCTAAAGTCAAGCACATAATTGCAAGGCTATCTGCTATGCAGAGTGACTTGGGTTTCTGTTGTCACTCAGCTAGGGACCAAGTGTATTATGTACACTCTGATTCATGGACAGAGATGGACTTTTTTTTGTCTCAACAACAAAGTGGTATTGGCTGCTCCAAAATGGGTTGGCTTCAGGCTGCGGTCTTTGCCAATGAGCACAGTGGAAGTATCAGGGAGTGAAAGTTATAAAATGTGATAGCTGCACATGAGCTATGTGAAGGTGTGCCTTGGAGAACCTAAATGGTGTGCAACTCTCAATAAAAGCCATCAACTGATTTCGCAGGGTTAAAGAATAAAACAAAGTCGGCCATTCCATAAACAGTGGCTACACTTGCCTTCGCGCCCCAAGAACTTCGGTAAAATCAGAGGTGCTCTCTTTTGGAAGACATCAACCGAACATTTGGCTCTTCACAGAGACAGAAAAGGCTGTGACACGATTCAGCAAACGGGGAGACCTCCAGGTGGACTGGTTGAAATTTATCTCTCACCCTACACAACCTGGGACAGAAAAATCATTGCTACTTGTTGAAACCTCCTCAGCTCAAATTTACTATCACACTTTGTGACAGCTTTGGAATTTAACCTCTGATTCTGCTTTACCCGGAATGTGTGATATGATAGAATGATGATATAAGTAGCAAATTAAACAATTAAGGGAGGGACAGATAGACAGAGACAGAGAATTCCAATTTTCAAGCTGTTGCAGGTCTCCATGATGTAACTGGTCAAAATATCCAAAAATAGTGCAATCAAAATCCAGGTGTAACGAGCATAACACAAATGTGTAGTCATAGGTTTTAGTTTTCATGTTAGCTCTGAAAAGAGATAAGGAGAAATCTAGAGTACAAGCATTTAATTGGAACACAGGCAACATCAGCGGGATGAGAAAACATTTGTAACTGGTAAATTGGAATCAAAGCAGGAAAAATTGTAAAGGAACAATAACGGGAACAATAAGGAACGGGCAGCACGGTAGCATGGTGGTTAGCATAAATGCTTCACAGCTCCAGGGTCCCAGGTTCGATTCCCGGCTGGGTCACTGTCTGTGCGGAGTCTGCACGTCCTCCCCGTGTGTGCGTGGGTTTCCTCCGGGTGCTCCGGTTTCCTCCCACAGTCCAAAGATGTGCGGGTTAGGTGGATTGGCCGTGATAAATTGCCCGTAGTGTCCTAAAAAGTAAGGTTAAGGGGTGGGGGGTTGTTGGGTTACGGGCATAGGGTGATACGTGGGTTTGAGTAGGGTGATCATGGCTCGGCACAACATCGAGGGCCGAAGGGCCTGTTCTGTGCTGTACTGTTCTATGTTCTATAAGCTGCCTTTCTAGAGGAGTTAGTTCAGGTAGAATAAAGATACAGTCCCATGAGGGGAAAGGTAGGACAGCCAAAGTCAGAGATCTCTTTTGGAAGACATCAACCGAACATTTGGCTCTTCACATAGACGGAAAAGGCTGTGACACGATTTAGTAAACAGGGGAATAAGAAAAGAGAAGCATATGGTAAGCACTGTTGTTTTACAGCACCAAAGACCCTGGTTCGATTCCCGGCTTAGGTGACTGTCTGTGCGGAGTCTGCACGTTCCTCCTATGTCTGCGTGGGTTTCCTCCGGGTGCTCCTGTTCTGCCCACAAGTCCCGAAAGACGTGATTGTTAGGTGAATTGGACATTCAGAATTCTCCCTCTGTGTACCTGAAAAGGCGGCTGAGTGTGGGGACTAGGGGATTTTCACGGTAACTTTATTGCAGTGTAATGTGACACTAATAAAGATTATTATATAATATATGCCAGGCTGACATACTGGCAAACTGAGCAGAAAATAGCAAGTTTGGTGGGGGAGTAAAAAAGAAAGCAAAAGAGGCAAAGAGTGTGCGTAAGAACATATGGACATAAGAAATAAGAAGGATTAGGCCATTCGGCCCTTTGTGCATGCTGCACCATTCAAAAGTTCATGGTGAATCCAATCGTGGCCTTCACTTTCTTGCCTGCACCCCATAATGATTTATTCCCTTGTAAATTGAAGATCCTAGACGAGACTAGCGGTTAATATTAAAGAGAATCCCAAAAATCTTCCACAGGCATAGAAATAGTAAAATGGTGACAAGATAAGGCACGAGACTGATCAGGGAACAATGTAATTGATCTACGCAGAGGCTGTGGCTGGGTACTATTATATGTCTTTGTTGCCGTGAAGAGAAAAGGTGTGGAAGTGCCCATACCCTGAATTCTTATAAAATACGGTGAGAGGTTTATTAAGGGCATTGCTTATACAGTCAAGATGGTCATCTTCCCAAAGCCTGCGCACTCTGTTGATGTCACTGCAGATTGCATTATGCAGAACCAGAAATAATGTATTCCCAGATACATAACATCCCTCTCTACTTCATTCATGCAACGACAGCAATTAATCTTTATACAACAGATCCCCTGATATATTATTTCTATACAAATACACAATTCAATAAGACAGACTCTTTGGTGGACATCTACTCCTTTTGAAATGAAATGAAATGAAAATCGCTTATTGTCACGAGTAGGCTTCAATGAAGTTACTGTAAAAAGCCGCTAGTCGCCACATTCGGTGCCTGTCCGGGGAGGCTGGTACGGGAATCGAACCGTGCTGCTGGCCTGCTTGGTCTGCTTTAAAAGCCAGCGATTTAGTCTGGTGAGCTAAACCAGCCCCTTTTTGGTGGAATGCAGCATTCTTGGACCTTGCGACTTCAGAAGTGTCCTTTCTGTAGATGGTACTTCTTGAGTAGTTATTTCAGTATCTGTCACCATAGGCATTGTAAAGTCTTCAAAAACAGAATCTGAAGTCACTACTGTCTCTGAACTCTGTTCCACAGTGTTGCTTGCCGGACCTTCTAAAGGTACCTCTTGAGAGGTTCACTTCATGCAGCAAGTGAAGGATCAGCATGACGACATCAAACTCTTTCATCGTCCTTCTGTACAGTGTGTGATATTGGATCTGTCCTTGGTGGAGTAACACTCTTTCCCTGGTTGAATTCTCACTTTTTAGAGATTTTCTCCCTCCTGCCAATTTGTGATTGTCATTGTCACTTGATAATCTCTGAAGTATCAGGTAGAGTTAACAAATCGAACTTTGTTTCCTCTTGAACAGCAGCATTGCCGGTGAACATTATGTGGTAGCATGTATAATGTTCCGATAAGATATTATAAATTTGTTTACTCTTCTTGATAATGTCCCTGGTCCTTCGATACTTCGGTAGAATGCTTTAGTGATTGACCAAAATGTTTGGTCAATCCATTGGGTGGCACGGTGGCACAGTGGTCAGTGCACAACCTTTGATGTAAACTGTGGACCACTGATAAACTGCTCCAGAGTTCTAAATCTTGCAAATATTTTGTTTAGTTTTTCAATGGTCTGCTCAGTTGTCATTGACTTCATTATCATGACTTCTGTCCATTTCGAGTGAGTGCCCACAATCACTAAGAGCATGTGACCCTCCAGCAGAATTGATGTGCATTCTCTGCCATGGCTGCGTCAGCCATTTCCACAGATGTAATGGTAATCATGGTGGAGTGTTCATTAGCTTTGCATAAAATTGGCTTTGCCCAACTTTCTCTTCAATTTGAGCATCTAATCCTGGCCACCAAAGATAACTGTGTCAATCCATTCAACCTCACTACACCAGAATGTCCGTCATGCGGTTGGTCAAAGACTCTACTGCGCGCACATGGATGAATAATGACAGGGTTCCCCACAATAGAACTCTATTCTGTACTTGAACTCAAGCTTCCATGTGCTGTAAGGCTTGAGGTCTGGATTTTTCCTGTGAATGTCTGACAACGTTCCTTTTTGGACCAGGTCCATTACCTTCCCCATCACTGGATCAGTTCTTGGATATCTTAGAACTTGAGATGAAGTCACAGGTACACTATTCACGAGCGAGAAATACAAAATACTGACAAAACATTCTTCTGGGTCATGCTTGACTTGTAACGGCAAAAGTGATAAAGCATCAGCATTTTCATGCTGCTCGAATTTGCAATTTCGGATATTGTAAGTGTGTGGCGACACCATCAATGATCATCTTTGCAATCTATTAGCTTCCAAAGAAGGTATACCTCTATACGGCCCAGAGATTGTCGTCAAGGATCGTTGATCCATCAAAAGTGTAAAAGGAAGCCTCTAAGGATAATGGTGGAACCTTCTGATCCTGAAAATTATGCGCTTTTTCCAGCTGAGCATAATTCATTTAATAGTCATTTGTGTAATAGCCTGCACAGGGCCTATGGGGTGGGAATGATTTTTCTCTTGGTACAAGCTCCCCTGCTAGGGATGGGGGATATCTATTAACCTCTGTTTAAAAGGTCGGCTAGCAAGGCACCGACAACAACAGGAACCTGATAGAGATCTACCAGGCAGTGGATATATATCGTGTTGTAAATGAAACTACATTTCTTTATTTTACTCGGAGTGGAATCCCCGTGTCCTTATTAAAATTGGGACAAGTGTGGATTAATTAAGCAAAGTTATTATGAATTTATAAGGGAAAATCACATGTTAATTGAGTTTTTGACAAGGTAACAGAGAGGATTAATTTGGGTAATACGGTTGATGCGGTTTACAGAGATGTCCAAAAGGTATTTGATACTGTGACACTTGATGCAAAGCTGAAGCCCATGGAATAAAAAGGACAGTGGAAGCTTGCACACATATTTAGCCGAGTGACAGAAAACATGGAGTTGTGGTGAATGTTTATTCGGCAGAAGGCACTGGCCGGTGTCAGGACCAGTACTTTTCTTGATACATATCAATGACCTAGACTTGGATGTCCAGGGCACAATTTCAAAAGACACAGAACTCGGAGCTGTTGTGAACCACGAGGAGGATAGTAATAGACTTCAAGACAACATAGACTGATGGATGACTGAACACATCGCAGATGAAATGAAATGCAGCAAAAGTATAAAATTATATGTTTCAGGAGATAAATTTAGGGGAGACGTTACAAAAAAGTGGTATATTTGCAAAGGGACTTCGGGAATAGTGAGACCTGGGGGTATTTATGTACAAGTTATTCAATGCGATTAAAGAGACATATATAGGGTGGGATTCTCCGGCGCCGGTTTTCGGGTGGGAGTGGGGATCATGCCGTGCCGGTCGGGGGCTGTTGGCAGTGGCTTCCCCGGCAATTCTTCGGGCAATTCTCCAGGCCCCGATGGGCTGAGCGGCTGTCGGCTCCTGGCCAGTCCCGCCGGCGTGAAATGGACATGGGCCATTACGGCGGGATCTGGCTTGTAAGCCGGCTACTGAAGTCCTCGGGGGGGGGGGGGGGAACATGGGGTGATCTGACCCTGGACCCCCACGGTGGCCTGGCCCACGATCAGGCATACCAATCTGCCAGCGGGCCTGTACCATGCGGGCACTCCTTCCTTCCATGCTGGCCTCTTTAGGGCTCCGCCATGGCTGGCACGGAGAAGAACCCCCCTCCACATGCGCAGGAAACACGCCAGCCGGTCTGCGCATGCGCGGAACAACACCGGCGGTTCTGTACATACGCCAACTCGCGCCGGCCCTTTGGCACCGGTAGACTAGGTGCCAACCCCTCCAGCGCCGGCCGAGCCCCTGGAAGTGTGGAGGATTCCGCAACCTCTGGTTGGCCCGACGCCGGAGTGGTTCGCGCCGTTCTTGGCGTCGGGCCATCCTGCCAATTGTGGGAGAATCCCGCCCATAGGATCTTCGGTTCTATAAACAGAGACATAAGGCACGATTCAACCAGTGCATTACACCTGGCGCGGATATGGGTGCATTGGGTAAAAAGCAGGAAAGGCCAAAATCGAGATTCATGCAGGGTGCAAATCAGTTTGCAAATTCACCTGACCTGCTCCTAATGGCGAGTTCCGCATCTCGCCCAAAGATGGAGAGAATAGAATTAATCCTCATTTTCATTTCAGTTCAATCTCATTAGCAAGATTAAAGTTGAATGCAGCAGCTTGGAGGGAATTACTGACTCGCCAGCAAGAGATTACGCCCCAGTCGTTTAGTCCTTTTTAAAAATGTGAAGCTGATGCAATGACTGCTGAGGGGAAGTGAGGAGGTGAGTAGCCATTTCCATTTTTTTGATATGCAGTCACAAGGGCACCGAAGTTGCTGGCCCAGTGGGACACTGCCCTTAGGGGGTTGGGCTTGATCAGGGGGCTGAATCGTTCCAGGTCAGCAGTCAGCCCTGGGTCATGGGGGGAGTGGGCATGAGGGGTTTTGTATCTGTGAGGCCTTCAAGCCATTTAAAAATATTGTGGAGATCAATAACAGGGGAAAGCCGCAGCTGGTCTGTCCCACCAAACACTTCCAGGACAGAGCCCTGCTGTGACTTCAATGCTGAAATTCAATTTCACTCCCTTTGGCTGTGACCAGCCTCTCGCTGCACTGCCAAAGGCTGCAAATGATGAATTCACCTTGTTAGATATGAGAGCACTACACAGCTGCAGGCCGTGTTTGCTGCTTACTCCTGCTGGTGGGTGCAGATGCCTGGAGGCTGCTTTTGTTGCATCCTTCCTTTGCTGCAGCGGAAAGAAGATTTTTTTTTTTCGAAGATACCTGGCTCTTGGAACCCTGGGCTCAGGGGGACATATGAGTCCAGAAGGCAATCTGGTTTTAGGCAAGGAGACTCTGCGGGACCTGGTACGTGACATTGATCCAAATGGGCCACCTGATGACGCCGTTGAAGAAATGCTTTTGCAGATTGTTGATGCTTTTATTGTTGGTGTGGTGAGTGCTGTGTGTAACTAGCACATAACCGTGGGCTCCATACGCTAGAAGTCAAGGTTGTTCAACTGCACCTTGAGCACCAGTGGAATATATGGATGCCAGGATTTGGTTTGGGTGAGATTGGGTGGTGTGCCAGGGGCCTGCACAGTTGCGGTTCCTGGATGGAGCATGGCACAAATACATGGAACAAGTAACACATTGATGGACAGATACTTTCTATGACAAAGTTCTGCACGTGAGAACACATTCTCAGGCTTATCCTTCATTACTGTTGAGGAAGCTGTGAGGAGTGATGACCGTGTGTTTGTTGTTTTTGTGAAAATGAGCTGATATAGCTTTGTATTGCTACCAATATTGAACAGTGGTGTTTTCTTGTTGATACTGGTTAGTGTGGAACGTTATGTAGTTGATTTTAAAATCTTTGTTCCTGTTGACCGTATTGTGGTGCCATCACGTATAATAAACAAAATATTCTCAACTCTCAAGTGCCCGAACACTACACCTGAACTCTAGAAGCATCAACACCATAGAGGCAGCGACCAACAAACAAATACTAAAGAGCTGGGCTTCAGCACTCGGGTGGCCAAAGGATATGTGTGTGGATCAGGGGAGTGCACCTGAGCACTGTCTCCCTAATATTCCCAGCAGAGGTCTGTGGTCTAGAGGCTTCTGATGTGGCTGGCGGTGAGTGTGCAGAGAAAGGTTTTCCAGAACAATTGGCTCGCTGAATGGCACCCTGAGAGAAGGCAGGACAGTCATGGTAAGGCCTGTGGGATTTGAGGGTGCTGAGATGGAAGCCATAACTTATTGATGTTCTGTCACCTTCTCCAATTCCTTGCAGATATCACGATGGATGGCAGTGCTGGTCTCGCAATTGCTTACCTCGCATTGCTGGAGAAGGTGGCAGCAGCAGTGACGCAGCACGGGTCCACTTCCCATTAAGCTGAGGAGGAACACATGAGGGGGAGGCCAGCGATGGTCCAAGGTGTAGAGGCACTGTTGGTCTTTCGTTGAGATGATGGAAAGCATGTGCCATAGGAGACTCTGTCTCAACAAAGAGAGAGTGCGGCACATTTGTCACCCCATGGAGGAGGAGGTCACCCAATCCCGGTGGCTGTGAAGGTCACCGCAGCCCCAAACTTTTATCAACTGGATTATTCCAGGGCTCGAGTGGGAACCTGTGTGACATTTCTCAAGCTATGAAATGAAATGAAATGAAAATCGCTTATTGTCACAAGTAGACTTCAATGAAGTTACTGTGAAAATCCCCTAGTCGCCACATTCCGGCGCCTGTCCGGGGAGGCTGGTACGGGAATTGAACCGTGCTGCTGGTCTGCTTGGTCTGCTTTAAAAGCCAGCGATTTAGTCGAGTGAGCTAAACCAGCCCACAGGTGCATCCAGGAGGTCACGGATACCCTGTCTGTAAAAAAAAAATTCTATGTATGCCCAGGCATCAGATTTTATCATCTTCAATGTGGAGCAGGCCCACCAAGATGCCTGTCTGCAGGATTCCACGCAATCTTCGGGATGCCTCAGGTCCACGGGGGCAATAGATGGCATGCATGTTGCCTTGCCTGCACAGGGCATCAGGGAGGGCCCTTTATTAACAGGAAGGGAATCCACTCTGAATGTTCAGGTTGTGTGTGACCACCGCCTGCGCATCAGCGCAGTACCAGCCAGTACTAGCAATCAGCGCAGTACCAGCAATTCCCGTACCAGCCTCCCCGGACAGGCGCCGGAATGTGATGACTAGGGGCTTTTCACAGTAACCTCATTGAAGCCTACTCGTGACAATAAGCGATTTTCATTTTTCATTTCATGCACATTGTACCTGTTTCCCAGGGAGCATGTTGCATCCCGGAGCACTCACAGATCCCCAGCACTTTCGAGGATGATGGGTTGACTCTTGCGGGACAAGGGATACCCACTGAGGTCCTGGTTGATGACACAGGTGCGGAGGCCTGAGATCGAGGTGGGGACCCGATATAATAAGGCCATGCTGACTCCCATGCTGTCATTGAGCAGTGCATCAGACTGCTCAAAATGGGATTCCGATGACTGGACAGTGGTGCCCTGCAGTACACCCCCCCAGAGGGTCTTCCGCAACCTGGCACAGCAGCAGGCCGACATGCTGAACGAGGTGGGACATTCGGCCTCATCAAAGGAGGAGGAGGAGATAAACCATGGGTGGCTCTGCTGCTCCTCTTTTGGTAAAAGTCTGACTCTTGCCTTTCTGCTTACAGCAGGCTCACACTCATCCTCTGAATGAGCTCTGCATTGGGGGCATTTGATCTTGGACCTCTGTGCCTGGGAATGGTTGGATGGGGGAGGAGTTGAGGGCAAAATGGAGTGTGGGTGCAGTCAGGCCTGCTGTGAAGATTAATGTGGCAGAGATTTGACATGTATCAGGTGTTACACGTTTTAATGGTGAACATTTGACATTTCCATTCCCCCTAACTAAAGATAGACACCCTTCCACCACCCCCCAAACAACAGTGCGCACGCAGTGCTCGTCGATCTTTTTGATCTTTCGCAGTCCACTTCTGCTCTAGGTGTGTCCCCCCCCCGATACACATCAGAGGTGGAGGCAGCCTGCTGCTTTCCTCGTCCTGTTTCCGTTGATGCTCTTGGTGGACATCTTCCAGACGGCCTGCAGTCAGAGAGCCCCAGCCAACAGCATTGCCATGCCACCCTGTTCTGCCCGCTACCCGCTATAAGATGTTAGGAGGGAGGGATTCAGGAGATCCGGAGACCGCCATCGTCTCCTTGGTGGCAGGCCCCGTGTTGGCCTCCAGCGCTCCCTCCTGAAGAGAAAGATTGGCAGGGCTATGGGAAAAGGACTGGGGGAGGGGACTCACTAAGCTACTGTTGCAGAGAGTCAGTAGGGGCATGATGAGCTGAAAGAACTCCTTCTGAATTGTCAGCTCACACTGATTCTATAATTTTATCAAGAGAATGTCAAATAATGTTAAAAACATGGTTACAACATTAGATAATGATATTAGACCTTTCAAATCTTTAAGCAAACTGTAAGGCGATACACTTGTGTATTATGTAACTCACAATGAGCGGTTGATGCCCTTGTCATTTTAATTTCCCCTTTTTAACTTCACGGGGAAGCTAATAATACAAATGTGTGAAGAAGTACAAATATGCTTTTTGCTAATGATGAAGTTTGCTCTGCTAATTAAAAGGTATTACTCAATACCTGCTTAATGGGCAAGGCTTTTTGCACTATTAATGTTGGAGACAGACTCTGATGTTTCACAAAAATGTTTACACTGTGCTGAACTGGAATGATGAGACCTGCATCACAGGCATCAAGTGGCCACGGCAAATCACCCCATGCATATAAAGAATGCAGATTTTTGATGTGCGACCTGTATATAGCAATTTTTTTCTTCTGCAATTTGCTGCCTTTTGATTAAAAACAAGAAGCTCTCCACAGTAATCGTTTTACGTAAGAGCACACGGAATATTTTTGGAGGCAAACAGAATAAAACCCTTGCAATAAAACAGATGAATGTCCATTTTCTTCAATACCACAAAGAGAAGCAAGTAATAAAACCAATAGGTGGGTGGGGGTAGCTGAAATAGATTTATGTTGAAACCTCCTTTTTCGAGAAAAGTGGGAGAATGTCACTTTACCAATGTAAATTACGGACTACCAGCAGAATAGCAGGACGGCAAAACACTCACAGCTCAAGGTTTCCAGAAACAAGTCAATTATTTATTGCGGAATCACACGCCAATTCTGCTATTGAGAAATTCCACCCCACTAAACAAAGTTCAAATTTGTTTCACCGAATGAACAGCCCCAATTAAGGCTCATATGTCCCAGGTCATTACTTTCCTCATCACTTGACATAATTGTCCCTTTTCCCTTCTGTCTGAATTTGCTGAGCAGAAAAATGCCTGCTCATCATGTCTCATTCTGATTATTAACTCTTGATTCTTCCCGGTTAGATTGCTGCTTCAGAAGATTTTTTAAAATCAATGCAAAGTGAACACAAATTAAGTGTACAAAGAAGTTCAATTCTGATAAATGTGCAATTAGGTTTTCAGTAATGTTTGCATTCCTAGTAAAAGTTCAAAGCAAGTTAGGAAATTTGAGATTGGGAGATTAACATTGATAACATTCAAAAATCATTCTCAAGTTGCAAAAAAGCAACATTTTACGCCTGCACAAATATTGTTGTCACCTGAAATATTAGTTTTTGTTTTTAATACGATTCACCACTGTCGATTTCTCAAGTTCTTAGTCATCACTTGTTAGGCATATAAAGACAGGCTTTCTGAGTGAGGGGGCGCAGTGCCTTCAGCCCCTTGCAGCATGGAAACTCATGCTGGGGAGGGCACTTGTTTGGGGGCTAGATTCTCTGCTGGCGAGATTCTCCGTAGCACCCACGCACGGGGACTTCACAACGGCATAGGGTGCCCACAATGGGAAACCCCATTGGCCGGCTGGTGGGATAGAGAATCCCACTGCAGCAGTGGGGATGGGGGGGGGGAGGGGGGGGGGGGGGGAGGGGGGGGGGGCACGCTGCACCAGAAAACGGGTGCACCAGAGTGGAGAATCCCCCGCTGGGTGTCAAAGACCCCAATTGCTGCTGTCAAGACGTCATACAGCCACTAGTAGTTTTGGTGCCTTACTTAGAAATTTAGCCTATGCAGTTCTATTCAAAGTATTAGTTTGTCACTCATCAAACAACATGCGTTTTGTTCCCCCAGGAGGTGTCCACCAGCATTAAGACTTTTCAAAGAAGCAGCCACCCAACATTCAGGGAAAATAACTTGGAATGACTTCCGCTATTGTAAGGTCGCTGGAAGTATTGTGGAGTGGTCTTGAATGTGTCGTGGTGAGTTCCTGAATTTAACAGGAGGTGTTGCTGCACGCATGGAGAGCAGATGATTTGGTGAACTGTCCACATAAAGCTGCAATAGGGAGGGGGGCTGCCATTGCAAATCCCCTGGGTCTGCAATATGAGAGGGAGATGAAGCAGAGGCTGCAGAAAGAGGAAGGTCTGACTGATACCCTCTGCAAAGTTGGAGCCGGACTCCTGCATGATCTGTGATGGTGACAGGGGGCTCTCTGGCAGACATCAGCTATTGCATCCAGCATCTCAGTGTGCACACTCAACAGCATGCTCCTGTGTGCTGCTCCATCAAGGTCCCCATCTGATTCCTGTGCAGCATGACTGGTCTGCAACCTTGAGAGCCAGCTCACAAACTATTCTTTCTCCTTAGTCTGGCTATAGACCATTCACAGCCAGATTACTCACCATACAGACCCCGACTTTATACTGACTTTTAAGGTACATGCAGTGCCGATCAAAGCTGGAGGCTGTGAGTGCCAGACCAAATGACAGCACGTCTTTATTAGTACTGCTCTATTGTGTTGTCTCCTCCTGCTGGGTATGTTGTGCCTCGATGCCTGAAAGGGAAAGATTGGGATGAGAGAGGGTAGATGGGGTGGAAGGTAAAATGTCCACAGTCATACCATCTAGAGCTTGATCTTGCCAAATAGCAGAATGAGATTGTGCTGGGATTTGAGAAGGAGCAATCACAGGGGAACAACACCATCCTCAAAGTTTCCAGTGACATCCAATGCGCTGGTTCTGTTGCAGCCAATCCCATAATATGAGGAACACCACCTCCTTAGCCCTCAGGAAATGCAAGTGTCCATCTCCTCCTCCATTGTGACTCGTCTATTATGCCCTACAAGGGAGGGGGAAGAATGTCAGTGACTGTGTTGTATTGTGTTTGGATGATGTGCCTGCACAGTTGAATATGGGAAAAACAATGGGAGCTGGGATTGTAGCGACCATCACTGGAGTGGGTGTCAGGTCGAGAATCTGGATTGGTGCTCAGTGAGTTAAGGGAGACTGGTAAATGGAAGAGTTGGTGAGGTTGGTGAGGGAAACAATTGTTTAGGAAACAATTGGGAAATTTAAAATAATGTCCTTAATGTGACAAAACATCCCAAGGTGTTTCACAAAGACATTATAAAGCTAATTTAGACTGTATTCCATCAGGCAATATTAGGTTGATGATCAAAAGATTAGTCCAAGTAATGGATTTAAAAAGGGATCTTAAGGGGTTAAAGAGAGGTGGAGATGTACAGAGATGCAGAGAGGGAATTTTGAAGCTTAGGATTTAGGCAGCTGAAAACACGGCTACGTGTTATAAAATAAAGCACAAAAGGAGGCCAATTGGTCCTATTTGCCAGACCACCATAAGAGCAACTCAGCAAGACCCCTCCCCGCCTTTTTCCCCATAGTGTTGCAAATCCGTTCCTCTCAGGTAGCCATCTGTCATGTGAGTGTCCCTTTAAGAAAAGCGTGTTTTATCAAATGGCATCAGTGATGTCATTGTGTGGGTGGAGCTGGAATGTGATTCTGCTTTATACTTTCGTTTTGAGCTGGAAGCTGTTTTTTTGCTCTGCATTTTAGTTTTGCATTCAGTTGGAGAGCTGCATTCAAACCAAGCAGATGTATACTGGTGTCTCTCTGTATGTTAAACAAGGTGTTTAGATCACTTGATAATTTAAAAGTGATAACTGTTCTCTGTAGAGAATTCAAACCAACTGACTTTGTTAAAAAGTGTTTTGGCTTATGGATGCTGTTAGGAATGTTCCTAAGGGTTACCTATAGAGTACTGTATTTTTTGGGGGGGTTATCAGTGTTAGTAGTTGGCAAGATGTTTACTGTGTGTTTATGAAATGTTAACTGGATTCATAAAATAAACATTGTTCTGTTTTAAAAATACTTTAGATCTCTGTTGCATCACACCTGTAAAGTGGGCCCTTGTGCTCCCCATAACCAAAATCTATGAAAAGTTGTGGGTCAAGTGAACTCGATGATATACTTTGGTGTTCTCTAAACCCATAACACATCTAATTCCCTTTTGAAAGCCGCAATTGAATCTGCCTCCATTACACTTTCAGGAAGTGCTTTCCAATTCTATCCACTCACTGCTTAAACAAAATGGGAGCAATAAAAATTGGGAATGCTCAAGAGACCAAAGTTGGACAATACCTTGAAAATTCGTAGGGGCTCACAAGGTATTACAATTTTAAAGTTTTTAAATATTTTTAAAACATTTTTAAATATATATATTTAATTTATTAAGGTGCTGCCCAGCATGCATCAAGGGAACAGGTAAATGATTCAGAGATAGGGAGGAGCCAGGCCAGGGGTCATTAAAACAAGGATGTGAATTGTGAAATCGAAGCACTGCTTGAATGGAAGCCCATGTAGATCGGTTAAGGTACGGGCAATAGATTAACCGGGCAAATTAAGGTGCCGACAGAAATGTTGTGGACAACCTTGGGTTTAGGAGGGGACGATGCGGGAGCCTAACCAGGAGCAGGTTGGAATAGTCAAGATTAGAGGTAACAAAGGCATTAACAAAGGTTTAAGCAGCAGATGAACTGAGGCGGGGTGAAGTGTGTTATTATTATGAATGTGGAAATGTGGTTGGAAGCTCATCATCGGGTCAAATATGATGCCAAGGTTGTGAACAGTCTGGCTTAGTTTCAGACAGTTTCCAGGGAAAAAAATGGAGCAGATGGACAAGGAACCAAGTTTGGTGCAGGAGGCCTGAAGTCTTCCCATTGGGAAGAGTAATTGCTTGTGTCCCAGAGCAGCTGGCACAAAGTCACAGACGAAAAACAACCTTTGAAAGACAAAAGCTGGGTACATCTGGTG
The DNA here is from genome assembly GCF_902713615.1 of Scyliorhinus canicula. Lineage (NCBI taxonomy): Eukaryota > Metazoa > Chordata > Chondrichthyes > Carcharhiniformes > Scyliorhinidae > Scyliorhinus > Scyliorhinus canicula. The sequence continues at coordinate 30,703,574 of NC_052166.1, read as the reverse complement.
CTCAAAGCTCCCCCTGCTGCTGTCGCATGCAGAGGCAGGAACCACAACTAAGTTACTCAAGAAGATGCAGCAATTCTATTTTGTAAACACGAATACACATCAGCAATAAAAATAAGTCTCAAGCTTCTTTCAGATTACCCTGGATCTAACAATGCACTCCAGCTGACATTGCCAGCCAGTGCAAAATATTGTAAAATTTTTAACATCAGTTACACTGAGTGTAAATTGAATTCCTGATATCTTTGACACTCTTTTAATTTAAACTTGTGCTGGAGTCTATCCCCGCACATTTAACTGGCTAACCCCATGGATTGAAATAATTAACATGGTGTGTTTCTGTTGTTTGAACATAGTCAAGCAAACTCACATGGCAGTGCGGAACAGACTTCTTTTTGAGGTGTATGGCACTGGTAGGGAAGTTTTAAAATAATAATAAATATTTAATTTACTATATATACATATCTTTCCTTCGAACAGTTTTGGTCCCCTTATCTGAGGAAATATAAATCGGCATTGGAGGCAGACGAGAGAAGGTTCACAAGGTTGATCCCTAGGAGGAATTTTCTTATGAGGAGAGGTTGTGTAGGTTGGGCCTGTACTCATTGGAGTTCAGAAGAATGAGACGTGACCTGATTGAGACACCTATCATACTGAGTGGACTTGAAGGATAGATGCTGAGAGGTGTTTCCCCTTGTGGGAGAGTCCAGGATTGGAGGGTATAATTTCAGAATAAGGAGTTGCCCATTTAAAACAGAAATGAGGAGGAATTCCTTCTCTCAGAGGGTAGCAAATCTGTGCAATTCTTTACCACAGAGGGTTGTCGAGGCTGGATCATTAAATGTGTTCAAAGCTGAGATACACACATTTTTAATCAGTAAGAGAATCAAGGGTTTGGAGATAAGGCAGGAAAGTGGGGTCCAGGATTGTCATATCAGATCAATTGTGATCTCATTGAGTGGCGGAGCAGACTCAATGGGCCGAATGGACTACTTCTGCTCTTACATAGAACATAGAACAGTACAGCACAGAACAGGCCTTCGGCCCTCGATATTGTACCAAGCCTTGTCCGAAACCAAGATCAAGCTATCCCACTCCCTGTCATTCTGGTGTGCTCCATGTGTCTATCCAATAACCGCTTGAAAGTTCCTAAAGTGTCCGACTCCACTATCGCAGCAGGCAGCCCATTCCACACCCTAACCACTCTCTGAGTAAAGAACCTACATCGGACATCCCTCCTATATCTCCCATCCGGAACCTTATAGTTATGCCCCATTGTAACAGGTACATCCCCCCAAGAAATAGTCGCTGAACGTCCACTCTATCTTTCCCTCTCATCCTTCTCCGCTCTAAAGGGAAAAGCCCTAGCTCTCTCAACCTTTCCTCATAAGACCTATCCTCCGAACCAGGCAGCATCCTGGTAAATCTCTTTTGCACCCTTTCCAATGCTTCCACATCCTTCCTATAGTGAGGTGACCAGAACTGCACACAATACTCCAAAAGTGGTCTCGCCAGGGTCATGTACAGTTGCAGCATAACCCCACGGCTCTTAAACTCAAGCCCCCGTTAATAAACACTAACACACTATAAGCCTTCTTCACGGCTCTATCCACTTAAGTGGCATACAAGAAAACTGGTGAATGTTTCAGTATAATTTTCTTAGTCGATTTCAATCACTTAATATCAGGGTTATGCACATAATGGCAGTCTAAATACACTATTTAAAAAACATTTTTGTGACATACCACTCTTAAGCACAATGGCCCAATTCTTCTGTCCGGGACCGGAACATTATTCGAAACAGTGATGGGAACAGCAATTCCCAACTTAGCTTCCTCTGATTGTTCTGACCAATCTTCCAGCGGAGGAGCCTGAAGATCCAGTGGAAACCTGAACTATATTTTCACATTGGAAACAAGGGAATTTGAAGTGAATTTGCAGTCAGCTTGTCAATTGCAGCCAAAGCAAAATAATGTTTGTTAACTGGTAGGCATTCTTGATCTTGAGAAACGAATCTTGCAATCTACCATGAGAGTGCCATGAGACCTCTGCCCATTTTGCAAATACCTTTAAAATGACCTAACTTTGGAGCACACAGCTCCCTGAGTACCAAGGACTTTCAATATTCTCCATAAAATCTCCAATACAAGTTTGTGCTTCACTTGACCTTTTACTGATTGCAACCTGTTCAATTTGCATTGCTGAATATCTTCACAGAACTACGTTAGATTATTTATCCACACTGAACACACAAAGGTGAGAGCCCAGCAGAACATTTAAGTTATTCAGCGCGTGAAGTGGTATATTAAGTTAGTGGAATAAGCTGAAAAATTCTACTTACCATAATGAGAAACAGTCTGCTCCTACACCAAAAGGGTTCATATTTGAGAAGACTGATGAGCATCGAACATTTTGAAATATTTCTAAGATAATTTGACCTCTGAAAATAGGCAGGCTTGAAGTGGATAGAAGAATTTGAATAATGCCGCACACTGAGCTCAGGAGGAAGTGATATCTCCTGAAGATCCATTTTATCATCGCAAGGATTCAAAGTACATGTTGCAGTTTTTACTTCTGGCAATTGTATGAAGTCATGGAAAATTATTCTGAATCTCTTCAATTCATTGCATTTTTCAATCTCATTTCTCTTGTCTCCTATGTTCCTCTGAAATTATTTTCCCAAATACTGAAAACATCCTTGTCAATTTATAAAATATTTCAGCAAAGTTGGTATGTGAAATTCATATTTACCAAAATACTGACATGGGTGGGATCCCCCCCCCCCCCTCCCCCCTCCCCCACCACCACCACCACCACCACCATTCCAGATGCCTGGTCAGCTCTCAACAGTGTCTAAGTGACCGGACAAGATGCCATAACGTTTTTAAAGTTTTAACGTGGTGCGAAAAGATCGATTCATTCCAGGAGTGACAATAAGCGAAATAGGGCTTGGTTATTTTAGAAACAAACTTTATTAAAACAAAAGAGAAAAAAAAACAATATTTCAACTTTTACATCAGCTCTAATCTGACAGATTACATGCATAATTGGATAATTGGAGCACATTCTGAGGAAGGTGGGACCTGTACAAGCAGGACGGGTTGCATCCGAACCAGAGGAGCACCAACATCCTGGGAGGGAGGTTTTCTAGTACTCTTCAGGAGGGTTTAAACTAATTTGGCCGGGGAATGGAAACCTGATTTGTAGTCCAGCAACTAAGGTGGCCGATGTTCAGTACGTCAAAATGAGTAGTGAGGCAGTGGGGAAGGGAACACTGACAAAGGAGAGTACTTGCAGGCACAAAGATGGGTTGAAGTGTGTATACTTCAACACAAGAAGCATCAGGAATAAGGTGGGTGAACTTAAGGCATGGATCGGTACTTGGGACTACGATGTGGTGGCCATCACGGAAACTTGGATAAAAGAGGGGTAGAAATGGTTGTTGGAGGTTCCTAGTTATAGATGTTCCAATAAGATTAGGGAGGGTGGTAGAAGAGGTGGGGTGGTGCATTGTTAATTAGAGATAGTATAACAACTGCAGAAAGGCAGTTTGAGTAGGATCTGCCTACTGAGGTAGTATGGGTTCAAGTCAGAAATAGGAAAGGAGCAGTCACCTTGTTGGGAGTTTTCTATAGGCCCCCAATAGCAGCAGAGATGTGGAGGAAAAGATTGGGAAACAGATTTTGGAAAAGTGCAGAAGTCACAGGGCAGTACTCATGGGTAACTTCAACTTCCCAAATATTGAGTGGAAACTCTTTAGATCAAAGAGTTTGGATGGGGTGGTGTTTGTGCAGTGTGTCCAGGAAGTTTTTCTAACACAGTATGTAGATTGTCCGACCAGAGGGGAGGCCATATTGGATTTGGTACTTGTTAATGAACTAGGGCAAGTGATAGATTTGTTAGTGGGGGAGCATTTTGGAGATAGTGACCCACAATTCTGTGACTTTCATTTTACTAATGGAGAGGGATAGGTGCGTGCAACAGGGCAAGGTTTACAATTGGGGGGAGGGTAAATACCATGCTGTCAGACAAGAACTGAAGTGCATAAGTTGGGAACATAGGCTGTCAGGAAAGGACACAATTGAAATGTGGAACTTGTTCACGGAACAGATACTACGTGTCCTTGATATGTATGTCCCTGTCAGGCAGGGAAGAGATGGTCGAGTGAGGGAACCATGGTTGACAAGAGAGGTTGAATGTCTTGTTAAGGGGGAGAAGGATACTTATGTGAGGCTGAGGAAACAAGGTTCAGACAGGGCGCTGGAGGGATACAAGATAGCCAGGAGGGAACTGAAGAAAGGGATTAGAAGAGCTAAGAGAGGGCATGAAAAATCTTTGGCGGGTAGGATCAAGGAAAACCCCAAGGCCTTTTACACATATGTGAGAAATATGAGAATGACTAGAGCGAGGGTAGGTCTGATCGAGGACAGTAGCGGGAGATTGTGTATTGAGTCTGAAGAGATAGGAGAGGTCTTGAATGAGTACTTTTCTTCAGTATTTATGAATGAGAGGGGCCATATTGTTGGAGAGGACAGTGTGAAACAGACTCGTAAGCTCGAGGAGATACTTGTTAGGAAGGAAGATTTAGGGCGGCACGGTAGCATGGTGGTTAGCATAAATGCTTCACAGCTCCAGGGTCCCAGGTTCAGTTCCCGGCTGGGTCACTGTCTGTGCGGAGTCTGCACGTCCTCCCCGTGTGTGCATGGGTTTCCTCCGGGTGCTCCAGTTTCCTCCCACAGTCCAAAGATGTGCGGGTTAGGTGGATTGGCCATGCTAAATTGCCCGTAGTGTCCTAAAAAGTAAGGTTGGGGGGGGAGGGGTTGTTGGGTTGTTGGGTTACGGGTATAGGGTGGATACGTGGGTTTGAGTAGGGTGATCATTGCTGGCACAACATCGAGGGCCGAAGGGCCTGTTCTGTGCTGTACTGTTCTATGTTCTATGTTCTATGTGTTGGGCATTTTTAAAAAATTGAGGAAAGATGTCCCCTGGGCCTGATGGGATATATCCAAGGATTCTATGGAAAGTAAGAGATGAAATTGTAGAGCCGTTGGCAATGATCTTTTCGTCCTCACTGTCAACAGGGGTGGTACCAGGGGATTGGAGAGTGGCAAAGTTGTGCCCCTGTTCAAAAAAGGGAATAGAGATAACCCTGGGAATTACAGGCCAATTAGTCTTACTTCGGTGGTAGGCAAAGTAATGGAAAGAGTACTGAGGGATAGGATTTCTGAGCATCTGGAAAGACACTGCTTGATTAGGGATAGTCAGCACGGATTTATGAGGAGTAGGTCTTGCCTCACAGTTCTTATTGAATTATTTGAGGAGGTAATGAAGTACATGGATGAAGGTAAAGTAGTGGATGTAGTGTACATGGATTTTAGTAAGGCATTTGATAAGGTTCCCCATGGTAGGCTTATGCAGAAAGTTAGGAGGCATGGGATAGTGGGAAATTTGGCCAGTTGGATAACGAACTGGCTAACTGATAGAAGTCAGAGAGTGGTGGTAGATGGCAAATATTCAGCCTGGTGCCCAGTTACCAGTGGTGTACTGGAGGGATCAGTTCTGGGTCCTCTGCCATTTGTGATTTTCATTAATGACTTGGATGAAGGATTTGAAGGGTGGGTCAGTAAATTTGCAGTCGATACGAAGATTGGTGGAGTTGTGGATAGTGAGGAGGGCTGTTGTCGGCTGCAAAGAGACATAGATAGGATGCAGAGCTGGGCTGAGAAGTGGAAAATGGAGTTTAACCCTGAAAAGTGTGAGGTTGTCCATTTTGGAAGGACAAATATGAATGCGGAATATAGGGTTAACGGTAGGGTTCTTGGCAATGTGGAGGAGCAGAGAGATCTTGGGGTCTATGTTCATAGATCTTTGAAAGTTGCCACTCAAGTGGATAGCACTGTGAAGAAGGCCTATTGTGTGCTAGAGTTCATTAGCAGAGGGATTGAATTTAAGAGCCGTGAGGTGATGATGCAGCTGTACAAAACCTTGGTAAGGCCACATTTGGAGTACTGTGTGCAATTCTGATCACCTCATTTTAGGAAGGATGTGGAGGCTTTGGAAAAGAGATTTACCAGGATGTTACCTCGAATGCAGAGTATGTCTTAGGAGGAAAGGTTGAGGATGCTCGGCCTTTTCGCATTAGCACGGAGAAAGATGAGGGGCGACTTGATAGAGGTTTATAAGATGATCAGGGGAATAGATAGAGTAGACAGTCAAATATTTTTCCCCAGGTGGAACAAACCATTACAAGGGGACATAAATTTTAGGTGAATGGTGGAAGATATAGGCGGTATGTCAGATGTAGGTTCTTTACCCAGCGAGTAGTGGGAGCATAGAATGCACTGCCTGTGGAAGTAGTTGAGTTGGAAACATTAGGGACCTTCAAGCGGCTATTGGATAGGTACATGGATTATGGTAGAATGATGGGGTGTAGATTAATTTGTTCTTAATCTAGGACAAAAGTTCAGCACAACATCGTGGGCTGAAGGGCCTGTTCTGTTCTGTATTTTTCTATGTTCTATGTTCTATGCAGTTTCTGAACCTTAACATACGAGTTCCCATTAAACCACACTTTACACGAAAACACAGCTCTCATTCCACGTACAAACAGGCCAAGGAAATACTTGTATTTTTGAAGTAACTGTTCTTCTGTGAGGGACATTTGTTCAGAACCCTTTTCCAAAGCCTGCCTTGGTGGCAACTTTCATGCCCTCTCTGGTCGATTTCCACATCTTTCACCCTGAAACAGCATTTCCCTCTCTCTCTAAGTTCTACCTAGCCCCTCAAACAAAGGTTCTAGAGGGATGGAGTTTAAGACTAGGGAGGTTATTTTGCAATTGTATAAGGTGTTAGTGAGGCCATACCTGGAGTATTGTGTTCAGTGTTGGTATCCTTACTTGAGAAAGGACGTACTGGCACTGGAGGGTGTGCAGAGGAGATTCACTAGGTTAATCCCAGATCTGAAGGGGTTGGATTATGAGGAGAGGTTGAGTAGACTGGGACTGTACTCGTTGGAATTTAGAAGGATGAGGGGGGATCTTATAGAAACATTTAAAATTATGAAGGGAATAGATAGGATAGATGCGGGCAGGTTGTTTCCACTGGCGGGTGAAAGCAGAACTAGGGGACATAGCCTCAAAATAAGGGGAAGTAGATTTAGGACTGAGTTTAGGAGAAACTTCTTCACTCAAAGGGTTGTGAATCTATGGAATTCCTTGCCCGGTGAAGCAGTTGAGGCTCCTTCATTAAATGTTTTTAAGGTAAAGATAGATAGCTTTTTGAAGAATAAAGGGATTAAGGGTTATGGTGTTCGGGCCGGAAAGTGGAGCTGAGTCCACAAAAGATCAGCCATGATCTCATTGAATGGCGGAGCAGGCTTGAGGGGCCAGATGGCCTACTCCTGCTCCTAGTTCTTATGTTCTTATGTTCTCTCAGGTTCACAGATTTGAATTTATTATCATTAGCATGGCTGATTGCCACTCCTGTTTATACAAAAGAACAAAGTGCCATTTACATGCCACTAACCTTCCATTGGTGGATACATAGGTCATCAATCTCTGTGATGGACACATGGCTGGTCAAACAATGTTGTCCCAAATGACAATGGATCTTGGGCGGATCATCCTGGCTGCACCGTGGCATCCCATGTATTCCCAAGAATGAGATTAAGTCTGAATAGGACAAGTTAACTTAGGCGGTGGGCGTGTACCTCTGACTCTGCTGCCAGCAGTCTTTTCCAACCCCTAAATTGCCTGCTGCATCTTGGACCCCATTTCTGGACCCAAGTCCCTAATATCTCCCTGTTATGGTACACCCCACCGTGACGTGTTTTGCAGCAGTGGAGGCAGCCTGCCGTTGACTGTTGGCAAAATTGTCCGGTCCCGCCACTGTCAACAGGTTTCCCCATTTTTCCCATTGTTCACAGTCGGCGAGTCCAGAAAATCTCACTGCTGAGAACACTATCTGTGTTCCATTGGTTCAGTTTGTAAGTTCTCTATTTCCACACAGACAAATGTGTGTCAATAAAGCAAAATACACTGGACCCACAATTGGCAAACTCAGCAACAATCTCAAATGCAAATTGATATTGAAATGTAATTTTCCTCCCAATATATTCAATAACTGTCAGTTCTGATGAAGGATGAGCATCCTGATTTCAGCCCTGGGTCAGTTCAATTTGATTTAAGCTGAATCTGAGGCCATTATTCAGACAGATCTGAATCTGTTTATATCGAACTTTATTCACCCTTATCGATTGCAAAAGACAGAATTCCAAATGAGGAATGAAATAATATCAAAGTACAACTTTGCTGTTATTCCGCCATTAGAAATTTTCTCATCCCTTTCTTCATCCCTTTTCCAAACTCACTTGCGTATTCAGTCATTTCCTACGTGTACACATTTTAAAATCAATTTTGGTGAATGCTAATGATGGTTGTGATGAAGAATGGGAGTGCTGTATAATGGAATTCTCCTCACCTTTGGAACTCCAATGTTGTCAACAAGCCCTCTCAATTGAGAGATTTGCAAGAGTAAAATTTCCCTTATCCCAAACAGTAAAAAACAGTTCTCAATTTATCACATTTGTGATTTATTCAAATCAAAATTGCTAAATTAGCACTCCATGGGGAGGTGGCCTGAGGGCGGCAAGGTGAGACAATGGCTAGCACTGCTGCCTCACATCGCCCTGGATCCAGATTTGATTCCGGCCTTGGGTGACTGTGTGGAGTTTGCACGTTCTCCCAACGTCTGCCTGCTTTTTCTCTGGGCGTTTCGGCTTCCTCCCACAGTCCAAAAAGGTGTAGCATAGGTGGTTTGGTCATTCTAAATTGCCTCTCAGTCTGCAAAGATGTGCAAGTTAGATGGGGTTCCCAGGACAGGGCGGGAGAGTGAGTCTAGGCTGCGTGCTCTTTCAAAGGGTTGGTGCAGTCTGGATGGGCTGAATGGCCTTCTTTTGCACTGTAGGCATTCCATGGAAAAGAGTCAAACCAGTTTGGCATTAGCTAGGTTCAGCCAGTAAGAAGTTGCAATTTCTTTTTTTTAATAAATTTAGAGTATCCAATTCATTTTTTCCAATTAAGGAGCAATTTAGCGTGGTCAATCCACCTACCCTGCACATCTATGGATTGTGGGGGAGAAACCCACACAAACACGGGGAGAATGTGCAAACTCCACATAGACAGTGACTCAGATCCGGGAGCAAAACTGGGGCCTCGGCACTGTGAGGCAGCAGTGCTAAGCACTGCGCCATCATACTGTCTAGAGGTTGCAATTTCAATCCAATAAACCTGGATTGTATTGAACCAAGAATTTGAAAATGTGAACCAACAGTTCAAACTCATCCTTCTGCACATAACTTGCAATGGCTGCCTCCTTAGCGTTAATATAAAAGTCCCTCAGGGCACTTTTGTGGTTATGTTGCTGGACATACCATGCATAGTATCTCACGCCTCAATAACTCAAGGATGAGGGGGAAACTCAACCACAGCATTAAAATTTCTGATCCAGCTCATAATTCACTTCTTTATTGAAAACCAACTTTATTCCCAGCCACTGAAAGGAAAATAATTATTTGCGGGTTGCTCTGTTGGCAGGATCCTTCACCCCGCCGGCAGTGCACCCACGCCCAGGTGTTTCCTGATGGCATTGCCCACAATGGGAAACAACATTGTTCAGCTGCGGGAACGAAGAATCCCACTGCCAGCGAGGGTGCGCCACGCAGGAAAACAGAACTGGCGTGATGGAGAATCACACGCATAGTGAAAATAAAACAAAAGGAGAGGGAGGGGGGGAAGAGCATTTATATGGCATTTTTCACAACCTCAGAACATTTCAAGATATATCACAAATAAGAAAGGATTTCAATTGAAGTGATTATTATGTCGGTGGCATTTCTGAACAAGAAGTTCTCATGAACAGCGCTAAGTTACTAACCAAGGGCAACACGGTGGCGCAGTGGTTAGCACTGCAGCCTCACGGCCCCGAGGTCCCAGGTTCAATCCCGGCTCTGGGTCACTGTCCGTGTGGAGTTTGCACATTCTCCCCGTGTTTGCGTGGGTTTCGTCCCCACAACCCAAAGATGTGCAAGGTGGGTGGATTGAACTCGCTAAATTGTCCCTTAATTGGAAAAAATGAATTGGGTACTCTAAATTTTTTTTTAAAGTTACTAACCAAGAAAAACTTTCTGATGATGGATCACAGGGCTGAAAAATTTTCTCTTCATGGATTGTACCTAACCTGCTAAGTATTTTCAGCACTTTTTAACGTTCGGTTACCTGAGCACTACTGAAGAAGGTGACAAGCTTTTGTCTTACACCCACCAGGATAGCTCGCAAGAGATTACCAGCAGTAATAAGGGATTGTTGGAGGCATTGCCATGGAAAATGCAGCACGGAAGAGTTAACTGCCCAGCTTTCTTCAAAGTCAAATCGGGCAGGTTAACTCTGATTGGTCAAGGCATTGCCCTGGGGAATGAACATTTGCCTCTTGTGAACAGTAGAAGAGAAATGCTGCATGAAATGGTCTGCCAATTTTTGGAGATGCAGTGCCTACATGTGCAAGACAAAAAGCTTTGATTGCATTTTTTTCTTTCAGCAATAGTTGTTTATGCCTGACTTGAAGGGAGAGAAGCCACCTCTGTCTTCATATTGCACTTTCTGCTGTCTGCCGCCATGTACCAGTGCTCACACTCATTCTTCTGAACCTTTAAATCTACCTCTTTGACCACAAACTCGGTCATTCCCCTGTCTCTCCCCTTTGGTGTAAAGCACTTTGGATATTATCACAAATGTTATATAAATGGAAGATCTTCCTCATGGTGGCACAACACAAGGGACCCGGGTTCACTTTGGGTGACTGTCTGTGTGGAGTTTGCACTTTCTCCCCATGTCTTGCGTGGGTTTCCTCTGGGTGCTCAGGTTTCCTCCCACAGTCCAAAGACGTGGATTTAATTGGATTTGCCATGCTACATTGTTGCTTAGTGTCCAAAGATTAGGTGGGGTTATGGGCTTGCAAGGATAGGGCGGGGGAGTGGGCCTAGGTACAGTGCTTTTCCGGAGTGCAGTGCAGACTCGATGCAGGGATTCTGTGATTCTATAATCCATCATTGATGCCACCTCTTGTCAAGCAGCTTGTAAAATATGAAGTGATTCGCCACTGCAGAAACATCCAACGAAGTAGCATGTAAACAGCCTGAAAAAATATGACATTACCATTGGGGTTGTGTTGAATTAAAACAAATTATGAATACATCACTTTACATTTACAGTCTCTCCAGAATTCTGACTTTGTGCCCCCTATTCTCCAAACCCCCCCCCCCCCCCCCCCACCCCCCGGGGGCTAGGAGGGGCGTGCCGAATGACGCGGCCAGCGCACCTAATGACATCAGCCGTGCATGCGCAGATTGGCCGGCTGCAACCCGCGCATGCGCGGCAGACGCCACGACGGCTGACGGCTCATACCCGCGCATGCGCGGTTGCCGTCTTCCCCACCGCTTCCCCGGAAGACGTGGCGGCTTGATCTTGCGGGCCGGAGGAGGGGAAAGACTGCGTCCCTTTGAGACGCCGGCCCGATGATCGGTGGGCACTGATCGCTGGCCAGTCCCCTCCCGAGCACGGTCGTGGTGCTCACTCCCCTCTCCGTCTCCCACCAGCCCCATACTCACCTTTGGCGCGCTGTTCACGCCGGCAGCGACCAGGTGTGTTTGCCGCCGGCGTGAACTGGTCGGGAACGGCAGGCCGCTCGGCCCATCCGGGTCGGAGAATCGCGGTCGCCGTGAAAACCGGCGGCCCACGATTCTCCGAGCGGCATGTCGCAAAACACGACACGCTGTTTTGGGGGGGAGGGGGGTTGGGAGAATCGAGGGGGGTGCCAGTGCAGCCCTCCCGCGATTCTCCCACCTGGCGTAGGAGCGGAGAATGGCGCCTTGTGTGTCCCAGCTGAATGGAGAATTTTGCAATTATATCAGAGAGAAATATCTAACTGCATCACCTCAATCAGCAAGAGGAAAGGACGGAACACTCCACATACGATGGAAGATCACATCCTGTTTGAATACAATCTGTGAATCCAAGCTATTCGTCTTAAAATGAAATGCAAAGAACATGCACACAGTTGGCAGGGATGACAGAACATTCTCTAATGGTGTTTCTTCACTTTTTATGATGAGCTTTAAACCCATTTAATTTACACGACCTGCTCAGCTTCTCTACATTACTTGGAAAGTTACTGCATCAAGGCACAAATTTAATTATATTCAAAAACATGAATTAGCAACATTGTTTATTTCATAGCAATGCATAAATTATAAGCAAACACTCAACAGTTTCTTCAAGTCTGTAAAATTCAATGATTTGCAATACAATATATGAGGCGCAGCTTGTTATAATTTCCCTTGAAGGATTTCAGCATGAGATCACGAGAAGGGAAATATAGAATCATAGAATTTACAGTTCAGAAGTAGTCCGTTCGGCCCATCGAGTGCACCGGCCCTTGGAAAGAGCACACTAATTTAGCCCACGCCTCACGATGGATTGGCATACCAAACCTTTACAATGCCTATGGATCAAAAGAGAAATTTAATTAAAAACATCAATTCGTTGAATAGTTACATTCTTTCTGTGAGGCGAAAGAATATAAATAAAACAAAGATATTTGAAGGATAACTAAATAACGAGTAAGTAACGTAAGAAGTAACAAAATAACACTTCAGCGCTGCTCTGAAATTTTTTTTAAAAATAGATGCCTTCACTCGAATGTGGTCGTGACAAATGGCAAACTCACAGACAGGATCTTGCACTAAGAAACATCAGCAGAAAGTAAAATGTAATTGCTGCTGGCCTTTGGGTTTTCTTGTTGCTGTTGGAAAAGATTCCAAAGTTTTGAAGGTTCAGCAGCCACTGTCAAAAATGGTTTCCCACCAACCCTTTCTCTTGGACTAACTGCCAGGTCCCCAAAGGCTCTTTGGCACCTGAGCCCATACCTCCACCCTATCTCCGCAACCCAACCTAACCATTTTGAACAATAAGGGCAATTTTTAGAATGGTCAATACCGAACCTGCAAATCTTTGGATTGTGGGAGAAAACTGGAGCACCCAGAGGAAACCTACGCAGACACAGGGAGAACGTGCGGTCTCCACACAGACAGTGACCCAAGCAGGAATTGAACCTGGGACTCTGGTGCTGTGAAGCAACAGTGCTAACTACTTTGCTACCGTGCCGGGGGTTGTTGCAATATGCCTTAAACGGACAGCAACATGACGCCACCCACCACTGTCAAGAAGCACAGGTAGTTTAAGTGATCGACATTTGTGTTGCTAAATATGATAAGTAAGTTACACATTTAAGTGGGTTGACTTTCGTGTTTTTGTGTAGGAAAGGGAAAACTCTAGTTAGATTTATGTGAGACAAATGTATTCATGTGCTTTTCAGTTATAACTGTGTTTCCATTGCGTTGAGAGAGTGTAAAGTCAGTAAGAGATAGGGGAAAGAATGAGATATCCTTTAGCCACCAGGGTTAACTTTATGGAAAAAGCAACTTTGAATTTACTTTTAACTGGAAGCCAGAGTAGAGGGAGCTTTGCTGGGAAGGAGAGAACATCTCTCATAGCATTGCTGGAAGAAAAGCCATACACTGGACTAAGGAACAAGAAAGCAAGTACCAGAAATTTAAAGAACAGCTAGTTCAGGAAACCACAGAAATGAAGAGAAGTTTCCAAGAAGGGGTTGCTTCAGTGAAATCCCAATGAAAAGTGGTGGGAGTAGAGATTCCCGCCACCAACGAACGGTGCAAAGCCGAGGAGCACGCGGCTGGGGAACCGAAGAGTCCAGCCTGAGGTATCTACGCTGCTTGCAAGGAAATGCAGCCCAGAGAGTTGCTTTGTTTTGGAGGTTTGAACTATAATAAATTTTAAAACATTCAATGAATGCTGTTAGTTGGCGCTCTGTAGTTGGGGGCCAGGAGAAGTCCTGAAGACGTTTGGTAGCTCTGTGCCATTAGAGCTCAGGAGAAATCTTGGGAGCTGAGGAGGTGACAGAAGAATCATAGAATTACTACAGTGCAGAAGGAGGCCATTAAACCTCCAACCCTGAAAGAGTACTCTACCTAGGCCCACTCCCCACCCTATCTTCACAACCCAGTAACCACACCTAACCTTTGGACACTAAGGGACAATTTGGCGACCATTCCACCTAATCTGCACATTATTGAATTTTGGGAGGAAATCGGTAAACCCGGAGGAGACCCACGCAGACAGACGGAAAATGTGCAAACGCCATCGGAATCGAACCTGGGTTCCTGCCGCTGTGAGGCAGCAATGCTAACCACTGTGCTACTATGCCTGCCTTAGGTCCCATGCTGCAAAGTCCTGGGAGTCATTTATAGCTTGGTGTAGCTGGAAGATTGGGGCTATGTGAAGCCCCAGCAGCAGTGCCAGCCCAGCGAAGCTAGGCAGCTATTACAAAACTGCAATGACATCAAAAAGTAGATGGAGTGTAGACTCAGAAATCCAGGGGAGCGATGTCTTGGGGGTGAAGCTGAAACCCGGCGGGGGGAGGGCGGGGGGGGGGGGGGGGGGGTTCCCTCATGAGAGCGGCCAAATTTCAATGAGTTTGGATGTTTGGCTGATTCACAGAGTGGGATTTTCTGGCCCACATCGCTGGCGGGATCTTCCAGTCTCTCCAAAGCTGACCCCCACCAGGGATTTCCCAGCGATGGGATGGGCGAGCTACCAACAGCCAATGGTGAGCCTACTCTGCCACAGGAAATTCACCGTGAATGTGGAGAGGGGTGTAAGTGGAAAATTCCAGTCAAAGTGTTTACTGATATAGGTACGTTGCTGAGAAATCTAAGGGATCTGTCTTGTTCGCCTTTGCAATTATTGTACAATGTGGGGTGTTTGGGCCCAGTTTCCCTGTTATGTTCACATTTGCCTCTTATAAATGTTAGAGTATAGGATAGATATTGTAAAATGTTTTATTTTTTGATCTGGCGGCAAAAGGTTTATTTTTTGTTTATCCAAAGCCTGTGGAATCTTATGGCTTTTTCTTCTTTGCAAATGTCTTGGGCTGGATTCTCCATCCAGCACGCCGGCGGGATGCTCCATTTCGCCGGCTGGTCAATGGGGTTTCCCATTGTGAAGCAGCCCCAAGCTGTCCCTGGGCTGTTGGCAAAATGGAGCATTCCGACGGCAGAGAATCCAGCCTCCTGAATCTCAAACTTTGTCCTCTTTGAATGAAAGTTTACTGGTCCCCAACTGAATCAGCTCAAATGTTGGAGGTCAGGTCCAGGATCATAACACTTAGAATACAAATGTTTGCAATATCATTGCAGAAATAATAGAATCACAAGCTCTTGTTCAGTGTATTTTTGGCACTTTATAATTCTTGTACCCATTAAAAAAAAAGTGTTCAAGTTGATTTCTTAAAAGAGACGAGATAAGCATTCAATGTCAGAATCCCCATTAAATGTATTTAGTGATCAGGGAGATTAAATGCCCAATGGAATAACTCATTGTCGAAAGTACATCTTATCTCCCACATGCAGGTTTCAATCAAAATTCTGTTATGTTTCAAAGTCTTAAAGCTCCACATTCAACCTGCCGTTGAGAGGTCAGCTCAGCTGGCCAGCACGGTTATAAATACAAAGTATTACATGTTTCATGAATAATGAGAATTCTATGTACCAATTAGCTTTTGAAATAATCACAGAGAGTAGATTATTATCAGCCCTTTGGGACTGATTGTAAAAGAGGCAAGGTCAACATGGTTTGAACTTTTATGGATCGGCTAATTTGTCTGGGGTGCTACTTGTTAATCAATGCCAACAAGGCAGCCAGGCGACCTGCACACTGCCAATAAATGAGTCCTGCAGGTCAATTGCATCTCATTGCCAGATGCAGCTTCAGTGAAATGGGTCACCACCTTTTATATTTTTTTCAACTTTGCATCATTATATTTGAGAAGGGGAAGCAAAACATTTCACTTGCATAGCATCTTCAATGACCAACTGACATCCCACAGCACTTTGCAGCCAGTGAATGACTATTTTTTTAAAGAGTTGCTGCATTGGAATGTAGGGAATGCCTGTCAGCAAACTCCCTCAACAACAATACGATAACGGTCAGATCATCCAAATCTGTCGTGTTGATTGAGGGATAAATATCGGCCAGGGCACTGCCGATAATTCACCTGCTCTTTGAAATAGTTATATGAACTTTTACATTTACCTGAGAGAGCAAACAGGGCTCGGGTCTCTCCTTAATATCTAATCTGAAAGACAGTACCCCTAACACTGCAGCACTCCCTCAGAACTGCAGTGTCATCCCAGATTGTTGCACTCACAATCCATAACCTTCTGCTCAAAGATAAGAGTGCTGTCAAATGAGCCATAGTTGACCGAGTTTCTTTAAAATAGAGGGTCATTAGCTCTTTACAAACATTTTACCCTGACAGTAGTTATTTTCCATTTCATCTGGTTCAATCAATATCGCTTCCTCATAGAATCATAGAATCCCTGCAGTGCAGAAGGAAGCCATTCGGCCCATCGAGTCCGCATTGACCCTTCGAAAAACCACCCTACCTAGGCCCAATACCCCACCTCTCTATAACCCCTCCCAACCCTTGGACACTTTGGGGCAATTTTAGCATGGCCAATCCACTTAGTTTGCACGTCTTTGGACTGTGGGAAGAAACCCACGCAGGCATGGGGAGAAAGCGCAAACTCCACACAGTCATCTGAGGTCAGAAAAGTCCCTGGCACTGTGAGGCAACAGTGCAAACCATTGTACCGTGCCACCCTTCTGAAAATCATTTATGCCGCCCAAACTGCTTCACTGGATAATGTAAGGATATTGTACCGCACAATTTGGATTTGCTCATGTGCGAGATGATTTTGTTGTTTTGTTTGTTTCTCTTTTTCTTTAATGTGAATGTTTGACATGGAGTGAAATTCTGAGTTTCGTTTAATGCCAGAATTCCACAAAACACTTTAGGTTTATCCCATACCGCCGGAGACAGAGAAATTCCGAGTTCACGATTTAGATCAAAGGAAATTAAAGAGCAGAGGGAAAGAAGACAGAAAATGGAGAGGGGAAAGCGGGAAAGGAAAAGAGAAGAGAATGAAAGATAGATGGGAACAGGAAAGAAGAAGGAAGGGTATGAAGAAAGCAGACAAAAGAATAGGCATGGTGAGTGGGCAGGGAAGGAGATGAAGGAAATTGCCAGGTAAGAACACGGAAAGTAGAATAGACAAACTGAAGGAGGGGGGAACAAAAAAAGGGTGCGGGGAGCTGGAGAGTGTGGTGAATGTGATTCACAGTATATATAGTTGCCAATATCACTCCATGTATATGTGTTCGTTATCTACCCGTTGTAAGATCAATGCTGTATATAGTTGCCAATATAACTCCGCGTATATATGTTCACTATCCACCATTGTAAGTGCTGTTGCACTATCCGACCACCAGGGGGAGTCGCTCTGGGAGTACGTGAGAGTTTGTACTGGGCTCCTCCCTTGGCTCCGCCCAGGACTCCTCCCCCTGGGACTGATGTATAAAGATCAGTGCCTTAGAGCCAGCCTGCCAGTTCATCTGAAGTTCAATGACGAATAGGCTGGCTCTGTTGTAAGTGTATTAAAGCCTATGTTCAGATCCAACTACACATGTTCGCTGAATTGATGGTTCCATCAGAGGTCAAGAGAGGATATGGCAAGAGGAGAGCTGGTGAGAGAATCTATGACAAGAATGCTGCTTTGGGCGGGTTGTTTCAAATCATTTTCCTGCTGAATTTTTTTTTTTTTTTTTTTAATTTTTTAGATTACCCAAATTTTTTTCCAATTAAGGGGCAATTTAGCGTGGCCAATCCACCTACTCTGCACATTTTTGGGTTGTGGGGGCGAAACCCACGCAGACACGGGGATAATGTGCAAACTCCACACGGACAGTGACCCAGAGCCGGGATCGAACCTGGGACCTCAGCGCCGTGAGGCGGTTGTGCTAACCACTAGGCCACCGTGCTGCCCATTTTCCTGCTGAATTGATGTAAATGCCCCTAAATCCAAATATATAATCAACATGTAACAGCATTCTATATCGCCAAAAAACACCTTCTCAGTCTGTCTCTCTCCTTTCTTGCTCTATTTTCTTTATTCCATTGTGCAGCTGATACCCTGTTTTGCTGACTTCTTATTTATTTCTCTCTCTTGTTCTGCAAGACTTTCCAGCTCTTACATCAATCTACATATCTGCCACACATGTTTTATTTTTCCTGGATCTATTTCTTACCCTGCTTAAGGCCTCAGATATTGAGGAAATTGAAATCTGTTTTTATTTTAAATCTCCTTTCATGTCGGGCACTCTCCAACAAGGATTGAACCAAGTCAATAAATCTCAGCCAAACCTATCTGAGATAAATTTTCAGGAGAAAACTGCTTATCATAGAATTTACAGTGCAGAAGGAGGCCATTCAGCCCATCAAGTCTGCACCTGCTCCTGGAAAGAGCACCCCACCCATGGTTAATACCTCTACCCTATCCCCATAACCCAGTAACCCCACCCAACACTAAGGGGAATTTTGGACACTAAGGACAATTTATCATGGCCAATCCACCTAACCTGCACATCATTGGACTGTGGGAGGAAACCGGAGCACCGGGAGGAAACCCACGCACACACGGGGAGGACGTGCAGGCTCCGCACAGACAGTGACCCAAGCCAGAATCGAACCTGGGACCCTGGAGCTGTGAAGCAATTAGAACATAGAACATAGAACAGTACAGCACAGAACAGGCCCTTCGGCCCTCGATGTTGTGCCGAGCAATGATCACCCTACTTAAACCCACGTAACCCGTATCCCAACAATCCCCCCCATTAACCTTACACTACGGGCAATTTAGCATGGCCAATCCACCTAACCCGCACATCTTTGGACTGTGGGAGGAAACCGGAGCACCCGGAGGAAACCCACGCACAATTGCGCTATCCACAATGCTACCGTGCTGCCCCTATGTTTAGATTCTTGCAGCAGCTCAAGAAGGTAACTCACCACCACCTTCCGAAGGGAAACTGGGGATGGCCAATAAATGCCACTCCTGCCGTTGATCAGGCACATTTGTAGCTTGTAAATTGTTAAGATTAAACATTGTGGCAAAATTCTGGGATATGTTAACAGCACCATCCAAGGAGCCATGCATAACCTTCATTAGTATTTTTATTATCGGATACCATCCAATTTACATAATTTAGATTTTAAAAATGAACCTACTCTCAGTTAATAAATCAGATTCAACTCCAGTTCTAATTACTTTCCAAAATGATAGTTCTTTGAACTCCATTCCTTGAATTGTTTTACTCAACATCAGACTTAATGAAGTGGAAACTTTGAAAGTCCTTTGGAGTGAAGTGATTACAATTATCATTTCACGCTTTTGCTTAAAAATTAATATAGATGTTCAATTGCTCAAAGCTATCAGGAAGCAGTGCCTATCAATCATGGAAATTCACCTTCAACTGGTCAACAAAAGAAAGTGACCAACAACACATCAATGTGATTTAAGTCACACGACCCCTCCATTTATCTCCCCTGATCAAAGAAAGCAATGAATGGATAAAGCCTCAATCGTATTTCCAAACTCCTACGAAAAGTCATCATGGTTCTCAATGCCATTTCTTTCTCCTTTGTTGGTGTTGGCAAAGTAGAGTCTAATCATGTGAATCCCAGTGCATCTGCAATGGGCCAGTTTTGAATCTCCCATAATTTTCATCTGTCACATGTTGAATCCTCTCTCCTACTTCTTGAACAAGGTGACCAAGGCTATATTGTCCATTCTATTCATAGTCATACAGTACAGAAACAGCCCGTCGTAGCGACAATAACTAGTCTTACTTACCAGCACTTATCCCATATCCTTAAATGTGATAGTGCTTCAAGTGCTCATCCGAGTGGCTTTTAAAAGGTTGTTAAAGTTTCCAGCCTCCACAGCAATGCATTCCAGATACTCAACACCCTCTGAGTGAAAACGTTTTTCACTAATCCCCTTAGAATATCCTGCCCCTCACTCTCAAACTTGATGTGTTGGCTAAGCTGGGTCTATGTGGACTGCGTTTTCTGCATTGTAGAGAGAGACAGGCTTCCAACACTTGATAAGATGCAGCACGATTTTATTTAACATCTAACTATATTACATGCTTAACTGTGGGTTGACACTATGCTGATTTGCCTGGAGACCTGAGGCTAGCCTGACCAGACTAACTGACTACCACATGGTGTTTATACTAGCTGCTGCTCACGAGCTCTGACTGTCTCAGAGGCTGGATCCTGAGAGAGCGGGAAAACTGGTGCCCTCTGGCTTTATCGTAGTCGTGTCCTGTCTGGTGATTGGCTGCTGTATTCTGTGTGCTCACCAGTGATCCTGTGTGTCAATCACTGCCTGTCTGCACTCCATTATATACATGGATGTATATTATGACAAAACTCTCTCTTTCTAAGGGCTGGTGCAGACTCATTGGGCCAAATGATCTCCTTTTGCACTGTAAATTCTATGATGCTATGATATCCCCTCTTGTATTGACCCCTCAACCAAGGGGAGCAGCTGTTTCCTATTTACCTTGTCCAAATCCGCCACGATCTTATACACCTTAATTATTTACCCCCTCAGCCTTCTGCTCTAAAGAAAACAATCCATGCCTATCCAGTCTCTCCATATAGCTGAGACGCTCCATCCGAGGCAACATCCTTGTCAATCTTCTCTGTACCCCTCCAGTGCAATCACCTCTTTCCTCTAGTGAGGTGACCAGAACTGTACACATTACCCCAGCTGTGGCCTAACCAACATTTTATACAGATCCAACATAACCTCCTTGCTCTCATACGCCATGCCATGACTGCTAAAGGCAAATGCTGCGTATGCTTTCTTAGGTACCCTATTCACCTGCTCTGCTGCCTTCAGGGATCTGTGAACAAGTACCCCAAGATCCATCTGTTCCTCTGAGCTTCCTAATGTCCAATCATTGTCATAATAGGGGGCAGCACGGTAGCATTGTGGATAGCACAATCGCTTCACAGCTCCAGGGTCCCAGGTTCGATTCCGGCTTGGGTCACTGTCTGTGCGGAGTCTGCACATCCTCCCCGTGTGTGTGTGGGTTTCCTCCGGGTGCTCCGGTTTCCTCCCACAGTCCAAAGATGTGGTTAGGTGGATTGGCCGTGCTAAATTGCCCTTAGTGTCCAAAATTGCCCTTAGTGTTGGGTGGGGTTACTGGGTTATGGGGATAGGGTGGAGGTGTTAACCTTGGGTAGGGCGCTCTTTCCAGGAGCCGGTGCAGACTCGATGGGCCGAATGGCCTCCTTCTGTGCTGTAAATTCTATGAATCTATGAATAATATACACCAATATAGCATGGTGCAGACACACACTGATGGACACACACAGGGACCAATCAACATGTACAAACACCGCAGCCAATCACCAGTTAGAATACACACACTATAAAGGCAGAGGGCACCACGGTTCCCACTCATTCTGGGTGCTGCCTCTGAGTGTAACAGGAACTCATTCAGCCCAGCACAGACCTACAACACGTGCTGAGAGAATCAACTGGTTCGGACAAGGCTTAGGTCTCTAGTTTAAATTAGCATCATTTAGACCCACAGTCATTGTGTGTTAGTTAGTTAGAAGTAGTTAATAAAATTGAGTTGAACCTTCATCAGTGTTGGAAGTGTCTGTTCATCTCTCAAGCCTACACTAGCCAACACTTCATGGTACCAGGAGTTGAGGGATGCTCGCACTTCTGAGGCCTACCTTTCAGTGATCTGCCTTCCACCAGTCTTGCACCATCCTACAGAATGGACCCCTTTCGTCCGCCGCCGCCTCTCCGCATTGCAGGGAATCTGGGCTCCAACTGGAAAATTTTCAAGCAGCGCTTCCAGCTGTACCTTGAAGCCAGGGACCTGGAAGCTGCCTCGGACGCACGTAAGATTGCTCTCTTCCTCTTCACAGCCGGTGACCACGCTCTGCACATTTACAACTTGCTCACCTTCGATGAGGGGGAGGACAAATCGAAGTTCAAGACCATAATTCTGAATTTCGACAACCACTGCGCGATCGAGGTCAATGAGAGCTTCGAGAGATACATGTTTCAGCAGCAAACTCAGGGTAAGGACAAGCCTTTCCAGTCCTTTATTACCTCCGTGTCCTTGCGCAGTCCTGCAATTATGGGTCCACCTCTGACTCCGTGCTCCGTGACCAGATTGTTTTTGGTGTTCAATCTGAGCCCCTGCGCCAGCAGCTACTAAAAGTAAAGCAGCTCACTCTCTCCATGGCCATTGAGATCTGTGTACTTCATGAACATGCCTCCATGCGCTACTCAAGCATCCAGGCTGCTGAAACGGCGGGGCAAGCCCCTTACGAGGCAGAACGGGTCCAAATGATTAAATCTCTTCAGGCTCTGGATCTGAACGATGGGCGGTCCGCGCTTTTCGCGGAGTCCCGTGCTCACACGCAGCGAGCGTGCTGACGTCATGGACAGCTTCGCGCAGGTGTCGCAACGCTGGATCGCCCCATGCATGCGTGGTGGTATGATGAATGTCCCGACGCTCCGGCGTGCGGCAACTACGGCTCCGCCCACTTAAAGCGGCAATGTCCCCCGAAGCCCCGACGCTGCCTGCAGTGTGGTAAACGAGGCCACTAAGCTGCAATGTGCAGATCTTCCATGCCTGCTGTTTTTCGAAGGTCCACCCAGCCCCACAGAGATGTCAGGGCTATCCAGCCTGCCATCAATGAACCTACTCTAGACCTTGATTCCGACTGTGCCTGCAATGACCCACAGGTCCCATTCCAAATCGGCGTTGTTTCTACTAACAGGATGTCCCCCAACCGTGGCACTGAACCTGTCCACGTCCACAGCATCAGCCAGGGTGATGAGTTGTGTGCCACCCCTGTCAGGTTCCACCTGGACACTGGCGCTTCTGCCAATCTCATCTCGTCGTCTGATTTTCGCAAGCTCTGCATACAAGCTGCTGTCCTGCCGTCTGCGTGTAAATTGCTGGACTACAATGGCAATGCCATCGCCACCAGCGGCTCCTGCCGCCTTGAAGTGACACATCGTGCTCACACAGTCATTCTCCCGTTCGAGATTGTTGCTGCCTCAAAAGCCTCCTTGCTTGGTGCGCAGGCATGCAAGCTGCTCCACTTAGTGCAGAGAGTACACTCTCTCTCTTCAAGCGATGTGTCTACATCCTTTGACACAGACTTCAGAGCGCAACTCGACTCCATTATCCAGTAATACCATGTTTTCGAAGGCATGGGCACGCTCCCCTACACGTACAAAATCTTACACAAGCCCAACTCCACGCCTGTCGTTCACGCACCTCGCAAAGTCCCAGCGTCCCTCAGGGACCGCCTAAAGAAACAGCTCCAGGACCAAGGAGTCATTTCTAGGGTCACGGAACCCACAGACTGGGTAAGCTCCATGGTCTGCGTCAAGAAGCCGTCCGGCGAGCTGCGGATCTGTATTTATCCTAAAGATCTAAATCAGAATATCATGGGGGAGCACTACCCGATTCCGAAACGTGAGGAGCTCACGTCCGAGATGGCCCACGCTAAACTATTCTCAAAACTGGATGTCTCGAAGGGTTTCTGGCAGATGCAACTAGATGAGTCAAGCAGGAAGCTGTGTACGTTCAACACACCCTTTGGCAGGTTCTGCTACAACTGGATGCCATTCGGCATCA
Source organism: Scyliorhinus canicula (assembly GCF_902713615.1). Classification (NCBI taxonomy): domain Eukaryota; kingdom Metazoa; phylum Chordata; class Chondrichthyes; order Carcharhiniformes; family Scyliorhinidae; genus Scyliorhinus; species Scyliorhinus canicula. Next base: position 30,679,857 of record NC_052166.1, on the reverse strand, counting down.
TCCCTGAATCTGAAGTTTTCCACCGGATCATGGAGCAGATGATGGACGGGATTGACGGCGTCTGGGTATATGTCGACGACATTAATATCTGGTCAACCACCCCGCAGGAAGACATTGCCCGCCTTCAGCATGTTTTCAGGCACATCCACGAACACGGCCTCCGCCTCAATAGGGCCAAATGCTCCTTCGGCCAGTCAAGTATCAAGTTTCTGGGGATCACATCTCCTACCAGGGGGTGCGTCCGGACGAGGACAAGATTGAAGCAATCACGTCCATGAAGACGCCCGAGGACAAGAAAGCAGTCCTCCGGTTCCTGGGTATGGTGAATTCCTTGGGAAGTTCATCCCGAATCTCTCCTCACACATCACGGCCCTTAGAGACCTGGGGCTGGATTCTCCCCTACCCGGCGGGGCGGGGGGTCCCGGCGTAGCGGAGTGGCGCCAACCACTCCGGCGTCGGACCTCCCCAAAGGTGCGGAATTCTCCGCACCTTCAGGGGCCAAGCCCTCACATTGAGGGGCTAGACCTGTGCCGCAGTGGTTGGCGCCATGCTGACTGGTGCCAAAACTGGCGCCAATGGCCTTTAACGCCCGCCGGCTGGCATCGGGGCTGGCCGAAAGGCCTTCGCCGGTTCGCGCATGCGCCGGTGCGTCAGCTGCCGCTAACGTCACCACTGCACATGCGCAGTAGGGGGGTTCTCTTCCGTCTCCGCCATGGTGGAGGCCGTGGCGACGGCGGAAGAAAATGAGTGCCCCACGGCATTGGCCTGCCCGCCGATCGGTGGGCCCCGATTGCGGGCCTGGCCACAATGGGGGCACCCACCGGGGTCCGATCGCCCCGTGCCCCCCCCCCGGACCGCGGGGGCCTGCTAGCGCTGCCAATCCCACCGCCACCAGAGGTGGTTGAAACCACGGCGGCAGGAGAGGCCTCACAGCGGCGGGGCTTCGGCCCATCACGGGCCGGAGAATCGCCGCAGGGGGCTCGCTCGCCAATCGATGCGGCGTGATTCCCGCCCCCGCCAATTCCTGGGTGGCGGAGAATTCCGCCCCTGATTCGCAAAACCATAGATTTCCGATGGCTCCCTGCTCACGAGCGTGAATGGCAGGAGCTGAAGGCCAAGCTTTCCACGGCCCCAGTGTTGGCCTTTTTCGACCCGACCAAAGAGACCAAAATCTCTACTGATGCCAGTCAGTCGGGGATTGGTGCCGTGCTCCTGCAAAGAGACGAGGCCTCATCATGGGCCTCCGTTGCGTATGCGTCGAGGGCGATGACTCCCACAGAGCAGCGCTATGCGCAAATTTTGAAAGAGTGTCTCGGCCTTCTCACTGGAGTCGTGAGGTTCCACGACTACATCTATGGACTTCCGCAGTTCACGGTTGAAACCGACTACCGCCCCCTTGTAAATATTATCAAAAAGGACTTGAATGACATGACGCCTCGCCTCCAGCATATCCTACTCAAGCTGCGCAGGTACGACTTTCAACTGATCTATACCTCTGGCCTGGACGTTGCCGATGCCCTCTCAAGGCCGATCACAATTCCATGTGATCATGATGGCTTCATTTGCCAAATAGATGCTCATGTTCAGTTTGCAACCTCCCATTTGCCAGCTACGGATGCACGACTGATGCACATTCGCCGCGAGACAGCGGCTGATCCACTTCTGCAGTGGGTGATGCGCCTAATGTCAGACGGGTGGCTCAAGGGCCAATGCCCGCAATTTTACAACGTCCACGATGACCTGCCGGTTGTCAACAGGGTGCTCCTGAAATTGGATCGCATCGTCGTCCCACAAAGCATGCGCCAACTAGTGTTGGAGCAACTCCATGAAGGGCACTTAGGAATCTAGAAGTGCCGCCGCAGGGCCAGAGAAGCCGTCTACTGGCCGGGCATCAATGATGACATCGCCAACGTGGTGCTCAACTGCTCCACCTGCCAGAGGTTTCAACCCGCACAACCACGGGAGACCCTGATGCCCCATGAGCTCATCACATCGCCTTGTACCAAAGTGGGCATCGACTTGTTCCATGCATTGGGCAGGGACTACGTCATCATCATCGACTACTTCTCCAGTTACCCAGAGGTCATCAGGCTGAACGATCTCACATCCTCGGCTGTGATCAGGGCTTGTAAGGAGACATTTGCCGGACATGGCATTCCGCTGACGGTCATGTCAAATAATGGCCCCTGTTTCGCGAGCCAGGAATGGGCCGGCTTCGCCCGACACTACAATTTCGAGCACGTTACCTCCAGTCCCCTATACACCCAATCCAATGGGAAGGCGGAAAAGGGGGTCCACATCGTTAAGAGGCTCCTCTGCAAGGCCGCCGACGCTGGCTCAGATTTCCATCTTGCTCTGCTGGCCTATCGCTCCGCCCCGCTCTCCACCGGCCTGTCGCCTGCTCAGCTGCTAATGAACCGCACCCTCAGAACGACGGTGCCCTCAATTCTTGCTCCCAACCTCGATTATGTCCCCGTGCTCCACCGCATGCACATGTCTCAACTGCAGCAGAAAACGTCCTGTGACTCACGGGCTGCTGACCTTCCCGACATCCATCCACGCGACAAGGTTTGCATCCACCTCCCAGATGGTGGCTGGTCTGCGCCTGCTGTCATTCTAAGGCAGGTGGCCCCCCGCTCCTTCCATGGATCCATTCGGCGCCGCAACAGGCGTGCTCTTCGCCTGGTTCCAGGGTCATCACGGGATCCTCTGACCAGCTCTTCTACTGATCCTGCCATGGACTGTGTGGCGCTTCCGGTCGCTATGCCTGCCTCAGACAGTGCTGCAGCCCTCCCGGCTCCTGAGCCGCCAGCCATTGCCCCACCCTTGAGGCGGTCAACCAGAGTTTGTCACCCACCTCAGAGACTGAAGTTATGAACTCTGTACACATGTGGACTCTCTGAAATGTTACTTTTCTTATATCCTTTATTGTTGCATTCGTTATCCAGTGATTTGTAAATAGATTCGTTGGTTGTTCCAGTTCATGGTAGTCATCTGCACCAGGCACCTTCCTCTGTAAATAGTCTTGTTCCCTATATATAGCTTTGTACATATGTCTTCGCACCTCACACGTAGCTAGGCACATTCTCCACACACCCACACTATTTATTATCACATGCCTAGATCAATATTTTTGATAAAAGGGGGGGATGTCATAATATACACCAATATATCATGGTGCAGACACACACTGATGGACACACACAGGGACCAATCAACATGTACAAACACTGCAGCCAATTACCAGTTAGAATACACACACTATAAAGGCAGAGGGTACCACGGTTCCCGCTCATTCTGGGTGCTGCCTCTGAGTGTAACAGGAACTCATTCAGCCCAGCACAGACCTACAGCACGTGCTGAGAGAATCAACTGGTTCGGACAAGGCTTAGGTCTCTAGTTTAAGTTAACATCATTTAGACCCACAGTCATCGTGTGTTAGTTAGTTAGAAGTAGTTAATAAAATTGAGTTGAACCTTCATCAGTGTTGGAAGTGTCTGTTCATCTCTCAATCCTACACTAGCCAATCATTACATATTCCCTTGTCCTATTTCTTCTTTTAAAGTGCATCACCTCACACCTATCAGGATTAAATACCATCTGCCACTGCTCTTCCCATTTGACCAACCCATCTATATCTTCCTGTAACCAACAAATCTCTTCTTCACTGTTGACCACCCTACCTATCTTGGTGTCATCTGCAAACTTACTCATCATTCCCTCTACATTCTCTTCTGCCTCATTTATACATACAACAAACAAGAAGGGAGCTAGCACTGGTCCCTGTGTTATGTCGCTGGATTCCGCCCTCCAGTTACTCAAAATGTCTTCTACAGCCTGCTATTGTGTCCTATTACCAAGCCAGTTTTGAATCTATCTTGCGAAGCTTCCTTGAATTCCATGTGACTCAACCTTCTCAATCAATCTCCCATGCAGGACCTTGTCAAAGGCTTTGCTAAAATCCAGATAAACTACATCAACTGCACTTCCTTCGTCCACACACTCGGTCACATTATCAAAAAATGTTATCAAATTTGTTCGGCACGACCTCCCTCTGATAAAGCCATGCTGACTATTCCGAATCAGTCCATGCTTTTCCAAGGGGAAATTAATTCTCTCTTTCAAAATTTTCTCCAATAGTCTCCCTACCACTGACGTGAGACTCGCCGGTCTGTAGTTCCCTGGCTTATCTCTACCACACTTCCTGCAAAGTGCTAACCACTGTCAAACAGATCAAGGTCCTCATAGTCCCATCTCCTGAATTCTTTTTTCTTGACAATCTTTATTGTCACAAGTAGGCTTACATTAACACTGCAATGAAATTACTGTGAAAATCCCCCAGTCGCCACATTCCAGCACATGTTTGGGTACACAGTGGGAGAATTCAGAATGTCCAAATTACCTAACAGCACATCTTCCTGGACTTGTGGGAGGAAACCGGAGCATCCGGAGACACGGGAAGAATGTGCAGACTCCGCACAGACAGTGACCCAAGCTGGGAATCGAACCTGGAACCCTGGAGCTGTGAAGCAACGGTGCTACCCACTGTGCTACCGTGCTGCCCTCCATCTTCCTTCTACTGAGTGAAGACCGATGAGAAGTATTTATTTAACACCCTAGCAATGTCCGGTGCCTTCACGTACAGATTTCCCCCTTGGTCTCATAATGGGCCCTATTCTTTCCCTGGTTAACCTCTTCCGCTTAATGTATTTTTAGAATACCTTGGGGCACTCCCAAATCTTATTCGCAAGTCCTTTTTCATGCCTCTTTTTTTCCTCTTCTAATTGTTTTCCTAAATTCCCTCAAGTGACCAAACTATAAAACTTCTGCAAATATCAATCACGAGTCTTCCCTACTTTTAGTTATCATCTTTTTGGTTCAGAAGTTAACCTTGCCACAAAATATTCTGTCATTGGTGACCTCACCGAATTTCAAATGTCTGAAAGTCTGACTCTCCACATCATGGGCGAAATTCTCCCCTACCCGGCGGGGCGGGGGGGTCCCGGCGTAGTGGAGTGGCGCCAACCACTCCGGTGTCGGGCCTCCCCAAAGGTGCAGAATTCTCTGTACCTTTAGGAGCTAGGCCCGCACCGGAGTGGCTCCCGCTCCGCCGATGGTGCCAAAACTGGCGCCAATGGCCTTTGGCGCTACGCCGCCCTGCGTCGGGGCTGGCCGATAGGCCTTTGCCGGTCCGCGCTTTCGCCTCCGCCATGGTGGAGGACGTGGCGGCAGCAGAAGAAAAAGAGTGCCCCCACGGCACTGGCCTTCCCGCCGATGAGTGGGCCCCGATCTTGGGCCAGGCCACCGTGGGGGTGCCCCTCGGGGTCCGATCGGCCCACGCCCCCCCCCCCCCCAGGACCCCGGGGGGGCCTGCTCGTGCCGCCAATCCCGCCGGCACAGAGGTGGTTTAAACCACGTCAGCAGGATTGGCCTGTCAGCGGCAGGACTTGGGCCCATCGCGGGCCGAAGAATCGCCGCGGGGGGCACGCCGATCGGCGAGGCGTGATTCCCGCTCCCCCCGATTCCTGCGTGGTGGAGAATTCCGGCCACGGCGGGGGCGGGAATTACGCCGGCCCCGGGAGATTCCCCGACCCTGCGGGGGGTCGGAGAATTCCGCCCCATGTGTCTCAATACCAAAGAAGTGACATTGAAGACTTGCAGATCTGCAGCCATTAATTCACATTCAGCTCCAAGGTGTTAGCAGGTTTGTGAATTGTCTCCAGATGAGCAGAAGCCCGTTTTCGGTTTCTGTCTCGTATTTTGAAACAACGCCGTTGTTGAACATTTGACAACTGCGCAGTTAATTAATGATGCAAATATCGCCTTTCTGCAACACTCTGTTCCCTAAGGGTTTTCTTGAACAGGAATTGTATAAGAAATCAAAGTGTTTCCCTATGGAAAAGTGAAATGAATGGAAATCTGCTCAGTAATTAAATTAAATGCAACAATTTAGTAATCTAATAGCTGTAAGATACATTAATGGCACGCATAATGCACATTATTGAGTTAAAAATAAACTGCATTAAAAATCACGTGATACAAGATAGCAATGTGTTTAATCATCAGCTTAATATAAATTTATCGTGCGAGCCAAAGCTGTCAGTTCAAGACACTTTGCTCTGCCAACAGCTGTGATAACTCTTGCAGACTTGCAAGCTTTACTTGATATATGTATTATACTTTTTGTTATGTACTGTGGATAAAGCAGAATATTTAGACTCATTCATTCTAGAAAGTATCATTGTTGCATCATTTGGCTTTCTCCGCAGTTAGCAACTTGGATGTGTTTTTGTTTTATTGCTGGTGCCACTCAAAACAATCCAGTAGTTTGTTGGGGAACGGAGTGCAAAAGTCAGCAAGGACCCCCAAAGGAAGACAACGTGATCTGTCGGACTTTCCACGCCCGACTCGGGACATGATAGGTCCGGTAAATCTCGCAAGAGGCCTCTCGTGGGATTTACCGGCCTCATCACGCTTCGCGAGGTCTAACAAAATCTCAGGAGGCTTCGCGATCTGGATCCTGTCCATTGAGGTCGGGACCCAGATTTGCTTACTCAAGTGAACTTGAATATGTCTACGCTGGATCTACCTAGCGACTAGGACCCAATGGCCTCGCCTCGGAGATCCCAAGCGGGCACAGTTTAGAACTGCTTTCCACAAACGTGGACCAGACGTACCAGTACTTGGCGGGAGGTGGGGGGTTGGTCTCCCATTGGGGGGGGTGTCTCCCAGGTGATGAGAGGCCCCTGGCAGCCGGGCTCTGAACAGTGTGGCACCCCGGCATCCCTGATGCCCCTGGGCACCATGGCACTGCCATCCTTGCACACTGGCAGTGCCAGGTTGGTGGTGCCCAGGTGGCATCATGCCTGTGCTGGGGATCCGGCCCCGGGGTGCCCTTCTCTTATGAGCTGGGGTGTGGGAGTGGGGGTGCTTGATGACCCTATTATTGGTGAGTTGGGGAATTGGGTGGGGCCTAGAGAGCGGGGCACCATTTTTAAATGGCACCCTGATCTCCTCCCGCAGGGGTCAGTAGTGCAGGAAATGGGACTATGGATGGGCTTGGCGGGGCATTCCTCACCGAGACCCAGAAACGAAGCAGAGTCCCATTTAATAGCGGGTACATTCTCAGCGCTGCCAGCGGCGGAAAACACCTGGCTAAACACGCTCGACACGGGCCTCTGTTTCATTTCTGTTGGATAGCGCCCAGAACCCTCCCTTCCCGGAATTCATTTACTTTCCCCTTATGATGGAAATGAAAGAGCAAGGGTTAAAATTAAAAGCAGAATAACGCTAAATAATCCACAACCTGTGTCGCTAAGTTGAGGATTACATCTCAAAACTGGTGAAGTATAGTCCCATTTGTCCAAATTCAAATAGTCCAGCCCATCATCTGTCCAAATACGTTATAATGAATCGCCAGATAAAATGTGAATCTAAAGCTGTCGAGCGGTGAGACAATTATGCTATCGCTATTATGACAGCGCTATTAACAATTCCCTAATAAAGTTTTCCCAGGAGCACTGACATTAGCAGCAACCTCAATATAAATAGGGAAACAGTTGGAACGTTTTACTTGTTACTTCAGTAAATAATGGGAAACATTGAAAACACTAATTAACATGTATTTCATAATGCAGCACTGCCTATGCCCAGATGCAGGGCATCATTACCGATCACTGGGCAACATCTGCTGACAATAATTGTTTAACATCTTCTTCATACAGTGTTCCACAGTACTGTGCCTTTTGGTTGTGAAATCTGATGAGAAATCTTGGCCTGACCACACTAAGCAAATTAGTACAACCTTGTATTTCAAATGTCTGTTCTGGTACAGTTCTTTTCTTTTCCCAAACTGATTTCAGCCATTAAATCCTCAAAACACTTGATCATTGGAAATATGGAGATTAGCATCTGAGCCTTAGGAGTGGAGACTTTGATGAACAACAGTTTCCTCCCCACACATTGTCACCCAGGGTATAAATAGATGCAAATGGTATTTTCTCGGAGAATGAGAGGAAGGGGAAACATTAGGTCCACAACACGGAATAATTCCGAGAGCAAGTGTGTCACCTACAACTAGGTGTCATGAGTTAGTTTGTTCCCACTTGGCACATTACCCCTTTTTTTTGTTTTATTTTGTTTTAAATACTTAAAGGATAATAAACTACGAAAGTTTTGATAACATCGAATAAAAATGAGCTGCAAAATTTGTTCCCAGTTTAATTTCATTCTGATGGTCTCTCTGAAGTAGATTGAAAGATCAGTGACTCACTTCTGCTTGTCTAAAGATAAGACTTCTGTCATTGAGAACTCAGTGTCTTGCCAATTGATGATAAAGATGCAACATTTGACATAGACGCAGGGCAAGAAAGTTCACCTCCAGGCTCCTATCTGAAAAGTTACACGCATAACGATAAGTTCTTTATTCAAATTAGTCCATTATAAAAATGTCATGCTGCCAACTTGTCAGTAGTTGTCTCAGCACAGTTGAAATGTTTCTCCATGCCAAGGCACATTGGGCGCGATTCTCCGCTCCCCAGGCCGGGTGGGAGAATCACAGGAGGGCAACTCTGGCAACCCCCGCGATTCTCCCACCCCCCCAAAATGTCGCGTTTTGCGACACGCCGCTCGGAGAATTGCGGGTCGCTGTTTTTCACGACGACCCGTCATTCCCCGGCCCGGATGGGCCGAGCGGCCTGACGTTCCCGACCTGTTCACGCCGGCGGCAACCACACCTGGTCGCTGCCGGCATGAACGTCATGCAAAAGGTAAGTTTGGGGCCTGTGGGGGGGCGGAGAGGGGATCGAGCACCAAGGCCGTGCTCGGGAGGGGACTGGCCCATGATTGGTGCTCACCGATCGTCGGGCTGACGTCTCTAAGAGATGCACTCTTTCCCCTCCGCCACCCCGCAAGATCAAGCTGCCACGCCTTGCAGGGCAGCGGAGGGGAAGACGGCAACCGCGCATGCGGGGGTTGGCGCCGGCCAACCTGCGCATGCGCGTCTGACATCGCTTAGGCGCCGCCGGACTCGTCATTATCGGCGTGCCGCCTTGACACCAGCGTCAAGGCCCGGCAGCCGAGTTCCCCGCACGCCGCTCCTAGACCCCCGGGGGGGGGGGAGGAATAGGGGGCGAGGAGCGGCCTCCGACGCCGTCGTGAAACACTCCGGGTTTCACGCCGGCATCGGCCGTTGCGGAGAATCGCGCCCATTATGTCTGTCATTTGTTTCTGACGCCATTGACAGCTTGCATTTTGCGACTTGCCTGTCCTTGCCTTTTAAGCTTACGAGGGCTTTCGACTAATTGCACATTAGAGTGATTTTACAAAGTCAGCTGAGAATGCTTAAATGTTCGAATAGGGCAATGGGAGAGTCCTGACTTCACGCTTTCTGAGTGTTCCAAGAATTAGAAAATGAAAATATAATAGAGGGCATTCTATCTGCATCAGCCGCTCTGAATTACTTTGCTCTCATTCTGAGGGCACACACTCTAATCAATTCTCATCGCAAATTGGTATATTGTGCTTGAATGGAAGCAATAGACATCTGAATTAAGGAAACCTTTGGTATGCCAAGAGTGGCTTTTAAATGTTCCGTACTCCAGAGTTTCATTAAGATTAGAAATAGAGGGGAATTAGTTTCATTAAAATGCTTCTGAATTCAAATAATCATGCAAAATTTGAAACCAAAATATTGGGTGCGAGTTAAAGGGAAAAAATTGGAGTTCCCTTTTTGGGCAGGTTTCGCGGGGTGTTTTATCGGTGCCTGCAATGCTGAGAACAACCCTATTCCCAACGCGACTGTTTTTTTCTGGCCTCAAGAAACGCCCCCTGCCAAGGCAGCACTTATCTTTGTTTCCTGCCCAGCTCGTCAATGCAAGAAGAGAGTGGGCATCATTTTTCAATGCCGCCCTGATCTATTAACCCCCCCCCCCCCTCCCATCGTGTCCTCCGGATCCCCCTCATGCCCAACCTACTTGTCAGGCAGTCCTTACTCCACCTCATAAGGGCAGGGCATGGAACACACTCCCGCTCTCCCTCGCGGGGAGAGTTCAGACGATCAAAATGAACGTACTGCCCAGGTTCCTCTTCCTGTTTAGATCCATTCCGATCTACATCCCCAAGGCCTTTTTCAAAGCGCTGGACAAACTCATCATGGCGTTCGTATGGGGGGGTAAAAATGCTAGGATCCCAAAGAAGGTCTTACAAAAAACAAAAACCAGGGGAGGGCTAGCCCTCCCGAATCTACAATTCTACCACTGGGCAGCAACAGCCGAGCGAGTAAGGGGATGGATCCAGGAGCCAGAGGCTGAGTGGGTGCGTGCGGAGGAGGCCTCCTGCATGGGAACCTCCCTCCGGGCCCTCGCCACGGCAGCACTCCCATCCCCACCCAAAAAACACTCCAGCAGCCCAGTGGTGACAGCCACACTTCAATCCTGGAACCAACTGCGGCAGCAACTTGGCCTGACCAAAATGTCGAACAGGGCTCCCATCTGCAACAACCATAGGTTCACACCAGCACTGACTGACGCCACCTTCAAAAGGTGGAGGCAGGACGGGGGGACACTGACAGTCAGGGACCTATACACGGACGACAGGATCGCAACACTGGACGAACTGACAGAGAAATTTCAGCTAGCTGGGGGGAACGAGCTACGGTACCTGCAGCTCAAAAACTTCCTACGAAAGGAGACAAGGACGTACCCACAACCGCCACGACAGACACTACTGGAAGACCTACTGGACGCAAGTATCCTAGAGAAAGGGAACTGTAGTGACATGTATGACCGACTGGTAGATAGGGACAACACCGTACTGGACGCAACAAGAAGGAAATGGGAGGACGACCTGGGGATGGAGATAGGGTGGGGACTCTGGAGCGAAGCACTGCATAGGGTCAACTCCACCTCCACGTGCGCAAGGCTCAGCCTGACGCAACTAAAAGTGGTACATAGAGCCCACTTAACAAGAACCCGTATGAGTAGGTTCTTCCCGGAGGTGGAAGACAGATGTGAACGGTGCCAAAGAGGCCCGGCCAACCACGCCCACATGTTCTGGTCTTGCCCCAGACTCGTGGAGTACTGGACAGCCTTCTTCGAGGTTATGTCCAAAGTGGTGGGAGTGAGGGTGGAGCCATGCCCGATAGTGGCGGTCTTCGGGGTTTCAGAACAGCCAGATCTATTCCTGGGGAGGAGGGCGGACGCCCTTGCCTTTGCCTCCCTGATCGCCCGCCGTAGAATCCTGTTTGGCTGGCGGTCAGCAGCACCGCCCAGAGCTGCGGACTGGCTGTCCGACCTCTCTGAATCTCTCCAAATGGAGAAAATCAAATTTGCCATCCGAGGGTCGGACGACGGCTTCCACAGAACGTGGGAGCCATTCATGCAACTGTTCCGGGACCTATTTGTGGCCAATGTACAAGAGGAAGAATAGTCGGGGGAAGGTAGCGGGAGGGGGGGGGGGGGGGGGGGGGGCTACAGGTTCGGTACGGGGGTTCGATGGCTAGCTAAGGCCCAAAACCAAATTAAATAAACATGTTGAGGGGGGGGGGGGGGGGGGGGGGGGGGGGCGGGCGCAGTTACTACTGCGAAGATGCTTACCTGTAAATATGTATGTTAATTTTTGCGTGTTTGTTTGTTTTTTTTTTTTGTTCTTTTTCTCTCCTAACAATTTGTAACTTGTTCAATATAAAATATGAAAACTGAATAAAAACATTTATAAAAAAAAAATAAGGGCAGGGCATCCCTGTGCCCGATCCCCGGCATGGGGATTAACCTGCCATCCGGGCACTGTGGCACCCTGTCAATGGCGCTGCCATCCTGGCAGTACTACCTGGTCACCCTGGCAGTGGCAGGCTGGCACTACCAGGGTCCCCAGGTGCCACTGCTCAGGTGGCAGTGTCATGGTGCCCAGGTGGAAGTGTGAGTGCCAGGTTGCCACTCCCTCCCTGAGCCCGACCACTCAGCAGCCTCTGATTTTTTGGGAGACCCCCAGGAGCCATTATTCCTGGTCCATGTTTGTGTGGAGCATTGCTAAACGGCGCCATGGCGACATTTCCCAGGCATGGGCGTTCAGTCCTGTGCCTCAGGAGATTTCGGCGTCGACATATTTAAGTGAGGATAACTTCACTTGTCAATGGGATTTCCCTGCTGTCAATGGGATTTCCCTGCTGTCAATGGGATTTCCCTGCTGTCAATGGGATTTCCCAGCTGTCAATGGGATTTCCCAGCTGTCAATGGGATTTCCCATTGACCCCACCCCACTGGGAAAGTAGCAGCGACCGGCCGATCGCACTGACATGGACAACTAGAAGATCATAATCTGTCAGCTAAGAAAATTAATGGGGAAAAAAATTACTTATATGGTGCTGGGGATGCCTTAAAAACAAATACGGACAATGACAACAACAGCAGTAGGTTGGTACAACTAAAACAGGGCTGCATTTTTTTCCCCACTTCCTGAACCAATGAAGGGATGTCATATTTATGTGACATCAGAACATCTTATCCACATTTGATTGTGAGCTGAGAGTTACCTGAAATAACATACCTCCCTTGTAATATTAAAGAACCCCACAGGAAATCCATACCCATTTCTCTGGTGGCAAAGAATGCAATTCCTTATTTACTCATTCCCAAATTAGGCCACCATGGGAAACAGACTGCTAAGTTATGAACAAGCATTCGATCTCTACCCACCTCTTCCACAGTGGCACGTCATCTGTGTATTATACATGGAGGTCCAACTATGTGGGTAGACCACAGTGGTTAGCACTGTTGCTTCACAGCGCCAGGGTCCCAGGTTTGATTTCCGGCTTGGGTCACTGTCTGTGTGGAGTCTGCACAGTCTCCCCATGTCTGCGTGGGATTCCTCTAGGAGCTCCAGTTTCCTCCCACAAGTCCCGAAAGACGTGCTTGTGAGGTGAATTGGACATTCTGAATCCTTCCTCAGTATACTGAAACAGGCACCGGAGTGTGGCGACTAGGGGATTTTCACAGTAACTTCATTGCAGTGTTAATGTAAGCCTACTTGTGACAATAATAAAGATTATTATTATTAAAGTAATCAATGAAGCAATTCCAATAGTTCGGTGAAAGTCTGGCAATATATCGTGTGCAAAATGGAGGACAGGCACTTATTTCTTTTATCTTCACAATAAACACAATAAAACAGAATAAAGTTCTCCATGGTTTCAGGTATTAATAATGATGATAGCTGGAAAATACCTTGAAATTTTAAATTCACTTTCCAACCCCAAAGCAAATTGAATTTTCATGGCCAAGGCAAATATTTTCTTTCAATACTTAAATGCTCATTTTCTTTTCTTTTTGCTTTCAGAAAAGAACAGTCATCAAAATAGTCCCAATGAAGCTACATTTGAAGACTCACTAACCTATAACTATCTGCGGCAAACTAAATTACATTCTTCATTTTTAGAGGTGAGGACAACTCTGTAATGTTCATTATATCTCTTGTGTTACTGACAGGATGTTAAACTCAATTTTGTTTTGCATTGGCAGGGGTGCATTGCCACTGCACACAATTATGCTGCTGCTAACGTCCTTTTGAAATTTAGAACGTTTATTTTTTGTTAAGTGAACAGGAAGCAAAGTCAGACTTTCATGACATACTCTCAAATTGCAAGTCGCCTCTGGATATCAAACACCCAGCATTAAGTGTTCTTTAAAACCAATATTTTTGCGGAATCAACCACTCGAGACTGGTGCAGCTCTGGAATGCAGTGCCTGGACGTGAATTGGGGGAAGGTTCATTCGAGGCATTCAAGAGGGGCTTACATGATTATTTGAATAGAAACAATGTGTAAGGGTATGAGAAATGGCACAAAGCCACAATGCTCGTTGCAGAGCCGGTGCAGAGGCAATGGGCCAAATGGCCTTCTTCAGTGTCGGACTAATTCTGTGGACCATCCAATGGAGTTTTGTGTCAGCTAAGGCAGGTCATGATGATATTTTCTCTTCTCAGATGGACATCAGTGAACCAGTTGGGTATTCATAATAAACCAAGCAACATTGAAGTTCAACTTAACTGCCGATCTTATGACTAATCATTAGATTTATAGAATTCAGTTTTCCCCCCATTTGCTATTTTTGCTTTTCTGTGCCATAACCTGTACACTCTTGTATCATTACGTAAAATGCTAACATGTATTTGCTGCCAAAACTTATTTCTTAATGTTGTACAGAATACTTGCAACCAAAAAAATGGTCAGGGAAGCCACCTCTAAATCAGTTATATGCATCATCTCCAGTTACTATTGTGCAGAATTTGGGTCTGAACCATTTTTATTTTTAAAAGACAGAAGGGTCAGGATTTTACGGCCCCAGCCAAAGTATCCACCCCCCCCTCCCCCCCCCCAAGGACATCCCCCCTCACCCCCGGTGGATTCAGTTCGATGGAACCGTAAAATACCGCCAAATGGAACGGCTGCAAAATCCTGGCCTAGGTTTCTTTTATTTAGCTTTGACAAAGAGTCATCCAGGCTTGAAACATTAGCTCCCTTCTCCTTCCACAGATGCTGTCAGACCTGCTTAGATTGTCCAGCACCTTCTGCTTTTGTTTCTTTCATTGACATGGTTATAGTTGGTTGCCAACGCAAAACAGGAGCATAATTGTATTTACTGTCAAATATTTCCAATGTGTTTTGAATATTCACACATCTTTAGTCAGAGATCTATACCTTTCTGAAAAGTTTGGGGAAGTGATAATTCAATACCAGATCTCACACTCACTCAGCTTGACAGAGGTAAAACCAACACCTTTGACTGTAATTCCCAAAATACAGCAGTCTGATTGAATGCACTGTGAACAATTGCAAAGCATTGATCTGTACAATTCTCTCAGTACAAATCTATTTTTAAAAAGGCCAAACATTGAATGGAAGCATGAAATTTATAAGGTATTACAACTGCTCAAAGAATGACCTCGGCCGAATTGAACCGCTGATGATTTCCTGGATTTTTATTTACACCAAAAGCCTTGAAGGTGCAGGACTCAGCAGGAAAATGTCACAATATTGCTCACAACACCAGAACAATGGCATGTGGAATATGTGAGCTTTCATCATTTGTGAAAGGGTATTTTTGGGGTATTACTTCAGTGTGGATTTGTTCAAACCATCAGTAAATTTGATGGTTTTCAGTTCTTGCCGATTTGGAGCACTGTACTTATCATGTGGCCGGTTTGTAGGTCCCCCGGAACTTAATGGGCAGCACGGTAGCACAGTGGTTCGCACAGTTACTTCACAGCTCCAGGGTCCTAGGTTCAATTCTTGGCTTTGATCACTGTCTTTGTGGAGTCTGCACATTCTCCCCGTGTCTGCGTGGGTTTCCTCCGGGTGCTCCGGTTTCCTCCCACAGACCAAAGATGTGCATGTTAGGTGGATTGGCTATTCTAAATTGCCCCTAGTGTCCAAAAAAGGTTAGTTGGAGGTGTGGGGATAGGGTGCAGGTGTGGGGATAGGGTGGAAGTGTGGGCCTGGGTATGGTGCTCTTTCCAAGGGACGAAGCAGACTCAATGGGCCAAATGGCTTCCTTCTGCACTGTAAATTCTGTGATTGATCTCTGATTATTGCCTTCATACTTTAGGGTTAGAACCCTTTCTATTACACCATCACAGTCGCACAATCTCCCACACGTTCAATGCCTACACATCCTGTGGACAAGTTTGAGTTCAATTCTGTGGCGGGACAGTTTGTGACGCTCGAAAAAGAAAAACAGGTTGCCTCATTTCCTGTCTAATTTCAAAACAATTCCGAAATATTTAATTCATGGTGTCAGCAGGGCCATTATCATACTTCTGTTTATCGGGCAATCCCATGTGTAAATGAGCTGCCGCATCTCTTCCAATTCAAAATTCTTAATTGGCTACAAAGCACTTTGGAATGCCCTGAGGTCATGAAAAGAGCTCTGGAAGTGCAAACCTTTCTTTGACTGAATTCCAAAACTGCCACTTAGGATTAATTATACTTAACTTCCATCACACTGAATGTGGTAGCAAAGGGGGATATTAACGATTAACTATTTTTATCGCTTCAAATGTTAAACTACCGGCAGCACGGTAGCATAGTGGTTAGCATCAATGCTTCACAGCTCCAGGGTCCCAGGTTCGGTTCCTGGCTGGGTCACTGTCTGTGCGGAGTCTGCACGTCCTCCCTGTGTCTGCATGGGTTTCCTCCGGGTGCTCCGGTTTCCTCCCACAGTCCAAAGATGTGCGGGTTAGGTGGATTGGCCATGCTAAATTGCCCGTAGTGTCCTAAACGTAAGGTTAAGGGGGAGTTGTTGGGTTACGGGTATAGGGTGGATACGTGAGTTTGAGTAGGGTGATCATTGCTCGGCACAACATCAAAGTCCGAAGGGCCTGTTCTGTGCTGTACTGTTCTATGTTCTATGTTCTAACAGGGGCTAAATGCAATAGCTCCCGAAATCGGTGTGAGGCCTGTAATCCACGATTAAGTCATGCCCGATGATTTGGATGCAGGTAGAATGCCAACTTTCAGCTATCTGCTAATTTAAGTAATTGTGGTGTGAAGTTATTGCTGAGAGTACTATCGAGTGGCAAGCAGGGGGTCTCAAATTGTGAAAGGTTAGCACCTGCTAGCCTGCATCTCCTGGGGGGAAATGTGTGCTGAGGGTGGAACAGGTGGTGAAAGCAGGTGACATTGGTGAAATTGTTATGATGGGGAAGAAGACACCACAATGGCTCAATATTGGAAAGTGAGTAAGCTCCAAATTTTCCAACATGCATGGAGAAGGAGAACATATGTGCTCTATCTGTATGGTGCAAGGAGACCCTCCAGACAAACTCTGTGAAGCCAGTGGGAGCAGATAGTCATGACAATCAATGTCAGTAGTCAAGCCTGAGGACCTGGATGCACTTCTGCAAGAGTTCAATGACCTCACGTTAATGAGAAAGGTCAGTGAGTTAATCTTCAAATGCCGTACCCCATCAATAGCACCACCACTCGCCTCAGCAACTGCTCAACACATCACACCTCTATCATTCACCTGCCAACAATTCATATCAATCTGGACTCATATCTGTAGTGATCTATATATCTGTGTATTTACACAAGGGGTCAATGTAGATGCAATACAATTGAGCAAGCACGAGCGTGAGCACCGGAGAGGTATAAATAGAGACAAACAGGAAGTCAGCGACACTTCACAGGTATGGCAGCTGGTAAGCAGCACACAGACAGGCAGCTTAGATGTAACATAGTATAAAGGCTGGAGAGAGAACAAACTCAAAATAAAGCATCTACTTCAACTGCAAGACTACGAGCCTTATCCAGACACAAGGAATAACACAATATCTGACAGTTAGAACCTGACCTCAGTCTCACATCACTGCACACTGCCACAAGCCTCACCCCAAATTCTCACGGCTTGCACACACTCCCAGTTAGTCAGCCATAACTGCCATATCACTCAAACACCACACCCACTGATATATATTCCCTCTCACATGCAGAACAAGGTGTAGCGTAACTGAAGGCAGCAGAAGCCAATGAGCAGGGGACTGGTATGTCCTTATCCTATGGAGAAGACGTTACTGACTATCATACAACTAATGACAAGCCCGAAACATGGAAGATGATGGCATCCTCATGCCTGATCCGTCTTTGCAGTTCCCAATCCAATCCTCACCACACAATTCCTTCTGATTTACAAGCTGCAGATGGTAGGAGCATACACCTCTTCGTTTCCACTTCGCCCCTCACCACAACCCTACCCTTCTGCCTTTCTCCTTTCAGATACTCAAGAACTTTCGACTGGTCAAGCAGCGAGGGAAGAGCAGCAGGTGAACGAGCAAGAAGAAAGTGATGAAGAAATCCCATCAACTTACCTCATACTCGGAGCTACCTACTCGGACACAAACATTGTGTGCAATTTAGAGGCTAGCTTAGAGACAGAACCTACACCGGTTGAGACACTGGACATACCTGGACAGAGCAGTGATAAAGAGGAGCACTGGAGCCCAGTGTCCAGAGGACAAGGGCATACATGGATTTTGCTGCAGACAACTTAAATGAGCATTTTGATAGGGGAGGTTTTGGAAGAAGGCTGTTGTAGTTGCACAATGAAATGCTTGGTGCATTGGCAAGAGGCACGGAGGAATTCAGCACTAATTTATCACAGGGCTTTGCAGAGAGCTTAGAAATATTTTTCCCAACAGAAACCAATGCTACGAACACACTTGTGGAACGAACCATGAAGCAGCATCTGCCAGCTGATTCCACAGATTTTTTGCACCTAAGCAGAAACCATCTGGGCCTTCCTGCTGCCAAGCAAGCTCAGATTGCTGCCGCCATGTCTTAGAAAGTTCTCAAATAGGTTTGCGGGCTGTCGCAGCGATTTGTTCTCCGACATTTTTTGATGACTGCAGAGGCACCATCTCGGGGCAGTTACAGTGGCTTCATGATGCGTGAACTGCTCTCCTCTCTTGTGCTCGCACCTCTGCCAATCTGCCGTGCCCCTGACCTTGCTTGTTCGGGCAGTCAGCCCAGATTGCGATTGTCGATGTCAACAAGGTGCAGTCTGAAGCTGGGCCCTCAAGAGCCAATGCTGTTCAAAGTGGTCTCAGATATCATCTGCAGCTTACGTCATTAGAAGTCAGCAATCTCCAATTAGTCAAGCTGCAGCCACTGTGTCAAAATACTAAAACAGGTGAAGACATAGAAGGCAGGAACTAAGAGAATGCACAAGTGATATTAGTAAGTAATTTGTCTGCAAAATGGTATGACTTAATTTATAATTTGCATTTGGAATGTTTATTTTGTGTTTATCTTTGCATTGTGGCCTCTGACTTTCAGAACAGTAGGAGGTAAGATGTGGTTGATAGGTTGTGAACAGCCTAAACAAGAAAGGGACTGCCTCACACTGTCTCTTCCCATCCTCGTCCTCTTTCTCTTCCTTCTCTTCTTCCTGCTGCTCAGCTGATAGCAAGGGCTATCTCCTCTTGATGGCGAGATTGTACAGCATACAACCAATGACCATCAATCTTGACACAGTCTGCCAAGCAGCGCAGGGCAGATCCAGAGGTCTCCAGGCAATGGAGGTATTGTTTCAGCATGCCAATGACCTATCATATTTTGTGTGGCGAAATGGCTTTTGCTCTATGCAGGCTGTCTTCTGTGAGTGGGTTGGTCACCACAGCGAGCAGTCATCTCATCGGCAGAATGTCTTGTCACTCATTTGCCACCCTTTGACCATTTAGTCCATTGAGTCGATGCCAGCTTTGCCATGGTAGTTTAAGTGTTTAAGTTTAGTTTAAGAGGACAGCCATATAATGAGGCTATCATGACTCTTGCTAAGTTCGTGGGAATTCAATTACATGATATGTTGGGTATGGTCACAAACCAGCTGCATCGTGAAATGCAACATCCAGAAAACTAGGTGTGTGCAGGCAATGTTACTCTGCATCATGCGGAAACCCGCCATCCATGCAAAACCATGTGCTGTCGCCGTCTGTTGGTCTCTGGCCAGGCAGAATGAAATGGAGCCAATTCTGTTTGAACAGCGACATTAGTGATCTCCCTTAGGCAACGCCGGAGGACAAGGTGCATATATTGCGCATGTCACCAGTTCCATAATAATAATAATAATAATAATAATCGCTTATTGTCACGAGTAGGCTTCAATGAAGTTACTGTGAAAAGCCCCTAGTCGCCACATTCCGGCACCTGTTCGGGGATGCCGGTACGGGAATTGAACCCACCCTGCTGGCATTGTTTTGTATTACAAGCCAGCGATTTAGCCCACTGTGCTAAACCAGCCCCAGCATGTAACCCGCACAACCATGAAATTGAGTTCCTTGCCCTGCTCTGAGGTTGTAGTTGTGGCTGCTACAACAGCAGATTTCATTGAGGACTTTCTTGCTGAAATGCAGACATCTGACACAAAGGCCTGAATTTTCCCAGTCCCACGGAGTTGTGTTTGGAGATGGGACTGGGAGCAAAATGATGGATTCTCATGTTGAAGCAGCTCATTGATATGTTCCCGTTTCTGAACAATCTTGCCAAAGGTGCAGTCTGATCAGCTCTGGCCACACACCTGGCAGTGACGGTTAACCAATTACGCTCAATTCAGTGCCCACTTTGTGGTAAATTGATGTCGCTGGCGGGAGCTTCCAATTGCCAGATGGGCTCCTGTTAAGGTCAAAGCTCTGCCGTTGCCTGAATGGGGTCTCCCAGGAGTAGACAAAGGAACAATCAGTGCCTCCATTAAAACCTGGGACCCTGGAGCTGTGAAGCAATTGCACTATTCACAATGCTACTGTGCTGCTGGATGAGGGCTCTCCTGCGAGACCTCCCACCATCCTTGACTAGTTGGAACACCTGAAGGTTGGAGAAGTCGGCGGCCATGACTACCTCTTTTCCAGGCCGCGAATTAAGGTCACCAGTGGGATATTGACCCAGCTAGGAAAATTCAACTCATTTGTCACAATATTTCCTTGACCGCCCGGGGGGAGTGAACCAAGCTCCAATTTGGTGATGGATTATTTACACAGGTGCCTTCAGCTGAGGGATGGTCATTTTGTATGTGTTTCCCTGCCTGCTAACCAGAGGACTTAGCTCCTGAGTTTTTTTCTGCATTATCCATGGATAGGGATATCCCACTGACATTTCTTTAGATCCAGATTGGGCTCTGCCAGTAACCTTTTTTGAGTTGTCACATTTTTTATTCCACTCACCAACCTGTCTCGTAACACCTTGGCCAAGGATGAGTCGCATTCATAATGTTCTTCCCATTTCCTAAGGTAGCCTGCCTTAACGACTACTGACTGGTGGATCTGACATCTGTTATCATGAAAGGCTTTGAGCGGCTAGTCATGAGACGGATCACTGCCAGCCTCCCAGACCGTCTCGATCCACTGCAGTTTGCCTGTCAACGCAACCGGTCCACAGCAGATGCTATCTCCCTGGCTCTGCAATCAACACTCGAACACCTCGACACTAAGGACACCTATGCAAGACTGCTGTTCATACTACAGCTACAGACTACAGCTCCACCTTCAACACCATTATTCGGACAAGACTAATAACCAAACTCTGCAATCTTGGACTTGACCTCTCCCTGTGCAGCCGGATCCTTCCTCACCAGCAGACCGCAATCTGCCAGGATAGGCAACAGCACCTCCTCCACAATAGCCCTCAACACCGCAGCCCTGCAAGGATGTGTGCTCAGTCATCTACTGTACTTCCTACACACACATGACTGTGTGGCAAGATTTAACTCCAATTCAATCTATAAATTTGCGGATGATACGACTGTAGTGGGCCGTATCTCAAACAATGACGAATCAGACTACAGGAGGGAACTAAATCACTTGGTTGCTTCTGTACCAAAAAGAATCTCTCTCTGAATGTCGGAAAGACCAAAGAACTGATCATCGACTTCAGGAAGCGTAGCACAACACACACTCCCATCTGCATCAATGGCTTCGAAGTGGAGATGAAATGAAAATGAAATGAAAATCCCTTATTGTCACAAGTAGGCTTCAAATGAAGTTACTGTGAAAAGCCCCTAGTTGCCACATTCCGGCGCCTGTTCAGGGAAGGCTGATGGTCGATAGCTTTAAGTTCCTGGGGGCCACCATCACCAGTCTGTCCTGGTCCACTCACGTTGATGCAACAGTCAAGAAAGCCCAATAACATCTCTATTTCCTACGGAAGCTAAAGAAATTTGACATGTCTGCATCAACTCTCACAAACTTTTGCAGTTGTCCAATAGAGAGCATCCCGTCCGGCTGCATCACAGCCTGGTATGGCAACTGCTCGTCCCAAGATTGCAAGAAACTGCAGAGTGCGGTGAACTCAGCCCAATGCATCACAAAAGCTTGCCACCCCCACATTGATTCTGCATTCACCTCCCGCTGCCTCAGGAAGGCTGGCAGAATTATCAAAGACCCCTCCCACCCAGGCATTGCCTTCTTCCAGACCCTTCCATCAGGCAGAAGGTACAGAAGTCTGAAGACTCGCACATCCAGACATAGGAACAGCTTCTTCCCCACAGCTGCAAGATTCCTCAAGGCACCCCCTCAGACTGATCTATTCCCTGTAACAACACTATTCACGACGCCCTATGCTGCTCTTTCTCATGTATTTGCTTTGTTTGGCCCCTTGTTCTGCCCTGTAACCAATCACTGTTTGTCGATGTATCATTTGTCAATGTTCTCTGTTGATTACTCTTTTTGTCCACTATGTACGTACTGTGTACGTTCCCTCAGCACAGAAAAATATTTTTCACTGTACTTCGGTATATGTGCCAATAATTCAAATCAAATCAAAATTCTACAATTGGGGTTGAAATTCAGTGACAGGTTCTCCCAGGGGGTCTCCCTGTGTGTTAAATCAGTATGGGTGATGATAGAGGGCTTTGGGCCCTCGTAATTTCGCACCAGGTCTACTCACTCATCAAAGGTTTTTGAGTCGGGGCATCTGGGTAGGTCAGATGTTTTATCACGCTAAATGTCAGGGCCCGCATGCTGTCAGCGGTCACTTTTTGCTTCTTATCTCCCACAATGTTATTAGCACGGAAGAAGTAACACATGCGCTCCATCTATTGAGACCACCCTTCCTCATTAACATCCCATAGAGTTAGAGTTTACCGAAGAGAGGCATTTTGTTTCTAGTTAGATTAGGTGCTCATTTGTGACTTTGAAAGTTGCTCAGATAAACAGACTTTTACTCTTCATCGCCAATCAAATAACTTTGCCAAGGCCAGTCTTCCAGTAACAAACCCCTTTATTGCGGTAACGAAAAACATCTCTGCCACAGTTTACAATATTATCCAAGCCTGGAAATCTGTGAAGTTGTGTTCCGGGTTGGAACGCCACCTCCCCCGTCCTCCCCTCCCGTGCCCTCTCTTAATCCCACAAAGTTGAACATGGATCAGCAACAAGAATGATCCTTCACCAATGCTATTTACAATGTTCATCAACCTATTCTCAGTTAGTTGAGGCTAATTGCTGATTGTTGGAACTGTGGATTTTAAGCTTCTGCCAAACAGTTCCTATTGGACAAGCAGCCGCCCGCTTAATTGGGGAAGTTATATTCCACAAAGGCCCGTGGAGAGATCTATTGATGATCCCTTGTGGCCATCATAACAGTAGCAGAAGCCTAAAGAAATCAATTAATCATCAACTAATCTCAACTAACCGAGAATAAATTGTTAAACATTTTAAATAGCAGTGGTGAGGGATCATTCTTGTTGCTAATCTACGTTCAACTACACGGGATTAAGAGAAGGCATTCACTGGAGCTTCATCATGCCAACACTGATGAAAATTTACACTGATTAGCATCATTGTCTGTTCACTCTGAACACTTATGTTGAATGTTTACCATGCACACGCTGATGCCCTCTACCCTCGGGCATCCAATGCAAGTGACATTAGAAATGTGAACACACATCATCGACACCATTCCAAGCGCTCAAAAAACCCCGAAAACTCCAATTTTGAACCCTACTTTTTTTTACAATGAGGCAGAATTTAATAGCTTCATTATTGATTTTGAGTGGATGCTGACATCAAACTATTTGAAGTCATGTTTAAAAGCGGTTGACCAATCTGGAAATATCTTGCTATCTGCTTTGAGGGATTTGAGTTGCGCCTGGCAATTGGTCAATAACTGAAACGAAAGCTGTTTCCAATGAATTTTTTATGTATTTTACAAATGGTAAGTACTTCAGCAGTTTAATCTTTTAAATGTCACCAGGGAAAAACAGTTTATTTTCTTATTTTACATAAAATCAATAGGTGATTTGGCTGCAGGAGCCATGTTAAAATCAGATAAAATTATGAGGGAATTAAAATGCAAACCAGGAGCCAGATTCAAAGTCAAATTTATGTAAAAATATGTTTCATTTTATATCGGATCTTATCTCGGGCAATACAAAAATAAGCTTGGACTGCAGGAGTGAAAAAGAAGAAGGAAAACTAGGGACTTAAGATGCTGATAAAACAGTCTAAGATCTGAACGGTAATGGAATGTGTGCTGAAATTATATATTGCTGCAACCAGTTTATCAGTTGTCAAGATGGGGAAAAAACATCAATATTTAATTTCAACACAAGAAAGTAACTCAGAGATACAGCTTAGCTTTCAGATTACTTCAGACATCAACCAGATCATCTTTAACACATAAGGAAACTCTCCCCACTGACTTTTAAATGTGTTTTCGAAAAATACACAAGCCACAAGGGTATTCCATTAAACTAATTCAAGTTAAATCCATGCTTAGCAAGATAAAAACAATTCACAAAACGAAGTTCAACAATATCATCTTCGGCTTTTCAATTTAGAAAATGAAAGGCATTTTGTTTCTGGCAGAAGCAAATTCAATTGACTGGTTGCTGGCAAACTAATGTAAAGCCCATGCCCCAATCAGGGGCTGGTTTAGCACAGGGGTAAATCGCTGGCTTTGAAAGCAGACCAAGGCAGGCCAGCAGCACGGTTCAATTCCCGTACCAGTCTCCCCAAACAGGCACCGGAATGTGGTGACTAGTGGCTTTTCACAGTAACTTCATTTGAAGCCTACTTGTGGACAATAAGCGATTTTGATTTTTAATGTTCTATCTCCTTTCAAAATAGCCATTTAAGCGATATGTTGCCAAACAAATTGGATGAAATCTCTGACATCTTTTGTATGTCATTAATTCGATTTTTCAATGCACTATTAGCATGGGTTCACTCCATTACCTCCAACCTCATCGTCCACCAAATCAGCACAGGCTGCTTCTACCTTCTTCCCAAGATCCACAAAGAAAAATGCACTGGAAAACCCATCATTTCAGCCTACCCTTTCCCCCATAGATCTATTGAGTGCGATTCAGCGGACTTTAACTTGAATCGGGGTATTTAAATGAGCTGTAAGGGTGAGATCCAGATCACGCTTTGCGGAGCAAGCCGGGTGAACGACGAGCTTAGTAGATTGTTTCTCGACGCTGCAGCTGCTATCCAAGAGCACTTCACTGTTTTTCGTTCGGCCTCGAGGAGTTTCTCCCGGCCGAGAGGTATTTGCTGCTGCTGAGTGGGGCGCCATTTTATTTGGCAGCTCCAATCTGCCTACCCTTCAGGCCCCCACATTTTTTAGCTCCTCTCACACCCCCCCCCCCCCCCTCCCCCAACCTTGGAGAGACCCCCTGGACCACCTCCTCACCTCCCCTCTAACTGTCAGATTGGCAGTGTCCTGGAACAATTTCAGTGCCTCCCGAGCACCCTGGTAGTGTTAGGGTGGTACCATTGGGGTGCCCAGGTAGCACTACCAGTGCCAAGGTGCCTAGGTACCAGAGGGTGTGCCAGGACGTTTGGCTTCATACTGACTCAGGTCCCTCCCTCAGCTCACTTTTGCTACATTGATGATTGTGTCAATGCTGTTACCTGCTCTTGGGCTAAACCGTACATTTTCATCAACTTTGCTTCCAATCGGCAGACCTCTCTCAATTTCACATGATTCTTCTCCACGTTTTCAGTATCTTCTTTAACCTCTCCACCTACATTTCCAGGATAGAGTATCAACCAATATCCACTCTAAACAAATGTACTCCCACAGTTACCTTGACTACAATTTATCACACTCCACTTCCAGTAAGGAATCTATTCCATTTTCCTAGTTTCTCCATTTCCATTTGTTAAGAACTCTGTTGATGTTACATGCAAGAGTATTCCCAAATCCTGAAGGATAGCTTGAAACGTTGGTCCTTAGTGGTATATTTTGGTCTGGAATATTGTGAGGAACAATGTACAGCCCTGCCCAGTTGTTGTGTAAACAATGAATAAATGATATTGATTAAACAAAAAAATACAGAAGAAAAGAGTAATATACACTGTGACACATGAATAATTAAACACTCCATTTTATCTGAAGTTACCTCTCATTCCCAAAATATACCCACATTCCTTGAGTTCACTTGAGACATCCCTTTTCCAAACAACATTCAATTTTCGTAACTCTACAGGTCAAATCCAGCAAATAATTACCACATCATACCACTTAGGTGGCCAAGCCTGGGAAAACATCTTTTCCTGGTTCAGCAAAGGCACAAAACAACATCTTCAATCTGCTATGGCTCTCAATATAAGATCGAATGGGCTTCTGTGGCTCAGATCCCAGATGGAACTATTCTGTCTAGCTGTCAAAGGAGAAGTAACTTGCTTCTCCAATGAGAGTGTTAGCAGTTACACTGTTCAATCTCTTTGATATTCCCCTCTGTGGATTCTACTATTTACCTCGCTCACTCAGCAAGGATATGATCCAGATCACGCTGGGTGTCACGAGTCAGGTGACTCACAAGAGGTTTCCCACCCAGCGTGAAGCCTCTTTTGGGCCTCCCTCAATTCACCCAGCGCACTTGGATCAGTGCTGGGTGCAGCATGATGGCAGAATCGTGCCGGTTGTATTTGTTCACATGGGGCAACTTTCATACCAGTGTTTCCAATGTGTCTCCCCTTTTCCTCAACCCTGAGGGTGACAAGGCCCACACATCCTACCCATTCCATTTCCCACTTTCATCCTTACCCTCACCATAATAGGGATTCCCTTGTCCTCAAATTTCACTTCACCAGATCACTACCATTTCAGCCACCACCGTCATGATGCCCACGATACCAGCACTAAGTAAATCTTCCCTTCACTTTTTAGCATTGCGAAAGGAACCCTCTGATGCACTCATCATCCTAATCCACTCTTCTGTCATCCACAAATTATGTCCTGTAAACTAAGGTCTACATGCAGAGAGCCTAAGTGGTAGGTGGGTGAGTTGGCAGGTAGACCGAGACACAGTTAGGTGAGATGTTAGGTGTTGTAAGGTGTTTGATACTGTTTGGTAAGTCTTCATAATCTTCAGTAGGTTAACTATGTATTTTATTTGATAAATTTAGAGTACCTAATTAATTTTTTACAATTAAGGAGCAATTCAGCGTGGCCAATCCACCTACCCAGCACTTCTTTGGGTTATGGGCATGAAACCCGCACAAACACGGGGAGAATGTGAAAACTCTGCACGGACAGTGACCCAGAGCCAGGATCGAACCTGGGACCTCGGCGCCGTGAGGCTGCATGGCTAACCCACTGCACCACCGTGCTGCCCTTCTGTATGTATTTATTAACTACAGGAACTATGTACATAAGGGTTGAAGCAAATAGATGTCTCTCTGCTTGCTTATGCGCAAGGCTCTGTCCAACACCAACCATACCCCTTGGTGTGGGTCAGAGAATAATATGATGTAGTATCCCTGCACTGCAGAAGAAGGCCATTCAGCTCACTGAGTCTCTACCAACCCTCTGAGAGAAGACCCTAAGCTCGGTCCATTTTCCTTATCCCCGTCATCCCACCAAAACGTTTGGACACTAAGGGGCAATTTTACACGGCCAATACATCTAATCTGTGCACCTTTTGACTGTGGGAGGAAACTGAAGCATCGGGAGGAAACGCACATTGACGCAAGGAGAACATGCAAATTCCACACATAGTGGGCGCGATTCTCCGCAAATGCGGCGAGTTGAAAAGGCTGCCGTGAAAATCCGCGTCCGCGTCCCCTCCCGGGACCCGATTCTCCCCCCCCCCCCGGGTGGGGCTAGCAGCGGGGCCCCGTGAAGCACGGCATTGTTGCCTTAGCGAACGTCGCTAAGTCCGTGTGCCAAGCGTCACGCCGGCTGACGCGCACGATGACGTCAGCCGCGCATGCGCGGATTGGACGGCTCCAACCTGCGCATGCGCGGGGCCGTCATCTCCCTCGGCTGCCCCGCGGACTGATCCTGTGGGGCGGCGGAGGAAGAAAGACTGCATCCGTTATGGACGCACTGCCCGCGATCGGGGGGCACCATGGTACTGCCGTGCCAATCGGGGCCCTGGATGCCCAGAACGGGCATGTTGCGGCCGTTTTTACGACGGCAGCAAGCAGGTGTGTTTGCTGCCATAAAAACGGCCGTAAAGGCCTGGGAACTCGGCCCATCAGCCTGGGGAGAATCGCTGTTCGCCGTAAAAAACGGCAAGCAGCGATTCATGTCGTGGGGCGGCTGCGGGGGAGGAGAATAGCGGGAGGGCGTGAAAAATGTCGGGGACGCCCTCCCACCATTCTCCGACCCATCGTGGGCAGCGGAGAATCGCGCCCATAGTCACCCAAGTCCAGAATTGAATCCGGGTCTCTGGTGCTGTGAAACAGCAGCATTAACCATTGTACCACTGTGCTGCAATGTGTCCATGTGTTCTCTTGCAGCACTGTGTGGGCAGTAGTGTACTTGGTCCATGTTAACTGTATACCTGCCAGATGGATGAGATGATTGGCGCGTGAGCTGTAAGGTGGGTGAGGTTAGTTGGGTTGGATCCAGGGGTAGATTACTGATTGAAGTGCAGGCAGGAGATTGTACCAGTTCTTGAGTTGTACCAGGGTCGGGGTTTCCAGCCCTTCCCACCAGTGGGACCTCTGGTCCCATCGATGGAGATCCCCCATGACAGTTTCCCTGGCGGAAGGCTAGGGCTAGACTTACAATACGCCAAAAACATTGACAGCAGTCAATGGTTAGCCACTGGAAAATGGTCCATGGAGGGCGGAGGGGGTTGGGGACAGAAGATTCCATCCTGGAATATTTCTGTCAAACATTTTACGGGTAACTATTCAGGTAAATAATGCGGAGCTATCCAAAATCATGAACTCAGAAGGGCCCAGAGAATGGAGGGGGGGGGGGGGGGGGGTGACATTTTACAGGGTTCTGATGCTCAGGTTAGGTGGGGTTACAAGAATACGGTGGGGGAGTGGGCCTCGGTAGGGTGCTCTTTCAGAGGGTCGGAGCAGACTTGATGGGCTGAATGGCCCTCTTCTGCTGTGTCGGGATTCACGGATTCTAGGATTTCAGTTGGGACATTTCACTTGGGCGATCCACAGACCAGAAGCTTTGCGTTTATTGTGTTTATTACTGCACAAGATTAGTTTAAAAGTTGATGAGGAAATTTAAAACGGGAGGGTAAATTTGACCTCAAAACTAATTGATGAAAAAAAATCACTGTTCTGCTTACCTCTTTCACTTAAGAACTGGTATTTTTGGTGGAAACAAGATACCGTGGCATCTTTATTGTGCGTGTTCATTGCAATCTCAGGTTCAGTAATGATAGTCTGAAGTGAAATACAACACCAGTCCAAAAGACAGAGCAGGGCCGAAGCAGGAACACAGAAACATATCAAAGACAAAATTGCACCAATAACTTTTAATTTTTTATGCTGTTCCAATTTCCCGTTGCTGAAACAAAATCAGTTGAACATAAATAACCCAGCAATTGTAAAATAAAATGTAGTTCACAGCTCATTGGAGCTAGAATGAATTTTGTGCATTTTATATACAAAATGTAGAGCAGTTTATATGATGTCTGTATCACATTTGGAGAGAAAATTACAGTGGCAATAAGGGTATAGTTGATCAAATCACTAACTATGTTCTTAAGCCACGTACTGTCCTGTTAACTAATTCTTGTTATGAATATGCCGCATATTGAGGTAAATCACTGACAGGCAAAATGCCTTTATTCAGAAAGTTGGATTCTTTTGACCCTGAAGTGGAAGACTGGGCCCAATATGTAGAGTGGATGAAGTACTTCTTTGGAGCAAACGATATAATTCCGGATGAAAAGCAACGGGTTATTCTGCTGACCACGTGTGAGCCTGCAGCCTTTGCCATTATGCGCAGTCTCAGTTTTCTGGAGGCACCGGATACGAAAACTTTCCAGGAATTGATGGTCTAAGTAAAAGGGTACTATGACCCTCAGCCACCTCTGATCCTGCGAAGGTACCGGTTTTACTCAGCATTCCGAGACACTGGTGAGTCAGATACAAACTTTTTAACAAGATCAAGCAGAGGCTTGAGAATTTGGCCTGACACCAAATGAGATGCTTCGAGACCATTTGGTTTGTGGAATAAATAATTTAGCTATACAGAAACTTCTGTTAGCAGAGGCTGAGCTGGATTGCAAACAAGCATTGCAGCTGGCTTTGTCCTTAGAAAAAGCGGCAAGGGGTGCGCATGAGTTACAGGGTACTCCGATGGAGGTAGACACCCATACCAGTCAAACTGAGTTAAGAGGCTACCGTTGGGGGATAGGCAACTGCATAGCCACCCTCAGGAACGACTCGGATACTAAGTTAGCCAGGCCCACTTGCAGAAGCCCTCCCAAGCAAGGGAAAATTATGTCCAGACAGACGGCAGCCCCTGCAGCCTTTCGCCCAGCAAAATATTGTAGTTGTTGCCAGAGATCGGAGCCAGAGAGGAGAAATAGAAGCCCCATGGATATCACAAACAACAGTGGTCTCAGCACGGACCCCTGTGGAACACCACTGGTTACAGTTCTCCATTTTGAGAAACTCCCTTCCACTACTACTCTGTCTCCTGTTGCCCAGCCAGTTCTTTATCCATCTAGCTAGTACACCCTGGACCCCATGAGACTTCACTTTCTCCATCAGCCTATCCTGGGGAACCTTATCAAACGCCTTACTGAAGTCCATGTATATGACATCTACAGCCCTTCCCTCGTCAATCAACTTTGTCACTTCTTCAAAGAATTCTATTAAGTTGGTAAAACATGACCTTCCCTGCACAAAACCATGTTGCCTATCACTGATAAGTCTATTTTCTTCCAAATGGGAATAGATCCTATCCCTCAGTATCTTCTCCAGCAGCTTCCCTACCACTGACATCAGGCTCACCGGTCTATAATTATCTGAATTATCCCTGCTACCCTTCTTAAACAAGGGGACAACATTAGCAATTCTCCAGTCCTCCGGTACCTCACCCATGTTCAAGGATGCTACAAAGATATCTGTTAATGCCCCAGCTATTTCCTCTCTCACTTCCCTCAGTAACCTGGGATAGATCCCATCCGCTCCTGGGGACTTGTCCACCTTAATGCATTTTAGAATACCCAACACATCCTCCCTCCTTATGCCAACTTGACCTAGAGTAATCAAACATCTATCCCGAACCTCAACATCCATCATGTCCCTCTCCTCGGTGAATACCAATGCAAAGTACTCGTAAGAATCTTGGGATTTTCCTTAACCCTGTTTGCTAAAGATATTTCATGACCCCTTTTAGCCCTCTTGATTCCTCGTTTCAGATTGGTCCTACATTCCTGATATTCTTCCAAAGCTTTGTCTGTCTTCAGTCACCTAGACCTTATGTACGCTTCCTTTTTCCTCTTGGCTAGTCTCACAATTTCATCCATGGTTCCCTAATGTTGCCATTTCTATCCCTCATTTTCACAGGGACATGGCTGTCCTGCACTCTAATCAACCTCTCTTTAAAAGCCTCCCACATATCAAATGTGGATTTACCTTCAAACAGCTGCTCCCAATCCACATTCCCCAGCTCCTGCCGACTTTTGGTATAGTTGGCCTTCCCCCAATTTAGCACTCTTCCTTTAGGACCACTCTCGTCTTTGTCCATGAGTATTCTAAAACTTACAGAATTATGATCACTATTCCCAAAGTAATCCCCTACTGGAACTTCAACCACCTGGCCGGGCTCGTTCCCCAACACCAGGTCCAGTATGGCCCCTTCCCGAGTTGGACTATTTACATACTGCTCCAGAAAACCCTCCTGGATGCTCCTTAAAAATTCTGCTCCATCTAGACCTCGAACACTAAGTGTATCCCAGTCAATATTGGGAAAATTAAAATCTCCTATCACCACTACCCTGGTGCTGCTACATCTTTCCATAATCTGTTTACATATTTGCACTTCTATCTCACGCTCGCTGTCGGGAGGTCTGTAGTACAGCCCCAACATTGTTACCGCACCCTTCCTATTTCTGAGCTCTGCCCATATCGCCTCACTGCTCGAGTCCTCCATAGTGCCCTCCTTCAGCACAGCTGTGATATCCTCTCTGACCAGTAAAGCAGCTCCTCCACCCCTTTTACCTCCCTCTCTATCCCGCCTGAAGCAGCGATATCCTGGGATATTTAGTAGCCAATCATGTCCTTCCCTCAACCAAGTTGCAGCAATAGCAATGACATTATACTCCCAGGTACTAATCCAAACCCCAAGTTCATCTGCCTTACCTACTACACTTCGTGCATTAAAACAAATGCACCTCAGACCACCAGTCCATTTGCATTCATCATCTGCTCCCTGCCTACTCTTCGCCTTAGTCATGCTGACATGATCTAGTTCCTTACAGGCTTTAGTTACTACCTCCTTACTGTCCACTAACCTCCTCATTTGGTTGCCATCCCCCTGCCACATTAGTTTAAACCCTCCCCAACAGCGTCAGCAAAAGCACCCCCAAGGACATTGGTTCCAGTCCGGCACAGGTGTAGACTGTCCAATTTGTAGTAGTCCCACCTCCCCCAGTACCGATCCCAATGTCCCAAAAATCTGAACCCCTCCCTCCTGCACCATCTCTCAAGCCACGCATTTATCCTGCCTATTCTTTCATTTCTACTCTGACTACCACGTGGCACAGGTAGCAGTCCTGAGATCCGACTTTTTAACTTGGCTCCTAACTCCCTAAATTCTGCTTGTAGGACCTCATCCTGTTTTTTACCTATATCATTGGTGCCTATATGCACTGCGACAACTGGCTGTTCACCTTCCCCCTTCAGAATGTTCTGCAGCTTATTTGAGACATCCCTCACCTTTGCACCTGGGAGGCAACATACCATTAGGGAGTCTCGTTTTCGACCACAGAACCGCCTATCTACTCCCCTTATAATTGAATCCCCTATGAATATAGCCTTGCCAGTCTTTTTCCCACCCTTCTGTGCAGCAGAGCCAGCCGCGGTGCCATGAGTCTGGCTACTACTGCCTTTCCCTGGTGAGCCATCTCCCCCAACAGCATCCAAAACGGTATACCTGTTTTGGAGGGAGATGACCGCAGGGGACACCTGCACTGCCTTCCTGCTTTTTCTCTGCCTTTTGGTCACCCATTCCCTTTCTCCCTCAACAATCCTAATCTGCTGTGTGACCAATTCGCTAAACGTGCTATCCACGACCTCCTCAGCATCGCGGATGCTCCAAAGTGAGTCCATCCGCAGCTCCAGAGCCGTCATGCGGTTTAACAAGAGCTGCAGATGGACACACTTCCTGCACATGAAGGAGTCAGGGACATCAGCCACGTCCCTGAGCTCCCACATTGAGCAAGAGGAACAAGGAAGTTTGCTTCCAGGACGCTGGCAGCAGCAGAACGAAAGTAAGCCCAAATCGAAAAGGAAGGACTGACTGTTATCTTCACGGTGAAGAAATTTCACCAGTTCTTGTACGGGCGGAAATTCACTATAATTACAGACCACAAGCCATTGCTGGGTTTGTTGAAAGAAGACAAAGCAATACCACCAATAGCTTCAGCCCGGATCCAATGCTGGGCCCTACTACTGGCGGCGTACCAGTATCAACTGGAGTATCGGCCAGGAACCTGGGTGGCAAACGGTGATGCTCTAAGCAGGCTACCATTATCGGACACCCTGCCATTAGTACCCAAAATAGAGGAAACGGTAATGACATTACATTTCCTGGACACCCTTCCAGTAGCCACACAAAACATTTGTTTATGGACCCAAAGGGACCCGGTTTTATCAAAAATAAAACACATGGTGCTAACTGGGGAGATGAAAAGACCAGTCCAGGCAGAATTCCACCCTTACTGGAGCAGAAGAGAGCAGATCACCGTGGAAGATGGGATACTGCTATGGGGTGGCTCGGGTAATAGTTTCAAGTCAAGGCTGTCAAGCCATACTGCCAAAATGAAAATGCTGGCCAGAAGCTATGTCTGGTTGCCGGGCCTGGACACATTGGCATTGGTGGGTCGGTGCCAAGAATGCCAACAAGGGCAGAAGGTACCGGTAGCCCCGCTGCACCCATGGGAATGGCCAGGTAGACCATGGTCGCGACTATGTTGATTTTGCAGGCCCGTTTATGGGTTTAATGTTTTTTTTAAATAGTAGACGCCCATTCCAAATTACTGGATGTCTACAAAATGTACTCTGCAAATTCAACAACTACCATTGGAAAACTCTGCATCTCGTTCGCAACTTATGGTATCCCAGAGGTGATAGTTTCGGATAATGGATCGGTTTTCACTCGCCGGGACTTCACAAAATTTATGAAGTTGAATGGCATTCAGCACATAAGGACGGCACCATACAACCCGGCATCGAATGGTTTGGTGGAGAGGGCCGTCCAGACCTTAAAGGTCGGGTTGAAGAAACAGTCAGCAGTATCATTGGACACCAAACTGTCATGCTGGCTATTTGACTACAGAACAACCCCACACGCCACAACGGGAATAGTACCGGCGGAGCTGCTCATGGGCAGATGACTCCAAACCCGGCTGAGTCTACTATTCCCAAATTTAGGTTGCAGATAGAGCGACACCAAGAGGCCCAATGCAGGGGCCATGACAACACTCACCGAGAAAGACAAATCAACACAGGTGAAAATGTATGGGTCAGAAATTATGCGAATGGCCCCACATGGGTAGCAGGAACAGTCAAGGCCAAGGCAGGACCCGTGTCTTATGAGATACATGTGGGAAAACATGTAATAAAGAAACACCTGGACCAGGTGCGGGCCTCAGATTCGTTTCCTTCTCCGGAGCTGACTCAGACCAGCATACCAAGGACCGTGGAAAGTCCTCCCCGACAAACTATTCTCACCCCTCCGATACCACTGGTGAGGACATCGGACTCGGATATGGACACAGTGGATGATGCCGCAGCTGTACCACTGCCGCCGGAGGAAAGGGGCGAACCGCCCCTCAGGCACTCACATTGAAAAAGACGGGGGCCAAGCGGTTATACCCCCCCCTACGTCAGAGGCAGAAGTAGAGGAGCTGGACCCGGCGCAAAAACAAAGCAGGAGACCCGTGAGTCACGAGGACCATGGGGGCTCCTCGGACCTTGAGGGATGTAATTACTTAGGCCAGGCCTTTGAGATTGGCCAATTAGAATATGAGTATTCTGTGTATATAACAGGGAGTGTCAGATTTAGTGTAGACAACAGACTGGTCATGGTGGTTCAGCTGTTGGGTTTGTAACTAAAAGGAATTCTGCTGATGGGACTTCTGCCTCCGTGGACTTATTACATCGCTGCTTGTGGGAAGGTAGCCATTTTACCCGCAGTCTGACTTCCTGTAAAACGGCTCAGGGCGGGGAAAGTGGCATGTTGGCCAATGACATGAAATTACCTGCCCACACACCTTTGTTGTCACCCACCTGTCGAGGCAGAAATCCCACCTATGGTGTGGGACTGAAGTCACATGTAATCCTGACTGGGTAAGGTCAATGAGCTGCCGTCCCTGAAGGAACACTGACGAACAGATTCATATTTTTACATTAAACTAATAGGTTCATGATTACATTTAGTTTTGCCAGCTTTACATTTTCAAATCCAATGCTCAAATTACCTCGGTAGGATTTGATCTGTAATTGTTTTGAAAATTGGCCCAGACCTCCATTACAACATTACCAGAGCACACTATCATAACATCCTGTTGAGACTTTCGAGGAGGGGTTGGGGAGGGGGGGGGGGGGGGGTGGATGGAGGAAGTGTTTTTTGACAGCTGTGTGCCCTTCCTAATAGCCTAACCATAACAGTGCATCACTTTCACTCACTTGCTTTTTTTTATTTCCCAGGCAATTCGAACTAAAATTTAAAATTCCAGTGGTATATTCCAGTGGTATATTCAAAAGGCAGGTATGATTCAGTGGTGTGATTTCCCATTGTGGGCATCCCCCACGCCGTTGGAAAATCCGCAGGCTTTGGTGCTGTGGTGGTATGACTAGGAGGTTTACGGTACCTCAGAATAGTGCTGCAATTGGTGCAGAGGACTCGCTAACCATTGGCTCAGGCAAGTAATTTGTCTCTCTGCCAATTGGCTGAGGTCAGTCATGTGACTGCTCGCCGATTGGCCGAGAGGCCAGTAGTCCCTCCTACGAGGTGGGGTATAAGAACCCGTAGCAGCCGGCAGTCGGCCTTTCTCTGTAAGTCGACTGCCGGGCACACAACTAGTTAATTAAAGCCTGATATTCGGAACTTCTTCACGACTCGAGTCCAATTGACGGTGCAGCAGGTGCGTTGCCGGCGAAGCGGAGGATCTCGTCGACAGAGAATCCCGCCCAATGTTGTGTATTTTTTGTTCACTCTTTATTAGCTGTCCAGGGTTCTACTCACCACTTGTGGGACATGGCTAAATATGCGAGTTGAGCCGGCCATGTAGTATAAAGGGTAGTGTCTGAGGTCACTCTCAGCGGGGATTATAGAAATCTTGTAGGTGCAATGCATTTTGTTTTCCATTAATTCAATACATCATCGGGTTCCATGAATCCAATGGGAGAAGAGGTAATAATTGTTCTTTTTTTAATCAACTGTGAAAATGGCTATTTTCTGACTAACCACAAACTGCTGACCCAGAAATGCAGGATTCCTTGAAATGTGATTTTCTTTTGGAAGGTCCATAAGTGAAGGGAGCATTTGTTGAAGGCAACATTTTTCTTCTTGTTAAATTGAGAATCTGTGACAGAAAGTTCACATTTTGTGTATGTTCAGTCATCAGATAAGATTCACCGGCCGCAGCGGCGTGGGGTCCTTTCAATGTGAAACCCCTGTTGACAAAAGTGGGACGAGAAGGTCACACTGTCGGTCACAGGCGAGCTGTACTCTGCCACTGCAGAGCATGCTGCAGAGGAGGAAAATCCCACCCATCATTTTATTCAAATTCACACAGTTTAATCAAAGAAAACACTGAAACAATGGTGCCATTCAATGGAAAAATAATTCTTTGCCCGGTATTGGTGTGCTTAATGGGGTGTTTCTCGCCAGCTGCCCACCCCGC
Organism: Scyliorhinus canicula; assembly: GCF_902713615.1. Taxonomy (NCBI): domain Eukaryota; kingdom Metazoa; phylum Chordata; class Chondrichthyes; order Carcharhiniformes; family Scyliorhinidae; genus Scyliorhinus; species Scyliorhinus canicula. The sequence continues at coordinate 30,643,024 of NC_052166.1, read as the reverse complement.
TATTCAATGGCACTTTGCCATTTATTTTGTCCTCAGAGAGTTCCTCTCCCCCTAGTTCGAGCTTCAGTCATTTCCTGCTGGCTCCTCGAAGATCGGGGCACCATTTGTCTGGCTGCCCAGATCTTTCCCCCCTCCCATTAGGCCCCTTCCCTGTTTCCAAGTCCCAGCCACTCACCTCAAGGATGTGTCCCCCCCCCCTCCCCGGGGACACCCTCTCACCTCCCCTCCCCGCCCCCTCCCCGGGGACACCCTCTCACCTCCCCTCCCCGCCCCCACATTTGTTAAGGACCCCCAGACCTGCTCACTGGCAGTGTCAACCTGCCATCTGGGAATCCTGGCGCTGCCAGCCTGGCATGACCCCTGACAGCCTGGAAATGCCACCCAGGCACCCTGGCATTGCTAGGGTAGCACTATCAGGATGACTGGGTAGCACTGCCAGGGTGCCAGACTGGAAACACCAAGATGCCCGGCTGCCAGAGGGAGTGCCAGGATGCCACCATGCCCTTTTTAATGGCCATTACAACTGATGCACGTTTATGGAAACCAGTACTAAAGGGCGCCCTGGCGATGGCTTCCCTTTGGTCCCGGGCACTGGGAAAATGCCACTAGTGCATATTCAAATTAGCTGCACATCTCATTTAAATATACAAATCTGGATCATACGCAGTGAAGGCGATTTGTGACTTTGCGTTAAATCCCGCGTGGTGTTTTGAGCGTCGCAATCGTTTCAACGGCTGCGTCCCGACACCAAGTCGAGCCCGACAAGGTCAATGAATTTCACGCAATGAGTTGATTAGGGAGAAAAAGAAATTCCCTTGAGTGAGAACCTTTGATATTTTTTAGTGAACATGAATGAAAATTCTGGGAAAAACTGGATGCTTCAAAAAAGAAAACAAATGGTGTCCAGGAGGATGCTATGGCAACTATGAGGCGGGGTAGATCAAATTCAATGCAGAGAAATGTGACATGATACATTCTGGAGGATAATGGAGGAGAACGAGGAGAGACAGTATAAAATAAAGGATATCGTTCGAAGAAGAATCTGCAGGAGCAGAAGGTTCTGGTGTTGGGTGTGTGCAAAAATCATTGAAGGTGGCAGGGCTGGTTGAGAATGCTGTTAATAAGGCATATGGGATCCTCAGCTTTGTAATGAGTGGCATAGTGTATAAAAGCAAGCAAGTTCTTAACCTTTTATAAATTACTGGTTTGGTCTTAACTCGGGTGCTGTATCTAATTTTGGGTGTCCCGCTTCAGGAAAGATGTGACGGCATGGAGAGGACGAAGAAAAGATTTAAATGAATGAACTTAATAATAATAACAATAATAATTTTTAATATTGTCACAAGTAGGCTTATATTAACACTGCAATGAAGTTACAGAGTAAAGCGCCTGGTGACCACACTCCAGCGCCCGTTCGGGTATACTGAGGGAAAATTCAGAATGTCCAATTCACCAAACAAGCAAGTAACGTGTGGAAGGAAACCGGAGCACCCGGAGGAAACCCACGCAGACATGGAGTGAATGTGCAGACTCTGAATAGACAATGACCCAATCCAGGAATCGAACCCGGGTTGCTGGCGCTGTGAAGCAACAGTGCTAACCACAGTGCGACTGTGTCACCGAGATAGATTCTAGATTAACATGGTGGTGAAAGGTTATTGGGGCTATGCAGGTATGTGGGGTTGAAGTTTAAATCGGATCATCCATGATCTTATTGAATGACGGAGCAGGGTCGAGGGCCCGGGTTGGCCTACTCCTGCTTCTCATTCGTATTTCCATAATGAAGTAAAGGAATTTGCATTCATCCACAACCTTCCCTGATCTCAGGACATCCAAAAACACTTAACAGCCAATTAAGAGCCTTTGAAGTGTAATATCCAAGTGATTGGCGATTTAGTGATTTGAACAAACTATTTATTGGAATAACTTCGGGGCGGCACGGTAGCATGGTGGTTAGCATCAATGCTTCACAGCTCCAGGGTCCCAGGTTCGATTCCCGGCTGGGTCACTGTCTGTGCGGAGTCTGCACATCCTCCCCGTGTGTGCGTGGGTTTCCTCCGGGTGCTCCGGTTTCCTCCCACAGTCCAAAGATGTGCGTGTTAGGTGGATTGGCCAGGCTAAATTGCCCGTAGTGTCCTAAAAAGTAAGGTTAAGGGGGGGGATTGTTGGGTTACGGGTATAGGGTGGATACGTGGGTTTGAGTAGGGTGATCATGGCTCGGCACAACATCGAGGGCCGAAGGGCCGTTCTGTGCTGTACTGTTCTATGTTATATGTTCTAACTATAACTAGAAACTGCGAGGATGTGCTACCGACTCTTACAGCTCTAGGGTCGATTCTGCTGGGGGAACCCATGCTCGGCCCCCTAGGTACACGTGCAACTATCTGGTCAGGTCACATCACCCTTCAAGCCCTCCCCCCTTTACGGGGCCTGTGACTATATGAAGTGTAGTCAGTGAAGTGTGGTCATTGTTGCAACGTCGGAAAGCAATTTATGTACAGCAAGTTCCGACGAGCAGCAGCAAAATAATGACCAGGTAAATTATCTTTATAATGGTTGAGGGATAAATATTGGCCAGGATACCAGGGAGGACTCCCTCGCATTTCTTTGCATTAATGTAATTGGATCTTTGATGTGCACTTCAGAGAACAGACTGGATTTAATGCTTCATTCGAAGGGCAACCATTCAACACTTCCTCCCAAACTTAATTATGCTACTCAGGCCTCAGAAGTGGGAGGTAAAACCTTTAATCTTCTGCTTCTTCTGATTCTAAGTCAGCCAAAGCTGGGCAATAAATAATAAACAGCACAGGCTCCATCACATGTCGCAATGGCACTTGGTGGGTAGGTTTAGTAACTTGACGAAGCCAGCTGTGGTGGAACAAGAATTCATTGAGCTCTGTACATCACTCTGCCCATGGACCGTAACCCTCTCCCAATCCAGACTGTTGGGACGCCCAACAACTCCGGGCCCTGCTTGGGCAGGCTTTTATGCGTAAGGTCCAACGAGCTCCAGCTGGGTGACCGCCACCCCACCTCTCTTCCCTGGGAAGCTCGTACTCCACAAGTCCCAAGGGAGATCGATAATGGTTTCCCCGTGACCTCGTGGGGGCTATGAGAGTAGGAAAGCTGTAAACTCCTCCAAAAGTACCAGATCATGCAACCCCCCTCACAGGTGCATGGGATTATTAGTGATTTCATCCAACAGTTGAACACAATTTGTTTCAGCCGTTCAGACTCGATGTGGGTTTGGGTTGGCTTCTTACGAGCGTTCCCGGAATAGCTGGCGTTATGACTCGGGACTAGCTTGTGGCTACTTCCAATGGCAGCTTTGATCCACTCCTCATCTGGGGCTGTTTCCAAAGGCAGCATGGAGTCGGCCCCTTAGATCTCCCAGACAGCTGACCTTGGTCCAGACCACAATGGACCATCTTAGCTATCCTCCTAGATTATCAGAGGTGGTAAAAATGATTCCACATCACTCTCTGTAAATTTGGGCAGAAATACATGAGAGCCTCAGAAAGTGGGTCGGGGTTAGGGGATTACGGAGTGCTACTAGGTGAAGAAATGTTTACCTTGGACACTTCCATTGGTCTAGAACAAAGAAAAAAGAACAAAAAAAAGTACAGGAAAGGAACAGGCCCTTCAGCCCTCCAAGCCCGTGCCGACCATGCTGCCCGACTACACTACAATCTTCTACACTTCCTGGGTTTGTATCCCTCTATTCCCATCCTATTCATGTATTTGTCAAGATGCCCCTTAAATGTCACTATCGTCCCTGCTTCCACCACCTCCTCCAGCAGCGAGTTCCAGGCACCCACTACTCTCTGTGTAAAAAACTTGCCTCGTACATCGACTCTAAACCTTGCCCCTCGCACCTTAAACCTATGCCCCCTAGTAATTGTCCCCTCCACCCTGGGGAAAAGTCTCTGATATCCACTTTGTCTATGCCCCACAAAATTTTGTAGACCTCTATCAGGTCGCCCCTCAACCTTCGTCGCTCCAATGAGAACAAACCGAGTTTATTCAACCGCTCCTCATAGATAATGCCCTCCATACCAGGCAACATCCTGGTAAATCTCTTCTGCACCCTCTCTAAAGCCTCCACATCCTTCTGGTAGTGTGGCGACCAGAATTGAACACTATACTCCAAGTGTGGCCTCACTATGGTTCTATAGAGCTGCAACATGACTTGTCAATTCTGATACTCAATGCCCCGGCCAATGAAGGCAAGCATGCTGTATGCCTTCTCGACTACCATCTCCACCTATGTTGCCCCTTTCAGTGACCTGTGGACCTGTAAACCTATATCTCTCTGACTTTCAATACTCTTGAGTGATTTACCATTCACTGTATATTCCCTACCTGCATTAGACTTTCCAAAATGCATTACCTCACATTTGTCCGGATTAAACTCCATCTGCCATCGCTCCGCCCAAGTCTCCAAACGATCTAAATCCTGCTGTATCCTCTGACAGTCCTCATTGCTATTCCCAATTCCACCAACCTTTGTGTCGTCTGCAAACTTACTAATTAGACCAGTTACATTTTCCTCCAAATCATTTATATATACGACAAACAGCAAAGGTCCCAGCACTGATCCCTGCGGAACACCACTAGTCACAGCTCTCCAATTAGAAAAGCACCCTTCCATTGCTACTCTCTGCCTTTTATGACCTAGCCAGTTCTGTATTTACCTTGCCTGCTCACCCCTGATCCTGTGTGACTTCACCTTTTGTAACAGTCTACCATGAGTGACCTTGTCAAAGGCCTTACTGAAGTCCATATAGACAACATCCACTGCCCTACCTGCATCAATCATCTTTGTGACCTCTTCAAAAAACTCGAAGTTAGTGAGACATGACCCCTTCACAAAACCGTGCTGCCTGTCACTAATACGTTCATTTGCTTCCAAATGGGAGTAGATCCTTTCGCGAAGAATTCTCTCCAGTAATTTCCCTACCACTGACATAAGGCTCACTGGCCTGTAGTTCCCTGGATTATCCTTGCTACCCTTCTTAAACAAAGGAATGGCATTGGCTGTTCTCCAGTCCTACGGGACATCACCTGAAGACAGTGAGTCTCCAAAGATTTTTGTCAAGGCCTCAGCAATTTCCTCTGTAGCTTCCTTCAGTTTTCTCGGGTAGACCCATCCGGCCCTGGGGACTTATCTACCTTAATATTTTTCAAGACGCCCAACACCTCGGGCGCGATTCTCCCAAAACCGCCCGGGTTTGACGCCATCGCGCCCCTTCCCGACCGGGAACCGATTCTGGTCCCCGGTCGGGGCTAGCAGCCCGACGCCGTAAGCTCCGGCATCACGGGCTTAACGAATTTAGTTAAGCCCGCTTGCCGGAGTTAGCGCCGGCTGACGCGTCATATGACGTCAGCCGCGCATGCGCGGATTGGAAGACTCCAACCCGCGCATGCGCGGAAGACGTCATCGCGTATTTGCGCGAAACCCGCGCATGCGCGGGCCGGGATGCCCCTCAGCCGCCCCGCGAATGGATACTGCGGGGCGGCGGAAGGAGAAATAGTGCGCGGGCATCGGGCCCGCTGCCCGCGATCGGTGCCCACCGATCGCGGGCCCATGGCACCCTTGGCACGGCCGTGGTACTGCCGTGCCAATCGGTGTCATGGTTATAAAAAGCGAGTTGTTCCCGCCGTTTTTACGAACGGCCAGACCAGGTCTGTTTGCCGTTTGTAAAAACAGCGTAAAGGGCTGGGACTTCGGCCCATCTATCAGCTGTGAATCGCTGCCGGCCGTAAAAAAACGGCGGCAGCGATTCGTGTCGGGAGTTGGGCGGGGGGGGGGGGGGGGGGTGAGAATAGCGGGTGGGCGGGAAAAATGTCGGGAAGGCCCTCCCGCTATTCTCCGACCTGTCGTGGGGGGCAGAGAATCGCGCCCCTCATCTTTTTGGATCTGAATGTGACCCAGGCTATCTACACACCCTTCTCCAGACTCAACATCCACCAATTCCTTCTCTTTGGTGAATACTGATGCAAAGTATTCATTTAGTACCTCGCCCATTTCCTCTGGCTCCACACACAGATTCCCTTGCCTATCTTTCAGTGGGCCAACCCTTCCCTCTTGCTTTTTATGTACGTGTAAAAAACCTTTGGATTTTCATTAACCCTATTTGCCAATGACTTTTCATGACCCCTTCTAGCCCTCCTGACTCCTTGCTTAAGTTCCTTCCTACTTTCCTTATATTCCACACAGGCTTCTTCTGTTCCTAGCCTTCTAGCCCTGACAAATGCCTCCTTTTCCTTTTTGACTAGGCCTACAATATCCCTCGTTATCCAAGGTTCCTGAAATTTGCCATCTTTATCCTTCTTCCTCATAGGAACATGCCGGTCCTGAATTCCTTTCAACTGACACTTGAAAGCCTCCCACATCACATGTTGATTTACCCTCAAACATCTGCCCCCAATCTAGGTTCTTCAGTTCCCGCCTAATATTGTTGTAATTAGCCTTCCCCCAATTTTGCACATTCACCCCCGGACCACTCTTATCCTTGTCCACCAGCACTTTAAAACTTACTGAATGGTGGTCACTGTTCCCGAAATGCCCCCCTACTGAAACATCTACCACCTGGCTGGGCTCATTCCCCAATACCAGGTTCAGTACAGTCCCTTCCCTAGTTGGACTATCTACATATTGTTCTAAGAAGCCCTCCTGGATGCTCCTTACAAACTCTGCCCCGTCTAAGCCCCTAGCACTAAGTGAGTCCCAGTCAATATTGGGGAAATCGAAGTCTCCCATCACAACAACCCTGTTGTTTTTACTCTTTTCCAAAATCTGTCGTCCTATCTGCTCCTCTAGTCAAGTATCTGGCCTAGTGCTGGTCTAGTATCTCTCGCCATTTGAGCTGGGTGCTCCATTTCAAATTTTTGGATTTCCCTTTTTCTTTCTCCCTCGTGAGCCTCCCTTTCTCTATTTTATTCCCCTTTATGAACTTCCCTTTCTCTCTCTCTTTCTTACTCTTGAAATTCTAGCTGCAATTTAAACTACTCCAGCTCAACCTGGGCGAGCGGTAGGGATTCAGAGACATGATTGAGCTCTTTCTCTGACTGCTGCACTAGTTACATTTGATTCAGACGTTTTACCAACGCCAGAGTAAGTTCTTCACTTTTGATTTTGCTGGGAAATTTGAACTGTATCTCCCCCCCTGGAGCTTTTCAATTGATCTATGCTAAGGTTACTCAAACTTCCCTCACTTTTCACTTGCTGAATAAACATTTGAGCGTCCAATGTTCTTTGTTGCATTTTCTTTGTGTTAGTGTAAGGAGCCTGCTGTAGTAAGTCACTCATCTTAAAATCAGTTCCAGACACCGAGATTTCCTCTTTTGGTTTCCAGTTTTTTTTTTGACTGGACGTTTCTGGCCCTTCAGACAGACGGGAACGTCCGACAACCACCCCCCCCCCCCCCCCCAGCCTCCTTCACTGCAGGTTTCCCAGTGGCAAAGGGTGAAATCAACGGGAAGCTCCTTTTTTTTTTATAAATTTAGATTACCCAATTATTTTTTCCAATTAAGGGGCAATTTAGCATGGCCAATCCACCTACTCTGCACATTTTTGGGTTGTGGGGGCGAAACCCACGCAGACACGGGGAGAATGTGCAAACTCCACACGGACAGTGACCCAGAGCCGGGATCGAACCTGGGACCTCAGCGCCGTGAGGCAGTTGTGCTAACCACTAGGCCACCGTGCTGCCCCCTACGGGAAGCTCCTTTGACAATAACGGAATGAAGATCCCGCCAGGATGCTGCCTGGACTGGAGGGCATGTCTTATGAAGAAAGGTTGAGGGAGCGAGGGCTTTTCTCACTGGAGCGAAGAAGGCAGAGAGGTGACTTGATCGAGGTGTACAAGGTGATGAGAGGCATGGATAGAGTGGATAGCCACAGACTTTTCCCCAGGATGGAAATGGCTGTCACGAGGGGACATAATTTTAAGGTGATTGGAGGAAAGTATAGGGGAGATGTCAGAGGTAGGCTTTTTACACAGAGAGTGGTGGGTGTGTGGAATGCACTGCCAGCGGAGGTGGTGGAGTCAGAGTCACTAGGGACATTTAAGCGACTCTTAGACAGGCACATGAACAGCAGTAACTTGAAGGGGTGTAGGTTAGGTTGATCTTAGATTAGGATAAATGGTCGTCACAACATCGTGGGCTGAAGGGCCTGTACTCTGCGGTATTGTTCTATGTTCTATGTAAAGAGAAACACATGGCAGGTTATAAGAAAAATCCAGCCCTTTATGTCTGCTTCGATTCATCTCTTAATTTAGAGTCTGTTCAAATTCAAATTGGGTTTTACCAGACGAGCTCCCAATTTCTGTTATGGGTGGGGGAGGGGGGAGTGGGGAGTGAACAACTTAAATTGCCCTGATTTATCCTCTCAAGTAACCCTCCGTAAACAGAAAGGCATCTGTTTTATTGTGCTTTCCCCCTTTATAAATGGTGGCATATGTTGTTCCAACTCATAAATTTAGAGTGTTCCAATCCTCTATGAATAACTTGCACGGAAAACTCGAAGCAAGTTGAAATAAGAAGGTTTTGTTCATTTTTACACACACGCATGCCCACATGCCCAGCCATTTGGACGTGGGCACGGGCCAGGGCCCTCGGGTCAGCCACCTCACATTGTCCCTTTACCCGTCCCTGCCCCCTCCCTCTGTTACCCCCCACCCCACACCCCACTGGGTTTGGTGAGATTGCATGATGGAATAGCCAAGTCGCATGCAGTGATCACCCAGGCGGACGGTGAAAAGTGCTGCCGTGGTCAGGAGTCGGACATTGCTGAATGATGCAGAGCACCAGAGCACCTTGCAGAGTGGGCCGCCATCATCCTCCATCCAATAAACCAAAACCGCTATCACAGTCAATGCAGGGCCCTCACCCTGTAGTAAGGAGGTGGGAATCAAGGAGGGGGTGGCACGTGATTGGTGGGAGGGAGGGAGGGAGGGTGGACATGGAAGAAGGTGGTCGGCCGGGTTGGGAGAGATGTGATGTTTGTGCCGCTGTCAGCCAGGCCCTCTCATCAGTGAAACTGAAGGGGATAGTTTCCTGTGTGCGCGGCCCTGGCACATACATTGTGAGATTCGTAGGGCTGCCCTGGCCCTATACCCTGCCCATCCTGACTCTCTTGTGCATCCTCCTCGTTGGTAAGGGCCTGGCGTTCATCCCCTTCCTCCAGCACATCGTCCCTCTGCCACGTGATGATATGGAGGACGCAGCAGGCTTGCACGATGTGGGAGACTCTCCTGACAATATACTGGCGAGCCCCCCCTGATGGTCCAGGCACCTGAACCGCATCTATAGGACGCCGATGCACCATTCGATCACGGCCTCGGTCGTGACTTAGACATTGTTGCAGTGGGTCTCTGCATTGATCTGTGACCTGCAGATAAGGTCATCAGCCATGCTTGCACCGGATAACCCTGACGACGAGCCAACTCCACACCCGGTGTGCCTCAGAGGTGTCAGGAACCGTCAAGTGAGCCAGGATGAAGGCATCGTGCAGGTTTCCTGGGTATTGGGTGAAGGCATGCATCATGTTCATCTCGTGCTCACACATCAACTGCATCTTCATGGAAAGACCACCCCCTCATGCGTCGGTGCACGGAGGGCACCTGGGACATCCTACCAATGGCAGTGAGTCCAGCTGCCGTGCAGCCAGGTGGACTGTCTACAATGAATTTGATATATTGTGCCTGCTGGGCATATAGGGCCTCCGTGATGGCGCAAATGCTCCTGTGCACCGAGGTCTGTCAAGATCCGAGGCAGGTCTGCACTTGGAGCCTGGAAAGACCTTGTGGTGAAAAAGATCAGGGCAACTGTCTCCTTGACAGCCACTCAGCGGGTGTCCTCCCCCTGCAGTTCTAGGTGCGCTATGACCCGGCAGTTATGCCGTACGGTGCCCCTGCTCAGCCAGGGTCTTCTGTGGCATGCACGGTCCGGCAGGTGCACGAACGACAGGTGCTGCCGGTGTATCCAAGGCCTAAGGCGGTGCTTCCTTCCCATCTCCACTTTGGCCTGTTGGGCGGCCGGCTCTCCACCTTCAGCAGTTGGCTCTTGTTCCTCCGGGGCAAGTTCTGCTGCTGCAGGGCCCTTCCCAAGCAGCTCTTGCTCGTACAGCCTCAGTGCATCCCCCATAGCTGCACAGCAAGGCAGATGCAAACCATTCCTGGTTGGGTACTGAAATACATTGTCTGGAGGGGTGAAAGACAGACATGTTAGCATGGTGTGTACCCCGATGCCCAACCAGGTTCAATGGGCTACACAGTGGCCCCATTCGGCACTGCTGTCCCTGTCCCCGGATATCCCCGCATGTCACACCCCCCCCCCTTCCTCTCCCATCCCCAAAGCCACCCTCTACCGTTCCCCCTGGCAGTCTGACCTCCCCACCATACCGCTGGCCCCGTCGGTGCCCAGCAACAAAGGGACTGACTCTGGCCCTGGCACCCATCCATGCTGGCACGGGTTTGCGTACCAGGGTGCAGCTCCCCGGCAACTAGTTGGCTGGGATGAATGTGTGCGTGGGAGTGGAATGCTTACATGTGGCTGCATCTTATCGGCTTCTCGAGTGTCAATCTCGACTCCGGTGTATCAGGCACAGTTTCTCATTGGAATTGATTGTGTTCCACGTGGCACGAGTGACAGCCAATTAATGGTTGTTGAATATCTCCGGAGGTGGCGCCAGTATTGCTATTGTAGGAGTCCAACTATTCTTTTAGTTAGGGCTGAATGCTCCAATTTTGAGGCGATGTCCGGAGCATGCGTCTAGTCTTACAAATGAAAATGTCGGCGCCACCCCCACACTGATGCTCTACCTGGTGGGGGGCTAGCAGCTGCGCCACGTAAAAACCCCCGGCGTTCCCTACAGAAACAGCCAGCGAATTGCCGGGTCCATGGCTGTGCATGCGCACAGCAGCGACCTGCAGCGGTCGCGCCGTACATCATGGCACCGGCCACGTGCGCACCCGGCCTGCCAGAGAGTGTCCCCCCTGTAACCCCGCTCGACATCCGCGGACCACCCCTCCACCAGTCTCCCAAGCCCCCACCGAAGCCCCCTCGGCCGGCAAAACGACCCCCTCCCCCCCCCACTGTGGCGGTGGACACAGCCTGCATGCCGCAACGTGAGGTTGATGGACCCTCAAATCACAAGTGATCCACGCCTTTCGGGAAATTGGCCCATCGGGGCGGAGCATTGGGGAGGGGCTTCAGGTGACGTCTTGAAGCCGTCCCAATGGCGTGCGCTGTACTCACTGATGATGCCATTTTGGAGGGGAGGAGCATCCAAAATCAGGCGTCGCCCCTGATTTTGCCGTCAAAAGGGATTCTCCACCCAATCGGCAAATGCGGTATTGGCGTCAGCAATCAGAGAATTCCACCCTTAGTCTCTGAAACGGAGAATCTCGTCCTTTGTTTCTTACAAAACACTTTGATTTTAATTGTCCCGTACTGTTTAGACCCTACCTTATTATTAAGCAATGTATTGTTTTAATAGTTCGAAAATACTCATTGAGGCTTACTCACCAATAAACTTTTAGTTGGTCCCACATCACTTTCTTACCAGTGTTTGTTGACTGCTTTTCCTCCGGTTGAGCACCAGGTGCTCCGCAACCCCCTCCTTGATTATGGTGACCAAACCGAGGTTTCCCAGAATGCTCCTCAGTGACTCCTCACCAACGGCGTTTGTTCTTTTGTGACTTTTGGATTTGATGCAGGTTTGTACACTTCTCCTTCATACAAAATATGATTCTTACTGTGACTTGAGAAATCCATTCCTGCTGGCTCTAGTCAGTGAAAGTAGCTTCCCTAAAACTTGGCAGTTAAATTTATTCTTCCACTCTCCGCAGTTGAACAATGGAAATGTTCCTCCATTATACCTGTAATTTTCCCAACAATTTTAAAAGTTCCCTTGAAAGCACAACAATATCTGCTGTCTTGACAATCTGGTGCACTCAGAAAGTTGCACTGCTGTTGTTTCACTGGAAAATGAAGTGAGACGGATGACTGGACGCCTCCTGGGACTAGGCCGAAAGCCTGCATGAGAGGGACCCTGAACATCATGCTGCTGTGCCTTCAGTCGAACGACATTTTCTTTTCAGCATTTGAGCTGCAAACACAAAAGAGTTACTCAAATGTGGGATCCATTGAGCCTGGAGCACAAAGGATTGTCAAAATAATTAATTTGAGTTTGTATCTAAATAATGGAGGTCCAGTTGAAAAAATAAAATGCTGAGACTGATTGTTCCCTGTTACCATCAGCCCAACTGATTTGAGCACCATTAAGTTTCACGGGATTATATTTTATTATAAATATTTGTAGACTACAGTCATTTAGGTAGAATACCAGCAGGGTTCTCTTGCAAACCATCAATACTAGAGATGTAAGATTTGAAATCTGCTGTGCTAAATTGTCCTTTAACATATGAATCTGGATTGTGTGCAGGCAAACAATGCAAAGTGCTGCAGTGCAGATTGTTACAGAAATAGAACTGTGCTATGAATGTGTGGCAGCAGCAAAGTGGGGTTTCTGTTCATTATATTCAAATAGCTCACAGGTCTTGATGCCAATTTCTGTCTCATTTTTAAAAATGTATGCTCTGACCGGATGTGGGAACCACTGGCTTAGCCAGCGTTTGTTCCCCATCCCTAAATGCTCCTGATAAGGTGGTGGTGAGCTGCCTTCTTCAATCGCTGCATTCATGTGGTGCAGGACAAAAGTGGCAACAGTGACGGAATGTCAATATAGTTCCAAGTCAGGGTGGTGTGCGACTGGGAGCAGAATCTGCAGGTGGTATTGTTCCCAAGCATCTGTTTTCCTTACCCTTCTGGGTGGTCGTTTTCATGGAAGATGGTGTTGAAGATGCCATGCTTCTTGAGGGTGGTACACACTGCAGACACTCTGTAATGGTGGTGGAGGAAGTGAATGCTTAATGTGATGAATGGGGGTGTCAATCAGGTGGGCAACTTTGTCCTGGATAAAGTTAAACTTCTTGAGCATTGTTGATAGCTGCTCTCATCCAAGCAAGTGAAAAGTGTTCCTTTATTCTCCTGACTTATTCCTATGGATTGTGAGCAGGCTTTAAGGAGTCGGAAGGTGAGATGCTCATCTCTGATCTCTTCTTGTAGCCTTATCATTGGATGGCAGGATTGTCATATGAGGAGATGGTAGCACAGTGGTTAGCACAGTTGCATCACAGCTCGAGGGTCCCAGGTTCGATTCCCGGCTTGCGTTACTGTCTGTGCGGAGTCTGCATGTTCTCCCCATGTCTGCGTGGGTTTCCTCCAGGTGCTCCGGTTTCCTCCCACAGTCCAAAGACGTGCAGGTTACGTGGATTGGCCATGCTAAATTTCCCTAAGTGTCCAAAAATGTTAGGTGGGGTTACTGGGCTATGGGGATAGGGTGTAGATGTGGGCTTAAGTGGGGTGCTCTTTTCAAGGGCCGGTGCAGACTCGATTGGCCAAATGGCCTCATTCTGCACTGTAAATTCTATGATTCTATGAGAGATTGGGTCTGTATTCACTGGAAATGAGAAGAATGAGAGGGGATCTAATAGAAACATTAAAAATTCTGACGGGGCTAGACAGACTGAATGCAGGAATGATTTTCCTTTGGCTGAGGGGTCGAAAATAAGGGGTCACAGTCTCAGGACATGGGGAAGGCCATTTAAGGCTGAGGAGAAGAAATTTCTACACTCAGACGGTGGTGAAGTTGTGGAATTCTCGACCACAGTCGGCTGTGAAGTTCAAATCACAAGATATCTGAGAAGGAAATAGATAGATTTCTAGACTCTAAAGGTGTCAAGGGGTATAGGGAGAGCACAGGAGTATGGTGTTAAGATTGAAGTTCAACAATGATCATACTGAATGGCAGAGCAGGCTCAAAGTGCCAAATGGCCAACTCCTGATCTTATTTTCTATGTTTCTGTGTTTCAATGGCTGGTCCAGTTCTCCTTCTGGTCAACTTTCAGGGTGTTGATGGAGGAAGGTGCAACAGTGGTAAAGTCACAGAATCTTATAATTTACAGTTCAGAAGAAAGCCATTCGGCCTGCACCGGCCCTTGGAAAGAGCATTCTACTTCAGCCCAAACCTCCACCCTATCCACGTAACCCCACCTCACCTTTTGGACACTAAGGGGCAATTAAACATGGTCAATCCACCTGACCTGCACATCTTTGGACTGTGGGAGCAAACCGGAGCACCCGGAGGAAACCCACGCTCACACGGGGAGAAAGTGCAAACTCCACACAACAGTCACCTGAAGCCGGAATTGAATCCGGGAGCCTGGAGCTGTGTGGCAGCAGTGCTAACAACTGTGCCGCCCTCAAAATATCATTTCAAGTGGGCAGCTGGATTTGAACCAGACACCTCTTGATCTGCAGTCAAATGCTCTACCACTGAGCTATCCCCCAAGTCATTGAATGTCATGGCGGGGGGGGGGCAGCTGGATAGATTCTGTCATGTTGGAGCCGGTCCTTTCCTGATGCCTGTGTGGCACGAATAGTACTTGCACTTATCAGCCCAAGCCTGAATGTTGCCAGGTCTTGCCACATATGGACATGGATTGCTTCAGTTTCATTGTTCCCCAGAAATGGGTATAATGCCAGGCTGACATTTTTCCAAGGACACTGAACTGAATTCCTGCCGCAATGAGGGGCCACCCTCCTGATATTTTTCCCAGCATATTGTCAGCCCTTCCAGCTCATAGCCTATCGACAAATGGGCATGAAGGATCAGCTTGTTACGATAAAATCATGGTGCACGTGTGTGTGGGGTTGGTGTGTGGCGGGGGCGGGGAGGGGGGGATGTTGAGGGGAGAACAGTTTTCAGTTTTGCCTTGAATGTGTGTGATTACCTTCGATTTCCCAGTCGACTCGAAAGTGGTTAATGGGAGCTCCCTTCTAAAACAGTCCAGAACCCAATCACTGAGCAGCAAGTGATACCAGAGAATTGCCACCACATTTTGTTTCCCTTTCTGCAAGTTCATACTGCTGCTCAGTAAAGTTAGTGTCGTGCCCAGTTAAAGGCATGTCATGTTCAGCAGTTAATACAGGGCCTGAGCTCATATAGAAGCTTTTATTTTTTTTAAATAGATACAGGTAAAATGTTATAATGGCTGTCAAGGGGTCAGGCGACCGTTGTTTATTCAACAGAATGTATCCAGGTTTTGGAAAGTAATAATTTAATCATGCAGGGTGGATGTGCCAAGACAAATGTTATCTATGGAATTCACACCAGCCAATACTCAACGTTTATTCAAAACACAAAATCAATGCACTCATCAACTCTATGGATGCGATCTAACCAAAAAACAGATTTTATCCTGGAGGGGATTAGACAGGTTATTCCCTGCACTTACAGTGCCACGAACGATCCTGCTATCTAACAGCACTCTGTTGTGTTTTTGGTCCCCAGCAGGAACACTGCCCGAGGCCACACTTAACATCATTTCCTTCACTGAGGAGCTCCGATGAGCTGGGCTCCTCAATGCAAGAGGAGATCGGAGCAACATTTTTATATAGGGCCCCAATCTCTTGATCCCCAACACTGCATCCCCGACCATCCAAAGCCCCAACTCACCTGTCCAGGGATCCTCAAGCCCATGCAACCCACCTTGCATGGATATGGTATACCCGGGTCCGATTCCCGGTGAGGGAAAATGCCACCTGGCCATCTTGGCAGTGCCAGCCTATCACCCTGGCAGCGCCCTACTGGCTTGCACTGGGCACCGTGGCAGGCTGGCACCTGAGTGACACCACCAGGGTGCCAGGGTGCCACCAAGCCATGATACCAGCCACCCAGGGGCCTCCAATCACTTAGGAGACTCCTCAAATGCCATTCCGCCTGCTCCCGGTTTGTGGGGACCAGTGCTGAATGGCACACAGCCGGGGTCTCCGTGGCGAGGCTGGCTTTCTAAACTCACTTAACTGGGCAAGTCAGGGTCCCGCCCATTATGGGCGAGATCTAGATTACAACGTCTCGCGAGAGAAGCCTCTCCCTGGATTTACTGGCCATGTCCCGTCCCGATTCCGGCGGGACATGGCCGGCAAATCATGCCCTATGTCTCTAAGTTAGCAATTTAACAAAAGGAAGCTGATGAAGACTTATATTCTGTAGACTGGCTGAAGTAAATGCTGAACTACAGAAAATCAAGTTTAAATAATTTATTATTAAACAACGATTTGATAAAGGTAACTAGAATAAATAAAACAATAAACTACTAACATTAATTGACTGTTGTAGAGCTACTGCAAAGAACATCTATCCCTCAGCACGACCTACTCCCAACTCCCCTGCCAAATAGTCTCGTAGTAGGTTTACACTGCCACCTAGTGGTCGGAGGTCATGCATAATATTATGTTCAGAATTGCTTTATGCATATCATCACAGAGACCATTTATGAAAGACCATCATCCATCTCCTATCGTGTATTGATGGCTTTGGACATCCATATCATTCTGGTTGGACAAGACCACTACTGTTTATGTGATCAAACAGTCCTGTTTCCTAAATCCTGTACTTATGTCCTCTGTCACCCGAGTGAAGACCGATGAGAAGTATTCATATAATACCACAATAATGTCCTGCAGCTTCACACACAGACTGCCCCCTTGGTCTCGCAATGGACCTGACTCTTTCCCTGGTTAACCTCTTCCTCTTAATGTATTTATACAATATCTTAGGGTGCTTCCTAATCTTATTTGCAAGTCCTTTTTCATGTCCCCAGATTGTTGCACTCACAACCAACAACCTTCTGACTCGACAGGACTGCTACAAAATGGGGAAACCCACACAGACATGAGGAGGATGCGCAAACTTCACACAGACAGTCACTTGAGGTCGAAATCGAGCCCAGGACTCTGGAGCTGTGAGGCAGCAGTGCTAACCGCCGTGCCGTGCTGATATGTAATGTCCATCAGTCTGCTGGCATCCAGGTTACAAGCAGTTGACTAGCATATGTATTACTTTCTCAATGTCCATCTAAAGCAACAAAACAAGATCCTGAATTTTGCCTCCCAAAGTCCTACGCATTACTCTGTGTGCTCTTGCCAATATGCCTTCAGAAGCTTTCATTCCACAAATACCCAGGATATCGGCAAAGGATCACCCAAGTTTGGCTCACTTCCTGAGAATTGACAAGATATTTTTAACCTTATCACCCTATTGTTTTTATTTATTTTTATTTATAAATTTAGTATACCCAGTTATTTTTTTTCCAATTAAGGGGCAATTTAGCGTCGCCAATCCAACTAACCTGTACATCTTTTGTGTTGTGGGGGTGAAACCCACGCAGACACAGGGAGAATGTGCAAACTCCACTCGGACAGTGATCCAGGGCTGGGATTTGAACCCAGGTCCTCAGCTCCATAGTCCCAGTGCTAACCACTACGTTACGTGCCACACGCTTATCACCCTATTATTCCACTGAGCAGACCACAGGTACAACTACACATTGCAGGCATTAGCTTCTGTTATCTCTGTGCCATCTACTTTATCTGCGCAATGAAGATTTCAGGAGTGCCACATTCCAAACAGGGCCAGTGTTAAACTAACATTCCCACGACTTGACAGGTCTGAGGGCTTGTTTATCCTTACTGATTGTGGCATAGGACCTGGCTGCTCACTCCGCACTGGATCCTCGACTTGTTGACACACAGGCCACAATCAGTAAGGATAAACAACAACACCTCCTCCAAGATAGTCCACAATATCGGGGCCCCGAAAGACTGCGTACTTAGCCCCCTATTATACTCCCTATACACACACGACTGCATGGCAAAATTCGGCTTCAACTCCATCTACAAGTTTGCTGATGACGTGGCCCTAGTGGGTCAGATCTCGAACACTGATGAGTCAGAGTACAGGACGGAGATAGAGAACCTAGTGGAGTGGTGTAACAACAGAAATCTCTCCCTCAATGTCAGCAAAACTAAGAGCTGGTCATTGGCTTCAGGAAGCAAAGTATCATACACACCCCTGTCTGCATCAATGGGGCTGAGGTGGAGATGGTTCACAGCTTCAAATTCCTAGGTGTGCACATCACCAACAATCTGTCCAGATCCACCCACGTCACCGTTATGACCAAGACTGCTCAGCCCAAGAATGGAAGAAACTGAGCAGCGTCATGGACACCACCCAGTCCATTACACAACCCACTTCCCATCCAGTGACTCTGTCTACACCTCCCGCTGCCTGGGGAAAGCAGACAGCATAATCAAAGACCCCTTCCACCCAGGTTATTCACTCTTCCAACTTCTTCCATTGGGCAGGCGATACAGAAGTCTGAGAACACACACCAACAGATTCAAAAACAGCTTCTTCCCCGCTGTTACCAGATTCCTAAATGACCCTCTTATGGGCTGAACTGATCTCTTCACACATCTTCTCTACCAAGTAGTACTACACTCCTGTATGCTTCACCCGATGCCTGTGTCTGTGTATTTACATTATGTATTTTCTTTTCACATATGGAATGATCTGTCTGAACTGTACACAGAACAATTCTTTTCAGTGTACCCCGGTACACGTGATAATAATCCAATCTGATATAAAAATGGAGGGATGGAGCACAGTTGTAAAGAAAGGTCGTCAGGCGAACTGTTAATTTTATTTCCCTTTTTCCAGATGCTGCATGAATCTCTGAGTTTTTCTGAAGGTAAATGCTCATTTTATTGCTCTCTGTATCTCTATTTAATAATCTTTATAATCTTTATTATTGTCACAAGTAGGCTTATATTAACGCTGCAATGAAGTTACTGTGAAAGTTCCCTAGTCGCCGCACTACGCTTGTTCGGGTACACTGAGGGAGAATTCAGAATGTCGAATTCACCTAACAGCACATCTTTCAGGACATGAGGGAGGAAACCGGAGCACCCGGAGGAAACCCACGCAGACATGGGGAGAACGTGCAGGCTCCGCACAGACAGTGAACCAAGCCGGGAATCGAACCTGGGACTCTGGCGCTGTGAAGCAACAGTGTTCACCACTGTGCTACCATGCCACCAATTTGATGGGGAACACCCTCGAGAAGATATTGAACTGTTAGAATCATGATTCTGCATGAAGAGGAAGAGACAAAGATATTCTAGTCCAGGGACTGTAACATGGAGCAACATTTGGAGGCTAGAGTTGTGCTTCAGCAGTGCCTGGATTTATTGGATGGGATATTCTAGTCACACCTGTCCGAAGACCAGAAATTCTCGCCCAAAGTCAACTTTAACTGGTTCGCCAAATTTTCCATCCCACCAGTGATGATTTTCACGGTGGGTGGGACGGGAAAATTTACCCCACTGTGTTCAACTCTCCAGTTGCACCCAGCCCAAGACCAGAAATTCTCATCCAAGGTCAACTGACGCTTACAGACATTGTACATAGAAGACAGAATAGTGACCTCAGGGCAATGTTTTTCTACCTTTTTTGCCAGGACCCATTTGTACTAGCCGGCCATCCTTCAGGACATACACTAGCCGACCTTCACGATCCACGCTGCCAAAATCTCACGACACACTGAACCACCTTCGCGACACATGCCAGGCAACCTTCGTGAACCACATGGCCCGAACTTTTTCAGTTACCTTTAATGTGACAGGTGAGCCTGCAAGGTCCTCACGATCTCACTTGCTTTGTTTTTCTATGTTACATTTCTGACAAGGACTTTAGCTGATAAGTTAAGATCTCACTGCGTCCGTTGTAAAAAAATAAAGAGATTTGTCCTCCAACCTGCATGTTTAGTCTTCAAATGTCTTTGACATTTTGAGGGTATTAAACTTTCCTTTGCCAGTGCTTCGCTGCATATAACAGACATGAACTTCAAATCCAGATTTGCAGTGGCACAATTAATAACCGCCAGCTCAAGTAATCATCTTTATGCTGCTTTGTTCCTGTTTTCAGCTTTTTCTTCATGGGTTGTTTGTCATAGGCCCTGGAGTTCACACCAGCACTGCTGGCAGCTGCAAAATTGAGGAATCTGTCTGGTGCCCAGAATACGTGATGTCAGTGTGTGTGACCTGCTCTGTGCCACCCCTGCAGGGAGGAAGACTCCAGCGATTAAAAAGAAAGCATCTCCTCCTGGGTCAGTGCGCTGACATCAGGAGGAGGCATTCGGCCTTGCTGAGCTCCAGGCCTGTGCACTGCTGAGGGGGCACCCATGTGTGTAATTTTTAAAAACCGATCATGCCCTTGGACACTACTTTCTGCAATTGGTAACACCACGGTGCGTGAACCCGCGATCGGGAACACTGCGACGCATGACCACGCGCCCCTCCAATACCCGCCCGTGACCCACCCACGGGTGGCGACCCTGGGTTTGAAAATGACTGCTTTAAATGTTCCGCCAAATTTTTCTCCCTTCCATGGTGATTCCCGCTGTGGGTGGGTCCGGAACATTTTACCCCATTATGTCATGCATGATGGACTGCAGAACTTCAAACCATTGCATCCATGTACGAGTGAACAATCCTCTACGCCATCCAAGTACTGAAGGCTTGTGAGCACACTATCCAGTGCCTGAAACAACTCACCATGTTTGCTGAGTTCCAGAGTGGTTTCAATCTAAAATAAAAATGATTGTCCCTCGAGGCTGCCGCAGTGAGCAATTTCTCATTCTTTAATGGGATATCTGTCAATCCGAGCATCGCTTGCATCTGGAGAAAATCTGACGTGTGCCAATGAAACCAAACTCTATAACATAGCTGAGCTGAGTTTCTTATGTATGGGTACTCATTCATACCATTTCAAAATTATATGCAATTGACTCTTATGTAGAGTGAATTTAGAACAATGCTGTAGTTCGGCACTTACTGACCAACCAGAAGTGTCATTCGGAAAGATGAAGTAGGCTTCAACAATATTTAGGGTATTCTATGTGTTACCCTTTGTTTATTAAACAATAACCACCAGGCAATGTTCTTTACCTATGGTTTAAAGCAATCGTATAAGATGTATAAATGTTCAGGCAATGGTACATTTGCACAGTTAAATTAATAGTTCATGTTTCAATCTTGAACCTCACCACTGTAATTGGATTCCTCCCCGGGGCTGCTTTTGACCTGAAACCTATGACCATCAGATGAGCCAACTGCAGTGAGAGAAGTTACAGGAATCAGCTACCTCCTCAAGTGAACATTACACAAGGGATGCTGACTCAAGTCAGTCATCCAATTTTAATCTTCTGCTAATTTATCCCATTTGCATGCATCACCTTGTCCAACCTGGTTTGCAGCCTGAATTACAACATATCCCTGGACTCGCAACTGTGAGAGATGATTTTTTTCCCAATATGAATGCACATGAGCCTGAAAATTTTAAGGATGAAATTTGTAGGCAAGAGGCAGTGCACAAGCGCAATCCTTGCACAGAGGTCAACAGTCAAAATTTTCTGTGCCTGGGTGGGCACTGACCTTATATTCCCCATTTTAAAACACAGAATTATGACTTAAGTTGCCCACAAGCTTATTGTGAGCACATATTTTAAAACAGATACTAAAAACAGTTTAAAATTTATCCACAGCTGAATGGTAAAAACAATTATTTCGCAGTGTTAGCATTAATGTTGTTGCCGTAAACAAAATTCACAATCTAGAGATAGAAACCTCTTCACATGGAGACTCTAAATTTCTTGATTAAAAAAATCAATGAAATATCTAATGATTTAATAGTCATTGACAGGCCGAGCAGTTGGACTATAATATTGAAGTTAATTTTGTGAATAATTTATCGAGTCCCAAAGCTTCATCATAAAATTAATGATGTTTGCACTGGTTCCAAGAGCATTGTTTAATGGATTATATATGTTTTAGTAATTAACCATAGGTTCACCAGCAGCACAGATGGGGCCTGCAGCACTTTCTTCCCCTTTATCTGAAAGATCAAATTTCAGTGTTGCTATTATTTTCCTGTTAAAGGTTTAGTGAGATGCGTCTCTGGTGTCGCTGACAAATCGGGTGGTTAATTCTGTGCAGCACTCTCAGGAGAGTTTTATTATTACAGTTATCTCAAAGATGGGTTTGCAGAACACTTGCAAATTCAAACTGTGTTGTACAACTTCAAAACAGAATGCTTTGAAGCGATTGTTGGCTATTGTATAATTGTGTAATCCCGCTGCATTCAGTATAGGTTAGTTAGACTGCATACAGCGTGGGACGAGGAGGTTAGAGATTCAACTCCCATGCTGACAGTAAGTTAAACTGAAAAATTCATTGGTAATTCATGTACTGGTAATTTGATCATTCAAAGAACCCAATTGGTTCTCCAATGTCCTTCAAGAAAGAAAATCGAACAATCCTCCCTGACATGGATGACATATTATTGCAGACCAATGACAATTAGTTGACTCTTCACTGGCCTGATTCTCCATTCTGATCAAGGAAACTGTAATATCCTGCACGGGACTTCCAGGGTGGGGATGATTATCTTCCCATTGGTTCTCGAGGAGTACGAGCTCCCCGGCTGAGGGGCGAGGGAACTAAATTTAGCATTATATAAAAGGATGGCCTATAAGGCACAGACCAGAACGAGACCAGTGGTGATCTACCAGGAAGTGTATGTACCGTATTGTAAATAAATTAAAGTTCTTGGGCGGGATTCTCCGGTCCCTGATGCCAAAATCGCGTTTGCCGATCGGCAGGAGAATCCCCATTTGCAATGGAATCAGGTGCGGTGCCACTTTCACAATGCTCCACCCCCTCCAAAGCGGCATACTCACCATATCGATGACCTCAGGGCGTTACCTGATGGGAACTCAGCATGGCGGCTGCGGATTCAGTCCAGCAACGCCATAGTCGGAGGAAAGCCGATCCGCGGGCAGGGGGGACTGTTGGGGTGTGTTCGGGGGGTCGCGAACCTGGCCAAAGGGGAGGTACTATTTGGCAAGCCAGACCAGGCAATTCTCCAGCCGTATCGGTAGCTAGAGCCAGGTCTTCTACGCTGCCTGCCTGCTAGCCCTCCACCAAATGGAGGATTGGTGGCCATTTTGCGTTGAATTTTCAGTCGTAAAACGCCACCGTTCCCATGCCGGTGTCAGGACATAGCCTAAAAATCGGATAATCCAGTCCAAACTCAGTGTGGACTGCCCGTGTCCTTATTAAAGAAACCAAGGATAAGCAATAAACATGACTATGCTACATTGACCGCATACTGAGAACAGATTTCATATTTCAATCCCCCAGAACGAGCCATCTGAGTTTTTTTTTCCAATATATTAAAAAATCTTCATTTCATTTAACTTCAGAACACCTGGTTATTTCTTGCTGATGGAAGTTATATGTTCATTTATATGCAATTGGTTTCTTCAGACTTACAGTGTTTAAGAATATGGAGAATTTTTACATATTGCTGTTTAACTTTTGTTGATGAGGTTTGAAATGTCAATGGATCATGTCAGTCGGGACTTTGAGGAGGCTTCTAACAAGTTTTGAAATAAAAGGTTTATAAAACGTGTGTGGAGTTGTAGGTAAGCTTGTGATATGGGTTGTGAAATGTGGCAAAGTAGTGACAAAAGATTGGCTCTCGTATTGTCAGGAATTATCAAGAGGCACTTGCCACAAACCAGTGCTCAGGTCACAACATTTCACCATATGCTTGAATTAAGAAATAGGCAGTTGTATGGCCCAGTTTGCAGATGATGCTAAGTTACAAATTACACGTGGGGGTGGCACGGTGGCACAGCGTTTAGTGCTGTTGTCTCACAGCGTTAGGGATCCGAGTTCGATTCCTCTGCGTTTCCTCTGGGTGCTCTGGTTTCTTTCCACAGTCCAAAGATATGCAGGTTAGGTGGATTGGCTGTGCTAAATTGGCCCTTAATGTTCGTTTAGGTTGGGTGGGGTTGTGGGGATGGGGTGAGGGATTGGGTCTGGATGTGATGCTCTTTCGGAGAGTCGGTGCAGATGGGCCTAATAGCATCCTACTGCACCGTAGGGATTCTACGATCCTACAGTAAGTTGGGAGCAGAAAGCTACAATGGGAGATGACTGGTGCAGTTCAATATAGGAAATTGTGAACTGACAAAGGGAAATTTGGATAGCTTCTATGTGATGTGATAGTTAGAGGTGCACAGGCATTTAGGTTCTTTGTACACAAATGACTAATAGTTAGGGACGGATACTGAAGCAATCAAAAAATTTGAGGCGGCATGTAAAACCTTTTTTTAAAAATGGGCTGAATGGTTAGGACTGAAGTATCTTTCCCTGACAGCATAGATGCGGCAGATTCAACTGGGACCTTCAAAAGAGAACTGAATAATTATCTGAAGGGAAAATATTTGCATGGCTACTGGAAAGGGCGGGGTAGTTGGATGAGCTGAGTTGCTGTTTCAGAAAGTGAGCAAAGACATGATGGACCAAGCAACAACCCCTCTCCCCTCACCCCCCCTGTGATGTAACTATTTTATGATTCGACGAAAAGGCCAATGGAATGTTGGTGCGTTGGTGTCGAAAGAGGGTCGGAGTTAAAAAAGTAAAAACGCAATGCTTCAGTTTCAGAGAACCTTGGCAAGTCCTGTGTTCAGTCTTGGGCACGTATCCTCAGGAAGGGTATTTAAGTCTTGAAAAGGCGATGGTACAGATTGACCCGAATGAGACCAGGCTCAAAGGATTAATTTGTAAGATCTGACGGAAAAAAAACGTACTTGAAACGTTACCTTGTCCTCTCTCGCCGCAGATGCTGCCAGACCTGCTGAGTTTTTTCCAGCCATCTCTGTTTTGATGAAATTATGAGCACAGGTTGAACCTGGGGTGCTCGTGCTCATTGAGTCGCATGGGGAGATCAATGAAGGTTTCCCTGTGATCCCCATGGGGGCTACGACAGATGAGTAGGTTAAGTGGTGATCTAAACTTCTGATTTCATGTAGTTGAGGAGAAGATAGAGATAAACTGTTTCCTCTGCTTATGGAAGGTAGGTGGTTGGCATAAACTTAAAATTCCATTCTGTCTATTTAGAAGAGAAATCAGGAAGTACCTTCTCACTCAAAGAATGGAGAAAATATGGAATTCATCCTCTCAGAAGCTGTTCAGAAGAATTCAAGTTATCCAGACTGAGACTGGTTTTAGGTCTGGGCATTAGCAGATCCGGAACAAAAGTGGGTAAAATGGAGTTGTGGTACAGGCCACCATGGGTGTCATGGAATGGCAGTACAGGTTTGAGGAGCTCAATGGTCTACCCCCGTTCAAATGTTCTGTGAAAATTCACTTTCAGCTGTGAGAGTTCATCATGTTTTGATTGCAAATTTACCTCCTTCCAATTCAATTAAGCTCTGCAGTTATTTTCAGTGACGAGTTCCTATCAATGTCATGCAACATAAAAATCTCAATTACTTTTCGATTTATGCACTTGCGGCAAATTGCAGCCACCTTCACATGTGGCCAAATGCTTCTCTAGACCTTAAAATGCAAGCAATGCTCGAAAATACCAGCTTCCAGCAAAAATATCTGTTCTCCATTCAGTTAAATTGACCTGAATGCAGTTAACTTCACAGAGAGGAGAATCAAAAGAAATAAACAATATGAAGCTTGTCATACAGGGCGATAGATTGGACCATAATATGTTGTAGCAGGGCATCCAACAGTATCTGCCTCAGTTGAACTTGCCCTCGACACATTTAGATGTATTTCTATCTAACATGTTGCTGAATGTCACGGTGTCGCAACGAGGGGAAACTGGGCCTCTGAGACCTGAGTGATTCGGGAGATGAACAGTGTATCCCATTACAAAATCAGATTGAGCAATTGAGAAATCAACAGCACAAGAATTGAGAAATAAGCGCAGACTAAAAGGGGAAGAGTTTAGTGATAAATCGGACACAGAAAGAGAAATAAAGAGAGGGAACGTAAGCATAGATTAAGAAAAGAGGGGAAAATAACAGAAAGGAAAAGTGAAATGTTGAACCTGTTACCAGCATGTCATACTCTGAACTTTGAACTAATTTCATATTTCGGAAACGAGCGGACAAAATGGCTTGAAAAGATGGATACACAAGAGTGTATCCATCCTGACTTCTTTTGTGGATTAGAATCACTTCCCCACCTCAAGAGGGAACAAAATAACATTCCAGACTAATAATAGTCACTGTCCTTCCAAGATGCTTGGGCATTATCTATTTTAAATGGGTTATTCATAAAATAAAGATACTGGGCACGATTCCCCCAAAAGGGACCGAGTGTTTAGTGTGGCGTTAACAATTGTACACAAAGACTCGAGTGAAGTACAAGAGAGCCTTTATTACAGTGAGATGCTATTCCTCCAGCGGCAGCTGTAGAATGGCATCTCAGTGAAACTTACGAATATTTATACAGCTCCCTGTGGGCGGAGCTAGCCGGCAGGGGCTTACCGGAGAAACCTGTAATACAGGTACAGCCATACATCCCCTTACTGCAAGCACACATATATACAGTGGTTGGATCACCACATTCACCCCCTGTAATAAAATGAGTCTGGCGGGGGTGATGTGGAACTATAATACATAAAGTGATCTATTTACAAAAGGGCAAAACAAAAGAAAGAGTCTTCCAGGCAATCCGGTCACAGGTTGAGTCAGATCGGCGGTCGAACGTTCCGTTGCGAGCGACGGAGCTGTGCTGGCGACGTCGGCACAGGCGGCGTTGGTGACGGCGGTGCAGGTGCTGGCGGTGTTGGTGCTGGCCAGTGGCGGGATGACTCCGGGAGCGAGCCAAAATCTTCCATGTCCTCCAGCGTCGGCAGGGGAATAAGGGATGGACCTGGTGGGGACGAATACGGGGCGTCGGGGAAAAGGAGAGTGGCGCGGGGGGGAAGGGGCGTGGGCATGGGATCGGCACCCGAGGGAGCCAGGTCCCGGAGCGAGACTGTGTCCTGGCGGCCGTCGGGGAACTCCACGTAGGCATACTGGGGGTTTGCATGGAGCAGGCGTACTCTGTCCACCAGGGGTTCCGCCTTGTGGTGCCTGACATGGTTACGACTGGGCCCGGAGTCGTGAGCCAAGTCGGGAGCGACACCCCGGATGTAGACTTCCTAGGGAAGGCAAAAACACGTTCATGGGGTGTGTGGTTAGTCGCGGTGCACAGTAGTGACCGAATGGAATGGAGCGTGTCAGGGAGGACCTGCTGCCAGCGAGCAGCTGGGAGGTTCCTGGACCGTAGGGCCAACTGGACGGCCCTCCATACCGTCCCAGTCTCCCTCTCTACCTGCCCGTTTCCCCGGGAGTTGTAGCTGGTCGTCAGGGCCTTGATGACAGTGGCAGATATCATATCCTGGCATGGGGTGGTGAAGGGAAACCTAGAGAATTCATCGACCACACTAAGGATGTAGGTGTTGCGGTCAGTGGAGGGGAGGGGCTCTTTGAAATCTACGCTGAGGCGTTGAAAGGGGCGGGACGCTTTCACCAGGCGCACGAGGTCTGGCCGGTAGAAGTGCAGCTTGCACTCCGCACAGACCTGGTGACAGTCCGTACTTCCCCGACGGAGTAGGGAAGATTGCGGGCTTTGATTAGATGGTACAAACGAGTGACCCCCGGATGGCAAAGGCTCTCGTGCAAGGCACGGAGCTGGTTTACTTGTGCGCTGGCACATGTACCTCGGGAGAGGGCGTCTGGGAGCTCGTTGAGCTTGCCGGGGCGATACAAGATCTCATAATTATAGGTGGAGAGCTCGATCCTCCACCGCAAGATTTTATCATTTTTGATCTTGTTGTTGAACATGAAGGCTACCGACCGTTGGTCAGTGAGGAGAGTGAATCTCCTGCTGACCAGGTAATACCTCCAGTGCCGCACCGCTTCAACGATTGCCTGGGCCTCCTTTTCAACAGACGAATGTTGAATTTCGGAGGCGTGGAGGGTGCGGGAAAAGAATGACACGGGTCTGCCTGCCTGGTTCAGCGTGGCGGCAAGGGCGACATCTGAAATGTCGCTCTCTACTTGGAAGGGCAGTGTCTCATCTACTGCATGCATCCTGGCCTTGGCTATGTCAGAGCGAATACGAGCGAAGGCCTGTTGTGCCTCGGCCGTGAGGGAAAATTGTGTGGACTGGATTAGTGGGCGGGCCTTGTCCGCGTATTGTGGGACCCACTGGGTGTAGTAAGAAAAGAACCCCAGGCATCGTTTGAGAGCCTTGGGGCAGTTGGGGAGGGGAAGCTCCATGAGGGGGCGCAGGCGGTCGGGATCGGGCCCCAGTAATCCGTTTTGGACAACGTAGCCGAGGTTGGCCAAATGGCCTGTGCGGAACACGCACTTCTCCTTGTTATATGTGAGGTTAAGGAGAGATGCAGTGTGGAGAAATTTAGCAAGGCTGGTGTCATTGTCCTGCTGGTCATGGCCGCAGATGGTGACATTGTCTAAGTACGGAAACGTAGCCCGCAGTTCGTACCGGTGAACCATTTGGTCCATTTCTCTTTGAAATACCGAGACCCCGTTAGTGACGCCGAAGGGAACCCTAAGAAATTGATACAGCGACCGTCCACCTCGAAGGCAGTGTAGGGACGGTCAGATTTACGAATGGGGAGCTGGTGGTAGGCGGATTTCAGGTCAATTGTAGAGAAGACCCGGTACTGTGCAATCTGATTGACCATATCAGAAATGCGGGGGAGGGGGTACGCGTCGAGCTGCGTGTACCGGTTGATGGTCTGGCTATAGTCCACGACCATCCTGTGTTTCTCCCCAGTTTTAACCACTATCACCTGGGCTCGCCAGGGACTGTTGCTGGCCTCGATAATACCCTCCCGAAGCAGCCGCTGGACTTCGGACCTGATGAAGGTCTTGTCCTGGGTGCTGTACCGTCTGCTCCTGGTGGCGACGGGCTTGCAATCTGCAGTCAGATTGGTAAAGAGGGAGGGAGGCTCAACCTTCAAGGTTGCGAGGCCGCAAACGGTGAGGGAGGTAGGGGTCCGCCGAATTTGAGGATGAGGCTCTGGAGATTGCATTGAAAATCCAGGCCTAGTAAGAGTGACACGCAGAGGTTGGGGAGAAAGTACAGACGGAAACGGTCGAATTCCACCCCCTGCACAGTGAGTTTAACCAGGCAGAAGCCCCGGATCGGGACAGAGTGAGAACCGGAGGTTAGGGAGATCTGCCGGTTGGCGGGATGGACCGCAAGGGAATAGCGCCTTACCATGTCTGGGTGACTGAAGCTCTCGGTGCTCCCGGAGTCGATGAGGCAGGAGGTCACGTGGCCATTGACAAGCACCGTCGTGGAAGAGGGTGCCAGGTTGCGAGGACGGGACTGGTCGAGCGTCACGGAGGCGAGTAGCGGGCGATCGGCCGACGAGTCTGACGAGTCCGATGAGTAGCGGCAGCGACCCGGGTCCCGTGGTCCTGTCCCGAGGGGAGGACAAAATGGCGGCGTCTAGAGTACCTGTGAGGAAGATGATGGCGGTGGACAAAATGGCGGCACCCATGGCGTACATGTTGTGGGGGCGGGTCAAGATGGCGGCGCACATGGAACGCACATGGAGGCGGAGGGTGAAGACGGCGGCACCCACAGTGCGCACATGGCGGGGGCGGCGAAAGATGGCGGCGCCCACTGATCGCACGTGGGGTCAGGGGCAGCGGACGGCAGGCCCCATTGTGTGATCGGCTGAGGCGAGGGGGGGATTCGGGCGCGATAGCGGCAACCGTCCGGGACTGGCACACCGCTGCAAAGTGGCCTTTCTTGCCACAAGCTTTGCAGGTCATGGTGCGGGCCAGGCAGCGCTGGTGGGGATGTTTCTGCTGACCACAGAAGTAGCAGTGAGGACCCCCAGGGTGCACGGTGCGGCGAGCAGCGCAGGCATAGTGTGCGGGGGTGGCTGCTGGGGGGGCCGGTTGTGGGGTCCACGAGGGGTAGGATGGGTGGGCCGAGTGGCTAGCGAGGTATGATCGCGCACTACGGGAGGCGGCCGTCATTGATAGCGCCAGAGTCTTTGTAGCCGCGAGATCGAGAGTGGCACCTTCCAGCAGTCGTTGCCGGATGGGGTCCGATGCAATACCCGTAACAAAGGCATCTCGCATGAGTAAGTCTGAATGTTCTGTGGCCGTGAAGGCCCGGCAGTCGCAGCCTCCTACTAGAGGTATAAGGGCCATCCAAAAGTCCTCAATCGACTCACCCGGCTGTTGGTCGCGAGTAGAGAGTAGATGTCTCACAAACAGGGTGTTCGTTGACTCTGCGTAGTTCTCTTTGAGCAGTTCCATGGCCTGGGCGTAGTCAGGCGTGTCTCGGATTAGCGGAAACACGCTGGAGCTGAGTCTCGAGTAAAGAAGCTGTCATTTTTGAGCCTCCGAAGGTGGAGGGTCCGCTGACGAGATATAGGAATCGAAAACTGCAAGCCAGTGAACAAAGTCTTTCCTGGCGTGAGGCGACTGCGGAACCAGCTGCAGGTGGTCAGGTTTGATCCGGATGTCCATGGTGTAAGGAAAATCTCACTGTAATAAATTGTGGCGCTAACAATTGTTCACAAAGACTCGAGTGAAGTACAAGAGAGGCTTTATTACAGTGAGATGCTATTCCTCCGGCGGCAGTTGTAGAATGGCATCTCAGTGAAACTTACGAATATTTATACAGCTCCCTGTGGGCGGAGGTAGCCGTCAGGGGCTTACTGGAGAAACCTGTAATACAAGTACAGCCATACATCCCCCTACTGCAAGCACACATATATACAGTGGTTGGATCACCACATTTAGCCGCATGTTTCATGTTGAAATAGGGGCCTGAATGGGAAACGCTCAGCCGAGGCCGCATCTAGCCCCGTTTTGTACGGTGGCCCCCAAAATGATCCCCAACCACCCCCCCAGCCTGAATCCTGAATGCAGAATAGGAGTCCCCCTTCCCCCCTCCTCTTCCTCAATAGCCAAACCAAGCAACTCTGGCCCAATAGTGCGCGTTCAAAAATGCCAGCGTACTACCTTGGCAGTGCCAACCTGGTAGTGCCCCTGCCAGCTGGCAGTGCTACTTGGACACCCTGGTGGTGCCAAACTGGCAACCAGGTGGTACTGCCAGGGTGCCAGGCTGGTACTGCCAGGGTGCAAAGCTGGCACTATCAGGGTGCCCATGTCAGCACTGTCACTACTGAAAGGGCATGCAGCTGGGGGCCTCTGATTCACTGGGAGACCCCACGAGTGCCATTCAGTCTGGTCCTCATTTGTGGGGATCAGTGCTAATGGCGCTCACCTGACTACTCTGAGGCACAGGGACTGACTAGCAAAGCCTCAGGTACCTCGAGAATCTACACATTAGAGTAAGGCTTGCTGCCTCGCTCTAATATGCAGATTTGCTAAAATGTTATCCCGCCCTTGTGGGATCACGTTGAGTCTTGCGAAGCATTGCAAACTGGGTAGATCTCAGGAATGAGGTCTTCCGACTTTCATCGATCATACTGCACCACTGCGAGCTGCGCTTCTGGTGCAGTGTGGCCGTTGGATCGCGGCCACTGACTCTCTCAAATCCTCTGAGATGTTAACTCACAACACAGGCTGTGTCATCAACATGAACACCCCACCTTATTGGGGAAAAGACTTTGAAGTTGTGAAAACCCATGTGGAGGCAGTCGTGTTTGTCTGTTTTCAAAAATCAGCTAAGAGGTCTTTGCAAGCAAAACCATGATCAACATTGAAATCATCAATTCAACCAGTTTGTGAATCAAATTTGGGAAACAAGTTATGAGACATCGGGCAAGCAAAGCATTTAGCTTGTTCCAGCTAAAGTTAATCTGAGAATCCACTGTGAGAAACTTCACAACCGACTTTCAACTCTTCGCTTTACATGACCCTTACTTCGACTTTGAATCATCAAAACTATTGAAAGATCACAGAACAAGAAAATGGAAGACCAGAGGTCGTAACCCAGAAACTATGATACGGAAAAATATGGAAAACCTTATCTGTGTCTATTATTTGTGTGTGCAAATGTGTGTATAAGACCAAGTGTGTGAGATGTTGCAATTAGATTCAGGGTACAAGTGTGAATAATCTTTCTTTCTATAAACTAAACTCAAAAGCTTGCTGTTAAATTATTTAATGTGGACCTACACTCAAATGGGTGAGGAAAATCAGATTTATTTCCATGCAGCACTTTCCAGTGTGATCACAGGCAATAGAAGAACACATACATTCTGTCCACAGCAGAATCTAACATTGAATTTTTAAGTTAAAACTATTTTTATTCTCCAATAACAATCACAACTTGAAAGAATGAGATTTCACTATCGAAGTATGATTTTCAATGCCAGAGAGGTTGGTCAGAGATAATTAACACTGATCCCATCATTAAAATGGTACTCAGGCTAAAACTAGGAAGATCTAACTTTGCTTGGCATGTTTAGTTTATATCGGACACACAAATATAAAACCTTTACATCATCCATTGTTTTGCAATAGTGCCACAGGCAGCAAGATGCCGTTTATACAGATCTAACAGCGCAATGATTCAACTTGGACAGCAACAGTTAGATTCTAACACTGATGGATGTGCCCCTTATCTAAAATTCTTTTACCATTTTCACATAATTAAAAAGATGCGGCATTGATCTCACTCTACTTTGATAGTAAATCACGCCAACTCTGGAAAGACAGGACATCTAAGAGAACAGTGCTGGGGAAAAGGTAAGAAGCTGATAGCCAGGAAACCAAGCCAAAACGTATATCTGACCTCTTGCCTGTATCTCTCTTGGACAAGCAGAATCTAAATGTCGGTGATCTCCGGACAGTCCAGAGAGGAGATGAGAAAGCTAGGCTCCTGAGTGGGCCGCATGTGTTGCCCTCCTTGATCTCAGTGAGCCGTAAGGTTGAAATCATAGAATCATAGAATTTACAGCACAGAAGGAGGCCATTCAGCCCATCGAGTCTGCACCGGCCCTTGGAAAGGGCACCCTACTCAAGCCCCATACCTCCACCCTATCCCCTTTATCCCGGTAACCCCACCTAACCATTTTTGGACACTAAGGGGAATTTAGAATGGCCAATACAACTAACTCGCACATCAGTGGATTGTGGGAGGAATCCGGAGTACCCGAGTAAACCCACGAACACACGAGGAGAAAGTGCAGACTCCACACAGACAGTGACCCAAACCAGGAATCGAACCTGGGACCATGGAGCTGTGAAGCAACTGTGCTAACCACTATGCTACTGTGCTGCCCCTTACTATTGGACTTGTTCATTCACCATGACCCATGAATACGATGAAATACATTTAATACATGTTGATCTTTCATAGCGAGTTATAGAAAATGCTTAATCATTCATATATTAATGGAATTGCGCTCAACTTCAAATAGTAAAAACAAACGAAATATTTTCATTTTAGATGGAGGTAGCGCACGGCTCTCACAGTCAATGTTGTGAGTAATCAGCACGCACCTCACATCATTTACCCTTGCTTTACGTGCGTATCACTTCAGTCATACCGGTAGGAAAAAAAACTACGTGGATGGAAACCATCAGGAAGTGGTAACCCTGCGCCTGGACAATGGACAGCAAAATGTCTCGTGGGCCACACTCAGAACCCAGATGGGCTGCATATGGGCCCCGTGTCACAGGTTGCCCCACTGCTCCAGAGTATGGTGGAGAAATAGAGCGACAGTTGTAAGGATTATAACTGTAACCTCTGTAAAAAGAGGAAATGAGATCCATCCTCCATTGCTTCGGAGAGGCAAGTTAAGCAGGGTATTACATGTGTTCCAGTCTTGTTAACAGGATGACCCACTTTACGAAGGGTTGTGCCCGTTAGATCAGCCTGAAGTGCATTAGAGGTAATAAAGGGTAAGCATTTTAACAGCGGAAGAGCTCAGGCAGTGATAGAGTGGGGCGATGTTACAAAAAGAGTATTCTTAGTGACAGTGTGGATAGGTGGTTGAATGTTTCTCTCAGGGATCAAATATGACACTGAGATTGCAAACAGATTGCTTCAGACTCAGACTGTTGTCAGGGAGACGGATGGGTTTCATGGAAGGAACAAAACAATGGTTTTAATCTTCCCAATATTTAGTTGGGAAAATTCTTTGCTCATTCGGTACTGATGCCCAACAATAATCTGACAGTTTAGAGAGAGTGGGGGGGTTGGTAGAACTGGGTGTTGTCAGTGCACAGGTGGAAGCTTGTGCTATGTTTTCAGATGAAATTGTTGAGTTAATATGCAAATAATGACGAAAATGCCATGAAAAACTGGGTTATATTTTACCTTGGACTTTGTGACCATGACATCAGGGCACACGCTTGCTGGTAGTGGGAGTGGCTCAGAGGCTTTGCAAAGGCAGCCTCTTAATTGATTGCTTGCAGGCCTGTTGTGCAATCAAGGCTGGCGGGCAGATTCCTTATGCCGCCGGCCCTCAGCAGCGCCATCAGGAGAGGTGGACACAGCTAAGATAGGCAGGCGACATCAGGCGCACTGCAAAATGGAAAGGATAAATTAAATCCAAATTAAAATTCAGAATGGCTGAGGGGGGAGGCCTGCCGATGATGGGGAAAATCCTTCCAGATCGTTGCAACCGTGGGGGGTTACGCATTTTGTTGACAGAGCCCCCCTACACCCCCTGACTACCCCACCCCCTCACCCTCGGACAAGCACAAAGCCTCAGACTCTAATTACCCTTCACTCTTCTGAAGGGAGGTTGTTTCCATGAAGCTAGAAGCCTCCCTCCATATCAGGGAGCTTCTCGATCCTCAGTCAAAACCTGCAGCTCTGGAAAATGGACCTTTGTAGCACTTCCCTTTATACTAATTTATTGCTTGCTTTTTTGAAGCAGCTAGCCAATCTTTTTACAGCTTCCCACGACATCCCTCTTTATTACTGACTCCGATCCTGTCTAAGATTCCATCAGCTGAAACCAGTAAAATTATGCCCATTAATTCAAACAAATGCAAAGCTCCGCATCCAATATGGATGTCATGCAAGCTAGTGGATGTCAAGAAGGATGAGGCACATCTACAAATAACGCTAACTCTTCATAAAATTGCACCACTTCAAATTATGATAGGAATACAAAGTAATTTGTCTACTCAGTTCACATTTGCAAAGTAACTAATGTAAACCATTCTTCATAGCTTTGAATCGCCACAACAATTGAATGATGAGGAATCAGAGCCAAATTAGTTTTTACCTTGAGCTCTCTGCCTGTATTATTTTCATTAATTCATGGAATGTGGCGAGAACTGGGAAGGTGAGCCTTTATTGCTCATACTTGATTACCCTCGAGAAGGTGGCGGTGAACTTCTTTCTTGAACTGCTGCTGTCCATGAGCTGTAGATATATCATGCTGCTTAAGAGGGGTTCCCAGTCTTACGACCCAGTGAGACAGGATAATAACAATCTTTATTAGTGTCACAAGTAGGCTTTACACAGAGGGAGAATTCAGAGGGCGAGATACGCCGACACCCCCATTGGGCTGGCGTGAATCCCGCCCCGCTGCCCGACGGCCGCTGCCGTGCCATTGGCAGCGCCCCCTCCCCCGGGCAATTCTCCGCCCCTCGATGGGCCGAGTGGTCGCCCATTTTTGGCCGGTCCTGACCGGCGGGACCTGGCTCTGCGGGCGGCCTGCGGAGTCCTCGGAGGGGGGGGGGGGGGCGGCGCAGGGGGATCTGGCCCCTGGGGGCCCCCACTGTGGACTGGCCCGCGATCGGGGCCCACTGATCCGCGGGCGGGCCAGTGCAGTGGGAGCACTCTTTTTCCCCGTGCCGGCCGATTTAACGGTCCGCCATGGCCGGCGTGGAGAAGAACCCTCCCTGCACACACACTGGCGCTCCCACGCATGCGCCAACTCGCGTCAGCCGGTGGAGGCCTTCGCCAGTTGGCGCAACTCCAAGCCCTTCAGCGCCGGTTGGCGTGGCGCTAACCCTTCCGGCGTCGGCCTAGCCCCTGAAGGTGCAGAGGATTCCGCATCTTCCGGGCGGACCGACGCCAGAGTGGCTTGGAGCCGGTACGGCCCGCCCCGCCGGTTAGCAGAGAATCCCGCCCAGAATGTCCAATTCACCTAACAAGCATGTATTTCGGGACTCGTGGGAGGAAACTGAAACACCCAGAGGAAACCCACGCAGACACAGAGGAACTTGCAGACAACCCACAGACAGTGACCCAAGCCGGGAATTGAACCCGGGTCTGTGATGCTGTGAAGCAACAGTGCTTACCACTATGAGACCATGAAGGAACGGTGATACAGTTTCAAGCCAGAATAGTGTGTGATTTACAGGTAGTGGTTTACTCATGCATCCAATGCCTTTCACCTTTCCGCGTGGCAGATGTCTCAAGTTTAGAACGTGCTGTTGAAGAAGCCTCTTTGAGTTATTGTAAGGCATCTTGTAGATGGTACTCACCACTGCCATTGTGCATTGGTGATGGAGTGAGTGTGTGTTTAAGGTGGTGGATGGGGTTCCAATCAAGTTGACTGCCATGTTCTGAATGGTGACTGTTAGAACATAGAACAGTACAGCACAGCACAGGCCCTTCGGCCCTCGATGTTGTGCCGAGCCATGATCACCCTACTCAAACCCACGTATCCACCCTATACCCGTAACACCCCCCCCCCCCACCTTACTTTTTAGGACACTACGGGCAATTTAGCATGGCCAATCCACCTAACCCGCACATCTTTGGACTGTGGGAGGAAACCGGAGCACCCGGAGGAAACCCACGCACACACGGGGAGGACGTACAGACTCCGCACAGTGACCCAGCCAGGAATCGAACCTGAGACCCTGGAGCTGTGAAGCATTTATGCTAACCACCATGCTACCATGTTGTTGGACAAGTCAGAAGTATTTCACTACACTTCTGAATTTTGCCATGCAGATGATGAACAGGCTTTGGTGAGTTAGGAGATGAATTAATCACCACTATGCTTTTGATTTTCTCTCATAGACACAATTGTTATATGGCTGGTCAGTTAGGTTTCTGGTCAATGGTGAACCCCAGAATATTATTGGGGGGGAAGTCGGCACTAATAATGCCATTGAACATCAAAGGGAGCTGGTTAGATTCTCCCCGTTGGAGATAGTCATTGCTTGATGCTTGCATGGTGCAAATGCTTCTTGCCACTTATCATGAGCGGCACGGTGGTACAATGGTTAGCACTGTTGCCTCACAGCTCAATAGTCCCGGGTTTATTTCCAGCCTCGGGTTCTGTGTGGAGTTTGCACTTTCTGCCCGCGTCTGTGTGGGTTTCCTCCGGGTGCTCTGGTTTCCTCCCACACTCCAAAGATGTGCAGGTTTGGTAAATTGGCCATGCTAAATTGCCCCTTAATGCCCAAAGAAGGTTAGGCCGCTTACTGGATTATGGGGAAAGGGTGGAGGTGTGGGCGTGGGCCTGGGTAGGATGCTCTTTCCAAGGGTCGGTGCAGTCCTGATGAACCGAATGGTCCCCTTCTGCACTGTAAATTCTATGATTCTTTGATCCCAAGCCTGAATGTTGTCCCGGGTTTCCTGCATATGGGTTTGGACTGCTTCAGTATCTGAGGAGTTGTACGTGATTTTGTATAATGAATCATCATCAGTGGACATTGCCATCTCTAAGCTTACGACAAAGGAAAGTCATTGATGGTGCAGCTGGAGATGGTTCGGCCTGGTACAATACCCTGAGGAATTCCTGTAGCGATCTGGGAATGAGATGATTGGCTTCCAACAATCACCTTTCTACTAGGTATGATTCCAACCAGCAGGCGGCATGTGGTGCAGTGGTTAGCACTGGGACTGCAGTGCTGAGGACCCTGGGTCACCGTCACTGTTCAATTGGAGTTTTCACATTCTCCCCATGTCTGCGTGGGTTTCATCCCCACAAGCCAAAGATGTGCAGGTTAGGTGGATTCGCCATGCTAAATTGCCCCTTAATTGGAGAAAAATTAATTGGGTACTCTAAATTTTAAAAGTGACTCCAACCCCATGATTTCCCCATAATTCCCACTGATTTCAAGTTTGTTAAGGCTCCTTGATGCTTGGTCAAATTTCTGATGCCAATGGCAGTAATTCTTTACCAACCTCTTAAATTCACCTCTTTTCTTCATTTTTGGATTATTGAGGTCAGGAGTTGAGTGCCCCGACACAGTGCAAAGTGAGGATTGATCGCTTATTGTGTAAGTGGCACGAGCATGGTGCAGTCAACAATACATTCATCACTTTGCTGGTGATTGAAAGTAGACTGAAGGGGCATTAATTGGTTAGATTTGTTCTGCTTTGGTGGGCAATTTTCCACGTAGACAGCTTGCGTTGTATGTGTGATGGAGTAGTTTGGTTAGGGGGTAAAGCTAATTAAGTTCATTTTTGTTCCTAAGTCCGACTGCCAGAATGTTGTCAGGGCCCACAGTGTTTGCTGTTTCCTGTTCCTTCAGCCATTTCTTAAGACCATGTGGAGCAGATAAGATTGTCTGAAGGTTGCTATTTGTGATGTCGAGGACCTTCCGACGAGGCAAATGTGGATTGTCTACTCACCATTTGAGGATGAAGGCAGTCACAAATGCTTTAACCTTGTTTTTTGCATTGATATGTTTACCCTCCCATTATTTAGGATGATGTGGAGATGCCAAAGTTGGACTGGGGTAAGCACAGTAAGAAGTCTTATGACACCAAGTTAAAGTCCAACAGGTTTATTTCAAATCGCTAGCTTTTGGAGCACCAGGAGTGTTGTCGTAAGACTTCTTACAATTATTGAGGATGGGGATGTTTGTGGAGCCTCGTCCTCTGGTTACTTGCTCAATTGTCCACCCCCATTCCTGAATGGATGTGGCCAGACGGCAGAACTGATCTGTTGGTTGTGAAATGTCTTGAACATAGAACATAGAACAGTACAGGACAGAACAGGCCCTTCGGCCCTCAATGTTGTGCCGAGCCATGATCACCCTACTCAAACCCACATATCCACCCGTAACCCAACAACCCCCCCCCCTTAACCTTACATTTATTAGGACACTACGGGCAATTTAGCATGGCCAATCCACCTAACCCGCACATCTTTGGACTGTGGGAGGAAACCGGAGCACCCGGAGGAAACCCACGCACACACGGGGAGGACGTGCAGACTCCACACAGACAGTGACCCAGCCGGGAATCAAACCTGGGACCCTGGAGCTGTGAAGCATTTATGCTAACCACCATGCTACCCTGCTGCCCCTAATGCTACCCTGCTGCCCCTATTGACTCAGTCTATAGCATGTTGCTTCTGTTGTTTAGCATGAATGCACTCTTGTGTCATAGCTTTGCCATGTTGGTAGCTCATTTTTGAATAGGTCTGGTACTGGTATGCTCTCCTGCTCTCCTTATTGAAACAGAGCAGGTCCCCTGTTTGATGGTGATGGTAGAGTGCAGAGTATGGAATTCACTGCCACAGAAAGTAGTTGAGGTCAAAACGTTGTGTAACTTCATGAAGGAATTAGACATAGCTCTTGGTGCTAAAGAGAGCAAGGGATGTGGGTGCAAGGCAGGACCAGGGTATTGAACTTGATCATAATGTATGGCGGAACAGGCGCAGAGGGCCAAAGAGCCTCCTCCTATTTCTATTTTCAATATTTCTCTGTTTCTGTGTTGGGTCTTACGGGGCGGAATTCTCCGACCCCCGGGGGGTAGGGGGGGGGGGGGGGGGGCGGGGGGGGTGTCCTTGGGGGGGGGGGGGGGGGTGCGGGGCGATCTGACCCCGGGAGGTTCCCCCACGCTGGCCTAGCCCACGATCGGGGCCCACCGATCGGCGGGCGAGCCTGTGCCGTGGCGGCACTCTTTTTCCTCGGCCCCCGCCATGGCCTTCACCATGGCAGGGGCGGAAGAGACCCCCTCCCCTACGCATGCGCCGGTATGGCGTCAGCAGCCGCTGCCGCTCCGGCACATGCGTGGACTTCCGACGGTTTCGGCCACGGCTTGTGGGGCGCCAAAGTCCATTCGCGCCGGCCGGTGGAGCGGGAACCACTCCGGCGCGGGCCTAGCCTCTAAATGTGCAGAGAAGTCCCCACCTTGGGGGAGGCCCGACGGTGGAGTGGTTCGCGCCACCCCCCCCCCCCCCCCCCGGCCCCACTGGGTAGGGGAAAATCCCGGCCATGGTCACTGATGGTGGGATTTCATCTCTCCAAGGACTTTGCAATGGTCACTGCGATCAATAAAACAAAAGTTTACTTTTGCATCCAAATTACTTGTGTGCTGCTTTCCTATTTGTGACCTGCATACTTTATTTCCACAATAAAAGCTGCTGTTATATCAGCCTATTGAACCAATAATGAACGCTCCCTCCATGTCCAACAATTCCTAGTGTTGGATTCGAACCCAAAGTAACCGGTCCAGCAAAAGGGAGCTATGACTGTGCCACAAGGCCTCTTTTGCCTTTGACTAAAAAAATAAAGGAAACTAACTGAGCTATCCAGTGGGGTGGCGATAACCATTAGCACGACTGGAGAGGGCGGCATGGTGGCACAGTGGTTAGCACTGCTGCCTCACGGCGCCGAGGATCTGAGTTTGATCCCGGTCCTGGATCACTGTCCGTGTGGAGTTTGCACATTCTCCCTGTATCTGCGTGGGCCTCACTCCCACAACCCAAAAGATGGGTGGGATAGGTGGATTGGCCACGCTAAATTGACCTTTAAGTGGAAAAAAATAATTGGGTAATCTAAATTCAAAAAAACCCCCCCAC
The DNA here is from genome assembly GCF_902713615.1 of Scyliorhinus canicula. Classification (NCBI taxonomy): domain Eukaryota; kingdom Metazoa; phylum Chordata; class Chondrichthyes; order Carcharhiniformes; family Scyliorhinidae; genus Scyliorhinus; species Scyliorhinus canicula. The sequence continues at coordinate 30,602,487 of NC_052166.1, read as the reverse complement.
ATAACTGGAGCTTATTCCTGCTGTAAATAACACTCGGGTAAGGCACCTTGGAGTAGTTGACATTTGTTGACTCAATTACAAATCATTATATTTAGGAAGGTGAAGGAAAAGATTAAATGAAATTAAAAGATCCCTTAGATGTCGTTATTGACATTGTTCACAATCTTTCTCAAAATAGTCTCTGCATACATTTTTTACACACTGAGCAGGAGGTGAGGAAGCTACTTACCCTGGGACTCTCAAGAGAGCTGGATTTCCCTTGGTCCTACCAAGATATATTTTTTTGTTTGGCTTTTGGAATCTCCTCTGGGTGTTCAACAGGTTTAGCATTAGCTCAGACAGGTAGGCTGTGAAAACTACCTTGGGATTCTATCTGATCAATAGGAACCCAGTTAGCACATATTAGGGCAGGATTCTTCTGCCTCCCAGCCTTGTGTTTCTCAGCAGCGGGGTGGGGGGGTCATTTGCTGTTAATGGGATTCTCTGCTCCCGCCGCTGACAATATGATTTCCCATTGATGTCACCACCCCACACCACCGGGAAACCCTGGGAAGGGTGGGAGGGGAGGGGGGGGGGGGAGGGAGTGGGGGGGGGGGAGAGTGGGGGGGGGGGTTGCTGCAGGCAGGACCAGGGAATCCCGCCGCCATCAAACGGCCAGCGAATTCTGACCATTAACTTCTGTTTGACGAAACATTTAAACCTTTCCATTTCTGTCACTTCACCAGCTTTTGAAGGCCTACTTCCAAAGCTATTTAAAGTCTGACAACACCAGGTTAAAGTCCAGCAGGTTTATTTGGAATCACTAGCTTTCGGGGCGTCGCTCCTTCATCAGGTTTGTAAAGAGGTACATGACACAAATACAGCATATAAAGACAAAGCCAATGATGCAAGATGACACTTTGAATGCCAGTCTTTTCAGGTAATTAAGTCTTTACAAGTCCAGGTGGTGCGACTCGAGAGAGATAATCGGAGGTTAAAGAGGTGTGAAATGTCTCAAGCCAGGACAGTTGGTAGGATTTTGCATGCTCAGGCCAGATGATGGGGGATTAAATGTAGTTAAATGTAGTGAGACATAAATCCAAGGTCCCGGTTGAGGCCGTACTCATGCATGCTGAACTTGGTTATCAATTTCTGCGCAGCGATTCTGCGTTGTCGTGCATCCTGAAGGCCACCTTTGAGAACGGTTACCGAAGATCAGAGACTGAATGCCCTTGACTGCTGAAGTGGGCCCCGACTGGCAGGGAACATTCCTGCTGGTGATTGTCACACAATTTCTGTTTATCTTTTGTCGCAGCCAATGTATCACGCCTCTGGACACCCTTTCCTGCAGCGTATGAGGTAAACAATGTGGGACGAGTTCCATGAGTATGTACCGTGTACCTGGTGGGTGGTTTTCTCACGTGTAATGGTGGTATCCATGTCATTGGTATCCAACGGCGGTATCCCCACATCAAAGCTGTTTGTAACTTCCTTTGACTTCTTTCCCATTTAAAAAAATGTATTCTATGGCCTCTCAAAATAATTCCCCAAAATCTCATATCTTAAGCAGCTAATTGAAGAGAAGGACGTTCATCTCCAGTGACGTCCTACTCAGGAAATGTCTCCACTTGGCCAACTGAGAGGACTCATTCAGCCACATTGACCTATTCCAAGGTGTCACTTAAGCTCACAGACAGATTAGAAATTATGAATGGAAGACTTCATTTGATTCATTTTATGAACTCAAGACTCGAGTTGTGAATGACTGGATCATAAGAGATAATACATTTTCTCATGTCAGGGCTATTCAAGGGGTTTACTAGCTTGCTAATCTTATCATATGGCAAACAGACACAAAAATCAATCGGCCTTGCAATGCCGTTCTGTTGAGATCCAACTCATCTGGCACCTGATTCATAGTTGGAAAAACCTGATGTTACTAAAATAAAGAATTATTTACCTTTAAAAGATTTGGCGTAATCTATTTGATTTTTGCAGGATAACCAGGTGTCCATCGCTTGTGGTTTACTAACACAAGTTCACACTTGGTTTATTCTAAGAACTCCAAAGAAAACTGTCATCAACATAGGCGGGTTTATTTACATATGTACAAGATAAATTTTACATGGCATCCCACTCCCAGTGTTTGTCCTACTGGGAGGATAGATCTGACCAGGCCCTAACTTGGGCCTGCTTTTATCCTCTGGTTTGATAAGCGCCAAGCGGTGGGTCTCCGCCCCTACCTGGGGAGCTCGTAATCAACGAGACCCATTGGGAGGAGTGATTGTTTTCTCATGATCCTCATAGGGGTTATAGCATTGTATGTAATTTCCACTTTCAAACGTGACACTTTTTGGATGAGATAATTGCCAAAATCTTTGTACCCTGACCGGGAATTAAACCCGGGCCGCAGCGGTGAGAGCGCCGAATCCTAACCACTAGACCACCAGGGAAATTGTCCTTTCGGATGTGATGTTAAATTATTTGCCCGTCAGGTGTACAGAAAAAAAATCCCGAAGGCATTATTTTGCAAAAGCACAGGAAGTGTCCATGATGTCCTGGCCAGTATTTACCCCTCACTGACTATCACCAAAACAGATGATCTGGTCGTTACCTCGTCGCTGTTTGTGAGATCTTGCTGTGCACAAGTTGGCCATCACGTATCCCAGCTACCGGCTATAAATTATACCTGCAGTTGCGAGAGGCAGAATATGAATTTAATTGATCCTTTTGATCAACACAGGTTTACTCGTGTTTTACGTAATGCCCTCGTGATTTAACTTGGGTGAATAACCAACCAGTGAGACTGTTTAGCTTGTTTGGATCGCAACATTTACATGCAGCTAGGTTTTGATACATTTGCACCCCTGCATGTGTAAACACCAGCTGCTGCAGGGACCGATGTCATCACAAATCATTGATTTTTACATATTATACAAATGAGGTTCTGTTCACCAGTTGGGCACAATGGAGCAGATATGGCAACAAAAGCAATAAACACACACACTGTGTTTTGTCTGAAACCATAGGAACATGAAATCGCAAGGTTGCATTGAGACAGATTAGGGTGACAGAATGAGCTAATTTACATTCCCCATCACAGGACAGCTCTGGTCAACATTCAGGCTTCTCGGATCTCTTCATTTTCAGTGTATGAGGGATTAAAATAGCTTATGCTGTTCAATACTGCTGGGAAGACATCGGTATTTAGCATTCTCCTCACTCAATTCAGTTGTGCTCTGGGAAATGCAGCAACATTAACAACTATTATCTCCATAATGCTTCTGTTTAATAATGAATGCGATAGCAAATGTCAGCACAAAGACTCAGTTGAAATGTCCATTTGGCTGAATAATGAGAGATTATAAAATGCGTATCCTTTACACTTTGCCTGTGTCCAGCCTCCTGGCCCACCCTGCAAATATAAACAGGGCACAGTGGTGGCTTTATTTTTCTATCCCCCTTTCCTTCCTTTTTCTTAAAATTAGATGGGAGGCAGCCAGCCAAATGAGATGCTTCCCAAATGCTGAAAGACATTATTCTGATGAGCAAACATCCCTTCTGTTGCGGAGAATCACTTCGGTCTGTTACCAGTGTTGTGTGTCTCAGTTCTTTTTTGGATGTGTCAGATTAAAACACTCCTACATTTGTGAAATTGAAATTTGCCAAGTCAGTTCCAGCGCTGGTTCCCTAAAAAAAATTAATTATGTGACAGCAAAAAGGGATTGTGACCAGCTTAATCCATTTTATACCTGTTGGGTATTTAACAAACTACGTTACTACAATCGTACACAGCTGAGGTAAATATCAGTCCTTCATATTTGACATGAGTGGTTAAGAAAACAGAGGAACAGCCTTAGAGGGCAGCTTGGCTTCCAGAAGTCAATCTTTACATTGAAAATGGCCAAATGACATCAATTCACCTCAGCGCGAAAAAGTCGCATCTTTATAAGATTTGAATTTTACCACTGTCAATTTTACCGAATAAAACTAAACTTGCTTTCAGGGTTTTGATTGTGCCTGTACAAAAATTGTTTCACTTTCCTTGGAAAAATATGCTTGCAGCTTGAACTATTGGTGCATGAAAGCAGGGATCATCTCTGTTCAGGACAAGTGTTAGGTGTTCTCTGCAACAACAAAAAATTGCCATGAAACAAAAAAATTGAATCAGTCAAAAAACAAAACAATAAACAGACAATATAATCATAAAGGGGAGAGGACATGATGCCATTTCATCTTAAGTTAAGCAGAGCTAGAGCAGAAAAGATGAGGGTTAAAAAATGCCCGATGCCCAATCACTTAAATTTGGGCCACAAGATGGCAGTGTGTATACACATGAACAAATTTCCCAGTGAAAATAGATACTTAAATAAAGTATGAATTTAGTTTTGCATTCAACAGTCCCCAGTTAGTGTCTTAGTTGGGCTGAGAAGCTCCTACATGATGACTTTATTGAACAATTACAAACCAACAATTGATTCTGTTCATTTGAACAGAAACAAATCCATCAATTTATTTATTTACTTATATATTTAGTAACAATCTGCCAAGAGGTAAATCATTATTCAAATCATTTCTCCTCTCCTGCAATGGGGCTCTCAACTAAAAGTACCCCAGTAGAAACTCTCTTACCTTAACTTTAATGAGTTCCAGTCCTTGATTTGTTATTTCTTTTCCTGAAACGTCTGGCACATTATCCTTTTTCTCTATTGTGAGAACTGACAGAAAGTAATTATTCAACAAGCAATTGGGTAAAAAAAGTGCACATCAATAGCAGGAGATGTTCAAAATGGAATTCAGCTGATTGCAGGACCAGTAAGGAGAAATAATTCAAACTTAATAAAACGGCCATGGTCAACAAAAGAGGCGAGTCATACCATAAGACTGACGTAAAGGGCTAATAATAGTCCAAAGAATAATGTACATTCAGGGGACTGAGATAGATGGAGGAAAGCAAGGGAAGCCAAAATGACAGGAAGAACTGTGAACGAAAACAACACATAGAAACCTACAGGTGGTATCAAGAGGAACAGAAAAAGATGTTTGCAATTATATTAGCCCAAAAAGTAGTCAAGGGAAATGTAGCCCCTTTAAAAACAGATGGATATAATACTACAAATGAAAACAAAGAAACAGAAGACTAGCTGAATAATTACTTTATATCAGTGTTCATATTACAGTAGGTTGATAATATAACTAATAATGTTGGACAATTTATAATGGATCAAGGACTGGAACTCAATAAATTTAATGGAAACTAGTGAGCAGTATTAGAGAAATAATGATTTTGACGACTGACAAATACCCAGGATCTTTTCCACACCAGGTATTGAAGGAAATAGGTGAGGAATTCACAGTTGCTTTAACTATAACCTTGCAAAGGTCTCTTGATTTAGAAATTGTCCTTTTCTATTGGGAAATTGCAAACAACTTTTTTGTTTAGAAAGGTGAGCGAAAACTAGGAAATTATGGATCTGTTAGTCTAATACCTAGTTTTGGGGACGCTACTGACATCGATAATTAAGGATAGAATGAATGAGCACTTAGAGAAATTGAATTGATTAGAAAGAGCCACATGGATTTGTGGAGCACAGAACATGTCCAACAAAACTCACAGTATTTTTCCTGGAATTAACTCAAGTAGTAGACAGGAGAATATTTAAGGGTGTGGTTGATATGGATGTATGGAAGGCATTAGAGTAATCCACATAAGAGAACATGAGCTAAAATGAAAGCCTATGGAACTAAAGGCAAATTATCGGCTTGATTTTGAGATTGAATGTGCGGTAGATAACAGTGGGTAAAATAATGGAAGGAATCCATCAGTGGTGTCCCACCAGGATCTATTATGGGATCCCAAACATTCACAACATGAAATAATGAATTAGATAGCACAACAAGAGTGATGTATCCAGGTTCGCCAATGCCACAAATGTTGGAAGTATATTCGGCAGTGGACATAGGAGTAAAACATTCTAATGTGACATTGATAGATTGAATGAGTGGGGAAAGTTGTGGCAAATGGATCTCAATATAGCTAAGTGCAAGATCATTTATTTTTGACCAGAAACAATAGATCTGAACACAATATAAATTGTGAAAAGCCAGGTAGGGTGATGGTCTAAAGAGATTTAAGTAGTCTGCATGTACAGATCACTGAAAGATAGTAATCAGCTACCTAAGTAATCAAAATGGCAAATAAATACCATCCTCCAGTGATAGAAAGGCTATAAAGTGGAAGACCCTTTGCTACAGCTATACAAGACCCAGGTTAGACCATATCTGGTGTAATGTGTGCAGTTTTGAGCACCATGCCTTAGAGGTTGGCTTGGCCATGGGAAGCAATATTGCACAAATTTAACAAAATTAGTGTCCCAAGATTTGGATTTTGAAGGATTACTCATAGACTGGCCTTGTATTTCCCGGAATATGGAAGATTAAAGGATAATTTGAAGGAGGATTTTGAAATAAATTTATGGGATAAAGGAAACATTTTCATGTTGATAATGAAGTTTTGTACATGTGGACTTAACCTTAAAACCAGAGCTGGTTATTTAAGAATGTTAGAAACACTGTTTCCATTGAAAAGGTCAAAGTCTGGAATGCTCTCTGAAAACCAGTTGATGTTACTTCAAACAATTGTTATCTGGGATCAAGCTATTTATGATAGCCAAGGATATAAAAGCAAATGGAGCCAAGGGTGGTGAGGGGATAGTTAAGATTCAGAATAGCCATTATCCAATTGAATGACAGAACAGGCTCGAAGTATTCAATAGCCTGTTCTTTTGTCTATGTTCCTATTCCTCATCTCCTGCACAGGGCCTTTCAACTAAAACTACCTCAATAGGGTCCTAGATGTCCATTTTATAACGGATCATTTCCACAATGGAATACAGACAATGGTTAAATTGAGGAATTTCATTAACGTCAGTCAGGAAGCCAACACACTAGCGTTAGCTTCCATGCTTCATAAACAGCTCAAGTTAGGCAAGCTTATAGACAACCAATAATTCATTTGTTTCATATAGAAATGACAATGCTAGCTGACACAGCGCCTCGCAGCGTTGGGGAGCCGGGTGCAATCCCAGCTTCAGCTCATTGTCCGTGTGGAGTTTGCGCATTCTCCCTGTGTCTGCGTGGGTCTCACCCCCACAACCCAATGATGTGCAGGGTAGGTGGATTTGCCATGCTAAATTGCCCCTTAATTGGAAAAAAAATGAAATGACAATGCATGGACAACTTTAAATTAAGAAACATTCAATTCTGAATCATTGCTCAACCCCATGGTTAAGGGGTTAAGGGCTTTGAAAGTTTGGAAGTTGTATTAATGCTGGATACCTTGATTGCAAGTGTGAAAGACTCAGTTAGATACATCTTGTTCATTGAAGACATCTTCCAAATCTTTCCTGAGGATTTGTCCATTATAAGGGCAACAGGCACTTGATTTGGATTCAGGTGTCTATGAACAGCCCGGAACCCGATGGTTTAAGGGCAGCACGGTAGCATAGTAGTTAGCATAAATGCTTCACAGCTCCAGGGTCCCAGGTTCGATTCCCGGCTGGGTCACTGTCTGTGCGGAGTCTGCACGTCCTCCCCGTGTGTGCGTGGGTTTCCTCCGGGTGCTCCGGTTTCCTCCCACAGTCCAAAGATGTGTGGATTAGGTGGATTGGCCATGCTAAAATTGCCCGTAGTGTCCTAAATAGTAAGGTTAAGGGGGGGTTGTTGGGTTACGGGTATAGGATGGATACGTGGGTTTGAGTAGGGTGATCATTGCTCGGCACAACATCGAGGGCCGAAGGGCCTGTTCTGTGCTGTACTGTTCTATGTTCTATGTTGACATTATGGCCTCCTGGCTGAAAATTCCAAACACAAGATCTAGACCATTTGACCCTTCTATAATTCTGCCAAAACCTTTCAGTTTATTATAATGATACAATATCTTGAGTTATTTACTATGCAAGGCACCAAGCATTCTCAAGGGATTGGGTAAACACATTGTGGGTTAATTAATAAAGACTAGATACATGAGAGGTTATACATAGAACATAGAACATACAGTTCAAAAGGAGGCCATTCAGCCCATCGGGTCTGCACCGACCCACTTAAGCCCTCACTTCCACCCTATCCCCGGAACCCAATAACCCCTCCTAACATTTTTGGACACTCAAGGCAAATTTAGCATGGCCAATCCACCTAACCTGCACGTCTTTGGACGGTGGGAGGAAACCGGAGCACCCGGAGGAAACCCACGCAGACACAGGGAGAACGTGCAGACTCCGCACAGACAGTGACCCAGTGGGGAATCGAACCTGAGACCCTGGCTCTGTGAAGCCACAGTGCTAGCCACTTGTGCTAACATGCTGCCCAACATAGATAGATACAAAGCTTGAAGGCATCGGAGTTCTGTAGGGGAGGCAGTTTCTTAGTGGTGTAGTCACTGGACTAGTAATCCAGAGAATCCGGGTTCATTCTCTGGAGACCCGGGTTTGAATCCTATTACGGCACATGGAGAAATTTGAATTCAATGAAAAAAATGTGGAATTAAAAGTCTAAAGATAACCATGAAAACATTGTAAAAAAAATCCATCTAGTTTACTAATGATCTTTAGGGAAGGGAATCTGTTGTCCTTACCTGGTCTACATATGACTCCAGACCCACATCAAGGGAGGAATTCTCCGACCCCCCGCAGGGGCGGAGAATCGCCCGGGGCCGGCATAAATCCCGCCCACGCCATGGCCGGAATTCTCCGCCACCCGGGAATCGGCGTGCCACCCCGCGGCGATTCTCCGGCCCGCGATGGGCCGAAGTCCCACTGCTGACAGGCCAATCCCGCCGACGTGGCTTAAACCACCTCTGGTGCCAGCGGGATTGGCGGCGCAAGCGTGCCCCCGGGATCCTGGGGGGGCGCGGGGCAATTGGACCCCGGAGGTTTCCCCCACGGTGGCCTGGCCCGCGATCGAGGCCCACCAATCGGCGGGCGGGCCAGTGCCGTAGGGGCACTCTTTTTCTTCCGCCGCCACCACGGCTTCCACCATGGCGGGTGCGGAAGAGACCCCCCCCTACCGCGCATGCGCTGGTGGTGACATCAGCGGGCGCTGACGCACCGGCGCATGCGCGGACCGACGAAGGCCTTTCGACCAGCCCCGACGCCGGGCGGCATAGCGCTATTGGTGCCAGTTTTGGTGCCATCGCGTAGTGGAAACCACTCCGGCGCGAGTAGTTGGCGCCACTCCGCTACGCATGGACCCCCCGCCCCGCCAGGTAGGGGGGAATCCCGGCCCAATACTCTCAAATGCTCCTCAGGGATCGGCAATACATATTTGCCCAGCCAGCAACTACCACATCCCATGAACGAATAAAATAATAATTGTGTGCTTCTTTTCGTCAACCAAATCAAAAATGTTTGGGATAAATTAAAAATAAAGTTTCTTAAAGTGATACTGCATCAAGGTGAACAGAATCTCAAAGGAAACATAAAACAAAATAAATATGACTAATGGGATCAGTAATGCATCCCAGTCCCAGTGGAACCCACTGAGCACTGGAGGTTTGAATAGTGCCAGCAGACATTGCATATTCTCTTTGTCGGACAGAGCTGTGTGTGTGCTCTGCTCAAAGCAAAAATGAAACCAAGGCTGGATCACATGTCACATTTCCTTTCTAGTGATGTCATTCTAATATCCCTTACAAGCACATTACAATACTCTCTTCAGTTAGCTGAAGAATTCTTTCAAAGTCTGGAGTTAGGGTGTGTGAGTGTGGTGAGGTAGAGGAGCTCAAAATGATTTTCCCCACAGAATCATACCCTTCCTTTAGATTATCACTTGGATCAAAATCAGCATAATGCCACAGGACTCAACCACCGAGGAAGAATATTATTTGGAGAACATAGTGATCACCTGCAGGGAACAGCATTGTCTGATGTGACAACCTTTAAACCAAAATTAGGACAGTGAGGAAAATTTGTATTTTTAAGAATATCTAGGGAATCTGTAATTGTTTTTAAGAATGTTTGAGAAGTTCTTTTAAGAATTCCAATTGTAAAAGGCTCAATTGTAATTGTCTTGGATAAGAAATTCTGGTCCAGGTGGCCTAGCTACCTTTTGATGTGCAAACAGTATCAACAAGAAGGAAGACAGAAGCTGTGTGGTCAGACGCAAAGGAGAGGTGTAGGCAAAAGATGATCACCGCACAGATGCAGACACAAAGAGAAAGCAGACGGGGACAAATAGGAGGAAAACACTGAAGTAAAGCCACCAAAGCTGTGGACAAAAAATTGGTTTCCTGTTTGTCAGTGGGAAGAAAATTTTTTAGAAGCTCTTGGGGAAGTGATGTACGAACGAGCTAAAAGGCAGTAAACTCTAAAAAGCAATGGGAATAGCTCAGGCATGTGAAAGAGTTGAGGTCAGGTTTACTGCCTCCACGCATGCGGGGGGTTTCCCACGATAGAGGCGCTGAGCCATGACCACCATACCGCTGGAAGGAAGGGCTGGAGTTTGTTTTAAAGGTCAGATCACGAGTCAGATGTTGCTTGGTTGAAAAGGAACTCTGAAGTGTTACGTCCAATGAAAATAGCATTTGTACAAGTTTGCCATGCTGGTTTCAGTCATAACTGGGAAACCTGGAGATGAAAGTTGTTGGTGAATGGAAATCATGGTTACCCTGCGTAATTATAGAATCAGTACAGAAGGAGGCCATTCAGCCCATTGAGTCTGCACCGACATCCGAAAGAGCACCCTACCGAGACCCAATTCCGCGCGCTATCCCTGAACCCAACCTAACCTTTAGACATTCAGGGGCAATTTAGCATCGTCAATTTACCTAACCTGCACATCTTTTTTTCCAATTTGATTGGGAAAGTAATATTGAACAGAAATGAGTCTTTAGGTTTAAAAGATGATGAACTTAACTAAATCAAAAATGTTTTGTTTGCACTTAGGAATGACAGTTTAAAAAATATATATTTTTATGAGATGTGGTTGTTGCTGGCTGAGCCAGTATTTTTTGCCCATTCATAATTGCCTTTCAGACCATGGTGTTGAGCAGCTTTCTGGATCTGCTGCAACCACACGGTGAACATCCACAGTGCTGTTAGGAAGGCTGGTTGATGGATGTTGAAGGTGGTGAATGGGGTGCCAATCAAGCAGGCTGCTTTCTCCCGGATGGTGTTGAGCTTCTTTTATGTTGTTAGAGCTGCACTCATTCAGGCAACTGTAGATTATTTCATCACAGTCATGACCTGTAGATGATGGACAACCTTTGAGTCAGGAACTAAGTTATTTGTTTCAAAATTCCCAGACTTTGACCTGCACAGTATTGATATGGCTGGTCCAGTTCGGTTTCTCCATAATGGTAACCCCAGGATGTTGATAGCCTTTGAATGTCAAGTGGAGGTGGTTAGTTTCTCTCTTGTTGAGAGATGGTTATTTCTTGGCAATTATGTGGCACACATGTTACTTTCCATTTATCAACCCAAACCCTACTGCATATGGGCACAGACTGCTTCAGTGTTCAAGGTGCCACGACTGATGCTGATGTGTAATCATCAGTGAATATCCCCACTTCTGATGCTTGGAATTATGCTGCAATCCCAGAAGTGACTGTCGTGTTATGTACATTGGTACAACACTGGCTGCAATTGGATTCAGCACAGATCAAAAAGATACTCCAGACCTTGAAGTTAGTTCAATCAGGTTTATTGAACTAATGGCACAGTTAGCACAGTTCTCTGTGAGTTCAACTCTCTGCTAACTTAAGTGTAATTATTCTGTCTGACTGAACCAAACTAGCTCTTAGCCACGTGGTGGAGGTGTGAGATTGTAACAACACCCTTGACTGACTCTCTAAATGTTGATCAGTGGAAAGAGGCGGAGTGTGAGTGTGCCTTTTATAGTCAGATCCAACCCCTGAGTGTCCTGCCTGCTTATTGGCCATGTCCTGTTCTCTGTGTCCAATAGCTGCTTGTCTGCATATCATTATGTGTGTGTGTGTGTGCCTATCATGACAGTGAAAAGATTTTAATTGTATCAATAGATGCCCAAGAATACAGTTTGCCATAAAATAGTGCTTTCCTTCTCAGAGGAGTACAACTTGAGGGCCTGAAGTGAAATTGAATGTGCCTTCTTATTATTATCGGTAGGCTCGTTTGAAGACACTGTGCAAGGCAACACCATCTTCAATTTTGGATTGAGAACCACCTTAATTCTATTTCCTGGTTGGCTAACATGACACCCCAGTGCTGATTGGTAGAAAATGCATCCCACTGCAAAAATTGGTTGCTTGAGGCTAGTCCAACAAATATAGAAAATGCAACAAAATCTGTCACTCGATGATTCTGTCACATTTTGCTTTCTGTTAAATGAGGAAATAGTAACAAAGCTGTGTAACAATACCAGAAAACGGGACAGCTGCCAAAGAGAAAGTGGCAAAAACTGATTGAATACATAACAAGATAAAATAAACTCGTACCGGCTAGGGTTAGGTTGCACTGGACAATGTAAAGGGTTGGTGAACACAAAACAATTAAAAATTAAAGGAAATATTGGTTTGCTCATATGTACTGCATTACTTTTGCACTGGAGTGCTGAGGTTTGCACTGGAGTGCTGAGCTTGTGGCATTTGAGTGCTACAGTGAGAGTTTGGCGCCTGAGGGAGTATAAGGGTTCATTTTTATTTAAAGTCTAGTATTTCTTTTATTTAGTTAATTAACTTAAAAGTTGCTGTTTGGTCTATAAGAAGGTGAATTCTGAATCAGCTTGAAACAAGGTTCTACTTGTACTTGCAGTTGGAGCTTGTTAATTAGTTAATTGCATTAGGCCAGTTTTCAGAGGCTAGAGTCACAGTATAAATAGGAGCTAGTTACAGTGCAGACTTTGTTTGCACTGGAGTGCTGAGCTTGTGGCATTTGAGTGCTACAGTGAGAGTTTGGTGACTGAGGGAGTGCTGAGCTTGTGGCATTTGAGTGCTACAGTGAGAGTTTGGTGACTGAGGGAGTTAGGTGAGGAGGGAGTAAGGTGCTCCTTACATTTAATTTCCTATATTTATCAAAGAGCGTGAAGGGAGCCAGGAATTTAGAGTACAGCTGACTGGAAGCAGAGTCGGAGGGCGGGGGTCCAGTTGGTCCAAGGGGCAGCTAATTCTGTAAGGTAAGAGGGGATGGAGGCTAGAGCAGTTGCATGCTCCTCCTGTAGTATGTGGGTGGTGAGGGATACCACTGATGTCCTCGCTGACTATACCTGCAGGAAGTGCACCCAACTCCAGCTCCTCAGAGACCATGTTAAGGAACTGGAGCTGGAGCTGGATGAACTTCGGATCATCCGGGAGGCAGAGGGGGTTATCGAGAAGAGTTACAGGGAGGTAGCCACACCAAAGGTACTGGACAAGAGTAGCTGGGTTACAGTCAGGGGAAAGAAAACTAACAGGCAGACAGTGCAGGGATCCCTCATGGCCGTTCCCCTTCCAAACAAGTATACCGTTTTGGATGCTGTTGGGGGGGATGACCTACCGGGGGAAGGCCCCAGCAGCCAGGTCTCTGGCACTGAGTCTGGCTCTGGGGCTCAGAAGGGAAGGGGAGAGAATAGAAAAGCAATAGTAATAGGAGATTCAATGGTTAGGGGAATAGATAGGAGATTCTGTGGTCGTGAGCGAGACTCCCGAAAGGTATGTTGCCTCCCGGGTGCCAGGGCCAGGGATGTCTCGGATCGTGTCTTCAGGATCCTGAAGGGGGAGGGTGAGCAGCCAGAAGTCGTGGTGCACATTGGTACCAATGACGTAGGTAGGAAAAAGCGTGTGGAGGTAATAAACAAGTTTAGGGAGTTAGGCTGGAAGTTAAAGGCCAGGACAGACAGAGATGTCATCTCTGGTTTGTTGCCGGTGCCACGTATAGCGAGGCTAGGAATAGGGAGAGAGTGCAGTTGAACACGTGGCTGCAGGAATGGTGTAGGAGGGAGGGCTTCAGGTATTTGGATAATTGGAGCGCATTCTGGGGAAGGTGGGACCTGTACAAGCAGGACGGGTTGCATCTGAACCAGAGGGGCACCGATATCCTGGGGAGGAGGTTTTCTAGTACTCTTCGGGAGGGTTTAAACTAATTTGGCAGGGGAATGGGAACCGGATCTGTAGTCCAGCAACTAAGGAAGCTGATATTCAGGACGCCAAAGCACGTAGTGATGCAGTGGGGAAGGTAACACTGACAAAGGAGAGTACTTGCAGGCAAGGATATGGGTTGAAGTGTGTATACTTTAATGCAAGAAGCATCAGGAATAAGGTGGGTGAACTTAAGGCATGGCTCGGTACTTGGGACTTCGATGTGGTGGCCTCACGGAAACTTGGATAGAAGAGGGGCAGAAATGGTTGTTGGAGGTCCCTGGTTCTAGATGTTTCAACAAGATTAGGGAGGATGGTAAAAGAGGTGAGGAGGTGGCATTATTAATTAGAGATAGTATAACAGCTGCAGAAAGGCAGTTCGAGGGGGATCTGCCTACTGAGGTAATATGGGTTGAAGTCAGAAATAGGAAAGGAGCAGTCACCTTGTTGGGAGTTTTCTATAGGCCCCCCAATAGCAGCAGAGATGTGGAGGAACAGATTGGGAAACAGATTTTGGAAAGGTGCAGAAGTCACAGGGTAGTAGTTATGGGTGACTTCAACTTCCCAAACGTTGAGTGGAAACTCTTTAGATCAAATAGTTTGGATGGGGTAGTGTTTGTGCAGTGTGTCCAGGAAGCTTTTCTAACACAGTATGTAGATTGTCCGACCAGAGGGGAGGCCATATTGGATTTAGTACTTGGTAATGAACCAGGGCAGGTGATAGATTTGTTAGTGGGGGAGCATTTTGGAGGTAGTGATCACAATTCTGTGACTTTCACTTTAGTTATGGAGAGGGATAGGTGGGGTGCAACAGGGCAAGGTTTATAATTGGGGCAAGGGTAAATACAATGCTGTCAGACAAGAATTGAAGTGCAGAAGTTGGGAACATAGGCTGTCAGGGAAGGACACAAGTGAAATGTGGAACTTGTTCAAGGAACAGGTACTGCGCGTCTTTGATATGTATGTCCCTGTCAGGCAGGGAAGAGATGGTCGAGTGAGGGAACCATGATTGACAAGAGAGGTTGAATGTCTTGTTAAGAGGAAGAAGACTTATGTAAGGCTGAAGAAACAAGGTTCAGACAGGGTGCTGGAGGGATACAAGATAGCCAGGAGAGAACTGAAGAAAGGGATTAGGAGAGCTAAGAGAGGGCATGAAAAATCTTTGGCAGGTAGGATCAAGGAAATCCCCAAGGCCTTTTACACATATATGAGAAATATGAGAATGACGAGAGCGAGGGTAGGTCCGATCAAGGACAGTAGCGGGAGATTGTGTATTGAGTCTGAAGAGATAGGAGAGGTCTTGAACAAGTATTTTTCTTCAGTATTTACAAACGAGAGGGGCCATATTGTTGGAGAGGATAGTGTGAAACAGACTGATAAGCTCGAGGAGATACTTGTCAGGAAGGAAGATGTGTTGCGCGTTTTGAAAAACTTGAGGATAGACAAGTCCCCCGGGCCTGACGGGATATATCCAAGGATTCTATGGGAAGCAAAAAATGAAATTGCAGAGCCGTTGGCAATGATCTTTTCATCCTCGCTGTTAACAGGGGTGGTACCAGAGGATTGGAGAGTGGCGAATGTCATGCCCCTGTTCAAAAAAGGGAATAGGGATAACCCTGGGAATTACAGGCCAGTTAGTCTTACTTCGGTGGTAGGCAACGTAATGGAAAGGGTACTGAGGGATAGGATTTCTGAGCATCTGGAAAGGCACTGCTTGATTAGGGATAGTCAGTACGGATTTGTGAGGGATAGGTCTTGCCTTACAAGTCTTATTGACTTCTTTGAGGAGGTGACCAAGCATGTGGATGAAGGTAAAGCAGTGGATGTAGTGTACATGGATTTTAGTAAGGCATTTGATAAGGTTCCCCATTGGAGGCTTGTGGAGAAACTAAGGAGGCATGGGATAGTGGGAAATTTGGCCAGTTGGATAACAAACTGGCTAATCGATAGAAGACAGAGAGTGGTGGTGGATGGCAAATATTCAGCCTGGAGCCCAGTTATCAGTGGCGTACCGCAGGGATCAGTTCTGGGTCCTCTGCTGTTTGTAATTTTCATTAACGACTTGGATGAGGGAGTTGAAGGGTGGGTCAGTAGATTTGCAGATGATACGAAGATTGGTGGAGTTGTGGATAGTGAGGAGGGCTGTTGCCTGCTTCAAAGAGACATAGATAGAATGCAGAGCTGGGCTGAGAAGTGGCAGATGGAGTTTAACCCTGACAAGTGTGAGGTTGTCCATTTTGGAAGGACAAATATGAATGCGGAATACAGGGTTAACGGTAGGGTTCTTGGCAATGTGGAGGAGCAGAGAGATCTTGGGGTCTATTTTCATAGATCTTTGAAAGTTGCCACTCAAGTGGATAGAGCTGTGAAGAAGGCCTATGGTGTGCTAGCGTTCATTCGCAGAGGGATTGAATTTAAGAGCCGTGAGGTGATGATGCAGCTGTACAAAACCTTGGTCAGGTCACATTTGGAGTACTGTGTGCAGTTCTGGTCGCCTCATTTTAGGAAGGATGTGGAAGCTTTGGAAAAGGTGCAAAGGAGTTTTACCAGGATGTTGCCTGGAATGGAAAGTAGGTCTTATGAGGAAAGGTTGAGGGTTCTAGGCCTTTTCTCATTAGAACGGACAAGGATGAGGGGCGACTTGATAGAGGTTTATAAGATGATTAGGGGAATAGATAGAATAGACAGTCAGAGACTTTTTCCCTGGGTGGAACACACCATTACAAGGGGACATAAATTTAAGATAAATGGTGGAAGATATAGAGGGGATGTCAGAGGTAGGTTCTTTACCCAGAGAGTAATGGGGGCATGGAATGCACTGCCTGTGGAAGTAGTTGAGTCAGAAACGTTAGGGACCTTCAAGCGGCTATTGGATAGGTACATGGATTAGGGTAGTATAATGGAGTGTAGGTTAACTTCTTAAGGGCAGCACGGTAGCATTGTGGATAGCACAATTGCTTCACAGCTCCAGGGTCCCAAGTTCGATTTTGACTTGGGTCACTGTCTGTGTGGAGTCTGCACATACTCCACGTGTGTGCGTGGATTTCCTCCGGGTACTCCGGTTTCCTCCCACAGTCCAAAGATGTGCAGGTTGGGTGGATTGGCCATGAAAAATTGTCCAAAATTCTATGATTAACCTAGGACAAAAGTTCGGCGCAACATCGTGGGCCGAAGGGCCTGTTCTGTGCTGTATTTCTCTATCTCTATCTACTCAGGTGCATTATTTTTCATTTGTTGGCCAATTTTCTAGAGATTGGCAAATATGTTGCTGTTGGCTCAAACAACAGTTACCTTATTCTGCTGCTTATCTCACTCACAGCATATGTTAGGTAACGTCCGTTATTTCCACCTTTGGTGACAAATGGTATTTCTTGACATGCATTTCACACATTCTGAGCAGAACTGATACTCCTGCCAGAGCTGATGGCGTAGCACCAGTGTGTGTGCAAGTTAATTATTGGATAGAAAAACTGCAATAAGAGGCTCCTTCAATGGTTCAGCAAGATTACACTTGAGTAGCAACCGAGCAGAATAACGTCAGGTACAATCCAGCATCTGTGTCATCTCAACGGACATAGCAATGAGGCACAGCCATTGGCTGCTTAATTTATGGTCGGGAATAGTGTCATGATCCTATTTCAGTCACCATTCAATGACACCTGCAGATGTGGGCACCAGGTGAGAACAGCAACAGGTTGGCTGCGATGCCCCATCCACAGTCAAACAATCTGATAATTCTCACCTTGAAGATTTACACCCACACAATGATCACTTGGCTGAAATACACCGAGACAGTAAACACCTGTGAAGCCCAACTCAACAATAGGGTTGGGGCCTTCATTTGACACAAGTAAAAACTGAGGAAGACGCAAATAAAAGCAATTTAATCATCACCGGATCCTCATACAGGGAAATCAGATACAAAACAGACATCACACTAATCGGTGGCTCCATGCATTTAGCACGGTCATCCTGCAGGGAAATATAGTGGCCTGGTTGTCCTCCAGCTGGCCAAGTGAGACACTTGAGGGCTCAATATCGGTCACTTCCCGCCTCCGTTAGTATTTTGACTCTTTTGGCAAGACCTGCCACTGACTCGGGAGACTATTCAGAAAAACCTGGTGGCCTCTCAGTGGGTTCCAAGGGCCTTCTTTTACAACTGCTCTGTGGCTCATGTAGGTGCCCTCCCCCCAAGGGTCCCCCACCCCCGCTAACACCTGTGACTGCCCCTGCCCAGCTGGCCCCATATTCTGCACATGTGCACTTTGAGCGTACTTTGGCATTGAAGTGCCCCGTGTCTTGTGATGCAGCCTCAGCAGTGAACACAACTAGAAATAGCGCTGCTGAGTTGCCTGTGACTGAATCGGCAATCCTTGTGGGTAGACTACCATACTTGCAGCCAAGAGCAACTATTTCCTGAAAATATTCCTCGGATTCGATACTAAGTTCTGAACCCTTCTATTCCCTCTATCACCTCAGATGACTTTGCAATGCATATTCTCTGGCTGCGTCCTAACTCCCAACCAAATGTAAAAAAAATCAGCACCTGCTATCCCTTTATCACTTTGAGAGTTTATTGAACAATCCAACAGTATATATAGAGAATTTATATCAATTAAAAGTTCATTTCTTCCTTTGCCATGGTTATTTATGACAACATAGTGAAGAAAACCTGTAGCAATATTAATGTCAAATATAAAGAAGCTTTCAACATATGGACAAACACTCAACAAAGAGAACTTGCAGTTGGGTCTTTGCAGCATAACCAGACAAATAAAAACTGCCAAGAAAATTTCCGCTCAATTCTTTATTATGTAAATTTGCTCTCCATACTCATTTGAACTGGATTTCTTTATTTAAGTGTGAAGTACATCAAAACCATCTGGAGTATCTTCAAGCTCAGTGAAAGGGAACAGATGTTTGCACAGAAAATGATATGATGAACAAAAATAGATTTTGCAAAATTTGATCTTAAACTAGCTGCACCAGTAATGAGCACGATAGTTTATGTATCAGAATTGGGACAATGGGTAGGGTTGGAGGAAGAGAAAAACTGTATTTCGTCCCAATCAAGATGGTTTAAAATGTTTTACACTCCACTTTCCTTTTGGTTGTGGGAGGGCGAAGGAAGAATTGTATGCACAAAATTAGCAGTTATATCAAACAAAATGATGACAGGATCATTATGCCGAAATTGAGCGAGATATTTGAAAATTTACTTTTCTAAATTAAGGCTGACATTTTGTTAGCATGCAGCAGGTCCCAACATTGGGAATAATTGTACAATCCGAGCCCAGCCAAGTGTCGGCGGCTGGCAATTTTAGTCACAGTCAATGAGAGGCCACTTCTGGGATTGTTGTGCGAATTGGGAAGGTAGTTTTGCCTTTCCAAACTGCTGGCCCAATCCGAGCTAATGGAGGTGGCTGCCACTGCAGCTGCAAGAAGGAGAAGGTGTCTCCATGGTGACACGCCCACAAAGGGTCAATAAAACAGTTATGTGTGCTGGAGCCACACAATCAGGCCTCAGTGATCTGAGGAGTGAACCTTTTTGTGGTGGCACTGGAAGAAAGGAGGCAGGCACTGCTGTTGTGAGGCCTCCTTGGGTCGTGGAGCATCCCCAGAAATCTGCTCGGAGGCCGGCTCAATGTAGCTGGCAGGTTCACCATAGGACGGGATGGGGAGATAGTGCATTCCGACGCTCGGAAAATTCCAGCAGCCTCGGAAAATGACTATCAATAGGCCATTAATTGCATTCATTGACCAGCACCTCTGATTGACAGGCAGCTGGGTTGCTGTCATTCCAGGAATTCAGGGAATATCATTCAGAAAATATCTCCTGGCAGTGAAAAGACATTGGGTTTCCCTCCAGCCCGCCCCCTGTGAGGTGGTAAAATTCCGACCCAAGTCTTTCTTGCTTTTCAGAATGAATCATCCAGCTTTGGTGGTAGTTTCAATGGCTAGCTTGCAATGGCATCATACTTGACAGGGTAGTTAGGCTAACCCCACCATCAGCCAACTTAAGACCAATACTTCTTATCGTGAGCTCCATTAGAATATCACTGAAGCCTTCTTTTACTGGTATTTAGCACAGGAATAAGAAGATGTCTTTTATCATCGGCATGACATAAAGTTCACTTCATCCCTCTCGCGAAACCGAACAGCATTTCAATGTCCAAAATATAATTAATCGCTTTTTTTCCCTCAAAAGAAGAAGGCAGTACAGTCTTGCTGTCATACATTTTTCATCAGCAGCTGCACATAGAATTCAGCCACAGGAAACAGAACCTTGTATTTTAAAGGTTAACAGGGAAAAGAATCAAAGAGTAAAGTACATTGGTAATGTTGGGATGTCTCAGTGAATGTATTCTTTTTGGATGGTATAAACCAGAGTAAAGCAAAAGTTACCATAGTCCCAAATGACCATGAGCTACTTTCCTCTTTGAGGGGGAGAGCTGATTGGTGGTGATATCACCTGAAGATCAACACGTCCGGCAAGAGGCAAGGTTGAGATGGGCCTTCGTGAATAACCTCTGCCGGTAGGGGAATTGAACCCCCGCTGTTAGCCTTGCTCTACATCACAAACCAGCTGTCCAGCCTACTGAGCCGAACCTCCCTGGGGGCTGCATTTTAAATTTTAGAGTCCCCAATTCATTTTTTCCAATTGAGGGGCAATTTAGCGTGGCCAATCCACCTAGACTGCACTACTTTGGGTTGTGGGGGCGAAACCCACGCAAACACGGGGAGAATGTGCAAACTCCACACGGACAGTGACCCAGAGCTGGCATTGAACCTGGGACCTCGGCACCGTGAGGCAGCAGGGCTAACCCACTGCGCAACTGTGCGAAAATCATACATTACAGAAAAGCATACATTACAGATGTCAGTATTCTCAGATCCCAACACTTTAGGAATAAAAATATTACAAAATGTACGCTACTGCGGTGTAGTATAATGGGTTAATGTTCAATATGTAAGTAGACAGTGTACATCAGTGATGGAAGTTCACATGACAACAGAGCATGCTGAGAGATAGTTCTGTGTGAAGTCTTGGGCTAAGTCTTGTCCTGCATATGGTTAGAAGATTGTTTAATATAAGGTCAAGTTTACCAATAACTTTGCCTCCAGCACTCTCTGTCGATCCTGTCTAAGGGTGATCTAAGCCAAGGCCCACCTAAGCTAAGACCCACAAGGATTCACCATTTTATCTTTTCCTGAACAAGGCACCAATCAAGCTGATTGTGGTGATTCTTTATGAAATAGACAACTCACAATTGGCAGATCATGCAGCATCTTGCCCTTCAGTATTGAGTAATGGTGAAGTTTAAGTGATTCCTGAACGCCACAAGCTGTTTTGGAAAATATATGTTGTCCGTAACTTGACATTGACCTTTAATGTTCACAGCAGATTGTTCACCAAATTGATTTTTTTGTTTGCAAGAACAACAATACAGCATAGCACACAATGGAGTTGTAACCTGAAAAAAAATGACAAAACAAGCTTCTGAACATCCAGGTGAAATGTTTTTGTGTTGTATTATGCATACCAATCATTTGACATGGACAGTCTGCATTTTGAGGATTTTACCCTGTGTGTCCAAGCACATGGTTGTTGGATGGATCGCAAATGAGTTCGGACCAAGTAGGTTTAAGAAAATGTGGTTTATTATTAGGAAAGCTTTTTAATTAATCAAAATGCACCATTTTTATTGCTAAGCCCAAGGGTTTTCAGGGGAGCATCCATTCCGATCTCCTAAACAGTTGTAGGCATGGAGTTGAAGGGACAATTTTGAGGTGGCAACATTTGGATGGGATCTGCACAATTCCCAATTTTCAGCCTGCAGCCTGGAATGGTGAAGATTACAGCATTTGAATTATTCTGTATTTATGATCGGTTGTGTTTCCCCCTCAGAATCTACAGAATCTCGACAGTGCAGAAGGAGGCCATTTGGCCAAGCAAGTCTGCACTGACTGTCCGAAAGAGCATCTTGCCGAGGCTCACTCCCCCCGCCCTATCCCTGTAACCCCACCTAACCTGCACATCTTTGGACTGTGTGAGGAAACCGGAGCACCCAGAGGAAACCCATACAGCCATGGGGAGAACATTAAAACTCCACACAGACAGCCAGCCAAGGCCGGATTCAAACCCTGCTGGGAACATTTGGGAGACCATATCCTTTGGTCACAAGGATATCCCCAGTTCTGAAGCCCAGCTCTTGAGTGTTTGATTGTTGGCTGCTCCTCTATGGTGCCGACACTTCTAGAGTTCAGGCAAACTGTTCAGGCTTCAAAGTTTGATTCAAATGTGATGCAATAATCATCGTACCCACTAAAAGCCACTTGAGATTATTTTGTTTATGAAACGGTCAACAATACCTTTATTCAAAAAGATAAAGACAAACTATTGAACATATTTAACTATTCCACATATCACAGAAACCTGTAACCGACAAGGAAAAGGCAACGTGCCATATACACACAGACACCTTTTCGCTACAGAATATCTGGACAAACACAAAGCTACAACAATGCATTTATACAAAGAAAACCAAATACATGTTAAATATTAAACAGTCAACAGTACTTTGAAGTCACCAGCATTTGAATCAGCCCACTGATCTCTCCCACTCCCGCAGCCCCCAGCAGCAGACTCACCTTAGTGGAAAGTTGCTTGGGGGTAGCATAATAATACACCGGAAAGTCACACCTGTTCAGAGCATGATGGAAGATGGAGTGAGCTCTCCCTCCACTTCTACAGCACTTCTACGGCCATAGAAGCAGAAGGGGCTGCTGCAGACAACTACGTGGCCTCGAAGCATTAAATATTTACACACTCAACAGCACAATAATGCTCCCACTGCTCCTAACAATAGACTTTGTTATGGGCCAGGGTTTGGAGAACCCCAAAGTGTATCATGAAGTTCACCTGACCCACAACTTTTAATAGATTGTGGTATGGGAAGCACACGGCCCACTATACAGGGGTGTTATAGCAGAAATGGAAAGGTATTTTTTAAAACAAAACAATGTTTATTCTATGAACTCAAGTTAACCTTTTTAAAACATACAGTGAACATCTTAGCAACCATCAATTAAAATACAACCCCAAAGAATACAACTGTAAGCAATCCTTAATAACTTCCCAAACAATATCCAGAAGACAAAAGAAACACCTTTTAACAGAAGCACATTAGGTTTACATTCACTACTGAGAACATTTATAATTCTGAATTCACCAAACGATCAAGAGATAGTCTTTTCATCGCAGAGAGATCAACAGTATACCTGCTCTGTCTGGCTTCAGCTCCAACACTGAAAACAAAATTAAAACACACCCTGCAGCAAACAGCCAAAATGAAAGTAAAAAGCTGACAGGCAGCCCAGCTCCGCCCACCCTCTGACATCACTGCAGTAATATACCCCCATTTCTTTAAAGTACTCTCACTACAGATGTTTATAGACACAGCCATTTATAAACACCCATTTCTGAAAGATACTCTCACATGACAACTTGCATCAGTGAAATGCTGCTTGGGGCTGAGCATAACATTACACCAGAAGTCACACCAAAGCAGAGCACGGAGGAAAAGAGAAAGAGTACCCCTTTCCCCCCTCCAGCACTGGCAGCAGGAACCTTGCTCCAGGGCACAAAAGCAAAATGGGCGACAACAGACAAGCATGGCCTCCAGACTTAAATTTTAAACAGTCATCAGCACAATAACTCTATCTCCCTCCTGAATGCGGCAAGGGCAGCATGGTAGCACAGTTGCGTCACAGCTCCAGGGTCCCAGGTTCGATTCCCAAATTGGGACACTGTCTGTGCAGAGTCTGCACGTTCTCCCCGTGTCTGCGTGGGTTTCCTCCGGGTGCTCCGGTTTCCTCCCACAGTCCAAAGATGTGCAGGTCAGTTGGATTGGCTATGCTATATTGCTCTTAGTGTCCAAAAAATGTTCAGTGGGTTATGAGGATAGGGTGGAGGTGTGAGTATAGGGTGGAGGTATGGCCTGAGGTAAGGTGCTCTTTCCAGGAGCCTGTGAAGACTCGATGGGCTGAATGGCCTCCTTCTGAACTGTAAATTGCATGATCCGATGATTCTATGAATCTCCAGGAGTAGATTCTCATCAGTGGAAAGTTACTTGAGAGTAATGTAACAAAATGGCGCAGTCATACTGACACAGAGCACAGAAGAAGAGTGAAAGTGCACCCTTTCCCTTCACTACCACTAGCAGTTGGCCATCCTACTGCCACCCTTCCCCTTGCCCCAAGCCACAGAAGCAAGTGGGGCAGACAAGCACACTGCCTCCAGGCATTATATAATCAAAATTCAATAACATACAGTAAACAGTCAAAAGTACAAGACTTTTCCCCCACCCCGCACCGCAGCTCAAGCAGTAGACTCGCATCAGTAGAAAGTCACTCAGGGGTGAGCAGAACAATACACTGGAAAAGTCACAACTAAACAGAACATGTAGAAGAGTGAGAGAGCACCGCCTCCCGCTCTCCAGGACTGGCAGTGGTTTTCAACTCCAGGTCACGCAAGCAAAAGGGGCTGCAGCAAACAAGCACACAGCCTCCAGGCATTAAACAGTGAAAAGCAACAGTACAATAACAGGCACATGGCATCCGAGCATTAAACATAAATAAGCAACAGTACAAAAAGGCACCAGCAATCTGCACATCTTCCAAACCAGAAACAGTAAACAGTCAGCAGAACAATAAAGCCACCAGTAATTCTCAAAGGCATTTCTTCACAACCTTCAAGTTGCTCAGTTGAAGCGAGCCACCAACCATGCTGTACTGGCCTCTGGTCACCAACTCCACCCAGCCCTTGGCCCAGGCCACAGAAGTAAAAGAGGCGGCAGGAAGCAAACACACAGTTCCAAATATGAAAAATTGAACAGTTAATCGGACAACAAAAGCACTAGAAAGCTGCAAGAACAAGTCTCCAAATCTTTAGCAAATTGCTCAGTCAAATCAAGCCAACTCCCTTCCACTCCTGCAGTACTGGCTCCTGGTCACCAACTCCACCCAGTCCTTGATCCAGGCCACAGAGGTAAGAGAGGCTGTAGAAAGCAAACACACAGTCTCCAGACATAAAACATTTCAGTCAGCAATACAACAAAAACACCAGCAAGCTGCAAGAGCAGTTCTTCATACCTCCAGCAAGTTTCTCTGTTGAATCAGCCGCCACCCTTCCCCTTCGTCAGCACTGTCAGTGGTTGCACCTTACTCTCTCCCCTTCCTCACTCTAGGCACTCTAGGCACCAGAAGCAAAAGCAACAGACAGGCAGCCTCCAAGTAGCTGCAATAGCATTTGAGTCTCACCCCGTCTCTCTCCCCCTCTGGCAGATCCGAGCAGCAGACTCTCAAAGCAGAAACAATGATTACCTGAAAGCCACACTAACTCAGAGCATAGCAGAGTGAGAGAGCATCTCATACACTTCTTCAGACAGGTAGTAGGCCTGCTTATAGCATCCTTGTCCCTTGCTTCAGGCCACTGAAGCAGAAGAGGCAGCAGCAAACAAACACTCAGCCAAAAGCAGGAACACACAGAAAACACAATCTGCAGCACCACTTGAGAATATTTTGTTTATTAAATGGTCAATAGTCACAAAGATTTGAAAATAAACTAAATAACATTCCACATATCACACTAACCATTAAACAACAAGGAAATGTCACCGTTCCCTATTGGTACCAATATAAAGCTATATTGGCTCATTTTCACAAACAAAAACCAAACACAAGGGGCGTGATTCTCCGCTCCCCACGCCGGGAGGGAGAATCGCGGGAGGGCCGGGCGACTCACGACATGCCGCCCTGGCACCCCCCGCGATTCTCCCACCCCCCGCTCGGATGAATCGCCGCTCGCCGTTTTTCACGGCGACCGGCGATCTCTGGCCCGGATGGGCCGAGCGGCCTGACGTTCCCAACCGGTTCATGACGGCGGCAACCACACCTGGTCGCTGCCATCGTAGACATGGCGCCAAACTTTTGTTTGTGGCTTGTGCGGGGGGGGGGGAGAGGGGAGTGAGCACCACGGCCGTGCTCGGGAGGGGACTGGCCCGTGATCGGTGCCCACCGAAATGATCTGTCCATCAATGTGTTAATTGTTCCACGTATCAGTGTCATTCTCCGTCCAGGAACCACAGCTGTGCAGGCCCCTCCCACATGGCTCACTCTCACCTGAACCAAATTCTGGCATCCACATAGTCCACTGGCGCTCAAGGTGCTGTTGAACATCATCGACTTCCAGCGTCTTTCACCCGTGGAGAGGGGACACGTGCCAGTTACATCACTCACCACACCAGCAACAAAAACATCAGCAACCTGCGGCATCATCAGTTAGCCCATTTAGATCAATGTGCACCAGGTCCCCCAGGGGCTTCTTGCTTCTAATTGGTTTGCCCTCTGGACTCAGAGATCCTCCTGAGCCCAGCGTTCCAGGACCCAGATATCTTGGAAATAATTGTCCTTCTTTCCGGCTATAGAAAAGGAAAGAATCAGCAATTGTAGCCTCCACGTATTTGCAGCCAAATGCAGGAATAAGCAGCAAACACAACCTGCTGCTGTGAAGTGCTCTCACAACTAACAAGTCCAATTCCTCATTAGGAATAGTTTTCAGCTGTGAAGCTAGAGGCTGCTCACAATCAAAGTGACCTTCAGCATATATCCAAGAGGTCTGTCCTGGAAGTGCTTGTAGGACAGACAGGCAGCAGCTGTGGTTTCCCCTGTTATGGGTCTCCACAATATTTAAAGATGGTTTGAAGGCCTCAGAGATGAAAAGCCTCACATCCACCCCTGTCCCAGGGAAGACGGCCAACCTGGAATGCTTCAGCCCCCTGACCAAGTGCCCAACTGCTCAATGTGTCCCCCTTGAGCACGGGGCCAGCAGCTCTGGTGCACTTGCATGCCGGAAAACGAAAATGGCTACTCGGCTCCTCACTTCCTCTCATAGTCATTGCGCAGCATCATGTTTTTAAAAAGGAGTATTAAACAACGCCCGCTTAATTCCTCACTGGAGAGTCGGTTAATTCCAAGGGGGCTTTTATATTCAACTTCAATCTTGCTAACGCAATTCAAATAAATGCAAATGAGGGTTAATTAAATGTTTGCTATTTTTGCGAGAGATCTGGAACTCGCCATCGGGAGTGGGCCAGTTGGATTCCAAATTGATTCGCGCCCTTGATTTTGGCCTCCACATTATTGAACCGATGCAGCCAGATCCGCGTGGGATGCAACACAGTGGTTCCATCGCGTCTTGTATTTCTATGTTTGTTTAATACAAATGTACCAATCTCACAAAGGACTGGTAAACCATGCATAGGTTCAGTTGATGTGAAGATGTAATACAGGGTTGTTCAGCAGACACATTTACTATAAAGATTCAACAGCTATTGTCAACCAGGAAGTTTAACTACAATTCCTTCAGAGCAAACGCAAGCTAAACTGCAAGCTCCTCTGAGCAATGTCCACTCATCACAAAGTTTACAGTCTGGCTACTTACTCATTGTCATATTCTCTCTTAAAGTGATATCACAATAGCAGTTGTTCAGAAAGACAACAAGGTGGAGCTGCAATTGGGGATAGTCATAGAGTCAGAGTCATTATGGCAGAAAATAAGCCATTTAACCCATCACACTCATTCCGATTCTTTGTAGAGTCTCAGTCCCAGCTCCCACTCTAATCTGCACTTTTGGAGCTTCGGGTAATAGCTGAACTTCAGGAATGTTCTCGACTTGGGAATTTGGGGAATTGTTCAGAGATTTGGAAGAATTAGGGTGAGGATTCCAGTACTTGATCCTAATGGAGTGGTATTCATGGAATCTGGCAGCATGGAGTGGGTGTTTTCTCAAATATGATATCAGTATGATGCAAGAACCTGAGATTTGCAGGACCTGAGGCACCTGAGGCAGCAAGATGGTGCCTGAGCGTGGCGACTCTCTGCGAGCTCTCCTTAACAGATCCTCTTTTTACTTATCTTATAATCGTTCTAATCTTTTAAAATTTAATTCTGAGACTAACATTATTACTAGCCTTTCTTTTTTATCTTACCTTGCAGGTTTGACACCCAATGCCGGTGTTATGTAGTAATCACTCTTGGAGCAAGGTATCCTTTCCTCTTACAAAATTAAAATACAATATTGGGGTTTCTGTCCAGTATCCTAGCCACTGTTAGGGTCTGGTCTGGACTGTAGTATACTTGTAAGGTACCCTATCTCTAGAATTAGACAATCAATAAATTTGGCAATGTGTCAACAGAACTAAAATTGCTGAGGTTCAAATCCAGGTGATAGAGTGGCTGGCAAAGAAATACCCTTTAGACCGAATAAAAGAAATACATTTTGCCACTAACAAAGGTGAATCAAAGCCACATTCGTATAATATTACTTTTCTGTACTGAATCTAAGGGAGTCAGAAGGCAAAAGTAGCACTGATTAAGCAGACGGGTTTCACAATGATTGCATCTAATCATTCACAGACACAGTTTATTGACTTGGACTTCAACCGAGTCTACCCAATTACAAATCGATTGTACTGTCATATTAACAAGCTAATTCTGAGCCTCGTCAGTAATTTGAGATATGGAAAAAGAGTCCTCCCACATACACAAATGCCAGTGTCATGTATTTTTTAACTTGCTTATGAGGTATGGATGTTACTGCAAAGCCAGTGTTTATTGCCCATCATTAATTGCCCTTGACAAGGTGTTGGTGAGCTCCCTCCACGAAGTTACTGCGACAGTGCTGCTGGGGAGGGAGTTTCAGATTTTAACCCTTTGTTCTCTACCTAAAAATAAGCTCCATTGCAGCTCATATTCTGAGGTTGCACGTCAATGGGGGAGATTCTCCGGTATTGTGGCCAAGTGATCGCGCCGTCGTGAATGCTGACGGCGCGAACAGGGACCGGGCACGACCTATTCTGGCCCCCACAGGGAGCCAGCACGGTGCTGGAGCGGTTCACGCCGCTCCAGCCTCCTTACATGGCGTCAAGTGGCTGCAGCGCCAGCCCGCGCCTGCGCAGTTGGGGCAGCTAAATCCTGCGCATGCGCAGTTGGGCCGCGCCATCCTGCGCATGCGCGGGGAACTTCTTACGTGCGCCGGCCCCGACCCAATATGGGGTCGGTGTTCAGGGGCCGGCCACACCAGAAGTAGGCCTGGAGGTGGGCCCTGATTATGGGCCAGACCCCATCGGAGGCCCCCTCCCTGGTGAAAGAGCCCCCCTCCCCTCCCACAGGCCCACCCCCGAGCATTCCTGCAGAGTTCCCGCTGGCAGCGACCAGGGGTGAACGGTGCCGGAGGGACTCTGTCGTGTCGGAGCGGCTGCTCAGCCCATCCGGGCCGAAGAATCAGCGGTCCTGCCAATTCCAGCGGCCCGCGCCAGCGCAAATGGCACCGATTCCCCGCACCTCGGAGAATTGCGTGCCGGTGTCCGGGCATTGTGGCGCAGTTGCTCCGATTCTCCGGCCTGGCGCGGGGCTCGGAGAATCATCCCCCAATATGTTTTATTCTGAATACGTTATTCGCACAACTAAGCTGCACACGTGAACTGTTCAGTGGTTCAATTCAATACCCAGCCACAAGTCGGCAAACAGTACCCGAGAGCTAAATCAAATAAATCAGCACTGCTGCCTCACTATACCAGGGATGCCGGGGTTCAATTCTGGCCTTGGGTGACTGTGTTGAGTGTGCACTTTCTTCTTGTGTCTGCATGTCTGCCAGGTGCTCCGGTTTCGTTCCACATTCCAAAGATGTGCAGGTTAGGTGGATTGGCAGTGCTAAAATTGGCCCTTAGTGTCTAAAAGGTTAGACGGGGCGGGGGAGTGGGCCAGGGTGGGGTGCTCATTCAGAGGGGCCGTGCAGACTCAATGGGCCAAATGGCCTCATTTTGCACTGCAGAGATTCCAAGATTCTGGATCAATCAATGCCCTTTGAATTTTTGTAGATAAACCAGAGAAGAACTTATCAGAAGAAAATGGAGCGAAAATAAAATACACTGAGAAGCTTTAAGTGTAAACCTCACAGCACAATTGGCTTTCCTTCATTACAGGGTAACAAACCATCGCAGTAATCTCTGGAATGTGCTGCCTTTTTTCACGTGAATATCCTTTCAAAGTACTGACCATCGACCTGAAACGTGAACTTTGTTTCTCTCTCCACAGATGCTGCCTAAGCTGCTGTTTTTCCAGCTTTCTTAAAATTGTTCTCATCACAGGCTGCATGGCATTTATAAGCTCTAATCACCAAGATGTGTGGCTCACCACACAGGAGAGGTGTGATGCAAAAATGTAAATATGTGGCATTGGGTTAGTTCATGTTGTGACACCATTTTCAGCCCACACTCGGATGTTTTTCAGATCTGAAAGTGTGTCGACTGGCAATGGTTTATTTCCAAACAAAAGGAAGAAGCCTTCTTTCAGCAGCCAGTTCTATAGAAATGTATTAGCACAGGCAGCAGCAATTTATTTGCCTTCAAAAGAGGTGCAGTGTCAATAATCTGGCCTTTACACCTGCAGTGCGACCTCCATTTTAAACGCAGTGCTTGAAAACTGCCTCCTTGGATGAGGCAAAAATTAATAAGCAAAGATGACAAATTCCATTTTCATCTCACCCCCATCAATACTCAAATCACATCATCCAATATTTTTGAACTCGGGTATTACAGAGCAGATTCAATACAGCAGCCACATTGCTAATGCGAGGCAGGGATTTTTCTACTCTCTGGTCTGAACATTTACCAAAATAAACGGGCATGTTTGGGGTCAGGTGTGAAGGTTTGCGGTTGGTGGAGTGTGGCAAAAATTCAAATAATTTGTTTCTGACCAAATCCTGCCTCCAAACTCCCATTTCTAACTTCATCTGAGGCTGATGGTTGGGAAGGTGTTTGGCAAATCCAAGGAACTCTGTGTGGTCGTATGACTAGGGGTATTACGGTACCTTAGAAGTGAGCTGCTATTGGTTCAGAGGACTCGCTGCCCATTGGCCCGGGTAAGTCCATTGGCCCGATTGGCTGAGAGGTAGGTAGCTCCGCCTACAAGGCGGGATATAAGAACCCGTGCTTCCCGGCAATCGGCCATTCTTCTGTACGTCTGCTGCCGGGCACACGTCTTGTGCATTAAAGCCTATCGTTTGGATCTCATCTTCGTCTCGTGTCCAGATGGTGCATCACTCTGGAAAATTAGTTAGGAAAATGAGACTGAGCCTCTTTTCTGTTCTGGTTTCCAGCTTCTAGTTTATTGGCCACGTTTCACAAATCACCTAGAGCCCAGTTGCTTCAACAAGGTAGCATAACCACCTCCTGGACTCAGGTGCCTGTCTGAAAAGCTTCCATGATCAGGTAACACTCTCACACTCCAGGACCTATCCGAAGAAGTTCCATCACACCGCAAGGCCCCAGTTCCCCCACCATGAGAGTCCCAGTCCACTCATCTCCACTGAGCCCTGATCTCCCTTCACCACAACGAGGCCTGCTGTCCTAACCCCACCCAACTATCACCAGGCCCTTGATATGGTGCCGAACCTCCAAACAATGATTACACCCAGCCCCATGGCACCCCACCCCCTGAGGCTTTCAGTTCCCTCACCACGAGGCTTCTTGATCTCCCCTTCCAGAAAAACCCCAATTTCACTCCTGGAATGACAACACACCTGATGACCACACCCCTCCCTCCAAATTAACACCCTCGTCCTCCCAGATCGATAGTCCATTCCTCACCCCAATTCTCTCCCTGAAGAAAAGCATTTTCTTGATGTATAATCGGGAGATGTCAGAACCACATCAATTTTCAACAGATATTACACAAAATCACTCAGTGAGCACGAGTTCAAGATATCTTGGGTTGGCCAAGATATTCAGATGAGGCTATGTGTAGCAGATATTTTAGTTCATTCAACTGTTTTATTAATTCACAGCTGGGCAGTGATAGGGAGTACAAAATAAAAAGCAAGCACCAAGTGAAAGCTTCAACTGTACAAAATTGCTTCTCCATTTCTTGCCCACCTCAAAAGAGCTCGCTAGAATTTACTGCAAAGAACAAACAAAGAACAAAGAAAAGTACAGCACAGGAACAGGCCCTTCAGCCCTCCAAGCCTGTGCGGACCATGCTGCCCGTCTAAACTAAAACCTTCTGCACTTCCAGGGTTCATATCCCTCTATACCAATCCTATTATTGTACTTGTCAAGATGCCCCTTAAACGTCACTATTGTCCCTGCTTCCACCACGTCCTCCGGCAACGAATTCCAGGCACCCACTACCCTCTGTGTAAAACACTTGCCTCATACATCTCCTCTAAACCTTGCCCCATGCACCTTAAATCTATGCCCCCTAGTAATTGACCCCGCTACCCTGGGAAAAAGTCTGGCTATCCACTCTGACCTCTATCAGGTCACCCCTCAACCTCCGTTGTTGCAGTGAGAACAAACCGAGTTTATTCAACCTCTCCTCATAGCTAATGCCCTCCATACCAGGCAACATCCTGGTAAATCTCTTCTGCACCCTCTCTAAAGCCTCCACTTCCTTCTGGTAGTGTGGTGACCAGAATTGAACATTCTACTCCAAGTGTGGCCTAACTAAGGTTCTATACAGCTGCAACATGACTTGCCAATTTTTATACTCAATACCCCGGCCAATGAAGGCAAGCATGCCGTTTGCCTTCTTGACTACCTTCTCCACCTGTGTTGTCCGTTTCAGTGACCTATGGAACTGTACACCTAGATCTCTCTGACTTTCAATACTATTGAGGGTTCTACCATTCACTGTATATTCCCTACCTGCATTAGACCTTCCAAAATGCATCACCTCACATTTGTCTGGATTAAACTCCATCTGCAATCTCTCCGCCCAAGTCTCCAAACAATCTAAATCCTGCTGTATCCTCCGACAGTCCTCATCGCTATCTGCAATTCCACCAAACTTTGTGTCATCTGCAAATGAACTAATCAGACCAGTTACATTTTCCTCCAAATCATTTATATATACAATGAACAGCAAAGGTCCCAGCATTGGGGCCTCACGGTAGCATGGTGGTTAGCATCAATGCTTCACAGCTCCAGGGTCCCAGGTTCGATTCCCGGCTGGGTCACTGTCTGTGTGGAGTCTGCACGTCCTCCCCGTGTGTGCGTGGGTTTCCTCCGGGTGCTCCGGTTTCCTCCCACAGTCCAAAGATGTGCGGGTTAGGCGGATTGGCCATGCTAAATTGCCCGTAGTGTAAGGTTAATGGGGGGATTGTTGGGTTACGGGTATACGGGTTACGTGGGTTTAAGTGGGGTGATCATTGCTCGGCACAACATCGAGGGCCGAAGGGCCTGTTCTGTGCTGTACTGTTCTATTCTATTCTCTATTCTCACTGATCCCTGCGGAACACCACTAGTCACAGCCCTCCAATCAGAAAAGCATCCTTCCATTGCTACTCTCTGCCTTCTATGACCTAGCCAGTTCTGTATCTTGCCATCTTGCCAGCTCACCCCTCATCCTGTGTGACTTCACCTTTTGTAACACTGCCATGAGGGACCTTGTCCAAGGCCTTACTGACATCCATACAGAGAACATCCACTGCCCTACCTGCATCTTTGTGACCTCCTCGAAAAATTCTATCAAGTTAGTGAGACACGGCCTCCGCTTCACAAAACCATGCTGCCTCTCGCTAATACATCCATTTGCTTCCAAATGGGAGTAGATCCTATCTCGAAGAATTCTCTCCAGTAATTTCCCTACCACTGATGTAAGGCTCACTGCCTGTAGCTTCCTGGATTATCCTTGAGACCCTTCAACATTGGCTATTCTCCAGTACTCCGGGACATCACCTATAGAACATAGAACATAGAACAGTACAGCACAGAACAGGCCCTTCTGCCCTCGATGTTGTGCCGAGCAATGATCACCCTACTCAAACCCACGTATCCACCCTATACCCGTAACCCAACAACCCCCCCTTTAACCTTACTTTTTAGGACACTACGGGCAATTTAGCATGGCCAATCCACCTAACCTGCACATCTTTGGACTGTGGGAGGAAACCGGAGCACCCGGAGGAAACCCACGCACACACGGGGAGGACGTGCAGACTCCACACAGACAGTGACCCAGCCGGGAATCGAACCTGGGACCCTGGAGCTGTGAAGCATTTATGCTAACCACCATGCTACCGTGCTGCCCTGAAGACAGTGAAGATACAAATATTTCTGTCAAGGCCTCAGCAATTTCCTCTCTAGCTTCCTTCAGTATTCTGGGGTTGATCACATCAGGCCCTGGGGACCTATCTACCTTAATATTTTTCAAGATGCCCAACACCTCGTCTTTTTGGATCTCAATGTGACCCAGGCTATCTACACACCCTTCTCCAGACTCAACATCCACCAATTCCTTCTCTTTGGTGAATACTGATGCAAAGTATTCATTTAGTACCTCGCCCATTTCCTCTGGCTCCACAGATAGATTCCCACGTGGATTCCCACACACAGAGAGCGTGTTGATTCTTTCTAAGTGTTGCCACAGCGACATGGGAGGTGGTGGAGAACAAAGTACATTGCAATGTCTTCAGAGAGAAAAATAAATCTGCCTCTCACCAAGAACAACATTTGAGCAATTTCATCGCCTGGGAGGTGGTGGAGAACAAAGTACATTGCAATGTCTTCAGAGAGAAAAATAAATCTGCCTCTCACCAAGAACAACATTTGAGCAATTTCATCGCCTTTCGAAGCCTGAGCAAGGTCAAGCGACTGTGACTGAAATAAAAAAGAGAATTGTACCACTATGCACACGATCACAGATTAGTTTGCCGCAAGTAATTTAAAGTTGCATCGGATAGTAGGGTTGATTTTGCCAGGATTCTGAGTTATTTCATGAGTTCTTTCAATGCAGTTAATAAAAACGGTCAATTTTAATGTTTGTCCAGATAGTTGTCAGCTTATTAGGAAATGGTAGAGTTCACAGCAAATCGCGAGCATTACAGGGTCATGTTCAATTCGTTACGATGGCAGTCTTTCAAGGAACAATTATGTACCTTCATTTCAAGCTGCATTATGCATAGCTAATTACCCTTTATCATTGAGAGAGCACAGCATGAAATAGAATAAACCTGAACATTGCACGGCCCAACTTCTCAAAAACCTCTGAAGTACATTGGAACAGGAGTCGACCAATTAGTTCCTCAAGCTTGTTCCGCCAGGCAGTGAGATCTGAGCTAATCTGCAGCCTAACTTAATTTACTTATCTTTGCCCTTTCACAAAGATGTGCTTTGTGTCAAATAATGATGCTCAATCCACTGGCTGGGAATCAACTCGAACTTTTAAAAAACAGACTGTTTAAAAACACAAGAGACTGAAGTAATTTGGACTCATAGCCCAAGATGGCTACCCCCAATTTTCATTAGACGAGGTTCCAGATTATAATTCAGTGGAGTGGAGTTAGTCTGTTTTTAAAACCCATAAAAGACTCCAGGGGAGTGTGAAGGTCTCACATTTCCTGTCATATAAGCAATGCATCTGTGGAAATCGCCCGATGTATTCATGTGTTGGAGATGGGCCATTACCACTACAATTGTTTGGACAATGAGACCTTGGCTAAGCTAGCTTCCAGACATGATCTGTTTTGCGTTTCATTTGTGATTTGTATTTGTTTAGGGCAGTATCCCTTTAAGGGCTGCCCCTTTGATGCGCTATCAATTGTACTAAAGACACGAATGGGTACAAGAGAGGCTTTATTACAGTTATGTGTTTATCCTCTGACTGCAGCTTGTAGAATGGCTGCTCAAGAGAACTCATACATATTTATACGGCTCCTTGTGGGCGGAGCTAGCCGGCAGGGGCTACCGATGAACCTGTAATACAGGTACTGTTGTACATCCCCTAATACAGGCACACACACAATTACATGGTGGATCACCACACCCTTTTAATTTGTCCCCCAGTTTATTTGGTTTAATTAAAATAGTAAGGGCTGGATTCTCCATTATTGTGACTATGACCCCAAGCCGGCGTCAAAACTGTGGAGTTTCACGCCAGAAAAACTGGCGTGAAAGGACCACTAATTCATCGCCTTGCAGGGGGCTCGCAGGACCCGGAGTAAATCTCGCAGCTTTTGCTGCAGATACGGGCCCCCACACATCTGGGTCGGAGGCCGCGCATGCGCACGGTGGCGGCCTCCAGCGGTCGCGTCATGCTCCATGGCAGACTCCGACTGCGGAGCCAGACCAGAGAAGAGACGCCTGATCGGTCGCACGCCTGACCCTCAAAACCAGCACAATCACTCCTCGGCTGCCGATTAGGCTCCCCCTGGCCTCCGATCCACCCGACACCGACCAAGGCGGCCGTGGTCTGAGTACGCATCCACCATGCGAGTAAGCCGAATGGCTGGACCAGGTTAGATCCACATCGTCGGAACTTCGGCCAGTCGGGGGCAAAAGATGCCGGAGGCGGTCTCTGGCAATGGCCCCAGGTGGCGCGGCGTACTGCCCAGTGATGCCGTTTTTCAGGGCCCGCAGAATCGGTGGACCACCGCCGATCCCAATTTCTTACGGGATCATTAATTCTCTGCCCCACGCCGGCCAAGATTTTGGCACAAAGTTGCAGAGAATCCAGCACCTGAAGTCCCAGAATTCTTTGGAAACAACATTTGTAGCTGGAGTTGCCTCTCCCTATGGTGTGCAAGCTGAAGAGAACACATCTGGACCTTGGACATTATTTCTACAAGTAAACAGAAGCAAAATGTGTATCTATTTTGTGGTGTTGAAGAAACAAAACAGTTTGAGAGGGATTAAGGGAGACTGTTTATTTGGACTGTCTGCCTTCAGGCTTTGTTGCAGCTTGTGCCACAGAGGGCCTTGTCTGCTTACATTTATTACCCCAGCTACAGCAAGGAGTTTGTGCTGCAGCTGTTTGCTGTGGGGAAAGCCTGTCCTTCAGGTGTGCCTGGAGCCTGGGGCCTGAGGCTTCAGGGCCTACAGGGAGTGTAGGAGGCCTGACAAGAAGAATTTTCTTTGATACACGGAGTTACGTGCCTGTTGTCGTGTGTTGGAAAGGGAGTTTTGTGTCCAACAACTATTGATTGTGCTGAGACTGCGATGTGCAGTGAATTTAAGACATTCAGAGCTAATCATGTCATCTTTTGAATACAGGGCAAATGTCTGATTTTTAATCCCCTGGCAGTTAGAGAACAAACCAGCCTGTTTGTTTTAAACACATGTTTTCTCAGCAGAACTGAGGAATAAGCAGCTAAGGGAGAGGACCAATGGGGAGGGTGGTTCCTCCTGTCTCTTTCTTTCTTCCTCCAACTCACCTGGTAAGCTTTCAGCTGACTGTGATCATTCAGGAATCCATTACGACAGACAGAGATTTCTTAAAAGGATCCCAACCTGTGTGCACGTGAATCCCTGTGTATGAGTGCATGAACTATAAATCCTAACAATGCAGAAAGAGGCCATTCAGCCTGCACATCCTTGGACTGTGGGAGAAAACTGGAGCACCCGGAAGAAACCCAGGCAGACATGGAGAGGAGTGCAAATGCCACACAGACAGTGACCCAAGGCCAGAATTGAACACGGGTCCCTGGCGCTGTGAGGCAGCAGTGCTAACCACTATGCCATGGTGCCGCAAAGGCTGATGTCGGACAGGAAAAGCGACATTGAAGTTGCCGACGTCAATGGCGGCTTTTCCCTCCATATAGTGCGTCATGTGGAGAAAAAAATTTGAATGGATGGGTTCCATACTGCATCGCTGATGGCCCTGCCATCACCTCGGCAAAGCAATAATAAAGGCGGCATATTTGAAGGCTGCCTTTAAT
This sequence comes from Scyliorhinus canicula, assembly GCF_902713615.1. Taxonomy (NCBI): domain Eukaryota; kingdom Metazoa; phylum Chordata; class Chondrichthyes; order Carcharhiniformes; family Scyliorhinidae; genus Scyliorhinus; species Scyliorhinus canicula. The sequence continues at coordinate 30,564,645 of NC_052166.1, read as the reverse complement.
AGGGTAGAGCTGTGGGCTTGGGTAGGGTGCCCTTTCCAAGGGCCAGTGCAGACTTGATAGGCCGAATGGCCTCCTTCAGCACTGCAAATTCTATGATTCTATGAAATAAAGAGATGGCCGGAGAGGACGTCGACCAGAGGCTGGTTTAGCACACTGGGCTAAATAGCTGGCTTTTAAAGCAATCCAAGGCAGGCCAGTAGCACGGTTCAATTCCCGTACCAGCCTCCCTGAACAGGCGCCGGAATGTGGCGACAAGGGACTTTTCACAGTAACTTCTTTTGACGCCTACTTGTGACAATAAGTGATTTTCATTTCATTTCATTCCTCTGCTGAAGGCGATGCCAATGGCGATAAAGCAAATGAGGATCCAGCATTGCAGCATCCATCAGTCCATCAGACAGCAGCTGCGAGCCATGATTCTCAGACCCCTGAAAGCACTAATGAGCTCTGCTTTCTTTTGCAGGCACATCTGAGAAGCAACCAAGGGAATCCATAAACCAGGTCCTTGACTCCAGCCCCGAGAGCAACACAGAGGAGGATTCATAGACCCTGATACAGAAGCGCCATCACAGTGCTCACGCATACCTTCTACCAGGACAGCGACACACATGTCAATGGACCCCAGTTATGGAGTCGCCTCGACGTCACAATCTGGTAAGCACATCACAAACTCATTCATAGCAGGCCAGGCAGGGATGTCTTAGGGGGCCGCGACTCAGAGGTTTGTTGGCGGGCAGGAATTTGCTGAGTCCCAATCCGATGACAAGCATCTGGACTTGGCCATGCCTCAGCTCCTGGAGTTCCAAGGACTATCAAGAAAAATCAGGAAGGGAGGCCTGGTGCACTCTTCGGATTGAAGGGCTGCAGGGAAGAATCTGTCTGCCTTATGTCTGAGGTGATTGTGCCAACACTCCAATGCATCAAAGTCAACACAGCTAGGGCAGCCGCCGCTGTGGGGACCTTGGTGCAAGACTGCAGTGCAGGACATAAAATCCATGCTTCAAGCTCTTTGTGGTATCCATCAGTGCCAACATCAGAGGACGGTGTGGCTTCTCGAGTTCAATCCAGATACCCCTCTATCTCAACGAGGAAACCAGGGGCCCTCAGGCACCCATAGAAGGAGGATCAGTCCTGCCACTCCTTCCTCTTCATGACTCTACCCCTGCCTTTGGTAAGAAAAGCACCTACGCGGACGTCTTTTACTCTTCTGCCTATAAGCAAGACACTAGATCACCAGAATCCATGTTCCTCCTGTTCTCTTCACTTCAGTATCAAAGCGGGTTAGCACTTGTCTCCGAAGGACCACTTGTTGTCCATTTATTGTCTGCAGCTACCTCGCAAAGCTAATTGACACATGTCCTGACCACAAAACTCATGCCACGAGTTCTGCTTTGATAAGATACCACACTTGCCCTACACCACACCATAGGGGGAGGCAGTCATTTATTGGTATTGTTGCTGAACTAGTAACCCAGAGACCAAGGGTAATGCCTGCAGACCCGGGTTGAAATCCCACCCTGGCAGATGGTGAAATTTGAATTTAATAAAGATCTGGAATTAAACCATTGTCATAAAAAACAATCCGATTTGTTCATGTCCTTTTATAGTAATCTGTCACCCTCACCTGGTTTGGCCACCATGTCTCTCCAGATCCATTGCAATATGGGTGGCGATAAATGCTGGTGCAACCAGCGATGCCCTCACCCAATTTTCATGGCATCCTGAGCTCTCATCTCAGGTACAGACATTGTCCAAAGCATCACTCCAAGGCCTTGGGGCACTTGTCAATACTCACCACAGCAACTTTCTCAGGATGTATTGGTACACGCCCAGTCAAGCGATGGTGCAGCCACACCACTGCGGTCATGATTTTGGAAGTCAGTGTACCAAACGTTAAATGATGAGCGGCAATCAGTGGAGCATGGTGCTTAAGTGGGCATAATTACCTGAATATTTTGGCTCCAGTCATGTCAATTGATTATAGTAGCATGTTCTCAGCTGCAATGGAGTAGTGGTGACTGACATTTTCTTTTTTAATTAGCCATTTCCTTGTCAACATCCCACCTTCAAAAGTCACTCAGATTGAGTGAACCCATCAGACTGTGATGACTCCCCACCCCTAACAAAGCAAGTTTCCCTTCCCTCTTTGGGGCCCGTGTCCGAGCAATAGAAGTTCATTCTGAAGAACTGTGCTTTTCATACTTGACAGCTGCCACCCTACAACCCCTCCCCCTCCTAGTTTCCCCCGACCTGTCCCCCCAATACACTTCAGTCAAACCCCGGCTCTCCTGCAGTCAGACCCGGTACCGCTAAGTCAAATCTGGTGTCCCAATGAGTAAGACTCTGGTATCCCTCCCCAAGTTGATGCCGGTACCTCCTAAGTCAACCCTCTGAATAAACGGAGCCTCTCAGAGATCACTGCGCTCGCCTCCCAAGTTTTCCCTGGGAGGATTGATTGGCAGGTGGACACTTTCTGAAGCGAGTCGATATTTGTGAAGTCACTCTGCTGTGGACGCATTATCTGACTGCAGAGGAGGGTATGATTCTGGCGCATGTCATAATATACACACAGCATTTTGATGGTGCACAGACAGGCAGTGATTGAAACACAGGATGACCAGTGAACACACAGAACACAGCAGCCAATCACCAGACAGGACACGATCACTATAAAGCCAGAGTGCACTAGTTTTCAGCTCTCTCGGGATCCAGCCTCAGAGACAGCCAGAGCCCGTGAGCAACAACTAGAACATACACCATGTGGTAGTAAGATAGTCTGGTCAGGTTAGCCTCAGGTCTCCAGTCAAGACAGCATAGTGTCAACCCACAGTTAAAGCATGTATGATAGTTCAGAGTTCAATAAAATTGAGGTGCATTTCTTCAAGTGTTGGAAGCCTGTCTCTCTCACCACTGCAGTAAACGCAGTCATCGCAGACCCAGCCTACCCAACACATCAGCGCATGGGTCCGATAATGAAATGCAAATGTTCCAGATGGTACATCACGAAACTCAAACGGCCACTGATAGAGGGAGGGGAAAATCCCATTATCATTTCACACTGATGTAAAACACTACATAGCACTTGCACTATTTTCCATATCCGAAGCGAACGGGAGTGGAAAATCCCAGTCTGAGTGCATTTACATGACTGTCGTTGTGTTAATGATTAAACCCACAGTCAATGAAAGGGTGAAAAAATTAACTCTGCTAAAAGCACAGATAAAAGTCGATGGTAAAAAGAAGAGAGAGAAAACACTAACGTTACACACACACACACACACACACACACATACACAAAGGCCTTGAGAGAGGCTTTTCCAGACAGGTTAGAAAGCAACAACACTGAAGCGGCATTGTTTTTTTTCAATGATACCCAAGAAACACTCAGACAAAAGTGCCCAGCTGTAAGTTATTCCAAAGCCAACAGATTTTCTTTAAATTAGAAATTGATGTAAACAAGTCTGTGACTGTCAGAGTGGACATCGCTCAAGCTAATACAAGGCACCAGAAACTACATTTAAAACTTTTGATTGTGTGGAGAAACTAATTGTGATTTGGTTGAATATCTTGCAGGAATCCCCTAAATAAATAGACCTCTCCCACAGACCCTTGTCTGGAAGCCGGAGAGCAGCCAGACAGGGCAGTGAAAAAATGTGAAACCGTACCCTTACCCTGAAAATCCATGTGTCCATTCCTGAGGAGAACAGCTGTGAGCTGCTTCTAGACCGCTCAGATCCATTCGCTGCAAGCCATTCATAACTTTCTAGCAGTGGGCTGCAATTGGCAGGGTCCACACGCCATTTGCAGCTTTGATTCCTTCATCTCCCCTCATGGATCAGTGATGCTAAATGGTGAACCCTAATCTTTGCAAACATTGACTACATCAAAGAGAGATAAGTGCATTCCAATCACTCAAGTGTGCTGGGGCATGGGTGCTGTTGGGTCAACCCCCCCTCCCTCGGATGGTGTGGAGGACTTGTGGTAGGATGGTTAGCAAGCATGTAGGGGTCACCCAGGTGGACAGTTGAATGTGACACAGGAGCAGGAGGCAGACATTGCAGAGTTTTCAAGAGCTGATCGTGGAGCGGGTTGTCACCAATGGGCCAGACTCGCTGATAATGCAGACCCTGGGCCCGCACCATGTGGCACAGCTGGTGGTGGGCATGTTATATTACCATTCTTGGTAATATGTTGTATTCTTTGTCCTTTCTTCCGGAATGATCTGATGTGTTGTTGACAAAGATTTCACCAATCAAAAGATTGAAACAAAACTAATTTATTTTAACACTATTAATGAAATGAAATTCGCACAGTCTACTGAGCTACAGATAATAATTAAGTAATATTGAAACTGTCTTACAGTACTAAATAGTCACTAACTACACTATGATCTAACCTTGTGTTAACTCTGTCTAATCTAATCTTCTAATGCTGTCACCATGCTTTCTCCTTATGCTACTCCCAGAATTCCCTCAGGGTCTGACTTAAATACAGAGAAGTGGTAGCCCCCATTCAGTGTTTGATTTTCAAAGAGATGTAATAATTAACCCTTCACTAACCTGACTATATACATATTATTACAGGGCACAGAGGGCGGGTGGGGTGCTGGGTTGGGTTGGATGGGGTGCCGGGTTGGGGGGATGTCCGTGGGGGTGGGGGGATGTGGGGGTGGGAAATGTGGTAGGGTTGAGCTGCCTTCGGCCAGGCTCCCTAATCGGTGAACCTGGAGGTGATTAGGTTGTCCCTTGCGCAACAGGACTGGCGCTCCCGCCGAGTGTGCCTGCACGGGCCTCATGTCCTGGCCACCCTGGCCCTCCTCAATGTCCTCCTCATTGGACGAGGCATGCTGACCCTCCACCTCCTCCTCACCCCTCTGCTGCACAATGTTGTGCAGGACACAGCAGGCCACCATGATGTGGGAGAGCCTCCCAGAGGTGGACTGGAGGGCCCCCACAGAGCAGTCCAGGCACCTCAAATGTGACTTCAGGATCTCGTCACTGATCGCTGCATGGGCATCGTTGAAGCGGGTTTCCGTGTTGGTTTGTGGCCTCCGGCTAGGTGTCATCAGCCGTAGCCGCAGCAGATAACCCCTAACACCCAACAGGCAACACCTCACCCGGAGCAGTGCATTAAATGCCTCTGGCACCCGAGTGGGACAAGATAAAGGAGTCTTGGCACGCTGCCCGGTATCGGGCGCAGACGTGCACAATGTGAATGTGGTGATCTCACACCAGGGGCTGGTCTAGCACACTGGGCTAAATCGCTGGCTTTGAAAGCAGACCAAGGCAGGCCAGCAGCACGGTTCGATTCCCGTAACAGCCTCCCCGAACAGGCGCCGGAATATGGCGACTAGGGGCTTTTCACAGTAACTTCATTGAAGCCTACTTGTGACAAAAGCGATTTTCATTTCATTTCAGCTGCACATTGAAGGAGTGGAATCCTTTCCAATTGTCGAAGAGCACCCCATCATGCGCCAGTACATTTAGGGGGACATGTGTCCCATCAATTGCACCCTGGACCTGGGCCATGCCTGTGATAGCAGCGAACCCCGCAGCCCTGTGTTGCTCGTTTTACTGGAGTGTATTAACACGCCTCCGTTTAAAGGCCGTGTGCTTAACACTACTATGGCTCTGTGTATGTAATTATGCTCAGGAGTCACCAGGTGCCGTATTTAGACACCTCACAAGTATATCAAGGTCAGGTTCAAAGTAATAAATCTGTACACCGATTAGTAAGTCCAAACGATTGATATTTATTATGACAAATATAATAAATACACATGCATACGCTAAAGAGACTAACTTACTTCTAATACTAAACAACTAAAATACTTATCTAGTCAGGAACAGGCAAGGTCAGGGGACAAGGCCTTCGTCCCGTTCTTGGTCTGCAACTCTCAGGTACTTAAAGTTGTCAGGATCTAGCAAGGTCTGGATCACGTAGCGATCGTTGTATTGGCACTTACAGTTCGATGGCTGATGGCTCTACGGCTGGTGATGGAACTGGAGTCAGGATGCGATGTATCAGCAAAGCAGAGCCGGAGTGACAAAACAGAGAGCCGGAGCCAAAACAGACCGAACCATGTACGGGGTCTACTTTTATAGTCCCTAGAAGTCCGTGCCCCTTCGGGGCGGGCCTTTTACCTGCCATGTATCGATTGGGCCTTTCCCAATCGATATCTTCTAAACCCCCCAATCTGAGGGTCGTTTCTCGATGGGTGGGCTGTCCCTATGGTTCTTTGTGTTGGATACAGTGGTGCCGTTCTGTCTGGGCGTCTACGCAAAAGTATCTATTGATACTTAAATGTTTCTATTGTGCGGGGTCTGGATCTGGATCACCTCATTACTATGTAGATCTTGTTGCCATTTACACCTTTGGCTGAAACTCTGCACCTGGCCAAAAACTGGTTTCTGTATGTGCAGAATGCTAATTAGTCTCCTGCAAACTGCTTGTCCTTGCTAAGACTGTTTTTCCCTGCAGCCTTAGCAGTTCTCCATTTTGTAGCCCAGTGTCCATCTTAGGTGGCTACACCTGGAACTGGTGGGCTCGGTCTAATGGACTGAGAGAAATTGATCGGTCCTCGCTCAGCGCCTGGAAGGACCCCATTGCAAAGATGTTCAGGGCGACCATCACTTTGATAGCCACAGGGAGCGGGTGTCCTCCCCCATACCTCCCATGGGCCAGATGCGTCATCACCCGGAACAGTGTCCCGGATCAGCCGGAGTCTTCGGCAGCGCACCCGGACCAGCAGGTCCTTGAATGACGAGCGATGCTGGTATGTACGAGGTCTGATACGGCACCTCCTGCACGGCCTGTTTGATGGTTGGCTCTCCATCATCTCCGGCTGGCTCCTGCGTCTTTGGAGCAGCTTCCTGTTCTGCAGGGTCCACCCTGAGCTACTTCTGCTCGTCCAGCCTCAGGGACAGGTCTGTGGTGGCAAGGCAGGTGCCAACAACACCTGACTCTAATTCAAAATCTATTTTCTGTCGGAGGTAGAGGGAAGACATGTTGGCATGGTGAATACACCCGTGCCCAGCCAGGACCAATGGGCTGTAAGCTGGCTCCGGCCTACGCTGCAGCCCCTGTCCCCTCATATCCCACACCCTCCTCGACTCCCCCTCCATGCCTCCGGCCATTACACCCGACGCCCTGCCTCCCGCACCGCGCCCTGAGCCTCACAGGCACAAGACACGGGGGTTGCGGGGGGGGGGGGGGATCTATCCCCATAACCCATCCTTGACTGCATTGCTCTTGGTGACCCCTGTCCTCCACCAGCCTGTGTGGTCTGAAGTGGTTGCTCTCTTGGGCTGGCCATGTTGTCCCCTGCAAGCTGGGTGGCACCTGGTTGGGCAGGAGTGGTGGGCACCCATGGGGCACGTGGCTCTACTGTACCATGGGTCCTGCATGTGGAACACTGGTTGTGCCATTCTGTCCTGGGGTGGGGTGGGTGGGAGCAGGGCACAGTGGGCAGGCGGGGCTTGGTGGCGGCCAGTGTTCCTTCGGGGTGGGATGGCTGTTGGGCCGGTGGTGTGATGTCCATCCTGGGGGAGGAGCTGGGGCGCCCATTCAGCCAGTGGCACGCTGCACATTTGCAGGACACAGTGGGTGGTCAGTGGGCTGTTCAGCCAGATGGCTGCCTTGCAGGCCATGGCAATGACAGCCCATACCCAACCACCCCGGTCACAGGGAAGACACCCTTAACTCACGGCCCGTTGCCTGGTCGCCCACCGCAAATCCCCCTGGCCCTGGCAGATGCCACCCATGGTCAGCAGCATGGCTGGCAGCCCATGGTTCCACCTTTGAGTATTCGGCTTATCTCCTCTCACACCCTCAGCAACCACGGCATCCATTTCCTGATTTTAAATACCACAAATGAGCCACGTCCGCGTTGCTTCCGCCTTTTGGAGGCAGAGCATCATGGGAGGCTGGAAAATACCAGGTGTGGTCAGTTAATATGCTAATGGCCCTTACTGTGTACAATTTGCATGCCCACACTGGCGCCATGGAATGCATTCACATCGCTGTCGAGGCACACAGGAGCATAGCATTCCATTGGCCGCCCGCCGTCAGCATCAATTTTTAGCTGACATGCAATTTCCCGTCCAATCTCATTTCACGATTACGGCATCGCGGGTTGGATAATCTCAAGCATAATCTCCCAGGTGGAGAATCCATCCCAAAGTCTTTACAAGCGACATCTCTGTTATAATATGCTTGTAAAATGTATGTTTTATTCTGGGATATCTTTGTTTCAATCTTAATACTCCTGAGAGAGAGCATGCTTTATCTTAAGACCAAGTCAATAGCCAGCATAGCTGACTAAATCTTTTATGAACAATTGAAAATCTCTTTTAGTTGAGGATTTAAACTGAAGGATGTTTGAATAAATTTACCTTACGGGAGCTGTATTGATAACAAAACCCTAACAGGTGTGTATGTTACTACTAACTTAGATTGGATTAAGTATAATGAGGAGAGGACAAAGAGGGGAGCTTTTCGATCCCTCCTTTTCTGGCCTTAGCAGTCCCATTTCCCTTAATTCACACCTTTTTGGTTCACAAAAATCTATCAATCTGAATATTCAAAATAAACAATTGCTATTGGTGGATGATAATTTTCATGTTTAGGTGTTTCCTAATTTCCTCCACAAAAAACAGGTTCTAATTGCTAAGGTATGTTCCCTCGTCCCAGACTGTTAAACAGTAGAAATAGCTTCTATCTACACTATCAGATTCACTTGATCACTTGAAGACATTGATCAAATCACCTGTTCACTTTCTAAATTCCAGGGAATGAAACCCTGGTTTTTAATGATCCCTCCTCGTAATTTAACCACTGGTGTCCAGGTATAATTCTGGTAAATCTAGGCTGCACTCCAGCCAAAGCATTTATATTCTTCCCATGTGTGATACCAAAAGCTAAACACGGTTCTCCAGCTGTGGTCTACTGAGGGCTTGCCATAGCTGGAGAAAATCTCCTACAACCGATCCCTATATACTCTTGTCCTTTCCAGCATTTCCAATCGCCTTCCACCCTTCAATGCTTCCTATATCTGTTCATGACATTTAATGGTCTAAGTGCACTGCTGCTGAAGAATCTGTCCTGGCTGGGATTTTCCAGCTTCCATGACTGGATTTCCGGAGGTAGAGGCGGGGATCCTTATTGGCCACACCAAAGTCAATGACCATTTGCATTACTCACCAGCCGCAGCGCTGGTTGATTTCAGCTGGACTGCAAAATCCTGACCACTGTCTCTAGCTTCTCACAGTCAAGGAAGCCCCTATTTGTCCCCTTTATGTTGAAGTAACTTCTAACTGTTAAAAAAGAAAATCAATTTGATTTTCACCACCACAATATGAGCTGAACAACGGTGTTGTTGACATCTCAATTTACTGTAATACTGTGATAAAGAGCAACCTTCGTGCAGTTGCTGTGTAGTAAAAATCCCTGTAATGAATTTAATGTGGGGGGGGCTTCCAATATTTTGCCACACAACAAAAAAATTTAGGGCGCGTGCATGCAGTTGTCACTTTAAAACCTATCAGTTATAATATTGCCAGAACTATCTCACTGCCCCTGAAAAATTACTTTTACAAATGAGGAGCCTCATTCCTTCTGAATTGAGTTAGTGTTGGAATTGCTTTTGAAGTTTACATTTTCTGATTATTTTCTTTACCTTTGTGCCATCACTATTTCTTAGTCTTTATTTTACTTTATATATATGATGTAAATCTAATTTATAATTCTTGGTTCCGACTTTCTGGTTTAGAGTCTGTCTGTCATAGTGAAAATTCTTCTACCTGTTTGAAGAGCTGCGCTGTTGCTGGATATGCTTATATACACCACAGAACCTTTTGTCGAGGTGTCACTCTGGACCAGACCATAGATGAGAGTAAGTCCCTGTTCAAAATCTCTCAAAAACTATGTGAGCAGCTGTACCATTCCTTCACTGCTGAACCGTTAAATCATTACAAATATGTTGTACTTACACACCTTTCCATCAAATTTCAGAAATCGCATTCTGTCAACTCCAGGAAAGCAGTGAGGCAATTTGCAGTCAGTAAAAAGGGCATTAAACTAATGAATTTCCTCTGAATCTTTGTTTCACTCAATGTGAGGAAACCAAAACTGCACACAAGATTGAAGATGACTCACAACCAAAGTGTGGTGAATTTGATTTTTACTATTTTTCTAAGAATATATTCTTAAATCCAAACTCTTTTTGATATTACCTTGAGGGACTGATTGTGAATCTTTAATACAATCCATGCATAATAATCCCTTGGTCTCTTTCCCACTATGAACAGACTTGAGGTCATAACCCTCATTGGTATCCTGCTGCCCTTTTTGCCCCGGAGGCGCCAATAATATTGCCCTTTTTAATACTGAGTGGGATACCATCCCACCAGCGTCACCAAGAATGTTGCCAATTAATAATGATGATATTGCTTTTCAGTCGCCAGGCATCAAATGATACCACCGCAAGGTTCAACCGGATACTGATCAAAGACCCAACAGCCAGTCAGTTAGTTCAAGTTCAATAATGGTTTATTTACACAAAAGGTTAACTCACACATGCAATATAAAAACACTGCAAGCTAAATTATACCTAACACGACAACAACCTTTACTTAACTTCAGGCACCCGGCTTTGGCTGAGGAACAAGGCCTTTGTTCGGATCTGGAGCGGCTGGATCTGGAGAATTAACTTTGGTTCTGCTGGGCTCAATTGTCTGGGAGCGATCGTTGATCTTGAACTTGCTTCTGGTGGTGGTGCTGCAGTTGGCTTCGGGTATAGGCCGGGTCAAAGAGTGCGGTGTGCCAGGGTCAAAAGAGATCAAACACATGGCAGTGTCTCTCTTTATCCTTTGGGGTTTTGCTCTCTTTTGGGCGGTCCTTAGCTTTGGACCCAATAATTCGGCAGGCTTCGATTACTGCCTTTGATTTGAGCCTTGATGGTTGGGCGTGTGCTGAGCGGTCGTTGACCTTGGCTGTTTGGGCTTCCTGGGTGAAGGGAGTGGCGTCAATGTGTCTGGAATTGTATCTGATACCTGAGTACCAGTCCTTTGTCCTGGGGAAATGGGCCAATAGAATGCAAATTGGCTCGGGCTTTCAATACTGTCTGGTTCTCTGTTAGCAAATATACATTTAGGCTCTGAATCTGTCTGAATCCTGTATTGTCCATATTTCCCTTGAGTCTTTGCGAGTATCCATGTTTCCTTTGTAAGTGGCCATCCCAGATGGCTGCAGTCCATCCTCTTGATCCTAAACGCGAAGCATGGTGGATCACAATACTGATCCTTCATCTCTTTTTTGGTGTGCTGGGTACCGTTGGTCAAGGACAAGTTCGATACTACTCTGTCCTATATATTGGAGCATTTACCTAAGTTTATAATACATCACACATTTATAGGTTCTAAGGGGGCACTATAACATTTCATCATTGATTTAATTTATTTACACAAGGGGAGCCTCCAACTGTCCTTACCTAAACTACACTTATGTTGCTAGCTAATAACCAAAATGAACTTATATTGCAGTACAAAGTTTTTAAACAATAGCAGCATCACATTCCTACTTAACTTATTACATTTACCGAAACGCAAACTTTATTTATCAGAAAAGGGTTCAAAAAGAGTGGGGGGTCTCTTGAAGTACAACAAAAGGGACTCAGAGTGTAAATATCGGGGATGGGAGGCTCTCCTTTCCCATTTTCAAAGTCTAAGGGCGGAATTCTCCGATCCCGAGAAAAACTGTGAAGGCCGTCATGAAGTCGGCCGAGTTTCATGACGGCCTCAGAGGCCGCTCCTCTCACCGTATTCACCCCCACCCGGGGGGGCTAGGAGCGTCGCTCCATTATTCTTGGCTGCCGGGCCTTGACCCTTGCGTCAAGACGGTGCGCCGAGAACGACGTGACGGCGGCGCCTATGTGGTGTCAGCCGCTCATGCGCAGGTTGGCCGGCTCCAACCCGCGCATGCGCGGCTAACGTCACGACGGCTGACAGCTCAAACCCGCGCATGAGCGGTGGCCATCTTCACCTCCGCTGCCCCGCAAGACGTAGCGGCTTGATCTTGCAGGGCGGTGGAGGGGAAAGCAAGCATCGCTTTGAGACACCGGACCGACGATCGGTGGGCACCGATCGCGGGCCAGTCCCCTCCCGAGCACGGCTGTGGTGCTCACTCCCCTCTCCGCCCCCACAAGCTTCAAATGGGCCTTTGGCACCCATGTTCACGACGGCAGCGACCAGGTGTGGTTGCCGCCGTTATGAAACAGTCGTGAACGGCAGGCCGCTTGGCCCATCCGGGTCGGAGAATCGCCGGTCGTCGTGAAAAACAGCGAGCGTGATTCTTCCGAGCAGGCGGTGGGAGAATCGCAGGGGGCGCCAGGGGAGCATGAAATGAGTCGCCCTGCCCTCCCACGATTCTCCCACCCGGCGTGGGGAGCGGAGAATCGCGCCCTAAGTGTCTGAACGACACTGCAGAGTATTGCAATAACTAATAGGGCTTCGAAAATGTCTGAGAGGGAATATCATTTGATGATGTTTTTGCGCCATGTGGGGGTGTCAGTGTTTATTTTCGTGTGAGGTGTTGTGCCCGGGTAGGGGTCTCATATCGTATGGTCATGTTTGGGTTGGGTCACAGGGACCGTCGACGCGCACAGCTGTAGTGATCCAACGATGATCATAATGGAGGTCATCAGTTCTGTTTTCATCTTGTCTTTTGCTCCTCGTATCCTCGTTTTACCTCTGTTTAATATCTTGTTTGTCTGTCTGTTTCTCCTTAATATCGATTTCCCATTAGAATTGTCACCATGTGCGACTCCCTCATATTTTTTTTAAACCAACCATTTTGGAGACAATACATCCAAAAGGAACATTCTGTTAAAGTGCAAGGAATTCTCGCAACTTGCGGTTGATGTGTTGAGTGGGAGGACAATATCTCCGTCTGGCACTGAGGTAGTTTTGCAATAGCAGCAAATTTTGTTTCAGCCAAGTGTGTTGAACATGTAAATAGCAGTTGGGGTTAGCGATCGAAGAGTCGCCGGAAACTAAAGTTGAGTGCAAAGACTGTGGCAAAGAGCATTCTTTAAACCACACGCAAAAAGAACAGATCAGGGGAAACAAAGACCTGCCAGAGACAGTAAAGAATTTTAAAAACATTTCCAAATCAGTGATGGGAACATGGGGTGTGTATGAGCTGCAGCAGGGCAAGAATGGGTGGAATCCCCGGGTAGGGCGGTGATCAGTGCCGTTGCTCCACTACCCGAGCTTGGCTGACCGAATACATAGGGGCTCCTCAGGCAGGGCGGGGATTAGTGCCGTTACTCCACTGCCTGGGTGACCTTACACAAGCAGGAAGAGTTTGTAACATATGGACTCCGAGAACGTGCAGACGAGTAATCATGACTACATCAAGAAATTTAGTGGACGGGCAAAATTAATTAAACATTCGAGACCGGAAGAATAAAGTGTATCAAGAAATTCGAGAAGGAAAGGCGGGCAGGCTCCATCAGAAAATCGGATACCGTAAATCTCAATCGGTTCCTTTTTGTTATCATCTGGGCACCTCAGGGTTCCACTTCAAAAAGCATTGTAAAAGGGTTACCATAATGAGAGTCAGACTCTGAGTCATCATCTCCCGGTTGCCAAACCCGTGTGTGGTGTTTTCGTGCCGTGGCCACGTGGGCCGTCGTGGGATCCGAATCGTCATTCCATATCAATCAAAGGGTTATTGCGGTGCCAATGGGGAATTCTTTGGTCAGAAGGGGTGGTAGCTGCAAAGGGAAAATTTCTATCATCGGGCGGTGGCGGTGGCTCTGGTTGTGGCAATGAAAGTGGGTATGAGGGGCCAAACATATCTTGGACTGGGGAGTGGGCGGTTGTGCCATTGGTCGTTGATTTCAAGTAAGTCTGGAATGCTGTTGCTAGTGTCCAAATCAAGTTTAAGGTGGACAGTCATTCCTGGGTGCGGGGACAAGGTTGGGTCTGTGGACGTGCTGTCCTGGCTGGGGGAGGGTCAGACTAGGTTGTCAGTGGGCGGGCTGTAATCATCTGCTATTGCCAGGGAGACGTGGTGTGAGTGGCTGCACTGGGTTCCATAAACCTTAAGTTGGTTGATATGAAACCATCCTGACTTTCCATTAGGATATGTTATTTTATAAACCGAGGGGCTTAATTTATCTGAAATCAAGTAGGGTCCAGCAAATTTAGGGGAGGGAAATGAACTGGGGTTATATAGGGAAACCATCACCTGCTGACAGACTGTATACTCTACTGGGTGTACTGTTTTATCAAAGCAGGCATTACTCTGCTTTTTCCTAGCGCCTAGTCGGACAGCTGCAGCGAGCTGGGCTGCTGGACTAGGTTGTCAGTGGGCGGGCCATTTTCCATGACCTGTTGGACAGCTTTTCGTGGGTGAGGGCGGTGACTGTGGGGCTGGCCAAATCAAGTCCAAATAAATATTCAGTTCCTTTCATGGGTCGTCCGGTCATAAGGGTGTGGGGGGATGAAACCTGTGGAACGATACCGTGTTCCTATTAAACCTAAGTGCAAATTGGAGAACTGTGTCCCATGTAGTGTTGTGCTGTTGCACCATTTTCCTGATCGTCGTTTTTAGGGTTCTGTTCATAGGTTCCACAATGCCGCTGGATTGTGGGTGATAGGCAATATGGAACTTTTGTTTTATGCCAAAAATTGTCAAAACGTTCTGCATCACTCTTCCCGTAAGATGCGAACCTTGGTTCGATTCAATACTGCTGGGGAGTCCCCATCGTGTAAATATCTGCTGCGTTAAAATCTTGGCTGTTGTCTTAGCCGTGTTTCTCCTGGAGGGAAATGCTTCCACCCATTTTGTGAAGGTGTCGATCACCACTAACATTTAAAACCATTTATGCAGGGGCGGAGGGGACCAATATAATCTAGCTGTAAATACGCCCAAGGGCCATTAACAAGGCGGGTGGGTCTTAACTGACCTTTTCTGGAGTATCTTTCTGGATTATTTTGAGCACAAATTAAACAATTTTCAACATAATGCGTGAGGTCTGCTTTTAAATCGGGCCACCGGCACAAAGGTCTTAAGTGGGAAACGGTGGTTTCTGTCCCCTGATGTCCGTGTCCGTCATGAAATTGACAAATAATCTGGTTCCTGACCTGGGTGGGGATCACATAAAATCCATTCTTTAATACAATTCCGTCCCGTACCATCAGTGTATCCTTGAATTTGTCGTAGGGGGCTGGGAAGTTACCATTTAAAATTTGCTGAAGAGTGTTGTCAGCCTTTTGGGCTGTGCTAAATCTTGGATATACATCTGTGAGACCTGGACTGCGTATATTGGGGCACTCTCAGGGGGTTGCCAAAAGTGACCGTGTCGTGATCCTGCCT
Organism: Scyliorhinus canicula; assembly: GCF_902713615.1. Taxonomy (NCBI): domain Eukaryota; kingdom Metazoa; phylum Chordata; class Chondrichthyes; order Carcharhiniformes; family Scyliorhinidae; genus Scyliorhinus; species Scyliorhinus canicula. The sequence goes on along the minus strand of NC_052166.1, from coordinate 30,549,264 downwards.
TTGCTAGGGCATCTGCTTTTATGTTACCGGGTGGGGAGGAACGATGGTGGCTTCTAACTTGTATTATGCCATATTTGCAAGCTTTTGCTGTTTCCAGAATGTGCTGAGGGTAGGATTTTACCGTCGGCGGATATGAATCCTCTAGATTCCCATAGGGTCCGGAATTCTGTCAAACTGTTACAGGCATATCGGGTGGAATTCTTCGGAAACCGGCGGGGCGGGCAACTCCGGCGCGAAGGAGTGGCGTCAACCACTGCGGCGTTGGGCCGCCCCGAAGGTGGGGAAAGTGCCACGCCAACCGTCTCAGAAGGGCCTCCGCTGGTCGGCACGAGTTGGCGCATGCATGGGAGCACCAGCGTGTGCGAGCGTCATCCCAGCGCATGAGCAGGGGGTGATCATCTCCGCACCGGCTATCACAGACCATGACACCAGCCGGCGCAAAGGAATAGAGTGCCCCAACGGCACAGGCCTACCCGCGGGTCGGTGGGCTCCGATCGCGGGCCAGGCCACCATGGGATCACTCCCTGGGGCCAGATACCCCCCCCCCCCCCACGACCCCTCCCCCCCCCAAGGATCCCGGAGGCAGCCCACAGAGCCAGGTCCCACCGGTAAGTACCTGTCACAACATACGCCAGCGGGACGGGCGGCCACTCGGTCCATCGCGGGCTGGAGAATCGCCGAGGGGGCCGCTGCCAGCGGTCGCCAACCGGCGCGGCGCAATTCCCACCCTAGCCAAATCCCCGGCGCTGGAGAATTCGGCAGCCGTGGGGGGTGGGATTCATGCCGCCACCCTGGCAATTCTCCGACCCAGCGGGGGTCGGAGAATCCCGCCCATAAACTGTCCGAATATATATCTCCTGGGGTTGTGAAAGAATTTGGGTGTTGCACTATGTTTGCGATGGCTGCTAACTCGGCTGCCTGCTGTCCTAAATGTCCTGGTAATTTTGGCGATATCTCCTCTAATGCGCGTCCATGCATGTCTTCCACAACTATACCACATCCTGTAATCCATTTACCATTATAAACATAGAACATAGAACAGTACAGCACAGAACAGGCCCTTCGGCCCTCGATGTTGTGCCGAGCAATGATCACCCTACTCAAACCCACGTATCCACCCTATACCCGTAACCCAACAACCCCCCCCGTAACCTTACTTTTTCGGACACTACGGGCAATTTAGCATGGCCAATCCACCTAACCCGCACATCTTTGGACTGTGGGAGGAAACCGGAGCACCCGGAGGAAACCCACGCACACACGGGGAGGACGTGCAGACTCCACACAGACAGTGACCCAGCCGGGAATCGAACCTGGGACACTGGAGCTGTGAAGCATTGATGCTAACCACCATGCTACCGTGCTGCCCAAACGGTGGAGGAGTCATCTGCATAAATTTTTAAAGATTTATCCATGGGCTGGGTTCTCTGCGGTCTGATGCCTGCTTTTGTGAGTAGCGATTTAGGAATAAAGGGTCCTGTGTTGTGCCTGGCTGCGTTTATTTCACACTCATGTGAGGTTCTTTCATACTGCAAATTATCTGCTAAAAATGTGTGTGTCTTTGTCCTTTTCACTGTGATGTCCCTTCCTTGTAAGAGTAGGGTCCAGCGCGCTGCTCTAATCTGGCTAACTGAACAGTTCTTTAACCTACCATCTAACAGTAGTTGTGTCGGGGTGTGCTCGGTTAAAATCATTACGGGGTTGAGGCCTGTGATGTATGCGAAGTACTGAACAGCCCAAAAAACTCTGAGCAAGTGCCTTTCGCAGGCTGAAAATCCTTGAATCTTTGGTCCAAAACTCGTGAGGCATAGGCTCCAGGTCCTAAACGATCGTGCCTTTGTTGGAGGATTCCGGCCAATAAGGTTCGGTCTGTGGCCGCTACATCTATGGCCTATAGGGAGTGTGGGTCTGGTACCTGCAAAGCAGGGGCTGTGCCTAGGGCGCATTTCAATGCATCAATGGCATCCGTATGCTGTGGAAGCCATTCTCAAGGGGCATTCTTTTTTAGGAACTCGGAAAGTGGGGCTGCCTTGGTGGTGAAACCGTCTATATGGTTCCTACGGTAACCAACCAGACCTAAAAATGACCAGAGTGCAGTGATATTATGGAGCAAGGGCAATTTAACAATCAAAACAATCCGTCTTTGCTCCGTCTCTGTTTTTCCATGCCTGTGCCTAAATAAAAGACCTTTTCTTTTAGGATTTGGGCCTTTTTGGGTTGACTTCACATCCAATTGAGTGTAGGAGACCTAATATTTCAGAAAGACGTGAAATGTGCTCTTCCTTGGTATCAGTTTGTAGGAGCAAGTCACCCATATACTGAATGAGGCATTTGGGTCAGGAAAATTTGGATAATCCATTTGCCAATTGGCGGTGGAAAGGTAGTGGGCCATTTGTCTCGGTGAAACATTGTGGAGGAGTTTAAAGTGGTGCGGGGCCCTCCTGTGTCCCAAAGGAACTCTACGGGGTGTCCAGGACTGTACCTGTGATTACTGCTCTACCTAACTTGTTCCAGAGTGTGTCGCAGACCAAAGTTGGGGAGTCCGAACACCGTCAATCTGTGCAATTTATGGCAGTATTGTCTGGGCGGGCGCTAATACTGCGTATAGGCCTGGCATTGTTCCTGTGGGGCGTTCGCTTGCTGATTCTGTTGCTGGTTCGGGGGGAGCATTGCATTTGTGGGCATAATGTCCCTTTTGCTGCCTGCATTTGGTGTGGTCTACTGTACTCTGCCTTTGTTCCGTTGTCGAACTGTGGAGTGCTCGTAAAGCTGCCTTCAAGTCTGCGCATTGCTTCTTTAACTATTCTACCTGTTGTTCCGTCTCTTCTCTTACCAAGACTGCGCATTGTGTATCTTGGTACGCCTTATCGTATTGTGTCTGAAAGCTGCTTAGGCGGACTAAACAAGATTGGTGTGCCCGTTTGACATCAGCCATCTTCTTGTCTTTTGCTGCTAGCTGCTCTTAGACATTGTTAATTAACCTTTTTATACTTGCTAACGTTTCCCTCACTCTTCTCCTCTTTCTCTGCAAGGTGTCTGCGGAGCATCCTCATGACCTCCTCTGTGCCAGACAGGACACGATTGCCATCGGCTTACAAATTGTCCCGAAACTCTTTTTGTGTATCTCGGTAAGGTTGTCCCACCAAGTTTGTACTATACTACCGGGACCTGACTCTTCATTCGAACAAAACTCAGACCAAAGGGGCCATCCTTTCTCCTTTAAGTATTCCTTCGTTCCTCTTCCCATATGGGACACTGCTCTGCTCTACTGGTTGCTGCGACCTAGGATTCCTGTGGGTTCATAAGGCGTTCCATTTCCTTTGCTGCCATTTCTACTGGTATCTCTTTTCTGTATCCTAAATTTGGGACAGGGTGAAAAAGGCGGCGATGCAAAAAACGGGTATGGCCTAAGCTATTTTCCGGTTGACAAAACTCCCAATAGTTTTACGCAACAAAATCTAACGAGTTTACCTTATGTCCCTGTTAGTACTACACACTTCCGAATCTTGGAGGTTTGATCAATACAGATCTTACACTTGTGGTTTCTTTCACTTTTCCAATTGGGTTTCTAATTCAACGTTTTGTGGGTTCTCTCGGAGTGACAAAATCACTTCTACGTCGAGTCCCAACAGAGGTTGCCAATAACTGTTGCCCTTTTTACACTGCCCTTTTTAATACTGAGTGGAATACTATCCCACCAGTGTCACCAAGAATGTTGTCAATTAATAATGATGATATTGCTTTTCAGAGTCGCTAGATATCAAATGATACCACCACAAGCAAGGTTCAACCGGATATTGATCAAAGACCCAACAATAATGGTTTATTTACACAAGCTTAACTCACACATGCAATATAAAAACACTGCAAGCTAAATTATACCTAACACTAAAACAACCTGTACTTAACTTCAGGCACCCGGCTTTGGCAGAGGAACAAGGCTTTTGTTCGGATCTGGAGTGGTTGGATCTGGAGAATTAACTTTGGTTCTGCTGGGCTCATCCGTCTGGTAGCGATCGTTGATCTTGAACTTGCTTCTGGTGGTGGTGCTGCAGTTGGCTTCGGCTATAGGCCGGCCGAAGAGTGCCGGTGTGCCAGGGCCAAAAGAGATCAAACACATGGCAATGTCTCTCTTTATCCTTTCGGGTTTTGGGCTCTTTTAGGTGGTCCTTAGCTTTGGACCCAATAATTCGGCAGGCTTTGCTTACTGCCTTCGATTTGATCCAATAAAGGGGCGGGTGCCTTGATGGTTGGGCGTGTGCTGAGCGGTCGTTGAACGTGGCTGTTTGGGCTTCCTGGGTGAAGGGAGTGGCGCCAATGTGTCTGGAATTGTATCTGATACCTGAGTACCAGTCCTTTGTCCTGGGGAAATGGGTCATTAGAATGCAAATCGGCTCGGGCTTTCAATACTGTCCTGTTCTCTGTTAGCAAATATACATTTAGGCTCTGAATTTGACTGAATCCTGTATTGGCCATATTTCCCTTGAGTCTTTGTGAGTATTCATGTTTCCTTTGTAAGTGGCCATTCCAGACGGCTACAATCCAATCCCTGCAGGAGAACAAAAATGATGCCTTACCAATCTGTCACCAGTTCCACATCTTATTAAGCAGCCTATTGTGTCGCACTTGTCAAAAACAGTTTGAAACAACCCAGATCAGCAATGTCAACCAGAGCAGTTCGACTCACTGTAACTTCCCCGTCAAATAATTTTTTAAAAAATGTTGGAAATCTCACCAGCATCTGTAGAAAGTAAAACACGAGTTTGTTGCTCGTTTTACTGGAGTGTAATTAACACACCTCCGTTTAAAGGCCGTGTGCTTAACACTACTATAGCATGGTATGTGTAATTATGCTCGGAGTTGCCAGGTGCCGTATTTAGACACCGTCACAAGTATATCAAGGTCAGGTTCAAAGTAATAAATCTGTATACCGATTAGTAAGTCCAAACGATTGGTGTTTATTATAACAAATATAATAAATACACATGCATATGCTAAAGAGACTAACTTACTTCTAATACTAAACAACTAAATACTTATCTAGACAGGAACAGGCAAGGTCAGGGAACAAGGCCTTCGTCCCGTTCTTGGTCTGCAACTTTCTGATTCGTAAAGTTGTCAAGATCTAGCAAGGTCTGGATCACGTAGCGATCGTTGTATTGGCACTTACAGTTCGATGGCTGATGGCTCAACGGCTGGTGATGAAACTGGAGTCAGGATGCGATGTAACAAACAACAAACTTGGGCCGGAGTAAGCAAGCAGTCCTGAGCCGGAGCAAAGCAGACCGACCCATGTGCGGGGTCTACTCTTATAGGTCCTAGAAGTCTGTGCCCACTTGGGGCGGTTCTTTCACCTGCCAGGTATCGATTGGGCCTCTCCCAATCGATATCTTCCAAACTCCCCAATCTGAGGGTCGTTCCTCGATGGGTGGGGCGGTCCCTACGGCTCTTTGTGTTGGTTGCTGTGGCGCCATTCTGTCTGGGCGTCTACGGAAAAGTATCCATTGATACGTAAATGTTTCTATTGTGCGTGGTCTGGATCTGGATCACCTCATTACTATGCAGATCTGTTTCCCATCTGCACCTTTGGCTGAAACTCTGCACCTGGCCAAAAACTGGTTTCTGTACGTGCAGAATGCAAATTAGTCTTCTGCAAGCTGCTTGTCCTCACTAAGACTGTTTTTCCCTGCAGCCTTAGCAGTTCTCCATTTTGTAGCCCAGTGTCCATCTTAGATGGCTACAAGTTAGTGCTTCACGTTGTTGACCTTTTTATTGGAACGAACAATCTAAAATGTTAATTCCGTTTTGCTCTCCGCTGCCTGACCAAGTATTTTAGGGCAAACGTTTCCTTTCGGGTGTTGATGCCAGGTCTGAATTGTACGTGGATCGAGGTCCCATTGCCGTCCCATTCGGGGTGCAATTTGTGGAGCTAATTGGCCAACGCTCTGCTGGTGCGATCTCCAAGGAATTCCCAGCCCAGCGGGCGTTCGAACCACTGGGGCCAGAGTTAGTGCCAAAGAGCCTGACAGCTGGAGCTGTTTTTTTAAATAAATTTAGAGGACCCAATTATTTTTTCCAATTAAGGGGAAATTTAGCGTGGCCAATCCACCTATCCTGTACATCTTTGGGTTGTGGATGGTCACTGTCCGTGTGGAGTTTGCACATTCTCCCTGTGTCTGCGTGGGTTTCACCCCCACAACCCAAAGATGTGCAGGATAGGTAGATTGGCCACTCTAACTTGCCCCTTAATTGGAAAAAATAATTGGGTACTCTAAATTTATTTTTAAAAAAATAAAAAATCTTTGGGTTGTGGGGCTGGAACCCACCCAGACACGAGGAGAATGTGCAAACTCCACGCATTCGAACCCGGCACTCAGCGCCGTAGGCAGCAGTGCTAACCACTGTGCCCAGCTCGGGCTGTTGTATGCACTCCACTTTACCACAGATCTGCCACCTGAGGTCAGGTATTTGAGGTGGACCCATAGCTCCATGCTAGTGAGGGGCGGAGGGGCACCCTCTTCCCCAGTGTGGGCCGCACACTCAAGCCTGCTCTCCTGAAAACTGCCTGGGAGATGGTGGCCGATGCAGTAAGCAATGCCAGTTTCATCAAGAGTGATCTGGAGTGGTGGGTCCACTGGTGAGTCTTTTGCCCTGAGATGGGCAGCAAATCGGGGAGGGTTTCAAAGGCCACGGTGAAGATGTTCTCTCTTTGGGGTAAGCTCTGTTGATCCTCTGTTGATCGCCTACTTCCTCTCCAATGGGGCAGTGCTTCTGAGGACTGTCAACACCTGGTGTACTCCTGATTGAATTTGGCCCTTAATGATACAGCCGGGGTATGAGGGTGTCCAGAAGTGGCGGTCTGACCAGAGGCCTTCTGAGCATTTAAAGGAAACAGGCAGTACTCAACAGTGTGAGCAGCCAGGAGCCTGTAAGTAGCGCCAAAGGAGTGCATTTAAAAGCCATACTACCTCAATCCCGAGGATAACACCCCAGGTCCATGGATCTGGCCGCAAGTGACTACCCGCTACTGCCCCCCCCCCCGGACAAGGCAGCCATCCGCCAGCAGGCCCGAGTTTTATCGGTGTTTCAGTATTTATTTAGCCTTCCATTCCCCCTCCGTGCCCAGTCCATAATTATAAATTCTTGTCGTAATTCACGCCCATGAGACTTCTGCCTGAGCAGAGCGGAGCATCGCGGAAGGGCAGAGCAGACTGTATCCAACCCACTAATCACGTTTAAATACATGCAAATGCCGGTCTTGCATGCGTTGCCATCGCCTGATGCAAACCTTGATTTCGTCGCCCTGTAGGGACCACAGTATGGTGCCCAAATCGGCACCGGGCACAAACCCAATTTTGGCCTGACGTCTGCTTCGCTGCCTGGTTCCGCCTGATTCTTCCGCCCAAGTTTGTGGCATCGCGAGGCGGACAATTTAACCCTCTGTCTTGATTTCAGATTTCCCCTCTGCAGTCCAGCTCCCTCCAACTCCATGTTCAGGTACATACTTTTTTCAAAACAAAGAGTAGGCCTAATATTGTGTGCAAGGCCTCACTAATACCAATAGCAATAACTGCTGCTACCTGTATCACCTTCACCTTTTATTTTATTTATCTTTTGTTTTCTTAATGCCTGTTTTGGAGAGCCACCAGATGCACCTGAAAAATTGCTTGACCAAATATCAGGCCGGATATCTTTTAGGTTTCCATCGCATGTTAATTCTCGAATTCTGCCCTTGTTCTGCCCGCATTAAACCAGTATTGAACCCTAATATAGTGGGGTGCAATTACTTTCTCAGTCCAATATTTCACTTACCAGGGCCATTACTACAATAAATATGTTAGGAACATAGTCGCAATGGGGGTCTAGATACGGACCGAAAACAATTATGAAAAGGATGGAAAATAGGCAGTGACTTTATGCTCAGTGCATTTGACCTGCGCATTTCATTGTTTCAAGTCGTCAACATACCCTTGCCACTTAATTAAACACACGTTAGCCTGTTACTCGTACTAAACCATAATTTACATGCTGCTAACTATATCCAATGCCATGAGTGATCTGCTAACAAAAGCTGTACCCAGCTCACAACAATTGCACTTTCTCATTTTGCATATTTATATTTCAAAGGGAGACACTACCAGACACTTACTGCATTTCCTTTTGACTTTGATAACCCAACGTCCTCCAAGAATCCAGAGTCAAACATTTACAGGGAGATGTCACTGCATCATATTTTTAATCAATTCGCCTCTAATTAGTTTGAAGTTAGCTGACTTCACATGACAGCATGAGGCTTTGACAGGCCAGTTGAAATGCAAATCCATCTCAGGGATCTAAACATTGCAACCATGTTTTGGAGCCGAGACTACACGATGGAAAGTGCGTCTGGGGAAATGGAAAGAAGGGCTGTGGCAGACGAATTGAACCGGTATTTTTCATTGGTCTTCACTATAGAGGACACGAGTACCATCTCACAAAAAGCTGCGAATCTGTAAATGGAAGGGAGGAACTCAGGAACATAACAATCACCGGGGAAATAGTACTGAGCAAATTGTTGGGTCTGCAGGCCGACAAATCCCCTGGATGGACTTCATCAAAGGTCTTGAAAGAAGTGGCTACTGATAGTTGATGCATTGGTTTTAGTTTTCCAACATTCCCTAGATTTGGGCAAAGTTCCATTAGATTGGAAGGTAGAAAATGTAATTCTCTTATTCAAAAAGGAAGGGAGACAGCAAGAAGGAAACAACAGGCCAGTTAGCTGAATATCTGTCATGGGAAAATATTATTACCTATTATTATAGATGTTAAAGCAGGGAACATGGAGAAAATTCAGAGTCAATGTGGTTTTGTGAAAGGGAAATCATGTTCAACCAATTAATAGAACTGTACAGGCCCTTCGGCCCTCGATGTTGTGCCGAGCAATGATCACCCTACCCAATCCCACGTATCCACCCTATACCCGTAACCCAACAACAACCCCCCCCCTTAACCTTACTTTTTAAGGACACTACAGGCAATTTAGCATGGCCAATCCACCTAACCCGCACATCTTTGGACTGTGGGAGGAAACCGGAGCACCCGGAGGAAACCCACGCACACACGGGGAGGACGTGCAGACTTCGCACAGACAGTGACCCAGCCGGGAATCAAACCTGGGACCCTGGAGCTGTAAAGCATTTATGCTAACCACCATGCTACCGTGCTGCCCAATGTATTGGAGTTGTTTGAAGGAGCCATATGTGCAGTGGATAAAGGGGAACTGGTGGATATACTGTTCTTAGATTTCCAGAAGGCATTAGAAAAGGTGCCACTTCATAAGTCATTGCGAAAAACAAAAGCTCATGGTTTAAAAGGTAACGTATTGACATGGATTGAAGCTTAGCTAGCTAGCAGGAAACGTAGTTAGCATAAATGGGCCTTTTTTTCTGGTTGGTACAACGTGACCAGTGATGTGCCACGGGGCTCAGTGCTGAGGCCTCAACTTTTTACTATTTATATAAATGACTTGGATGAAGGGACTGAAAGACAACATAAAGATAAGTAGGAAAGTAAATTGTAAAGAGGACGTAAGGAAACTACAAAGCTACATAGGTTAAGTGAGTGGGAAAAACTCTGGCAAATAGAGCACAATGTGGGCAAATGTGAAATTGTCCATTTTGGCAGGAAGAATAAAAAAGAAGCTTATTATCTAAATTTCCCCTTTGTGTCCAGAGATGTGCAGGTTAGGTTACAGCGATAGGACGAAGTGGACGGGGAAGTGGATCTTTCGGAGGGCCGGTGCAGACTCAATGGGCCGAATGGCCTCCTTCTGCAATTCAATGGAAAGCACCAAAATGATCATTTCAGGTATTACCACCTGGAACTGTTGGAGGAGATTGCTCTCACACATTGTAGAAACCACCCAGTTTTTGAGCCATTTATTTCAGTATCATGAAACAAGGGCGGGTGATTTCAGACCCTCCCCAGTATTTCAACATGGCTTTTGATAAGGTATAAAAATTAGTAATTTCTTGCGACAAATGACAGGGATATATTACACATTGAATTTATAGTCTGACGTCACCCAACATACAGGTACAAACCTTTTTGGCTCACTGCCAACCCCTGTATGAATGATGGGCGGAATTTTCCGGCGGGAATGTTTCCTGGCAGCTGGATATGGCGCGCCATTTGCTGGTGGGTGGATGGTCTATTCCCGCCACTGTCAATGAGATTTCTCATTGAAGCCACCCCATGCCACTGGCAAACCAGAGTTCTGGCGGGGCTGTGCTGCCAAAGGGACCAGGGAAACCTGCCGCCAGCAAACGGCCAGAGAATTCCGGCCGATATGTCTGACTTTGAAACAAAATGGTCAGTGCACAGAATGTGAAAAACCGTCTGTCATTGTTACTGGGAGTACACGACTGAAGCTGTTCCAGTAAAACTATAACACTAACATTTGCCCAGGCAATGTGAAAAACCGCCGAAGTATGTTCAGTTCACAAAAACAGGGTAAATCCAATCCAGCAAATTACCATTCTATCAGTCTAGTCTTGATCATCAGCAAAGTGATGGAAAATGTTGTCGACAATGCTTTCAAGAGGCACAAACTCAGCAATAACCTGTTCACTGATGCTCAGTTTGGGTTCAGCCAGTGCCACATAGCTCCTGACCTCATTACAGAGACTCAGGGCGCATGTCTATGTCTACGGTCATGTCGTGCCCGTCCAGGAGCACAACGTGACCGGCAGATGCCGGGAGAAGCCTCCTGTAGGCTTCTTGGCAGCCATGACGCCTCACGGGACCTACCCAAGTCCCACGAGGCGGCGCAACCAGAATCCCGCCAACAATGGGCGGGACTGGATTGTGTGCACTTAAGTTGGTTTAAACCAGCTTAAGTGTACTTACTGGTGATCTACCCGGGAGCCGGGCGCCATTCAGTACTGGTCCACATAAACGTGGATCAGGCAAAATGGCACCTAGAGGTTTCCCGGGCCATCGGAGGCTCCTGGGTGATCAGGAACAGGGCAGGGTGGCTCCCTGGACCGCCCCCTGAAACATGGACACCTGGACACAGCCTGGCTAGCAGGAGTGCTAGAGGGTTCCAGGGTGGCAGTGCCAGAGGCCCTGTTGCCAGGATGGCATAGCCAAGGATCAGGGCTCAAGGGAAGCCATGTCCATGAATGGAGGGTTTGGGGCTATTGGTGGTGAGGGGGTGCAGGGCAGGTAAGAAGGGCTACTCCTCCTCGAAAAGGGGGTCAATGCGACGTACAACGCTCGTAGCTGAAATACTGTTTGCATATCATTAGAGGTCCCACCTGCGATTCTCCACCTCTGATGGGCCAAGTCCACACGTACTCTCACAAATCGTGACCCTGGCATGGTGGCTGCTAGGTGAGAGAGACAGGGCATATGGACACTGACCAGCATTGCCATGCTTCACCAACAGTTGTGCCACTGGTGGGGAGGCTTCTACCAGGGCTGGGGAGAGTAGTGGGGGGTGGCCAGGAGTTGGGCTGTTGGGTCGGTGTGGATGCGTATGCAACACCATTACTGCAGTGGAAAAGTCAGCCTTGCAGCTGCGCATGCCGCTTACAGCCCCCTTTAACCTGGTGCCCCAGGTTGTAAAGGTAAACCCCCCCCCCCACCCCCCGGGCCACCCCCTCCCCACCCGGGCCACCCCCTGGGTGCCCTCTGGTCCCAGCCGACCCATCAGCTGTATGAGCCGCTCCAACACAACCTGCCCCTATTTTCGGCCCCAATCAGTGTATGTATGTGTGTGTTTGTTTAAGCGTGGCTGCAGATTGTCATCCCTGTGAGTGTCCATCACGGACCCGGTAATTCCCGCACTGTTTTTCGTGGGTATTGATGGTGTTTCACGCAGCCCCTCACCGGTAGCCGAACAGGTGCGGGTGCAGCGTCGATTTTTCTGACGTGAAAGTCCACGGATTCTCCGTTGCCGTCAACACTTCGGGCCGGATTCTCTGACTTTGAGGCATTCGGAGCCACCACTGCACCGATTGTCCGCCCGGTGGGGGGGCTAGGAGCCGCTGCAAGTAAAGCATTCGGTCACACTATACAACATGGCGCCGGCCACGTGCGGACCCGGTCTGCCAGATAGTTCCCCCCTGTACCCCTCTCACCACCCCTGGACCACCCCCACCAGTTCCCCCAGCACCTACCGAAGCCCCCCTGGCCAGTGGAACGGCTGCCCCCTCCCCACCAACTGTGGCGGTGCTAGACACAGTCCGCAGCCGCCACGCGAGGTGTTCGAAAACTGTGAGCACACTTGTCCCACGCCGTCGGGAAGTCGGCCCATCGGGAGCAGAGCCTCGGGGGAGGGCCTCACGTCACGTCCTGAAGCCACCTGAGGCCGTCCCAACGACGTGCGGTGTACTCAGCAATGACGCCGTTTTTGAGGGGGCGGAGCATCCGTAAAACGCCGCTGACCCCGATTTGAGAGTCACAACGGATTCTCTGGCCAATCGCCGAATACAATTTTGGCGTCTGCAATCTGAGAATCCAGCCCTTAAAATCAGAAACAGCGAATCGAGCCCTCTGTCCTTCAACAAATTCCTCTGAATAAACTCAAGTAAGATCCCAGGATCAAAGATTTCTAAAAGGCTTTGAACGTGAAATCTAATTTAATCACAACTTGATTAAAATAGCTGTGAGACATAAACCTCTATAATATTCTGCCAGAAGACAAAAAAAATAGGAATTACTGTTTTCAATGAATATTTAAAAACACAGCACAATATGTCAAAGGCAAAACTCAAACCTGAATATTAAGAATATCACTTAACAGGCTTATCTGCACACAGTTAGTCCCCAAGCTCATGAACATAAATTTCAATTTGAGTGAGTTATTTCTATATTAACTGCAAGTAACTGGGACACAAAAGGTTTTTGCCTCAAACACACACTTTCCACAAGAAACAAATCCGTTTTGGAAGATGTAATAAATTCCATTTATTTAAGGGCTCCCATTTTAAATTTTTTGGACACAGATCACCAGTTTGAAAAAAAATTATATTTAAAATTTTTTTTACCAAGTATTGCAGTTGAAATCCATCTTTCTTCTCAAAGCAAAATACTGCAGGTGTTGGAACTCTAAAAATAGAAAATGCTGGATAAAAGCAACAGGTCTGGCAGCATTTATGAATAGAGAAACAAAGGGGAGTCCATATGACCCAACCACACCTTTCTTACTTTGGTAAAACTGGAGAAATCGTGGAACAAAATTAAATGTTTGAACCTTAACAGTGACATTTCACGTGCAGGGGAAGGGATGTCTCGCAACTTGATTTATTTGCATTTATTCATTGGATGGGAGCAGTGATGGCAAAGCCACCATTTATTGCTCATCCCTAGTTGCCCTTCAGAAAGAGGTGATGAGCTGCATTTTTTTAACCACTGAATTTCCATGTGGTACAAGTACATCCCTCAGTGCTCTTGTGTTCCACAATTCTGACCCAACAACAGTGAAGTAATCATAGAATTTACAGTGCAGAAGGAGGCCATTTGGTCCATCGAGTCTGCACCAGTCCTTGGAAAAAGCACCCTACTTAAGCCTCCACCCTATCCCTGTTACCCCACCTAACCCTTTGGACACTACGGGGAAATTTAACATGGCCGATCCACCTAACCTGCACATCTTTGGACTGTGGGAGGAAACCGGAGTACCCGGAGGAAACCTACGCAGACACGGAGAGACATTGCAAACTCCACACAATCACCCGAGATCGGAATTGAACCTAGGACCCTGGAGCTGTGAGGCAGCAGTGCTAACCACTGTTTCCACCCGAACGGTGACAGGGTTCCAAGTAAGGATGGTGTGATGTGTTGGGCGCTCTGGATCCATGAAGCACATGCAGGCCACCAACACTGAAGATGGTTCAACACTATTTTATTAACTCTTATAAATTGCTAGACATACTATTACTGTGGGTTTACACAATGCTAGATTAACTAGAGACCTGTGCCTGTCCTAACCAGTTGAATCACTCAGCACGTGGTGAGAGTCTGTACTGTAACTGATAAACTCTTGTGCTTCTGAGAGGCTGCATCCTGAATGAGCGGGAAAAGTGATGCCCTCTGTCTTTATAGTGCGTGTGTTCTAACTGGTGATTGGCTGCGATGTTTGTGCATGTTGACTGGTTCTAGTATATGTCCATCAGCGTGTGTGCCTGCACCATGATATACTGGTGTATATTATGACATCCCCCCCTTTTAAAAAAATGATGTATATGTGTGACAATAAATAGTGTGAGTGCGTGAGGAATGTTCTAACTACATGTGTGGTGCAAACGTATTTACAGAGCTATGTACAGGAAAACTAAACTATATACAAGGGAAGTTGTCTGTGGGTATGCAACAAATTGAACGAGAACAGTGCTACATACAAACCAAGAGAAAACGATTAAACAAGGCAGGAAAACACCTTAGAGAGTCCATAAATTTGCAAAGTTCATAAATTCAGTCTCTGAGGTGGGCGACGAATTCTGGTTGACCGCCTCAAGGGTGGGTCAAGTGCCGTCATGTCGTGAGCTGTGTGGGCTGCCACACAGTCAGGAGGAGGCAGAGTGATCGGAAGCTCTGCACAGTCCATGGCAGGATCCGCAGGGAGCGACCCGGAGGATCCCGAGGCAATCGTGGAACAAAGTGAACGGCGCGCCGATTGTGGCCCATAATGGATGCATCTGGTAGCCGAACCAGGAAGGAGTGGGGGGCCACCTGCTGAAGGGCAACAGCAGTTGCAGACCAGCCACCATCCGGGAGATGGACGCGAACATTGTCGTTCGGCTGGATAGTGGGGAGATCAGCAGCACGTGAGTCATGTGTCGCCTTTTGCTGCGCCCAAGACGTCTGCATCTTGTGAAGCACTGGAACATGGTCAAGATTTGGTACATGGATAGACGGCACCGTCGTCCTCAGGGTGCGATTCATTAACAACTATGCGGGCGACAGACCAGTGGAGAGGGGGGTGGAGCGATAGGCCAGCAAGGCAAGATAGATGTCAGACCCGGCATCGGCAGCCTTGCAGAGGAGCCTCTTGACTATGTGAACCCCCTTTTCTGCTTTGCCATTGGACTGAGGGTACAGGGGACTGGATGTAACGTGTGCGAAATTGTACCTCCGGGCGAAACTGGCCCATTCCTGGCTGGTGCAGCAGGGGCCATTGTCCGACATCACCATGAGCAGGATGCCGTGCCGAGCAAATGTCTCTTTGCACGCCCGAATGACAGCGGATGAAGTGAGGTCGTGCAACCTGATTACCTCCGGGTAGTTTGAAAAGTAATCTACAATCAATACACAGTCCCTACCAAATGCGTGGAACAGGTCGATGCCCACCTTGGTCCAGGGCAATGTGACCAACTCATGGGGCATCAGAGTCTCCCATGGTTGGGCCAGCTGAAAACGGCGACAGGTGGGGCAGTTGAGTACTGCGTTGGCAATGTCATCGTTGATACCCGGCCAATACACAGCTTCCCGGGCCCGTCGGCGAGATTTCTCAACGTCCAGATAGCCCTCGTGCAGCTGTTCCAGGACCAGCTGGTGCATGCTGTGCGGGATCACAATTTGGTCTAGATTCAGGAGAACCCCATCAACAACTGCCATATCGTCTCGAACCTCATAAAACTGCGGGCATTGGCTCTTGAGCCACCCGTCCGTCATGTGGCGCATGACACGCTGTAGTAAGGGGTCAGCCGCTGTCTCACGGTGAATTTGTATCAGGTGTGCATCCGATGCAGGTAAGTGGGAGGCTGCGAACTCAACTTGGGCGTTGATCTGGCAAACGAACCCCTCAGGGTCATATGGAGTGGTGACTGAACTGGAGAGGGCGTCGGCAACGATGAGGTCCTTGCCAGGGGTATAAACGAGTTGGAAATCTTACGGGCGGAGCTTGAGCAGGATGCGATGGAGGCGAAGCGGCATGTCGTTCAAGTCCTTCTGTATTATATTGACGAGCGGGCAATGGTCGGTCTCGACAGTGAATTGGGGAAGCCCATAAACATAGTCGTGGAACTTCACAACACCGGTCAGAAGGCCGAGGCACTCCTTTTCTATTTGCGCGTAGCGCTGTTCCGTGGGGGTTATTGCCCTTGACGCATACGCAACGGGGGCCCATGACGAGGCCTCATTACGCTGCAGAAGCACGGCTCCAATGCCAGACTGACGGGCGTCCATAGAGATTTTTGTTTCTTTTGCCGGATCAAAGAAGGCCAGAACTGGGGCCGGGGATAGTTTGGCCTTTCGTTCCCGCCATTCGAGCTCATGGGCAGGGAGCCACTGGAAGTCCGTCGTCTTCCGGACCAGGTTCCTGAGAGCCATGGTATGCGAGGCGAGGTTAGGGATGAACTTTCCTAAAAAGTTTACCATTCCCAAAAACTGGAGGACTGCTTTCTTGTCCTCGGGCGTTTTCATGGCAGTGATAGCAGCAATTTTGTCCTCATCCGGCCGCACACCCAAATATGGTCCCCTCGGAATTTAATATCTGACTGACTGAAAGAGCATTTAGCTCTATTGAGGCGGAGGCCATGCTCTTATATGCGTTTGAAAACACACTTGAGACGACTGATGTGCTCCTGCGGGGTGGTGGACCAGATTATTATGTCATCGACGTAGACACGAACAACTTCGATTCCCTCCATCATTTGTTCCATGATTTTGTGAAACACCTCGGACGCCGAGATGATCCCAAATGGCAGTTTCTGTTGTAGCAGAACCTGCCAAAGGGAGTATTGAATGTGCACAGCTTTCTGCTAGATTCATCTAGCTGGATTTGCCAGAAGCCTTTTGAGGCGTCGAGTTTTGTGAAGAGCTTGGCATGGGCCATCTCGCGTGTGAGTTCTTCACGCTTGGGAATTGGGTAGTGCTCCCTCATGATATTCCGATTAAGATCCTTAGGATCTATGCAAATTCTTAGTGTTCACCAGACAGTTTCTTCACACAGACCATGGAACTCACCCAGTCGGTTGGTTCTGTGACCCTGGAGATCACTCCTTGGTCCTGGAGGTCTTGGAGCTGTTGCTTGTGGTGGCCCTTAAGGGGGGCTGGGACCCTGCGAGGTGCGTGTACCACAGGCGTGGCGTTCGGCTTGAGTAGAATCTTGTATGTATACGGGTGCTCATGCCCTTGAAGACGTTGTGGTACTGTTGGATGATGGCATCGAGTTGCGCCCTGAAGTCAATGTCAGGAGAGGCAGACACATCGATGGGAGAGAGAGAGTGAACCCTCCGCACCAAGTTCAGCAGCTTACATGCCTGCGTGCCAAGCAAGGAGGCTTTCGAGGAGGCAACGATTTAGAAAGATAAAACACCGTGTGAGCACGATGCGTCACCTCGAGTTGGCAGGAGCCACTGGCAGCAACGGCATTTCCGTTGTAATCAAGCAGTTGGCATGCAGACGGCAGGATGGCTGGACACGAAGACTGTGAAGGTCAGACCGCGCAATGAGATTGGTGGAGGCACCGGTGTTCAGGCGGAACCGTATTCGGGACCGGTTGACCGTAAGTGTGGCACACCACTCATCATCTGGATCGATGCTGTGTATCGGAATGGGCTTGGTGCTGCGCTTTGGAGACATCCCGTGCTTTATGATGCCGACTTGAAAAGGGGCTTGCAGGTCATCGCTGTGGAAGTCGGGGGACATGTCTGGGACAGGCGCGTTGACTGTGGGCTGAATAACCCGGACATCCCTGCGAGACTGGCTGGATCGTCGAAAACTAGCAGGCTGAGTTGACCTGCATAAAGCAGCATAGTGGCCAAGTTTGCCACACTGCAAACATCATCGGGACTTAAGAACATAGAACATAGAACAGTACAGCACAGAACAGGCCCTTCGGTCCTCGATGTTGTGCCGAGCAACGGTCACCCTACTCAAACCCACGTATCCACCCTATACCCGTAACCCAACAACCCCCTCTAACCCCCCCCCAACCTTACTTTTAGGACACTACGGGCAATTTAGCATGGCCAATTCACCTAACCCGCACATCTTTGGACTGTGGGAGGAAACCGGAGCACCCGGAGGAAACCCACGCACACACGGGGAGGACGTGCAGACTCCGCACAGACAGTGACCCAGCCGGGAACAGAACCTGGGACCCTGGAGCTGTGAAGCATTTATGCTAACCATGCTACCGTGCTGCCCTTGGCGGGACACTGCCACTTGAAGTGGGCGGAGCCACAGTTGCCGCACCCCGTTGCTTCAGTGCGCTCGTTGCACCACTGCGCATGCGTGGTGCGATCCGGCGTGGTGCACGCCTGAGCAGTACGTTCCTCGACGTCACCTCCTTCGGTGCGTCCAAGCGCGGGAGCCCGCGAAAAGCGCGTGAAATGGCCGCCTTCATCCAGGCTTTGGCCCCGGAGCGATTTGATGACCTGGACCCGTTCTGCCTTGTGGGGAGCTTGCCACGTCATTTCAGCCGCCTGGATATGGGAATACCGCATGGTGGCGTGTTCGTGGAACGCACAGGTCTCAATGGCAGTTGACAGGGTGAGCTGCTTGACCTTAAGAAGCGTATCATGGAGTCAGAGGTGGACCCTCAGTTGCAGGACTGCGCAAGGACACGGATGTGGGTGATAAAGGATTGGAACGGTTCGTCCTTACCCTGTAAGCGCTGCTGAAAGATATAGCGCTCAAAGCTTTTGTTCACCTCGACATCGCAGTGGCTGTCAAACTTTAGGAGGACCGTCTTGAACTTAGATTTATCTTCCCCATTGGCGAAGGTGAGAGAATTAAACATGTGGATGGCGTGGTCCCCGGCTGTGGAGAGGAAGAGAGCAATCTTCCGTTCATCTAAGGCAGTTTCCAGGTCCATTGCCTCAAGGTATAGCTGGAAGCACTGTTTATAAATCTTCCAGTTGGACCCCAGGTTGCCGGTAATGCGGAGCGGCGGAGGCGGGCGGACGCTGTCCATGTTGCAGGATGGCTGAAGACTGGTGGAAGGCTGATCACTGGCAGGTAGGTCTCAGAACTTCTAACATCCCTCAACTACTGGTACCATGATGTGTTGGGCGCTCTGGATCCATGAAGCACATACAGGCCACCAACACTGAAGATGGTTCAACACTATTTTATTAACTCCTATAAATTGCTAGACATACTATTACTGTGGGTTTACACAATGCTAGTTTAACTAGAGACCTGTGCCTGTCCTAACCAGTCGAATCACTCAGCACGTGGTGAGAGTCTGGGCTGTAACTTATAAGCTCTTGTGCTTCTGAGAGGCTGCATCCCGAATGACTGGGAAAAGTGATGCCCTCTGTCTTTGTAGTGCATGTGTTCTGACTGGTGATTGGCTGCGGTGTTTGTGCACGTTGATTGGTCCTAGTGTATGTCCATCAGTGTGTGTGTCTGCACCATGATATATTGGTTGTATATTATGACATGGTGTTTGATTGGAGATCAACTTGAAGTGCTGATGTTCTTACCCCTCTGTTACCCCTAGGGGCACGATTCTCCGCTGCCCACGATGGGTCGGAGAATAGCGGGAGGGCCTTCCCGACATTTTTCCCGACCTCCCGCTATTCTCCCCCCCCACCCACGGCCGCCCCATGACACGAATCGCTGCTCGCTGTTTTTTACGGCGAACAGCGATTGTCCCCAGGCCGATGGGCCGAGTTCCCAGGCCTTTAAGGCCGTTTTCACGAACGCAAACACACCTGCTCTCACCGTTCATGAAAACGGCCGCAAAGTGCCATTTCGGACAACCATGGCACCAATTGGCACGGCCGCACCACGGCCGTGCCAAGGGTGGCATGGGCCTGCGATCAGTGGGCACCGATCGCGGGCAGCGGGTCCGATACCCGCGCACTCTTTGTTCCTCCGCCGCCCCGTAGGATCAGTTCGCGGGGCGGCTGAGGGGCATGACGGCCCGCGCATGCGCAGGTTTGACGTATCTGCGTGATGACGTCATTGTGCGCGTCAGCCACCGTGACGCTTGGCGTGCGGGCTTAGCGACGGTCGCTAAGCCCGCGATGCCATGCTTCACGGGGCCACGCTGCTAGCACCACCCGGGGAGCAGAATCGGGTCCCGGGAGGGGGCGCGGAGGCTGCCCTGAAACACGGCCAGTTTCACGGCAGCCTTTACGACTCTCCGCATTTGCGGAGAATCGCGCCCGCTTGTGATATGCCTTAGGTTAGGAAACACCAATTTAAACTTTAATCCAGGAAAAATGGTAACGAGAAAGCAGATAACACTGTGAATATTACTCATGGCAATTAATTCTGAAATCACTACATGTTGTCTGTTAGAGAACTGTGATTTTATCAAGAATTAACTTAAACTTAGTTTCTCAGACATGGAGTAAGGTGTAGAGCAGGATGATAATTTGAGTGCGATCTTATTTAATCCAGTTGGTTTCCATTCAGAGTATTTAATTGTTGATATGTTGGTGTGCTTGTGTTTTTTTTTAAACAAGTTCCCATAGTCAGGTGTGGGGCTAAGGCCTCAGATTCTGAATATTATTTGAACCAATTGATTGTAATTGACTGCCAATAATATGCAGGCATGTGTACAGCTGTATGACAAGTGATGGCATAATGGTAATCTCACTGCAACAATTAATATCAGGGTCCAGGAGTGGGGTGGCACAGTGGCAGAATGGTTAGCACTGCTGCCCCACAGCACCAGGTGATTGTCCATGCCTGCGTGGCTTCCTCCGGGTGCTCTGGTTTCCTTCCACAGTCCAAAGATATGTATGTTAGGTGGATTGGCCATGACAAATTGCTCTTAGGTGGGTTTACGAGGTAAAATGGTGGATTGGGCCTAGGTGGGGTGCTCTATCAGAGGGTCGGTGTAGACTCGATAGGCAGAATGGCCTCCTTGTTGCAAGGAGTAGTCCCATACATCTGTAGGTTGTGTCGGTTTATGGACTCCCAAAACTCCTCCCCATTTTTTGTGGTCTTGCGGAGTCAATGGACCATGCTTACATAAGATATTTAGACTGCACCCCTTTTTAGATATTTAAAAATATTGTTACAATTTTGTTCGCACTTCAGGACCACGCTCCTGATCTACGGCCATGTGGCATGGAGAGGGGCAGAGAAGTAGAGGACCTCCTCCTGTACCTTCTCCTGGGCCTGGCCAACCTCAGCATCAACAAGTCCAAGCAGCCGGCAACCAAGCAGAATCGCCTGATCCTCTACCGCGGCCAGGTGCCCCGAGAGCGGGAGGATGTGGAGCCCACTGGCAACATTGAAGCCATCCATGCCAGATGGGAACCACGGGGACCAATGTACTTTATCAACTTCCTTAATCACATTTTGGTTTGACATTATAAGTTTAACTTGTCATCGTTTGTTTTACAGACAGTATGCCTTTAAAGGCGTGTCTCTTTAATTTGTCCCTCAAATGGTTTGATTTGCTTTCCCTGGTGATTTGATTTGCACCAAATTGTAGTAACTATGCAATAGCGTAACGTAAGAACTCTTAGGGCATAACTGAATAATATCTTTCGTGACAGTGATATTCAGAGGCATCTGGAATTCCCAGCTGAAACATGGGATGCAGACACAATGTTGTCAGCAACATTAAAGGTAAACTTTGCATTTATTAGGGCAGCATGGTAGCACAGTGGTTAGCATTGTGGCTTCACAGCGCCAGGATCCTCGGTTCGATTTCCCGCTGGGTCACTGTCTGTGCTCCCTGTTTCTGCGTGGGTTCTCCCACTGGGTTCTCCTCGTGTCAGCGTGGGTGTCCTCCGGGTGCTCTGGTTTCCTCCTACAATCCAAAGACATGCAGGTTAGGTGGATTGGACAAGCTCAATTTCTCTTCGTGTCCAAAAGGTTTAGGAGGGTTTATTGGGTTACGGGGGTAGGGTGGAAGTGAGGGCTTAATGCGGGTCGGGGCAGGCTCGATAGGCCAAATGGCCTCCTTCTGTACTGTACGGCCTATGTTCTATGTTAACATCCTAGTCAACAAATGCCTTAGAACACTACACATAAAATGAATCACTTTACAGAATAGACAGTGTTTTACACAGACATGTTGTTTTTATGTCATGTGACCATTTTGTACAAATGATCCACAGAGGGCAACCATACAAATGACCAGTCTAATCTGTTTTTGGTGGTCATAATTGAAGGAGAAATTTTGGCTAAAAAAAACCCTGAAGCAATCTTTGAGAGATTTTCAAATATTCCACTCAGATCTTTGAAGAAACCAAAGAGTTATCAACATTCTGGGGTTATCATTAACCAGAAGCTGAACTGGACCAGCCATATAAATCGTGTGGCTACAAGAGCAGGTAAGAGGATGGGAATTCTGAAATGCGTAACTGAGCTCCAGACTCTCCAAAGCCTGTCCTCCATCTACGAGGCACAAGTCAGGAGTGTTTTGGGACACAGTCTTCTTCAGGAGATGAGTGCAACTCCAACTTCACCGAAGAAGTTCAATACCATCCAAGACACAGGAGCCCACTTGATTGGCATCCCATCCACCACGTTAAACATTCACTCCCTGCACTACTAATGCACAATAGTAGCAGTGTGTACCATCGATGCATGGCAACAATTAACCAAGGCTCCTTCAATGGGGCCTTCCAAACCCATGACCTCTTCCACCTAGGACGGCAAAGGTAGCAGATACATGGGAACATCAGCACCTACAAATTCCCTCCAAACAAAAAGCCATCCACACTTGGAAATATAATGTCGGTTGTCACTGTCGCTGTGTCAAAATTCTGGAATTCCCTTCAACACAACATTGTGAGGCCCAACAATCTTCAGCTGCCTCATCACTGACCTCCCTTCCGTCATTAGGTCAGAAGTGCGGATGTTTGTGGATGACTGCACAATGTTCAGCACCATTCGCAACTCCTCAGACAATGAAGCAGTCCATGTCCAAATGCAGTAACACCTGGGCCATATCCAGGCTTGGGCTGACAAGTGGCAAGTGACATTTGCGCCACACAATTGCCAGGCAACGACCATCTTCTACAAGAGAGGATCTAACCACCTCCCATGACACTCAATAGCATTACAATCGCTGAATCCCCCACAATCAATATCCTGGGGGTTACCATTGATCAGAACCTGAACTGGACTAGTCATATTAATACTGTGGCCAACAGGACAGGCCAAAGGTTAGGAACCCTACAGTGAGTAACTCACCATCTGACACCCAAAAGCCTGTCCACCATCTCCAAGGCACAAATCAGGAGTGTAATGGAATACTTTCCACTTGCCTGGATGAGTGCACTCAAGAAGCTCGATGCCTTCCAGGAAAACAACAGCCGCTTGATTGCTCTCCCTTCCGCGAACATTCAAAACTTCCACCACTGACAAACAGTGGCAGCTGTGTGTACCATCTACAAGATGCATTGCAGTAACTCACCAATGTTCCTTCGACAACACCTTCCAAACCCAAGACCACTACCACATAGAAGGACAAGAGCAGCAGATACCTGTGAACTCCACCACCTCGAGGTTCCCCTCCAAGTCACTCAGCACCCTGACTTGGAAATATATCGTTTCTTCAGTGTCGCTGGGGCAACATCCTGGAAATCCCTCCCGAACAGCACAAACAGTACCTACACCTCAGGGACTGCAGCGGTTCAAGAAGACAACACCAAACATTCGGAAGGGAAACTAGAGATGGGCAATAAATGCTGACTTAACCAGCGATGCCCACAGCCAGTAAATGAATTAAAACATGTATCACATGGACCCCAGTAGCACAACCACTAATTTATATGGCCAGCAAAGCCTACCTCCCATGAGAGAAAAAAATACACTTGTTGAGGTATTGATTGATTGTCACATTGACTGCACTGTCTCTCTTATCATTGGAGCCTTCCCTCAGCACTAACCTGGTGTATCAGGCTTGGTTACATGTTTAGGTTCCAGGGTGAGGTGTGAATTTGCATCGAGTTGCTAAATGGCATGTTTATAGAATTTACAGTGCAGAAAGAGGCTATTCGGCCCATCGAGTCTGCACCAGCTCTTGGAAAGAGCCCCCTTCCCAACCGCACACCACCACCCTATCCCCATAACCCAGCAACCCCGCCCAACACTAAGGGCAATTTAGCATGGCCAATCCACCTAACCTGCACAGCTTTGGACTGTGAGAGGAAACCGGAGCAACCGGAGGAAACCCACGCACACACGGGGAGAATGGGCAGACACCGCACTGACAGTGACCCAAGCCGAGAATCAAACCTGGGACCCTGGAGCTGTGAAGCAATCGTGCTAATCACTATGCTACTGTCCTGCCATGTTGAACTTGTTAGGAATATCATACTAAATTTGAAGTCAAGTTATAAAAAATAGATTGTACTGTTATCTACCAATTCATTTAAATACGTCTCTCTGCTTGGTGGAGTAAAAAAGAAAGAAATAAAGCATTTCAGTGGATCTTGTGAATTATTTCTGACATTAAATCTCCCCAATTAACTTTGGCTTGGTTTTGAGGTGATTAAAGCTTCCACATGAAACAAATTATTCAAATCATCTAATGTACACAATTGTTTTTCCCTCATTCCCAGCTAACAAATCAATTACATGTTGCGCAGGCAAGTGAGTTGCAATGAAATTGATACAGTGGGCTCTGTACTTTTTCTATGACTTTGTTTATTATGATGGATTGTGTGCGATCACAAGGAAGATTAACATGAAATAAATTACTTGTAAATCACTGCAGCCAGGAATTTCTGTCTGATTAAAAAAAAACAGCTCAAGGGCAGAGCATTGTGCTGCCAAAGAAATCATGGCAGGGTGATTACACAGCCAGCAGAGACCATTTGGCCATTATCGCCAAAATGGCACCAACCATAAGATCATGGCCGGAATTCTCCGGCCGTTGGGATTCTTTTTTCCCGCTGGCACTCCCGCCCGTGGGTTTCCTGGCAACGTGGGGTGGCTTCAATGCGAAATCCCATTGACAGGCGGCGGGAAGAGAGAATCACGGCGCCAGCAAACGGTGCGCCATCAAGAAATACATGGCTGGAGGAGTGGAGAATCCTTCCCCATGTATTGGGGAATGTATTTGCCAATTACCTCAAGGGAAACGACTTCATAGGCCCTGGTTCATCACATGTAGAATTGTGCCAAAGCAATCCTACAGCACAGAACTGGTGCAACGGCCTCCGAGCTGGTCAGCTGGGCATGAAACCCATTTCCACCTTGTTCCAGCAACGCAGCAAAAACAATCTGTTAAGGCCGCTCACTGAAGCAGTGAGGATAGGCCAGATTCCTATCCCCCATCAAGGCTGCTTTACACTGTCACCTTCCCGCACACTGACACATTTATTTTTCATTTTATTTTCCTGTCTCCCGACACAGCCCATCCCCATCCCTACAGTCTCAATAAAGTCTGCCAATAGATCTAAAACCCTCCAGCATTTTCCCCAAGAGTAACAGTTTTTATCTGACGTCATCCTCTAATTGTCTGAATCCCACTAAGTTTCAAATTGCATGGCAATATTCCACCTGATCGGCAGTGTGCTTATCCAAACCTAACCCTGAAGCTGAGGAATATTGCAACTGTGAACCAGCCACAAAAAGTAGCATGTAAAGACAACACCACATCGCATCAACTCAACTTCATTAAACTTCAAAGGGAGGCCTGACAAATGTGTTGCAAAAGTAATCAAGGAGAAAGCTCCAAAGGTATAAATGTCATATATTACAAGCAATGTTATTCTGCCCAATCGGTTGCCATCAGCAGATGATCTTTCTGTGATTACTTGTAAAAATTATTGTGTGGGGCACTACATCTGAGAAGGGGGCTTTGAGCTGGATTTTCACCCAGGAGGGTGGGCAGCACAGTAGCATGGTGGTTAGCATAAATGCTTCACACCTCCAGGGTCCCAGGTTCGATTCCCGGCTGGGTCACTGTCTGAGCGGAGTCTGCACGTCCTCCCCGTGTGTGCGTGGGTTTCCTCCGGGTGCTCCGGTTTCCTCCCACAGTCCAAAGACGTGCGGGTTAGGTGGATTGGCCATGCTAAATTGCCCGTAGTGTCCTAAAAAGTAAGGTTAAGGGGGGGTTGTTGGGTTACGGGTATAGGGTGGATACGTGGGTTTAAGTAGGGTGATCATTGCTCGGCACAACATCGAGGGCCGAAGGGCTTGTTCTGTGCTGTACTGTTCTAAAGGTGGGCCCATCTTGTAAACCCGCTCCCAATACAAGTCAGGGAAGAATTGGAGAGGAGATGGATCAGCCGGCCATTTAGTGGCCAGTGGACTGGAGCGGAAGTGGGACGCCAGGGAAGCCACATGCTCTCGCCTGACCCTGACAACCATTGTTATGGTTGAAATGAAAACAGCAAAGACCTTGGATCTTGAAGCTGACAATTCAGACAGAGACCTGGAATGGGGGTAGGGAAATCTTCGTGTTATTCAAATTTAATTGCTGTGCAGTCAACTTGCATCAAAACTTCCACCTTCTTTAAACAAAACTCCAACTTTTCCATGTTGCCAACCCTTTCTACGACAGCTTGGGGTTGTTTGGCTTCACACAGCTCTCAATGGCCAGTGTTGCCCCTGTGAAAATCTCGGTACATTAACAGGTGAGCCCTTAGTCATTTATTTAATTAAACAAATGTGCCAATTTGCGATCCGGGTGACTGCAATGTTCACCACTTATGAAAGTTGACAGGGTCAAGATTGAAAGGCCAGTGTCATAATATACGCACAAGTATATGGTGATGCATAGACAGACACTGACTGACACACTGAATGACCAATCAACACACAGAACACAGCAGCCAATCACCAGACAGGACACGGCCACTATAAAGCCAGAGGGCACTAGATTTCCCGCTCTCTTGGGATGCAGCCTCCGAGACAGCCAGAGCCCGCGATCAGTAACACGAACATCTACCATGTGCTAGCAGTATAGTCTGGTCAGGCTAGCCTCTGGTCTCCAGTCAACTTAACATAGTGTCAACCCATAGTGCAAGTATGTTTAACAGCTCATAGTTAAATAAAATAGAGTTGTACTTCTACAAGTGTTGGTAGCCTGTCCCTCTCACTGCTATGGTAAATGCAGTCATCACTGACCCAGCATACCCAACACATCAGCCAGTATGTGGGTTGTTGTCGCCATTGATTTAGTTTGCTGACCTCCGTGACGACGAGATATGGTGAAGAAAAATCTTGCCCGTTATAACTGAAAGTTGCACAATGTTTTACCATTAGCTTTCCTTTCACTTAAAAATTTTCTGCATCCAGTTCTTTTTCTTGCTACTGTTGAGGAGACGCCATTGAGAAGAGCAAGATTGCAAATGTCCGGATATTAACTATGAGAATGTGAAGAGAATCATTGGAGATAAGGAGGGTTATTCAAATTACTTTGAAGATGTGAACTGACTTTCAACTGTTGATTAGATTATGATTTATTTTGTCACTTCCTCCTCTCATCTTGTTTAGATCAAGTTTCATTCAACTTAAACTGAAATTAGACAACAAATCAACTTTTGATTGCTGCATTTCTTTGGTTACTTATCTATTTCCATTGGCATTTTAATTAGCTTAAAGATTGAAAAGGAAAGAAATTTTAACTACTGCAGGGTGTTGGTTACGGTTCATTAGGTCCAAAGAAGTCTTATATTGGTTAACTGTTAGTTGACATTTGGACTTATTTACAAATACACAATAAAGAGTACAAGCTCAGAGCTGTCTCCGTGCTTGCTAATACATGTGTCTCTTTCGAACATTTAACTGACCCTGGGTGTGGGTCATGTGCTCTCTTATATGACTGTGTAGCTAGTACTATATACTTAATCGACATTAAGGGCAGCACGGTAGCATAGTGGTTAGTACAGTTGCTTAAAAGCTTCAGGGTCCCAGGTTTGATTCCCAGCTTGGGTCACTGTCTGTGCGGAGTATACACATTCTCCCCGTGCCTGTGTGGGTTTCTTCCGGGTGCTCAGGTTTGCTCCCACAGTCCAAAGATGTGCAGGATAGTTGGATTGGCCATGATAAATTGCCCTTAGTGTTCAAAAAAGGTGAGGTTGGGTTACTGGATTACAGGGATAGGGTGGAGGCATGGGCTTTAGTAGGGTGCTCTTTCCAAGAGCTGCTGCAGACTCGATGGGCCGAATGGCCTCCTTCTGCACTGTAAATGCTATGAATTCTATGATTCTTAACAAGAGCTTATATGACATTGCTTTATCTTTAGCCAATATATTTGTAAGTGATTATAGTTCACCTTACATCTTACATTCTTATTACGATCATACAGTTATATAGTACTTACTGTATCATCAATACTCCATCATCCCCTTCAAGTCCTTGCATTCAAAGGTTCATATGGTCTGCAGGACTTATAATCCTTCCATATCTGGTTTGCTCTACTTTCAGACATGTGGTAGGCTCTGGTGTTATGTTTCTATCCTTTTTGTAATAACCTGCACAGGACACATGGGGCAGGATTGATTGTTTTTCCCCCTGTGGCTCAAGGAGTATGAGCTCCTCCGCTAACTAGTGGGCCGATAACCATGTTACATAAAAGGTCGGCCAGTGAGGAACCAACTGATGTGTTAGGCAGATTGGTTCGACGTTGACTGCATCTGGACGCAGGGAAGCTAGAAACAAGGGCGCGATTCTCTGCTCCCCATGCCGGGTGGGAGAATCGCGGGAGGGCCGGGCGACTCACGACACGCCCCCCTGGTGCCCCCCCCGTGATTCTCCCACCCCCCGCTCGGAAGAATCGGCGCTCGCCGTTTTCCACAGCGATCAGCGATTCTCCGGCCCGAATGGGCCGAGCGACCTGACGTTCCCGATCGGTTCACGATAGCGGCAACCACACCTGGTCACTGCCGTTGTGAACATGGGCGCCAAATGCTAGTTTGAAGCTTGTTGGGGGCGGAGAGTGGAGTGAGCACCACGGCCGTGCTCGGGAGGGGACTGGCCCGCGATCGGTGCCCACCGATCGTCGGGCCGGCATCTAAAAGCGACGCACTCTTTCCCCTCCACCGCCCCGCAAGATCAAGCCGCCACGTCTTGCAGGAAAATGGAGGGGAAGACGGCAACTGCGCATGTGTGGGTCGGAGCCATCAGCCGTCGTGACGTCAGCCGCGCATGCGCAGATTGGAGCCGGCCAACCTGCGCATGTGCGGCTGACATCACATAGGCGCCGCCGTCGCGTCATTCGTGGTGCGCCACTTTGACGCAAGCGTCAAGGCCCTGAGGCCGAGAGTTATGGAGCGCCACTCCTAGCCCCCCGGGGTGGGGGTGAATAAGGTGAGAGGAGCGGCCTCCGAGGCCGTCGTGAAACTCGGCCGAGTTCACGATGGCCTTCCCGATTTTTCGCGGGAGCGGAGAATTCCACCCCAAACATCTGACACAGGAGATGATCCAACATTGTTTTATTTAATTAGTGGACTGCTGTACATGTTCAGCTGTGGGTTGATACTCTACTAATCCAACTGATGACCTCTTACTGGCTTGACCAGACTTACTAGCTATTGCATGGTAATAGTGCTCACTAACTCGTGCACTCTGACTGTCTCAGTAGCTGGGTCCTGAGAGAGGGAGAGTCTTAATGCCCTGTGGGCTTTATAGTGGTGTCTGGTGTCCTGTCTGGTGATTGGTTGTTCTGTGTTGTGTGTTCATTGGTCATCCTGTGTGTCAATCACTGCCTGTCTGCTTCTCATTATATATATGAGTGGATATTATGACACCGACCGACACAAAGAGAGGATCCGGCGAGGTATAGCCGGGCCTCATGTAAATAGTTGTTTCTACAAATAAACGTCTTCTTTTGTTGACTTGTCGGACTCCCCTTGCCTTCATTATACTTTTCTTCCGTCCTTGTGTGTTGAACAGCAGTTGATTAGTTTGGATGCTGTGCTGGTTAGTGGTTGTTACCCTAGCTAATTTCTTGTGGAGTGGACGAATATTGTGCTCGTCTCCTTGTCACTCCTTTCGCTTCTTCCCTTGTATGGGCCATCGTGGCATATGTGGACGTTTAAGTTTCAAAAATGGAACCATTACTCGCACTTGTTCCACAATTCTACCCGTATTTGTGAGTATTTTCTTATTTTCTCATCGTTCTTTAAGCTGATAAATATTTGCTTTCATCACAGAGACTGGTCAGGTAAGTTGAGTTGTCTTAGTTTCAGAGTTATTGGACAACTTCATCTGAGCATTCGGCTCTGTTCAGAATCTTTATTCAATGGTCACAGATTTTATCTTCTGTGTTATGGCCATGGTGAAGATAAACACAGAACATCTAATTCTTTGACTGGTAAGATAATTTATTAACAGGATTAACACATGGAAAGGTAACTAACAAACTATAATACAAATGGTAACTAATAAATGAATTCAGTGAACTCTCCTGGAGCCTCTAGTGCGACTGTCCTCGAGCACGACTCACTCCCAACTGCTGAATCTCTCAAAGTCACATGGCGGATCTCTATTGCCACCTGCTTGTGGGAGGTCGTACTGATAACTATATACATTGATAACTAACGATATACATTGGTGTGTACATGCATATCACCACAATTGAGTGTTCCTTGTATTTTTTGAATTGCTAGATTGTCAATCTGTTTCATAGAATTTTTCTCATCTGTTTTCAAAGTCTGGAATTGATCTCCTATATTGCATATGTAAACATTCATGTTCTTCAGATTGGATCAAGTTTCAAAGGTTTTGCTTGTTAATTCTGCGTCCCAGCAACAGTTCTGACGCATCAGCAATTCTTTTTCATGTTGCAGGCATTTTGCACGCTGCTCATTAGAGACTCCTGATACTTGAAATGCATCAAGTTTTAATTAAGGGTCTACCTTGGTGAATCTGCTTCCACAAGTTTTGTCATCTAAGCATTTCAATTCCTCGATTAAGTGTTCCACTTCCTGTGAGTGGTATGCCAGTATTCTTATTAATTCTCATTTTTTCTTTATGAGTTCCTCTTTCGTACGTGAAAGTTAATTCTCTGAGCCGATCAGTTTTTCTTGAACATAGCCAAATCCCTCTGTGCTAGTTTTCAAGTAATTACACTTCCACCATTGATTCTGAGACTCTCCATGCTCCTTTGTGAGTACTTCTACTTTCTCTCGCCACTGTCCAACTTTTTCTTCACATTTTGGGTTCTCAATTTTCATCTCTTCATTTATCTCTTTGGAAATATAATATTTTCCCAAGTTTTCTTCCAAATGTTTAATCATTTTCCTCAGCTCTGTAATCTCTTCCTTGAACTTGTTGGCTTTCTCATAAAATCATAGAACCCCTGGAAGTGCAGATGGAGGCCATTGAGCCTGCACCAACGGTCCGAAAATGCCCCACCCTGGCTCACTCACCCGCCGAACCCTGCAACCTCGTGCATTGGTCATAGACACCCACCTAACATGCACATCCCTGGACACCATGGGGCAATTTAGCATGGCCAACCCACCTAACCTGCACATCTATCTCCTGGAATATATAATGTTCCTGAGTTTTCTCTGTCAACTGATTCATCAATTCTTTCAGGGCTGTAACCTGTTGAGTGTATTTTCTGCCGTTTTGTGTGTGAGGCTGTATTTATGTCTTGAGGTTTCCCAACTCCCACTTTGCTTATCCAAGGGAATTCAGAGTGTTTATTTCCTCCTTTGTTGATGCCTCAGACATTTGTTCTGATCTCAAACAGTTTGGTTCATTGAAGGCTTTATTGTTTACCAGGCATTTTCAATGGTTGATTGTCAGCTTGAATCTTGTGTTTCAAATCTTCCAATTCAGTTTCAATGCAAACATTTACCATTCAATTTCCTTTTCCGGGCTTTGTGTATTTTGGACTTCATCAGAAAGCTTTCTTTCATTCAGAGTCAGCTGTTTATTCTGCACTGCCATCTGCAGTTCAGGTAATTTTCAAAAATATATATTTTGGGGATTTCCGTTAAGTTCTTCACCTCTTTGGAGCCTTTGTGTGGTTTGCATGAGTAATGTATTTTACCATTTTGCAGCATTTATGGGGGTTTCTATCATTTTAAGTTCTGTGCGCTCAATAACTTGAAGATTAAAATATTCATCAAAGGCTTTTACTATTTCATCGAAGCTAGTTGGAGTTTTATGACTGCCTTACATTGGATTACGTCATCCGCGAATATATGAAACAAGTATAAAAGTGGATACCTTTTACTTTTTCTGATTTCTGATCTCATCCTCTTCTCTTCTTTAGGATGCAAGTGCTTCTTGAGGTTTGGCCCTTGGATTTGTCCGTATTGTGAATTTTGCTAAAAGCTAAAAAATTTTTAAGTTTGTGTTCCGCTTTAAGAGCCTTCAAAATTTAAAGATGGTGTTGCCATTCACTTGGAGCAAAGGGACTTCACAGACCTGCTGCTTTTTGACGGGTTCCGCCACAATGGAAATCACGCTTAGCTTCAAAATATATTTTAAACAACGGCTGCCAGGATCAACCATCTGCAGGGTTCTCTTGCTCTGCGTTTTACTTCACGGGCACAAATTTGTCGAATCCTGGCATTTGCTTGCTCTCAGCTGAGTTTAGTTCCCGGATTACTTAATTAATTTTATTTCCCATTTTGGAGCGAACATATGCCACGTGTTTGCATGCCGACTCGGAGATCTGGCTTTTTCTAATGAGGTTTTTACATATAATAAAGATCTGTCTTCCCCGTCTAAGCCTTTCTTCGAAGCTTTTCTCCTGCCAATTCTCCTCTGCACCTCTGCATCTGGAGGTTCTTTGCAGGTCTGGTTGCTTCTCAGATTCTTTTCCCAGTCTTCTCGCTCTTTTAGTTTTCCTCTTCATTTTCTGCGAGGTCTTGATTTTTTTTTCCACAAGCTTCGATGGTGTTGGATAACTTTTGGTTGGTCTGAAGAAATCTTTGTTGTCATACATACATTAATTGTATTGACTTACAACTATTTACAAGTATACAATAAAGGGTACAAGTTAGGAACTGTCTCCATGTTTGCTGCCACACTGCTCTAGCCAACTCAACTGACCCCTAGGTGTGAGTCATGTCTTCCCTTGCATTACTGTGTGGGTGCAACTGTACACAGACCCATAATAATACTACACACATCCTCCATATACTTTTTGCCTCATGTTTAAAATCATTGCTGAAAAGAAACAGACTTTAATTGCTATTATCGATAACTGTTGACTCTTTGCAAAGTTAATGGGTGGAATTCTCCGCAAGGCCCGACGCTGTCGTGAAACCCGGTGAGGCTCACGATGGCGTCAGAAGCCGCTCCTTGCCCCCTATTCTCCCCCCCCCCCCCCCCAGGGGGCTAGGAGGGCCGTGCTGTAAATCTCGGCCGCGGGGCCTTGTCGCTGGCGTCAAGGCCTGGCGCACAGAGAATGACGCGGCCGGCGCACCTACTAACGTCAGCCGCGCATGCGCGGGTTGGCCGGCTCCAACCCGCACATGCGCGGCTGACGTCACGACGGCTGACAGCTCCAACCCGCGCATGCGCGGTTGCCATCTTCCCCTCCGCTGCCCCGCAAGACGTGGCGGTTTGATCTTGCGGGTCGGCGGAGGGGAGAGTGCGTCCCTTTGAGACACCGGCCCATTGAGACGGGTGGGCACCGATCGCAGGCCAGTCCCCTCCCGATCACGGTCGTGGTGCTCACTCCCCTCTCCGCCCCCCACAAGCCACAAAACAGCTTTTGGCGCCATGTTCACACCGGCAGCGACCAGGTGTGGTTGCCGTCGGCGTGAACCGATCGGGAACGGCAGGCCGCTTGGCCCATCCGGGTTAGAGAATCGCAGGTCGCCGTGAAAAACATTTTGGGTGAGGGTGGGAGAATTGCGGGGGGTGCCAGAGTGGCCATCCCGCGATTCTCCCACCCGGCGTGGGAGCAGAGAATCGCGCCCAATAGCTGTCAGTCAGTGCTTCATCCAAGTGATTGTTCTTCATGGGCAGAATTTTACAATCCTCTGCTGGGACTTTTCCACTCTCCTCCCGACTGCTCCTGATCTCTCTGCAATTTACAGAATGTACTTGGCCAATTATTGGCTGCAGAAGGGCTTCTACCGCTTCCAACCTTAATTTTGTGACTGATGAGAGGTGTTTTGCGGTGGGGAGAAACCCAACAGATCACCCAGTTCGAGCCATGAGTTGGAAGGCATCAGCCTCAAATGCCACTTTACACGTTGATTTCTGCTGTATGTCTGCACTTCCTGCAGTTGCTATTTCCCTCAGTGTCTCTTCATCAAGACTTCTAGATCCATCTGATCAAACCTTCGAGCCTCACTTCTCTCCGTGGTAAGACCCCTGCACTTACTTTGTCCTGGACTTCAGAACCCAGAACCTGGGAATTCCCTGTAGTCCCAGTCTTGGCCACTTGTCCCAGTGTCACTGTTGGGACTACAGAATTGCTGTCCAGATTGGCAGCAAGCAGCTCTCTGAGGTGGGACATCCTCCAAGGTAAGGGGTGGAAGTTCGTATCCATCGAGTTGGCTGTGAGTTTCCTGAAGTGGGTAGTTAACTATTTCCTGGTGTATTCACCATGGCATCGACTCTACAGGAGACCAACCAACTAATGATCAACCAATCAGCACCCTCATCTCATGCAGTAGAAATGGTTGTTCCTTTTGAAATTTTCATCACTCCTGATGAGTGCAAGATGAAAAACTTCAGCAGCATGACTTTTTCAGCAACATTCAAGGACGAGCAGGATGGTAGTACAGTGGTTAGCACAGTTGCTTCACAGCTCCAGGGTCCTAGGTTTGCTTCCTGTCTGTACGGAGTCTGCACGTTCTCCCCGTGTCTGTGTGGGTTTCCTTTGGGTGCTCCAATTTCCTCCCGCAGTCTAAAGATGTGCGGGTTAGGTGGATTGGTCATGCTAAATTGCCCTTAATGTCCAAAAAAAAAGGTTGGGTGGAGTTACTGGGTTACCGGGATAAGGTGGAGGTGTAGGGTTGGGTAGGGTGCACTTTCCAAGGTCCGGTGCAGTCTCGATGGGCCGATTGGCCTCCTTCTGGACTTAAATTCTACGGTTCTATGACTATGCTACCAAGTGAATAATAGTAAAATCTAAAAAAAACTGGAGCAGAAAGACATGCAAGAGAAATGAAATGGCTTGTGCAAAACACTGTTTAACAAGTTATATCAAATTTGATATTCTTCAGTCTCTTTCTGCAACTCTGCTCTGTTGTTAGGTTCAGGTTTGCTGTGTTTGGGCTGGCAGGTGATCAGCACACACAATGTCCACAAGTTCCAAGGGTGGTGGTGGCCTGGAATGCACTGCCAAGTGAGGTGGCTGAGGCAGATACGTTAGCAACCTTTAAGACTTATCTGGATAGGCACATGAGCAGAAGGATACATGCGGTTGGCCTAGATAGGACACGTTGTTGGTGCAGGCCTAGAGGGCCGAATGGCCTGTTCCTGTGCTGAATTGCTCTTTGTTCTTTTGAAGGGAAAAGCCATTTGCCACAAGTCCTAATTACCTTTGTAACTTTTGTATCTTTTATTCTCAGCTCAATGGATCAAACACCTTTAAACTAACCAGCTCACATATTGATTCCTCATTGCTTTATGCAGAATCAATCTAAACCTCTCCATTTATTTACTGTGCTGCCTCTGTTTACTTTTTTTGCTTGAGTATGATACAAGTGAAATGCGTGATTGTATTCCCAATGTGATGAAAGATGTGTGCTACTTTTCCTTAATTTGAACACAACGTTATCTTTGAAGCTTTATCTTCACGGTACATGTTATGTATAAAATTGTCACGACGGGAAGCTTTTACTTTCATCTGTTCAATGAAGATAAATGGTTTGGTCGCAAGAAGAACTTTGCATTTGTAATAATAATAATAATCTTTTATTGTCACAAGTATGAAGTTACTGTACAGCAGTGTGTTCGGGTAAGCTGGTATGAGAATTGAATCCATGCTGCTGGCCTTGTTCTGCATTTCAAACCAGCTGTCTAGTCCACTAAGCTAAACCAGTCCTTATTTCATAATAGGTCACTCATTTATCACTGTGATATTGAAATGAGCTTGCCATGACATACTTTACATTTGAAAAAGAACACTTGCAGCATACTTACATTGCCCCCAAAAGTGTGAGATTTGCATCAGATGATTTGCGGCAGGTACAAATGTAAGGTAATGCATTTTGGAAGGTCTCATACAGGTGGGAACTATACAGTAAATGGCAGAACCCTTAAGAGTATTGACAGTCAGAGGTTTATGTGGAAGTACAAGTCTACAGGTCACTGAAAGTGGCAATGCAGATGGAGAAGGTAGTCAAGAAGGCATACGGCATGCTTGCCTTCATCGGCTGGGGCATTGAGTACAAAAATGGCGCATCATGCTACAATTCTAAAGATCCGTAGTTAGGCTACGCTTGAAATACAGGGTTGAATTCTGGTGGGCATATTACCAGAAGAATGTGGAGACTTTGGAGAGAGTACAGAAGAGGTTTACCAGGATGTTGCCTGGTACAGGGGGCATTAGCTATGAAGTAGGTTGGTTGAATTCTGTTTGTTCTCACTGGAACGACGAAGGTTGTGGGGGTGACCTGATAGAAGTTATAAGGACAGAGTGGATAGTCAGAAGATTTTTTCCAGGATGGAAGAGTCAATTACTAGGGAACATAGGTTTAAGGTGCGAGGGGCAATGTATAGAGCAGATGTGCAAAAGTTTTTTACACAGAGTGTAGTGGGTGTCTGGAACACGCTGCCAGAGGAGGTGGTGGAAGTAGGTACGATAGTGATGTTTAAGGGGTATCTTGACAAATACATGAATAGGATGGGAATAGTGGTATACGATCCCGGAAGTATAGGACGTTTTAGGTTAGACGGACAGCATGATCGGTGCAGGCTTGGAGGGCCGAAGGGCCTGTTCCTGAGCTGTACCTTTCTTTGTATCTTTGTGATGCATCGTCCGACTGTTTTTCATGTCAATACAAGTCATGCCACAAGTTGGTTTACTCACATGTTGAACAACAACTTACATAACATAAAAACAATGTCCCAAGGTGCTTCACAGAAGCATTATAAAACAAGCTATGATAAATGGCCACATGACGAGACAGCAGGTTAGATGACTAAAGTTTGGTAGGTTTTAAGAGGTGTAGGATGGAGGAAAGTGAGGTCGGCCAGAAGTCCTGGAGATTAGGGTCAGAGCGCCTGAAGGCCCTGCCAAGGGGTCAGTGATTAAAATCAGGAATGCTCAAGAGGCCAGAATTTGAGGAGCACTTGAAGAGTTGTGAGTTAAGACTGAAACCGATTTGAAAATAAGGATGAGAATTTTAAAATCAACACTTAGCTTGACCTGGAACCAGTGTTGACTGGTGAGCACAAAGGTGAGATGTGAATTTCTAACTTTGACATTTTGAACCTGTTTGTAAAAATAAATCCTTTAATTTAAGGGATATATCATCAAGCAATTGAAGTTTAGGTTTAGCTTTAGATGCTTCAATAATTCAAAAGTTGCCGTGTGCTGTTTGTGCGATATAATTAAAGTGAAGCATATGCTGTCATTATATGAATCGCGAGACCCTTGATAAAATTAGCTGGGAGAGAAGCTTATGACTACAGTCTCTAGAATATATGAGTGAATCAATAAACGGAGCACATTTCTTCAACAAATTTTTGCTGAATTTTTGATATGACTATTTGGTTTCAGTTAATCTCAAAACTAGACATCACTATGGAGAGAGAGATCAGAGATCCTCTATGTGGAGATACTCCATGTGGAGTTAGACTCATGTCCACTGGTGGCCATATTTGCGATTCAGTCTGGGATAATTGTTACATTTGCCTCGCTGATAGTCCAGAGGCAAATATGGCTTGGGTGGAGGTCGCCTGCTCAGTGCCTTTTCTTGCTTGGGTGACTTACTGTCATTCTTGCATTTGGAGAAGGTCAAATTTAACAATAAGGGGGCGGTGGAGAGGATCTATCTCAGACGACAACCATTCATTTCCTTTCTTAATGAGTTAGTCACAGTCAGTTGTTAGGGCGTTTAAGTTAGTTTTAGAATTTAATGTTGATTAGGTGTTTGTGTTTTTCTTCTTTTTCACTTTCATCTTTGATTGTGATGGTTTGCATTTTCTCTTGTTCTGGTTGGTATTGATTGTTAAGAAAACGGGGGTGATTCTCCACTCTGCGGATCATGTGCCCGCGCCGTTGTGAACGCTGTCGCGTTTCACGACGGCGCGAACTGGGCCCGGGCATGACCTATTCTGGCTCCCACAAGGGGCCAGCATGGCGCTGGAGCAGTTCACGCCACTCCAGCGTCCTTGGCGATGCACTAAACCACGCATGTGCAGTTGGGGCAGCTCAATCCTGCGCATGTGCAGTTGGGCCGCGTCATCCCACGCTATCCCGCGTGGGGAACTTCTTACACGCGCCGGCCCTGACGCAATATGGCATGGGTGTTCAGGGGCCGGCCGTGGCGGAATATAGATCCCTTCAGAGCCCCCCCCCAGTGAAGGAGCCCCCCCCCCCCAACAGGCCGCCCCCCGAGCATTCCCGCAGAGTTCCCACCGGCAGCGGCCAGGGGTGGACGCCGCCGGCGGGACCCTGTTGTGTCGGAGCGGTAGCTCGGCCCATTCGGGCTGGAGAATCACCCCTCGTGATTTATGCCGATTCTCCGAGCGGCCCGGCGCGATTTGCACGGTGCTGATATCAGGGGGTGGGGGGGTGTGGGAGTATTGCGTGCGGGGGTTGGTGTGGTGTGGCGCAATTCGTGCAGCGCCCCGGCGATTCTCCAACCTGGCGGGGGGTGGGGGGGGCGAGGTGGGCGAAGAATACCGCCCAACATCTTTGGTAAAAACACTTTCAGCATTCCTCCCACAGTCCAAAGATGTGCAGGTTAGGTGGAATGGCCATGATAAATTGTCCCTAGTGTCCAAAAAGTTTGGGTGGGGTTCCTGCGAGTATGGGGGTGGAGTGGAGGTAGGGTGCTCTTTCCAAGGGCCGGTGCAGACTCGATGGGCCTAATGAAAATGAAATGAAAATGAAAATTGCTTATTGTCACGAGTAGGCTTCAATGAAGTTACTGTGAAAAGCCCCTAGTCGCCTGTCCGGGGAGGCTGGTACGGGAATCGAACCGTGGTGCTGGCCTGCTTGGTAAGCCAGCGATTTAGCCTTGTGAGCTAAACCAGAAGGAATGGCCTCCTTCTGCACTTTAAATTCTATGATTCTATGATTAGAAACAGTCAGCTGCAATAGCAGCATGCAGACAGTCAAGGATAAGAAACGGCCATGTCACCAAATGAATATTGTCACTTTATGTTCAACCTTGATCACTTCCAGAACACTAGAAGTTTAGACAGCAGTAATAGGTTTGATTCTGGCCTCTTACCTGGAGGTTTGCAAAATTACTGTAACTCTTAAGGTGCACACTTTTCAGTTGGTGAAATCACACAAGGTTTGTCAACCTTGGGAGGTAAGTGACGTGAAATCATATCCGTGGAAAGTACTTATGTCCCTTTGACGTGGTCAGTGTTTCTTTTTTACCACTTAGAGACATCAAATCGTGAAGGGAAATGAATAGATCAATGCTGAAGATGGTGTGTGGAAGCTGTCAATCACAACCCACTACTAAAAAGTTATTACAGGTTTGTAGCTAATGGGCCAGATGTTCAAAAACAAACAAAGAACAATACAGCATAGGAACAGGCCCTTCTCCAAGCCTGCGCCGATAACGACTTATCTAGACCAAACATCTGTACCCTTCTATACCCTGTCTGTTCATGTGTCTATCCAGATAAGTCACTAACATATCTACCTCAACCACCTCACTTGGCAATGCAATCCAGGCCATCAAACCCTCTCTGTAAAAAGCCTCCCCGCACATCTGCACTAAACCTAACCCCACTCAACTTGAACTTGTGCCCCCTTTGTAATTGTCATTTCCGTCCTGGGAAATAGCCTCCAACTCTCCACCCTATCTGTACCCCTCATAATTTTATAAACTTCTATTAGGTCCCCCCTCAGTCTTCATCTTTCTAGGCAGAACAACAAATGTTGATTCAATCTCTCCTCACAGCTAATACCCTTCACACCAGGCAACATCCTGCTAAACCTTTTCTGTATTCTCTCCAAAGCATCCACGTCCTTCTGATAGTGTCATGACCAGAATTGAACACAGTATTCCAAATGTGGTTCTATGTAACTGTAACATAATTTGCGAGTTTTTAAACTCGATACCCTGTCCAATGATGCTTTCTTTAGCACTATTTCCACCTGTGCTGCCACTTTTAAGGATCTGTGGACATGCAGTGCCAAATCTCTCTGTGTGCCTATGCTCCTGATGGCTCTGCCATTTATTTTATAGCTCCCATCTAAAATGGATCTACCAAAATGCATCACCTCGCATTTGTCTGGGTTAAATTCCATCTGCCATTACACTGGACAATTTTGCAGCCTATCTATATCCTGCTGTATTTTCTGACAATCTTCATCGCTATCTGCGTTCCTGCAATCTTAGTATCATCCGCAAATTTGCTAATCGGGTCAGCTACATTTTCTTGCAACTCATTTATAGATATAAAGAGCATAGGTCCCAGAACTGATCCCTGTTACAGACCTCCATTCGGAAAAACATCCTTCCACTGCTACCCTCTGTCTTCTATGGCCAAGCCAGTTCTGAATCCATCCAATTAGTTCACCCATGACTCATTTTGATTTAAGCTTTTGCACTAGCCTGCCATGAGGGACCTTGTAATGTTTACTAAAGTCCATGTAGACAACATCCACAGCTCTTCCCACATCAATTATTTTTGTCACCTCCTCAAAAAACTCAAATAAATTAGTGAGACATGACCTCCCTCGTACAAAACGCTATCTCTCGCTAATAACTCCATCCACTTCCGAATGTGCACAGGTCCTGGGCGGGATTCTCCGATCCCCCGCCGGACCAGAGAATCGCCGGGGTGGGGGGCGGCGGCGTGAATCCTGCCTCGCTGCCCCGACGCTGGCTGCCGGAATCTCCCGCGCCGGTTTTTCGGCCGGGGCGGGAATCGCATCGCACCAGTCGGGGGCCATTGGCAGTGCCCCCCCCCCCCCCCCCCCCCGCGATCCTCCGCTCCGCGATGGGCCGAGTGGCCGCCGTTTTCAGCCGGTCCCGCCGGCGTAAATCAAACAAGATCCTAACGGGCGGAACCTGGCTCTGCGGCAGCCTGCGTAGTCGTCAGGGGAGCGCAGGGGGATCTGGCCCCGTGGGGATTCCCCATGGTGGCCTGGCCCGCGATCAGGGCCCACCGATCTGCAGGCGGGCCTGTGCCGTGGGGCACTCTTTCCCTCGGCGCCAGCCGCTGTAATGGTCCGCCATGGCCGGCGTGGAGAAGAAACCCCCTGCGCATGCGCTGGGATCACACCAGCATACGCTGGCACTCCCGCGCATGTGCCGGCCGGCGGAAGCCCTTCGGCGCCAGTTGGCGCGTCAGCAACCCCATCAGCGCTGGCTTTGCTGCTGAAGGCGCGGAGGATTCCGGTGTGGTTCACGCCACTCCTTGGCGCCGGTACGGCCCGCCACGCCAGTTAACGGAGAATCCTGGCCCCTATCTCTGAGAATCTTTTCCAATAATTTCACTATCACTGACGTCAATAATTGGTCTATAATTGGCCTATAATTACCTGGGTTATCCTTGCTACCCTTCATAAATAATGGTACAACACTAGCTATCGTCCAATCCTCTGGGATATCACCTGTGGCCAATTAGATTTCTGCTCGGGGCCCAGCGATTTCATCTCTTGTCTCCCTCAGTAATCTGGGATAGATGCCATCTGCCCCTAGGGATTTGTCTACTTTCGTGCTTTTTAACACACTTAACACTTCTTCCCTCGTAATAACGACGTGTTCTAAAGTGTTCACACATCGCTTTGAGACACGACTAATCAACATGTCCCCTTCCTTTGAGAATACTGATGGAAAATACTCATTTAGGATCTCACCTACTTCCTTTGGTTCTGCACATAATTTCCCTCCTTTGTCCTTGAGTGGACCAACTCTTGTTCCAATCATGTCTGCCAAGGACATTTTGTGACCCTTTTTGCCCTCCCAACTCAGTGCTGGACCTCTTTTCTAGTTTTCTTGTATACCTCAAGTGCTTTATCTGTTTTTAGTTAGACCTCACGTACGTATCCTTATTCTTTTTGACTAGACTCGCAATTTCACTGGTAATCCACGGTTCCTGATTCCTGCCTTCCCTGTCTTTCCTCTTTCCAGGAATAGACTCCCAGAGCTTTAAGATAAGTGCAGTAGCTGCAATCTTTCACACTACCCCTTTATAGGCTGCTCTCTAGCTTCCAGACAAGAATTTCTCATTTCTGGAGAGGGAGGGAATCTCCTTAGTAAGGGGATCCCTGAGGAGGGGGGTCTCCCTATTATGGAGATCCTTTTGGAAGGTGTTCCTATTACAGGGGTCCCTGGAAGGGAGCCTTCCTTGTTAGGGAGTCCCTGGGATGGGGGTCGGATCAACCCCACACTTTGAGGAAGTGGGGGAGACCCAGGCAATCTGAGCATGGGGAGCTGTCTGCAGTGTGTGGGGGGGGTTTATTTGAGGTGGGGGGATGGGGGGCACGGGACCATGGTGTCAGGCCACCTGTTCAGCCTGAAAACAGGATACCTGAGGAAATCCCTTGCATTGCATTCCACGCCATGCATGAATTAAAATGGCAAGGAATACGGAATAGTTTCATGTTCAGCGCTCCCAGGGGATCGCAGGGTGGGATTTTACGGTCCCTCCTGCTGACAAGATTTTCCAGCCCTGCCCGACCCCCCCCCCCCCCCCCCCCCATCTCTGTGGGTTCCCAACGGCCGGACATGCGAGCCATGTAATACGCCATAGAAATTGGTGAGACTGGAAGATCCCAGCGGCCAATGGTAAGCCGCCTCCGCCTGTGGAAAACATGACCTGGTGGCGGGGAAGAGGTGTGGAGGTGGAGGGGGCGAGGGGGGTGGAGAGGGAGGTGAGGGTAGGAGAGGGGAATTGGTTGGAAAAGTCCGCCCTTAATATTTGCTAATGCATCTCTCCAATCCATATTCTCTACCGGTGTTTGCATTAGCTGTGGGAAGCAACCATTTTGTGGGTGATTCTGTGCAAAATTTATCAGTTGACTTTGGTTTTTGCTTTCAGCACACGGAATTCATTGATACATGCTTACGAGATGTAATTTTGGCTGATGGCTGTGGCACAGCATGGCTAAATAAGCATGCAACACATTCATGAAGAATTACTTTGAAGATGAGTGGTTCATCAAGGTCAACGTACTATTGTCATCCAAGTACACAGGGGACTAGCTTGCTCCTTCATCTTTGCAGTGCCTGTGAAAATATTAGTGTATTTTAATCTCATTCTTCCTCACAGCAAATCAAGCTTTAACGTGTTCAAATGTGTCAGTGCAAGTAT
Source organism: Scyliorhinus canicula (assembly GCF_902713615.1). Taxonomy (NCBI): domain Eukaryota; kingdom Metazoa; phylum Chordata; class Chondrichthyes; order Carcharhiniformes; family Scyliorhinidae; genus Scyliorhinus; species Scyliorhinus canicula. The sequence goes on along the minus strand of NC_052166.1, from coordinate 30,506,019 downwards.
AATGCAGCACCAACACAATAATTACTGTATAAACCGTACAGGCAATTTCTGAAATCTCAAGTCTGATGTTGTGTCACCTGTCATGTTTGCTCCTAGTTTAGAAATGGCTTGTTATGCACAGAGCGCAAACTGAAAAAACTGCATTTTGTCTTATTTCTTCGTTGCACCTTGTATTTGCAGGCAGAGGAAGGAACAAAGAGAAAATGGGAAAGCCCATATTTGGGAAGAAGAAATGATTGCTGACCGGAAGGCTGAATAAACAATTCCAAAAATGATTTGTAAAGAGCTAGATTTTGAGTATTTGTTTTGTGTGGGATGTGCGAATTGGACCTTGCAGAAAGACGAGACTATTGCTAACTAGCTTTGAGATGTGGGTTTCATAGAAGCATAGAATTTACAGTGCAGAAGGAGGCCATTCGGCCTATCAAGTCTGCACCGGCCCTTGGAAAGAGAACCAGACTCAAACGCACGCCTCCATCCTATCCCCGTAACCCAGTAACCTCACTTAACTTTTTTGGACACTAAGGGCAATTTAGCAGGGCCAAGCCCCCTAACCCGCACATCTTTGAGCTGTGGGAGAAAACCGGAGCACCCGGAGGAAACCCACGCAGACACGGAGAGAACGTGCAGACTCGGCACAGTGACCCAAGCCGGGAATCAAACCTGGGACACTGGAGCTGTGAAGCAACTGTGCTACCGTGCTGCCCTCTGCTGTTTGGAGGAGAATGGAGCAGATCAGCTGGATAGAGAGAAAAAGGAACCAGTAAAGAAGCACTGAGGAGAGGTGAACAAAGACATTCGTTGAGCATAATTAGGAAAAGACCTTCTGGGCCGGGCACATCTCCAACTGAATAAGTTTGTAAGAGACCAGGATTCCCAGAGGAAGGAAATATCGATGCTGGATGGTAAATTATTCACAAATGAAAAGATTGGCACATGATAGAGAGATGACTGTGAGTCAAGGACTGCCCTTTGGGCAGAGCACACAGGACGATGGTGATTACATATTACACATCTCAACAGGAAATACTTGACCGTATCTGTGGAAAGCGAACCAGAATTTACCTTTCAGGCCGATTAACTTTGTCAGAACATTGTGGTGTCAAAAAACTTTTACATTGAAAACATTCTCTGAAATACAAAAAAGCAGGCTGCTCCAGGTAACTCGGTAATTTATATCATGATGTGTTTTGCACCGACCTTACAATATTTCAGGTCGATGTGAAGTCTACTCCCTGTTTTCATGTTTCAATTGTTTATTTATTTTTACCAATTAAGGGGCAATTTAGTGTGGCCAATCCACCAATCCTGCATATCTTTGGGTTGTGGGGGCGAGACACAAGCAGACACTGGGAGAATGTGCAAACTCTACAAGGACAAGGACCCAGGGCCGGGATCGAACCAGCGTCCTTGGCGCCGTAGGTAGTCATGGTAACTCCCTGATAAAACCAATCAACGTGGTGATTTTTCACTACTTCCTCTGTTTGTAGCTCTTAAGAAAGTTTAAAAATTAAGCTTTTTTTTAGATGCAAGGACACATTTCTAATGGGCTTAAATATGAAATAGTATTTGATTTATTAAAAACAACTGGCCAGTACTTTTTGTTTTTTAAAAATGGAAAGTATTCCACCTGGAGGTCGGTGACCAGTGGTGTCCTGCAGGGATCTGTTCTGGGACCTCTGCTCTTTGTGGTTTTTATAAATGACTTGGATAAGGAAGTGGAAGGGTGGGTTAGTAAGTTTGCCGATGACACAAAGGTTGGTGGAGTTGTAGGTAGTGTTGAGGGCTGTTGCAGGTTACAGCAGGACATTGACAAGATGCAGAGCTGGGCTGAGAAGTGGCAGATGGAGTTCGACCTAGATAAATGTGAAGTGATTAATTTTGGAAGGTCGAATTTGAATGCTGAATACAGGGTTAAAGGCAGGATTCTTGGAAGTGTGGAGGAACAGAGGGATCTTGGGGTCCACGTACATAGATCCCTCAAAGTTGCCACCCAGGTTGATAGGGTTGTTAAGAAGGCGTATGGTGTGTTGGCCTTCATTAACAGGAGGATTGAATTTAAGAGCCGCAAGGTTTTGCTGCAGCTTTATAAATCTCTGATTCAACCACAATTGGAATATTGTGTCTAGTTCTGGTCGCCTCATTATAGGAAGGATGGTAGATGCTTTGGAGAGGCGACAGAGGAGGTTTACCAGGATTCTGCCTGGACTGGAGGGCATGTCTTATGAAGAAAGGTTGAGGGAGCTAGGGCTTTTCTCACTGGAGCGAAGAAGGAAGAGCGGTGACTTGATAGAGTTGTACAAGGTGATGGGATGCATCGATAGAGTGGATAGCCAGAGACTTTTCCCCAGGGCGGAAATGGCTGTCACGCGAGGTCATAGTTTTAAGATGATTGGAGAAAGGTACAGGAGAGATGTCAGAGGTAGGTTCTTTACACAGAGTGGTGGGTGTGTGGAATGCACTGCCAGCGGAGGTGGTGGAGTCAGAGTCACTAGAGACATTTAAGCGACTCTTGGACAGGCACATGAACAGCAGTAAATTGAAGGGATGTAGGGTAGGTTGATCTTAGATTAGGATAAATGATGGGCCTGTACTGTGCTGTACTGTTCTATGTTCTATGTTCTAAAATAAAGTTATCACAGGTAGCAAAATGGATATCCTTACACAAGAGCGTTTTTTACAGAATAGACCTATTGGTAAAGCTCCATCATGTCACCATTCGAACACATCAAAAAACATAATGCAAGGGAAATAGAAAAAAAATGTTTGAAAATATCACAGGTGGGATTCTCCATTGGCTGATGCTGGAATCGGAAAACGCATTTTGCCGGAGCATCGGCTTAATTGCGGAATCATGGCAGGCGCTGGTTTCAGACCAAATTGCAATTCTCCCGTGCCTCAACAGCGGCATCAATGTGTTCCAATCAGCCAGTATAGTAAATGCCATCGGCATACCATTAGCGGCCTGCCCTGGTGTTCTCCAGGAATCCCCAATTCTCTGCCTCCACTGAGGCGATTCCCGACAGCGAGGTTCACTTGTGCTTTTAAAAATCATGAAGCAGGTGATGTGGCTGATGAGGGAGAGAGAAGTGTGACCGTGGGCTGCCGTTCCTGATACTTGCCCGGCAGTCCGGGGAGGGAGGGCCTGCCAGGGCTGGGGGACGGGGAGGGGGAGGGGGGGGTGGCAGTGGTGAAGGGTCGTGGCATCAGGGAGATCCCTCATGGGACTGGTGCAGTGCCCATGCACGGATCGCCATTGCAGCAGTCTGCAAGGCAGCCATCTTGCTGTGCACCCCACTGACTACCCACCCTGGCCCATGATTCTGCAGAGTGACACCAGCCGTATGGGTTCCCTCACATCACCACTCCTACACTCCCCCCCACCCCCACCACCCCCACATTGCACCATTTGCCATACCAGCCCCCCCCTCCCCCCCACCCAACCAGCTGACACCCTCCGGCAGGGCATCATGGGGCCCATCCAAGTGCAACACTCACAGTAGCCCTAACAGGGGGAGCCACGGAGTGTACGTCTGGCACGGCAGCACCAGCTGATGGTATGGTATCCCTGGCAATAGGGACAGGCGGCAGGGCTAGAGGTCCCCATGGTGCCAGGCACCAACAGGGCCCAGGTGTGGAGAGGAGGGCGGGAGGGGTACATGTGGGGCTAGAGTTCAGAGTGTCAACCAAGGCAGCCATGTAGCCTGTTGGACCTGGTTGGGCACGGGGACACGCACCCTGTTCACATATTTCAGCCTTTCACACCCTGCAGGTAATGGATATTGGAATTCAACCAATAATTGTGGCCTTCCTCCTAGTCGGTGCAGCCCTGGGGGTGCACTGAGATGGTAGGAGCTGGAGCTGCTCAAGGAGCAGGAATCTGCAGCAGCGGAGCATGCAGCATTGGAGCACGCTCAAGAGGAACAGGAGGTAGCAGCTGGGGATGGAGAGCCTGTCTGCCAATAGGCCGAGGAGGAGGAGATTCAAAGGAGGTGAAACATGAGGCCTCGTGTGCACCGGCAGCTCCTGAGGATCTGCTGGACCGGGCATGCCGTCAAAGACTCCGGCTGAGCAGGGGGACAGTGTGACATATCTGCCAGATCATGCCGTACCTGGCACCGTGCAGGGAATAGGGGAGGACACCCGCTCCTAGTGGTCATCAAGGTGGCAGTCGCCCTGAATGTTTAAGCCGTTAGAGTACCTCGTGGGGACCTGTCGAGGTTCTCACCAAGCTCAGTGCACAGGTGCATTCGCACCATCACGGAGGCCCTAAATGTCTGGTCGGCACAATGCATCCACTTCAACATGGACCAAGCCCCCAAGGCTGCCCGGGCAGCGGGATTCACCTCCATCGCCAAAATGCACAGGGTCCAGGGGTGATTGATCGGTGGCATGTCGTTCCACAGGCAGCTACAGATGGCAGACCACTCTACACAAACCAAAAGGGGTTCCACCCAATGGTATGTGACCATCGGATGCACATTATGCATGTCTGCCCCAATACCCAGGCAGTGTGGACGACTCCTTCATCCTGGCGTACTCGACGATTCCGGGCCTCTTCGCGATTCGCTCCCAGCTGGGGAAAGTTACTTCTCGGCGACAGGGATATCCGCTCCGGTCGAGTCTGTTGACGCCTATCCGGAGGCCACAGACCAACGCGGAGACCCACTATAGCGAAGCCCATGCAGCGACCAGGGGTGTGATCGAGCGCTGCTTCGGTATCCTGAAGGTGCGGCTCAGGTGCCTGGACCGCCCTGGAGGGGCCCTTCAGTATGACGCTGGGAGGGTCGCCTGCTTTGTGAGGCGGCCTGCTGTGACCTCCACAACATTGCGCAGCACTTAACAACGTTCACCTGGGTGATCCCTGCATGCGAGCTGGCCATTCGGTCACATGATGCCATTGAGTCCCTAGCGTGGCAGAGGTGGGGAAGGTTCGGGGTGGGACACCGGAGCAAGAATCGCTGGCTGAACTGCAGTCCTTGAGCCGAACCCACCCAGAACGTCCATCAATTCCGCTCCCCTCCCCCATCCCTGCCCCCTCGCTGGCCAGCCCAGACCAGCCCACCCCTCATAACCTTCTGACAGAGCACGGAGGCAGGTTGTAACATTGTGCTCGGGCGGGCAGCACGGCGGCACAATGGTTAGCACTGCTGCCTCCAGCGCCGAGGACCAGGGTTTCGATCACGGCCCTGGGTCACTGTCCGGTGGAGTTTGCACTTCTCCCCGTGTCTGCGTGGGTCTCATCCCCACAACCCAAAACAATCTGTAATGTAGGTGAATTGGCCACTCTAGATTGCTCTTAAATTGGAAAAAAAGAATTAGGTACTCTAAATTAAATAAAAACATTGTGCACAGGTGTTTAATGTGGATAAATATATACAAATCTGTGCCCGAGTCCCATCAGTAAACTGTACCCTGCGCCCATAACCAACTTAATTGGTGTCTGCCTTTCTGGCCTTACAGGCCTAACGCTACGTCTAGGTGGGTCCCCAGATGCTACATCAGTTATAGAGGCGGCCTCCTGTGATTTCCACCCTGCGACCTGTCCCCTTTGGTGGCTGTCTTCTGGGGTGACCAATCCTGGCTTGGCCCGGCTGCTGCTCAGGTGTGCCGGGTGGTGTGGTGTCGCACTGCCAGTTCTGGAGGCCCACAGCCTTCTCGACCAGGGTCTGCATTCCCACAGTCATGCAGCACAGGGAGTGGGCCAACTTCGTCTTGGACTGCGCCACATCATGCTGCGACTGTGCCATGTCCCACTGGGACTGAGCCACCTAACTCTGTGTCCCTGCCATGTCGGTCACCACCTGGGAAATGCCACCAATGCTCTCAGCCATGGCCTGCTGTGACTGGGCCACGTTCAGTAGCGCTGCTGCAATGTCCAGGTGGCTCAGGCACATGAGTGCCTGTGAGAGGGCAGCCCTGTCCTGGGCCTCGGCCACTGCCTGCACAGATTGCCCCAGGCCTTAGACATACTGATCCATGGCCGAAAACCTCTCCCCCAGGGCCTCCACCACGAAAGTCACCCATGCGGTGTTAACCTGAGTGGCATGCACGACCGGCATCGCCTCTTGCTCCCGCCTGCAGGTGGACTCCTCCACCTGTGTCTGAAGGTGCTGGATGTTCGCCGACAAACCTTCATTTAGTCCCCAGCTCTGTGACTGCATTTCCACGATCGATGGGACTGTCCATTCCAGAAACCCAAAATGCATCCGGACGGCATTTAGTCCCTGGGGTCGGCCTGCCCGACGACCGTCTGCCGCTTTGTGAGTTCCTACTTCTACCTGATGCACTGCAGTATTTGTGTGGTGCATACCAGGATGTGCCTCTTCACTGAGTTGACTGTCTCTGAGATGGTGGAGGGTGTTAGAGTCAGGTGTGATGGGAAATCTGTGTCATCCTTGGATTCGATTTGCGGAGTGTCCTGGGTCTCTGATATATGGCTCCTGGCTGTGTTGGTATCCTCGTCACAGCTTGGCACCCGGGGTTCCAGTTGTAGCTGTGGCCTCAGGCAGGAGGGGGCACCAGCAGGACCCGCCCCAACACCAGCAATTCCTGCAAGAAATAAGACAAGGCGATTAGACCACGGGCCGTGGGAGGGTGGGGTATAGTGAGGGTATGTGGAGCAGGAGTGAAGGGGTGGTGTGAGGGTGGTGTGGAGTTGAGGGTGGTATGGGGGGGTGAGGGTGGTTTCGGGCTGAGGGTAGTGTGAAGGTGAATATGGGGAGGTGACACATGTGCCACGGGGAACCGCAACACAGCAGGGTCTAACTTCCTCACCCGAGGCAATCTCCATCCAAGCGATTGTCCTTTCCTCAGGCCCGCCAACCACTTACAGGGCCTCTTCCACTCTTCTCCCACCTTTGGCCGTCATGGGCGGCCTTCTCCTGGAGGGGAGAAAGAGAGAACACACAGTGTTAGACAGTCCGACACGTGCAGCCCAGAGGCAGGGTAGATGGTGGCTTCAGTGGACAGGGCACCCGGCCATTGCAGCTGGTATGGGTGAAGGAATGTGATGCAAGGTGCATGTTCGGCAGCCATTCTGGTGGGGTTGGGGGGAGGTCGGTTACAGGTGTGTGTGGGACGAGGGTTGGTGCCAAGGGTACAGTGCTGTCTACTCACCCTGGCCACATTGAGAAGGTTGCGCAGTTCTTTCAGCATTGCTGGCTGGTCTGGATGGTGTTGCTCGTGGCACTTACTGCCTCTGCCCCCTTCCCGGGCCGGGATACTGGGGCAGATATTTAGAGAGGCTAGGACTGATTAGGGATATTCAGCATGGCTTTGTGAGTGGAAAATCATGTCTCACGAATTTGATTGTTTTCTGAAGTAACCAAGAAGATAGACGAGGACAGTGCAGTCGACATTATCTACATGGTCTTTAGCAAGGCCTTTGACAAGTTACCGCATGGCAGGTTGTTGCATGAGGCTAAATCTCACGGGATCCAGGGTGAGGTAGCCAATTGGATACAAAAGTGGCTTGGTGACAGAAGACAAAGGTTGTAGAAGGTTGTTTTTCAAACTGGAGGTCTGTGGCCAGCGGTGTGCCTCAGGGATCAGTGCTGGGTCCACTGTTATTTGTTATTTATATTCATGATTTGGATGAGAATTTAGGAGGCATGGTTAGTAAGTTTTCAGATGACACCAAGATTGGTGGTATAGTGGACAGTGAATAAGGTTACCTTGGGTTGCAACGGGATCTTCATCAATTGGGCCAGTGGGCCGATGAATGGTAGATGGAGTTTGATATAGATAAATGTGAGGTGATGCATTTTGGTAGATCGAATTGGGGCAGGACCTACTCAGTTAATGGCAGGGAGTTGGGAGAGTTATAGAACAAAGAGATCGAGGGGTACAGGTTCATAGCTCCTTGAAAGTGGAGTCACATGTGGACAGGGTGGTGAAGAAGGCATTCAGCACGCTTGGTTTCATTGGGTGGGGCCAGCGTCAATCCCGCCCCCACCGTGGTCCGAATTCTCCGCCACCCGGGAATTGGCAGGGGTGGGAATCGCGCCGCGCCAGTCGGTGGGCCCCCCGCGGCGATTCTCCGGCCCCTAAAAGTGCAGAGAATTCCGCACCTTTGGGGAGGCCCGACGCCAGAGTGGTTGACGCCACTCCAATACACCGGGACCCCCCGCCCCTCCAGGTAGGGGAGACTCCCGGCCATTGGTCAGGACTTTGAATACAAGGGCAGAACAGTGGTGCAGTGGTAACACTGCAGTCTTCCGGCGCTGAGGTCCTAGGTTCAATGCCGGCTCTGGGTCACTGTCCGTGTGCAGTTTGTACATTCTCCCCGTGTTTGCGTGGGTTTCTCCCCCCACAACCCAAAGATGCGCAAGGTAGGTGGATTGAACATGCTAAATTACCCCTTAATTGGAAAAAATGAATTGCGTACTCCAAATTTAAAAAGAAAACAAAATAAATTTGAATACGGGAGTTGTGATGTCTTGTTGAGACATTAGTAAGGCCACACTTGGAATACTGTGTACAGTTATAGAACATAGAACATTACAGCACAGAACAGGCCCTTCGGCCCTCAATGTTGTGCCGAGCCATGATCACCCTACTCAAACCCACGTATCCACCCTATATCCGTAACCCAACAACCTCCCCCTTAACCTTACTTTTATTAGGACACTACGGGCAATTTAGCATGGCCAATCCACCTAACCCGCACATCTTTGGACTGTGGGAGGAAACCGGAGCACCCGGAGGAAACCCACGCACACAGGGGGAGGACGTGCAGACTCCACACAGACAGTGACCCAGCCGGGAATCGAACCTGGGACCCTGGAGCTGTGAAGCATTTATGCTAACCACCATGCTACCCTGCTGCCCCTATTATGGTCAGCCTATTAGAGAAAGGCTATTATTATATAAGGAGTGCAGAAAAGATTTACTAGGATGCTACCTGGATTGATTGCTTGAGTTATAAGGAGACTGGATAGGCTAGGACTTTTTTCCTTGGCGCACAGGAGGTTTTGGGGTGATCTTATAGAGGTCGACAAAATAATGAGGGACATAGATAAGGCAGATAGTCAACATCTTTTCCCCAAGGTAGGGGAGTCTAAAACTAGAGGCCAATAGGTTTACGGTGAGAGGGGAGTGATACAAAAGGGTCCAGAGGGACAATTGTTTCACACAAAAGCTGGTGAGTGTCTGGAATGAGCGGCCAGAGGCAGTAGTAGAGATGGGTACAATTCTGTCTTTCAAAAAGCTTTTAGGGAGTATGGGTAAGATGGGTATAGAGGGATATGGGCCAAATGTGGGCAACTGGGACAAGCTTAGTGGTAAAAACTGAGCGGCATGGACAAATTGGGCTGAAGGGCCTGTTTCCATACTGTAAACCTCTATGATGCAATTGATGTGTTGGCTAGTGTAGGCTTGAGAGATGAACAGACACTTCCAACACTGATGAAGGTTCAACTCAATTTTATTAACTACTTCTAACTAACTAACACACGAGGACTGTGGGTCTAAATAATGCTAACTTGAATCAGAGACCTAAGCCTTGTCCGAACCAGTTGATTCTCTCAGCACGTGTTGTGAGTCCGTGCTGGGCTGAATAAGTTCCTGTTACACTCAGAGGCAGCCCCCAGAATGAGCGGGAAACGTGGCGCCCTCTGCCTTTATAGTGTGTGTATTCGAACTGGTGATTGTACATGTCGATTGGTCCCTGTGTATCAGTGTGTGTCTGCACCATGATATATGGTATATATTATGACAGGATGACAGGATGTAGTGGGCTTTTGGATTTCAGGTGGCAAGTTAATGCGAGGGGTCCAGTTTGGAAGTTGCTTCTGGGATACCAAGCTGGCCAGACAGGGTTAATTTAGTTCGAAAGAAGTATCTCTCTTCCCAAAGCCTGTCTCAAGATAAGCAAGTAAATCCTGATGACAATTGTCCGCGACTGGTATTTTAATATATATGGATTTGCTAACTGAAATATATATAGAGAGAGAGAGAGGGAGTAAGTAAAAGGTTGTAACTTTGTATTATCACTATTCCTTTGTTGCTTTTGTATTTATGGGCTACACGGTAGCACAGTGTATAGCACTACTGCTTCACAGCACCAGAGACACGGGTTCAATTCCTGACTTGGGTCACTGTCTGCGCAGAGTCTGGACATTCTCCCTGTGTCTGTGAGGATTTCCTCCGGGTGCTCCCGTTTCCTCTCACAAAGTCCCGTAAGGCGTGCTTGTTCGATGAATTGGACATTCTGAATTCTCCCTTTGTGTACCCGAACAAGCGCCGGAGTGTGGTGACTGGGGGATTTTCACAGTAACTTCATAGCAGTGTTAATGTAAGCCTCCTTGTGACACTAATAAAGATCATTATTCTTATTATTAATTCTGTGTTTAAATTAAAGTTTGTTTCACCATAAGACCTTTCTGCTGGTCAGTGTTATCATTCCTGTAGTAACATTTCTTCATAGTTTTGCCAAATGCAAATTATGGGATCTTCACAAAAGATTGGGTTCTGATCGGAACCCATAACAGAAGTTTGAGATAACCCGTACGCAGAGGATTTAGAATGTGTGAAACCCACTGCTCAGGAAGATTCATTGGCAAATTATGGGAATCAGCTGGATGATTCATAAAATTCATCTTTTAAAGACCTGTAACCCTTTTGTAATAGTCGAGTATCTTCTGCCCAAACCTTTTATTTTTTTCATTAAAAATTATTTTTGAAAGTGACCATTTATCATCTAATCAGTCATTTGGATAATAGTTCCATTTCTAAATGAGTTGACAGATCAAAAGCTGGGCACTGGACCAAGGGAAAATAATTAACTAATGACGAATGTGCGTTTATTGAAAATACATTTAAGCTGTTCCTTCAAGCTTGTAATGCAGGATTGAATGACATTTAGCAACAATAATAAGAAAGCATTCTTTCAAAATCTCAAAGAATCATAGGTAATGTTTTACCTCCCTTGATTAAGAAACAATTCAAACTTTTCAGTGGAATGCACAGAATGCACCACTAAATATGATCATTAAAAATCAAATATTATGATTTTGATCACCTAGGAAGATCCGCTATAAGCTATTATTAGGCAAGGTATTGCAACCTATATTCTGTCCGTCAGCTCGGAGGCATTGAGCTACCATCCACTCTACCATCTGTACAGATTACCCTTTATGACTTGAATAGATGGTACGTACAGTCAGCAATGACTCAACATCTGAACTGGTGGTAAATTTTCTCCAGGACTTAAAATAATCCACAGCTGAGATATTAGATTATCTGTTCTGTCCACATATATTGGGCGCGATTCTCCGCTCCCCACGTGGCGTGGGAGAATCGCGGGAGGGCCCCCCGACAAAATTCACGCCCCCCCCTCGCACCCCCCACGATTCTCCCCCCCCCCACCCACTTGGAAGAATCACCGCTCGCCGTTTTTCACGGCGAACGCCGATTCTCCGACCCGGATGGGCTGAGCGGCCTGCCGTCCGTGGCCGTTTCATGACGGCGGCAAACACACCTGGTCGCTGCCATTGTTAAACGGGAGTGAGAAGCCCGTTTGGGGCTTGTAGGTGGCCTCGCAAGGAAAGAGCACCACGACTGTGCTCGGGAGGGGACAGGCCCGCGATCGGTGCCCATCAATCATCGGGCCGGCGTCCAAATCGGACGTACTATTTCCCCTCCGCCGCCCCGCAAGATCAAGCCGCTACGTCTTGCGGGGCGGCTGAGGGGAAAGACGGCCACCGCGCATGCGCGGGTTCGTGCCGTCAGCGTCATGACGTCAGCCACGCATGCGCGGTTGGAGCCAGCCAACCTGCGCATGCGCGGCTGACATCATTAGACACGCCGGCCGTGTCATTCTCGGCGCAACGCCCACGCGGCCGAGATTTATGGAGCGCCGCTCCTAGCCCCGCCGGGAGGGGAGAATAGGGGGTGAGGCGCGGCCTCCAATGCCGTCTTGAAACTCGGCCGAGTTCACGACGGCCCTCCCGATTTTTCCCGGGAGCGGAGAATTCCACCCATTAACTCTCTTGCTTTGCTGTTCCAGCATATTCGATTTCTGATGTAGGTGATGAAGATAGGGTAGTGGATGTTGCCTACATGGACTTCAGTAAGGCCTTTCACAAGGTCCCTCATCGCAGACTGGTACAGAAGGTGAAGTCACACGGGATCAGAGGTGAGCTGGCAAGATGGATACAGAACTGACTCGGTCACAAAAGACAGAGGATAGAAGTGGAAGAGTGCATTTCTGAATGGAGGGCTGTGATTCATGGTGTTCCACACAAATCAGTGCTGGGATCTTTGGTGTTTGTAGTATATGTAAATGATTTAGAGGAAAATGTAACTGGTCAATTTGTAAGTTTGCGGACGACAGAAATGTCGGGGGAATTACGGATAGTAATGAGGACTGTCAGAGGATACAACAGTATATACATCGGTTGAAGATTTGGTCGAGAAATGGAATGGAGTTTAATCTGGAAAAATGGGATGTAATGCATTTTGGAAGCTCTAATACAGGTGGGATAGATACAGTAAATGGCAGAACCCTTGAGAGTATTGACAGGCAGAGGGATCTGGGTATACAGGTACACAGGTCACTGAAAGTGGTAATGCAGGTGAAGAAGGTAGTCAAGAAGGCATACGGCATGCCTGCCTGTGCGGCCGGGACGTTGAGTATAAAAATTGGCAAGTCATGCTGCAGCTGTATAGAACATTAGTTAAGTCACATTTGGAAGGTAGTGTTCACCACCAGAAGAATATAGAGGCTTTGGAGAGGGTACAGAAGAGGTTTACCAGCATGTTGCCTGGTATGAAGGCATTAGCTTTGAGGAGAGGTTGGATAAACTCAGATTGTTCTCACTGGAATGACAGAGGTTGAGGGGCGACCTGATAGAATCATAGAATTTACAGTGCAGAAGTAGGCCATTCGGCCCATCGGGTCTGTACTGGCCCTTAGGAAAGAGAACCCTGCTTAAGCCCACGCCTCCACCCTTTCCCTGTAATCCCCTAACCCTACCTAACCTTTTTTGGACACTGAGGGCAATTTATCATCACCAATCCCCCTAATCTGCACATCTTTGGACTGTGGGAGGAAACCGGAGCACCCGGAGGAAACCCACGCACACACGGGTAGAACGTGCAGACTCTGCACAGACAGTGACCCATACCAGGAATCAAACCTGAGACCCTGGAGCTGTGAACCAACTGTGCTAACCACTGTGCTAGTGCTGCCCTACAAAGTCTACAGAATTTGAAGTCTACAAAATTTATGAGGGGCATGGACAAAGTGGATAGTCAGAAGCTTTTTCCCAGGGTGGAAGAGTCAATTGCTAGGGGACGTAGGTTTAAGGTGCGAGGGGCAATGTTTAGAGGAGATCTGCGAGGGAAGGTTTTCTCTCAGAGGGTAATGGGTGCCTAGAACTCACTGCCGGAGGAGATGGTGGAAGCAGGTACGATAGTGATGTTTAAGGAGCGTCTTTACAAATACATGAATAGGATGGGAATAGATGGATATGGACCCAGAAGTGTTGAAGATTTAGGTTAGACGGGCAGCATGGTTGGCGTAGGCTTGGAAGGTTGAAGGGCCTGTTCTTGTGCTATACATTTCTTTGTTCATTGTTTTTTTGATTGCCATCACTGGCAGTATATCCAAAGGCCAGAAAAATTACCAAAGAAAGGAACTTGGCACAATTTGGGAATTTCTGAGTTTAAAAAAATTCTTTATTAAGATGTGGGCATCGCTGGCTAGGGCAGTATTTATTGCCCGTCCCCCTTACTGGCCCTCGTGAAAGTGGTGGTGAGTTGCTTTGTGAATCGCTGCTGTCCGTGTGGTGTAGATGCATCCACAGTGCTGTTAGGGAGGCAGTTCCAGGATTTTGACTGAGCGGCAGTGAAGGAATGGTGGGCGATACATTTCCAAGACAGGATATTGAGTGGCTTATAGGGGAACTGCCAGGTTTTGGTGTTTCCATGTATCCTCTGCATTCGCACTTTGTACGTGCTAGTGGTTGTAAGTTTGGAAGATGCTGCCTAATGATCTTTGGTGAATTCCTGCAGAGCATCTTGTGCTCTCACCGTGCGTTGGTTGTGGAAGGGGTGAATGTTTGTGTGTGACAATCAAGCAGGTGGCTTTGCCCTGGATGGTATCAAGCTTCTTGAGTGTTTTTGGAGGCAAGTGCTGAGTATTCTACCGCACTCCTGACTTGTACCTTGTGGATTGTGGACAGACTTTGGGGACTCTTGAAGCGAGTTACTCAAAGCCGGATTCCTAGACTCTGACCTGCTCCTCTCACTGCAGTATTTATATGGCTAGTCCTGTTCAGTTTCTTGTCAATGGTTAACCACCAGGATGTTGATATTTCAAGCCAGCTCATTTTTGTCAAACAATCCCATGTTTTTTCAAAACCTCTTTGGGAGTAAACATGCTAGCTGTTGACATATTTTGCATTGAAGTCCACCATCTTACTGGTTATCCTTCGATCAATCATGAAACTGATGCAAGCATTGTTTTGTTTTTCTCCTCAAAATGAAGTAGGTGAACCAAAAACTTGATTTAGAAGACGTATATCGTCACCACTGAGATAGTCCATTCTGTTTCAGGGGCCCACCTTTTCTGTTATACGTTTCTTTCAGTCGAATCCGATGTGAGGTAAAGGGCCTTGACATGGCTGCTTGCATACCCGACAACAAATTCATCAATGGCCATCTGGTTTCTTTGCAGGCATGACCATTTTGTGCTATGTGTGCTGGTAAGCAACAAGACAGTTCGGCTATCCAGTGCAGACCTGGGTCTACATGAGCTTACACCTTCCAACTATTGATTGACTGATATTGATTGTCACATGTACCAAGTACAGTGAAAAGTATTTTTCTGTGGCCAAGGGAACGTAAACTGTAAGTACATAGTAGACAAAAGAATAATCGACAGATTACATTGGCAAATGGTACATCAACAAATAGTGATTGGTTACAGTGCGGAACAAAGGCCAAACAAGGGCAACAAAGGGCGTCGTGAATAGTGTTCTTACAGGGAACAGATCAGTCCAAGGGAGAGTCGTTGAGGAGTTGTGGGGAAGAAACTGTTCCTATGTCTGGATGTGTGGGTCTTCAGACTTCTGTATCTTCTGATGGAAGGGTCTAGAAGAAGGCAAAGCCTGGGTGGGAGGGGTCTCTGACAATTCTGTTTGCCTTCCTGAGCAGCGGGAGGTGTAGACAGAATCAATGGGAGAATGGCAAGCTTGTGTGATGCGTTGGGCTGGGTTCACCACACTCTGTGGTTTCTTGGGCCGAGCAGTTGCCATACCAAGTTGTAATGCAGCCGGATAGGATTCTCTCTATGACACATGTGTAGAGGATTGTGAGAGTCGATGCAGACATGCTGAATTACTTTAGCATCCGTGGGAAGTAGAGACGTTGTTGGGCTTCCTTGACTGTTGCATCAACGTTAGTGGACCAGGACGGACTGTTGGTGATGGTGACCCCCAAGATCTTAAAGCTATCAACCATCTCCACTTCGGAGCCATTGACGTAGATGTGGGGGTTGTTGTACTACACTTCCTGAAGTCGATGATCGGTTCCTTGGTCTTTCTAACATTTAATGAGAGGTTGTTTTTGGTACACCATGCAACCAAGTGATCTATCTCCCTTCTGTAGTCTGATTTGTATTTGGGGCTGGAAACTCAAAAAGCATTTTCATTCCCTTCGCTAAATCTGGGACAGTGATGCTGATTGCAGTGTTCCAACTGCTGAGATCAGAATTACTGTTCAATTTAGAATCTGTTTAACTCCTTACCACAGCAAACCTATGCCTAGATACATCATTAACCAGAGCATCACTGTGCTGTTGAAAAGTGCAATTTTGCCACTGGTGGGAATGGCAAGGGTATGTATTCAATTCCACCGACATTTCCTTCTCTTCAAGAAGGGTGCGTGAAAAGCCTCTAATGCCATCGCACATGACAATCGAACTATTCTCCAGCAGTTCAGCAGCACAAAATGATGGTAATGGGTGGCGCAGTGGTTAGCACTGCTGCCTCACATCACCAAGGTCCCAAGTTCGATCCCGGCTCTGGGTCACTGTCCGTGTTGAGTTTACAAATTCGCTCTGCGTTTACATGGATTTTGCCCCATATAACCCAAAGAAGTGCAGGGCAGGAGCAATAGCCAGGCTAAATTGCCCCTTATTTGGAAAAAATGAATTGGGTACTCGAAACTTAAAAAAAAAAATGATGGTAAGACTTTTAGTTTCTGTATCTGTCAAATTTGGTGAGATGCTGGGGTTGGTCAATGTTAATGATGGCCCCTGATCTGCAATGGAGAATGAAGAAGGGTGATTTTTATTTGATGCTTCTGTTTTATTTACAAACATAACTCACTAAAAATGAAAAAAAAAAGTCACTTCAATCTTGCTTTCAAATGTAGTGGAACTAAAAATACAAATTAAATGTTATGCTCTGTTCTGGGACAATAGTGCTTCCGAGGACTGCATCATGGAAAAAGGAGTATTTGAAGTTTGTGATACTATATCAAAGGGGAGTGGTTTGGCGCTACTTACTCTTGTCCTTCAAAAATAACATTGGCTTCAATATTACCAACTTAATATATTTTTAGTGAGATTTATTCTCACTGCAATCAACATTTACAACAAATGACGACTCAGGGACAGAAATGATAGCCATAATAACTTCGACATTCCTTTATTATTTTGGAACTAAGTAACAGAACTTAATTCATTTGAATTATCATGTTTTTCAATACATTGTTGAATAATGTATGTTTTGCATTATGCACTGCAAAGCATATTTAAATTGTATGATAAGTTATTTCCATTTCCCAATATCTCATTTTCATTGTCTATTTTTCAAAGGAAAGTTTGATAATATAGCTTGTTTCATTTGAACATTTTTATTGATGCATGAGTGCAGGATAACATAAATTAATAATATCTTGCTTTAAGCTCCTTATAAAATAATAATCTGTTCTCAGCTTGTATCCTTTTCTGTGTCCTTGAGCTCAATAAATGCACAAAACATTATCTGGGCGTTTTTAATATCAAATCTAATAAAAAGGATTGTGAAACAGTTCTGCACAAAATCAAAAATGCAAGGCTAGAGTTTTATTTTTAAGTTTGCTTGTCATCATAACATAGGCCCGTAAACCTCCTCAGGGTGGCAATATCTGTCGGATTGTCACTCTAGTCGGATTTACCCATGCTGAGGTGACAAAGCTCCTGTCCCACCCAACCTTCCTCACTCTGGTTGGGTTGAGACAGGAGCAGCAAAGCGTGCCTCGGCTGTATCGGAGTGAAGTAACTGGGGCTCACTAACTGCTGTAAAGGAGATTTTTAAAGAAGGCAGCATAGTAGCGCAGTGGTTAGCACTGCTGCCTCACGGCGCCGAGGTCCCAGGTTCGATGCCCGCTCTGGGTCACTGTCCGTGCGGAGTTTGCACATTCTCCCCGTGTTTGCGTGGGTTTCGCCCCCACAACCCAAAGATGTGCAGGGTAGGTAGATTGGCCACGCTAAATTGCCCCTTAATTGGAAAATAATGAATTGGATACTTTAAATTTTTTTTTTTAAATTAAATGGTTCAGAGATTAACGTGGGGGTCAGGAGGGAGGATTGGGTTGGACTGCAGTGAAGCCAGATCAGAGTGGGAGTAGGTCTAACCGGAGAGGGTTATGGGGGTCTGACTGAGGGGGTGGGCTGGGGTAGGGGGGCTGGGGGAGGTGTTGGACCAGAGAGGGGTCAGGCCAGAGGAAGTGAGAACTTCTGGGCAATTGCCGGGTAAACCCTTACTTGGGAACTTCCGAGAGGGATTCCCCAGCACCTCATTGGGGTACCTCTGAACCATGATGCTGGGGAACCAGGAAGTTATATAATCTTCTATATCCCTATTCTCTTGGTCTCCTACATTTTTAAATGTTTACCAAAAATATTGTTTTAACTGTGTAGTGATGGTGGTGGCACTGTGGTTAGCATTGCTGCCTCACAATTCCAGGGTCCTGGGTTCAATTGCAGCCTCAGGTGACTGGCTGTGTGGAGTTTGCATTTTCTTCCCGTGCCTGCATGGGTTTCCTCCGGGTGCTTATGTTTCCTCCCACAGTCCAAAGATGTGCAGGTTAGGTGGATTGGCCATGTTAAATTGCCCCTTAGTGTCAAAAAGGTTAGGTGGGATTACTGGGTTACGGGCACAGGGTGGAGGTGTGGGCGGAAGTAGGGTGCTCTTTCCAAGGGCTGGTGCAGACTCGATGGACCGAATGATTTCCTTCTGCACTGTAGGGATTCTACTCTATTCTATTCTAAGGTTAGGGGAAGATCGGAATTCGGTTGGGACCTGACGCTCATGTCCAAAGTTAAGTGGCATCAGGGTCAGTTGAAGTAGCTGCAGCTCAATGTAGAGCATGGTTTAGGAAAACCAAGAGGCCCAATGAGCCTGCTGGAAGCTCTTCGAACTTTGTGCAGGTCATTCAGTATTATGAAATAGCAGACTTGTCTGCCTGTGACTGGGTGCATGGTTCTGAGCATTCTTGCAATCATACACATGCAGAGTTTTAACGCGGACAGTGCTGTGATCGTCTATTTAAATAATGGTCGGAGGAACAGTAGACAGCAGGTCTCATGTTTACTGCAAACCGTTAGCTCTTCTTTCAAAGCACATAATGTTTGTTTAATATTATTAAAAGTTAACATTGATCAATGGGTAGCACTAATCAGCTTTATTTCAAGAATCTGTTGGTTACGTAGTCGTCCCCAGAACTAGTCTGCTGACTGCATATCAAACTCTGCATGTTGTTTTAACAAACCCAAGTTAACTGTTATTGGAGATTATAAAGTAACAGTGGGTAACCTTGAGACACAGATTAATGCGGGCCTTTTTTTATTAATTTAATTACTAATGTGGATGTGTTCTGTGTGTTAATGTTGAGAAAGAAATGCATTGAAATGGTAACAAGAACGATGGAAAGAGGACATAGATTCACAATCTGCCCTGATATTGTAGCTCTGACTTACAAAATGGTAATGGAAGTTGTGCAGAAGAAGAAAGTGTGTTGCTTGTTAAGCCCAACCATGAGAAACCTATGCAAACTTAAGCATCATGTTTCAGCTAAACCATTTCTTCACGTTACTTCATCAGTTCAGACCCTCCCAAGCTTGTGCCTCGCAACTGATAGCGAAGTAAAGGTTGCTCAAACTCGGAAGTAGAGGAATTCCCTCTATTTCCACCATTCTCTCCTCCTTTAAGATGTTCCTTAAAATCTCTCTCTTCGGCTAAGGATTTCAGTCATCCATCCTGATGGGCAGAATGGGCATATTAAGGAAATAAAGTTGTAGGATTATAGGGATAGATAGGAATGGGACTGACTAGATTGCTCGACAAGAGCTGGCATAACCTCAATGGGCTAAATGGCCTTCTTCTCCACCTAATGATTCTATGGGTGCAATTCAGCGGAAATAATTCAAAGTCCACTTTTAGGCACATTTGGCGGGGTGTTTCCCGGCAACTGCAGTGCCGTGGTTCATCCTGCTATTAACTGCCACTTTGCCAGTTTATTGAGGGCACACTTTAGTCAAATAGCTTGCCAGCAGGAATAGCTCCTTGCGGATCGGCACACCATTTTGACCACCAGCCCCAGTCTTTGCAGCCTCCCCCCCCCTTTCAGCGCTCCATCCCCGGTTTATTGACCGCCCACTTTCTTCCCCCCCCCATCCTTATCGAGGCCCCTGGAAACCCCCCTCCCCCTCCCTCTAATGATGTGGAGATGCCAGCGTTGGACTGGGGTGAGCACAGTAAGAAGTCTTACAACACCAGGTTAAAGTACAACAGGTTTGTTTTGAATCACTAGCTTTTGGAGCACAGCTCCTTCCTCAGGTGAATGATGAGGTGGGTTCCAGAAACATATATATAGACAAAGTCAAAGATGCAAGACGATACTTTGAATGCGAGTCTTTGCAGGTAATTAAGTTTTTACAAGTCCAGATGGAACAATTGGAGAGAGGGATAATCACAGGTTAAAGAGGTGTGAATTGTCTCAAGCCAGGTCAGTTAGTAAGATTTCACAAGCCCAGGCCATATGGTGTGGGGTGAATGTAATGCAACATGAATCCAAGGTCCCAGTTGAGGCCGTACTCATGTGTGGCCCTCTAATGGGAGAGGCCCCTCCAGGCCAACCTCCTAGCAGTGCCAATGTGACACCGTGGAACTGTCAGTCTGGCACCCTGGCAGTTTTCAGGGTGGCAGAGGAACTGCCAGGGTTCCAGGACCAAGGTGCCTGGGTGGCCAGGGAATGCTAGGGTACTACCCTGCCCTTTTCCCCAACCACCAGAGGTGGGTCTATAATGGCCTGCAAGACCCCCCAAGGTGCATTGTTTATGGAAACCAGTGTTAAATGGTGCGCTGTTGAGGTCTTGCAGGCATGGCTGTTGACCCCCCGGACGGCAGGTGAAAACGGAATCTGGGATCCGTCCGGCCCAAAGCCCGATTTGGGGCTCTCCTTGGATCTGCGGCAGGTGCAATGCAGTGGCTGAATCGCACCCTATGCTTCCATTATATCTCCTTATATTTGGTGCCAAAATCTTGTTTGATAACGTTGCATGGAAAAGTTTCATTTTTTTTGGCACTACAAGTTGTTGCGTCATTCAGTAAGTTCTGTATCCATAACTTCCTCTGGGAAAACGTTCTGGTAAAGCCCTCTTGTTAACTGAATCAGCAGCATTTCATATCACCTTTGTCTAATGAAGATACTATATCACTAAGTCAGTACAAGATTGTGTATTGGCAGTTGCTAATGATCACCAGCCGTGTAGCCGTGAATTCTTGGAGAAGTACATTCTCACAAGTAATAATCAATTGAAACTTGAAAAGATTTTTTCACTTATATTTCCACTTTCAATAAATCATCAGGGAAGTTCATAGTAACAGAAATAACAAAAGAGTGCTGATCTTAAAATCAATAAAACTTAAATTAATGAGGAAACAAATAAGTCATCAATTCCTTACTGAATAAGTCACTTCTTGTAAGAGTGCTTGGTACAAATGAATAAGATGTCTTCCGACTTCCACATCAATAAGTTTGTCAACATCTACTGCCCACTGGGCGCAGAATTGAAAACGGGATTAAAACTGAATTGGGAATCTCATTCTCAATTCGGAAAACTATAAATCAAGATCATCCCATTTGTGAGATATTCCTTGTTCAAGTCTGCACCTTAGAAATGCTTAATCTCTAAGCCCGATTGAAGCAATGTTGTGGAGGATGTTTATGTCGCATGGAATTAAAGCACACAGACTGAACAAAAGTTTAAAAAAGATCCTTCATTCCACCAGCAAAGATGTGCAAACTCTCAAGGGAAAGCTTAATTCCAAGGAACAAACTATTTACAGAGGATAAGCCTGGCCAATGCTTCAGTTCTCTGTCCTCTTTGTGACCTTGCCTCTGCAACTCAGTGAACTACTTGTGTTATTCTTTGCTTTGCTTGTTGCTACTGGAGTCTGATTGAGATTTTTCTTTCTTCGAACGAAGATTCTTTCTTTCTCCCTAAACCTTACTAATCCACTCCAGGACCAGTCCTAGTACCATGTGTTGTTCTCTGCTTTGCTTTAACTGGATGGCTTGCATGTGTCGTGTTGAACAAAGAACAACAAGTTTTGTTCACAAACAAAATGTTAAATTTATTTACACTACTTACTATGATTAAGTCACATTCCGAAAGTAGAAGGTTACTATATTAAACTATGCAATCTCCAACTACAGAGCTCTCGAACGCACAACTGCTCTCTCTCTCATGTCTCACCATCTTCTCTAACCTTCTCCTGTCTTACAAGGCTTAGCAGCATCCCTTATATACTTATGGGACTAACTCCCTCTAGTAGCTCTCTCTCTATACGTTTCATTAACCCTTGCATTGCCTTCATGTATGATAATGCCACACTACTGCTCCAGCTCCTGGCTGCAGCCTTGCTTCTCTCTCTGTCCACGAGGCTTCTGGATGCTCTTTCTCTTCCAACTTGCACTCCCAGCTCAGACCCAATCTCTAGATTACCTCATTCTTCGGCTTTACTCTGAGTTTCTCAAAGATATTTGCTCAGGTTCCGAAGGGAGCCCTAGGGGCAGTTGCACACTCCTGGCCCGAGCCAGCGACTTCTGCTGGCATGCACTTAGTGCCCCACAGGGAATGACCCTCAGTGGGCCCAGCCCAGCCTCTGGCTCCGAAGTCGGATGCTGGAAGTTGGACTGCCAAAGACTTGCTCACTTTTCCTGCTACATGGAATTGGCCAGTGATGCATCTCCTGAAGTGCCCTGTTAGTTAGACTTTTCCCTCCCCTTCAACCAAAAAACATTTGATGCCACAAACCTGCTGGAACACAAATGCTTAGAAGCAATTTTCATGTCAAATTGCTGGATCATTTGCAGCATGACACTGTTAGCATTACAAAAATAGCTGCAAAATGTCAATCTCATGAGTTTCAATAAAATGTTACAATTTATGCATTAGTTAGCAATTAAATTAACAGCATCAAGTAAGGGGTGCTGCTTAACAATGTGAGTTCCTTTTAATTATGTGATATAATTCATGCCGTTCAATCTGTCTGGTCTAGGAAAGAGATAGTTGAACCATGGAATTTCATACCTGCAAATAATAAATTATCCTGCAAGATATTTTAATTTTTAATTGGGTTAAATTCAGTAGGCCCTGAACATGGGTTCAGAAATCACTACACAATATTTACCTGTGGCTATTGCTTCTGATGGATGCAACATGCCAACTTCATGCTAACTTACACGATAGTCGTGGCAGCACGGTTAGCACAGCAGCCTCATGGCGCCGAGGTCCCAGGTTCGATCCCGGCTCTGGGTCACTGTCCGTGTGGAGTTTGCACATTCTCCCCATGTTTGCGTGGGATCCGCCCCCACAACCCAAAGATGTGCAGGGTAGGTGGATTGGCCACGCTAAATTGCCCCTTAATTGGAAAAAATGAATTAGGTACTCTAAATTTATAAACAAAAAATTATATGATCGTCCTGCTACAACCATCTCACAGCTTGCACTGACTGCCACGGATTCAATTATGGCAGCTTTAGAATCCAAGTTGGTGTAATAACTTGATGGAAAGATTCCAGAATGGAACTCTAGTTCAAACAACTGTAATTTTTATCTTATAAAACATGGAGGAACAGAATCACAGGACCACTAATTAGCTAGAACAACAAGAAAAAAAATTCTTAAACACAAAACAAATTACATTACAATACAATACTCCTTTACTCCCCCTTTAGCTTAACAATTACAGACAGATTTTAAGATGAACACAGATTGCAAAGTACATCTTAAGCTGAAATGGTCTCCTCAACACAAAGTCCCTTTAAACACACAGATTGGCTGTGGTGAAATCCACACACTCTGCTCTGAATCCAAGTTAACGTCTGTGGATTTCTCCTCAGGATCCCCCAGATGATTTTCGTATGCGAATTTCCAAACTCCATTCCCCAAAACACGCTTTTGAATCGTGAGTGTTCTACGTGCATGATAGCAGTGCTGGTCCCAGAGCATGACTGGACATCCTAGTGGGCTAGTACTAGCGCAATGTGGAACTATTGCAATTCCAATGCATGCTGAAGAATGATACGATGGGGTCAGAATCGGCACTGGAGAGCTTGACAAGCAGCAGCTGCATATAGGCACTCCATTCTTTGTACACCTTCATCCCAGCCAAGAAATGGTGCTGGTTGTGCTGGAGCATGCCTAACCCATTGATGGGTCGGCTGGGGCCAGAGGGTATCTAGGGGGGTAGCCTGGGGAGCGTCCATACGACCCATGGCGCTAAGTTTACAGGGGGCAGTCAGCAATATGCACAGCCAGATGGCTGCCTTGCAGGCTGCGGCAATGGTGATCCATGCCCATCCACCCCGCCCCCACGGCCTACCACCTGGTCTTCCCATCCACCCTGCTACTCCCCCCAGTCCTGGCAGGACTCCCAGCTAGTGGCACAACTGTGAACACACTATAATGATGGTTAGCACTTTTTGTACCCCCTATCTCTCCCTCAGCAGCCATGGTGCCTGTTTCCAGATTTTCAATATGGCAAGTAAACCTTGCCACCGATAATTCCTTCTGGCAGAGGCGAAGTATCGCGGGAGGTCCGAAAATTGCTGGGCCAGGCCCGTTAATAATATGCCAATGGCATGGAATGCACTCATGCTACTGTCAAGGTATCGGAGCATGGTATTCCATCGGACACCCGGAGCTGGTAACGATTTTTGGCTGACGCACAATTCTTCATCCGATCGCGTTCCTCAATTCCGGCATCGTTGGACAGAGAATTTAGACCTTCGTCTACCTCTGAAGTCTGCTGTTCCACTTAGAATCCAGTTACTGCAATTGTCTCTTTTACTCAGAACACTTTGTTTATTCTTCTTGATTTCTTCTGAACAATACCTTGGTCTCTGTTCTGTTAGCTTCAGGTGCCTTAAACCTTCTTTCTGTCCCAATTCCCTGGTTACTAGATTGTATCTTGTTCCTTAGGAAGCTTGCCTCTTTGCAATCCTTCGTCCTGTCCATGTTCTCCTGTCAGAGTTGAGAACTGTTCACTCCTTAGCATCCTGTCTCCTACCTCCCACACATTCAGCTAAAATAAAACTTTAAAGCTGTTCTACCTTCCAAGATCCTATCTGCAAAGCAACACCCACATGCTTATGCCTTTTATTTATTATTCATGCTGTAGTCCTGTCTAAGCACAGTTGAAACAGAGTTGGAACTTAACCAACCCCTGCACATATAAACACCTTTGTCCAGCATGAATCTCACTGTAGGTTTCACCCTTCCAGGCACAGAAACATTAAGCACACTTAAAATTATACCTTATTTCTAATTTTTACGAATACAAATCTAATTCCCTTAAAACTACCTTTTTTTTTCCCAACAACAGTCACATCACCCAAACACATTGCATCACACTCAATGACACACCTTACATTCTCTTTCAGGAAAATGTGGTGTTTTGGCAGGAGATAACTGATGGGAGCAGGTGGGGCTGCATGTCCTAATTCCCATGGAGGAGGTAATGCTTGACTTCATTGGGTGAGGCCATCACGGAGACTGTAATCAGCGGTGGGCAGATACCAGTGAATATGATAGAAGCTGTAAATGGGGTGAATAAACACTCTTGTCCTCTTCCCACTCCCCCCCCCCCCCCCCACCACCACCACAACTGATAAACCACAAAGCTATCCTTGTGCCTTTGTCCTATTAAGATACTCAAGAGCTACAATATTCCAACAAACTCCAATGGCTGGTGGTTAGAGTCCTGGTCAGCTATTCTTGATACAGAGTGGCATCCCTCAACTTAAAAGCCTCTGGTTACAGACTGGTGACCTGTTCCAGGAATTATTAGCTATGGAACCAGTTCAAAGTCTGATTCAGGACTTTGTGGGAATTCTGATTTGTTGTATCTGCCAGAAAGGATGTGTAGAATGTGACAGAGCCTGGAGAAGCCCAGAACCAAATTGGTACAAACACCTGGAGCCCATCCTTCCCAATATAGAACTAATGACCAACTCAGTTGAAGCACCAGTGGATCTAACCATGATGCAATGGCTGATGGCCTCGCACCCTCCATCACTGCACAAGCAGAAGCCACCAAAGTTTGGGTGTTGTAATGGAATCTCCGATTTCTGCAATGCTTGTATAGCCAATGGACACGCCAGTGGAGGTTGCTGTCATCATGGTCATGCATCCTAGCATTCAAAGAGGTTTTCAGAATCTCGGAAATGTCCAGCAATCTGTCCTCCAGTTGATTTCTCGGTTGCAATGATACGGGTCCGGAGGATCCCAGTGGCTGCATGCTGCAGAAATACATTATACTATCATTCTCAGAGAGGGTGTGTCCTCCGATCCCTGCCACTGTACTTCCGACTATCTGTCAAATAGACAGCCCTGGCCAAGGTGGCGCTGATTTGGATTTTCCTCACACTCAAAGAGCCAATGGGCAAATTTCAGAGAGATAACGAGCGGAATTCTCCGCTCCCGGGAAAAATCGGGAGGGCCGTCGTGAACTGGGCCGAGTTTCACGATGGCCTCGGAGGCCGCTCCTCGCCCCCTATTCCCCCCTCCCGGCGGGGATAGGAGCGGCGCTCCGTAACTCTCAGCCGCCGAGGGCGTTGCACCACGAATGACGCGGCCGGCGTGCCTAATGACGTCAGCCGCGCATGCGCAGGTTGGCCGGCTCCAACCCGCGCATGCGCGGCTGACGTCATGATGCTGACGGCACGAACCCGCGCATGCACGGTGGCTGTCTTTCCCCTCAGCCGCCCCGCAAGACGTGGCGGCTTGATCTTGCGGGGCGGCGGAGGGCCAATAGTGCGTCCGATTTGGACGCCTGCCCGACGATCGGTGGGCACCGATCGCGGGCCTGTCCCCTCCCGAGCACAGTCGTGATGCTCTTTCCTTTCTAGGCCACCTACAAGCCCCAAACGGGCTTCTCACTCCCGTTTCACAACGGCAGCGACCAGGTGTGTTTGCCGCCGTCGTGAAACGCCTGTGAACGGCAGGCCGCTCGGCCCATCCGGGCGAGCGGCGATTCTTCCAAGCTGGGGGGGGAGGAGAATCGCGGGGGGCGCCAGGGGGTCGTGGAATTTGTCGGGGGGCCCTCCCGCGATTCTCCCACCCGGCGTGGGGAGTGGAGAATCGCGCCCAACATTTGGCACAACAATAAACTGAATTTCAAAACAAGTTGAGGAATTAAGAAATTAAATAATTTCTGAGCAGCAGTAAAGTGATGTCAGAAATTTAATTTGATAAGTTGTAAAGAATAATTAATTAGTTAAAATTCCCAGGTGAGGTAGTCAGTGTGTGTGTCACTCTCTGTCTCAGGGTGCTCCCTCATTTGTCCTCACCCACTGTGAGTGGGTGTGTGAGTATATAGTGGCGGGTGCAGGGAGGGAGATGTGAAAATGAGTAAGAAACCTAAGACACACACTGACTGCAACACACACCCTCACTGCCACTTAATAATAATAATAATAATAATAATCTTTATTGTCTCAAGTCGGCTTACATTAACACTGCAATGACGTTACTGTGAAAAGCCCCGAGTCTCACACTCCGATGCCTGTTCGGGTTCACTGAGGGAGAATTCAGAATGTCCAAATTACCTAACACTTCTTTCGGTACTTGCGGGAGAAAACTGGAGCACCCGGAGGAAACCCACGCAGACACGGGGAGAATGTGCAGACTCTGCCAAGACAGTGACCCAAGCCAGAATCTAACCTGGGACCCTGGTGCTGTGAAGCAACAGTGCTAAGCACTATGCTACCGTGCCACCCACATTTCCCCACATTCGTACTCACACACACTCACAGATAGACCGCCCCCTCACACACTTTCAAAACCCACCCATTCCCACTCACATGCACACATTCACACTGTCTCCCTCCACATACCCACAAATACAGACAGACTGCCCCCACACATACTCTCAAAACCCACCCCTTCCCCCCTCATGCATACACACTTCCCCTCCACTCACACACTCTCACTGCCCCCCACACACACTTGCACTTCACCCCCACATGCGCTCTCACTTCACATTCTCCCCTCCCCACACACACACTCTCTCTCTCTTTAAAGCCCACCCAGCCCCATACACATACACACATGCTTATTTTCCCCCGCATACAGTCTCACTACCCCTCCACACACACTCTCATGCCCCCATGCACACACACTCTCACTGTCTTCAAACACGCAAACTCACAGCACTCCTCCCATGCATAAATTCTCAATGCCCCCCTACACACTCACATCGCGCTCCCCCACACACATCGCACTTTTATTGCCCCCCACAACATACACACTGCACATTCCGACACACACACACCCCCAGCTGTACTTTCCTGTTAACAATAGCTGTTGAATCTTTAAAGTAAATCGGCCTGCTGAGAAATCTTGTACTGCACCTTCAAATAAACTGAACCTACACTGAGTTTACCAGTCCTATGTGAGATTGGCAAGTTTGTTTTAAGCAGGTCCAGAAATACAGAAGATCACAGTAAAAGCCACAGATGAGCTTTTGTGCTGTACAAAGACAGTTGGGGCAGCATAGTCCCCAGGTGGCAGAGTCCATCTGCAGACAGAATTCACAGAGCAGCATGTACCTGATCTGTGGTGTAGCCGGATTTGCGGAGAATCAGGCAATGAAAGACAACGCAAGCTGAAGGACAATGTTCAGGTGTCATTCCTGCGCAAATGACAGGAAACACGTGAAACAGAAAAAAATCCCAGCCGACAAAAAAAAAGATGGAGAGAAAAGATACACGCAGCTGCTGCATTGCTGAGTCACCCCATGGTGTAGAGAAGTTATAAATCCCCTACACATCAACATGTTCATAAACGGCTGGAAACATTCGGAAGATCACCATCAAGCACCCCATCATGAATTGGAAAGCCACCGACGTCTTATCTGAGTTTAAGCTTTTGAGAGTAAGGATGGAGCTGAGCTTCTTCGCTTTATCCCATCACAGAACCGTTTGATAAGTAAGCGGTGTAAATAAAGAGAGCCACTTGAAACCAGGGGTTGCACAGAGTCAGCACTTTGGGCCTTTCGGAAGAGGATCAGAGGGATTCTTCCCAAGCTGTGGGGAACATGCTGGAGGATCACCTTTGTGTAAACGCGAACTTTAGAAAACATTGTTTCGAGCTGACGGCTTTTAGACAAGAGACACAGAAATCAATCGATCAGTTCATCAGCAGGTGCCGCGGTGAGGGCATGGCTTGTGATTTCTGAAAGACTGAGCTGTCTGAACGAATTGTGGTTGTCGGTATTAGGGGTATTACGGTACCTAGGTTGGAGGTACCCAATGGTGTAAGACCATTGGTATTGGAGGTACTTGATACTGTAAGACTATTGGTGAAGCCTGCCTGCTGGTTCCGCCCAGTAAGGCTGAGTATAAGAGTCTGTGTCTCCCCAGCAGCTGCATTCTGTACTTGCGCTGGGGGAAACATCTAGTCCAATAAAGCCTTCAATTGTAATCCAATCTCACTTCGAGAGTTATTAATCGTGCATCACGAATAATGGGGCTGGTCGACACCAATTGTAGCTTCCCTAAATTATCTTTTGGAGAGCATGTAAGGTCATAATATTGACACATTTCTAAAAGATGGCAGGAAATATGAAACCTTTTGTGCTGGACAACAACGTCTGCAAGCATTAGGCGCAACTACCAGTATTGGCGCTGTTGTCAGGCTGCAGAAAGCAGGAAACTCAATTGGGAACTGCAGCTTGCTGCACCCACCATGAACTACCGTGTCACAATAAATCTGCTGTGAATCATCAGAATGTCTTCTGCTGCCTAGTTCAGTGAATGGATATTCACCACTATTTAACACTATCATCCGAAAAAGGAGATGATCTTAGAAGTCGACGAATCTCAAAGGGGCATACATTATGCAAGATGGCAAACCAATTGCAATTGGATGCAAAGGTCTACCACACACGCAGTCCAATTATTCAAACATAGAGCCTGAAACAGTCAGGTATTCAGTATCGTAAGGATCTACACGTGACTATTTGGTAAACAATTGAAGAAGGTTTACATTTTAAACTGGCTTGGCTGGGTAATGGGAACCAGGAGGTAAGAGAGGGAAAACAAGGAAACTGGCCCACAAACCATTGGAAATTATTTGGCACAAGGCACAGACAAGTGTGACACCTGCACTACCACTTCTGATAAAAAATGCAGCTCTAGGACTTTGAATTCTATGGAAACCGAATAGAAAAAATGGTTACTTCAGACCCACCTTGTTACCTTGGAGAAAAAAAAAGGGATATTGTGATGTTGCATTTAAGAGAGTGCATTCTAATGAGTAAGTAGCCAGGATGTAAAGCATTTGACCAGCAGAGTGGAGCTCTCAGTTTAGCTAATTTTCAGTTTACTGAAACTACATTTACTTTACCAGTCCTGTGTCAAATTGGAAACTTTGTATTTAGCAGACATAGAAACATAAATACACAATCTTTCCTTTATTGAACCAGGGGCGGAATTCTCTGCAAGGCCCGACGCCGTCGTGAAACCCGGAGAGGTTCACGACGGCGTCGGAGGCCGCTCCTGGCCCCCTATTCTCCCCCCGCCGGGGGGCGAGGAGGGCTGTGCCGTGAATCTCGGCCGCCGGGCCTTGTCGCTGGCGTCAAGGCCCAGCACGCCGAGAATGACGCGGCCGGCACGCCTAATGACGTCAGCCGCGCATACGCGGGTTGGCCGGCTCCAACCCGTGCATGCGCGGCTGACTTCACGACGGATGATTGCTCAAACCCACGCATGCGCGGTTGCCGTCTTCCCCTCTGCTGCCCCGCAAGACGTGTCGGCTTAATCACGCGGGGCGGCGGAGGGGAAAGAGTGCGTCCCTTTGAGGCGCCGGCCCAACGATTGGTGGGCACCGATCATGGGCCAGTCCCCTCCCGAGAACGGTCGTGGTGCTCGTTCCCCTCTCCGCCACCCCCCCCCCCCCCCCAAGCCACAAAACAGCTGTCGGCGCCATGTTCACGCCGGCAGCGACCAGGTGTGGTTGCCGCCATCGTGAACTGGTCGGGAACGGCAGGCCACTCGGCCCATCCGGGCCGGAGAATCGCGGGCCGCCGTGAAAAACGACGGCCTGCGATTCTCCGAGCGGCGTGTCGCAAAATGCTACACGCCATTTTGGGGGGGGGGGGTGGGAGAATCGCGGGGGGTGACAGAGCGGCCCTCCCGCGTTTCTCCCACCCATCATGGGAGCGGAGAATCGCGCCCCAGGTCTTTGTTGTCTCTGCAATAGCCTGGCTCCCCAAATCTGCAGCTTATCAACCTTATTTGCCAAATACACTGCAAACCTATTTAGTCCTTTTGAATTCCCTCTTATTCTGACCCTACCTAATACCTTCCTCTTTTTTTTAACCTTAGTACTGTGTGTTCTAATTCCTTATGCACCTTGTTTTTCCTCTCTTACTCCAGGTTCCCATTACCCAGCCAAGCCAGTTTAAAATGTAAACCTTCCCCAATTGCACCACCACACCCAGGTGAGGCCAAGTTAGAGCTTGAAGCCATTAGAAACTGCATAAAAAACAAAAAATACTGGACAATCTCAGAAGCTCTGACAGCATCTGTGGAGAGAGAAGCAGGCTAACGTTTCAAGTCTGGATGACTCTTTGTTAAAGCTAGAGACAACTGGAAATTGGATCAGATTGCTACTGTAGTGGGGGGGGGGGGGGGAGTCGAGCAGTGGGGCTGGATAGGGGGCTAGTGATAGGAGGAGATTGGCAAAAATGTTGAGGACAGTAAGACAAAGGAATGCGAATGTGGATGATTAAGTCTAAGAAGCGTTTAGAATGTGTTAATGGCAGAACCAAGATGAGCAGTATGTCAAAGAGCAACTAGGAGCAGTTGGCCCAAGTGGGGCTGGCGAGGGGGGGGGGGGGGGGGGGGGGATGGTGAAAGATAAACAGATCAATGGAAGAAATGAAAATAAATTGATAGACATAAAAATGGGGCGAAGGTGGAGGAGAGAGCTGTAACGTGCCTAATCAGAAGATGAGGTGCTGTTCCTCCAGATTGCATTGGGAATCACTGGAACATTGCAGCAGGCTAAGGATGAACATGTGGACGTGAGAGCAAGATGGTGAGTTGAAATGGCTAGCGACAGGATAGTCTGGGTCCTGCTTGATTGCTCAGGTTGGGTGGTTGTTCCCAATGGAGATCACGAGGTGCCAGTGCTACTCTTGCAATATAATTGCACTTCAAGATGTTGGCCAAGATGAATTGCTTTTCTGCACTGCATCAAACTCCATCAGTTCCAAATACCAGTTTCAATACAGTATTATTTGCTCACAAAAGGCAAGTGAAACCAATTATAAGCATCACATCCTAATTACATGTCTGGAGCCTCAATGGCTTTGAATCACAAAATAATGATGTACCTCTGTCTAATTACAGCACTTGTAGTCTTTGAGACTCACACTACCAAATGTTTAAAATGATGGTCGTGTTTCTGTGGACTTTGCTTACAGTGGCACCATCTTCATGAATCTGGTGCAGTTTAAATGATATCATAGTGATTGTAATTCCATTGATTCTTCTTCCATTGCTGATGATACCATTGCAATCTCCAAAGATCCAGCTTGAGCTGTGAAGATAGAAAATCAATATGCGTAATAGAACATAGAACATACCTTGCAGAAGGAGGCCATTCGGCCCATGGAGTCTGCACCGACCCACTTAAGCCCTCACCTCCACCCTATCCCCATCACCCAATAACCCCCCTAACCTTTTGGACACTAAGCGCAATTTAGCATGGCCAATCCACCTAACCTGCATGTCTTTGTACTGTGGGAGGAAACCGGAGCACCCGGAGGAAACCCATGCAGACACGGGGAGAACGTGCAGACTCCAGACAGACAGTGACCCAGTGGAGAATTGAACCTGGGACCCTGGCGCTGTGAAGCCACAATGAAGATTGAAAATCAAATGTGCGTAAGATTTCTTAATAAAATATATGACTGGAAATACTATTTTGTGATTAGCCTTTCATATATTATACCATTCCAGTAATGATTCCTAATTTGCTACGTTTAAAACTATTTTGTAAGATAAAGTCTTAAGAAAAATAACTTGCATTGGTAAAGCTCCTTTTGCAACTTCAGTGAGTCAAAGAGCTTCAAAGCCAATGAAGTAGTCTTCAAACATTGCCAATGTGGTAATACAGGAAAACATGGTGGTCAATTTCACAACAAATAATTAGATAAATTAGCAGATAATTTGTTTTATTCATGTTCATTGAAGTCTTTGACATAATGCAAACCCTTTTTAAAAAAAATTCCAGTTGAGGGGCAATTAAGTGTGGCCAGTCCATGTACCCTGCATATCTTTGGCTTGTGGGGGTGAGACCCACAGAGACACTGGGAGAATGCACAGACTCCACACAGACAGTGCCCAGGGGTGGTACAGTGGGGCAGTATTTAGCACAGCTGCCTACGGCGCTGAGGCCCCTGATCGATCCCAGCCCTGGGTCACTGTCCTTGTGGTGTTTGCACATTCTCCCCACGTCTGCGTGGGTTTCACCCCCAAAGCCCAAAAATGTGCAGGGTAGGTAGATTGACCATTCTAAATCTCCCCTTAATGGTAAAAAAAATAATTTAAATGTATGAAAAAGCACAGACAGTGACCCGGGGCCGGGATTGACCCGAGTCCTCAATGCCGTGAGGCAGCCGTGCTAACAACTGTGCCACCGTGCCACCTCGACACAATGCAAACTCACTTGTCTGTCTTAAAGTGGTGCCATGCCATTTTACATCTTCCTGAGAAATAGGACACATCGAACAACACTTTTTTTCAGTACTACACTGAAGTGTCTTCTTAGGGTATGTGCTTGAATTAATTATCTACTCACTCAGGTGAGAGTGCCACCACTGGGTCCAGGCTTGATACCAGTATTTTTGGAAGTTATAGAAATGCACCAAGTATGTAGTAATGTGATCATTTATTTTAAAGTGCTTAGTAAAAAGGAACAGCAATTTCAGTGCGCTTACTGCAATGAAAATTTCAACATGTATTTGAACCCAGTAATTTTGAGGAAAAACAGGAATCATATGCAAATGCTCTCTTCAAATAAAACACAACTTTGCTCTACTTTTTGACAAAGGGCAATATTTAATTTAAAGTCTTCTTTGTAGTGTGAAAACAGATTGTTTAATTTTGAATATTGTTCAACTGTTCAATTATCTCCTTTCATGTCTTGCAAAGTGTTTGGGTAGGGGATAATGATAAATGGCCCAGATATTATGGGCGGGATTCTTTGTTGCCTGACGCTGAAATCGGAGGCCTGCCTGTTTCTTGGATGCTCCATCCCCTCCAAAACCACATCACCGGGGAACACGACTCATGCCATTGGGATGGCCTCAGGACATCACCTGAAGGCCCTCTCTTGATGCTCTGACCCCGATGGGCCGACTTCCCGATGGCGCGGGGCACGTGTGCTCTGGGTTTTCGTCAACCTCGCATGGCAGCTGAAGACTGTGTCCAGCGCCGCCACAGTCAAGATGGCCGGGGGGGCTTCAGTGGGGGCTGGTGGAACTGGTGGCGCGCTGCAAGGAGAGGTACAGGTACTATCTGGCAGGCCAGGTCTGCGCACAGCTGGCACCATGTTGTATGGCGCTACCGCTGCAGGTCATCGCCGTGCGCATGCGCGGCCACGGACCCGCCAATTCTCCGTCCATTTATGCCGGGAACGCCAGGGGGTTACGTGGCGCGGCTTTCATCATAAAACTGGACACTTCCTCCAGACATAGCCTCAAAATTGGAAAATCCAGCTTTATTTGTCTCCTCCAGAGCCTCTCATCCACTGTCAAATTAGGCTCTTTTTTGGTGAGTTAAGAGAAATTTTTAAATATTTTTTGCTATTCCAGGATCATCATTTTAGCAGTTGATTGGTACCTTAATTAAGGAAAAAACAAAATTTGGTCATGTGGTTATCTTTGTTGAGGCTGGAGCTTATTGTTCAAAGGTGGCGCTAGTAGTGGGCCTTTGTTATGATGTCCTGTGGATGTCATTCTTTGTAATAATTTGCTAATCCTAATCAGGGCCAACCATCTTCGTGTAGGACTGGAGTCACATATACGCCAGGTCAGGTAAGGATAGCTATGTTCCCACCATCGAAGGGACAGTAAAGAATCAGATAGGCTATTACAAATGCAATACCTTCATGGTCATTTTTGCTGTTAACACTTTTATTTCCATATAATTAAACTGAATTCCAATTCTCAAAATCTCTCGAGTGGGATTTTATCTTGTGATGTCTGCATTATGCGCGGAATTCTCTGTCCGTTCAAGCCAACAGAATTCTCTGTCCTGCTGCAGTGAATGGAGTTTTGGCAAAATGCCAAATCTCCATTCTCGCTGGCAGCAATAGTGGGGTGACCCTGGATCGGAGAATCCTGGTATATATATACTTGGTATATATATACTTGATATATCCTGGTATATATATACTTATACATATGTCCAAGAATTTGGATTACAAGTAAAACAATGTAACCATTAGCTCTTTATTTTTGGTAAAGGTTGATGTGAGAATGGAGCCATTTGGTTTAGATGTGTAGTTCATAATAACACCAGCAGCATGGGTTCAATTCCCATTCTGGCTGAGGTAGATTTGGGACTTACCTCCTTTGCCTTCCCCTCTCAGGGCCTGGACATGACAAACTATCACTGACAATAAGGAAAAATTGCTCAGGTTGCAGCATCAGCAGACAATGGCCAAGGACCTGCATCGGAATTGTACTCATTAAGTAATGAATGGGTAAATGGAAAGAAAATAGCATGCTAAGTGTATCAATTGAAGTTCAGTACATACAGGTAGAGGGCATTGATTGGATGGTTATTTTAGCACATAAAAGAGACACACTAACACTAGAGTCGAGTCGAGTCGAGTCGAGTCGAGTCGAGTCGAGTCGAGTCGAATCGAATCCCTCTGATGTTTAACTCTTAATAGACCTATTCCAACTAAAGACTGGCTTTAGATTCTTCCTTTCACACCTGGTTATTTTCAGGGCCCTTCCTTCTGAGTCCCTTATTTCCTATTTATTTTACTTTGCCGTTGTTGCTTTTGGTCCATGGATTTTTAATGGGGACTTACTTTCAAGTTGAGCAGGAGAAGTGAGGAACTAAATGTCATAGACTGTGTTAAGTCTATGAAGATTTAGATTTTGAACAGAAGAACTCAGACTTTATGGCAATCAAGAAATTGGAGGCATTTTGTTCAATTAATTTAGATTAGCCAAGGCTAGTATCCTGCCTGGCAACAGACAGTGATTGGGTCCTGCCAGGAAGATGTCCATCTGAAACAGAGACTTTTATCCGTCTTGATTTTTTTACAGCCATCCTTCTCCTTTGTATTTGTCTGGCTTGGGTGTGTGTATGTGTGAGTATAGAGGGTGGGGCAAGTTAAAGACGAGGGGTTAGAAATGAGATAATAATTAACCATCTGTATTTGCTGCCTATTCAATTATAATGACAATAGTTATTGGGCAGCCAAAGACTTTGGATATTTTTAAAATTAAGAGTTGATTTCAATTGTGCTGCGACTCTGGGTCAAGTGGGTCTGGAATTGACTGTGCGCCAGCTCAGGGTGTTTCAACACTATCAGGAATATAACATGACATTTTCATAGCTATTATGTTGCTATGGCATGTGTTCCTCATTCAAGCAGACCACCAGAACACCAATACCTTCATACACAAAAGAATAAATTACTCCCCCCACTCAAAGATAGGAATTTACTTTCCCAACAATTTTAATTTGCTTAAAGTTTTGAATACTGTCCCCATCCCTGAGAAGGATCTTCTGGAATCTACTGCATTCCTAAAAAGAGCCTTGCATTTTTATACTACCTTGTATAAACTCAGAGCTAAAATATCTTATAATTAAGTACATTAAGCAAAACCATTCTTGTAAATGTAGCTGTTAACTTTACACACAACGGATTCTAACAAACAGCAATGTGATAATGACCAAATAACCTGTTCCTTGTGATGTTGATTGAAGGATAAATATTAGCCAGGGTACTAGGGATAATCCTCCGGCTCTCCTTCAAAATAGTGTCATGGAATCTTTTATGTCCACCGAAGAGAGTGAGTTGACAGGGTATTGGTTAGAAATTGCTCATCTGAAAGGATGCTCCTCCAGTAGTGTGGCATTTCCTCAGCACTGCACTCGAACATCAGCTGAGATTCTAACATTTGGAGGGGAACTTGATATCACATCCTTCGACTCAGGAGAGCAGATTACTGAGACGTGACTGGCATGTACGGGGCAAATATAAATAAAACAAAATGTTTGTTATGTCTAGTCTTCTCTTCCCTCCAGGCTCTATTTTTCCTCCCTCTCTCACTGGCCTTCTCTAAAATCAATAGCAGCATTGATTAAATACAATATTGAACTTCTGTTTTTGGTCTTAAGGGTTGAAATGAAAACTCATCATGCTGTGTCCAATTTTAATTTATTCCTCCTCTACATCTTAAAGCAGTGGTGTTTCATTCTGTTCTTGATCTTTTCCTCAACAATTGACACGCTTTTAAAACCAGAGCTTATATCTACTTCATTACTCATGGCTCGCTGATCTATTCATCTCATCTGCTCTTCCTAGCCTTGATCCTGCACTTAGACACTTTATCTTCAGTTTTCATCCAAGTTACTTAATAAAAAAACAAATTAAACTTATTACGTCTTGCATACGGAGCTGAGATTTATGATATTTGTCATCTAACACCACCGATTGCACTCTGCTGGAAGCATAAATGCCTGATTTAGTGAGCACAAATGCCTTGACATTTGCGTCATAAATAAATGTCAGTGAATCTAAGTTTTATCTCTTCAGGAACAAGCAGATTAAAGGTTATTGATTTACCAGTCTAAGGAAATGAAGTTCCTTTCAACGCTGTTCAAGGCCCATCTGACTACAATAAATTATGGTGAGGCAGAGTCAGTTTGGGATTATAAACTTCTCTTTCATTTCAAATGGATGCATGAAAACTGGGCTGCTCTTCAGGCAGCATCTTCAAAAAAAATGCAGAGAACCCGTTTATTAATCATGTTGCCATTCTTTCTCAGGGCTTGGTATTGCCGGCACTTTCTGCAAGGAGCCTAACCTCAACTTAACGGGAATTGCAAGCTAAGATCTGACTCCCTCAGTGAACTGTGGCTATCAGAAGTACCACTGAAGGCCAGTCTGAATTGATTTACATCCCTTGCAATAATGGTGCATTATTTCAAACATTTTCTTTAAAGTATATTGCAATGTGCAAATTCCATTTAATGAACTATGGTTACAAAGGTAAGTCAGCAAGTAAGGCTGTATTCAACTGTTGAATTGAATTGGTTTTATGGACTGCAATCAGAAAGAAATAAGGAGTAGAGACTACAGTTCCCCAGAAAGAATGAAAATTAAGTACCCAATTGTTTTCTAATTGGAACTTAAGTCTTAGGCTAATGCTGATTCGCTATCTAAACCCAGGGAGCCATTCAATGATTGACTATAAGGTTGGTTTATGAAATGGCAGATCTAGATGCAGCACTAGGAGTGATGAAAGCTTATTTTTAAGAAATAATTATTCTCATCTGATAGAAGTAATACAATGCATGCTCCAGAATTTAACTTGGTGGCTGGATTTTGGGCTCAACTGACGCTGAAGAAAGCTGCTTACAAAAGTGCAATGACCTCTTACCACACAGATGCCCTCTTGCCTGATGTCAGTTTTCTCTGACGCCAAGTCAACAGAGTTATCAAGCAGGATAAGCAGCCAATCACATCAACATATTCTCACAGACAGCTAAACAGGAAGTGAAAAACCACAGAATCCTTCACTTTCCTTCTTGTTTAAATATACCAAAGTATTTCCACTATTATTCCTTTATTAATAAAAAAAAAGGAATTCAGGTCAATGACAAAATATAATAAGGAAAATTTAGAAATAAGAGTTAAAAAAATTATTGATAACTTACCGGAGTGAATAAATTTAGCATTCAATGACAGTAAAACTATTCCTAGTGTTTAGCTAATTCTAAACATAGTGCACCATGAAAAATGCTTAGGAACATAACAGAAATTAGTCTGACATAGAGAATGGAAATGCTTGATAACTCTGATGTAAATGCAAATAAAATCAGCCTGAATTAATTATAGTTAAAAGATGATGTAATCCCAGCCGAGGTTAGTGTCGAACAAGTCAGATCCCACAGAGAAACCTGGCTCAATTGATCTTAACTTTTCTTAAATAAACCATGGAGCTAAGTTACCGAACACATTCACATGAGTCTGTCGATGAACTTTTAAAACAAAGAATGAAATATTTATTAGGACAAGGAAAGTGGACTAAATTTTACCAAGAAAAATGACATCGATACAAACATTAAAAAAAATCAATTTCCTACTCTTCCCTTTATCCCATCATAATTATTTATTTTATTTTTAAAATAAATTTAGATTACCCAATTATTTTTTCCAATTAAGGGGCAATTTAATGTGGCCAATCCACCTACTCTGCACATTTTTGGGTTGTGGGGGAAAAACCCACGCAGACACGGGGAGATTATGCAAACTCCACACAGACAGTGACCCAGAGCCGGGATCGAACCTGGGACCTCAGTGCCATGAGGCAGCTGTGCTAACCACTAGGCCACCGTGCTGCCCTCCATCATAATTATTAAAGACATATAAACCAGTTAAGTGTTACCACTAGCCTGAAGCAAAGGCTTCTCGCTTGGGACTGGCAGAATTGCATACGATTTTTCTTCTGGTGAATTCTTGAGCTTTCACATGGTGCTTCTTGTCCAGTTCGTATCTCTCCCCATGGTATCCATAAACTCTGTTTCTACAACTGGAGAGCAAACAAATGAGTTTCCTGTGTTCGTATCTAATAGGTTCTGTTGATGGATGTTAAGCTCTGAGTATCTGAAGGTAATAAGGTGACTAGGTGTTCAGTATTGATTAGTTAATTATACTTAGATGAGTATATAAAGAAGAGCCAGCAAGCAGCTGGAGAATTGTGTTACTATGGTAAAGGAAGCTCTGTGGCAAGCAATAGGCAGTCTCCGTCAAATAATCCTCGTCTCAGTGTCTTCTTTACAACCACGATTGGAAGTATCTTCTATCACCCTAAACTTAGACTGTCAGCAGCACCACTGCTAAACTGATGACTTTACCGAGTCCGATACTGATTATTCAGCTAACCATTTGCCCAGTGGCTTTGTAGTTTTTCTTGTCAGAATGCTTAAAATTCCTATCTTCTCTCTCTGACACACACTTAACAATAAATGACAGATGCAACCAAAACATGTTCCATGGACTGCTGAATAACTCACCTAGATGTTTGTCACATTGTGAGCAAACCAATCTCACTGAACCTTTGTCTTTCTCACAAAAGTTTCCAATTTTACACATTTGCTCATCTGGCCTTTGAATTCTTTCTAAAAGGTTGCTCCCACTGGGATGGTTTCAACTGTGGCCCTTGTAGATAAGCAACCCGGACCCTCCTCGTGCCCCTTCTAACCCACTGATCCGAGCAGCCGCGAAAGGGATTTCTTCTCTGGGAAGCATCACATCCCAGCCGCGCCATCCACCAACACAGATACGCCTTGGTGGAGTTAACGAGTAGGAAGGCTTCTGGGTCACTCACTCATGAACACCTCACACCTGATGATCCACCGCAGGCAGAGGCAGGGACGCCCCAGAGATCCGGCACTCGGGACGGATACCGGAGCCCAGGACACTGCTGACCCTCTGGCTGAAGATGTGCCCCTGGGTCCGGTCATCACGCAGCTGATGGAACTACAGAGGCAGAGCCGTGAGTGTCAGGAAGGGATGACAGCATCCATCCTTGTACTGCAAGGCCGACTAGAGAAGTCCACTCTCCTTCTGTCTGGGGATATGTTGCTGTCAATCCAACGTAACGTGGCCAATACTACAAATGTGGCCTCCATAGTGGGGACCTTGGCGCTGGAGGTGCACTTCATGGTCGGGGATATCCGCCACATCACTCAACTCGAGGGCAGCATGGTAGTACAGTGGTTCACACTGTGGCTTCACAGCGCCAGGGACCCGGGTTCGAATCACAACTTAGGTCACTGTCTATGCGGACTCTGTCCGTCCTCTCCGTGTCTGCGTGGGTTTATCCAGGTGCTCTGGTTGCCTCCCACAAGTCCTGATAGACTTACTTGTTAGGTGAATTGGACATTCTGAAATTTCCCTCAGGCGCCAGAGTGTGGCGACTCGGGGATTTCACAGTAACTTCATTGCAGAGTTAATGTAAGCCTATTTGCGACACGAATAAAGATTATTATTATTATTATCATGACCTCCATGACTGAGAGCATAAGTTGCATCTTACAGGGCTTCTATTATAGGTTGCAGGCACTGTTCGGAATCCATGAGTGCCTGCGTGAGAGGACAGCAGGTCTTCCAATCTCACCACCTGTCCCTCTATATCCCATGGAAAGGTCCAGGGGTCCAGAGGCACCCAAAGGGAATAGGATCTGCTGGATGCAGCCTGGGGCCCTCAACCAAGTGGACACTGGTGGTGCCAGCCCATCTGAAAACTCTCTCCCTCCAGCCCAGCACACTGAGGAATCTAGCACAAAATACCCATGCAGCCAGAAAGTGGGCCATGGAGCAACAAGATCCAGGTGCCCCAGGGGACACCAGCCAAAGTCATCTTGGACAGCATGGTGTGGAAGGCAGCAGGCCACCTCAACCTCATCTGTGGACCTCCCCACCTGGGGAGATGTACTGGGAGTGTGGGAAAGAGTGAGAAACAGTCGGCACCAAGTAGGTATGGGTGAGCATGGGCACTAGTTAAGACAGGTCACCACTGTGAAAAATCACTTGTAAGTGAACATCATTTTATTCAGCATCAGATATCCCACTCTGTCATTTCATGGCCCCATGCTCCGCAGCACACTCGCTGCTTCATCCTTGTTCAATGTTTTTCTCATGGATGGAGAGTGGAGGCTCAAAGTCACCTCCATGAAGTTACATTTCTGTTGGAAATATTTTAAAGCATGCTATGCAGATGGATTGTGGCGTTAAGAGATCCCTCCATGTGTATAAGGGTGGCACGGTGCCACAGCTGTTAGCACTGGTGCCTTACAGCGCCAGTGATATGGGTTCAATTCTGATTTTGGGTGAATGTGTGGAGTTTGCCCGTTCTTCCCATGACTGCATGGGTTTATCTCCGGGTGCTCCTGTTTCCTCCAGTCCAAAGATGTGCAGGTTATGATGATTGGCCATTGTGGATAGTCCCTTAGTGTCCAAAGGTGTTCAGATTAGGTGGGGTTGCGGGGATTGGGCAGGGGAGTAGGCCTAGATAGGGTGCTCTTTCAAAGGGTTGATGCAGGCTCGATGGGCCAACTGGCCTCCTTCTGCACTGTACAAATTTCAAGGTTCTGTGGTGTGCGCGTGTGTGCGCACGTGCAGGCAGAAGAAACATCTGACAGGAGTTGGAAAGTGTAACCAGCAACTATACAGAGGTAATATGGACATTAGAAACCATGGGGTTCCTGATGTTTAAAACCCGAGGCAAACTGGCATGTTTCAACTGAAGAGTCCACAGACATTTGGTCGTTGAAGGAAATTGGAGGATCGCTTAATCGAAAGATCTTGGAAGGTTACCATGAAATTTCATATCCCAGAATTCCTGTGACACAGAGGAGAAATTATAGTTAATTCTGGAGATCTGTGCCATACCTTTGGGTTGTTCCCAGGAAAAATGAATGAACCTTCAAGGTATCGTGAAATAACAAAACTCTTTGAGGGACGGCAGTGGGGGTGGTGATAAAAGTAGAACAAAGTTTAAAGTATGAACTTTAGTGTTACGTTGGTCGCGCTTACTTTGTTTCAGTTTTTGAGATATCCCATAAAATTAGTTTTTGTTTAAAAAGGTAAAATCTGCAGTGGAACTTCTTCCAGATGGTCACTGGTTGTTTGAATCCCTCTTTAAAGGTTCATGCACCCGACGGGATTGTAACACATACATTCAACAAAGTGTAATCTTTTAAGACATTTTTTTTAACCATGAGACTAAGAACTAAGACTGGAGTTCACTAATTTCCTATTGATTGCAGTCGGGGTGGACCTCAACAGCGCACCCTGTGGAAAAAGCTACTGACAGCAAGTAGTGGATGTTCACATTGTTCTGCTCAAGTACAGACCCCTAATGGCGCTCCCAAGTTCAGAGGACTACAGACGGGCTATGCTGCTGGTTTCTCCATCATTACTACTGGAAAAATACAACTCATCCATTTAGCTTCAGAAGTGGTTCACTTGTGCAATCTGAGCAGATAGCTAAAGAAAAACATGTAATGGCTTAGAGTCTGTAATTGGAGTGGATTGTACAGAGTCTGTGTAAAGAATCTATATTATAGTTTGTCATTGAAGTAGTCTTGAGGAAATCATAGATTGAACCTGCTTAAAAAATATATTCATTTATATCTATGTTATAATTAGTTTGAAGTATTAACTATTATTAGCAAGCAAGAATGGACAATCCTGTGTTAATGTTTCACATTTCTCAGGTGCTAGAAACATTCAGCCCATTGAGTCTGCACCGGCCCTTGGAAAGAGCACCTTACTTAAGCCCACACTTCCACCCTATCCCTGTAACCCAGTAAGCCCACCTAACCTTTTTGGACACTGAGGGCAATTTAGCACGGTCAATCTACCTAACCTTCACATCTTTGGACTGCGAGTGGAGACTGCAATGCCTGGCTGAAACCCCCGCAGACACAGGGAGAATGTGCAGACTCCAAACAAACAGTGACCCAAGATGGGAATCGAACTTTGCACCCTGGAGCTGTGACGCTACAGTGCTGACCACTGTGCTACCGTGCCACCCACAGTGCTGACCATCATATACCTGTTTGGATAAGTACTTGAATAATCTACTCTGTTGCGCATTCCTCACGGATAAGGTGGAAGTATGGGCTTTCTAACGGGGCAGACTCGATGGGCTGAATGGCCTCCTTCTGAACTGTAAATTCTGTATAATTCTGTATTTGGCAAGTATGTGAGCCCAGCGAGCTCCCACAGCATCAACCTTACAGCCATCTACCGACCAGCACAAGAATCACGTCTAACTCTGGGGCCAGCTACAAGTCTACAGCCCTCCTCTCACTGACAAAACACTTTGAAGGATCACACAGTTGGGAAGTATAAGGCAAAAATAAAAATAAAAATTCTGTTTATATAGTGTCTTTCCTGACCACAAGATGTCCAAAAACCCATTATAGCCAATCAAGTGATTTTTGAAGTGTTGTCCCTGTTGAAATGTAGGAGGGACAGCAGCCAGTTTGACAAGATATATTCCAATAAAAGGCATTTCATAATGACCAGATAGTCTGTGTGGTAAACCACTGTTACACCTGTATTAGGTGATGTAAGGTAGGACCTGTACTACAGGTTCGCCGGTAGCCCCTGCCTGCTGGCTCCGCCCAGTAGGAGGAGCATGTCCTCTATTCAGCAGCCATTTCGCCAGCTGCTGTAGGGGGCCACACATCTTACTGCAATAAAGCCTCAGTTGTATCCAACCTTAGTCCTTGTACAATTGATCGTGCATCAGTCTGTTTTCACAATTTGGATTGAGGGACAAACATTGGCCAAGATACTAGACATAACTCCCCTGATCCCCTTTTGTGCCATGAGAGCTTTTCCATCCACTGAAAGGCAGCAGACGGGGTAATACCGCACCCTAAAGAAAGTTAACACTCCCTAACACTCCATTGGACGTCAACCTGCATTGCTTACTCGTGTCCTTGAGTGGGCGGCACGGTAGCACAGTGGATAGCACTGTGCCTTCACAGCGCCAGGGTCCCAGGTTCGATTCCCCGCTGGGTCACTGTCTGTGCGGAGTCTGAACGTTCTCCCCATGTCTGTGTGGGTTTCCTCTGGTTTCCTCCCACTGCCCAAAGATGTGCAGGTTAAGTGGATTGGCCGTGCCAAATTGCCCTGAGTGTCCAAAAAGGTTAGGAGGGGTTATTGGGTCATGGGGATAGGGTGGAAGTGAGGGCTTAAGTGGGTTGGT
Organism: Scyliorhinus canicula; assembly: GCF_902713615.1. Taxonomy (NCBI): domain Eukaryota; kingdom Metazoa; phylum Chordata; class Chondrichthyes; order Carcharhiniformes; family Scyliorhinidae; genus Scyliorhinus; species Scyliorhinus canicula. Next base: position 30,461,467 of record NC_052166.1, on the reverse strand, counting down.
GCAGACTCGATGGGCCGAATGGCCTCCTTCTGCACTGTATGTTCTATGGAGTCTCGAACCCACAACCTTCTGACTCAGAGATAAGAGTGCTGTCAACTGAGCCATGGCTGTCAAATCACGCTGTCATCATGGGAAGCACTGATTGCAGTGAATTAATTGCTTTGATCAATAGCGTTTGGGTGAGCTCGTCAATCATGTCAGGTAATTTGGGATGAGGCTCAGCAGTGTAGGTGAGGAGAAATGAATTGCCATTCAATGGTCTTGTAATGGTTGGTGGTAACGGCAAGGGTACAGGACATTTGGACGGTCATTGATGTGCACCAAATGCCACTTAAATTAGGGTATGTCAGTGCAGTTGTCACAAGATACATTCTGGTTTAATGGTTGGTGTGCAGATGCATCCTCTATTTCCTGGCTGTACTCCTCACTTTTCTGCCACTGGTTGGGGCAGAGGCTCTGTTTGTGATCCATGTCAATGGCATTATTGCTAAAGGTGCAAGCATTGCATTAAATAACCCATAGTGTATAGAGTTAAGGCTGAAATACATGATTAACTTCACTATCGATGAGTGCACAGTCACTGTTTAAAATAAAGCTTAGTCTTGAGTTCAATGTCTTTCTTTGTGCATCAAAACCTTATCCCACCTTTGACATGAACTCCACAGCATCCAGAAAAAGCTGCACTAAACTTATCCGTGGCAAGTGCACAGACAGGACATAAGAAGCTCAAAGAGAAGTAGAGCAATTACCTCAACTGTCGCTGCAACTAATTATTGCATATAAACTCTAGATACTTTGGTTATATGACAAATGAATGTGTAAATTGACTTGAGATAGAAATTTCTGCAATTAGTTCAGAGTGAGGCAAGGAAACTAAGCTTTCCACTTATTGTAAAGCAATGCTCCCCCAGGGCTCCGTCAGCAGATCAGCTTCCTGACAAGAAAGATGTGTGATAAAATGGAACTTTTATCAAACCTGATTGAACCCAGACAATTTATATGCAGTCAGAACACTCATTTCCCTGAAGATGCTTAATGTGGTATACTTTCCTTTTAGATTTTTAAACATGTGCAGTTACTGATGATAGATGCCATTACTCTATCAAATCAAGCTAAACGGATGACACCACAAAGGGAAGACGATAACCTTGTACAAAGAAGTGGATTTGACCTCTATCCTTGACAATATCGAAGCTGCAATTTCTCCCTTGTCCATAATTTACCGAAGAAAAGATATACTTACCATAGAGGGAGCGCAGCAAAGGCTCACGGGTTGATTCCTGGGATGGCAAAATAGTCATATGAGGAAGGATTGGGTCAATGAGGCCTGTATTCACTGGAGTTCAGAAGAATAAGATGTGATTGCATTGAAACGTATAACATTGTGACAGTGTTGGACAAACTGGATGTAGGGATGATATTTTATCATGGCTGAGATGTCGATAACAAAGGATCACAATTTAAGAAAATGTGCTCGGCCATTTACCACTGCGATTGGGGGAAATTTCTTCACTTAAAGGGTGGTGAACCTGTGGAATTCTCTACCACAAGGCTGTGGTGGCCAAATCACTGAATATCTTGAAGAAGGAAATAGATTGATTATAGAAACTAAAAATGTCAAGCGGCTATGGGGGGAAATATGGGAATATGGCACGGAGATAGTTGATCAGCCACCATCATATTGAATGGTGGTGGATCAGGCTTGAGGGGTTGAGTGGTCCACTTCAGCTGCTATTTTCTATGTTTTTGGGTTTCCAGATGAATAACCAGGGTAGTTACCTCTGGAAACATGTACTCGTTCTCATCAAGCATAGTGGGAAATACATTTTTCTGGTATCAAGCTGTGTTCATATACTGCTTCAGGGCTTCCTCTCGCTGATTCTGACAAAAGCAACAGGTTTCTTATTGCACAACAAAGTCAAAAAATAAGTCGTTCCCAGTTCGATAACCTCCCTTATTTGCCAATTCACACAATGTCATGGACTGTACAAACCAGCGCGGCCATATTCTGCTGGCTTTCTGCTGTTTGCACGGTATCGAGGCTTACAATGATACTTCCCGCCTGAAACTGTTTCATTCAAATATTAAAATGAGGGTGGGATGGCAGGGTGCCTTGCGATGCTCTGGGCAATTCATTCCACTGGATACATTGCTGCTGGTGGCTGAATTGAAGCTGATGCTTATTTAAAGAACATTTTGTGAACAAATTTAAGATCACTTCATGCTCCGCACCCCCCCCCCCCCTCCCACCCATTGTCTATAGTCTGTGCCATTCTTTGTGGACCCAACCAGAGGCAGCTGATCATTGGATTGGATTGGTATATTGTCATGTGTTCCTTGGTACAGTGAAAAGTATTGTTCTGCGTGCAGCTCAAGCAGATCATTCCGTACATGGAAAGAAAAACGTAATAGGGTAATCATGAAATACACAATGTAAATACAGAGACACAGGCATCGGGTTAAGATCTGATATGCCTCCTGGCTGGGAGTGTCACTGGAAGCATCACACACGGTGATCAGGTGTTTTCCAACAATCGTCTTTATGAATTATTTTCTGGGTATCGGTATCGCTGGCAAAAGCCAGCGTTTGCCACCTTTCCCAACTGCCCTCACAACGGCAGTGTGCTGCTTTGTGGAGGACAAGGAGAAGAGCAAGCAGTGGGGTGTCGGGCAGGACAGGCTGCACCCTGAAGAATTATGTGCCCAGCTCTCGCCCCAGCATTGGCAGTCGCGGATGTCTATAACTCACTTTGGCAGGAGACTGAGGATACAGAGGCTTTAATTCTCAGCAATCAAGAAAGATTGTGAACATAAACCCATTGGTTTGTATACAACATGCGAATCCCTGGCGAACTGTAAGGCTGATGGTTGCTGAGAAGTATCCATCTCAGGGGTCTCACGGTAGCATGGTGGTTAGCATCAATGCTTCACAGCTCCAGGGTCCCAGGTTCGATTCCCGGCTGGGTCACTGACTGTGTGGAGTCTGCACGTCCTCCCCGTGGGTGCGTGGGTTTCCTCCGGGTGCTCCGGTTTCCTCCCACAGTCCAAAGATGTGCAGGTTAGGTGGATTGGCCATGCTAAATTGCCTGTAGTGTAAGGTTAATGGGGGGATTGTTGGGTTACGGGTATACGGGGATGTACGGGTATTACGTGGGTTTAAGTAGGGTGATCATTGCTCGGCACAACATCGAGGGCTGAAGGGCCTGTTCTGTGCTGTACTGTTCTATGTTCTATGTTCTATCCGAAGAATGCCATAGTTCCAATGGCATTTTGCGAGAGAAAGCTGCCAATGTGGTGAACAGCCTGATTGGCTGAACACATTCATTTATTTCATTTTTATTTAACCTTTATTTAGCCAAGCAAGTCAATTGGAAATTAATTCGCTTTTACAATAAATATATCATTAGTCATACCTGTAGATTTTGACAAGCCTACTTGTCAACAGCTTAAGAACTATCTTCACATATTAAATACAAGAAGCAATTGGAGAGCACACAGACAACTCCAAATCACCCCTGACTATTATTTTTACATCATTTAACAACTGCTTGATCTTCCTTGAGGCAAAGAGACACTGCTTCATTTCACCATGTGCAGGCCTCAGAAGATGATACCATCAATTTATGACTAAAATGATTAAAACCAAATGATTACTTTTATTTTTCCATTTGCTCATGGGATGCGAGTGCCACTGGCTAGGCCAGCATTTCTTTGGAAAAGTGGCTGCGAGCTGCTGCAGTCGGTCGATACATTTTCTCACCGTGGCGAGGATTAGTGGGAAGCCAGAGGATTGGGAAGCCTTTAAAGGTAAGCAGAGGACAACTAAAAAAGCAATAAGGGGAGAGGAGATGAAATACGAGTGCAAGCTAGCTGGTAATATAAAAGAAGAAAGGAAGAGATTTTTTTTAATATCTAAAAGTTATGAGAGTCAAAAATAGACGTCGGACCACTGGAAAATGTGTCTGGAAAAATAATAATAGGAAACAAAGGAATGGAAGAGGAACTGAACAGTTACTTTGTCACATTGGAAGACACCAGTGGGATGCCAGAGCTCCAGGAGAATTGGGGGAGAGATGAGTGCAGTGACCATCACTAAGAAGAAGGTTCTGGGGAAACTGAAAGGTCTGAAGATGGATAAATTGCATGGACCAGATGGACTACACCCCAGGGTCCTAAAAGAGATAGCTGAGGAAATTGTGGAGGCATTAGTGATGATGTTTCAGAAATCACTGGAGGCTGGAAGGATCCCAGAGGACTGGAAAGTGGCTAATTTAACACCACTGTTTAAGAAGGGAGAGAGGCAGAAGATGGGAAATTATAGGCCGGTTAGCCTGACTTCGGTCATTGGTAAGATTTTAGAGTCCATTATTAAAGACAAGATCACGGAGTACTTGGAAGTGCATGATAAAGTAGGACTGAGTCAGCACGGCTTTGTCAAAGGGAGGTCATGTCTGACAAATCTGTTACAGTTCTTTGAGGAGTTAATAAAGAAGTTAGACAAAGGAGAACCAGTAGATGTGATTTATTTAGATTTCCAGAAAGCCTTTGACAAGATGCCGCACAGGAGACTGTTAAATAAGTTCTTTTTTATAAATGTTTTTTTATTGGGTTTTTTAAAAAGTATATTTACCGTTATGTACACAGAATAAGATATGTATCGGGAAGGGCACACACAAACATATCAAAAAATAAAAAAGTAATAATAAAAAATAAAATAAAATAACTGGTAGGGTATTATGTACCAGCTCAACAGCAGCAACTCTGTACAACTGGCAAAATTATTTACAACACGTAAGTAGGCAACTGTTTGTGGGGTGGGGGGGGGGGGGGGGGGGAGGTGGCGACTGGGGAGGTAGATATACATTTGTGTACTGGAGAAACAATTACAGAGGGCAATACTCGAATGGGTCTGGTGTTAGTGTTGTCGACTGTAAATAAGAGCCCATGGCATTGAGGGTACAATTCTGGCATGAATGGAGGATTGCCTGACTGGCAGAAGGCAGAGAGTGGGGATAGAGGGGTCTTTTTCAGAATGGCAGCCAGTGACTATTGGTGTGCCTCAGGGAGGCCTGTGCTGTGACCACGAGTTTTCACAATATATATTAATTATCTGGAATAAGGAACTGAAGGTACCATTGCTAAGTTTACAGATGATACAAGATCTGTAGAGGACAGGTAGTATTGAGGAAGCAGGGGGGGGGGCTGCAGAAGGATTTGGACAGGCTAGGAGAGTGGCAATGAAGTGGCAGATGAAATACAATGTGGAAAGGTGTACGGTTATGCATTTTAGAAGGAGGAATGGAGGCACAGACTATTTTCTAAATGGGAAAATGCTTAGGAAATCAGAAGCACAAAACGACTTGGGAGTCCTTGTTCACGATTCTCTTAAGGTTAATGTGTAAGTTCAGTCGGCAGTTAGGAAGGCAAATGCAATATTAGCATTCATGTCGAGAGTAATAGAATACAAGACAAGGGATGTACTTCTGAGGCTGTATAAGGCTCTGGTCAGATTCCATTTGGAGTATTGTGAGCCGTTTTGGACCCCGTATCTAAGGAAGGATGTGCTGGCCTTCGAAAGGGTCCAGAGGAGGTTCACAAGACTCATCCCTAGAATTAAGAGCTTGTCATATAAGGAACGGTTGAGGGCTCTAGGTCTATACTCGTTGGAGTTCAGAAGGATGAGGGGGGATCTTATTGAAACTTCTAGAATACTGCGAGACTTGGATAGAATAGATGTGAAGAGGATGTTTCCACTTGTAGGAAAAACTAGAACCAGAAGACACAATCTCAGACGAAAGGAACGATCCTTTAAAACAGAGATGGGAAGGAATTTCTTCAGCTAGATTGCGGTGAATCTGGGGCAGCAGGGTAGCATGGTGGTTAGCATAAATGCTTCACAGCTCCAGGGTCCCAGGTTCGATTCCCGGCTGGGTCACTGTCTGTGTGGAGTCTGCACGTCCTCCCCCTGTGTGCGTGGGTTTCCTCCGGGTGCTCCGGTTTCCTCCCACAGTCCAAAGATGTGCGGGTTAGGTGGATTGGCCATGCTAAATTGCCCGTAGTGTCCTAATAAAAGTAAGGTTAAGGGGGGGGGGGTTGTTGGGTTATGGGTATAGGGTGGATACGTGGGTTTGAGTGGGGTGATCATGGCTCGGCACAACATTGAGGGCCGAAGGGCCTGTTCTGTGCTGTACTGTTCTATGTTCTATGTTCTATGAATCTGTGGAACTCTGTCGCAGAAGGCTGTGGAGGCCAAATTACTGTGTGTCTTTAAGACAGCGATAGATAGGTTCTTGATTAATAAGGGAAGAAGCAGGAGAATGGGGATGAGAAAAATATCAGCCATCATTCAATTGCAGAGCAGACTCGATGGGCTGAATGGCCTAATTCTGCTCCTATGTTTTGTCATCTTATGGTCTTATGGTCCTTTGTTGTTGCTTCATACAACCCAGTGGCTTGCGAGGCCATTTCAGAGGGTCGTTAAGAATCAACCACATTGCTGTGGATCTGGAGTCACATAGTCCACTCCAGAAAAGGATGACAGATTTGCATTGCTGAAGAATATTATTCATGAATCAGGTTGCTTTTAAAACAATAAAAATTAGTTATGAATATTAGTGAGGCAGAAATTATGGTCGGAATTCTCAGGCCGTTGGGTTTCCTGTTCCTGCCAGCAGGTTTCCTCCCCCATGGGTTTCCCAGCGGCATGGAGTGGCTTCAATGGGAAATCCCATTGACAAGTGGCGGGAGTAGATAATACCACTGCCAGCGAACAGCACGCCGTCGAGAAACATGCTGGGGAAGCAGACAATCCAGCCCTATAATTCCAGAAATGTAAATTTCCCCAGCTGGTTTGAACTCGTATCTCCAGCACCTAAATGTATGCTTCAGGATTTTTAATCCAGCAACATTACGAAATAATCTCAAACAACGCACAGCCCATCCAAGTAAGCACAACAGAACAAGCAATCCAACTCGGTGTTCCAGACAGTACATATATCGCATGCTGCAAAAATCTTTGTTCAACATTAACATCAACTTCTAAACACCCAAGAGTTGAATGCAAATGATATATGCTATGTTCTAGTGCATGGGCAATGATTGAGTCAGTGCACCAATGAACATCAAGTTCTAGACTTGTCAAATTTATTATTGCATAACAAAAATGAGGGTAGGAAACTAATACCAACAACTGGAACAAGCACAAAACACAACTAACCACGATGACTTCTTCTACAGATTCCCCCGAGGTTGCAGTGTCACATGGTATAACTTGCCTGCCACCTAGTGCTCGGAGGTCAAACATATTGTTTATGCATATCATTACAATATAGTTAAATAATTCTTTTCCAGCTATATCCTGCCTCTGAAATGTGATGGCATCCATTCTTGAGTTAAACGTCTGAGAACGCAATCATAAATGATCAGTGCGCCCTCTGTCATTCATGTGAGTCTGAATATGAATCCATATGCTCAGCGCACGACACCCTCTCTTCCCATAAAGCTTCAGGAAGCAAAGAAGGTATTTCTCAATTTTATTTCAACTATTGATTCTCCAGCTGAAGTTCCTGTCGGTTGAAGCCCCAACCAACATTCATCATCTGTGCACTCATGTGCGATGCCAGTTCATAGTCAGCTGCAATGTTAATTGGATTTCCCCTAAGTAAAAACGAGTAGTATATTATATTTCCTGCTTTCGGCAGAATTTAGGTTTTGTTTGAAGTGCAGTTATGAATTATACATTGTCAGCTACTGAGCAGTATTATAAAACTATTTGCCTTCCTTTCATTTACTGATATGTATTCATGAGGGGAGGTCGGTTAATTCAGTTGGTTGGACGGCTGGTTCGTGATGTGGGGCAATGCCAAGAGCGTGGGTTCGATTCTTATATTGGCTGCGATTATTCAGGAAGGTCCCACCTTCTCAACCTTGCCCCTCACCGGAGGTGCGGTGACCATCAGGTTAAGTCACCACCAGTCAGCTCTCAAAGGGGAAACCGGCACGGTAGCACAGTGGTTAGCACTGTTGCTTCATAGCTCCAGGGACCCGGGTTCGATTTCCGGCTTGTCACTGTCTGTGCGGAGTCAGTACGTTCTCCCTGTGTCTGCTTAGGTTTCCTCCGGGTGTTCCAGTTTCTTCCCACAAGTCCCGAAAAACGTGCTTGCCAGCTGAATTGGGCATTCTGAATTCTCCCTCTGTACCGAAGACACACTGTGGTGTGGTGATTGGAGGATTTTCACAGGAGCTTCATTGCAGTGTTAATGTAAGCGTACCTGTGACACTAATTAAGATTATTATTATTGTTCACAAGGGAACAGACATTCTGGCAGCAGATAAGGAGAAGGGCAGTGCTAGCTGACTTGCTGGAAGAGTCGTCAGGGTTAGCAGAGCGGTGAGTAGGATAATTCATAATTGGAAAATTGGCAAGTATTGTGTGTGGGGAGTTTGGTGAGGGTAAGCTAGGCGATTGAGGTTGCTACTCATAAAGAAGCAGTGATGAATATTTCAATGGGGGGATAACACAACTGCATACAGACAAGCTGGAGACTTATTTAAAAGGGAGTCAAGTCTCAGGTGATGGGAAGACACTTAGAAGGTCGAGGAATGAGGAATGGTAGGGGCCAGAGATTTGGGAAGGTGAAGAACACAGACAGGGATAAATGACAGAGGTATAATGACAGGAGATAGATTACTCAAAGGAGTAAAGCAAGGAGGAGCAAAAGAAATAAGGTGTAAAATAAGGTTGAGGAGACAAAAGTGGAAGCAGAAGTGATGGACTCGGGTCCAGAATAGCAAGCAAAATACACACATGAATGAATGCAGGGAAAGCTCAAAAATCATGGGCCTGGTTCTGTAGTAATTATGAGGAAGAATTTATGCTGCTAGTAAACAGGGAACATTTTTGTGCATTATCTAATTTCATAGTGATTGAGGGGTATAGGTAAAACCAATTTGACTGATTTTTTAAATTCCACTTGATTGGGCAGCACAGTAACACAGTAGCACAAGTGGATAGCACTGTGGCTTCACAGCGCCTGGTTGCCACGTTCGATTCCACCCAGGGTCACTGTCTGTGCGGAGTTTGCACGTTCTCCCCGTGTGTACGTGGGTTTCCTCCGGGTGCTCCGGTTTCCTCCCACAGTCCAAAGACGTGCAGGTTAGGTGGATTGGCCAAAATAAATTGCCCTTAGTGACCAAAAGTTGAGGAGGGGTTATTGGGTTAAGTGGATAGGGTGGAAGTTAGGGCTTAAGTGGGTCGGTGCAGACACGATGGGCTGAATGGCCTCATTCAGCACTGTATATTCTATGTTCATCACAGTATCTATTGAAGACTAATCATGATGACAATGTCCCGTCTTTGTCCCGTCTAACCCATCCCCGCCATATATGTACTGCAATTTTCTCTAATTTGCAAAGGCCAATGTTGGACAGGAAAACCAGCGTTGAAGACGCAGACAGTGTTGGCAACTTTCTCTGCAAAATAGGGCGGAACTTCAAAAAGAAAGTATGGGTCCCATAGCGTATCACTGGTGGGATTCGCCTACCTGCCATCATTATAAACATTCAATGATTCGGGGCGCAATTCTTAAAGGCCGCCCCAGTACACAGCGAGCAAACCAATTCACCCCCCCCCCCCCCCCCCCCCCCCTTTCCAGGTACCCCCAGCAGATACTACCTGGACACTGCCAATGCATCAAGCTGGCACTACCAATGAACTGCCCGGGTGTCGTGGGTATTACCTGGGCAGTGCCAGCCTGATGCCCTGTAAGTGCCCAGGTGATATGCCTGGGCAGTGCCAGGGCACTGCACTCATTTGAGCTCCCCTGAGAGATCTGCTCACCAGGTGTGTGCCTTTGGACATCAGTTGTGTTCCATTCCATTCTGCCATCACTCCATCATGAATGGATATTTTGATGGGGGGTTGATTGCAGTCTATGGGCCTGATAATGATATGTAAATGTATTATATTGATCCTCCCGACGTTCAAATGCAACCTGTCACTGATGGGGTGGGGGCGGGAGTGGGTGGAGAATCGTAACATGCTTTCAAGCTGGTGTAAAATGTTACTTTGCCTTTTTCTTTTCCCGCTCCCATTGCCGATCCCGGGCCCGACACAAACGAGAGCAGAATACTTCCGCCCCAGTCTATGACACCGGTCTTGTACATCCTAAGGTGCACAGCGCGTTTCTTTTACATTAGATAGTCCTCGCCTCCTCCAGTTCCATTGGTGTTGTGTCCCCCGCTGTCCGAGCTAGCCACATCTTTCAAGTACCATACCTCTTCTGAGGCCCTTTTGAACAAAGGGGCCTGGGTTTTCCTTCAATTCTTTGGCACTTCTCGACCACATTTTCTCCACGTTAGAGTGAAGCAATGAAAACCTTCACACTCTCGGCACACAAGCAAGTGCCTGTGGTAGATCCCACTCAGTTCCAGCAGCAGGTTTTGCCTATCTGATTTCATCCTACTTATTCACACCGAGAACCTGTTTCTTCAATAACTGCAAATGCATTGGATGTAGCTGCGCGATACAGATGTGGATGGGGGTGGAAGGACCTTAATAAGCTTTGCTGAGAATGATACAGGCTACAGCTGTCATCTGAGGAAACTGACAGGAACATATTTGCCCTTGACAGCTCATTAGTGATTGGTAACACTTGCGTGAATGCTCATGCTAACATTTGGACTCAGTAAACTGATCTACGTCCATCAATCTGACTTCAGCGCCTGACATTGCTAACAGTTAGCAAATTAGGGAAGGGAAATTGGTGCAGCAATCCCTTTGAAATGAACATCAATGAGGGAGAACTTACATAACTGTAGGCGGGTGATAGTTAGAAAGGAGGAGATGGCATCTCAGAAGTCTCGGTGCTGACAGATTTTACATTATGCACCGTGACAAGGACATCGAGTCAAACTAATCTTGAACCTGAAGCTGGTTGAGTTTAAGAGAGAATGATTTTAATCAGCACATGCCTTGTTTGTCTGGCTGTCTCTATAATCCTCCATAAGCAAACATGACAGCATTTAGCTCGATGTGATTAGCATTCAGCCCTTTCTCTCTGAAGTATATTTTTACCCCAGGAAAATAATGACATGATTTAGAATCTTGATTTTGCCAATTCCAATAAAACATATCTTTTTCCTCCTGCATCAGCTCCTTTCATATTGATTGAAAGGGCAGCTGAAGTTCAGCAATCATTTTTTTTTTCCAGTTTTACTTTTTTCTCCGCTCTGCATGATTTTTTTTATGCGCGCTAACACATTGCAAAGAGTGTGTGGAAATCCTCCTCTGATGTCTGCCTGCGCATGGGAAATCACAGGCAGGATTTAACGTTCGGGGTTATGAACGCAATGCCCAAACCACTCCTGGGGGCTGACACTGCATCGGGATAGGCGGATGCAGTCACACCCGTCATTTTGCCTGGGGTGGGCGGGTTTGGTATCCACCCAGCAGCAGCGGGCAAAAGATAGAGGCAGGGCCTGTAAAATGTAGGCCTGATATAAAGGCCTAGCATAGCAACGGAAGCACAAGATCAGCAGGTGGAGAATCAGAGGTCTGGCATATATTCTGTCTCAGTCCTTGTGGTTACGGTGAAAGCAGCAAGAGGTAGGAGCGTCTTCTTGCTGGAGGGTGACAGGAAAAGGCCGCTCAGCAAACTAAGTAGACCTGGTTGGTGGGGACAGTAAACGTCAGAAGTCGGTGTTCTCCAGGTGATCCGGGTGCAGTGCCACAAATAGTTTGATGACCTCCTTCGCTATGACAAGGCAAATGCAACCCAACACCCAGAAGATGGGGCTCCAGCACCAAATCCACCAGCAGATATAGACATTGAATCCCTAAAGTGCAGGAGGTGGCCATTTGACCCATCATGTTTGCACTGACCCTCCGAAGGAGCAGTCTACCTAGGCCCACTAGGCTGCCCTATCCCCGCAACCCCACCTAATCTATGGACTTTAATAGGAAATTTAGCATGGCTAATCCACCTAACCTGTACATTTTTGGGCTGCGGGAGGAAACCGGAGCAGCCAGAGAAAACCCACTCAGACATAAGTAGAATGTGCAAACCCCGCACAAACAGTGACCCAGTGTGGAATCAAACCCGGGTCCCTGGCATTGTGAAGCGACAGTGATAGCCACTCTGCCATCGTGCCACCCTAAATGTGTGCTCAGGGTAATTAATGACACATCAGCAAGGCCCAAAGTACTTGTGCTTTTGAGAAACAGGCACTGATACATGCAGCTGACATTGCCTTATTGCTCCCTCTAATGTGGACGCTGAAGGCACGGCAAAGGAGGTGCGCACAGAAGTGCGCCAATTCGCCATCCTCAGAAACAGCAACATAAATTGCCAGGGCGACTCCACGTGACCATGAGGTAATTGGGAAAAGCTTGACGAGAGGGTGAAAAGATGCTGAATTCTGAAGCTATAGGAGTGCACCTTTTCCCTCTGACAGTATGCTCAAGTCTCAAATAATGGGAAGCCTGAGCATTGCTGAGTGCTCTACAGTTAGAGACAAGTTCTCATCTTCTCGTGTTTCCAACAAGGTCAGTTGAGGAGGGAGAACCTGCCGGTCCGGCAACATTGGTGGTGGAATCTGAAGAAACCAAACCTGTAGAGCCTGCATACAGTTACTTCAGTCAAACTCCATTCCCACCAGCACAGGCATCAATAGGACCTCATTTGGGATTTGGCACTGGGTAAGGGGGCACAACTCTAGTGAGCATGAAGTGGTCACAGAGGCAGCTGTGGACCATCCTACTAAGAACATGGAAGATTGACACAGACATGCTCAGCTGGGAACAGATGCTGGCCCTCGGATGTCCAAACTAGGCTCTACTTAGACCTGTAGTGTGAGATATGAACCCAAAGAAGTCACACGGACTCGAAACGTTAACTCTGTTTCGCTCTCCATGGGTGCTGTAAGATCTGCTGTGTGTTTTTCCAATATTTTCTGTTTTTCTTACAGAAAGCTCTTGTTGAGGTTGCAGATTAGTGAATGTCTCAAGAGTGTGAGCCCTTACTGTTGATGAACCTCACTGGCTGCTCGCTTCGTCCTTCGATGGTCACATCGACACAACTGATGATAGTGTCCATCTGTCCAAATCCAGGCGATAGAAACAAAACTCAGTTTGAAGTTGTGAGACGCACTGGTAGACTGTTGCTTTAGAGATGCAACCAAGGCCATCTGTTGCTCCTTGGAATGAGCCAGGAGACAAAGAAATTCAAGGCTACATTGACTGACAGTTACTGGCGGGGCACAGCAAACAGAATCATGAGGTCTGTGGTATTCCTCAATGTCAGAATGCAAATTCCAGTGACCATCATAGAATCACAGAATCCCTATAGATGCATTATGGCTTACCCCTTTCAGTCTTCGTATTGGTTGAGTAACTCTGAGAAAAGAATAAATAAAAATAAAACATTGCCGCGCCGTTACTAATGCGTAACCGAAAGGAGAAGAATAGGTTCGGCCCATCAAGTCTGCATCGACCCTACATGGGCAGCACGATGGTGCAGTGGGTTAGCCCTGCTGCCTCACGGCGCCGAGGTCCCAGGTTCGATCCTGGCTCTGGGTCACTGTCCACGTGCAGTTTGCACATTCTCCCCGTGTTTGCGTGGGTTTTGCCCCCACAACCCAAAAGATGTGCAGGCTCGGTGGATTGGCCACGCTAAATTGCCCCTTAATTGGGAAAAAAATAATTGGGTACTCTAAATTTTAAAAAAAGAAATAAAAAGTCTGCACCGACCCTTCGAATGAGCATGCTCCCATCCCATCCCAGTAACCCCAGCTAAACTTTTGAACACTAAGGAACAATTTAACATGGCCAATCCATCTGATCTGTACATCTTTGGACTGCAGGACAAAACCGGAGCACTTGGAAGAAACTCACATAGACACAGGAAGAAAATACAAAGTCCACACAGACAGTCACCAAAGGCTGGTATTGAACACGGGTCCCTGGTGCTGTGAGGCAGCAGTGCTGACCACTGTGCCACCGTGCCACCCAAAGTGCTGCAACATGTCCGGATAGTTTCTTTTCAGCAGTACACCTAATATTGAGGGCATGGTCTCCACTGTCTTCCTGTCCTCATCCCACTCCTCTGGCTGTCTCATACCCAGGACTCAGTATCTGTTCTTGAGGATGTTGTACCTCATCCTCAGACAACCCTATCTCCAATATCTTAAACCCTTGTACAGATGTTGCCTTCTTGCAGTCAATTCCGCTCACTGCTGAATAAACCCCTTGCTGATAGTCCACAATCCCACCACACCAAACACTTATTCTTCCCCTTTTGGTTACCCGTTAGTAACTGCGCGCCAATGTTTTATTTTTATTTATTCTTTTCTCAGAGTTACTCAACGCGAAGACTGAAAGGGGCAAGCCTAATCCATCTCCTTGCTTGCTCCAAAAACCTATCCATGGACCCCAGACAAGGGATATACCAGAACCAAGGCTGAAAGAACAGGTATTGCAGCTGATCTCATGCTTAATCTTACACTTGATCTTAACTGAATGAGCTGCGCGTCAATGGCCCTCCTCGCACACAAGGGATTCACCTGATCACACGTCTTGGTCGTGTCCACGTTGTCACCTTCTTTCACTCGGACTGCTCCTGATCCATTGTGTAAAAAATGCGTCCCACATAATTTGGCCCTTGACGAAGTGGCAAGCTCATTAACCGGGTCAACTGACCAATTATCTGAATCGGGTGGGTTGCCGGGTCCTGCATTCGGTTCTCCTGGGCACGAGCGCTGGTCAAAATGGCAATGGCAAACAGGCGTGAATGCCAAGGCGTGAACATTCATTTTCAGCCGCCTCCACAGAGCCCCACACACGGGCAAAAAGAAATATACCCCATATATCAGCGGGCAGCAGCTCAGAGCAGGGCCAACTTGTGGTTGTGAGACTTCCAACATTGCATGTGCAAAAACAAACTATTCCACCATCCAGATGGCCCTGGCCTCCACTTTCGTACTGATTATTGACTGTGCCAGGTGCATTTTGGGTGATATTATATTTGAGTTACAGGATACAGCTCACATAAATCCAAACTCAAGCTGCACAGGTTAATAATTCCGTGGGTCCACCACTTCACCTTATAAATCTATAGCAGAGACTTTACCTTAGGGCAAATTGGGTGCCTGTGGTTATTCACCACAGTGCTGAGGCCCTATCTTCTTTATTAATGTATACGGATTAGAAGCTGATTTAAACAATTGGCATGAGTCTTGCTTGGATTCTGGGAGATTGAACAGCAGTCAGCCAGCTCCCACATTTAGGAAAGGACCAAGGCTGGAATTCTCCGGCCTTGGGGTTCTCTTTTCTCGCTGGCAGCGCACCCCCGTCTCCGCGGGTTTCCTGGTGACATGGGATGGATTCAATGGGAAATCCCACTGACAAGCGCCGGGAAGAGAGAGACTCCTGCCGCTAGCGAACAATGTGCTGCTAAGAAACACAAGGCTGGGGGACTGGAGAATCCCACCCTAAATGTGCGTCTTTATCACATTGTTGGAATTACAGGCCGACAGCCTAATTGTCCATCACTGAAACATCGATTTTGTGGTGAGATGTTGGACGCCAGTTCACATACCATTCTCTCAATTGAATGAAGCAAGTGGTAATACCAGCCAGCACAGTGGGAGGCCATTTGGCCCATCATGCCATTTGAAAGAGTTCCACAATGATTCTACCTCCCCTGCTCTTTCCTCGCCCTAAACATTTCTCCTATTTGGTTCCCTTTTGCATGATCCTGTGGAAGTTGCTTCTTCAGGTAAACTTCATTCCAAATCACAACAACTCGCTGCATTATTTCTATTCCTCATTTCACCCAGAAATCTTGCCAATTGTTTTGCCAATTATCTTTGCCCTCTGGTTATTGTCTCGCCCAACAGCGGAAACAATTCCTCTCTGCTACATGGAAATCCCTCAAATGTGAAAACTTCTGTTAAATCTCCCCATAACCTTTGCTGCTCCAAGGAGAAAAATCCAAATTCCTCTCGCGTCTCCGTGTAACTGAAGTTATCCTCCTTGTTAATGATCTGGTAAATTCCCTCTGCATCTGTCAGACCTTGATTTCTCCATGGTGACCAGATGGCACACAATACTCTACGTGAAGAGTAGCCAATTATTGCAGATGTACCACAATATAAAAACACACCTATTATTTCTTTTTACACATGCCATCCATCTAAAGTGTTTATTCTAGTCTTTTAGAGACATGAATTATTCATTTACATACTTTGTAATTAAATCTTTCACCACAAATATTATACCTGAATAACTAATTGTTGAATTGCACAATTTGATTTTCCTCTGAGGGTTAACATTTTCAGTTACTTACAGGCTAAGAAACACCCGGGAGTAATTACAAGACCATAACTCATTCAAAGAGTCCAGAAGATATCACAGACAAAAGTATTGTACCTCTGGCAGTTATTAACCTACATCTGAACCTCGGATCAGACTGTGCTGCTAAAATCATGCACTGGTATCTTTTGTGCTGTCTGAGGGTTGTAAGAAATATATGTTACTGATTTATGTCAAGCACATTAAAAGGAGTTTGGAACTTGGATTATTCAATGATTAATATGTCATGCTTTCTTGTTGTCTGTCAGCTCCTAGATGTTGGTAATAACCACAATTTAACTTGGAAAGATCAGAACACTTCTATGCTTAAGTTGCCATGATGCCTCACGGCGCCGAGGTCCCAGGTTCGATCCCGGCTCTGGATCACTGTCCATGTGGAGTTTGTACATTCTCCCCGTGTTTGCATGGGTTTCGTCCACACAACCCAAAAGATGTCCAGGATAGGTGAATTGCCCACGTTAAATTGCCCCTTAAGTGGAAAAAATTAATTTATTTTAAAAAGTTTTTAACAGCCTTGTACATAAGGCTTGAGATCATTTATTACAGATCATATCAGTTGCTTGTGCAACCATGAGATGTAGCCCCGGAACACTTACACATAACAATTCATTCCTAGTTTATTAGTTTCTAGCTCTTTACAGATCCTTACAGATAATGCAAAAATATATACAATAATGCCCGCAATGAAATAAGATGCTCTGAGATGGTCACATTGGACATGTCAGCCTTCCTGCCTCGTTCTATTACCCACAATGCCCTTGGAAAGAACATTGTTACAACATTTTGAACCAACCCAACGTGAATAGCTTTTTGGGAAAGAGTTTCCCAGTCATCCTCTACTTGGTGAAGATATGTTTCTTCGCATTATTAGGGAACTGTCTCTCTCTAATTTTAAGGCATTCCCATCACTTTTTCTGGGCTTGTTCTGGCTCAGGTTGCCTGGTTTTATGTCCTATCCAATCATATGCTCCATTAATTTGAGATCCTGTTCTGAGCTGTGATAATCTACTCAGGCAGGAATCAGGTGAAGAAAGTCTCTGAAAAGCAGGGGCCTATCATCGGGGTTCTTATTCTTCCACATCTCATGACTGGGTCAGACTATAATTAATACAGACATGAGAAAAATGTATGTTTGCAGCATATCCAGCTGGGCAGAGGAGAGAAATAGAAGGAAATGACCTTGTGGGTGTGATATAGACAATAAATTAACAGATAGAAGAGCGCAAGTGATGAGAAAATGTTAGCTTTCACAAACACTGTTCCTGATGCTGGAATAATGACAGAATAGCTTGTAGTCTCATTAAAACGTGTTCTTTTCAACAAAGGCATTGAAGAAAAGTGTGATCGACTTTAAATAGTCGTTGTGCCTTGCACAATAAAAGGCATTAACTTTAACACTCAGAACATAAAACTGTCATCACCGAGTAAAGAAACAAAGAAACAATGAAATGAACAGTGGCCCAGCGAGGCTCTTGTGTATGTTTAAATTCAGAGGGTGAATTTTGGGGGCTGGAATGGAGGAGGCAGACAGGTGTGGAAACTCCTGCCACCAGCTACCATGCCAGTTCACCAGCACGGTCCAGCCTTCAGGCCATTTGCAAGGCACCCAGGTGAGGGGTGAGACGGCTTCAAAGCCCTGAGCAATGGGTCGCCAGTTGAGACCATGAAGAAGTCTATATACTCTTCCCTGTTTGCTGGAATTGTACAGTTGGCACATGGGCCTCCGGCAGTGACAAAAATATGACGAGCGAAAGAAGATGGCCCCTCAGCGACAGACTGGGGCAAGGGCTCCCAAAACACTCCTCCCTCACTGCCAATGTAGGAAAATGGCAATACCTGTAGCGGGCCATCCTGTGGTGAGGGGGGAGGGGGGTCTTCAGATGTAGCATTGTTATTCTTAAAGAATTTTAAAATGCTGAGACGGAACGTCCCTCTCGCCCTGTTACCTGCATAGATGTCCTGCAGCCTTTTCTCTGCTGTGAGCTTTCAATTGACTGCTCCAGTGCTCTGCTTAACTGGACAGCAAGCATGCCCTGTGGCAATAAACTGCCTCATTCAACAAACATAAAGTTGGCCGTACATATTGGGTAGGGTGCAGAAATGATCCCATCACTGGGGTCCCAACCCCAAAGCCAAAACTTTGGCACCCATTTTTAAAACATAATGCAATGACATATTCTGATCCTGTGCAGCTCAGAAACATGCATTTCTGCGCACAAGCTACTGGATTGTGGTTAACCTGACAAAGAGGCAGCTGCTTCATTCACTTCACTAAGATATAGCCTCCCAATAACTATCTCACTGATCAACATAAAGAAAAGGAAATCAATGCCTTCAGTTTGCACTGTGTGATATTAGTAAGGATTCATTAAGTTCATTGGTTTACTTTTCACTTTCCAGTTCATGGGATTTTATCTAAATTGTCATTAATATTAATTTCTGCTCTAAATGGCTGTTCTTTACAATCTTCAGTGCGAGCCATTTGTCGTGATTTATCTCAATGCTCATAAAGGTGAAGGTTGCCAGGAATTGAATCCTTTTTTTCCCTGCTCCCCTGGGCCAACTGTCGATGGTTAAGCTGCAGAGTAACTCTTCCTCCACCTGGCTTCGAAAGCACAATCATACCCCAAGATCTCCGAAGTGCAACCTGACTGCATTTTTAGATGCTACATAAACCACCCTAATGGTCTCTGAATGAGATGGGCAATTTAGTTCCAATTTGTGCATGAGTTATAGTACTTTTGCATTGTGAAGGAGCCCATTGGGGAGCTGCTTGGGACTGCCCAAGCTCCTCTCACTTAGAATCATTACAGCTGGCTAAAATAAAGATCTAAAAGTATAATTCGTCTGGGCAAGATTCAAATTTAGGTCCCAGAGCCGAAAAGCGGCTAATCAATTCTTCCACCTCTTTCCTTTCCCGCAGCAACAATCAATTTAAAACTACCACTTATTTACCAGGAAAGAAATATTGGGCCAGGTGTTCCTGGACAATAAATGGTGCATTGATGACACTCGCTGTTACTAATGGACGAAAAGGCTAGAAAATCCAAGCGACGACGCGGGTTACAAATCTCTAGAACTTGATTGTCTATTTTTATTACTCCACCATTTGCTTCCCACTGACAGTCACTATCCCTTAGCCTCCCCATTGATTTTTTTTTCAGAAGTTTCTGATTTGTCCCATTAATTGTATTCAACACACAAATAATTATTTAGGGCTGGCAAGGCAAAATGTGCCCAATACCAACCTCAGCCAGAATGGGTACCATTTGTATTCTTTGGTCACATCCCTGCACGTAGTAAATTACTTTGAGTGATTTTAAAATGTCAATGATTTTGTTAGTTTTTCAGCTTTTTCTCTGTGTAACACAAGGTGGATTTTTCTAATACTTAAACAGAGTGGTGCAGCAGGCAGGAAAGACAGAGTGGAAGCTCCTGACTACAAGGCCGCTTCCTTTGTCATATTTTTAGGGTCATTGAAAATAAATGTTAAGAGGCGGGTCCCAAGATATCATTCTGATGGAGTGCACCCACCCTCCCAGCAACTAAATTTGTAAAAGATCAGGGCGCTCTTTAAAAAGGGCACTCTGATTTAAAGAAATTAAAATAGAACCCACCCCCAATGAAACCACACCTGACAGTTCTGTCCCCACGGAATGCCAACCCATGCAACTGCCCCCCCCCCCCCCCAACATGGAACATCCCACAGCACTGTCCCTTGGCATTGTCCACTGGCACTGTCCAGGCACTGTCCCTGACACCTGGGCAGAGCCACGGGGAAGTGCCCAGGCATGGCTCTCTCCCGTGGGGTGATGTACTCACCTGCATGCCCCTCATGAGTTCTTCTTGCCAGCTGCACATCTAAGGGCGAACTGTTCAGATTCACCTTGGCATTCCTTCGCGCCAACATGAATGGACGTTCTACGTGGGGGGGGGGGGGATATTGCGGAATTACAAGGCATAAAGGCCTGATGATATCACGGTTATGTCGTTGGCAGAACAATTAGAACAGGAAATCCCATCGGCATGCTTTGTGTCTGCTGTGCGATTTCCCGCTCCTGTCACTAATTCTGCTTCCTGAAAATGGGAGCAAGGGGCAGCACGTGGCACAATGGTTAGCATTGCTGTCTACGGCGTGGATGTCCTGGGTTCGAATCCCAGCCTTGGGTCACTATCCGTGTGGAATTTTCACATTCTCCCCGTGTTTGCATGGGTTTCACCCCCACAACCCAAAGGTGTGCAGGTTAGGTGGATTGGTCACACTAAATTGCCCCTCAATTGGAAAATAATAATTAGGTACTCTAAATTTATTTTTAAAAATGGGAGCAAAATATCCCCACACCAAATCTATATTACACTGATGTGAGTTTGGTTTGCCCTCCTTGTCCATTGCTCCCTGTTTCTTTTTAAACACTCAGACTACAGGTTTACACTTCCCCCCTGCCACCCCCCCCCCCCCCCCACCCCCCACCAGCAGCTCTCACCCCCTTGCAGTCTTTTAGAGGGGGTGGGAGGATGCGTGTGTGTCTGGGGGGAGGGGGAGGGGGGGGGGGGGGGGGAGATCGGGAACAGCGTGAAAGTTCCTGAATGGGATTCAATCTATTGTGTGAAGCAAATAATGGCATGATGGGAAAACTAGTCAAGTCTTCTTGGTACAATTGAATTTAACCTAAGACACAGATACAAAATACACAGATACAGCCGAGGTCAGCATGACCTGAGAACTGGGTGACTCTGAAATTCAACAAATGTCTTTGTTATCTAGGTGTTCCAGGGTAGAGTGCAAGGCCATGGAGATGGCGTCTGCTGTGGATCTGTTGTAGCGGTAGGCTAAGTGTAGTGGATCAAGGCAATCTGGGAGGCAGGAGTTGATTCGTGCCATGACTAACCTTTCGAAGCTCTTCATGATGATGGATGTCAGAGCCATTGGACGATAGTCATTGAGGAACGCTGCTTGGCTTTGTTTTGGTACAGGGATGATGATCGTCTTCTTGAAGCAGATAGGGACCTCAGATTGTTATAAAGAGAGGTTGAAAATTTTTGCGCATACCCCCGCCAGTTGATTCGCGCAAGACCTGAGTGCCCGTCCGGGTACCTCATCCGGCTAGTGGCTTTCTGTGGGTTAACATTCGAGAAGGCTGCTCTTATGTCTGCAGTGATGATCTCAGATACAAGTTCATCCGCAGCTTCTCGGGTGGAGGGCTCGCTCTCGCTGACCTCTTGCTCAAAGTGAGCATAGAATGCGTTGAGCTCATCAGGGAGTGGTGCTTTGGAGCCGACGATTTTACATGCCTTCATCTTGTAGCCTGTTATGTCTTGCAGACCTTGCCACAGACGGCGGGGATCCGTGTGGCTAGCCTGGAGCTTGAGCTTGGTCCAGTTCTGTCTTTTGGCATCTTTGATGGATTTCTTTAGATCACAGCCAGCTCTCCAACCTGGGCGGCTGCCACCTGCCCCTCTGCTGCCTGATCTGCTGTTGCACACTCCCCTGCTGCAGTTTCCTCCTCCTTGACCAGCTCAAGCTCGCACAGCTGCTAGGCATCTCCCAGGGCTGTGGCGACCAGCAGGAAGGCCACCATTGCTGGTTGTATTTCAATATCCATTGTCTGCAGGGGTGAAAGGGCAACATATTTGTATGGTGCATACCCCCGTGGCCAACCAGGTGCACCGAGCTTCATGGTGGTCCAGTTTGACACTGCGGGCTCTGCCCCCGCGTGCCCCTTTCCGCCCCCCCAATCACAGCACCCCTGGCCTGGTCGGTGTCCGTCAGCGTCTCTGGCCTCAGACCCTGGCAACCGTCCCTGATGCCAGGGGTACTGTTGGTGAGCACAGCCCCGACCAGGGGTAGGCACCTTGGCCCCCCTCGGGGCTACTGTGGGTGTTGTCCTGGGTGGGCCGCAGACAGGTGACAACCAGGTGGGTGGAATGGCGGAGGGTGAGTGCAGTGGTGGGGGCACACATACGGTCAGTGTCACTCTGCAGAACCAGGGGCCAAGGTGAGTGGTTACTCGGGTTGGTAGCAAGATGGCTTACTTGCAGGCCGCAGTAATGGCAGTGTGTGCCTGCACCTCAGACCTGTTGGCGGGGGAGGGGTCACCACAGCCACTTGGCCTATTCCCCCGATCATTTCCTCCACTGGAGCGGGCAGTCCCCCACCCCTGTATCGCGCCATCGGGAGCTCGGCCCATCGGGGGAGGAGAATCGCGGAGGCCCTGGAGAATACCGCGTCGGGCCCGCCAGCACCGGCCCTAGGGTTGCTAGCGCCCCGGGCAAGCTGAACTTCGACGCCCTGGGGGGGGGGGCTGGGGGGGGGGGGGGGGGGCGGGGCCGAGCGGAGGCGGACCGATGGGGGGGCGGGGGGAGCGGACCGAGAGGGCGGAGGACCGAGGGGGGGCCGCCCTGGGGGAGGGCGGCCACCGCGCATGCGCTGGTGCCCGCTAATGATATGATATTTACTGTATGTGCATTCCGGAACGGATTGAGGTGATGCCGAATTGTGGTTTCTTCAGGATCACGTCATCAGACTTTCTGGATATACAGCAACTAGCAACGATACCTATTACTGAACCTGATGTGTTGGGTAAGCTGGGTCTACGTGGACTGCGTTTGATGCAGTGTAGAGAGAGACAGGCTTCCAACACTTGAAGAAATGCAACACGATTTTATTGATTAACTAACTATAATACATGGTTAACTGTGGGTTGACACTATGCTGACTTGACTGGAGACCTGAGGCTAACCTGACCAGACTAACTGACTATCACATGGTGTTTGTTCTAGTTGCTGCTCACGGGCTCTGCCTGTCTCAGAGGCTGGATCCCAAGAGAGCGGGAAAACTAGTGCACTCTGGCTTTATAGTGGTCGTGTCCTCTCTGGTGATTGGCTGCTGTGTTCTGCATGCTCATTGGTTATCCTGTGTGTCAATCACTGCCTGTCTGCGCTCCATCATATACCTGGATGTATATTATGACATCTCCCCCACTTTAAAAAAAAATGTGTGTTCAGATCAATAAATAATGAATATGTGTACAGGAACCTGACTATATGCAGAATATGCTAACGTATGTACATGGGAAGGTGTCTAGTGCAGATAGAGGGCAGGTAAAACATGAGAAAAAAAATGATATGTACAGATGTGTAAACGATGAGATAACAAGGTAATGCAACATTCAGTCTGCAAATTCAATCTCTGTGGCGGGCAACAATTTCTGGTCGACTGCCTCAAGGGTGGGTCAGGGGCCACCTGCACTTGAATGGGCGGAACTGCCTCCAATGCGGTGGTCATAGAGGTCGGTAGAAGAACTGGCAGATTGGTGGCCCCGTGGAAGGGCTAAGCGGGACATCACGGTCAGGTGGCGGGCATGGAAGTCTACGCAGTGCCCGCCGTTACACCAGAGAAAGGAGCCATCAGGCATGCGAGCGAGGAACGATCTCGGGGCCACTTGCTTGACCACCACAGCTGTGGCGGACCAGCCACCGTCAGGCAGCTGAACACGAACTCAGTCAGCAGGGACAAGCTCGGGGAGATCTGTGGCGTGGGCGTCGTCCGCTGACGCATTGGGCCCGAGACTGCTACATCCTCTGTATGACCGGGAAATTGTCAAGGTCCGGAATGTGGATAGTCGGCACCGTCGTTTGCAGTGTGCGGTTTATGAGGAGCTGCGCTGGGGACAGCCCAGTGGACTGAGGGGTCGCTCTGTAGGCCAACAGCGCCAGGTTGAAATCAGAACCCAAGTCAGCAGCTTTGCACAATAGTCTTTTAACGATGTGGACCCCTTTTTCGGCCTTCCCATTCGACTGAGGGTAGTGGGGGTTGGATGTGACGTGCCGAAAGTTGTACAGCCGGGCAAAATCTGACCACTCCTGACTGAAGATGCAGGGGCCGTTGTCACTCACCACCGTGAGTGGGATCCCATGCAGGTCAAAAGTTTCCTTGCATGATTACCGTTGCTGATGTGAGGTCAGACAGTTTGACCAATTCGGGGTAGTTGGAAAAGTAGTCCACTAGGAGGACATAGTCACACCCCTTTGCATGGAACAGGTCAACACCAACTTTGGACTATGGGGAGGTCACCATTTCATGCGGCTGTAGAGTCTTTAGGCTGAGCCGGCTGGAATTTTTGACACGTTGGGCAATTGAGGACCACGTTGGCGACATCGTGGCTGATGCCTGGCCAATATACTACCTCTCGGGCTCGAAGGCGACACTTTTCGACCCCCGGGTGACCCTCGTGGATTTGCCGAGGACCAAATCTCGCATGCTCTGTGGGATCACAATTCTGTCAAGCTTCATAAGGATGCCGTCTACCATCATTAGATCATCCATGGCATTATAAAACTGGGGACACTAGTCCTTTTTCCAACCATCCGTGAGGTTCCGCATGACCCGCTGGAGCAAAGGATCCCTGGCCGTCTCCTCACGAATTTGCACGACCCTCTCATCAGTGGCCGGAAAATTGGAGGCACCGAACTGCCCTTGCGCATCTATTTAGCAGACAATGTGAGTTTGCTCACATTGTGTGGTGATGGATCTGGAGAGTGCATCGGCAATAATGAGCTCTTTGCCCGGGTGTACACCAGGTCGAAATCGTAGCGGCGTAGCTTGAGGAGAATACGTTGTAGGCGTGGCATCATGTCATTGAAGTCTTTTTGGGTGATGTGAACCAATGGCCTGTGGTCCGTCTTGACTGTGAATTTGGGGAGGCCATACACATAATCATGGAACTTGTCGATCCCTGTAACGAGGCCCAGGCATTCCTTCTCAATCTGAGTGTATTGTTGCTCCGTGGGCGTCATGGCTCTAGAGGCCCAGGAGGAGGAGTCATCCAGTTGGAGGAGTACTGCCCCAATGCCACCCTGGCTCGTATCGGTGGATATTTTCGTTTCCATCGTGGGGTCGGAAAACGGCAGCACCGGGGCCTTGGTGAGTTTCGCCCTGAGCTCACGCCACTCTTGTTCATGAGCGGGTAGCCACTGGAAGTCCATCGCTTTTTTTACAAGATGGCAGAGGGCTGTGGTGTGTGACGCCAAGTTGGGATGAACGTCCCAAGGAAGTTGACTATCCCTAGGAAGCGGAGGACCGCCTTGTCCTCTGGGGTCTTCATGGCATTGATCGCCGAAACCTTGTCCACATCTGGCTGCATGCCGTGCTGCGAAATGTGGTCGCCAAGGGATTTGATTTCTGATTGACGAAACGAGCATTTGGCTCTGTTGAGTCGTAGGCCATGCTCATGAATCCTGTGGAACACCCGCTTGAGGCGATCGACGTGTTTTTGAGGAGTTGTGGACCAGATAATGATATCGTCGACGTACACTCGCACCCCCTCGATGCCCTACATCATTTGTTCCATTATGCGGTAGAACACCTCTGAGGCGGAGATGATGCCAAAGGGCATTCGGTTGTAACAGTAGTGACCGAACGGGGTATTAAATGTGCACAGCCTCCGACTGGACGAGTCCAGCTGTATGTGCCAAAAACCCTTGAAGGCGTCCAGCTTCGTGAAGAATTTGGCATGAGTCATCACGCTGGTTAGCTCTTCTCGTTTAGGTATTGGGTAGTGTTCCCTCATGATGTTGCGGTTCAAATCTTTGGGGTCGATACAGATTCATAGTTCCCCTGACGGCTTCTTGACGCAAACCATGGAGCTAACCCAGTCCGTGGGTTCCGTGACCTTTGAAATGACGCCCTGGTCCTGGAGGTCTTGCAGCTGCTGCTTGAGGCAGTCCTTGAGGGATGCCGGCATCCAACACGATACGTGAACCATAGGGGTGGCATTTGGCTTCAATAGGATTTTGTATCGGTATGGGAGTGTGCCTATACCTTCGAACACGCTAGGGTATTGCGCTATGATGTCATCGAGTTGAGCCTGAATGTTATCATCTGGCAAGGTTGTTGCCTGTGCGAACGACATGGTGTGAACCTGCTGCACCAGGTTCAGGAGATTGTAGGCCCGAGCACCGAGCAGGGAAGCTCTGTTGGTTCCTACGATTTCAAATCGCAGCGTTGTTTTTAATGACCTATTTGACACCACAAGCTGGCATGAGCCACCGTCAGCAATTGCATTTTCATTGTAGTCGAGGTGCTGGCAGGCCGGTGGAAGAATGCTTGAAGCGTATGCGAGCCTTGTTAACCGTGAGAGTGGCACACCACTCGTCGTCCGGAAATGCTCAGAATTGGGAGTTTTTCACCATCGTTGAGAAAGGCAGTGCATGCTTGGTGATGATGCCCACCCGGAATGGGGATTTGAAGCCCTCAACGTCGGGATCTGGTAGACTGTCGGGGTCGGAGTCTGTAACGGGTTGCTGCACTGACGAGATGCTCCTGCGCTGTGGCTGGAATTGCTGTGTGTTGGGCAGTGGAGCAGATCTGCAAAGGGTTGCGTAGTGGCCAAGCCTGCCACACTGGAGACAGTGTCGAGATTTTGCCGAACATTGCCGCTTTAAGTGGGCGGAGCCACAATTGGAACACGTCATGACGCCGACGTCAGGGCGTTCCGTGCACCACCGAGCATGTGCAGTGCGGTCGAACGACGTCTTTCGCGGGATGGTCGTTGGTCTCGCCGTCCCCTGGCGAGCATGCGCTGGAGCCCGGGAAAAGCGCGCAAAATGGCCACTCTCATCCAGACTCAGGCCCTGCATTTGTTTGATGGCCTGCACCCCTACTGCCTCGTGGGGGTTTTGCCTTGCCGTTTCTGCCGTCCTAATATGAGAGTACCGATTGTTAGCGTGCTGGTGGAGGACGTAGGTTTCGATAGCGATGGTAAGCGTGAGCTGCTTAACTTTTAGGAGCTGATGGCGAAGGGAACTGGAGTGGACCCCGAAAACGATCTGATCCTGGATCATGGAATCAGTTGTCGAGTCATAGTTGCATGACTGCACGAGGATGCGTAGATGTGTTAAAAAGGACTGAAAAGGTTCATCCTTACCCTGAAGCTTCTGCTGGAAAATGTACCGTTCAAAGCTCTCATTGACCTCAATGTCGCAGTGGCTGTCAAACTTCAGCAGGACCGTTTGAAACTTTATCTTGTCTTCGTCTTCAGCAAATGTGAGAGAGTTGTAGATGTGGATAGCATTGGCCTCGGCTTTAGAAAGGAAGAGTGCGATCTTCCTGGCATCCAATGCCGCCTCGAGGTCGGTGGCTTCAAGATATAGCTGGAACTTCTGCTTGAAAATCTTCCAGTTTGCACCGAGGTTGCCGGCGATGCGGAGCTGTAGAGGAGGGTGGACACTGTCCATGTTACCGGATGGCTGATCGCTGGTCAAAGGCAGATCATCCCAAGGTAGGTCCGTCAAACGTCAGCATTACTCACTGATACCATGATGTGTTGGGTAAGCTGGGTCTACGTGGACTGCGTTTGATGCAGTGTAGAGAGACAGGCTTCCAACACTTGAAAAAATGCAACACGATTTTATTGATGAACTAACTATAATACATGCTTAACTGTGGGTTGACACTATGCTGACTTGACTGGAGACCTGAGGCTAACCTAACCAGACTATCTGACAACCACATGGTGTTTGTACTAGTTGTTGCTCACGAGCTCTGACTGTCTCAGAGGCTGGATCCCGAGAGAGTAGGAAAACAGGTGCCCTTTGGCTTTATAGTGGTCGTGTCCTGTCTGGTGATTGGCTGCTGTGTTCTATGTGCTCACTGGTCATCCTGTGTGTCAAATACTGCCTGTCTGCATCCATCATATACCTGGATGTATACTATGACAGAATCCAGTAATATAACAGATACAACTTTCTGCTGTAGTCTCAAAGCAGCTCCATTGCCTTGGGTGAACTTTTTCTCTGATATGCTGTTTTTCCTTTTGATCTTCCTTTATCTGTACTGACCTTCCCAGATGACACTCTTAATGACATGAGTTCATCTTCTTTTTAGAAATTTTACCACCTTTACTTTAATTTTTGAAACTCTATTCGTCATTGCTACAAACTTGCCTCAGGTAAACATTTATTTACAGTGTTACTTGGCTACTCAGCATATCAAAAACCTTGGTTTCATCCAATTCAGCCAATCTGCCTTTCTACAATTCCCAAGTGAAAGTAGTTTGCTCTGGTGCAACCGCCCGAGCACTTTCCCAATTACTGGATTTCTTAGTTATAGAACATAGAACAGTACAGCACAGAACAGGCCCTTCGGCCCTCAATGTTGTGCCGAGCCATGATCACCCTACTCAAACCCACGTATCCACCCTATACCCGTAACCCAACAACCCCCCCTTAACCTTACTTTTATTAGGACACTACGGGCAATTTAGCATGGCCAATCCACCTAACCTGCACATCTTTGGACTGTGGGAGGAAACCGGAGCACCCGGAGGAAACCCACGCAAACAAGGGGAGGACGTGCAGACTCCACACAGACAGTGACCCAGCCGGGAATCGAACCTGGGACCCTGGAGCTGTGAAGCATTTATGCTAACCACCATGCTACCCTGCTGCCCTGATTTCATCCTGATTTCCTAACAAATTGGAGAGCATCATGCATCATCATCGTAGCAATCTCTCAGTACTGCATAGTGTACTGCTGGAGAAGCATTGATGCTTTGTCAGCTGCAATGATAACATTTCCACCTTGTTCTTCTCATTCCAATGAATTGAGCAGGAACCTACGGTGAAAGTTTTGTGTAGTGCTAAAGGTAGGATTGCCGTCTCAGAGGTGCTGCCTATTGGATGAGATGGGCGGCATGGCAGCACAGTGGTTAGCAGTGTTGCTTCACAGCTCCAGGGACCTGGG
Source organism: Scyliorhinus canicula (assembly GCF_902713615.1). NCBI lineage: Eukaryota > Metazoa > Chordata > Chondrichthyes > Carcharhiniformes > Scyliorhinidae > Scyliorhinus > Scyliorhinus canicula. Next base: position 30,432,356 of record NC_052166.1, on the reverse strand, counting down.
TTCAATTTACGGCTTGGATCACTGTCTTTATAGAGTCAGCATGTTTTCCCAATGCCTAGATGGGTTTCCTCCGGGTGCTCCGGATTCGTCCCACAAGTCCCAAAAGATGTACTTCTTAGGTGAATTGGACATTCTGAATTCTCCGTCAGTGTATCCAAACAGTTGCCATAGTGTGGCGACGAGGGGATTTTCACAGTAACTTCATTGCAGTATTAATGTTCGCCTACTTGTGACACTAATAAAAATTATTATCATTATTATGTTACCGACCATTCCCTCGGATTGTCAGAAAAGGTTCCATTGCAATATTGAAAGAATGGGAGGTGTGTTCTCTCAGTGCCCTGCCCAACCTCTGTTCCTCAACCAACACCATCAAAAGCAGATTATTTGGTGATTTATCTCATTATTATAGAATCCCTACAGTGTAGAAGGAGACCATCTGGTTCATGGAGTCTGCACCAACCCTCTGAAAGAACATCCTGTAATGATATGCATAAAGCAATTCTGTACAAAATGTTGTACATGATCTCTGACCACTAGGTGGCAGTGTAAACCCACCACATGACCCTGTGGCTGGGGAGTTGGGCGTAAGCTGTGTTGGAGGATATACGTGTTTTGTAATAGCTCCACAATAATTAATTGTTTTAGTAGTTTATTATATTATTTATCCTGGTTATCTTTATCACACAGTTGTTTCATAATAAATTATTTAAACTAGATGTTCTGCAATTCATCATTCACTTCAGCCAGTCGACAGAACATGACACACCCTACTTTGGCCATTCCACATCTTTACCCTCACAACCCCACCTCACCTGTGTATTTTTGGACACTAAAGGCCAATTTTGGCATGGCCAATCCACCTAGCTTGCACATCTTTGGACTGTGTGAGTAAACCGGAGCAACCAGAGGAAACCCGCCCAGACTCCACGCAGTCACCCAAGACCAGAACTGAACCCATTCCCCTGGCGCTGTGAAGCAGCAGAGCTAACCACTGTGCCACTGTGCCATCCCTACTTGAGGAACCATGTTGCTCACAATCAGTTGTTGGGATTACCCTTGTTACTATTGTGTACATTATTAAACAGCATAATGTGAGCAATTTACTACGCTTCAGAAATACATCTCTGGCCCTGGAGTACTTTGGAACAACTTGATGATGTGCAAAGCTTTGTTTTTAATCGTAAACTCTTCATTTCCTCATAAAACACAGCGAGACACTTTGAATGAAACGGAGAATATCTAAATGCTACAAACACTAACTTGTTTGCATATAATAATAATAACCGCTTATTGCCACAAGTAGGCTTCAATGAAGTGACTGTGAAAAGCCCCTAGTTGACACATTCTGGGGCCTGTTTGGGGATGCTGGTACGGGAATTGAACCCACGGCTGGCATTGTTCTGCATTACAAGTCATCTGTTTAGCCCACTGTGCTAAACCAGCCCCTGTTTGCAGAATAAAAGAATCCTTATGATAAGAGAAAGGCCACTTCAAAGCAATATGAATTCACTCTTACCGTAGTTCAGCAGGATCAGATATTGGAGATTGGGGGGACTGAAGGAAATACATTATTCGAACCACGTAGCATTTGATCCTCTTGTCTGCAGTACCTCAGCTATGCAACACGGTCCATTACAAGTGGCTTTTAGTTTGAGTCCGTGTGCAAGATTTGATCATCTGCTCAATCAGGAGTGACACATAGAGAATGTCCATTTGGGTGACATTAATGCATGGCATGCATTGAATTGGATCCCTCCAAGAAATCAGTGCCTCCAGGAGAGGAGTTCCTGGAGAAAATTGGCAAGAAAAAAACCCATAAAATATACTTCAATTTATAAGGAAGCAAATTTACATCTTTACATAAACTCATCAGTAAGTTCTAAGACATTTATTGTTAATTGTTATAAGAATAATTGGTTATGTTGTTGCAAACATAGCCATTCCAAATTGTACAGATTGTTAAATTTCATCTAAATGCAAATGTCCATAATTTATTATGCCCTTAAATGTACAATATTGTTCATTTTGCTTTCTGGAGTGGTTTTGAAGCAAAGTGAAATTACTTATTACTTATATCTGCATCAATTATGTTATATTTTAAATTGCTGACATTATGCTGTTTAATAAAGTACATGCCGGCAGTTAAGAATAAAAGTATTTATTCTTAAAAAAATAATTAGTCACATGTAAATCTGTTTACGCACCTTTGATGCAATTTGAAATCAATAATAATTACTGAGGTACGGAGATGTTTTTTCCTAACTTGCATTTATATCAGTTTGGTTTAAGTTATTAAATGGGATCCCTCAATGTTTACAGCCTCAAGTTAACCATTGCTAGCTACACACTATCAGACACTCTCTGACATATTCACTTGCACCATACTGACCAGAATTTTCTCAGCCCTGCAGAAGGTGTTGGAGACAGATGGAAGGGTTGGGATGGGTGGTGGTGGTGGGGTGGGGTGGCGGGGGAGGGGGGAAAGGGAAGGAGGGGGGGCATGGTGAAGCTTAGATCACAGTGCGCAAGGTTGGTTCCCAAGGAGTGGGCAGTGAGTGGAATCAGCTCACCACCCATGGGCTTCAGGGATACTGATGTCAGGGTGATCTAGGGATTAGAAGACTGAACTATGGGGGGAAAACAACCAGTCACCTGGCAGTGATTTTCCTTGAATTGGACAACTAGCGATAGGAGTGCCGGCTCACTGTCAAAATAAATACAGTGAGCGAGCGGGCTCTCAAAACTGGAGGGTCATTTGGAGAACTTCCAGCAACGAGAGAGCAGGAGCAGGCTGCCTTTTCAGTTAAAGTGGGCAAGAACGGCTCTTTTCTGATGCACACTGTCTCCAAACTTTAGGGCTGTAAAAATAATATCAGCTGGCTAGGGTCTGCTTGGCAAGCTGGAACCAGGGCTGCCATTAAGAGGCAACCTCCAAGAAAATTCCAACCTCTCACATTAGGCCTGAAGAGACTTGACTGGCTTGTGGGTGAGTAGCCATGCTGCATTTCCCCTCCACCCACCACCCCACCCCTGCCCACTCCCACCCTGTCTCCAGCACAGTAGCTGGGGAGTGGATTGGTGCTGGCAAACTAGTATGCTGGCTGACATGGCATGAGATGTCACGACTACCGCACTGGGGCCTAAAATCCAGCTCATATTTAAAATCAAACCTCAGCTTTAATTGTTGCATATTGATATAGTATATCATCTCCCCTCCCCCACTCTTCAACTTTCATTCTATCTTTCAAACCAGCTTTAGCCCTTCATTACTGTTTATTAATACATGGGGGGGGAAAGGTGTCAGCCGTGAATGTTTGTTTTCAAATTATACAAATTCTATCAGCTGGATGCTCAAGCTCAATGGTCATTTTCTAATGCCCACTCCTGGCCATAATTTATATTCTTTGAAGTTTATAATACATGTGAAAAAATTATTGATAAATCTAACTGCACACTCTTTTTTGTTCTTTCATGCGATGTGGGAGTAGATGGCGAGGACAGCATTTATCGGCCATCCCTAATTGCCCTTAAGGGCCCTTAAGAGAATGGAGATTCTGGTACAGCCACAATGCTGTTAGGAAGAGAGTTCCAAAATCTTGACCCAGTGATAGTGAAGGACCAGAGAATAGTTCCAGGTCAGGATGATGTTTGGAACTTGGAGGGAACTTGCAGGTGGAGTTATTCCCAAAGATCTGCTGCCTCTGTCCTCAGCAGTCAAGGTTGTGGGTTTGGAAGGTGCTGTCGGAGGAACCTTGGAGACCTGCGGCAGTGCATCTTGTAAACACTTCTGTTACTGTGTGTCAGTGGTGGGTGGAGTGAATGTTGATGGTGGCGGATGGAGGGCTATTCAAGTAGGCTGCTTTATCTTGGCTGGTGTCAAGCTTCTTGAGTGGTATTGGAGCTGCACTCACCCAGACAAAGGGAGAGTATTCCATCAAATTCCTGACTCATGCCTTGTAAGTGGCGGAAAAGTTTTGGGGAGTCAGGAGTTGAGTTAATCTCTACAGAATTCCCAGCTTCACCTTATCTTAAGACCATAAGACCATAAGACAAAGGAACAGAATTAGGCCACTCTACCCATCGAGTCTGCTCCGCCATTCAATCATATTTTTCTCATCCCCGTTCTCTTGTCTTATCCCCATAACCTCTGATCCATTTATTGATCAAGAACCTATCTATCTCTGTCATGAAGGCATATCTTGTAGTCATAGTATGTATCTGGTTGGTTCAGTTCCATTTCTAGTCAATACAAACCTCCAAAAGGGGGATAAATTAACATTCGGTGATGATAATGCCATTGAATGTCATGAGGAAATAGTTGGATTCTCTCTGATTGGAAGTGGCCATTCCTTGGCACTTGTGTGGTGTGGATGTTACTTGCCACTAAACAGCCCAAGCCTGAATGTTGTTCTGGTCTTTCTGCATAAGGGCACGGACTGCTTCAGTACCTGAGGATGGTGCTGAATGTTGTGCAATCATAGATTTCATAGAATTTACAGTGCAGAAGGAGGCCATTCGGCCCATCGAGTCTGCACTGGCTCTTGGAAAGAGCACCCTACCCAAGGTCAACACCTCCACCCCATCCCCATAACCCAGCAACCCCACCCAACACTAAGGGCAATTTTGAACACTAAGGGCAATTTATCATGGCCAATCCACCTAACCTGCATATCTTTGGACTGTGGGAGGAAACCTGAGCACCCGGAGGAAACCCACGCACACACGGGGAGGATGTGCAGACTCTGCACAGACAGTGACCCAAGCCAGAATCGAACCTGGGACCCTGGAGCTGTGAAGCAATTGTGCGATCCACAATGCTACCGTGCTGCCCAATCTACAGAGAACATCCTCACTTTTGAACTTATGATGAAATGCCATGACGTTCGAGAACTCCAGGAACAATGTCTGCACACCAGTGGAGAAGGTTATGAAACTCATTTTGAGAGCAAATGCTGAGAGTCAGAATGGTTGAAGTTTTTGGATAAAGCAGTATGCAATGTAATGAGAATGCAGTGACATCTATATGCACTTAACTTGACTAATACACACATTAACAATACTAATCACATGTATGGCATAGCTGCTTTATGGTACCCCAAGTTGGCCATAATGTTGTTCTTATTGCTGAAATTGCATTAAAAGGAATTTTGTGCAAATGAACGAGCCAGTGTGTTATGTATTCGTACAGATTGCATTGGAATCTCATCCACTCTTAGTCCATAGGTGAAAACAGTTCCCTGCAGATGAAGCCTAAAACCATTTTGCTGTTTCAGACAAAAAAGGAAGCAAAGAGGGGCCTCACGGTAGCATGGTGGTTAGCATCAATGCTTCACAGCTCCAGGGTCCCAGGTTCGATTCCCGGCTGGGTCACTGTCTGTGTGGAGTCTGCACGTCCTCCCTGTATGTGCGTGGGTTTCCTCCGGTTTCCTCCCACAGTCCAAAGATGTGCGGGTTAGGTGGATTGGCCATGCTAAATTGCCCGTAGTGTAAGGTTAATGGGGGGATTGTTGGGTTACGGGTATGTGGGTTTAAGTAGGGTGATCATTGCTCGGCACAACATCGAGGGCCGAAGGGCCTGTTCTGTGCTGTACTGTTCTATGTTCTATGAGTTTGCATTTATGCTGCACCTTTCAGGATATCCCCAAAACCATGGCCCAGGAAAAGGGGCTGCTGATGGTGCTGTCCACTGGGTCCTGGGGTCTTTGAGGGCAGGGGTGGGAGCATGTTCGGCCTTTCAAACAATTTCTCCTCGTCCATACTGAGCTCCCAAAGCTGTAGACCTGAAAGATTAGCTTCAAGAAATTGAATCTGTCAGGCTGAGAGTTCTGATCCATTTTAAAGTGGTCCGTCAGTGCCAGGTCAACTTCACTGGTCATTGCTGCTGCACCTGACAACTTAGCTACACATTTGAATTGTTTTTAAAAATGCAATGATTTCTTCACCATTTTTCTAACATCAGTTGATTGCTCTGTGATTAATTAACCTGAGAGAATCAGAATTGGTCCTCCAATATCACCCTGCCGGTTTTTCATGAAATAAAGACAAAACCTACAATTATACAACACCTTTCACAATGTCCCCAAATCGCTTTACAGCCAAGTAAGTACTTTTGGTTTGTAGTCACTGGTAAAATGTAGCAAAGTTATCAAATGGAAGGGCAGGTTCACGAGACTGCTCCTAATATATATGTCTGTATGTCATCCTGGCATGAATGAGATGAGCTGGGCTAGATGGCCTTTATCATCCATATAATTATCTTGCAAACAGGGTGGAATCATGGCTGCAGTTCTATTTATTTTGTTGCTAACGAAAGTGTATTGTGAGCGAGTTTTGTGAGGTGAGATTGCCAGAGGAGAGCATAATGGACACATAGTGAATCAATAACCTGTTTTACACTGCATATGATTCTCAAGATCCTTTTCCATTGAGTTCAATCTTCGCCTTTTGTCTCCTTACCTATTATCCCATTTTATCTTGCTGCTTTTTATGAGCTATTTGTGGTATTGAAATATCATGATAAAGTTGTGTTGCATTGTAGTCACTGAAAATACATTGTAGCAAGGAGCAACAATTAGCAGAGTCTTCAAACGCAGAACAAATTCCAAAGCTATAGTTGGAATATGTACAAAATCTATTGCCAACTTAAAAATAACTGAAACATTAACCACCGCATATGGATTGGACCAGTAAAAGTTCCCAATTCTGTATTCAATGCCATCTGGGGAAATAAGCAGCACACTGGCTAGTTTATTCATGCAGAATGCTTTTTTGGGTAATTTGGGCAGTGGGAAGAACACTGCGGTTTACAAGAAGTACCATGCAGCAACGATCTGTACTGATGAGAATTGTTAATGTGTGCATTAGTGATGTAAATGGCCTCTGCTATCCGCATAAATGCCAGTCTACTCTCATTAAATTGCATACAGCTTTCTCTGAAAATTCAATAAAACCTATTCATCTCTCTAATTTGATGTGCCCTATACCAACTTGCATGTGGTTCAGGGATTATAATCTTGGAGACTGTTGTTATTACATGGGTGCGTTCACTCAATCTTGTACGGCTGCTGCAACTTATCTCCCAGCTATCTGGCCTTGGTCTGCTCCTGCCTCTACTGACCTGTGGATAGAGGAAAGGAAACAAGACATAGCAGTACCTACCTTCCCCACTTCCCTAAACTCCCACACTTACCTCAACTCCAGAGTCCCACTCACTACAGCTAACAATCCAGTGCCGGAGTTTGGGACATCTGCTCCAGGCTGGAGAGGAACTTATCGTCTGAAGGGAAGGATCCCGTTGTCATGGTCCATGTAGGTATCAACAACATAGGTAGCATGAGGAAAGATGTTCTGCAATGAGAGTTTGAGGAGCTGGTCACTGAATTAAACAACAGACTCTCCAAGGTTATTATCGCTGGTAAGAAAGCAAGTGGTGAGTGATGTGTTGGGTGCTCTGGATCCGTGAAACACATACAGGCCACCAACACTTAAAATAGTATAACGCAATTTTATTAAACTATAAACTGCTGAAAATACTATTACTGTGGGTTACACGGTGTTCGGTGTTAGATTGACTAAAGACCTGTGCCTGTCCTAACCAGTCGAATCACTCAGCACGTGGTGAGAATCTGTGCTGTAAACTATAAGCTCTTGTGCTTCTGAAAGGCTGCATCCCGAATGAGCGGGAAAACTGATCTTTATAGTGAGTGTGTTCTAACTGGTGATTGGCTGCGGTGTTTGTGCATGTTGATTGGTCCTAGTGTATGTCCATCAGTGTGTGTGTCTGCACCATGATATACTGATATATTATGACAGTGAGGATAACGCAAAGAGTCTACAGAGGGGTATGGACAGCTAGCATGTAAGTTTAGCAGCTAATTAAGAAGGCAAATGGAAATTGGCCTTGTTGGGTGGCACAGTAGCACAGTGGTTAGCGCTGTTGCTTCACAGCGCCAGGGTCCCAGGCTCGATTCCTGGCTTGGGTCGCTGTCTGTGCAGAGACTGCACCTTCTCCCCCTGTCTGAGTGGATTTCCTCCGGGTGCTCCGGTTTCCTCCCACAAGTCCCGAAAGGTGTACTGTTAGGTAAATTGGACATTCTGAATTCTCCCTCAGTGCACCCGAACAGGCACCGGAGTGTGGCGACTTGGGCATTTTCACAGTAACTTCATTGCAGTGTTAATGTAAACCTACTTGTGACAGTAATAAATATTATTATTCTTATTTCAAAGTGAGTGGAGTATAAAAATAGGGAAGTCCTGCTAAAACTGTACAAGGCACTAATTGGACCATACTTAGAATCGTATGAACAGTTTTAGTCCCCTTATGTAGAGAAAGATATACTGGCAATGGAGAAAAGTTTACGAGGTTGACCCCCTGTATGGAGAGATTTTGTTATGCGGAGAGGTTAAGTGGCTTGGGCCTGTTCTCATTAGTTTAGAAGAACGGGAGGCAACCTTATTGAGACAAAATGGATTCTCAGGGGGCTTGGCAGGGCAGATGCTGAGAGGATGTTTCTCCTTGTGCGAAAGTCTTGGGCCTGAGGGCATAATCACAAAATAAGGAGGTGCCCATTTAAGATAGAGATGAGGAGGATTTTTTTGTCTCAGGTCGTGAGTGTGTGGATTCTTTCCTGCAGAGAGCTGGAAAGGCTGACCACTGTCTGTTCAAGCTTGAGATATGCAAATTTGTAATCTAAAGGGGTTATGAGGGCAAGGTGGGAAATTGGAGTTGGTGGTTATATCAGATCAGCCGTGATCTCATTGATTGGCACAGCAGACTCGATGGGCCGAATGACCTATTTCTGCTCCCACGTCTTCTGGTCTTACAGATTTTACCTATATGTTGCCATATCCTATACATAGGCTGATGGAGCAGGCACCCAGCTTTATAATTACCCATGACTTCATATCCAAGAGTTGCATAGTCCACTTGGAAACGTCAGTATTCAATGTCTCATCTATGTGGACTGAACTAAAGCTTTCCCGAAATTCATTAATCAGAGATATTCAGCTTTAAGTGGCATATCCAACCTTTATCTGATATTTCTAAGGCACATTGAAGTTCTCCCAGTTCATCTGCTATTGTCCAAACTTGCTTTTCGACATTGTGCCATACACTTCTCCTAGTTTGTTAAAATGCTGATCCTTTTTAACAGGATTAAAATTCAAACATGTTTGTGAACCCAATGAAGCACCAAGCTCAAAAAAATAAAAAATCACTCTTCCAGGAACTTTAATTGAAAAAAGAATGATGGATATTTCTGAACAATAAATTCAGGGCTATCAGATAACAAAAATAGCCAGCAATCAAATCACTTCCTAACCATGTACTTGCTCTGAATAAAAGCTCTTCTGAAATGTTGCATATGTTAAGACAAAATATGAGCAACAATGCACTGCTCTTAATTTTGTATTGTAAAGCTGAACAAGGTGTTGCGGAGAAAAGTACGGCTATTTGACCTTTGCGCACCTCATCCTTCCACTCATGAGAAACCAGCTGAAGACTCTGATAGTAAAGGATCCAGTTTTATTACAAGCTATAGTGAGGGCTTCTGGTATTCCAAATGGAATATCAGAGAAGCCCAGAGTTAATGGTCGTACACGCTGTTATACTTCGAAATCCGATTGCAAGAAATTGGTTGTCTACGTCCAATAATTTTAAAAAAAATACTTTTATTGGCATTTTCCAACTTGAGCAGTATAACATATAAAGCACATTTACAAAGTAGCAGCTCGTGTGTCTGATATTTACAAGCCAATTTGTGTCTTATATGCAATGGTTTTTGATTGATTGATTTGATTTATTGTCACATGTACCGAAGTACAGTGAAAAGTATTTTTCTGCGGCCGAGGAAAGTACACAGTACGTACATAGTAGAATAATCAACCGAGTACATTGACAAATTGTGCATCGACAAACAGTGATTGGTGACAGTGCGGAACAAGGAGCCAAACAAAGCAAACACATGAGCAAGAGCAGTATAGGGCATCGTGAAAAGTGTTCTTACAGGGAACAGATCAGTCCGAGGGGGAGTAGTTGAGGAGTCTTGTAGAGCTGTGGGGAAGAAGCTGTTCCTATGTCTGGATGTGTGGGTCTTCAGACGTCTGTACCTTCTGCCTGATGGAAGGGTCTGGAAGAAGGCAATGCCTAGGTGGGAGGGGTCTCTGACAATGCTGTCTGCCATCCTGAGGCAGCGGAAGATGTACACAGATTCAATGTGAGGTTGGCAAGATTGTGTGATGTGTTGGGCTGAGTTCACCGCACTTTATTTTCTGGCGAGCTTGGACTGAGCAGTTGCCATACCAGGCTGTGATGCAGCCGTATAGGATGGTCTCTATGGAAGTTAGTCAGAGTCAATGCAGACATGCCGAATTTCTTTAGCTTCCGTAGGAAGTAGAGACGCTGTTGGGCTTTTTTGATGGCTCATCAAGGTGAGTGGACCAGGACAGACTATTGGTGATGGTGACCCCCAGAAAGTTAAAGCTATCGACCATCTCCACTTTGAAGCCATTGATGCAGATGGGAGTGTGTGTCATGCTACGCTTCCTGAAGTCGCTGATCAGTTCCTTGGTCTTTCCAACATTTAGAGAGAGTTTGTTTTCAGTACACCATGCAACCAACTGATTTATCTCTCTTCTAAAGTCTGAGTTGTCATTGTTTGAGATATGGCCCACCACAGCCGTATCATCCGCATACTTATCGACTGAGTTGGACATAAATCTTGCCACACAGTCATGTGTGTATAGGGAGTACAGTAGAGGACTGAGCACACATCCTTGCGGGGCCCCGGTGTTGAGGACTATTGTGGAGGAGGTGCTGTTGCCTATCCTGACAGATTAAGGTCGGTAAGGAAGTCAGGGAGGGGTCAAGTCCAAGATTGTGGAGTTTTGTTCTTAGTCTTGTCAGGATAATGGTGTTGAAGGCACTGATGCATTGTCTGATTGCTCAAAGTGTCCAATGAACTTGTTCAGATCATTGGGTAAGGATGCTCCAGCCCTAGATATTCCACCTGGCCTTGCTTTGTAGCCTGTGATTTTGTGTAGGCCCTGCCATAGTCGTTGTGGGTTTGTGTCGTTGGCCTGGGACTCTAGTTTGATGAGGTATTGTCTTTTTGCATCCCTGATGGCTTTCCATGCGTCGTAGCTGGATTTCTTATATAAGTCAGGGAGGTCAGATTTGAACGTCTCCTTCCGGAACTTCAGCAGGGAGTGAACCCTTTGGTTGAGCCAATGTTTCCGATTTAGGAATACCCGTATTGTCTTCTTTGGTACACAGTCCTCGACACACTTACTGATGAAGTCTGTGACGGTGATTGCGTACTCGTCCAGGTTAGCTGCCGCAGGCTTGAATATGGACCAGTCACAGACTCCAAGCAGTCGCGGAGGATGTCCTCAGATGCCTTCGGGCCAGCACTGCACAGTTTTCTTGACTGACTCAGCACGCTTGAGTTGCTGTTTGTAAGCCGGAAGTAGGAATACCGACATGTGGTCGGATTTGCAAAAGTGTGGTCGGGGAATGGAGCGGTAGGCACCTTTGATGCTAGTGTAGCAGTGGTTTGACAGGCATTTCCCCCCTCCCCTTCCCCTGTTGGAGGCATGTTCTGCTTTTTCGCCCCCTTTATTCTTTGTTGCTTGGTGTTGGGGCGGGGGTGCCTGCGTGATCCTTCCCCTCCTAATCTTGCCCCTCCCCATGCTTTGTTTTGTGCTTTCTTTGAGATCCCTCTCCTCTCCTTCCTCGTCCCCCCACCCTCAGCCCCTATCTCTTATGTGTGCCCTCCCTTGTCTCTCTCTCTCTCTCTCTCTCCCCCTGTGCACTCTCTCTTCCTCGTCGCTCAAATAAGTCTTCAAACAGGCTGATGAATGGCCCCACGCTTTGTGGAAGCCCTCGACCACTGTGGAAGCCCTTGTCCGGCCCTCGGATGGTGTACATGGTTTTCTTCAGGTGGAGAAATTCCGCCAGGTCTGCCAGCCAGTCTGCAGCTGTGGGTGGTGCTGCCGATCATGAGCCGAGCAGGATTCTCCAGAGTGTTATTCGGGTTGTAAAAGCCAGGACATCGGCCCTCTTCCCCACATGAAGGTCTGGCTGGTCCGATACCCTGAAGACAGCCACTCTCGGGCACAGCTCCACCCTCACCCCCCCAATTTTGGACATCATCTCAAAAAAGGCTGTCCAAAGGCTCTCAAAAAAACCTTAAGGTCGACAAGTCCCCTGGGCCAGATGGGATATATCCTAGGATCTTTGAGAGGCAAGGGATGTGATTGCAGAGCCTTTGGCTTTGATCTTTGGGTCCTCACTGTCCACAGGGATAGTGCCAGAGGACTGGAGGGTGGCGAATGTTGTTCCTCTGTTCAAGAAAGGGAATAGGAATGACCCTAGTAATTATAGGCCAGTTAGTCTTTCTTCGGTGGTCGGTAAGTTAATGGAAAAGGTCCTGAAGGATAGGATTTATGACCATTTGGAAAGATGCAGCTTAATCTGGGATAGTCAACACGGATTTGTGAAGGTTAAGTCTTGCCTCACAAATTTGATTGAATTCTTTGAGGAGGTAACTAAGTGTGCAGCTGAAGGTAGAGCAGTTGATTTTAGTAATGCGTTGGATAAGGTTCCCCATGGTCGGCTTATGAAGAACGTAAGGAAGTGTGGGATAGAGGGAAATTTGGCCAATTGGATAAGTAACTGGCTATCACAGAGGGTGGTGATAGATGGAAAATTTTCAGACTGAGGACAAGTTATCAGCGGTGTACCACAGGGATCAGTGCTGGGTCCTCTGCTATTTGTGATTTTTATCAATGACTTGGAGGAGGGGGCTGAAGTGTGGGTCAGTAAAGTTGCTGATGACACCAAGCTTGGCGGAGTAGTGGATGAGGTGGAGGGTTGTTGTAGGCTGCAAAGAGACATTGATAGGATGCAGAGCTGGGCCGAAAAATGGCAGATAGAGTTTAACCCTGATAAGTGTGAGGTGATTCATTTTGGTCGGAAAAATTTGAATGCAGGTTAGAGGGTCAACGGCAGAGTTCTGAGGAATGTGAACAGAGAGATCTTGGGGTTCATGTCCACAGATCTCTGAAGGTTGCCAGTCAAGTGGATAGAGCCGTGAAGAGGGCCTATAGTGTGTTAGCGTTTATTAACAGGGGGCTTGAGTTTCAGAGCTGTGGGGTTATGTTGCAACTATACATGACCCTGGTGAGACCACATTTCGAGTATTGTGCACAGTTCTGGTCACCTCACTATAGGAAGGATGTGGAAGCATTGGAAAGGGTGCAAAGGAGATTTACCAGGACGCTGCCTGGTTTGCAGGATAGGTCTTATGAGGAAAGATTGAGGGAGCTCGGGCTTTTCTCTTTGGCGTGGAGGAGGATGAGAGGCGAGTTAATAGAGGTTTATAAGATGATGAGGGGAATAGATAGAGTGGACGTTCAGAGACTATTTCCAAAGGTGGATGTAGCTGTTACAAGGGGGCATAACTATAAGGTTCAGGGTGGGAGATATAGGAGGGATATCTGAGGTAGGTTCTTTACTCAGAGAGTGGTTAGGGTGTGGAATGGACTGCCTGCTGTGATAGTGGAGTCGGACACTTTAGGAACGTTCAAGCGGTTATTGGATAGGCACATGGAGCACACCAGAATGACAGGGAGTGAGATAGTTTGATCTTGGTTTCGGACAAGGCTCGGCACAACATCGAGGGCCGAGTGCTGTACTGCTCTATGTTCTATATTAAAAGTCCGCATGCTTAATTAAACTATCCAATCATCACAAGGCACATTGTCATGCAATTAATGATATCGGTGGTCCGATATCTCGGGTGTAGCTATCAATCACCTCCCTCCCTATTGCTATCAGCATATAGACTAAAGCCATCACAGTTGTACCCTGTTACACATTACAAAATAGACCTTGGATTTCAACACTTGCAGCTGAAAGCTGGCTTCTCAGAAACAGAGTATGTCCTTCTCATATCTGTTACAATTAGCAGTTCCCACAGTCAGAACTGAAGATTTTAAAAAAAATTTAGAGTACCCAATTTATTTTTTGCACTGAAGGGCAATTTAGCGTGGCCAAATCCTGCACAGAACTGAAGGTTTTAACATCCCCGGTAAATAATGCAACTGGAGGTTTTAAACTGGTTCTAATATCTAAAGATGCTCAAATTTCCCTTTTCACCAGGTAAGTGACATCGAGTTAAATATGATTCTCTTCCTCATCAGTGGGAAGGTTAAAATTATTATTTGTTCTCCAACATCTGGTTGCCATGCAGCAACCCTTCAGATCAATATAGACTGGTCGCTAAAGCATAAACTGAAGCAATGAGGATTGAACAGGTCGCTAATAAAGAAAGATTGAATCAGGGATTGGAAACCTAAGCAGTTCTTATCAAAACTGGAAGGCTGTTAAATTTCTTCAGGAGTTGAATGGTGGAAGGAGAAAGTTTAAGTTTGTGCACGTCCTGAGTGTGTGACAATCTGTATTAGTTTATTTCAGGGGCAGTATGGCAGCATTGTGGATAGCACAAGTGCTTCACAGCTCCAGGGTCCCAGGTTCGATTCCCGGCTTGGGTCACTGTCTGTGTGGAGTCTGCACATTCTCCCCGTGTGTGCGTGGGTTTCCTCCGGGTGCTCCGGTTTCCTCCCACAGTCCAAAGATGTGCAGGTTAGGTGGATTGGCCATGCTAAATTGCCCTTAGTGTCCAAAATTGCCCTTAGTGTTCGGTGGGGTTGCTGGGTTATGGGGATGGGGTGGAGGTGTTGACCTTGGGTAGGGTTCTCTTTCCAAGAGCCGGTGCAGACTCGATGGGCCGAATGGCCTCCTTCTACACTGTAAATTCTATGATAATCCATGAATTTCCTTTTCCTTCTACCACCTATTCGACCTAAATATTTGCATGGCCATTTCTCCGAATAAAAGCTGGGGTGGAATGCGTACTGCAATATGTATCAATGAAATTCAGGCAAGAAATGTTTCTCCTGTTCCCTGTGCTATATCTTTTAAATTTAGTCTTGTATGACACCTCAAACTCGCAGAGCAGTAGAAAGTCTGTTTCCACCAACATTGAATCATCCTTTAAGAATTTTAAATGCCTGTATCTAATAACACCAATTGAGGTGCAAGCAAACGTTCACACAGAATGTCATCACATGGAGGCGAACACGTGCAGCATATTGCGCTGGACTTTGAAAATAATATATCATCATTGCCTCGTCAAGCTTGATTCAACCCTCAAAAGAACTGCCTGAAGATGAGAGCTGGTTTAAAGGCCTCGCTAAGTGGAGGCTCATGCCAGAAATATTCACCATTGGCACAGTGAACAGTGCGACCCACCATAGAGGTTGTTAACACCATTTGCCGGAACATAGCACAGTTGCAATGGTTTTCTTTACTGCGACCCAATTATGGTAACCATCAAATCCTGCAGATAAGAATCAACGGTCAGCCACATTAAACCTCTGGGGTCAAGGTGAATGAAATTGGGGGCAGATGATGGATTTATACAGATGTAGATACAAAATAACTATGGGGCTGAGTAGTTTTTTTTCTCTCAGGATTCCCTGTGGACTTGCTGAAAAATATTCCCATTTGAGATGCAATTTTAGAACAATAAGTTGATATTAAAAAAAAAGAAGAGTTCAATGTGAAATGCTTATTGTCACAAGTAGGCTTCAATGACGTTACCGTGAAAAGCCCCTACTCGCCACATTCCGGCGCCTGTCCGGGGAGGCTGGTACGGGAATTGAACCGTGCTGCTGGTCTGCTTGGTCTGCTTTAAAAGCCAGCGATTTAGCCCAGTGAGCTAAATCTGCCCCAATGTTCCAGAATACGGTTCAAAACACATAGGAAACGAGACATTTAGTACTGAACATGGAACAGTTAGTTTTACCATGTATATACAAAGAAACAATAACAATAACACGTAACTCCACGTGTGGGGCTTAATTTAAATGGTGTGGAAACAAATCAGTTGGGTAGTTAATTAATTTAAATCAGACAGATAATCAGCCCTGAAAGATAGACTTTGTGCCTATGGCCAAAAACTAATGCTCCTGGGATCCCTGAAGTTAAATAGTCAAAACAGCCCAACAATCTGTCCATGCCAGAGAATGGTGTTGCAAACTTTGCATTATTTATTTCTCCAGGTAGTTCTTCAAACTCCGGACAGACTCCTAACCATCTGTTCAGCAAGAATTAAGTCAGAATTTGCAGCGTGGCTGTTTATAACACATAGAAACTAAACGACATGACCATTTGTGAAACATAATTTAATACAGGAGACCTACTTAAGCAGAAGCAGGTGGCACCATGTAGTGTGCAGTTCCTCTACCTACATGCAGGAGATGGTTTATAATTATTTATTTTAATAAACACATTGAAGTACAGTTCAGATTTGAGTCTGGAATTCCAGTGTCACACACTTCGCAACCACGCTACTCACACAGAATTCTCAATTGAGACTGAAGGTGTCCAAGTATAAATGGGAGCTAAATATAGTCTCCCAACAATGACTCAATCTGTTGTCTAATTTTAAAGTAGATTGCAGCAGAAATGAAAAATCTCAGATTTTTCACAGTCGCAATCTATGTCATAAACATTTTAAAATCTGTAATAATGTAAGAATGTGGGATGAATGTATTGGCCTCTGCTTTGGGCCTACGCATTCTGTGCGCCTGGAAGTGAACCTGATACGTGTTCCCACCTGTGGTCATCCCGAGAGCTCAACTTCACGCTGGCTGTCAATTATCAATCGTCCAGACTCTGTGAAAGGCCGAACACTGCCCGTGGGAGGGGGGGGGGGGGGGGGGGGAGAGCCAGGATGGGAGGGTGGGGGTGTTGCTGTGTTGCTTTTACTTAATTGCTCTGTTTTAATAACCTTTGCTCTAGAGTCACCAGGTATCTTTCTGATACCACCACGAGGTTCAAAGTCAAGTGCTGATCAATAACTCGATACACCAGTTAGTAAGTTTCAAATCAAAACACATTTATTATACACACAGTCAATCATTACTCATGCATAAAACTCTACTTACTAGACTATCACTATTACTAAAGGCCTATACTTAGCTTTCAACTGGCCCACCAGGTCAGAGGAACAATGGCCTTTGTCCGGTTCTGAGTCTGCAGGTTTCAAGCTAGTATGGAATAGTAGCTAGGAGCACCTATCTCGTAGCGTGCGTTGACTGGAGACTTACTTGGTCTCTCCTCACTGAGAGTCAAGGAGGTCTCTCCTTGTTGAGAATCACGGTCAAGAGTTCTTTGAGAGCTGCCAAGAGCTGTTAGGCAGGTCTCTCCTCACTGAGAGCCAAGGCCAAGAGAGTGAACTGAACTTGGGGCTCTACTTTATAGTCCCCAGGGGTTTCGCGCCCTTTTGGGAGGACCCCGGACTTGGTCCCAATTAATTGGACCATGTCCCAATCGTTTCTATCGATTTCTCCAATACTGGAGCTGTTCCCTGATCGTTGGGCGGGCCCTATGTGTCCGTTGGCCTGCCTTTGTCCTGGCTCCCGCTGGAGCCGGGGAGTCTGGTTTGGTCCCGATTGATTCAATGTTTCTAATTGTTCCTGGAGATCGCTCATTAGTATGTAGATGACTATTGGTTTCGGTTCTGCCTGGGTTCTGCAAATCTTAATACACAGGAAACCTTGCACCTGCTTGTTTTCCTGTGGCTGGCCAATTTTCCCTGTATTCTTTGCGGGCATCCATTTTGGAATCGGGACGTGGCCACCCCAGGTGGCTAAACTCCCTCCTTGTGATCCTCAACGTGACGCGTGAACGATCACATTACTGCAATGTCTTCATTCCCTGACCCAGCGGACACTCCTCCTTGGCCTCTACACTGACCATAACTATGCAATAAAACTTTAACTAACAATTTTACATACACATCATTAAAACACTATGGGGGCACTATGTCATTAAGGGACATGCATTACAAAACAAAAAACTGGAACCTCTAACTATCCTCAATAAACTACTCTCACTTAAATCATTCAAACATGCTAACTTCTTAACTGTACAAATAGCAGCATTCAAATTTTCCTCTGGTTTGCCAGTCAAACACAGAGTTTTACAATCCTTTAGTCACAAATGAACACATTTCTTTATTTACAAATGAAGACGCACAAACAAAACTAACATTCTTTATTCTAGGTCGAGGGGCTCGGGGGCCTGGTGGAAACCGAAAATAGGGGATCTTATCCTGTATACCGGGATGCAAGAGCTGTAGGCTCTCCTTCGCCATTTCTTCACGCGGATAGTCAGCACGATGCTGCAGAGTATCGCCAGTGCTAGAAGTGCTTCGACAACATACGAAAGGGAATACCATGTGATAAACTTATCACACCATGTCGGGGTACTGTTGATTGTCACTGGACTCTGTGTACTATGGGGGAGTGAATCACTGACGGCCTGGGGGGTGGGGGTGAGGGGGTTCACGTTCACGCGCAACCAAATACATAATGTCCAGTACAGAAAGATGGAGGTCATCCTTATCTTCTCTTCTCTTCTCTTCTCTCTTTTCTTCTCTTCTTATCCTGGAGCTTCTGGAATTCTGTGGATACAAGCATAACATCTGTTATTATCTTGCTTAAGATCTCGTGTGTTAGTCTGTCTGTCTTTTAGTGCCAATTACCCTTTATAATTGGTCACCATCTGTGACTCCCTCATTTAAAAAAAAAACGAATTTCAGGACAAGACACACTTAAAAATACTGAAACCGTGCGAGCCGTCTCACAGCCTGTGCGATTTACTATCCCTATGTTTGAGGATGTAAATAGCATGAGGGGAAGCGACCGAAGGGTCACCTTAAAACAAAACATAAAACTTCTGAACCAAAAGAGCCAAAATGAGGTGCGTATGGGCCGCGGCGGGTAAGAGTTGGATGGAATCCCCGGGTAGGGCGGGCTGTGCTCTATCCGGGCTTAGCTGACCAGAGGGGGGTCCTCAGACAGGGCGGGGGTTAGTGCCGTTTCTCCACTGCCTGTGTAACCAGCAAGAACGGGCAAGAATGTAGCCATCGTGGCGGGTTGCAGTAATACCTCTACCGACAAATCGGAAGAGCAATTACGAACTGGGTTCAGGCAAGTTCTCAGCGGTTTCGGCTGACAAGCATGCCAGTAAGTTCTCATAGCTATCTGCGGACAAATTTGGCGTGGAGCTGTGGAAGGCTGTTTAAACTCAAACAACGAACACTTGACAAACACAAACAAACAAACATGCAATGAATATCGTGCAGGTTCTATCAATAAGGACACTGTTTCTCTCTTAAGCGGTTCCTTTTTAAGACATCATCTGGACACCTCAGTTTTCTGTTGCGAACAGAGTCGCAAAGGGATTCTCGTTTTGGGAGTCAAACTCAATGTCATCATCTTCTCCCGGATGCCATACTCTTGTGTGGATAAGGGTCGCCAAAGCTGCGTGGTGCGAGTTGGGGTTAATCTCATCGTTCCAGATGAGCCTGAACGAATTGTCACGGTGCCAAATACATGTGTCGAGTTCGGAGCTAACGGAGTCAGGGTCGTCATCGTAGGGCGGTGGTGTTGGGTGTGGGGTATTAAGGAACGTGATCAGGAAGGGATCACTCGAATCATGTTCAGAGTCGCTGGGAGTGGGGCCTGTTGCAGGGGGACGGTAGCGAGGTGTGCTGTGGCTCTCGTCTGTGTCACTGTCACTGTCGCTGCTGTCTGTGGGCGTGGCGGGGTGGAGTCGAGAGTCAGGGGGCAGAGTCGAGGTCGAGTCCGTGGATGGGCTGGTCGGGCTGGGGGAGGGTAGGAAAGCGTCTCCAGTGGGCGGGTCGTGGTCATCTGCTGCGGCAAGCATAACGTGGTGTGCATGGCTGGACTGTGAGCCATATGTCTTGAGCTGGTTAATATGAAACTATGCAGTCTTTCCGTTGGGGTACTTTATTTTATAGACAGAGTGGCTTACTTTGTCCGAAATGGAGTACGGACCTGAGTACTTGGGTGACAGGAATGTGCTGGGGTTGTAAAGGGATAGCATGACCTGCTGTCCTGCTGCAAACTCAGCCGCATGCACTGTCTTGTCGAAACAAGCCTTGCTCTGTTACTTTCTGGTGCCTAGTTTTACTGCGGCTGCTAGCTGAGCTGTTTTAACATTCTCTACAAGCTGTCTTACTGCGTTTTCGTGGGTGAGGGCCATCACTTCGGGGCTGGTCAAGTCTAAACCTAATAAATACACTGTGCCTTTCATGGGGCATCCAGTCATGGGAGTGTGGGGGGTGTAACCTGTGGATGTGGAAACCGTGTTCCGTAAAAACATGAGCGCAAATGGGAGAACCGTGTCCCAAGTGCTGTTGTTCTGATGAACCATTTTTCTGAGGGTGGCTTTTAGGGTCCGATTCATCCTTTCGACAATACCACTTGACTGGGGGTGGTATGCGATATGAAATTTTTGGGTGATGCCAAATATAGTTAGGACGTTTTTCATTACGCATCCCGTAAAATGGGAGCCTTGGTCGGATTCAATGCTGCGGGGGGGTCCCCATCTCGTAAAGATGTGGTGGGTCAGAATTTTGATTGTGATCTTCGCCGTATTAGTCCGTGAGGGGAATGCCTCTACCCGTTTTGTAAATGTGTCGATAACCACCAACACATATTTGTAACCATTTCTGCAAGGGGGCAAGGGTCCGATAAAGTCAATCTGGAGGTTAGTCCAGGGGCCAGTAACTGGGCGGGTGTGGCTAAATTGAGCTTTTCTCGCATATCTGTCCGGATTGTTTTGGGCACAGATCAAGCAATTCTCAACATAGTGGGTGATGTCTGCTTTTAAATTTGGCCACCAACAGAGCTGCCTGAGGTGGGCTATAGTGGGCTCAATTCCCTGGTGTCCATGACTGTTATGGAACAAACAAATGAGTTGATTCCTGTCCTGCTCAGGAACTACATAAAGACTATCTTTCAAGATCACACCGTCATGTGTGGTGAGAGAATTTCTAAACTTATCGTATGGGGCTGGGAAGTTTCCCTTTAAAATCTCCCTGAGCTTTTCATCTTGTTTCTGGGCCTGCTCTAAATCTTGGATACCGGGGCGCTTTCGGGGGGGTTCCAAAAATAACCATGCCTGGAACCTGATTTAGCTAGTGCGTCAGCTTTTACATTTCCAGGTGGGGAAGAACGGTGGTGACTGCGAACTTTTATGATGCCATATGTCCTGTCCTTTGCTTGTTCTAAAATATGTCGGAGTAAGGGGGCTGATGTTAGGGGTTTTCCGTCTGCGGAAACAAATCCTCTTGCTTTCCACAGGGGTAGGAATTCTGTTAGGCTGTTGCAGACATAGAGGCTGTCCGAGTATATGTCTGCTGGGCTGGGGAAGGAATCGGGGTGATATACTATATAAGCAATGGCTGCCAGTTCTTCTGCCTGCGAGCCTAAGTGTCCTGGTAGCTTTTAAGAGATTTCTTCTAGGGCGCGTCCCTGCGTGTCCTCTACATAAATTCCACATCCGGTTATGCGTTTCCCATCTAATACAGTGGAAGAGCCGTCCACATATATTCTCAGGGGTGCGCACGTGTCTGTGTGCTGGGGTCTCTGGGGTGAGCTTCCTATCTTCTTGGGAGGTGTTTTAGCGATGAAGGGGCCTGTGTTGTGGTGTGGTGAGATAATTTCACATTCATGAGGGGGTGCCTAGGTACTGTAGATTGTCTGCAAGGAAAGTGTGGGTTTTAGTCCTTTTAACAGTGATGTCCCGTCCCTGCAAAAGAAGGGTCCAACGGGCTGCTCGGATCTGGCTGACTGTGCCATCCTTAAGGCGTCCATCTAATAAAAGTTGTGTTGGGTGTGTTCTGTAAGTATTGTGATGGGGTTGAGTCCTGTTATGTATAAAAAATACTCAACTGCCCAGAAAACTGCGAGCAGGTGCCTTTCACAGGCAGAAAATCCCTGCTCCACAGGATCTAAAACTCTTGAGGCGTATGCCACGGGGCTTAACTATTTGTGCTGTTCCTGGAGGAGCACGGCCGAAAGGGTGCTGTCTGTGCTAGCTATAGCATAGGGGGAGAGTGGGTCTGGAACCTGTAGTGCGGGGGCTGCGATGAGTGCGCATTTTAAAGCATCCACAGCATCCGTATGCTGCGGAAGCCATTCCCAAGGAGCTTTTTTCTTTAGAAGGTCGGATAGGGGCGTTGCTTTAGTGGTGAAACCGTCGACATGGTTTCAGCAGTAGCCAACCAGTCCTAAAAATGACCGGAGGGCTGAGACATTTTGGGGAAGGGGCAGTTTGACAATCGAGTCAATCCTTTTATGCTCAATCTCGCGTTTACTGTGCGTGATAATTGTTCCCAAATATATCACCTTGTCTTCCAAAATCTGGGCCTATTGGGGTTAACTTTACATCCAATCTGCTGCAGGAGCCCGAGGATTTATGACAGAAGCGAGATGTGCTCTGCCTTTGTGTCTGTCTGCAGTAACAGGTCGTCTACGTACTGGACCAGACATTCGGGGCGTGAAAATTTAGATAAACCAGCTGTCGGTAGAAAATGGGGGGGGAGTTGTGGAATCCTTGTGGGAGGCATGTCCACGTATATTGCTGACCTTTGAAAGTGAACGCAAATTTATACTGGCACGCTTTAGCCAATGGAATGGACCAGAATCCGATACTGATGTCCAAAACCATAGAATATCGTGAATGGAGTCCCTGTTTGAGCATGGTCTCAGGACTTGTGGCTACAGTGTGGGCTGCTGCTGGGGTGACTGTTGAGTTCCTGGTAATCGATGGTCAGTCGCCATGATCCATCGGGTTTTCTTACTGGCCAAATCGGGGCATTATTAGTGGAGGCTACTGATCGTAGTACGCCCTGTTCTAATAAGCTATCAATAACTTTTGAGATTTCTCCCTCTGCCTCTTGGGGAAATCCGTATTGCTTCTGGGGTCTGGGGTCAGGTCCTGTAATCTGAACCGAGCCAGCCATTCTGCCACAGTTGTTTTTATGATGTGCAAATGCTGCTCTGTTTTCCGCAGAACTGCCGTAACCTGCTTGTCTGTGCTAATTGTGCTCGGGTCAAACCAGTATTCGCCAACTGCGCTGATCCTATTAGCATAATCTCCTACTGTGAGCATGGCGGGGGCTCTTGCTGTTTTTGCCATTTTCCAGACACATTTGTTTACTGGATCGAATGAAAGGTTGTGGGAGCTCATGAAATCAATTCCCAAAATGTGTTCTGCTGTGTGGGGCTGATCGACTAAAACTATGGGGTGTTTGGTTGTAATATTGCCAATCTGAATGGAGACAGGGGCTGTGATGTGTCCCTGCTGTGAGTGGCCTGTAAAGCCGCTGAGGGTGATGGTGTCTCTCGTGGGCCACGTTTCTTTTTGGAACATGGTGGAGGAGTTAAGTGTGGTGCAGGACCCTCCTGTGTCCCAAAGAAATTCAACGGGCTGACCCCGTACTTTTGCTGCAACGACTGGTCGGCCGGACTTATCCCAAAGGGTGTCGCAGACCCAAGTTGGGGAGCCCAAACACCATCAGTCAGTACCGTTCATGTCTGCCTGGTCTGAACGGGCGCTAACACCGTGAAAAGGCTTTGTCCTATTCCTATTTAGAGTGCCTGTCTGTTGGGCTCTCTGTGGCTTTTGTGGGGCATTGCACTCTCGTACAAAGTGTCCTAATTGACCACAGCTATAACATTCTTGAGATTTCTGGGGTGGGCTGTTTCTACCTTCATTTACCCATGCGGAGTTTTGGTGCGTTTTTACTGCATACATGTCTGCATCTGCCTGCTCTTCATCGGGTTTCCTAAATGCTGTTTTATTCTAAACGGATTGCTCCCAAGCGCGGGACAACCTTCTTAAAACCCATTTTTCGTTGTGGGCCTCTTCTGAGGGGTCATAATTTGCACAAACTCTCTGTCCTGCCTCCGTGGCATGAGAGATTGGGATTCGAGTCCATTTGCCTTGTTATCTGAGGACAAATGGGCACAGGTTAAGTCTCCAGATACTGCCGTGAAATGGATCCACAAGCGTCCAGCAAACCCTGTGGGGTGTTCGGTTTTCTTCTGCCTGCATCTGTTATGGCCTTCTACTGGGTCTCCTCTATTGTAACCGATTGCATCTAGGATCGCTGTGTGCATCTCTGCTAGGGTGCCTCCTCCTACATTCTGTGGGTCGGGAAGGGATGCTACAACGGAAGGATCTAGGCTCAAAACTGTGAGCTTTCATAGAAGGAGGCCATTCAGCCCATCGAGTCTGCACCAGCTCTTGGAAAGAGCACCCTACCCAAGCCCATACCTCCACCCTATCCCCATAACGCACTAACCCCATCAAACACTAATTTAAAAAATAAATAAAGGAAAAAAATTCTGTTCTCAATTGGATTCTAATTCAAATTTTTGGGTTCTCTCGGAGTGGTGGGGGGTGGTGGTGGGGGGGGGGGGGTGGGGGGGGGTCCCGTCAGAGTTTGCCAATAAATGTTGCTAAGTGTTGCTTTTACTTAATTGCTCTGTTTTAATAACCTTTGCTCTAGAGTCGCCAGGTAGCTTTCTGATACCACCATGAGGTTCAAAGCCAAGTGCTGAGCAATAACTCAATACACCAGTTAGTAAGTTTCAAATCAAAACACATTTATCATACACACAGTCAATCACTACTCATGCATAAAACTCTACTTACTAGACTATCACTATAACTAAAGGCCTATACTTAGCTTTCAAATGGCCCACCAGGTCAGAGGAACAATGGCTTTTGTCCGGTTCTGTGTCTGCAGGTTTCAAGCTGGTATGGAATAGTAGCTAGGAGCACCTATCTTGTAGCGTGCGTTGACTGGAGACTTACTTGGTTGGTGCAGCTGCTAGGCAGGTCTCTCCTCACTGAGAGCCAAGGCCAAAAAAGCGAACTGAACTTGGGGACTCTGCTTTATAGTCCCCAGGGGTTTTGTGCCCTTTGGCGTGGATCCCCGGACTTGGGTCCCAATTAATTGGACCATGTCCCAATAGTTTCTATCGATTTCTCCAATAGTGGAGCTGTTCCCTGATCGTTGGGTGGGCCCTATGTGTCCGTTGGCCTGCCTTTGTCCTAGCTCCCATCAAATGTTGCCCCTTGGCACACCAAAAGGTCCACCATGCCAGGGCCACGATTGTAAAGATCATCTGAGGCCATTCCCCCCTCCCCCCGCACCGCAAATTAGCCCGACCCCCTTCCCCCCTGCACCACATAGTCGCCCCCAACCCCGGATTGCCTGGGCAAGCACCCAACCACCAATTCTGGGGTGACCCAACCTGCCTCCCCCCCCCCCAACCAGGGTGCCCACCCCACACACAGAACCCTCCAGACACGCATACCCCTCATTCACAGACACCCACCCCCCCCCCGCAGAATGATCCCTGGAAACTTTAGAGCAGTCTAGATATGGGCTGAGGCAAGCATTATAGGTGTACTACTTACCTTGCAGCTACATGTGCCCGTTGCTCAAAGGTGTGCAGCTGTGCCTGTGCCTGGTTTTGCCAGATTCACCACAATCCATTCATGACTTTTGATTAGTATTTTGTGTTTGACAGTTCGTAATACCCATCTGCCACTTCGATCCATTCTTCTTCCTTCACACTTCAGTGGCCTAAGTGATGAAACCCCAGTGTTTGAAAACATTGCCCACATCAAAGATCTGTAAGTTGCACTACGTGCATTCTAATCAATCAAGTGTGTCATTTCACTGCATGTACCTCTCTTTGATTTGAACAATTTTTACAAACATTGGGATTTCATCAAAGCCATGAAAGAAAGGCACGGCCATGAATGGTGCAGTGATTAAAATTAGTGAAGCATAAGAGATTGAATTGGAGGAGGGCAGAAATTTCGGATATGTTGTGGGGTTGGAGAAGGTTTCCAAAACGGAGAGTCCGAGGCCATGGAGCGATTTGAAATCAAGTAGGAGGATGTTAAAATTAAGATGCTGCCTGACTTGGTCAGCAAGTACAGGGTTGACGGGGAACTGATCTTGTTGTGCAGAATTTGGAAGGCCTCAGATTTAGGAAAAATAGAGCATCGGATACAGAGGGAGGCCTGTCTGGCATATTTTTCTGAAGTCAGATAGCAAAACGGACTGCTGCCATGTGGTCATGCCTTTGCACTACTTCCGCGGACAAATTTAACCCCACTCAATCTCAACGAAGGGGAAAAAGTGTGCAATTTCCCATTCCTAATGGTACCAATGCTGCTAGAAGGCATAGGTGCGTCGTGCATGCACAAAGTGACAAATTAGCCTATTAGCACTCTCCAGCCTCATGCTCAAAGATTTGCATCTGGAATCTCACGCGAGTAGCAGCAGCACCGGTACCTGTAGAACTGCATCCTCCAGAGGGGAAAACAGTTGAACTAAAGTAGTGTGCACACGCATTGAAAGCAAATGTTCAATGAAATGAAATGAAAATAAAAATTGCTTATTGTCACGAGTAGGCTTCAATGAAGTTACTGTGAAAATCCCCGAGTCGCCACATTCCGGCGCCTGTCCGGGGAGGCTGGTACGGGAATTGAACCGTGCTGCTGGCCTGCTTGGTCTGCTTTAAAAGCCAGCGATTTAGCCCAGTGAGCTAAACCAGCAGCAGCATTTGTAGTTTCTTGCATATTGGTTGACAGGCTAGAAATAAATTAAAGTGGAAGGGAACAAAGATTAATTAATGAAGGTGAACAAAGAAGAAAATAACAAAAATACAAAGAGGAAAATACTGTTTGGATAATTGAAAAAAAGATGGCCTTATTAGTTTCAAATTCTAATAGCCTTGAGCCGCCTCAGAAATTGATTCTATCAGGGTCAATTTATGCAACAAAGTAGCTTTCTGTTGTTGGATCCTTTCTCCAGTAATTATTTCAGAGAATTTGAAAAGCAACCATTATTCTCTGTTCATTCACTTCTTAAATGAGAGGCTATTGTACAGAATTAATAGCCTGAGGAATGATTTGCTGCATTTTGAGGTAAGGAAGTGTTATGAATAGTCAATGTTTGGTTGTCATTATTCCCGAACACAGTGCCATCTTTTAAGATACAAATATTTGCGCAATGCTCGCTGGCGTGAGTGGTGACGATGTGGTGCAGTTGGTGAGGAGATGATGGTGGCGGACACCTTGGGGAGGGCTCGAGGGTGAGCGAGGCATGGACCTGGGGGAGCTGGTTAAAGAGGGTTCATGGCTGATCGGTGTATGAGGGGGGGGGGGGGGGGGGGAGCCCCCCCGAACCAGTTGATTACATGGAACATAGAGTCTAAATGGCCCGGTCAAAACATGAAGCGTTTTCGCACATTTAAGGAGTTTGAAGGCGGACATTGTGTTTCTTCAGGAGACGCACCTGAAGCTGGGGTACCAGTTGAGGCTGAGGAAAGGCTGGGTGTTCCACGCTGGGGCTGGATATCAAGATGAGGAATGTAGTGGTGTTGGCCAACAAGAGTTTGGCCACGAGGGATGGTCAACAAATGCTGGTCTAGCCAGCGACACCTGCATCCCAAGAATGAATTTTTAAAAAAGCAACCCAGTGCTCGCTCCCTTCAACCAACCAGGAGACACTTTGTACCTTCATCAGCACAGCACAATCGGCACCGTGATTGCAGTTGTTATTTGTCCCACAATTCCACTGACCCTGCCCCCACTAATTTTGCCATGGCCCCTCACAAATTACACCTAATTTGATGGAAGGGCCTTCCACACCTCATAAAGTACAATGAAAAGCCCAGTCACACCAAGTTGGGTACCCCACTGAATGTCAACACAGAACTGAGAGCTGAGGGTCCAATCTGCCTCGATGGGACTAACTAGGGTGGGCTTAGACACCTCAGCCTTCTGTTTCAGCTCACCATTAAACTCCAGGCTTGCTCTTCTACTTCCACTAAAGCTATTTCTAATGAAATCTGCAAATGGAGCATTTTACCAGAGTTAGTACAGTATGCCGGAATTTAATATTCTTAAATTAATTTGACAAGCAAAAGAAAATAACCTCATCCAATTACTAACCCGTAGACTAAAAAGGTGAGAGAAATTAAATCATAGCAATTCCTTGACCTGAACAAAAAAAAATAAGTATCCATTGTTATAACAGGCTTTGCTGTACCATACGCAAGCCTTAAAATTCCTCTGTAAAATTAACATTTAACCCACCTTGGATTCAGAAACTGTTTTGCAAGTTTCAATGACAGAATAATCACTGCAATGTCATAAATAAAAAGTAAAAATGTTAAAAAGAAACATTGTTTTATTATCCAACCAGACTCTCTTCAAATTGTTCTGCCAAAGGCCATTAGGCGAATCAGTTTAATGCTTCATTATTTGGATGACCTTCAATTGAACTGGCAAATAATCTTTTCAAAATGATGATAATCACTGCCCGTAAGTTTTGCCATTTGGAAGATAAGCTGAAAAAGGCTCACAATTCTTTCTCTCTCTTTCTCCAGGACGAATATTAATGTAAGTCTCAATATGTTCGAGGTAAGCTGGTGCATAGAGTGATTAAATTGATATGCATCCTTGATGCACAAAGTTCTTTCCTCTGAAGTGTGTCTGGAATAGTTATTACTGTGCTAAATTGCCTGCAAGGCTTTGTGTGGGAAGTCTTGCTGTTAGTGGTGATCTTCATTGGCTATAATACTGATTTAGGCTGAGGTTATACTGGAGTATTATCTGAAACTAGTAGCTATGAATTAAGAAATACAGGCTGTAAGTTGAACTCTGCCCACCGGTTATAAAAACTGGACGTACTTGCTCACACATGGGCAAGAATCTTCACCCCAGTCACTCTTTCCAAAGGTAGGAGGGGAAGAATGTCAACATTCCCCTTTTTAGTCATATTAAAAGACTTAAAAAAAGAAGAATCTATAGAGTGCCTGGAAGGAACAAAAGCCCCCTACCTAACTACCACTTTAAAGTTCTGCTCACTAATATCGCGGGACCTGTGCAGAATTAGGAGTGCTGTTCCACAGACTGATCAAGTAACTCACTTGCATGGACACAGTCACAGAATCATACATTTCAGCCAACATCACAGACTCCTTCTTGGACATCTCTCTCATCAACAGGGCAAACCCAGAGGTGGCAGCGCAGAGATTCAGTTGGATGAGCATGAGTGGCCCTGGGTGTCTGCAGTGTATTGAAAATTGCATTATGCATTTTGTCCACTTAAAGCCACCATTGACATATGTACCCATGATGTGGAGATGCCGGCGTTGGACTGGGGTGAGCACAGTAAGAAGTCGTACAACACCAGGTTAAAGTCCAACAGGTTTGTTTCAGACAATAGCTTTCGGAGCACTGCTTCTTCCTCAGGTGAACGAAGAGGTATGTTCCAGAAACATATATATAGACAAATTCAAAGATGCAAGACAATCGGCGCAATTTTCCCATCAGGAGACAAACAGCCGACGCCGGAGTGTTTCACTACGGCGTTGGAGGCCGCTCCTGGCCCCCTATTCTCCCCCCCCCCGGGGGGGCTAGGAGCGGCGGCACGTCAAAGCGGCGCACCGGGAATGACACGGCCGGAGGCGCCTAAGTGACGTCAGCCACGCATGCGCAGGTTGGCCGGCGCCAACCCGCGCATGCGCGGTTGCCATCTTCCCCTCCGCTGCTCCGCAAGACATGGCGGCTTGATCTTGCGGGGCGGCGGAGGGAAAAGAGTGCGTCTTTTAGAGACGCCGGCTCGACTATCGGTGGGCACAGATCGCGGGCCAGACATCTCCTGAGCACGCCCGTGGTGTTCGATCCTCCCTCCGCCCCCACAGGCCCCACACACAGAGTTTGCGCGCTGTTCACGCCGGCAGCGACGAGGTGTGGTTGGCGCCGGCGTGAACCGGTCGGGTTCGGCAGGCCGCTCGGCCCATCCGGGCCGGAGAATCGCCAGTCGGCGTGAGAAACGACGAGTGGCGATTCTCCGAGCGGCCTGTCGAAAAACGCGACACGCCATTTTGGGGGGGGGGTGGGAGAATCGCGGGGGGTGCCAGGGCGGTGTGTCGTGATTCGCCCGGCCCTCCCGCGATTCTCCCACCCGGCGTGGGGTGCGGAGAATCGCACCCAATGTTTTGAATGTGAGCATTTGCAGGTTATTAAGTCTTTACAGATCCAAAGATAGGGGTAACCCCAGGTTAAAGAAGAGTGAATTGTCTCAAGCCAGGACAGTTGGTAGGATTTTGCAAGCCCAGGACAGATGGTGGGGGATGAATGTAATACGACATGAATCCAAGGTCCCGGTTGAGGCCGTACTCATGTGTGCAGAACTTGGCAATAAGCTTCTGCTCGGCGATTTTGCTTTGTCGCGCGTCCTGGAGGCCGCCTTGGAGAACGCTTACCCGAAGATCAGAGGCTGAATGCCCTTGACTGCTGAAGTGTTCCTCGACTGGAAGGGAACATTTCTGCCTGGCAATTGTCGTGCGATGTCCGTTCATCCGTTGTTGCAGCGTCTGCATGGTTTTGCCAATGTACCACGCTTCGGGACATCTTTTCCTCCAGCATATGAGGCAGACAATGTTGGCCGAGTCGCACGAGTATGTACCACGTACCTGGTGGGTGGTGTTTCCACGTATAATGGTGGTATCCATGTCGATGGTCTGGCATGTCTTGCAGAGATTGTCTTGGCTGGGTTGTGTGGTGTTGTGGTCGCTGTTCTGAAGGCTGGGTAGCTTGCTGCAAACAATGGTTTGTTTGAGGTTGCGCAGTTTTTTGAAGGCAAGTAGTGTGGGTGTGGAGATGACCTTGGCAAAATGTTCATCTTCATCGATAACATGTGAAGAAGATGTGGTAGTTTCTCTGCTCCGGGGAAATCCTGGACGACGAAGAGTACTCTGTCAGTTGTGTCCGTGTATGTCTTCTGAGGAGGTCAGTGCGATATTTTGTTGTGGCGATTTGGAACTGTCGATCGATGAGTTGAGCGCCATATCCCGTTCATACGAGGGCATCTTTCAGCATCTGTAGATGTCTGTTATGCTCCTCCTCATCTGAGCAGATGCTGTGTATACGGAGGGCTTGTCCACAGGGGATGGCTTCTTTAATGTGTTTTGGGTGGAAGCTGGAGAAGTGGAGCTTCGTGAGGGCTTGTGGGAAAGCAAAGTGCTGAGGTGACCGTCCTTGCTTGAGCATGGTGAGTCTGATGGTGGGATGGAACTTATTGATGTCATCGTGTAGTCGTTTCAGTGTTTCTTCGCCGTGGGTCCAGAGGAAAAAATGTCATCGATGTATCTGGTGTATAACGTCGTTTGAAGGTCCTGTGTGGTGAGGTGGTCTTGTTTAAACTTGTGCATGAAGATGTTGGCATATTGAGGTGGCTGTTCCGTGCATCTGGATGAAGAATTTGTTGTCGAAGGTGAAGACGTTGTGGTCTAGAATGAAACGGATGAGTTGCAGAATTGCATCTGGAGATTGGCAGTTGTCGGTGTTGAGTACTGAGGCTGTTGCAGCAATGCCGTCATCATAGGGGATGCTAGTGTAGAGTGCCAAGACATCCATTGTGACGAGGCATGTTCCTGGTTCAACTGGTCCATGGGTGCTGAGTTTCTGTAGGAAGTCCGTCGTGTCGCAACAGAAGCTGGGCGTTCCTTGTACGATGGGTTTCAAGATGCCCTCGATGTAGCCAGGGAAGTTCTCACATAGGGTCCTATTGCCTGATACGATAGGATGGCCTGGTGTGTTGGTCTTGTGTATTTTCGGGAGGCAGTAGAGATCTCCAACACGGGGAGTACGTGGGATGAGAGCACGTAGGGTGCTCTGAAGTTCTGGATCCAAGGTCTTTATCAGTCTGTTGAGTTGGTGGGAGTGTTCCTTGGTCAAATCTGCGGTTAACTGTCTGTGGTGTCCTTGGTTATTGAGTTGTCGGTACACTTACATAGAACATAGAACAGAGAACAGTACAGCACAGAACAGGCCCTTCGGCCCTCGATGTTGTGCCGAGCAATGATCACCCTACTCAAACCCACGTATCCACCCTATACCCGTAACCCAAAAACCCCCCCCTTTAACCTTACTTTTTAGGACACTACGGGCCAATCCACCTAACCCGCACATCTTTGGACTGTGGGAGGAAACCGGAGCACCCGGAGGAAACCCACGCACACACGGGGAGGACGTGCAGACTCCGCACAGACAGTGACCCAGCCGGGAATCGAACCTGGGGCCCTGGAGCTGTGAAGCATTTATGCTAACCACCATGCTACCGTGCTGCCCTAAACCACCCGGACCACTTCTTTGCTGTGGTTCGTTTTGTTCAGTATGATGGTGGCCCCTCCTTTGCTGGTTTGATGACGATGTTGCAGTTGGTCTTGAGAGCGTGGTTGTGCTTGGGTGACGTTCAGGGCTGTCTTGTGAATGCGACTGATGAATCTGGCATTGACGCGACTCCTGACGGCTTGAGCATACATGTCGAGTCTCGGGCAGTGGCCTTCCGGAGGGGTGGAATTCATCTCATTCCTCTTCGGTTGCCGCACCCCAGATCTCTCAGTCTGCTGTTCCAGTTCATTGGTTGACTCATTGGGTTCGTTGTCTGGCTCTTGTGGTCAGTAGAAGAACTCCCGGAGCCTCATTCGCTTGATGAATTCCTCCATGACTACCATGAGACTGATGGGGTCCATTTTGGTGGTGGTGCAGAAATTGATTCCTCTGCTGAGAACTTCAATTTCATCTGGTTGAAGGGTGTAATCCGACAACTTGACAATAGATTTCCCTGTATTGTTTTCTACTGTGGTACCTGTGGTGATAACCACTGTAGATATGCGTACTTGCAATAGGGGGATGTATGGCTGTACCTGTAATACAGGTTCCTCCGGTAAGCCCCTGCCGGCTAGCTCTGCCCACAGGGAGCTTGTGTATAAATATGCGTGTGAGTCAATGAGATCCTATTCTACAGTTGCAGCTGGAGGAATAGCATCGCACAGCAATAAAGACTCAATTGTACAGGTCTCTTGTCTGTGTTCCGCACAGACCGCTTAGCCATCCTCGGCTACGTTGTCCAAAACGGACTACTGGGCCCCGAACCTGACCGCATGCGCTCCCTCATGGAGCTTCCACTCCCCCACTGCCCTAAGGCCCTCAAACGCTGCCTGTGGTTCTTTTCTTATTATGCCCAGTGGGTCCCACAATACGCGGACAAGGCCCGCCCACTTACCAGTCCACACATTTTCCCCTCACGGCCGAGGCACAACAGGCCTTCGCCCGCATTCGATCTGACATAGCCAAGGCCGGGATGCACGCAGTAGATGAGACACTGCCTTTTCAAGTAGAAAGCGACGCGTCAGATGTCACCCTTGCCGCCACGCTGAATCAGTCAGGCAGACCCGTGACATTCTTTTCACGCACCCGCCACGCCTCCGAAATTTGACATTCCTCTGTTGAAAAGGAGGCCCAGGCAATCGTTGAAGCGGTGCAGCACTGGAGGCATTACCTGGCCGGCAGGAGATTCACTCTCCTCACTGACCAACGGTCGGTAGCCTTCATGTTCAACAAACGCAGCGGGGCAAGATCAAGAATGACAAAATCTTGCGGTGGAGAAACGAGCTCTCCACCTTTAACGACGAGATCTTGTATCGCCCCGGCAAGCTCAACGAGCTCCCAGACGCCCTCTCCTGAGGTACATGTGCCAGCGCACAAGTGAACCAGCTCCGTGCCTTGCACGAGAGCCTTTGCCATCCGGGGGTCACTCGCTTGTACCATCTAATCAAAGCTCGCAATCTGCCCTACTCCGTCGAGGAAGTACGGACAGTCACCAGAGACTGCCAGGTCTGTGCCGAGTGCAAGCCACACTTCTACCGGCCAGATCGCGCACGCCTGGTGAAAGCGTTCCGCCCCTTTGAACGCCTCAGCGTGGATTTCAAAGGGCCCCTCCCCTCCACCGACCACAACACCTACATCCTTAGTGTGGTCGATGAATTTTCTAGGTTCCCCTTCGCCATCCCATGCCTGGATATGACGTCTGCCACTGTCATCAAGGCCCTGGATTCCATTTTTGCTCTGTTCGGTTTCCCCGACTACATCCACAGTGACAGGGGATCCTCGTTCATGAGTGATGAGCTGCGTCAGTTCTTGCTCAGCAGGGGTATTGCCTCCAGCAGGATTACCAGCTACAACCCCCGGGGAAACGGGCAGGTAGAGAGGGAGAACGGGATGGTATGGAGGGCCGTCCAGCTGGCCCTACGGTCCAGGAACCTCCTAGCCGCTCGCTGGCAGCAGGTCCTCCCTGACGCGCTCCATTCCATTGCAGTGCACCACAACTAACAGTTCACCCCATGAATGTGTTTTTGCCTTCCCTAGGAAGTCTACATCCGGGGTGTCGCTCCCGACTTGGCTCACGACTCCGGGCCCAGTCCTTCTCCGTAGGCATGTCCGGCACCAAAAGGCGGAACACAGTCTCGCTCCGCGACCTGGCTCCCTCAGGTGCCGATCCCATGCCCACGCTCCTTTTCCCCCCTGCGCCACCCTCCTTTTCCCCGGCGCCCCCGTATTCGTCCCCACCAGGTCCATCCCTCGTTCCCCCTGCCCACACTGGAGGACACGGAAGATTTCGGCTCGCTCTCAGAGTCATCCCGCCAGCAGACAGCACCAACATCGGCAGCTCCTGCAACATCATTGCCATCACCGCCTGGGCAGACGTCACCACCACAGCTACGCCGATCACAGCGGAGCGTTCGACCGCCGATTCGGCTCAACCTGTAACCTGCTAACTGGATGGACTCTTGGTTTTCTTTCTTTGAACCCTTTTGTAAACATATCATCCTTTGTATTATAGTTACACGTCATCCCCGCCGGACTCATTTTTTACAGGGGGTGAATGTGGTCATAACCACTGTAGATATGCGTACTTGCAGTAGGGGGATATATGGCTGTACCTGTAATACAGGTTCCTCCAGTGAGCCTCTGCCGGCTAGCTCCGCCCACAGGGAGCTTGTGTATAAATATGCATGTGAGTCACTAAGATCCTATTCTACAGTTGCAGCCAGAGGAATAGCATCGCACAGCAATAAAGCCTCGATTGTACAGGTCTCTCGTCTTTGTGTGCAATTGTTAGCGCCGCAGTACCGGGGCTGGTGTGGGTGCACAAAGGAAGCTTGAGAAACTCGGCATCACCACCAGCAGCAACCAAACCTCCCCTGGTACCACAGCAGAAAACAATACAGGGAAATCCAGGGACCCTGTGTGATAACCTCTTTGGCTACATCGAGGGCATCTTGAAACCCATCGTACAAGGAACGCCCAGCTTCTGCCGTGACACGACGGACTTCCTACAGAAACTCAGCACCCATGGACCAGTTCAACCAGGAACATTCCTCGTCACAATGGTCGTCTCGGCACTCTACACCAGCATCCCCCAAGACGATGGCATTGCTGCAACAGCCTCAGTACTCAACACCGACAACTGCCAATCTCCAGACGCAATTCTGCAACTCTGGATTCATTCTGGATCACAACATCTTCACCTTCGACAAGTTCTTCATCAGGACGCATGGAGCAGCCAAATCCGCACCTCAATATGCCAACATTTTCAAGCACAAGTTTGAATAAGACCTCCTCACTGCACAGGACCATCAACTGATACCCAGGTCTGCAGGTAATGGCCCGGTCCCAATTGCCCGAGGTGTGGCATTGCCCATCCAGGACGGGCCGCCCCAGGAATCGGCCACCGACAGGGACCCCAGTCACACAGCAGGAATCACAGGAGTCCACCTCCAGTTCTGCTGTACTGTCTGGGGGAACACCTAGACGTAGTCATAGGGGCCGTAAGGCCAAAAAGACAAGGATGAGTGAGTTGACACAGGGGCAGGGCATAGATTAATTAGATGGGCGAGGGCACATGTACAGGACGTCTGTTATTAAACACATTCCATACACATGCGAACTGCCTCTGTCCGATGCGTGCGGGAGAGGGGCGGGGACTGTGTGCCAGTGTGTGTGAGGGGTGCTGCGATAGAGGTTGGGCTCCAGCATGTGTGACCTGTGCCCACCACCCCTCCCCTGCCCCACGCACCCCCACCTCCCCCCCCATGGTTCCCCGAAGCCAGCCTGCCCCCGGCCATACAACAGGACCATGAGACGCAGTGTCAGGGCTGCGTGCAGAGTCCACCCAGGTGGAGGGTCATGATGTGGCCATGAGTCAGACATTGTTGAACAATGTATGGCTCAGAGCCCATCGCAGAGCAGGCTGTCCTCATCGTCCATGCCTTGTAGCATACCCGCGTACACCATCGACTGTGCCCCCACCCCGTTGTGCCGCAGGCAGATGTGTCATGGAGGGGTGGTGTGCATGCGGGTGTTGTGGTGGTGGGGGGGGGGGGGGGGGGGGGGGGGGGGGGGGGGGGTTGGGGGGGGGGGGGAGGTGAGGATGTTGTGGTGGCGGTGGGCATGGGGCTGGGGGAGATGAGGGTGGTTGTCCGGTGGGGGGGGTGCCGAACCTGCTGCCTGTGCCCATACCCATCACCACTGCTGCCCACGGTGGTCGCCGAACCGGCGGCGCCGGGAAGCCTCGTGTTCTCGTCCATCCCCTATGTCCCGTGCATCGGTTCCTCGCCAACTCCTCACCTGGGGAGGAGTTACCCTCATCCTGAGCATCCTCCTCCTCCAGCACATCGCCCCTCTGCTGGGCTACGTTGTGCAGGATGCCGCAGACCATGACGATGCGGCCGTCCCTCTCCGACGGGTACAGGAGGGCCCCTCCAGAGCGGTCCAGGCATCTGAAGCGCATCTTGAGCAAAAGCGTCTTATTACAAATGCCCAGGAATTGGTTCCATTCCATAACAATTTGCAATTGTTTTTCACCTTTGCAGCAGCAAAATGCTCCTGTAAAGTATCTTGGGACATTGTCAAACAAAATCTGACACAGAAAACATGAGGAGATAATGGGAGAGGTAACTAACAGCTTCATCAAAGAGACACAGTTCAAAGGAGCATCACAAAGGGGGAGAGAGTGGCAGAGATCTTTAGGGAACGGTTTAGAATTTTGGGTTCACCCACTGGAATGCACGGCCAACAACAGTGGCGGATGGAAAACTGTGGGTGCACAAGAGATCAGAATTTGATTCAATGATACAAGCTGGAGGTGGGAGTGAAAGGTGATGCTGTGGGGAGATTTGAACGCAATGATAAGAATTTTATACTTAGATGTTGCCGGACTTGAGCACAAGAGTAATGTGTGAATTGGATTTAGTGGTCGATGAATTCCTCTCCCAAAAGTAGCAAGCTTCACATTGGGAGCTTGTCCTGAATAAATCATGGGGTGGGAACTTAAAGCTGCCATCCAATTACCTGGGTGCATTGTCTGCGGGTGAATAGACAACTATAACCACTCTTAGCGGGCTGCAGCCAATGGAATATCCATCCAAACTAATTCAGAAATCATTGATGATAAGAGCCTGCATCTCAGTTACCTTTGACCACACAAAATGCCTTTGTTGGAAGAAGCGAGAATAAGGAAGGCTTTCCTTCCTGTCAGATTGAAGAATAAACGCCATTGCAATCAAATTGTGCACGATTCACTATGGCTGGTACGGCCATGAATGAGCATCAGTTAAAAGCAGAATCCACAAGAGGTTGGAATGTAGCTGGGCAGAATCTCTCTCATGGAACATGGAGGGCAAAGCACGTGGGTATGCAACATTAATCAATCAATCTCTGCAATTAGTTAAGTGGCTGTTGAGATTATCCGAACAACTGAACTAATGCACTGCAAATCCTAATTACGTCGTTTGGATGTTGAGCCAAATATCATTTCAGTGGTTTGCTTCTTTGTTGGAGTTGTCCTTTGTCCTTTTGTCATTTTACTCTTGCCGATTGCACAGTTTGCAATTTTATCCATCAGTATCTTTTGAAAAGGCAAATTGAAGTGTTTCAGAAATGCTGCAGTCACAGTGTTCAGCATAAAACCTGATCCCAATTCTATTAGTGACAGGTCCCACACAGGGCACAAATTTCCATTATCCACTCAGAATGCTGGCTGGGGTGAGATAGGCAGCACACAACTCACAGGCTGCACAGCTGGGCATTTCTTGCCAGATAACCCAGTACTTTGTGCAGAAAAAGTCTGCAGGCGTGGCCCACGTTGTCACGCTGGCTGGGCGAGGATGGAAAACTCTGGCCGCACTGGGAATCCAAGATTGATCCAATACAAAAAACATGGACCTCCCCTAAACGCACACAGAGACCCCCAGCCATGGATACAGGGGACAGCCTTCCCACAGAGATAGGAAACCTTCCATGGACACGGAGAACACCCTCGACAAGCAAAAGAGGAATTCCATCCACCAATAAGGGGGTTTCCCCCCCACCCTTCTGCTGTGAAGCTCTCTAAAGGGTCGCCCCCCTTTGATACATCCCCTTGGCAGTACCCTGGAAACTTGCCAGCAGCAGTGCAAGGGTGCCAAGGGCAGTGCCAGGGGGCAGTGCTGGGACAGTGTAGGGTACTACAGCTCTGTCCCTCTCCCCCAGGGGCTATATTTACCTGTGTGCCTCCAGTCGGTTCCCTCTGCCTGGTTCCCATTTTAAAAAAAAACTTGTTGCAAACCTCGCCAACATGATGCCATGCCAGCGAGGACAAATTCCTGACGTGGGGGTACATACGGCAATATTAGATTATAATTTATTTAAATGATGTTCCCAGCTTTTTGTATGGGATTGTCACTGGGAGGGAAGGGACTGAGGGTGGCATGGAGGATTGAAAAACAAGGGGCAAAATTCTCCGATGTTCGTCGCAATGCCCGGGACAGGCGGGCAAAAACGGCACTGATGACTCAGGCGTCGGGGCCCACTAAACAGCGCGTATTCTCCGGTCCCGAAAGGGCCAGCAGCGGAGTAACGTTTTCACGTCGGTTTCAGAGAGAGAGAGATGACAAACTGCGAGTGCAGGTTGGTTGGGATTGGAGGGTGGAGGGGGGGGGGGGGGGGGGAAGAGAGAGAGAGAGAGAGAGATGACAAACTGCGAGTGCAGGTGGGTTGGGGGGGGGAAGAGAAAGAGGGAGAGATGACAAACTGCGAGTGCCGGTGGGTTGGAGGGCGCGGGGGGGGGGGGGGGGGGGGGGTGGGGGGGGGGGGGGAGAGAGAGAGAGAGAGAGAGAGAGAGATGACAAACTGCGAGTGCAGGTGGGTTGGGGGGGGGAAGAGAAAGAGAGAGAGATGACAAACTGCGAGTGCCGGTGGGTTGGGGGGGGGGGGGGGGGGGTGGGAAGAGAGAGAGAGAGATATGACAAACTGCGAGTGCCGGTGGGTTTGGGGGGTGGGGGGTGGGAAGAGAGAGAGAGAGATGACAAACTGCGAGTGCAGGTGGGTTGGGGGGTGGGAAGAGAAAGAGAGAGATATGACAAACCGCGAGTGCCGGTGGGTTGGGGGAGTGGGGGGGTGGGAAGAGAGAGAGAGAGATGACAAACTGCGAGTGCAGGTGGGTTGGGGTTGGGGGGGTGGTGGGAAGAGAGAGAGAGAAATGACTAACTGCGAGCGCTGGTGGGTTGGGGGGGTGGGTGGGAAGAGAGAGAGAAATGACTAACTGCGAGTGCCGGTGGGTTTGGGGGGGTGGGGGGTGGGAAGAGAGAGAGAAATGACTAACTGCGAGTGCAGGTGG
The DNA here is from genome assembly GCF_902713615.1 of Scyliorhinus canicula. Classification (NCBI taxonomy): domain Eukaryota; kingdom Metazoa; phylum Chordata; class Chondrichthyes; order Carcharhiniformes; family Scyliorhinidae; genus Scyliorhinus; species Scyliorhinus canicula. The sequence continues at coordinate 30,392,868 of NC_052166.1, read as the reverse complement.
GTGGGGGGGGGGGGGTGATAAGGGCAAGGATTACACGTTTTCCTCCCCACCACCACCCCCCCCCCACCCAACACCAACACCCTCACTCCCCCCTCACCCACCCAACACCAACACCCTCACTCCCCTCTCACCCACCCAGCACCAACACCCTAACACCTCCCCAACCATTTCCACCCCACCTGAATGCACAACACCCCTCCATTGCACATCCACCTGCGGCACAACGGGGCCGTGCTCACACGGTTGCCGGTGGAAGCGTGTCTATTGCAGGCCATGGAGGATGATGACGTCACGCACTGCTGCATATAAACATATTCAACCACAGAAGGAAACACTCACTGCTTGGGGCTGACATATTAAGTGAAGACTGAATTAAGTGAAATAGTTCAGCTCCCAAAAGACTATATCCTAGAATTGCTACCTCCAAAAGAGAACGAGAGAAATGAGTGGGTGCCAAAGTTCTGAAGTTGTGTCTTCGAAATGCTTACAAAAGCCGATTGTTATCCAACTGAGAGAAGATCCTATCAGAACTAACAGCTTACGTTTCCCAAATGTATATCTGCTTAACATACAGGCTGCAGCCTCGTCCTTTCTGTTTTAAATTCCATATTGCCACTGGCCTTCTGATTTGGACTTTATCGGAACGCATGCTCATTTAGTTCAGAGCTGTGACTCATGCAGGATCAAAAATAATCGAGACTGAATCGAGATTTCCCCCATTACTGGACAAAGAATAATCAATAAATTTGTAAGTTTGAAATTTGAACTTTCTTCAGTTAATTTATTTCACCATCGGCAGAGGAAGCCAGCCCAAAGGGAATCTTTGGTGTCCAATACATCCCTGCAGCTTTAAAACCATTGCCCATTAACTAAGAAATAAGTATGCTGTTACTTTAACTCCCATTATCGTAAATTGCACCACCTCCTGCAGATATCTGCAACAACTTTTAATTTACAGCCGTATTGCAAATTAATCGTCTGTCTCTCCTTTCGCTCACGGGTAACGATTAAAGCGTGAACATTTGTTCAACCCATTAATTTTGTTTTGCTGAGATCAATACATTTAATTACAAAGCAGCTTACAGTGTTTTGCTGGACATTTCAGGAAAAGATTGATCGGTTCCATTTTCAACCTGTTGGGTTCTGATTCACGTTAAGCGGGTGAGGTGCTTGGTACAAGTAATGTTTTCAAATCTATACAATCATGCTTTAAAAACATAACTTTCCTTCAAGTCAACCCTGAAATTAGTTACCATCCAATAACTAAGTACAGGTCAAGCGTACAAGCTGGCCCGACACTGCTATTCAGTCATTGGCCGATGCATCATCAGTTTGTTGGTGATGGAACTCCTTTACTATGACCTTTCATACTGTTGTGTTTCAGTTCCATACATTGATCACGAAAATTCAACATTTTCAGAAATCAAGCCAGGGTACTGAAATCAAAATGTTTGAGCTGTTTATTGATCTCAAAGTATTCTGTTCCTCGAGTTGGAAAGAACCTCTAATAATCATGCTTCAAAAACATAACTTGCCTTCAAGTCAACCCTGAAATTAGTTACCATCCAATAACTAAGTACAGGTCAAGCGTACAAGCATGAAATAAATAAATAATAAATGAAAAATACTCTGAAACTGTATAGATCGGCTGGCATTGGTTGGGAAGACTTCATTACGAACCCCCTGAGGCTTTTTCACAAAACTGAGAGTTGAAAGTCAACTCCCTATTAAAAATCCGAAGAACAGTATAAAATTTCATGAACCCTGTGAACTGACAGCAACAACTTTCTTTTTATAATATCGAGCTATGTATTCCTATAGCCAACACGGAGGTGCTTGGAATATCCACGGTCAGTTACCTGAAGATTGTAGATGATACAAATAAACGCTTTCAGAAAACTTACTTGTGAAATATAAATCTCAGAACGCTGCAACTGGCTTCACTGTCCTGGGTACAATGTTTCATTCAATTAAATTAAATTCATTCATTCAATCACATAATGTGAGCATCAATCTTGACGGCCGCATTGCTCAATTGACAAGTATATTCAAGATAGATATCATTTTCAGTTGCTTGCTGAGGGAATCAAGGGATATGAGGTTCGTGTGAAAGGTTGTACTTGAGGTAGATGCTCAGCCACCATTTTGCATTTTGCGGTCTATGTGCGCTAAATATCACAGACACGTCGTCTTATTGGAGCAAGAGCAGGGGGAAAATGCATTGAGGCTCTATAATAGCTGTTTTTGGACCTGTTTAATTGACATTTACTTAAACAATATTTCTCCACACAAGTGACGTTTTTGGGCAGAGAGAGTAAAGTTTGCTGAGTCATATTTAAAATCAGACCTGCACATGTTGTTAAAACTTGGATTCCTTAATTCTCCTTCTCGACTCGCTCTGTTGGTGTATGCATATGGTAGCCTTAAGTAGATTAAATGCACAATGCAATTTTCAACATACTACGGATGGAATGCTCCCATTTTGAACTAGGTCCTGTGGTGAGAAATGGGAGGCGAAGTATTTTCCACTTTGGAGGCTGACGGGAAATCAAACCATATCTTCTGGCCCTGAACTTATTAATTCCACAACCAGGTTTTTAGTGCTGTATTCTGTTACGGGACAGGTCTGATGGCATATAATCTGCCATTGTATCCCGGTGCCACATTGAAGAGGCCTCCAAACACCACTGACCCACTATCTTCAGGAACACTAAGGGGTAATTTAGCATGGTCACTCCACCTAACCTGCACATCTTAAGACTATGGGAGGAAACCGGAGCACCTGGAAGAAACCGACGCAGAAATGAGGAGAAAGTGCAAACTCCACACAGACAATGATCCAATGCTGGAATCGAACCCGGGTACCTGATACTGTGAGGCGGCAGCACTAGCCACTGTGCCACTGTGCTGCCGTGCCATTTTGTACCGGCATACTTTCCTGCTGGCATTGTGGAGAATCGGGCGTGGGTGGAAGATTCCCGTTGGGCCTGCAGCTGCAAATTAGTTTCGCTCTGGCCTCCAGCGGCTTCCCTGGTCTGCCATGACAGGTGCCAGCGGAAGATACCGCAGAAAATCCACGCCAGCTTGAAACCCAATTTTGCCCTCAGTTCAAATCCTCCCTGCTCACTCAGCATTGAACAAACCATCAGGGCCAAAGTAGAATAGTTCCAGTATGCTTCCCGAGAATGCAATAATGTCTCCTCCACTCCTACAATGATCACCGTCATCCACACACACAGCCTGAGACTGCCAGAAATCAAGCTCACACAAACTATAGTGCTACATTAAATTGGAACCCTTCCACCAGAAGGTCTTTCTCATTGTATGTTAGATAAAACCATGAGGTACAGAGGTAAAAAAAAAACAATCAGCCCATCTCTGCTCATCTATCCAAGAGAGTCTCAGAATTCACTAAATATAGCATCCATCTGTCTCCTCTATAACTGCACCATTTCAACCTCCATTAGCCTACTTGTAAATCTAATAACTGTGCCTAAAAAATTGCTTGGCATCGGTCCTAAATTTATCTTCCAGAAATTTTGAACTGCGTCCCTTTGCCCTCTTGCCATGGTTTAGATGATATAATAAACTAGACGATACAGTTGCTGAACAGTTTATTGGCAGAAAAAGCAATTGATAAAATAAAGATGACAAGAATATAATGCTTGTTTTTTGAACCTTGAAACAGAGAATTATTGCTCTTCTATCCCAAACTTTTTCGTGCAGTATGACACTCGAGGTGAAAATATAGAACCAACTATTAATTTGGTACTGAAGACAAATTCAAGTTTTCCTAACTGACGAACTATTGGAAAAATAATCAGAACAGGTCGCAACATTGGACTAGATCTACCGGCACGCTGTGCCCGAAAAGCAGCGCAGTGCAGCCGGTAGATGCCGGGGATCCCTCTTCCAGGATCTACCCAGCTCACCATACCTCACGAGATCTAACGTGATCTTGCAAGACTGCCATTGTGGGTGGATCAGTTTCTGACAAATCTGCACATTAGCGTGAGACAGTTAGTCTCACTCTAATATGCATTCCTAAGATCTAACAGAGGCATGGGATCTGACACCCTCGCCTTGGAGACCTCGGACGAGTGCTGTTCGGTGCAGGTCTCCACAAACGCAGACCAGACAGAATGGCACTCGTGGGGGTCTCCTAAGGGATTGGTGGCCCCAGGTGCTTACCCTCTTGGCAGAGTGGTACCCTGGCACTGATGGTATCACCTGGGGCACCTTGGCACTGAAAGCCTGGCACCCTGCATTGCCCTCCGTGTGCCAGTCTAGCAAGGTACCCAGGTGTTGCGGCCAGTGGCACTACCAGGGTGCCAGGCTGGCATTGCCAAGCTGGCATTTTTCATACAACGGGTTCGGGCCTGGTGCTGCACAGGTGGGAGAGGGCTAGGACTCACTTATTGGTGAGTTGGGCTTGGGGGAGGGGGGGGGGGGATTCAGAGGTTGCATCGGAGGGGGCTTGATGGATCGGGACGCCATTTTAAAATGGCATCCCGATCCCTCCCTACACTGAGGAGTTCCTGCAAGCGGCCTCAGCTGCGCGTTCCCTGCTGAGACCCCCGATCTACCTGAACAGCCGTTCGATACTGCGGTGTTTTTCGGGTGCTACGAGCGCCGGGAATCACCCGGCTAATGCTGCTGTGGAACTCTGTTCCCATTCGGGTAGATCGTGCCCATTATGTGAATAAATAAAACAAATCACAAAATCAAGTATCTAACAGCATAAATGACTTGACATTATAGTTCAGCCCAATGGTTCTCAAACTTCTATCTGCAGATTTTCCAGTGTCTGCAGGTTTGCACATGGTTTACTTACTTAACCTTAAAGCATGCAGTACAGTCCTGACAATTATGTTGCAATTATAATTGCTTATGGGATGTCTGAGATTATTGGTCCATTTGAAAAAAGGTACTTCTGGTAACTTAAAGAAAGGAGCGGTTTTTGTCCGACAGGAGTCACAAATATACTTGAACTAAGAAAGGAAATAATTTGATCGGGAACGCGTTCAAAGCTCTCAAGAACTCAAGAGCAAGAAACAATAGCTCAACTTCAGAGAAGGGCAGACACATGGACAGTTTATATTTATTTACAGCAAAAGAGGCTGATGGAAGTGACTGCCCAGGAAAGCAGATGATTTAGAAACATTTGTGTCAGTATTGAATAAATATTTGAGGAAGTAGGTGATAAAGGTGATATGATAATCATCTTTGGATTCAGCTAGGTAACCTGTGGTCTTTCCTCACCCTGTGCATTTAGGTGTCCCCCTCCAAAAGACAATATATTTCATTGTGGGCAAACCAAGTTTACATCAAACAAGAAGACTTCATGACCTGGGAAGGACAGGTTAGTTTACCAGGCAAACAATACATGCATCAATTAGCATCAATGCTTCACAGCTCCAGGGTCCCAGGTTCGATTCCCGGCTGGGTCACTGTCTGTGTGGAGTCTGCACGTCCTCCCCATGTGTGCGTGGGTTTCCTCAGGGTGCTCCGGTTTCCTCCCACAGTCCAAAGATGTGCGGGTTAGGTGGATTGGCCATGCTAAATTGCCCGTAGTGTAAGGTTAATGGGGGGATTGTTGGGTTACGGGTATGCGGGTTACGTGGGTTTAAGTGGGGTGATCATGGCTCGGCACAACATTGAGGGCCGAAGGGCCTGTTCTGTGCTGTACTGTTCTATGTTCTATGTTCTATGACATGCAATTGATATGCAGCACAGAAACAGGCCAATTAGTCCAACAGTTTGCATTGATGCTGCGACTCGACATGAGTTTCTTCCCATTTCATCTATTTCATCTAAACCTTGTACAATATCATTCCATTCCCCTTTTCTCTGTTGAATTTGTCTTGTTTTCCTTTGAAAGAATCAAACTTGTTCCCAAATTATTGCTTTATATTAATTTGTAAGATGTGGGCATTGTTGGCTAAACTCACAGTTATTCCCCATCCTTAATTGCACTTGAGAAAGTAGTGGTGAGCTGTTTTCTTGAACCGCTGAAGTCCATATGGTGTAACCCCCACAGTCCTGTTAGGGAGGGAGTTCAAGGATTCTGACCCAGCGACAGTGGAGGAACTTAAGGATGGTGGGTAGCTTGCAGGGGAACTTCCAGGTGGTGCTGTTCATATGAGCCTGCTGCGCTTGTCCTTCTAGATGGCAATGGTCATGAGTTTGGAAGTTGTTGCCGAAGGAGCCTTTATGAGTTCCTGCAGTGCATCTTGTACATGGCACACACTATTCCACACTGTATTTGTAATCTTAGTTCTGGTATAATTCTTGCAACGTTCTGATGTTGTCAGGCTCTTTTCATTGCATGGAGAATAGAATTATGCACAGCATTCAAGTGTGTAAAGTAGGCAAAGCCAAAAGTAGTGTGTTATTGAAGTATAATGCAGCTTCATTACTTTTGAGCTCTATAATAAATTCACTTTAATTGATTTGCTGATCAACAATGCTGCTTTTTATGGTTTATTGACCTGTAGACCTGCAAGATCGCAGAGAGGTCTGGACAGGGTGGATGTGGAAAGGATTCCTCCTATTGTGGGAGAGTCTAGAACTGGGGTCACTGTTCAAATATAGGGGGGTGGGCACTCATTTAACACAGAGGTGAAGTGATTTTATTTTCTTTCATAGGATTGTGAGTCTTTGGAACTCTACTTCCACCATCTTTAGAGGAAGAAGGCAGAGATGGATCGATTCATGAAAGCAAGGGGGTGAAAAGTTATCAGGATTAGGTGGGAGGTTACAATCAGATGAGCCATAATCTTATTGAATGGTGGCGCAGGCTCGAGGGGAGAATGGCTGTCTCCTGCTCTTGATTCCTATGCCTCCATCCCTGAGATTTTGTGCCTATTCAGTTTCTTATTTTCAGAGGTCCAAAGTGATGATTCCCATCAAAGTGTGTCACATTTATCTCTGTTAAAATTCATTTATCCCTTTGTCTCACGGTCGACAGGTTTTTCTGTCCTTACGAAACAGCAAGTCACCGGACTAAACCTTCGTAATGCCACTGAAAATCTGCCGTGGAGATTCAGTTTTCTTGTGTCACCATCTGTTTCCTACAAATAGTCTGATCAAAATTGAGACCATGACCACAAATATATAAACTTACAAGCCTGGAAAATATAATCACAAAAACAAAACCATTCTGCCCTCAAACCAAATTATGACTGATCGGTACCTCAACACTATTGACCTTCCCTTTGTGATGTGAGGGTCTGACACATACAGGGTTAATGCGAGACTGCGTACAGTACTGCCCACACAGTGATGTGAGAGAGCACATGACCCACACATGGGGTCTATCTAGTGTTCGATAGAGCTGTGGGCACAAGCAAGCATGGAGACAGCTCTTAACTTAAAATGATTATTTTATATATGTGCACATTTCTTGTAGTTAATAAGTGCACACATTTAACCTAACTATGACTACAAAAGCTTGATAAAGACCCATCGAATAGTATCCAATACCCTATGACACCTTTGACCCATATCTCTTATTGCACTCAGCAATCAATTTGGGAGGGTCTGAAATGTATTTTATCAAAGCATTCATAGCTTAGTAAGAACAGCATTCCACAATTCCGCTACCCTGTGTGTGTTAAAAGTGCTTCCTGATTCCATTTCTGAATCGCCAAACTCTAATTTTAAGATTGTGATCACATGATCCGAATTCTGACACCAGAGGTGATAGTTTATCTACAGTAGTCCACGCTACCAAATCTTGATTATTTCAAAAACAGCAGCTAATTCACTCTTCAAACTTTATGAAATCAATAAACACAAAGTTTGTGCAACCAGTCCTCATTATTGAGCTCTTTGTCTCATTTCGGTGACTCTGCCTTTTACTCACTACAAGGTCAATATATCCTAATTTGTCCAGAGTAGATTGAAATGCGGCCTGAGCAATGTTCTGTATGGTGGAAGCTTAACTTTGGCTCCTTTGTATTCCAGCTCAGCATTACTTTGAAATTATTTGTAGTGAATGTGTACTAACGTTTGTTGATTTGTGTGAATTCAACAATAATTATTTAGAAAAATTCAATTTTATTACGATCCCGGGCCAGAGCCCAACAGTTGCTAGAATGCTGGTCAGAAACCCCAATATTTAATTTAATTTGTAAGGCTATGAGGAAAGGATGCTTCGCTCCAGGAGCAATTTTACACACAAATAGGGATAGCATATATTAAAATAAACTTTATTATTAACATTGTCTTAAAACTACCCTAACATCACAGAAATATAGCTTACAATTACCAGTTAAACAATGATTAACGATAAAATGAAACTTCTTTATTTCCAACTGTTATATTTTAATATCCACTCAAGCAAAACCTATCTCAAGTAAAAATCCACTTTTAAATACAGTTTTTTTTAAAATTTAGATTACCCAATTATTTTTTCCAATTAAGGGGCAATTTAGCGTGGCCAATCCACCTACTCTTGCACATTTTTGGATTGTGGGGGCGAAACCCACGCAGACACGGGGAGAATGTACAAACTCCACACAGACAGTGACCCAGAGCCGGGATCGAACCTGGGACCTCAGCGCCATGAGGCGGTTGTGCTAACCACTAGGCCACCGTGCTGCCCCCTTTTAAATACAGTTAACCAACCCAGGAGTACTTACTGTAAAGAGATGCCATGGATAAACCGCTTTGGGAGATAGATCCTTCAGGAACAGCTTGCAGTTTCTTCTCTGTGTCAGACGACTGTTTAACCTGCCAGAACTGCTGTTCTGTTCATAGGCAAAACTCTTTTTAAATAAACTGTGTTGAGACAAACTGCTGGTCTGTTCATAGTCAAATCTTTAACTGAACTGAAACTCAGCACCTGACAGCTTGAGCCCTGGCTCCTCCCATTATCTGCATCATCTTACTAAAGCTAAACACAATTATCTATTTCCCAGGTAAGCTTCTTCATATAAAAAAAGTTCCATTAGCTCAACTTTTATGATGCTTCATACATTCCTTGTAGCCAATGTGTCTGCTTGTCTTGCAAACCAGGATTTAAAACAAAAACATGACTGCAGCAGTCTTGCACACACTAACCCAGACTTTTAACCCTTACTGCACCACATACATATGACACAATATATCTGAAATGCCTCCCTTCATCACAGTATTCTTCACAGAGTCAACCTTCATAAAGTGAGGGGAATCACTTTTAAATGGAAATAATTTCCTTTCACTTTTGAAAATAGCTGCAGGAATCCATTTGTCAAAAGAAACAGAGCTACCTGAATTTGTAAAATGGCAACTTCTAGCAGGTGACACTGCAACAGCAGTTCCCCGATGTTGTTCGCAGAATTGACGATATCAAGTTCTGCAAATGCCACTGGGACAATAACATTCTGGCAACTCATTAAGAAAATGAAGCTTCTAATTAAATAGCTGTCATCTGGGTTTTGGCACTGCTGCAGAAATATTAATACTATCTATGAGAGAAACCCTGCCTAAATTTTAAGTAATCTTTCATTTGCTTCTGTTACCACAGAGGTGCTTTTGCAACATTGATTTTAGTATTTTAGTTATCAGTTAGAAAACAGATGGATAAGTAAGCAACTAGGAAACAAGCAAAGCAGTTGCACATACAATCCCTGAACTGCTTCTAATCAAAAATGGAGCGTCTTACAAATTTGCAAAACTTCAGGCACATAACCTATTGGTTGGATGACTGTAGTATTTTCACTATTCATGTTGCATATTGAGAAAGCATAAAACTAACAAGTTGAGTCTTTGACAGAACTGCATTCCTAGTGAACATTTGTAACATCACAGCTTTCATGTCTAGCTTAACCCATCTGCCAGCAATTCAAAATTGCCCAATAAACTTCAGAGGTTACTTGCTTTGACTGAGTATGTTGCAATATTGGCTATTTTTTCTCCTTTACAGTGGGGAGACTAAACGCAGACTGGGTGACCGCTTTGCGGGACACCTTAGCTCAGTCCGCAAGCATGACCCTAACCTTCCTGTTGCTTGCCATTTCCACTAACAATCTTGCTCTCACGCCCGCATGTCCATCCTTGACATGCTGCAATGTTCCAGTGAAGCCCAATGCAAAGGAGGAGCTACACCTCATCTACCGACTAGCTATCTGGATTCAATATTGAGCTCAACAACTTTAGGCTGTGAACTTTCTCCTCGATTTTGACACCTTTCTTTGTTTGTCCCAATGCAAACATTCCACCCATTCCACCACACCCTCTGCAGGACTATGTTTCACTTATTATTTAGTTTTTGCTTTCCCTGAACACTGATCTTTGTTCTCCTATTAACACCTTCTGCTACCTTGCCTTTAAGTCGCTATGGTAGCATGGTGGTTAGCATAAATGCGTCACAGCTCCAGGGTCCCAGGTTCGATTCCCGGCTGGGTCACTGTCTGTGCGGAGTCTGCACGTCCTCCCCGTGTGTGCGTGGGTTTCCTCCGGGTGCTCCGGTTTCCTCCCACAGTCCAAAGATGTGCGGGTTAGGTGGATTGGCCATGCTAAATTGCCCGTAGTGTCCTAAAAAGTAAGGTTAGGGCGGGGGGGAGGGGGGGTTGTTGGGTTATGGGTATAGGGTGGATACGTGGGTTTGAGTAGGGTGATCATGGCTCGGCACAACATTGAGGGCCGAAGGGCCTGTTCTGTGCTGTACTGTTCTATGTTCTATCAACTCCCCATTTAGTCTTCATGCTACAATTAACATTCACTTCATCTTGTGTCCATGGCATCTTTGTCAATCTCTCCTCAGCAAAATGGCCACCGATTCCCTGCTCCGGGGGGGGAACCAGCAGGGAGGCAGCGTAGAGCTCCCAGCCTGGAGCATTGCCGCGTCTGTGGTCGCGCATGCGTACAGCAGCGGCCTACAGTGGCTGTGCCGTGCTTCGTGGCAGATGTAGCTCGCGGCCCCGTCCTGCAAAAATCCTCCCTCACTTTGGCCGGCTTGCGTGCCCCAGAACACCCCCCCCACACACAGTGCCCCCAGCCCCAAATAACACCCACCTGCCCGCGGATCGACCCTCCCGCAACTGTGGCGCCGCTGGACTGAGTTTACAGCCGCTACTCTGAGTTCCCGACGGATGAGACCACATGTGTCCAACGCCGTCGGGAACATGGCCAGTCGGGGACGAAGCATCATGGGGCAGGACTCAGGCAATGGCCTGAGGCCATGGATATGACATGCGCCATACTCCTAGAGTACGCAGCTTTTCAGGGGGAAGAGCATTACAAATGCGGCGCCGCCCCCGAATTCGCTGTTATCGGGGATTCTCCACCCCATTACCGAATGTGATTTTGCCGTCAAGGATGGGAGAATCCAGCCCCTCATGTCCAAGAATATTTAATGCCCAGGCCTTTCCTTCTGTGAAACAGGTATCTGTTATGACCACAAACATTATACTTCCATGTGACTGTGTTTAAAGCTGAAGGTTAAGGAGATAAATTCCTTCGAAAGAAAACAACATAGATTCCTGGTCAATTCTAGGTGGCTGCTTGGATCGGTACAAGTGGAGATGCTCAAGTAAACCATAAATTGGAACCGTCATAGAATCCCTACAGTGCAGAAGGAGGCCATTTGCCCCATCGAGTTGGCACCAACCCTCCGAAAGAGCACTTCGGCCCACTCCCCCGCCCCATCCCTGTAATCCCACCTAATCTTTGGACACTAAGGGGCAATTTTAGCCCAGCCAATTTTCACAGTAATTTCATTTGAAGCCTACTTGTGACACTAAGCGATTTTCATTTCATTTCATCTTTGGACTGTGGGAGGAAAATGGAGCACCCGGAAGAAACCCACATAGATATGGGAAGAAAGTGCAAACTCCATACAGACAGTCACCCAAGGCTAGAATTGAACCCAGGTGCTTGGCGCTTTGAGGCAGGAGTGCTAACCTCTGTGCCACGGGGCCGCCCTACCTTGTGCTCCCTGTCTAAATAGGGAGGTATACTGTACAGCGAAAAACAGGATATAGTCTGGGAGTGATATAATTCAAAATCTGGCATCTCAGCTGTGTACTTGTCAGAATCTCATCTCTCATAACTGGTTTTCCTTCCCATATTGTTATCTTTAACTTAATTTTCTGGGCAGGCAAAAAACGGAATGTTGGCAGATTGCACGGGAGAGGTGAGGGATGGGGGGGAAGCTGAAATCGTGTTAAAACTAAAAACACAGCACAACATTTAGATTAAAATAGATAAACCCCAGTCAGTGAAGATACCAAACTCAAAAGTTTGAGTCCAGTTTCTGCTTGCATTATACAATGCTCGCACAAGTGCCCATATCAACCGCAATAATGCAGGCAGAATCAAGCTGAGGGGTAAAACATCGATAAGAGAATAGATTGGACTCCCTTTCACATCAGCTGCCAAAGGTCACCTTTAGGCCTATTAACATTAAAAAGGTCGCCAGAGGAGCAGTGGGGCCAATTAGGAGCAAAAGCAAAGATCTGTTCACGGAGCCAGGAAGCATGACTGAGGTATTAAACAACCACGGCAGCTACCAAGGACGAGAACTTTTCAAAGCAACACAAAGTGAGAAGATTGCTGGGGTGATGGATGATATAGAAACAGATAAATAGGAAAAGGTAAAGCAGGTGAAGCGGATAACTCCTTAAGATAGAGGAATGAAGGGTTCTGCGGGGTGCGTCGTTGTTCAAAAATAAGGGGGAAAGGATAAACCTGGCAAATACAGGTTAGTAAATTTAGTGCTGGTTGTGGGAATGCTTTCAGAAATCATCTGGGAGAAACAGAAAACAGCTTTTCAGAAAAAATAGAATTGTGGGTTGTGGGCCAGCATTGGTTTCCCACATCCCTAACTTGAGAAAGTGATGGTGAGATATTTTCGTGAACTGCTGCAGTTCAACTGAATGGCATTACAATGCGCAGTTAAGATTCAATCACGTTGCTGTGGGTCCGGAGTTACAGGAGGGTCCGGAGGGCGTGAGTGAATGAAGTGGGTTTCGATGGCAATTCACGGCAGCAACATTACTGAGGCTAACTTTCAATCCCAGATTTGCAGCAAATCAATTGAATTTAAGTTCCATCTGCTGCCTTGGTGGACCCCTGTCTGCAGAGCATCAACATGGGCCTCGTGATTACTGGCCCAGTGACATTAGCCCGGTGATGGAACCATCAATTCATCAGACACGTGTTTCCGATGTGAATCTAGGCTTTAATCGACTTACTTCAGAGCCAGCCTGTTACCTGTCGATGAACTCGTAGTGAACTCAGGCTGACTCTGGACATGAGTATTTATACGGCTGCACTAGAGGGAGGAGTCGTGGGCGGAACCAAGGGTGGAGCCCAGTACAAGTTCCTGCGTGCTCCCAGCGCTACTCCCCCTAGTGGTAGGATAGCGCTACTGCGCTTACAAAGACAGTGTGAATTAACATATATACATCTATATTACATTCACCACACCCGGTGCTACTGCTTCCCATGGGCTAATAAAGGAAAGCTAGCAGAGACTTGTTAGCGGCAAATTATTTCAACCAACTTGATTGAGTTTCTTTTCATGAGGTAAGGAGAAGGTGGATGAGGACCCGACAGTTAGTGTTATGCAACTGGACTTCCAAAAGGAATTTGAAAATGTTACACTTATTAGGGCTCTGAGAAAATTAATGTCAATGGGATAAAAGAGGCAGCAGCAGCATGGATGATAAAATTGAGGCTCAGGAATAAAAAAAATAGAAGTCACAAAGTCTGACTCCATTGTGTCCGGTTTCTAGGCACAGTGCTTACCAAAGTGTATCCATGACCCGCATGCACACTTTCGTCATGAGCTGCACTTGATGTCATTTTGTTGAGGGTGCACAGGAAATATCTGCCGGAAGCAACTCGGGAGGTTAACCAACGTGCAACACTGAAGCCAGCGCTGATATTTCGGAATTCAGTGTTCCAACTGAAGTCATCATTTAATCATGCACAGCCAAACTGTCATATTATTTTAATGATATAATACCTTGGCCTTATTTACTGCGCAAGACTTAATTTCTCATATTGGGTGGACACACTGTGAGGGCATGCTGATGGGAATCGTGACAGGCCCCCCCATGACGTGCACCTGGTAAGCAGAAACTGCCGGAGGCACATGGGTGATTACAGACCCCGGGGGGACAGGGTCATGCCCGGATAGTAGCCTGGACTTCCCCAACATTGCTTGGGCACTACCGCCCGAACTGTCCTGACTCTGCCCCGGAATTGCCACATGGCACTGCCCGCCATGGGAGGTTTCCTGGGTAGAGGGCGTGTTCCTTGATGGCGGGGTTACATGGGGGGGCAGGGGAGTTCTGAGGTTGCTTGCGGTGGGTCGGGTGGGGGGGGGGGGGTCATTGAAAAGGGATTCCTCTCCCTGATGTACAGTTGGTACCCAATCATAATGGCGATTCTAGTCGGGATGCCTCCATTTTGCAGGGTTCGCTCTGCCATCTGCATTTGAGTTACCATGACAACCAGAAGCTGGATTCTGGATGATTCTTTGAATCCCTGCAATACAGAACGAGGTTATTTGGCCCATTGTGTCTACACCGAACTTCTGAAAGAGCAGCCTGCCTATGCCTACTCCAACGCCCTATCCCCACAACGCTGTAACCCCACCTAACCTACACATCCTTGTACACGAAGGAGCAATTTAGGATGGCCAGTCCACCTAACCTGCACAACTTTAGACTGTGGGAGGAAATAAGAGCACCCGGAGGAAACCCACACAGACACAGGGAGAACATGCATACTCCGCACAGACAGTGTGGCCCTGATGTTGTGAGGCATTAGTGTAAACCACGGTACATTCACTTATAATGTTGCTGTTGACTTTGGTGTGCGACCTACATACTCGAGGGCAGCATGAATACAATGAAAGCCAGACATTACCAATATAAAATATAAGATAAAATGTGATGAAGCATGTTGAAACCATGCTGTTGCACTGAGTGGACCACAGGTTCTACTTGGCAGGTAGTACTTGGCAGAGCAGTTGTCACTCTACATCCTGGCCTGCTCCATGAACACAACTTCACCAGCATGAGAGCACAGCCCTTGCGCCAGCGATACAGTGATCAGCTAGGAGGACGAAGGGGGAATGCAACCATCTGTCCTTTTCGGATTAGTCTCAACATGAATAACTCATCCAACTGTGACATCAGTAAACCCAGCGCTAATTCCTCATTCACTAACGGTCCCACATTTCACCTTCAATTCTGATACTGACCATCACAGCATCCACCTCTAAGGATCACTTTGGATTGAAAAGAAGGAAAGCAGAATATTTTTTAAACAATGAGAAACTGGGAACTGTTGGTATTCCGAGGGAGTCGGATGGTGACATCAAATCACGAGAAAGTTAACATTCAGGATACCGCAAGCCAATCCAGTTGACTTTATTAAAAAAGGGTTTGGAAGTAAAACTTAAAAAGCTGCCAAAAATAGAAATTTTTTTTTGGCCTATTTACTTCTGTGAAAAAATCCTGACTGAACTCCTGATCGGAGCAGCAGCCTCGGGCCTCCAGCGGGCAGACCCAGAGCGGCGCAGGAGAAGTACAGCCCTGTCCCCTTATGACAGGGTTGGGAACACCCATTGAGGGCTGTGTTAGTGCAGGTTTCAGGTGAAGAAAAGACGGCCCAAGTATTCCCTACCATTATAAAGTTATGTTGAAGCCTTCTGTATTTTTTTTGACATTTCTTTTCAACAATTAATTCTATTGTTGTTGGCTGATTTAAAGTGCATTTTTTTTTTTGAGATTCAAGATGATTATCATTCAATATTTCTAAGTGAACATGGGTTTTGTTATTTGTTTTAAATCTATGAAACTACTATATTAATTGCCAATATATTACTACCTACCTTTACTTCAGGAATGCTTCAAAGTATTCATATGATTTAATTTAGAATATGGCAACTCAAAATTTAGTCAGGAAGAAGAGAAGACAGAACATCCTGGATGTTGGACATAGGGTGTATATATACCTTAATAGATAAAGTAATTGATAAAACCTAAAATCCTAGACTCTGATTGTAAAAGAAAGGCGACACTCTTTGTTCTGCCTACTCAGTTTTTGATGTGTCAAATGCAACCTTGGCAACACAGTCTGTTTGCTAACTTTCTGAAGTGACATAAAATGCTGTTATCTTGCTCCTTTTTTTAATTGTTCTGTGCAGCTGGCTACCGGCTTGATGTAAAATGTGTTTTGAAACATCTAATTGTTTTTTGATTGGTCTTTATCATTAGTATTTTTCTGACTTGTTTACTTCAAATGTGTTACTCAGTTATAACTATCTAATATTTAAATGTTGTGCTTTAATGTTTGAATAAGACATTTGCAGAAGTTTATACTGTTTAATGGAAAACATTTAGAACATAGAACATAGAACAGTACAGCACAGAACAGGCCCTTCAGCCCTCGATGTTGTGCCGAGCAATGATCACCCTACTCAAACCCACGTATCCACCCTATACCCGTAACCCAACAAGCCCCCCCCCCCAACCTTACTTTTTTAGGACACTATGGGCAATTTAGCATGGCCAATCCACCTAACCTGCACATCTTTGGACTGTGGGAGGAAACCGGAGCACCCGGAGGAAACCCACGCACACATGGGCACCCGGAGGAAACCCACGCACACATGGGGAGGACGTGCAGACTCCGCACAGACAGTGACCCAGCCGGGAACCAAACCTGGGACCCTGGAGCTGTGAAGCATTTATGCTAATCACCATGCTACCGTGCTGCCCCAAATGTATAGTTCTAAAGACAGAACTTTGATGCCATCCTAATATTTCAGCTGCAGTATGACATTTTGTTTGATAACTACCTCTACTTTTCCAAATTTCTTGCAATAAAATATATTTCTTTACTTTGACAAAATGATTCTTTGTCTTTTGTAAAGAGGGCTGGGAAGGGAGAGATGGGAGAAGGCAAATGGGGATGAGGGGAGGGAAGTAGAGGAGGGGGAGGGAGGCAGGGAGAGAGGTGGGTTTGGAGATGAGGGAGGGGAGGCAGATGGGTGATGGAGGAAAGTTTCAATGTTCAAGGTAACAGCTAGCAGGCAATCCTGCACTGTTCTTGTGTCATCTGAAGCCTGGACTTCCGCATCTGCACCAGGAGGCATGTCCGCATCAAGCTCTATATTATCTCCTCCAGCTCCTCCATTTCTGGTGGCAAGTCATCTTTCAGGTAAATGCTGTCCATGCTGAAGGGCAAAATTGTGCAATACACAACACACTACAACTGCAGGGAGTTTCACCTTCACTGCTAAGACAGTGTCGCAGTTAAATATCAGCTTCAGGTCTTCCTTCAACATTTCACAAAGGCACCCTATTCCTTCCTTGCTGAAGCACAATGTCCTGGAACACATCTCCTCTGACATAATTTCATATGGTGTCCTTTTCTTGTACACTCTCAGGGATGGGCAACTGATTGGCTTCCTCATCAGGTGAATATTGAGCCTGATTCCAGATTTTCAATCTGCACTGGATTCTGCAACACCTGTCAGAGAGATAGTTCACATTAGCTTACAGGAGGCTTTCATGCATCAACTAAGGCATTAAACTTTGCAAATTCATTTTAAGTAATCATTGAGATTTGTAAGGATCAACATTACATCAGGGAGACTCTTAAACAACACAGTTTAAAATACACTGCAAAATACAACTGTACTTTGACTCCGTATCATCTGGGAGTACAGACGTACTAACATCACCATCCCTGAAGGAGCCAAGAACATGAGCATTGAGGACATGATCATCTGAAACTAATTCTGCTGTGCCAGCGATGTACTTAGGATGTTAGAGTCCTGCCTGCGAAAAGCAAATCTTCATCTCCCAACTCAAGGAAGGTTCAACAAGAGGACGACAAAGGAAGCTCTTCAAGACACCCTGAAGGCCCAGCTCAAGAAACACAACATAGACATCAATGCTTGGGAGACCCTTGCTTTCAAGAGACCCACTTGGACTAACCACCTGATTAAAGGGACACAATTCTTCGAAAAGGAGGCCTTGGGAAAGAAGCCCGAGAAGGAATAACAGCAATCTAGACTCCAAGGACCGATTCCACCTCCCAGAAACACCTGCCAAGTATGTGGTCAGAGATGTAGCTCTAGGACTGGGCTCATCAACAGTAGAACCCATGATCAGTAACACAAGTTTCTTAGGTGGACCATCATACTCATTAATGTGTGATTGCCAAAGATTGCATAAACTCCAAACCCATCTATCCATTATAGTTCCTTTAATGAAATTAACATCCTCATGGCAAACTGAAGGTTTAAAAAAAATCTTTTTTTCACTTTTTGTGACTCCCAACTAATTTTATGCATTAAAGTGCTTTTGAATGGAATTAACAACCCCATGACAAAACAAAGTTTAAAAATGAATACATGTATATACATTTTAAATGTATTTATAAACGCTACGATAAAACATTAACACACCAAAAAGAAATGGTCTCCAGTGTCTCCTGCCTCTGCTCGCTGATTCTGGATCGAAAAAGAAAGTGCAAATAAAAATGCTAAAAACTTCCTCAATATCCGGGCAAGCCTGACAAGTTAGCTCTGCCCCATTAATATCCATTCAGCTGGTTCAATACAGCGCTTCCAGAAAAACTTCTTAAAAAACGGGTCCGTCATTTAAACGTGACCTACTTACGCTGCGCATGTCCATGCCTCAGGACTTGTCCCGACACGCATGTACAACATACAATCGCCGTATGTTAGAAGATTATCTGAAAAATGCAGGCCAATAATGTCAGCTCGGTTGATATCACTCTTGCATTTGAATCATACAGTTCCAGGTTCAAGTCGCACTCCAGATCTTGATCACAAAAATCACGATTGATACTTAGAACATAGAACATAGAACAGTACAGCACAGAACAGGCCCTTCGGCCCTCGATGTTGTGCCGAGCAATGATCACCCTACTTAAACCCACGTAACCCGTATACCCATAACCCAACAATCCCCCCCCATTAACCTTACACTACGGGCAATTTTAGCAATGGCCAATCCTCCTAACCCGCACATCTTTGGACTGTGGGAGGAAACCGGAGCACCCGGAGGAAACCCACGCACACACGGGGAGGACGTGCAGACTCCACACAGACAGCGACCCAGCCAGGAATCGAACCTGGGACCCTGGAGCTGAGAAGCATTGATGCTAACCACCATGCTACCGTGAGGCCCTATACTCCAGTGCAGTAACGAGGAACTGCTGCAGTGGTCGAAAACGCCAGATTTCAGTTGACAAATTAAACCGAAGCCCCCATATTTAGCACACTGGGCTAAAGCAGACCAAGGCAGGCAGCGCCGGCCCTAGGGTTGCTGGCGCCCCGGGCAAGCTGAACTTCGGTGCCCTTGGGGGGCGGGGCCGAGGGGGGCGGACCCGAGGGGGGGGCGGACCCGAGGGGGGGCGGGGGGGGCGGACCCAAGGGGGGGGCGGACCCGAGGGCGGGGCGGACCGAGGGCGGGGCGGACCGAGGGCGGGGCGGACCGAGGGCGGGGCGGGGGGGGCGGCCCCGAGGGGGGGCGGGGGGGCGGACCCGAGGGGGGGGCGGACCCGAGGGCGGGGCGGACCGAGGGCGGGGCGGACCGAGGGCGGGGCGGGGGGGACCGGGGGGGGGGGGGGCGGGGGGAGCGGACACGAGGGGGGGCGGACCCGAGGGCGGGGCGGACCGAGGGCGGGGCGGACCGAGGGCGGGGCAGGGGGGGGACCGACGGGGGGGGGCGGGGGGAGCGGACTGAGGGGGGGGGAGCGGACCGAGCGGGGGAGCGGACTGAGCCGGGGGGGCGGACTGAGCCGGGGGGGGCCGCCCTGGGGGAGGGCGGCCACCGCGCATGCGCTGGTTGGCACCGGCCCAACTGCGCATGTGCGGGACCCGAGTCTGGCGCCCCCTAGCACATGGCGCCCCGGGCGACTGCCCGAGTTGCCGGTGCCTTGAGCCGGCCCTGAAGGCAGGCCAGCAGCACGGTTCAATTCCCGTACCAGCTGCTGGAATGTGGCGACTAGAGGCTTTTCACAGTAACTTCATTGAAGCCTACTTGTGACAATAAGCGATTTTCATTTCATTTCATTTCATATCTGCCCTCTCCAGTGGATGTACAAGAATCACGTAACACTATTTTGAAAAAGAGCAGGGTAGTTGTTCTCTGGTCAATAT
Organism: Scyliorhinus canicula; assembly: GCF_902713615.1. Lineage (NCBI taxonomy): Eukaryota > Metazoa > Chordata > Chondrichthyes > Carcharhiniformes > Scyliorhinidae > Scyliorhinus > Scyliorhinus canicula. The sequence goes on along the minus strand of NC_052166.1, from coordinate 30,372,725 downwards.
TGCTCCCTCAATCAACATCAGAGAACTCAGATTATCTTGTCATTCTCTCATTGTTTGTGGGTGGTTGTTGCACACAAATTTGTTGCTGTGTTCCTTACAGTACAGGCGTGATCACACTTCAAATGAATGTCATGGTCTGTAAAGCTCTTTGAGATGTCCATTGGTTGCAGCAAGCACTATATAAATGCAAGACTTTCTTGAACGGTTGGAGGGTTAAGACAAAATGTTTTTGACAAAGCAAACAGGCAATTTGCCTACTGAATGTTAAGAACTTGGAATGCCCTGCAAAATAATAGATACACATTCAATAGTCTCCTTCCACATGCACTGGAGAAACAAATGAAGGAGATAACGCTGTATGAGTACAGGAAAGAGTGGGGGATTGGGACTAACTAGATTATTTCTCTGAAGAATGGGACTCTCGCGCCATGCTTTTCTCAGACTCCATGATATGGGATACTTGACGAGGACAGAGTGTTTGATTCTGTCTGGAAGCACAGTAGGCATATCAACTTGCCGCCAAAAGTGGAATTTTAACTTACAAAAGGTGACCTGTACTCCCTTACATATTTACAACAGACATTGTGAAATCTGGTGTCTCTTGAAAAACTATCAATGAGACTGCATCTTTTAGGTTCCTAATCAACACAGACTAGAAGAAATATTGACCTTTAAATCTTCCTTGCAACAATTTAATTTTGAAAGATGCGCAGTTTATAGACTTCCCTCTTTATTTGAAGAAGAGTTCACGGAGGATAAGGATTTTAGTGCTCATCTGGCCAGATCTATTATAATCTTTGTTTAGAATCTTGTTATTAAAGACTTAACTTTAAATAAAGCTTTATTGTTGCTGACGGACTTTGACAATGCTTTGTTACTAAGTTCTGTTGCCAGAGGTCTCAGCTCCCTCGGCCTGCCAATTACACATCTCCCACTTCTTCGCTGAATTCAAGCATCTTGAAGCCTCTGCTGGACAACTGGAGCTGAGATCGATAGCTGTATCTGTCTGACAGATTGCAACAAAAATTGCTGGGGGCCAAACCTCTGAGTGAATGCCGGGCTTTGTGAATGTAGAATTTATAATTAAGGAATAAGCGTGGTTTCCAGTTTTTTCAAATCTGCTGGTTTCATTGCGTGATCGAGGTGGTAAACATTTTGGAATGTTCCTGGGATTTTTGGGTAAACAGTATTTTTACTATTTTTAATGGTACACAATAAATTTGAAGATCCCAAAAACTTTGAATGGTGGCTTTGACTGTGTGCTCGCTTGCTAGCTCTGCTGCCTTAGTGTGTGCACATATTTACATCTTCCTTCACCTGCCAGTATGATAGGCTGTGCAGGGGTTTCTTGATTTACCATGTGGAGGAGCAAAACTTACCTGGAGGGATTCTCCGCCTTGCCGCACATGTTTACTGGTGCGGCATGCCCCCCACCCCCCCCCCCACCCCGCCACCAGCAGCGGGGTCCTCCATCCCGCCAGCCAGCCAATGGGGTTTCCCACGCCATCGGGAAATCCGCGGACGTGAGTGCGTTGCTGGCAAAGTGGACGATCCCGCCCACGGAGAATCCAGCCCACTTTCTTTTCCTCTATTATTTCCTTATGTGCATTAAAATAAGTTAGAAAACTTACCAAATGCCAAAAAAACTAACAAGTGTCTCAATTTGAGACCGCTTTGAGCTTGAGACCTAACGCCAACTCATTCTCCTGACCCTTTCTCTGATTGGCACTGAATGGAGCAATGCTGCCAATTGCAAACTGAAATGCGTTATATCGACACTGCATCCCAATTTACACATTAGCTAAAAAGAGCTGTTTTCCTTCAGTTTCAGAGTTGAGGATGTCATCATAAAAAGTTGCTTTTGATTGCAACAGTAGCAGTTTTTGTTTGCTTTACTTTACACTCTGACCTGCGGTTGATTATTTCACACATCAGTATGCTGTATATGGAATCATACTGCAGAGAAGGGCGGGTGCACGTCACCACGGTGCCCACTTCCCATCGACCTGCATTATTTTTTTTCCTTTTCCTCTGGGGTGCTCTGGTTTCCTCCCGCAAATCCCAAAAGACGTGCTGTGAGGTAATGTGTACACTCTGAATTCCCCCCCAGTGTACCCGAACAGGCGACTGGGGGATTTTCACAGTAACTTCATTGCAGTGTTAATATAAGCTTACTTGTGACACTAAGAAAGATTATTATTAACTATATCTCCACTCCCCCACTGTGCGCCAAGTTGAACAATGTTGTGCACTTGGACAAAACTAAGATCAATCAGACAGATTCTACAAACGTAGTCGGGATAATATATCTACTGGAGATCCATTTCGGCATTAGTTAAGAACTGAAAGCCTGTTCCTTCCTTATTTATGGCCACCTGCAGGTCTCAACCATAAACCTCAGACTTTGATCTTTGAATAATGTAATATTTAAAAGAAACAAAAATCAATCATAGAAACACAAGGGAAGAATTTAAATCAATTGTGATGATGTGAAAACATATCTAACCCAGTAAATGTTTCTTGTAAACATTCCCGATCAGCACCACTGATTTTTCATCAGTCGGGAAATAGAAGTATCTGTAACTTGCTTCAAAGACTGTCACAATATCGGTTCTAGGTGCATTCCTTGGAGTTTTGAATTCCAGCCAATTAAAGTTTCTCACCGTAAGCGCCCACCCCCCCATCCCACCCACTTAATATTTCTCAATTAAAGACATTCAACGAAGCCATGAAGCTTTTCAACCTTGAGAATGTGTGGTGAATGTATTCACCTAAGTATGAACTGTCTGACGTTTTACACAGAAGAAAATGGCGTAAAACAGCCACCGATTCCCAGTTGTGCTGGGAGCTAGCATGCCGGCAGCGTAGAGCACCTGGCTCTAGCTGCTGATATGGCCCCGAGAATTGCCGGGTCCATGGCCATGCATGCGCAAGGCGGCGGCCTGCAGTGTCCGTGCCGTGTTAAATGGCTCGCGGACCCGGCCCGCGAAATAGTGCCCCCCCCCCTTTGGCCGGTTTGTGCGCCCCGGAACACACACCCCCCTCCCCCACCCCCACAGTGCCTCTAGCCCCTAATAAAGTCCCTCCTCCCGCGGATAGGCCCTCCCCTGACTGTGGTGGTGCTGGACTGAGTCTGCAGCAGCCACACCGAGTTCCTGCTGGATGAGACCAACGAGACCGACACTGTTGGGTTCTCGGCCAGTTGGGGGTGGAACATTGGGGGTGGCCCTCAGGCAATGTCCTGAGGCTGTCAATACGTAGCGAGTACGCCGCTCTGGAAGGGGCGGTGCATCGCGAAAGCAGCGGCGCCCCCGATTTGGTTGGAACTTTGATTCTCCGACCAATCGCCAAACCCGATTTCGGCATCATCGGCCAGAGAATCCAGCCCAGGGTGTCTCTTATACATATCAGAGCTGAGTGCATCGATGGAAAATAGAATGGAACTTCTTCGAAGTTTTGGATCTTTTTCAGGATATTAAATAAACCTGGAAAAGAGCGAATATTTTGTGGTGTCCCAGCTGGATGTGGGGGCGGGTATGAGAGGGCTGTCATTACGTAGGGCGGCAACACACTTCAAGTATTTGGAGTGTGCAGGTGGCTGGGCACTGGAAGGGGCTTCGTAGGTACAATTTTACTCGTTTGGTGGGGAGGGTGAAAGCAGATTTAGCAAAGTGGGATAGCCTCCCTTTGTCACTTGCAGGTCGAATGCAGACAATGAAAATGAATGTGCAGCCGCAATTTCTGTTTCTATTTCAGTGCCTGCCGATCTTTTTGCCAAAGGCATTTTTTAAGGAAGTAAGCAAGTCCCATCACTTTGTTTACTTTGTGGAGGAAGGCAGCCAGGATTAAGAAGGTGGTCTGCAGAGAGAGGGGCAGGCTGGGAAGTTGGTCCTCCCGAATTTATTATATTACTATTGGGTGGTAAATGCCAAAATGGTGAGGAGTTGGGTTGGTCAGGGGGAGTTCCAGTGGGTTAGAATGGCGGGGCGGGGGGGAGGGTCTGTGCAAGTGGTCAAAGTTGAGGGCGTTGGCAACAGCGCCACTCCTGATGGCCCTTGGCAAGTACTCTGGGAGTCCGGTGGTGGTGGCAACACTGAAGATTTGGAGGCATTTGAGGCAGCATTTTAAGCTGGGGGCTGGGACAGGGGAGATGCCGATTCGGGGGAACCATAGGTTTGAGCCATGGAGGCTGGACGGGGGGTTTCTGAGATGGGAGGAGAGGGGGATCAGGGTATTAAAAGACCTATTCCTGGAGGGACGTTTTGTGACATTGAAAGAGTTGTGAAGAAATATGGACTGGGGCAAGTGGAAGGATTTAGGTACCTGCAGCTCTGAAACTTTGCCATGAGGGAGATTCAGAACTTCCTGATAGCGCCAAACACCTCATTGTTGTAAGAGGGATTCATGACAGTGGGAATGGAGAAACGGGTGGTGCACTGACGGTGATCTGCGGGAGGATTTTGGGGGAGGACAGGGTGTCCATGGTGGGGATCAAAACCAAGAGGGAGGAAGAGTTGGGGGAGGCTATGGAACATGGTTTGTGGTTTGAGGTGCTCTGGAGGGTGAATGCCTTAACCTCATGTGCGAGATTGGGGCTGATACAGCTGAACGTCGTGCATAGGGCGCACCTCACGAGAGCGAGGATGAGCCGACTCTTTGAGAGAATGGAGGACGTATGTCAGCGTTGTGGGAGGAGCTCTGCAAATCATGTACATATGCTTTGGTCCTGTCCAAAGCAGGAGAAGTATTGGAGGGAGGTTTTCAGTGTCATCTCAGGGGTAGTGCACATAAACTTTGAACCAGGGCACCTGGAAGCCATTTTTGGCATGTCGACCTGGCCAGGGCTGCAGGCAGGTGCAGGGGCAGATGTTTTAGCCTTCCCTTGCTGATTGCCTGGAGGCGGGTCCGGTTGAGATGGAGGTCAGTTTCTCCGCCCTGTGCCTCGGCTTGGCAGGGGGACCTACTTGAATTTTCAGCCCTTGAGAAGGTGAAATTTGAACTGAGGGGGATGAAGGAGGGATTCTACAATTCATGGGGACTGTTTATTATACACGTTCGAGAATTGGTTGCCATCGAACATTAGTGGGAGGAAGGCGGGGTTTAATAATAATAATCTTTATTGCTGCAATGAAGTTGCTGTGAAAAACCCCTAGTCGCCACATTCTGGCGCCTGTTCAGGTAAACAGAGGGAGAATTCAGAATGTCCAAATTACCTAACAGCACGTCTTTCGGGACTTGTGGGAGGAAACCGGAGCACCCGGAGGAAACCCACGCAGACACGGAAAGAACGTGCAGACTCCACACAGACAGTGACTCAAGCTGGGAATCAAACCTGGGACCCTGGAACTGTGAAGCAACAGTGCTCCCCACTTTACTGATTGACTGTTAATTTTTGTTTTTACCTGGAATGTATGGGTGGATGTTTTGGTCTGTATAATGAGCGGGATGCTGTTTTTGTTGTGGGTTTGTTACTGCATTTGTTTTGTTTGTTTTTTCTTTTGTTGTTAACTTGATGAAAATTTTGAAAATGAGAAAAATAATAAGATTTTTAAAACCTGTAATTGTTTGTGATGTCATAGAAGGGCATCACATATACTCGTGATGGGAGCCTCCATGAATCTGTGGAGGAAGGCAAGGAATTTCCTGGAATGACAGTCCATAGAATAGCAGCAACTACGCAGTGAGTCAGTGAATTCAAAGAGGCTCAAAAATCAAATAAAGAAAAGCAGATCAGAGACCTTTACCTCAGGAAGGGGCCAATATAAACAGCTGGAAGTGACTGCAATTCATGCTGGATGCCAAGCAGTCAATACTTTATAACAATCAATTGGCAAAATATAACTTGGCCAGGACAGAAAAGAAAGGAACCTTCTGCTGTGTGACTTAATTAAATTGTGTGTGATTCCCCAACCTTGGGCCTAAGTTTTCAGGCTGGGCAGGGAAACAAGGGAGCTGCAGCTGCAAAAAGAGCATGCAAGGGCGGTGGGAGCCACCTCAAGCATCAGCAGAACTGGAACTTCAAATTAGTTTGGCTATGAGCTGAACATTGCTTTTGTGCCACACCAATAGGATTTTCCTTTCAGTTGACTGCGAACCATTCTCTTCATGAATAGAGATTTTACATTGACGCTATTTTGCGATGAGACTTTGTCTTGCAAGCATTTCCGCACATTTGCAAGATGTCACGCAAGCAGTAAGAAATCATGAATGGGGGCGCGATTCTCCGCAAATCTGGCGTGCCGTGAAGGCTGGCGTGAAACTGCCCGTGTTTCACGCCAGCCTCGGAGCTCCGTCCCGGGACCCGATTCTCCCCCCCGGGCGGGGCTAGTATCGGGACCGGGGGAATCACGGCGACGCAGAGTTAGCGAACGCCGCTAACTCCGCCCACCAAGAGTCACGGTGGCTGACGCGCACGATGACGTCATCCGCGCATGCACGGGTTGGACGGCTCCAACCTGCGTATGCGCGGATGACGTCATCACGCAGACGCGTCAAACCCGCGCATACACGGGCCGTCATGCCCCTCAGCTGCCCCGTGGACTGATCCTGTGGGGCGGCAGAAGAACAAATAGTGCATGGGTATCGGACCCGCTGCCCGCGATCAGTGCCCACCGATCGCAGGCCCATGCCACCCTTGGCACGGCCGTGGTGCGGCTGTGCCAATTGGTGCCATGGTTGTCCGGGACGGGCACTTTGCAGCCGTTTTCACGAACGCTGAAAGCAGGTGTGATCGCGGCCGTGAAAACGGCCGTAAACTCCGCGGTATTCGGCCCATCGGCCTGCAGAGAATCGCTGTTCGCCGTAAAAAATGGCGAGCAGCGATTCATGTCGGAGGGCGGCCAGAGGGGAGGGAGAATAGCGGGAGGCCGTGAAAATTGTTGGGAAGGCCCTCCCGCTATTCTCCGACCCGCCGTGGGCAGCGGAGAATCGCGCCCCTATTTTTTTAGATTCTTCACTGAATTGTTACATTCATTAGAAAGTGGGGAACAATTTCCTCTTGTGCACAAAAGTGCAATTTTTAAACATTTATAAATGCGATTATGACTGAATTAATTTGGTCACCACATTCTCTTTATCTGATGTGCAGAGATCTTCCACACGATAATACGTCACTCATTAAGTGCCATTTAAAATTGTTTTGAAAAGGACATTTGCAAATTTATGAACTGATTATGACATGAATGTTATTTGCAGTGAGGCCTTTTGCAATATAGAATCAAATAAACATATTTTTCTTTAGATTTGTCATATTTTATGATGAGACAGGACTGTTTGTTATTTAACCAGCGAGAAACATTTGTCATCTCCCTGGTGCATTTTGGAGCAGGTTTGTGAGTATGCATTAGAGCTGTATCAGCAACACATAAAGAGGGCATGAAACACAGAGCAGAGGTGCACCGTGGGGAAGTCACTGATGTAGCAAAAGAGCTGTAATGATCTGCAGGCAGGTCACTTGAGGGACAATGCCTTTTCTCCTTTCTATTCAATAGGTTTTAATGTGAACGATGATGCTTAATGATCTTGGCATTCAGCATTTGCTGATGCCAGTGGATCTGACAGGAAACCAAAATATGAAAAATGAATTTATACTTACAGGGAACAGTAAGCCGATCATGTTTAAAGTTAGCACAGAAAGACAATCTCCAGTTTGTTTTCTGTAAATTTGACAAGGTATGTAAATGAAGGGACACAAACTGAAGCTCAGGAAAGCTCTTGAAATGTAATCACATTACAAGGGGGATGGTGAATTTTGGCACGGACTGCTCAAGGACACAGTTGAGTCCAATAATATTGGGTAATTCAAGAAGGAACTGGATTTTGCTGAAGGTTCAATTCACGTTCTGACTGTCTGACCCGACTCCAAGGGCTGGGATTTGTGGGCGTTGTGATTGTCTTCACTCTTCCCTCTTTCCCGTTGTTCCAGTTTAGACTGCAGCAAGGTTCAAGTAACAGGGATCACGGTCCTGATTCACCGGAAGAACATCCTCTGTGCTGGTGACAGAAGACCATCTCTTGGCAGGTTGCACAGATTAAGCAATGCAGCATATGAGTTGGCGCTGAGGCATTTTATGCTTTGCTGAATGTGCGACACTCTCTGCCAAACTATTTGATAGTGGATAAAGGGAACTGTTTGCAACAAAGTCCCACGTGTACGCAAAGTCCTTGAACTCACTGCACACAGGTATTGTCTGCCATTCGCCATTATAGAATGCTATGCATGGCAAAGTGTCCCTTCAGCTTCCAGATTACTGTAGTGCTGTTCATGTGAGGTAGGTAATCAACCTCATACCATCCTGATAATAAATCAACAAGGAGCCGATTATGTCTCCCAATCAAATATATCCGCTGTAGCGAGTGACCGTGGAAGGTCTGGAATCTCATGAAGTTGCAGTGGTTCTTTCGTTTAGTGAGGCCTGAACGCATTGCATGCTGCAGCCCTGTGTCGCCATGCATACACAGCCAGTACATATCTTTGTTTGCCCAATACTTCATTGCTTGGTGGAGCTGCTGGGTGTATTGTTTCTGCAGAGAGTGAGAAACCCTGGCCATGCAGTATCAGTCTATTTTGCACTATTAACTCATATCTCACGGCATAAGAAGTGCAAAGCTCATTGGGAAGCTGTTTTTCCATTGCAGGCCAGCCCTTCATAATGATGTCCTCGAGCTGCATGCAGGTGTGTCGGTTTTCAGGGCAGTTCTGAGTTCAATAGTTCTCTGGGGCGGCAGCACCTGGATTGTCATCATGCCAATGTCCTCCTCACGCTCAACATACTCAGAGCTGGGTAGGTGAGCCCTGAAATTGGCATCTGCTGAGTACATTCCCTAACCAGGCTTGTCAATCACAGGCAGGTTGTATAATTGGAGATTGAACATCATTTCTCCAGTCATGGTGATGGGGTATGGAGGGGCTTTTTGAGGATGGTGATGAGCGGCTGTCAAGTTTCAGTGGTGAAATCATGAAATTTATAACAGGCAAAGTCAAGAGCAAAGTGTTCATTCTTGACCTGGGCATAGCGAGTCTTAGTGTTAACACCCCTGTATGCTTCACCCGATGCTCGTGTTATGTAGTTGCACTGTGTATCTTGTGTTGCTCTATTATGTATTTTCTTTTCTTTTCTTTTCATGTACTTAATGATCTGCTGAGCTGCTCACAGAAAAATACTTTTCACTGTATCTCGGTACACGTGACAATAAACAAAATCCAAATCCAAATCTACCATTCTGAATGCACACTGGTGCAAACCACTGCTGAGTCACATCTCCTGCTATCACCGCAGGCTTTTAGACATTGAAGTATTATAATATTGGAGGGGTTGGAATCAGGTCCTTGACTCTGCTGAATGCACTGTTGCGGAGTTCCTGCCAGCACTATTCTACATCCTGGTGTAGATGGTGGTGCAGGGTGCAGTCCCTTCAGAGTAGCAGGGAATGCACTTTGATAGGTAATTTGTCAAGCCGAGGAAACACTGCGGTGTATGCTTGTAATCATTGACTTAGATTTTGTATTTTCAATGTTGAGCTTCAACTGTCTGGTTATGATCCGATTGAGGGCCAAATGCAGACATTCATCATGCTCTTCCACTGTATGTCTCCAGACTAGGATTCTTCAACAATGAGTTCACAAGGTTGTCCTGTGAAGAACTGTTCCATGGACATTTTGAAGACCTCACTGTCAGTGAAAATACCATAGCGGAGATGAACATTGTTAAGCTTCAAGGATTCTTCACTCAGTGGGATTTGCCAAAATCCACAGTTTTCATCTGACTTGATCAGCTGTCTTCACTGAATGGTGAGCTCTCATAAATTATTTGCTGAAGAGAACTGGGTCAGGCAGCACGATGGCACAGTGGGTTAGCCCTGCTGCCTCACGGCGCCGAGGTCCCAGGTTCGACCCCGGCTCTGGATCACTGTCCGTGTGGAGTTTGCACATTCTCCCCATGTTTGCGTGGGTTTCGCCCCCCACAACCCAAAGATAGTGCAAGGTCGGTGGATTGGCCACGCTAAATTATCATAGATTATCATAGAATTTACAGTGCAGAAGGAGGCCATTCGGCCCATCGAGTCTGCTCCGGCTCTTGGAAAGAGCACCCTACCCAAGGTCAACACCTCCCCCTATCCCCATAACCCAGTAACCCCACCCAACATTGGACAATGTTGGGCAACTTTGGACACTAAGGGCAATTTATCATGGCCAATCCACCTAACCTGCACATCTTTGGACTTTATTGCCCCTTAATTGGAAAAAAAATGAATTGGGTACACTAAATTTATGAAAAAAAAGAACTGGATCATTACAGATTTTGACTGTGCCATATTTCCTCACTACAACCTTATTGCATTAAACCCATTCCGTAAGCTATGTGGGCTATAAAACCCAGCCTTGTAATTCTGTCGAGTTCATCTATTACCTTCTGTTTCGTGGCAAGGGGTACTCTTCTTGAAGCGTAGACAGTGACTGGCACTGAATCGGCCAGCCTCATGTGATATACAACAGGCAGCTTCCCAATAACATCACAGTCAAACAAGTCTCTATATTCCAGCATCACTGGTACTGGTTGCTGTAAGGATTGCACGTCCGGCCTAATGGATTAGTTCTAGTGCAATTCTGTTGGGGAAACCCAGCAGTTGGTTAACATCTAGGTCAACAACATGGAATTGAAACGTGCCCTGCGTGCAGTCCAAGGTGACTGTGCCTTCTACAAAGTTCACTTTGTTGGTGGAATCAAGTGCTTGATTTTCTTCAGCAGTGGCCTCAGCCAAACATTACATTGTGCCCCAGTATCAATTTTGACTTATTTGTGAATATTTCACCCTCTTCTGTGGTGAGGTGAACACTTGCATGGTAGAAGGCTTCCAAATGGTCAAGATTTTGATTCATCTCCTGCTCGTTCAACTTTTTTTAATGCTGAGCTTTGGGGAGGTGGCTGGCGGTAACATGTCTTGTGATTAGTAGCTGGTTGATGCTGTGATTTGCAACACTTGGCAAAGTGATACCATTTACCACAATTGCTACAGTGCTTTTAAAACCAAAGTATGTGCTTCTTTTTCGTGGATGCTGACCTTTGAGCAGGGTGTTTTTGTAGTGAACAGACTTCAGCTTCTCTTAATTCTTTAGTGCTCCTCTAAGACTCTTCACTCAATTATTCTTGGTGGATTCCAACGTTAAGTATTTTTCAGGTACCAACTGCTTACTCACACTGTCGCTGAGTATTCCACACAATGTAGTCTATTGCAAGTTTGTCATTTTGGGCACCAAATTTGCACCTTTTTGACAGAATTTTCAGTATTGAGATGTGTCGATTCGTTGGGTTTGGTGTTGAAAGCGTGTCTATCCATGATTACATTTTTTACAGGCGTGCAAATTTGTTCATATTTCTTTACCTCAGGATCCTCCTAATCTTACTCCGCCGGGCACGTGAAGGGTTCCAATCTCTCCATACCCTCCGGGCACGCCTGGTTCACCAACGTATAGGCTTGGATTTTCCTCGAGTTGCAGTACAGAATGTCACAGCTGCGTACGCATCAGTCCTTCCTGGACATCTTCCAGTTGTCGGCAAAGTTCACATCAAAAGAAAGCAGGTTGATGCACCCGGAGTCCTTGTGTCACCGCAGCCAGCGCCTGATACCATGCGTTGTTGTGTGGTTGTGCGGGAATGATGACACAGGTAATAACGTCAACAGGTTATTACACAGGTCTTTGAATTCTCTTACATGCTGTGCCTGTAGCCATGTGGGAGTAACGTTTGGTGCCCTCCCCCACCCGTGCACAGATCATTTGGAAATATGTGAATGGGTATGTGTTCTAAACCAGTAGTAAAATGGAGGACAGACAATAAGTAGAAAACTAGGATGGAAAGTTTCAGCTATGAATAGAGGCTGAATAGGCTGGGTCTGTTTTCCCTGGGGCAGAGGAGGCTGAAGTGGGGAGTGGAGGGTGATCTGGGAGAGTTATACAAAGTTATGAGGTGTATGCAGAGGTTGGGTTGTAAGAATCTTTTCCCATGGCAAAGATGTCTAAGACCAGAGGGCACAGATTTAAGGTGAGGAGTGTATGGTTTCGAGGGACCTGAGGAAACATTTTTTTCACGCAGAGGGTGGTGGAAATATGGAACATGCTGCCTGAGAGGGTGGTGGAGCAGGTACTCACAACATTTAAGAATCATCTGGACGAGCACTTAAATTGCCAAGGCAGAGTAGGCTGTGGACCAAGTGCTAATAAATGGGACTAGTATACATTGGTATTTGATGGTCAGCATAGACAAGGTGGGCCGAAGAGCCTGTTGACTCGATGGCTCTAAAGCTGTAAATAATCAAAGAGCTGCATGAGAATAATTAAATTAACATTAAATATATTAATACAATGCATGTTAAACTTCCCAATCGAATTGGTATGGGAGATCAACGGTTTAAGGTATTTATTTGCATGATCTGCCAATAGGTTACAGAAACCCAAATAATTTGCCTGACTTTTGTTCTCTCTCCAATTTCATACAAACAGTAAATACCCTGGGCTGGATTCTCCGATTTTGAGGCTTTGCCCCCACGCCAGGGAACGTGGGAACGGTGGTGTTTTACGCCAGAAAAACTGTCGCAAAATGGCCACCGATTGCCTGTTTTGCTGGGGGCTAGCTGGACGGCAGTGTAGAACATCCGGTTCTAGCTGCCGATATGCCCCGGGTCCGTGGCCGCACATGCCTCCATCGGCGGCCTGCAGAGGCTGTGTCATGCTACATGGAGGCGGCCGCTTGCAGACCCGGCCCGCAAAATAGTCACACTCTTCGGCTGGCTCGCGGGCCCAGACCACTACCCCACAGTGCCCCCAGTCCCGAATAATTTCCCCCCCCCCCCCCGCCCACGGATCAGCCTTCTCCCGACTGTGGCGGCACTGGACTGAGTTCCTGTCGGGTGAGACCACACTCAACCGACACTGTTGGTAACTCGGCCGGTCAGGGGCGTAGCATCAGGGGGGCGGGCCTCAGGCAATGTCCTGAGGCTGTAGATACGTGACGTGGCATACTATCCGAGTACATCGCTTTGGAGGGGGTGGCGCATCACGAAAGCTGTGCCATCCCCGATTTCATCCGAAACTTGGATTCTCTGGCCAGCCGCCAAGCATGAATTTGCCATCGGCGACCGGAGAATCCAGCCCCTTTCTAGGACCCCGACCATTTATGGACAAATCTACTATCTGAGAGTAGTTTGCATGCTACCCGATGACCATCTCCTGTCTGACAGCATGTGAGTGCAGATCCAGTTCTGACTTCCAAGAGAGAGATTTGCTCCTGTGAACTTTATATAGCAGTGCAGAACTTTGCTTCCAGCATGTTACTGCTATGAGGGTGCAGGCCAGGTTTACACTTTTCAAACATTTCAAACAATTAAATTGAAGGGGTGTAGGTTAGGTTGATCTCAGATTAGGATACGTGGTCGGCACAACAACTTGGGCTGAAGGGCCTGCACAGTGCTGTACTGTTCTATGTAATGTAAATTCATAAACCAAGTTTAAAACGACAACTTATTTTTATATCGGGTCTTTAATGGAATGAAACAATGAAACATTCCAAGATGCTTCTCAAGAGCAATAGAAAACAAAGGGCGGGGTTTTCAACACCTCTCCCCCCATGGCGTCTGTTGTGGTGACGGTGCCCCGCCATTGGCCAGTGATGGGATCTTCTGGTCCCGCCACTGTCAACCAAATTTCCTGTTATTCGTATCTTATGCCGCGAGGGAACCCGTGGGAGATGGGGGGTCACCATCAACTGGAAGATCCCGTCATCAGGAACGGACGGATAATCCCACCCAAGGTATGCAAGGAGCTGCAGCAGGAGGTAACAGGTCATATGACAAAAGATCGGTCAAAGAAGTGTTTTTAAAGTTTATGTTTAAAAGTAGGGATGCAAGGGAGGTGTCGAGGTGTTAAGAAGGAGCAGCTGAGAAAATGGCCATCACGGTGGAGCAATTCGAATTGGGAATGCGCAATGGGCTGGAATTAGAGGACCCTGGGTATGTCAGAAGGCTATGGAATTTGAGGAGATTATAGAGATAGGGTGTGGCAAGGCGATAGGGGATAGTCCATATGGTGACAACCTAAAGTGCTCTTCATAACTTTCCAAAACTCGATGATTGAGGAATTTATCCTCATCAAGCACATTCTGCAAGTTAGCAGTCTTCCAGTTGACTATCTTCAAACTAACCTAGTTGTACAATCTAGTCAAGTTTCTTGAATTCAAAATATTCCTTGATGCCATCAGGAGATTCAGGTCCACCTGCATTCCCTCCAACATTTTCCTTATTTTTTTTCTCTCCCTTCCTTCAGTAGTTCTTTATACAGCTGTTGCTGTGAGCTTCAAGTGTCCACAGAATCTAGCTTTGTTTTGGACGTCTGGTTTCAGCTGTCCTTATTCTGCGTTACCATCCTGAAGACCTAGTCATCATTCATACCGTCAGTGTGATGTATATTTGAACCTTTCACAGCAATCTAGCTTCTATTTGCAGGATTCAGTTGTAAGAATCCTTTCTGTTTATTTCCCTTGGTTCCATTTATTTTGTTTTATTATTTTTGATCCATGGACCCATAATTGGAATGTGCCTTTAAGCAGAAGAGTGCTTGCCAGGACAGTGTGTTCCTAGTTTGGTATTTTGGAGAGGAGAAACCAGACTCGTTGGCGCCGAGTAAATCTTAGGGACCAGTTTGGAGAAAGTCGGTTCGATTGGCTAACTGGAAACCTGTGGGTTAGCCAGGGACAGTATTCTGCCTGACAACAGTCTGTGATTGGTTCCTATGTGATGCTTTGTGAGAGAACTGGGAAGAAGTGATTGGACCTTGTAAGGAGAAGGAACGTGCGTTCTCTTTCCTTTGCTGAAAGAGTTGCTTCATTGTTCTAAAACCAGTCAGTGCCTGGCACATCTCGGCTGTAAACTTGAAAAGATCCTGAATCTACAGAAAAAGTAGACAACCTTGCCGGAGAAAATCATCTGAAGCCTCTAGACCCTCGAAGGAGGAGGAACCGTGTCTTCTCCTTCTCTCAGCTGCCAGTTACCTGCTGTCTCCGTGAGTCTGCAGTCAAGGTCATTACAAGCTGAAGGAAAAGGAAGTACCCAACTGAAGACATGACCATGAGAATGAAACTAACTGGAAGGCAGCCACCTGAGTCAAAAATCGTTTTATTTTATTATATTATTTTTACCTCTCAACCGACCATTTCCTTCTGTGCTGTTAGTCTGTGTATGTGTCAATAGAGAGAGTGAGGGGGGAGTTAGACAATAGGACAGTGGGGAGGGTGGGGGGGGGGGGGGGGGGGGGCGTGAGTTGGGAATCAGCTAGTGGACAGCCAGTTTTTTTTAACCTATTTAGTTTTAGTTACTGTTAATTACTGTCAATTATTGTTAATAATAAAAGGCTACTTGTGTTTAAATTTCACAAATGTGGTGATGGTTTTAACTCAACCAAAGCCATGGGTATTAATTTTAAATTTAGTTTCACCTACGTTGTGACTTTGGGACAAGAGGGGCTGGAATTGACTCCGCACTGGCCCAGGGGCTCTTAAGACAGGTCGTAACACATGGTTCATATTAAACTATGGGCCAAATGTATCATTCCATCATCTTGATCTGTGTTGTCAGGTTAAGTCATTGATCAGTCAAGCAGCTTTTCACTTCATGCCCAAGTCAAGATTGCAGTGACTGTAAACAGAAAGGTAATCTCAAGAAGATTGTGGTCGATTGTGGTGGGCTTTTATTTTGTTGAAGAAGTCAAGGTGAGCAGGGATCAGTGAAACCCAGATGCAATCTCACCTCTGCTCCTTAGTCAAACAATTAGCATTCAGAAGGAAACAATTTAATTTTCCAATTAATTATATCAGTCTAGAAAGACATTAAAAATTAAACGGTGCCTTTATGCATATTAAGGTTTCTGCAGGATGATATGAATATCAATCACACACTGTTAATGAGAACAGCGCAAAAGTCAAAACAAAGGACAAGTGGGAAATGAAGGAAGAGAGTGTAGTGTCATCCATTTTATTTTTTAAACAGTTGTGGAGTGACAATTTGATGGAGACTGTCCCTTTTGTACCTTGTTTTTAGACCAGCAAAGTCAGGCCAAGTACCTTTTCTCCCTCAAAAGTGAAGGGGATTCTACTTCTTAAACTAACGGAAAAGTAATCAACAGGTTAATACAATGTTGTAATTCTTCGGCAACATTGCATGTTTGCTTTTTGGAGTTTTGTTCCCTCTTAGCAATTTGCGCTTGTTGCTGTTGTTGACCATCTGAGGTATCAGGTGGAGTTAACAAATCAAACTGTGTTCATAATTTCCTTTTGAGCAACAGCACTTCTGGTGAATTCTATGTTGGTGTGTGCACAGTGTATCTGTAAGACAAAAGGATTTTTTTCACTCTTCTTGACAATGCCCATGGTTCTCCTCTGCTTTGCTAGATTGCTTTAACGATTGCATAAATTGTTTGGCCAATCCATTCTTTGCAGGATGATGTGGAACTGGCTTAATATGGTGTATACCATTTCCCTTCAAATAGTCCTCAAGCTCCTTCGAAGTAAACTGAGTAACATGGGGCGGGATTCTCCGACCCCACGCAGGGTCGGAGAATTGGCGGGAAACGGCGTGATTTCCGCTCCCGCAGGTCTCCTAATTCTCCCGCCGGTAAAAAACCGGTGTTGTGCAAATCCCGCCGGCAGCCTGTGAAAACAGCTGGCGCCGGCGGGATTTCTTTTTTTAACAACAAACCTTAAATCTCCGGCCCGGATGGGCCGAAGTCCCGCCGCTGGGAGGCCTTCTCCCGCCGCCGAGGTGTACACCACCTCGGAAACGGCGGACTCAGCGGCGCGAGCGGGCCCCCGGGGTCCTGGGGGGGGCGGGGGGCGATCGGACCCGGGGGGGTGCCCCCACGGAGGCCTGGCCCGCGATCGGGGCCCCCCGCTCACTCCGCGGGGCAGTGCCGTGGGGGCACTCTTTCTCCTTCCGCGCCGCCACGGCCTCCGCCATGGCGGACGCGGAGGAGAACCCCGCATCGCGCATGCGCCGGCAGTGAGGTCAGCGGCCAGCTGCCGCTGACGTCACTGCCGGCACATGCGCCGACCGCCGAAAGCCTTTCGGCCAGCCCCGCTTCCGACTGCGCCGGGTGTTTGCGCCAGTCTACCGGTGCAAACTGCTCCGGCGCGGGGCTGGCCCCCAAAGGTGGGGAGAATTCCCCACCTTTGGAGGAGGCGCGACCCCTGAGTGGTTGGCGCCACTCCCCTACGCCGGCACCCTCCGTCACGCCGGGTAGGGGAGAATCCCGCCCAGGGTCACTTACAATCTGCTCTGGTGTTCCAAATCTTGTGAATCCCGCCGTCGGAGAATCCAGCCTTATTCATTTCTTCCCATTGCTGGGTTAATGATGGAGTAGGAATATTTCCTACAATCCAATGCTACCCAATCATAACTTACTCTCTCATATTTGCTGTACACAGTGCATTTACACCAATAGTAGTGATAATAGGTTTGCTGCAAGTAGTGTGAAACATGGCCATACCACATGGTCTGCAGCGGTTCAAGAAGGCGGCTCACCACCACCTTCTTAAAAGAAATTATTATGAGCAACAAGTGCTGGCCTAGCCAGTTGTGCTCACATCCTGTGAAAGAATAATAATAGCCCTAGAACTGTTCCCCCACCTCACTCTCACAGTGAACCTATCAGTAGCACTATTATTGGTGTAAATGCACTCTTAACCGCAAATATGAGGGAGTAAATTCTAATAGGTTAGCATTGGATTTTAGGAAATATTTAGGAAGTATCACAAATACTTACAGGAGGAGCACCGAGACAGAAGGTGGTTCATTTGCTCGATGAAAGTTGATTTCCACTAAGCAATTCATTAGCTTCCCAGATTAGTAAGAACATGCTTCACAGTCTTTGATCTCAGTCTGTAAGTAGGGAGATGTGGGCAAGTTGCTGTGACAGAGAAAAATGTAGTAGAAATTGTTTTTAAATCTATGAGGGCATTCAGGTTTGCTGAAGGGGAAGACTTGACGGTCTTTGATGAGGCAAGGAGGTCGAAACACTGGATCATAGTTGGAAGAGATTGGACCAAATCATAATTGTGAGTTAACAATTCAAACTCTTGTTAATGTGCAAATCTGCCAGCAAATATAGCATACTGGAGATAGGTCATGAGTTGTGAATCTTCAAAACCTGCCAGCTGATTTACACCAGTTGTCATTTGTTTTGCACAAACTGCAAATCACTTATAACCTCTGTTATTTTTAAGAATTTGCTGGATTTGTACAATAATTGCCTAATGGGACTGATAATTAAATGCATAAGCACCCTTTTAACAACAGTCATTGTTAATGCATCCACTCTAATTCACCTTGCAAAGCTCCTTGAAAGGTGATTTATGTGAGACCACCCCATAGAGGTTCTCCAATCTGGGTAGAGCTTAACATCACTATTCTTTCCAAATGAAATCTCACAAGTTGTTATAACTAGGTGCTCAAAGTTCCAATTACATCGGTCACATACGGAGAAGATATTGATTCGCATAATTCCACTTCAAGTGGCACTACACTATAATACGTGTGAGAGAGCATTGTTAGATCCTTGTATCCTCAAAGCCTTGGGGTTTGTTTGTTAATAGCCCTGAAGATGCCTTTAACTCTATGTGGCCTTTCGCAGACTATAAATCCATCAGTAGCGACTGTAGTGATGTTAGCAGTGCCCTGCGTTTGCGAATCTAGAAAATATCTTTCCTGCTGTATCAACTCCCATCTGATAGCAGGTTCAAGAGGATGCCAATCCATAGTCCAGAATATTCATATATGGAATGAGCTTGTCATAATATTCACTCATGTATATCATGAGATGCAGAGAGGCAGTGATTGACACACAGGATAACCAATGAACACACACGACACAGAACAACCAATCACCAGACAGGACACCACCTCTATAAAGCCCACAGGGCATTAAGTCTCTCTCTCTCTCTCTCTCACAGGACACGGCCAGGGAGATAGTCGCAGTGCACAGGCCAATGAACATCATCACCATGTGATAGAGAGCTAGTCTGGTGAAACCAGTAGGAGGTTATCAGTTCGGTTAATAGAGTATCAACCCACAGCAGATTATGTACAGCAATGAACAGGTTCAATAAAACAGTGTTGTAATCTCCTGTGTCGGAAGCCTGTTTCACGTTTTACTGCATCCAGTTGCAGTCGATGTTAGACCAACACAGATAATACATCAGACCTTATGTTCCGAACAGATCACACTCCCTATCCCACAAACATTGTGACTTCCATTGTATTTTGCTTGATATCTCCCATGAAATACCTTCTGATGGTTTACTGCACTAAGAGATGTTATAAATTCAAGCTAGTGTCATTGTTCTCACTTGCTCCATATTCGCTGGTCCCACCAGACTTCATTTCTACATTACTTTGCTGTCTCTAACTCCACCGCCTGGATTTCCCCATCTATACTTAACTTCTTTTTGTATTCTGCATGTCTCCCAGCTGTATCTCAGGTGGGATGGGCTGGTTTAGCTCAGTGGGCTAGACATCTGGTTTGTGATGCAGAACAAGACCAGCAGCGCGGGTTAAATTCCTGTACCAGCTTACCTGAACAGGTGCTGGAATGTGGCGACTAGGGGCTATTCACAGTAACTTCATACTTGCGACAATGAGAGGTTATTATTATTAATAAAGTGAATTGGGAAAGAATAATTGAGAATGCCGGAGGGCGGGGGGGGGGGGTGGTCCTTGTTTGGGTGGGGCCATACCGACTCACCCATGCCTAACGTTTCTTCACACACTTGGCCACAAGCTGGAAAACAATCTCCACAAGTTGGGTAAGTTGCAAATCTGATGCAGCAGCTGTCCTGACTACTCTCCCGGTGCTTGTTTGCAGGCATGATCTGCAAGCAGATGTTTGTAATCACTAAGCACCTCATACATCACTCCGATGCCTTGAACACCTTCCTCCTGGGGCCAGGAGTTTGCAAATTAGCTCATGCAGTGTTTCAGTTGGCAGTATCCTTTACAAGCTGAACTTTGAACTGGAGTTGTGACAAGATCTTCTAGTTCAGGAGTCTTATGAGCAGTGATACATGCACGTTATCTCCTTTGGGGAACAGGATGGAATCACTGGGACTTTGGTGCCATGCTTTCTAAGGAGAAAGTGTGAGCAGGCACACTCACCTTCCACTAATATCTGCCAACATTGTTCACACTCAGAACTCTGTTCCCAAGTCACCGAGTTCACCCATGCCCCCCTCCCACCTTGCTACTTCCTGAAGCTAAACATTGTATCATTGACAACCTTAAAATTCCACTTGACCTGCGCTGAACTTCTGACCAAGGCTACCTACCCACCTCCATAAAATCACACGCCTCTATCAACTCATTTGCTGTCGATGACCTCATCCATTTCTCTATTATCTCTAAATATAACTTGTCAATGCTCTCTTCGGTGACCATCTACCTTGTCTCCTCTTTAAATATAAGTCGTCTTAAATTTGCTGCCCAGATCCCAGACCTTAGTTCAATGGTGAAGGATAAAAATGGAACAAAGTCTTTCATGTATAAATTTGTATTTACAAATTACATGTGACATATTGTGCATCTCCAACCCAAAGCCCATAGTGCCATCTCTCTGATCATATATATGAGTACAGGTGAATCCTCACCTGTGGGTGGTACGGTGTCACAGTGGTTAGCATTGCTACCTTACAGCGCCAGGGGTGGGGGTTCGATTCTGGCCTTGGTGACTGGCTGTCTGGAGTTTGCACATTCTCCCCAGGTCTGTGTGGGTTTCCTCTGAGTGCTCCGGTTTTCTCCTCAGTCAAAAGACATTCAGGTTCGATGGATTTGCCATGCTAAAATTGCCCCTTAGTGTCCAAAAGAAGTGCAGGTTAGATGGGGTTAGAGGGATAAGGCAGGGAAGTGGGCCTAGGTAGGATGCTTTTTCAAAGGGTTGGTGCAGACTCGATGGGCCAAGTGACCTCCTTCTGCGCGGTAAGGTTTTTATGGAATTAATACACACAGCATAAATGCAGTTAAACACCAAACTAATCTAACAATTAATGCTGAGTCCTATTCACACATAATCTGAGCTCTGACACACACTAGCTCTGGCCCAGCAATCCTTCAATTTAAAAATTCTTAACTTGTTCTCAATTATGCCCATGGCCTTGACTTTCTCTATCACTTTCTCTGAAATCTCTGCTCATCCAATTCTGGGTATCCCTGATTTCTTGTCACTCCACTGTTGATGGCTGTTCCTTCAGCTACCTTGGCCCTGATCTAGAATTTTCCCTTCAACTCTTTCTCTATTTAACCGCACTCTCCATCCTCCTCTGTTCAGATACTTAAAACCTCCCTCCTATCAAGCTTTTGGTCAACTTACCCTTTTGTCTTCGTGATTGGCTTGCCATCAAATTTTACTTGATGATGGGGAAACATCTGTGAAACATCAAATGATGATAGATTACATGAGAGTAACTATGTGAATGCAAGCTGTTGTTAATGTCCTCACTTGCTCGAAATCCCATGATCCCAACAGACTGAATTTCTTTATCTCCAAACACGTAACTAAGACCATCTGCACTTCATTTGGGAAGCTTTGCTGGTGAATAACACAAAATTAAAATGGACATGTTTACCTTTAAGTAATTTTTCTGGTCAGTTCTTTTCAAGATTCAGATGTTTGCACATCAAAGGATATTAGCAATGACTGTCTCAATAATGAGGTTGACTTCAACTCTCTCGTTTTAATTGCACAGAAACAAGAGAAGGAGAGAAGTTTGGTCAACCCGTTCCATATATTTTGAATCAGACATTTCCAGGAGCCCCAACAAACTCTCACCTGACAGTCCAACAAATTGAGACAAAATGCCAGCAGATGCCTAGTCACTGGCTTAATGTTGCATATGAGACTCAACAACTCAATGCTGAAGCACAAAGGGATTGAAAAGCAATACTGAAATGTGCCAATAACTTAGCAAGGCACTTATTAGGAAGCTAAAATGAAACCCTGAGACTGCCCAAGCATTAAATGATTTAGCAGCAGCATTGTTGCTACAGGGAAACAGTCCCAACAACTCAAAGTCAGGGAATGAAAAAAAATCCTAAACGTAAGCAAGTAAATTGCAATATGTTGCAGCTTTTCTTACTATCTATTTGGGTGATTCTGTCCAAGGCTTTTGTTTATTTTTTTTAAATTGAAAGATAAATGCACTTTCTAACACGTATGGATTAGCATTGGATTCTGATTTAAACTGAGCTCATGGGTATACGTTAGGAATGTGTGAGCCCATTTATTAATCTGAGTGGAAATATGAACTCGTTAAAGTGAATGAACCATTTCTTGAGAAAAGGGATATTTATGTTTTTTTCTATTTGCTTGATCAATTTACATTCTAGAATCTCGTCCGCAATTAACCTGCCTGAATTTGCAATTTTGAACACCTGATATACATTCACAGTTGCTGAAGAAAAAATAACATACTTGGAACAAAACTATTTCGTGCAGGTTAATCGTTGTGAGAAATTAGAAATGCAAATAACTACTGGCTGCTAAATGTGAAACGAAAATTATAAAATAAGTTCAGTGTGCTATTTATGCAAAAGGAAAAGAGGGAGGGGTGTCCCTTCGGGCTGAGAAATGGAACTCAGGACCATTACTGGGCCTCAAACCCACACCCCAGGATGAGCTGTCATTGGCCCTGGGTTTCACAGCGCTGCTCCCTCCCACCCGATAAATTAGCTTGGAGACGTATTTGGGGGCCATTTTATGTCCATGGAGGGAATGGGCAGGAATACTACTCAAATGTAAACCTAATTTAAACAGACCAGAGTGGGCATTACTGTGGATATTGTTTTACTGCTGTAACTTAAATTTGGAAGAGCGCAAAAGAGTCGAATTGAAGAATGTTTCAGGAGAGCCAAATCTCTCCGAACTTGTGGCAAGATTGTCTCTCAATCCACTGACTCAAACCTGGAGGCCTTCCTGGAGGCCATGAGGGAAATGAAGGAGGTCCTCTTCCTGAAGCTGCCACGAGGAGGCCACCAATGCAGATGAAGCAGTCCTGGATGTAGATAGGCGAGACAGTCAGCAGGTGGAACATGGTGTGCGGAAACTTGATCCTGTTTTGGAAGAGTTTTAATGAACTGACATCTCTGGCAAGGTGAGTGCACCGTTCATCCTTCAGGACAGGCCTCTGGCAATCTCAGCAAACACAACAGCCAAGTAGCCTCAGGATGCATCATGCTCTTGGACATGGCATGGGAAAGAGTGGGTGGTATTATGTGCTCAGGGCACTTGTTTCATCCTCAGGATGGCTAAGAATCATTGTGCAGCTGACGATCAGCCAAGAACTGAAACATGCAACTTCTATTGAATGAGAACAGCTGGTATTGGTCAGAGAGGACAGCAGTGTCTTATCTCTCCCTCTCTCTCTCTCTCTCTCTCTCTTGCCCTTGCAGGAGAGATGGGTTTCCATAGCTGAGGAAAGGGTCCAGGCACATGGAAGGACTTTCATGGAGGAGGGCACCATGGAGATTTGCACGATTGCAGGGCATGAGGAAGTTGGGAAGGAAAAATGGGTATCTGTGGTGGAAATGATCATCACGGAGGAAAAGGCATTCATCAAGGGAGGGCCTTGTACTTCACCCCTTACCACAACATATTGAAGATGGATTTGCATTCGGAGACCTCAGCATTGCAGGGGCATTTGCTCTCCAAGGCTGGTTCTCATGATCTCTTCTCATGTCTTCCACAGGTGCCGGCAATGAGGGAAGAAGCTCAATATCCTAACCAGGTCCAGCACAGCTACAGCAGAGCTCTGAAGAAGCACCAAACACATAGCCTGGACTTCCCTGTCTGTACTAAATTTGGAAAACTTTACTGACAAATAACGCAAAGTAAATGTTGACATGTTTGCCTTTAAGTAATCAATTTGGTCAGTTCATTTAAAGATTCAAATGCTTCCACGACGAAGAATATTAGCAATGACTGTCTCACTATGTAGCTTGACTTCAACTCTCTCGTTTTAATTGCACAGAAAGAAGTGGAGGAGAGAAGATCGGTCAATATGATCCTTATATTTTGAGCCAGACATTTCCAGTAGTCCCCAACCAAACAAACTCTCACCTGACAGCCCGACAGATTGAGACAAGATACAAGCAGATGTCTAGCAATGGGATATATGCGACATCGGGCGAGGCGGTGGCACAGTGGTTAGCACTGCTTCCTCACAGCACCAGAGAGTTGGGTTTAATTCCGACCTCAAGTGACCGTGTGGAGTTTGCACTTTGGGTTTCTGCGTGGGTTTCGTCCAGGTGCTCCGGTTTCCTCCCACAGTACAAAGATGTGCAGATTAGGTGGATTGGCTATGCTACATTTCCCTTCGGTGGGGTTATGGGGATGGGGTGGGGGATTGGTCCGAGGTAGGGTGCTCGTTTGGAGGGACGGTGCACTGCAGGGATTCTATGATTCTATGACTCAATAACCCAACAATGAAACACACATACACACACATACACACATAAAGTGCAACCTAACTAATACAGGTCACAGAGAAGGGGAGGAGGCTTATGGCCAAAATAGAGTCCATACAAAATATAAGGGGCGTGATTCTCCCCGGTGGGGAGAATCAGTGCCATTTGCGCCGGCGCGTTTGGCGCGGCGCCGGTAGCCGGCCGCTGTACGAGGCCGGTCCGCCGATTCTCCAGCCCGGATGAGCCGAGCGGCCGCGTGGAGAAAGCAAAGTCCCGCTGCCGCCGTCCACACCTGGTCGCTGCCAGGGGTCGGGGGAGGTCTGTGGGGGGCAGGGGAACTCCGTCCCTGGAGGGGCCCTCCAATGGGGTCTGGCCCGCGATCGGGGCCTACCGATCGGCGGGCCGACCTCTCCACCCCCGGGCCTACCTTGTTGCATGTCCGGCCCCAGAACCTCCACGCCATGTTGCGTCGGGGACGGCGCGTTCCGTAAAGCCACCGCGCATGCGCGGGTTGGTGCGTCGCCACTGAGTATGCGAGGGGTGGCGCCGCCCCCAGTGAACCACTCCAGCACCATGCTGGCCCCCTGGGAGGGCCAGAATCGCTAGTGCCCATGCCCGTTTCGCACCATTGTGAAACGCGACAGCATTCACGACGGCGCGGACACTCTGTCCCGCGATCAGAGAATCGCGCCCAAGAAATTCACAGTTCAGAATTTAGGCTATCTGCTGAGCTGCAGGCTGAATCCAGTTTTCTTGTTTTCAGTGCAGAGGTATTTTAAATCTATAGCTGGTCTTTCAAAGGTCGTGGAGAAACTGTCAAGGATGCTGAGTCCTTTCTTTAAGAAATCGCTTTCTACTGCGGAATGGGAACAATGTCAAATTAGGTAACAGGGTCCAAGCTTGTTGCAGAGAGAGGGAGATGCTATTTCCATTTTGTTGAAAAGACCACAAAAGACTTGGGGCGCGATTCTCCGTTCCCGGGCAAAATTGTGAAGGCCGTCGTGAACTCGGCCGAGTTTCACGACGGCCTCGGAGCCCGCTCCTCTCACCGTATTCACCCCCACCCGGGGGGCTAGGAGCGGCGCTCCGTTATTCTCGGCGTCCGGGCCTTGACGCTTGCGTCAAGGCGGCGCGTCGAGAATGACGCGATGGCGCCACCTATATGACGTCAGCCACGCATGCGCAGGTTGGCCGGCTCCAACCCGCGCATGCGCGGCTGACATCACAGCGGCTGACGGCTCAAACCCGCGCTTGCGCGGTGGCTGTCTTCCCCTCCGCTGCCCCGCACGACGTGGCGGCTTGATCTTGCGGGGCAGCGGAGGGGAAATAATGCGTCGCTTTGCGACGCCGGCCTGACGATCGGTGGGCACCGATCGATGGCCAGCCCCATCCCGAGCACGGCCGTGGTGCTTACTCCCCTCTCAGCCCCCCACAAGCTTCAAACGGGCCTTTGGCGCCCATGTTCATGACGGCAGCATTTCTGCCTCGACCCTCTGGCGGGATTTTCCGTTACGCCGGCAGGTCAATGGGGTTTCCCATTGTGGGGCAGCCCCACATCGTTGGGAAACCCCTGGGTGCCGGCCAAACGGAGAGTCCCACCGGCGGAGAATCCCGCCCAAGGTCTTTTTGGTGAAGCGATCAACATTTGAATTGTTCATGTTCAGCTATTGAATACTGTAGGTGGCTTCCACAAATACCTTGTCAATAAGGTAGGAAGGAAGGTCTTTCACAGTCCCTGGAGTGTAGGAGGGTCATCGTCTCTGGTGAATTCAGCAAACTTGCCATGGTCTATCATGCGGTTGGAGTGTTGAATATGTTCAGTATTATAATTTAGTTTTGGCCATTTTGACGTAGATTGAAATCCCATGAGATTTTCAAAAAATCTGTCTTTATAAAAGTCCAATTCAGCGGATGAATTAAAAATCAATATTTGATATAACAGCATCTTCTAACACCTTTTCTATGTCCCACTGACGCTGGAAAACCTTTACAGCAATCTTTTGCATCCCACAAGGGACTGTGAATGAAGTTGGCAGTCGATAGTCTCGCTCTAAAAGCTTAATTTGTCCATGTGCCAAATTGAGTAAAATCTCATTTTCGACGCAACAATTGTGTCACCAATTAAGAGCTACAAAATGATTCGGAAGCATTTTACTTAAGTATACAAATCTTTTTGATTTAGCGTTTTTCGAAAATGCATTTTCGTAAAATCGGATTTGACGCAATGAATATTTTCATAGCAATGTGACAACCAAAGATTTGTATGATTACAATACAGGTTTGATTGCAGGTGGCTCACAAGACTGCATTTGTACTTGACTATACGTCAGAGAGAGAGACACAAAGTTATATTCAAGAATCTTAAAATATAGCCCTTACCAAGCAGTTAAAACATATCAAGCAATCTAGAGAACATGAGTCGAAGGTTGTGCAGTCTAGATGGTTTGGCCAAGTTAAATTGCCCATTGGTTTCTCAAGTAGTGCAGGTTAGGTGGGGTTATGGAGATGGGGCGGGGAGTGAGCCCAGGATAGCTGCTCTTTCGGAAGTTTGGTGTTGACTCAGTGGGCTGAATGGCCACCTTCTGCCTTGTAGGGATTCTATGGATTCCATTAATAGACTCCAGAGAGTTATTTGAAATGGAGGCTACATTGATGACTATTGCCGTCAACAAAAGGGCAAGTACAATGGAGAGCCGAACTGTTCAGGTATTTACAGGATCGGCAAAGATTCATACAAATCATCCCAGCTCCCACAATGGCAGAGTTGGCAAAATAAACAACATGCAACTAAGTCACATTAACCACAGGATCCCAGGTTTAACTCTAAATCTGTGATGACTTTACTGATCTCAGCAGGGGTGACACGGGGACACTACAGTTTGCCTGAGCAGAGGAAGATAGGAAACAAGGACAGAAGGGATGGGAAGGAAGGAAAGAAGCAAGAAAGAAGAAGAAAGGAAAGAAGAGAATAGGGCACTTTTCAACATCTCATGACATCCTTATGGAGTATGTTTGAATCAAGCAGTGTCTGTTAGAAGTCTGTATTGTGGTATTATCATAACTGTAGGAACTACAAGAGTTAATAAAGTGTCTAGAGTAGCCAGTAGAGGGAGCTATATTACAACTATATAAGGCAGTGATGCTAAGCCTTGTAGGAGAATGTGTGCAGCAGCTAGCTAGAGAGAGTCAGAAATACAGATAGTGGGCGGGATTCTCCCCTACCCGGCGTGACGGGGGGTCACGGTGTAGGGGAGTGGCGCCAACCACTCCGGGGTTGGGCCTCCCCAAAGGTGGGGAATTCTCCGCACCTTTGGGGGCTAGCCCCGCGCTGGAGCGGTTGGCACCAGAAGACTGGCGCAAACAACCGGCGCCAGCGGCAGCGGGGCTGGCCGAAAGGCTTTCGCCGGTTGGCGCATGCGCCGGCGGTAACGTCAGTGGCCAGCTACCGCTGACGTCACCACCGGCGCATGCGCGATGTGGGTTTCTCTTCCGCTTCTGCCATGGCGGAGGCCGTGGCGGCCGTGGCGGCCGCGGAGGAGAAAGAGTGCACCCAGGGCACTGGCCCGGAGTCTGAGCGGGGGGCCCCGATCAAGGGCCTGTCCACCGTGGGGGTACCCCCCGGGTTCCGATCGCCCCGTGCCCACCCCCAGGACCCCGGGGGCCCGGTCGCGCCGCCGATCCCGCCGCCACCAGAGGTGGTTCAAACCTCGGTGGCGGGAGAGGCCTCCCAGCAGCGGGACTTCGGCCCATCGTGGGCCGGAGAATCGACGCAAGGGCCTCGCCGATCGGAGTGGTGTGATTCCCGCCCCCGCCAATTCCCGGGTGGCGGAGAATCTCTGCCACGGCGGGGGCAGGATTTTCGGCGGCCCCAGGCGATTCTCCAACCCTGCTGGGGGTCGGAGAATTTCGCTCGTGTAAGTGAGTATGAATCATAGTTTATATCAGTAGTGAGATTAGCTGTAGACGAGCGGAGCTTAAATGTTATTAATCAACATTGTATTCTTCAGGAGTACATGTCGAATCCAAGTTAGTAGTATTAATAAATGTATAGTTTTGTTTAAGATCAAGCTATTTTGTGGTGTTTTGAACACCACCCAACCATCCTGAAATAAGCAACACAAAGAACATCACATGTCTGTGTTGATGTAGCCGGTTTGGGATATTTTTCAAGTGATAAGCTTTACAACACCTCATATTATGCGAATTAATGTGAATTCTTTGTGGGTGCATGTCATGCGTTAAAATTCATCAAGTGTACACCTCAAGAAAAGCCATTTGCACTTCCAGTGTGCATGTACCTTATCAGAAGCCAATGGTTTTGGAAGGGGAGAGCGATGAAACTTGCCAAACAAAATGCACCTGAAAATAATGAAGACATGCGCAAGGGGATGTGTAAATAAGAAGCACCATTTGCTGCGGTAATTTAACTTTTTGTCAAAATCATTGAACTAAATCAGTCTAGTGGGCTGACTGATCAAAATTGCACTGTAACCAGTTAAAACATTTGCCTCAGACTGTATGTGTCTTCACTGATAAAACATCTTAATTTAAAATAACATAGGGATTTGTCTTTTGAAATGACTTTATGTTACATATGATCAGTTGAAGTTATCTGTTATTTCAACAGAAATGTGTCATCTTGTCAGTTACTTGTAGTAATAGTCACTTTCAAGCTGACAGTGTTGAATTAATATTTTTTTTCCCTAGAACTGAGGATTTTCTTGTAAACAATTATCGTACCAGTCACGCAACGTCCTTGGAGGATGTCCTCTCTTAAAACTATTCTTTCAACGTATGTTGAGGTATACCATTAATATTTGGAGAGT
Organism: Scyliorhinus canicula; assembly: GCF_902713615.1. Classification (NCBI taxonomy): domain Eukaryota; kingdom Metazoa; phylum Chordata; class Chondrichthyes; order Carcharhiniformes; family Scyliorhinidae; genus Scyliorhinus; species Scyliorhinus canicula. The sequence continues at coordinate 30,343,407 of NC_052166.1, read as the reverse complement.
ATTAGATGGCAAGTTTTATCCACATATAAGAAAAGTGTCTAATTAATGACATGATGATGGTGTAAAAACATCCTTCATATGGAAGTCGATAAGTACCTATCCTCTTCAGCAATCCTTTGTTTGGTGAACACCGACATGATTAATCCAAATGTCAAGTTCTTCAGTATAAATGCAGGTCTGTGGTAATTGTACTTGCTTCCCGGCTGCCTGTCCAATTTCATTTGAAGATTTTTCAGTTCACATAGCAGTTCATGGGCTGACATTATCCCATCTTTCAAGGTTTTTTAGCATATTAATGCAATATATATACTGGCAGATTTATATGAAACACACCGTGCCTAAGCACAAGGCCCTGACCGATGAGGGGGTCCCACAATGGACTCGATAAACATCAGCTCAACATGGCCAGTCGATGGTAAAGCAGGGCATCCAATTCGAGGTGGATTACTCTGCATTTTCAAACAAATGAGCCAATCAGCAGAAATGCAGAGGAAAATCCAACTCTGGTTAGATGAGTCTCAATTCATCCTCTTCAGGAAAAATAACGGTTGTTGGCAGTAGGCACGCGCGTGCGTGAGACCACAGGTTTGCGCTGGCAACAGAAGCAGAGGACCCCCCACGCCCAACACCCCAGGCCAGAAGCAGGCACACGCTGCAACCTGAAAACAAGCCACATGGAGCTGAGCAGGTTTGTGCTGGGAGCAGGGTGGACCCGCCCCCCCACCCACCCCCCCCCCAAAACCCCACCCCACCTCTCTCTCCCCCGCCCACCCCCGCCCATGACAGGAACAGGTGTGCGGTGATGCCCCTAGGTGAGGGAGAGACACAGCAGCCACAATGAAGAAACAGCGCGGGTGAGGCAGGCTGCCTTGAAGACCCCAGGTGAGCGAGGTGAGTGACAATGGGTGAGTGTGAGGAGATGGTGTGGCGGAAAAGAGTGTGAGGGTTGGGAGAGTGAGAGTGTCTGAGGGAGTTGGGTTGCAGACTTCAGAGAGCGAGCGTGTGGGGCAGCACTGTAGCATTGTGGATAGCACAATTGCATCACAGTTCCAGGGTCCCAGGTTCGATTCCGGCTTGGGTCACTGTCTGTGCGGAGTCTGCACATCCTCCCCGTGTGTGCGTGGGTTTCCTCCGGGTGCTCCGGTTTCCTCCCACAGTCCAAAGATGTGCAGGCTAGGTGGATTGGCCATGATAAATTGCCCTTAGTGTCCAAAATTGCCCTTAGTGTTGGGTGTGGTTACTGGGTTATGGGGATAGGTGGAGGTGTTGACCTTGGGTAGGGTGCTCTTTCCAAGAGCCGGTGCAGACTCGATGGGCCGAATGGCCTCCTTCTGCACTGTAATTTCTATGATAAAAAAAGACCAGATTGCATAGAGGGATGGTTTCTGATGGGGTTGCGGGGTCCACGGAGAGCGAGGGTTTGTGAGGGGTAAGGAGCAGAAGAGTAGAGTGAGTGTTGTTTGAAATTCATGGTCAGAACCACAGCTTCATAGTTAAAAGATAAATGCCATTTTTTACAAAGCTGGAACCTGATAAAAAAAAGTGGGTTTGCCTGCGCGAACACCTGCTCTTTCAAACACTCTATTAGCTGCCGAAAATCAATATCATTTTATTTCACAATATGAAGCAGCATTATCAGACAGTCAAAAAGGCAGAAAAATGAAGGTGAGAGGTCGAAGCTAGACAAAAATACAGTTTGTCAATTTACTTTATAAAGTTCAAAGTATTAAACAGTGCTCATGTATCCACATTCAAAATTATAGGTGAATTATCTGATGACTTAGAGTTGCCAATTTTCAAAGTTTTCACATTACCTGACAATGTTGAAGAAGTGGACTCTGAAATAACAACGGAATTACAAGATATTGCCGATTTTGTTGAAATGAGAGAAGAAACCTACCCTGAAGAAATTTCCTTGTCGGCAAAATATGTTCCACTGGGATGACAGGAAGTAGAAATTGGTTGATTTTTTTTTCGGAAACCTCTAAGGTAGTCAACTGTTTTTTTTTGTATCTGGATTCTCTGTTTTTGGGACTATGTCCCCATGCCATCCTAAAAACTGTGGACTTTCACAGCAGAAAAGCTGGTGTGAAAGGGCCACATATTCCTAGCCCTGCAGGGGGCTAGCAGGAACCGGCGGCAGTCACGATTTTGGCGTCATGGTGCGGAGAATCCAGCCCAGTCTCAAGTAAAGGGAAACAATCATTCATCCATGGGCACTGGGGAAATGTTGGAAGAGATATTGTTGATCATGAATCTTCCAAAGCTCATATTAAAGCTATATGTGCGTTCTTGCGAAGAAGTAAATTACCTGAAAGAATTTGTTTTGCCTTATCGGAAAAGGAGTGGTCATATAGGGTGAAGGTGGTGACACATGTTGTTGACATAGTCAAACTGCTGTCTTCTTTGGCATTACTTCTAAGAGGGCATGATGAATCATTGCCAAATCGAAGAGGTAATTTTTCAGCTTGTCCTGAATGTCTCAGTGAATTTGATGGGCTTCTCAAGGAGCTTTGGAAAAGCTTCAATATTGTGGCTCAGGGAAGACCAACATTTTAACACATAGAACCGACAGTGATTTCATCAGTCTCATGGCAGAATGGCTCATTTAAGGAAAGATATATTATCATTGGTTAAGGTGGCACTGGGTGATGTTCATGGTACAAGTATGCCAAAGTATGCATGAAACATGTGGAGGAACCAGAGGCAGTTTAGAAGGTGCTCAGGTCAGTTCGCCTTGGAGGAGGAAGGACAGGGACAGCGCTCCTCAGTTAGACCGGGCCTCAAGAGTCACCTTGAACATCAGCAAGAGACGTGCTCCTTCTTGTCAGAGTTTCTTGAGGCAGTGCAGGATATTGGGCAGAGGTTTGAAGAGTCAATGCAGCTCAAGTGTGCAAAATGGCACGGGGCTATGAACGCTTGAACTCCCATAAAACAGAACGTCCAAATTCTTGGTGTACCATAGGTGACAACACCCAGAGAGCCTATAGGGAGAAAGCACTGACGGCCACAGGATGCACAAGATGCTGAGATGCACGTACAAATCAGTAAATCTTTGGAGATATCTTTGGAGAGGGTGCCAGCTGTGCCTGACAAGGGCTGAGAATGTCACAAAACAAGTGAGGATGCCACCCCTCAAGGGATGCCTCCCTCACCCTCAACCTCCTTGGCCACGCTGGATGAGGAGCTCTGTGTAACTGGGCCAAGTGACATTGACTATCCCTGCAGTGTGGAGCAGCGTCTGGAGACACCACCATGGTCACCCCCCTGATGAGGATGACAACCGTATGCAACTCAACCACAAGCCAAAATGAGTAAGCGGGCTGCCTCCACCTCCTCCTCTCATGAGGGGAGTATCATTAAGAGTGGTTGAATATGAAAGTCACGGCCTCCCGTGGAGCAGTAAGTGGGATCTAATCTGACTGTCTCTCTACATAATGTACTTATGTAAAATGTCCATTATTCTTCAGTTGCTTTGTTTTCTGGCCAACGGTCTTTATGCCTCTCAGGAGAGCCCCATTACTCTCTATGTTAGAGAAATATCTCCATTGTTATTTTTGGCCTTGCTCTTTATGACAGTATTAAAATTTACTATAGAACTGTGGCTCAGATCCAAGTGTGTTTCTCCTTCCAGATTACTAATCAGTTCTCAACAGTTGCTGAACTTCTACCAAAATATTTATTCCCATACAATGTGTCCCGTGTGTCCAGGCAATTGCTCATTAGCCTGATGAACTGATTCCTGATTTCACTGAATTTTTCACAAGTTTGTTCACATTTTATCTCCCCTGCACTGAAATTCCGACTAATTATTGTTTTCATTCCCGACAGTCCCTTTCATTCGCCTGAACAATTCCCAAACTGTCCACTGACCTTGAGCAATCCTGTTGAGCATTTGTTGCATTGTGAGGCAAGCAATAATACCGTGCTAAGTCCCAATGGTGCCTTATTTAACTGAGAAGAGTTTTATATACAAAACTGGACAAGTACGACATAGGTCTTGTTCCCTTGACTACCAAGTTAACTCTGACCAAACCCCAACAGCCAGGTCCACCCCAGACACCTGATAGGCTAACATTCGCATGCTCTATCCCCACAGGCTTCAGGCCGATCTTGTGGCCCGGCGAAGGATCATCCCTTAAATGGGCCATGCTGAAACATTCACCCTGCCTTAAGATCCCTTCCAGATCCCTAAAATACAAAAGCATAAAAACTCTTATTTACAATTATATACAGATAAAGAGAGTTACAGTAAGGGAGCTTAAAGCAAAGTTCATAAGGTAAGTCTATCAGGTGACTTTCTTGCTGAACATCTCAACTTGACAAATGGTTCTTCCAGGCTGGAGGCATCCAAGTCTACAGCAAGGGTAGAGTCCGAAATAAGGGTGGTACTGACTATCTCTTCAACACCTTCTGTAGCCCCTGATGATTCCCCTTGAGAAGATCTTTCTTCCAACACCATTAACTTACCAAGTTATATACAGGTAGCTGGGATTGGGTCCAGCTGCCCCTTTGAGGGGGTGATAGTTTCTCGCCTTCTCAAATGATCAACATGTTTTCTAGTTTCATGACCTGTAGGTCTTTTACATACGATACTGGGAACAACTTTCCCAGGTCACCATTCCAGTCCTCCACCAAAGATCCGCACGTACATTCAATAATCTGTTTGAAATCATGGCTGTATCATGGTGGCCTTTCTGTGAAGATTCTTTAGCCTCCCACTCCCCAATAAATTTGGAGAAAAACTAGGTCAAACCGGGTCCTGAGGTGCCAACTCATTAACTGAGGTGACCCCAGTAGTGGAATGCAGGGTTAAATTGTATAAGAGCAAGAGGTCCGCTCAACTAAGCAGTAAGAGTTGATTAGCTTGTTTTTTCATTCATGCTTCCAATGTTTAGCCATTCTTTCGGCCTTCCCACTTGATGTGGGGTTGTTGGGGAGTTGTCCTTACATGTTGGATCTCATTATACTGAACAAAGAGTTGAAATTCTTCGGCTGTGAAGGCAGGACCATTGTCTGAGGCAATCACCTCGAGTAGACAGTGAATGGTAAAGGTTTTGTGCAAATTATCTATGGTGGCTGTCGCAGGAATCGAATGTATCGGCTAAACATCCAGCCATTTCAAGTGGGTTCTTATTACAATCAAAAAAACATACCCAAAAAGGGACCCGTAAAGTCAATGTGGAGTCTCGTCCACGGATGCACCGGCCAAACTTGCTGCAGGCAGAAGATTGTGTTGCGATTGATACTGCTCGCATCGATTGTCCATACTTTTGATCTTCTTGTCGCTCTCTGGCCATCAAACATAACTCCTGGCCGACACCTTCATCTTGGACTGACCAGGATGACCACGGTGCCATGCTTGGAGAAGAGGCTGCCGCCCTTGGGGTGGCACTATCACTCTGTAGCCCCACAGGAGAACCCCACCTTTGCAAGTGATTTCATCCCGACGTTGCACATCGGGCCCTATCAGTTCCGACTTCTCAAAATGCCAGCCCTTGAGAACAGTTCTTTTAAATCTTGACAATATAGGGTCTTTGTTGCTCCACATCTTAATGTGGCAGGATTAGACAGATAGAGTGTCAAGAAGATTTAGAGCCAAGATGACCTCACCATTTATTCATTTTTGAGAAAAAATAATTTGCTTTTCGTTTTGTTAAGTAAATGTCCTGCATACTCAACACTGAAATGCTTTTTTCTTAATAAAGCCATCTGTTTTAGCACTATTTCTCCATTGATTTATTGATATTTTTCCTCACTGCACATTTAAAGAAAAAACATGCATTTTTGCCTTGATCATGATTAATGGCTAAACTTAAGTATGATCTTGTCGTGTTCACTGTTCCCTTAGGTTCTCATTACTTTAAAATTTAATGGTATTATATTCTTAAACTATTATTTGTGCACATACTAGTCACGTCTCATTGCAACTACACATATGTCTTGCCTGATATATAAACAACAAAAAGAATCTACTAGGACTGTATGGCATGCAATCAAAACAGTCTGCTAAATTAGCTGTGGGACCACCTCAAATTGTTTTACTCTGCACATACGATGCAAAAGCTTTGTGAAACATTAGGAACGATGACTGAGTTAGTTCTGTCGCAAAATTGAGGCTGACATACGTTGCAATTTGTTTCGACCGATTTTATTTTCTGTGACCTTAACTCCTGCAGAAGTTAAAGATCAGCTCAAATAAACATCGGACTGTGAGGGCAGCACAGTTGCTTCACAGCTCCAGGGTCCCAGGTTTGATTCCCGGCTTGAGTCACTGTCTGCGCGTTCTCCCCGTGTGTGCGTGGGTTTCCTCCGGCTACTCCGGTTTCCTCCCACTGTCCAAAGATGTGCAGGTTAGGTGGATTGGCCATGCTAAATTGTCCTTTGTGTCCAAAAAGGCTGGGTGGAGTTACTGGCTTACAGGGATAGGTCGAGGCTTGGGCTTAAGTAGAGTGCTCTTTCCAAGAGCTAGTGCAGACTCGATGGGCCGAATGGCCTCCTTCTGCACTGTGAATTCTATGATTCTATGACTGACAAATCCACAAACCATCAGCTGTTTATGAACAGACTACAAATGGTCCTTTAAACGTTTGACTTCACAAATGTTGCTACACCACATGGTAAAGGAACTCTGATTCAAAAGACGTCAGAACATAACATCCAAACTGCCCCTTGATGTGTTATTTACTCTGGGATAACACAGACTGCAACTGGATGCAGCTTTAACCAAAAGATACTCCAGATCTTGAAGTTAGTTCAATCTGATTTATTGAACCAGTAGCACAGTTAGCACAGTTCTCTATGAGTTTGACTCTCTGCTAACCTAAGTGTGGTTACTCTGTCTGAATGAACCAGTCTAGCTCTTAGCCATGTGCTGGAGGTGTGATACTGCAAATACACCCTGACTCATTCTGTAGATGTTTATTAGTGGAAAGAGGCAGAGTGTGAGTGCCTCGTGCCTTTTGTAGTGAGATACCACCCCTGAGTGACCTGCCTGCTCATTGGTCATGTCCTGTTCTCTGTGTTCATTAGCTGCCTGTCTGTGTACCATTATCTGCATGTCTGCATATCATGACACCGCTATTCTCAAAGAAGCTTGGTAACATATAACATATGGCAGCACGGTAGCACAAGTGATTAGCACTGTGGCTTCACAGCGCCAGGGTCCCAGGTTTGATTCCCTGCTGGGTCACTGTCTGTGCGGAGTCTGCACGTTCTTCCCATGTTTGCGTGGGTTTCCTCCGGGTGCTCCGGTTTCCTCCCACAGTCCAACGATGTTCAGTTTAGGTGGATTGGCTATGATAAATGCCCTTAGTGACCAAAAAAAGGTTCAGGGCTGGTCATTGGATTGCGGGGATAGGGTGGAAGTGAGGGCTTAAATGGGTCGGTGCAGATTCAATGGGCCAAATGGCCTCCTTCTGCACTGTATGAACTATATACAGTGCAGAAGGAGGCCATTCGGCCCATCGAGTCTGCTCCGACCCACTTAAGCCCTATCCCCATAACCTAATAACACACCTAACCTTTTTTTGGTCACGAAGGGCAATTTATCATGGCCAATCCACCTAACCTGCACGTCTTGGGAGGAAATCGGAGCACCCGGAGGAAACCCACGCAGACACGGGGAGCACGTGCAGACTCCGCACAGACAGTGACCCAGCAGGGAATCAAACCTGGTACCCTGGCGCTGTGAAGCCACAGTGCTAATCACTTGTGCTACCGTGCTGCCCTAACTACGTGGTAACTACGAGCAGAAATGGAAGGTTATGCATCATGCAGCTGAACAGAACTGTTATAGGTCTGTACATAATCAAATTTTCAGCGTGGAGGGATTGAAGACCGTGTTTTCCGATTTTGATTCATTTCGGAAAGAAAGAGATTGGCGGGAAAGAAACTTGCACTGAGCTGATATCTAATAGCAGACCCTGTTTTAAATAAAAGCATAATTGCACTAGTTTAATAAAAATATCCTCAGGTCAAAGCTGTTAGACATCCTGGGCTAATGCATGGTCAATTCTAGCCCGACTTGATGCAGAATTGCAACACTATTGAAATTAACAAATGATTCTTAGAAAATACCCAAAGTCTTTGGTCTGTAGCTGCCCAATAACGAATCACCAGGTTTGCAAATTCAACACAATTAGTTTTTACTAAGAACAATAACTCTCATTAAATATGCAGAAAGTACAACTGGTTAACTATTATCTAATTCCTAACCCCCCTTTCAACTTGCTCCACCCTCTACACACACAACAAACACAGAGGGTAAAGGGGGTGTAAAATAATGATGTAAGTGAAAGAATGAGAGTCTTTGTTTCAGATGGACATTTCCCAGTATGCTTTCCTTCAATCTTGGTCTTCAGTGGAGATTTTTGTTTGCAGTCTTTAATGACTTTCACTGTAGCTTCATTTCGGTCTCAAGATCTTCTCTGCCAGATCAGAAAAACAGCAGCAAGGCAGCATTTCGGAGAAATAGAGACAGAGAGAGAGGCAGGAACTCAGAGCCTCCGCGTCTAGAATCTGATTGCAAATTCCGACGTCCTCTGAACACCGTACCACTCCTGTAGGACACAATCACTGCCTGTCGCCGGACAGTATACGGCCTTTGGCCAATTCAGTGATCACTCGTCTGCCAATCAAACCAAATCCCTCCGATCTCTCGGGCGCCAAAAAGTCTGAGTTCCGCTGTACAAAAGCTAAATCTCCAATAGCACAATGTACTGTTTTGCAACGTTTGAGTCCCTCACGTCTGCTGCTCAATTTAAAGGTATGTCCATTAAATATCTATGGGTCAAAATGATGACAACAAAGTCAAAGAAATGACAAATAAGGGAATTAACAAGAGGATTCCTTACAGAGGTGGTTAAAATTATAGTGAGCTAGGCGACAAAGTAGTTTTTTCTGAAGACTGCAAACAACAAAAGATATTTTAGTGTGTTGCAATAATCGATAAACAGCTCATATCCGTCATGTTGGGAGATGCCTTGCGCTGAGCATTCAGCAAGTTAGTCTATACATCTTTATCTCTTGGGTTGTGTGTGCGGTGATGAAACATAGAGACAGAGGCATACACAGTCAGGTTTTTAAACAGAAAATCACAAGAGAATATTTGCCAATTTTAGAAGGTTAAGAGGTAAGAAGTTAGAGCTTATGGCAAGTCAATCAGGATGGCCTGCTGATGTGGAGGAACGTGGTACCTTCATTATTTTGTATTATTACACAATTACAAGTTGTACCGAGGGACCTAAGTGACTCTGCTTATAGTTATGCTTTGCTGTGTCTGAAACATAGTTATTGATTTGTGTCTAGCTTTGTCTCAGCAGTGTTTTTGCGTTCAACCTTTGAGGAAATTGAAGAAGCGCATGCAAAGGTAAGAGAAAAAGACTTAACGCCTGGTTCATGTGACACTTGTCACATCCCTTGGGTTCCGCTATTTGATATATGAGGCTGGATTTGACGGGGAGGCCGACTGCTTGCCTTCCCGGAAGGATGGCATCCAAAGCACGGATAGAAGCCCGCCCGGAGCTAGAACATGCTGCCGACAGGCACAACTGGGAGAGTGGAGCTTTTGATCCCAGTGGCAGGGAGAACTGCACTCAGGAGCTTTCGGCCAATCTGATTGGCAGGAAGCTCTACCCCACCTCAGTTGTGGATCCTGACGCGAATGCAAAGATGTGCAGGAAGAAGAGTGAGGGCTGTTGGAAACTAGGGGACTTTTGGTGGCGGGTAGTGTGTATGAGATTCTGGGGATGTGGACAGGGGGGTAGGGGAGGGTTTGGGTTTGGATGGCAGGCATTGAAGAACAAAGTTGGTGTGACATCTTGTGTGTGTGTGTGTGTGTGTAGTAATAGTAGGGGGGGGGGGGCGGAAGGGGGAGTTGTGGTTACCTCAATGTGAACAGGGAACTCCCCGAATGACATTCCCATCATTTCCTTCCCACTCTTTTAACAACCTGACTTCAAAAAACATGCTACCCACACCTGCCCGTCTGCTCACACCAACAAATGATGGCATAGGCAGTGTAATATCCTGGTTAATTAGGAAGCTCAATTGACCTTCAATTCATTTATTTCAAACAGGGAGGGTGGGCTGCTGACTTGACCGTACGGCCACCTCGCATTTTACGGGGGACAGCTCAGTATTGGGGGGAAAGTTGGTGCTTGGGAACCCCTCGTGGTTTACATACCAACATCAGTCAACCCAGCTACATAGTGAAGATACAAAGGCCAAGACACATGGGGTGGGATTGGTTGAAGAAACTGATATTGAATTAGTTAGGGGGGTGGTGTGCTGGGAGGTGAGGGATGGATGGTGTGGGAGTTGGTGTGATGTGGGACCCTGGGTCATGTGTGGGTGGGTGGTGTCCCATGAGGGGTTCAATTTGGGAGCTGAAGGTAGTTACACTGAAGATAGAAGTTATGGTATTAGTATAAATGTAAGAACTGCAAGGGTTAATGAAATGCATAACTCAACCACTCGAAGGAGCTAGATGTACAAGTGTATAAGACATTATACACTTAGGGGTCAGAAGTTGAGGGGAAGGCTAGAGAGCAGACTGAAGGAAAGATAGTGTGAGTGAGAGCAGACCATAGTTAACATGAGAGTGTAGAGATCAGTAGTAGATGAGTGTCGATTATGGCCAGGATATTCCGACCCTGTGCCGGGTTGGAGAATCCCCGGGGAGGGGGGGGGCGGAGGGGGGGAGGCACGAAACCCACCCTGCTGCCCCGACGCCGGCTGCCCTAATCTCTGGCACCATTTTTCAGAGTCCAGCGGGATTCCCGCCATGCCGGTTGACTGCGGCACCCCCTCCCCCCTGCTGATTCTCCGGGCCCCAATGGGCCGGGTGGCCGTAAAGTTTTGCCCAGTCCTGCCTGAATTACTCACCTCACACATGGCGGAACCTGGCAGGTAAGTGTGCGGGAGCAGTCCTGGTGGGGGGGGGTGGTTATCCGACCCCGGGGAGGGGGGGCGCCAACGGTGGCCTGGCCTGCGATCGGGGCCTACCGATCTGTGGGCAGGCTAGTTCCGTGGGGGGGGCCCTTCTTTCCGCCATGCTGGATCCCTGTCGGGCTCCGCCATATTGCCCGGGGGCCGGCACAGAGAAGGGAACCCCCACCCATACACGGAAATACGCCAGCCAGGCCTGGATCAATGATGTGGCGGGGTTCATTAAATTGGGGAAGGTGAAATTTGCCCTGAGGGGATCAGTACAAGGGTTCTTTAGGCGGTGGCAGCCTTTCCTGGACTTCCTGGCGGAACGGTAGGGAAATAGGCCGGCAGCAGCAGCAACCCGGTGGGGGTGGAGGGGGCGGGGGGGGGAAGGGGGGGGGTTTGGTTCGGTGGGAGGGAGAACTGTGTACATGGGTTTGTGGGATGAGGCGGGTGTTATCTTTTTCCCTTTTGTTGTTTGGGTGTTCTTTTGTTTTTTCTTTTGTTTGTAGTTGCTTTTGAAGTTGGGTGGGTGTTGTTCTTGGGTTTTTACCGCGGTTGTTTTGTTAATATTGTTGTGATGTTTATATTTTGTAAAAATGTCAATAAAAATTATTTTTTAAAAAAGGAAATACGCCAGCCGATCTGTGCATGCACGGAAATACACCAGCCGGTTCGCGCAGGCGCGGAAATACGCAGGCCCTTTGGCGCCGGCTGGAGCTGCGGGGATAGCTCCGGTGGCAACCTACCCCCTAGAAAGGTGAGAATTCCTCAGTTTCGGGGGCCGTTGACGCCGGAGTCATTGGCGCCGATTTGCCCGCCGGCATGGGGCATAGCCCCACTTTTAGAGAATCTCGCCCGATATGTTTATTATCAACTGTATATTATTTAGGAGTACATGTCGAATCCAAATTGGCAGTGTTAATAAATTTCTAGCTTTGTTCAAGTTAAAACTATTTTGTAGTCTTTGTGAACACTACTCCAGCCATCCTGAATTTAGCAACACAAAGAACATCACAAAAGGTAAACCCTTACATGGGAACCTCTGAGAGGAATTCTCCAGCGTATCTTTGGGGAACCCCCTAATTCCATCGCTAGGGGGCCAGGAAGTTAGGACGCATTGGGTGAGAAACAGCGGTCAGCAGAGTCTTTTGACTTGCTCATCAAGGTAATGCATGTACAATCATGAGCCATCCTCAGAGGAGGCAATGACAATTCAAGGAAGAGCTAAGAAAGGCTTCAAAGACAAGACAATGAAAAGCCCCAGAAAGTGAGTAAAAGAAGATTCCAGAAGGGCAATCAAAGAAACTAAAAGGGGGGCATTGAGAGGCCCCAGAAGGAGGGCAATGAGAAACTCCAATATGAGGGCAATGCAAGGCCTCAGAAGAGGTCAACAAAAGACTCCACAAGGAGGGAAATGAATTAATTGCAGAATGGAAACAAGCCAATACTTCATTGGAGACAGATCTGACCAACAATGAAGCCAAAATGGTTTGGCTAAACCTCAGGCAAGTAGAAATGAGGTTCCATTTGTGAAATGTCCAGTAAGAACACAACGGATTCCCATTGGAAGAAACACAACAATTAAAGACTTCTAAAGAAACGAGGACCTTTGAACACAAAGAGGAACCAGCAAAAAGAATTAAAACTCTGGAGAAGTTAAAACAACAAGATCAAATTGCTTACAGCAAACTTGAAAACATTTCAAAAATTTAAAAGAAAAAGAAATCCATGAGGCAATGTGGAATAAACTGAACTCCATGAATAAGCAACTAGAAAAATAAGAATAAGCCCAGTGAAAGATTGAAACAGAAGAATAGGAGCCTGGAGAATGGAAGCTTAGCAATGAGAAATTAACTGAAGAGGTAAAATCATTGAAATTGGCAGCAGAATCAGCAATTCAAAGGCAGAAAGAAACAGATTATGGGCCAGAACAAGATTGCTGAAATGGTTACACTAATAGAAAATCACAGGAGCTAATATGACAAAATGGTCGATGAGAAAGATGCCGAATTGAAAGGCTGGAAAGAGAAGAAACTTTATGGCACAATCCAAGTAGCAGGAACATTCCACGACCAAGTATGTGAAAGAGCTTTCAAGACATAAGGCATAGTTGTATTGTGATGATATGTGACTGCATGCATTATAATGTAAAGTACAGGGCAGAGCAAGTGTCATTGTGGGACTGGAGACTAGCACAGCCCACAGAATGATGTATAAGACCATAAGACATAGGAGCGGAAGTAAGGCCATTCGGCCCATCGAGTCCACTCCACCATTCAATCATGGTTGATTTCAACTCCATTTACCCGCTCTCTCCCCATAGCCCTTAATTCCTCGAGAAATCAAGAATTTATCAATTTCTGTCTTAAAGACACTCAACGTCCCGGCCTCCACCGCCCTCTGTGGCAATGAATTCCACAGACCTACCACTCTCTGGCTGAAGAAATTTCTCCTCATCTCTGTTCTAAAGTGACTCCCTTTTATTCTAAGGCTGTGCCCCCACGTTTTTTGTAGTTTTGTAGTTACATGGCCAGGGAACGGTCGAGGACAGAACGTGGTAAGCAGCAAGTCTGCATGGAACAACTCCATGCAAGCCCATATCGGGAACCATACATAGTTAAAGCCTGCCAATAAAAGTGTTTATGTTTAAACACGCAAGCCTCAAGATCTTAACAATAAACCACCGCCACTGCAACATAATAAAAATCCATTGTAAGTACATATGATATTTGTCATAATATGGAACTTTAATAGTGGATCAAGTTGTCTCTAAGACCAGACCCCTTTCACACCAAGTGGATGTGGAGGGACAAAGCGGTCAAAAATATGTGGATCACTTGAGCAGTAGAGAGACAGTTTGTGTTGCCATCATGAAATGGTTTTGAACCCGTAAGCACTGAAGTAACTGATTGACCTGTTACAGACACGACTGACGCCTCCAAGGACTCAAGTAGTGATGAACTGACAGTACCAGAAGACGTACCCATTATTGCAGTTCCTGTTAATGTCGATCCTGTGGAAGCATCTCAGACGACAGAATTACACCACTCAGAAAACAGAATTACATCACTCTGCAAGAAACAGGAAACCCCCTCAAAGACGTGGGCTTGAATTCTCCGCTGTCGGGATTCTCCGTTGTGCTGGTAGCTCACCCATCCCTGGGGATTTTCTGACAGCGTGGGGACGGCCACAATGGGAAATCCCATTGGCCGGCTGGCAGGACGGAGAATCCCGCCATCGGCGGGGGCCGCCACACCACAAAACTGAAGTGTAGGGACGGAGAATCCCACCTCTGATTTATGATTGTCCAACTCTTGTATATAATGTTTAGTTAGAATTTAAGAATGAGTAACTTAGTTATTGAAGATTGTATAAAGGAGTTAAAGGGGGAGGGATGTGGTTATTGTCCCTTTAAGGGCACCACAACAGGGTAAAGGTAAGCTGGCCTGGAGGATCAATTGGGACTCTCAGTGAGCACCATCCCAGGGGTAGTGTCCTCTTAGGCTGGAGATATGCCGGGATCTAGGTGCAGCCATGAGGCTGCTGTTTTCTTACTTAAAAATCTTTTTTTGTATTCACAAATGGAGTGAAAATGCATGTTTTCACCTCTTAAAGGTTGTGTCGCATAGAGACACATGAGGGCATGAATGCTTCTCACTGACAGTGAAGACCACTGCTGTCCTTCTGCAATGCATTAAAGTTTTGCTCAAAACATGAATTTATTGTCACGATGTTCATATGGTGGAATGTATGGTACATTTTAATGAGAGCTCAGTCAGTTAATGAGAGCTCAGTCAGTCATCAAAATAAATGCTGTCATCTACGCAGTGTAATAAATGACTAATATGGTATTTTTCTGTCAAATTCATAATATTGCATATTGCTGTTAAAGTAAAATGTGTTCTCTCTGATCTGTTTGATAGTCGTAGTGTGATTACCTACAGGACGCACACAAATTAACATATCGATGCTGCTCTTAATGTTAATGACACATGCTGCATATATATTGGATGATGTTTGTAACCAGACGCCAACAATGGAAGTTATCATTTTACTCAAACCTTTCTGTGACTGGTGAATTGATCAGTGATTTGTGAAGGTGAAAATATATCAGGCATGATTGGGGGGGGGGGGGGGGGGGGCGGAGATTAAGATAGGGGTGCTGGGTAAGGAATAAGGTCTCCATACAAGAAAGGCACCAGGGCCAATGATTTCTCTTCCTGGCCCAGCCTCCAGATTCACAGATATGGTGCTGGAGACCTTACTGACAAAACTTAGGACTATTACTGCTTGTGTTATTCTTTAATGACTTTATCAATAATTTAGAGTGCCCAATTAATTTTTTCCAATTAAGGGCAATTTAGCATGGCCAATCCACCTACCCTGCACAGCTTTGGGTTGTGGGGGCGAAACCCACGCAAACACGGGGAGAATGTGCAAACTCCACACAGATAGTGACCCAGAGCTGGGATCGAACCTGTGACCTCGGCGCCGTGAGGCAGCAGTGCTAACCACCGCTTTTCCCAATGTGGATTGCTCTATAGTGGGGAGACTAAAGCAGACTGGGTGACCGCTTTGCAGAAAGCCTTGGCTCAGTCCACAAGCATGACTCTGAACCTTCCTGTCACTTGCCATTTCAACTCAGCATCTTGCTGTCACACTCACATGTCTGTCCTTGGCCTGCTGCAATGTTCCAGTGAAGCCCAATGCAAACTGGAGGAACAGCACCTCATCTTCTGATTAGGCACGTTACAGACTTCTTGAATTAGCATTGAGTCCAACAACTTCAGACCACAAACTCTCTCCTCCATCTTGACCCTATTTTAAAATCTATTTTCTTTGCCCCAATGCTACCCCCACCCCCGTCCTGCACCTCACCTTGCCCTTCCCCATAGGGGTATCTATCACTTGTTCTTAAGTTTAGCTTTAATAGGAAACTGACCCTGGCTCTGCTATTAAAACAATCTACTGTCTTTCCTTTATGTCACTGTCAGCACATGCATTAATCTTTAACACCACCATTAAACGTCTATTTTTCTTCTGCCGATGGCATATTTGTTAAATCTCTCCTGAGCTCCCACCTATCTCTGATCTTCAATTTTGTTCCACCTGCTCTCACCCTCTTAAACAGTACAAAATCTATCACATTTATCCATCTCCAGCTCTGAAGAAAAGCCATGCAGACTCGAAACGTTAACTCTGTTTCTCTCTCCACAGATGCTGCCAGACCTGCTGAGTTTATCCAGCATTTTCTGTTTTTATCTACTATTGATATACCCTACTTCACCTACACAGACTTTTCAATGCTGCCAACCTCAAATCCGTTATTTGCTGCTATCATTACCCCCCAGCTATGAAATGATGGCAGGCTCATCACCAAATCACATTGAATCACAATCATTAACGTTCAGTTCACTCTCCTGCAGGATAATATCATTCATAACAGGAGGGATCATCTGAGAACTGGCTTGGTGGGATAGCATGCCTTCATCCAATTGATCGTTGAGAATATGGCGTCATATCATAGGGACAGCTGCAACAGGGCTCGTTGCCTTCAGCATTCCTTAGACCATCCAGGATACAGATTTGTTATTGCCTTCTGCCCCTTTTTGATTTCCTCCATAACCTCATTCAGCTACCTGGCAGACATCAAAAGCTGCATTTTATGTGACCATGGACCTCACGCTTCACATTCCACCCCACACTCTTTCCTCAGCCAGCAATAGCACACAGAGGGGGAGAAACTAGGCAGGAATATGAAAACAGGTTGTAAGTGCTTGTACAGTGATATAGAACCATAAATCCCTACAATGGCCATCTAGGCTGCACTGATCCTCTGAAAGAGCACCCTACCCAGGCCCACTGCCCTGCCCTAGGCCCGTAACCCCACCTCATCTTCACATCTTTGGACACTAAGGGGCAATTTTATCATGAGTAATCTACCTAACCTGCACATCTTTGGGTTGTGGGAGGAAACTGGAGCACCCTGAAGAAACCCACGCAGACACAGGGAGAAAGGTGGGGGTAGAAAGGGGGGCATGAGGAGGATTCATAAAAGTTGGGGGGGATGTATGTGTGCTCACTTTGGAGTGGGGGGGTAAAGACTGTGTCTGCGACAGTTGACATTGTCTGTTGATGGGGTCAGTGGAGGACCCTGAAGCTCTTTTGGACATCAGGGCACCCTTTCAAAAGGCTGCCCCGATGCCTGAGGAGACAGTCTCGCAGGTGAGTTCAGTTTCCCGCTGCCCAAAATGTTTCTCAGTTGGGCTCGTCTGGGGGAGAAACTCCACAAGGCCCAAAATATTACTAAGTGCTGGATTCTTCATTTGAGAGAGTAGAGGTGGATCCTCCATCGGCTGATACCAGAATCGCGAACCGAGATCGGGCAGAATCACATGCCGGCCAAAAATTGAGATCAGAAACTGGCGCCCAGCAGAATGCCATGCCCCCTATTCCTGCAACCAGGAATGCTGGGTGGCATCCACTAGGGCAGGGGGGAGTAGAGAGGGGGGGTGACCATGAGAAGGGCCATGGGGTCTGCGTGAGCAGGCAGTCACAGAGGCGGAGGTTGGCATGGAACAACGAAGTGAGCCCCCAATGCGTTGCGATGTCCCAATGGCACATGAGTTGCCAAGCCCCCCTCCCCCACACACACCATGCCTACCCACGATCTCAATATGCGTCTTGTTTGTGGCTTGCAAGGTCACCTACTGACGAGATGGGACCAGCTGGAGACCCTTGCCCCCCCCCCCCCCCCCCCCCCCCCCCCCCCCCCCACGCTGCAGCCCCGCAACACCCCTGAGCATATGTCCGGGAAATGACAGCGACTTCTCGGCACTGTTGTAACCAGTACCCTCTGCCATCGCAGAGACACTCACCTTAGTTGGGCACTTTAGTTAAGAGGCTCCTGGGGCACTATCTGGTGCGCACCACACACATGCAGCGGTGCATCCGGTGGAGTTAGGAACACCCGTGGGTCAGATGGTCAGAGGGCGGTCCGACCTCAGGGACTTTCTGCTGCCAGACAGGTTGACACTGTCATGGCGCGAAACCCATTTTTGGCCTCTCCCACTATGCACCTGGCGCAACAGGACGGCGCCAGGCACAATGCGGCAGGAAATTTGGACCTAGAATTTCCAAACACCCTTGTCTCAGATCATAGCAAACCTCATCTAAACCCCACAATGATGATAACAGAAAATTTGATTAAATGAAGGACAATATTAACTGGATTTACTATCTCTGTTGCTGTACGGCTGCAAGATACCCTTCTTAAATGTCATCAACACAGGTAATTATCATGGGAATACAGGAGCTTTTGACCTCGCCTTTTCTGCTATAATCCCTGAACAGGTCAACAAGGCACCATGGTGCAGACTCAACTGAAAGTGCCCTAAATTGCACAAAAACCCATTTTCTGTTGTATCTGAACCAATGCTTCATTTTGTTTCACGCAGTGAATGTGCACAAAGTGTAATCAATTAATTTTCAGCAAGGATCCAAATGATCTCGTCAGTACAATTAGTCAGCTGGAAGGTAGAATAAGTTTAAAAATATGCAAAATAACAGATAAGGGTACATTTGTCAAATACAATTAGCAAACTCGGCAGAGGTTAAAGGTGCAAACTGTTGAGGGAATTTACATCTAAAATCATTACCATCCTTGTTAACTGTAATGATGTTTTATTGCAATAAAACTCTTTCGTTCAAAAGGAATATTGAATTTGAAATGCCCAATGCAAATCTCTTGGCCAGAATTCTCCGGTAGTTTGTGATTTACTCTTCCTGCCAGCAGTACACCCCGCCTGCAGGTTTCATGGGCGGTGTAGGGTGGTTTCAATGGGAAATCCGATTGACAAGCGGCAAAAAGAAAGAATCCCGTGTGCCATCCGGGAAACACGTAGCTGGTGAACCGGGGAATCCAACCCCTTCTTTCCCAAGCTACAGGTCACTGATTTCCACTCTTCCTGATTTCGGACTGGTCAACTCCTCGAACCAGCTTCAGGACGTTCAGCTCCTGGTCAGCAGTTTCCTGTCCCAAGTTGCCAGGACACCGCTCTGTGTGGCGGTGACTGTCCTGGCTGATCCTCTGGGTCAGGCTCCCTGCCCTATGTTCTGGTGCCTGAATCTCAAGCCATGCTCTCTCACTGCAGCCTCAACCTCTGCTGACATCAGCGGCATCTCCAGCATCACAATGTGGCAGTGTCTGGTCCAGGCTGCAGTGCATGGTGGGGAGCAAAATAATGTAAACTAAAAGATAAGGCCCTAAAGAACAAATGACATTAAAACAAAATGACTTTAAGCAGGGTGATTTAAAGCAAGAACGTATTGTGTGAGAAGATTGTTCCTTGCCTCTCTTACACATGACACATGTCCAGTAATGTGATCCAATGCATACTGCCTCGCCCTCTCTTCATTGTCCTGTATAATCTCTGATTCACATGGTAATCTATTTTTCCCTTTTCAAAGTGCCATGGTCCCTGCCTCAACCAATCTTTGTGACAGACAATTCCACCTTGCAATAAGTTTATGCTACAAGAAATTTCTCCCACCATCTCTCTTCACTGTATTGATCATTTTAAACTGATGACACCTTGTCCATGACAATCGTCTGAGTGAAAGCAAGATTGAAAGTCTTGATCCATGAAATGTGCTGTCAGAAGGAGAGGGCACCTGATTGCAATTGTGATCTTGCGATCAGTTCTATGGAACCCACTGCCTGATGAGGGTGGAGGCAGTTCTCTTGGAACATTTAAGAAACATCTGGATGAGCACTTAAATCGCCACGGCATAGTGAGCCAAATGCTGGTAAATGGGATTAGTACAGATTGGTATTTGACAGTCGGTATTGACAAGGTGGGCCAAAGGGACTGTTTCCATGGCTCTATAAGATGTACTGAGTGAAGATGCAGGAGAGGTTGGTTCTGCCAAAACTTTCTCCCCCACCGGAATTGTATTGATTGTAGACAGAAAACAAGTTTGAGGAGCGGTTGAATAAACTCGATTTGTTCTCACTAGAACGACGGAGGTTGAGGGGCGATCTGATAGAGGTCTACAAAATTATGAGGGGCATAGACAGAGTGGATAGTCAGAGGCTTTTCCCCAGGGTAGAGGGGTCAATTACTAGGTGGCATAGGTTTAAAATGCGAGGGGCAAGGTTTAGAGTAGATGTACGAGGCAAGTGTTTTACACAGAGGGTAGTGGGTGCCTGGAACTCGCTGCCGGAGGAGGTGGTGTAAGCAGGGACGATAGTGACATTTAAGGGACATCTTGACAAATACATGAATAGGATGGGAATAGAGGGATAGGGACCCAGGAAGTGTAGAAGATTGTAGTTTAGTCGGGTAGCATGGTCGGCACAGGCTTGGAGGGCCGAAAGGCCTGTTCCTGGGCTGTACTTTTATTTGTTCCTTGTTCTTTTAATGTCTAGCCGATCAGCTTTCCCATCTTAAATCACATGCCAAAAGCTTCAATTACATCTTCACTTCTCTGCCCCAGTGGAAACTGTTCCATTATCTGAAGTCCCTCTGAATATCTACATCTCTAATTGCTTGTATGAAAGGTGCATTTTGTTCACGTTTCAGCACCCAGTGATAGGTGGAATATTAATTTGCGAACTCACAACGTATGTTTACCAACCAGCTGGTGGTTTTCAGGAAGATATTGCAGCATCCATTTCAAGGATCCGTGTTTTCACACATGAAGGAGTAAGGAATGGATGTCATCTCTGAACTAATTTTAGTTCAAAATAATTGTGGGTACAGGTGACTGTGTAACCTTTTTGGTGCCAAGCTAACGAAAAAACTGCATGTGAAGCAGCCAAAACTAACCAATAATCAATCATTTACCTACAAGCAAATACCTTGCTCTTGACTTGCTGCTCAGGTGGGAAAGTTCTTGCGACCTCTCAAAATGTCACAGAAATCAAAATAGAAGAAATTAAACTGAGGTGACATATAGTTCCTGTCGTGTTGGCTTGTGTAGGCTTGAGAGATGAACAGACATTTCCAACACAGATGAAGGTTCAACTCAATTTTATTAACTCCTTCTAACTAACACACGATGACTGTGGGTCTAAATAATGCTAACTTGAACCAGAGACCTAAGCCTTGTCCGAACCAGTTGATTCTCTCAGCACGTGTTGTGAGTCCGTGCTGGGCTGAATAAGTTCCTGTTACACTCAAGAGGCAGCACCCAGAATGAGTGGGAACCGTGGTGCCCTCTGCCTTTATAGTGTGTGTATTCTAACTGGTGATTGGCTGCGGTGTTTGTACATGTTGATTGGTCCCATTGCGTGTCCATCAGTGTGTGTCTGCACCATGATATATTGGTATATATTATGACAGTTCCCAACTCCAGAGCCAACTTTGGGTTGAATTGATTGCAGCCTGATTTTTCCTCTGCAATGACACTAAACCCGTATTGTTGACCAATTGCCAGGGCTTGGTTTGAACTCTGGGCAGAGCGAAGCAAATGTCCCTGGAGAAGGAGTCTCACTTCATCTGGGTTTGATCAAATCAAGCACCTTGTAAAAATCCTGATTTCTAAACACCTATAACTTCCTGAGCTCTGAGGCATCATATCCAGGGTGAGGCGATGATAGAGGGGCAGGGGAGGGGGGGAGGATAGGGAGACCTCAAAGATGCCCTTTACATCCTGCCACATTCCAGCCCACCGAACCCCCTCCCACTGACTAGCTAACTAACACCCCTCCACCGACTACTGAACAGCTCCCAGTGAGCACCTGTCTTCCCCACCCCCCCACCCACTGATTGCCTAAGCTCCTAACCACCAGAACCACCACCATCCCCAAGCATCCAGCCTGACTATCCCACATACCAACCAACCAACTACCCCCCCCCCCCCCCCCCCCCCCCCCAACCCCGTCACCCACCCATACTAACACTAACCTTACAAACTTACATTCTCTCTGGCTTCTCAAAGTGTCTGGACTTTTAAACCAACCTGCTTTCTGGCACCTTGTGCTGTTTGAAAGGCTTCCTTGCGTTGGACTCCACTAGCCCTCAAATCAATGACTTGGGAGTACGCTGTACTGAATAGTTCCCGGCCGGCCTGAGTCGCAAGGTTAGGTGAGAACGGAGCGGCTAGATTTTAAGGTAAGGAATTGGGAGCGGAGTGAAAATCCGACTCTAATTGCCAATGCGTGAAAGTACACCATGTTCAGTGGGTATGCTGACCACCCCACCGCCCAGGCACGTTTTCTTTTTAACTGGCCTGACCTAAGCTTAAATGTTCAGAAAGCATCCCTACTCCCTAGAAACTAACATTGTGTATTGTTTAGAGGGGGCCCAACATAGGTGTGCATCCATTAATCCACACATGCTCCCTCCTGGACAGGATAGTTAAGGGTTCTAGTCAGTCAGACAGCGAAAAGGGCACTAAACAGCTGAAATCTTAACTGCACTTACTGCTTTCAGGCGCAGAGCTGGCAATGTGAACAGACTATTTCACTGACAAAGAATCATAGAATTTACAGTGCAGAAGGAGGCCATTCAGCCTATCGAGTCTGCACCGGCTCTTGGAAAGAGCATCCTACCCAAGGTTAACGCCTCCACCCTATCCCCATAACCCAGCAACCCCACCCAACACGAAGGGCAATTTTGGACACTGAGGGCAATTTATCATCACCAATCCCCCTAATCTGCACATCTTTGGACTGTGGGCGGAAACCGGAGTAGCCGGAGGAAACCCACGCACACATGGGGAGAACGTGCAGACTCTGCACAGACAGTGACCCAAGCCGGGAATCGAACCTGGGACCATGGAGCTGTGAAGCAATTGTGGTAACCACTAGCTATCGTGCTGCCCAAATGGACAGATGGGAATGAATGGTGCAGAAGGAAATGGTGTTTTCTGCAAGCTTCTTCCTTCAACCCTTGGAGCACGCTGAGTTTAGACGTCCACTCACTGCTCAGTAATGATCATTAAGCAATGCTCCGCTGGTCTGATATGCTATGAAGAAGACACAGAGATCGATCCAATTGCCCCTGACTTCCATGTTCAAGCTGAAATGCTAGCTGATAAAATTAATTTTCCACTATAGTGAAAACTCAGTTTTCCAGAACTTCCTCTCACTTCCAAAATGGTGGCGGAAATCAGAAGCAGGAAGGAAGCATAACAGATAAGAGAACTCAAATCCTTTTTCTTTAAAATACACTCACAAAACCAAGAGAAAATTAAATCGGGCAGAAACTTAAAATTTACAAAGCAGTAATAGCAGGGAGAGAGAGACCAGGGAGAAGGAAGGAAAGAAAAACAATCACGCCAAGGCAAGCAAAGTTCAAGTATTTTCACTGCAAGTTATGCTTTTGGTATATATTTTTGATATATTTGTTTTACATTTTCATATGGATATACATTTTAAATGGTAATTTTGTTTGTAGCACCAGTGTGCCTAAACTGAAAGTAAATAAAGACAGTCAGTCCAGGCGATGGAAACCTCCATGGATTTGGTCGTTAGTGTCTGAGAAAACAAAATGTGGATATTAAATTGAATTATTCTTTTTGGAACTGCTTACTTTGGAGAAAATATTTAATATCAGTTCTGGGCCACACAGTTTTCAAAGTCATCATTTACATTATATGATAAACAGCCTTAACAGAACGGTGACAGTTGCTTACAGCAGTGCTCTTACAATACACGTTATTGCTGCTCAGTGCAGCAACAGGCCCATTACTTCACCAATCGCCCTGTCTGCTTTTGCAACAAGAACTTTTCTGTCCAGTCAAATGAGGAATGCGGGCATCAAATATAATGTCTCACCTCATGCTCCATTGTGCTTGGGTACTAAAGTGGAGCTCGAACCCACAATCAGAAACAAGAATGGCACAGAAAGAGGCAAGTCAGCACCAAGAAAACAAATTGTGAGTCGGTATGAAGGAATTGAGAATAAAATGCTCGCCCTTGCTGCCAAGTGCAGCTGATGGCAATAATGTCCCTTTGTACCAGCACCACCCTGACTCCTAGCCTGGCTTGTGCAAGAACCTCTTCCCCCTAAGGCCCAGTAAACACAGCGAGCCAGTTTGCATTGTGCTGCGCAACCAGGTCGCAACATAACCATATCGATGAATGAGCTCGGCTCAGCGGCAAGGTCACTGGCCCAGCTGCTGGATTTAATTGAGACAGAACAGATTGTTCCCAATTTGTATCCCCTACAAGTCTCCAATATACCAATGCTGAAATCACAACAAAGCAGTCTTCGTATGGAGAGGAAGGAGCCTCCAAGTCACCCTGAATTGAAATGAACACGAAGGGACAGGAACGTGCCTTGCAATTCAGCCGGTGTGCTTGCATAAGCCAGGCAAGGAGTCAGTGTGGTACTGGTACAAATGGACATTATTGCCATCAGCTGCACTTGGCAGCAAGGGCGAGCATTTTATTCTCAATTCATTCATACCGACTCACAATTTGTTTTCTCGGTGCTGATTTGCTTCTTTCTGTGCCATTCTTGTTTCTGAGCCAGAAGATTGTGGCTTCGAGCTCCACTTTAGTACCCAAGCACAATGGAGTTCTGCATGAGGTGAGACATTAAAATTGATGCCCGCATTCCTCATTTGGCTGAACAGAAAAGTTCATTCCCGTACCAGCCTCCCTGGACAGGCGCCGGAATGTGGCGACTAGGGGCTTTTCACAGTAACTTCATTGAAGCCTACTCATGACAATAAGCGATTTTCATTTCATTTCATTCATCATCATCGGCTGTCTCGCAATTCGAGGAAGGTGCCTACTCAGGCCCGTGAGTTTCTGCCATGGGTCTTCATGTGACTGAACAGGCTGATTCTCCATCCATAGATAATAGCGCACATGGGGCATGACATCCTTTGAGGTAATGGAATCCGGAATGCAGGAATTGCTTCCATTATTTTCCTTCTCTGCTACCACTCTGCCTCATCATCAAGGGTGTTTGGACTCAAGGCGTGATATTTGTCACCATTTTGAACCAGAGTTAGCAAGCTCCTCCCAGACATTACCATCAATGCAGCTGCTGTTGAAGTCGAGCTTCAGGGTGTTTGTTTTCCGTTTTCTTTCACCGTCATGGAACGTTGACCATTTGAGGTTTGAGAAAACAATACTTGTTCAAGAAAATGTTTTTTGGCCACCTGGACACAGTACGTGGGATTCCTTCCGCCCCCCCCCCCCCCCCCCCCCCCAACCCAACCCTCCCTCGTACTGAGTTGTCCAGCAGCAAAGGTGGCCTGCCATTGGCCATTGGAAAGACCTTCTGGTCCCGACAAAGGCAATGCCGTTTTCCATGGCTCAATGCCTGCGCCACTGGGGAATCCGGCGGCCAATGGCGGCCAATTGCCTCCGCAGCCAGAAAACCCACTGCGCGAGATGAGGGGGAGCAGGGGTGGAGCATCCAAGTCCATCAATTGATTTTTCAGGGAGTTTTCCTGAATGCTAGTGGAGTTGTCTTCCAGAAGGGCATTGGCATTTGCTTACTGGCCCTCCTACTGAATCCGCAGGATATGGCAGAGGAATTGTTGATGGAATTGCTCTCGAGCTCCCATATGAGATGACAACTATTTTTTCTCATTAGGACTTCTGGCGCCTTGCAGAGGTCTTCGCTGGGTTGCGCATAAACAATGGTGCAGAAATATCTACAGGGGGGTCAGGGAGTTGTTTCAGTGTTCTGATTAATGTTAGTTTCCTCAACGAACTCAATCAAAAATGTATTTACTGGCACTTTGTCTCATCTGCTGTTGCTGGTACCATTGTAACATGCTTCAGAATTTCCTTCAACTGTGACAAGTTCTTCTATTTTTCTTTCACACTGCTGCCCTCTAAAGACCCGCTGTTGAAATGCGGACAAGTCCTTGGGCAGCATGGGAATGTCACAAGTGTGACTGCACACAGGCAAACCTCGAGCACGGCAGTCTTTCTCCTGCTGACCAATTGTAAAGAGAGCACAATGGAAACTGACTCGTATGGAGTCAAATTGCTTCCATTTGAAACGGCTATGCAATTGTAGCTGGCGTTTTAACAAAAAAAACATTTGGGTGCTATTTATTTCTGCCAAGCTGTTTTAATTGAGGACTCTTCGCATGATATTCAGCTGCTGTTTTGCATAATTGAATCTGCAAATCTGTTTGTGCACTGCAGACGTTAATCTGTTTGTGTTTGTTTATGCATAGCACAATAAGCCTTCATTAAATCACAGACTGTCAACTCGTGAAAAAAAAACAGACTATCAAATGTCAACGCATGGCTCCAACTTGAATCTGGCGAATTTTGAATGGCGCTGAGAAGATGCTGTTCGCCATTTGACCTTTTTATTTTGCAAATGTAATCTTTGATCAACATTTAAATCTGCCATTCCGAACTGTCAAAACGAAACCCTCCCCGCTCTGGCTTAATCAGTTGTGAACATCGCCTGCTGGATGAACTCCCTTCAAACCTCCTCCTTCTACACTGCCTGCCGCCGCTATTCCCTCCAGCTCCCACTCCATCAGTCGGCTCTTCCCCATTTCACTGTCCACTGTCTCATTTTCCCTTCCTGGTAAAGTGCCCCATCTACTGGCTTTGGTGAGAACTGATAAACTGTGAACAAAAAGAACAGGCTTGTTCAAAAATCAAATGAGAATTCGCCCAAGAAGAGATTTAAGGCACTTGGGGGGTGGGAACGTAAAGTGTTTCCCGGCTGACAAACACTGTCAAATCCTCCATCCCCGAAGTCATTGATTATGCACTCAGGTATTCATTGATTATGCACACAGGGGCAGCACGGTAGCATTGTGGATAGCACAATCGCTTCACAGCTCCAGGGTCCCAGGTTCGATTCCGGCTTGGGTCACTATCTGTGCACATCCTCCCCGTGTGTACGTGGGTTTCCTCCGGGTGCTCCGGTTTCCTCCCACAGTCCAAAGATGTGCAGGTTAGGTGGATTGGCCATGGTAAATTGCCCTTAGTGTCCAAAATTGCCCTTAGTGTTGGGTGGGGTTACTGGGTTATGGGGATAGGGTGGAGGTGTTAACCTTGGGTGGTGTGCTCTTTCCAGGAGCCGGTGCAGACTCGATGGGCCGAATGGCCTCCTTCTGCACTGTACATTCTATGGTATTTTATTTTGTATTCAGTGGCGGGGCTGGCCTCGATGGTGCATAGTCCACCGCCGTGTGCGGGTGCCACATTGAAGACACCCAACATCACTGACCCACTGTTGAAGAAGGAAAGTGGACTATCTGAAAATGAAGGTGGAGCTTCAGGTGCATCCTGAGGTTGGAAGCTGGAACCCCTCCAGGACACCTAATCTGGAAGGTCCACCTGCTGATGCAACCCTGGCCCACAGCTGTGGTGTTCTAGGGTCCAGGGTTGCAGACAGCCTCTATCCTGAACTCTGGGGGCAGCCCCAGGCATTATTTAGGTGAGTTCCGACATCTGCACACCACACTGTTCTAAATGTGTTGCACTCTGGCATATTTTCCCACCGGCATCATAGGGATTCTGGAGTCGGGCCTTCACCAGCATCCCATTAATGGGATATAAATGAGGATCACGCTGGCGGGTTTTCCGACCTGGCATGGACGGCACCAGCGGAAGACCCCGCTGCAATTTCACGCGGGCTTGAAACCGATTTCTGGGCCTCCTTGCTCACAGCGCCCCCGCCCCCAACTCCTGCCGTGGGTAGGCTGCCACCTTGGCAATGGTGTCACCTGGACACCCTGGCCTTGGCATCCTGCAACTGCCACCCTGGCACTGCTACCTAGGTGTCAGCATGGTATTGCCAATGTGCCAGGTGACACTGGTAGGCGCACTCAGGCTGGCATTGCGCCCACGCCAGGTATCAGGTCTGGGGATGTCCGGGAGTGTTTTCTGATTCAGAACTAAAAGCCCTTCCATGGAGCTAAGCTTCGATGGGCTCAAAATCCAAATCAGATCTAAAGGTGGGCGACCTGCATTTAAAGTTGGGCCCAGTCTGGTGTAGTCAAATGATTAAGCCCACAGAGAGGTTTAACCTTTCAGAAGGAGACCAAGATCTGGAACTGATTTTCTACGATACAGATATATAAGTCTTTGAAATTGCTTCTCTGTTATTTCAACAGGGACGCTAGTTATTTTATTGTTAGTAGATTATCACCTCTTTCAGAATAGCGGAAAGAGGTGCTTCAATGAGAGGCTCAGTGGTATGAAAAAAGGTTAACAGCTGAAGGTTAATGTTGTGTCTGCAAGGCTGTTTCCAATGGGGTTTCAAAGCCTTCAGTAATGTTCGTTGTTCATGATACATATCAATGATTTAGACTTAAATGTAGGGGGGTATTAATAAGAGTTTTGCTGTTGATATGATAATCGCCTATGTGGTTGATATGAGGGAAGATTGCAGATTGCAGTAGATATTAGCGGGCTGGCCTGGTTGGGAGAGAAATGGCAAATGGAAATCAACTCCGAGAAGTATGAGGCAATACTTCGGGGTTGAGCAGACAAGGTAAGGAAATATAGTGTAAATACAAGGATTACGAGCAGTGCGGGGGGTTGAAAAGTCCTTGGACTCCTGAAACACAGAAAATAAGAGCAGCAGTAGGCCATTCGGCCCTTTGAGCATGCTCCATCATTCATTATGACTGTGGCTGATCATCCAACTCAATCACCTGTTTCTGCCTTCACCTCAAAAGGGGACAAAGTCCTGTAGTGAGCGTGTTTAGCCGGGTGTTTCCCAACGCTCGCAGTGCAAAGAAATACATGGCTATTCAACGCATCCACGTTCTATATGGGGTCTGAACTGCCAGGGTGAGCCGAGGTGTGTTGCACGTTTTACTTGAGTGTATCACGCGTTTATTGGAGTGTATTAACACGCCTCCGTTTAAAGGCCGTGTGCTTAACACTACTACAGCTCTGTGTATGTAATTTCTGCTCGGAGTCGCCAGGTGCCGTATTTAGACACCTCACAAGTATTTCAAGGTCAGGTTCAAAGTAATAAAACTATACACCGATTAGTAAGTTCAAACGATTGATATTTATTATACAAATATAATAAATACGCATGCATACGCTAAAGACTAATACTTATTTCTACTATTAAACGACTAAATACTTATCTAAGTAGGAACCAGCAAGGTCAGGGGACAAGGCCTTTGTTCCTTTCTGGACTGCACCTTCTGTTCTCTAATAGTCGGCTAGAGTATAGGTAATGCCGGGGTCACGTAGCGAGCGTCGTTTGGCACTTACTGAACGATGGCTGGTGCTCAACGGCCGGTGATGAAAGACAGGATCTGGAGGCTGGAGTCGGAGTCAGAAGCGGAGCCGGAGCCAAAACAGCAGTCCAAGCCGGAGCACAAAAACAGACAGAACCATGTGCGGGGTCTACCTTTATAGGTCCCCCAAAGTCCGTGCCTCTTCGGGGCGGGCCTTTACCTGTCATGTATTGATTGGGTCTTTTCCCAATCGATATTTTACAAATCCCCCAATCTGAGGGTTTCTTTTCGATGGGTGGGGCGGTCTCTAGGGTCTTTTGTGATGGATACTTCTGGTGCCGTTTCGTCTGGGCATCCACTCAAAGTATCCATTCAAACTCAAATGTTTCTATTGTGTGGGCCCAGATCTGGATTGCCTCATTACTATGCAAAGCGTTGTTGCCATTTACACCTTTGGTTGAGATCTTGCACCTGGCCATAAACTGGTTTTGTACGTGCAGAATGCTAATTAGCCTTCTGCAGACTGCTTGTCCTGCTAAGGCTGTTTTCTCCCTGCAGCCTTAGCAGTTCTCCATTTTGGTAGCCCAGTGTCCATCTTAGGTGGCTACAGGTGGCAACACCAGAGTACACAGGTGGCACCAGCAGTGCCAGGGCACCACCTGCCCAAAGGCCATGCAGCTGGGTGCCTCCGAGCCCCACGAATGCCCTTCTGTCTGGTCCCCACTCTCGTGGGGACCAGTGCAGAATGACGCACAGGTCTGAGGCAAAGGGGATGAACATTAGAGTGAGGCTAGCTGTCTTGCATTAATACGAAGATTTTCAAAAAGTGATCCCACCTACAATGGGTGAGATTTACTTTGCAAGTCTCGCGAGATCCAAAGCGATCCCGCGAGACTTGCAAAGTAAATCTCACCCATTGTAGGTGGGATCACTTTTTGAAAATCTTCGTATTAATGCAAGACAGCTTTGGATCTCGCGAGGAGTGTGAGCTGGGTAGAATCATAGAATCATAGAATTTACAGTGCAGATGGAGGCCATTCAGCCCATAGAGTCTGCACAGGCTCTTTGAAAAAGCACCGACCTATGGCCCACACCTCCACCTTATCCCCATAACTCAGTAACCCCATCCAACATGAAGGGCAATTTTGGACACTAAGTGCAATGTAGCAGGGCCAATCCACCTAACCTGCACATCTTTGGACTGTGGGAAGAAACCATAATGCTTTAGGGCTGGTGGGAGAGCAGGGATCGTTTGCGGGCCTCGGAGGTCAGGATGTCATTTAAAAATGGCGTCCCGATCTCTCACTACGCGAGGGAGTCCCGGTGAGCAGAGCTCCCCATTGTACAAATCGGGGCAATGTGTAGCCCAGGCTGCGCGTTCCCCATTCAGGCCTCTTATACAACGCCAGTTGTGTTGAATAGCCATATGGGTATTCTCGGCACTGCGAGCGCGGGGAAACACGCGGATAAATGAGCTCGCTATGGGACTTTGTTCCCATTTGGGTCAATGTGCCATTGATGCGATGAGTGGGTTCATACACCCAGATCCCACACTGGACTTCCAGAACCAAAGGGACATCAACACAAACAATATGTCTTTTATTTCTTGCTATCATCTTGTGGCCTGTTATAATCCTGTCACGTATAGTTGGAAAATATTCTTCGTATCTTTTTCTGAGTATCCATTCAGTGACACAGTGTACTGCAGTTAGCTGACTGCACACCAATGTCAGTGCTGCTTATCAAGTACGCATCCGATTTCTCCGATGGGCAAGTGTGTTGCTTTTCCAGGATTGGTCCACTTAACTCATGTGTACACCAACCACAATAATTGATCTTAGCATGTGAACATCCAGATGTCTCATGCTGGATACACTCATTCTCACTCATCCTGTGGCTAACAATCCGTTTCTTTAGATAACAGGCCATCAACTAAGGCAATTTAAAAATATTAATTAGGCCTGTGTGTACCATTACTCTGAATGTGCCAACAGTGAATACTTTAATGGATACCTTAAAAGCAGCATGTCTGCTTCATCCTCTGCAATATCATCCTGCAGTTTAATTTATTCATTTAATGAAGAATTGCCTCAAAACTTTTGTCTTGGTTCATTTGGTGCGGGTTTTAGTGAACCTCAATGATATTTAACTTGATTAAAGGTAAATAGCAGAACTTTTTTACATCTTCAATCTCAAAGGAGTGCCAGAAACAAAAGCAGATGAAAGCAGGAGTTTGCAATGGCAGCAATTGACCTAAACAGACTTGAGCAGATGAGGTGACCTGAGATTTATTATTTTCAGGCACAGTAGCAGGAAATCAAAGGAGGACATGCACAATAAAATTAATGGTTGGACGGTAATTGGAGTGAAACAGAATCAAGGGAACAAAGAAAAAAGTACAATGAACACAAATGAGCTGGTTAAAATAACAATGGCAGAACAAAAGAAGCAGTATCAATTGACTGAAGTGAATATTGGAAATGTGATTACTGCAAGAACCTTGAGGCATGTGGAGATAAACAATATGCATTGCCAGAGAAGGACATTGACTCCATCAAGTGTCCACTTTTAATGTGAGTGACTCCAATTTTCCCCCTACTCATTGGGCGGCCAGTTCACCAGTTTCATGTTCTGAGTGGTGAGCCATGCTCAAAAGATTGGAGATAAAGATACAGCAAGGTGACCATTTTTCAATCGCTACTCCCTTTGAGTGTGACTTTCTGCTGGGTTGTGTAGGACTGGTTAACATGTTCCTCCTCGTAAAAGAGATATTTTTTTGTCTCTGTTCAAGTCTGAATGGGGGAGAGAAACTGGGAGGTATTGGCATTCCCAAGTTGTCCTTACACTTCCAGGGAATAGAGGTGTTGGGGTTGGGAGGTGCTGCTGAAGAAAACTTGACGACCTGCTGCAGTGGATCCTGCAGACAGTCCCTCTGCAATCATGGTGGCAGAAGGCATTTGGACACTTAAGCTCATGACGGAGAGATCAGTCAAGCAGAACTTTGCTTGATGGTGCTGAGCTTCTTGGACAGTGTTACAGCTGCACCCATTTAGGATAGTGGAGAAGGTTTTATCATAGCTCTGACTTTTTCCTGGTAAATGGTGGAGAGGCTTTGAAGAGTCAGGAATTGAGGTAATCAACTCAGAATACCCACCGTGCACTGATAATCACAGCAGCTTTTACGCGTTATGTTTCTGATCAATTGCAGATGTCACATTGTGTTGGTTCTAATCGTTGTGCAATTTAACAATTCCTCGGACAGGTAGCACGG
Source organism: Scyliorhinus canicula (assembly GCF_902713615.1). Classification (NCBI taxonomy): domain Eukaryota; kingdom Metazoa; phylum Chordata; class Chondrichthyes; order Carcharhiniformes; family Scyliorhinidae; genus Scyliorhinus; species Scyliorhinus canicula. The sequence continues at coordinate 30,311,054 of NC_052166.1, read as the reverse complement.
TCCAATGAGTCTTTTCTGGTGCATCATTTTCAAATGTTCCTCTGTGGCTGATTGGAACTAGGCGATGAGCAGAATCAAGGGCAGGTGATCACACTCTCTCTTGTTGGAAATGGTCATTGCCCAGCAATTAATGTGACACAAATATTGCTGCCCACTTAGCAGCGCATTTTGTTTCATATGGTATTGGGCAGCTGGAGAAAAACGTGAATATGGTTAAAACATTAGTGAACAGCACATTTCTGACCTTGTGATGGAGGGAAATTCATAAGATGACACCCTGAGAAACTCCTGCAGCAATGTCCTGGAGCTGAGATGACTGGCCTTCAACAAACAGAACTATTTTGCTTTGTGCCAAGTATGATTCCGTTTCCCATTGACTTTAATTTTACTCGGTCTCCATGGTGCCACAGTGGTTCAAATGTTGCTGTAATGTCTCGAGCAGTTCACTCTTAACTGCAAAATTCAGTTCATTCCCTTGTTTAGATTGAGTTTGCAATAAGATTTTGACCCAAGTGATCCAGGCAGAACCTAAACGCAATATGCATGAGTATGTTATTGGTGATTATGTCCTGTATATAATAGCCCTGTTAACAACTCCTTCATTTTATCAATGATTGGAATAGGCTAATGGTGGTGGTGGGCAGCATAATTGGCTGGACTGAACTTGTACTGTTTTTTGGGGATAGGATGTGCTTTGACAATTTATATGTTGTCAAAAATGGTAGATTGTAGCTGTACTGACATTGCTTAACTCGGGCTTAGGCTCAGTCTGTGGAACCAATATTGAGAGCAGGCCATAGAACCGATAGCCATAGCAATTGTTGCATCCAACAAGCTGAGATATTTCTTGGTGTCATGTGCAGTGAATGGAAATTGGCTGAAAACTGGTCCTTCTGAAGTTGGGGACCTTTGGAGGACACCGAGGATGATCAGAGGACTTCTGGCAGGAGAAAATTAAAAATGCCTTGGCTTTTGGATGCTGAAATTATTGAGGATGGAGTTTTACATGGAACCTCCTCCTCTATTAGTGTCTTAATTGCCCACCAATTGCCCATTCATGACTGGACATGACAGGACTGCAGATTATTGATCTGATCCATCATGATATGCATTTGCTCTGTTCTAACATGATTCTTTGCTCTCTTCAGCCCAGATGTAGTCCGGTGTACTACCTAATTGTTATTTATGAATTATGTTGAATAAGGACAGATGAATTTGAGAGGGAACTCAGAATGTTTGTGTGTTCAATGCTCCACATATTTAAACAATGCAGAGAAACAATTAACAAAGTCAGTAGAATTTGAATTATGTAGCCAATACTGGTAGAGGACGAGTTAGTGAAAGTCACGATCAAACTGCACTTTTCTCAGATCATGCCTCGAATACTGTGGGCCACGTTCTGGGCGCCAATATACATTGAATGCATTGCAGAACTGGGCCCTAGGATCAGCTCTCAGTGGTCTGTTATGAGGAGAAAATTTGGTTTCGCAACATTAGAAGGAGGCTTCTGATACAAGGGAGTACATGGCAAAGCAAAGTCAGCACAGTCCCAGATAGCACTTTCCCTTTGAAGGGGGAAAGTTGACTGGGGATGATTTAACCTAAGGATCACCACACGTCAGGTGAGGGGAAAGGTTGAGACGGTCATAAATAACATCAGCCAGTATGAGGTTTGAAGCTATGCTATTGGCCTCATTCTGCATCACGAACCAGCTGTCTAGCCAACTGAGCTAAACCGCACCCCTCCCCCCCCAGAGTAAATGGTGTAAGTAAGTGAAACAGACTCTAACTGGCAAAGCTAAACATGGTTTTCTTCACACATGGTGGAATAAACCCTTGATTAGAGTGGCAGAGGCAAAACCCCTGGAGTCACCTGAAAGCCAATTGGACACTGCAATGGGGATATTTCAAGAGGTTCAGCTGGGTAACACTAAGACAGGAAAAACAGTCTCTCTCATCAGTAATTCTCTTGTCATCTTGTGCCATACAGCATATAACTATGATGTAAAGTCAGGTTGAAAAATTGGTTCAGGCATTAATTGGATCCTGGAGATAGTTTGTAAACGGAGGCAGAAGTGGCCTTCATGCTTTGAGAACGCAGATGCTCCCACTTCTACATTAAAAATATTAAAGCTTGCTGGCATGGATTGAGGTTCTCAGCAAGATTAGAAATTTGTTTCCTCCTGAAACCAGACACCTCTCCTGAGCATGTGTGGATGTAAACTTAGCTCTCCCGGCAGCTGAGTGCGACTGGCAGCCAGGCAATACATTGCCAGCTATGAATCGCACTTTGCAGTGACTGGTCCCGTGGCAAGTACAGCTGTAACCAAAGAATAAATGAGTCCCAAGGTAAGAAGCCTTTCACGAGCTGGGGTTGGAGCATTGTAGCTCTGATCAAATGGAAGCAGGACGGGTGTGCATCATTTTTATTCACTGAAGTCTGTGCAACCAGCAGTGCATTTTCTAAGTCAATGAGATGGAGGCAGGGTAGGAGTTTTACCTGCGTACTGTGAAGTTTACACAATGGATTTTTTTTGACAAATTTCACATCCATGAATCAGCCTTATGACAGACCTGACTCCCTTTTGAGCATGGAGTGCTCTGAAGCAGGCTGCAGACACAGGTAATATTGGGTGGAATGTTGCGTTATACAGTGTAAGTTCGGTGGTAGGATGAAGAAAGTGCATTTTTCTTCCCAGGCGTTGGGTCAAGTTTTGTCTAGCGAGTACTCACAGATCAGCTCTTTAGCTATGCAGGTGCAAGGAAAATTAGGATTCTTGCAGTGGGGCAGGTAGAAAGTCGTCAGCTCTGCTATTTCGTCCCCCCAGGTGTCGCTTCTCTTCAAGGGGTCAGGCAGGTGCCATTATGCACTGACGAGAATGAGGAGTGACAATAAGGGATCTCGAGGTCTTCATGCCGCGCACTCCAAGGGTGCCCTGCCACTCCATATTCCCTACTGTCAGTGACCCCATCACCTCCAGTTAGCCAGGCTGAGGAGGGTGTCACTCCAGCTGTGCAGGAGACCCATAGATGTCTAGGGCCCTCGAAGCCCCAGAACACCAAAGGATGCCAGCCAAGATTAACTCGGCATATCAGCCAGAAGACTGCCTCCACCTCAACTGCGGCTGTTGGTACTGCGCCTAAACTTGATGGTAGGAAAAGAAAGATTAAAATGTTTTGATAACATGTTTATCAATCAGGGAGCAAGAGGTGTTCATGCATACAAATATGTAAAGCACTTAATCGATTAATGTTCACACCTGAATGTTGTGTCTCAGTGTTTGAGTGGGCTGTTATGTGGTGCTATGATTACGTTGATTGAAGAGCACTGGCTTCAATGTCCGCAGCGGCTTGAAGTGGACCTGGGTTCACTGCACAAATTATGTGGCCTGATTCCCTCTCAGAGGAATTTCACCTGGAGAAAGTTCAACTTTGGGAATCAATTTTGGAAGGAGCTGATGAAGAATCTGGTAGATACATTAAGACCATAAGACATAGGAGTGGAAGTAAGGCCATTCGGCCCATCGAGTCCACTCCACCATTCAATCATGGTTGATTTCAACTCCATTTACCCGCTCTCTCCCCATAGCCCTTAATTCCTCGAGAAATCAAGAATTTATCAATTTCTGTCTTAAAGACACTCAATGTCCCGGCCTCCACCGCCCTCTGTGGCAATGAATTCCACAGACCTACCACTCTCTGGCTGAAGAAATTTCTCCTCATCTCTGTTCTAAAGTGACTCCCTTTTATTCTAAGGCTGTGTCCCCGCGTCCTAGTCTCCCCTGCTAATGGAAACAACTTCCCTACGTCCATCCTATCCAAGCCATTCATTATCTTGTACGTTTCTATTAGATCTCCCCTCAACCTCCTAAACTCCAATGAATATAATCCCACGATCCTCAGACATTCATCGTATGTTAGGCCTACCATTCCTGGGATCATCCGTGTGAATCTCCGCTGGACCCGCTCCAGTGCCAGTATGTCCTTCCTGAGGTATGGGGCCCAAAATTGCTCACAGTATTCTAAATGGGGCCTAACTAGTGCTTTATAAAGCTTCAGAAGTACATCCCTGCTTTTATATTCCAAGCCTCTTGAGATAAATGACAACATTACATTTGCTTTCTTAATTACGGACTCAACCTGCAAGTTTACCTTTAGAGAATCCTGGACTAGGACTCGCAAGTCCCTTTGCACTTTAGCATTATGAATTTTGTCACCGTTTAGAAAATAGTCCATGCCTCTATTCTTTTTTCCAAAGTGCAAGACCTCGCACTTGCCCACGTTGAATTTCATCAGCCACTTCTTGGACCATTCTCCTAAACTGTCTAAATCTTTCTGCAGCCTCCCCACCTCCTCAATACTACCTGCCCCTCCACCTATCTTTGTATCATCGGCAAACTTGGCCAGAATGCCCCCAGTACTGCTGTGCAAATAATAAACGAACCTCAGGCACTGACAACCGAGAGCAGTCTGTAGCCGAGGTATTGCACATGTCGGTACCCCTCTGACTTTTATTTAGGTAACTAATAAGCTAACTTGTGAAAGTCTAACGGAGACAGGAATATATTGCTTCTCCATTGCAATAGGCTGAGGCATCCAATGCAGCACGTATATGTGCTTGTTGATGGGAAGGGGGAGGAGGAATTTCTCCCTGAAGGTACGCACTGTCGAGGGGGTATGTATTTTTGTCTTTAAATTTAAAGTACCCAATTCTTTTCTTCCAAATAAGGGGCAATTTAGCGTGGCCAATCCACCTACCCTGCACATCTTTTTGGGTTGTGGGGGTTGTAATGATGCATATAGTGCCAGTGTAGGAAAAGGTTAACATCTGAAAATATGTGTAAATCAAACACTAGATGGCGTTACTAATTCATTGTATATAAGGCAGCATCTCGAGGAATTCTGGGTAAACTGAAGAGAACATGATGAGAACAGAGTGAGAATTGATTGTAGAGACATAGCACAAGGTCAAGTCGTGGTGTAGTTTATTAGTTAGATAGAATATTGATGAATGTACTACAGATTCAGTATTACTAGTTTAGTATCTGTTACTCAGTAAAATGTGCAAACCTAATCAAAGTTAGTAGTGTAAAATAAATTTGTTTTGATTTAAATTTATTTTTATATTCTTTGTCAACACTACATATCTGGCTATCTTGGAGGAAAAGGCAAGGAATATAACAGGGGTGAGACCTACGCAGACACGGTGAGAATGTAGAAACTCCACATGGACAATGACCTGGGAAGAGGGTTTAACTCAGGCACTCGGCGCCTTAGATTCCGTTTTATACCTTGCCTTTTCCTCCAAGACAGCCAGATATGTAGTGTTGACAAAGAATATAAAAATAAGAAGTTTGAATCAAAACAAATGTATTTTACACTATTAACTTTGATTAGATTTGCACACTCTAACTCAGGTCCTCGGCGCCTTGAGGCAGAGGTGCTAACCACTGTGTCACCATGCCAGCCCATGGGGGAATGAATTTTTATTCAGTTTGATAACCTGGACATGCTGCCACTGACAATGCAGTGCTGTCTGTGCAGACCTTACAGTGTACATACTGCTGATGGCTGAAATATCCCTGCAGCCTGATCATGGAAGCACTAAACTAGCTGCTTAAGGATCACAAAGTAACATTTATTGTACAAACTACAGCAAAAGACAAATGAAACAAAATATATGTTATGTTACTCTGTGAAACAGGCCTGTGTGTGTTCATGTGTGTGTGCATGTGCATGTGTGTGTGTGTGTGTGCGTGAACATCATTTAATTAAGCTGGGACTTGTTGTCGACAAGGTTCAGGGCATCAAAGAAGTATAGTTATGAAAGACATGTACTGAAAGTAAATACGGCTAAGTTGAATTTTCTATAAGTAAATAGACAGTAGGTAGAAATTTGCATTAGGAGATAAAAAGGTTGTTTTCAGTTATTACATTTGAAAGAGAAGAGTCAAGATTTTACAATTTGGAAAAGATCATAAGTAAATAAGATAAGGTTATTACATTTTATTTGACTCAAAAGTGAGGGCAATAGGGAGAACATGAAAGATTTTTTATTCTGGGTAAGTTTTAAAGAAGGGCTGAAGACAATGGAATCAAAAGATGAAAGAGAAAAATGGTACTTAAAGCAGAGGTGTTGAGGGCTGTACTTGGGAGTGGACATGTGAGACCTCTTAGGGTGTTCCTCTGTGCTGAAAAAGAACTGTGAAGAGGTTATTCAGAAAGTGGAGTTTTGTTTTAAAATTTCTCAAAATTCCACAGCAGACTGGGCGTGATTGAGAAGCACCATTATATACCTTCCCTACAGTAACAGCGGGTTTGCCTCGTGGTAATATTACTGAATGTTACATAATTAATCATCTATGTGGGATGGTTGCCTAAAAGGGTGTTTTTTTGTGAGTCAAACCAAGTACAAAGTATTTTGAGTGAATCTTTTGCAAGACAAGTTTTCATGTGTAAATGTAATCTTGTATGTTTAAGTTTTCCTTTATTTTGTTAATAAAAATTTAGTTTAATATTTAAAATCTCCAAAAGTGTTACTGCAATTTTTGTCTTCTGAATTCAGTAAATGTATCTTGTCACAGTTAAAATACTGAACATAAAGAGTTGTGATACATTTGCTAATGTTCCTTTTGAGATTTGGTTTGCATGGCAGCTCCCATCTGACGGATCATGACACCAGTGGCTGATATGTTTCCTCGTTTGGCCTCCAATTTTCTTTCTCCTTTCCCTTATTCTACACTTGCTTCGTGTGTTCCCAGTCTCATAGCCTTGACAAATGCTTGCTTTTTCTTTTTTGACTTTGCTCACAATATCTCTCATTATCCAAGGTTCCCGAAACATGCCATATTACCCTTCATCCTTACAGGAACCTGCCAGTCCTAAACTCCTATCAACTTACACTTGAAAGCCTCCCACATGCCAGATGTTGATTTACCCTCAATTAATTTACCCCCAATCGACATTCTGCAATTCCTGCTGAATATTGTAATGGGCGGCACGGTGGCACAGTGGTTAGCACTGCCTCACAACTCCAGGGTCCTGAGTTCAATTCCGGCCTCGGCTGACTGTCCATGTGGAGTTTGCACTTTCTCCCCGTGTCTGCATGGGTTTCCTCCGGGTGCTCCAGTTTCCTCCTCACAGTCCAAAGATGTGCAGGTTAGGTGGATCGGCCATGCTTAATTGCCCCTTAGTGTGTGTCCAAAACGTTAGGTGGGGTTATTGGGTTATGAGGATAGGGTGGAGGTGTGGGCTTAAATGGGGTGCTCTTTCTAAAGGCCGGTGTAGGCTTGATGGGCTGAATGGTCTCCATCCTCACTGTAAATTCTATCATTTTATGAATTAGCCTTCCTCCAATTTAGCACCTTCAGCTGAGGACTACGTTTACCATTATCCATCAGCACCTTAAAGCTTACTGAATTGTGTTCACTGTTCCCGAACTGCTGCCCTACTGAAATGTGACTACCTGGCCAGACTTATTCCCAAATAGCAGATCTAGTATGTCTCCTTCCCTATTTGGATTATCTACATATTGTTTAAAGGAGCGCTCCTGGATGCTCATTACAAACTCTGCCCCATCGACGGCAGTAACACTAAATGAGTCCCAGTCAATATAGGGGGAGTTAAAATCACCCACCCCAGCTACACTGTTACTTTTACACCTTGCTAAAATCTGCCTACATATCTGCTCATCTATCTCCCGCTGGCTGATTGGAGGCATATAGTAAACCCCCAAAATTGTGACTACACCCTTCCTCTTCTTGAGATCTACCCAAATTGCCTGGCTGTATGAGCCCGCCAAGGAGTCCTCTCACAGTACCCTAGCTTTCCTTTCTGAGATGTCGAACTAACCATTGCCCACATAACTTATTCTCATCTGGGCATTATCAAATTGTATTTTCTAAATTCCCTTTTATAGAGCTCACTTTCTCTGCAATATAAATCATCTTTGGAACCAGTGAACAAAACAAAACAGCATGATTTATCTAATCTCTGTGCACCTTTCATACCGAAGCCTAATTATGGAATCCTGCAGCATAATCACTTATTTTATATTAACCACCAGTGACACATTTTCCTCCAGGAGCACTTGGCTGTGTCCTTTTTATCATCATCTTTCATCGAGATATGAACTCCAGTACATTTATGTCTCATGATACATCTACCGTGCACTTCCTGTCCATCATACTTAGAAAAATTTATTTCTGCAAATTTTTCTCTCTTTGAAGAAAGGTGTAAGGAAACAAAGACAGCTTTTTGGATGGTACAAAAAATTATCTCAAAGCAGAAAGTACTGGAGCCATAAATTCAGCAATCTTTTAATTAAGCTTGCGGCAGATTCGACTTAATCTTTACCCTGAATGGCAATTAACCTTCAAATGAACTCACCCAGTGTTTACCTGGCAACAAACAAAGTTTTGACTTTTAAGCGGACTTAGCTTCTCCAAAGCAGAAGAATAGTAGAGTTTCTGAAAGTCTGGAATAGGGAGAGGAATACATAGAAGGTTTGACTCAGACCAGACTAATCCACACAAAGATGAACCATTCAAAATGGGCAGTCATCTGTCGAGGTGGGTATAAGAAGTGAAAATTGACAGTGTCGCTTTTTGTGCTCTTAACATTTTTGTTCTTGATGACCCGCGGAATAAGAAAACAGGCATATATATCTATTATGAAGCATTTTACAGGAGGTCATTTCGTGAAGAAGAGTTCATGGATGCCATTTGCTTGATTAGGCTGGAACTTCTAGTGTATTTGTACTCAGAGACACATGTAATCGGGGTTGTGGACAAAATACCAGGCACAAAAGATTGAACATAAATGCTTTACGTGGTACTGTTAAATGTATGAATTTCCTCAATCTGTTGTGCCTGTCATTTGATCATCATGTTCAAGCGCATCTGGACCAATCAACATAGCTCCAGGCTAAAATGGCCATGCATGCGAATGGCCTGCAACTATGTTGGCTCAAAATGGGGGTGAATTAAGCCCAGAATTTTAGGCTCAGCAGGAGACCCAGGACATTTTTAGTGTTGTTATAATATGTTTTTTTAATTAGTTTCTCCACACTGAACTTTTCTGTTTCTTTGAATTATAAAAACAATTTTTTTGTTCTTACTGTGCATGAATGATCGTTAAGTGGCTTGAAGCTAACATTTACATGCTTAAAGAAGGAATGTAAGATTTGAGTTCCACATTTTACTTCGGTCCTGACGCCATATGCCTATGTAGCGTCAATTTTTACATTCTATTCAATAAGAATGGCAGGAAATGTAAGTGTTGTCAGCAAAATAAGTGGACAAATGAACATTAGTTCAAATGTAACTTCCCACATCACCCCCATAGGAAATTCTACCCTGGCAACGTATTTTTACATCTTTTCTTCAGCCTTTAGGTTTTAGTAAGTGGAGAGATAGTGGTACGACTCCATCACTATAAACCCGGAGGCTCATGCTGTTCTCCTTATCCCCTTTCCAAAGTTACTGTCTGATGCATTTCTCTTCAAAGAACCACCAAAATTTAATTTTGGAATAATCTGCAAAGGAAAATCTTTGCAATCTTGAGGGGTGTTGTTGGAGTCGATGGGGAGGAAGTGCTTCCTTTGGTTGGAGCATCATTAACTAAGGAAAACAAACATCAGATAAATGACAAAAAAAAACAGGGTGTAATGAAGAGAATTCATTTTGAAGCAGTGCGCTATGATGATATGAAAGAATTGCTTTCATAGGCGGTGGAAGTCCCGAAAGACGTGCTTGTTAGGTGAATTTGACATTCTGAATTCTTCCTTAAGTGTACCCAAACAGGCGCCGTAATATGGCAACTAGGGGATTTTCATAGTAACTTTGTTGCAGTGTTAATGTAAGCCAACCGGCGACACTAATAAAGATTATTTTTATTATTATTGGAAGCCGATTGTTGATAACGTTCTGTAATAACCCCCACGGGAATGCCACAATTGATCTCACCGTAGCTTCCCATGTATAAAACAACATAGAACGTACAGTGCAGAAGGAGGCCATTCGGCCCATCGAGCCTGCACCGACCCACTTAAGCCCTCCCCGTAACCCAATAATCCCTCCTAACCTTTTTGGTCACTAAGGGCAATTTATCATGGCCAATCCACCTAACCTGCACGTCTTTGGACTGTGGGAGGAAACCGGACCATCTAGAGGAAACCCACGCAGCCACAGGGAGAACTCAGCAGACAGTGACCCAGCGGGGAATCGAACCTGGGACCCTGGCGCTGTGAAGCCACAGTGCTATCCACTTGTGCTACCATGCTGCCCATATGTAGGCCAACCACCTGGGTTATGAGCTAACATAAGAGCAGGCCTAAAACAGGGCCCGGCGTGGTTCATCCTCCCAGCTAGGGTTGTAGTGGGAGCGATATATTGCATTCTGCAGACCTATGTAAATAGTGTAAATAAATCTATTTTCATTTACCGCCAACCTCTTCTGAGTCATTTCAAAAGGGATGTTGGAGGTGGAGGCAAAGACTCAACGAGAGGCAAGGCTGACAGAATACAACTCATTTTAATCAACACTGGTCACAATAATCACTCAACTCCCCACAGGCTCTCCTTACCCGAACTGCTTCCAGGTTGGGGTTTATATTCTGGGGGGAGCTCCTCCAATTAGGAGGGGGCTCCGCCCCCTCATCACCTCAGTAGCTCATTCTCAGGTGTGCAGGAGAGGAAGCAGATGTTATCCAGCTCTGTCCCTGTAGGGGTGTCGTAACAAGTGAATTGAAGGGTTCTGGGGAAACAGCAAGGGAGTCAGACAAATTGGGTAGCTCATTCAATGAGCTGGTAGAGACATGAGGGACCTTCTTCTATGCTGTCAGAGTGTCTTAATTCTTTTTGTGAGGGCCACTAAGAATCCAGCATGAGTTTTAGAATCGAAAATAAATAAAGAATTTATTTATAAATAAATTTATAAATAATTTATAAATAAAGTTTGAGGATATCGAAAATAAATAAAGAATTCATTTGAAGCAGTGCGCTATGATGATATGAAGGAATTACTTTCATAGGCAGTGGCAGTCCCGAAAGACATGCTTGTTAGGTGAAATTGACATTCTGAATTCTCCCTCAAGTGAACCCAAACTATTTACAATTACATATATACAGCAGCAGTACTCCACTCTTGCTCTCTCCTCTAGTTGGTTCCACATTGGCCAGCTCTATTTATGCATGTGACTCTGCTAATGATTTATCCGCCTTCCTCATTGGGGAAGCTCATTCACTCAGGATTGTGGGATTGCAAATATTCCCCAGCCAATAAAAACAGGCATGTTATAACAATTCTGAAAAGCTGTGGATGGTGGGAAAATTGAAGTGTTGAATACTGAGATCAGTATTCGATACTGATATCAAAGGATGTGGAACTCAAGATTAAATAGAGTCGAGATGCAGGATCACTATATTTTAGGGGTTAGATGGCCTACTTCTGTTCATGTGCTTACTTACTCAGCCATGATTCTTCTGCAATGCAATTAGATTATAATCCAATGGATATATGTGTGGTAGTAACCACTGCTGTATATATTAGGGTATGTATGGTAAGGCAGGTATGGGGGTAGTTCCTGCCTGCTGGCTCCATCCAGGAGGCAGAGTATAAATATGTGTGCTCCTCGTACAGCAGCCATTTCGCCAGCTGCTGTAGGAGGCCACACATCTTAGTGTAATAAAGCCTCAGTTGTATTCAACTCTCGTCTTTGAGCAATTGATCATACATCAATTTATTACACTAAAGTTTTCAGAAGATGGACCTCCGCATCAAGCCTGATCACCTGCAGCTGGATCCGCAATCAAGCAATGCCAAAAAGGACTTTGAACACTGGCTAGCTTGTTTCGAAGCTTACATCAGGTCTGCACCAGACCCAATTCCGGAAGCTCAGAAGATCCAGATCCTCTACACGCGGCTGAGCTCCACCGTTTTCCACTTATCCAGGACGCGCCGACCTACGATGAAGCCATGGTGCTACTGAAAGAGAATTACGTTCAGCGGACTAACAGGCTTTATGCCAGGCACATCCTCTCAACTTGTAGTCAACTCCCTGGTGAGTCAATAGAAGATTTCTAGCGTGCTCTAATTCCCCTGGTCAGAGACTGTGACTGTCAGGCCGTTACGGCCACGGAACACTCGAATTTACTCATGCGGGGTGCTTTCGTTACAGAGATTGCGTCAGATCACATCTGCCAGCGACTTTTAAAGGGGGCCACACTCAATCTCGCGGCAACCAAAAAGCTGGCGCTATCAATGACGGTCGCCTCGTGCAATATCCAGGCCTACACCCCCGGGCGCTCAGCCCACCCCTCCTACGCATCGTGGACCCTGCAGACGGCTGCCCCATCGGGGCCCCCACTCAGCCAACCCTACGCCTGTACCACGTGCCAACCAGCCAATCCCGGGGGCCCCAGATGTTACTTCTGTGGGCAGCCAAAACACCCCCGCCAACGCTACCCGGAGCGCCCTTTGCTATGCCTGCGCCATTTTGCCAGCTGCTGTAGAAGGCCACACATCTTAGTGTAATAAAGCCTTAGTTGTATTCAAAACTCGTCTTTGTGCAATTGATCGTGCATCAATATGAGCAGGGAACATTGATCTTAAATTGAAGTGAAATGTCTTCTGACAGTGTAATCTGAGTTTTAATTACATCAGCTCCAGCAATCAAGCTATATAATTCTGCAAACAATCTTTCAGAATTAGTTGACAAAACTCCGAAATATCCGATTGTTAAACGCCTCGTGGTGCGCATGATTCCAAATGAGAATGTTTTTATCTCCGATATAAATGCACATCAAAGGATGTTCTATCTTGTGTTCACTTTAATATAATTTACAGACATATAATCCAGGAGCTGTGACTGTACGTCTGTTCAACGAAGGACAAAGAGAATGATAAAGATTCAGAGATTTGTTTTAATATAATTTTGTGAACAGAGCATGTGTGAAATTATTATCATTATAATTCATTCATTGAGCATCTTGACTCCATACTTAAGAGAGTCAGACACGTTCAAAAAAGCTACTGTATCTGATTGGTTCAAACATTATTCATGAAGCAATTAATCACAATTAGAAAACTTGGAATCCCATAAACAACAAATAGCAAGTGTACATGAAAAGAACCAATTAAGAATCAGCAATCAGTGACCATAATGTACAAAACAATGAACAAAACAATTCTGAAGAATTTTCTGAATATATGTGCAGTACCACTTTACTTTTGTTCGTAGTTCAAGACCATTATTATGATTCCAGTGACTTTACATCTGGATGGGAACATCCCAAAATGGAAACCTGGCTCAAAAGACTGTACTTTTTATTTATTTTTAAAACTGTGGAGTAACAAAGTTACAGGAATGCTGCTTAGTTTTTAGTGACAAAAAACATTTATTAAACATGAAAAGTTTAACTACACTACAAGACTCCTTCATTCCTACTTATTTTCACAAATATACGTAGATCATAAGGGTAAAACAAGTTACACAATATATCAATTTCTATAATGTTCTCAATAAACAAGCTGTCTCTGAAACCCAACAGGCTGACTGTGGTCAGACAAAACCCCACTCTGACACCAAATGGCAATCAAGCTTCCGTGGATTTCTCCTCAAATTTTCCCCCGTTGATTTTAACACACATTTTTCCAAAATTCCACTCTCAAAAGGTCACACTTTAAAATCTTCTTTCAAACAATGGGCGCGATTCTCCGCTGCCCAGGCCGGGTGGGAGAATCGTGGGAGGGCCGCTCTGTGCCCCCCCCCGCAATTCTCCCACCCCCCCCCAAAATGGCATGTCGCGTTTTGCGACACGCCGCTCGGACTATCGGCGACCCGCGATTCTCCGGCCCGAATGGGCCGAGCGGCCTAGGTGAGTTTGGAGGGCGGAGAGGGGATTGAGCACCACGACCGTGCTCGGGAGGGGACTGGCCCATGATCGGTGCCCACCGATCGTCGGGCCGGCGTCTCCAAGGGACGCACTCTTTCCCCTCACCCGCCCCGCAAGATCAAGCCACCACTTCTTGTGGGGCAGCGGAGGGGAAGATAGCAACCACGCATGCACGGGTTGGCGCCGGCCAGCATGCGCATGCGTTGCTGACGTCATTAGGCGCCGCTGGCAGCGTCATTCACGGCAGTCGAGATTTACGGAACGCCGCTCCTAGCCCCCTGGGGGGGGAGAATAGGGGGCGAGGAGTGGCTTCCGACGCCGTCGTGAAACACTCCGGGTGTCACAACGGTGTCGGGCGTTGAGGAGAATTCTGCCCAATGCTTTCACTCAGCTGCTTTCCTCATGGATCCACCTCCTGGTTTTCCAACTCGCCTTTCAAACACGGCTTCTTCTCCACTATTTTAGCAATGACCGTCCCCTGGTTTTCCAACTCTCGTTTCAGTATTTCCTTTGTCTTAAATTGCCACAGCATCCAAAATCCAACACAAAAGATCAGATATTCAGTACCCAAAAGGATACTATTGTTTCCAAAGGTTTCTGAGCAGCACGGCAGCACAGTGGTTAGCATAGTGGCTTCACATTGTCGGGGTTCCAGGTTCGATTTCCCGCTGGGTCACTGTCTGTTCGGAGTCAGCATGTTCTCTCCTTGTCTGCGTGGGTTTCCTCCAGGTGTTCCGGTTTCCTTCCACAGTTGAAAGATGTGCAGGTTAGGTGGATTGGCTATGCTAAATTGCCGTTAGTGTCCAAAAAGGTTAGTTGGGTTTACCAGGATGCGGGGTTAGGTTGGAAGTGTGGGGCTTAAGTGGGGTGCTCTTTCCAAGGGCCGGTGCAGACTCGATGGGCTGAATGGCCTCCTTCTGCACTGTAGATTCTATGATTCTATGACTTTAACCTGGTTGAGAGACTTCTTACTCTGCCCAGCCCAACAACTCTGGTGTTTCTCTAGCCAATTTAACCCAGTCCTCCCTTTCCAGGCTTTACCTTGTGGTGAATCACAGTCTGTGTAATTCACACTGTTATTATATATGATGTACTGTGTCTATGTAAGCTCGGTATACGAGCAGTTGTGCGGCTCTGCCCATTGGGGGAGATGAGGAGTTTATACTGGGCCCCACGCTTGGCTCCGCCCATGGCTCCGCCCATGGCTCCTTCCACTAACCGGAAGTATAAAGCTTGGCAGTCGTGAGCCTGCCTGCCAGTTCATCTCGTCGCAGGCAGGCTCTGTTGAAGGACTATTAAAACCACTGTTCACTTCCAACCACGTGTCGTGTGAATTGATGGTCACATCATACCTTAAACACCAGTGAACAGTACCCTTCTCAAATTCCCCTTCCTCTTTGTTTCTTTGACTTCAAACATCCTGGACCTTCTTTCGTTCATTCCCTGGTTTCTAGAACTAATGGTCTTTTAGCCTCTCTGCCGCTTCCTTTCGTGCAGATTACTCGATTGTGCGGCTTCCTACTTATAGCAGAGTTGAGTGCTGTCCACTTTCTGACTTCATAGCTTCTGCTGCCTGCATCCAGTTAAACACCAAAGCTCAAAAGGTCATCCCCCTAAAAGTTACCCATGGTTGCTCAGCAACGTCTCATTCTTTCCCCAATCTCTTATTTACTTTATTTGTCACAAATTCTCCAAGCACTGTAGAAACACTGTTTGAACTGAAATAAAAGCCCCCATGCATGCACCACCTTTGTGTCACCTGAATTTAATTGGAGTTGTACCCTTACTTACACAAAAAACACTAAATTAAACCCAATTAAATCTGAGCTTTATTTCTCACACTTAACAATACAAATAGATTATTAAACTTACCTCTGCTTCCTGATACTTGTATTAAAAATAAGGTTGTGCTGGGGTGCGGGAGGGGGTGAGGAGGGGGTGTGGGGTAATTATGTTATACCTTCGGAAAAATGACTTGGTGCTCCAGAGGGAGGCAGGTGGACAGCGGAATCACGTTTTTATTTTCCTTTCATTAAGATTCCTGCAGTTTCAAAATCTGTACCCCTTTTACCAGAAGAAAAGACCTTACAGTTTGTCCCTAGAATTAGCAGAATAAATTTTTACTTGCAATAAGATACACAATCCATTTGTACGCTGTGAGGAACTGTCCATGAGTGAATGAAGTGAAGGGAAAAGACTGAGGCCCCAAACGTTCTTTCCCAGTGAAAGAACGATTCACTTGCACTTCTTTCAGTTCATGCTCACAATCATGCAGTGAGGAGACCAAAGAAAGATTGGGTGATTGCTTTGCAGAACACCTTCTTCTGTTCCGACTGCAAGCAGATCTTGAGCTTCTGGTTACCCGCCATTTTAATTCTCGGCCTTACTGCCATTCAGGCTTTAGTCCCCTGCAGTGTTCCAATAAACCCAAGGAGGCTTGAGGAACAACACCTCATCTCCTGATCAGGCACTTTTCAGCCTTCAGGACACAATACTGAGTGCAACAATTTCATATCTCATCTACTGCTCTCAATTTTCGGACAACAGCTATTGGTAATAATTCAGCTGTTGCCATTCACTCCTCCTCGAGACTCACCTTTTGCTCCTTGTCTCGTTGCCACCCCCCTTTGCCTTGCAGCATCTTTCCCTTTGTCGTTTAATTGACACAGCTTTCTCTTTGGTTCTTTCCTCTCATCCCCGCCTTTCATGCCACTGTACTTCTTTAGAAATTGTTGAACCAGTTCTGGTGGAAAGCTATCAACCTGAAACACAGAGGAATTTTTTGATTTTTCTTCTGCGTATTGTCTCAAGTGAGAGAAGTGGAGGGTAGCCTTCCAGCTGCCTTGCTGGCTTTTCCCAATATATATTTGAGCACGTAAAGAAAAAACAGGGAGAAACAATCTCAACGTGAAATCCCGCCGGCGTAAAAACATTTTGGGACTTCCATTCAATTCTCCTCCCCCTCTGGCAATTCCTGCCCACCGGAAACGGGCGTGAAAAATCCCCCATTAACTTTGTTTATCTCCCAGAAGCTGCCTAACCTGCTGAAAATTGCCACCATTTGCTCTATTCATATTAGTGACGGTGAATTAGCTTTAGAGAGAGAAGCAGCGTAAATATAGCAGAATGATGCCTGGGAGCCAAAGGGTAAATTATAAGCAGGTACAAAACTAGAGCTATGTTCCTGAAATTTAGGTCATTAAAGGGTTTCAATTGATGTTTTCAAGATATTAAGGGGAGCAGATAGACTAGATAGAGGGAAACTATAGAAAGCGAGTCCAGGGTGAGGGAAAAAGCCTAAATATTGGAGCCAGAGCTTTCAGAAATAGAGTATGGAACGTTTTTTAATTTGATGCACTGGTTGTGCTGTCGTTCTTGTTTAATTTCTTGTACTCTCTTTTCAGTGACTGCTGAGTGTTTGGTAATGCATGAAATACAGGCTTTCACTTCCTTAATAAGATTTAAATCTTCCAGTTTAACCCCTTCCACTGGTATTATTCATAATGTTTCCCTTGAACATACTCAACAACAAAATCGTATTGATGATTCTCAATCTAATATTTTGAATTCTGGGGTGTTTTTGCAATTTCTTTTCGGTTGAGGAGAAAAGCCAAACATTTGTGGTCGACTTAAATTTTAAACCTTCATTCCATGACAATATCAGGGAACCTCTTGCTGGCCCATGTGACCACTTTCCCTGTGTCTATGAGAGATCTTGAAGCGTAATGCAATGGTGGTCTTCCTTCACCATTTGAACTTGAAACAGAACTGTGGCCAAAGCCAGTATAGAAGTGTACATGGTACATCGGCTGCAACAATTGTTGGCAACTCTGGATCATAGTGCAATAGAATTTCTTGCGATATTGAGCAATTTTTGAACTTCAAAAGCATTTTGCTGTTCCAGGTTCCAGCACCACTGTTAGCCTTATCTCAACAACTGTAACAATGGCTTGTTGATTTCTGCCAGGATTGATAGGAAATTGCCTACTTGATCAGCCATCTCAGGGAATCTAATCTAATAATCTCTAATAGTCTTTTTATTATTGTCACATATTGGCTTACATTAACACTGTAATGAAGTTACTGTGAAAATCTGCTAGTTGCCACATTCTGGCGCCTATTCAGGTTCACTGAGGGAGAATTCAGAATGTCCACTTCACTTCACAAGCACGTCTTTCCGGACTTGTGGGAGGAAACTGGAGCGCCCGGAGGAAACACATGCAGACAGGGGGAGAACATGCAGACTCCACACAGACAGTGACCCAAGGGAATCATTTAAAAAATTTTTTTTTATAAATTTAGATTACCCAATTATTTTTTCCAATTAAGGGGCAATTTAGCGTGGCCAATCCACCTACTCTGCACATCTTTGGGTTGTGGGGGCGAAACCCACGCAGACACGGGGAGAATGTGCAAACTTCACACGGACAGTGACCCAGAGCCGGGATCGAACCTGGGACCTCAGCGCCGTGAGGCAGCTGTGCTAACCACTAGGCCACCGTGCTGCCCTGACCCAAGGGAATCTAACCTGGAATCCTAGTGCTGAGAAGCAACAGTGCTAACCACTGTGCTACCGTGACGCCCGTCTTTGCAATTCTGGATGTTTCGAGGCTGGGGGAACTCTCGAATGACCTTGCTTTTCTGCAATTTGGCCCTAATTCCTGAAGCCTGCCCAATGTGCCTAAAGAATTTTATCATGGGTTTTGCAAATTCACATTTGTCATTTAATGTCAAACCTTCATCTTTTAGGCCTTTGAGGACTGTCCTTACATGATGGTCATGATCTTCCTTTGTTGAACTGTGTATGAAAATGCTGTGGGTAACAAATGGGTTGAAAGGTTATTGGGGATAGGCAGGAGTGTGGGGTTGAGGTTACAGTCAGATCAGCCATGATGTTACTGAATGGCGGCGAAGGCTCAAGGGACCTGTGCCTAATTCGTATGTTCGTATTTATGTTTGTATGTCCATACGGTATGTTACTTCACCAAGGCCATCAGGGTCTGGGATATCGTCCTTTGGAATACCACAGAGACAGAAGCAATTCCAAATGGCAACATGTTGAAACAGTAATGACCACATGGGGTGATGAAAGTCATGGAAGTGTTGACTCCATGCTTATCCTAAGCTGTGAATCTGCTTCTGCTTCAAAGGTTTGGCTGTTTGACTGTGATCTGTATGAACCATTGCTGGGACTCTGGGTCTGGTTGCCTTGGTAGCACCTGCAATGCCTCACTCTGTGTGCCTTCAATCTTTTTCCCTGTCCTTTTCTAAGGATTCACAGATCCCTCAGGTCCGCAGTCTTATTTTGGAGATTTTCTGCATTTTTACACTTTTCCCGCTACCACCATGTTTCAAATGCTGCACATAATCAG
Organism: Scyliorhinus canicula; assembly: GCF_902713615.1. Taxonomy (NCBI): domain Eukaryota; kingdom Metazoa; phylum Chordata; class Chondrichthyes; order Carcharhiniformes; family Scyliorhinidae; genus Scyliorhinus; species Scyliorhinus canicula. The sequence goes on along the minus strand of NC_052166.1, from coordinate 30,291,787 downwards.
TCGACAGAATCACCAGCTGCCACCATGTTTTGTTTTGGGTTCAGGGTCCAGGTGGGGTTACTTTAGGGCTTGCCTGATACCCACAGAGTGCTAACACAGACCATTTGAATAAACCAAACTTGTCTATTTACAGATCCATATATACATCTCGGTACTCTACATAATGTATTTCTGCTTCTCACCAAGTCTCAATCTCCTTGTCATGCGACATTGCATCTCAGTAACATCAATATCAGGTGCTCCTGATGTTTACCCATATACAGTATAAACTGACTCACCGCTGCTAAATTGTTCCCTCAACATTCAGACAGAATTTGATACAGAATAAGGCAATTATGACCATAAGACCTTGGAGCGGAAGTAGGCCACTCGGCCCATCGAGTCTGCTCCACCATCCAATGAGATCATGGCTAATCTGATATAATCCTCAACTCCACTTTCCCACCTTAATCCTATGATCCTTGATTCCCTTACTGATTAAGAACGTAAACATAAAAATTAGGAACAGGCAGAGGCAAATCAACCCCTCGCACCTGCTCTGCCATTCAATGCGATCATGGCTGATCTCATCTCAACCTCAAATCCACTTTCCTGCCCATTTTTCATAACCCTTCATCCCATTACTAATTAAAAGTCTGTCTACCTCCTCCTCAAATTGACTCAATGTTCTGGGATCCACTGCACTCTGGGGTAGTGAATTCCGCAGATTCATGACCCTTTGAGAGAAGTAATTTCTCCTCATCTTGGTTTTCAATTTGCTACCCTATCCCTGATCCTAAAATTATGACCCCCCCCCCCCCCCCCCCCCCCGTTCCAGCTTGCCCCAAGGGGAAACATTCGCTCGACGTCTACTTTGTCAATATCTTTTATCAGCTTATACACCTCCATTAGATCTCTTCTCATCCTTCTAAACGCAAGAGAGTATCGGCCTAAACTGCTCAATCGCACTTCGTAAGACAAGCCCCTCATCACTGGAATCAATCTCGTGAATTATGGATGAACAACAAATGCTAGCCTTGCCAGCAACACTCACAATCTATTAAATAATTAAAAATCATGTTGGTGGTTGGTTTGTCAATGACTCTGCAAAAGGGCCATTACTTATTATTTTCCTGACATCTTCATCGAGGGCCACTTAAATGATCTAATTTGAAATATCGTGTGGGGGAAGAAGATGAACAGAATGGCAGTAACTTCCACAGAATGGCATTCAGAGCCTGATTACCAATCCGTGCCCAGTGACTCACGGGGGAGGGGGTTGTCCAATTAGGTCAGGAGGAATGCCACGGCTAGTCGGGGGAGTGATGGTATTCCCAAGAAGAGGGAGGTTAGGAGGGAGCGGGCGTGTCCTCTAGGTGTTCAGGGATGTGGCAGAGCCGGTCTTGGTCTTTATAATAGATACCTAGAAATTAGAAGAGGTTATAATTCTTCCACATTTTTCTGGGTGACTATTTGCGCAATACAGCTGGAACCGTCTGAAGTTGGTGATTTAAATTTAATTTTCGGATGGTTCTTGTCATAATATACACATCAGTATATGATGGTGGAGAGACACACACTGACTGACACACTGCAAGACCAATCAACACACACAACACAGCAGCCAATCATCAGTTATGGCACGGTCAATATAAAACCAGAGGGCACTAGTTTTCCCACTCATTCGGGATGCAGCCTCTGAGACGGACAGAGCCCGCAGTCAGTAGCCCAATCATCCACCATGTGCTAGCAGTATAGGCTGGTCAGGTTAGGCATAGGTTTTCAGGCAATCTAATTTAGTGTCGACCCACAAGTGCAAGTATGTTTAACAGCTTAGTTAAATAAAATAGAGTTGTACTATTACATGTGTTGGTAGCCTGTCTATGTTACTGCTAAGGTAAACGCAGTGTCCACAGATCCAGAGTACCCAACACATCAGTTCTCAGCGCAGGGCAATTGCCAAGAGGTACATAATATTTCCGGGCAACATGGCGTGCAAACCCTTACCTTGGAGCTTCTGAGATGGATTCCCCACCCTACCTTTGGGGTACCCCCAAAAATCCATTGCCAGGGAGCTCGGATGTTACGACCCTGTGCAGCTTTTCATTTCTCAAAGCAAGCTAGGCTTAATGCACTGCCTTCTGATGGATCTTGACATTTTTGACAAGTCAAATCACCACGTGAGTCTACTATTGCCATTTGGTGATATGATTATCTTTCTATTCCTGTGTAAATATATTTTTTTTGTAATTTTTCTTGCTCGGCTGGCGATCGGCAACACCAGCCAAAGCTGCAGACTGTCTCGCTGACCTCTCGGATTTTTCCACCTATAGAACATTAAGTACACCATTCGAGGGTCAGAGGAAGGCTTCTTGGATACCTGGGGGCAGTTTGTCGGCCTGTTCCAAAACCTGTTTGAGGCCAGCAGCGAGGAGTAAGCTGAGGGAAATAAACGATGGGGCCCCACAGGACTGTGCAACTGAGGGTGGCGGGGGGTGGGGGGGCAAAATATAGGTGGGGGTGGAAGGAAAGTGGGGAAACCACAAGAGAAGAGGAAGGGTGCTGAAGCCAATTGGGGGCACGATTGTCCGCTCCCCACGCCGGGTGGGAGAATCGCGGGAGGGCCGCTCTGGCACCCCCTGCGATTCTCCCACCCCCCCCCACCCCCAATTGGCGTGTCGTGTTTTGCGACACGCCGCTCGGAGAATCGCCGCTCGCGTTTTTCCTGGCGACCGACGATTCTCCGGCCCGGATGGGCCGAGCGGCCTGACGACCCTGGTCGCTGCCGGCGTGAACATCACACGACGGGTAAGTGCAGGGCCTGTGGGGGGCAGAGAGAGGATCGAGCACCACGGGCGTGCTCGTCAGATGTCTGGCCCGCGATCGGTGCCACTGATTGTTGGGCCGGCGTCTTTAAGAGACGCACTCTTTCCCCTCCGTCGCCCCGCAAGATAAAGCCTCCACGTCTTGCGGGGCAGCGGAGGGGAAGACGGAAACTGCACACGTGCGGATTGGAGCCGGCGAACCTGCGCATGAGTGGCTGACATCACTTAGGCGCCACCGGTCGCAGGTGCAGCCACTTTTGGTTATCATCAGTATCAATCACTGTGTTAAGATTCAAGTTGTAATGAAGTGCTTCGAGAGGCTGATCATGAAGCGCATCACCTCCATACTCCCGGAACGCCTTGACCCACTTCAATTCGCATACCGTCGCAACCGGTCTACATCAGACGCCATTTCCCTGGCCCTACACTCATCCCTAGAGCATCTCGAAAACAAGGACTCCTACATCAGACTCCTATTTATTGACTACAGCTCCGCCTTCAACACCATAATCCCAGCCAAGCTCATATCAAAGCTCCAAAACCTAGGACTTGGCTCTCCACTCTGCAACTGGATCCTTGACTTTCTGACCAACAGACCACAGTCAGTAAGAATGAACACCAACACCTCCTTCACAATAGTCCTCAACACCGGTGCCCCGCAAGGCTGCGTACTTAGCCCCCTACTCTACTCCCTGTACACACATGACTGCGTGGCAAAACTTGGTTCCAACTCCATCTACAAGTTTGCTGACGATACGACCATAGTGGGCCGGATCTCAAATAACGACGAGTCTGAATACAGGAGGGAGATAGAGAACCTAGTGGAGTGGTGCAACGACAACAATCTCTCCCTTAATGCCAGCAAAACTAAAGAGCTGGTCATCGACTTCAGGAAGCACAGTACTGTACACACCCCTGTCAGCATCAACGGGGCCGAGGTGGAGATGGTTGGCAGTTTCAAATTCCTAGGGGTGCACATCACCAAAAATCTATCCTGGTCCACCCACGTCGACGCTATCACCAAGAAAGCACAACAGCGCCTTTACTTCCTCAGGAAACTAAGGAAATTTGGCATGTCCACATTAACCCTTACCAACTTTTACTATAGAGAGCATCCTCTCGGGCTGCATCACAGCCTGCTCGGCCCAGGACTGCAAGGAACTTCAGAGAGTCGTGAATACCGCCCAGTCCATCACACGAACCTGCCTCCCATCCATTGATTCCATCTACACCGCCCGCTGCCGGGGGAAAGCAGGCAGCATAATCAAGGATCCCTCCCACCCGGCTTACTCACTTTTCCAACTTCTTTCATCGGGCAGGAGATTCAGAAGTCTGAGAACACGGACGAACAGACTCAAAAACAGCTTCTTCCCCACTGTCACCAGACTCCTAAATGACCCTTTTATGGACTGTCCTCATTAACACTACACCCTTGTCTGCTTCATCCGATGCCAATGCTTATGTAGTACATTGTATATATATTGTGTTGCCCTATTATGTATTCTCATGTATTTTCTTGAATTCTGTTCAATTCCCTTTTCTTCCCATGTACTGAATGATCTGTTGAGCTGCTTGCAGAAAAATACTTTTCACTGTACCTCGGTACACGTGACAATAAACAAATCCAATCCAATCCAAAAAGTTATACCCTTTATAGATCAGTCATGGGGAAGAATTGTTTCAGCCAGCAATGTGTGTGTCTGAACAATTGTGCAGTGACTTATTTATTGTATTATTTTGATTTTGGAGTGGCTTTTCTCATGTTTTGCGCATGTCTAAATTTAACAAAGAAAGAAAGGAGTCCAAAGGGATTAAATTAGAAGCAAGTCTATGGAAAAGAGTTAAGCATGGGGGAAATGCCAATCAGTTTATTTCTGGATCTATTTTACTTATCTCCAAAAACAAGTCCACAGAAATACCTGACACTTTACATCCACTGTATATTTTACCTTCTCCATCGTTGTGTGAGTGGAAAAAAAAGATTTCTCTCTTGTGCACTTCTCAGGAAGTAAGGACTTTGAGATTGTTTGTCTCTCTAACGTGAGGTCATAGATTAGGTCAGGAAAGTTTCACAATAAATATTCCAATTGGAAACAATATTCCGCATGCCAGCCTGTAATGAAGTTGAAAGCATTTTCTGAGCAGCTTACACTGTGCAGTAAGTAATTTGTTATTGCCACAGAGGGAGTATACCGAAGGCTCACCGGACTTACACTGGGGATGGCGGGAATGTCCTATGAAGAGAGATTGGACAAACTGAGTCTGCATTCTCCAGAGTTTCGAAGAATGAGAGGTGATCTCATTGAAACCTACAAAATACTTAAAAAGAACAGATAGGGTAGATGCAGATAGGATTTTTCACTGGTTGGGGAGTCTAGGACCAGGGGCACAATTTCAAAATGAAATTAGGACCAAGGTGAGGAGAAATCTCTTTACAATAGAGGGTTGATGAATACTCTACCCTACAGGGCTGTGGAAGCTCAGTCATTGAGTATGTTTAAGGTAGAGACTGATAGATTTCTGATGAACAATGACATGGGGATATTGTGGGTAAAAGGCATTGAAGTGTCTGATCCGCCATGATAGTATCGACGGGCTGAATGGCCCGCTCCTGTTCCTATGTTCCTCTGTTCCTAATTTCCTGGTTATTGGACTGCTCTAAGAAGAAGCTCTGATCATTTCACTCTCTTGGATGGACATTAATGGTTGGACATTTGGGACTCTTTACCAAAGTCTGAGTTCAGCGATTCCAATTCACCCAGGGTACTGCACCGCCTGAAACTTTTCCATGGAACTTGTGGCTTTTGCAAATACATCAGGCCAATTCATTCTAGTTCATACAAATTAGTAGGATGATCTATGACATAAACATACTAGAATTTTAATAAAATGCACTGTGTGGTATTGGCTTGCAAATCACAATCATATTCTCAGTGCAGACATCGTATAATTGAAGACATAATAATCATTTTTTGGCATGAGGGATGGCTTGTGAGATGGCTGTATACTCAAAGTCACAGAAGCATAAGAGAATTGCTCTGGTCTGCTTTATCACCAAGTCATCACTCGTTAAACCACTCTAGTTATCAACTTTAAATGGTTGGCTTCAGCCACGCAATAAAATAGTTAACTAGCCAAATGTCTGGATAGATTATGTTTTGTGCCAACATTTTGCTTTTTGTGCAGCTAATCTACGGAACCACCATGCTTCTTTGTGGTAGTGTTGCACTGTTCTCTCATTAGACGTAAGCTAACAACGGTACACAGCACAAAGACCTAAGAACATAAAATTGAATGGCAATGGGTCACTGGTCAGGGCCATATATTAGATGGACTCAGGTAAGATATTCCAGCCAAATGAGAATATAAGAACGTTAGGAATAGGAGTGGGCCATTCATCTTCTTGGGTCTGCTCCGCACAACTTAAATTATACCAAGGAACTATACGGATGAATAGGTGGCTGGAGAGATGGTGTGGAGGGAGGGGGTAGAGTTTCAGACTCCTGGGACAATGGGGCCAGTTCTGGGGTAGGTGGGGCCAGTACACACTGGATGGGTTACACCTGGGCAGGACTGGGACTGATGTCCTGGGGAGCATTTGCTTGAGCGGTTGGGGAGGGTTTAAACTAAAATAGCAGGAGGTGGGAGGAGTTAGATGAGGGGGAAATTAAGGACAAGAACAAAAGACAGTAAGGGGAATAAGGAAAGTGATATAGTCGGGATCACAGAGACATGGCTTCAGGGTAACCAGGGATGAAAACTGAACTTCCTGGCGTATTCAGAATTTAGGAAGCACAGGCATAAAAGGAAAAAGCAGTGAAGTTGCATTGCTGGTTGAAGAAGAAAATAATGTAATAGTGAGGAAAGATATTAACTCTGATGATGTGGAATCTGTATGTATAGAGGCAAGAAACGCTAAGATGCAAAAAATCTTAGTGGAGGTTGTATGTAGATCCTCAAACTGTAGTGGTGATGTTGGAAATGCCATTAAACAGAAAATTTGTGCCACATGCAACAAAGGAACATCTCACCGGTAACTTTAATTTACATATAGAGTGTAAAAATCAAGTTAGAAACAATACCGTAGAGGAGGAATTCCTGGAGTGTATATGGGATGGTTTTCTGTACCAATAGATTGAGGAACCAACTGGAGAACAGGCTAACCTAAACTGGGTACTGTGTAATGAGAATGGAATAATAGGCACCCTAGTTGTGCAAGAGCCCTTGGGGATGAGCGATCATAATATGATTGAATTATTTCTATAGTAAGTTGGAGAATGACAGAGTTGATTCTGATACTAGGGTCCTGAATCTTAATAAAGGAACCTACCATGGTATGAGGAGTGAGTTGGCTATGAAGGATTGGGGAATGTTACTTAAAGGGACAACGATGGTTAAGCAATGACAAACATTCAAGGAGTGCATGGACTGCAACAATTGTTTATTCCTGTCTGGCACAAAAATAGAACGGGAAAGGTGGCCAAACCATGACTTACAAGGAAAATTAGAGAAGAATGAGGCACACAAATTGGCAAGGTAAAATCAACAGACCTGAGGGTTGGGAGCAGTTTAGAATTTAGCAAAGGGGAACCAAGGGATTGATTAAGAACGGGAAAATAGAATATGAAAATAGAACATAAAAACTGACTGTAAAAGTTCCTATCGGAATGTGAAGAGAAAACAATTGGTGAAGAAAACAGAGCATTATAGACCAGTCAGCCTGACATCAGTAGTGGGGAAAATTCTAGAGTCAATTATAACATATTTAATAGTAGGGCACTTGAAAAATAGTGACAGAATTGGACAGTGTCAGCACGGATTTACAAAAAGAAACTAATACTTGACAAATCAACTGTGTAAAATTAAAGTACTTGGGATTGGTGGTAGTGCATTGAGATAGGTAGAAGGTTGATTGGCAGACAGGAAACAAAGTATAGGAATAAACATGTTTTTTTCTGAATGGCAGGCGGTAACTAGTAGGGTACTGCACGGATCGGTCTTGGGACCCCAGCTATTCACTATATATATTCATGATTTAGATGAGGGAATTAAATGTGATATCTCCAAATTTGCAAATGCCACAAAGTTGGGTGGGAGGGTGAGCTGTGAGGAGGATGCAGAGATGCTTCATGTAATTTGGATAAGCTGAGTGAGTGAACAAATGCTTGGCAGTTGTCGAATAATGTGGATAAGTGTGAGGTTATCCACTTTGGTAGCAAAAACAGGAAGGCAGGCTATAGTCTGAATGGCTATAGTTGAAGCTAGTAGAGGGCGACAAAGGTTCACCATACTGATTAAGTATTATAATATGCCCTTCAAGGATAGGAGCATGACATCACTAGGAGGGAAATGTGTCAGGCAATCCAGTTTTAGTTTCATTTTTGCTTAAAGCATACTAGACAGCTCTGCAGCTCTGATACCACACTTTATACCCGTGTACAAGTGTTCTTAATAAATGAACCTTCAGCGAGTTTACCCACCTCCTTATGACTGCCCTTATATCATTATAAAAACATAACAGTAATTAGCTTCTCTGTACCTACCACATGAGAGTCACTTTACAGCACTGAGATTATGGTACAAAGCGGCTCCCAGTTGGCAACTATTCTGACTGTCACCAGTTGACTTGCAAAATTAATCAAATAAAAATTTCTTCTGAAGTCCGACTAAGTGAAAATATATAGTGTTTAGTGCCTGTCTGTTCTGTTGGATATCCTTACAGCATAGATTCACCTCAGAGTAATACATTTTCCACTTTAAAGAAAAAACAGATATTATCAATCTGCTGCTGTCAAAAACTGTGATTTAATCCATTGTTTTGCAGTTCGCGTCCTTATGTTTGCTTTATTAACTATCGGTACGTTCTTCTGCTCAACACTAATTTGTTATTTTAATTACTTTATTTTTTTCACTACCTCACACTTCAATCTTTGCCAATGTTTATCTACTTTCCTTTGTTTCAGCCAGTGAGCTCCAATTGCATTTCATTTGTTAATACTGTTTTCAAGTGGTCTCCAAAACGTTGTCTTGCGTCCTTCCTTTGTGTCCTTTGTTTACGTCTAATGCACACATCAGAATTATTTTGCTAAATTTACATATTATGGATTTCCTTTTTCTTATCGATTTTCTTTGATACATCTGTGAGACAGCAGCTCAGAACATTCTTAGTTCTGTATCTGGCTTTTCCATAATGTCCACTTTCCTTCCGTCAGACCTTTATCTGCCTGTGTGTCGTCTTTTCTTCTTCCCTGGTCTTTTCCCCATTCTTGTTGTTGAAGGGAAGGCCTATCATTTGCAGTTGCTGGCTCCTTTTAGCAGTTGGGCCACAAAAGGTTCCATTATCCAGATATCATATCCACTCAGTTCGAGACTCGCCTCCTCAGCCCACCAATTGTTTCTGTGCTGTTCTGGATTTACGCAGCTTGCCAGGAATTTTACCAGTCCATTGAAGTTAGGCCCTGAAACCCAACGTTTCTGCCATCATGGGTATTCCCAGCATTGACCTGTTGATGGAAGGTGGATGACCAATTAATTGACCTATTGATGACCACATTTTCAGGCTCCTGGGATGCGATGAGCATCGAAACAGCCACCTCCTCACCCCACCCCACCCCAAATGGGGGAGATTGCCAGTTACATTGACGTGGACTCCAAAATGGCTTCCCATAGAAGAGCAAGGGAAGCATTCCTTTCCAAAGGCTCCATGTCCTATGCACACCTTCACTAACCAGGATCTGCCTGCCTCATCGCAGCACATCAGTTTTTTTTCTCTGACAGCCCCTCAAAGCCACCTCAATATGGAGGCACCTTCTCTTTCTCATTTCTATCTGACAACCTCTACCAGTGGTGCCGCTGAAGCTGCAATGCCGCTAGTCCTCTGATTGGGCTGGCAGCTCAGGGAGGTAGGCTACTACCTTTACTAGGCCTCTCAATTGGCCATTCCCGGTAAAATGGCCACCATAGTGCCATTGTCCATGTTTGCAGGCTCAGGGTTCGCATCAAGTCTCAATTTTGGGAGTCACGGAACACCGATAAAATCCCGGCCCTTAAGTCAGGACCTCTCATTTAAGTGTCTCCTGGTAGCAGTTCAAAGACCCTTTCACAACTCAAAAGCAACTCATTAAGTTTTCTTTAGAAACTCATTGAATTGACAGAAACATTGATAGCGCCACTGTTCCTATTACCTTCTATCACAAATATCCCAGGAACTACCTCCCCAGATATTGCCCATGCCAGCAACACATTTAACTTTCTATCCTGAATTTTACTGTCAAAACAAATCTTACAGTATACAACAAATTCCAATACATTGAAGTACTGAAAACCTAAAATGAGTCTTTTTTTTTTTACAGTGGGCTAAATAGCTGGCATGTAATGCAGAACAATACCAGCATTCCTGAACAGGCGCTGGAATGTGGCGACTAGGGGCTTTTCACAGTAACTTCATTGAAGCCTACTTGTGACAATAAGTGATTATTATTATTAAATACATTAATTTGCACTGACCCCTGAGCACTGGGATTCCCTTCTAAATCTCTTTGTCTCTCTCTGCCTCCGTCTTTAAGTCACTCAGGAAAACCTTTTCCACAACTCGAATTTTCTCTGATAATGCTCTTGTGAAGCGACTTGTGGGCTGGGATTTTCTGGCCCTGACACTGGCAGGTATCGTCACGTGCGGGGCGGGAAGGGTCAGAGAGCCGGTGACTGCTAACAGCTCTCCAATTTTTCCGTCCTACCCGCAACGATGTCCACTGGCCTCAGGACTGTGAAATTCCACCTGTGACTTGTGCACTGCATTAAAGATTGTAAGTAAAGGCACAATTTCCTCAGGGCGGACTGGGTGAATCACCACCCTGGTGCCCCTGGCGCCTTGAGGAGTGAATTGTCTGTTATGATCCAGACACATTTGCAGTTCTAGGCTGTTATCTTGAAAGCAGTAAGATGTGGTTCCAGCCCTCTCCTGGGCTGTCAAATCCCTTTTGTTGTGCCAGAGATCCTCTTTGTGCATTGTTTCGCTGCTGTAACTCGCAGTCCTAACAGCTTCCCAGAAACTTTGCTGCACTCAATGAATTTTAATCCCTTAAAAGCATACAAGACCCGTTCATGCCAGTATTCTTATTTCCCCACTTTTACTGTTTTTCCTTTCTGTTCGCGTGAGCTATGCCTCAAAGTGACCTCTGGTGGCCAGCAGTGGAAATGTACCCTGTTTCATAAATGTACCTTGAGGTGGAGTCATGATGGCTCCTTACTGTGGGTTTTTTTGAGCAATGTTATTCGAACTGACATCGCTGAGGATCACTTGGAGATCCAGGGGAAAATAATCTTGGTAAGTGAGACTGAAACCCTGTGAAGTGAATGACAATCGCAGCCGTCCTAGTGGGGGCAATCCTGGAGAGAATTACAAGGTGAGATCTTCAATTGCATAGATTGGAAACCCACATATGAAATAAAGAGTTTCAGTGAGACTGGTTGGCTCACCAACATGAGAAACATTGAGGTGGCTTTTGAGAAATCCATGGAATCTGCTTTGGTAGCATTTTTCATTTATTTCAAAGTGTGGTGTGTCTGACTATATTCACCTGTTAATTCACATGTGCATCATACCTGCGCTGAATATTCAAACATAAGATAGCTAATGTAAGTTGTTTTGTTTAATGTATCTGATTAAAAACATATTACTGGAGCAAAGGAATAGTAAATATTTTAATCTTTTCTTTGTTTCTTTTGAGATTTTACCAACATTTTTGTCCAGTGTAATATAGTTCATTTTTCTTGTTTAGTTAATCTTTTATTCCTTGTGTTACAAGTCAATCAACAAACTCCTGTGAATTTGTTCTGTAACTTTCATCCTCGGAGTCTCAAAGAAAAGTAAGGGGGCCCGATTCTCCGCACTCATGACGGGGCGGAGAATAGCGGGCGGCGTAAATTTTTCCAGCCACGCTGGTCCGACGCCCTCCCGCTATTCTCCCCCCCCACGCCCGCCTCCCGACACGAATCGCTGCCCGCCGTTTTTTTACGGCGAGCAGCGATTCACCCCTGGCCGATGGGCCGATTTCCAAGACCTTTACGACCGTTTTTATGAACGTAAAACACACCTGGTCTGACCGTTCGTAAAAACGGCTGTAAAGTCCCGATCTGGGAAACCATGGCACCGAATGGCACGGCAGTACCACGGCCGTGCCAAGGGTGCCATGGGCCCGCGATCGGTGGGCACCGATCGCGGGCAGCGGGTACTTACCCCGCGCACTCTTTCTCCCTCCGCCGCCCCGCTGTATCCATTCGCGGGGCGGCTGAGGGGCATACCGGCCCACACATGCGCGGGTTTCACGCATATGCGTGATGACGTCATCCGCGCATACGTGGGTTGGAGTCGTCCAATCCGCGCATGCGCGGCTGACGTCATCTGACGCGTCAGCCGTCGCTAACTCTGGCTAGCGGGCTTAACGAAATTCGTTAAGCCCGCGATGCCGGAGTTCACGGCCGCGCGATGCTAGCCCCGACCGGGGAGCTGAATCGGTTCCCGGTCGGGAGGGGGGGGCGGAGGCTGGCGTCAAACCTGTCCGTTTTTGACGCCAGCTTCCCGAGTCTTCGTGACTCGGGAGAATTGCGCCCACGATCTATTAAGCCAGGTTTCACTCTGCAATCAGCCTTGTTAAGAATTAACAGCAGCTGGGACTGTAACAATATCACAACAACTTACTGTGAAAATATATCTTCCTCGTCACAACTTTTGTTCTTTTGCCACCAACCTTAAATCTATAGGGAAAGAAACAGGGTTAACATTGAAGGTTAACTCTGTTTCTCTCTCCTCACATGCTTTATTTTCAGCTATTTTGTTTTCACTTCAGATTTCCAGCATATCTTTTGTTAGGATACCGGACCAGACCCCAATATTTGTTCAGATACCAGATCAGAACCCCAAACAATATTTTTTAATTGGTAAAACTGTGAGGAAAGGATACTGCATCCCATGAATGATCACTCTGACCAATAGGTATCTTATTTGTTATAACTAACTTTAATTTAAACACAGAATTAACTATATTAACTTGACAGAAATCAGTTAAACAGTTCTAAATTAAAGGCAAAAATTTCAACTTACTATCTACACCTGTCACTATTAAGCAACCCAATAAATTTCAAATGCCACTTATAAATACTAAAAAGAAAACAGTTCACTTGCTTAGCTGCTTAGGGACTTTGGAAAGACATCCTTTCAAGAGCAGATCTAGTGTACGTCTGTCTTGTCCGACTCAAATCCTCTGCAAACTTCTGTTTAACTTAACATCTTAAAACTGTCTTCAAAATGACAGACAGACCTGGGGTGGCATTCTCCAATCCCCGCCGGGTCAGAGAATCGCCGAGGGCCGGCGTGAATCCCGACCTGCCACTCTGACGCCAGCTGCTGAATTCCGGCGCCGGTTTTCGGGCGGGGATGGGGATCGCGCTGCGCCGGTCGGGGTCCGTTGGCAGCGGCCCCCCCTGGCAATTCTCTGGGCCCCATTAGGCTGAGCGGCCACGCGTTCCTGGCCAGTCCCGACGGCGTGAAAGTGACATGATCTATCCTGGCGGGACCTGGCTTGTCGGCAGTCTAGCTGAGGGGGTGCGGGGGGGGATCCGGCCCTGAGGGGGGCCCCCACGGTGGCCTGGCCCGCGATCGGGGCCCACCGATCTGCAGGCGGGCCTGTGCCGTGGGGGCACTCTTTCACTCTGCAACAGCCTCTGTAAGGCACCAGCGGTTCTGCGCATGCACCAGAACACACTGGCAGTCCTGCGTATGCAACTACTCGCGCTGGCCGGCGGCGGCCCTTTGGCGCCGGTTGATCCGGTGCCAACTCCTCCAGCACTGGCCTAGCCCCCAGAAGTGTGAAGGATTCCGGGAGAATCCCGGCCCTGGTTCCTCACACCAATTACATCATCTATATGCCATTAAGTTCCATGACCCATGACCTGCTTAGCTAGGGCCAAATACAATCCCTCATAAATTATCTACACCCAAGAAAACCATCCAAAATATAAGCACGTCCATTCGCCCTTCATCTGTAACCAAGTAAGTGGTTGGAATTAATAATTACTGCACATTTTACAGCACCTTAATTACAGATTTAGCAGACATACTGCCTCTATGTCTTTTTAAACCAGGGTTTTTAATGATAATACTACCACAAATATAAAATATAATATATAGAAATTTCTGCATTCATCATGCTTTGTGTTATCTTAAATCTATAGCCCCTGGTTAACAACCTATCCGCCTATGGAAACAATTTCGTCTCATATACTCTATCAAAAACGTTTTGTGATTTAAAGTACTTAAATCTCCCTTAAACTTCCCTTAACCTTCCCTTAACTTAAATCTCCCCTTAACCTTCTCTGTTCTGAGGAGATTAACACCAGCTTCCCTAGAACTCATTCGTGGTAAAATTCTCCTTTACATCCTTCGAAGAAAATGTGGCACACAACTGGAAGTGAAAAGTAAACAAGATACATATGGGGTAATAGATCAGTCCATGCTTTAAGAGACCCTCCATAACATTTAAGAAGTACTTAGACATGCACTTACGATGCCAAAGCATGCAAGGCTTTGGCCCAAGTGTTGGAAAATGGGATTAGAATAGTTAGGTGCTTGTTTTGGACTAGATCTAATAGCCACAGACAGCATGGCACAGCAGATTGCCCTGGAGTTTAAAACGTGGAGAAGTGCCATCGTGCAAATTTGAGAAATAATCCAAGAGTGATCCCCGTAAAATTTATACCTGGCAGCCTTTCAAACCAGACAAGCTTCATTTCTTTCAAAAAATAGACTTCTTTGTGCTATATGCAGATTAGTGGAGGGCTGTTGGTTTGGAAATTTGGCGATCAAGTGATACTAGAGAAGGCATGATTCAGATCGAGGTGCTTATTCACAGTGTTGCCAGCTCATGATGGTAGTTTTCTAAACCATGGCATGTCGCCGAGCCTTTGCTGTTTTGAATGTAATTTTTAATACGTTGTGATTTGCAGAATTTTTAAAATCTATGTTAAGTAGACTGAATTCGATTTGCAATTATAATGAGTGCAGTTTTGAGATTACTTGATTTCAGTCAGAAGGCGAGCAGTTGCCTTGTGCAGTGCACCGCACATACACACACATACACACACTCCACAAACTGAATGCCATGTCAGGATAAATTCTGAGGAAACATTAGCCACAATATCTTTTCCCTGCAGCATAATCATTTGAGGGAAGAACAATTTCAAGGATAGTTGATCCGGTGAGAGTGGATTTCCAACTTGACCCTGTAGACTTCTTACCACAGGAGATGTTGAATTTGTCACTTCACAAGTCTATTTCTATCATCTTCTAAGTGCTCTGTAATTGAGACGCAAAGTGGTTATTGCATTATGAGTGATCTAAATCCATTCTGAGCCCATTGATGTGTGTTTCCTGCACCTGCGGCACCAATTATCTTTTAGAAGGGTTACTGACTTAACTTCATTTGATTTCTTCCTGTGACAGCTTGCCATGATACTTTTCTGGCTTCAGCAGAATGATGTGGCTTTAATGGATTTTCATAAGGCCCAATGCCCTTGTTCTTGTTTCGGAAAATCAAACGGAGTTTTGAGGGCAACTTGTAAATCATTCCTATTCCAAATTACTTTGTTTGTAAGATCGGAAGCCGCGATGTTGCAAAGAGTAGAACAGTGAATCTTGTCACATGGACTGAGGTATGAAATAGAACACAGCAAAATGTCCTGTATTGTTCTTGAGTATATTAGATTGCGTGAGCATAAAGCAGAGGAAAGGACTTGGGCGGGGGGAATTATATGCTGACATGGGGGATTGTTCAATTTTTCATCAATTCGTTCAAACAAACAGGAGATCAGGTTGTTTCAATGAGTATGAGCAATCTCCATTCCTCTCCGCCTGCCCGTTCCCGCCATCCAATTTTTAACTAAGGTTTAACTCTAAGTACAAAGTACAAATTGTTTTTTTTTGACCCAGTTGGATACGCTTTTGGCTTCTGCTAAGACATCGCTTGGATTCAGCGAACCGTTATATTCTGCCACAGTGTCCAATATACAAGACATGGGTGTATGATTTTGTGATAATAAACACATTTCGCTACCACATAAATTCAACATACTCTCGAGAAAATGGAAAGAGTAAAAGTATACAGAAATTCACTTGAGTAATAGGTTTGATTGTAGCGCCTCTTTTAGTGTAACATGTTCTGAAATACTCAGGGTGTTTATTTTGTTTCTAAGGGGTAAATTTTCTGATCTCGCTCACTGCAGGAATCGCCGTGGGTGGGACTGAAAATTTGACAGACCCGTTGACCTCGGGGGGGAATTTTTGGCCCTGGGATGGAAGCAACTGGAAAATCCCACCCTATGAGTGAAATTCTGTAATCTTCAATAGGCACAGGCAGCACAAGTGATTAGCGCTGTGGCTTCACAGCACCAGGGTCCCAGGTTTGATTCCCCACTGGGTCACTGAAATGAAAATGAAATGAAAATCGCTTATTGTCATGAGTAGGCTTCAATGAAGTTACTGTGAAAAGCCCCTAGTCACCACATTCCGGCGCCTGTTCAGGGAGGCTGGTACGGGAATTGAACCGTGCTGCTGGTCTGCCTTGGTCTGCTTTAAAAGCCAGCAATTTAGCCCAGTGTGCTAAACCAGCCCCTGTCTGTGTGGAGTCTGCATGTTCTCCGCGTGTGTGCGTGGGTTTCCTTCGGATGCTCCGGTTTCCTCCCACAGTCCAAAGACATGCAGGTTAGGTGGATTGGCCATGATAAATTGCCCTGAGTGAGCAAAAATAGTTAGGAGGGGTTATCGGATTACAGGGATAGGGTGGAAGTGAGAGCTTAAGTGGGTCGGTGCAGACTCAATAGGCCGAATGGCCTCCTTCTGCACTGTATGTTCTAAGTTCATTCTTTTGCCGACCTATCCATTATATTTAGCCTCTGTGCTGACACGGCTTTTGAATTATTGGGACACCTAATCACTGATGTATTCCGAGTGGAAACCATGCTTCCAGCCATACGTTTTAGGGAAGATGGTGGTGTAGTGGTAATGTCATTGGACCCGCAATCGAGAGGCCAGGCAAAAAGCTCTGGAGACACCTGTCAAAATCTCACCATGACAGTTGGGGTGGAATTCTAATTCAATTAATCCTTTTAAATGGTCCGGAATTGAAATCTATTCTCTGTTGTGATGACCATAAAGCTATCACCGATTATTGTGAAAATTCAACCGGTTCACTGATGTCCCTTTAGGGATGGAAAACTGCCACCCTTACCCGCTCTGGCCTACAAGTGACCATTGACCCACAACAATGTGGTTGACTCTTAAATGCACTCAAGGGTAATTAGGGATGGGCACCAATTATTTGGCTGTTGACCTGGGTAATGGCACCTCTCATGGTGCATTGTTCAGCCGCTCAGGTACTGGTTGACTTTGAGCAATTTTTAATTGCTATTTTGATGGTTGAGGGTTCCATGAAATTCTGGGAAACGATGTATCTGATTTAATCTGCTCTCTATGGTAGGTTGACGTGCGCTAATTTAGCTTATTTCACCCCACTAAGTTAACTTATGGTACAAATGTTGATTCACAACAACACCAACTTAAATTTGAGTTTATTAAGGATAGCCAGAGCGCCCTGTCAAAGGTAGATTGTGCATGACTAACCTGGTTGATTTTATTTTGATGAAGTAACAGAGAATGTTGATGAAACGAATGGGGTGGATGTTGTCTATATGGATTTTGAGAAAGTTTGACAAAATTGGCACATAAAAGGTTGGTTAACCAAGTTGTGACTCATGGAATTGGAGTGTCATCTTAGTTTTAAAAAAAATCTTTCATGCAGTAAACATTGGATGTTGTAAAACTTATTTTTCAGTCCCTTATCCCCAGAGAGGAAGAGCCAGGGAGACTGGCTTTTTGACATATATGAATGACTTGGATATGGGAATAGAGATGAAAATTCATAATTCAACAGGATAGAGATGGGCTACAAGAATGGGCAGGTAAATAGCAAAAGGAATTTAAAACAGAGAAGTGAGAGATAATGTTTTTGCCAGAAGTGATAAGGAATGGCAATGTGCATTTAATGCCACAGTTCTCCAACACGTGTATAGACAAGGGAACCTAGGAGGTGCATGTGCATAGATCTTTAAAGTCAGTAGGACATATGGCATGTAGTTCGCAAAACATATGGACCTTAGGCTTTATAAATTGAGCTACTAAATATCATAGCAGGAAGGTTATGGTGACATTGTAAAAAAGACTCTGGTTAGGCCACAGCTAGAGTATTGCCAGTTCTGGTCATCACACTTCAGGAAAACTATGAAGGTTCTTGAGAGAAATAAATTTTATCAAGAATATATCCATTCCAGGAATGGATATATTAACTACAGGGTTTGATTGAAGAAGCTGCGATTTTTCCCCTTGGAGCAAACAAGATTGACAGGAGATTTCATAGCGGTGTACAAGGTTATGACAGGTTTAGATGAGATGAACAAGAAAAACCTGTTTGCATTAGCTGGCGATAATAATAATAATCTTTATTAGTCTCACAGGTAAGCTTACATTAACAGTGCAGTTTGGGTACACTGAGGATGAATTCAGAATGTCCAATTCGCCTAACAAGCATGTCTTTCAGAACTTGTAGAAGGACTAGTGGACACATTTAAGGTTTTGGGCAAGAGATGCAGGAGCGGGATGTGAGGAGGAACATTTTCAAGCAGCAAGTGGTAATGACCTGGAACTCATTGACTACAAGCTTGGTGGAAGCAGAGATGATCCATCACTTGAAAAGGAAATTGAACAAACAATTGAAAGAAATAGACTTGTAGGGCCACAGGGATAAAGCAGGTTAATATGACCGGCTGAGTTGCACTATGGAGCACCTGCATGGACTTAATGAGTCGAATGACCTTCTTCTGCAGCCTCAATGATTCTATGACATTAACACAGCAACATTAAACCAGTAAAATGTTACATGGGAACACAATCAGAAAAAGATTGAGAGTGAGTCAAAGAAGAAGGAAGCCAAAAGCTTGGTCAAAGCGATAGGTTGTAAGGAAAAGAGACAGAAAGATTTACGAGAAAATTCCAGAGCCTGAGGCCTCCTCAGATGAGCTACCAACAGTGAGGCAAAGGAGGCTAGAGATGCAGACGAGGTCAAAATTGGAAGAATGCAATATTCATGAAGGTTTGGAAGGCAAGGGGTGGTACAATTAATGGGGAAGGATAACACTTGAGAGCTTTAAATTTGGGCCACTGATGGACTCAAAGTCAATGTAGATTAGAAACAACAGTGATAGGTGACCAGAACTTGATACGGAATAGGAACCTGCGTAGAATTGTATGGCTTTTGTCACGGCAGGAGGAGAGCTATAAAATCCTGCTTGCATAAAATTCTGCCCCAGAAGTTATTTTAACCAGAATTTGTACACTCCTTCCAGTTTTCCATAACAAAGAGTGCATGATTTGCGGAATCATATAAAGAAAACAAAAAAATAAAATAATTTTGATAAGAGATGGTTCACCTGCTATTTGTCTGCAGTATCATAGTACAATATTGAGAATCAAACTTTCATACTTCAGTCATGGGTGAGCAGGCAAGGTAAAACGCATTGTGATAACAATGAAGGCCAACACAAAAATGGGGCAAATCGATGAGAAATGCCCTTTTCAGGAAGGATAAATAATCAACAGAACCTCTCAGCTCCAGGAGGATTGCATCCCAAGTCTGAAGACATCCTATTGAGATAGATCACGTATCATGACATGCCATTCCAGTTTTGTCATGGAAATGATGGCAAAAACTGGGCATGTTCACTGCTATTACTCCAGTGAAACATACAGCAACTTTGGGAATCTGCATACGCATCGAAAAACACAGAGATCCTGAAGTTGAGTCAGTGAGTTCACACTCCTTCAACGGGTGTGCTGGTGGAAGCTCCGAAGAACTGCAGTCTTCATTGAAATCGTGGGCTGACAAGAACTTCCATTCAAATGCGGTTTGTCTCAACAAAAACACTGAAGAAAGTTATCTCTTGTTGATTTCCATGCAAGTGGGTTTTAATAGCATACTAACTTCATAAGGACTGTGAAACACTCTCAACAAAGAACAAAGAATAGTACAGCACAGGAACAGGCCCATCGGCCCTCCGAGCCTGCGCCGACCATGCTGCCCATCGAAACTAAAATCTTCCACACTTCCGGTGTGCGTATCCCTCTATTCCCATCCTATTCATGTATTTGTAAAGATGCCTCTTAAACGTCACAATTGTCCCTGCTTCCACCTGTGAGTTCCAGGCACCCACTACCCTCTGTGTAAAAAAAATCTTACTAGTCCTGTAGATCGAATTTTATATTTGTGGAATGTCAAATTTCTCCATCATGATAAAACAAAATTCACGTTTCTTTAGACCATATAATTTTTCATATAAACGTACGTACAAACATATGAGCAACTGTATTCCATTCAACTCCTCAAGCCTGTTCCACCATTCAATAAGATCTTAACTGATCTGATCGTAACCCTCCCACCTACCCCTGATAATCTTTCACCCGCTCGTTTATCAAGAATATACCTAACTCTGTCCTAAAAATATTCAAAGATTCTGCTTCAACTAACTTTTGAGGGAGAAAGTTTCAAAGACTCACCACCCTCTGTGAGAAAAAAATTCTCCTAATTTCTGTCTCAAATGGGTGACCCCTTGGGTGGGATTCTCGACACCGCGCCGGGTCGGAGAATCGCCGGGGGGCGGTGTGAATCCTGCCCCGCCGCTCCGACGCCGGCTGCTGAATTCTCCGGCGCCAGTTTCTTGGCGGGGGTGTGGATCGCGCCGCGTCAGTTGGGAGCCATTGGCAGTGGCCCCCCCGGCGATTCTCCAGTCCCTGATGGGCTGAGCGGCCACCTGTTTTCGGCCAGTCCTGCGGATTAGACCAGGTCCGTACCGGCGGGACCTGACACTGAGGGCGGCCTGCGGAGTCCTCGGTGGGGACGGGGGGGCATGGGGGGGTCCGGCCCTGAGGGGGGCCCCCACGGTGACCTGGCCCCCGATCGCGGCCCACCGATCTGCAGGCGGGCCGGACCATACCTTCGGTCCTTCATCCAAGTCATTTTTATAAATTGCAAAAAGCTGAGGCCCCAGCACTGATCCCTATGGCACACCACTCATCATATCCTGCCAAATGGAAAATGGCCCATTTATCGCTTCCCTCCATTTCCTGTTCCTCTTTAAGTTTGTTTATCTTTATTTTAGCTTCCACCTTCATTCAGTCCTGGTAATTTATTTCACTATCCGAAAACTTAAATCAAAAAGTAAGATTGCTGAGTGCATTTAACGACCTACGTTGCTGTGTGTTGAATACTTGTATATGATTGGCTGCATACCTGCTGGTTGGCCTCACTGTTGCTTCATGCCAAGGCATTCTCTTGACTTGGCGCCAGATTTAAACTGCTGTCAGGAAAGGGGAAATTTCTGTTACAGAGATCGCTAGGAATTTTGTGCCCAGCTTTCTTCAATATTGGCCTAGAGCACCACTGACTGCAACATTCAGTGTTCCCCTCTGTATCTCAGCTACAATTATCAACTCTAGCAAACTCCATGATGCATATGAATACAATTGGCGGCTAGATAATTTTAAATCCCCATAACTATATGAAATATTGTCGGGTCAGCATTGGGGAATGATGCAATCATAAGACCATAAGACATAGGAGCAGAATTAGGCTATTTGGTCCATCGAGTCTGCTCAATCATGGCTGATGTTTCTCATCCCCATTCTCCTGCCTTCTCCCCATAACAGCTGAATCCCCATCAATCAAGAACCTAGCAATCTCTTAAAGACACTCAGTGATTTGGCCACAGCCTTCTGCAGCAAAGAGTTCCACAGATTCACCACCTCTGGTTGAAGAAATTCCTCCTCATCTCAGTTTAAAAGGATTTCCCCTTCAGTCTGAGGCTGTGCCCTCGGGTTCTAGTTTTTCTGACTAGTGGAAACATCCTCTTAATGTCCACTCTGTCTAGGCCTCTCAGGGTCCTCTAAGTTTCAATAAGAACCCCCTCATCCTTCTAAACGTCAACAAGTACAGAGGCAGAGTCCTCAACCTCTCTGCATATGACAAGCTCTTCATTCCAGGGATCATTCTTGTGAGGAGGACCCTCTCCAAGTGCAGCACATCCTTCCTCAGACATGGGGCCGCAAACTGCACAGAATACTCCAAATGGGTTCTGACCAGAGCCGGCTACAGCCTCAGAAGTACAACTGACCAACAGTTGAGATCAGGTATGTGGCTGAATCTGGAGAAAGATCTTTTACACAGGCTGCTAGTGAGCTGGAGTTTCTTTGCAAGCCCATGAGCGACAGTACTCTTGTTACACCCCTTATTCAATACTTGGCATTAACAGGCAGAGCACCAAGACTTTAACTGATACCAGAGTGGGAGTCAGAAATCACCGATGAGCATGTGGAGTTTGCACATTCTCCCCGTGTCTGCATGGGTTTCGCCCCCACAACCCAAAGATGTGCAGGGTAGGTGGATTGGCCCCGCTAATTTGCTCCTTAATTGGAAAAAATGAATTGGGTACGCTAAATTTAAAATAAAAGAAATCACCTGTGAGAACAATCTAAAATGCAGAGGTCAAAATCCAGGGAACAAATGCTCAGGAAAAACCTGAATACTCGATGAGCCTGTCATTTCTGTGTTGGTGATCATTTCCACGCAAGTCATCCCACATACTCCCCTGTACCCCACAACCTTTCATTTTTGCTCTTTTCCGAACGACTATCTGAAGATTAAATAATTTGCACCAACAAATATTAAAATATAACTTATAGAACGTGGAATTGTGTGTGTGCATGCTTCTATGTGTGTGTGTGTGTCTGTGAGTTTAAAATAGCAGAGAAAGGTAGATGTACTTTCAGAGAAACTGAGTACGGTGTGAGGAAAAGTGTTCCATGTGGCATGCTGGTCATCAGGGACTCATAATAGCCTACAATGTTGTTAAAGTTCATTTCAATTGTTGAGTATTTTTCTCTGGATGTGATTTCAGCTCCCGCTCTGAAAATATTTGACCAAGGGAATAACCTGAAGATGTTTTGATGATCATTTTGTGCAAACCAATAGCTTAAAAAGACAATAGGAACCATAATTTACCTCAGGAACCAACATGCTTTCACGGCTCATTCAATCTTAACACCTGGCAATGAATGCCTTTGTACATTGAAAACAGGTAAGTGGGGGGAGGGGGGAACAAAATAAATATTCAGGTTCTTGAATTGATAGCCCAGATTTTTCTCTCGGCAGCAGGACAGCTTTTGCTGTTCATCTTGTGTATAGCTGCCTACACATTATTGTAACATTGTCGGCAGCGATTTTGGGTCACCTAGTATCCGTTTCATTGTAGCAAACTCTATAAATGACCTGGAGAGCCTGCGAACGACGTACGCAAAAGCAAGGCTTTTCAACCAATCAGATTGAAGAATTGGACATTTAACAACAATGAAGACTGAGAACCTACCCATTATTAGGGGCGGCACAGTGGTTAGAACTGTGCCTCACAGCACCAAGGACCACAGTTCAATTCCAGCCTTGGGTGACTGTCTGTGTGGAGTTTGCACTTTCTCCCCGTGTCTGTGTGAGTTTCCTCCGGTTGCTCCAGTTTCCTATCAGAGTCCAAAGATGTGCAGGTTAGGTGGATTGACCACGTTTTTAAAAAGTAAATCGTCTCTTAGTGTCCAGGGATGTACAGGTTAGGTGGGATTATGGAAATATGGCAGGGGAGTGGTCCTTGGTAGAGCCCACTTTCAGAGGATCAGTGCAGATTCAATGGGCCAAATTTTCATTGCAACATACAAATTCTGTAGAGATTCTATTACTGCAGCAAAATCCAGAGTTTTATCCCATTGTCCCATAATTGAGTATATTTTTTTAAAACTGCCCCCAGGAATCAAAGCTTAACCTTCTAATTGCTGTTAATTTATTTGTTCATTGAATCTTAGAGGTGCGGTGCTCTGTGCCTCCTTCAGTCTTTTCTTCCTGTTTCAACCTTTAAGATGGTGTCACCATTAGATCTTGTATTGTATCCCCCTCCAACTAAAATTCATGCATTTTAAGCTTTGATCCATCTCCTACACTTCTGAGTCCACTGGGCCAATTATAGCTTTTCAAAGCAACATCCATGGTCAAGCTCATGAGCAAATGCAGCAACCATTCTCTTTCATAGAATAGATTTTCATAGAATTTACAGTGCAGAAGGAGGCCATTGGCCCATCGAGTCTGCACCGGCTCTTGGAAAGCACCCTACCCGAGGTCAACACCTCCACCTTATCCCCATAACCCAGTAACCCCACCAAACACTGAGGGCAATTTTGGACACTGAGGGCAATTTATCATGGCCAATCCACCTAACCTGCACATCTTTGGACTGTGGGAGGAAACCGGAGCACCCGGAGGAAACCTACGCACACACGGGGAGGATGTGCAGACTCCGCACAGACAGTGACCCAAGCCAGAATCGAACCTGGGACCCTGGAGCTGTGAAGCAATTGTGCTATCCACAATGCTACCATGCTGCTTGATATTAGGATGGCTATCCAGGTTATTAACCTTTACATTCTACCCCCATCTCGATTGTGCTGATACCATGTGGTCTCTGTGTAATAAACGTTCCTTTTGTGAACTGCTAGATTTTAAACATTACTGCAAGGATCATACTCAGGGGATTATCAAGAAATGTTTCATATCAAATATTATTTAGCAATTGGCAATCTACTGCACAGTTTAATTTAGTTAGAATCCTTCCTTTTGATTTCCCTTTGTTTCCATTTTGTTAGTTTTGGTCGGTGAACTCATAATTGGAATGTGCCTTCAAACAATGGACTTAAGCTGACACAGCTGCCACTCAGGACAGTGTGTTCCAGGATTTTTTGAGAGAGGAGAAAAAAGACTCATCGATGACGAGTGAATCTTAAGAACCAGCTTTGCAGGAAGTTGGTTCCATTAACTGGCTCGCAACCTGTGGGTTGTCCGGGGACAGTGTTCTAACTGACAACAGTCAGTGATTGGTTCTTGCGTGATGCTTTTGTGAAATCAGGGCAAAAGTGATGAGACCTTGAAGGGAGACGGAACTCTCTCTCTTGCTGCTTTATTGTTCTAAAACCAGTGAGTGCTTGACACATCATTGCTACATATTTGTGTGAATGTTTTGTGTATATGTGTGTATGTTTGTGTGTGTGTGTGTGTGTGTGCATAGAGTGGGGCAAGTTAGAAAGGAGAGGATGGGTTGGCAAAGGAGTATTGTATAGTCAGTTAAATGTTTTGTCAGTTTAATTATATTAATGTCAAATAATAAAATGTGATTTGTGTTAAATTTACAAACCTGGTGACAGCCAGGGCTCAGCCATAGAACATAAGACATAGGAGCAGAATTAGGCCACTCGGCCCATCGAGTCTGCTCCACCATTCAATCATGGTTGATATTTTCTCATCCCCATTCTCGCCAAAACCCCTGATCCTCTTATTAATCAATAATCTATCGAACTCTGTCTTAAAGACACTCAATGACTTGGCCTTCACAGCCTTCTGCGGTAAAGAGTTCCACAGATTCAACACCCTCTGGCTGAAGAAATTCCTCTTCTGATTAAAGGATCGTCCATTTAGTCTGAGATGGTGTCCTCTGGTTCTAGTTTTTCCTGCAAGTGGAAACATCCTCTCCATGTTCACTCTATTAAAGTCTCGCAGTATCCTATAAGTTTCAATAAGATCCCCCCTCATCCTTCTGAAGAACGATTACAGACCCAGAGTCCTCAACCGTTCCTCATATGACAAGTTCTTCATTCCAGACATCGTTCTTGTGAACCTCCTTTGGACTCTTTCCAAGGCCAGCACATCCACATCCTTCCTTAGATACAGGGCTAAAAACTGCTCACAATACTCAAAATGGGGTCTGACCAGAGCCTTATACAGCCTCAGAAGTGTCATGACATGCACTCATGCACATAATGAGACACAGACAGGCAGTGACAGACACTCAGTACAGATAATCAACACACAGGACAGAACACAAGCAATCACCAGGCAGAACACTAGAGATGGTCTCCCACTATAAAACACACGAGGCATCAGCACTCTGCCTCTTTACACTGGTGACAACTGTAGTGACAGTCAGGCTGCATATATCAGTTAGCACCTTCTACACGTGGCTCAGAGCTAGTCTGGTCTAGTTAGTGAAAGTAAGCACACTTAGATTAGTAGAGTGTCAAACCCACAGCGAACTGTGTGCACTGCTTAAGAAGTTCAATAAAGCGTATTGAACCAACATCACAGTTTGGAGTCTACTTTCAAGTACAACTGCATCCAGTTGCAATACGTGTTACCCCAGGATGAATAACACGACAAGGTACCAGTAGTCTACTTTCTGGAAGTGGTTTACCTCGAGTGATTCCGTGACGACCAGCAAGTGCCTTCCAGCGGCATAGAGAAGATCCCGGCCCCTCCACAGCTACGGATCTCCGGCAATCTCGGCGCCAACTGGTGGGTCTTCAAGCAAAGGCTCCTTCTCTACATTAGGCCTCAGGCCTCGAGGATGCGTCCGATGCCAGAAAAATTGCGCTGCTCCCACTGCGGGGGACCAAGTCGTCCAGACTTTCAACTCACTTAATTTTACCGACGGCCAGGACAAGACCAAATTCAAGTCCATTTTAAAGAAGTTTGACTGTCACTGCGAAGTCGAAACAAATGAGAGCTTTGAGCGCTATATCTTCCAGCAACACCTGCAGGATAAGGATGCACCTTGCCAATTCTTTCTAACTCATCTCCGTATATTAGCGCAGTCCTGCAATTATGGTGACACCGCTGATTCTATCATCAGGGATCAGATCGTGTTTTGGCTGCACTCCAATTCCTTGCGGGAGCAACTCCTCAAAATTAAGCACATGACCCTGCCAGTTTCAATCGAGACGTGTATAGTGCACGAGCATGCGAGAAATCGGAACTCCCGTCTCAAATCGGCAGAATACAGAAAACTTGCCTCCCACGAGGCAGAGAGTGTATAGGCCATCGCCCGGATGTAGTGCCTCAGTATCGATGAAAGCAGACATTTCACGCGCTTTTCCTGGGACCCCATGCATGCGCAACACAAACGGGAGAACGAAGCAGCCGAAAACCAGACTGCACAGGTGCAAACGTCGGCTGACCGCACTGCGAATGTGCGACGACGCATGGAGCATAACAACGTCAACGTCATGATCTGCCTGAACTGCAGCACCACCCACTTAAGCAGCAATGCCCTGCAAAAGGCAGGTGATGTTTAAATTGCGGGAAGCCTGGACATTATGCAGCCTTGTGCAGGTCTGCACCACCAGTCAAGGGCCAGCGATCCCAATTTCAACGCAAGCGCGTTCGATGTGTACAGCAAGGTTTACTGGATTCTGATCCTGGTGTCACTACGGATCCAGAGGATGACTGCCTGGAGTCCCCATATCGTGTGGGCATCATTAGTACATGTGAGTATGCCTCCTCAAATTCAGCAAGACGCCTATCTACCCTCAATGTGGATTCTGTGGACGATTCTGGCGTGCTGTCATACAAGTTAATCAATGTAGCACCCAGTTCAATCTGGACACTGGTGCTTCTGCCAATCTCATCTCCCAAGCTGATTTTGACCGCATTAAAGAGCAACTCAAAATTCTTCCGCCAGTCAGTCAGCTCCTCGATTATAATGGCAATGCCATAACTGCACTAGGATATTGTCATCTCTTCGTCTCCATCGAGACCATCAATGCCATACTGAGATTCAAAATCGTCAAGCCTGATAAGGCATCCCTGCTTGGTGCCCATGCATGCCAGCTACTCAGCCTGGTACAGCGAGTCCATGCCATGTCTTCTTCAGGCTGACATTGATGACATCCTTGCTCAATATCCGGATGTCTTTGATGGAATGGGCACTCTGCCATACTGCTACAAGATCCTACTCAGCCCTGATGCCACGCCTGTAATCCATGCACCACGCCGAGTGCCGGCTCCTCTGAAGGAACGTTTAAAGGCACAGCTACAGGAGCTCCAAGACCATCATATCCAAATGTCCATTCACCTGAAGACCATTCACCTGAAGAAGGAGCCGTGCTCCGAAAGCTCGTGTTTGAAACAAACCTGTTGGACTTTAACCTGGTGTTGTAAGACTTCTTACTGTGTATCATATCCAAAGTGATGGAACCGACTGACTGGGTCAGCTCGATGGTCGGTGTGAAGAAGCCCTCAGGAGACTTGCAGATATGCATAGATCCCAAAGATCTTAACCGGAACATAATGCAGGAACACTACCCGATCCCGAAGCGGGAGGAACTGACCAGTGAGACGGCACATGACAAATTCTTCTCGAAGCTCAACGCATCACGTGGTTTCTGGCAGATACAACTGGACGAGTCCAGCAGGAAGCTCTGCACGTTCAACACACCATTTGGCAGGTACTGTTATAACCGTATGCCGTTCGGCATTGTCTCAGCCTCTGAAATCTTCCACAGGATAATGGAGCAGATGATGGAGGGCATTGAGGGTGTGCGTGTTTGCGCAGATGATGTTACCATATGGTCCATGACCCCCGAGGAACACATATCCCGTCAAGTCTTTTGATGTGTCCATGCAAATGGCCTCAAGCTGAACAAGGCCAAGTGCTCCTTTGGCATCAAGCTCTTGGGCGACCAGATATCCCAGCAGGGTGTGCGACCAGATTCGGACAAGGTCAAGGCCATTAACGCCATGAAGACCCGGGAAGATAAAAAGGCGGTACTACGCTTCCTCGGAATGGTGAACTTCTTGGTAAAATTCATTCCCAACTTGGCATCACGCACCTCCGCTCTCAGGCATCTGGTGAAGAAGTCCACTGCATTCCAGTGGCTACCCACACATCAAGCAGAGTGGCTCAGCTCAAAGCAAAGCTTACCGCTGCTCGGGTATTCGCGTTTTTTGACCCGGACAGGGAAACAAAAATCTACACGGATGCAAGCCAGGACGGCATTGATGCGGTGCTCCTCGAAAGGGATAACTCCTTGTCCTGGGCCCCAGTTGCTTATGCATCAAGGGCCATGACTCCGACTGAACAGAAGAACGCCCAGATAGAAAAGGAGTGCCTGGGCCTCCTAACCGGCATTTCAAAGTTCCGTGACTACGTCTACATTCTCCCAACATTCACAGTGGAGACTGACCACAGACCCTTGGTCCATATCATTTATAATGACTTGAATTACATGACGCCCAGGCTTCAGCGCATTCTCCTTCGACTCCAAAGGTACGATTTTGAGTTAGTATACACACCAGGCAAGGAGCTGATATTTGCGGATGCCCTGTCCCACTCCATCACCTCGCCTTGTGAACAGGTTGACTTCATCCGCCAGATGCAGCTGTGTGCCAGCAACCTCCCAGCCTCAGATGAAAGAGTGATCAGCATTCGTGAACAGACTGCCAAAGACCCTCTTCTGCAGCATGTAATGCACCATCTTGCAAATGGCTGGCAAAAAGGGCAATGCCCTCAGTTCTTTAATGCGAAGGACGATCTGACAGTCGTCGAGGGGATCCTCCTCAAGCTAGATTGTATCGTAATTCCTCACAGTCTGCAGAGCTTAGTGCTCAAACAAATCCACGAGGAACACCCAAGTGTCAAAAAATGTAGGCGCAGGGCCCGGCAGGCTGTCTATTGGCCTGGAATCAGCCAAGGCATATCCAACATGGTCCTCAATTGTGCAGTTGCCAGCATTTCCAGCCTGCTCAAACAAAAGAATCACTCCAGCTACACGAGATCATGACCTCTCCATGGTCCAAGGTGGGAATCCACCTTTTTCACGCCAATGGGCGTGATTATGTGCTTGTGGTAGTCACCACTGATGTATTATACTGTACATATATGGATTTTACGGTAAGGCCCCTGTACTACAGGTACTGGGGTAGATCCCTGCCTGCTGGCTCCGCCCAGTATGCGGAGTATAAATATGTGTGCTCTCCGTACAGCAGCCATTTTGCCAGCTGCTGGAGGAGGCCATAAATCTCTGTGTAATAAAGCCTCGATTACATTCTACTCTATTCTCGTCGTGATTGATGGTACATCAGTGCTCATCATAGATTACTTCTCAAATTACCCGGAAGTTATGAAGCTGTCAGACCTCACATCAAGGACAGTCATCAAGGCCTGCAAGGAGACATTTGCCAGGCATGGTATTCCACTCAATGTCATGAGTGACAAAGGTCCCTGCTTCCACAGCCAAGAGTGGTCCAATATCGGCAAGTCGTATAAATTCAACCACATCACCACAAGCCCACACTACCCACAGTCCAACGGGAAGGTTGAGAAAGGAGTCCATATAGTGAATCAACTGCTCTACAAGGCTGCAGACTCTGCCTCTGACTTCAACATTGCACTGTTGGTGTACAGGGCAACCCCTCTGTCCACCGGTATGTCTCCGGCTCAACTCCTCATGGACAGAGACCTGCGGACAACTGTTCCAACCATACACTTACCAGATCTGGCTCACCTCCCGTGCTGCAAAAGGTGCAGCAACTCAGGAACCGGCAAAAGCTGACGTACGATGCTCATGCTACCGATTTGCCTGTGCTATCTCCGGAAGATGCTGTTCAGATCAAGCTACTTGATGGAGGCTGGTAGGCTCCAGCTGTTGTTGTTCGACAGGCTGCTCTCACATCGTTAGTAGTTCGTATGGCTGATGGCTCCATTGTCAGGCACAACAGACAAACACTGCAAAGTTGCCTGCCCACCACCAGATCCTACTTTTCCATATGTTGTTATGCCTCCTCCGGACACCTCGCACCACGAGGCCACCAATCTGGCAGCAATCCCGCCTGTCGAGGCGCCGTCGTCCCCACCTCCACCTCTCCGGCGGTCGACAAGGATCAGCCGCAAGCCCCAATGATTGGACTTACAGACATTTATCTCGTAAATTTTGTTCTGTATCTGCACACTAGACACCTCTTATGTATATATTCATCCACTCAGCATTTAATGTAAATAGTTATACATGTAAATACAGTCGCATATGCTCCAATCAACCAACATTTTTTTTTAAAAAGGGGGGATGTCATGATATGCACTCATGCACATAATGAGATACAGACAGGCAGTGACAGACACCCAGTAGAGCCAATCAACACACAGAACAGAACACAACCAATCATCAGGCAGAACACTAGAGGAATGGTCTCCCACTATAAAACATACGAGGCATCAGCACTCTGCCTCATTCCACTGATGACAACTGTAGTGACAGTCAGGCTGCATATATCAGTTAGCACCTTCTACACGTGGCTCAGAGCTAGTCTGGTCTAGTTAGTGAAAGTAAGCACACTTAGATTAGTAGAGTGTCAAACCCACAGCGAACTGTGTGCACTGCTATAGAAGTTCAATAAAGCGTAATGAACCAACATCACAGTTTGGAATCTACTTTCAAGTACAACTGCATCCAGTTGCAGTCCGTGTTACCCCAAGATGAATAACACAACAAGAAGTACATCCCTGGTCCTATATTCTCGCCCTCTTGGCATGAATGCTAACATTGCATTTGCCTTCTTAACTGCCAACTGAACCTGCACATTAACCTTAAGAGAATCATGAACAAGGACTCCCAAGTCCCTTTGTGCTTCTATTTCCTAAGCATTTCCCCATTTAGAAAATAGTCTATGCCTAAATTGCTCCTTCCAAAGTGCATAACCTCACACTTTTCCACATTGTATTCCATTTGCCGCTTCACTGCTCATTCTCCTAGCTTGTCCAAGTCCTTCTGCAGCCCCCTTGCTTCCTCAATACTACCTGTCCCTCTACAGATCTTTGTATCATCTGCAAACTTAGCAACAGTGCCTTCAGTTCCTTCTTCCAGGTCATTTATGTATATTATGAAAAGTTGTGGTCCCAGCACAGACCCCTGAGGCACACCACTAGTCACCGGCTGCCATCCTGAAAAAGACCCCTTTATCCCCACTCTCTGCCTTCTGCCAGTCAGCCAATCCTCTATCCATGCCAGGATCTTACCCTTAACACCATGGGCTTTTAACTTATTTAGCAGTCTCCTATGCTGCACCTTGTCAAAGGCCTTCTGGAAAACTAAATAAATCACGTCAACTGGTTCTCCTTTGTCTAACTTCCTTGTTACCCCCCCCCCCCAAGAACACTAATATATTTGTCAGACACAATCTCTCTTGGACAAAGCCGTGCTGACTCAGTCCTATTTTACCCTGCACTTCCAAGTACTTTGTGATTTCATCTTTAATAACAGACTCTAAAATATTACCAATGACCGAAGTCAGGATAACCGGTCTATAATTTCCCGTCTTCTGCCTGCCTACCTTCTTAAACCGGAGTGTTACATTGGCCACTTTCCAGTCTCCTGGGACCCTTCCTGCCTCCAATGATTCCTGAAAGATCATCACCAATGCCTCCACAATTTCTTCAGCTATCTCTTTTAGGACCCTGGGGTGTAGTCCATCGAGTCCAGGTGATTTATCCACCTTCAGACGTTTCAGTTTCCCCAGATCATTCTCCTTAATAATGATCACTGCATTCACCTCTGCCCCCTGGTTCTCCTGGAGCTCTGGCATCCTACTGGTGTCTTCCACCCTGAAGACTGATGCAAAGTAACTATTCAGTTCATCTGCCATTTCTTTGTTTCCCATTATTACTTCTCCAGCCACATTTTCCAGTGGTCCAATGTCTAGTTTTGCCTCTCTCTTACCTTTTATATATTGAAAAAACTCTTCCATCTTCCTTTATATTACTAGCTAGCTTGCACTCATACTTCATCTTCTCCTCCCTTATTGCTTTTTTAGTTGTCCTCTGCTCGCTTTTAAAGGCTTCCCAATTTTCTAGCTTCCCACTAATCCTTGCCAAGGTCCTCAGGTACTTTAAAATAACATCTAATTTCACTTCTGGTCAAGAGTGACTAGA
Source organism: Scyliorhinus canicula (assembly GCF_902713615.1). Lineage (NCBI taxonomy): Eukaryota > Metazoa > Chordata > Chondrichthyes > Carcharhiniformes > Scyliorhinidae > Scyliorhinus > Scyliorhinus canicula. Next base: position 30,259,037 of record NC_052166.1, on the reverse strand, counting down.
ATTGACTGCGCACTAGTCCAGAGGGCCATGACTATTCATTTTAATGGTCACCATCAATATGCTGATACGGTTATATGAATTACAGTGGGGAGAAGGCTTGTGTAGAGGATAAATGCCAGGATAGAGACAGCATCATTCTATAATTCTATTAACTCTCCTCCATCCCGAAGGATTTCACTGAAGTGAATCCATTAGGAGGAGCTGTTTCAATGATCCTCTTTCGTAATCCCATTCCATTAGCTTTAAGGAGAAAAGGTTCAACACGACTTCTCGATTTTAACACTTAACCTAGTAAGTTTTAACTTGGGTTTTGTGCCATTAGAACCTTTTAGCAATTTCCCTGGATCAATTTGTGAATTGGGCGCTTCTGCCCACACTACAGTAGTAACATCATCTCAAAGGGACAAAGTTTAAACACTGCCACAATGAGAAGAGGTTTGGTCGAGGGAGGGGTAAAGCACGGAATATGGCAACATAGCACCAGCTCTTGATTTACATTGAGCACATTAAGAGTAAAATCTGCAGGAATGATTGAAAAGAGATTGTTATTTTATACAATACAGTTGAAGCATCTGCACATTATTTATTCTAATTTTAGTTTTGCAAATCCCAATATTGGACAGTCTGAATATCCTGTGGAATGCTAATTAATGTATTTAATTTGGGCTCCCACAGAGCAAAACGAAGTCTGATTTAAATTTTGCTGATACCTTGGGGGTTTCTCATGGTCAGTAAACCAGAACGTTTCAGGGAGATGGGAGCTATCCACCACATAGAAGTTACTTTTTAGCACTCATTCTGCGAGGTGAATGCCTCTCAAAGAAGTCTCCTTCCTTCCTTAGAACTTGAACACCTGTGTCCCATGAGTCCCAATTACCAACCTCTCCCTGATCCTAATTGCAGTTGATTGTTTCCAAGGCCAACTGGTGTTCTTTCTTGCTGCTTGTTTCCCTCCTCAGGTATCCTCTGAGGGCAATTGCCCAGGCTGTCCATTTAGCCGGTTGCACAGTGGGAGAGGGGCCTGCAAAATGTTAATAATTAATGAGGCCCAGCCATTAAATTGAGTAAGATCTGCAGTGGGGAAGAAGGGGGGGGTTGATTTAAAACCAAGATAAGGAGGAGCTATTTCTCGCAGAGGTTGGTGAATTTGTGGAACTCGCTGTCACATATTGTGGTGGAGTCTGAATCATTAAATAGTTTCAATAAGGAGATGGAATATTTCTGATTTTAAAAAAAACAGGTTAAAGGAATATGGGGAGCAGGCAGGGAGGTGGATTTGAGACAAGGAAGAGATCAGCCATTATCTGATTGAATGGCGGTGTAGGCTAGAAGAGTTGAATTGCCTTCTTCTGCTCCTAATACTTATGTACCTATCTTCCCATTCCCAGCTTTGCTGTATTCTCCAGCTCTATTTGTCCTTAATTGAAACATCAAATATTGGGGCCACAGTGTTGTGCTTAGTGATTATACAGAGGCGATATAAAGCACATCCAGCTCTACTGATAATTCAAGGTCAATGTTTGCACAAAAAGGAATTGTGGTACACATAATTTGAATTGTGCATGACAACATGAGGCTTAATGCTAAATTTACTTATCTGACAATTTGAATTAAGGAACATGGAGTTAATAGGATTAGATTGTATGATGTGACTAGTAATTATTGTATTTGTTTTTTATAGAAATACTGTCCACGCTCCTAAATGCTGATTGGCATCTTTAAACAACTTAATTTTTTCGACCCTGAATAATTCATGCTCCATTTAAAATTAAAAGAAAATTCATGTGAGATTAGTATATGTCATACATTTTCTACCGTCACTCTTTTTGCTCTGTTTTACAATAGCATTTGAAGATTCTACCGCTCAACCGTATTTCTGTCAAAGATTTCAGCGGCCGTTTTTGCAGATATAGGAAAACAGCAAGCCCCATTCAATAGCAAACTGAATAGGTCATTCAGCTCCTCACGCCTGCTCTGCCATTTAGGGATATCGTGGTTCACCAGTACCGCCACGATATTTAATGACCTTAGCTCCATATCCCTTTACTAAGAAAAATCTATTCATCGTAGTTTTGAAAGCTCGAGTGGACGGCATGGTAGCACAGTGGTTAGCACTGTTGCTTCATAGCGCTAGGGCCCCAGGTTCAATTTCCAGCTTTGGTCACTGTCTGTGCGGAGTCTGCACGTTCTCCCTGTGTCTGCGTGGGTTTCCCCCGGTTGCTCCGGTTTCCTCCCACAAGTCCCGAAAAGCGTGCTGTTAGGTAATTTGGACATTCTGAATTCTCCTTCACTGTACCCGAACTGAAGCCGGAATGTGGCGACAAGGGACTTTTCACAGTAACTTAATTGAAGTATTAATGCAAGCCTACTTGTGACAATAAAGATTATTATGATAAGAATTCTTAGCTCTTTGGGAGAGAGAATTCCAAATGTTTTTGTGAAACAGTAAGTACGACTAACAACTGCCAAAAGGCTGTGTGGTCAATAGATGCCGGGAGATCCCTCTTCCAGGATCTACCCGGCTCGCTATGCCACACGAGATCTAACACAATCTTGCGAGGCTTCAAGATTTGAATCACGCCCTTGTAGGTGGGATCAGTGTTTTGAAAATCTGCATATTACAGCGAGGCAGCTAGTCTCACTCTAATATGCGCTCCCCTGATCTACCCAAGGCATTGGCATTGCCAGTCTGTTACCATGGCACTGCCAGCCTAGAAACCTGGCATTGCCACTGGTATGCCAGTGTGACAATGCCAAGGTGGTAAGATCACACAATGGCAGTCCCAAAGTTACAGGCTGACATTTTTTCTACTGCGGGGACCGGGCCCGGGGGTGCCCTGTGCATGTGAGCTGTGGTGTGGGGGGGGGCCTGAGGACCCCCTTATTGGTGAGTTGGAACTTTGGGAGGGGGGGGGGGGTTGAGAGTCACGTCAGTGGGATTGAGAGATCGGAACACCATTTAAAAATGGCAAAGAGGTGGTCTCCTTGGGCTTTTGATTGGACTGCGCCAGGTTGCACCCAGTGGTGGAGAAGGTGTGTGCCATCCAGTTGACCCCGCTCTGAGAAATACGATGGAGCTCCACTCGTTTCTCGGCTTGGTAAAACATTAGCCGCGCCATCTTTTGGTGGTTGGTGCGTAATCTGGAATGGAAGATCCCGGCGGTGTGAACAGCCGGAAGATCACGCGCAGTGTAAAATCCACTATCTTTCACTGCTGCAGCTTGGGTTTAAATGCAGGACTAGGAATTCAGGGTCATCTCACAGCCAAGTTCCCTCATGACAACATATAAATGATCTCCTGAAGCATTCGGCCAAACTCACTCTCAGACCAAAATATAAGGAGTGTAACTGCAGTATAGCGGCTAATGGAGGCAATTCTCCAAGGTTAAGTGTGATGAACATTATTGAACAGGTTCAAACAGTGATCATCCATCAACTCTGTACAAAACTCATACTGAAGACTTTTTATCGGTCAGTATTTTGTGAGTGAAATTGCTTTTACAGTTATTGAGGAATTAATCGTCCAAATAGTCTCCATTTACAGCCTATTCTGAAGCAAGGTAATGATCATACTTTGGCAAAAATTGGTCTTCGGTCTGAAAATATTTGACACAACAGTAAGAAGCCAAGCAAAGAAAAAAGAATTGCCTCAGGTGATGGGAAATATTATCACAAAAGTAAAAAAAAAAGAATTACTCCAGTCAAAAGAAAGGGAGCCATTTTAGGGCCTGTTCTTCAGCATGGTAAATCAGAGAAATTGAAAGCTTTTTAATCCATAGACACTAATTTCAGTGATAGAATCCATACAGTGCAGAAGAAGGCCGTTCCGCCCATTGAGTCTGCAGCGGAACTCTAAAAGACTACGCTACCTAGACGCACTCCGCTTCCCTATACTCGTAACCCCGCACATTTATATGCCCAATCCAACTAACCTGCACATCTTTGGACTCTGGGAGGAAACCAGAGCACCCGGAGGAAACCCACGTAGACATAGAAAGAATGTTCAAACTCCACACTGACAAGCACCCGAGGCCGGAATCGAAAGCGGATCCCTGGGGCTGTGAGGTTTCAGTGCTAATCATTGGGCCGCCATGCTGCCCCTCTCAGTTCTGCATTTTCAGCCTGTCCCGGCCTTAATACAGCAGGAGCTTCAGGGCAAGTGAATAACGAATGAAAGAGGCATTTGTAAATATGGCAGACCAAAAGACTGGGGACTAGAAATTTGTGCCAGGCATTTCATGGGTGGCATCGGATAGACTTCCCATAGTGTGCAGTACCTGACATTCATTTCCATTGCAGTCAATGGAATTAATTACTGAACACACCTTCGAACCGGCAATCAATCCAACACTGCCCATTTTGCGGTAGTGCCCAGATTAATTTCTACTGCTGAGAGCTGAAGGGAAACTGAAACTGAGCACATTGATTTGGAGAGGAAAGAGAGAGAGAGAGTAAAATGATTCCGTTAGTTTGACATTGAATTTTGCTGAAAACAGCCTTCAGCAAATTTGCTGAATTGCAGCACAAATGCTTTTACAATCCAGTAAAGGGCGAAAAGTCTCCCAATTGTCAATGTTATCATTTTCCCTGAGCTGGCATTTTACCCACTATTTCTTTTTTTTTTTGCCTTCCAGCCCTTCGGCGTTACCATTCCCTTGACTGAGAGGGCGTGTGGGCAATCTGTTCCCAGGAATCTGCCCTTGCCACTTCTTAACTGCTGGGAGATGAGAAGAAACCAGATCGGAAATTTGTTCAAGGTACATAGTTTCTGACTAACCTGATTGAGTTCTTTGAAGTAACAGACAGGGTTAGTGAAGACAGATATGGTTCACAGCACTAGGGACCCGGGTTTGATTCCCAGCTTGGGTCACTACCTGTGTGGAGTCTGCACGTTCTCCCCGTGTCTACGTGGGTTTCCTCCGGGTGCTCCAGTTTCCTCCCACAAGTCCTGAAAGACATGCTTGTTAGGTGAACTGGATAATCTGAATTCTCCCTCAGTGTACCCGAACAGGCGCCAGAGTGTGGAGACGAGGGGATTTTCACAGTAACTTAATTGCAGTGTTAATGTAAGCCTATTTGCGACACTAATAAAGATGATTATTATGTTGTCTAGAGATACTTCCAAAAGCCACTTGACAGTGTACCTCTTAACAGACTTAGTTATAAAATAGAGTCACATGATATTAAATGGACAGTGGTAATTCATGATGTAAGTCGCGAAGGAATATAAGGTGGGGAGAAATAGTGATTGATGTTTTCCTCACTGGATGAAAGTAGACAGTGAGGTCCTCGGCGTTCAGCATTCGGACCATTTTTTCTCTTATTTTGTATATTGAACCTGGATTTTGACAGGGAGGCACAGCTTCAGTGTTTGCACCTGATACAAAATCTAGCTACTGAATAATTAACTTAACAGTCACAAGCCTCTTTGAGATGATTTGATTTATTATTGTCACATGTATTAGTATACAGTGAAAAGTATTGTTTCTTGCATGTTTTACAGACAACGCATACCTTACATGGGAAGGAAGGAGAGACTGCAGAATATAATGTTAATGTCATAGCTAGGGTGGAGAGAAAAATAAGAGTTAAAATGATGTTTCAGAAACATAGAACGAGAGTAAAAGATAGAATTAGAGGGTATGTTGGGCACTACTTGCAAGAAGTTCCCTCGCTCTGGCGCCATCTTGGAAAAAAAAATACATGACAGATACAGTTTAAAATGGATGAATTTGACTTGATGCATAAGACCAGAGGATCAAAGGCGCAGGAGCAGAAATAGGCCATTCGGCCCATCGAGTCTGCTCCGCCATTCAATGACAGCACAAATGATCTGACATGACAATCCCCAACTTTATTTCCTCATCTTATCTCCATAAATCTTGATTACCTCACTGATTCACAATCTGTCCATCTCAGCCTTGAACACACTTAATGATCCAGCCTCTAAAGCCCTCAGTGTTAAAGAATTCCACAGCTTCACTACCCTTTGAGAGAAGAAGTTCGCCCTTTAAATGAGCAACCCCTTGCTCTGTGACTCTGCCGTCTAGTCCAAGACTTTCCCTCAAGGGGAAATAACCTCTTAGCATCTGTTCCAAGAGTTCTGTCCCTGCCACATCTTAACTGATGCGCATCTGTTCCCTGTTCCTAGCTGTCCTTTGACACGTTGCTTCCCTTTGTTTTTCCATTAACACATTCTAATCTCTTAATGCGCCACTATCAGCACCCTGCTTAGCCTTACATTGCCTTTTTATTTCTGTCAGTGACATCTTTGTCAGTACCCACCTATCGCTGGCCCCCTACTGTTGTAGGGGGTGGGGGGCATGGAGCTGTGAGGCACCTCTCGCTATCTTCATCGCTCCTTCCAGGATTTTGCAGCCTTTTTGTGCTTTTACTTTTTGCGCAGTTGCACGGGGCCTTTATCTTCAGCTCTGTTGTCAGCATCTCTAATTCCCAAAGAATCTGGGATCTCCTGTCCAACAGTCAGCCAGGAGAGGGCTGCACATGTGCGGTTCGGAATGTTTCATGTCGGTGATCCGAACCGTGCATGTGTCGGCCAGAAAGGGCCACGTGGGCGTAGTTCTTTTTTTAAACATCGGTTAGGCCCAATGCTAAAAATTCCGAATCGTGCATATGCGTCCAATTCCCAGGCGGCTCATGTGTGGGAGGCCTGAGGTTCATTGGGATTTGGAGATACCGACCACAGAGCTGAAAATAAAGATTAGATTACATTTATTTACATTAATGTGTAATCATTTTGAACCTTATTTTGCAGCAAACTTGTCCACAACGGCTGGGATTCTTTGGGTTAGAAGGCAGGGGAGTTTAAATGACAAAGATCACATGGAACAATGGGAAACCAGTAGCGTAATGATATTGTCACTAGTCCAGAAATGCTCTGGAGGACAAAGGTTCAAATACCACCATGGCAGATGGTGAAATTTGAATTCAATAAAAATCTGAAATTGAAAGTCTAATAAATGACCATGAAACAATTGTCCATTGTCGTTAAAAAAAAACATCTGGTTCACTCATGTCCTTTAGGGAAGGGAATCTGCCACCCTTATCTGGTCTGGCCGACATGTGACTCCAGATCTACTGCAATGTTGTAGATTCTTACACTGCTCTCAGGGTTAGGCAATAAATGCTGACCCAGATCCCATGAAATAATTAATTTTCATAGAATTTACAGTGCAGAAGGAGGCCATTCGGCCCATCGAGTCTGCACCGGCTCTTGGAAAGAGCACCCTACCCAAGCCTACACCCTACCCCCATAACCCAGTAACCCCACCCAACCCTAAGGGCAATTTTGGACACTAAGGGCAATTTAGCATAACCAATCCACCTCACCTGCACATCTTTGGACTGTGGGAGGAAACCGGAGCACCCGGAGGAAACCCACGCACACACGGGGAGAACGTGCAGACTCCGCACAGACAGTGACCCAAGCTGGAATCGAACCTGGGAGCCTGGAGCTGTGAAGCAATTGAGCTAACCACTACCGTGCTGCCCAATTTTAAAAAAGGCAGAGTGGTAGTAGTAAATGACGAAAGCATGGAAGTAGTCATTGTCAGACCTGCTGAAGTTTTCCAGAATTTTCTGATTTTATTCAACTTTCACTCTCGTCTTTGATCGCACTGCAATCATGGGCACTAATAACCCCTCGCTGTGATCCCAGCAGCCGCACTCAAACATGTCCCAGGCACCTCTCTGTGCCCCTCATGCTGGCCATGTGAAAATTGCTAATGCTTGTTCCCCGTATTCCCAACACGCTCTACAAGGATCTCAACAAGAAATGACTTGGAGGCATGTAGGTTTCTGACCTCTCTCCTGCTGAAAATTCTAATGTGTCACTGAGGCGTCAGGAAACAATGACGCCTTCTGAGTGCGCGGTTTTCCCTACCTGCCCACGCCTGAACTCGTTCCCATGGGCGACTGACAACTCACAACAATAAAGATATTCTGTGACTGTTCTTTCGAAGGACAGTTCTCTCTGTGAGAGGCTTCTCCTTGGCACCATCCCATGGAACATGGAAAGAATGCAGCTGCCTGCGGAATCTGAGATGCAAATCTCCTCCCTGCCATCCGGCACTCAGCATTTGGTGGGAGTTTTCATCGCGAATGCACAACGCCCGGTGCAAGTGGTCGAACCCGTGATGAGGACGGAAAGCTAATTGAGTTTGGCAAAAGTGATTAAACTTCTAATGCTTCACCACACACACACACACACACACACGGCAAGCTGGTGCTTCCCGGGAAATAACCAACATTTCTGCTGTCAGCAGCTTTAGTGTCAGTGAACAAAATCAGAATCGAAGCTCTCAAAGCATTGCGAAATGAAAAATAATATATACTGAGGGGCTTGCTGAGCAGCAACAGTTGAAGTGATTGTAAGAACAAGCAACGTAACATATATTCCAGAAGCTCATCAATTGCATTTTCACTTAATCTGGCTTCTTTGACAAAACAGTTATTGAGTGGCATACAACAAACAAATTAGTGCATTCCCATATTCCCCCTTGTTTAATTTTGATTGCATCATTAGCAAATTCAACATGTCGTGTCTGCTCATTTGGACCCAAATTGTAAAATTGGAGTGAACAGCAAAACGCAGGCAGGATTTTAAAAATGTGACGTAGGCGTCTAGCTGTCCATTTAAATCAAACAGAATTCCACATTGCACCGCTGTTTTACACTTGGTGACTAATGAGGCTCTGCTGGCGCATTGCGTCAGTGCACTGATATGTTGCATCTCAGAATGGAATGTGGGGTCGGCCTCCTGGCTGACCCGACAGGAAGCTCTTGATCTTCGCTTCCCCGGGAGATGACGAGCAAGGGCCAAACAGCTCAACCGAGGAAGGGACCAAAAATCACAAAGGACATAAATTGTTCTCCATCGCAGTGCGACGAATTTAGGACATCATGAAGTTGACCCCGGTGGCACAGTGGTTAGCACTGCTACCTCACAGCGCCAGAGGCCCAGGTTCAATTCTGACCTTGGCTGACTGTCCGTGTGGAGTTTGCACGTTCTCCCCGTGTGTGCGTAGGTTTCCTCCAGGTGCTTTGGTTTCCCACAGTCCAAACATGTGCAGGGTTTGGTGGATTGGCCATGCTAAAATTGCCCTTTAGTGTCCAAAGATGTGCAGGATAGATAGGGTGATGGGGTTACGGTGATAGGGCAGGAATGTGCGCCTGGGTAGGGTGCTCTTTCACAGTGTCGTGCAGACTCAATGGGTCAAATGGCCTCCTTCTGCACTGTAGGATTTCCGTGGTTCTATCCCATGACAAAAAAAAGGAAATTATAAATAATTTTGTTTCCCTCAATCCACCCATGAGACACCGGCCTGACCCTCCTTTCCATTGACTTTATTCGGCACCCTACTGACGTTGAATGTTACGTCCTCTCTGTGAGAAACTAGTTCAACTTACAGCATTACAGCAAGCCAACAAATATCTGTGTCTTGACAGACATTGAGAATAAAGCAATCCTAATCTAAATTATGTACATCAGTTCACTGGTAAGGTCTAGACCAGAAAAATTTGGTGGATTCTCCGGTCGCCGACGCCGGAAACACGTTCAGCGAACGGCTGGAGAATCACATTCCCTGACCGAATCGGGGGCCCCGCCGCTTTCGCAACGCTCCGCCCCTCCAAATCGGCGTACTCTCGGAGTAAGCCACGCCACTTATCCACGGCCTCAGGCCATTGTCTGAGGTCCACCCCCCTGATGCTCCGACCACAACTGGCCAAGTTCCCGTCGTGGTCTCACCCGTCGAGAACTCGGCGAGGTGGCTGCGGACTCAGTCCAGTGCTGCCACAGTCGGGGGAGGGCCGATCCGTGGGCAGGGGGTGACATTATTCGGGGCTGGGGGCACAGTGGTGGTGCAGTCCAGGGCACGCAAGCAAGCCGAAGGGGGGGAACTATTTCACGGGCCGGGTCAGGGTGCTGCGTCCGTTATCAAGCACGGCACGGCCGCGGTGGGCCACCGCCATTATCATGTGCAGCCACGGCTCCGACAATTCTCCAGGACGTATCGGCAGCTAGAGCCCGGTGCTCTACGCTGTCGTCCAGTTAGCGCCCAGCTACATGGGGAATGGGTGGCTGCTTTGCGCCAAGTTCCTCCCACCGTTCCCACACTGGCATGGGGACAGTGTCTCCAAATTGGAGAATCCAGCCCATTAGGTGGGATTTTCTGGGGTTCGCCAGCAGCATGATCCTTGGCAGCACTTCCTCGGATTTTCCGTTCCTGCCACCTGCCAATGGGATTTCCCATTGTGGCCACCCGACGCCGCCGGGAAACCCGGGAAGTGGATGCGCTTCCGATGGAACGGAGAGAATCCCATCAGTGGAGAATCCCGTCCATGTGGTGGTACGGCTAGCAGACCTTGCAGCACCTTAAGAGGTGTGCTACTATTGGGGCAGAAGACTCGCTGCCCATTGGCTCTGGCTGGTCATGTGTCTCTCTACCAATTGGCTGATGAGAGGCTGGTGGCTCCTCCCACAGGGAGGGGTATAAGTACCATCGCACCTGGCAGTCGGCCATTCTGTGTAAGTCGACTGCAGGGTTAACATCTAGCTCATTAAAGCCAAAGTTTTGGACTCACTCTACAGCTCGTGTCTGAATTGATGGTATATCAGTCCATTAACTCTGTTTCTCCCCATAGATGCTGCCTGACCTGTTGAGTATTTCCTGCATTTTGTGATTTTATTTCAGATTTCCAGCATTGTTTACATTGAAATTATTGCTCAGTATAATACATGAATTACATTTGCAACAAGCCAAAGCAAAATGAGTTTTGCATTTTCCTTATGAATGGTACATATTGCAACTGTGCTATGCCGTGAAAGTTAGCAGGCTGCAGGAAAGCCAAGTTGAAACACACTTTGGAACTCTGCTGCGCGCAATGAACTGGTCTTAAACTTGGATGTAAATTGGGAGCAGTTTTAAATGGAGGAATTAACCCTTGTAACGTCCGCTGCAATGGTAATTAAATGCAATGACATACTGTCACGCATAAAGAGCATTAGAAATGGGACTGATGAAATAACACCATGACCAACATTCTCCCTGATTCAACACCATCAAAAATAGGTGAGCTTGTCATTCATCACATTTGCTTTGCAGGGGAACTCCGATGTGTAGAAATTGATGGCTGCAATTACCTACATACCAATATGATTATCATATAAAGAAAGGAGCTTATTAATACTGAAATGCTTTTGTACATCTTGAAAGCTTAATAAGATGCTGTGTAAATGTAAACTCTATGAATCCTTGCAATTTATTTTAATGGGGGAAGCTGATGGTAGATCGAGCTGAAATGTGGTGTTCTAATTTAGCCTTAATTGTTCAATGAGTTTAATAAGGAAAACAACATCTTCAAATGAGTGACTAAATACAAGTATTATCGCCAATTAAAAAACGTTCTATGAATCATTTTCACTCTTAAGCCAAAATTTTAACCCACCCGCCGAATTCAGTGCACAGTCAGGCTGGACAATCAGATTAAATCTTGCCTGATTTTGCACTTCATTTAAGTCAATGTTCACAACATGAATTCAATTATAATCACAGCTATAGGGTTGAATTTTCAGCCACAGCTAGTTGTTGGGTTTGCCCCCACCCCCGCTGCATCCTGCTCGGCCCTCCAGCTTTGACAACCCATTAAGAATATCAAGCCGGTCTCAAAGCAATTAATTAGCCTCCCTTGGGACAAACACAGGTAAGTGACTATTTTCCATTTGGGAGACAGGTAAAGTACCTGAAAGAGTCTTGACCATTATTTTCTGCCTCCTGAAGCAAAATCCAGCCCATTATATTTGGAACAGTCCAACGATAGTGTGGTGATCGTACATCTGACTAGATGCAATACAACTGAGCAAGCACTAGAGGGAGCACGGGAGAGCTATATATACACAGGGACAGGAAGTGAGGACACACTTCACGGAAGGCAGAACTCATAGCAGGACACAGACACAAGCAGGCAGCATTTGAGGTAGCCGTAAATTAAGCTCTGAAGAGAGAACAAATTCAATAAAGCATCTTCTCCAAATTTGAGACTACGAGCTTTATCAAGACACGAGGAACAACACATGGTACCAGGTTTGCTTCAGGCGCTCACTACAGGACAATTCAGCTGCAGACACAGAAATAACAAAATGGCATGGAAATCTCCTACTGGACATTCGACTTGGGAAGAAATCGCTTGTGTGGCATGGAACCCCACCTCAGCTGGATACGACCGGCAATGTAAGAAATGTCTGGAAAATGTTTAAACAAATGTTCGATTTATATATCATAGCTAATGATGTAGCAGCAGCCTCAGACGAAATTAAAATAGCAATGCTCATCGCAGGACATGAAGCTAGGATAGTATATAATGGATTTAAATACTCAAAAGATGAAGACAGCAACAACTTACAAACAATACTAAACAAATTTGAAGAGTACTGTAAGGAATTTGAACAGCACAGTATGCTCAGAGGCCAAATTGCACTGAGACAGAGTGATGCAAAACTCAGACAATCACTATCAAAAAAGAAATTGCGAGTGAAAAGTACAGATCAAAAAAAAGAAATAACTTGAATTTTTCACAAAGCCAAAATGCTGAAATCCAGTCCAGATCGAAAGGAAAAGGTAACTTACAACTTTCAGAAAGAAAAAACGCTGAAATCCGCGATAAAATGGCGTCCGACCACATTTTACAGTCTCGGGCATACAAAGAACTACAAACTGCGTCTGCGCATGCGCAGGAAATGGAAGCCACGCATGCGCAGTTAGAATCACCCATTTTGCGTTCTGCGCATGCGCAAGCCACGCATGCGCAGTCTCAAAACGTTTTGGTCGCGGTCGTGGACACAAAACCGCACAGTAAAGGAAGGTTGATTTGCGCATGCGCAATTGATTCCTACGCATGACGTCATGATGTCTGAGCATCCAGACCACGCCTACTTAAAAGGGAAACGCCCGAAAATTGAAAACAAAATACTTAAAGCTGTAAAACCAAGTTTTCTTGCCTCAGAACACAGAAAAACGCCTGAACTTAAACCAGCAGTTGAAAATAACTCTCACAACACCCTGGAAAAAGCAGTCTGCACCACCCAAAGTGAAGAGAACAAAAAGAATTCCGAAACAACAAAAGATGATTTGTTTTTCGAAGATTACTACTCAGACATGGCTGAGTTATTTGGATATGCTGATCACAGCATCAGCGACACGGTCACAAAGCTCAATACGAATCTACTCGTGGTAGATGAATCCAACCAAGATGATTTGGTTTTCGAAGAAGAATACTACTCAGACATGGCTGAGTTATTCGGATATGCTGATCACAGCATCAGCGACACGGTCGCAAAGCTCAACACGAATCTACTCGTGGTAGATGAATCCAACCATGGCAGATCGTCGATACATTGGATGACAGCAATACCCAAGACGAAGACGACGCCACACAGAGAGCACAGAAAGACTCCACAAAGAGAGCGAGGACAGGCTCCACAGTGAGAGTGATGAAAGACTCCAAAAGGGAAGCAAGCAAACACTCCCTGGCGAACACCATGCATGATCAAGACCATGAAGGTCAACCCGCCGTATCTGAGCAACCGCAAGCAGACTATAAAAGTCTACCAAGCTCACATAAACAAGAAAAAGACAATGTACATCTACTCACTGCATGCGAAAACAGTGACAAGGTGATCACACTCGACGTACAGGATCACAGCGAGACTGACAGTTCTCAGCTTGTCTGTACAGAAGCCAAGAGTCGGGCCACCCAAGAGTCCTGTGAGACCACGCCAAAAGAAACCATGCAGATTTTGACTTCAGAAGAGGAGCACCAAGAGTCCAGTGAGACCACGTCAATTGAAAACATGAAGATTTTGACTCCGGAAGAGGAGCACCAAGAATCCAGAGAGACCGCGTCAAATGAAATTGTGAAGAATTTTACTCCAGAAGAGGAGCACCAAGAAAGCAAAGACTCAAATTATCCACACAGAACACTCATTGAGCATAACAAGAAAAACAAAAGCCAAAAGAAGCACAGTAGAAACGAGAACAACAACAGCAAGAACAAACGCAACATGAAGCGCGACAAGAACAACAAAAATCGCAAGAAGCACTGCAGAAACAAGAACAACAACAGCACCAACAAAAACTACAAGCACAACGACAAAAACTACAAGAAGAACAACAAAACCAACAAGAAGCATAACAAAGATAGCGACAACAACAAAGACAGAAACGACAAAAACAGCAACAGGAATGGCAACGAAAACAACAAAGACAGGAACGACAGAAACAACAGCAATGAAACAACGACGTAAACAAAATGGTACAACTCTGCACATGAAGGACAATGCCACAGCACACTGCAAAACAATAATAAGACTACAAACATGCCATGGGATGACAACAAATCGCACAAACTCACATCTGCTCCAGAACAAGCAAGCACACCAGCTTTCAAGGCAGATGACATAATAAAACAATACCACAAGCACAGAAAAAAGTCCATGTCAGTCAACATCAGTGGTTCGACCATGCAAACACCTCAGGATGACGCATTGGTTACTTAAAATAACAAGGAACACCGACAACATTCACAACGGAGTTGCAATATCAATATCACCACGTCAACAACAACAAAAGAAAAAACTCAGTGAACAAATTCATCAAGTTTGGACTCATAAATGTTTTTATTAAGATTGGACTCATAAATATAAATTGGCTTTGTAAAATATGCAATAGCACCATCACTTGTATAGATACACATATCATAAGTAACTGTTTTGTACAATTTCCTTTAACGATGTACAGAAAATACGTAAAGAAAAAAGGGGGATGTGGTGATTGTACATCTGACTAGATGCAATACAACTGAGCAAGCACTAGAGGGAGCACGGGAGAGCTATATATACACAGGGACAGGAAGTGAGGACACACTTCACGGAAGGCAGAACTCGTAGCAGGACACAGACACAAGCAGGCAGCATTTGAGGTAGCCATAAGTTAAGCTCTGAAGAGAGAACGAATTCACAATAAAGCTTCTTCTCCAACTTTGAGACTACGAGCTTTATTAAGAAACGAGGAACAACACAGATAGGTTTCGTAAGACTCTTATCTTTTCCTGGCCCGAAAATTGAAGATTCACAGGTCAATCATTTGTTTTCTTTAAACCAGGTGTCACTAATTCACTACTATAGTTAAATGACTGTGGTGATTGGCCCTTTAAGAGCTTCACAGCAGAGTAAGGGTCACTTGGCTTAGGTAACCAATCAGGGCCGGGATTCTCTAAAAACGCGGCTAAGTGTGGACGCCGGTGTAAACACCGGTGTCTTTCACGCCAGTGTCGCCCAACGATTCTGTAGCCCACAGGAGGCCAGCACGGTGCCGGAGTGTTCTGCGCTGCTCCAGCTGACATACGGAGCCCTGCACTGCTGGCCGTGGGTCCGGCCACTTCTGCGGCGGTGCTAGTGCAACATGGCGGAGCCACACAGTGGGCCGGCTGTCGTGGAGTCACCCCCGGAGACTGATCCCCCCACCCACCAGGACAGCCACTGCAGCCGCAACGCCGAGCTCCCGCCGAGTGGAACCTTATGTGAACCACACCGGCGGGAACTTGGCCAGTCGACCTCTTCCAACGGCCCCCGACCGGTGCCGCGATAACGCGCACAACTGCTGCCAATTCTCTGGTCGCCGGAACTTCACATCCTGGCGTCAGACCCGATTGTGGGTCTGAGGCCCCATTCTCCGCCCCCACGCCGAGTGCCATTTTGGCGCGGAGGCTCAGAGAATTCCAGCCCAGAACTCAGATTGTGGAATAGCCCATGTTGAGAAAGGCTCCTCAGCAGAGAAGTTTTGGGAACTAGCTACAGCCTTGTGGCTGGGTTACCTATCTGGGAATACGTTCTTGCTTGTTCTGCATCATGTGATTTGTAGTGGCATCTGCAGAGTGTGCAGGCTTTAGACAGATTATCATCTCAATTGTATGCGCAACACTCTTAATAAACCTCTCATCATGTTTTCCAAGAATCCAGAGTGTGGACATCTCTGTACCTTTTCTCTTTGCGGCAACAATGTAATGTAACAGGTTGCTTTAAAATTCTTCTTAAATTTTCTGTTTGTGAATAACGAAGTCTGTGAAAGTGCGTCTTTACATTTGGTAATAAGGATAAATGTTCCTGCCACTGTCCCGACTCCTGTGAGTATCCTGTTTTAATCGAAGTCTTAAATAAAAAGTACTCACCAGAATGCCTCTTTGGGCGAATGGACCCATTTGATTCCTTCACGGATTGTCGATTGCTATGGGTAACCAAGCAAATGTAACAGGGTGGGAGGTGAAATGCAAAGTAATTCTCCTGTATGTTTGTGGAACTCAGACCTATAACTTTATTCACAGTCATACGCAAGCACGCCTGACTCCAAATCATTTAGTCAACTCATGGATTTAGTGAAGGCTCAATTGCAACCTCAAGCATCAGTCATACTCCAGAGATACAAATTTAATTTGAGGTCAAGAGCCCCAAGCAAATTGAGCGCAACTTGCATTACTAAACTGAAGCAACTATCGGAGTACTAAACTGAAGTATCATGACTAAGAAGCCCCCCTAAATGACATGATATGGAATAGGTTAGTCTGTGGCATGAACAACAATGCTTTTAAACTCATATTGCTTGCTGAGGTTCACATAAATTTTAAACAATCAATGGAGATAGCACTGGCCATGGAAAGCACTGAAAAGAAGCATAAGAGCTGCAGAACAAACAAAATTATGCCTTTCACCAATTAGGGACGGGACCGGTAGGCAGCTGTGGTGCCAAGACTGCCAAGGCAGCCGTGAAGCAGGAAACAATTTCAATCATTGAAAAAAGGAAAAGGTACAGAATAAGCAATCGGTCAGTAATGATTAAAGGGGAATGTTACTGATGTGGATGTAACCACACTCCTGTTTAATGCTGGCTTAAGGAGACTGAGTGTTTTTATTGTCACAAAAGAGGACATTTGATAAAGCAGCGAAGAGCTAAGTCAAGATTTCCAAGTAATCAGTCAACCAAGATGTTCCAAGTATACAATGTGGAAGAGCCTGACACCAATGGTTCTGGTATTCCCTCTGTTTACTCGAAAACAGGCAAGATAGACTCTATTAGTGTAACACTGGGTAGATGGGAAGCTTCATAAGATGGAAGTGGATGCACGGTCATTAGCCATTGTGATGGGTGAACATATATTTCAGTACCTAAGAGAGGGGGGTCCAACAATTAAACTTGAAGAGCACTTCTGCCAAGTTCAAGCTATGGACAACAGTCTATCCAGCTCCCACTGATAATAGTGATGGGTGAAGGACCCGGCATTCTCGGCAGCGGTTGAATTGAGCCAATGTTTTTCAAGTGCGGAAAAGGGGATTGTCCGAGCTAATAAGAAAATACGAGAGCGTCTTCTGTAATGATTTGAGCAAAACCAAAGGGCTACAATTTAAGATTTATGTCGATCCTGAGGCAAAACCCCTATTATTTAGGGCCACACTGGTACAATATGCCTCATGAGCGAACGTGAATACTGAGGTAAACATGTTGGAAGAACTAGGCATTATCCAACCGTTCTCGGAATGGGCAGCACCTATAGACCCTGTATTGAAACCGGACAAGATCATTTGCATTTGAGGCAATTATATACTATCAGTTAATCCGGCCTCCAAGATGGATAAATATCTAATCCCAAGAATTGAAATGCTGTTTGCAAAGTTGGCAGGACGTCAATCTTGCATGAAGCTGGCTATGGTCACGCGTACTAGCAACTCGAATTAGATGATGTTTCCTGGGGGTTTGTCACGATAAACTCACACAAAGATCTATTCCAGTATGCGTGCCTGCCTTTTAATGTGTCTGACTCATTTACCCATCCAATGAGCTAGCTATAGCCATGCAGCTGCTGTACAATTCTTATTATTAAATACCTTTTGCGTTCACTGATGAAGTCTGTGAAAGTACATTTTTACAATGACAAAGCCAGCATATCCAATCAGCTTCTTGAAAATAGCTGTCAACTCTCCATCTTCTACTTAATCAAACAACAAGTTCTCTGCCAACAGAAAGTGCATTTGACTGAGGACGACGCAGGTAGCAAAGACATTGAGGCAAAACGCTTCATAACTTCCGAAGTCATCTTATTCTCTCTTCAGCAACCATTTCACTGTATTTTTGTTCCCTCTTATTTCATTCCTAAAGTTTTATATTGCTCAGTAAACATTAATCTTCTCCCCTCCTCCCCAGGTCTCTCCATTCTGTCCTATATATTTTTTTGCTTATTCTGGTCTCCCATCTGCCCCTCCTATATCCTGTACTTTGGTTATAATCCTGTTTAGGAGAAGATGAAGCAGGTAACCATTTCTGATTGTATTCCCAGCCGGCATTTCTTCTGGAAACATTGCCACATGTAGGTCGAAGAACAGTTTGAACCAGATTGCTCAGCATGGAGACAAGTTGTGAGGGATCATCAAAGAAAGGCTGCAAGACAATATTGAAGCAGAAAATCCATAGATTAAAAAGTCATGGGTTGGATTAATGAGACTGGATGATAGTGATAATAACTTTAAGATTAATATTGAGAAAGAGCCAGCAGTATATTTTTGGGACGACAGATTCAGGTCAGAGGGTTCCAAACTATAGTCTTCCAATAATGGGGCCCACATCAATTCTGCCAAACCTATATATCAAAGGTGTGCAGGTTAGGTGGATTGGCCATGCTAAATTGCCCCTTAGTGTCCAAAGATGTTCAATTTAGGTGGGGTTACGGGGTTATGGGGATAGGGCGGGGGAGCGGGCCTAGTAGGGTGCTCTTTCAGATGTGTGCAGATGTGATGGGTCAAATTGTCTCCTTTTGCACTGTCGGGATTATAAAGCCAGGTCCAACATGTGTTCAACGAATTGTACTTGTTTTGAACAGGATTTCAACTTGTGAACATTTGACTGTCTACTGGATTTTGCATTCTCACTATTGTTCTTTAAATTTGAGAACCAAAAGAGCTAAGCACGGGGGAGGCACTGTGGGCTCAATGGTTAACTTTTATATCACATCAGCAACAAGCAGATATGATATTGTGGCACAGTAGTCAGCACTGCTGTCTCACAGCACCAGGGACCTGGGTTTGGGTCACTGTCCGTGGGGAGTTTGCATATTCTCCCCGTATCTTTCCTCTGGGTGCTCCAGTTTCCTCCCACAGTCCAAAGATGTGCAGGTCAGGCAGATTGACCATCCTAAAATTGTCCCTCAGTGTCCAAATGTTTGGTGGGTTACAGGTAAAAGGTGGGGGTATGGGCCTAGGTAGGGCGCTCGATCAGGGGGTCGGTGCAGATGTGATGGTTCGAATGACCTCATTTTGCACTGTAGGGATTCTATGATTATGATGCTATGGTTCTACAGAACATCTGCAACCCTCGTGAATGGGGCAACCAATGGTTTATCTCTTTCATCACGAATAGACAGCAAAGAATCTGAATCGGAAAGTTTTAGTGAGAACATTTAATTCAATACGAAAAGGAAAATAAAGATAGGAGCAAAGGATAGAATTAGACAGAGAGGTGAAAGAGACAGAGAGGAAAAGTAAAAATGATAAGGAGAATATTTTTAATACCTCCAACAGTAATTAAAATCTGAAGGATTAAACTACACTCGCTAAACTATCTTTATCTACTAACTATGACTATAATATAATAAATGCTTCACAGCTCCAGGGTCCCAGGTTCGATTCCCGGCTGGGTCACTGTCTGTGTGGAGCCTGCACGTCCTCCCCCTGTGTGCGTGGGTTTCCTCCGGGTGCTCCGGTTTCCTCCCACAGTCCAAAGATGTGCGGGTTAGGTGGATTGGCCATGCTAAATTGCCCGTAGTGTCCTAATAAAAAGTAAGGTTAAGGGGGGGTTGTTGGGTTACGGGTATAGGGTGGATACGTGGGTTTGAGTAGGGTGATCATGGCTCGGCACAGCATTGAGGGCCGAAGGGCCTGTTCTATGCTGTACTGTTCTATAATATCTTAACTAGCCCCCTTGAGCTCTAATCCACTCTCCCCCAGAAGTCCAAAAGCCAGTGCAATACTGTCCCTTAGCTCCCTCTAGTAGCTAGGCTTAACATAACATTAACTCTTCGCATGCTGTATGGCGATAGCTTCCCCATTATTTCTATGGCAAAATGCGCTTCGTTATTTTTGCTTTTCCCTTCATTTCTTTTGAAGCAGGACAAGACACAAGTCGCAGCTCGTGAGTGACAGAATCCGGCATTTGCTGAATAACACACTTTTGTTCACATGTTTGACAATTAATCATTTTACTATTTATTGCAAAACCTCCAGGTGCATGGCCGTTACTTTCAATTTAACAAGAAGCACTTTGTTGTAACAGCAATAACATTTTTAATGTGTGTGTCTGAAACGTTTGTCGTTTCACTCCTCTTTGATATTGTTGAAGTGGGAAATGTTTCAGAAAGGCACTTAGCACAGAAGATCGCTGCCTGACACACAAGATGGAGACACAGAGAATAAAGCAGACATAACTGATACCTGGAGCCCAGCGGGGTGCCAGTGGAACAGATAGGAACAGATCCAGGACAAAGGGAGCCAGACAGGAAGATTAAGAAATACATAAATGCAGGACACCACTTGAACAAAGCTGACTTCAGCCAAGGTGTACACAATGATATGCTAATACGAATGTCTTGGGCCATTTCCTAAAACAAAGGGACAATCGATACTGCTTTCCTGCTGCTACCTGTAACCTGTAAAACCTCTTTAACTATAACCATGTGTAAATGGCAAAACACTTACAAATAGCAATGTACACTCTATAAAATATTTAAAGATAACAAGGTCATAATAATGTGATAATTGTTTTGTATCTGGGCTCATTGTGAACCCAAAGTATAAAATGAATGACTGCCATTCAAACCACGAGAAAAGTTGGCTACCGTACCGCGGGGTACGTACGCTTTCTCCCGAAGCTTTGTGTAACAATAAACTGCACTGATTGAACACAGCAAATCTGACTCCTGAAGTGGTTGATTTTCCCATACCATTGTCAAGGTCCTTGCCTGGCTTCATCTTCTCAGTTACATTTCAGTCCTCACCTTTCCTCAGTCATTACTCCTCATTACCCTTTTAGTTTCTGACAATTGAAACTGTGCGAAGGTATAAACCACCAAGTTAAAAATCGTACATACTGTGCTCTTATCAGGACTCGGCAGTGCAGACATTTGGGAGCAAGTTTTATGACACGACAGAAAGAACAGCATTCAATTCATTAAATTGGAGAACAATCTTCAGGAGGTGGCTGGATAAAATCAGCAATGGCTCATCCGTGACCCAGAGCAATGACAGGGTAGAAAAATTAAAGGCTTTCTGGTGACGCTCTTTTAAAAAAAATCAAAGTAAGTTACTCAGGACACTCTGCAGGTACTGTGCATAAAGTGATAAGAGTTGATAATTGCAGTCTAAGAAATCATAAAATAGACAATGTTTCAAGCATCCTAGAATCCGCAGATATATTTGATGCTACTGGGTTAACTTACTGATAGAGACTGCAGACCGATACAAGAAACAACATGCTGTCATCTGCGAAGATGGGTAACAAATAATAGAATTTTGAGCAATCAATCGCATAAAATGTGTTTCTTAATTGTGATTTAAAAGAGGAAGTGAATGACAATTAAGTGCAATCCTATTCCTTCACTAAATTATTGACAATCTACCACTTGCAACATTTGTCCAGTTTATTCACATCAAGCCATTGATTTGATCATTGCGGCTCATCACCAACTATCATGTCCCCTAAATATGGTTGCCATGGGATTGAGAAAAGCCTTTTCAGGTAATTTTACCGTAGCTCCTCCACAAGGTTCACCAATAGGATATCCTAATGCACTGATTGGGTCAGATTTTCACCTTTGGTACAGACCCCCACATTAGGGATAATCTCGGGGTCCCTACCCTGTATCTTAACTGTGTATTACGCACTGCACAATTTTTTAATGCAAAGCCAGTGAGTGACATGGCAATTCAAAGAAGGATGGCATGTATGCTCTGGAAGCTGGAAGGATAGAGGCTGTCCAGCACTGAAGATGCTGCAGCCTGTCCATGCAGGTAAGGGAGAGAGGACACCTCAAAATGGAAGCATCCTCTCACCACTATTTACAACCTTATAAAAAAGAAATGGCTACTGTTGTCAGACCCGCATCATGGTTGGGAAACCCCGGCACAGGGCTGCCTATGAGCGACCTCAAAATGATCCTGGACCAGTGCCCCCTTAGTCTGCCATGGGGAAGCCATCTGCAGTTAGTTGGTGTGTTTACGATGCCAATGGAGGGGTGGGCGGCCGCTGGGAATTCCAGTTATTATTGCACTTTTTAATGATGTTACAGATCGCACGCCTCCAGCAAGCTTCCAAGATCCAGCCCATTATCTTAGTAAAACAAGCTGATCTAATTTTGCCTTGCCTTGATCATAGAATCAGAGAGAGTCATCAAATAATGCAGCAGAGAAATAAGCAGCACGGCCAATATTGCCTCTGTTGCTTCTTAATCGCGCTATCCAATTAGTCATGCCGCCTTGCAGTTTTCCTTTGCCCTCCAACCTTCTGCCTTAAATTATTTATCCAATTCTCCTTTGAATGTTGCTATTGAATCTGTTTCCACTACCCCATTTGATAGAACATCCCTGATCATACATCATGCTGTTTCAAAAGAAAAAATATTTTTATGTTTACCTCTGGTACTTTTGCCAACCACCTTACACACATATCCTTTGGTTGCTATTGTAGTCAATGAGCAGCCCCAAAAAGATGAGTCAAGTAGTTTATTTCCCACTCATAGTTCGGAAATACAGCAACAAAGCAACACTTCCAAGTCCCAGCCGGGACCATCCTAAGATGCCGCCTCCCTCGTGGGCTGGCTTTTATCGCGGGGAATTAACGAGCCCCGCTGTTGGGCATACACCCCTCAGCAGGGGAGCTTGTATTCCATAAGCCCCATGGGGAGCTCGATCAGGTCGTCCACATAGGTTTCATGGGGTTATAGCAGTTACTTACACTTGTTCCACTGGATCCTTACTGCATCAGTATGCTTTGTGTCTTTTAACACTTCAATCAAAACTCCTTTTGATCCTTTTGTAATGATCTGTATAATCCAAATATAGTACAGGCTTAATAAGGTGGTGTTCATGTATATCAACACTAGATGGCATCACTGAGTGATCTTATAAAAGGCTGCATCTCTCAGCATGCTGGGAGAAGCTGATGGAGATTTTGATGTCGGCATGCTGGGAGAAGCTGATGGAGATTTTGATGTAGGCATGCTGGGAGAAGCTGATGGAGATTTTGATGTAGGCATGCTGGGAGAAGCTGATGGAGATTTTGATGTAGAAGGACAGTGTGAGGTTGAGTTAGTGTATAGTTTATAGAGAGATTATTAATTACTGTATCATAGATTCAGTACTATTATTTTATTATCTGTTACTCAGTAGAGTGTGCGAACCAAATCAAATAAAGTAGCGTAAAATAAATTAGTTTTGATTTAAACATCTTAGCTTTATGTTCTTTGTCAACACTACATGTTTGGCTCTCTTGGAGAGCAAGACAAGGAATGCAGCACCTTTCTGCTCTGAGGAGAAAAACGTTGGCTTCTCCCCGTCTTTCCACACAACTGAAGCCCCACATCACTGGTACCATACTACTAAATCTCTTCTGAACCCTCTCCAAGGCATTGACATCTTTTTTTAAAAAGTCATGCTCAGAAGTGAACAAACTGTTCCAACTGAGGCCCAACCGGTAGTTCATAGACATTTGGCATTACTTCGATGCTTTGTTACTGAATGGAAAGAATTTAGTAAGAAGCGCACGGGTCCTGATAGCAGAAGCAGAAGTGGGTGCAATTTCTGCTTGCATGTCAGGAGCCATCGCACGTGCAATTCAAATTAAAGTTCACAAGGCTGATCACCAAGCTCGCAAGTTCACTTGAGAGTGTTCACTGGTGAATCCTGCCATCAGGTCACTATGCAGGAGTTCTGGGCAGGTGATTCCTGGACAAGCAAGGAGCTTGGCATCAAATCCACGATTTTCATATCTGCCTCCTTTCATTTGGTACACTGATCCATTTATTGTTGCATCCCCTTCATCACCTTCAGCAACCCCTCCCGCCACCTCCATCACATACAAGGCCCTGCAATGGCACCTTGGGGCTGAGCTAAGACAGGACTGGCCCAAGGTTTTGCGATGTTGCCCACTCCAGATTTTTCTCCAGGCCTCAGGAAACAAAAGGAGGTTCGCTTTTCCACCAGTGGCAGCTGAGGACCCACCAGTTTGGTGGCCTGAACGGAGATTGCAGAGGAAGTGAGCAACCTTGAGTGCACCATAGATCCTGGGTGCCGTGAGGAAAAAGGGTTAACGACGTGCACTGATACACAAGGGTATGTGGCACAGCAGCATGTTACTTATGGGGCTCTCACAAAGTCGTCCAGTAATATGCCTGTTTAATTAAGTAGCGAGGCCAAGTGGTGAATGAGTGATCAGCCTCAATACCACAGAGCAACTGAGGCCAAAGCAGGCCAATGCAGGAGAAGCAGGCAGACAGAACCAAGGGGTGGACAAGTACCAGAGGAGGATTGCTTGGTCTGACGGAGCTAAACCTTGTCGAGGAAGAGATATGACAGATTATAGGAGAAAAGGGAGGTTGAGCGATCATTGGCTAGGAGGCTGGAATGGCCAGGCATTGGACTGAGAATACATCCAACCTGGTGCTGATGAATTGGCCCCTAGAAGGCATGTGAGGAAATGTGGAAGGCTGATGGACCATGCTGATCCTGAAGGTGATTGTTCTTGTTCACCCCTACAGACCCTCTCAGTCCCAAAGCCCAGGCCACAGCCACTGCAGGAGACTGAAAACTCCTCCTCTGGGGTCAAAGACATCACTGAGCCAAATATTGCACTAACATCTGTTTCTTCCAAACCCACCACTGGACACAAGGACACACAGGTTGTGGAGGGTTAGTGCTTAGAATTAGGAGCATATTCTGCTTAACACAGTACGGACACATTGCAGCAGCCGAGGGTCGCTTGACTCTCAGAGGACTGCTGGGGAAAAGGCCACTAAAATGGTTGAACTTTGGTTGTGGCTACAAGAAACCTGTTGGACATGCAGTAAAAGGTAATACAACATATGATGGTGATGACAGAAGTTAGAGTAGCTTTGCGCATATTAGGGCAAAGTCCATGCAAGTAATGAGTTCTGTCATTTCTCAGCTATGTGAACACATGTTCTTCAGTTGAGAGGTAAGCAACTTCCATGGAGAGCCAGATCCAGCATACATGCATCCGCTCAGTCGAGCAATGATATCCATAGAGCATTGGCTAGATGGGAGATGGATGAGGCACCCAGGCTTCCCTCTCGGTGCCCCTTTTCCTCAGAAAGACAGTGAGGTACCATCATGGACAGAAAGGAGAAGGAGTCATGAGCTGGCTGCCTTGGAAGCTTCCCCACCTGATACCCTCAGGGTGAGAACCTTCTCCTCATCCCCTCAGTTATTGACCCCATTGCTTCCAGTGGGGGAGGCTGCAGAGATTGCCTCTCCACCATGTAGATGGCTGCAAAATGCCTCAGACCACCAGAGGATGCCCACCATTGTTGCCGCAGGTAACAGGGTTGTGCTTTGAGCAGACTGCCTCCACCTCAGCTTATGATGTCAGGGTTGCACTAATATACAGTGGCCGTTCAGGAAAAAAATGAAGAATGAATGAGAGCAGAAAAGTGGCACACTTCTGTTTTAAAACTGTTTACTTTGCCACATCTAAATGTTGGACATTATATAGCTTTCACAGTATTCATATGTGCATCATTACCCTTTGTTGGGACTAGGTTAGTCAGAGATATCGTTACATGTATCGATGACTGCGTGGGAGTTGGGGACAGTTCCTTCATCGTGGGGTAAATGACAATGAGTATTTGTGTTCAGTCTTTATTGGATGTTCACATAGTGTCCAGTTTTGTACTCGGCAGTCTGTGGGGCATGGCTAAATATGCAGGCTCAGGTGGCTCTCTCTTATATGCAACGCCAAGCAGTTGCCTGAAAACTGCTGTCAACAATGGAACTGTTCTAGGTGCACTCAAAGCCCTGTAACAGTGGTGCAAGATCAGAATTCTAAGTCATAGTTTGCCAGTTGATGGGTGTCCAAGTGCAAAGCATATGTTCCTTGGGACTCGTATTCACTAGTGTGTGTCTGACTCAGCTCGGCTCCACTTGCTCAGTTGGCGGGGGATGAAGGTTCAAAGGTAGTTGCAGGAGAGAGGCTGGTCGCCATCCCAAGCAGGTAATGGAGATCTGGCTGTGGGACCATGGTCATGGAGGTGCCTCAATCTAGGGTGAACCAGGTGTATGTTAGATTATCCCTAGCATCCATTAAAAGGTCATTCACATTCATGCCCTCTTCCTCAGGCTTATCCACTCATCCTCAACTGAGATGGAGTGCTGCTCCTCCTTCTGGTCCTGTTGCAACAGTTCTCCACATTGCCTGGCCACATCATGCTGTACAGAACAGAGCACGATGAATCACAACACCCTCTGTTGGGCACACTGTAGAGATGCTCCAAAACAGTCAAGACAGCAGATTTGCCTTTTCAGCAAGTCAATGATCTGTTCACTGATGACTCTGTGGAGGTGTGAACAACATTTTAGCATCTCTCTGTGCACTGTAGGGATGCCTTATAGGTGTCATTAACTAGGTCTGGAGGGAGTTGCCTTTATCACCCAGGATCCATCTGTCAATCAGGCTTGAGATCTCGGAGCTGCGAGTTGCGGAAAATGTATGAGTCACGAGCAGTCCCTGGGAAATAAGCGCTGTCATATATTAATCTGTGCCTGTGGCCTCAGACCAGTTGCACAATGTAAATGTGAAAGCCCTTGTGATTTACATTTGCCAATGGCTAGTCCCAGGTAGTTTGAATGGCCACATGAGTGCAATGATTCCTTGCAATTCAGGGAAACGAGCGATGGGGTCCAAAGCCGAATGCCTTTGCCACCTGGCTGTGCTCATATGTGGAGAATTTGATTCATTCATTTGTATAATGGGAAGAGGGCATTGGTCACTTCCTTCATACCATTGTAAGTGGCAGTGTGTAGTGACACATGTTGCCTGTGGAGTCCTGCAATCAGTGACCTAGAACCGGGATTGAACCTGGGACCTCGGCGCCGTGAGGCAGCAATGCTAAACCACTGCACCACCATGCTGCCAGCGAGTGAAAACATTGCCGCAGTCACCTTGAGGGCCACCGGCATGGGATTCCTACTGTAACCACATGGCTGAGGAATTTGCTGCAGGATCTCATATATCTCTGTGATTGTGGAGTGGGACAGCTTCAGCTGCTTCTGTCATTGCCTCTCCAACGTTCACAGGTAGTTACTTCTCATCCTGAAGGTGCAGTGTCGCACCTGTGCCTTCAATGCCTTCCATGGATGCCAGACCCCTGACCAGCCTCATCCTCTGGTGTTGCCTCCGACTGGCCTTGTGGTCTTGCCTCCGACTGGCCTTGTGGTCTTTGTTATTGCCAGATGTCATACCATCTCCTCTGAGGTTGCAAGAATATTGGGTGGATCAGAGCCACAGTGAATCCACCAAGTTAACTGTGTGAAGAAGGTAGACAATGATATGAATACCTCTGTGTACACGCAGTGGTTGAGAAATAAGATTTTCAAATCCTTCCATCCCGCATTGGTCTTCACCCATTTGAAACAGCTCAGGGAACCCCGCTCTCACCCCACCCCACACACACCTTCCAATCCCTGAATCACGCTCTCCTGTCCCTCCATCCAGGCTGCCATTCTCCCGCTCCACTCCCAGAGTTCAAAAAAGAATACTATTCCCATTGGGAAAAACTGGACAAACACAGCTGATACCTGCCACCTTTAAACAAACATGAAACCAGTGCTACGGGCTTTACAGCACCACTGACTTAATCTTGAAGGTAGAATTTAATTTGAAGAAATTATAATATGTTGAGTATTCGTGGGATGCAAATGCATTGAAAGTAGGAAGCCTCCACAGTCCGTCATGAGGCCTGATGGGTCACTGCAACTCCAACAGCTTACTCCCTACATCTCAAACTGTCATCTGAAAAGAAAAGCCTCCTGTCATGTTTCATTAATCTGCACATCCCCCCCCCCCCCCCCAACCTGCTATGTTTCCAACTCCCATTCAATTCCACCCAATGTCTTAATTACTACTAAAGACAATGGGCGGGATTTACTGGCTGTTCCCGCCAGCGTGATATTCCAGTCCCACGGTGACAAGGGGCGCAGTCAACGGGAAATTCCATTGATTATGGTGGGACCAGTAAATCCCACTGGCGGGACGCCTCTGCCGCCGAAAAACACGAGGCGAGTTGGTCGGTAAATCCCCCCCAAAGGATCGCATTAGCCTTTTTTCAAATAAACTTTCTCTCTGTTTTGACACCCCCTGTGAAATTTACCATTTGGTTTCTGTTGCCTCCCCTCATTCTTCCTACCAAAACACGTTGCTTCACACTTCTCAGCATTAAATCTCATCTGCCATCTGTCTGCCCATTTCCCAGTGTGTCCAATGTTGCCTTTTCTGTGGCACTGCTGTAACTACAGCAATCAGTGAGGTTGCCCTCCTTTCTTTGATATCTATATTCTAATGCTCAGAGTCGCCAGATATCAAATGATACCACCACAAGGTTCAACCAGAGCCAAAAACCAGTTTGTTAGTTCAAGGTCAAGGGTACTTTATTGACACACACACAATGGATCATGCAACATAAACACTACTAGTTAACTACACCTATCGACTAAGACAACCTGTACTTAACTTCAGGCGCCCGGCTTAGGTCAGAGGAACAGTGGCCGTTGTTCGAATCTGGATCTATTGGGTCTGTAGGAGTAACTGCTGCTCAGCTAGGCTCATCCACCTGGTAGCGAGCGTTGAACTTGGACTTGCTTCTGGTGATGCTGCGATTGGAGCTGGTCATAGCCGGGGCGCCAGGTCCAAAAGAGGACTATCTCATGGTGGACTCTTCTTATGCTTGGGGGTTTTTGTGCTCTTTTGGGCGGTCCTTCAGTTTGGACCCCACTAATTGGGTGATCCCTGATCACTATGTTCGATTTCGAACCAATAAAAGGGCGGGTGCCTAGATGGCTGGGCGTGTCCCAAATGGTCACTGACCCTGTTGTTTACGCTTCCCTAGAACAGGGAGTGGTGCCGAAATGTCTGGGACTGTAATGGTCGCTCGAGTACCAGTCCTTTGTCTTGGTGGAGATGGGCCATCAAATGCTAATCGGTCTATCAAAATGCTAATTGTTCGGAGTTTCGATACCGTCTGGATTCCTCACTTGCAAATATATATTTCAGGCTCTGAGCCTGCCTGAATCTGGCTTTGTCCATTTTACCCGCTATGCTTTGTGAGTTGCTCTGTTTGTGGTTGTAAGTGGCCATCCCAGATGGCTACACCAAGTCCTCCTGAAGTCTGTCATTAGCTCGTCCACTGTTTACTGAATTTCCGAGTTTCCTATCATCTGCAAATTTTGAGGTTGTGACCTGTGTAGCCAAGTATATCATAAAAAGAACAGTGGCCCTAATACCAACCCAGGGTGCATCTGCCTCCAGTCAGAGAAATACCAGCTCACCACACTTCTCTGTTTTCTGTCCCCATCGCACATTTTACATCCAGTCTGTCGCTGTCCCTTCAATTCCATGCGTTGTAATTTAGCTAACTGTGTTACATGGCACTTTGACAAATGACTTGCTCAAAGTTCATATAAGCAACTCCAACATATTACCCTCATCAACCCTTTCCATGATTTCATCAAAGTCGAACAAGTTAGTCAAACACGATTTTTGCTTCAAATAAGTTTGTGCTGATGTTAGCTTATCTCATAAACTTTGTCCCAGATTATCGATATTATTTCCCCGCCCCTCAAACCTACTGCATTTCTATATCCTCTGATACACTGTGTCATTTTTTAGAGTAAGAAGTCTTACAACACCAGGTTAAAGTCCAACAGGTTTGTTTCAATTCAAGCCTTTCCATTCACCTGAAGAAGGAGCCGTGCTCCGAAAGCTCGTGTTTGAAACAAACCTGTTGGACTTTAACCTGGTGTTGTAAGACTTCTTACTGTGCTCACCCCAGTCCAACGCCGGCATCTCCACATCATTTTTTAGACCCAGTCGTTGACTTCTCAATATGAATCTACCTCTCCCGTTCCCATGAAGGAAACCTTCCTTCAAAAGCACAACCTCAATTCTCAACCCATCAATTAAACTTGTGACCTTTAACAACTTGTTGAGAGCTCCATTCATTTTCCTGCAGCTAGGGCAACATAATGGGTCTAACTATAAATGACTTTCCCTCAACTATATTGAAAACTCTAATTTCAAACGCAACTCAAACATGGAAGATGTCCTTCCATTATGTTGAGGACTGTGGACATGGCATCTTCTGCTCCATCCTGTTTTCACCTTCTGATCCATTTCAGATTACCTCTTTCCTTCTTGATTTTTTTTCTTTTCCGTCTCCACTTATTGGATTTCTATTGACATTTAACATAAGCCAACTGAGCCCCACAATTACCCAGAGTTTGCCTTTTCTTAAACCACATTCTGTAAAAACAGCATCCCATTCTCATTCTCCTCCTTTCTCCATCTACATTGGAGCCGACATTTATGTCTCCACGCCAGAGTCTATTTTCTTCCTTTCAGCTTAGAAACATAGAATCTCTACAGTGCAGAACCAGGCCATTCGGCCCATTGAGTCTGCAGTGACTGTTAGGAAAGAGCACCCTACCTAGGTCCACGCCTCCACCTGTCCCCCTAAGCCGGAACCCCAACCTAACCTTTTGTACACTAAGGGGCAATTTAGCATGGCCAGTCCACCTAACCTGCACCTTTTTGGACTGTGGGAACAAACCGGAGCACCCGGAGGAAACCCACGCAGACATGGGGAGAAAGTGCAAACTCCACACAGACAGTCACCCCAGGCCAAAAATGAACCCAGGTCCCTGGTGCTGTGAGGCAACAGTGCCAACCACTGTGCCGCCTTTAGCATTCCCTTATAGTCGTCAGGCCACTTTTAACCATGCCTTTTCCACTTTCTTTGCCTCTTCCCTTACCTCCCCCCTTGTCTTACAACTGTGACATATTCCTTCTGGTCCTCACCTTCCAAACGACAGGCTTCTGCATTCCCCAAACTATCTTCCCAGTATTTTGCTCATCTACAACTCAATCCAGCCACCAAGCACATCTTTCCCTCGTATGCTCTCTCCATTTCCTGGAGAGACTACTTCAATAGTGATATCTTGGCTCACTGTCCCACCATTTTCAAATTAGAAGTTCACAGTTTCACAAAACCCAAATAGACTGAAGACGCTTTAGTTACTTAAGTTGTACAGAACTTGAATATTGCTCAAAAGAGAGACATGTTTCTGGTACTTTTCACCTTGCACTTATCCGGACAAATGTAAGAATACTTAACTGCAAATGAACAAAATAGTTTTTACCATAGGAGCAAAGGGTGCTTATTGGTTTGCAAGTTGACTCTCATTGGGCAAGGCATACCATGGAGAAAGTTACGGGAAATTCAAGCTGTCCAAAAAAGGCACAAAGCTCGAATGTATTCCTTTTGTCTAACCTGTTAATGGATTCTCCGCTATAGTCTATCGCATGCCTACCTTAACCGGTTAATATACATTTTGGCATTTGTATATAGCTCCACTCACTATAAAATTGGACCTTATCAACAATCCTGTAAATAGGGCCTCACCATTTTCTCACCTTGAAAGCTTGACACATGAATAGAGTGCATCAAAACTATCCTGTAGGACACAGGCTACGCTGATCATTTATTTTTTCACTGTGTATAACACAAACTCTCAAATGGGTAAAATACTGCCACTTTCAGTCGTGAAGTTGCAGGTCTGCTTCAAAAGGACCTGAAAAGGCAATGTCTCAAAAATTTAAAGAACATATCAGGAAAACCCTTTCACACTGCTGCTGTGCAATGGCTATGTGAGTGGTCTTTTCTATCAACAGGATACTGCTGTCAGTTCAAAAAAAACATTGTGCCACCACATTGATCAACATTGGTATGAATTTCAATGCCAATGCAATGCAAGATGTGTGGGCCGCACATTCCAGCAATTGGCGCATTGAATCAAATAGCACGTTGCTTTGGCTGTTCATAATATGCAGAGTGTAGACTGTACTCAACCAGCCTGTGCTTGCAAAATCCAGAAAAAAACATCTAGAATCCGTCGTGATTCTGTAATTGGCAGCACGTGCTGAACAATCCCAAATGTGCTAACAGCTGCACCAACAACCAATTTAAGAAAATCAGTCGAGCTTGTTGGGTTATTTATGCTTGCTGGAAGCAAGGGACCCATTCTCTGCACAAAAGGAATATGTTCAAGCCTTGTGGTTGCTTTGAATTATCCGCAAGCCTGGGGAGCCTATATTTCCTATTGCTTTCCCGATTTTAGCATGGTCAATCCACTTAACCTGCACGTCTTTGGACTGTGGTAGGAAACCGGACGTCCAGGAGGAAACCCACGCAGACACGGGGAGAACATGCAAACGCCACACAGACAGTCACCCAAGGTTGCAAATGAACCTGGGTCTCTAGAACTGTGTGGCAGCAGTACTAACCACCGTGCCACTGTGCAGCCCCATCCAGACTCTAAACGTTAGCCCTGTTCTAGCTCCGCTGACCTGTTGAGATTTTCCAGCATTTCCTGTTTTTGAAAGAAAGCAATGATTGTAGGTGGTAATTCAAAAAGGACATGCCCAGTGGTGAAGGATGGGGAAGACAGGTCTCTAATACTATAGCATGCAACTGCAAGTTGAGTACCACATGGACTTGGCACAGAAGAATAGATGGAACTTAACAGCAATCATATTAAATGCAGACTGTAAACTAAACCTTGTGAAAGTTGCACCATAATCTTGAGATATTAAAAATAACTGTGCCATATTGTTACTGAACAATACGTACTGGCACTGGAGGGTGTGCAGAGGAGATTCACTAGGTTAATCCCAGAGCTGAAGGGGTTGGATTATGAGGAGAGGTTGAGTAGACTGGGACTGTACTCGTTGGAATTTAGAAGGATGAGGGGGGATCTTATAGAAACATTTAAAATTATGAAGGGAATAGATAGGATAGATGCGGGCAGGTTGTTTCCACTGGCGGGTGACAGCAGAACTAGGGGGCATAGCCTCAAAATAAGGGGAAGTAGATTTAGAACTGAGTTTAGGAGGAACTTCTTCACCCAAAGGGTTGTGAATCTATGGAATTCCTTGCCCAGTGAAGCAGTTGAGGCTCCTTCATTACATGTTTTTAAGGTAAAGATAGATAGTTTTTTGAAGAATAAAGGGATTAAGGGTTATGGTGTTCGGGCCGGAAAGTGGAGCTGAGTCCACAAAAGATCAGCCATGATCTAATTGAATGGCGGAGCAGGCTCGAGGGGCCAGATGGCCTACTCCTGCTCCTAGTTCTTATGTTCTTATGTTCTTATGTTCTTAATACCAAGCCAGCTGTGATACTGTGATATTTAAAAGCTGCTTTGATTATGGCGATTTTGACTCTGTTTATTAACTGTAAGTATTCAATTGTTATAATTGAAACTTCAGGAGCTGAACTTTTTGATGGTTTTAATTTTCATGAAAGTTCCATGAAGTTATTTGTACGAACACATTCCTATTTTTGCTTTCATTGCTTTGACTCTGGCGAGTAGGGGTTAAGTTATATTTCACTTAGCGACGTGCTCAGTCTTGTTGTGACTGATATTGGCCGGTAGACTACTACTGCCACTTGACTTGGAACATAAAGAATAATTTAAAGGCAAACTGAATTACATAGCTACTAAACCACGGACGTGAGTGGAAGATTTGTGTCAATTATTCCTGTATGCACATGTCAGAAAAAAAAAGACAATGGCAGGTAAGAAAGATATGCATAATACTCTAATAAGTTTAGATTACATATTGGAAATTATGACAATAATTCTGACATTGGTAGGATTTTGCACATGTCCATTCTGAGCCATAGAGGCAACCTCTTCACTAAAATTTACAAGTTACTAAATCAATCTAACCTTGGCTTCTGCACCAGCGGGATCCTCCATTTCGTCAGCAGCTCACTCATGCCGGCAGATTCCCCGACCGCAGGGGGTGCCCACAATGAGAAACCCCATTGGCCAGCTGCCGGGACAGAGAATCCTGTTGCCGATAGGGGCACGCCGCACCAGAAAACGGGTGCAGGGGGACAGAGGATCCCGCCGCAGGGTTGGTCAAACCTTTGTAAAGTGCTGACATGGGAGAAACAAAACAAAATTTAGAATGGGATTCATGAGATACTGGAGTCCCTTTTAGAAGTCATATTGTCACTAAATAAGGATCAGAATTAAAAGATAACTAAAGTTGGGATAGTGGATTTATTCTGCTAGTTTGCCACCGGTTAATGTGCTCACCAATCATGGACCAATTATTCTGAGAGCGAGAGATGAAGATGAAGGTGGGGATTACATTTTCCTCCCTGAATGTGATAATCCACGGATACAAAAGCAATCGTGCATAATGTGCTGAATTGGGGACTTTCGTGTAGCCCCTGTCAGCCCAATTCAGTATTTCTGGAAATGTGAAGGAAATTATTTTCTTGTATGTTAAGAGTGGTGGACTCCTAATTAAACTTCCATTTTTGTGTTCAGACACTTGTGGGGGATTCTCCAACCCCCCGCCGAATCGGAGAATTGTCGGGGGCGGCGTGAATTCCGCCCCCGCCAGCTGCCGAATTCTCCAGCGCCGGAGATTTGGCGGGGGTGAAAATCACGCCGTGCCGGTCGGCGGCTGCTCGCAGCGGCCTCCCCGGCAACTCTCCAACCCACGATGGGCCGAAGTCCCGCTCGTTCTATGCAGGTCCCTTACCGGCGAGACCTGGCGGCGCGGGCGGGCTCTGGGGTTCTGGGGGGGCGCGGGGAAGAGGGGGTGTCACGGGTCGAACTGGCCTTGGAGGATGCCCCCACGGTGGCCTGGCCCACGATCAGTACTCACCGATCCGCGTGGGGCCTGTGCCGAGGAGGCACTTTTCCTATGCGCCGGATGTGTAGGCCTCTGTGAGGGCCGGTGCGAAAGTGAACCCTCCCTGTGCATGCGCGGGGATGACGTCAGCAGCCGCTGATGCTTCCGCACATACACGGACCGCTCTGGCCGGCGGAGCCCCTTCGGCGGGGCGCAAACCGCTGCGGCGCTGGCCTAGCCCTTGAAGGTGCGGAGAATTTCGCACCTTTGGGGCGGCCCAACACCGGAGTGGTTCGCGCCACTCCATCCCGCCGGGAACCTCCACCCCGTGGGTACGGGAGAATCCCGCCCAAGAAGACTCAAAGTGGAGAACAAAGAACAAAGAAAATTACAGCACAGGAACAGGCCCTATAGCCCTCCCAGCCTGCGCCGATCCAGATCCTTTATCTAAACCTGTTGCCTATTTTCCAAGGTCTACTTCTCTCTGTTCCCCACCCGTTCATATATCTGTTCAGATGCATCTTAAATGATGTTATCGTGCCCGCCTCTACCACCTCCGCTGGCAAAGCATTCCAGGTACCCACCACCCTCTGTGTAAAAAACTTTCCACGCACCTCCCTTAAACTTTTCCCCTCTTACCTTGAAATCGTGACCCCTTGTACTTGACATCCCCACTCTTGGAAAAAGTTTGTTGCTATCCACCCTGTCCATACCTCTCATAATTTTGTAGACCTCAATCAGGTCTCCCCTCAAACCTCCGTCTTTCCAATGAAAACAATCCTAATCTACTCAACCTTTCTTCATAGCTAGCACCCTCCATACCAGGCAACATCCTGGTGAACCTCCTCTGCACCCTCTCTAAAGCATTCACATCCTTCTGGTAATGTGGCGACCAGAACTGCACGCAGTATTCCAAATGTGGCCTAACCAAAGTCCGATACAACTGTATCAATGATTATTCATCCAGTATCCTAACTCACCCAGCCTGCCATCCAACTGTACTTTGAATACCCAATGTTCTTGTGGCAACTGCCCTGTCTACTAAATTATCCACCGTCGTCAGACAGTGGGAGGGCTACTCTAAACTGCGTCTCTGCCACAATCATATGATAGCCTTGAAGAATGACATCTTGCCTTTATAAAATGTTTCTGATTTACAGCCAGTAGATATTGAGCTGAATTCTCCGCCGTAAGTATCCTCCATTTTGCCGACAGCCTTGCGGTTTCCCGACGGCGTGGGGCTGCCCCTCAAAGGGAAATCACATCGGATAGCCAGCATAACGGAGAATCCCGACGGCGTGCCGCACCAGAAATCTGGTGCAGCAGGATGGAGAATCCAGCCCATTGCTTCTTTAAAAGAAACTGGGTGGGATTCTGTGATCCTGGGGTTAAGTGTTGACGCATTTCTCGACGGCGTCAACACGGCCTCAGGGGCAGCACGGTGGCCTAGTGGTTAGCACAACCGCCTCACGGCGCTGAGGTCCCAGGTTCGATCCCGGCTCTGGGTCACTGTCTGTGTGGAGTTTGCACATTCTCCCCGTGTCTGCGTGGGTTTCGCCCCCACAACCCAAAAAGGTGCAGAGTAGGTGGATTGGCCACGCTAAATTGCCCCTTAATTGGAAAAAGTAATTGGGTAATCTAAAATTAAAAAAAAACACGGCCTCAGGATCAGCAATTCTGGCCCTTACAGGGACCAGCACGGAACTGGAGCAGTTCACACACCGTTCCAGCTGCTGATCCCGGCGTCAACTGGGTGCCACGGGATCCGTGCATGCGCAGTGGCACCGGCACGAACGCACGCATGCGCAGTGGCTCCCTTCAATGCGCCAGCCCTGACGCAACATGGTGCAGGGCTACAAGGGCCGGCGCAGAAGAAAGGAGGCCCCCAGCCAGAGAGGCCGGCCCGCTGATTGGTGGGCCCCGATTGCGGGCCAGGCCACATCGGAGGCCCCCCCTGGGGTCAGACAGGCTGCCCCCCAACCCTTCAACGCCGTGTTCCCGCCGGCTGAGAGCCAGTGTGGACTGCGCTGGCGGGACTCGGCCGCTCGGCCCATCCCGGACCGAGAATCGGCGGGTTGGCCATATAGAGCGGCCCCAAATGGCGCCGCGCCAACCACGCCGGCGCCAATGGCGCTAATTCTCCGCACTGCGTCGGGACGCGTGGCGCGATTCGCGCCGATCACGGGGATTCTCCCGCCCGGGCTGAGAGAATCCCAACCACTGTCTCATTTGCCACAGTTCTACCCATCATTATTTGAGCTTGCATGCATCTGCAATTCAAGATGCGATCAGAAGACACACTTGGTTGCAAAAGCATTGCTGCTATTTAAGCACTGACACACAAATAGGGGATGAACGATAGACCTGCTTTCCAATCGATGAAAGGTGATTTATAATCAGACTGTCTCGGAGAAGAAAAGACAATTTTTCCTGAGGACTTGCTACAAAAGCCCAAGAACCAACTGCAATACACAGATAATTTAAATTCATTGAGTTCTATGCGACCCCAAAATAACTCCCACTTCTTTCCTAGCTTCATTTCAAGTGAAGCCAGACCTTCAGTCCAACACTGTGTTCAATATGTCAACTGACATTTTGCTCTCTGCCTAGATTTTAATATTTAATATTTTAACTTGGCCTTTTATTTCCGATTTGGACAGTGAAAGACATTCACGTGGAATATTTTATTCACCATTTTCTTCAAGTTTTCAACTCAATGCTTTCAGCAAGGAATCATAGTGTCTAAAGATCAGAAACTGAAAGTTGTCTTCATTCTCACATGATTCAGCAACAAGAATGGCAAGATAATCTTTTAAAGACTTGAAGTCTTGGTTGCTTTCATATCTATAGATTGAGATTGTAGTTTTCTTATAGACTGAGGTATTCAACATTTTGAGGTGTTTTGAACAGCACAGGAAGAAAATGCTCTGCCTTGGCATTGAGATTGGTAACCAGAAAACGAAAATAGATAACTAGGAACCGGGGAGAAGTGAGGAGAATTTTACTGGGCAATTAATTATTAGGAGGTGGAGCGCACTGCCTGAAAGAATATCGTAATGATAGTAATTTTCAAAATGGAATTGAATATATATTTGAAAAGGGGACATCTGGAGGAGTATGGGGAAAGACCAGAGGGTTGGCCTTAGTCTCAGGATAAGAGTTGGCAAATTTAAAACGGAGTTGAGGAGAACCTATGAGCGGATTTCTCCGTCCTGCCACACTGGTTTAGGAAGCTGTCGGGATTCTCCGTTTTGCTGGCTGGTCAATGGGGTTTCTCATTGTGGGCCAGCCCCATGCCTTCGGGAAACCCCCGGGCTGCCGGTAAAACAGAGCATCCTGACGGCGGAGAATTCAGCCCTATATCTCCCAAAAGGTTGTGAATCTGTGGAATTCACCACCCAAGAGTGCCGGGGCTGCTGGGACAGTGAGCAAACTTAAGGAGGAATTAGACAAATTTTAAATTGATAATGGTTGAAGGGTTATGGAGATTGGACTGGACGATGGAGTTAAGGTCAGGATGAGATCAGCCATGATTGAAAGGTGGAGCAGACTCGATGGGCCAAATGACCTAATTCTGTTCCTACATTTTCTGAACTTATAAGGGCTTTATTGGATGGCTATTTTAGAAAGCTTGCACAGTATGATGAGCCGACTGGTCTCCTGTGCTCCACAACTGTATGACTTGAAAGAACCTTTTCAAATGATGTTATACCTCTCCCATTTAGCACACTTCCTTACAGACCTAGCATCATTCCATTAACAATCAACTGGTTTTGTGTTTGTGATTGTTGGGTTAACTTTCCTGGACGTTCGAATGCAAAAGTGTAAATGCATTTCATCAAATAACATTCAAATGCAAAGTCATGAACTCTGGGAGCTGAGTTTTCACGAATGAAATACAATGGGCGCGATTCTCCGCTGTCCATGACGGGTCGGAGAATAGCGGGAGGGCCTTCCCGACAATTTCCACGGCCTCCCGCTATTCTCCCCTCCCCTCCGGCCGCCCCCCCCCCCGCCACGAATCGCTGCTCGCCGTTTTTTACAGCGAACAGCGATTCTCCGCAGGCCGATGGGCCGAATACCGCGGAGTTTACGGCCGTTTTCACGGCCGCGATCACATCTGCTTTCAGCGTTCGTGAAAATGGCCGCAAAGTGCCCGTCCCGGACAACCATGGCACCGATTGGCACGGCCGCACCACGGTCGTGCCGAAGGTGGCATGGGCCTGCGATCGGTGGGTACCGATTGCGGGCAGGGAGTCCGATACCAGCGCACTATTTGTTCTTCTGCCGCCCTGCAGGATCAGTCCGCAGGGCGGCTGAGGGGCATGACTGCCCGCGCATGCGCGGGTTTGACGCATCTGCGCGGCTGACATCATCGTGCGCGTCAGCCGTCGTGACGCTTGGCGCGCGGACTTAGCGGCGGTCGCTAAGCCCGCGATGCCGTGCTTCCCGGGGCCCCGCTGCTAGCCCCGCGAGGGGGGGGAGAATCGGGTCCCGGGAGGGGGCGTGGAGGCTGCCGTGAAACACGGCCAGTTTCACGGCAGCCTTTACGACTCGCCGCATGGGCGCGATTCTCCGCTCCACAGGCCGGGTGGGAGAATCGCGGGAGGGCCGCTCTGGCACTCCCCAGGATTCTCCCACCCCCCAAAAATGGCGTGTCGCATTTTGCGACACACCGCTCAGAGAATCGCGGGTCGCCGTTTTTCACGGCGACCTGTAATTCTCCGGCCCGGATGGGCTGAGCGGCCTGACGTTCCCAACCTGTTCACGCCGGCGGCAACCACACCTGGTCGCTGCCGGCATGAACATCACACAAAAAGGTAAGTTTGGGGCCTGTGGGGGGCGGAGAGGGGATCGAGCACCACGGCCATGCTCGGGAGGGGACTGGCCTGCGATCAGTGCCCGCCGATCATCGGGCCGGAGTCTCTAAGAGATGCACTCTTTGCCCTCCACCGCTCCGCAAGATCAAGCCGCCACGTCTTGCGGGGCAGCGGAGGGGAAGTCAGCAACCGTGCATGTGCTGTTTGGCGCCAGCCAACCTGCGCATGCGCGGCTGATGTCACTAAGGCGCCGCGGGCCGCGTCATTATCGGCACGCCGCCTTGACGCCAGCGTCAAGGCTCAGCGGCCGAGTTCCCCGCAACGCCGCTCCTAGCCCCCGGGGGGAGGAGAATAGGGGGCGAGGAGCGGCCTCTGACGCCATCGTGAAACACTCTGGGTTTCACGCCGGCGTCGGCCGTTGCGGAGAATCGTGCCCAATATTTGAGAAGACAGCTACAGAGAGTTTTAGATAATTGCTAATGATTTGCTGCTGGAACATTTTCACTGTGTTTCAGCAGCAAAGAAGGAAGGCAAAAGTAATAATTGCTACCAATTTTCCAGGTCCCTCAATTATAACCATTGATAGTCAAATGTAAGAACCTTTTTTTAAATAAATTTAGCATATCCAATTATTTTTTTCCAATTAAGGGGCAATTCAGCGTGGCCAATCCACCTAACCTGCACACCTTTGGGTTGTGGGGGTGAAACCCACGCAGTCACGGGGAGAATGTGCAAACTCCACACGGACAGTGACCCAGGGCCGGGATTCGAACCCGGGTCCTCAGCGCCGTAGGCAGCAATGCTAACCACTGTGCCACCGTGCTGCCCAAATGTAAGAACCTTAATGAGATTCCTCATGAATCTTTTTACAATGTCTTTTTACAATGTCACCGTCATGTAGAGACATGCTCGTGAATATGACAGGATTAATTTAAAAGGGGCAGGAAAGTCCCAGGGGGATATAACTTAATTGAAGTATTCGGCTTTTTATTTAAGAAAATTGCAATCATCCTTTTATATCTTTTAGGTCAGATTCATCTTCTGAGCCACCATTGTTCCATTGCCGTTACTTTACGAGATGAATGACTGAAATCGTGCTTCTAGCATCACAAGTCCAATGAAATTCTAAGCGGTGCTTTTGGAGTGAGAAGTGATTAAAAGAGTGGGGCAGGTTTACTGTGTCCAATGGTCAGGATCACAGAAATGTAGGAGCAGGAGTAGGTCATTTGGCCCATGGAGACTGTTCCGCTTTTTAAATAGGTCATAGCTAATCATCTACCTCTACACCATTTTCCCCCATTACTTCCATATCATTTGATGTCATTCGTCTGCTGAAATCTATCAATTTCTTTCTTGAACACACTCAATGACTGAGCTTCCACAGACTTCTTCTGGGGTAGGGAATTCCGAAGATTGCTGCACATGCCTGCTAGCTGTCAGTGACTTCTGAACAAGAATATGTAGGCCACTTCAGACACCAAAACTCTTACCATTTCATTTTTTTTTTCTTTTTTCGACCAAAATGGATAACTTTGCACTTATTCACATTATATTTTGCCTGCCAAGTTCTGGCCCATTCACCCTGAGTGAAGAAATTCTCCCTTAACTCAGTCTTAAATGGCCTGCCCCTAACAATGAGAAGGTGTCCCCTGGTTCTAGATTCACCAGCCAGAGAAAACATTCTGTCTACATCTTCCCTGTCAAGGCCTGTAAGAGTTTTGTACGTGTCCATGTGGTCACCTCTCATTCTTCGAAAGTCCGGAGAATAGAGGCCCAGCCTCCTCAATCTCTTCTCACAAGACAATCCTGCCATGTTAAGGAGATTAGTCTGGTAAACTACCATTGCACTAATTCTAAAGCAAGTATACCCCTCCGAAGGAGATTAAAAGTATACATCATACTTCAGCTATGGCCTTACCAGGGTTCCATAAAATTGCAAGACGTCTTTACTCCAAAAGTAAAATCCCCCTGCGATAAAGGCCGGTGAAATAAGGACACGGGGAGTCTATGCCAAGTAAAATAAAGAAACAAAGCTTTTATTTACAGCACTATATCTACATAGCCCAGTTACATTCCTACTGGGTTCCTTTTCTGGTCAGTACCTTACTGGCAGACCTTTTATACACAGGTTAATAGAGATCACCCCACCCTCAGTGAGGGGAGCTTGTACTCCACAAGGGCCGCTGGAAAATAACTATTCCCACCCCGTCGGCTCCGTGCGGGCTATTACAGCCAAAACACCATTTGCCTTCCATACTCTTCCCATTTCATTTTTTTCCCCCCAAAAATGGATAACTTTGCACTTATTCACATTATAATTTGCCTGCCAAGTTCTGGCCCATTCACTTAGTCAGTCCAAATCCCCATGAAGCCTTCTTGCACTCCCCTCATCCCCTCATAAAACTGAGAGCTGACTGGTGGTGACTTAACTTGAGGATCACCACACCTCAAGTGAGGGGCATAGTTGGGAAGGCTGGACCTTCATAAATTCATAAGTTCATAAAATATAGGAGCTGAATTAAACCATTCGGCCCATTGAGTCTGCTCCGCCATTCTATCAAAATACAAAGAAAAGTACAGCACAGGAACAGGCCCTTCGGCCCTCCAAGCCTGCACCGACCATGCTGCTGGTCTAAACTAAAATCTTCTACACTTCCGGGGTCCGTAACCCTCTACTCCCATCCTACGGCAGCACGATAGCACAAGTGGAGAGAACTGTGGCTTCACAGTGGCAGGGTCCCAGGTTCGATTCCCCACTGGGTCACCGTCTGTGCGGAGTCTGCACGTTCTCCCCGTGTCTGCGTGGGTTTCCTCCGGGGACTCCGATTTTCTCCCATAGTCCAAAGATGTGTAGGTTCGGTGAATTGGCCATGCTAAATTGCCCTTAGTGTCCAAAAAGGGTAGGAGGGGTTATTGGGTCATGGGGATAGGGTGGAAGTGAGAGCTTAAGTGGGTTGGTGCAGACTCGATGGGCTGAATGGCCTCCTTCTGCACTGTATGTTCTATTCATGTATTTTTTCA
This sequence comes from Scyliorhinus canicula, assembly GCF_902713615.1. NCBI lineage: Eukaryota > Metazoa > Chordata > Chondrichthyes > Carcharhiniformes > Scyliorhinidae > Scyliorhinus > Scyliorhinus canicula. Next base: position 30,216,148 of record NC_052166.1, on the reverse strand, counting down.
AGATGCCCCTTAAACGTCACTATCGTCCCTGCTTCTGCCACCTCCTCCGGCAGCGAGTTCCAGGCACCCACTACCCTCTGTGTAAAAAAACTTGCCTCGTACATCTCCTCTAAACCTTGCCCCTCGCACCTTAAAACAATGCCCCCTAGTAATTGACCACTCGATCCTGGGAAAAAGTCTCTGACTATCCACTCTGTCCAGCCCCTCATAATTTTGTAGACCTCTATCAGGTCGCCCCTCAACCTCCTTGGTTCCAGTGAGAACAAACCAAGTTTATTCAACCTCTCCTCATAGCTAATGCCCTCCATACCAGGCAACATCCTGGTAAATCTCTTCTGCACCCTCTCTAAATCCTCCACATCCTTCTGGTAGTGTGGCGACCAGAATTGAACACTATACTCCAAGTGTGGCCTAACTAAGGTTCTATACAGCTGCAACATGACCTGCTAATTATTATACTCAATGCCCCGGCCAATGAAGGCAAGCATGCCTTATGCCTTCTTGACTACCTTCTCCAGCTGTGTTGCCCCTTTCAGTGACCTTTGGACCTGTACACCTAGATCTCTCTGACTGTCAATACTCTTGAGGGTTCAACCATTCACTGTATATTCCCTACCTGTATTAGACATTCCAAAATGCATTACCTCACATTTGTCCGGATTAAACTCCATCTGCCATCTCTCCGCCCAAGTCTCCAAACGTTCTAAATCCTGTTGTATCCTTTGACAGTCTTCATTGCTGTCCGCAATTCCACGAAGCTTTGTGTCGTCCGCAATCATGGCTGATATGTTCCTCACCTGCTACCTACAACGTCACAGACCAAGACCTGGAGTGTGAAATCAGCCAGAACACATGGGGCAGGTTTCTGTGATCCTGAGGCTGAGTGTTGATGCCGTCAGAAACGCCGTCGCGTTTCTCAATAGTGTCAACACGGCTTCAAGATCAGCAATTCTGGCCCCTACAGGGGACCAGCATGGCACTGGAGTAGTTCACGCCACTCCAGCTGCTGATCCCGGCGTGAACTGGGCGCCGCGGGATCCTCGCATGCGCAGTGGCACCAGCGCCAACGCGCACATGCACAGTGGCACTGGCGCCAATGCAGTGGCTTCCTTCAATGCGAGCAGGTATGGACGCCGCCGGCGGGACTCGGAGTTGTTATGACTGCCGTTTGGCCCATCCCGGGCTGATAATCGGCGGGCCAGCCGCATAGAGTGGCCCCCAACCAGCGCTGCACCAACTAAGTTGGCGCCAATGACGTTCTGCGGAGAATCGTGTGCCAATGTCAGGGCGGCGTGGCGCGATTCCCGCCGGTCGCGGGGATTCTCTGGCCCAGCTCCGTACTGAGAGAATCCCGCCCCAGACTTAGGAGCTGATGTGTTAGGCACGTTGGTTCGACGTTGACTGCAACAGGATGCAGGAAAGCTAGAAACAAACGTCTGACACCGGAGATGATCCAACACTGTTTTATTTAACTAGTGGACTGCTGTACATGTTCAGCTGTGGGTTGACACTCTACTAATCCAACTGATGACCTCTTACTGGCTTGACCAGACTTACTAGCTACCACATGGTGATAGTGCTCACTAACTTGTGCACTCTGACTGTCTCAGTAGCTGGGTCCTGAGAGAGGGAGAGTCTTAATGCCCTGTGGGCTTTATAGTGGTGGTGTCCTGTCTGGTGATTGGTTGTTCTGAGTTGTGTGTTCATTGGCCATCCTGTGTGTCAATCACTGCCTGTCTGCATCTCATTATATATATGAGTGGATATTATGACAGGAGCGGGAATAGGCAACACCCTCTTGGCTGATCCCATCCTGGCCTCAACTCCACTGACCTGCCCATTCTCCATAACCCTAGAACCCATTACTAATTAAAAGTCTGTCTCACTCTTCCTTAAATTTACTCATTTTATCTGCCTCCACCGCACTCTGGGTAGCGGATTCCACAGATTCACAACCCTTTGGGAGAAGTCGTTTTTCCTCAAATCTGTTTTAAATTTGCTACCTCTTATTCTAAGATTATGGCCTCTCATTGTAGAATGCCCCACAAGAGGAAGCATCAGCTCCACGTCTACTTTATCCATACCTTTTAGCATCTTGCATACCTCAATTTGATCTCCCTTCATTCTTCTAAACTCTAGAGAGTATAGGCCTAAACTGTTCAATCTCTCCTCATACGACAAACCCGTCATCTTTAGAATCAATCTAGTGAACCTCCTCTGAACTGCCTCCAGTGCCACTACATCTTGCCTCAAATAAGGGGGCCAAAACTGCTCACAATACTCCAGGTGCGGCTTTGTACAGTTGCAATAACACTTCCTTACCTTTATACTCAATTCCTTTTGCTATAAATGACAAAATTCCATTTTCTTTCCTTATTATCTGCTGCACTGGATGCTCATTTTCTGTGATGCATGCATGAGGAAACCCAGATCCCTCTGCATCAGAGCACCCTGAAACCTCTCCCCATTTAGATAATAAATTGCCTTTCCATTTTTTGACCAAAATCCATGGCCTCACACTTATCCATGTTAAACTCCACCTGCCACATTTTGGCCCACTCTCCTAACCTATCTATATCCATTAACAAGGTTCTTATTTCCTCATTGCAACTTCCTGTCCCACCTATTTTTGGGTCATCTGCAAATTTGGTTATAGAACCATCTATCCCTGTATCCATCGTTAAAATGGATTGTAAATAGGTGGGGCCCAAGGACCCCACTAGTTACATCTTGCCATCAAGAAAAATACCCATTTATCCCGACTCTCTGTCTTCAATCCAAGCTAATGAGTGACCCCTAATCCCATGTGATCTCAACTTGTGAATCAACCTTCTGTGCGGCACTTATCAAACACCTCCTGGAAGTCCAGATACACTACATCTACATGATCCCCATTATCCACTTTGCTTGTTACATCTTCGAAGAACTCAAGCAAATTATTCATAACTTCACAAATAGCCGGTGCCAGAGGGAGATCCAGGGTGCCACCTTTCCCTGTCCCCGACCATCCAGGGGTCCCCAATGGCCAGGGAGACCCTCCCTGATGCCGTTACACCTTGTCTACGTTTCTATAAACCAATAGTAAATGGCTGGTCAAGGTTTCTCTGGGTTGGCCGTCAGTTCCTGGGAGCTCAGTGAAACCGGCGGATGCATATTTCAATTGTCTCCCAGCATGGCCAATGTCCAGGTAGTGACGTCTCGCAAAGTTCGGTTGAATCCCCCGAGAAATCTTGAGTGTCACGAATCTTGCAAGATGCTGCTCATGAGATTCAACGGCTTTGTTGCGACACCAAGTCAGGTGCGATGAGGCCCCTAAATCATGCCCTTCATCTTTGCCTCCGATAGCGTCTCTGAGCTGGTGTCCAACACTTCCCTGTCAGGTGGTTGAGGCGTTAAACTTGCTGTTGCTCATTTGGTTTACCACTGCGTAACTCTGCATGGATTCCATTGGTGGTGGGAATGTCCTTTGCGGTCTCTACAAGTGTTGTTTGCTTTGGGGTATGTTCCCTTCCTCTTTTTTGAGGGGGGGAATCAGCTTTCCCCTGAGCAATTCCAGGGATTGAAAGATTCAGTGACTTCGAAAGATGAGATAAGATGCGGTTGTTTCAATTAGAGCAAATGAAGGTAAAACAAGCTGGAAATGTTCAAACACACGAGGGGGTTTTAATGGAGCAAGTAAGGAGAAATTCTTTCCAGTGACATAAAAGCCAGTGACCAGAGGTCACAGATTGAATGTAATCGGCAAAAGATCCAAAAGCAGCATGAGGAAAAACATTTTTACACAACCAGTTGTTATGATCAGGAATGCCCTGCCTGTTATTGTGCTGGATGCAGGTTCAATAATAACTTCTAAAAGGAAATTGGATAAATAATTGAATTGAAAAAAAAATTGTCGGGCTCTGGGGAAGGAGCAAAGGAGTGCGAGTAATTGGATTGTTTTCAAAGCACTGGTACAGTCATGCAGGCATGTTCACCACAGGGCTGAAGATGATTAGGGAGAGGAAGGGTTAACCAGTCCCTTATACACAAGAGAGAGAGAAAAAAGAGAGAGAGAGAGAGAGAGAGAGGAGAGAAAAAGGGAGAGGGAGAGAAAGAGATGTGAGGAGAAAGAGAGAGAGAGAAAGAGAGAGAGAGAAAGAGAAAAACAAAGATCAAATGCTGAGGGGTTATTGGTCCTCTTCCATCCTGAATAATGTGGGAAGTGCATAATCTGCATTCAACAGTAGATCACTGCCTAGTTTGTTGTTATTCTTTACTTGAAGCTTTACAAATTTATTCTGGCCTGACCATCGGGATTCACCTTTCCCGCTGGCAGCACAACCCCGCTAGTAGGTTTCTCGGTGGCGTGGAACAGCGCGTTAGCAAGAGACACACAGCTGGGGGACCAGAGAATCCAGCCCCTTATCTCGATAAAGTGGTCTCAAAACTGAACATTGTAGCTGGCCCGTTCCCCTGACAGTAAAGGGTGCAGGGCCGCTGACATTGCAAACATAACAAGATGAAAGGAGTACTGATTTTAACCATCAGTGATATTCACAAAATTAATACAATTCTTCATTTTAGTAAAGCTTCTATGCTACATTTAAAAAAAGACTTTAAAAAAGGCGGCATGGTGGCAGAGTGGTTAGCACTGCTGCTTCACAGCTCCAGGGACCCGGGTTTGATTCCAGCCTAGGGTGACTGTCTGTGCAGAGTTTGCAGGCTTCTGCAGCATCAGAAGTGCTAAAGATTCTGCCTCAGTTTCTGTGCTGACCTCCAGCTTTGGAGCGAAGAAAACCTTCAGTTGCGAGTCAAGTACAAGTGACAATTGGCTTTCGCTTTGGAAGGTACCAGCTCCATGAATTTTGTTCTTGCCTGAAGCAAACGTTAGGGTGGCACAATCGGTAGTACTGCTGCCTCACAGCGCCAGGGACCCGGTTTGATTCTCGCCTTGGGTGACTGCCAGTGTAAAGTTTGCACCTTCTCCCCTTGTCTGCGTAGATTTCACCCGGGGGCTCCGGTTTCTTCCCACATTCCAAAGATGCGCAGGTTAGTTGGATTGACCATGCTTTGTGGGCAGCATGGTAGCACAAGTGGATAGCTCAGTGGCTTCATAGCGCCAGGGTCCCAGGTTCAATTCTCCGCTGGGTCACTGTCTGTGCGGAGTCTGAACGTTCTCCCCGTGTCTGCGTGGGTTTCCTCCAAGTGCTCTGGTTTTCTCCCACAGTCCAAAGCGGTGCAGGTGAGGTGGATTGGCCATGATAAATTGCCCTTAGTGACCAAAAAGATCAGGAGAGGTTATTGGGTTACGGGGATAGGGTGGAAGTGAGGGTTTAAGTGGGTCGGTGCAGACTTGATGGGCCAAATGGCATCCTTCTGCACTGTATATTCTATGTTCTAAATTGCCCCTTAGTGTCCAAAAGGTTAGGTCTGGTTACAGGAGTAGGATGGGGGCGTGGCCTTGAGTAGGGTGCTCTTTCCTGGGGCCACTGCAGACTCGATGGGCCAAATGGTCTCCTTCTACACTGTAAATTCTATGATTTATTTCGCACATTGACATCCCCAAAACAATTTACAGCCAATTAAGTTCTCTTGAAAGGTAATCACTGCCAATCAGCATAGGCAAGCAATGTAGAAAACATTGCAGTCTATTTGCTCATAGCCAGTTCCCACAAATTGCAATGTGATAATCTGTTTCTGATGATAACTAAGGGACGAATAATGTCCAGGACACTGGACACGGGGAGTATCTTCTTCAATATAATGACACAGGATCTTTAATTTGTTCTGTCTACCATCTCACCTGAAAGATAGTAACTCCAACAGTGCTGATACCACCTCAGTACTGCACTGGTGTCAGCAGCCTCCCCCTCCCCCTCCCTCCGCCCCCTTGCTCCTTCCCCTCCTCCACCCCCTAAAACCGCTATCCCCTCCTCCCCCTTGCCCCTCCCCCTCTCCCCTTCCCCCTCTCCTCCCTTCCCCTCCCTCCTCGCCATCACCCCTTTCTCTGTCGCCCTACACCCTCCCCTGTCCCTCCCTTCTTCCCCATCTCCACTATCTCCATGCCTCTCCCTCCTCTCTCTCCCTACCCCCCTTTCCCCCCTTCCTCCAAGAGTTGTTTTATTTTGACGTCTTGTAAATGCGTTTCACATATTACTGATTTTCGTGACTGTTTTTAGCATGTTGTTGATTCTTTTGTATTCTTGAGTTGTCAATAAACTCATTTGAAGGGAATCTGATACAATGCAGGTGCGAGCCCCTTTGGGAGACGTAACTCCAACCAACTGAGCAATGGCTGACATTCGCTTTTTCTCCTCAATAAAATTCAACATTGCGCATTTGTAACATTGGGTAAATCTCAGGTTAGCAGATGACAATGATCGAACAAAGGCTTCCAATGACATTATAATACATGAGAAGGAAAGTTCAGATGATTGGATCAATATTTAAAATTTGCTTGGTGCTCAGGTACAATAAGCCAGGATGTGATTCTTTTTGTGACTGTTGTGATTCTCCATTTCTCTTTCTATTTATGTTTGAGGATAATATGCAACAAAAGGACCTGAAGCTGTATTGAGTTTTAATGTACATCTACTGCTAAAATGGGGTTACTTACAGTGATGAATTTCAGGAACATTCCACTACTTTGCTCATATCCTATTACACACTGCACAGCATAATCGTGGTAATATTGAATAAAGGAGTTGAATTACTACAATATTTATCTTACATTATATTACCCTTTTTCCAATGTCACACCAACGTCAGTGCATTCAAGAATCCTAACAGTCATTGCTGCAAAGAATAATATTATATTTAGAATTTGTAATATAATTTGTATTATATGTGTAATAGGATTTGGAATATAAATAACATGTCTGTGGTAAAGCAGCAATTCCATCTCAACGTTCTGTTGATGTTCATAAACTGTTCAAACCTCATTCTTCAGGTTTATGGTATCCACAGGGCTATTCGAGTAAATTACTGTCTTAAAAACTCACTACCAGAAATCTATTGCCTGTTGTGTATTACACATGGGAAGGCTGGTGAATTTCCAATGTTTTGTATTTGCTGCAAAGATATATGGAACGCTTGGTAATTTACTCAGCGCGTGTCTGAAGGTACAGTTGGTTCGTCTCAAGTGAATCCCTTGTTTCCTACAAACAAGACAGTTCCCTGACATCAGGACAATATGAATTCTTCATGTCTCAATGTTGTCTTCTGTATTGGTACCCTGTAACAAGCAAGCATCTGAGAGCAGAACAAGCTGCATTGTAATGGGGGAGCCTGTATTAATTTATTTCATATCAGTACAGCGAGTAGTATGCCATACGTCTCCCTCCAGGAGTAGTGTAGCTTTCTTGTACAAATGATGTGCAACAGCTGTCTGACCCGTGCATCTTATCCTTTTTCGTCGACCTCACACTATGTGGAGCTCACTTTATTTTTAAGAAAGTACTGCTGTGTGCTTTCATTCCCAGTATGATTAGAATTCAGCGTGACTGGATGCAATGCCATTGGATCAGAACAAGGTAAAGTCAGAACTTGAAAGGAAAATTATTATTCTTACCTTCAGCTTATTAGAGAAGGAGGTATGGTATGGGGACTGAACAAAGAGCGAGCGATAGAAGGTATGGGGCTCTGAAAAGAAGTAGAGGAAAATTGTTTTTCTTCAGGTCTCTAACAGCTCTGTCTCTTGAATGCACATGCATGCACAATAACACAGATACACACTTTGGATAACATCTGAAGTACACTTCAAATTTATTTTGACTTTCATCTCTGACTTAATGTTCAACAAGTCGAGTTTCTTAAAAGCTTTGATATAAAGGGACATGAGGTTTTACATTTGAACTGCAATTTAAATCAGATTTGCAAACCCTAATTTTTGCCTGAAGAGGGTGCCATTTACTCACCCATCTTCAGCATCCAGCAAAATAACTAACTCAACTCAACGACGAGCTGGAGCGAAAAGGCAGAACTTGGATCACGATGGCTCCTCAAGCCATATGGTGACGTGTTAATAGCTTGAACAATCGCTGAGATGAGAGTGGAATCTTCTGTCAGATAATGCACATAATTAAATGATGACTCAATAAACAAATCATGAAGCAAATCTAGCCTAGAAAAGTTGTGGCTTTCATTGTGAGGTACGAGAACAAGAACAAGAACAAGAACAGTACAGCACAGAACAGGCCCTTCGGCCCTCGATGTTGTGCCGAGCAATGATCACCCTACTCAAACCCACGTATCCACCCTATACCCGTAACGCAACAACCCCCCCCCCCCCCTAACCTTACTTTTTAGGACACTAAGGGCAATTTAGCATGGCCAATCCACCTAACCTACACATCTTTGGACTGTGGGAGGAAACCGGAGCACCCGGAGGAAACCCACGCACACACGGGGAGGACGTGCAGACTCCGCACAGACAGTGACCCAGCCGGGAATCGAACCTGGGACCCTGGAGCTGTGAAGCATTTATGCTAACCACTATGCTACCGTGCTGCCCTACTGTACTGTGACATTTTACCCTGTCACAGTAAAATACTCCCAACACTAGATGTCATTGGAGTTCCTTTATATGCTCTTGGTATTTTTATTCAGTAATTGATTTTGCCAATTTTTGAACTAAACTCAAATCCTTCCATCTGCGATTTCTTTAATTCAGATCTAAAGGCTTATCGCTGAAATATCACTGCTTCCCTCAGACTGAATGATTGCGCTTTCCATCATTTTAGAGACTGCCGCCAACCATCCGTTTGTTTCTGATGGCTCTGAGCATTCAGCCACCTGCTATGGAAGATGAATTATGTCTGACAAACGTCATTTTAATGGCTATTTTTACAATCTGCAATATGTCTTTTTTTTCAAATGCTTCACTCCTTTCCGCTTAATTTTCTTATCCACGAGCCCATCGTGAAGTTACAAGGTCCAAAGAGTATGGTTCTACGGCAACGTGAGGCATCAGCTTGCGATGTCACAAAGCGCCTGAGTGAATTAACTCTACACAAGCCACATTCTCGATCTGACAGGACCTTCAGAAGGAAGGACCAGTGCCTTGGCACCTTGAAAATAGAGGAAAATCACAATGGATGGCAAAGAAGCTTCACACTAATCTACTTAACCCCTACACTGTGGTGTCTGTCTTTCAACAACTAATGAACCAAGCTAAGCAAACTTAACAGAATTACACCCCAGCAGTAAGGCACCACAAAAATACCGCTCAGAAATCACATAGCTCCCCACTTTTGAAGGCCAGGCTTCAATATAAATTGTCTCGTCTTTTTTTTTATTTGTTCATGGGACGTGGGCTTCGCCAGTATTTATTGCCCATCGCTAATTGCCCTTGAGGGGGCAGTTAAGAATGAACCGCATTGCTGTGGGTCTGGAGTCACATGTAGGGCATGGAACATAGAACAGTACAGCACAGAGCAGGCCCTTCGGCCCTCGGTGTTGTGCCGAGCATTGTACGAAACCAAGATCAAGCTATCCCACTCCCTATCATTCTGGTGTGCTCCATGTGCCTATCCAATAACGGCTTGAAAGTAGACCAGGTAGTGCACTGCAGATTTCTTTCCCCAATGGGCATTAGTGAACCAGGTGGGTTTTTACGACAATTGGCAAACAATGGTTTCATGGTCATCATTAGACTTTTGTAATATCAGATATTTACTGAAATCCAGTTTCACCATCTGCAGTGGTGGTTTGAACCTGGCTCCCCAAAGCATTACTCTGGGTCTCTGGTTTACTAGTCCAGTGACATTACCACTACGCCACCACCACCCCTACAGAACGGGTAATGAGGACTAAAATGTGGCCTTGTCAGCTTGCATCCCAGGCGAACATGAAAAAAATTTAAATTGCTAACTTTGAATGATTTTAACTCGGTGACTTCTTTTTGCTGAGTTGCTTGGCGTACATAAGCGTGGAATTCAAACAATTGGATGTAATGTGTATCCAGGAAAATGGGAAATACATAAGCATAGAGATGCAATTCCAGGCTCCAGAAATGAGACAGTACAAAGACCCCTTCAACTGTAACATCATTGGTAAGCTACCAGTAATATACCACATGAGGCTAGATGACTTGGTACCATAAACAGTTCATGTTCCAAGAAGAGTACCAGTAGCGATGACGCAGAAAGTAGTCAATGAGCTGCATTGGATGACGATACGGGGTGTCATCACTCCCATAGATAAGGCCACAGAATGGGTTTCAGCAATGGTGGCTGCAGTAAAGAAGATGGTACGGTCAGGATACGCATTGACCCAGATCATCTAAACAAGGCGCTGCTCAGACCTCATCAGACTATGAAGTCAGTGGAGCAGGTGATAGCAGATCAGTTCAGTGCCAAGGTTTTCAGCATCCTGGATGCAAAATGTGTGTTCAGGAAGATCCCGAGAGATGAGGAATCTTTGAAATTTATGATATTCATACCTTCCTGAGCAGATATTGTTTTCTTCATATGTCCGACAGGATCTCCACTGACACAGAGGTCTTCAGTGGAGTAACATTTTGCAGGAGTACCCTGAAAAATCACTGTCGATGATGTCCTGGTCTGGGGTCGTAATATGCAAGAACATGATGCGTGTCTTTGTCTCATCCTCGACAGAAGCAGGACCATACAGTGGAAGCATAACCCTGTTAAATGCTGCTTCTGGGTCAACCAGTTCCGCATGTGGGTCACTTACTCACAGCTGATAGTGTCAAGCCAGATCCAGACTAGACAACTGTTGTATGACAAATTGCCATCCCTGTGGACAAGCACGCTTTACAGCTCTTCTTTGGAATGTCAAATAATCTTTCTAAGTTCATCCAGTGTTACACTGAGGTCACTGGACCTCTTCACAGCTCTTCCACCAGGATGTTGAATGATCTTGGCATGAGCACAACACAGCGGTCTTCAGCAGATTCAAACAGGCACTCTCAACCCCACCAGTGCAACAGTACTTTGACGTTTGAGCAGTTGTAATTGCAGGTGTCCAACAGAGACTTGGCGCAGTTTGCATCCAGAATAGCCTTTGCATCAAGGGCCCTCACTGACCCTGCGATTCAGTTTGCTCTGATCGAAAAGGAACTCCTCACTCTAATCTGCACTGCTGCAACACATGATGTTAAAGCTGCAACATTATATCTTCAACATTATCTGCAAACATGCTAAGGAGTTGTACTAGGCGATATCCTCTTCAGAGCCTTCCTACCTACTACAGACCAGGCAGATTGTGAGGAAGACACATGTCTATGCAACAAGTCCTGCATCCAGTGGTCACACCAATGGAACACCCCAGATTTTGGCACTTTCTTCGCCTTCATAGATGAACTAACCATACAGGATGGTTTGATACTGTGTGGCCAACGATTCATCATCCCTTCTTCTTTCCAGATGTACTACACCCAGAAACTTCACCAGGGGCACCCTAGTTTGGATAAAGGGCAAAGGAATCACTATACTGGCCCTCTTTGTACCCCGACATGGAAAGGGATGTCTCCTGATGTGCGCCATGCAATGCACTCAGGCCGCATGAACGAATGAACCATTGAACTGACATGAGGCCCAGAAGATGGCATCTTCGAATCGAAAGGTAAACAACATTTGATCTTATTCGATACCTATTCCAGCTGGTTTAAACTCGACTACCTGCCAACCATCAAATCCATGAGATACTTCACCACACACGGCATCCCACAGAGACTCATGGCAGACAATGCTCGCCAATTCGTCTCCACTGAATTTAGAAAGTTTGCTCACACATGAGATTTGAGCATATCACAAATGGCACCCTCCCCGCAACCCCCCCCCCCCCTCCCCCCCCCCTCCCCCCCTCCCCCCCCCCCCCCCCCCCCCCCCCCCCCCCCCCCCGCCCCACCATACGCACAGTCCAAAGGCTTGTTGGAACGGGCGATACACTCACCTGAGCATCTTCTAGAGAAATGTGCCCAGGATCACACAGATTACTGGACTGCTCTCCTTAGCCTGAGAAACATGCCAAACTCAAAACCAATGTGAATGATGCCCTCGTGGAATACTAATTAGGAGGGAAAATGCACTATGATCACATTGACAGAATTGGCCCTCTAACACCTAGTCAAAAGGTCAGGATTCAGACCACATGAGACCATGACAAGTTGGTGGTGGTGCACAGTCCTGCCCCACAACCGAACAGTTATATAGTAGTGTCAGATGGTACCCAGTCTGTACCAAAACTGCCATCATCAACTAAAGGTACCAGACTCAGCACCAGCAGAAACCACAGTACGCCAAGGATTCAGACTGCAACAGCGACCACCTACATCAGGGGAAATAGAGGCCCCTCCGGAAGTCTATGCAACAAGTTCTGTATCCAGTGGTCACACCAGTGGAACACCCCAGGTCATCCACATAGTGGACACCAGCCTGAGAACAGCTGAAGCACAGCCAACTGCAACAATCACATGCTCATGGGGTATGACCAATTCAATCACAAGATTCCAGGATTATGCAACATACCAGACTACAACTGGTTCTCATCTAACTTCTTTACAAAACATAGGTATGGGGGGTGGGGGGAGGGGTGGGGGAGAACATGATGAGTGTTGGAACCAACAATTCTACAGACACGTGCTTGTAGGATTAGAATAGCAGTTTTATACTTACAACAGAGCCAGCCTGTTAGCCGTTGAACTTTCGGTGAACTGGCCGGCTGACCCTGTGGCACTGATCTTTATACAGCAGCTCCCGGGGAGGAGTCCTGGGCGGAGCCAAGGGAGAAGCCCCGTACAACTCTCAAGCACTCCCAGAGCTACTCCCCCTGGAGGTCAGATAGTGCAACTGCACTTACAATATAGACACATGTATATACAGGTTATAATCCGGTGTGAATCACATTCACCACAATGAGCTATGCAGCAACTGCAATAACTTAATCAGTGTTCACACTGTGTAAATAATTATGTATCGTTAGCCTGTTCAATCTGTATGTTATAAAGTTGTTTGCACACAATTAATGTTCACACACTGTGACATCTCAGTGCCGCCAGTGGTCCCAACTTAAACAGAGAAGATGTTGACTGAAGTTGGCCAACTGGTCACGTGATGAGGTGACACCACAGTTACTTATGAGGTCACGTGGTGGAAACACGGGGGTTCTTCCCGGAGTGCAGGAAGAATACAATTGTGCAATAGCTGCTCAGACTAGTGAATAAACTGTTGCTTGGATTTAAAAAAAACCCTGGTCGCCAGTCTTTGGGAATCGAGCATCTCCACAGAATGAAAGTTTGGAGTCATGTTTCTGACTTTCTACCAAAGGCAGGCGGAGACTGACCTACTGAATCTTCAGAGTGAGACAGAATGTGTGCTGCAGCCAGGAATGGAGGGGTAAATTGAACTTAGTGCAAACATTGTTACAGCTGTGGATTGAAAACGGAATTTGATCCAGGTGAAAATGCGAAGCCTAAGTTTCTGGACTATAGAAGCCTACATTAAAAAATGGAAGCAGGAAGAGGCCATTCGGCCCTTCAAGCATGCTCTGCCATTCGTTATGATCATGGCTGATCATAAAGTTCTATTCCCTGATCCTGTCTCCCCCCCCCCCTCCCCTCACCCCATCCCTGGAGCTCCAAGAGCTATAAATAGTTCCTTCTTGAAATATCAATGTTTTGGCCTGAACTACTTTTTGTGGTAATGGATTCTACAGACTCACCATACTCTGAGTGAAGAAATGTCTCCTCACCTCAATGATAATAGGTTTACCCCTTATCCTCAAACTATGACTTATAGTTCTGGGCTCATCTTTTCACATCAGGAACATTCTTTCTGAACCTACCCTCTCTAATCGTATTAGCATTTTATTACTTTCTATATGAGATCCCCTCTCACTCTTCTAAACTCCAATGAATATAATCCTAACGGCTTAGTCTCTCCTCATATGATAGTCCCGCCATCCCAGGAATCAGCCTGGTAAACCTTTGCTGCACTCCATCCATAAAAAGAATATCGTTCTTCAGGTAAGGACACTAAAACTGCACACAGTAATCCATGTGTGGCCTTACCAATGCCCCATACAATTGCAGTAAAACACCTCTTTCTGTACTCAAATCCTCTCACTATGAAGGTCAACATACTATTTGCCTTCTTTACTCCCTGCACATTTACTTACATTGACTGATGCGCAAGGACACCAAAATCTCACTGAATATCCACCACTTTCAATTTACAACCATTCAAATAATAATCTGCCGTCCTATTTTTGCCACTGAAGTGGATAACCTCACGTTTATTCACATTATACCATATCTGCCATGCGTATGCCCATTCTTTCAGCCTGTCCAAATCACACTGAAGCAACTCAGCATCCTCCTCACAGCTCACCTTCCCACCCAACTTTGTATCATTTGCAAATTTAGGGATACTACATTTAGTTCCCTCGTACAACTCATTAATATATAATGTCAAACAGTTGGGGTCCTCGCACAGATCCCTGAGGTACCCCAGTATTCAGGCCTGCCAATCAGAAAAAGACCCATTATTCCAACATTTTGCTTCCTGTCTGCTAACCAGCCTAATCACCCCACTGGAAGAAAGTATTTTAACAACCTCAAAACATACTGTCCTTTCAATTCCAATTCATTGGGCCCTTTTCACTTTTGAAATATGCCTCAGATATGTTGAAGAGATTCAATTAACCCTTTCAGAGTACACAACTGCCTTTGTAATTGTGGATGAATATTTGGCATCATTTAGCCTCATGCGCTGAGTAGCACAGAAAAATTAATTGTGAGAAAAGTCTTCCTTTGCCTTCAGGGGTAAGTGAAAGCAATACCTCTAAGAGTTTGGTGAATGCTACGAGGCTTCCATAATCTTTTTCATCCTCCAAAGAGCAACACTGCAGGAGATCAGGATCAGTACAGTCACTTCATAAACCTTGCCTGATTGAAGCTGCAAGTCAAGGCTTTAATGGTGAAGGCGAGAGGGCAGAGCCAGCTGAGTCAAAGTCACAGTCCAAGCCTATTACAGATCAAAGTTCTTTATCTCCCTTTCAAACTACATGCAGCAGGAAACAAGATGAAAGCACAACATCAAACACTGGTTACCATTGGTAGTTCAGGCTCATACTATATGCACAATGCACAAACAGAGGGCAGGATTATGGGGGGAACATAGTGGCATATTGGAACTGTCAATGGACTAGTAATTCAGAAATCCAGGATAAATGCTCTGGGATCCTCAGCCTGACTCCCAGCCAAGGCAGTGGTGAAATTTTAATTGAATAGAAACCTGGAATTAAAAGTCTAATGATGACCATGAAAGGGTTAATTGTAAAAACACAAATGGTTCACTAATGTCTCTCAGAGAAGAGAATCTGGCGTACACGGGACGCCAGAATCCACAGTGGTTGACTCTGAAATGGCCATGATAAGCTATTTAGTTCCTAGGGCAATTAGGACAGGCAATAATGCTGCCAGCGATGTGACCATCCCATGATTAAAAATGTGGCCAGAATTCTTCAGCCAATCGCTGGCAGTAGGATTCTCCAGTTCACCAGAGGTACAGCCCCGCCCATGGATTTTCCGGCAGCGTGAGGTGGCTTTAATAGGAATTCTCATTGACAGCGGTGGGAAAAAGGCATCCCACCACCATCAAATGGCGCGCTGCCTCCTGCCGCCAAGAAACACGTGGCTGGGTGGACAAAGAATCCACTTTGTAGAGTTACAATACAGTAACTTTATGGACACGAATATGTACACAGTACCAGCAGTTCATTATTGATTTCCTCTCCAGCTGGTACCACACTGGCCAGCTCTATTTATACAGCTGCACTGCTCATGATTGCCCCACCCCATCCTTGTTGGGGGAGCTCATATTCCCAAAGGATCATTGGGTAACCAATTGTCCCCAGCCAATAGGATGCAGGCAGGTTACAACATCCGGCAAGTATATAATTTAGCAAAGCACTGAGTGTGGCTTTTTAACCCAGACTCTATACGAACAAGTCAATTTGGGGTTTCCTGACAATTGTGATGAAGCAATTTCAATTTCAATATTTAAAGGGACACTCCAAACATGCAATTTGATGTGGTTTGGGAGCAGTACAGACTGAATGGATTTCAAATGTTCAAGAGTTCTGTCTTCCAGGGTTGTAAGGGCCCATTGGGAGTCATAGCCATAGAGTCATGGCATCATCGTTTTTTTATAGCACAGCAAGAGGCCATTCAGCCTATCGTGTCTGCATCGACCATCAAACATCTATCTCTTCTAATCTCATTTTCTGGTCTGTAGTCATGTATGCCATGGCATTTCAAGGGCTCATCCAAATGCTTCATAAATGGTGTGAGGGTTCCCGCCTCTGCGACCCTTTTAGGCAGCGAGTTCCTTTGGGTAAAAATATTTTTCCTCAATTCCTCTCTAAATCTCCTGCCTCTCCAGCAGCAATGGCACAATGGTTAGCAATGCTGCCTCACAGCCCAGAAAACATAGTTCAATTCCGACCTTGGGTAACCCTCTTTCTGGAGCTTGCACATTCTCCCCGTGTCTGCATGGGTTTCCTCCGGACGCTCCGGTTTCCTCCCACATTCCAAAGATGTGCAGGTTAGGTGAATTGGCCATGCTAAACATGCCCTTAGTGTCCAAAGATGTGCAGGTTAGGCAGATTCATAAGGTTAGGGGATGGGAGTGCGCCAAGGTAGAGTGCCTTTTTGAGAGGGTCAATACTACGGCCGGGCCGGAGAATCGCCGGGACCGGCACGAATCGCGCCACGCCACCCCAACACCAGTCCACCAATTCTCCGGAGAGCGGAGAACCGACACAATTCACTCCGACTGTGCCGGCGTGGCGCCGGTCAGAGGCTGCTCTACAAGGCCCCCCACGGTGATCCTCAGTCCGGGATGGGCCGAGCGGCCACGCTAAAAAAGCCAAGTCCCGCTGGCGGCGTCCACACCTGCTCTTAGCCGGCGGGACTTTCCGGGGGCAGCCTGTTGGGGGGGGGAGGGGCCCCTCCCACCCCTGGAGGGGGCCTCTGCTGTGGCCTGGCCCGCGATCGGGGCCTACCGATTGTCGGGCAAGTCTCTCGGGCTTTTGTTCTGCATTATAGCCCTATGCCATGTTGCGTCGGGGTTGGCGTGGAGAGGAGAGCCACTGCACATGCGCGGCAATCACGCCGGTCCCATTGCACATGCATGCGTTGCCGTCGGTACCACTACGCATGCACGGACCCCACGGCACCCATCTGATGCCGGGATCGGCAGCTGGAGTGGCGTGGGTCGCTCCAGTACCGTGCTGTTCCCCTGTAGGGTTCAGAATTTCTGCTCCTGAGGCTATGTTGATGCCGTCGAGAAATGCGACGGCGTTTACGATGGCATCAACACTTAGCCTCAGGATCAGAGAATCCTGCCCCATATTCCTGGGGTGCAAGAACAATCAATAGTCTCGGGTGCCACAGATATTCTGCATTGTGGAAATTAAAGGGTCAATGATTGCAGGTCAGCAACATTTTGGGTCCTCACACCAGCAGAAAAATCTGTGAAATAAGTTGGATATCATATGGCAGATTAACCTCAATTCATGGCCTAACATTGCAATATTCAGAATGGTTCAAGAAAATTAATTGTTTTGAGAGACCATCAATATTCCACTTGCAAGGTAATACAAGTCCAGCAATTGATCGAAATGGAAAGTAGAGCTATGCCGAATGAATTAAACAGGTATTGCGCATCGGTCTTCACTAGTGTGGCCACAAGTAACATCTGAAAATCAGGAAATGGAAGGGAGGGAGGAAATCAGGAAAATTACTATCCTCAGGAAAGTAAGTGGTATTGAGCAAACTTTTGGGTCTGTGGGATGACAAATCCTCTGGTCCGGATGGACTTCACCATGAGGTTTTGAAAGAAATGACTCATGAGACCTTGGTTTCAATTTTCCCAAATTCCCTAGATTCAGGGAAGGTTCCATTGGATTGGAAGATAGCAAATGTATCTCCTTTATTCAAAAAGGGAGGGAGACAGAAAGCAGGAAAGTATAGGCCAGTTAGTCTAACATCTGTCACAGGGGAAATGTTAAAATCTATTAACAAAGATCTTATTGCAGGGAATTTGGAAAGAATCAAGGCAATTGGGCAGCGCAAACACGGTCTTGTGAAAGAGGAAACTTGTTTGACCAATTTATTGGAGTTCTTTGAGGAAACAACATGGGAGCAGAATTAGGCCACTCGGCCCATCGAGTCTGCTCCGCCATTCAATCATGGCTGCTTTCTTCCTCATCCCCATTCTCCTGACCTCCCCATAACCCCTGGTCCCCTTAATAATCAAGAACCCATCTATCACACATGTGCTGTGGATAAAGGGGACCCAGCGGATGTACTGTTCTTAGTTTTCTGGAAGACATTTGATAAGATGCCACATCAAAAGGTAAAATAAAAGCTCAATATGTATTGGATAACGAATTGACATAGATGGAAAATTAGTTAGCAAACAGGAAACAGAGAGTTAGCATAAATGGGTATTTTTCTGGTTGGCAGGATATGACAAATGGTATGCCAGAGGGATGAGTGCTGAGGCCTCAACTTTTTGACAATTTAAATAGGTAACAGATGAAGGGCCTGAAGATGTGGTTGCTAAATGTTCTGAACACAAAGATAGGTAGGGAAGTAAATTGTGAAGAGGATGTAAGGAGTCTACAGAGGGACATAGGTAGGTTAATTGAGTAGGGGAAACTCTGGAAAATGGAGTATGCAATTGTGAAGTTGTCCATTTTGGTCGGAGGAATAAAAAAATAGTCTATTACTTAATGGTGAGAGATTGCAGAGTTCCGAGGTGCAGAGGGACCTAGGTATCCGAGTACATGAATTACAACAGCTAGTATCGAGGCACAATCAGTAACGAGGAAAGCTAATAGAATGTCATCATTTGTTATGACAGGTATTAATTACAAAAGTATGGAAGTTATGCTTCGGTTGTATAGGGCATTGTTGAGACCGCATCTGGAGTATTGTGTACAGTATTGGTCTCCTTATGTAAGGAAATATGTAAGTACGTATTTTAGTGGTTCACTAGACTGACAACAAGAATGGGTGAGTTGTCTTATGAGGAATGGTCGGCGAGGTTAGGTTTCATCCTAGAGTTTAGAAGAGAGAGAGCAAACTTGATCAAAACCTTTATGATCCTGGGGGGTGTTGACAGGATGGATGAGGAGAGGATGTTTCCTCTTGTCAGAGAATCTAGAATTAGGGGTCACTGTTTAAAAATAACGGGCAGCTCATTTAAGTCAGAGATGAGGAGAAAATTATCCTCTGAGAGGGTTGTTAGTCTCTGGAACTCTCTTCCTCAGAAATGAAGTGGAAGCAGTCTTTAAATATTTCTAATGGCTGAGTTGGATAGATCCTTGATTAACAAGGGAGGGAAACATTATCTAGGATGTGGGGTTGGAAGTTACAATCACAGCAAACATGACTTGATTGAATAGTGGAGCAGGCTCGAGGGGCTGTGGTCTACTACTGCTCCAAATACATATGTTCATATGTAATGCTTCTATGGTACTCGAATTGGACCGAGTTAGAAGTCTTCCCCCAGGATGGTTCTTTCTCACCTCAGATGAATACCATGCTTTGCTGGTGATGTTGAGCTTGCCTGGTTAACTGTACTGCCTTGCACAAGATGAGGTCTTCCCTGGACCATAAGAAGTCTGACAATGCTTCATCTATCATCCTCACTACACCAGTCTTTGATGAGCGTCTCACTCAATGTCCCGCATTCATAGTTATTTGCTAAGTGATGTCAAATGGTTTATAAAATAATTGATATTCTCTACAGATTCCTGGCTGAATCTTCTCTGGTCTATTATAATATTGCACCATTGGCTAAAGTAGGAAACAAAGGCCTTGATGGCCTCGTCGTATTTAGTGGTTTCTTCAACAATCTTCTGTTTTCTACGGTGGCTCAGGGGTTAGCACTGCTACCTCTTCGGCGCCGAGGTCCCAGGTTCGATCCCGGCTCTGGGTCACTGTGTGGAGTTTGCAAGTTCTCCCCGTGTTTGCGTGGACTTTGCTCCCACAACCCAAAGATGTGCAGGTTAGGGAGATTGGTCACGCTAAATTGCCCTTTAATTGAAAAAACTGAATTGGGTACTTTAAATTTATAAAAAATAACAATCTTCCGTTTTCTTAAATGTCATTGGCACTGCTGCCAATTGCATAAAGGAGCATACCGACCTGAACCGTATCTGGTTTCTGAGTGAGTCTGGAGGTGGTCTAATTGTCACTGAATTTACGATGCCAGCTTCTCCAGTGCATGGCCTGGTTGAGGCCCTCCATCAATCGAACGCGAGACGAGTTGCTGTACAAAAGTTAGGCTTTAATAAGCTAGAAGTTAGCCCTGCGGTCGACTACAGTAAATAGACGACCGCTGGGCGTTCTGGGTATTTATACCTCGCTCTGGAGGCGGGGTTAACGCAGCCTCTCGACCAATCGGGGAGCCGTCACATGACTGGTCTCAACCAATCGGTCGAGAGGCACATGATCAACCAGGGCCAATGGTAAGCCAGTGTTCTGCACCAATGGCAGACAGCTATGCAAATCATACACCACAAACATTTATTAACTATTTTCAATATTTGCAGAGACAGGCCAATTAGAACCTTCTTTGTTCAGACTCCAATTTCATGTAATCTGACATCACTGATGATGCACTCTGACAATTAACGTAATAATTGTTAACTGCTTAATAGTTTTAACCCCTTGTACCGTACTTCACGTCCCCATCTGCTGGCTTGAATTATATACTGTATCACAAGTGGCCTTGTTGCAAAAGCTGATTATTTATGCCAGAAAAAATTGGAAAACGAACAGAGTGAGCTTTAGAATTGTCTCCAGCCTTAGCCTTTCTCTTGTTCCATTTCTATGGGATTACACACACTTGTGTCAATTGCTGAATAGAATTCCCATTAAGCTTTGCTGGATTCCAGTTTAATATTAGTGGTGCTAGTGTAGCAACATTGTCAGTGGATTGGCATCTTTAATATTAAACTGCAATCCAGCAAAGCTTAATGCTGTAAAATAGTAAAAGGGAATTACATTGATTATCTTCAGCAACTTACAAAAGTTTGCATCTTCCTCTATTTCGAGTATTTTCACACCTGTTGGAATTATGGAACAATATGTTTAAATAAGGTTTTATTTACAGTTAGAACTCTTATTGTTCCCAAGTTCCTGCGATGAAAACAAGCACAGAAAAAACTTGTGGTGAGGTTAAAAAGCAGATAAGGAGACTCGAGGCCTGTGCCTGAACATGGAATTGGCTGTACTTATCACTGGATGACTTCCTCCACAGTTTCTATGGTGGATACTGGTAATTTTGGATAATTCTCAGTGTCGGAAGAGCATCAAAGACAGCAGATAGATGTCGGCATGTATGTGAATGGAAGGAACAGGGAATGAGCCATACCTTCTGCCAACAGAAGCAGCGGCACGGTGGCACGGTGGTTAGCCTTGCTGCCTCACAGCATCAGGGACCAGGGTTCAAATCCGGCTTTCGGTCACTATCTGCATGGAGTTTGTATGTTTTTCCCCTGTCTGCGTGGGTTTCCTCTGGGCACTCCGGTTTCCTCCCACAATCAAAAGATGTACATGTTAGGTGGATTGGTCATGCTAAATTGTCTCTTAGTGTCCAGGGATGTCCGGGTTACGTTATGGGGTTACAATGATAGGACAGGGTGGACAGGGGAGCGGCCATGGGTAAAGTGCTCATTCGAAGGTTCGGTATAGACTTGGTGGGCCAAATGGCCTCCTTCTGCACTGTAAGGATTCTACGATTCTATGATAACAAGAACAAGAGCAATAATCTCAATTGTACTTTATAAACTGCTGCTTGAACAGAGTCTTGTATCAGGTCTTATTTATGATTAAATAAAATCATAACTTTGGTCACTGTCGGAACAGAAAGTGCTGAACATCAATGGACTCTCAGGATCAGATGTTCATGGGAGAGGTGAGTGGGGAACCGGCCAACGTGAAACAGGAACTGATCAGCGTTTTTATTAAGATGGAAGCCTAATCATAGATGGGACAGGTCTGCCAGCTAATTATTGAACAGGAAAGACAGGAATAGAGGCAGGTAACTTGGAAGCAGATCTTCTTGCCCGACTCAGCAGTCTTTGTCTGTCAATAACTAAATAAAACGAAAGAATGAGCACCCTCAAATTGGCTGACGCAGGCAGAGATTTGGAACCGGGGATAGAGTTGGGAAATTGTAGTGTGATTTAAATTAAATTACTGTGCAATAGATTTTCATCAAAAGTTCCACCAAATAAATCCTTTTTAATGCTGTCAACTCCGTTCCTGACAGGCTGGAGCTGTTTATCTTTACACAGCCCCCATCAGCCACCTTCCCCATGAAAATCACAGGACATTAGAAAGCAAGCTCTTAATGAGCTCCTTAATTACAAAAATCGGGCCAATTAGCGATGCGAGTGACTTCACTTTCCCGGCCTCTGCAGCCCTCTTGAATGTTATGATGGTCAGTCTTTCTTTGGCCGCCTGCCTTCATGCTGACCTAATTTGATGCTTGAAAATCGGCCCCTGGTGTGCCTGGCTGTGGGGCCTGTGATTGCGGACCTGGCGTACGATGATCTCTCAGGGTGACTTGTTATCAACGATGAATGAAATATGATCCTGCATTTAACGATCTGTGTACACAATAACCACTTTGAACATTCTTACTGCGATTGTTCTAATTCAAGGCTGTAACCTCCTTTGGGACCTTAAGGCATCTCACAGAGGTCCTGCATGACCACCCTTCAGAAGAGTTCGCTCCCTCTGAGAATGTTCTACCACATAACTCCTGCAAAGCATGTTGAGTTACTAATGAGGGAATGCCAAGCAGAAATGAACTCGACCGCTGGAGTGTTGGCCTTATCATGTTCGATCACCCTTCCCCCTCACAAACGCCAGAGGAGAATTTGTATTAGCTGTGCGTTGTTCCTCCCACAGGAAGAACAGTGAGGAAGTAGATGGCTTATCATAGCAATTAATCTCGAGCAAATATTAAGACTGCACAATCTCTGTTCTTTCCCCCCAAATCATAAATAAATATATATTTAAAATAAAGGGGTGTTAGAGAATAAATGTAGTCGAAGTAAGTTATTTTCTTTTATGTGTGTTGGACTTAGAAACAAAGAAACATAGAAAATAGGTGCAGGAGGAGGCCATTCGGCCCTTCAAGCTGGCACCGCCATTCAATATCATCACGGTTGATCATGCAAATTCAGTACCCCACTCCACCTTTCTCTCCATAATAACCCTTTATCCCTTTAGCCTTCTATGACAGCAAAACTGGCGCTGCACCTGGACCAATTCAATGTCCATTAAGGTGCAAGCACCGGCGCCACATGGAACACAATCGATTCCAATGGGAAACGGTAAGGGATTCGCCGGGTTCGCGATTGACACTCAGGAGGCTGACAAACTGCAGCCGAGTATACACACTTCAGTCCCAACACGATGGCAGCGAAGAGAGCGGCACCTCGTTTTTGGGGAAGCTGAGCTCAAGACCCTGTTCGACGTTGTGAAGGTGAGGCAGGCGACCCTGTACCCTGACTCAGTAAAGAGACCACCAGCCACCGCCATTCATCATGCCTGGGCGCAGGTGTCAGAGGCCGTCAGCGCCGGGAGCAATACTGTCAGTACGACCAGCAGTGCCGGAAGAAACTGCACAACCTCCTTAGGACGGCCAGGATGAGTAGGCAGCACTGTGCCCTTGGCCACAAAACCCCTTACCCCACCTCCACCACCCGGAGGGTGGCCGAACCTCCACCCTGCAACGCATGCCGGCACCCATACCAGCCACCATGGCTGGGGGGCCTGGACACTGAAGCGACCAGCTCCCCACCCCCTGGGCTGCTTGTGCGGGCTGTCTCACACTGTGCATTTTCTGTTTCCCCCCCTCCCCCGGAGAAGGCCGCCCTCACACCCTCACACCTCCTCACCCCCACAGCACCCTCACACGACCCCACACCTGCTCCACCTTCCCTACTCCCCCCTCTCAAATGCACCCCCCACCCCTGTCCACACATCCCCAACACACCCACACCACCCACAACACCTCCACCACCAGGCCCGTGGTCTAACCAAACATCTTGGGGCAGAATTCTCCACTCCCGGGAAAAATCAGGAGGGCCGTCGTGAATTCGGCTGAGTTTCACGATGGCCTTGGAGGCCGCTCCTCGCCCCCTATTCTCCCCTCCCGGCGGGGCTAGGAGCGGCACTCCGTAAATCTCGGCAGTGGGGGCGTTGCGCCGAGAATGACTCGGCCGGCGCGCCTAATGACGTCAGCCGCGCATGCGCAGGTTGGCCGGTTCCAACCCACGCATGTGCGGATGACATCATGACGCTGATGGCACGAACCCGCGCATGCACGGTGGCCGTCTTTCCCCTCAGCCGCCCCGCAAGACGTGGCGGCTTGATCTTGCGGGGCGGCGGAGGGGAAATAGAGTGTCCGATTTGGACGCCGGCCCAACGATCGGTGGACACCGATCGCGAGCCTGTCCCCTCCTGAGCACAGTCGTGGTGCTCTTTCCTTTCTAGGCCATCTACAAGCCCCAAACAGGCTTCTCCCGTTTCACGACAGCAGCGACCAGGCGTGTTTGCCGCCGTCGTGAAATGGCCGCGAATGGCAGGCCGCTCGGCCCATCCGGGTCGGAGAATCGCATTTCGCCGTGAAAAAAAGGCGAGCGCTGATTCTTCCGAGTCGGGGGGAGGGAAGCGGGGGATGCGAGGGGGGCGTGAATTTTGTCGGGGGGCCCTCCCGCGATTCTCCCATGCCGTGTGGGGAGCGGAGAATCGCGCCCGTTGCTGGTGATGAGGTTGGCCCTTCTGGTGTCCTTCCGACCACAGTCACAGCCACAGGCAGAACCCCAGGTGCCGACCAGGGGCGATGACATGAACACAGAAGCGAGCCGTTGGCCCGAGACCGAGGACACACCGAAGATCGAGTCCGAGGATGACACTGATTTCGCATCACAGCTGTATCCAACAGCGGCCATCTTCTCAGAGACAATCACCTTGGTTGGGAACTTCAGTGCAGAGTCTCCTGGGGCACTCTCTGATGCGCACCCAGAACATTGCAGCACCTCAGGCTCCCCTCTCCTGTCCCTGTCGCATCTGGTGGGCAGCGGGCAGAACAAGGCAGCACCATGCCAAGATAACATTGTGCACAATTGATGAACCTGGAGTGTCCCGTGCACATCAACCCTGGCACCCATGTTGCACAGCCTCCCGTGCCTGCCTGGGCTCAAAGTCCTGCCCATCGTCGCCCTCCCCCGCATCCTTCTCGTCGGACGTGGACTAGTATTCCTGCTCCTCCTCCAGGACATCACCCCTCTGCTGGGCGATGTTGTGGAGGATGCAGCAGGACTTCAAGATGCAAACAATCCTCCCAGCGCCATACTGGAGGGCACCTTCAGAACAGTCCTGGCACCTGAACTGCATATTCAGGATGCCAAAGCATCGCTTGATCATGCCCCTAGTCACAACATCGGCGTCTTTGTAACAGGTCTCCGCGTTGGTCTGATGCCTCTGAATAGGTGTCACCAGCCACGATCACAGCAGATAAACCCTGTCACCCAGGAGCCATACCCCCAGCTGGGGGTGAGCCTGGAAGAGACTAGGAACCATGGAGTGTGCCAGGATGAAGGCATCGTGCTCACAAGTATCCGGCGCAGACGTGCATGATGCCCATCTGATGGTCACACACCAGCTGCACGTTCATCGGGTGGAACACCTTTCAGTTTGTGATGAGAGGCTGTCATCTGCAGGTGCTAGTGGAGCGTTCTGGTCAATCACCCCCAGGACCAGGGCATCTCTGCGATGATGGTGAACCCCGCTGCCCGGCCATCCTGATGGGTTCGGTCCACCTTGAAATGGATATATTGTGCCAACTGGGCATATAGGGCCTCCGTGATGGTATGGATGCACCAAGCTCTCAGAGATCCCTGACAGGTCGCTACTCAGTTGCTGGAAGGAGCCTGTGGCATAAAAGCTCAGGGCGACCGTCAAGGTGATGGCCACTGGGACCGGGTGTCCTCCCCCATTCCCCTATGGTGCCAGGTGCGCTGGGATCTGGCAGATATTGTGCACTGTCCCCCTGCTCAGCCAGAGTATTTGAGGGTCGGCCTAGTCCGGCAGGTCCTCGAGTGACAGGCACTGCAGGTACACGCGAGGCCTCATGCAGTGCCTCCTTGGCACCTCCACAGTTTTTTGGATGGCCGGCTCTCTATCTGCACCAGCTGCCTGTTCCTCTGGGCCAGGCTCTGCTGCTTGAGCGTCCTCCTCCTCGAGCAGCTCCAGTTCTTACAGCTGTAGCACATCCCCAGGACTGCGGCGACTTGGAGGAAGGCCACCATTGCTGGTTGTATAACAATATCCATTGTCTGCAGGGGATGAAAGGCTGACATAGTAGCATGGTGCATACCCCCGTGCCCAACCAGGGCTACATGTTGTTCCCCATTGAGACTTTGGACTCTGCCCCTGCATTTTCCCCTACCCCATCCCCGCACCTGCGGCACTGGGATGCCTCTGGCATCCCTGCTGCCAGGGGTACAGTCGACTGGTGTTGCCCTTGCCAGCGGTATGCTCTGTGGCCCCCGTCCATGCCTCCCTGTAGGGGCAACTGTGGCCGTTGCCCTTGGGTGGGCTGCGTGATGCAGATGGTGGCCTATTTGGGGGGGGGGGGGGTGGTATGGTGCAGGGTGAGGTGGTATGGTGCAGGGTGGGGTGGTATGGTGCAGGGTGGGCTGGTATGGTGCAGGGTGGGATGTGGAGCATGGGTTGGTCCACCCATACAGCCGGTGGCACTCTGCAGAACTAGGGGCCAGAGCGGATGGTCAGTAGGATAGGCAGCAACTTGGATGCCTTGGCCGGAGCAATGGCGGTCCGTGCATGACTAGGCCCAGTTGCATGGGGGTCACTCCGGCTCTGTGGCCTGAGACCCCCCCCCCCCCCCATCACCACCTCCCTGCCCTGGTAGGGCCCCCTCCTCCCCAAGCCAGCCTGGCCAGTGTCAGGACCGACAGCCCATGGCCGCGCCTCTCACTGTCCGACCACCTCTCCCTCATCTGCCACAGTGCCTGTTTCTCGATTTAAAAAAAAAAAATTTAGTGTATCCAATTATTTTTTTCCAATTAAGGGGCAATTCAACGTGGCCAATCCACCTAACCTGCACATCTTTGGGTTGTGGGGGTGAAACCCACACAGGCCGGGGAGAACATGCAAACTCCACACGGACAGTGACCCAGGGCCAGGATTCGAACCCGGGTCCCCAGCGCCGTAGGCAGCAATGCTAACCACTGTGCCACCGTGCTGCCCTTGTTTCTTGATTTTTAAGAGCGCAAGTGAACCTCGCCATCGGGAATTCCCCCAGTGGAGACGGAGATTCTCCGGAAAACTTCTTCAAGTTTTTAGGTGCACAGATCACCAACAACCTGTCCTGGTCCCCCCATGCCGACACTATAGTTAAAAAAAACGACTCTACTTTCTCAGAAGACTAAGGAAATTTGGCATGTCAGCTACGATTCTCACCAACTTCTACAGATGCACCATAGAAAGCATTCTTTCTGGTTGTATCACAACTTGGTATGGAGCCTGCTCTGCCCAAGAACGCAGGAAACTACAAAAAGGTTGTGAATGTAGCCCAGTCCATTACGCAAACCAGCCTCCCATCCATTGACTTTATCTATAATTCCCGCTGCCTCAGAAAGGCAGCCAGCATAATTAAGGACCCCACGAACCCTGGACATACTCTCTTCCACCTTCTTCCGTCAGGAAAAAGATACCAAAGTTTGAGGTCACGTACGAACCGATTCAAGAACAGCTTCTTCCCTACTGTCATCAGACTTTTGAATGGACCTACCTCGTATTAAGTTGATCTTTTCTCTACACCTTGCTACACCGGTAACATTATATTCTGCAGTCTCTCCTTCCTTCCCTATGTATGGTATGCATTGTTTGTACAGCATGCAAGAAACAATACTTTTCACTGTATACTAATACATGTGACAATAATAAATCAAATCAAATAAAATCAAAGGAAAATCCCGTTTCCCGATTCCGGCGTCAGCCGACGGAGAATCCCTCCCAGGATCTATCAAGCCGGGTTCCACTCTGGGATCTGACCTGTCCACTAGAAACATCAGCTAGGAATTGTAACAATGGCAGCTGAATGATTCCACACAGCCAGACAACTTGAAAGACCAATTTCTCATCACACCTTAAACATGGACAAGACTTTGCAAACATTCAACAAGAATACCAGATCAACAGATATTTGGCACTCTTCAACAAAACAGCTTAATTCATTCAATATTCAGAGTTGGATCTTTAAACTGTAATCTTGTCACAAAATTCTTTGACAACTCTGTCAGGACATCTTTTAGCAGAATCTCTGAGCGGCCTATATGTTTTCCCTTGCTGACGCATAATCAGTATTTGAGCTCCCGAAGGATAAGGTTAATGTTATGCACAGTTGTTTACTGCAAAAATACATGATAAATATCTGAAAGCATCCTTCTTGTATTCACTATGTCTAAAAACAAGACACAGTGAAAGCAGTATTGCTAACTGCAGGATGTAACTGAAGGGCGTTGGTGCTTTGAAAATCTGCTTGACTGAGGCAAATTGCCTGATTGACAGTATATTTTAAAATCCTGAGCAGAAATTTCATATATTCGCCAAATGCAGCTTGATTTTACACATATTTTTGTACTGCTAATCCTGATTAATTAATTGTATCTTGGGCAGCACGGTGGCGCAGTGGTTAGCACTGCTCCCTCACGGCACCGAGGTTCCAGGTTCGATCCCAGCTCTGGGTCACTGTCCGTGCGGAGTTTGCACATTCTCCCCGTGTTTGTGTGGGTTTCGCCCCCACAACCCAAAGATGTGCAGGGTAGGTAGATTGGCCACTCTAAATTGCCCCTTAATTGGAAAAAGTGAATTGGGTACTCTAAATTAATTCTATCTTGTTCAATGAAATGGGAGTTTCAGAAACGCGGATTCTCTGTTCCTAAATGTTGACGTTGGGGCATGATTCATGGAGTTCTACAACAGAAAAACTGCTGCAACACGGAACACAATCGATTCCAATGGAAAACGGTGTCAGATTCGCTGGGGTCAGGATTGATACTCGAGATGCTGACAATTAGTGCTCCACTCTCCACACACACACACTCATCCCAGCCAACAAGTTGCCACTGGTTGCGCTGGAGCGCGCCCATCCCATTGATGGGTCGGATGGGGCCAGATGGTACCTAGGAGGGGTGGCCTGGGGAGCCACCCATATGACTCTTGGCGCTAGGTTCACATTGGGCAGCCAGTGATATGCGCAGCTGCATGGTTGTCTGGCAGGCTGCGGCAATGGTTTGCCATGCCCATCCACCGTGACCCCACATCCCACCTCCTGGCTGCCCCCTGCAACCCCCACTGCCCTGGAAGAAGCCCCCTGGCCAGCAGCGCAACTGTCAACACACTATAGTGATATTGGACACTTTCTGTACTCCCCTTCAATCCCCCCTCAGCAGCCATGTTTCCCAGCTCAGTGTCCCAATTTTTGGAAGCACAAGTGAACTGCGCTGTCGGGAATCTCCCCCCCCCCCCCCCCCTCCCCCGCCGCCGTCCCCCGCCGATGGAGGCGGACGATCACGGAGAACCCGGAGAATACCGGGTCAGGCCCGCTAATGACAGGCCAACACCATTTACTGTACATGCGAGTGGAACTACTTGGCGCCGCTATTGAACACTGGAGAATTTTGATTTGCCGTGAATCTGGTGCCGGCAACGATTTTTGCATTAAAACCCATCTATGCCCAATCGCGTTTCACAATTCTGCCATTGGCTGACGGAGAATCCCACCTGTAATTCTTTTTGTTTTTCCACAGTCAAGTTTACCCTGTTTTGTTAACAAAGAGTTGATTGCTCACAATTCATTGTATTTTACAAAAACAGCAAAAAATTGGTCTGCATGATGTTCCCCAAAATAATATCAAATTGTCCAAGTGCCTTTCTAATTATTCTTCCGTTTTTAAATAGTTAATCACTTAGATAGTTTCAGTGATTCAAATGCCTGGAAAGCAGCAGGCCATGCACAAAACCAGCGTGCAATGGTTCAAGGGAAATGGGCAAAGCCTTGGAGGATCTGAGTAGTGCAATGTGTTACCCTGGGTGAGTACACCATCAATTCCAGCCCCACAGACCCCAGAGTCCCAACAAGTGTGAATTAACCAATAATTTGTGTCTTTTCCTGATATTGTTGACGCTCAACTGCTCAATAACTCACAGGAACCAGATTTGCAAGTAAAACATTAAAAAGAACTGTATATTACAACAAGAGAAGAGATAAACATAGAATGGAAATAATAGAACAATGGTCTATAGATCTAACTAATCCCCAAATCATGTCCCACCCTCGACTGGGACAAACAGAAGTCAGGAACATGGGTGGGGGGTTAGGAAAGATTCAAAGTAACAGGTATTAAACTGAGGATGAGAGATGGATCTTTGCTACTGATGTTGTCATCCTTGTAGTCAACAATTTTCCAAGGATGCGGAAATCATTGGCTGGTTTGGATCATCTAATGTTTGACTTCGATTAATATAATAGTTGCTTATTGTCACAAGTAGGCTTCAATGAAATTATTGTGAAAATCCCCCAGTCGCCACATTCCAGCACCTGTTCAATCATCTCACAGGGCATTAGGGTAAGAAAGGGGATCCACGTCACAGAAATCATGGCTCCAACCTGTCTGTAGGAGACTCATTGTCCAGCCCAGTGGAAGGGATAAAAACACATTAACACCCCATCCAGAAGTTCAGGATAAAGTAAATATGTTGAACAGAATCCAGGAGATTGTAAAGAAGCATTGTATTAGCTGATCGTTTTCCCATCAAAGGGACCAGAAAATATGCATGCTGATCACCTTGTATTGTTCCGACTGAATTAATGCCTACTTGTAAATCTGAAAGAACCTTAAATATATATGCATGTAATTCTGACTATGATCAGAGCTCACTTTTGTGAGCTAAAGCTAGCAGCACTACTTGCCTCTCCTGTGTGCACACAGCAATTCAGAATAAACGCAACCGTTACAACTCCACGCGGTCGAGAACAGACTCTGAGCTTTTCTTCCCTTCAACAGCTGGAATTAAAAAAAGAAAACAAGGATTGGAAAGCGGTACCTTACAAATGCAATGGCAGACGGAATTCAAACAAAAAATTTCCAAGTGGCATTTTGGGCATGTTTTGTGGGGTGTTTCTCACCAGCTTTTTCAGTGAGATCCGCTATTCAACCACAGTTAAATCATTTGTTGGGATCTTGGGAGTTTCTTCCCGGTCAAGTGAACACTTAGAATTGTTTTCAGCAATGCAGAGCTGAATTCACCGGCCAGACCATCAGTTCGCCATTTTGAAAGGGTGCCCTGATCTCTTCTAGATCTGGGTACTAGTTCTTGGATATATATGCAACAAAGCTCTTCCACTGGATATATTTTTAAAGGTTTTGAACAATGGGAGTTGTTTGGATACCACATTTTGTGACACAAATTGAAGGCACATCGGGGCTTGCTGAGTTTAAAAAAGGGCTCTCTTCAGCCCTTTTCAGGATGTTCCTTGATGAGTTCTGCCACAGATTGTTCCCCACGCCGACGGGTACAACGGGCTCTTTAAATTGCCATTTACTTCGGTGGGACCATAATATCCTGCCAAACGGGAGGGACTATAAAATCCTTCATGTTTGTTGGGATTGCAACAGAAGTCCCCAGCTCCCGATGAGTACTGACTGAGTATCATGGCACGCTCAAACTGACAACAGGCACCATAACTGTTCTTAAATTAGTTGCACCTGAAAATATGATAGCCCAGGTTTTCTTATCAGTGAGACTCGTGGCGTTTCCTTGTTACTTATCTGCAAATGGTGCAGCAACTTCAGGCCAGTTAAACTAAACATCCAAAAGTGTTTTCAATGATACTGCTTCACTAGTAACTTTATGAAAACACTGACTTGCTGTAGGAGCGTTTTCAAGGCCTGTGTATTGAGTCAGCTTTCACATGGTGTTCTTCCCTGTGGTTATGGCTCACCCCAATACAGAGAACAATAGAAACAACAACCTGGATAAGATGGCTTTATTATCCCGAGGTTGGTTTCATGTACACAACAGAGATCTGGATGCTTGCCAAGACCTATCTGCTAAACACTGATAAAAACACATCAATTATACGATTTTCCAAAATTCAATAGCCCACCCGAGTTGTACATGATCCAATCCTTGAAGCAGTCATTTCCAAACTATCCAGTCAAATTTTTATCAGCTCATGATTTAATCCCATCCTGTCACCTGTTGTTTACCAAGATCCTGTGTCTATTTTAACATCGTTTTTCCCGGACATTCCGACCCTGATATCGCAGTCAGATCCTGTTCACTATTATGGGCCAGGGTTCAGAGAACATCAAAGTATATCATGGAGTTCACCTGAACTAGATTTTGGTTATGGGGAGCACAAGGGCCCACTTTCCAATTGTTATGCAACAGAGATTTTAAGTATTTTTAAACAAAACAATGTCAGCTAGGCTAAATCCCCTCATGCATTGTGGCCTTTAAGTTGAGTTGGAGCTAGAGTTTACATGATTATCACTGCTATGTCCTAAAATATAGGTTTGATGGTTAATGATGATTACTGGTATACTTTCTATGATTAATTTCAATACGTAATAAACTAATTTATGTAGAACTACACTGTGGCATCCTAGCTATTCAGTTTTAAGAGGCCTCATCTCTGGACACCCTCTTCACTTGCTACTGAAATTAATTGAGTAGCGTAAACTTGCTGTATTTTCATCAAATATATGAATTAAATATGGGCAACACGGTAGCATGGTGGTTAGCATAAATGCTTCACAGCTCCAGGGTCCCAGGTTCGATTCCCGGCCGGGTCACTGTCTGTGCGGAGTCTGCACGTCCTCCCCGTGTATGCGTGGGTTTCCTCCGGGTGCTCCGGTTTCCTCCCACAGTCCAAAGATGTGCGGGTTAGGTGGATTGGCCATGCTAAATTGCCCGTAGTGTCCTAAAAAGTAAAGGTTAAGGGGGGGGGGGGTTGTTGGGTTACGGGTATAGGGGATACGTGGGTTTGAGTAGGGTGATCATTGTTCGGCACAACATTGAGGGCTGAAGGGCCTGTTCTGTGCTGTACTGTTCTATACTGTTCTATAAACTCACCATGTAAGTTAAGTGTTGTCCATTTCAGTTTAAGTGCCTTTGCGACAATGTAGTAAGTGTTAATTACTGCCTAACTACCTCTTTGGCACTGAAAATTAACAATTGCAAGCACAAGATTCTCATTCCATCAGATTTTAATTGTAAGAGTTTAAAAATTTAATGTTTACATTTTTCCTTTCTGTCTCTTCATTTCTCACTACCTTACTAAAATCTTTCCTTCCATCTGTTTATCACTCTTTCCATATCTGACTTTGTATTCAACTCACTCATTCTAATTTTAATTTCCTTCTCTGTCTTTGTGCTATCAATTTCAATCTTTCAATATAATTGGTTAAGGAGATACACAGTTTCTTCCCCTGTTCACTCAGATCCTAAATGTCCAATACCCCTCATTAAAAAATTATCAGCTTGTATTTTCAACAAGTTGCTACTCACAAAAAACCTCAATGTGCAAAGATAACTCTAATGATAGATGGTGTCAGATGCCCTCTAAAGACTAAATCTGAGTCATGTGTGCCTTGTTAAAAGGCATTTCAAATAAATGCTTATCATTGATTTTTTTCTATCCATGATCACACATAATTAATAATATTCTGTTTCAGCACTTAATTTAAATGTGAATTATACAGTGATAAAAATATACTTAACAACATCAATAGCAGAGCTTGAATTCATTTTGGTGATAATGTTACCCTTCTTTCATGTAACTAACAGAGAGCTAAAAGTAAATTCTCGATTCACCTTTCATTTATATTTGCAGATGATACAAAGATTGACTGGGCGGTTGACTGTGACAAAGAAGGTCTTTGGTTGCAGGGGAATATAGACAGATTGGTCAGATGGGCAGATCAGTACCAGATAGAGTTTAACTCTGAAAAGGGTGTCTATGATTCTATGACCTCCTTCATTGAATTTTGCTGGATGCTCCACAGAGGCACAGTGGTTAGCATGGCTGCCTCATAGCTCCAAGGACCCGGGTTCAATACCAGCCTTGGGTCACTGTCTGTGTCGAGCTTGCACATTCTCCCGTGTCTGCGTGGGTTTCCTCCGGGTGCTCTGGTTTCCTCCCACAGTCCAAAGATGTGCAGGTTAGGTGGATTGGCAATGATAAAATTTCCCCTTAGTGTCCAATGATGTACAGGTTGGGTGGGGTTATGGGTATAGAGTCACTGGGAATTCTCCACATGATCAAACATCTACATGGATTGGGGAAAGGTGTTTTGGGGAGCTGCAAGGTTTTAGTTACTTTAATTTCAATAACTTCAATAGCGTTGCTCAAAATTAGAGCCCCTAAGCTCTCCAAACCTATACATGGGCTCTCTACAGTTAGGGAGAGAGTGTGAACTTACCATTGGGTGAGCCAAAAGCCCACAATAGGCTGGTAGATTTCTCAGTTGCTGGAATAATAAACTTAATCTGTGAACCTGAACTCCAGATAACCTGCATTATATTCTCCTTGCAGTTCCATTGTGTTGAAATGAATACCGCGTCATAATCTATCTCCATACATCCAAGGACCTATTGATTGATTTTCTTGCTTTCCTCTGATTTTTAAAACCCAAAATACACTCACCAAGCAAGTGCCCATGAGGTAATTAAGTCTTCCCTGCTTTTCTTGCAAATTTTTGACATTATATACCAGGTTTGGGAGCTAATCTGAACAAAATGGGCTGTCATGGGGGTTCTTCCACATAATCAGGCCAGGCATCTAATGGAAAAACAGCATGAAGCGTGCTAATATGGCTGTGTCGAGTTGCATGGTTTTAGTTGGTTAAACCTCAGCAATACAGTTGCAGACGGGCAGGCGATAAGGTGGAGCCGCTGAGGAGAGGATTTCTGAAAGGTAGAAACGCAGCAGTACTAACAATTTAGTGTTTGCAAAAATCCAAGGGGATTGGGTGAGCTATTTAATCAAGTATAAGCTACTTGTTGTAAGTATACCCGAGCAAGTAGGGAAATGGGAAATCGTCAGTCAAAACGGACTATATTGCATTCAGCAGTGCAGAGAAGCGTCAATAAAATCAGTTGACTCAGTCAAGTGTAGTTTCCGCTGTGGCACTGAAGAGTACACATTGATGAGTTTACTTGAACAGACTTTATTTGACCACTTCAATTTAGAGAAAACTATCACATCAAGAGGCACTGCTGCATTATCTGCAATTCTCCTGCTGTGCTCCCCATTGACCACTGATCCACCTTCCCTCGCATTAGCAGGACAGAAAATACTTTCTAATTGTTCCATAATGTTTTGTCACAGCACCAAAAATGATAATGTGCACCAGGGAAAAAAGGATGAAATGGTTAGATCGAGCACAAACAGTGCAATGCTCTCCTCTAAATGTAAAGTTTCTTAATTCAATTTATCAGCAATCAAATATACCCCTGTGCCATTTTATTTCAATTGCTTAATTTGTACTCTTGAATAATTCATTCTTTTGAGCAGAAAAACAGCTTTGAATTTACAAGTGTAGCCGGAATAGGGTAAGGTCAAAATGAATACTATTAACAGTTATCAAACTTTCCAGGTGACACTGCAAGCAGGAGGGACTGTTTAAGACTGGAATCCTGCGGTTTTTCATTGCTAAGTTTAATAGTGTTGTCTGTATCTTTGTGAAGCCACTGTACATTGTGAGGGCAGGGTACATTAGATTAATGAAAGTAAGAGCCCCAATTTTAATTAAGGGGGAGCATGGCATGCAGGACCACAGCTGTCAGGACGTGCCCAAGATTGTGCCGGTGTGATGCCAAGATTGTCCTCGTCCTCATTATCACCTTAGAGGACAGGCCGCCACCAAACCAAGCAGGAATCATTCGCTGAAAGGAGGGTGGGATTCGATAAGGCAGGAGACCACTGCTGGGGACCCCAGGGGGGGAATTTGGTACAAAAGTAAATGGATGCGGGAGGGAGGTGAAGCAGTTTGCATTCAGGAAAAGGGGAAGGAAACCCAGTGCGAGGGAAGATCAAGGTTCTACTGCAGGGCCAGGTGCAGCAGTGTGAATCTGTTTCTCTGGAAAGGGATACCTTAAGTTTTCAATGAAAACCTTCAGCAGAAATAGAAATGAGGAGCTGAGTGAAGCCCTTTCTTCGGATTGAACAAAACAAAGGGGCAGATGTCAAGAGCTCTAAAAAATAAATGAATTTCTGTTAACTTAGTTAGCCTATAAAGAGAATCATTGGGCCAAACCGCCCGGTCTCTGGACTGTTGGTGACCAGATGTGTGACTGAAGATATGTGTGTCAGGACCCTGTGTAAGTCCTGATGCCTGGGAATTGCCCGTGGGCCTACGTAGGGTCCTCTTTCAGAGGGTTGGTGCAGAATCGATGAGCCGGATGATCTCCGTTTGCAATGTAGGGATTCTATGGATTCTAAGTCAGGAGCCAGACATTCCAGTAGCATTTTTGGACACTTTAAATAGTAAAGTTAAAATATGTATTAATAAAAGAAAAGAAAAGAAAACTTGAATTGCACAAGGTTATATGAACACATTTAAAATTAGACTCAGAATATTTCCCCCAAAGTTTCTTACTTGGTTAGATTCACAAATAAACAACCCTTTAAGCAACGACCCTTGTAGATATTGAATCTATAAAATTGCAGTAATATGACCATAAGACACACCCATTGTTACTGTGGAGGCGGTATTTCTCAAGGCTTCTCTCTCTCCCCCACTTGTCTGTTGAAATACAAGACTTTAAACCAAAACCTTCCTTTGTGGAAAAGGCTGCTCACTTCATTGCTTCACAGTCCTGTCTCAGCACAGAGCACTCCCTTTGGAGATTTTATATAGCCACACAGAGCACACTATCCAACCTCTCTGTAAATGTGATTTCTCTTTCATCTTTTTCCCTTTGCCCTGATCATTCCTTGAAATTTGCACTCCAGAATATGAAAGCCATTTAGGTTTTTCTTATGACCACTACTTTTGTGTATTCCGGAATGTAATAAGGTTGCCATATTTATTTATGACCTTTTCTAAGTTGTAAACTCCTTCATACTTCCCTTTGTAATTCAGCAGCTAAACATCCAAATCCTCACTTACCTCCGAATGCAAATTTTTACCCAAATTGTGTTTACTTGTAGAACATCCAACTTGGACCTAATAACTACACATGCTTGACATTGAAACCTTGCCCCTTTGATATCTTCAGCTTTGTAGACAGTCCCAGCAAATTCAAATGCACACACACACACATACATGCATGCATACACACACACTACAATTCTGTTTTACACAATATCACAGTAGACCCCAGAAATACAAAACGTAACATTTTCTTCACCAACTTTGTGATAAACAATGTTATGAGTTTGTTATCACTTAGCACAGTTAATAAAGCCTCACCTCCATCTATATTTCTCAACATATGTTGATATATTATGTTTCTGAGCTGAGAGATGTGTGCATCATTTCTTTAACGTCCTCCTTGATAGAAATATTTAATAGGTGTCCTCCTGCCTGGAGTGGCCTGTAAAGCCGCTGAGTGTTATTGAAGCTGTAGTGGGCCACGTGTCTTCCTGTGGTGTAGTGGAGGAATTAATGGTAGTGCGGGACCCTCCTGTGTCCCAAAGTAATTCTATGGGCTTTCCCCGAATTTTCGCTGTTAGCATCGGTCTTCCGGATGTGTCCCAGAGGGTGTCACAGACCCAAGTGGGGGAGCCCGAACACCATCAGTCCGTTCCGTCCACATTGGTCTGTCCTGACTGCGTCCCTATACTATGGATAGGCTTAGCTTTGTTCCTGTTCAGAGTGCCTGTCTGCTGGCCTCTCTGAGATTTCTGCGGGCCGTTGCATTCCCTAGCAAAATGCCCTAACTGACCGCAGTTATAACATCCTTGTGACTCATGTGGGGGGCTGTTCTTTCCCTCATTTACCCATGCAGGGTTTTGGTGTGCTCTCACTGCCTGAATATCTGCTGCAGCCTGAGCTTCTTCGGGGTTCTTTACTGTTGTCTTCCCGTGGACAGATTGCTCCCAAGCGCGGGACAATCTTTTCAATACCCATTTTTCATTATGGGCCTCTTCTGAGGGGTCATATTTGGAGCAGACATTCTGTCCTGCATCTGTGGCGTGGGAGATGATGGCGCGGGTCCATTTAACCATATTATCTCGGGTTAAATGTGCGCGGTCTAAATCACCAAAAACGGCAGTGAAATGAATCCACAGCCTTCCTGCGAAAGCTGTGGGGTGCTCGGTCCTTTTCTGCCTACACTTATTTAGGCCTTCGACTGGGTCTCCTCTGTTGTACCCTATCACGCCTAAAATAGCTGTATGCATCTCTTCGAGGGTGCCTCCTCCAACATTCTGTGGGTCGGGGAGGGCTGCTACTACCGATGAGTCTAAACTCAAAACTGTGAGCTTAACCTGCCCTCGCTCATCCAGGCCGTACATGGTCGCCAGCTGTTTCACTCGTGCGAAGAATTGGTGGGGGTCTGCAGTGGGGAGGAACAGGGTGATTTTCTCACATGCATCCCTTAGTTGTGTTACAGTTAAGGGGGTGGTGTATGTGATCTCGGGTGTGCCTTCTGCTGTTGCTTTTCTTTGGGTGGTGACTGGGTTCATTGGTGCGGGTGCTATGTGATCTGTGGGGGTTTGGGGCGCTTTCCTTTTCTGTTGCGCTCCTGCGCACATGTTCCCTGAACGTAGCACTGCGTGGTTTCACTCAACTCCTGCCAATCTGGGGCATTTTCTTCATCTAACTGTGTCCCAAATGTCTCTTGGAACCCATTCTGCACAGAAAGCAGAGATTGCAGCTCCGCAATCTGCTTCCTACATTTCGCGTGGTCCACTGTGCTTTGCCTTTGCTCAGTGGTGGCAGCATGGAGTGCCCTTAAAGCTGCCTTTAGGTCGCTACACTGCTTCTTTAGTGTCTCTACCTGCTTTTCTGACTCTTCTCTTACCAAGACTGCACGCTGCACATCTTGATAGGCTTTTTCGTACTGAACTTGAGAGCTGCTCAGATGGGCTAGACAAGACTGATGTGCCCTCTTGGCATCATCCACCTCTCTATCCTTATCTGCCAGTCGTTGTTTCAATCCTATATTTTCCTTTTCGATGTCCCTGACATCCACTTTGCTCATTCGGTTCTTCTCCTCTAACTCTGCTCGGAGCGTCCTGACGACCTCCTCTATGCCTCGCAATTGTGCCAAGCAGGACACAATTGCCATCGGCTTACGTGCTTTACCTAAACTCTTTTTATGAATTTGAGATAGGATCTCCCACCAAGTATGTACTATACTCCCGGGACCTGTCTCCTCATTCACACAAAACTCACTCCAAAGGGGCCATCCTTTCCCTTTGAGGTACTTCCTGAGTACCAGCTCCCACACGGGACACTGACCTACTCTGCTACTGTTGGTCGCTGCGACCACGAACTGCTCTGGGTTCATGAGGCGTTCCATTGCCTGCATGGCCATCTCTTTTTCTCCTATGCTCTCTTAAATTTGGAACAAGGGATAATAAGGCAATGCTTATAAAATACGGGTACGGCTTTCGCTATGTTCTGAATTATAAAACTCCCGACAGTTTGTCGCCACAAAAATCTCTCGGTTTTACCTTACAACCCTGTTAGTTACACATGCAAAACACACTTCCGAATTATGGGTATTGGTTTGAACTACTTGAACACTTGTAGTTTTTCCTTTTCCCAATTGGATTTCAGATTCAAATATCTGGGTTCTCTCGGAGTGGGGGGGGGGGCACTTCTAATCGAGTCCCGGCGGAGTCGCCACAAAATGTTGCTCGTTCTGGGTGAGTGTGCTTAACACTCAATTTGGCTCTGTTTCATTACTTAGCTTTGGAGTCGCCAGGTATCGTTAAGATACCGCCACAAGTTTCAAGGTCAAGTTCAAAGCAATAAAACCATACACCAATTAGTAAGTTCAAACAAGACACGTTTATTATATTACAATAATCTACTAATCATGCATATAACTATAAGACTCGGGTAATCCTACCACTACTAGGCCAAATACTTATCTGGATAAGGGGACTGCTGGATCAGGGAACAACGGCTTCTAGCTTTGTCCAGGGTCCGCAGGCTTCCAGTGGATATGGTCTAAATGGGTCAGGAGTGTCTATTCCCGTAGTGTGCGTTGTGACTTACTTGCTGGCGGCTTCTGCCCAGACCTTTCCTGCACAAGGTTCTTCTGCTGCAACGGTGTTCTGCTGGGAGGGCTAGCTGGTCAAGGTGAGGCTGACAGAGAGCTAGTCGAGGATAGGTTGGTAGAGAGAGAGAGCTGGGGTCGCATTCTCTGTCTTATACTCCTCTCAGGGTCTTGCGCCCACCTGGGCGGACCCTCTATACTCTTGTAATCGATTGGGTCTGAGCGGGGCAGTTGCTCGATCACAGGGGCGGTTCTTGGGGCTCATTGTTTTGGGCTTCTTTGGCGCCGAAAAGTCTGGCCTTCCATACAATGTATCAATTAGTGTTAACTTGTTTCATTTGTGCCTGGAGATCGCCCGGTATCGCCTCATTAATATGCTCACTGTTTCTTTTCATAGCGCTGTCTGGTTTCAGCAACAGCCAAACTGGTTTCTGTAGCAGTCCAAATATACAAGCACTCTGAAAGCTGCTTGCTTTTTACAACATGTCCAATTTTCCCTGCATTCCTTGCAATCTTCCACTTTGTGTTTGGGCAGTGGTCACCCCAGGTGTCTGCACTCATAACCCCAGAATTGGAGAAACCAGCCCAATGTCTCTTTGTGAAGATCATAAGACCATAAGACATAGGAGCAGAATTAGGCCACTCAGCCCATCGAGTCGGCTCCGCCATTCAATCATGGCTGATATTTTCTCATCCCCATTCTCCTGCCTTCTCCCCATAATCTCTGATCCCCTTATAAATCAAGAACTTATCTATCTCTGTCTTAAAGACACTCAGTGATTTGGCCTCCATACCCTTCTGCAGCAGAGTTCCACAGATTCACCACTCTCTGGCTGAAGAAATTCCTCCTCATCTCTGTTTTAAAGGATTGTCCCTTTCATCTGAGATGGTGTCTTCTGCTTCTAGTTTTTCCTACAAGTGGTAACATCCTCTCCAGGTCAACTCTATCCAGGCCTTGCAGTATCCTGGAAGTTTCAATCAGATCCCCCCTGATCTTTCTAAACTCAAACGAGTACAGATCCAGAATCCTCAACTGTTCCCCATACGACAAGTTCTTCATTCCAGGCATCATTCTTGTGAACCTCCTCTAGACCCTTTCGAAGGCCAGCAAATCCTTCCTTAGATACGGGGCCAAAAACTGTTCACCATACTCCAAATTGGGTCTGACCAGAGCCTTACACAGCCTCAGAAGTACATCCCTGGTCCTGTATTCTAGCCCTATTGA
This sequence comes from Scyliorhinus canicula, assembly GCF_902713615.1. Taxonomy (NCBI): domain Eukaryota; kingdom Metazoa; phylum Chordata; class Chondrichthyes; order Carcharhiniformes; family Scyliorhinidae; genus Scyliorhinus; species Scyliorhinus canicula. The sequence goes on along the minus strand of NC_052166.1, from coordinate 30,174,617 downwards.
CATGAATGCTAACATTGTATTTGCCTTCTTAACTGCCGACTGAACCTGCACATTAACCTTAAGAGAATCATGAACAAGGACTCCCAAGTCCCTGTGTGCTTTTGATTTCCGATGCATTTCCCCATTTAGAAAATAGTCTATGCCCAAATTATCCTTCCAAAGTGGAAAATCTTACACTTTTCCACATTGTATTTCATTTGCCACTTCATTGCCCACTCTCCTAACTTGTCCAAATCCTTCTGCAGCCCCGTTGCTTCCTCAATACTACCTGTCCCTCTACAGATCTTTAAGCTTGCTTTAACCATGACTACTAAATCATTACCCCTCTTATCAAAAGATAACCACTGATTTGCGGTAAAAATATTAAATCAAACATCTTCATAATATTATTTCTAATCTGAGGAAAAACCATGATAAAGGGGGATTACACTGACTGAGAATGATTTTGGAGTAAATAATAAAATAGAGTCTTCTCTTAGCGTGGCAATTTTTCAAATCATATCAGACATGTTATGATGTAGGTTAAGATGTCCCTCGATTTTCATCAAGTTGCAGTAATGAATGGGTATTTAGGATTGCAGCGCCATTTTAAGTGATCATCTTTACCCTGTGCCATAATTAAAATCAGGTGCTAAATCTACGATTAAGTGCACATTTTCTATTAATATCAAATAAGGAAGACCTCTTTCTGAAATCAAAAGTGATTAGCTTGGAGATAATAATTCAACAACATCATACTGTGATCAAAATATTAACTCATTGTTTTTGGAAATGGTGAATATGTAATATTTGGTGCAGTGTGGCACAATAGATCACCCGACATAAATAGTTTTTTTAATTCATTCATGGGATGTGGCTGTTGCTGGCTAGGCCAGCATTTATTGACCGTCCCTTATTGCCCTTGAGCTGGCATATAAGAGTCAACCAAATTGTTGTGAATCTAGAGTCACACTTGAGCTAGACCAGGAAAGGACTGCATATTCCCTTCCCAAAGGGACATTAGTGAACCAGGTGGGTTTTTATGATGGAAGAGTCCATCCAGTCAATTCCTTTGTTCCAATTCATTTTACTTTACTACTTTTGGTATGTGGACCGATAATCGGGATATGCCTTTATGCAGAAGAGTCAAGCTGAAGGAGCCTGTTTGCCAGGACATTATGTTCCCGGGTTTTACGTTTGGAGGGGAGAAGCCAGATCCTTTGGCGCCGAGCAAATCTGAGGGAAACGGTTTTGGAGGAAGTTGGTTCGATTGGCTAACTGGCGTCCGGTGGATTGGCTAGGGACAGTGTTCTATCTGACAACAGCAGTGATTGATTCCTGCGTGATGCGTTCTAAAAGAACTGAGCAGAAGTGTTTAGCAGAAGTTGGAATGGGAAGTAATCTTCTCACTCCCTCTCTCTCTTGCTTGCTGAAGTGAAAGAAATGCTCCTGTTCTAAAACCAGTGACTGCCTGGCACATCTTTGCTGTAAACCTAAAATTATCCTGAATCTGCAGAGAAGGTAGACAACCTTGGAAGAGAAAACCTTCCCAAGCCTAGAAAGAAGAAATACCAAAACGAAAGCCTGAACTTCATAAAAATACTAACTGGGAGTCAGCTTAGTTCATCAAAGATCCTTTACCTTTTATTTGTTAATATTTTATTTACCTTTCAACCTTTTCTCCTCATTCTTTGGGGGTAGTTAGAAGGCGGGGTGTTGGGATAGGGGTATTAGATAGTCAGTGACATTTCTCTGTCAGTTTAATTATAATACTGTACATAATAAAAGGTTACCTGTGCTAAGATTACAAAGCTGATGACAGCAATTTATTGGGCTCAACTAAGGACCTCAGGTATTTCAAATATAATCTAATTTTAATTGTGTTGTGACTGTGGGTCAAGTGGGGTTGGAATTGAATGTGCACTAGCCCAGGGGGTTGTGACTTAATTTGGTGGCTCGGTCATGGAATATTTGGAACGGTAGACAGTGATGATCTGGGGTACAGGATATATTAAAGAGGTACCAGGTTTGTAGCAGCCTAGTAGGATGACTCTGGAAGCTGCTAAAGCTATTTTTCAGGTAGCGGTTTATTTATAAGGGTTTAAAAAAAAAACAAGTTAATTTAAATGGCAAGTGAAATGAAATGAAATGAAATGAAAATCGCTTATTGTCCCAAGTAGGCTTCAAATGAAGTTACTGTAAAAAGCCCCTCATCACCACATTCCAGTGCCTGTTCGAGAAGGCTGGTACGGGAATTGAACCGTGCTGCTGGCCTGCCTTGGTCTGCTTTCAAAGCCAGCGATTTAGCCCTGTGTTAAACCAGCCCCTGTGAATTAAAAGTAGAGGAGCCAGTTAAAGCTAAGAAGGCAGAGATATAGAATATATTAGTGAGTGCTTGGGTCTGTTAGAATTACAGGACTGCCAGCAATCCAGATAATGTAGCATCAGAAGAACTTTGTGGAATCTGGAAAAAATTTGGTTGCAGTTCAAGCATGAGAGGGAAGTTTAAAAAATAGACATGCTGGAAAGAGATTCGATGATGCAGGAAAAAGATGAGGAAAGAATTAGAGGAAAACGCAAAACAGGAGGAGTTTGAGTTTAAAGCACAGGATATTAAAGGAGAGCTGCCAAGAGCTAGAGGAGAGCCTAACCTGAGAACAGAACCCAGTGGGGATATGTTTAAGAATGTACAGGCCCTACCAAAATTTCAGGAAAAGGATGTAAAGGCATTCTTCATGGCATTTGAGAAAATAGCAACTCAATTGGAGTGTCTGAAGGAAAAGTGGGCATTTCTCAGCAAAAAAAACTGATGGGCTAGGCACAGGAGGTGTATTCTTCCCTATCAGAGGGGGTGTCTCAGGATTATGATGAGGTTAAAAAAAAAGACTATTCTGGGCACAAATAAATTAGCTCCAAAGGCATATAGGCAAAAGTTTAGGAATTTAAGGAAATAGCCAGGACAGAGATATGTTGAATTTGATAGGGTTAAGCAGAACAATTTTCATAGGTAGGTATGAGCATTGGGAGTTGAAAATTCCTGTGAAGCACCAAGAGAAATCATTCTCTTTGAAGAACTTAAAAATTCACTATGTTCTGTGATAACCACGTTGAGGCCAAAGCATTTAGACCATTCAACAGGCAGCAATTATGGTTGATAATTAGAAGCTGAACCATAAATTTAGACCTTTGTTCCATCACCCCCATAATTTTGAAAGATATAAGAAGTGGGAGAGCAAAGGAAGGCAGGTAGCCAAGGTAAGGAAAGGATAGCTGGGAATGCTCCAACATCTCCTTCTTTGGTCAGAAAGGAAGGTACTGATGGTGGAGGTGAGACACAAAGGTTTCAGTGTTACCATTACAATAAAGTGGGAAGTGGGACATGTTCATTCAACATGTTGCAGGGGCGGCCCATAGGACTTATTGAGGTTCATAAGGACGAATCTGAAAAGTGAACAAAAGTGAAGAATACACCAGAACAAATTGAAGCTCTAGTTAGAATGAGGAGACCTGAGATAAACACTGATGTGGGAGCAGGTGTGGCTGCAGGGTTTTGTCTAAGGGGACGATCACCCAATTTTCATCCAATGATTTAGCCAAACCGATAACTAATTTAAGGTTGTGCAGCACGGTAGCAGAGTGGTTAGCGCTGCTGCTTCGCAGCACTGAGGACCCAGGTTCGATCCTGACCTGGGTCACTGTCCGTGCTAAATTGCCCCGAATTGGAAAAAAAGAATTGGGTACTCTAAATTTTAAAAGAATAAAATAAATGAAAATTATTTTAAGGGGCCCGAATGCTATGCAAATATATGTACTGGAGAGGGATTTGGTTTTTCCTCTGGAGAATTCAATGCAAGCTATTGGGAGAGAATTCTCTGTTGTTGGGATTCTACATTCATCCGGAAGCGTACCCCCGCCCATAGATTTCCTAGCGGCATGAGGTGGCCACAATGTGATATCCCATTGTCAGGTAGCCGGATGGAGAATCTTGCAGATGGTCAGGACGTGCCGCCGAGGAATAGACAGCTGGCGGACTGGAGAATCCCGCAGATGGTGTTAGTGAATGGGATAAGTGGAGATTATATCCCAGTTCCCTTGTATAAAGTACAAATTGGAGTGTGATTTATTATCACGTCCAGTAGTTGTGGAGTGAATAAGAAGTTACCAGTAGACGGAGCGGACTTACTTTTGGGGATTGATTAGGCAGGAGTGAAGGTTATAGACTCACCCATGATTACAGAGAGTCTGAAGGATAATAGAGAGTCAGAACAGCTACAGGAACAGTTTCCAGATATTGTTCCATCATGTGTGGTGACCAGAGCAATTTCTAAACAAAGCCCATTACCAGAGATGGAAATCACACCACCATCGGATGGTAGAATAGCCAAAACTATCTTTGAGGATGAGGCTAATTCAGCTCTCATAGTAATTGAGGCTGAGGGGGTTCCAGAGTGCTATTCCATTAAGAATGGAGTACTAATCATGAGGTGGAGGACATCCTCATAGATCTGTGGATGATGAATGGATTGTTGTACATCAGATAGTGTTATCACTCAAAATATCACAGGGAAATATTGCAGGTTGCACATGAGATGCTAATGGTAGGTGATGTAGCAATTCAAAAAAAACTCAGGCATCAGCCAACAGGCATTTTCCTGGACTGCATAAGGAAGACGTGCAATCTGTAGAACCTGTCAGGTAATAGGTAAACCACAACCTTAGACCATCATCTTTGATACCCATACCAGTATTTGAAGAACATTTGGTCGGATATTGGTAGATTGTGTAGGGTCAAGTGGGGGCTGAAATTGGCTGCGCCCTGCGCCCTGCTCCACGGTGTTGTAATAATAGGAAGGTACCATTTTATCACGGTGGAAGAAGAGGACAGAGATAGTTAGAGTGATGTAGGAGAAGAGGTCAACAGTTCATAGAGCGATCCTCCTGTGGTGCGACTACAGATATGGTAGTACTAAAACAGTTAGATACTGAGTTTGAATACTCAGAAAACGAGCAACGCAAAGATATGCAAGCCAACACATAGAACATAGAACATTACAGCGCAGTACAGGCCCTTCGGCCCTCGATGTTGCGCTGACCTGTGAAACCCCTCTAAAGCCCATCTACACTATTCCCTTATCATCCATATACCTATCCAATGACCATTTGAATGCATTTAGTGTTGGCGAGTCCACTACTGTTGCAGCCAGGGCATTCCACGCCCTTACTACTCTCTGAGTAAAGAACCTACCTCTGACATCTGTCCTATATCTATCTCCCCTCAATTTAAAGCTATGTCCCCTCATGCTAGGCATCACCATCCGAGGAAAAAGGCTCTCACTGTCCACCCTATCTAATCCTCTGATCATCTTGTATGCCTCAATTGTCACCTCTTAACCTTCTTCTCTCTAACGAAAACAGCCTCAAATCCCTCAGCCTTTCCTCATAAGGTCTTCCCTCCATACCAGGCAACATCCTGGTAAATCTCCTCTGCACCCTTTCCAATGCTTCCACATCCTTCCTATAATGCGGAGACCAGAACTGCATGCAATACACCAAATGCGGCCTCACCAGAGTTATGTACAACTGCAACATGACCTCATGGCTCCGAAACTCAATTCCTCTACCAATAAAAGCGAACACACCGTTGCCTTCTTAACAACCCTCTCAACCTGGGTGGCAACTTTCAGGGATCTATTTAGTCACGGTAATGCCATTGAATGTCGAGAGGCGATGATTAGATAGATCCTCTCTTGTAGGAGATGGCCATTGCCTGGCACTTGTGTGGTGCGGTACGAATGTAACTTGTCACTTGTCAGCCCAAGTCTGGATATTGTCCAGGTCTTACTGCATTTGAATATGAACTGCTTCATCCCGAATGGTGCTGAATATTGTAGTCATCTGCAAATGTCCCCAATTCTGTTCTTTTGATGGAAGGAAGGTCAATGATGAAGCAGCTGAAGATGTTTGGGTCCAGGACACAACCCTGAGGAACTCCTGCAGGGATGACCTGAAGCTGAGATGATTGACCTCCAACCACCACAACCATTTTTCTTTCTACCAGGTATGACTGTGCTGTTGATCAAGAGTGGACCAATGGGCAGCAATTGGCTGGGTTGGATTTTTCTGTTTCTTGCTTACAGGCCATCACTGGGCAATTTTCCACATTTGAAATGAAAATGAAATGAAAAGCGCTTATTGTCACAAGTAGGCTTCAAATGAAGTTACTGTGAAAAGTCCCTAGTCGCCACATTCCGGCGCCTGTTCGGGGATGCTGGTACGGGAATTGAACCGTGCTGCTGGCCTACCTTGGCCTGCTTTCAAAGCCAGCAATTTAGCCCTGTGCTAAACCATCCCCAGCATTTCCAGTGTTGTAGTCATAAAGGAACAGCTTGGCTCGGGGTGCGGCAAGTTCCGGAGCACAAACCTTCAGAACTATTGCTGGGATATTGTTACGGCTCCATAGCCTTTGCAGCATCCAGTGCCTTCACTGTTTCTTGATATCACATGGAGTGAATCATATTGGCTGATGACTGACATCTGTGAGGCTGAGAGGCCGAGATGGATCACCCACTCAGCAGTTCTGGCTGAAAATTGCCTTTTCTTTTGCACTGACGTGTTGGGCTCCTCCATCATTGAGGATGGGGATATTTGTGAAGCCTTCTACTCCTATGAATTGTTCAACTGTCCACCAACATTCACGGCTAGATGTGGCAGGACTGCAGATCCTTTTGATGTGGGATCACTCAGTTCTGTCTCTCACTTGCTGCTGATGCTGTTTGGCACCTAAGAGTAGCTTCACCAGGCTAACACCTCATTTTTCCTAGGTATGCCTGGCATGCCTTCCTGCACTCTTCATTGAACCAGGGTTGATCCCCTGACTTGGTGATAATAGTGTGTGGGAGATATGTTGAACTATGAGGTTACAAATTGTGGTTGAGTACAATTCTGCTGCTCCTGATGACCCACAGCACCTCATGGATACTCAGTCTTGAGTTGCAAGATGTGTTCAAAGTCTATCCCATTTAGCACGATAGTAGTGCCAAACAAGGATGGTATCCTCAATGTGAAGATGGGACTTTGTCACCACAAGGACTTTGCGGTGGTTCCTTCACCACCTGCCGCAGATCCATTCTAGGAGCGCCATGTCCTTTCGTACTCGGCCAGCTCAATGTGTATGTTCTTAAGCAACTCTTGGTGATGGACATCGATGTCACCTACCCAACATTCTGCATCCTTGCCACCCTCAGTGCTTCCTCCAAGTGGTGTTCAAACAGGAGGAGTAATGCCTTCTGGAGAAATCATTTTGAAACGACAAATGAACCAATTCTGCTATTGTTCTTAATTGTGAGGTATGAAGTTTGACGAGGGACATGACATTTTCCCCTCCTTGGTTTCCCTCATGTCCCAAAATAAATCACAGGCTGTGAAAATAGAAAATGGGAGTGTGCTTTTTGCAATTAGCAGGAAATCTCATTAATGATATGGCCCAATTACTCTCCTGAGTTTAGAAACTGGGATTATCTCACATGTCATGTTAAAAAGAGTTCACCTTAGGTTAATGGAACAATCAAGACAAATTCCGAGCAAAAGAGAGGTAAAACTAATAGAGATGCACTTTCTTCACACACAGAAAACCTGTGGCACCAGGTTAAGCCAACACCTCACTGGGCTGGAGACAGTATTTTTTTAATGTTTTCTACTGGGTTTTTGGTATACAAAACAAATATATATATGAACAAAAACAAATAGTATGAGTAATGCAAGAGAGTATACATGGAGTAATACGAGAATTATTTACATCAAGATCCATTTTAACTATTTACATAGATACATCACAGTTTCCTTTATCCCTTCCTTGCAGTGTTTGCCGTAGTTGTTGTGGTGCCCTGCGTTTCGTTCCCCACCTGTTTTCCCTTAACTTTTCTTCCCTCTGGTTTGTTATTATTAACACCCCACTCCCCGCCCCCACCCTCCCTCCCCTTGTGTCTCCTGGTTCCTCTGTTGGTCTTGGTTGAGTACCTTATTTCCTTGACCCACATGTTCTGATCTTGCCTCAGACTTGCCAGGTTCTGGACAGCTTTCTTTGAGGCAATGACCAAAGTGGTGGGGATGAGGGTGGAGCCATGCCGAAAATGGCAGTCTTCGGGGTATCAGACCAGCCAGATCTCACCATGGGGAGGAGGGACAGCACACTTGCCTTTGCCTCCCTGATTATCCGCTGGAGAATCCTGCTCGGCTGGCGGTCACATCACTACCCGAAGCTGCAGACTGGCTGTCCGACCTGTTGGAACCTCTCCAAATGTAGAAAATCAAATTCGCCATCCGAGGAAATGTACAAATTCACGTTCGCCATCCGAGGGTCGGAAGAAGACTTCCACAAAACATGGGAGCCATTCACTCGGTTGTCCCAAGACCTGTTGGTGGCCAACAACTCAGAAGCCTAAGATCAGGAGAGGGTTGCCAAGACACAGGAAGGAAGGAAGGGTGGGGGCTGGAGGCAGAAATAAATCAGCTGAGGTCCTCACTGTCAATCACCTACTGCAAATCGTAAGAGAATATGTGGGTCTTCAGGTTAGGTTTGATGCAATGCCTTTTCCAAAGAAAGAGCTGCCTGACATTTTAGCTCATAAAGAATGGTCTCTCCTTCCAGTTAATGGGAGAACCGATGGAATTGTATCCCAGCAAGAGTCAACGCCTTGGAAGAGGAAAGGGGACATTTGTTGGGGGGGGGGGGGGGGGGGGGGGGGGGACATTATCCGTGTGTTATTACAATTTGAGAGTACTCATCCTCAGGGCATCAGCTGTGCGCGAGACACTAAGTACTGCGGATGGTTCACAATTGCTTTGATCTGACCTTGTAACATTCTCGAAGTACAAGTCAAGCACATTATTCCACAGACAAAAAGAAACGTCATCACCTCTCATCTCTTTGCAATTGTCAACGGCATTTGCGAATCATCAAAGCAATTTGCATAAGGTCAAACAGTTAATGAGCAGGTGGATCAGAGATGTAGGTTGACAGCGACTAACAGCCTCCAGACAAATCTCAGCCACAGACAGCTTTCAAGGTATAAGCATTTCAAATCGGACACAGATCTCATGAGGACAAGTTGTTTGAAGCCTGATTACATCACATTATGAATAAATAATAAATAAGGTAGGGGGCCAAGGAGATTTGCCAAAATATTTCAGGAGCATTTTATCTTTGCAGCGGCCATTATATGTCGCTTGCCCAGTTTGAAATTTGTGGGAACTAGCAAACATTGGGCTGTATCTTTCCATTTGGTTGTTTTTGTTCTGTCATGATAATAAAATTGCTGCTCATGTGACTTTTAAACATATGCTTACTGAGGATATTATTTTGTCAGTGTTAAGAGAAAACAGTGAATCTTTTTGTAATTGTCGGCAGGATTTTGAGCCCACGTCAAACTTCAGCGTAAACGGTGAAGTGGGTGACAATTCCCGCAAGATCTGGGAAACAGGATTTTTGCCGGTGAGATCCTGTTTTGTAATTTTTCATGGCCCTCGTCCATGACATAACGAGGTTCTTACCCAGAAAGGGTACCTCATTTAAATGAATTAGCATCTTATTAACTGGCCGTCCCACCGGGACTTCCCCCCTCCCTTGGGCCGGGGTTCTCCGAGCCTCCGCGCCGAAATCACACTCGGTGCGGGAACGGAGAATAGGGCGTCAGACCCGCAATCGGGTCCGATGCTGGGACGCGAACCTCCGGCGACCAGAGAATCGCCGCCAGCCGCGCGGTCGACGCGGCGCCGGTCGGGGGCTGTTGAAAGAGGCCCCCGCGGCGATTCTCCACGGTCGACCGGCCGAGTTCCCACCCGGCGGGAGCTCGGCATCGCAACTGCGGTGGCCGTCCTGGTGGATGGCGGGGAGGTCAGTTTCTGCGGGGGGGATGGGGGTGGGGGGGCTCCAGGATGGCCAGGCCCGCGATCGGGGTCTCCAATCGGCAGGCGCGCGCGATCTGAGGGGGGCCTACCTTCTGCCGCGCCGGCCCGCTGAGTGGGTCCGCCATGTTTTGCATTTCAAAATGTTTCGCCCTGCTAAAAAGTCTGGAGTCATTCGGGCCCGTTTTCCGGCGAGCGTGGAGACATAGCCCTACTATTGGAGAATCCCGGCCTTGATATACATTTCTCACTGGCGTAACGTCACGTCAGCGTGATATGCAACAGCTGGGGGAAAACGAGAAGCTGATGCCCTCACCTCCGAAACGGAAATCTAAGGCGAGCGGTCAAGTCACCATGACCACCGTTACCATCCAGGGTGTCCAATAGAGATGGGCACCAGAGAGGATATGGTGGAAGCAGCAAAATGATTATTGAGAGGACACCATGGTGGCACAGTTGTTAGCATGGCTGCCTCATGGCGCCGAGGTCCCAGATTCGATCCTGGCTCTGGTCACTGTCCCCGTGTTTGCATAGGTTTTACCCCCCACTACCCAAAGATGTGCAGGGTAGGTGGATTGGCCACACTGAGTTGCCCCTTATTGGAAAAAATGAATTGGGTACTCTAAATTTATTTTTTTTAATGATTATCGAGGTTGGAGCATTGAATCTCAGCATGGGTGGTGGTAGGGGGGTGTATTTCGCAGGCCTTAGCTTCATTTTAGAGGCCATAGTTCTCCAAGGGATATGGTGGCTAGTGTGGAGCTAGCGCTTCTTGAGCCACAACCTGTGAAAGCTGAGGGAAGGAGGTTGAAATCTAAGGATAAAGCTGATTGTGAATTGTAAGTTTTGATGTAAATCAGGGAAGCCTCACCTGCCACAGGAGGAAACCAGTTCCCCAATCACATGCCTAACCTGTTCTTGATGCGTCTGACATGCCACTTGAGTCAGTATTGCAAGGCATGATTGTGCCACTGATTGAAACCGAATAGTTAACCCATTGGGAGCTGAGGGACACCACTCCCTGAACATGCATAGCGTGTGTGACGACTCAATGTACATAATTCAGGTGTATGTGCATTGCCTGGGGAGTGTCCAGAATATCTATATACTTGGATCCTTCAGATCCCTACCATTTTCAAGGTAGACCAGCGACTCCGGGGATGGATGGGGACAAGCAGTACCCACTCAGGAGGTGCTGGCAACACCAGTGCAGAGGTTCCAAACACCCGCTGAGATTCAATATAACGAGGATCATGCATCTACACATGCGCTGGGCGATCAATCAATTAAACTGCTAAAGTTGTGGTTCCAGTGCTTGGACTGGTAAAGGGGAGCCCTCCAGCAAAGCATGTCCCACATCATCGTGGTGTTCTGCGCTCCATGAAGCGGAAATGCAGGACCCGCCAAATCTCCGCGAATGAGGAGGAATTTGAGGGGAGTGCTGAGGGTCAACCCCTGGTGGAGGCGGAGGAAGGCTGTTGTGGTGATGGTCAGACCCCAAATGGGGCACAAGGCTAGGGGCGCCCTGATTGCCTCTCGCTTTGGGGAGGACTGGGACTCGGGTGGCCAGATTTGCCCCTCCATGGTGTTTGACATTTATGCTCTGCCAGCAGGAGATCATCATCTTGATCGCTTCTTTCATGGACAGGGCACAAATTTGGTATGATTGAACGATGCGGGAGAATGATGATGACTTGCAGCGAGGACGTATCTACTGCAAATCTCTGACTCCTGCCTGACAGAGGCCACTGAACAGGGTGATCTGAGGTGAGGAGATACTGTTTGACACATCTGAGCTGATACTGCCTCCTTGGAGATCCGGTGTCCCAGTGTGTGTCTCCACCATCTGAGGAAGTGGACGGACTCTTACGAGCTTTCAGCTGATGGCTTCCCCATGATGAAAGTATGCTGCCTGACAGAGAGGCCTGAGTAAGGGAGTTCACCACCACCTTCTCAAGGGCAGTAAGGGATGGGCAATAATTGTTGGCCTGGTCAGTGGTTCCGAACAAAAGAGAATAAATTAACCAGAGTGAATGTTGACAAGTTGACCTGCAAATTTTTGACAGGGATTTAACAATTCCCTGGTAAAGCTCATTCCATTCTCCTTCACTAACTCAGTTTTACTTCCTTCCCACCCTGGCAGACAAAGCAGACGCGGGGCCATTAAGACAAGGAAGATCAAATGGGCAACAGTGATGGAAGTCAAAATGGTTGTACTATGGTGGATTAGGAACAAAATAAGGGATGGAGGAAGATAGATAAGGTAGAGAACCATAACAGTGAACCACGTGAATACATTTGGTCAATGATTTGAGCTAGGAAGATATTTTAATGCCTTCAATGCGAGTAATGCTAATCCTCAATGTTCCAGAAGCTGTGGACATCATGTCACTTTTGGATCAGTGGTAGCATTCTCCACTTTGAGATCAGAGTATTGTGAGTTTAAGTCCAAACCACAAAGTTAAGCGCTTAGTCTCTGCTGATATTCCATCACAGTGTTGGAGGTTTTCAACATTGTTGTAAGTGCCGTCTTTTGAATGAGACAGCAACCTGCTCTCCAAAACAGATAGAAAAGATCCCATGCCCCTATTTTGGGAAAGTAACAGATTCATCGCAGTGTTCTGGCCAATATTAATCCACCAATCAATATCATTAAGGTGGTTATTGTGTAGTCACCATCACACTGCTGCTGTGGGTCCTTGGTGACCAAAAATTGGCTCCAGCAATTCTTACATTACAAAAGTAACGAGCGCCGAATATTCCTGGCTCTTGGCGTTGGGCAGGAAATCTGATAATATGGCAGAGGAAGGCCTCGAGAGGGAAGCCCAACATCCTCCCACCATCGTGGCATTTCCCCATTGTGATGGGAAACCTGGCAACTTGGTCATCCACTCGGTGGCTAATCAAATTACTTAAGTGACCAATTAAAGGTCATTTCCCACCCCAGCAGGCGTTTTTCCCATGTAAGGAGGGCCCACTGTTATAGGTGAAGAGGCCGTAAGGTAATTCCTGGTGGCCTGCCAGCAGTTTCCCAGGATGGGGCCATTTTTATGGGCACCATGGCCCCTGGAGGGGTCCTCCAATAACAGACCAACCGGTGCACAGTGACCTCATCCATACCCCATTGCCCGAGCCTGTCTGCCTGATCCAGACTTCCCCAAAATATCCACTGGCTGTTTGAAGCCGCCTCATCATTGACGATCGCTCACCCTGAAGCTGTGGGTTGCTGAGCTAATGATGGGGTCGCTAGATTTTGGGAAGGTAGGCTGCTCTCCTCAACTGGACTGATGTCACCTTTTGCTTTTAGTCTCCTTCATTCAAAAAAACGCAGCCCTCCATTTCAAAGAGTGGTTGTATAGCATTCTGGGATATCTTGTGGTCATGAATGATGTCGTACAGAAGTGTGTTCTTCCTTTGAAAAAGCCTTGTTGGCTTAAGGAATGGAACGTGAGTAGAATCACAATTTATATCATAATGTTACCCCCACATTAAAACATGCAGTTGGAAGCAGCGGCAGTAAAGAAACATGTAACAGCAAAAATAAGTTGAAAAATTATGATTGGGCAAACATGGTTAAGATAAAGCAAAATACATTTAGTTATCTCATATAACCTAATAATTTTGATGCACAACAATTGAACAAGTCCAAATCTTGTTACTTGCACTACAATTCAATACTCCTTGTTTGTTTTGATTTGAGCCATGATTCATACAAATGGAACGTTTACTGCAGAGGTTGCTTTTAAGCAGGACCGTGGATAGAGAGATGGGGGTTCACGATTGGCGGGGTTCTCTGTTTCGCCGGCAGTGCACGCCCGCCCACCGGTTTCCCAGCAGCGTGTGGTGGCCACAATGGAGAAACCCCCACACTTGCCGGCAGTGGAGAACCCCCCCCCCCCCCCCCCAAATTCCGGTGGCAATCATGGAGAATCTCGCTTCCGGGAACGGAGAATCCCGCTTCCGCCGATCGCGCGCCACCGAGGAACACGTAGCTGGGGAGGTGGAGAATTCGCCCCATTATTCTTTGCAGAAGAACTAACATCTCAGCAATGATTGATAAGGAAGTGACGCTGATATCTTTGCTGCAGCCCTGCCTCACTTGTGATCGCCATGCATCATACATTGAATGCTGAATAAGCTTCACCCTCACAAATAGCTTCTGAATAACTTTCAGCTGTGGTCGACGCTACATTTATGATTTTTTTTAATGACAGATTCCTTCTGGGCATCAGGGACTGGTTACACCATTTTTGAGATTCCACCATGATAAGCTGCAGAGTAGGGTCATTTGTGCAACAGTACTATGGGCTATCAGATCTCTTAACTTTCTAATAGGTGGACCCATTTATTAGTTAACCTTCCATGAAAAGAACATCATGGTGAATGGCAAAGTGTTCCATCTTATTCTTCTGAAGCTAGAAAGCATGTCAACGTTATAGAATAAAGTTAAAGATTGAAAGTTTTATTCGTTTGGTTTAGTCTTGCAGAACTGTTTCCACGTTTCTGCCTTTTTGCTGTAAAGATGGCTTATGAATTCAGGGACAGAAACAAGGTGTATTATTCAGCACTGCCCCCAAATTTAATACACTTCCCAGGTTGTTTGTGATGTTTGTATCTTTTCAATCTTGAGCTCTCTACAAGCATCCAACACTATTAGATATTCAGAAGAGAAAAGATTAGTTTTAGACCAAACGTACAATTTTTGAAATCAGAGGAACGTAACCTGGCTGAAACATTGGGCGGGAGTTCACTTTCTTGGTATGTTAAGGGAGATAGAACAGAAATGAAGGGTCAGTTCACTCCTGACCTCACTTTCTCGGTGTGCCCAATCAAGCATTGATTGGCCAATTAGTTGTTGTCCGGATGGACAGAGGCCAAATACAGGAACAAATCTGGGCTCCATGCCAAATTGTATCTGTAGGTGTCACATGGCAGAGGGCTAATGCCCAGATCAGAAAGGCGGTCACGGTTAAGGTTAGAAAGGCCCTTGCTCTCAGAATTAGTGACTATTTTTTTATGGAAGATGCAGAAATGTAAAAAAGGTAATAAAAAAAACATACTTAGTATGGGCAGCACGGTAGCCAGCATAGCTGCTTCACAGCTCCAGGGTACCAGGTTCAATTCCCGGGTCACTGTCTTTGCGGGGTCTGCACGTTCTCCCCATGTCTGCGTAGGTTTCCTCCGGGTGCTCTAGTTTCCTCCCACAGTCCAAAGATATGCTGGTTAGGTGGATTGCGGCTGCTAAATTTCCCTTAGTGTCCAAAAAGGTGGGATGGGTTACAGGGATAGGGTGGAGGTGTGGGCTTGGGTAGAGTGCTCTTTCCAAGGGCCGGTGCAGACTCGATGGGTCGAATAGCCTCCTTCTGCACTGCAAATTCTATGATACAGATGCTATCATCTTCAACAACAAAATCTGCTGGACGTTCAACCATGGCTGAGCTGGCCTTTTCTTTCGTCCCCGCTCCGCGTCATTATCGCTGCTGTGAAAAATTCCCAAACCTTTTCATATCCGATGCTTGGAAATTGCAGTGGGTAACAAAGAAATTGCAGATGATTGTGTTGTTAATAAGCTTAATAATTACTGCTTTTGAAATGGCTGGCAGGCTGCTTTGTAAACATGGGGGGGAATTTTACCATCATTTTCAAAGTATCAGGCTCAGACAGAAAACTGGAGTGTACCTCTCCAATTGCGCGACCTGTCTTTGCTCCAAATCGTGAGCCTTTCTGAGAAAAACGAAATGAGTGAGCGTAGTTTACGCTGTCACTCTGGCGGGGAGCGACCTGCTAGAGCTGGCACTCGGGTTCACCAAGATCAGGGTGCCATTTTTAAAGGACGCCTCATTCAGCATTAAAGTTTCCCCCTGCCCCCTCAACATGGATGTACCAGGCGTTCTCTTCCCCCCCCCTCCCCCAACAGCCACCCCCTTTGCCGATCCTAACCGGCACAATCATTGGGGGTTCCACGCCCCAGAACAATCATCGGGGGCTCCAGCCCCATCACGGCAGATATATCGCCAGCGTTCAATGCCCCCCCCCCCCCCCCCCCCCCCCCCCCCCACCCTCCTGTGCATGCTCCCCCTCCCGTGCTTGCAAGTTTCTGCCTCACTGCCCGCTCTACCTGCCAAGTACCTCTGGAGTTTGACTCCTGGATTCTGGAAATCACATGAACTATATACATTTCTGTGGTTCTTGTACTGTATAACTCCTTTGTTTCAATTCACACATCCACACCCCACCCCACCCCATACTGTGTGTGTGTGCATGTGTATTGCAAAGATGTGGACACCTCCCTTGGGTTTTTTTTAAATGTGAAATCAACTAACCTTCTGAGTTCATTATAATGTTGAATTTGTTGTGGATTATTACTAAATTGGGTCACGCAAACCGAGAGATTGGGAAATTACACCATTGCGCACCACCTTCTGTTTACGGACAGGTGGTAAGGGGAAATAGATATTGTTTGCCAGTCTCTCCTCTGTCCAGAACAATACTGATATCCTAGAAGCAACCAGAATCTTCATAAGTGGAAACAATTGGGGTGGAAAATAATTATTTTTAAAAGAAAGGCCTCCAAAAATCAATGCACCGTTGGGAATGTAGATTACTTTGGGTAAATTCAACTTCCCTCACTTGAGAATAAAGATTGAAAAATCCACCCTCATGTCCAAAGTAAAATAGACCATTCATGCATCTACCTTAGCATTGCGAGAATGGGCTGCCTGAATCTCTTACAGCTGCAAATGCATTGCACTTTTCTGTCTGTCAATGGATAGTTAAACTCAAATAATGTTTCCTGATGAATTTCCCATGGTGGAATCAAATTTAGGAGTTGCAATCAGGCATTCAGGGATTGAAATCAGCTGATATAGTTCACCCATACATTAAGTGCATGGTGTTATATCAACGGATAAATTGTGTTTTGTTGGGCGCGATTCAACGGCCTCGTCGTGCCCGACTGTGGTGATAACCACTGTAGATGTGCATACTTGCAGTAGGGGATGTATGGCTGTACATGTGATACAGGTTCCTCTGGTAAGCCCCTGCCTGCTAGCTCCGCCCACAGGGAGCTTGTGTATAAATATGCGTGTGAGTCACTCAGACTCTAGTCTTCAGTTGCAGCCGGAGGAATAGCATCACACAGCAATAAAGCCTCGATTGAACTTGTCTCTCGTCTTTGACTATAATTGTTAGCGCCACACAGACTTAGTGTCGGGACAAGGCCGTTGAATATCATGAGAGGCTTCCCTGCAAGATTTGCAACGCTCAAAATGCCTTTTGAGATTTAACTAAATATCACGTAACGTCATGATCTGCATCTCACCCTCATGGGCGTGATCCAGATCTGTATATTTAAATGAGCCAATCGCAGGATTCCGGTATCCGGGACCCATTTAGTACTGGTTTCCACAAACGTGGAGTTGTCATAATGGCACCAGGAGGGCCTCCCAGGCCATTAGAGACCTCCAGGTGGTTGGGGAAAAATCATGGTGACACTATGGCACTTCCTCTGACACCTGAGCAGCTTGGCACTATCAGCCTGCCACCTTGGCAGTGCCAACCAGACACCCTGGCAGTGTCACTCTGGCAGTGCCTGGGTGCCCAGGTGCCAGATTGGTACTGCCACGGATAGGGACCAGGGGATCTTAACAGGTGGAGGGAGGTGAGGGGAGTTCCTGGGGGCCTCTCCGAGGTTGGGAAGGGAGGGGGAGCCTGAAAGGAGGTGGTGGATGATCAGGCACTTCCACAATAACGACCCAATCTGCGGGGAGCTTTTCCTGTTGAGCTCACCATCAGCAAATGACTCACGGGCAGCCTCAGCAGAGAGAAGCTCCCCGAGATCAAATAAAATGGCAAGTGCTGTGAAACACTGCAGGCTGACAGGTTCCCATGCCCTGATGGACTTCATCCTAGTATCACCACCCCCTGGGCTAGTGCGCGGTGAATTCCGGCCCCATTTAGCCCAGAGTCACAACACAGGTGAAATTAGATTTTATTTCAAATACCCAAGGTCCTTGGTTGGGCCCGATAAACCACAGTCACCATGTTTGTTACTTTAAAACACAGGTAAGCTTTTATTATGTACAGTATTTTGGTTAAACGGACAGAAAATGTAATTGATTATCTATTGGCCCTTTCCCACCCCGCCCTCCTTCTAGGCTTGGTTGTCCTTCTCTAGTAAGGTTTTCAACTTTCTCTGCAGACTGGGTATTACTTCAGATTTACAGCCAAGGATGTGCCAATAACTCACTGCTTTCAGCAAGAGACAGGAAAAGGGCAGCACAGTGGCGCAGTGGGTTAGCACTGCTGCCTCATGGCTCCGAAGTCCCAGGTTCGATCCCGCCTCTGGGTCACAGTCCCTGTGGAGTTTGCATATTCTCCCCGTGTTTAAGTGGGTTTCACTCCCACAACCTAAAGATGTGCAGGTTAGGTGAATTGGCCACCCTAAAGTGCCCATCAATTGGAAAAAATGAATTGGGTACTCGAAATTTATATCAAAACAAATTTTTAAAAAGAGAGAGCAAGCATTGCGCAGGAACCAATCACTGACCATTGTCAGGCAGAACACTGTCCCTGTCCAACCCACCAGTTGCCAGTTAACCAGTTGAACCAAGTCCCTCCAAAGCTGGTTCCTAAGGTCTACTCAGAGCTGAAGAGTCTGGCTTCTCCCTTCCAAAAGAAAAAACCTTGGAACAATGTGGATTATAGCAGACTGGTTTGGCAGTCTGAGTAGCTATGGAAGGATTAACAGTAGAGTTGAATCCAAGTAGGAGAATTGTTAATAGTTTAATAAACGTGTTGAAGCTATCTCCACATCTGAACCTTCCTTTGTCAGTGTGCACATCAAGGAAGCAGATTATGTTACATCAAGAGCATAACAAAACATGGTACCAGTGAGTGACTGTTTCAATTCATATAGTTACAACTCATCAAACAGTGACAACCAGCAACAGCAGCCAGGCAAGATGATCGGGATTCCTGGCAAACAGGCTACTTTAACTTTGAGACTTTTGCTTCATAGCACATCCTGATTATTGATCCGCGGCCCAAAATAATAACAGTAAAGTAAAATAAAATAAATGGGAACAAAGGAAATAAACAGGAAAATTTCTTACATGAGGATCTTAAAATAAGTGCCCAGTGAGATAGTTGACGCATTGATTTTAATATTCTAAAATTTCCTGGATTTGGGGAAAATTCCATGAGATTAGAAAATAATGAATGTAACGCTTTTAATCAAATACAGAAAACAAGAAAGAACAGATCAGTTAGCCTAACATCTGTCAAAGGAAAATATTAGAAGCTATTATCAAAGGTGTCATTGCAGGACATATGGGGGTAAAAAAATTAAGATAATTAGGCTGAGTCAACATGGTTTAATGAAAGGGAAACCACGTTTAACCAATTTATTGGAGTTCTTTAAAGAAGTAGCATGTGCTGTGGATAAAGGGTAACTGGTGGCTGATTTTATTAGACTTTCAGAAGCTATTTGATAAGGTGCCGCATCAAAGGTTATGACAGAGAATAAAAGCTCATGGTGCAGGGAGTAACATATGGACATGGATAGAAGATTGGCTAAACAACAGGAAACAAAAGTTTCAGTCGGCATTAATGGATAATTTTCTGGTTGGCAAAATGTAACAGATGTGCCACAGGGATCAGTGCAGGTGCCTCAATGTTTTATGATGCATATAAATTAATTGCATGAAGAAATGTAAGATATGGTTGCTAAATTTGCTGATGACACAAAGATGGGTAGGATAGGAGGTTGCGAAGAGGACATGAGGCGACAAAACGATATAAATAGGTTACGTGTATGTGGGCAAAGATTTGGCCAATGAAGTATCAGTGGAAAAATGTGAAATTGCCTATTTTGGCACGAAGAATTCTAAAAATGTATATTGCCTAAATGTCACGGTTTTGAAATGAAGAGGGATTTGGGTGTCCTATTGCATGATTCACAAAAGGTTAGTGTGCAGGTACTGCAAGTAATTAGGAAAACTGGTAGTGTTATTGTTTATTGTTAAAAGAATTGATTCTAGAAGTTGGGATGTTATGGTTCAGTTATACAGGGCATTGGTGAAACCACATTCAGAGTGAGTTTTGGCCTCCTTATTTAAGGAAGAATATAAATGCAATGGAGTAGTTCGGATAAGTTTCCTGGACTAATATCTGGTATGGATGGGTTATCTGCTGAGGAAAGAGTGGACAGGCAAGGCTTGTATCCATTGGAGTTTCGAAGAATAAGAGGCAACTTGATTGAACCATATAAGGTCCTTGATGTGGAAAGGATGGTTCCCCTTATGGGAGAATCTTGAACTTGGGCCCATTGTTATAAAAATAAGGGGTCACCCATTTAGGGCAACGATGAGGAGAATATTTTTCACTCAGAGGGTTATGGGTCTTTAGAATTCTCTTCCTCAAACGGCAGTGGATGCAAAGATTTTGCATATTTTTAAGGTAGATAGATTATTGATAAGTGAGAGGATGAAAATTTAGCAGGGTGGGCAGGAATGTAGGGTTGACAGTACAATCAGATCAGCCATGGTCTTATTGAATGGTGGAGAAGGCTCATGGCCAACTCCTGCTATTAGTTGGTATGTTCTCTTGCAACTGGCAGTTCCCATGTCAAAAATGAACAATTTCAAGTTGCAGTCAAAACTGTGTAACATAATACTGAATAATCAGTTCTGTTCATACATCAATATGGTTTAATTCTATCTTCATTCAATGACAGGCAACAAGTGGATACATCTGACACAATACTCATAAGGACAACTTTATCTTTCCCCCTTCATCTCTGAATTTTCAGGGCACTTGTGAAAACTGCGGGTGGAATCTTACCAGAATATGGCAAAGTGTCAGGCTCAGACTAAAAACTGGAGTGTAACTCTCCAGTTGTACAGAGCATTTTTCTCTCCAAAGTATTGAGCCTAGTGGAGAAATAGAAATGAGTGAGCGTGATTTACACCATTTACGTGGGGTCTCATAGAACGGGCATGCAGCTCCACAGAGATCAGGGTTCCATCTTAAAAGGGCTCCCCACTCATAAATGCAGCGTAATGGCCCCTAGACCCCGTCACAGAACTTTCTCTGCCCCCCACACCCTCAACATTCATCACTGGAATTTCACCTGCCCACCATCTGCAGCATCAGCTCTCCCACAACCATACATCAATGCACCCTACCCCCCCCCCCCCCCCCCCCCCCCCCCCCCCCCTACCGTGGGGCTCCCACGAGGGCTCTCCCCTGGTGCTTCTGCAGCACAGGTTGGCACTGCCATGTTAGCATATTTCCAGCCTGATAGTGCCACCTAGTGGTGCCAACCTGTGCCGGGGAAAATGCC
This sequence comes from Scyliorhinus canicula, assembly GCF_902713615.1. Classification (NCBI taxonomy): domain Eukaryota; kingdom Metazoa; phylum Chordata; class Chondrichthyes; order Carcharhiniformes; family Scyliorhinidae; genus Scyliorhinus; species Scyliorhinus canicula. The sequence continues at coordinate 30,153,391 of NC_052166.1, read as the reverse complement.
AGAGCATTGCCCGAGCATGTCCCTCTCCACCACTCTCCCCCGCCTCTCCCCTCTCCACTTCCAGAGGGAGCCCCACAACTGCTTTATATCTGGCTCGACTTGTTGTAGACCCAGATCAATGAGGTATGCTAAAATCAGGAAAAACGATCACTCTGGTCAGAATTGCATTTCCCGATTCTTGTGGGAATCTTGCCTGTGCCACCGATCCCGTGGATGGCTCCTGCTGATTCAAAATCGCCCCCTGCAAGTCACTTCCAAGCAATGAAATAATCAACCGGGTATGATTCTGCATGTCACTGGAATGGGGGATTAAGATCTTCCATCATAGTCAACTACTTCCTTAAATTTTCATTTGCCACATTCTTCTGTCATGCGCAAATAACCTCTCCTGCTGCTAATATTCTTGACTGGATTTGTGTTAAACCCAACACAGACAATAAGCCTCTTTGCCTTCTCGGGCAACAAAGGATTAAAGCTTCCTCAAGGCAGAAAAGCAATAGATGAGAGATTATCTCCTTCCATCAATCCTCCTGCTGCTGCACTTTCTCCCAGAGTAGACGCCATAATCAGTGGAGATATTGCTGAGGATGATGGTACTCTATTATTGCTCCTTCCCTCAACTCATAACTCCAACCTCAGTTGCAGTGTTTTATTTCTATTTCATTATTGTAGTAGTAATTCATTTTTTAATTTTCCTCTCTTACTTCTCCTAAAATTAACCTATGATGACTTGCAAGGTCTTTGTTTTAACTCAATCTGTAAATATCTCAGAGCTGGAAGTGATTGCTCTATCTTGCACTCCAACTCATTCTACCCTCCGCTCTCCAGGGGTGGGATTTTCCTCTACCTGGCGGGGTGGGGGGTCCTGGCTTGAACCACTAACCTTGAGGGGCTAGGCCCGCGCCGGAGTGGTTGGCGCCCCGCCGGCCGGTGGGAATGGCCATTGGCACTACGCCAGCCGGGGCCGAAGGGACTTCGCCGGCTGGCGGAAGTCCGCGCATGCTCCGGAGCGTCAGCGGCTGCTGACATCATCCCCACGCATGCGCAGTGGAGGGGGTCAATTCCGCTTCCGCCATCGTGAAAACTATGGCGAACGCGGAAGGAAAAGAGTGCCCCCACAGCACAGGCCCGCCCACCGATTGGTGGGCCCTGATCACGGGTCAGGCCACCATGGGGGAACCCGCAGGGGCCAGATTGCGCCGCGCCCCCCTCCCTCCCAGGACCCCGGAGCCTGCCCGCGCCGTCTGGTCCCGCCGGTAAGGTAGGTGGTTTGATTCACACCGGCGGGACCGGCATGACAGCGGCGGGGCTTCGGCCCATCACGGGCTGGGGAATCGGCGGGGGGGGGGGGGGGGGGGCGAGGCCCGCCGATAGGCGCAGCGCGATTCCCGCCCCCACCGAATCACTGGTGCCGGAGACTTCGGGTGACGGCGGGAGCGGGATTCACACCGGCCCCGGCGATTCTCCAACCCGGCGGGTGGGTGGAGAATCCCACCCCAGGTTTGGAATTAAATGACCATGAATACATAATTCACACTCCTATACATTAACCTAAGTGGTGTTTTGCACCTAGAGCTTTTAGTGCTTCACTTGGTTTCTCAAAATGTTAAAAAAAATTATAAACTGTAAAATCCGAGGCAAGCAACCACTTGGAGGAGATAAATGTAAGAAAGCTCCAATTTATTATACCTATTATACGACACCTCATACTCTCCAGAGAGTCTCCCAGGCCCAGCCACACTTGGGCTGGGTATATGTCCCAGAGGCCTCTTGCTTAAGGGATGGCTCATCCCCCCCCCCCCCCCCACCCCCCCACCTCATCCAGGGAGATCATACTCAGGTGAGGCCACAGGGACTCTGAGGTTGCAGATCCCTTGGCCTCCGCTTGGGTTACAACATAAACCAATGGCATCCATATTCTGTTGGCGAACACAACGCAGGGAAGACTTCCTTAGTAAAGGATCCTTGGAGGAACGTGAGTGCATCTAACTGCCCTTATAGTTAAATTGAATCAAGCCATTAGATTTTCTTCATCCAAAAGGAAAAGTTGTAGTTATTCTTTGTTTTACATCTGCTCTTTGACTTTGTTCCCATGACTGCTGACATGACATTATTGTCATGATATGGAGACACACACATAATGATATACAGAGAAGCAGCGAATGGACACAGAGAACAGGACATGACCAGTAAGCAGGCAGGACACTCAGGGGTGGGATCTGACTACAAAAGACACGAGGCACTCACACTCCGCTTCTTTCCACTGATGAACATCTAGAGAGTCAGTCAAGGCTGTTGTTACAATCTCACACCTCCACCACGTGGCAAAGAGCTAGTCTGGTTCAGTCAGACTGAGTAACCACACTTCAGTTAGCAGAGAGTCGAAATCACAGAGAACTGTGCTAACTGTGCTATTAGTTCAATAAACCTGATTGAACTAACTTCAAGGTCTGGAGTATCTTTCTGATCTTAGCTGCATCCAGTTGCAGCCAGTGTTAGACCAGTGTACATAACACAACAATTATATCATGCTGACCCAAACTGTTCCCAGCCTCAGTGATCCAGGTTTCCAGTCACCTGTCCTTCCTCATCAAAAAGACTTTCTTCTCCCTCTGTAACATCAGCCACTTCAGGCCTCCCCCAACTGCTGAAATCCTCATTTCTGCCTTTGTCACCTCTGGATTAGACCATTTCAATGCTCTCCTGGCTGGCTTTCCATCCTCTACAAACTTCAGGTCATAGAAATTTTCACATTTTCTCAGCCCCAATCGATGTCTGAGGTTCCCCTCAGACCTACACTCCCCCTTCTCTTCTGAAAACTCTGCTGCCCTAATCTTAGACATCCATGGACCCACCTCTTCCTTTGCTGCACTATTGACAGTTACCAACTCCTTCTTAAAATCCACCATTTTGACCAGGCTTTCAATGGCTCAGGCGAATTCTTCCCTTTCAGTTCTGTGATCCTATGCGGAGGCATTAAGGGTGATAGATAGAGAGAACTACAAAATACAAATTATGGCTATAATTCAGCAATATATCTCCTACACCTCAGAGTTTAAGGACCTCCTCACTCATGTTTTACTTTGAGGCACATGATTCAAACCCCTGTCATAGGTGGGCCCCAGCTCAATATCTTCCAGGGTTGGCCAAACATCGAGATCAATTTTGTCGCAAATTTGTGGAACAAGATTAAAGATGTTTTCACATTAGTTCAGCTGCAGCTTTTATAATGTGATCCTCCCAGTCTTCCAAAGGTGGCAGACTAGCACTGTGACATGGGCTTTAACTGAAAACTAAATATATTCCGTAGTAAAAGAGTAAATGAATAATAGCAGCACCATAGTCTATAGATTTTCAGCTGTTGTTCAGCTCAGCGGTCCCCTTGTTTCCCAGTAAATAATTAATAGTTTGCAACTCCTCGGATGAACCATAATTCACTAATTTCACTCCATTTCCCTTTCTGCCTATCTACATAATCGATCTGACCAGAATACCTCTTTTCCAATACTGCACACAGGAATTTTGTAACCCTGTGGGTGAGAAGAAGGCTGAGCCAGCAGCTGGCCCGTCTGGGAATGGTAGAAAGAGTGGGAGGACTGGCCTCGTTTCATGGCCAACCTCATGACCAGAACAGGTGCTATTCAGTAACAAATCAGTGACCAGCTGGAACAAAATGAGGTGAGGGTTCCAGGGAGGAGTCAGTGGGACAGGGTAGGATGGGGGAATCAATCATCCTTCTGGAGGATCACTCTTGGGCCAAGTTGTGTACAGAGTCCTTTTGATCCAATAGGACTATTGAATGCATGTATGAAGCTCCACCTGAACGACACAGGTGCTGCATGTATCTGAAGTATCATGCATTTGAAAATCGTAACAGATGGGAATAGGATAGATACTTCATTTCACTTGAACAGATGGGATATGCTAAAATCTGGGGTAGATGATAATGCACCATTGTTAGACTCCTGAGAGAGAGGTTGGCAGCTACATCCCTACTCTGTAAGCTGTTTAGTAGTAGTACTAATCAACAAGTATTTGGCAGATAGCAGAGTTTGACTACAGTCCGTCTCAGAACAGAATCCCACATTTTGAATCCAAGGCAGAAATACTGAATCTCAGAATAGGGAGAGGTGCAGGGAGCAGCGGAGTGGTGGTGGGGTGGGGAAGTGGTGGGGGTGCGGGAGGGGGAGTTGGGGGAGCGGCCCAGAGTAAAAGCTCCCCACAGACTCAATAATTAATTAACAGCATATTATTCTTCAAAAAAAAGCGTCTGGGACAAGCACATTAAGTGGACAGCACGGTAGCATAGTGGTTAGCACAGTTGCTTCACAGCTCCAGGGTCCCAGATTTGATTCCTGGCTTGGGTCACTGTCTGTGCGGAGTCTGCACGTTCTCCCTGTGCCTGCACGGGTTTCCTCCAGATGCTCCGGTTTCCAACCACAGTCCAAAGATGTGCGGGTGAGGTGGATTGACCATGCTAAATTGCCCTTAGTGTCCAATAAATGTTAAGTGGGGGTTACCAGGTTACGGGGATAGGGTAGAAATATGGGCTTCAGTAGGGTGCTCTTTGTAAGGGCCGGTTCAGACTCGATGGGCCGAATGGCCTCCTTCTGCACTGTAAATTCTATGAGTCTCTGAACTACGTAACTGGTCAAACGGTTTAAACTAAATAAAAAAGTTTCCAGTCAAATATATTTTTGACCAAACTCCACAGCTGTTTGTACCTGACATAAGTGGCTCAGTATGTCCCTCAGATAGAGTTAAACAATGAAACTAACTCAAATCTGCAATCATTGATACATGATTTCATGGAAAATAACAGGTGGGATTCTCCGTTGGCCGACACCGAAATCGGGGTGTGCTATCCGGTGGAAAATAGGTCCCGACACCAAAATTGCGGCAGGCGCCAGTTTGATGTTGAGTCACGATGCTCCGTCACCCTGAAAATGGCGACAATGCAACGCATGCCGCGCGTAGTTGAAACACCATTCACATATCATTCGTGGGTCCACCCACGATTTTTTGTCTCCGATGGGCCGAGTTCCCAACGGCGCGGTCCACGTCTGCTCTCACAAATCATGAACCTGGCGTGGTGGCTGAGAGAGAGAGGGTGTATAGACAGTGTCAACACCGCCATACTTTGCCGACAGCCGTGCCGCTGGCCAGGGGCCTCTGCCAGGGGCCTCTGCCAGGGCTAGGAGTAGTGGAGGTGGCCAGGAGTTGGGCTATTGAGCCGGGGTGGTCGGGTATGCGACACCATTATCGCAACTGGCAAGGCAGCTGCGCATGCCGCTGACAGCCCTCTTTAAACCTGGTGTCCAGGGTCATATATGTGCCCCCCCCCCTCCTCCCCGGGCACCCCCTGAGGCACACTCTGGCTCCAGCCGACCCATCAGCTGTATGGTTGCTCCAGCACAACCTGTCCTATTATTTCGGTCTCGATCAGTGTGAGTGGGGGTTATATTGTTTAAGCGCGGCTGCAGCTTGTCAGCCCTGCAAGTGTCCATCACGGATTCGGCAAATCCCGCACCGTTTTTTATGGGTTTCGATGGTGTTCCACACAGCGCTAGTGCTAGCCCCTCACTGGAAGCAGAATCGGTGCAGGTACAGCGTCGATTTTTCTGACATAAAAGTCCATGGATTCCCCATTGCCGTCAACACTTAGTTGCAGAAACAAAGTATCCAGCTCAATTTATCTCATGTACCAAGACAGAATTAGTCGAGTTGATGAGGAGAAGTCAGTGGATGAGGTTTTATTTGGATTTTCAGAAGGCATTCAACAATGTCCCACATGAGACCGTGACATGTAAAATTAAAGTGTATTGGATTGTTGTATTGAGATAGGCAGAAAACTGGTTGGCAAACAGGAAACAAATGAAATATCTACAAATTTGCAGATGACACGAAGCTGGGTGGGACTGTAAGCTGTGAGGAGGATGCAGAGATATTTCAGTGTGATTTGGACAAGTTAGTGGGCGGTGGTAGATTATTATCTGAATGGCTATAAATTTAGAGAAGGGAATGTGCAATGTGATTTGCGTGTTCTTGTACACCAGTCACTTACGGCAAGCATTCAGGTGCAACAGGCGGTAAATAAGGCACATGGTATATGTTTTTTATAATCTTTATTGTCACATGTAGGTTTACATTTACAATGCAATGAAGTTACTGTGAAATTCCCTGAGTCGCCATATTCCGGCGCCTGTTCGGGTACACAGAGGGAGAATTCAGAATGTCCAGATCACCAAACAGCATGTCTTTTGGGAGTTGTGGGAGGAAACCAGAGCACCCAGAGTAAACCCACGCAGACACGGGGAGAACGTGCAGACTCCGCAGACAGTGACCCAAGCCGGGAATCGAAGCTGGGACCCTGGCACGGTGAGGTAACAGTGCTAACCACTGTGCTACCGTGCTGCCAATATGTTGGCCTGTATAGCAAGAGGATTCAAGTACAGGAACAAGGATGTTTTGCTTCAATTATGCAGGGCTTTAGCGAGACTACACCTGGAATATTGTGTTTAGCTTTGGTCTCCTTGTCTGAGGAAGGATGTTCTTGCTAAAGAGTGAGCGCAGCAAAAGGTGGAGTGTATTGTTTCGAATTATATTTGCTGGAGTTCAGAAGAATGAGGAGGGATCTCATAGAAACCTATAAAATTCTCTCTATAAAATTCTAACAGGACCAGACAGGGTTGATACAGGAAGGATGTTTCTGATCGGGGGTGGGGGCTGGGTGGTTGCATGGGGAATGGAGTCCAGAAGAAAGGCTCACAGTCTGAGGATACAGGGTGGACCATTTAAACTGAGATGAGAACTTTCTTCACCCAGAAAGTGGTCAGCCTGTGGAATTCACAACCACAGAAAGCTGCTGTTAGAGGGGATGACCTACCAAGGGGAAGGCCCTTGCGGCCAGATCTCTGCCATTGAGCCTGGCTCTGCGGGTCAGTAGGGAAGGGGGAAGATTAGAAAAGCAATAGTGATAGGAGGCTCAATCGTTAGGTGAATGTAAAGGAGATTCTGAGGTTGCGAACGAGACTCCTGGAAGGTATGTTGCTTTCCGAGTGCCAGAGTCAGGGATGTCTCGGATTGAGTCTACAGGATTCTAAAGGGCGAGGGTGAGCAACCAGAAGTCGTGGTGCACATAGGCACCAACAACATTGCTAAGAAAAAGGATGAGGATCTAAAAGGTGATTTTAGGGAGTTAGGTTGGAAGCTAAAGAGCAGGACAAGCAGATTAGTGATCTCAGGATTGCTACCGGTGTCACGTGCAAGTGAGGCAAGAAACAGACAGCGAGTACAGCTAAACACATGGCTACAGGGCTGGTGCAGGAGGGAAGGCCTCAGATATGTGGATCATTAGGATATCTTCTGGGAAAGGTGGGACCTGTACATGAAGGACGGATTGCACGTAAACTGGAGTGGCACCAATATCCTGGGTGGGAGGTTTGCGAGAGCTCTTCAGGAGGGTTTAAACTAGTTTGGCAGGGTGATAGGAACCAGAGCTATGGATCAAAGGATAGGGTAGCTGTTGAACAGGCAAAAATAGAATGCAGCGAGTCTGTGAGGAAAGAAAGGCAGTTGATATGGCAAAGTTACACTCAGTGGAATGGGTTAAAGTGTGCCTGTTTCAATGCAAGGTGTGTCAGGAATAAGGGAGATGAACTTAGAGCATGGATCAGTACTTGGAACTACGATGTTGTGGCCATTGCGGAGACATGGATTTTACAGGGGCAGGAATGGTTGTTAGATGTTCTGGGGTTTAGATGTTTTAAGAAGAATAGGGAGGGAGGTAAAAGAGGAGGGGAAGTGCCACTGTTAATTAGGGAGTGCATCACAGCTACAGAAAAGGAGGTAGTTGAGGAGGGTTTGTCTACTGAGTCAGTGTGGGTGGAAGCCAGAAACAAGAAAGGAGCAGTCACTTTATTGGGAGTTTTCTATGGACCCCTCAATAGCAGCAAAGAGATGGAGGAACAGATTGGGCAGCAGATCATGGAAAGGTGCAGAAGTAACAGAGTTGTTGTCATGCGTGACTTCAACTTCCCTAATATTGACTGGAACGTCCTTAGTGCAAATGATTTGGATAGAGCAGACTTTGTCAGGTGTGTACAGGAAGGATTCCTGACTCAATATGTAGATAGGCCGACTAGAGGGGAGGCTATTTTGGTGCATGGCAACAAACCAGGCCAGGACACAGATGTCTCGGTGGGAGAGCATTTCGGTGAGTGACCACAACTCCTTGACCTTTACCATAGTCATGTAGAGGGATAGGAACAAGCAGTACGGGAAGGTGTTTAATTGGGGGAGGGGAAATTATACTAGTATTAGATAGGAGCTGAGGAGCATAACGTGGGAACAGTTGTTCTTGGGGAAATGCACAACAGTAATCATAGAATTTACAGTGCAGAAGGAGGCCATTCGGCCCATCGAGTCTGCACCGGCTCTTGGAAAGAGCACCCTACCCAAGGTCAACACCTCCACCCTATCTCCATAACCCAGTAACCCCACCCAACACTAAGGGCAATTTATCATGGCCAATCCACCTAACTTGCACATCTTTGGACTGTGGGAGGAAACCAGAGCACCCGGAGGAAACTCACGCACACACGGGGAGGATGTGCAGACTCCGCACAGACAGTGACCCAAGCCGGAATCGAACCTGGGGCCCTGGAGCTGTGAAGCAATTGTGCTATCCACAATGCTACCGTGGGGGTTGTTTAAGGAGCACTTGCTACGAGTGCTGGATAGTTTTGTCCCATTGAGACAAGGAAGGAATGGTAAGGTGAAGGAGTCTTGGATGTCAAGAGAAGTGAAGCTTCGAGTCAAGAGGAAGGAGGAAGCTTACATAAGGTTGAGGAAGCAAGGATCTGCCACGGCTCTAGAGGATTACAAGGTAGCCAGGAAGGAACTCAAAAATGGTCTTAGGAGAGCTAGAAGGTGGCATGAAAAAGACCTGGCGGGAAGGATTAGGGAAACCCCCAAGGGGTTTCTACACGTATGTGAGAAATAAGAGGATGATCAGAGTAAGAGTAGGGCCGATCAGGGATAGTGGAGGGAACTTGTGCCTAGAGTCTGAGGAGGTTGGCGAGGCCCTAAATGAATATTTTGCTTCAGTATTCACTAGAGAGAGACGGATCTTGTTGCTCATGAGAACAGTGTGAACCAGGTTAACAGATTCAAACAGGTTAATATTAAGGAGGATGTGCTGGAAATTTTGAAAAGCATCAGGATAGATAAGTCTCCTGGGCCTGACGGGATACACCCAAAGTTACTACTGGAAGAGAGGGAGAAGATTGCTGCATCATTGGCGATGCTCTCTGCAACCTTGCTCTCCCTTGGAGTAGGACCGCATGATCGGAGGGAAGCAAATGTTGTTACCCTATTTAAGAAAGGGAATAGGGAAATCCCTGGGAATTACAGACCAGTCAGTCTTACGTCTGTGGTGAGCAAAATATTGGAAAGGATTCTGAGAGATAGGATCCATGATCATTTCGAAAAACATAGTTTGATTAAAGATAGTCAGCATGACTTTGTGAGGGGCAGGTCATGCCTCACAAGCCTCATTGAGGATGTGACAAGACATATTGATAAAGGTAGGGTAGTAGATTTGGTATATATGGATTTCAGGATGGCATTTGATAAGGTTCCCCATGGTAAGCTCATTCAGAAAGTTAGGGGGCATGAGATACAGGGAAATTTGGCTGTCTGGATACAGAATTGGCTGGCCGAAAGGAGATAGCGAGTGATAGTGGATGAAAAGTATTCCACCTGGAGGTCGCTGACCAGTGGTGTCCCACAGAGATCTGTTCTGGGACCTCGTGTCTTGTGTTTTGGAAAAAAGCTGTTAAGGTCACTAGAACTGGAACTCCTTATACGGCTGCTATAGATCGGTGCCACATCAGCTTTTAGCTCTCATCTTTATGAAAATTACTTTAGTATACTGTACTACAGTACAAAATCCTTCAGGATAACTGGTAACTACCCTAATAGATTATTGTTAAATAATCCTAATCATTTATTTTCCCACAACAATAATTTCTGTAAATTATTAAGGATGGGATTATCCAGCCCTTCCCGCTGGTGGGATCTTCTGGTCTTGTGAAAGTCGACCATGGCAGCAGGATGGGTGAGACATGCAAAACGCCATAAACTTTGGTGGGACCAGAAGATCTTGGCAGTGTCCAATGACGAGCCATTTCCACTACAGGAAATCACACCGAGGAAGGCAGGAAAATTCTGGCTAAGACTTTTTAAGAGTTAGCAACAGTTGGTAAGAGTAAGAGTAGATAACAGGATTTTTGGGTCACTTGGATTCACGGCAGCCAATGGTTTACAAAGTACAAGTCAAGAATATAACCCGCACGTATTCCATATTTTCTTCTGGGATTGCATTTTTCAGTTTGTGCGGTTTCCTTTAGCACGTCAGCTTTTGGGAGCACATTAGGACTGATGAACGAAGGATGTCTTGTAGTCTAATAGGTAAGGACAGCATGATGGGATTGGGTAGATATATGTCTTTCTGACCACTGCTGATCTGTATCATTGAGTCACATTTCCTCAGCCCTTCCATATCTGCTGTAACTAATGGTTTTGCCATCTATTGTCTTTGCTTTCTCCCAGACAAAGGGGAGCCAACATGTAATCACTTCAGCGATGGTTCAGTTAACTCGACTGTAACCTTCTGCATTTGGGACTGTTCAGATTCTTAACTTCTGCACTGCAAAAATGCCCTATAGACTATAGCATAAATTACACTTTTTATGTGCAATATTGGTTGAATTCTATCAATGATTGAACGTATTGTTATTATTTCATGACAAATTATTTTCCTGAGGATATTATCTTTTGGGTAATTGTCAAAGACAGCCAGATAAATCATGTGTTGCATTCTAGGTATTGTCACACAATTCAATCTTCATATGATTTGCAACATTGCATCAATTGCACAAGAGTATGCTCCGTTAATTTTGAAAACATAGATTTTACAATTTTCAACTGATTGGAAATGTTACGATTTGAACTGAGACAAAGTATCATAGAATTATAGAATCCCTACAGTGCAGAAGGAGCCGATTCAGACCATCGTGTCTTCCCGACCCTCCGAAAGAGCAGCCCATTCTGGGTCAGGCTCCCACTTTATCCCCATAACTCAGTAACCCCACACTTGTCCTTTAGACACTCAGGGACAATTTAGCATGGCTAATCCACCTAACGCACACATTTTTGTGACTGTGGGAGGAAACTGGAGAATCCAGAGCAAGCCCATGCAGAGAAAGTGCTTACTCCAAACAGACAGTCACCCGAGGCCGGAATTGAACCCAGGTCCCTGGCGCTGTGAGGCAGCAGTGCTAATCACTGTGCTAACATGCCGCCCTAAATTGGTAAAACAAAAAAGGCAAGGCCTCATCCCAAAGTGCAGATAAAAAGCAGATAGGTTATCATCAGGGGAGTGTGAAGAGAGAGACACTTTCAAAAATCCAGAAACATATCAAAATATGTCTCAGGAAAAAACATAAAATATGCAAAATAGTGACTGTTGAAAAAATGCATACCAGGGACAGAACTGCCCACAAGTGCACAATGTGTGAAGTATTTTGATATTCAGCCACTAGAGTGAGATTGCAAGTGACACAGGCGATGTCAAGAAAGTCTTGAGCAATTGAAACAGGCAAAAGGCTGTTCCCTAGCCACCTCTCTGTGTTTTGGAAAAATCATGTCACCTGATTCAAGCAGCCAACTCCACCAGAAAAACCTACCAGCGAACCAAACCTCATAATAATTGCAAAATTTAACCACATCCAAGAAAACAGGTAAACCAGATCAGCCACAGCCTGTAAGATCAATGCCTCAAGGACAATCAAAGGACACTTGACTATATTATTTCACCTTTTATTATTGGATTTTAACTCCCCTGTTATATTTCTTTGTTGCCGCAAAGAGAAAAGGTATGGAGATGCCACACTCTGGATTCTTATAACATTTGTTGAGGTTTATTAACAGTGTTTCCCGTCCAATACATAAATATAGATAGAAAATAAAATCAGGAGGAGGCCATTTGGCCTTTCGAGTCTGCTCTGCCATTCATTATAATCATGGCTGATCATCAAGTTCAATATCCTGATCCCGCCTTCTCCCATATGCCTTGATCCCTTTAGCCCCAAGTCTATTTCCTTCTTGAAATTACACAATGTTTTGGCCTCAACTACTTTCTGTGTTGGTGAATTCCATAGATTCACCACCCTCTGGGTGAAGGAAGTCTCCTCACCTCAGTCCTATTAGGTTTACCCCTTATCCTCCAACTATTAACCCCCAGTTCTGGGGTTCCCCGCCATCGGGAACATTCTTTTGAATTTACCTTGCATAATCCTAATAGAATTTTAGAAGTTTCTATGAAATTCCCTCTCACTCTTCTAAACTCCAATTAATATAATCCTAACCGACTTAGTCTCTCCTCATATGACAGTCCGGCCATCCCAGTATTCAGCCTGGTAAACCTTTGGTGCACTCCCTCCATAACAAGAACATCCTTCCTCAGATAAGGACACCAAAACTGCACACAATATTACAGGTGTTGCCTCACTAATGGGCTGTACAATTGCAGTAAAACATGCCTATTCCTACACTCAAATCCTCTCACTATGAGGGCCAACATACCATTTGCCTTTTTTACTGCTGATATACCTGCACACTTTCTTTCAGTGACCGATGTACGAGGACAACAAAATCTCACTGAGTATCCACCTCTCTCAATTTACACCCATTCAATTAATACTCTGCCTTCCAATTTTTTGCTATAAAAGTGGATATCCCACATTTATCCACATTATTCTGATCTGCCATGCACATGTAAATTCATTCAGCCTGTCCAAATCCCGCTGAAGATTCTCCGCATCTGCCTCACAGCTCACCCTACCACCCAACTTTGTATCATCTGCCAATGTAGGGGCTGTTTAGCACAAGGCTAAATCGCTGGTTTTGAAAGCAGACCAAGTCAGGCCAGCAGCACGGTTTGATTCCCGTATCAGCCTCCCCGAACAGGCGCCGGAATGTGGTGACTAGGGGCTTTTCACTGTAACTTCATTTGAAGCATAATTGTGACAATAAGTGATTTTCATTTTCATTTCATGTGGAGATAATACATTTAGTTCCCTTGTCCAAATCATTAATAAATAATATGAACAGTTGGGGGCTTATCACAGATCGCAGTGGTACCCCACCAGTCATTGCCTGCCAATCGGGAAAAGACCCATTTATTCCAACTTTTTGCTTTCTGTCTGCTAACCAGCTTCCTATCCATCTCAAGAAACTTGGATTCCATGTTTTACATAGAAATCTGTTAAGTGAGACTTTTGGAAAACCTTCTGGAAGTCTAAATAAACCACATCCACCACTTCTTCCTGGTCAACTCTACTAGTTACATCTTAAAAGAATTCCAGTAGATTTGTCAAGCATGATTTCCCTTTTGTGAATCCATGCTGAATTTATTTGATTATACCACTGCTTTCTAAATGCTGTGCTATGAAATCCTTGATAATGGACTCTTGCAACTTCCCTGCTAACTGGTCTATAGTTTGCTACTTTCTCTCAACCTCCCTTTTGAATAGCGGGGCTATATTATCTACCCTCCAATCTGTAGGAACCATTCCAGAGTCTAAAGAATTTGGAAAATGACCATCAATGGATCTACTACGTATTTCTAGGGACACTACTTTAAGTACTCTGGGATGAAGATTATCAGGCCCTGGATATTTATCCACCTTTAATTAATTTTCCCCAAACCATTCCTTTACTCATACTAATTCCTTTTAGCTCCTCACTGAAAACTGCGTTACTCAGAACTTCCGGTACATTATTCATATCTTCCTTTGTGAAGACAGAAACAAAGTACAAATTTAGTTCCTCCGCCATTTCTTTGTGCCCCATTATGAATCCCCTGTTTCTGACTTTAAGGGGCCTACATTAGTTTTTATCAATCTTTATCTCTTTACCTACCTATAGAAACTTTTACAGTCTGTTTTTATATTCCCCACTAGCTTACTTTCATGTTGCATTTTCCTCTTCTTAATCATCCCTTGGTCCACCTTTGCTGAATTTTAAATTGTTCCCAATACTCAGGTCTATTGCTCAAAACCTGCACGAATCGCATGCTGAAGTCATTAAACATTGCAGAACCAGCATGAATGTATTCCCAGATTCATAACATCTCCTTATTTCTGATGCATGTTTATATGTGTGTGTGTCCACATAACTGCCTCAAGGCTAACTGCTTGGCAACATTTTAAAAAATCTTTTTGTAGTTAGTGGTTTGCTCTTTCTTTGACTCTAGAAAACCTTGGTTGATTGGCTCATGGTGGCTGGCAACTTAAATAGTTAAATACATTTTGGATGAAAAGGCATAACCTCGTGAAAAAAAAACTTTGTTGTGACCAACTGAGGAGATTGAACAGAAAGGAGCCATATTGTAAGGTCCAGAAAGGAGCCCGCATCAAGCCGAACATTGCCGTGACTCCATTACCAAAATATTAAACAGAGCTAATGTTTTAAGTCTGGATGACTCTTTATGACAGCATTTTCTGCAGTAATTTGCTTTTATCTTTTATTTTTAATCTTTCTTTTTTAAATTTAGAGTATCCAATTCATATTTTCCAATTAAGGGGCAATTTATCATGGCTAATCCACCGACACTGCACATCTTTGGGTTATGGGGGCGAAACCCACGCAAACACGGGGAGAATGTGCAAACGCCACACGGACAGTGACCCGGGGCCGGGATTGAACCTGGGACCTCAGTGCCGTAGGCAGCAGTGCGCCACCTTGCTGCTCCCAATTTCTTTTATGTTAAGATGTAATGACTGACTGTGAAATTCATTTGGGAACAGTTTGTCCCTTGACAGCATCAGATCGTTTTCGGACAAAATCTTTCAGTGCAGCCTCAAACTATGTATTGCCACTGTGTTTATCACAGCTGTGGCTCATTCTAAAGGCTTTCTCTAATTGTTCACATCCTAACTCATTTTTCCAAATGCTTTTCTGCATAGCATTGTTACGTAGCCAGCAGTGAAGTCTTAAGACGTCACAAGCAGCGCGTTTATCACACATTTTACTCAGATGCAACATTTACCGATGAAAATATGCCAAGTGCATTTTAGATACTTCAGCCTGATTAATTTCACCATCCAGGGTTATCTCACTGGCTCGTGTAATGTTCTCAGCAGATGCTGTTCATCACACAATGTGTCCTTTCATCATGGTGAAGAAAATATTCTTTTGAACCAAAGAGTAAAATCACAAACTGCATGTATGTTGAGCTGATCCTAACCTCCGAGGCCACCACAGTAAAAGCATGCTCAGTGTCAATTTAGTGAAGGCCTTGGGTGTTGTAACAACGTAGCTTTCATGTTGCTAATGGAGTTAACACGAACTTCACTTCACGATTCGAGTGTTGGTTGCAATTTTTCACTTATCGTTGCAGCCTATAGTGGATCCTCGACAAACACCACATCTCATCTTGTCTTCCATCTGTCTTCATTTTCATCTATCAGTTGAATTTGGTAGAAAACAACTTTGGTTTGAATTTAAAGCAAAACGTCTGTCATAATATACATCCAGGTATATGATGGAATGCAGACAGGCAGTGATTGACACACAGGATGACCAGTGAGCACACAGAACACAGCAGCCAATCACCAGACAGGACACGACCACTATAAAGCCAGAGGGCACCAGTTTTCCTGCTCTCTCGGGATCCAACCTCGGAGACAGTCGGAGCTCGTGAGCAGCAACTAGAGCAAACACCATGTTAGTCAGTCAGTCAGTCAGTTAGTCTGGTCAGGTTAGCCTCAGGTCTCCAATCAAGTCAGCATAGTGTCAACCCACAGTTAAGCATGTATTATAGTTAGTTGATCAATAAAATCGTGTTGCATTTCTTCAAGTGTTGGAACCCTGTCTCTCTCTCTACACTGTATCAAACGCAGTCCACGTAGACCCAGCTTACCCAACACATCAACGTCCAGTCAATAAAATACAGTTTCAAGGACTTTGTAATCACTGAACTCCTTACCTCCTTTGCTCCTACAGTCTTCAGAATTCAAATCCCTCAGGTTGGGTGCTGCAGAAACATTATATTTTAATTCATCTAATTCTTTAATTTCAATGTTGCAACCTCTACCACCTAGAAGGACAAGGGCAGCGGGCACATAGGAACACCATTACCTTCGGGCGGCATGGTAGCACAGTGGTTAGCACTATTGCTTCTGTGCACCAGGGTCCCTGGTTTGATTCCTGGCCTGGGTCACTGTCTGTGTGGAGTCTGCATGTTCTCCGTGTGTCTGCGTGGGTCTGCATCCTCCGGGTGCTCTAGTTTCCTCCCATAAGTCCCAGAAGATGTGCTTGATGTGTTATCTGTGTTGGTCTAACATCGACTGCAACTGGATGCAGTAAAACGAGAAACAGGCTTCCGACACAGGAGATGGTCCAACACTGTTTTATTGAACCTGTTGATTGCTGTACATAATCTGCTGTGGGTTGACTATTAACCTAACTGATAACCTCCTACTGACTTGACCAGACTAGCTCTCTATCACATGGTGATGATGTTCATTGGCCTGTGCACTGCGACTATCTCCCTAGCCATGTCTTGTGAGAGAGAGAGAGCCTTAATGCCCTGTGGGCTTTATAGTGGTGGTGTCCTATCTGGAGATTGGTTGTTCTGTGTCGTGTGTGTTCATTGGTTATCCTGTGTGTCAATCACTGCCTGTCTGCATCTCATGATATACATGAGTGGATATTATGACAGTGCTGTTAGGTGAATTCTCCCTCAGTGTACCCAAACAGGCGCCGGAATGTGGCGACTAGGGGCTTTTCACTGTAATATCATTGCAGTGTTAATGTAAGCCTACTTGTGACAATAAAGATTATTATTCGCATTCAAGTTCCCGTCCAAGTCTCACAATATCCTGACTTTTGAAACCATATCACTTTTCCTTCGCTGGACTGGGCCAGAATCCTGGGAATTTGCGTTCAATGGCACTGTGAGTTTATCTACACCAGCTAGATTGTAATGGTGTCTCCCCACCAGCTTCTGAATGAAAATCGCTTATTGTCACGAGTAGGCTTCGATGAAGTTACTGTGAAAAGCCCCTAGTTGCTACAGTCCGGCGCCTGTTTGGGGAGGCTGGTACGGGAATTGAACCGTGCTGCTGGCCTGCCTTGGTCTGCTTTAAAAGCCAGTGATTTAGCCCAGTGTGCTAAACCAGCCCCTCAAGGGCAATTCGAAATTGATATCGCCAGTAATGGTCAGATCCCAAAATGAATAAACAGGTATTAGAACAGATTTCCTGGCCTCAAGCTTTCTCCTCTGGCTCACTGTAAAATATTGTATCCTACACCTAAATGGCTTTTGTGTATTGATTCCCATAACCTGATGGGTTTGACTTTCTCCAAGAGGGAAATGGACATAGAATAAAACTCAACGGCTTAGCTAGGAACCAATGAGACTCAAACGTTTCCATCCATCGTTGTCCATTTAAGCTCCCTGAGGAATGGGTTGCACGAATACCTCAACTTCTTTCTGTTAATGGTCGCTTTCCAGCATTAATGTTGATTCCTTTCACTATCCAGTACATTAAGTCCATTGAAAATAAATTCCTTTGCACTGAAGTGATTTCAATGACAGATAGGAATGTAGTCAATCTAACTCACAGTGAAAGGACTATGTAAGAGAATGACCAGCTATCTGGACCTCTCAATGGCTTAGTGGGTAAACTCACTGGCTGAGAGCCTCTGCAAGTTTGCACTGGTCTGGAAATACGAACATGTGCAATTTACAGTTTAGGCCAAATTTTGGGCGAAAACTTGAATCATAACTTCACCTTAAAAAAAAATACAACTTCCAGCCTAGTTTCCTGACAGTGCCCGAAATGAACTCTACTCCAGTCTCTGTAATAATGTCAAGCCGTGCTGAGCATGGGCGGAATTTTACCAAACTTTGTCAGAGTGTCAGGTTCTGACTGAAAACCATCATGTTTCTCCCCAGATTCTGAGTTTTCAGACCAGATTTTCTAGCCCTGACCTGTGCTGAAAATAAGCTCTCCCCCACCCCCCCGTGGAAACTGAAGACCTCCCCCCCCAACCCCAACATTCATTGGGGTGACCCCCGCCTCCACTACGGAGGTATCGGATGTCTCCTCCACTCCACCATCACCATGGAAATATTAGGGGCGTGATTTCCACCACTCCCCCTCGTTCACCACCATGGAGGTATCAGGAGCACTCTTCCCCCCGCCCCACCACAAATGTATGGGGCCTCTCCTCCACATCACACCTGCCCGCGATCACCATGGAACTGTTGGGAGCTCTCCTCCCCCCACCCTCAATCACCGAAGTATCTGGGCACTCACCCTCCCCACACACAGACATAAGTCCTCCCCTCAACGCACAGAAGAGAACCCCCCGCCTTCCATGGGGCTCCCCAGAGGATACCACCCCTGGCCAACCTGGCACTATCCAACATGTGGCAGGGGCAATGCTAAGGGGCATGACCCTCTCCCCCAGGAGCTAGAACTTCCCCTTGACTGCATCCATTTTTATATACTTGGTGTCAAATTTGCCGATGTGCCATCACGGCGAGGTATGGATATTCAGTGATAGGGGAATCATGTGGCTCGGAATCCAATTAATGAGATTGAAATATATGAAATTGTATGGAACTGAGGTTCCCTTATGATGTCATGGGTGAGAGACAGAGAAAATCGTTAAACGAGATCTTGTCAGCGGGAATCTCTTTCGCTGACTCTCACAGAATTTTGGGACGGCATTGCCGTTTACGTTGATGGCGAGCGCGGGCTCAAAATTACCCCCTATGTAATCTCACATCCCAATCTGTATTAAATCTGGCTGGACTGCAGTTGATACAATTGGCGAGGCTGAAAGTGTTTGAGAATGTTGCAAAGTAAATACCTGGTCGGATTTCTGCCTCTGAGCACCATTTCTCATGATTTGGAATTCTATGTATGATTCTGTTTTACTGTTTACTGAAGTAGGCAAGGGTACTATGCACTAGAGATTTGTTTGAGCTGGTTGACTGCTCAAATGTATCTGCAAGTCTCTGAAAAAAATGTACAAAACGTTTTCCATCCAGAGTCAATAAGAGTCAGCGAGTTCACAGACAGTGGTGGATTGGAGACACAGAGAGTTAATGCCTCAATATTAACTCCTTTGACATGGAAGAGTTATTTTGGAATACATCACTGTGAAGCTTTAGTTGAGTTCAGTTTCAAATTCATTTCTGGGATCCAGTGTGTTGACAGAAGAATCACGTTCCCTTTATAAACCCGTGGGGCGCAATTTCCCCTTTGTAGGCTGCAGGCTGATGGGAGAAAACCGACATGCAGCTCACTGGCTGCACAGTCATCTTTTCTGGCCACATTGTGCAGTTATCTGTGCAGAAACAACCTGCAGACGGGGCCCATGCCAGCATGTTGGTGAGGCTGAGCCGGAAGAAACTGGAAATGCTGGGAATCCTGAGTTAAAGGATGCCATGATCTCGGATAAAAAACAAAAAAACTTCCCGCCACCACGTGCACAGAGACCACCCCCCCCCACACGCACGCAAAAATGGAACACCCCCCCTCCCCTGATGGTTATGAGGAACCACCCTCTCCCCGCATTGGGAACCACCCCACCCCTTGCAATGCAGATTCCCAGAGGGCCCCTGCTTGAAACTACCTCAGCTCCCAGTCTGCCAATGTGCCAGGAGCTGTGCAAGGGTACTGTCCAGGCATGTCCCTTTCCCCCACCTCTGGGAGCTACACTTAGCTGTGCACCCCATCGGGTTTCCTTCCACCTGGTTCCCATTTTCAGTAACCTATTGTAAACATTGCCAACGTGACGTCACACCGGTGAGGGGTAGATCCCAATGTGGGGGGGGGGGAACATACTCCGGGCACACCCTTGAATGACATTCTGCTATGTTTTTGGGTAGGAACCCTGTTACATCGTCAGTGGCGGGCAGGGAGAATCTGAGAATGGGTTCTCCCTGCGAGATACTCGTTTTCTGACTCTCGTGGGATTTTGCACCCACGTTGCCCTTTAGGAGCCGCACTATCATGTCATTGGACGTTAGCTGCAAACCATTTCATCCAAATGCCTTGCTGTGTGACAAACAGTAGAAAATATCTTCTGGAATTCAATCTCTTGTGTTCTGAGTTTATCTTTATTGAGTTAATGTTTATAAACCAGTAAATAAATCTATTAAATATTAAATTTCTTGATTTGGTGGTATGGTGTAATTTGATGAAGACAAGAACATGATGGCGATCTTTAGTGCTCCGTTTAGTACTTAAACAGTCAACGAGTTGAGATAACTGCATGATATCCCATTCACAAAAGAACGTAAATAGGAGCTGGAGAAGACCATACTAGATGTAAAGCCTGTTCCTGCATTCGATATGATCACGGTTGACCTTAAGTTTCAATTCCATTTTAACCATCCGCTCGCCATATCAGTAATCTTCAAATTCGGGGGAGCGACCCGCGGGTGGGTCTTGGGCATGTGATGGGTGGGTCGTGGAGCCATCCGTTGCAGCGCTCCCGATTGCGCAAATTCATGCGCAACAGCAGCAGCAGCCGGTTATTAAGTCTGCCAGCTGCGAGCGGCCTTTTTACCATATAAAAAAAATGTGGCCGCACTGCGCATGCGTGCCTGCTCATTGGTACGCATGAGCAAATCTCTGCTCATGCACACCGATGAGCGGGCACACATGCGCTGTGCGGCCACACTTTTTCTATGTGGTAAAAAAGCTGCTCGCAGCCGACATAGTTAAAAGCCGGCTGCTGCTCGCTCGGCCGGAAGTGCTCGGTTCTTCTGAATGAAGCTAAGGCCGAGTTTCCCCCCGGCGAATGGCACCATCGGACCCACCCATAGAGATCCAGTGCCAGGACCTCCACCTCAGAACTCACCTGTATCTACAGCGCGCTCATCCTGCACGATGACCAGGTCACTGTCACCAAAGACAAAATCAATGCCCTGATTAAAACTGCTGGTGTGACCATTGAGCCTTTCTTGCCTGGTCCGTTTGCCAAGACATTGGCTAACATTGACGTCAATAGTATTGACATCTGCAACGTTGGTGCTGGTAGCAGTGCCCCAGCTGCTGCAGCAGTTGTTTCCACCGCTGCCCCTGTTGCTGCTGAAGAGAAAAGAGAAGAGAAGAAACAGGAAGAATCTGAAGAGTCGGTGATGGGCTTTGGTCTCTTTGATTAAACGTGCCGTGCAACAACATTGGTATAATCTACAAAAAATAAATAACAATTGAATATAAAAGATGGCTGCTGTGGCTGAAGACCACAAATTTGAACCACCAGAGACGAAGAAGATTGTTTTAAAAATTCTATGTAATCTTCCTGCCTGAAGGAGGCAGAGAGCAGGTCACAGCCCACGAACATCGCCACCACTTGCTTTGGGCATGATTGCGATTCCTCCATTTTGTCAGCAGCAAACAAGGTAAGAGAAAATGGTGGGTCACAAAGGTCGGCCGGCATGGGTCCCGAAGATGGCGGGCGTGGGTCCCGAAGGTTGGCCAGTTGATAAAAATGGGTCCCCGGAAAAAAGGTTTGAAAAACACTGTTCCATATTACTTGATCTCTGATGGATCAAAAAATTGTCCATCTCAGCCTTAAGTATAATCAACGACGGAGCATCCACCACCTTTTGGGGTGGAGTATTCGAAAGATTCCTAATTCTTTGAGTGAGGAAATTTCTCCTCACCTCAGCCCTTAATGATTGACCCCCTTATACTGAAACAATTGCCCTCTGTTCTGGACTGCCCAGACAGAGAAGCACTCAATGACCACGGCCGGCTTTTAAAAATGCTGCCTGCGAACGACTTTCAAGAATGCCGGCTGTCCTGCGCATGCATGCCGCTCAGGCAGATCTGGCTGTATGCAGGCCTAGGGCCCAGCAGGGAAGACCGCCTCCTCCTGATGTCAGCACCCTGTCCCAGGATCAAATTTCTCTTCAAAAACTATGGATTCTTCCTGCCAGAAGCAGCGGCACAGAGCAGGTCACGCGCCCGGCATGTATACTGATGCCACGTGCCCTGTACATCTGTATTTTGTGCGCAAAATCACAGAGGAGAGATTCCTCCATTTTGTAGCTACCAGCAAGCAAGCAACAGGACTGTTAACAGCTGAAGATGGGTCATTTTGCAACAAGGAAGGGAGGGCCTGAGACACAAACAGGCCAGGATTTCACAAGTGAATCTGTTGGAGAGAGCTGCAAAGGGGAGTCCACGGCAGGACAATGCAGTGTTGGTGTGAGCTTTATCCAGAGCTCCAGGGCCTCTGGTGAACTTCCCAATAAGAAGAAACTGAAATTGGTTTCTGAAGTTATGGCTTTGTTAATTGTGCCAATTCAAATCAGGTGCAAAAGCCATGTATGTTATATGCAGGGAAGTACTGGCAAATGAGAGTTAGGTGGTAACTATATGCTACCTTGCAGATATCTTTTCATTTCTAAACAATCTGAACCTCAGATTGCAATGGAAGGATGATGATTGGTTTCGATAATGTGAAGAATTAGATGCTTTCCAAAAGGTATTGAAGGTTTGGCAACCGCGAGTACAAAGCCAAAATCACCCAGACTGCTATGATACATTGAAGTAAAAAATGTTCATGGGGAAACTGTTAAGACTGGCAAGTCTTATTCAGTCACATCTGGCTGCGCTGAACAACAAATTCCAGATTTTGAAAGAGAAGTTGTGGGTGAAAAAAATCTTTTTGGGTTTAAAATCCCCAGAGTCAATTATTAACTTGCAACTGACTCCAAATGAAGAGACTGAACTTCTTCGCCTCACCTGTGACAGCACATTAAAAACACACCCTGAATCAATGAGGCTGTCAGCTATTGTGGAGTAGCATCTCTGAGGAATATCCAGTGCTGAGTAAAACAAGCATGTTGTTGCTATTACCCTTCACAATGATCTTACATATGCGAGGTTGGAATTTCTGTCCACACAAAGATGAAGGCAGTACAAAGGAACTGCCTGAACTTTATACCTGGTGTGCGCATTGCCCTCTCCAGTGAACCTGATTGGAGTGAGATTTTGACGACCAAGTATACTTACCTGTTGCATTAAAGGTAAGCGAAAATGGCATGTTGAGAAGGTCGGCTGGGGCGGGTACCAAAGGTCGGCCGGTTGGTAAAAGTGGGTCCCAAGAAAAAAGTTTGAAAAATACTGATATAGAGACTTGGATTGTACATGGATTAGGAAAATTTGAGCAGAAACACAAACAAAATGAGTGGGTCCAATGTCCACAGTGCATATCGGGGAGCAAGTAAAGCAGTTCTTCTCCTAACTTTGCAGTCCATTGCAAAGAATATTCGTCCTCAAAAATACTGCTGAAACAAGATACTTGGGTAAGGTTCCCCTGCAAATCATTGAAATTCGATCCTCTTTTGGGTGTTGGTTGAACGCAGCCGGGTTTATATCGACTGCACTCGTCTATGACCGTTAGTCAAGGACAGATAGGCTTAATCCTCACCCTCTGGTTGTAAGCTACTGTACAAATGAAGTGAATTCTCAGGTCAACAAAAAACTAACAGAGAAGAGAAACACAACCCAAGGTGTAAGAATTCATGTGCACGTATCCCAATTACTGCACAAAAGATAAGCTCAACATTTTGATGCCTCGAGGAAAAACACATGGATAAGTCTGCAATTATATGCATCCCCATTGAATAAAGTAGCAGCTGCAGCCACAGGGAGTCAGAGAGATGAAACCATTTTAAAGACCCACTGAAAGTTTCAGAGGGCAACGGGAGATGCGAATGTGCCACGAAAATGAGGGGGAAAAAATATTAAAATATATGCTCATCCGCGGTTCCCCTCGTTCGATCTTTAGAAAATGAAAGACAAGCTTTAGCTGGATTCCTTTGAAGTACAGAAGGCATACTGCAATTTGTACAGTTCCTGAGAGCATGATGAAAGGTCCGCACGCATCACACAGTGAATGCTATTTAAAATGTGCTTACTGTTGTTGAGACAACTGTCGCAGTCTTTCTGTGCCAGCAGTGGCGATGTGGCCATTTCATGATCAGCTTGATTCAGTCGGTATCATTCTCACCTCAGGGACAGAAGGCTGGGCTAATCCAAAGCCTCACTCCTGGGCTAAAGACCCAGCATCATTTGACACTACAGAGGGGGTCAGGGATGTTGAAGCAGTATTTGTAGTAATATGCATACACACATAAATGTACTTAGTGGTTTAGATGTACAAAGTTGCATGCCAGTATATGTAATCATAGTTATGACCTCCGGCCAGTGGGTGGCATCATACATGCATCAAATGACTGGAATGACCCACCAGTTGGCAGTAGGATGCATGACAGGATAGTCAAACTTAGAATCGCTCCCAAGGAATTTAATTAACCTTGTCTGTATATAAACATGTTAGTTATCTTTCCACGTGTTTGACAATAAATCAACATTCTCGTTGAACACACATATGTTCTGTGTATATCTTTATCAATGGTGGAACCACAGAACACAACAGGGTTGCTGATGTTTTCCGAGATGAAATATTCAACCCATGGCTCACCCTCTTGTTTCAGTTGAGTGTAAAACATCCCACTGGAATATTCAAAGAGCAGCAGGGCATTCTTCCGTTGTCCTGACCAATATTTCTTCTTCCACCAAGGCTGCCAAAAAAAACATATTGTTTGTTCGTTTATCTTAAATGCTTTTTCTAGGACCCTGCTTTGTGCAAATTGGCTGGTTCATCTGTTTATTTTACAATCACTTGCAGTTTATTTTTCATTTTATATGCGTTGGTTCCAATCCCATGGTAGGCATTCAATGCAAATGCAAACTATCCACAGAATTCTTACAGTACAGAAGGAGGCCATTCAGCCCATCAGGTCTGCACTGACCCTCCTAATTCCATAATTACACCTAACCCGCACATCTTTGAACACTAAGGAACAATTTTAGCATGGCCAATTCACCTAATCTGCACAGCTTTGGACTGTGGGAGAAAACCGCAGTACACGGGTGAAATCCAGGCAGAAACAAGGAGAAGGTGCAAACTCCACACAGTCAGCCAAGGCTGAATAAAAACCCAGGTCCTTGGTGCAGTAAGGCAGCAGTACTAATGACTGTGGCATCATTCCACCCTACCTTTTGCTTCAGTCCAGATCAGAATCCATGGAGCTGGTATCTTCCAAGGGTGACAACCAATTGCCACTTGTACTTGAGTCCCAGCTGAAAGTTTTCTTTGCTCCAGAGCTGGAGGTCAGCACAGAAGCTGCAGCAGAATCTTTACCACTGGAGGAAGCCCCAGAGGATGAATTGGGGATGAAAGTGGGTTGGGGACTCTTGAGCGAAGCATTGAGTAGGCACAACTCTATCTCCTCCTGTGCCAGACTAAGCCTCATGCAGACTAAAGTGGTGCACAGAGCTCACCTAACCAGAACCTGAATGAGCAGGTTCTTCCCGGAGGTGGAAGACAAATGTGAACGGTGCCAGGGAGGCCCGACCAACCACACCCACATGTTCTGAGCCTGCCCCAGACTTGTCAGGTTCTGGACATCCTTCTTCGAGGCGATGTCTAAGTTTGTGGGGGTGAGGGTGGAGCCGTGTCCGAGAGTGGCAGTCTTCAGGGTATCAGACCAGCCAGAACTACATATGGGGTGGAGGGTGGATGCCCTGGCTTTTGCTTCCCTAATTGCATGCCGGTGGTGCTGCCAATCGCCTGCTCAGCTGGCGATTGGCAGCACCACCCACGTCTGCAGACTGGCTGGCAAACCTCTCGGAATTCCTCCACCTGGAGAAGTTCAAGTACACCATCCGAGGGTCGGACGAGGGCTTCCATAAAGCATTGGGGTCTGTTCCAAGACCTGTTTGAGGCCAACAGCGACTCAGGAAAGAGAGAGTTGGGTGGGGGAAGGGAGGGATTAAGACCAGGGAAGACACACACAAGAGAAAGAGGCGGAGGAGGGGAAGGGGAGAAGGGAACCCAAGGGGGCCACAGAGTAGAATACAGGGGGTAAAAGGAGGGGATGGGTCACACAGCACCCCCCCCCCCCCGACAAACAACAAAAAAATAAAAACCCCAACAGAAAGAAACGGAACGCAATGTGTGGCACCAAAGGCAGAAGGCATCACTAAGGGGGAGACTAAGCCACAGACAAAGGAAAGGGAGGGGAGGGGGCAGGGGGGTGGGGGGAGGCAGAAGGGGGGAGGCAGAAGGGGGAAACCACATGTAAAAAGTTGTGTAAATAAGAAACATCTTTATTTGTAGAAAAAAGAATCTTTAGCACTTCTGATGCTGCAGAAACCTGCACAGAAATTGTGCCCCCCCCCCCTCCCGAGTTAATTGTTTACAGGAAATTCAACTCTTGACAGAAGGTGAGGCTGATTTGTTTCAACATCCTCAGCAATTTCTCCCATTGCCCATAGTGGGGGAACCTCGTGCCAGGAGAAATGTAGCCCTCCTCGACCTACCTACAGAAAGTAGATAGTCCTCCTGAAATATGACTTGACTTGGGGAGGTATGATGATTATCATTTTAAGACAAACCTTACTGAGTAAGGGACACTGAACAAGCAATCAATACCAAACCGGGAAATCTCTCCAATTGGATGAGTTCTCCTAGTTAGAAAGAGGGTACTATATACGAGCTAGAAGCATGCAACTAATGAAGCAACTTTGTAAATAAACTTTGTTTGTTTAACCCCAAGAAGCGTCTGGGAGAATGCCTTCACACCTTGTGATGAGGATAAATGATCCTGACGTTGACTTAAGCCCGACACCTGTGAATATTGCATTTTACCGAAGGGGGAAAACAGAATGCCTACATGGCGAATAGGCCATTAACTCTTCCACGGAGGACTGGAGTCAATGTATTGTGCACCCTGAGCTTTATTTCCAGGAAGATAAAAATAGGGGAGGAGGCTAAGCATAAAGCAATTCTTCTGAGTGTCTGTGAAAGTCAGACTTACAATTTTATCTGCAGACTCCCAACCCCAAGCGTGCGCAACTCCAAAACGTTCAGTGAGCTTGTGGATTTAGTGAAGGGTTATTTCCAATCCAAATCACCAGTCATATTTCAGAGATTCAAATTTAATTTAAGGGTGAAAGCCCCAGAGGAATTGATCACAGTTTACATTGCTAAATTTATGCAATTTTCAGAACATTTTAATTTAGGAGTGACCTTAAATGATATGCTGTGGGGACGGTTAGTTTGTGGGATGAGCAACGATCCAGTATAGTGCTGATTACTATTAGAAATTGACATACATTTCAAACAGGCAATCGAGGTGGAGCTGGCCATGGAAATCATTGAAAAAGATTTAGAGAAGCTGCAGAGCACACAAAGTGTGCCATATACCAATTAGGGTTGGAACCTGCAGCCAGGCATGGCGCCAAAATCGCCAAAACATCCGCAAAGCAGGAAACATTTTCAGTTACCTACAGAATAAAACAATATGGCTGAGGAAGTCAGATAATAGTTCTTAAGGTGAAATGTTACCATTGGAGGGTAATGATGCTTCTGAATCATGTAGGTTTAAAGAGACTGAATATCATTATTGTCACAAAAGAGGACATTTAAGTCAAGACCCTGAGTAACCAATCAGCCACGTTGTTACAAGTCAACAATGTGAAAAAGTCGGACACCATTGATTCTGATCTTTGCTCTAATTTTAAACTTAAAGCAGCCAAGATCAATCCAATTACTGTAACACTGAGTAAATGGGACGTCTTGAAGTATAGGAGTGGATACAGGGGCATCAGCCACTGTGATGGGTGAACTTACATTTCAGTATGTTAGGATACCGGACCAGGCCCCAACCTTTGTTAGAATACCAGACATGAACCCCAAACAGACTGTGAGGAAAGGATATTGCACCCCTGGAGTGATTATTCTGACCAATGGGTATCTTTTATGTTGAAACAAATTTTAATTTAAACACAGAATTTTTCACATTACTTCAAAAAAATGTATTTACAATTATTAGTGAAACAGCTCTTAAAAGGAAAAACGTGAACTAACTATCCACACCTGCTATTAATTCCAATTAAACAACCCAATGGAGTTCAAATGCCATTTATAAATAAAATTAATAAAACAGATTTCCTGTTTATCTGTGCAGATGATTTTAGATAGGCCCATTTCAAGGGTAGATCTAGTATACTTCAGTCTTGTCAGGTTCAAAAGAGGTACCGGTTGTTATAATTCCTGTTAATGTTGATCTGATGGAAGCATCTCAACCTATTGAAATACAGCCCTCTACCAGAGAGCTCAAAGCCTTGATTTATAATTAAATTGGAGTTTTAAATGGCCCCACAGTCCCAGAGGGCCATTGGCTGCTCTCCCCTTTGAGAGAGAGGTGATTTAACCTGAGAGCAAGGTTGAGAATGAATAACCTCAACAGGTCATGAATGACCTCAGCCAATACAGGAATTGAACCCACATTGTTTGCGTCGCTCCACATCACAAACTAGCCATCAGCCAACTGAGCTAACTGACCCCCATCTATAACTAATAGACCTGTTTATAGAGTACATAATTAGAAATCAGGTATGAGTACAAACAGAATTAATTCTCAGATTTTGGTAATATTTTCTATTCATCCACATAAGGTAATTTGGTAACTAAGGATTGTAAAATGGAGTTAAAGGGGGAGCTTTGTGGCGATTGTCACTTTAAGACAAGCCTTACTGAGTAAAGGTCACATGGTCTAAACAAATCAACACTAAATACAGGAGATCTCTCAAAGGGGGGAGTTCTCTGGTTAGAAAGCATGTACTATGGACGAGCTCAGAGCTTGCAGCCAATGAAGCAACTTTGTATATAAAGTTTGTCTGTTCAATTGAAGAAGCCTCCGGGATTAAATCTTCACAGGAGGGAAAGGATAAGAGTTGGAGTTGAGTAGAATCTCTAGCTGTAAAATGGCATTGACAGAAAGGCAAAATTAATAGTTCAAAATATCGGGCAGCACGGTGGCGCATTGACTGCCTTAATGTGCCGAGGTCCCAGGTTTGATCCCGGCTCTGGGTCACTAACCGTGTGGCGTTTGCACATTCTTCCTGTGTTTGTGTGGGTTTCGCCCCCACAATCCAAAGATGTGCAGGTTAGGTGGATTGGACATGCTAAATTTTCCTTAATTGGAAAAAATGAATTGGGTACTCTAAATTTATATTAAAAAATAGTTCAAAATATAAAGTGGAATTTTCTGGCCTCATTGCAGCAAGGGTGGGACCGGAAAATGTAGCGAGTCATTCATTAGGACCAAAATATCCCACGGGCAGGATGGGCCATAATATTCCACCCATAGTTTCCTGTTGTTAAAAAGTAGAATGGTATACTTGGAGGGAGGTGTGGTATAAAGGGCTAACAGATGTGAGATCACAGAATCAGAGAAGGAGGCCAATTGGCTGATCGTGTCTGCACCAACTCCCCAAACAAGCATCAAGACTCAGTGCCATTCCCCTCCCTTTACCCAATATCCATTCAGATTGTTTCTATTCAAATAATCATCCAATGCCTTGTTGAATGCCTTGATTGAGCCTGTCTACATCACACTCTCAGGCTGTGCCTTTCAGACCCGAACCACTCGCTGTGTGAAAATGTTGTTTCTCACAGCGCATTTTCTTCTTTACCAAATCACTTCAAATCTGTGCCATTTTGTTTACGATCCTTTTATGAGTGGGAACAATTTCACCCTATCTACTCCATCGATCCCACTCATGATTTTGAACATCTCTATGAAAACGCCTCTTAGCCTTCTTCTTCTCCAAAGGAGAACAGTTTAACCTCTCCAATCAATCCTCATAACTAAAGTTTCTTAGGGCCACACAGTGGCGCATGGTTAGCATTGCTGCCTCATGCCGCCGAGGACCTGGGTTCGATCTCAGCCCCTGGTCACTCAACGTGTGAAGTTTGCACATTTTCCCTGTGTCTGCGTGGGTCTCACCCCCATAACCCAAAGATGTGCAGGGTAGGTGGACTGGCCACACTAAATTGTCCCTTAGTTGGAAAAACAAAAAAATTTAAAAATAAATTTTAAAAATAACTGAAGTTTCTCATCCCCAGAACCATTCTTGTAAGCCTCTTCTGCACTTTAATATGTTCACATCCTCTCTATAGTGTGACAGTGAGAACTGTGCACAATACTCCAACAAAGGTCTAAGTAGTGTCTTGTATAAGTTCATCATAACCTCCTTCCTCGTGTACTTGATACCTTTATCAATAAAGCTCAGAATACTATATATGCTTTAGGAACTGCTCTCTCCACCTGTTCTGCCACCTTCAATGATTTATGCACATAAACACCCAGGACCTATTGCTCCTTCACCCCCGTAAACATTTTACCCCTTATTTTAAATTGCCTTTCCATGTACCTCCTAACAAAATGCATTACCTCATACTTCTCCGCATTGAATTCATCTGCCACACATCGGCCCGCTCCACCAAGCTGTCTATGTCCTGTTGAAGTTCTACAGAGTTTACAATGTTTCCAGATTCTGTATCATCTGCAATCTTTGCAATTGTCCCACAGACAACAAGATCTAGATCATTATTATATATCAAGAAAAGCAGAGGTCTCAATACCAATCCCTGGGGATATATGTGGAAGATTCCAATATGCTGAAAGATTATGATGCGATTAGGCAAGAATTAGGGAGCATAAGATGGGAACAGAAACTGTCAGGGAAAGGTGGAGCTTGTTCAAGGAACAAATACTGCATGTCCTTGATAGGTATGTCCCTGTCAGGCAGGGAGGAAATGGCCGTGTGAGGGAACCATGGTTCACAAAAGAGGTTGAATGTTTGTCAAGAGGAAAAAGAAAAAGTATGTAAGGATGAGAAAACAAGGTTCAGTTGGGTCGCTTGAGGGTTACAAGGTATCAAGGAATGAGTTAAAAAAAGGACTGAGGAGAGCTATAAAGGGGCATGAGAAGTCCTTGGCGGGTCGGATCAAGGAAAACCCCAAGGCTTTTTACTCTTATGTTAGAAATAAAACAATGACCAGGGTGAGGGTAGGGCCGGTCAAGGACAGTAGTGGGAACTTGTGCATGGAGTCAGAAGAAATAGGAGAATGAATACTTTTCTTCAGTGTTCACCAAGGAGAGGGGCCATGTTTTTGAGGATGAGAGTGCGATACAGGCAGGTAGGCTGGCAGAGGTAGATGTTCTGAGGAAGGGTGTGTTAGCAATTTTGAAAAACCTGAGGGTCGACAAGTCCCCTGGAACAGATGGGATATATCCAAGGATTCTTTAGGAGGCAAGGGATGACATTGCAGAGCTTTTGGCTTTGATCTTTTGGTCCTCACTGGCCACGGGAATAGTGCCAGAGGACTGGAGAGTGGTGGATGTTGTTCCTTTATTCAATAAAGGGAATGAGAATGACCCTGGTAATTATAGACCAGTTAGCCTTTCTTCGGTGGTCGGTAAGTTAATGGAAAAGGTCCTGAAAGATAGGATTTATGATCATTTGGAAAGATGTAGCTTATTCCGGGACAGTCAACACGGAGTCGTGAAGGGTAAGTCTTGCCTCACAAATTTCATTGAATTCTTTGAGGAGGTAATTAAGTGTGCAGATGAAGGTAGAGCAGTTGATGTCATATACATGGATTTTGTAAGGCGTTTGATAAGGTTCCCCATGGTCGGCTCATGAAGTAAGGAGGTATGGGATGGAGGGAAAGTTGGCCAATTGGATAAATTACTGGCTATCACATGGAAGACAGAGGGTGGTGGTGGATGGAAAATTTTCAGACTGGAGACCAGTTACCAGTGGTGTACCACAGGGATCAGTGCTGGGTCCTTTGCTATTTGTGATTTTTATCAATGACTTGGAGGCAGGGGCTGAAGGGTGGGTCAGTAAATTTGCTGATGAAACCAAGATTGGTGGAGTAGTGGATGAGGTGGAGGGCTGTTGTAGGCTGCAAAGAGACATTGATAGGATGCAGAGCTCGGCCGAAAAATGGCAGATGGAGTTTAACCCTGATAAGTGCGAGGTGATTCATTTTGGTAGAAAAAATTTGAATGCGGATTACATGGTCAACGGCAGGGTTCTGACGATTGTGGAGGAACAGAGAGATCTTGGGTTTCATGTCCACATATCTCTGAAGGTTGCCACTCAAGTGGATAGAGCCGTGAAGAAGGCTTATAGTGCGTTAGCATTTATTAACAGGGGGCTTGAGTTTAAGAGCTGCGGGGTTATGCTGCAACTATACATGACCCTGGTGAGACCACATTTGGAGTATTGTGTACAGTTCTGGTCACCTCATTATAGGAAGGATGTGGAAGCATTGGAAAGGGTGCAAAGGAGATTTACCAGGATGCTGCCTGGTTTGCAGGATAGGTCTTATGAGGAAAGGTTGAGGGAGCTAGGGCTTTTCTCTTTGGAGCGGAGAAGGATGAGAGGCAACTTAATAGAGGTTGAAAGATGATGAGGGGGATAGATAGAGTGGACGTTCAGAGACTATTTCCTCGGGTGGATGTAGCTGTTACAAGAGGGCATAACTATAAGATTCAGGGTGGGATATATAGGAGGGATGTCCGAGGTAGGTTGTTTACTCAGAGAGTTGTTAGGGTGTGGAATGGACCGCCTCTGTGATAGTGGAGTCGGACACTTTAGGAACTTTCAAGCGGTTATTGGATAGGCACATGGAGCACACAAGAATGACAGGGTGTGGGATAGATTGATCTTGGTTTTGGACAATGCTCGGCAAAACATCGAGGGCCGAAGGGCCTGTTCTGTGCTGTACTGTTCTATGTTCTATGTTCTATACTGCTGACAATGGTCAGTTATGTTTTAGACTCTTGGGAGAGCAATTGGAATCATGCCGAGGAGCAGTTGCCTTACCATGTAACCAGTTTAGATGCAGTTCTAATAAACAAGTGTTAAGTAGATACCAGAGTATGTCTACTAATCAAGGAACACATCGAAACTGGAATTTGGCAGCCCTTCATGCTGGTGAGATCTTCAAGCCCTGTCGATGCACATGGAGATTTCAATGACATGCCAGCCGAAGCATGGAAGGTCCCGCATTGGGAGACTGGAAAATACTGATTCTAGTGCTCAAGATAGAAGAACACACCTCAGGATAGCTGGGGCTGCTGGTGGAGAGGGAAATATTGACTCTGGCACACTGCAAACTTCCTCTCCTTTGAGTCATGTCATGGGGCTCTTAACAGTAAAAAGCAGGACAATGGTATCACATCGCGTCCAACATATGAAAATGTTTAGGACAATTGAGTGGTGGCAACATAATATATAGCTGGGGTTTTACTTTAAAGTGAAAGCACTAACTGTGGTGATATGCATCACTGTAGATACACAAGGGGGTTAATGTAAGTACACGTAGAGTAGCTAGACACTAGAGTGAGAACCAGAGACATCACACACAGACACTCAACCAATAGGTCAGTAAGATAGGACACGACCAATGGACATTCACGATACACACAGAGGTGACACTACCACAGGGGGGCATTACACCAACCCATATATAAAGGACACGGCACACATGTTCTTCCTCTTTCCAGTGGAGGCACTCGGTGAGTACAGACACAGGGTTGATTCAGCATCACACCCACCATGTGGATTGTAGCAGACTGGTTCGTCAGTCTGGGTAGCTATAGAAGGATTAACAGTCGTGGCGAATCTGAATAGGAGAATTGTAAATAGTTTAATAAACGTGTTGAAGTTATCTCCACGTCTGAACCTTCCTTTGTCAGAGTTAACATCAAGGAAGCAGCTTACGCTACGCCAAGAGCATAACAAGACACTAACCTGCCCTGAAAAGTTCATTTTACTTCACCATGCAGGGAAGGATGCCAGTGCAATGTAGTACAGTTTGTTGTTATTGTACCAGTTTTCACACCTTGAGGGGGTCATGGCAGTGGTGTTACAATTGGTAGAAAATGAAACAAAAATTTGAATCATTACCTAATACTCTCTCCTGGAATATTGAGCATATCCATGGAGAAGAGATGAAAATAAGATAGTTCTCTGTTGTAATCTTTGCCAAATCCAAAAAGCACATAACGCTTGGCAACAAGAATTTAAAAAAAACTCTTTGTGAATAAGATATCAGTGTCCACTCTGCACTTGATATTGTACCACAGCGCCGTGCAATCACCTGACAGTTTAGTTGGAGAAAGAAAGTGAAATCTGCGTAATAAAACAAAATTCAAAGGAGCAAAAACTGGTAAATATTGAAAGCCGAGTTCCGAAATTGCCCACCTTACAAACCATTTACAAATCATTCCACCATTGAGTGCACCAAATGCCAATTGCTCAGTGCACGATTTGATTTTAATCACTGATGTAATTAATGTGGTACTTTAAACCTGTATAATTAATTGAAACTGAACATTAACTGTTGGAACCTTCTGATTAGTTTTTAAAACCTACTTAGATGAGCATCAATTGTAAAAAAGTCGTTTGCAAGTCCCAATTATCCCATTAAACTGTGTTCATTTTCCTGTTTGGAATATTATTTGAATTTATCTATACATATATATATTATATAAAAAAATTCATAGCAATGTGTTAATGAAGTTACTTTCACAATCCGCGATCCTTTCCCAGCAAATAGCTCTTGATGTTAGCTCCCTTGCCTTTGTGACATGAGTCTTCATCCTGATTAGTGTCACCTATGATATAGGCTGACACTTGTGCAGTATTCAGAGGGTGCTCCATTAGCAGAATGATGGATATAAAAAACCCTATGGTTCCTTCTTCGTGGAATAGTGCAGCGAGATTTACCAGTGCGCTGGCCAGTATTTGTCCCTCAACCCAAACCGATTACCTGTGCATTCATCTCCCTGTCTTGTGAAGCCAGTGAATTGTCTTTCAGTGTTGCCAATGAAACAACAGTGAATACACCTGAAAAGTAACATGTTGTTTTATTTTAGTGGCTTGAGACAATCTGGGGATGAAAGGTGTGAAATAAATGCTATTTCTTTCTTAATGGTAAGTAAAATTCAGTTGCATTGAATTGCGCTGCAAGAGATGACTTTTCTCAACAGATTCATAGAATCACCACTAACAGTTCTTTCCAACACAGTGAACTGCTGAAGTTCATCATCCTTGAAATCATTGAGGGGGTAGTGTTGAGGGGAGTTCACAGCACATCCATTTAGGTCGGCAGTGCAGATCACAGGAGGAAATCTCACAAGCAGAGTCATTTTCAAAAGTCCTCATGCAATCGCAAATTTTACATTGCGTATCTGAAGTCGCATGTCAGGCTTGAAATGCAACATAACAGCACCATTATACATTTACTCAGTCCTGCCTATCATGTTGTGAAAAAGCGCTGCTCCGGATAATTGATCATATGCCAACTCAGGCTTTTCTTTCCACTAAATGCAAATGTAACAATGCAGACGATCCCCATATTGGTTGACGTTTTCCCAATTCCTTGCAGCAGATGTCCTTTGGGCTCAGTACATAACAGTCATTGCCCGGGTATGTGTTTAACAAACTCCTGTTGGCCATTGTGAAAGTTGGCAAGGGCAAACTGGCATCAATACGTGTATATTCATTTTGAACCACTTCGCAATGGTTTCAACTCTGTGGGGTTGGATGTTATCCCAAAGTCTCATCCAGATTTTTATCCAAGACCTGTTGTAATATACTTTTAAGGGATGGCAGCATGCCATCACTGGAAGGGAAGAGCGTCATGTTGGTTTGGTCTCAATTTCACTTTTGCTGGTGGGCAGGAAACGGCGCACACAGCTCTGCTGCTGATGCCTTCATGCTGTCTATCTTTGTTTAGCTGTTTTTACATACCTAGTATTAATAAATGAACCCAGAACAGGTTTACCCAATCTCTTATGATTGATTAATAGCTTTTTTTAAATCATTCAAGGAATGTGGGCATTGCTGACTGGGCCAGCATTTATAGCCCATTCCTAATTGCTCTTGAGAAAGTCTATGAGGTAAAAGTACATCCACAGTGCCATTAGTGAGAAAACATAAGAATTGTAAACATATTATAAATCACAACATGGTATTCAGCAGTGGTCAAAGTGGAAAGTGCCCAACATCACCATATATTGCTGACAGTGTGTCGCTGGTCAGGGGGCTTCTGCCAGGGCCGGGGGGGAGTAGCAGGGTTGGCCAGGAGATGGGCTTGGGGTCAGGGTGGATGAGCATGGAACACCATTGCCGCAGCCAGCAAGGCAGCCACACAGCTGCACACAGCCCACTTTGAACTTAGTGCCAAGGGTCCTATAGATGTCCCCCCAGGGCAACCCCCCTGGGTGCCCTCTGGCCCCAGTCGACCCATCAGCTGTATGGGTGCACTCCAACACAACCAGTGCCATCCTTTTAGCTGAGATAAGTGTGTGTGGGGAGTGAAGTGTGTATGTGCGACTGCAGCTTGTCCGACTCGCGGACCCGGCGAATCCCGCACCTGGCGAATCCCGCACCTTTTTCATTGGATTCAATTGTGTTCCACGAGGTACCGGTGCTAGCCCCTAATAGTAACGGAATCGGTCCAGGTGTGGTGCCAGTTTTTCTGCCGTGACAGTCCACGAATTCTGCGTTGGCTTTAACACTAAGTCTCAGAAACAGAGAATCTCGCCTATGGGCCGGGATTCTTCGAGCCTCCGTGCCGAAATCGCGCTCAGCACAGGGCCGGAGAATGGGGTCTCAGGCCCGCGACACCTGGACGCGATTCTATGCGGACCGGAAAATTGCCGCCAGCCGTGCATGCGCGGTTGATGCGGCGCTGGTCGGGGGCCGTTCAAAGAGGCCCCCGCGGCAATTCTCCGCGATCGACCGGCTGAGTTTCCACCGAGTTCCGCCGGCGTGGTTCCAACCGGATTCCACCCGGTGGCAGCTTGGACTTGCTGCCGCGCTGGCCATCCTGGGAGGCTGGAGGATCAGGCTCCGGAGGGTCCTCCACGATGGCCAGGCCCCCAATCGGGGACTACTGATCGGCGGGCGCGCGATCCGGGGGTGGGGGGTCTATCTTCTTCCGCACTGCCCGCTGTGTGGTTCAGCCATGTTGCACAGGGGCCGGCACAAAACGGCCGCTGCACGCATGCGCGGACCCGCGGCCGGAAATGCAGGGCCCTATTTTGGCAGCATGAGTTGTGGGGCGCATGCTGGGGCCCTGCTATCCCTCAAAACCGGAGAATCACTCCGGACTTCTTGTAAAATCTCTGGAGTGATTCATGCCCATTTTCCTGCGTGGGGTCATATCCCCATTTCCCGAGAATCCCAGCCATGGTTTCTTGATTTAGGCATGTCTGAACCAGACAAACAAGACGACAATTTGCCTAACAATTGGATTAAAGGTATACACAGGCAGAATGCATCAGGATTAACAGCAGAGGAGGTAAAGGATCCCCTAAAGATATGGTCATGGATTCTTCGTCAACGGATCCTCCGCTTCGCCGGCAGCGCACTCACGCCCACGGATTTCCTGATGGTGTGGGGGTGCCCACAATGGGAAACCCCATTGGCCGGCTGTCAGGACGGAGGATCCTGCTGCCAGTAGGGGTGCACCGCACCAAACAAACGGGCGTGGCAGGATGGATCCCACTCCCACGCTATTTTGGACGACCAGTTCAGCATCAATTTAAACTTCTGTATTCATCGATTAGAAATCATGTCATTTTGAAAGCAGTCTACAGACTCCATGGACCACTTTGTCAGCAGATGCAGAGAATAGGATACGGTACTGTGATTTTTCGAACGCTGAGCTTACCGACAGAATTGTTGAGTTGGTGATTGCATCCACTCCCATGGAAGCATTCCAGCAAGATCTGCTAAACGCGCCCAAAACTTAATGCATCACAAAACTGCTGAAGGATGGATGTAAATACAGAGCACTCACGTGATCATCATGCAAACCTAGGAATACATGTGGAAGGTCTAGCCCTCTGCATGAACCAAAGAAATGCCCCACTTTCAAGCAATTCTGTAAGGTGTGAGGTCATTGGCAGCGGCCGTTTGCCAGATCAAAGGCTGAGGCAGCTAGAAAGAACTATCACTGATTCAAACAGACTGTATACAAGGGGTACTTCCAAAGTAACAAGAATGATCATTCAATACCCCATCAGAAACATGTACATGACATGATTTACAAACCAGAAAATGATGATAATTTTTTTCATTATTCATTCATGGGATGTGGGCTTCGCTGGCTAGGCCAGCATTTATAGCACATCCTTAATTTCCCTTGAGAAGGTGGCGGTGACGTGCCTTCTTGAACTGCTGCACTCCATGTGATATAGATAGAAGGACAGTGCTGTTAGGGAGGGAGTTCCTGGATTTGGACCCAGCGACACGAAAGAACAGCGATATATTTCCAAGCGACACGAAAGAACAGCGATATATTTCCAAGTTAGGATGGTATTTGGCTTGGACAGGAACCACCAGGTTGTGGAGTTCCCATGTGCTAGCTGCCCTCATCCTTCTAGGTCATAGAATCATAGGGCACAGAAAAGGCTCTTCGGCCCATCGCCGGAAAAGACAACCACCTAACTATTCTAATCCAATTTTCCAGCACGGCCCATAGCCTTATATGCCTTGGGATCGCAAGTGTATATCTAAATACTTCTTAAATGTTATGAGGGCCTCTGCCTCTACCACCGTTTCAATCAGCGAGTTCCATACTCCCACCTTCCTCTGGGTGAAAAGGTTTTTCCTCACATCCCCTCTAAACCTCCCGCTGCTTATCTTAAATCTATGGTCCCTGGTCATTGATCCCTCCACCAAGGGGAAATTTTATTGGTGCCTACACTCTATATGCCCCTCATAATTGTATACATCTCAATCATGTCCCACCCTCCATCTCCTCTGCTCTAAGGAAAACAATCCAAGTCTATCCAATCTCTTTTCATAACTAAAACTCTCCAGCCCAGAAAACATGTTGGTAAATCTCCTGCGCATCTTTTCCAGTGCTATCACATCCCTCCTATAATGTGGATTCCAGAACTGCACACAATACTCTAACTGTGGCTTAACCAATGTTTTATACATTTCCATCATAACCTCCCTGCTCTGAACTCTATGTCTCAGAGGGGCTGTACAGTAATGGGTTAAGAGACATTGCAATTAGTTGTCTCATTTATGTTAAGTCTTTAATGATTGTCTCATTTATGTTAAGTGTTCAATGATGACACTGATATGTAAAGGGGCTTCAGGTGGACCCTGGAGCTTGTGATGATCTGTAGAGTTCTGTGCAGAGTGAGTTTGAACCATTAAAGGTGTGTTGGTGAAAAAGGAGCTGAACTCTTGCCTCTTCATAGCACAGCATCTAGTACATGTTAACAAGGGCAGCACGGTGGTGCAGTGAGTAGCACTGCTGCCTCACTGCGCTGAGGTCCCAGGTTTGATCCCGGCTCTGGGTCACTGTCCGTGTGGAGTTTGAACATTCTCCCCGTGTTTGTGTGGGTTTCGTCCCCACAACAAAAAGATGTGCAGGGTAAGTGAATTGGCCTTGCTAAATTGCCCCTTAATTGGAAAAAATTAATTGGGTACTCTAAATTTATTTTTTAAAAACTCCACGTATCAGCTAATAAAGGCTAGTACACCATCTGCCTTCTTAAACACTTCATCCACCTGCTCTGATACCTTAAGGAATTGGTGTACATGCACACCAAGGTCCCTCGGATCCTCCGTGCTTCCCAGGACCAGCCCGTCTATATAATAATAATAATCTTTACTAGTGTCACAAGTAGGCTTACATTAACACTGCAATGAAGTTACTGTGAATATCCCCTAGTCAGTGGGCCTCCATTTTAGAGAGTCCTCTCCTCCACTTATCCATCATGGTATCCTCCAATGTCACATGTCCAATTCACCTCACAGCACATTTTTCGGGACTTCTGGGAGGAAACCGGAGCACCCGGAGGAAACCCACGCAGATACGGGGAGTACGTGCAGACTCCGCAAGGACAGTGACCCGAACTGTGAATCGAACCCGTGAACCTGGCGCTGTGAAGCAGCACTGCTAACCACTGCAAATTGATCAACATACTGTGTCCTCCTGTAATCGAAGGAATCATCCTCACTTTTTCCCACCAGACTAATTTTCTTGTCATCTGTAAACTTACTGATCAACCCTACTACATTGATATCTAAATCATCCATATAGCAGTAGCAGTCGTGGGTTTGGAAGGTGCTGCCGAAGAAGCCTTTGTGAGTTTCGAATGCATCTTGTAGATGGTACACAGTGTTATTACTGTGTATCAGTGGTGAGGGAGTGAATGTTTGTTGAAAGGATGCCAATCAAATTGGCTGCTTTGTCTTGGAGGGTGTCAAGCTCCTTGAGTGTTGTTGGAGCTGCACTTAACTACATCAAAAATGATTCCATTACACTTTATGTGGGCAGACCCCAGCACAAGTGGATAGCACTGTGGCTTCACAGCGCCAGGGTCCCAGGTTCGATTCCCCGCTGGGTCACTACCTGTGCCGAGTTTGCACGTTCTCCCCGTGTTGATGCACGATCAATTGTTGAATACAACTGAGTCTTTATTACACTAAGATGTGTGGCCTCCTACCGCAGCTGGCAAAATGGCTGCTGTATGGGGTGCACACATATTTATACTCTGCCTACTGGGTGGAGCCAGCAGGCAGGGACTACCCCCATACATGTAGTCCAGGGCCTGACCATACATACCCCAATATATACAGCAGTGGTTACTACCACATTCACCCCCTGATAAAATTGAGTCCGGCAGGGGTCGTGGAGGACTATATACGGCACAAGTTTAATATACAGAGAAAAAACATTTTTTGAGTCCAGGACAAATTACAGGTTTAGCCTGTCCGGAGCCTTGATCTGATGTTGGGAGTGACGCAGTGGTGGCGGCGATTCTGGTGTCGGTCAGGTCCTTGGTGACTCCGGTAGCGTGCTGAGATCCTCTTCATCCTCGGGAGTGGGTGGGGGAGGATGGATGGTCCTGGGAGGGTTGCTGCTGGGTGCGCCAGGGGAGGGTGGTACCGGGCTGGGAGGATGTGTGTGTGTGTGGAACTTGCTGGTGCCAGCTTCCTGAGAGAGACAGTATCTTGGCGGCCATCGGGGTACACTACGTAGGCATTCTGGGGATGGCATGGTGTAACTGCACCCTTTCCACCAATGGGTCCGCCTTGTGGAGTCGTAGGTGCTTACGGAGGAGTACGGGTCCTGGAGCTGCGAGCCAAGTCAGGAGCGACACCCTGGAGGTGGACTTCCTGGGGAAGGCAAAGAGACTTTCATGGGCTGTGTCTTTGTCGCAGTGCATAGGAGCGACCGAATGGAGTGCAGTGCATCGGGGCGGACCTCCTGCCAGTGGGAGGCCGGGAGATCTCTGGACCGTAGGGCCAGCTGGACGGCCCTCCAGACTGTCCCATTCTCCCTCTCCACCTGTTCATTTCCCCGGGGGTTATAGCTGGTCGTCCTGCTCGAGGCGATACCCTTGTGGAGCAGGAACTGACGCAGCTCATCGCTCATGAATGAGGATCCCCTGTCGCTGTCGATGTAGGTGGGGAAGCCGAACAGAGCTCACATGCTTTGATTTTGAACACTGGACTCGAATGGAACAATAGCTCTTATTCTCCAGCCATTGGGATTTTCTCTTCCCGCTGGCAGCACATTCCTGTGGGTATCCCAGAAGTGTGGATTGGCTTCAATGGGAAATCCCATTGACAACTGGCGGGTAGAGAGAATCCCACCACCAGCAAACGGTGCTCTGCCAAGAAACAAGTAGCTAGGTGATCGGAGAATCCCACCCCTCATCTCTGTGGTCTTTGTCCTGTAAATCTTTCTTTCTTTATTCCCCCTCCCCTTTTGTGTTATGAGTGTAAAGGAGGCAATGTTGCAACCCTCCTCCCGCGGATGAGTATATGCAAAACAACTCACCCTCTGCATTTTACCCCAATTTAAATTTGCTGTGGGGCTATTAACAGAATTATGCCTCTGCTTGTAAAGGGGGGAAATCAAAATCAAAACAAACTTTCTGTTTGCAGATGTGTGGTGAGTGAAGAAATCAGGGCTGCTGACATTAAGCCTCCTCTTGTCCATAACAATAGTCTTAGTAAATTAACCCACAACATTTTTATGAGTGATTGGTGCCGTTATACCATAATAAAAACTGAACTGTCATTCATTCTAAATGTCTCATTCAGCTGAATTCAGCTATGCTATAAGGACAGAAGGTCAAGAGCCTTGACTTAAACGAGTCAAATGGTCTTTTGTGTGAGAGCAACCCATGCAACCACCTAAGCACAAGCTAGTGCCTTTAAAAGAAAAAAAACACCTTTAACCAACCGTTTGGTCATCTATTCCTCTTTGTCGTGGTATTGATTTGTCGGATTGTGCACCTGTAAGCCAGCTGTCAAGTTTTGTTGCGTCCCAGGTGCTACACAAATGAAAGCTGTTATTGAGAGGAAAGGAAAGTGGAAGCAAAAATGTGAATCAGCCACATTAAGAATTCCTGAAAGGTCAAAATATAGGAAAAAGACTTGGGGCGCGATTCTCCCAAAATGGGAGAAATCGTAAGGCTGGCGTCAAACCCAGGCGGGTTTGACGCCAGCGCGCCCCTTCCCGACCGGGAACCGATTCTGGTCCCCGGTCGGGGCTAGCAGCCCGACGCCGCAAGCTCCGGCATCACGGGCTTAACGAATTTCGTTAAGCCCGCTTGCCGGAGTTAGCGCCGGCTGACGCGTCATATGACGTCAGCCGCGCATGCACGGATTGGAAGACTCCAACCCGCGCATGTGCGGATGACGTCATCGCGTATTTGCGCGAAACCCGCGCATGTGCGGGCCGGGATGCCCCTCAGCCGCCCCACGAATGGATACTGCGGGGCGGCGGAAGGACAAATAGTGCGCGGGCATCGGGCCCGCTGCCCGCTATTCGGTGCCCACCGATCGCGGGCCCATGGCAACCCTTGGCACGCCGGGGTACTGCCGTGCCAATCGTGCCATGGTTATAAAAAGCGAGTTGTTCCCGCCGTTTTTTACGAACAGCCAGACCGGGAGTTGGGGGGGGTGGGGGGGGGGGGGGGAGGGGGGGTGGGGCGGGGGGGGGGGGGGGGAGAATAGCGGGAGGGCGGGAAAAATGTCGGGAAGGCCCTCCCGCTATTCTCCACCCGTCGTGGGGGTCGGAGAATTTCGCCCCTGAGTTTTAAAATAATGACAGGTTAGTGGGAATCAATTTAAATGTCACCAGTAATATTCGTCCCAGAAATTTTTACTTATTTATTTTTTATATATGCATCTTGCAGCAACTGTGAGTGTTGATTTGAACTGTGAGATTGAATGCTGCACAGATTCAGTGCTGCTTTCAATTTCCACTTCAATTTCACGTTGTTTCACCAAAAACGGGCTGGATTCTCCATTCCTGAGGCTGAATGCCGACGGAAGATCTGGGGTGTTTCACGACGGGAAAATCGACGTGAAACCCAAACAGATCTCGCTACCGGTGAGGGGCTAGCAAAGGCACCGTGTGAAACACCTGCGGAACGCACGGGAAATGGTTGGAGAATCGGCAGGTCCATGCTGCACATGCGCCGGGCTAAGAAGATGCAGCTGCGTGGGCACCGACACCTCCCACACATGCACCGACTGCGCCAGAAACGATGGCGGTGGTTGTGCTGGACCCGCCCACAC
The DNA here is from genome assembly GCF_902713615.1 of Scyliorhinus canicula. NCBI lineage: Eukaryota > Metazoa > Chordata > Chondrichthyes > Carcharhiniformes > Scyliorhinidae > Scyliorhinus > Scyliorhinus canicula. The sequence goes on along the minus strand of NC_052166.1, from coordinate 30,109,778 downwards.
CGACCCCACAGCCCACCTGGCAACACCACACCACTCCCCCCCGGCCCTGGCCAAAGCCCCCCGGCTAGCGGCGTGGATCTCGGCCGAGTGTGGAGGCGCTGGACACTGCATGCCCTCTCTCTCACCGCAGCCGCCACGCCTGCGCGGTCGGGAACTCATAGGGGAGGGGGAGCATCACCGGTGGGCCCGCTATGACATTCCAATGGGATTCCGACTGCCCGATGATGCTGATTTGGAGGGGACGGACCATTGCAATCTGGTGTCAAACTGCGCCTGCCACAATTTCGTCATCGGAGCCATTCTCTGCCCAATTGCTGTTCCTGATTTCGGCGTTGCGCAACAGAGAATCCTGGCCATGATTTTTCAAAATAATTGCAAAGTAAGTGTGAATGCTTCCATTATTTGAGGCAATGTGAGAAATGCAATTCTGTAATAGAAGATTACCTACTGTCATGCTTTACTTTTTAAAATAAATTTAAAGCACCTGCTTCATTTTTTTTCCAATTAAGGGGCAATTCAGCGTGGCCAATCCACCTAACCTGCACAATTTGGAATGTGGGGGTGAGACCCACGCAGACACGGGGAGAATGTGCAAACTCCACACGGACAGTGACCCGGAGCCGGGATCGAATCTCGGTCCTCGGCGCCATGAGGCAGCAGTGGGAACCACTGCACCACCGTGCCACCTCCGCCATGCTTTACTTAACAAGCCTTTATGTACATGCTCCTTGTTTTTAACCAAAAGCATCATCAAAGCTGATAGTCAGGTCGAAACTTGCAAAACATAGTGTTATGTATTGGAGCCAATGTCTCTCTATCTCGTGTGTCACATGGTTAAGTGGTGACATCATCAGAAGCACTTGGGAGATTTTCCCTTCTATTTCCTTTTTAGACTGTGAGCCAGCAACACCTCTGTAATAAACTTTGACAACTGGTGAAGTAACCCATGTTATGGCAACCTAGTAATCCTTTATTTATACTGTGAACCAAAAGTAAAAGCACAAAAATATAACAGTATTTTTTTTTAAACTGGCGATGAGGATATTTATCCAGTAATTGTCAGAAAAAACAAAATAACCTCCTTGAATAGGAAAAGCCAGGAAATAAGGAGATAGGCTGTAATGAAATGAGCTATTTATCGAAGCTAGGGAGATTTTCCAGACACGCGCCTTCACGCATGGTGGGCTGCAGCATTGAATCCTCAAACTCATAGAGAGAGCCCTGCTTTTTGGAAATGCAACTGCTCAAAATTCAAAAAAGCACAATAGCATACACGATTAAGCAGATTTATAGTTGAAATCTGTTTTTAAAACAGATTGGTGTTTTGCAAAGGAAACCATTTCTTCAAGACACAATCCAATCAAGAAAACATTTTTTTTGAAGAAACAACAAAAGAAATAATACAAAGTAAATCGGAAAAGAAATAAATTAGAGGGAAGGGAAAGTTAAAGAAATTACGACAACTTTAGAACTGGTAACTCTGATGCCGGGAAAAGGTGGAACTATGGAACCATTTGATGAAAATGTGGCATTATGGAGTTCCTATGAAGAGAGATGGCAATACTACCTTGCTGCAAACAGGATACCGGATTAAATTAAAGTAGGAATGTTCTACAGTGTAATAGGACGATGGTAACCTTCAACCTATTGCAAAGTATTATCCATCCTGCAAAGCCTGTAGAATAACTTATGAGGAATTAATGAACACCCTTCCAGAATGCGTCTCCCCAAATTACTAATCATAGCAGACTGATTGAGATTTTATCGACGTAGTCAGGAAGAGTGTGAAAATATTCTACAATTTGTAGCTGTACAATGGCGACTAGCCAACAATTGTGAGTTTGGATCGCACGTTGAGGACTCTCCGCAAGACAGATTTGTGTGCGGATTGAGACATCAGACATTCTATAGACGATTACAAAGAACAAAGAAACGTACAGCACAGGAATGGGCCCTTCGACCCTCCAAGCCCGTGCCGATCATGCTGCCCAACTAAACTACAATCTTCTACACCCAGGGTCCGTATCCCTCTATTCCCATAGGCTGTTTTCCCCTTTTGAGGGTCAGAGCTGACTGGTGGTGGTTTAACCTGAGGATCGCCACACCTCAGGCAAGAAGCAAAGTTGAGAAGGCGGAGCCTGCATGAATAGCCTCAGCCAGTTTGGGAATTGAACCCGCGCTGCTGGCTTTGCTCTGCATCGCAAACCAACCATCCAGCCAAATGAGCTAAACCTACACCGATTACTGACAGAAAGCTCTACAATACCCAAAAATTCTGTTGATATAACAGTGTCTGTGAAATTGATAGAAAAAGAAGCTTCCCAAATTGGATCTGTCACCAAAATAAACAAGGTAAATACGTTGAAAAGAATATCTTACAACATGTGCACATGCCATAGCTGTGCCCAAGCTGGGCATTCTCCACAGGAATGTTGGTGTCGAGAATACAAATGTAGTAATGATAGAACATAGAACATAGACCATTACAGCGCAGTACAGGCCCTTCGGCCCACGATGTTGCGCCGTCCTGTGAAACCCCTCTAAAGTCCCTCTACAATATTCCCTTATCGTCCATATGCCTATCCAATGACCATTTGAATGCGTTTAGTGTTGGCGAGTCCACTACTGTTGCACAGAACAATGGTGTGCTGGGCCAGAAAAAATGATCAAACCTCAGGCATTGCAAGAATGAAAGCAAATCAACAAAAAGAGTGCACAGAATGACCAAAGACAATTTTCAGAAACACACGATGTACATGGAGACACAATGTATATGGAGATTAAAGAACTCAAACTCAAATGTATTATCAATACAAGGCAATGCACACTGATTCTGGATCTATCCACAACTAACAAAATAAAAATGGAAGTAGGTATGGGAGCCATTGTATCTCTTGTCTCTGAAAAATTATATCAACAAAATCTCAAAAACGTACCATTAAAACCATATGATATAATCTTGAGAGCTTACATGGAAGAGGTGGTTCCAATGCAGGGTGATATCATGATCCAACTTTAAGTACATGGTCAATCTGAAAATCTGCCATTACATGCAGTACAAATAGATTTTCCTGTACTTTTCGGAAGAGCAAGGTTGAACAAAATCAAGCTAGATTGGCAAGTTGTGAACCAACTGGTTGAAGGAAAGAACATATTACAGGAAGTCTCAGAGAAGTACAAGAGGATTTTTTAAAACAAATTGGGGCCAATGACCAGGGTTGAGGCACAACTTAAGATAAAACCTGATAGGACCCCTTAATGTTTTAAAAACAAGAACTGTGCCATATGCTATCAAACTAAAAGTTGCAGTGGAACTTGGTAAATTGATCAAAGATGGAGTGATCAAGAGTTCAATAACAGAGAGAATCTCTTGACACATAGATGAAGGCACTGCACTGAACCATGATAAATTCTTATTGGAGTACATCTGTGCCCAAAATCTCTTCTTTCACCTCTGGATCACAAAGATGTGTTGTGGTGTTTTTATCAATCTCCCCAATCTTATCAGATCTCTCGGGGGATGGATAAGATTCAGGTTCTTCATGTTGTCTCTCGAATTTTGTAGAGTGGTCTGAGAATCCTCTGAGACTATTGGATTTCTATTCAGGTCATCTTCCTGATTTTCTGGGTTGTTGGTCCATGCCATTGATGGTCTATTTTTCTTGTAGATATTTGGATTTATTGTCAAGTGTACCGAGTTACAGTGAAAAGTTTTGTTCCGTGTATAGTCCAGGCAAATCGTTCTATGCATGAAAAACATAGCACATACGATAAGTACATAATGGACAAGGACATATCGATCGGGTGAAGCATACGGAGTGTAATGCTACAGAGAAGATCCGTGGAGAGAGCAGATCAGTCCGTAAGAGGGTGGCTTCGGAGTCTGATAACAGCAGGGAAGAAGCTGTTTTTAAATCTGTTAAGTGCGTGTTTTCAGACTTTTGTATCTTCTGCCCGATGGAAGAGGTTGGAAGAGAGAATAATCCGGGTGGGAGGGGTCTTTGATTATGCTGTCCTCTTTTCCAAGGCAGCAGAGTCAATGGAGGAACGCGGGTTCACATGATGGGCTGGGCTGTGCTCACAACTCTGTAGTTTCCTACAATACGAGTATGTTTCTGTTTCTTCTCATGATTCAATTCTCTATCTCAACAGGACAAGATTGTCAATAGAAAGGGCGGGATTTTTTGACTTTTCCTGCCGGCAGATCTTCTGGTCGCACTGAAGGTGACTTCCTGGTACGGGTTCCCCGGTGACACGACCGGCGACAACACAACTGGCTATTGACATCGGTGGGACTGGAAGATCCCGCCGACGGTCAATAGCAAGAGGCCTCCACCACGGGAAAGCCCATCATGGGGGAGCTGGAAAATCCCGGCAATCATTTTTTTTTCAAGCTTTGACCTTCTGCTGATGAATGGGGAGATATTTAATTGCGGCGTTTATATCCCAAAGGGTTTTGATAAAGTAAATAAGGAGAAATTACTGCATTTGCAGTCACTGAAGGATGCACATTTAAGGTAATTAGCAAAAGAGATGAGCAGAATCTTTTTTACAGAGCGAGTTATGATCAGGAATGCACTGTCTGAAAGGATAATGGGGATTAAATAATAACTTTCAAAAAGGAATTCGATAAATATGTGCAATGGCGAAACAATGCAAGATCATTCGAAAAGTTCAAGGGAATGCGACTAATGTCTTGGTCTTTCAAAGAACGGGAAAGGCAGATGGGCTGAATGGCCTCCTTTGGTGTATCATTCTATGATTCTAACCTTTAGAGATCACTTGCTGTTGAAGCAGAAACTATATCCTTAACCAAGTAAAGGGGACGCATTTGTAGCCATCTCAGATGGCCACCTGCAAAGGACCATGGGAATCATGGCCAACTCAGGACTCAGACCTATTCAGAGCTTGTGTGTGTATTTGCAACCCAGATAGCTAGATGCGATCAAAATCCCCGCTCGTTTGCATTCTAATGGCCCATTTCTCCAGAACAAAAGGACTGGACTCAGGTAACCCATACAGGTGTAGACTAACCAGCGCCACTCCCTTTGCTAAAAAAGCCCAAACAGCCAAGGTCAATGACCGCTCAGGACACGCCCAGCCATCAAGGCACCCGCCCCTTTATTGGCCAAAATCGAAGGCAGTAATCAACGCCTGTGGAATTATTGGGTCCAAAGCTAAGGACCGCCCCAGAGCGCAAACTCCCAGAGGGATAAAAAGAGACACAACCATGTTTTTTGGTCTCTCTTGCCCCTGGCCTACACCTGAAGCCAAGTGGACCAGAAGACAAGTTCAAGACCAACGATTGCTACCGGACGGATGAGCCCAGCAGAAACGAAGCCACTTCTTTTACCCAGCCACGCAAGATCTGAACAAAGGTCTTGTTCATCTGCAAAGAGCCGGTTGCCCTGAAGTTAAGTATAGGTTATTGTAGTTGTTAGGCGAAGTTTAACTTGTAGTGTTTTATGTTGCATGCCGAAGTAATCCTTGTGTGTAAATAAACTATTCTTGAACTTGAACTGACTAACTGGTTGTTTGGTCTTTGATCGATATCCGGTAAAGCTTTGTGGTGGTATCATTTGATACCTGGCGACTCTGAAAAGCAATATTATCATTAATAACTGCCATATCTAGTTAATTTGGCAACATTATTGGTGACACTGTATTCCACTCATTAAAAAGAGCATCATTATTAATTGGCGACATTACTCCGATGCCAAAAGAGCAACAATGTGCATTAGACTCAGTAAATTAAATTGAGGAAAAGATTGTAGTATTCTGTCTGTTGTGGATAGTCAGTTAAAACACAGCAACCTCTGAGCCATAAAATCAATTTTTGATTTATCTTACACAGAGCTTTGTTATTACTTCAGGAAGGTGATCAGGTCCGCATCTGCACCCTGTTCTTGCAGACAAGCCTCCTTGGAAATGGTGCTCTGAAACACCATTAGCTTTCACTGTTGCATCAACAGAAATCCTGGGCAGAATATTACAGGGAGGGTTGGTGGAGTGGGCGGTGTGGGGGGAGGGGTGGGGGGGGGGGGGGGGGTGGGAAGGAATGTGGAAGGATTGAACGCATCCCACCCCCCATCGGAAACAAAGTTGGCATGAAGCCAAACCACGACATGCCAGCCTGCCCTACAGCCATAATGCGCTAAAGAGGGTGGGTAGGGCTGCACCCTAACACTCAACCGCAAGCCACTGGGCCTGCCAGTGCTCGCTATCAGTGACACCAGGAGGACATTATTAGCTACTGTGAAAAGAGAGCGGAAAGTACACCCCGCAGCATCCCTCTCACCCCTTCTCTCTTTGTGCTGACAAAGCAAATTATGGCGTACAAAATGTACTCACGTTGTGAACCATATTTCCTTTTCAACCACAATGAAATACAGATTTTCTTGGTGCTCACTATATTCATTGAGCCAAATATTGTGGAAATTATTGTGCTGTCCAATGATTGAGGTGAAGTGCAACAATTATTTAATGAAAAGTGAACCAATTTAGAGAGGGCAGAATTATTTCAAGGTCTTTTTCAATATCTCATGTAAAATGTTAATAATTCCCTTAGATATGAAAAAATAAATTATTTTTTTAAATTTAGAGTACCCAATTTGTTTTTTTCAATTAAGGGATAATTTAGCATGGCCAATCCACCTTGCCTGCACATCTTTGGGTTGTGGGGGCGAAACCCACGCAAACACGGGAAGAATGTGCAAACTCCACATGGACATTGACCCAGGGCCGGGATCAAACTTGGGACCTCAGCGTTGTGAGGCAGCAGTGCTAATAACTGCGCCACCATGTCGCCCTCAGATATTAAAAATGCAACAATAGGATGCGATGTTGTAGATCGACCAGCAGACACTTCATCTGCATCTTTTTATGCAGTACAAGTTTGTGGAATGTAGCATCATAATAACATTGAGTGTTGGTTTTTATACTAGATTCATACTATAACAATATAACAGTCGGCTTTGAATCACATAAATATTAATTTTGCTTAACTTCAGTTATTTTAAGCATGTGTTAACAGTTGCACCAATAGTAGGGTCTGAGGCCCAACTATATTCAGCTGCTTCATTAATGACCTTCCTTCCATCATAAGGTCAGAGGTACGGATGTTCGCAGATGACTGCACACTGTTCAGCACCATTCACAACTCCTCAGATAATGAAGCAGTCCATGTCCAAATGCAGCAAGACCTGGACAATATCCAGCTTGGGCTGATAAATGGAGAGTTACATTCATGCCACACAAGTGTCAGGCAATGACCATCTCCTACAAGAGAGGATCTAATCATCGCCCTTTGACGTTCACTTGCATTACTATCGCTGAATCGCCCACAATTAACATCTCAGGGTTACCATTGATCAGAAACTGAACCACATTAATACTGTGGCTACCAGAGCAGGTCAAAGGTTAAGTAAGCCACCTCCTAATCTCGCAAAGCCTGTCCACGATCTACAAGCACAAGTCAAAGTGTAATGGAATACTCCCCTCTCGCCTGGATGTGTGCAGCTCCAACACTTAAGAAGATTGACACCATCCAGGAGAAAGCAGCCCGGTTGCTTGCTACCCTTTCCACAAGCATTCAGTCCCTCCACCACCAATGAATAGTGGGGGCCATATGTGCCATCTACAAGATGCACTGCAGTCACTCGCCAAGTTGCCCGAGGCAGCACTTTCCAAACACACAACCACTACCATCCAGAAGGACAGGGACAGTAGATACCTGGCAAACCCGCGACCTGGAGGTTCCCCTCCAAGTCACTCACTGCCCTGACTTGGAACTATATCACATCTTCACTGTCGTTGAGTCGAAACTCTGGCAATCGCTCCCTAACAGCACTACAAGAAGACAGCTCACCATCTGAAGGTCAACTCGGGATGGGCAATAAATGTTGGCCTAACCAGTGATGCACGATCAATTATGGCGAGACGAGAGTAGAATGTAATCGAGGCTTTATTACACAGAGATGTGTGGCCTCCTACAGCAGCTGATGAAATGGCTGCTGTATGGAGAGCACACAGATTTATACTCTGCCTGCTGGGCGGAGCCAGCAGGCAGGGATCTACCCCCATACCTGTAGTTCAGGGGCGTTACCGTAATACCCAAATATGCAATATAATACAACAGTGGTGACTACCACATTCATCCCCTGTTAAAAATGAGTCCAGCGGGGCTGGTGGAAAACTATATACATACAGATTGGCTTTAAAAATTACAGAGAAGGTTACAAATTTAGATGATCCGGCGCCTTGATCTGTCGTCGAGAGCGCCGCAGTGCTGGTGGCAACTCAGGCGTCGACTTGTTCTTCGGTGACTCCGGGAGCGTGTCGCAATGCTCTTCATCCCCGGGTGGGAGCAAGGGGAGGACGGATTGTGCTGGAGCGGGGGCTGCGGTGGGGTGCGCTGGGGGAAGGGAGGGTGGCACCGGGGCAGAGGGGGGGTGTGTGGGGAACCAGCCGATGCTAGGTCCCTGAGGGAGACTGTGTCTTGGTGGCAGTCGGGGTACGCTACGTAAGCGTACTGAGGGTTGGCGTGAAGCAGCTGTACCCTCTCAACCAACGGGTCCGCCTTGTGGAGTCGCATGTGCTAATGGAGGAGAACGGGTCCTGGAGCTGCCAGCCACGTTGGGAGCGAAACACCGGAGGTGAATTTCCTGGGGAAGGCAAAGAGACGTTCATGGGGGGTTTCGTTAGTTGCGGTGCACAGGAGCGACCGAATGGAGTGAAGTGCGTCGGGGAGGACCTCCTGCCAGCGGGAGGCCGAGAGATATCTGCACCGTAGGGCCAGCTAGATGGCCCTCCAGACCGTCCCATTCTCCCGCTCCACCTGCCCGTTTCCTCTGGGGTTGTAGCTGGTTGTCCTGCTCGAGGCAATGCCCCTGTTGAGCAGGAACTGGCGCAGCTCATATTTCATAAATGAGGATCCCCGGTCGTTGTGGACGTAGGCGGGATAACCGAACAGAGCGAAGATGGTGTTGGCGGCTTTGATGACGTTGGGGAATCGGGAATATTCGTCGACCTCACTGAGAAAGTACGTGTTTCGGTCGGTGGATGGGAGGGGCCCTTTGAAGTCCACGCTGAGGCGTTCAAAGGTGCTGGAGGCCTTCACCAGGAGCGCATGGTTTGGCCGGTAGAAGTGCGGTTTCCACTCCGCGCAGATCTGGCAGTCTCTGGTGAAAGCCCTGACTTCCTCGATGGAGGAGGTCAGATTGCGGGCCTTAATGAACTGGTAAAAAGGGGTGACTCCTGTGTGACAGAGATTGTCATGCAGGGTCTGGAGTCAGTTCACTGTGCGCTGGCACATGTACCTCGGGATAGGGCATCGGTGGGGCTCGTTGAGCTTACCAGGGTGATACAAAATCTCATAATTGTAGGTGGAGAGCTCAATCCTCCACCTTAAGATTTTATCATTTTTGAACTTGCCCCGCTGTGTGTTGTTGAACATGAAGGCAACCGACTGTTGGTCAGTGAGGAGAGTGAATCTCCTGCCAGCCAGGTAATGCCTCCAATGTCGCACAGCTTCAACGATCGTTTGGGCCTCCTTTTCGACGGAGGAGTGCCGAATTTCAGAGGCATGGAGGGTGTGGGAAAAAAATGCCACGGGCCTGCCTCCCTGATTGAGGGTGGCAGCAAGAGCGACGGCTGATGCATCGCTCTCGACTTGGAAGAGTGGGCGGGCCTTGTCCGCATATTTTGGGACCCACAAAAAGAACCTCAGGCATTGTTTGAGGGCCTTGGGGCAGTGGGGGAGAGGGAGTTCCATGAGGGGGTGGTCGGGGTTGGGCCCTGAACTCCGTTCTGAACCACATAGCCGAGGATGGCTAATCGGTTTGTGCTGAACACACACTTCTCCTTGTTGTAAGTGAGGTTGAGGAGAGTGGCGGTGTGGAGAAATTTGGAAAGGTTAGCATTGTGGTCCTGCTGGTCATGGCTGCAGATGGTGACGTTGTCCAGGTACGGGAAAGTGGCCCGCAGTCTGTACTGGTCAACCATTCGGTCCATTTCCCGTTGGAAGAGTGAGGCCCCGTTAGTGACGCCGAAGGGAACCCTAAGGAAATGGTAAAGGCGGCCGTCTGCTTCGAACGCAGTGTATGGGCGGTCCGCCTTACGGATAGGGAGCTGGTGGTAGGCAGATTTCTGGTCCACTATCGAGAAGACCCAGTATTGTGCAATCTGAGTGACCACATCAGATATGCGTGGGAGCGGGTATGCGTCGAGCTGCGTGTACTGATTGATGGTCTGACTGTAGTCAACAACCATCTTGTTTTTCTCCCTGGTTTTCACCACTACCACTTGTCATAATATACACCAGTATATCATAGTGCAGACACACGCTGATGGACACACACAGGGACCAATCAACATGTACAAACACCACAGCCAATCGCCAGTTAGAATACACACACTATAAAGGCAGAGGGCACCACGGTTCCCGCTCATTATGGGTGCCGCCTCTGAGTGTAATAAGAACTCATCCAGCCCAGCACAGACAACACGTGCTGAGAGAATCAACTGGTTCGGACAAGGTTTAGGTCTCTAGTTTAAGTTAGCATCATTTAGACCCACAGTCATTGTGTGTTAGTTAGTTAGAAATAGTTAATAACATTGAGTTGAACCTTCATCAGTGTTGGAAGTGTCTGTTCATCTCTCAAGTCTACACTAGCCAACACTTCATAGTACCAGGAGTTGAGGGATGCTCGCACTTCCGAGGCCTACCTTTCAGTGATCTGCCTTCCACCAGTCTCGCACCATCCTACAGAATGGATTCTGTTCGCCCGCCGCCGCCTCTCCGCATTGCAGGGAATCTGGGCTCGAACTGGAAACTTTTCAAACAGCGCTTCCAGCTTAACCTCGAAGCCAGGGACCTGGAAGCTGCCTCGGATGCACGGAAGATTGCTCTCTTCCTCTTCACAGCCGGTGACCACGCTCTGCACATTTACAACTCGCTCACATTCGATGGGGTGTGGTATGACGAGGGGGACTACGATACCTTCAGAGGTGAGCTGCCATTGGTGCAGAGGACTCACTGCCCATTGGCCCAGGTACATCATGTGCCTCTCAGCCGATTGGCTGAGAGGTAGGTAGCTCCGCCTACAGTGCGGGATATAAGAACCTGTGTTCCCCGGCAGTTGGCCATTTCTTCTGTATGTCTGCTGCCAGGCACACATCTTGTGTATTAAAGCCTTTTGTTTGGATCGCATCTTCGCCTCGTGTCTAATTGATGGTGCATCAGAGGGGGAGGACAAATAGAAGTTCAAGACCATAATTCTGAAGTTCGACAGCCACTGCGCGGTCGAGGTCAAAGAGAGCTTCGAGAGATACATGTTTCAGCAGCGAATTCAGGGTAAGGACGAGCCTTTCCAGTCTTTTATTACCCACCTCCACATCCTTGCGCAGTCCTGCAACTACGGGTCCACCTCTGACTCCATGCTCCTTGACCAGATTGTTTTTGGTGATCAATCTGAGCCCCTGCGCCAGCAGCTACTAAAAGTAAAGCAGCTCACTCTCTCTACGGCCATTGAGACCTGTGTACTTCATGAACATGTCTCCACGTGCTACTCCTGCATCCAGGCTGCTGAAATGGCGCGGCAAGTCCCTTCTGAGGCAGAACAGGTGGTGTTCCCATGCATCTGCTGCGCTTACCATTCCAGGTGATGCTGGTCTTGGGTTTGGAAGGTGCTTCAAAGGAGCCTTGGAGATGGTGCACTCTGCTCCTATTTTGCTCATGTTGTGGAGGAACAGAATAATTATGGTGGTGGATGGGGTGCCAATCAAGTGGCTGCTTTGGCCTGGATGGTGTTGAGTGCCTTGAGTATTCCTGGAACTGTACTCACTCAAGCAAGTGGGGAGTACATCACACTCCTGACTTGTGCCTTGCAGATGGTAGAGAGCCTTTGGGAAATCAGGAGGTGAACGTCGGATGGGCTGATTTGTGCTGCACATAACCTCCTGTGAATTTTGTCAAACATTAATCTTATTTGGATTCGGTACATGCTCCTTATCCAGATTATGTACCCTAGAATTGTTTAACTGTTTAACCTCCGGTGCAACTCAGTGATGAACGGTGCGACCCAACACCAACCCCCCGCCCATACATAAACCCAGACATACTCAACCATCCGTATAACCAAACCCCTCTTCCCCCAATCTCAGCTCCCCATCAAAACCCAATTTGACTCCCCACTCCCATCGTACTAAATCACTAATCCCAGTGAAAGAGTTAATACCTTTAAAAGCATTACCTGGATACAGGGGCGATGTAGTAAAGAGGGACCAGTCCTCTGCTCCTCTTTGTCATTGCTCTGCATTGATCGCTGCGCCGAGGCTTCCGGTTGCAGTCGGGATCAGAGTTCCCAGCTGATAGTGCACAATGACCCCTCAGGCAGGAGTGATGCTTGGCAACATAGCCGCTGCCCCGGATGCTCTGTCCCATTTGTTACCGGAACAAAATGTTGCACAGCCCTGACAAGTTTTCTTGATGGTGTGAAACATTGATGCTTAATTTTGAAAACTCAGACAGCACGGTGGCGCAGTGGTTAGTGATGCTGCCTCACGGCGCTGAGGTCCCAGGTTCGATCCCGGTTCTGGGTCACTGTCTGAGTGGAGTTTGCACATTCTCCCCGTGTTTGCGTGGGTTTCTTAGTTATGAGGAGAGGTTCAATAAACTTGGTTTGTTCTCACTGGAACAAAGGAGGTTGAGCGGTGACCTGATAGAGGTCTACAAAATTATGAGGGGCCTGGATAGAGTGGATAATCAGACACTTTTTCCCCATGGTAGACGGGTCAATTTCTAGGGGCATAGGTTTAAGGTGCGAGGGACAAGGTTTAGAGGAGATGTACGAGGTAAGGTTTTTTACACAGAGGGTGGTGGGTGCCTGGATCTCGCTGCCGGAGGAGGTGGTGGAAGCAGGGACGACAGTGACGTTTCAAGGGCATCTTGACAAATACATGACTAGGATGGGAATAGAGGGAAACGGACCCCGGAAGTGTAGAAGATTTTAGTTTAGATGGGCAGCATGGTCAGCACAAGCTTGGAGGGCCGAAGGGCCTGTTCCTGTGCTGAACTTTTCTTTTTCTTTGTTCTTTGTTCTTTGTTCACCCCCACAACCCAAAGATGTGCAGGATAGGTGGATTGGCCATGCTAAATTGCCCCTTAATTGGAAAAATTGAATTGGGAACTCTAAATTTTTTTAATTTTTTATTTATTTTGAAAACTCAAACCACCCCAAAAGACAAACCCAGCAGATTAGATGAGGATTAGAAGCAACGCCCATTGGGAGTGCGGAGCAATCTAAAACCACACCGGAGAAGGCAGGAGAGGGCAAGGCTGACGGATAGAAGTAAGCTACTGCGGACTCTGGAATCTGAAACAAAAACAGAAAATGCTGCACAATCTCAGCAGGTCTGACAGCATCTGTGGAGAGAGAACGGAGCTAATGTTTTGAGTCTGGATGACTCTTTGTCAAAGCTGATACAGAGTTAGAGGAAGAGCTGGAGCGCAAACACTGGCATGGACTGGGTGGGTTGAATGGCCTGTCTCTGAATCTGTGTGTCAGAAAGCACAGCAAGTTCCCTGAATAAGGTCACAGCAACAAATATTGCTCATGGCTGACTGACTGCTTCCTGACACTGATAAATGCAACAAAAAACACCATTGTTGGTACAAATCTGAAAATGATGGTTGCAAACTCCATTCGAACAACCCAGGATTATAGGAAACCTTAACAATTGCAATGGTGCATCTACGTTGCAATCCAGTGTTATTAAATTGCTTTATTGTTGTACCAAGGTCACAGTTACGACATGGGTGAGTTGCTCCACACTTGCTCCACGCAGTGGCAGTTCTGTGCTGCCCTGCTGAAATCCTCAGCGAAGCATTTAAGCATTAATTATCAGAGCCCCACACGCCTATTAAAATGAACGACAACTGCAATCTTCTCCGGATTAATGCTACTCTGATTGCCACTGACAGGCAGCTTCAGAATCGCAATTGGAAGCTTAGTGCAATCACGGAGATTTAAAAGAAAATAGCATGAATAGTTTTTGTTTTAAAATGTAGAATATTGAGGATGCTTTCAATGATGAGTCTGTACTTTGTGACCCTTGGACTGTGTTAAGGAAACTGATTCAGGGAAAAAAAGCAATTACTATCTCGAACTGCAGGTCTGATGAAACAAAGATTAGCGCTCTGTTGATAGCTCTTAATGGTACGCCGCTACGACTCCTGCACAAACTATCTCATTTGGGATTCCCTTTCGTATAAGCAACCGTGTGTTGGGGTAATGCGGTGAATTATATGCCATCGTAATTCACACTGTATTGCCTTGCATGTATTGTATCCTTGTGGGCTCTGTATGCGAGCCGTTGCGCGGCTCTGCCCATAGGGGGAGATGAGGAGTTTGTACTGGGCTCCACTCTTGGCTCCGCCCATGGCTCCTCCCACTAACCGGAAGTATAAAGCACTGCAGCCGTAAGCCTGCTCTCAGTTCTTCTGGTCGCAGGCCGGCTTAGTTAAGACTATTAAAACCTCACTTTACTTCCAATCACGTGTCTAGTGAATTGATGGTCACATCAGGTAACATCACCGTTGCATCTCTAATTACTAGCAGTTAGCCCAGTAAAATTACTCGATTCTCCAGCTGAGGTTCATAACTATTTCATTGTTTTGGCCTTTTATTTACACCACCCACTCCCGAGATAACAGCTCCATCAGCTTTCAGACTAGTTTCCACTTGGGCAACCTTAGCAGAGATGCAAGGAAGTGGCTGATTCGGCCAATCTGGTTTAAACGCACGACAAAGGTCAGGGAGTCTGGGCTTGACCTTATGTGACAGGCAGCTCGGCTCCATTCAGTTTTTGCCTGGTCATCCCCAGGCTAATTTCACACCGGTATCCCCGCCCACACCACACTCTGAATGGACACAAAGGTTCTCATTGGAAAGTCTCCAGGGGCCCTGTGCAAATTTTCGTTGGTCCATTTGACAATCGATCCTGAGCACAGAAATGCGTTGCGTGCTTGAGGCAAGTTTGCCATTATTATTCCAATATTGTTAATTACTCTTCATACAATATTCAGTAACTTCCAGCTGCATTGATTTACATTGTTACATTTTGCTCATTTTAGAAAAAGGCCTGTAAATACTGATGAAACCCTTTAACAATTCAAAATTATTTTGTAACAGATCTCAGGTCATAAAATTTAATGACAATGTGGCGCATATTTTGACAGGATTTAATAAGATATCAAATTTACTTAGCAAAGTACAGTCGTGGCACAATTATAACTATTAGTGACAGTATACAATGGGCACATCAAACTGCGATGCACCCAGCCCGATTTTAATTCCCAGTTATGTCACATGGAAAAGAAAAGTGGGAATGGGTAGGATAGATCTTGGATGAGTGTGACTTCAACCACACTCGAGAAGTGAGGGGAGGACCCTTGATATCAATACTGCATTTGACCGAGTGTAGCATCAAGGAACCCCAGTAAAACTGGAGTCAATGGGAAACAGAGGAAAACTCTTGGCCGGTTGGAGTCATTCCTGGCACAAAGAAAGATGGCTGTGCTTCTTGGAGGTCAGTCACCTCAACTCCAGAGCATCACCTCAGTAGTGTGTCCTAGGCCCAACTATCTTCAATTGCTTCATCAATGACCTTCCTTCCAGCATAAGGTCAGAAGTGAGGATGTTCGATGATGACTGCACAATGTTCAACACCATTCGCAACTCCTCAAACACCAAAGCACTCCATGTCCAAATGCAGCAAGACCTGGAAAATATCCAGACTGGGTTGGCAAGTGGCAAGTAACATTTGCACCACTAAGTGCCAGGCAATGACCATCTCCAATAAGAGAGAATTTAACGATTGTCCCTTGACGTTCAATGTCATTACCATTGCTGAACCCCCCCACTATCAAATCCTACGGGTTACCATTGACCAGAAACTGAACTGGACTTGCAATATTAACATTGTGGCTACAAGAGCAGGTTGGAGGCTAGAAATCCTATGGCGAGTAACTCATCTCCTGACTCTTCTAAGCCTGTCCACAATCTACATGACACAAGTCAGGAATGTGCTGTAGTCTCCACTTGTCTGGATGAGTGCAACAACAACACTCAAGAAGCTCAACACCATCCAGGACAATGCAGCCCACTTGATTGGCACCTCATTCAAAAACATTCACTCCCTCCACCACTGACACACAGTGGTAGCCGTGTGTGCCATCTACAAGATGCACTGCAGGAACCTATCAAGACTCCTTAGATAGTCCTTTCAAACCCATGACTGTAACCATCTTGAAGGACACAGGCAGGAGATACCTGGGAACAGTACCACCTTGAAGTTCCCCTTGGAGGACTGGGAAGCACAAGTGTTAAAGGGCCCTTCACCTTCAACGCCATTACAACAAAGTCTGGACAGTTGTTGTTTGAGAAAGGATGCAGAGGTATGCAATGAATGGGAATTTTGCGGGTAGAAACCTGTAAAGAATAATACCAGATTGGCAGTCCATTTATGTTGCATCTTTAATTCAGTTTCATGATTGATGCAATTCAATCTTAAGCAGTTAGTCTCATGGTGCCTGTTTTCCAACCTGACCAAGACAAATTTCTATTCCATGCTATTACAACCAGGCTAGGAGGGGTGATATGACTTCTTCTTGTCCAACTCCACCATGGATTATAGCAGAGTTTGAATTGAATTGTAAAAATGGTCTGATATGTATTTAACTGTATATACCTCAGTGTAACAAGACAGATTATCTGAGGAAGGAAGTGAGTAATTTGTTCCATTGCTTAACCTCACTCAGGTACAGAAATTATTAAATAAAGGTTTAAAATGGATGAATATATCCAACTTCCTACGAATGTCCAGTCGCGCACAAAAGTAAATTACATTTTTTGGAGTTAAATCTTGGTCTCCTTAAAAAAAGATAAAATTCGGAATTTTATTCATAGATTGTCCAAATACTTTTTCACAACCAGAGAATCACTTCCGGGTGGCCCTTGGTTCTTTATTTTTCACTCAAGTAGCCACTCTGCTGTCATAGCTAGTTGATTCTCCTTTTCTCTTAAAGAAAGTGGCGCTGAGTTAGAATACCCTTTTTAAAACTCGGAGATTGCAGTAATAAGTTGGGTTTTCAATCCTCAAACAGGGCTCAGCTTCTTTGAGAGGGATTTCAAGGTGGGCGGGGTAAGGTCTCTACTGTCCCTATGGCAATCTTTGTCATTTCTGTTTGATTTCAAGCTTGGGTGTTATCTTAGCCATTGTCTCTGAGAGGTCCTGAAGATTTGTGTGGCCTTCATAAATGTAACTCTTAGTGTCTTTTGTAGGTCAGTGTCCTTTATTTAGCATTGATATACCTTCAATTCACTGAGAGGCAGAGAGAGTGAGTGAACATTAGGCTTTATTAGTCATGAACTTGCCCAGCCAGAGTCGGTAGTACAGATGGATGCCACCCACAGGCGGCCTATCTATTTATGGCCCCAGTGAGGGTTACAGTAGAGTACCTGGAAGCAGCTCATATCACCACTTCCAGGTCACAGGTCATAGGTTACAGTATCATACAGGCATTAGGTGAATGCATTCACCACAAGCATAAAATGTTTATTTTAAAAAGTTCCACATGTGACATTACAAATTAATATTTTATGTAGCGCATCATCATACCACTGGATTTTAAGCATTATGCTGAGGGTTCTGATGTGAAATTAAGATAAAAATGAGATCCAAATCAAAAATGACAATATCAAAAATATAAAGTGAGAGTTAATAAATTCTTGATTGAAGGAAAACTTAATGCAAATAAGAAATGTTTCTCATTTTGGATCATAAGTCCATAGCCAAGCACTCCAACAATCCTCATTACACAATGATAGAGTTTGGAGATTATTTCAAAAGAAAGCTTGATAGATAATGATACAGAATGGTATTAATTAACCAAGATAACCCATTTTCCATCGATTGCAGTTGCCTTTTTTGTTAAAGGTCACTTCTGCTTTCTAGTGTAAGATTTGCTTACATATCTGTTACAAAAATAACTAGAGATGATCAGAGACAGGCAATCCACGTGTTCCCATCAAAAGATTGTTTGAATAGCTTTGACTATGTAATCAAGAATGTCTAGGCTTAAGAATGTGATGTGGTTCACTGCATATTAATTTTTCAATATGTCCGACTGATGCAAACCAGCAATGAACACAGTTGCTAGTACGATGAACTACAGTATATGGACAAAACAAGAAAGTGCAAGTTAGATGAACTCATGATGAAATTACATTGCTGTGGTCCAAGTATACTTGGTGTACTCTTCCCAGTTCTGAGATTAGGGGCATTTCAGCATGGAATGCAATGGAAAAGAAAGGTTATCGCTTTCCAGAATTAGGGAAAGTATTAGAATCATGATGAAAGTGTAGGTTACTTGATCTATTGGATCTCGAGAAACAGTGTTTGAGAAGTTGTGGGTAGGCAAATGACTAAAGTTTGCTAACAACAATTTATTAAGGCAATCAAAAATTATTCTGAGGGATTTTTGAATTTACCAGAACAGTGGAGGATAATTTTACAAAGATTTTAACTGTTCATATGCTGATGTGGCAACAGGCCACACACGATGCTAACTGATTGTTGACATAGCACAATCTGCAAGAAGTCAGAATATGAATCAAACAACATGTTTACACTCTAACTGGTTCTTAGTGACCGTAACAACTTGTTTTTTGAGACACCATATTAAAGAAGTCAGAATAATAGTCAACGACAGAAAATGCCTTGTCAATAAATTATCATGCCAAAGTTCAGGATTGGAGGTAGGAGAGAGCTATGGGGCAGCACAGTAGCACAATTGTAGCACAAGGACAGCACGGTAGCATTGTGGATAGCACAATCGCTTCACAGTTCCAGGGTCCCAGGTTTGATTCCGGCTTGGGTCACTGTCTGTGCGGAGTCTGCACATCCTCCCCATGTGTGTGTGGGTTTCCTCCGGGTGCTCCAGTTTCCTCCCACAGTCCAAAGATGTGCAGGTTAGGTGGATCGGCCATGATAAATTGCCCTTAGTGTCCAAAACTGCCCTTAGTGTTGAGTGGGGTTACTGGGTTATGGGGATAGGGTGGCGGTGTTAACCTTGGGTAGGGTGCTATTTCCAGGAGCCGGTACAGACACGATAGGCCGAATGGCCTCCTTCTGTACTGTAAATTCTATGAAATTGGCTCGCACTGTGGCTGAACAGTGCCAGGGTCCCAGGTTCGATTCCCAGCTAGGTCACTGTCTGTATGGAGTCTGCACGTTCTCCCTGTGTCTGCGTGGGTTTCCTCCGGGTTATCGGGGATAGGGTTGAAGTGAGGGCTTAAGTGAGTCGGTGCAGACTCGATGGGCTGAATGGCCTCCTTCTGCACTATATGTTCTATGTATTCTAGCCAAGTACAAACTCATCTAAATATAAGTGTCTGTAACAGACAAAGAAATTGTTAATCTACCTGTGGTTCTTTGGAGATGCATAAGTGCTGGATACTGTCATCAATTCTGACTGAGGAGCAATGAATGTAAAACAACCATTTACTTTGCACACAATATCAATTTGAAGCCAATTACTGACATTTTTAGATGCAAGTCAAATTCATGCACATGAGGTCATTTCAAAGAATGATGTACTGGTATCCTTTGTGACTACACAACAATGAAATGACATTTCAGCAAAGCTTACAAAAGTTTCCAAGATGATTTAAAAAAAAAATATGCTGATTCAACAGCGAAGTCCGAACGAAAATTTTTTTTTCCACCAAGGTAATTTTTAGCCACATTTGCTTTTCCCTTACTCTTCTAATGTCACTGACCCGTGCTGAGGGTTTGGGTTACACAGCCACCTGTACATCAGTCAGCTGATTGAAGCAAAATACAGCCAATACTGAAAATCGGAAATGGAAAATGTTGGAATCAACAGAGAAAGAAACAGTGGTAATGTTCCAGGTGATTAGCCTTGCTGCCTCACAGCACCAGGGACCCAGGTTCAATTCCTAACTTGGATGACTGTCTGTGTGGAGTTCACACATTCTCCCCGTATCTGCGTGGGTTTCTGGGTGCTCCGGTATCCTCCCACAGTCCAAAAATGTGCAGGTTAGGTGGATTGACCATGCTAAATTGCCCCTTAGTGTCCAAAGGTTAGGTAGGGTTTTGGGGATAGGGCGGGTAAGTGGGCCTCGGCAGGGTGCTCTTTCAGAGGGGCGGTGCAGACTCGATGGGTAGAATGGCCTCCTTTACACCGTGTTGATTCTATATTAACAGGATTGGAAAATCCCACCAATGATGAAGTTTTTGGAAATATTTTTATGTTTGTAGAATCGAAATTCTCTTCAGAAACTTGTCATATTAGTTGAACCCATTTGACTTGTACTTGCACAGAAAAAATGTTTCTTCAGCGTTGCAGTTTTAAGCTTTTTTAAAAATCCTTCACTGTATGGATTCTACCCCAGTCTTACCTCCCCCCCCAGTCATGTACTGTGTCTGTCCTACCCAGTCTCCTCTCCCCCCTCCCAGTCAAGCCTTTGCCTTCCAGCCCATTGCACTGGCCACGCCTCACCCCCGCCCTCCCCGCACACACCTGTCTTACCACTGGTCTGGAATGGAGAAGCCTGGATTCTGAATCCCCCTTGAGCTCTCACTAGCCTTGCCTGTGCAGACTGACATGGAGTTCGGGCAACCAAGAACGCAACGCAATGAAAGGTAGGTGAACGTACCCTGAGGTCACAAGTGAAAACGAGTGTGCCAGGTGGACGCCAGTCATATGCAGTCGCGAATCACATTGACCCAACGGGTGTGGCCTTGTGATCTGGAGTGGGAATCTGATTCTGGTGTGCTGGCAAATGCATTTGCTGACCTGACGCGTTGGGTACCTGACCTGCCATGCAAATCAAGAGCGGACGATCGCGGTCTCTTTTTACGCTGGCGGTAAACTGCCAAATTTTCTCGTCTCGCCCATCATGAAGTCCGCTACTGACACGGTTGGAAAATCCCAGACATTATGAAAAGATTTGGAAATATTTTTCTGTTTGTAGAGCCTAAATTCTGGTAAGAAACTGGGCATATTTAGTGGAATCCATCGAGTTGTTAAAAAAATGTTCTTCCGTGTTGCAGTTTAAGCTTTTTTAAAAATTCATTAAATACAAGAAAATGAATAATAGACTGGATTAGGCTGGATTAGTCTATTCCCCAAAGGTACACAATTTATCACAAGAGATCTCTACTGTTATGCCAAAAGTGTTAAAATTCAAGTGGAAGTAGCAGTAGAAAGAAGTAGTGGAAGTTAGGTGCAGCAGCTACAACGCTGTGCGTGTATATAAAACATATGTATATTTAAAAAATAGTGAAGGGATCCCATTAGATACCACACAGTGTGAATAATTGAGTAATCTTAAATTTTGTATTTTTTTTCCTCAGTTCAACATTTCCCTCATTGTCTTGTATTATTCATTCCTCACTTTCAGGAATAGCTCAGATCAAAAGAGCAATTTTACCATGGCCTGTCCACCTAACTAACAAATCTTTGGACTGTGGGAGGAAACCAGAGCACGCGGAGGAAACCCACGCAGACAAAGAGCGAACTCCACATGGACAATCACCCAAGGCTGAAATTGAACCCGGGTCCCTGGTGCTGTGAGGCAGCAGTGATAACCAATGTGCCACCGTGCTGCCCCAGATTTAACCTAATTCAATGTAACATGCATTGGCAACAAGGACAGCACTTCCAAATCACAATTAATTATCTATCATACATAATGGGACATTGTGTCACAAGGGTTTTTGGCTCTCTTCCACTGGTCATCATCATAACATATATGAGGACAGCTTTGGTGAGAACAGACGTGAATTACCCCAGGCTGCAACAAAGCAAGGATGTGCAGCATTATGGAGTAGACATCAGGCACAAATAGATCCTACCCCGTGATGTACTCCAAATGTGCACATATGCTGCAATTGTTGCAAAGCATATGTTGATGTGTAGCCCAGATCTCCATCTGGCTGTGCATGCAAAATTATTCATCTTAACATTGAACAACATGCCAAAAAATATGTATTTGTACAAAACTTACTGAAAATTATAATTATAAATGGATACATCTCTGGCTACAAACCACCATTTAGCTCTAAAAAGAAAACCCAGCTTGAACAAAATACAGAAATAGAAATGAATCTGTAGATATAATTTAATTTTTTTAAAAATATGCTGCTTTCTCAAACTTACCCGGCTGGACATTAAAACAATTAATCTGGAAAGATGTTATGGTTGTTTGAAAAATGGCATCTGATGGAAATCATGGTGAAGTGAGCCGGTATATTGGGATGCAATGAGTGGAACGGAGATCACTCTATCCACAGCCAGATAGAAGGAAACAATTATTGAAAGAGGTCACAGCATAATTTCAAATAGACAAATAAAACCTCATCAGTTTCAAGATGACAATGGCAGCAGAAGCGGCTAGGTCAGCTGACTGTCACCTTCAGCACTGCAGAGAAACCATTCAATGAAGGGCACTTACTCCAAATGAAATGCAAAGGCCAATTTGCAAGGAAAGCAAATTGCATTGGTGAAAAGCAATCCATGAACAAATATTTCTTGCACTATTTGCATCCTGCAGTTTTAACTTAGAAATGGGGCGTGATTCAGCGATTGTGTTCCGCCCGGCGCAGAACGGGGCGCACCGGGTGAATAGCAGGAGTGGGCAAAATCAAGGTTCTCGCCAGGTGCAAATCATTTTGCACTTCACCTGACCCGCTCCTAAGGGAGAGTTCTGGATAACGCCCAAAAATGATGAGAATATCATTAATCCTCATTTGCATTCATTTCAATCTCATTAACGTGATTGAAGTCGAATGCAGCGCCCTCCCAGGTATTACCCGGCCTCCCAGCGGGAAGTCTTGCAGGTGTCACCTAGTGCCATCCCAGGATGGAAGCCCTGATTTTGATCTCGCTTCTTTACCAATTCCTTCCAGATATAACTATGTTTGCTGCTGTTAATGCCTCAGAGGCTGCCCTTGTATTGGTTGTGGCAGCACAGGCGGGCGGACGCCGTAGAAGGAGCAGCAACAACGCAGGCTGGAGGTGGCACCATGTGCAGGAGGCCGCAGCAGATCCTGAAAACCCAGCCGCCCACAGGCTGAGAGGGGGCCAGAATGGGAGGGCAGCAACGGCCCAAGGTGTACAGGTGTTGTTGGTCATTTGATGAGCTGACGGACACCAATTGCCGCTGAAGACTCTGTCTCAGCAGAGAGACAGTGCAGCACCTCGCAGACATGACCAATGACATGACATGGAGGAGAAGGGCACCCCCTCCAGATGGCCGTGAGGTCATCGCAGCCCAAAACATCAATGCAACTGGGTCATCCCAGGGCTCAAGCGGGGACCTGTGAGGCATATCTCAATATTTAGCCCACATGTGCATCCGGGAGGTGATGGTTGCTCTGTACACCCGGGCATCTGACTATATCACCTTTGAACTGTACCAATCCCATCAAGATGCCTGGAATGCAGGATTTGCTGCCATTGCCGGGATATCACAGTTCCAGAGGACAATCGATGGCACCCATGTCACCCTGTGAGCACTGGGGTATCAGGGAGTACCCTATGTTAACAGGAAGGGATTCCACTCCCCGAATGTTCAGATCGTGTGTGACCACCACCTCCGAATCATGCATATGTGTGCCCACTACCCTGGGAGCATGCATGGCATCTTTATCCTGCCACACACAGAGATCTCTGGTGTACAATCCTAGTATGACAGGTTAGCTCTGTGGTGATATGCATCACTGTAAATACACAAGGGGTTAATGTAAATACACGTACACTATATAGACACAAGAGGGAGCACCAGAGACATGACACACAGACATTCAACCAATAGGTCAGTAAGATAGGACACGACCAATGGGCATTCACGATACACACAGAGGTGACACTACCACAGGGGGGCATTACACCAATCCACACATGATCTTCCTCTTTCCAGTGGAGACATTTTGTGAGTACACAGGGTTGATTTGAAACACATCACATCCAGCACGTGGATTGTAGCAGACTGGTTCATCAGCCTGAGTAGCTATAGCAGGATTAACAGGAGAATAGAATCCAAGTAGGAGAATCGTTAACAGTTTAATAAATGTGTTAAAGCTATCTCCAAGTCTGAACCTTCCTTTGTCAGAGTGCACATCAAGGAAGCAGCTTATGCTACGTCAAGAGCATAACAAAACAAGCTCGTGGAGGACAAGGGATACCCGCTGAGTTCATGGCTGATGATGCTGGGACGGAGGCCTGAGACCGAGTCAGAGACCTGATGCAATGAGGCCCACATTGCCACACATGCTGTGGTTGAGCATGTGCACGGACCGCACAAGAATCCATTCTGACGCCTTGATTGCTCTGGCAGTGCCGTGCCGTACACCACCCCCCCCCCCCCCCCCCAGAGGGTCTTCTACTTTGTGGTGGCCTGCAGTGCCCTCCACAATCTGACAGCAGAGCTATTTTTTTGGATAGCCTGACCTCATCAGATGGTGATCCTGCAAGACAATGGACATGTGGTCAGTGAGAGGGATGGATCATTTTGTCTAACAGGAACAACTCCCTTGAGACAGGTATCTGGGTGAAGGGGCAGTGAGTCCTCACCTCTGTGGCGCAGGCCAAACATGCTGTTGGTGACTGCTCTCTCTTCGGTTAACCCCATGATCTTAAGGGCCTGTTCCTCATAGTGGGTGAGGATTTCCTATTCATTGTGAACTATCTTTTCCTGTAGGGACAAAGAGAGGGCTTTGTGAACCGCACACGTTTTTGGTCATAGGGGTCTATAGCAGGTGGCATGTGTGGGCACTACACCTGAACATGAAGGGGTTGTGTTGGTGGGTTCCCGGTGGATTCTGTGGAACAAACATGATGATTGGATGATGTGCCAGCCAGTCAATTGCAGGAGAGGAGGGTGGGCTGATTTGGGAATTTGATGGGTGGCAAGTGGAACTGATACCAGGACAGACGTGGTAACTGTTGGACTTCTTCCGACATTGGACGCCATGCCTCCTGGCCATGCTGCCCACATTGACAGCTGCTGTCACTGTCCAGGCGGCATTGCTGACCCTGATGTTGGTCCTCTGATCCCCCGTGGGGGAACATTTTGCCCCGCCACTCATCCACAGCACCAAGAAGCCTTGTGAGGTCGGCATCCCCAAAGTGAGGAGCAGGTCTATGTGTTGCCACGCTTGTGTGTTGAAATGAGTGGTGAGGGAGCAGGTCTCCCTTATTAGCGGTGAGCAGCTGAGGCGCCAGTCAGGCAAATCAGAAGGCGACTGAGTCAGGAAGGGCGAACCTTGAAAGAGTGCTCTTTCAGAGGGTCAGTGCAAAGTCAATGGCCCGAATGGTCTCCTTGTGTGCCTTAGGGATTGTATGATTCTGTGATTGAGCGACTCTCTATTACGGCAAAAATAGAAGAAATGGCTGAAAATCCGAGAACGCAGCTTATTCACCGGGGAGGACAAGAGTCGCATCAGGATTCTCACATACCCAGCTAAAGGAGGCAGCCTGCATTTAAATCATCAGCTGCCACCACTTAAGTGGGATTTTGGTAGGCCAGGATTGTGAAACCCAATATGTGCAGATTAGACCAGTTAAGAGGTGGTCTGAACTTGGTGGATTTGTTTGGATCGATGATGAGGTAAGGCACCATTAGGATATGTAAGGCACCCTTTTGGATTACTAATAATAAACATGACTGTGTGTAAAAAGTAGATAAACTCATTGAAACTATCAAAGCTCTCAAAGAACTGTTGAACTGTCAAAGAACTGTCAAAGAAATTTCAAGCTGTCAAAGAACTACGAAAACTTGTCAATGGATAACTCTGCCTTGTTTTAAATTTTAAAACATCTCGAGTTTAAAAAATAAAATTGCTTGATGTTTCATTCTGTCTATTCACATAACTCTGAGGGTGATCATTATAGGATTTGTGCTGCAAAGATTTTAGAAACTAACATTATCACAGTAGTGTGCTTGTAAAATGGGCAGTTTGATCGACAGCTCAAAGTAATTATAGAATAGAAAGTTTGTTTTCATAAGAGATGAGTTGCAGGAATTTCTGTGCATTGAATGTTTGTTTTTATCAATGACATGTTTTTTTTGTTTAAAATAGTGTGATCATCAATTATAAAATTATTAAATGTCGGCATGGTTCCTGAGGTTTGCCTGTTGTGGATACCAGGTGAGTTGTCATGGAGGAGGTTAGGACAAAGGATGATGGGTTGGGGCATGAATTGGCTTGATTTGGCACTAAGTTAGCATTGGGGTTTTCAAATATTATGGGAATGTGGACAGGATAGGGTGTATGCGGGATCATGGGGGTTGGATATAGTGGCATGGGCTGGCATTGGCTTTATGAACAGCCATATGTATGGCTGATTGGCATGTGCTGGCATGGATTTGCATAGCTGGGGCATGGGATGTGTGGGGAGAGGTTTGAGGAGGTGAAGGCACTCCTCCATCATGGATAAAGGGAATCCTTATTCGCAGGTGAGTACCGGCTTGCCCAGTGCTCAAGGTGGTGACAGACCCTGACCTGCGGTGTTAAGACAGCTGCCTTGGTGACTTTCCCCAAATTTGTTATCCAGGATCAGGGGCTGTTTACACAGGGGTTGTTTAGCACAGGGGTAAATCGCTGGCTTTGGAAGCAGACCAAGCAGGCAAGCAGCATGGTTTGATTTCCGTAACAGCCTCCCCGAACAGGCGCCGGAATGTGGCGACTTGGGGCTTTTCACAGTAACTTCATTTGAAGCCTACTCGTGACAATAAGCGATTTTCATTTCATTTCTCAGTTTGTTACCCTCTGTCCCCTCGGTGGGAACTAACTTGGAACAAGCCCGCAATTTGTTAAATAAATCTTACATGAATGCTCCAATTTGCTGACGTCCAGCTTGGGTACCCCCAAATTGTTATAATCCCGGGTGAGAAATACTGAACTGGCTCCCTTTCTTTACACAACCCCTCTGTTGATTGCAACAAGATTAATCTAAAAGGATCCCTTCCTTCATTGATCCATTTCCCCGTCCCAATATATGGGCATGATCTAGTGGCCCCGTTAACCACGGGCGCAACACACGTAATGACCGCTAAATCTTTTTTTTTTTGCAACATAAAATGCAATTTACACTGGTGAGATTTCAGCGTGAGAGCTTCCCTGCCACTGATCTAACCAGGTTCATGCTCTTTCACATTTCCATACAGTCGAATAAATTTGCATTTAATTACTTAACGCCCACCCACAAAATCCCCCCCCCCCCCCCCCCGCTCCCCCATTATGTGGCATTGTTTCATAGAATTTACAGTGCAGAAGGAGGCCATTCGGCCCATCGAGTCTGCACCGGCTCTTGGAAAGAGCACCCTACCCAAGGTCAACACCTCCCCCTATCCCAATAACCCAGTAACCCCACCCTAAGGGAAATTTTGGACACTAAGGGCAATTTATCATGGCCAATCCACCTAACCTGCACATCTTTGGACTGTGGGAGGAAACCGGAGCACCCGGAGGAAACCCACGCACACACGGGGAGGATGTGCCAACTCCGCACAGACAGTGTTCCAAGCCGGAATCGAACCTGGGACCCTGAAGCTGTGAAGCAATTGTGCTATTCACTACCGTGCTGCCCTTATGTCACACCAGCATTAATCATTATTGGTTGTCAACAACAAAATCCAGTGGTAATGACCACACATCTGTTTGTAGCCCCCCGGGGGCTAAAGGACATAACTGGTCATCGGGCAGTGCCAGGGGTTACTCTCCTCAACTGGGGGAGGGGAATTTTCCTCTTCTGCATGTGGAGGAGTCCCCCTTATCCATGAGGAGGTGTGAGTGGGTGAATGTGAGGGCTGTGGGGTGCTTCCACTTATCCCCTGGTGGGGGCAGGGGGGAGCCCTGTTGTCCGTTGGGGGGGAGGGAGGGTTCCAATGTCCATAGGCGGGAGAGGGCCTTAAATGTTTCTTTGAGATTGTGGTTTCCTTTAACAATGGTGCCCCGATCTCAGATTGCTGCCATTGATTATATGTTCAGGCCCCTATCCACTAGCTGGGTGTGATCCTGGCCAGCACTTTGAAGTTGCACAGAGTGCCGTGTGATCAAGCTGTGAAGTTGCTGTGTTTCACACTGCTTTTCCAGCCTTATCCAGCGCTCTGTGCAATTTTGGGAAGATTACACCCCATGTGTTTTAGAAGCCAATTTAATGAAGCTTTCCAAGTTAAAAATCAAGTGAGTTTATTGCCCATTGAATGCAAGAAAATGACAAAACACACGGACATACATCCACACAGATTAGAAATTAGAATTTAGTTCGGAGTAAGTAGGCAAGAAGAAACGTATGTGAAACAGTCCTTGATTCATGAGTAGATGATTGAGTGTTGCGCCCATCGTGATTCATGATTCTAGTAGTGCTGACTTCAGGAGGAAAAGAGTTGGCTTTGAGATTACAGTGTTCTTCAGTTTGGAGAAGACTCCCTATTTCTGTTTCAGCTGTAGACCTTGCTGACTTGACTTATTTACACAATCAGAGAGAGGGAGAGGTAACTGCAAAAAGCCTTTGCAGGGGTGGTACTGCTATCTGGCTTTTTGCTTCTGTGTCACACATGCTCTGACACCACAAGCACTGATTCACACACACCCACACACACACACACACAGTGGCTGGTTTTGTCCTCGGTTTTCCATGTTCATGGAAGGCAAAATCCAAAAATCCACTAGGGACATGATTGACAGGATATTTCTTGATGAGATGACACATATTTCCCATTATCTCCCATTGCCTCCACTGGAGGTATCGATTAGTGTCTGTACGGTTCAGAGGTATCCTTATCTGTAAATAGGGTGGTCCATTGACTCGGAATATCGTCCACCAGCAGTTCAGCCAGAGACTGACTTTATATCCTCAACCATCATTGGTTTGTCTATCCACATTAAAAACTCACAGGTCTTATTTAAAGTTCAATATTTTTGTATGTAATTCAGTGCTTTAACTTCATTATTATGACAACAGATAACTTGACCACAAATCGTCAATGGCAACAAGGAGCGACATCAAACATTCAAAAATAGGTTGTACAAATACTTCAAAGCAGTTCTATCAATGTCACCCAATACAGAAGTAAAAGCAGCCATACAGAATGGATGCTAATGATCTCTGCACCTTATCTCATTTCTCTTTTCCAAAAACAAAGAACAAAGAAAAGTACAGCACAGAAACAGGCCCTTCGGCCCTCCAAGCCCACGCCGACCATGCTACCTGACATGATATCACAGAGACATGTTCAGTGACACCCTCATCTTTGTTTACACAGATATGAAATCTGGCCTACGATTCAAGGTAAAATCCAAGATATAGATGCATATTCATATGGATTTGACCATCAGAATGTCAGCCTGAGGTTCTTGGTCAAAAGTCTTCTGAAAACGTTTCACTGAGTCATACAACTCTCTCCGGTCTTGCATGAACAAATGACTTGTCCAAGGCTTTCCTCCTGAGGCTAAAACCTAGTCTGTTTTTTTCTTATTATTTATTTCAAAATGCCCCTTGATCAGGCTGTGACAGACTGAAAACAGCTGTAAGAGCCACTGATACTGAGATTCTCTGGTGATGACAGGTTCACCGCCCTGCTCATCATCTGACCAGAACTCACAGTTGTTTCTGCAACACTATAAGTATACTTGTCTGAAATAGAATCCAACTTAAATTAACATCCTCAAATGGGAAGCTGGTCAGAGGTTCTTGTAACTATTCTACCTTGAGTAGCTTTGGGAAATTTAACATGAATGTTATTTGTGGTGATTGTCCCTTTAAGGGCAACACAGCAGAATAAGGGTCACATGTTCTGTGTGACCAATGGGGACTCTGCAATTGCCCCATTGGTGAAAAAGGCAACAAGACAGAGACATTTTGGGAGCAAGCTACAGCCATGTTGCTGCTGTGCAATTCTTATGAATAAATATTGTTACAACCCACATGAGACCTATGGGGAGGCCGATTAGCCTCCCTGTGGGCCTCATGGAATACAGGTTTCCCCAATGAGAAATGCGACCCGTATAAATAGAGTTATGGACTCTATCATAAAAGTCAGTCCAGATAGGAACTGAACTAAGGTAGTTCCGACTGGGACCAGAGTATTATGTATATATAGTTGCTTAAAACAATTAAATCACCATTAAATTGGTGACAAGGGTAAAAGTGGAGCTACAGACGGCACTGTTACATAGTGAAAGCACGGTCATCTCATCTTGTTCTACTGGTTTAAGGTTTTCACTATTTCCAATATGCTGCTCTTTGGCAGACTTGATGTGTTCAAAACCAGCGTGAACGTTTGGATGCAATACAAGAAGCATATGTGCTATTTCTTTAAGGCTAACACTATAGTCGGAGATGAGCAACAGACAGCGATACTTCTGACTGCCGTTGGGGCCGTCACCTTAAGAACAACAAAGAGCCTGATGTAACCCGTAGCCCTGAACTCCAAGTCATTCGAGGAGCTGGTCACATTGGTGGCAGACACCTATGACCCCAAACCATTTGTCAAAGTACAATGGTATAATTTCAGTACTGCTGAGAGTTCCTGACATGCTTTTCGGAA
Organism: Scyliorhinus canicula; assembly: GCF_902713615.1. NCBI lineage: Eukaryota > Metazoa > Chordata > Chondrichthyes > Carcharhiniformes > Scyliorhinidae > Scyliorhinus > Scyliorhinus canicula. Next base: position 30,079,137 of record NC_052166.1, on the reverse strand, counting down.
ATTTGCTGCATTTTGTGATCATGAAGAAGCATCCTTATGGAGATGCTGCTTAGTTTGTGTGGTGAACATCATGGCGACCCAGAGGCAGTTACTGGCCGAGCCATTCTTAGACCTAAAAAAAACCTGTGAAGTGTTCACTCTTGGGTCAGACTGTGGAGAAGAGAGTTCAGGAGCTCCAGGGGGTCACTGGGATGGAGGTGAACAATGTGGGAAGCATACCACCCTGACGTGAGGTTCTCTCCCAGACCGGGGTCCCCGCTACTCCGCCTTGAGCTGAACACTGCCGGAACCAGGTCTAGAAACGCGATGGGCAGGCCAGATACTTCCCCGGATCAGTAGTGGGTGACCCAGCCAATGTGGCATGTGCAGCTGGGGGAACTGCCGAGAGTGAAAATCGTGGTGCAGCCAAGACTTGTCGTTGTGAAGAGGCAGATGCCAACCCAAAGCCCGGATTTTCCATTTGGACCAACATGACGCCAAAGAATACATGTAACTGTACTGCATCACTGAACCCAGAGTTGTCCCCATTCGGATCACCATTCAAGTGAATGGTCATCCCCTGGAGGTGTAATTGGTGCGCGACCCGCAGTCCCGGTCTTCAGGAAACAAACATTTGAGCGAATTAGATCAGCGGGACAATAGTTGAGCTTGCAGGACACAGGAACAAGACTAGCAACCTATACAGTGGAAGCGACTATAAGTTAATCGTGTATTGGGCATCCCGGTTGGACAGGTATCCAATGCCGCGGATCGAAGAATTGTATGTGAAATTGGCTGAGGGTAATTCGTTTACAAAATGTGACATGAGCCATGCTAGTATTTGACCCTGACTTGCAATGGTACGCGACTATAAATACCCACCGGAGCCTTTATGAGTATACATAATCACCATTTGCAGTGTCATTGGCTTGCAACATTTTTCACCGCGTCATGAAAACATTCTGAAGAGGCTGCTGCATTCAGCAGTTTACTTGGGCGGCGGGAGCCATGGATCGAGAACATTTGAGCAATCTAGAGGAGGTCCTCTGCCGATTTCAGGGATGGCCATCTGTCTCAAAAGGGAAGAGTGTGTCTTCAATGTCAGGGAGGTTGTCTCCTTGGGGTACTGCATAGACCAGAATGGTCTGCACCTGGGAGAGGAGAAGGTGTGTGTTATTCGCCAAGCCTCCACTCCAGAAAACATAACAGAACTGCATTCCTTTCAGGGGCTCATGAATTATTATGGGAAGTTCATCCTGGGCCTCACCACCATGTTCGCTCCCCTGCACATCCTGCTGATAACAAACAGGAAGGAATGAGGAGAATGCCTCAGGAAGAAGCGCTCACTTGGGTAAAGGGACAATTGACGTCTGGCCTCTTGGCACTATGATCCCACTAAACTGCTGGTGGTCATATGTGATGCCTCCCCATACGACATTGGCATTGTGTTGTCCCACTACATGGAAGACAGGAAGGAACGTTCGATTGCATTTACATCCAGGATGCTGACCATGCAGAACGGAAATACGTGCAGATTGGAAAGGAAGAGTTGGCCGTGTCACTCGTGGTCAAAAAGTTCCGCCAGTACATGTAAGCATGTTGTTTTACTATCCTGATGGATCACAATCCGTTACTGGGTCTCTTTAAAGAAGACAAGGCGATCCCACCAATAGCATCTGCCAGGTTCCAGAGGTGGATCCTATTACTAGTGGCGTACGAATATCCATTCGAGCATGGGCTGGGTACAACAGATTGTGAACGCCGACACGTTGAGCAGACTCCCGCTGCCGTGCGCTCATTGTCACCCCACAAAGCCAACAAAGTCATTGTCATGTTGTATTTCATGGATACTTTGCCAGTCGCAGTCATCCGTGGGTGGACGCAGAAAGACCCTTGTTGTCAAAGGTCCACCACATTGTGTTATATGGAGGTCAACACCGGCAGTTGCCTGAGGAATTACAAGCCTTTTTGACCAAGAAATCAGAGTTCAGCGTCGAGGACGGAATCCTCCTGTGGGGACCTCGAGTCGGGGTTCTGAGCAGGGCCAGGACCACATACTACTTGATCTGCACCATGTTGCTTCAAAGATGAAAATCCGGAGTTACATCTGGTGGCCAGTCCTAGGTGGGGAAAAAGAGCAACTGGCTGAACAGTGTGGTGTCGGCCAAGAGCAGGCTCCCGCCTGCTGCACCTCTTCAACGTGAGAGTGGCCGGACCGGCATTGGTACAGCTCCATGTCAACTGTGCCAGCCCTTTTCCTGGGATCCATGTTTCCGAGCATTGTGGATGCCCATTCAAAGTGACTTCATGTCCACAAGATGTCGTACTCACATCGAGGGCGACGATCGAGAAACTTCGACTCAAATTTATTCTGCATGGAATTCCGAAGATCCTGGCCTTTACCAGCGAGGAGTTCGGGGGTTTACTGAAGGCCAATGGGGTGCGACATATCCGCAAGACGCCGTACCACTCAGCTTCAAAAGGACTGGCTGAAATGGCGGTGTAAACTTTACAAACGGTACTTGGAAAAGCAGACCTCAGGGTCCATGGAAACATGATTGGTTAGATTTCTGTTTTTCTACCACACTACATCACATGCCACAACCGATGTAGCACGAGCAGAATCTTTGATAGTCTGATGGCTTCAGTCATGGCTCAGCCTCACGTCCCCAGGTATTAGTGGGAAAATGTGATAGTTAGGAAAAACAGGATTGTAGCCCAGACAGGAATACGTGAACCAGACAGTTCGGACCAGGTTACGCAGTTTATATCCGTAACTTCGGTGATGGTAATACGGCAGACTGGACTTGTCTAATGCCAAGTCCGAGCACAAGACCAAATAATGAAGAAGCATGTGGACCGCCGCAGGGGCAGGAGGTCAGCATTATTCCAAGTTTCTCCGGAGGAGCCTGTTGCTAAACAGATCTCCCTGATACCGGTGCATTGTGGAGCATCGCCCCCACCCCGAGGGGGTTGGACACAGAGATGTCAGAATTCATCCATTCTGACTCAGATATGGAAACCCAGGCATCAGAAGTTTCTGAAGGTGAATAAACTGGTGAACACTTAGTGGTATCCCCCAAGCGATCAGCAAGGAAACGACATTGCCTGGTTAACTACATGCCCTCTGATTCACGCAGCCCTGGGCAAAGAAGAGCAGACGCCCTCCCTGCTCCACCTTCATTGGAAGAGTCTTTGGACTTTGGAAAGGGGCTGTTATAACCTATTGGGATGGACCGATTAGCCTCCACGCGAGCATTGTGGAATACGAGCTACCCCGATGAGAGGCGAGGTCTTATCAATAGAGTAATGGACTCTAATATAAATGCCAGTCCAGATAGGAGCCAAGCTAGAGTAGTTCTGGCTGGCCTTGAATGTTATGTATATATATTTTCTTAAAACAATAGATAGCTTTTCTTTATGTTCACAAACTGGATTCCTCTGTGACCATTAAAAATACCTTTTGTGAGGCGGTATTGCTGCCTCATGGCGCCGAGGACCTGGGTTCAATATTGGTCTTGGACCACTGTCCATGTGGAGTTTGCACATTCTCTCCATATCTGCCTGGTTCTCACAGCCACAACCCAAAGATGTACAGGATAGGTGGATTGGCCATGCTAAATTGCCCCTTAATGGGAAAAACTAAAACAAAATACATTTTATATTCATCGTCATGAAGTTCTGTGGAAGTGCATCTTTACACCATTCACGTCGATTGTCCTACCATCAGCTGGGAGATGCATGGAACCATCAAACCATTTCATTCTGAATCTTCTTTGCAGCACATTCCAGTGAGATTTTCACCTCTCGTTCTGATGAGTTCTCACTGCAGCCTGTTAGATCAGATAGCAGCTCATCTCCAGACATCATGGAAGCCTCCATGTTCAGGAATTCTCCCCTTCCTAGGGGGCTAGGTCGGCGCCCGGATGGTCCGACACAGAATGGCCGGCGCGAATTCGCGCATGTGCACTACGGCCGGCGTGATTCCGCGCAAGCATGGAACGCCGGCGTGATTCCGCGCATGCGCGTGTGTTCCCATCTCCGCGCCGGCCCTGAGCAATATGGCAGAGCCCTACAGGGGCCCGGCGAGGAGGAACATAGGCCCCCATGGAACCAGCCCGCCTTCCGAATGGTATGTCCCGATCACGGGCCAGGCCACCATGGAGGCCCCCACCGGGGTCGGATCTCCCCCTGCTTCCTCCTCCAGGGACACCTTCCAGGTCCCGCCGTGTGGGACCTGAGTAACCCATGCAAGCGGGACTCGGCCGCACTTGGTGGGCACTTGGCCCGTTGAGGCCCGGAGAATTGCCGGAGGCGCTTTCAACAGCCCTCAAGCGGCGGGCGGCGACCCCACAGGCACGAAAATCGGCACCGGAGAATTGGCGAGCCTGCGTCGGGGCGGCGCGGCGCAATTCTCGCCCCCCCCCCACCCTCCCGGGGATTCTCCGACCCGGCGCCGGATCTAAGAATCCCGGCCAATGTCTTTAGCTCATTATATTTCTTCCCTCGGCTGTCCAATCCCTCCCTGCCATAAAAACCCGAAATGTATCTGTCTCTGGCTGTTTTCTTCCCTCAAATTCACAGTAGCGCCCTTTACCAAGCTGGGGCCATGCTGGGCCTGCTGGACTGGCCAACACATTTTGAGGGTGGGCTCCCTGTCCACTAAGGGGTGGAGGTACTGTTTAGTCTGTGGGCAGTTTGTTATCACTGCGGGGCAAGCTTCTTAATTGGACCAGCTTATTTCTCTGAAAACCCAGCTCAATGTCTGAATTTTAAACAAGACGCATCATCGAAGTGGAAAGGTCACTCACCCCCTCCTCTCCCTCCACCCCCCCCCCCCCCCCCCCCCCCCGCTTCCTGCCTCTCCTAATCCCCAAACACAACCCCATCCTTCCACAAAGCTTTCCCTGTCATATAACATTAAGCACTCTTCTGCACTCTGTCCAATCTACTTAATCTGCCAAGGAATGTTTCCAAAATGTTTCTGCATTGACCTTCTAACTTTGAGCTTTATATTTTGCATAAATCATACAGTCCAGGCCAATACCTTCCTCTGCAGTTCACAAGCCATCTATCATCACATAATTATTTTGTTCTGCCTGTGTTGATCCTTACACCCCTCAGTCCTTGTCCAAACCCAACTCATTCGGGGTCTTCTTGAATGCGCACAGCATTAAGTACTTATTATGTTCTGTGTTGTTGCCGTAGTACAGGTGCACACAGAACATCTAGTTATTTGACTAGCGACATATCATTATTAACCAGATGAACACTTGGAAAAATAACTAGCGAACTCGGATACAAACGGTGACAAAATAAATGAATTCAGTGAATTCTCCTGAAGCTACGTCTCGTATGACTGTCCTCTAGTACGACTTACTACCAACTGTCGATATCTTGAGTTACATGGTAGATCTCTATCACCACCAGCATCGGTAACGAAATACATTGGTAGACAACTATATGCAAAACTGTGCACAGGCATATCACCACAGTACTTGGGCCATTCAAACCAACCTAGACATCTGGGGAAGGAGATGGAAGCTTTCCAACTTCAAGTCTGGCTTTTTTCAATGCCAGTTATTATCCAAAGTGCCATTAAGTTGTTTAGTAAAATTTTAAATTATTCCATACAGACAACCGTACAAATAGAAATATGCAAATGATATATCAATTATTTTAGCTAGTGGCAACCTGAGGTCATGAGATGTACATGGGATTTGAGCTGTGTCAGCAAGATCATTTTTAGAAACTGTGTGTGATAAGGGAGAAAACAATTTGCGCTGAACACTCACAGAGTATAGACCGGCAAAAATAAATAAATAGTAAGACAATGAAACAAAACTGCAGGGAACTGATGGTGGTAATTAAATCTGGCTTATTTCATTGAAGAGATGACATTTAGAAGGAGAGCCTATTAATGAGTTTTGGTCCATTCATGCCAAGGCAAATATGAATTGAAAGAAAAGGAGGTTGAGGTGCTTAAACGAAGAACATATGTGCACTTAGGAGATAATTACTGCAGATCTATATCCAGCACAGGATAAAGCCTTTATAGTTTACATGTGTGCCGTGAACATATTCGCAAGGGTGGTTGAGCACTCGGTGCAGAGGGGGTCAGGAAGGAGGACCTCTTGGTGGGTCTACTCACGGGCCTATCCAAGCTGTCCATTAATAGATCTAAGCTGCGGGCGAATGATTGTATCCCCTCTTTCACAGCTATGTTCACTGCCCGGTGACCCCGGAATGGGTACACACAGTGTTCACCAGTACCATCGAGGCCCTCTACACCCCGGTGGGCATCATGGGGACTGGGGTGCATTATCTCTTTAATCACATTTTGTTTTCATGGTTTAAGCTTCCTTTGAGATCCCGTTTACTTTGATCCCTTTAAGGAACTGCATTTTTTATTTATCCTACAGTTTGTTAAGTTTATTTGGTTTATGAAAGGAAGCACACACTGACGGTTGAGATATGATCAGATCCAAAGGTCGGGTACATTTTACCCAGAGGGGAATGTTGGCTGCATGGAAGTTCAAAATACAAAGCTTTGCCTGCAGTTGAAACCATTCTGTTTAATCAACAGTAAGCTGAATACTAAATATCCTGGGCTGAATTTTTTGACATTCCTGGTCAATTGACAAGACGCATAGCAAAAATCAACAGCAGTTGGAAACTGAACTATTAGCCTGCAATGTTGGCCTGCTTGTCACTATTTAACATTTAAAGAAAGCAAGGAAGGTTTGCACGGATATCTCATGATCTCTCACGCCTCCCTCCAAACTCTCTCCCACTTCTTTCAGTCACCGCCTATTGATGTCTCAACACGGGCAGCACGGTGGCCTAGTGGTTAGCACGGTTAGTAGCCTCACGGCGCTGAGGTCCCAGGTTCGATCCCGGCTCTGGGTCACTGTCCGTGTGGAGTTTGCACATTCTCCCCATGTCAGCGTGGGTTTCGCCCCCACAACCAAAAAATGTGCAGAGTAGGTGGATTGGCCACGCTAAATTGCCCCTTAATTGGAAAAAATAATTGGGTAATCTAAATTTATAAAAAAATCAAAAATAAAACAAAATTGATGTCTCAACAAACTTTGAGATTCTGGTGAATGTTTGGTCCTCCTGATCTCTCGTCTTCAAATACCCCCTTCCTCCAATGCCTGTCGAAACCCAAATCCACCCTAGAGACGTGTTACAGAAGATTAGGCTCGATTGGCTGGAAATCTTCACACAATATTGGCATCCTCCAGATGCCCGAAGAAGGTATGAAGATGTTTTTCACAAGGAACTAAGCTGAATTAAAGGCCTCAAAGCCAAAATCTATGTTAATCCGGATTCAATGTCCAAGTTATTCAGAGCTAGGCCAGCATTGCATGAGGAGGTTGAAGCAGAGCTATCGAGACTGGAAGAGCTGGGCATAGTCAAAGCGGTTCAGTTTTCTGAGTGGGCGGAGCCATCAGTCCCTGTCCTCAAACCAGATTGTTCGATAAGAATTGGTGGGGACTCTAAACTATCCATGAATTAGGCTTGCTCAGGTTGATAGCTGCATTATCCCCCGGATTGAGGACCTCTACGCTCAGCTTGTGTGGGGTCCTACCTATTTAAAACTGAACCTTAGTCACACCTACCTGGATGAAGAAATTTTCCACAAAAAATACTTACAAAGGCCTGTGCAGGGTTACAGAAGTTTGGAGGACCTGGTGGTCTCCGGGCCGATTGACTTTTTCATAGACTCTCTTTCCACTGTTGCCTCTTGGAACATTTGTAACTTCTGTATATAGTTTTTTTGGTGCAGTTGTATTAGAGAACTTAAGGAGGGATGGTGTGGAGGACCACACCTTTAAGGGCCAGCCTCCATGGACCATATGATTGGCTCGGGGCCAATCACGCTGAAGTGCAAACCCCCGTGAGTTTACATGGGGCCCTGGGAGCAGGACTCTGGGCAATGTAGTCCTGGAGTCGAAGTGATCAGACCTGTTATATTGTGTTCATGCCATTTACTTAATTGCTTTTGCCTTTCATCAATAAACCCCTTTGTTAACCAGTGAAAGTCTCCAGTGTATGTCTCGAACCACCACAATCACAGTAAAATATTAATGATTGTTGCATCTTCACAGGAATATTGCTCAATTAAAACATCTAATTCGGTGTCCTTGCGATACAAGATGTTCAACTTTGGGTTTTATATCTCTTTTCACAGCAAAGAGTTATTAATATCGCCACGATTCACCACAAAAAAAATCGGAGAACCATTTTTTCACTCCTGTTCTTCATGACCAAGTAAAAAAACAGCAGGAATGCTATCGGAATGCCACGGGTTTCAACACAAAAGCAAAGACTGGAAGGCTTTTCCCCCCCAGGAAAATTAGAATATTTTACAAAGCCAGGGTTTTGCTAGTGATCAAACAAAATACACTTTCCTGTCTGTTCGCATCTACTTTCCAAAACTGATCAGAGAGAAGCAAAGACTATTCCTACTTCAGGGATTTTAAAGATTAAGAACAATTCTGTCTAAGGAGAGGTGAGCAGCAGGTCAGCGGCAGTGGGGAAATCTAACAAGTTTCGGAAGATATTTCCCTGAAGCAGTGGGAGCGCACTCCGCTGGGTGTAATTATCTGTGTAATAGGGAAAAAAAGAACATTTATTCAGTTCCTTTCACAACTTCATGTCCCAAATGCTTCACAGCTAAATTCTTTTACTATCCCTCTATCTTGTTACTTTCACTGCAGTTGTTCCAGCATTTTATAAAACATTCAGGGCGCGATTCTCCGCTGCCCACGACGGGTCAGAGAATAGCAGGAGGGCGTCCCCGACATTTTTCACGCCCTCCCGCTATTCTCCCCCCCCCCCCCCCCCCCCCCACGACACGAATCGCTGCTCGCCGTTTTTTTACGGCGAACAGCGATTCTCCCCAGGCTGATGGGCCGAGTTCCCAGTCCTTTACGGGCGTTTTTACGGCAGCAAACACACCTGCCTGCTGCCGTCATAAAATCGGCCGCAACATGCCCGTTCTGGGCATCCAGGGCCCCGATTGGCACGGCAGTACCACGGCCGTGCCAAGGGGGGCATGGGCCCGCGATCGGTGGGCACCAATCGCGGGCAGTGCATCCGTAACGGACGCACTCTTTCTCCCTCTGCCGCCCCACAGGATAAGTCCGCGGGGTGGCCGAGGGAGATGACGGCCCCGCGCATGCGCGGGTTGGAGCCGTCCAATCCGCGCATGCGTGGCTGACATCATCGTGCGCGTCAGCCGGCGTGACGCTTGGTGCGCGGACTTAGCGACGGTCGCTAAGGCCGCGATGACATGGTTCACGGGGCCCCGCTGCTAGACCCGCCCGCGGGGGAGAATTGGGTCCTGGGAGGGGGCGCGGAGGCTGCCGTGAAACACGGCCAGTTTCACGGCAGCCTTTACGACTCGCCACATTTGCGGAGAATCGCTCTATTTTTTCACACTCATTGTTAAAATAAAGAATAATTTTTACGTTGCACTGTCTATGACCTGTGTACGCCCCAAAGCATTTTCAATCCAATGAAGCACTTTAGTGTGGTCAATGTTGTAATGTAGGGAAATACAATGGAATGGTTCTCCCGCCCAACCCGCTGCAGGAACGTCACGACCGAGCCGCGTACAATGGAGAACTCCATTGGCCTCGGGTGGGATTTTCCGGTCGCCGGGCGGACGCGGCCGGAGCATCGCACCCTATGTGCAATTTTTCACGCCTCCCCCTTACTTCCTGTAGCTTGTTTTGTGTGCTGGAGAAGGTAGCCTGCCATTGGCTCATGCAGTTCTTCCAGTTTCCAGTTGTTCGCAACTTCTGCTGCCAAGGAATCCATGACAGAGAGTTTCGGGCAGCAGGACCAATAGATTCCATAGGCGGGAACGGCTGGAAAATCCCGCCCTATTTATCGATAATTATTTTAATCTCTCATGAGGGATTATACCAAAAATATCCACCATTAACTTCTCTCCACAGTGGCTGTCTGAGCCTGTAACCTGACCAGTCTATTTTTGGAAAACACTTACCAGTGAAACAACATTTAGTGGACTGCGACTTGGAAGGTATGTCAAACAGTGCTTGGATTAGAACAAAATAAATACTTTTTGTTGCTAAAATCAGTTTAAATGTCAGAATGTCAGCCATAAACCAAACTCAAGGGAATTCTTCGGCCATCGGGATTCTCTGTCCCGGCTGCCAGCGCACCACCAGCAAGCAAGTTTCCCGGCAGCGTGGGGTGGCTTCAACTGGAAGTCATTGACGACCTGCAGCAGGAGAGAATCCCGTCACCAGTGAATGGCATGCTGCCAAGAAACATGGGGCGCAATTCTCCGCACTCACGATGGTGCGGAGAATAGTGGGGGTCGTAAATTTTTACGGCCACGCTAGTCTGACACCCTCCCGCTATTCTCCCCCCCCACGCCCGACTCCCGACACGAATCGCTGCCGCCGTTTTCTTACGGCGAGCAGCGATTCTCAGCTGGCCGATGGGCCGAAGTCTAAGCCCTTTACGGCCGTTTTTACGAACGGCAAACACACCTCGTAAAGACGGCCGTAAAGTTCGGATCTTGGCAACCATGGCACCGATTGGCACGGCAGTACCACGGCCGTGCCAAGGGTGCCATGGGCCCGCGATCGGTGGGCACCGATCGCGGGCAGCGGGTCCGATTCCCGCGCACTCTTTGTCCTTCCGCCGCCCCGCTGTATCAATTCGCGGGGCGGCTGAGGGGCATCCTGGCCCGCGCATGCGCGGGTTTCGCGCAAATGCGCGATGATGTCATCCGCGCATGCGCGGGTTGGAGTCTTCCAATCCGCGCATGCGCGGCTGACGTCATGCGACGCGTCAGCTGTCGCAAACTCTGGCAAGCGGGCTTAACGAAATTCGTTAAGCCCGCGATGCCGGGGTTCACGGCCGCGGCATGCTAGCCCCGACCGGGGACCAGAATCGGTTCCCGGTCGGGGAGGGGGAGGCTGGCGTGAAACCCGCCCGTTTTTGACGCCAGCCTTACGATTTCTCCCTGTTTGGGAGAATCGCGCCCATGGAGTTGCATTGCTCTTTTTATCGCCTTTTCTTTTTGTTACCCTAGTAATGACGAGAAGTCTTCAAGTGAGGCTGCGAGCAGTGAAGAGCCAACTAATCACCTGACATTCTCAAGAAAATCTTCAGTGTTGGACATGGCATCTGAGAAGAAAGTCAACAATTAAATGAAGGCTGTTTATCCATGGTTTGTGTTACTGCAGCAAACTATGAAGATAATCACGAAGAATGCCATACTTTAGAACAAGCTTGCTGAAAGTTCACTTTGTGCGCACACATCTCTTGAAGGCATCGGTTCATCAATAGGTTCAGCCATGATCCTCCAAGAAAGTGACAATGGTTTTCCCAAACTTAGGAAACATTTCGGCCCTGGTGTATCGGCTCCTCATCTAAAGTTCATTTAAACTTAAATCGGCTTTCAAAGCATGAAGCTCCTTGATCCCCATTGTTGTCTTAAGGATGCTTTCACTAATGAGCCACTGGGTGAAAAGAGGAAATGTGAAGAGTAGCATCTAGTGATGAACACCATTGCTGTTTGAAGAGGATAAACAAGGGAACTACAGGCCGGTGAGCCTTACGTCAGTGGTAGGGAAATTACTGGAGAGAATTCTTCGAGACAGGATCTACTCCCATTTGGAAGCAAATGGACATATCAGCGAGAGGCAGCACGGTTTTGTGAAAGGGAGGTCATGCCTCACTAACTTGATAGAGTTTTTCGAGGAGGCCACGAAGATAATTGGTGCAGGTAGTGCAGTGGATGTTGTCTATATGGACATCAGTAAGGCCTTTGACAAGGTCCCTCATGGCAGACTGGTACAAAGGTGAAGTCACACGGGATCAGGGGTGAGCTGGCAAGATGGATACAGAACTGGCTAGGTCATAGAAGGCAGAGAGTAGCAATGGAAGGGTGTTTTTCTGATTGGAGGGCTGTGACTAGTGGTGTTCTGCAGGGATCAGTGCTGGGACCTTTGCTATTCATAGTATATATAAATGATTCGGAGGAAAATGTAACTGGTCTGATTAGTAAGTTTGTAGACGACACAAAGATTGGTGGAATTGCGGATAGCGATGAGGACTGTCAGAGGATACAGCAGAATTTAGATTCTTTGGAGACTGGGCGGAGAGATGGCAGATGGAGTTTAATCCGGACAAATGTGAGGTAATGCATTTAGGAAGATCTAATGCAGGTGGGGAATATACAGTAAATGGGAGAACCCTCAAGAGTATCGACGGTCAGAGTGATTAGGTGTACAGGTCCACAGGTCACTGAACGGGGCAACACAGGTGGAGAAGGTAGTCAAGAAGGCATATGGCATGCTTGCCTTCATTGGCCGGGGCATTTAGTATGAAAATTGGCAAGTCATGTTGCAGCTGTATAGAACCTTAGTTAGGCCACACTTGGAGTATAGTGTTCAATTCTGGTCGTCACACTACCAGAAGGATGTGGAGGCTTTAGAGAGGTTGCAGAAGAGATTTACCAGGATGTTGCCTGGTATGGAGGGCATTAGCTATGAGGAGAGGTTGAATAAACTAGGTTTGTTCTCACTGGAACGACGGAGGTGGAGGGGGGCGACCTGATAGAGGTCTACAAAATTATGAGGGGCATAGACAGAGTGGATAGTCAGAGACTTTTTCCCAGAGTAGAGGGGTCAATTACTAGGGGTCATAGGTTTATGGTGCGAGGGGCAAGGTTTAGAGGAGATGTATGAGACAAGTTTTTTACAGAGGGTAGTGGGTGCCTGAAACTCGCTGCCGGAGGAGGGTGGAAGCAGGGACGATAGTGGCATTTAAGGGGCATCTTGACAAATACATGAATAGGATGGGAATAGAGGGGTATGGACCCAGGAAGTGTAGAAGATTTTAGTTTAGACGGGCAGCAGGGTCGGCACAGGCTTGGACGGCCGAAGGGCCTGTTCATGTGCTGTACTTTTCTTTGTTCTTTGTTCTTTGTAAGAGTAGAAGATTGCAGAAAGGTATTTCTCCACTTGAGGTTAATTGTTAAACAAGGTAGGACTGCTGAGCATATATTCTGTCAAAATTTGTTCCAAGTGTTTAGAATGTTTGCAGTCTGAGACTCAGTAATTCTGCCAATATGGAGATGGAGATTCAATATATTCATGCAGTAGCTGTCTCCTCAAGAGGAAAAAAAAAACTCTTCTTTGCTTGCCTTTCATGGATTTTACTTTTTCCAAGCTCAAAGCCGTATTAATTACAAGTTAATTAGTATCAGCATTTCCAGAACCAGAAAGCACCAGCTACAGGCAGATGATAGACAGTTTCACGACAACAGCCTGCTCCCTACAAATGGCTGAAAGTGAAAAGGCCAGCTAATCCCCAAGTATGATAAATTAAATGACTAGCACACACGTTAATTGCCTGTGATAAACCTGCCGCCTACTATGCTCTGCGATTGACTACTCCACAGCATAACAATTGAAAATTGCAGCATATAAGGTGTGAACGTAATCCTTACAGCCGTCTCAGAAATAATGTCAACCTGAATATTTCAAGAGGCAGGAAATGTCAGCCTGCTCCAAAGTAATATAAAGGTAATCTAACCCTTCTGCAATTAGTGTTGGATTCTGAACTGACCCGTTTCATACAGTAACTGGATGAATATTGTCAAAGTTGAAATATTGCTGCATTACAATGGGAAATTGAGCTCAGTTTGCAACGCTTTGCTGCAAGCCTATTTTCGCTGTTTGATTTCTTTTTTAAACACCGGAAGGTCGGGCGCGGCACGGTGGCGCAGTGGTTAGCACTGCTGCCTCATGGCGCTGAGGACTCAGGTTTGATCCCTGCTCCGGGTCACTGTCCGTCTGGAGTTTGCACGTTCTCCCCATGTCTGCGTGGGTCTCACCTTCCACAACCCAAAGCTGTTCTGCACTGTAAATTCTATGATGTGCAGGGTAGGTGGATTGGCCACACTAAATTGTGAGAGAATAGAGGCAAACCAGGGGGAAACAGTCAATATAGAATATTTATTAACTTAAAAAAACACATATAGTACAACAACAGTACACTTAACTACACACAGAGTATCGTACTAACTTACCTTGTGCTGCCGAATACCTACGTTTGAGAACTCTGAGAAAAGCCCCTTTTTTCCAAACAACATCCAATATTACATACCCCTATGAGCTAAATCCAGCAGATGTTTGCCACCCACAGGTTATTTGTCCATGTTTGCGAAAGTAAGGAATAATATTCCCTGTTCCATTTATGGATTTTAAACAGCAGCCTTTTAACAGCAGAGCCTACTTTCAACAGTTGGGTGTGGCTATGATGATTGCTGCTGCTACTGTGTCCCTTGCTCCAATTATTGTGCTCTGGAGATATCATTCTTTCCTTTTGAAATTACCCACCCCGTGGCCGGCTTTGAGCACTTAATTGCCAATTCCCTTATCTCTCCACTTTGAAGTCACCTCTTCTACACCCCAGTGTTTCCCCTAGTCACAAATGAAAAAACTTGCTTTTTTCCCCCCACTGGCATGCTAATTTGCATATCAAAAGACCCCTTCAGACAGATGGACTTTATCACTCCCTTTTTGTTCTAAGGGATTTATGTTTGTATTGTCAAACATTTGATATTAGGTATAGTTTGAAGTTTGTTCAAATTAATGGTTCTTGGCATTGAAGCTACAGTTAGATTCATGCTGGATAAAGGTGTTTGTATGTGTTGGGGGTGGTTAAGTTCCCACTGTGTTTCAATTATTCTAAGATAGGACTGCAGTGTGAATTATAAATAGTAGTAGTAGGGGGTTGCTTCACAACAGGAGGCCACCTTCCTTTGTTCTTAGTTTCAACTTGAAGCTGGGGCAATTCAAGATATGTAGAGGGTGAGAAGTCAGTTATCACAGCTCTGCCAGAAGCAGTTGGTTTAGAAGCTGGAGGGGGAATATCACCCCAGCTCTGGTGAAGGAAAACCATAGCAAGGAATAATGAGCAGCTAGTTAATAAAACTAAAGAAACGTCGAGAGGTTTTCAAGAAATCTGGGGTTTAAGATACTAGATCAGAGATCTGTTCAAAGACAGAGTTGGCAGGAAGATTGAGCCACCAGAAAAACATTTGAAGTGATTTTCAGATTTGTGAGTTTTTACTAGTCTGTGGACCCAGAGTTAAAATAAGTATGGAAATAAGTGGCTGGATCTCAGAGTTTGCACGGACAAAGAAATCCTAAAGGGATTTGTGTGAAATCCTGGACTGGATTTACTGTTAAAATTGAGCAGATGCTTTGTTGGAAATTGTCATTTTTAAAATCTGTCCTCGATTTCAGAATGTAAACATCCACGGGAAAGCATTATTATGAGAAAATAATTGAAAGCTTGTTTTTGGGAATTAAGTTTGGAAACTCTCATACGACAATCATCTGGGGATTCTGAGCAGGAAACCACAGACACTGAGCTGGATTCCCCATGGGTCACAACCTGCAGTTTGAAAAACTCTGGTCGACAGAACAAACTTGCAATACAGACTTGGCAAAAATTGACCTTCAGTTAAAACTCGGTGAACTTCAAGCTTCAGAAGTATTTATGAATTATTGTGGAAAATTCCATGAACAGGAAAAGAACGTTTTGGTAAATCAGGATAATTGGTTGAATGCAGAAATAAAAAGCAAAACTGACAAACTGTTCGAACATCAACATGAAAGGGGCAATGAGATTTGTGAACGAAAGCAAAATGAAGGATAAGGTGGATGGTATGCAGTGTCGTAATTCAAAGGTTATTCCTGTGAATAAAAACTCATTGAGGAATACTGATACAATAGAACAAACCACTGATCCAAGTAATATTACTGAGGTAACCTAGATTCACTTCTGTCGAAAGTGACAGACTGGAGGCGGGATTCTCTCTTTTGGAGACTAAGTCCTCATGCTCACCGGAAAACGGGCGAGAATAACTCCAGACTTTTTCCTCAGAAGGTCAGGGTGATTCCCCTTTTTACAGAGGGCTAGCAGATCCCGGCGTGCATCCCGCAGCTCTGGCTGCCGGTGTAGCCCTGCCGTCCAGACCGTGTGGCCGTGCATGCGCACGGTGGCTGCAAGAGGGTCCACCTCGGCGCAAGTGGCACCGACATGGCGGAATGAGGCCCACGTGGAGTAAGGCAGGTCCCTCCCAGATCGCCATGGCTTGCAGATCGGTGGCCCCCAATCGCGTGCCTGGCCAAAGCCGAGGCACGCCCCGAGAGTCAGATTCCTCCCCACCTCCCCCCCACCTCACCACCAGGGCACCACCACAGCCGCGGGTCCGAGATCGCGCCAGGTGGCACCAGATGTGTCCAACGGCTCCGACCAGCGTCACGCCGACCGCGCGCACGTGGCTGGCGGTTCCGAAGAGAATTGTGAAAGCGCTGCCGCACCAGATTTCCAGCGTGAACGGCTACTCTCCGCCCTCGCACAGGGCGCAAATCCGGCGCGGAGGGTCGGACAATCCCGCCCAATGATTCTCCGTTGCCCGACACCGATATCGTAATTGGCGATGGGGCGGAGAAGCCCTTCCAAGGCCCAAATTGGGGAGGCGACCGTTTGATGCTGGTTTTCTATTCTCCGCCCCTTGAAATGGCGTCATCGAGCGCTGCACGGCATTTGTATGGCATTGGCACGTCATCGGAAGGCCCTCACCCGATGCTCTGCCACTGATGGGCTGAGTTCCCAACCAAGTGGGGATGCATGGTCTCAGCGGTCGGGAACACGTGGTGGTGGCTGTGGACTGTGGACCAGCGCCATCACAGTCGGTGGGAGCCGTTGTGCTGGCCGCGGTGGGGCGGAGGGGGGGCTTCCACGAGAGCTGGGGGGGAACTGGTGAGGGGAGGCCAGGGAATGGCCTGGAGGGCAGTATTTAGCAGGTCGGGTCCACGCACGGTCGGTGCCATATTTTACACCGCGACCCCTGCAAATCATCGCCGTGTACATGCGCGGCCATGGACCCTGCCATTCTCCAGCCGTTTTTGTCATGGAAGCTGGGAGTTTTACCCGGCGTTACTCCCAGCCCCTGACTGGTCCCAGGGTCAGTGAGGGTTCGGCGCCAATTTTGGCATCGTAAAACGCCGCAGTTCCCATGCTGGCATCGGCACTTAGCTGCAAAATCGGAGCATCCAGCCCAACATGGGATGGGTAAATGAGCTAGTTTCTGACGAAATGTAATTATTATTTTCCCACAAAAGTGAATTGAGTCGCCATGATGGCATCATACTCTGGGGAGGAAAAGTAATCTTTCTTTTACCAGGCCGAGAGCTGCTCCTAACTGAATTGCGCAACGCTCATCCAGGCATCTCTAAGATGAAAATGTTTGACAGGAGGTAAGCGTGGTGGCCTGGTATTGAAGCAGATATCAAAAAGCTAGTCAAGCACTGTCAACAGTGCCAACTGTAGCAAAGGTTGCCTGCTACAGTTCCACTGCACCCTTGGGAAGTAGCCTGGCCGGCCATCGGTATGAATCCATAGCAACTCTGTTGGTCCATTCCCGAATACAATGTTTTTACTTGTGATCAATGCACAATTGAAATGGATGTACATTATTGAGATGAAGTCACTAACGTCACATGGCGACCATCAACCAATTATGCCAATGCTTTTTAACTCAGAATACCTCAATGGAGCCATATTCACAAGTGCTGAACTTCGAAACTTCACCAATCTCAATGGTGTTAAACATATCTGTGCCTTACCTCAGCTGGTCGTGAGAGCTGTCCAGACTTTCAAATCTGGCCTGAAGAAAGGAGGAACCTTGGAAACCAAAATCTCCCACTTCCTTCTCAGCTACCGTAATACTCCATCTGGAACAATGGGAGTTCCACCAGCAGAACTGTTAATGAAATGTCTCAGAACAAATTGAGTCTCGTGTTACCAAAGGTAATCAGAAAACAAGGCACAATTTGCACAGCAAAGCATGGGAATTTATGGCAGTTGAAGCAGTGTATGTGAGAAACGTCGGTAGTGGATCCTGTTGGATCCCAAGGATTATTGTCCTGAGACCACACCCCTTTCATACCAAGTAGACGTGTTTGTAAACATGTTGACCATTTGAGGAGCAGAGAGAAGCTCTAACAGTTACAGTTGCATCAAGAAATGTTTTTGAATTGGTAAGCACCGAAATACCTGATTACCGTGTTGTACACATAACTGATATCTCTGGAAGAAAGTGATGATGAACTGTGTCCAAATATGTACGTGTTATTACAATTCTTGTCAACGTTGAACCTGTGGAAGTTTCTCAATCTACAGAATTCCGCCACCCTACAAGAAATGGAAAACACCCTTAAAGACTCGATTTATAATTGTCAACCTTATGTATATAATGTATAATTAGAATTCCGTACTAAGTACATTGGCTAGTGAGGATGGTATAAAGCAGTAAAAGGGGAAGGATGTGATGATTGTGCCTTTAAGAGCAACCAACCGAGTAAGGATCATATGGTCTGAACAACGAATCAAGAGTGAGGGATCTTTCCAGGGGGAAGAGTTTTTCCTTCATGGTAGATTGTACTGTTGCAAGCATGCAGCTCATAAATCTGTCTTGTAAATACATTTATTTTATTCAACCAAAGAAGCTTCAAGTGATATATCTTTACAATGGTGAAAGTTGAATTAATTTTTTTAAAATCTGGAACTAAAAGTCTAATGACGACCATGAAACAATTGTCGGTTGTCGTAAAAACCCATCTGGTTAACTAATGCCCTTTAGGAAAGGAAATCTGCCATCCGTACCTGGCCTGGCCTGTATGAAGACTTCAGATCCAGAGCAATGTAGTTGACTCTTAAATGCAGGTCACTCAGTTCAAGTGCAATTAAACAGACTATAAAAAGTGGAACACATCCCATGAAAAATCTTTTAAAAACCTCACCTTAATTTGCTTGATGTTCCTGTCTATTTCAAACAGGGGCTCTGGCCAATACGACCCACTTCCTTCAACAAAAAAATAGGATTGTACTTAAAAACAGCAGTAAGAGGGCAAGACTCTCAGCCATTTTAGTTTTAGATTGCTGTGTCATAATATGGGTTCTTTATGTTGCTGTGGTGGTGGTCCGATGGTTGAGACCTTGAGGTTTGTGTATTTAAATGTAAAGCTTTATTGGTAGGCTTGAGCTATTTACAGTTCCAGGTATGATCATGCATGTTGCTGCTTCCATCATGCAGGTTAGCTGCTTGCAGAGTGTTCTTCCAGAGTATTCTCTGACCATGTGACTACATACATCACACTGCGGGCAGTGCCACTCTCCAGTCCCATGTTAGATTACATTATTACATTATTATTGGAATTTACACGAGGGTCACAGGACCGGACTAATCAGGTCTCTCGAAGAATATGGGGCAGTATTCTCCGCCGACTCCAAAAATCACGGAGGCCATCGTGAACTCGGCCGAGGTTCACGACGGCCTCGAGGCCCGCTCCCCGCACCTAATTCACCCCCACCCGGGGGGCTAGGAATGGGCCCCCATCGTTCCCGGCTGCAACCCTGGCCGCCGGAAATGACGCCCGAATGGCGCTTTGTAGATGTCATCCGCGCATGCGCAGGAACCCGCGCATGCGTGGATGACATCAGCGCGCAGACGACGCGAACCCGTGCATGCGCGGTGCCGTCTTTCTCCACCGCTCCCGGCAAGACGTGCGGCTTGATCTTGCCGGGCGGCGGAGGGGAAAGAGTGCGTCCGTTTTGGACGCAGGCCCGACGATCGCTGGGCACCGATCGTGGGCCTGTCCCCTCCGGAGCACAGTCGCAGTGCTCCCGTCCCAATCGGGCCCTTGGATGCCCCAAACTGGCATCCGGCGCCCGTTTCACGAATGCAGAAAAATTTTTAAAAATGTCGGTAGGCCCTCTCACGATTCTCCCACGCCACGTGGGGAGCGGAGAATTCCGCCCATGAATTTAATCAGCACATGGACTGATGTAGCACTGAAGGTGGCAGGGCTTCCTTCATCATAGAATTTACAGTGCAGAAGGAGGCCATTCGGGCCATCGAGTCTGCACGGCTCTTGAGAAGACCACCCGACCCAAGGTCAACACCTCCACCCTATCTCCATAACCCCACCCAACACTAAGAGAAATTTTGGACACTAAGGGTAATTTATCATGGCCAATCCACCTAACCTGCACATCTTTGGACTGTGGGAGGAAACCGGAGCACCCGGAGGAAACCCACGCACAGACGGGGAGGATGTGCAGACTCCACACAGACAGTGACCCAAGCTGGAATCAAACCTGGGACCCTGGAGCTGTGAAGCAATTATGCTATCCACAATGCTACCGTGCTGCCTTCAAGAGCGAGATCAACCCGGAAATAAAAACCACGGCCCAGATGTGGGCCGGGTCGTGGAAGTCCCTTCAGGGAGTAGAATGTACTGAGTTTGCTTGTGTTTATTAAACCTTTTGTTTTTCCTTATGCTCTTGTATGATCGCTTCCTCAAAGCCTAACACTGGCGACGAGGATGGGATAGGGCTAACTGGGTTCTGGGCATTTTCATTTGTTGGACGTGGCCGGTGTCTTATACAGTCAATGCACAGCAACGTGAGTCGACACTTGGTACACATTCCCAGCCGCGCACCCATGCTGCACGATCCCTTTGTGGATGACCCAATGCAGTCTTTGGCAAATCCCCTCCTTCAAGAGCGGGATCAACCTGGATATGAAATCCTGGCGCGAATGTGGGCCAGGGTCACAGGTCCCTTCGGGGACCAGGATGTACTGAGTTTGCTTGTGTTTATTAAATCATTTGTTTTTCCTTATACTCTCATGTGGTTGCTTCCTCAAAACCTAATAATTATAATACATGCAGACACACATCACCACATATAGTTACTCATTTGCGAATAGGAACAAAATGGTAGCGAGACACAAATTTTCCATTGCCACGTTAAACGTTTTGTCACAAAATGCTTTTTGGATGCATTGGCTTAATGTGAAATGTATCAAGTATTATCTTTTCTCAAAATCATGATTTCATCATTTGGTTTATGATTACACAGTGCTACATCAGTCCATGTGCTGATTAAGCCTGCTTTGCGGTCACTGACAACGTTTGATCCATCGTCACTGCACAGTCCAGATATTTGTCAAAGTTTATAGCCAATTATTTATCACAAAGCAAAAGATTTATGATTTCAATCACACACGTAATTCGTCACAAGTAAACTAGGGTAGATAAGATGCCAATCACAGAGACTGAAAGGGGCTTGGTTAATAAAGTGGAACAAGTTCACACATGTATATGCCAAGGCAGATTTTCATAAACGCAAAATGAATAGAAACTGTCAAATAATCAAAGATGTTGGATGTTCAAAGACAAAATTAAAGATCCTATTAAAGTAAATTGAAGACATCAAACTGTCCTCAATGAATTATGGATATCTACAAATCTCTTTTCTATCTTCCCACTTCATTACTAAATATGTCATGTTAATTTTTATGGATACTGTTAATTATGTGAAGTAGAGACCGGCAGCTTCGCAGATTGCTCATAACATAGATATATATAAAATATAAATATATAATTATAATATTTCAACATTTATTTTCTAAATCAGGCAAGATGTCATTTGAAGAATTATTGAAATCATATTCATGTAGCACTCAGTGACATTTAAGTTCAAGATTAACCAAGTCGTCATTTAATATTTTAAGAATATTTTCAGATGATTTAGAGATATCTCAAATGAATGATGGGTAATATCAAAACCAATCAGAAGATATCAACCATTACATTTAAAGTATTTTAAATTAAATTTTGAGCATCTCATTTAAGTTTACAGTTGAACATTTCTTTAATTATTCAAAATGCCGTACTCAGCTAAAATGATTCACGATTTCTTGAAATAATTCAAGATGTCTCAATTAAAGATGAACATATCTGAAGAGGTGAAATAAATGTGTGGTATCTCTAATAGTTTGGCTTGTCACGTATTTGGTGTAATCTAAGGATTAGCCATTTTAATCTTTGAAAATGTGTTATTAATGCATTTACTTATTGAGAATCATTGGATTAATGTAATGATTTCAATTCCACTGGGGCAACTCATTAATTGGGCACATCTTTATCTGCATTGAACTTCTTGTTATTTTATTTAATTCAATGTCTCTGTCTGCCTAATCTATCTTTAATAATGCATTAAAATTAATGGAAAACAATCTTAGAAATTTGAGCGCATCTTCGCTCCCACTGAGCTGTTCCACTCTCTTAATGGGGTCACATTCAAATTTGTAAAATTCCCCACACATACTAAAATTAACAGCTAAAAATGTTATTTGGCTGATTTTAGAAGTCTAAGCCAACTTCAATATAGCTTTCACTTAACAACAGAATTATACTACTGATTATGGCATAATACACCTGTCATAATGAAGCAGCATCAAATTAGCATCCAGTTAACATAGACAATGATGTAGGATAACCATCCACATTGAAAATATTGAAAACAGTGAACAAGTCCTTTCCTGGTTGGCTCAGAGGTCATATACATAAAGTAGCAGTTAAGCAGTCAGTAAAGATCACACAAATCAAAGGCAAGCAAAGAAAGCGGCCGTTAAAGCAACCACTGAGGGATTAAAACCAATCCCATCGAGGATAAACGGCGACAAATATACAGCACAGCCTTTTGGCGAAGATCAAGTGGTCAGGTCAAGCCCAAGATGAGGTATAATACTTTTTCTTGTTGGCTTGGATCTTGCATGGCTCTTGTGGAGACCATGAATTGGATTCAGATTGAATTAGCGATCGGAGCAAACGATGGGATGAATTAAAAGATTGCCCTGTCCACTCTGCGCTTTATAACTTTAAGAACAGGATAGAAATGTAAAATTCTACCAGCGACAATTGGCAGGTACCCAGAGAAACAATGCAACTCCATTTCCAAAGTTCCTGTGGGAGATCGATAGAGTCCTTGTAGAAATACCAGATGCAGACCTTTAAACGCATTCTCAATACTTCAACATAAAGATACAGAAACAAAAAAGAAAATTACCCTTTTTCAAGGCTCCATCATTGGCAATGGGGGCACCTCCCCCCCAGCCCCAACAATCCTGTAGTCACCCTCACCAGCGACATCAGATCCTAATTCCATCCCCAAATCTGCAAGTTCCAAGATATCCCTATGCAGTATTGGCAAATCTTACATTGACACCCAGCAGTGCTGTCAAATCTTAACACATTTTCCATTATGCTGCAAAACCCAATCGGTCATTTTTCAGTGATACCAAACTATTGATCACCTCTCTGCTACCAAATCCCATGATCTCTCATGATCTGTCAAAGCCTAGAGACAGCCCCCAATCCAGCCTCCCGATAACTTGAACCCCACCTGTCTAGCGAAAGCCATTCTCTCCTCTCTCATTGAGACATCCTCAATTACGATGCGAGAGCGAGGTTGGTAATCAAAAGGCTTTAATCTTCAGAGAACTGAACAGCATCCGAGAGAAGTGTGCTCACCACATGGAGCCTTATCCTATATACCGTTTCCTGGGGGAGTAGCCAGAGGCGGAGTCCCCCAGTGTTCCAAGCATCTTAAAGGGGCAAGGTATTAAAGGTCAGGTACCATTTACAGCAGTTATTAATACTGTTCATCACACACATACAATTAAGCCACCTGCAATTTTTCAGGCTCAACTCAAACATTGCCATGGAGAAGATGAAGTGCATGTTTTAGAATAGAACAGTACAGCACAGAACAGGCCCTTCGGCCCTCGATGTTGTGCCGAGCAATGATCACCCTACTCAAACCCACGTATCCACCCTATACCCGCAACCCAACAACTCCCCCCCCATAACCTTACTATTAGGACACTACGGGCAATTTTAGCATGGCCAATCCACCTAACCCGCACATCTTTGGACTGTGGGAGGAAACCGGAGCACCCGGAGGAAACCCACGCACACACGGGGAGGACGTGCAGACTCTGCACAGACAGTGACCCAGCCGGGAATCGAACCTGGGACCCTGGAGCTGTGAAGCATTTATGTTAACCACCATGCTACCGTGCTGCCCATGTCTTCACATCAGGGTCCAATCATACTTCAATTTCACATTTCCTTGCAACGAATGGCCTGAAATTTCGATTAAGAATTTTCAAGGATGTATGAAATAATGGGGTTGGCTTCCTGAGTGATGATGGACGGTTGGGGGGCAGTGGGTAGCTAATGGCTAGCGGATGAGAGAGGAGCTCGGGACAGAAAGTCTGGAACCTAAAAGTGTATTCTTCTTTGCCTCAGGGAGCTGCGTGTCCAGAAGCCAGCCTGCCTGACAGGCATGTCCGGCAGTGGATGTTGCAGAGAAGATCAAGACCAGGAGTGAATAAGGAATCAGCAGACGGGTAACGTGGGAGCATGGGAGTTGGGAATTTCCTGGATTTGAGGCAGAGATCTCTGATCTTGTTGGGGATGCAGGGAGGGGGGGGGGGGAGGGTTGGATGGTTCTGAACTGGGGGGACAAGCAGGTAAAGTTGGTGGACTGGCCAGAAGCAATCCTGCTCCTCCTGGCCCACAAGCAGTGCTGGAAAATCACTTACCCCTTTCATGCAAGCTGTCCTGGCTTACCGTTTGCTGGATTTTCCAGTTCACAGGAAACATGGCTGATCAGAGATAAACTTGGAAGGCAAGTAAACTCTGAGACAAGCAGCCTCATTATCATATTCAAATGGTTATGCTCATGATGAGACAGAGATGAAGTGATGGCAAAGAGAGCACTGGTGACAGATACACATTGCCATTGAGAAAATTAAAGATCTGTTCAGAAATACATTGAATTATGAAAAGATGTATGGTACATATTGTTATCCAATTAAATTTAAATGCAGGTTAGTCATCTGCATCCCCCTATACACTCTGTTAAAGTCAGAAGTGAGCAGATTAAGTAGACTGTTCAGGTTAGTAATTTATGAAGATTTTCACAGTCTACCTAGAACCTTGCCTATTTATGGGATAGAAATTCATTTTAATGAGTTAATAATGAGCAGTCGCTGAAATCAGCCAATAAAAGAGAGGAAATAGAAAAGCAAAGAAATCCATTTCCCCTTTTCCTTTATTTGATTGGCAGATTTTGAGGAGTGCTCATTAATAATTCATGGCAAATACTTTTGGTTGCTATCCCAAATTATTCACTGAACTGAGTGTGGTGATATGCATCACTGTAAATACACAAGGGGTTAATGTAAATACACGTAGACTAGATAGGCAGGGAATACCAGAGATAGATGTTAGATAGGACACGACCAATGGGCATTCACGATACACACTGAGGTGACACCACCACAGGAGGGCATTATACCAACCCATATATAAAGGACACCACACACATGATCTTCCTCTTTCCAGTGGAGACAGTCAGTGAGTAGAGACACAGGGCTGATTCAATATCACTCCCACCACGTGGATTGTAGCAGACTGGTTAGTCAGTCTGAGTAGCTATAGAAGGATTAACAGTAGTATCGAACCCGAGTAGGAGAAGTGTAAATAGTTTAATAAACGTGTTGAAGTTATCTCCACGTCTGAATCTTCCTTTATCAAGTGCACCACAAGGAAGTCGCTTATGCTACGCCGAGAGCATAACAAGACACTGAGGTTTTACCACCAGAAATAAGGGGCTGGATTCTCTGTTGGCCGCCGCCAGTAGCGGAGTCCCCCTATGTGGCAGAGAATTGGGCATCTGGGAAAATCCACCCATGCTACTCTGCCACCCCCCCAGCTAGGGGTGGGATCGGGGCTTGTGCCCACCCACCAGCGTGAGGCTGTTCATGAATCCCAATGACCCATTTGCATCCACTTAACAGACCCGGCACCAGAGTCTCTGGGCCCTTGTGATTCTCAGGTCCTCTGGCCGGGAATCATGTGGATGGGGATTACAACAGGTATCACCAAACGTGAACCTGATATGGTGGTCCTCGCGGCGGGCGAAGGGGGTATCTCTTTCCAGGAGTTGCCCCGAAACTCAATCTGAGGACCACTCTACCCCCCTCACAATGCATGGCCTGTCCACCCATAGCCTACCGAACCCCCGGAGATCCCGCTAATTCGGGAAAACCCCTCAGGATTTCCTAACAAAATAGACCACCCACAGGGACCCTCTAACTAGAGGGACACCCCTCACAGGGATTCCCTAACTAAAGGAACTCCCCTCTAATTACAGAGACTCACACAGGGACCCACTAACGCAGAAATCCACTAACTAAAGGGACTATCCACAGAGACCTTCTCACTAGAGAGAGGCTCCCTAACTAGAAGTCTTCCTTCCCCAGCCCAAAATCCAAAAGAAAAGCGACCTTTTCTGGAAACTCGAAGCAGTCCAGACCGGGGTTGTGAAAAAAAATTACAGTTGGAATCCTCACCTGGAAGTACCACATGTCCATTCCTGGAAAGAGAACAGCTGTGACCTGTGTTTGAAACAACTCAGGTCATTAGCTGAAAGCCATTCATTCATTTCTGCTGGCGGGCTGTGATTGACAGCTTGCACAAACCAGCTGTGAGCATTGCTTCCTTCATATTTTCATGGATCAGTAATTCTAAGTGCTGAAACCACAATGTTTACAAACATCAAACACATCAAAGTGAGTTAATTGCATTCCAAGCATCCCTTTCAGGCTTGAGTGATTTTGAAGTGCTGAGCTGGAAATTGACAGAACTGTGGCGATTCCAGGTGAGTGTTACACCTGTAATTTTTCACTGCCCCTGGGTGGACTGCTTTCTAGCTTCCAGGCAGGGTCTCTTTTAGAAAGGGGGGAGGGACGATGATTCTGGGGAGGTCCCCTCTAGTTAGGGGGTCTCTCTCTCTAGTTAGGGGGGTTCCGTGGGGGTCTGTATGGTTCGAGTTCTCTGGGGGGAGGTCTTCTTATTTACCTCTTTTGATAGTTTCAAGTACAGTAAGCGAATAAAACATAGATAAACCCGAGGTGTAAATGAGTGAGTGAGAAAGTCCTCCACTTGATATTTATTCAAAATGATAACAGTGGCAACTTTTTGTTTCTGCATTCAAAACCCAGGAACAAACAGTTGCATGAAACATATAACCAGTACTGAAAGAAACAAAGGTGTGGAGAGTGGGGATTCAAAAAGAAATCCATCTTTAATTGATGTATTTAATTTGAATTGGATAACAATTTGTGCAATTAACCTTTTCATAATTCTATGCATTTCCGAGTAGATCTCTCAATTTCCCCCAATGGAAATGTGCATCTGGCCTCAGTGCTCCCTTTGCCATCACTTCACCCCCGTCCCTTCATGAGCAGATACCAATCACCATTTCCTTATCACACACCATCGAACACAAATTTATGTTCGGCACTTCAAAATATTACAATGAACAAAAAGCAGACAATAACAATATGCAGATTGCTGTCCATTAATTGAAAATATTAGAGTCACAGTGGAAGCAGGCTTTTAATTAACCTTCCGACGAACAGAGCACTGTTTTAATCCCGAGCTTTTGAGAAACTGATGCAGTCCCTATTAACCAATCCACAGATTAGCCAGCCTCATTTTACATAGTTTTTCTGCCTTTGAAAAACGGACCAAGCTCTGACTTACAATAAGCAATGCATTAGATACATTGCCTGTTAAGATGGTGAAAGCAGTTTCACACACACAATCGATGTGTTCCTTTATTCTGCCCATGATCATTATGTTTCTATTTAAGGGGTGCGTCTTTTCTTACCCTCAAACTGATTGTCCTAATTAAATGATTCCAGTGGTAAGCTTTTTCATTAGTTTTAGAATAGACGAGGGCCGGTCATGTGCTTCTCCACCGCTGGTGTGCAATTCTATTTTCCCGCCGATTGTCAGTGGGATTTTCCGTTGTAATCACCCCATGCCACCGCGAAACCTGTTGGCGCAGCTATGCTGCCGGTGGGAAAATTGAATCGCAACGACCGGAGAATTCTAGCCAAGGTAATTTGTTATCACACATTTGCCCCGCAAATTGAACATTTGGGGCTGGATTTTCCGGTCCGCCAGTCGCGTGTTCCTTGGCATTGCGCCATTGCTGGCAGTCTGATTCTCCGTTCCCGCCGCCTGCCAATTGGATTTCCTATTGTGGCCACCCCACAGAGCCAGGAAACCCACGGGAGTGGGTGTGTTTCCAGCGCAATGGAGATTCTCGCTTACGAAGAACGGTGCCCTTGAAATCTCACCCACACTAACAGACACAGAATGATTAAGTTGTGGGTGGGGGCAAAACGAAACAGATACAATTTATGATTATCTCAATCTCTTTTGTGGTCAGCCTGTATTTTCTCAGATGAGGTTGATGAATTGGTTGAAGGTAAAGTCTTTAAAAGGAAATGATTTTTCATATATCGTGGGACTTCTTGTAGTTGAATTTCCAGGAGGATGGTTCTCAGGTGAACTCGAAGTTGGAATACATTGAAGGAGTTCCTTGCCCACTGTCAAAGTATTTCTGTTTATAACCTCAGTTGCTTTGATGACTTAAACATAACAACATAAGAACTAAGATCAGGAGTAGGCCATCTGGCCCCTCGAGCCTGCTCCGCCATTCAATGAGATCATGACTTGTAGTGATCTTGTTGGCTTTCGCTGGAACACTGCCTGCAAGCAGCTTCTGCTATTTATAAAAAGCAGGCAAGAAGCATGGCTGTCTCCTCATGTGACTTGTACAAGTTCAAGGTCCTTTTCCAAATAAAGTGGGTGGGTTAAGCTGATTATACATCCTGTGTTGTGGATTTCACACCTTGAGGGCTTGAGCCAGCCAGCATCTTTGTATTTGAAAGACATATTCAATAGATCATGTCTTTTTGAATTAATTTCAGGAAATACATTGATGCAAGTTTAGTCTGGAAGGTTTTTGTTCCCTCTAAAGACAGGGGAGTGCTTTTAATCTGCAAGTGAAGCCTGGTAATCCCTGAGCATGAGAACACGTTTGGAAAATATAAAATTAGCCTGAAGTTCAGAATATACTGGAACATAACAACAGATTCAATAATAACTCGCAAAAGAAAATTGGACATACATTTGAAAAGAAGGTACTGCAGACCCATGGAAAAGAGTGGTTGGCGTGGGGGGGTTGGGGGGTTGTGGATTCTTCAACACCCATCACCGGTAGTGGAGTTCCCACAAAAAATGGGCATGATCCCATTGCAATGTTCCGGTCCTCTGTTGGTGGTGGCATCGAGGTCCATGCCCCGTGCCAGCGGCAGGATTCAAATGGCTCATTTGAAACAATTTGCATCCTATTAATGGGCCGGACACCAGATTCACCACGTCGCCGTGATGCTCCGCCTCTCTGGGCTGGAATTCACGTGCGTGATTGGTGCAAGTATTTGCCAATGTGATCCTGACGTGTTGCACCTCGCGGTGGCCCAAGTGGGTAAGTATTTGACGTGGGTACCCCCAAAGTCCATCGGAGGAGCCCCCACAACTCAAATCCTGCCAACTTCACTCCTAGCCCCCCAATCGGCTCTCCCCATCAGACCCCCCACCAGAGACATGCATCAGACCTCCCACCAGGCAACCAGGCACCCCCACCAGAGAACTGCATCAGATCCTCCACCAGATACCCCAACCAGGGAGGCACGGTGGCACAGTGATTAGCACTGCTGCCTCACAGTGCAAGAGATCTGGGTTCAATTCTGGCCTTAGGTCACTATCTGTGTCAAGTTTTACGTTCTCCTCGTGGCTGTGTGGGTTTCCTCTGGATGCTCAGGTTTCCTCCTGCAGTCCAAAGATGTGCAGGTTAGGTAGATTGACCATGATAAATTGCCCCTTAGTGTCCAGGGATGTGCAGGTTAGGTTATGGCGTGAATGGCATAGGGTGGGGTGTACAGGGGAGTAGACATTGGTAGAGTGCTCATTCGAAGGTCCAGTGCTGACTCAATGAGCTGAATGACCTCCTTCTACTGTGGGGATTCTATGATTCCATGACTCAGAGACCCCCGCCAAAGGTCCCTATCAGGGATGCCGATCTGACACCCCCCCACCAGACCCCGATAAGAACCCACATCAGAGACCCCCACCAAAGAACACCACCAGAGATCCCCAGCCCTCATCAGATACTCATCAAAACTCCATCAGACCCCCACACAAGACCCCCACCAGAGACCCCTACCAGAGACCCCCTCATCAGACCCTCACCAGAAAACCCCATCAGACCCCTACCAGTGACCCTTCCATCAAACTTCCCCACCAGATTTCTCCATCACACCCGCACACCAGAAACCACCAACAGACCCGAGGAGACCTCCATCAGATGCCCCTCACCAGGGAACCCTCAATAGACCCCTCTTCAGAGAACCACATATCAGAGAATCCACCCAATACAGAGAAACCCCCCATACAGAGACTCCCCCATATCAGAGACACCCCCTGTAGCAGAGAATCTGCACATCAGCAACCCCTATTCCAAAGAACCCCCAATTTCAGAGACCCACCCATAACAGTGAACCCCCATATCAGAACCCCCCCTCTATCAGCTACCCCTAGATCAGAGAATACCCCATATCTATGACATCCCATACCATCCCATGAGAAAGATCCCCCAATATCAGAGACCGCCTTAAAAGAGAACCCCAACATCAGAGACCCCCGTAACAGAGAACAGCTAACATCAGAGACCCCCATATCAGAACCTCCCATCTCACAGATGCCCCCATATCAGAGAGCCTTCCATATCAGAGAATCCCCAATATCATAGAACCCCCACAACAGAGAACCCCCATTATCAGAGACCCCCATAATAGAGAATACATAATATCAGGGACCCCCATATTAGAGACCTACTCATATCACAGACCCCCCCCCCATTACAGAGAACCACCCCATATCATAAACAACCCAGAGCAGAGGTCCTCTGCATATCTAACATCCCAATTTCAGAGACCCCCATATCAGACCCTTGTATCAGCGATTTCCCCCCCAATATCAGAGTTCCCCATAACAAAGACCTCCCCCCACAACAGAGAGCCCATCTCCTCCATCAGTCACTCCTGCCTGGAAGCTAAGGTCCAGTCCAGACACAACAGTGAAACAGCACTGCTTTTATTTACCTATCCCTTACACCTGCTATGGGGAAGGTCTCTATTATGCGGGGTGGGGGAGGGGGGGGGGGGTTGATGTGTGGGGGGGTCTCTGATATGGGGGTTCTTGGCTATGTGGGGTTTTGTGATGTGTGGCTTCTCTGATGATGTGTCTCTGATGTCATGGACCTCCAACAGAGGGGAGGGGTGGTCACTGGTGGGGGTATCTGGTTGGCGCGGGGTGGGTACCTGATGGGGATTTGATGGGTGTTTTGATCAGGGTCTGATAGGAGAGTGCAGGAGGTCTCTGGTGGGGGAGGGTCTGATGGGGATCTTATGGAGGTCTGATGGGGTGAGTTTGGCAGGATTTGCATTGTGGGGGGGGGGAGAGTCTCCTCAGAAGGCCTTTCGGGGCACATATGTTAAACACTTACCTCCTTGACCCACTTGCACTGATCCACATTCATTCTCACATGAATCCCAGCCCAGAGGGCCAGAGCATCACGAAGATGTAAAGAATCTGGTGTCCAATTTGTTAATAGTATGTAGATGGCTTCAAATGAGTCACTTGCATCCATCCACTGGCACTGGGTACCTTTTCAATTTTTTACCTGGTCTGGCATACATATGACACTGATCTACAGAAATGTGGTTGACTTTTAAATGCCCTCTGAGTGGTCTAACAAGCCACTCAGTCCAAGGGAAATTTAGTGATGGGCACTAAATGCTGGCCCAGCCAGTGGCGTCCAGATCTCATGTAAGAATAAGGAAAAGAAAAATGAGCATGCGCCAACTCATCATTGCAATTGTAAACCAATCTTAAATGCATCGCATTCCTTTATACTTGACGTGGAGATGCCGGCGTTGGACTGGGTTGAGCACAGTAAGAAGTCTTACAACACCAGGTTAAAGTCCAACAGGTTTGTTTCAAATCACTAGCTTTCGGAGCACTGCTCCTTCCTTCACCTGAGGAAGGAGCAGTGCTCCGAAAGCTAGTGTTTGAAACAAACCTGTTGGACTTTAACCTGGTGTTGTAAGACTTTTCTACTTGACGCAATTTGATTATTTTTTCAAGAACTATGCATTTCAATCAATGGGCTGAAAAGACTTCATGAACCAAAGGAAGTTCCATAAAATTACAAGACAATCCACAGTCTGACCGAGATAGGTATCTGAAGAGTATAATGAAGACCTCATTATTAAGAGGAGTGTCTTTCAGCCAGGAGACACACGGACAGTGGAGAAGGAGCGATATTAGCACGTGAAAGAGAACGCATGGAAGTAACCGACTTGTTTTTGCACTTGTGGTGACTCGAGACAAACACTGGAGGCTTCCACTAGGTAACAGAGGGATTTATTGATAAAAGGCAAGTAACAGGCCAAGGACATTACACAACAGGTGTCAACACTTCAGTCCCTGGTCCACACTGTCCGGGGTCCTGTTCCCAGGGCCACACGCAAACTCCATGTCTGCCGCAGTTCACACCCTCGCATGTGATTGGTCCTGAACCAGTCACGTGATTCCTGGAACCAACTCCCCCCCGAAAGAGGCCATGATACCACAGTACATGATTACCATCTGGGCTGTCAGCCACGCACTGACGTTCAATTTCTCTTCACAAATGAAGTATGGGTATTGTTGAGATAAATGTGATCTCACCGTTTTCAATCTTCAGGAAAAATGTCATGACAATTTTAATAGGAGAGAAAATGCTAGGAATTCCAAAATGCAATTCATGGCAAAAATCAAACTCCAGACTATTTGGAGTGTACATTAGCCAAACCGATGTGTATTTTTCCAGATGATATTGTGCCTCAATCATTTTTATAAATTAAGCTTTCATTACTATGTAACATACAAATAAATTCAGTGAATCAATGTGTTATTACCTTTATATTAATAGAACAGAATTCTCGAAACTGAGATGCTAGAAATCAGGTCTCCTGGTTTCCCATAATAATTGGGAACAATCTGGGATATTAATGTATTTTTCTTCCGCACCATTGCTATAAAAATGATTCACTGTTCCTTTGGCATTTCATTCAAACATTCATTGTCTGAGGAACCGCCTTTAAAAAAAAAGTTATTTCTATTCAAATGTCCCTGTCAGGGAAGACGAATAAAACACTCGTTCTCCAGAGCCATAGGTTTTAGCATGATATGCCCTAAGGAGATGATAAGAGCGAATGCAGTAGTGGCTGAATATGTTGAATTTAATTCATTGATTAAGGAAATTAATTAAGGAAAGTGGCATGCTGCATTGTTACAAATACAAATTTTGTAAGATTATTATGTTTTGGCAATGGCACTTAACTGAAGGTCAAATGGAGGAACGAGGAGGGTCATGTGACCTGCTCTGAATTCTGCCTGACAGTAAGCCAGGAGAGCATGATTGTTAATGATTAAAGAGGAAGAAGGTGCAAGATTTGCACACATGTTGACGAGAGTAAGAGAAAGTGTGTTTGGGGTGGATTTTACACAGGTGGCAGGGGGTTGGGGAGGGTGGGGGTAGTGTATTGCCCACCCTGTTCCCACAGAAAAGTCGGCCTGCAGCTCACCAAATTTAAAAAGGACTGCCTTGTAGCAATAATACGCTGGGTATGGGTTTAACAAGGTTAGAGACTGAGACTTTTGTTGTGTTGGCTTATGTAGGCTTGAGAGATGAACAGACACTTCCAACACAGATGAAGGTTCAACTCAATTTCATTAACTACTTCTAACTAACTAACACACGAGGACTGTGGGTCTAAATAATGCTAACTTAAACTAGAGACCTAAGCCTTGTCCGAACCAGTTGATTCTCTCAGCACGTGTTGTGAGTCCGTGCTGGGCTGAATAAGTTCCTGCTACACTCAGAGGCAGCACCCAGAATGAGCAGGAACCGTGGTGCCCTCTGCCTTTATAGTGTGTGTATTCTAACTGGTGATTGGCTGCGGTGTTTGTACATGTTGATTGGTCCCTGTGTGTGTCCATCAGTGTGTGTCTGCACCATGATATATTGGTATATATTATGACAACTTTTATCCATCAAGCACATGAAATCCTGCCTGTGAGAGCTGTAGGGGAGGCGGTAGCATAGTGGTATTGCCGCTGGATGAGTAATCCAGACACCCAGGATATGATCTGCAGATATTGGATCGAATCCCACCATGGCAGATGCTGGAATTTAAATTCAATAAAATATCTGGAATTAGAAATCTAATGATGACCATGAAACAATTATCGATTGTCATAAAAACCTATCTGGTTCACTAATGTCCTTTAGGGAAGGAAATCTGCCATTCAAACTCCAGACCCACAGCAATATGGTTGACTAATAAATGGCCTCGCGAGCCATTCAGTTGTATTCAACTACTACAAAAACACATAAAAGGAATGAAACAAAACAGACCACCTGGCATCCACCCAGGCACCGGAAACGCCAAACCCAGCCCTGTCGACTCTGTAAAGCCCTCCTTATAACATCTAAGGGCTTGTGCCAAAGTTGGGAGAGCTGTGTCGCAGACAAATCAAGCAACAGCCTGACATAGTCACACTCACAGAATCATACCTTGTAGACAATGTCCCAGACACTACTACCGCCATTCCTGGGTATGTCCTGTCTCAGTGGCAGGACAGACTCAGCAGTGGTGACGGCACAGTGGTATTCAGTCATGAGGGAATTGCCCTGGGAGTCCTCAATATCGCACTAGACCCCATGAAGTCTCATGGCTTCAGGTTAAACACGGGAACGGAAAACTCCTGCTGATTACCACGTACAGTAACTCCTCCAAGTACTCTTCCAAGTTGAGAACCACTTGTAGGAAGCACTGTGGATGATTCAACCACCTTCAGCTGATTTATCAATGACCTTGACCAATAATAAGGTCAGAAGTGGGGATTTCCAAATGCAGCAAGACCTAGACAATATCCAGGCTTGGGTTGACAAGTGTCAAGTTGCATTCACGCCACACAAGTACCAGGCAACAACCATCTCCTACAAGAGAGTATCTAACCATCACCGGTTGACATTCAATGGCATTACCATCACTGAATCCAACACAATCAAGCTCCTGGAGTTTACCATTGATCAGAAACTGAACTGAATGAGCAATATTAATACTGTAGCTACCAGGGCAGGTCAAAGGATAGGAATCCTATGGCGAGTAACTCACCTCTTAACCCCTCCAAAGCCTGTCCACCAGCTACAACCCACAATGCAGGACTGTAACGGAATACTCTCCACTTTCCTGGATGAGTGCAGCTCCAATATCACTCAAGAACCATGCAGGACAAAGCAGTCCCCTTCCACAAACATTCAAACCTTCCACGATCGGCGAACAGTGGCAGCCATGTATACTATCAAAAGATGCACTGCAGTAACTCACCAAGCTTCCTGAGACAACACCTTCCAAACTCACAAACCACCAACATCGAGAAGGACAAGAGCAGCAGATACCTAGGAACACCACCACCTGGATGTTCTCCTCCAAATCACTCACCACCCTGACTTGGAAATATATCGCCGTTCCTTCACTGTCGCTGGGGCAACATCCTGGAACTCCCTCCCTAACAGCACATTGAGTGTACCTACACCTCAGGGACTGCAGCGGTTCAAGAAGGCAACTCACCACCACTTTCTGAAGGGCAACTAGGGATGGACAATAAATGCTGGCATAACCAGCCATACCCACATCTCGGAAATGAATTTAAAAAAAAGATTGGCTGGTAGCTGAGTAGTTCCAGCAGTGCCAGAATTCAGAAGAACAAAGAACAAAGAAAATTACAGCACAGGAACAGGCCCTTCGGCCCTCCCAGCCTGCGCCGATCCAGATCCTTTATCTAAACCTGTCGCCTATTTTCTAAAGATCTACTTCCCTCTGTTCCGCACCCGTTCATATATCTGTCTAGATGCATCTTAAATGGTGCTATCGTGCCCGCCTCTACCACCTCCGCTGGCAAAGCGTTCCAGGCACCCACCAGCCTCTGCGTAAAAAACTTTCCACGCATATCTCCCTTAAACTTTCCCCCTCTCACCTTGAAATCGTGACCCCTTGTAATTGACACCCCCACTCTTGGAAAAAGCTTGTTGCTATCCAGCCTGTCCATACCTCTCATAATTTTGTAGACATCAATCAGGTCCCCCCTCAACCTCCGTCTTTCCAACAAAAACAATCCTAATCTACTCAACCTTTCTTCATAGCCAACACCCTCCATACCAGGCAATATCCTGGTGAACCTCCTCTGCACCCTCTTTTAATCATCCACATCCTTCTGGTAATGTGGTGACCAGAACTGCATGCAGTATTCCAAATGTGGCCTAACCAAAGTCCTATACATCTGCAACATGACCTGCTGACTCTTGTACTCAATACCCTGTCCGATTAAGGCAAGCATGCTGTAAGCCTTCTTGACCACTCTATCGACCTGCGTTGCCATCTTCAGGGTACAATGGACCTGAACTCCCAGATCTCTCTGCACATCAATTTTCTCCAGGACTCTTCCATTGACCGTATAGTCCGCTCTTGAATTGGATCTTCAATAATGCATCACCTCGCATTTGCCTGGATTGAACACCATCTGCCATTTCTCTGCCCAACTCTCCAATCTATCTATATTATGCTGTATTCTCTGACAGTCCCCCTTGCTATCTGCAACTCCACCAATTTTAGTATCATCTGCACCGATCCCTGTGGAACACCACTCGTCACCTTTCTCCATTTTGAGACACTCCCTTCCACCACTCCTCTCTGTCTCATGTTGCCCAACCAGTCCATCTAGCTAGTACACCCTGAACCCCATGCAACTTCACTTTTTTCATCAACCTGCCATGGGAAACTTTATCATCGCCTCACTGAAGTCCATGTATATGACATCTACAGCCCTTTCCTCATCAATTAACTTTGTAACTTCCTCAAAGAATTCTATTAGGTTTGTAAGACATGACCTTCCCTGCACAAAACCATGCTGGTTATCACTGATAAGTATATTTTCTTCCAAATGTGAATAGATGCTATCCCTCAGTATCTTCTGCAACAGTTTGCCTACCACTGACGTCAAGCTCACAGGTCTATAATTCCCTGGATTATCCCTGCTACCCTTCTTTTTTTTTAAAATTTAGATTACCCAATTATTTTTTCCAATTAAGGGGCAATTTAGCGTGGCCAATCCACCTACTCTGCACATTTTTGGGTTGTGGGGGCGAAACCCACGCAGACACGGGGAGAATGTGCAAACTCCACACGGACAGTGACCCAGAGCCGGGATCGAACCTGGGACCGCAGCGCCGTGAGGCGGTTGTGCTAACCACTAGGCCACCGTGCTGCCCTCCTGCTACCCTTCTTAAACAAAGGGACAACATTACCAATTCTCCAGTCCTCCGGGACCTCATCCATGCTCAAGGATGCTGCAAAGATATCTGTTAAGGCCCCAGCTATTTTGTCCCTCGCTTCCCTCAGTGACCTGGAATATGTGGTCTAACAGGAGCTGCAGCTGGACACACCCGACACATGAAGGAGTCAGGGCATCGGCCGCGTCTCTGAACTCCCACATTGAGCACAAGGAGCAAAATACGGGTCTGGGATCTCCTGCCATTTTTACACTTTACCTTAACTGATTACAAATATAATATTAAATAATGAATAAATGAAAGGAATAAATATTTTACTTACCAATCACAATACTTACCAACACACAAATAGTTAAATTTCTCCCAGCTACTGCTAATTGGAGTACTTTCCTTACCAGCCAATCAGGTCACTGCTTTACTGTGATGTCACTCTTCAAATTTATCCCCAAAGATCCTGTGGCCGCTGTTTATGCAGCGAAGCAGCTCCGCCCACTCCAACAGCTGAATTCCCGCCGAAAAGGCTCGAATCCGCGAAGCAGCTAGTTTAAATACTCACCGCTCGACTCTGTAGCTCCGCCCACTCCAACAGCTGACTTCCCGCCGAAAAGACTCGAATCCGCGAAGCAGCTAGTTTAAATACTCACCGCTCGACTTTGGAGCTCCGCCCACTCCAACAGCTGAATTCCCGCCGAAAAGTAGTGGCCACTGTTGGGACTACAAGGGAAGTTGCCAGACTTGCTGAAGCAGAGATAGGGGAGTCTATTTGAAGCGATTGCAGTATTGGGTCACAGAGTTTCGAAGATATCTGTCATACTCAAGAACCCAAGTCGGTCTGCGATCATTAGAGCGGCATGGGATAGTGGCAGCTGGTCCTGCACCAGAAGCAGAGGAAATACTGACATGTTGTTCACCACACAATGCGGGTGAGAGCTTTCAGTCAGATTGAAAAGACTGAATTCAGGATGACTTAAAGGAGGCTGCAAGATTCAACTGTTTGGGTTTGAGGGAAGATGTCTCCAGTGTAACCTTCACAGTAAAAGTCAGACCTGAGATTAGAAGTTACCCACCTGAGAAAGCAAGAAAGCCATTGAGAGTTTAGAATAACTTTAGATTGGTTTCAGGAGAATAAAGTGTTGACTTGAGAAACAGTATGAAGTATACTTGCAACACGAGAATTTTGATCCTGCTTTCAGTTTGGTTGTTACGATAAAAGACCGGAACTTTTAGGCCATTTGCTGGCAGCGGGATTCTCTGGTCTTGCCGCAGTGCATCCCCACCCATTTTTTTCCCAGTAGTATGGGATAGCTTCAATGGGAGTTCCCATTGACGGTGGTGGAAGCAGAGAATCACACCACTGGCGATCAGTGCGCCCCCTCCCACCGCCGGGAAACACGTGGTTGGGAGACCAGAGAATCAAGCCCCAAGTCTTAAAACTTAAAAACGTTTTGTGTGATATTTTCAGTCGATCACTGGAAATTCAAGTATCCTTTCAAAAGTTATCAGTCTCTGTGGAGGTCATAATATCTATATTCAATATCGCCCCTCCCGAAATCTGGCTGTTTTCAGTCGTATGAGTCTGGGCATCGTGAATGATACTGTTATCCATTGTATTGTTTAGTTGGGTAGGGGCTACCAATGATGCCAATGTTTATCCCTCAATCAACATCACAAAACAAATCATCTGGTCATCATCACATTAGTTTTGTGGGAGCTTGCTGTGCACAAATTGGCTGCTATAATTGATATATTACAATTGTGACTACATTTCATAAGTATTTCACAGTCTGTAAGATGCATTGGGATGAGTTGCTATTTTGGAAGTCACTTTATAAATTATTTCACCCATCCAACTTTCCATTTATTAACTAGTCGTGCTGATACAAGGAAACAGGTCTCAGTCAGCTGGCGTTTTTTTGGTACAGGTGAGGAGTAATGGAGGAGGCATTTCTTTCTCCAAGCACATTGTACTGACTAAAAGTCGATTACTATTTAAAATTTCCAACATGGATGATTTCCTTATGTAAATTGAGGAGTGTGATGGCTCGAGAAATACCCTGGGGGCCTTCATTAGTAACAAAAGGGGTTTATTAGAGAAAGACAAAGGCTGGTAATTATACAGGCACATCACACTAGGATGGGTCTAATCTCTCCAGATCCGGGGTCCACGCTGCCTGGGCCACTGCTCCCAGGGGCTGTGCACAAGCTCGCTATTGGCCGGGGTTCACATGCTCATGAGTTGGTCACATGGTCTACCAGGCCCACCCCCACAAAGGAGGCCACACGACCAGAAGGAGTAATGAGCAGAATCAATACATATGCTTTGGAGAGGGAGAATATAATCATTAGAGGGTGCAGCTATCCAATATATACTTGTGAAACGTCACTATGCTGCATACAGTGATATCAGCACTGGGCTGGTAATGAATTGCACATAAAATATTGATGGTGAAGGATTCTTTAAAAGGACAGACAAACTTGCCATTATTTTTAAAAATAAATTTAGAGTACCCAATTATATTTTCCAATTAAGGGGCAATTTAGTGTGGCCAATCCACCTAAACTGCACATCTTTGGGTTGTGGGGATGAGACCCACGCAGACACGGGGAGAATGTACAAACTCCACACAGACAGTGACACGGGACAGGGATGGAACCCGGGTCCTCAGCGGCATGATGCAGCAGTACTAACCACTGTACTACCATGCAGCCCTACTTGCTGTTATTTTATCACTTTCACAATGTGACAATTTGGCCTAGATTGTCATCCTCAAGATAGGAATCAAGAGTTGGAAACATTCCCATTTCAGCTCACACACCTCAGGAGTAGCCTGCAAAGACAGGATTTTCATTGTGTGGGGCAGGGTGGGTTTGCAAACTCACGGAATGTTGCGAGATAGCCAAAAGGGCTGCTGGATATGATGATAAACTGACTAAAACCCTACCTTGGTGCTCTGAGACTTGGTCCCAGTCCCCACGCCGGCAATGAAACCGTGGAGTTTTACTCTTGAAAATCCTGGAAAAAAGGGACACGAATTCTTCGCCCTGTAAGGTGCTAGCAGGGACCTGGAGTAAATCTGTCAGCTTTTGCTGCTGATACGGCCCCCCCCCCCACCCACCCCCCCCCCCCCACCCACCCCCCCCCCACCACCACCCCCACCCCACCCCCCCCCCCCACCCCCCACCCCACCCCACCCCCCCACCCCCCACCCCACCCCACCCCCCCACCCCACCCCCCCCACCCCCCCCCCACCCCCCCCACCCCCCCCCCCACCCCCCCCACCCCCCCCCCCACCCCCCCCCACACCCCCCCCCCCCCCACCCCCCCCCCCCCCACCCCCCCCCCCCCCCCACCCCCCCCCCCCACCCCTCTAGCAATGGCCCCTGGCAGCGCGGCATACTCCCCTCTGATGCCGCTTTTCGGTGCCCAGGGAATCGCCGAACTGGCGTCAAACTGGATTCTCCGCCCTGGCGCTGGCCGCGATTTCGGCATTGGGGTGCGGAGAATCCAGCCCAGATTCTTTTGATCCAGAGGCTTCAATGAGCCAAGCTGACAAAGTGTTAAGATAGAATTAATTGTACACGCCTTTTGCAGCCTTTGTGGTGAAGAGTATCCATGTTTCGCTTAACGAACAAGTGAAAGAAAATTAAGGGTGTGATTCCATCAAAATGGAACAAAGTCCCCGAGCGAGCGTGTTTAGTTTTGTGTTTCCTGGTGCTCATAGTGCTGAGAAACACATGGCTATTCAACACGACTTGTGTTGAATGAGGGGTCTGAACGGGGAACGGAAACTCCCCATTGCAACAAGAGATTTAAAAATGGCGACACACACCTGAAACAATTTCTGACTCCCCCCCCCCCCCCCCCCCCCACTCCGAAACCCCCCTGCCCCGAACGCACTATGGGAGGGATCCCGGCCGCTGACCGCAACCCCCCCAACATCCATGTCGGGCAACCCCAGCCTGATCATAAGCACACAAAAAATGCCACCTTGACAGTGCCAAACTGGCACCCTGGCAGTGTCCCTGCCAGCTGGTAACTCCACCTGCACAACTTTGCCTTGCCATGCTGGCACCCAGGTGGCACTGTCAAGGTGCCAGGTTGGCACTGCCAGGGTGCCTGAGGGGCACAAGCCGTACCAGGGGACCCAAAGAACATGGAGCTGGGGGCCTCCGATCCGCTGGAGGACTCCCACAAGTGCTGTTCCATCTGCTCCTCTTTTGTGAGGACCAGTGCTGACCGGTGCTCGAACGAGGTCTCTGAGGCGAAGGGTTTGAATCCCAAAGCCTCAGGTTCCTCGGGAATCTGCACATTAGAGTGAGGCTTACTGCCTACATTGGTGTCAACTACCCGTGCTGCCCAGTGTAGGTCATTGGTCTCCTTCCGACACTGGAGGCAAGTCCTCCTGGCCACACTCCCTAAGCTCATGGCCGCCACCACCTGGTCGCAGGTGGCTCTGGCTGCCGTGTGGCTCACTCTTCGGTGGAAGAGGACAGCCCTCCTGGTTGCCACCACAGCGAGGAGCCTCCCCAGGTCTGCGTCCCCGAATCTTGGGGCCAGTCTTCTCGGCGCCATAGCTGCGAGCTGACTGGGGCTGGCTGTGCAAGTGCTTTTTAAGTGCTGCTCGACCCTGTTAGCGGGGGGCTGGTGAGCGCGGTCACGGCGAATCGGCTGGTGAGCCTTCATTTGCAGCGAGAAGCCCGTGAGGCCTCATTAAGTTGTCCAATTAATGTTGAATAATGTTGCTGGCCTTGCGCTGGCAAGCTCGTGGCAGTTCTTGCTCGCTATCACACTTAGAAATCTTTACAGAGAATCGCGCCACTTGAATCAAAAGCTCTTCTCATCCAACTAAGCCTCAAATTAGGAAACTGAGCCTTGATAAAGAGGACACGCCCATAGAAGGATTAAAAAGGCAATCCCATACCTCAGCATATGAGGATGATTATGAAATCTAGACTCTGTGAGGTAAAGTATTAAAATGGTGTTTTTCACCTCTGGCAAGTTACCGATGAACAACGATGAAAAACGTTTCCTCTGCTGACTGTTAGTGAGACGAATAAAATAAATTCATAAAGGTTCAATCACCCATTCCCTTGATAGCTTCATGACAAACTTCAACCAATGGCCAGTTTCCTTTGATTTTATAGAGAATGTCTGTCCTGTCCCAAGTGTACCATTTGCAGATGATAATGTGTCTCGCTGCAGAAAACAGTCAATCTGGGTGTTGATTGAAGCTCAATGGTCACTACAATTAATCTACTGCATTATTCCCGAATGGAATTGAATCTCAAATGGCACACGGGTATCAGGAAGACATTTTTAGATTAATGTCATTGAAAACATAGCAGAAAAGTTCACTTCAGTTTTCTGAAGAAATCATGATATGTTAGGAACATGTGATGAGCAGGAAGATATCTCCCGAAAGGTCTTCATTTGAGCAAAAAATAGTTTTATTTATTTTATGAGTGTAGTTACTGCACAAACAACCTAACTTGCACAAGGTTGCTTGAATTAATTCCCTTCAGGCCCCTCTTCTTCCTCCCAGAAGGACAGCTTTGTGCCAGAAACATACTGAGAAATCAGAATGTGTAGTCATGAGCCACTAAATTAAGGACAGGTTGCAGAGAGTCAGATTGTGGCAAGCTGACACAGTTACACTGAAGTGCTCCAGAGGGAGAGAATAGAACAAGAAGCACTTATCACTAAAATAAACAAAATACTGTGGATGCTGGAATCAGAAAAAAAAGAATATGCTGGAAAACCTCAGCAAGCCTGGCAGGGTCTGTAGGCGGAGAAAACAGAGTCAATGTTTTGAGTCAGATTGGCTCTTCATCAAAACTGAAAGAGGGAAAATCTGTGATCTACTATAATGGAGCTGGAAGTGTGGCAATAAAAGCCTAGAAATCTTAAGAACAAGAGATAGATGAACAGGTGCGGGGTAAGGGGAAGTAGTGTTTTTACATTCAGACATGTGTTTGGGATATTTTTAAAAAGGGATTAAGGTGGAAGTGTCAAATCAGAAGATGAAATGCTGCTCCTCCAGCTTGCGCTGGGCTTCACTGAAATATTGCAGCAGGCCAAGGGCAGACATGCGGGCATGAGAGCGAGGTGCCGAGTTAAAATGGCAAGCAACAGGGAGGTTGGGGTCATGCTTGCGGACTGAGAGAAGGTGTTCCGCAAAGCGGTCACCTAGTCGACATTTAGTTTCCCCAGAGGAGACTCCATTGGCAGCAGTGAATACATTGAGTACTTATCACTGGCTGGTTGCAGAAATAATCAATCACAAATTACCCATTAATAATTAGTCCGTGTGGTGTTCTTTGTGTTGCTTATTTCAGAATGGTTGGTGAAGTGTTCACAAAGACCATAAAATAGCTTTAACTTAAACAAAGCTATACATTTATTAACACTATTAACTTGGATGCAACACGTATTCCTAAAGAATACACAGTTGCTTAATAACATCTAAACTACACTCATCTACTGCTAATCTCACTCCTGGTTTAAACTATGATCTGCACTCATTTACACTATCTGCTCTTCTGACTCTCACTGGCTAACTCCTGTGCACACTCTCCCAAACTCTCCGCCAAGGCTTAGCATCACTGCCTTATATAGTTATGACTGTAGCTCCCTCTAGTGGCTACGCTCGACAATTCATTAACCCTTGCAGTGCTGACAGTTATGACAATACCACAGTCACTATATGCTTTCGCAAATCTCATCCCACTCCCGTTTTAACATTTGGCAGCTTACATTCGTTCCTAAGCTCCCTGGTCACTAAATGTAATTCTCATCTTGTCTTCTGCTAGCAAGGTCCAAAAATTTAAAATACATTAAATATTCAAATATTCTTGTTGCTAAGTAAATGCATTTCCAATCCAAATCTGTTTGATCATCAGTAAGGTGACCTTTATGTTATTGCTGACAGAAACTGACCATAAGATGACATTTTAACCCTATCTGCCCAACAGAATTCAGGTTGGTGAACCTGGTTACTTGACCTGCTGAAAAACCACCAGCAATTAATCGTTCCAAATTTGAAGTCAGTCTACTGAGCAAATGGTGAGGTTTGCAGGCAGGTAGAAGCACTCCTGCCCCTTCTGATCCACAGGTAGCAGTGTAACGTCCGTCAGAAAATTCATCCATGGCAGAACAGTGAATAATGATCGGTCTCCAAAGGCACGCAATGCCCTCCAATGGTGACTCTTGTTCTACCAAGGGAGCTTAGTGAGTGCAGCATTCAGGGGGGAGAGGGTCATGTGTGGCAACTGCCCGGGCACCCACAGCCCACCCAACTGTCCAGGCACTGCCCCCTGGCATTACACATGTGTGGCACTTCTCCCGGCACTACCTGGGAAATTCTGCGGGTGCCCGAGCAGTGCCATTGGGTGCCCAGGTGGTCCATTGGTAGAGCCAGGGGGTTCCCAGGGATGGGGTGCAAGGGAAGTTTCCAGGGCAAAGTGGTTTGATTGCTGTGTGCTGGGTGGCCTTTAAAAAATGACGCCACGATCCTCATACTTCTAAGTTGCTGTTGGGGCAGGATAATCAGAAACCATCCCACCAGCAACACATCATGAAACTTTTGACTTGGACCTTTATTTTCAAAATGCTGCACTATATGGTGGAGAAAGGCGCCATGGCCGTCGACGGCTTCAATGCCGCCTTTTCCGCCCGACATTGGATTTTGCCGCTATCAGG
The DNA here is from genome assembly GCF_902713615.1 of Scyliorhinus canicula. Classification (NCBI taxonomy): domain Eukaryota; kingdom Metazoa; phylum Chordata; class Chondrichthyes; order Carcharhiniformes; family Scyliorhinidae; genus Scyliorhinus; species Scyliorhinus canicula. Next base: position 30,034,151 of record NC_052166.1, on the reverse strand, counting down.
GGAAATCCTGGCCAGTGTATTTTGCGTTATCCTTTCCACAAAGTACGAAAAATTCCGGGCTTATATTTCTCCAATCTCACACTGTGACAATTTATAATCCACAAAATCGTTAACCCAACACAGCTCCCAAAGCAAGCAAAACTTTACTTATTGCATCTGATCTTAAAGTTAGATCCTTAATTTATTCCTTTCCCCTGCATGCTAAAGGTTCTGAAATCTAAGTTCTCATGCAATCAATTCTTGACTTAATTTGTATTCTGCTCTGTTGAAGTGCTGGTGATGTTCGACATTGTCTTGTTGCTTTGCTTGGGTTTAAATGTGAAAAATTTGTTTTTCCTTCTTTCCGAATACTTATCGAATTTGCATTTAGAACATAGAACATAGAACAGTACAGCACAGAACAGGCCCTTCGGCCCTCGATGTTGTGCCGAGCAATGATCACCCTACTCAAACCCACGTATCCACCCTATTCCCATAACCCAACAACCCCCCCCCCCCCCTTAACCTTACTTTTTGGGTCACTACGGGCAATTTAGCATGGCAAATCCACCTAACCCACACATCTTTGGACTGTGGGAGGAAACCGGAGCACCCGGAGAAAACCCACGCTCACACGGGGAGGACGTGCAGACTCCGCACAGACAGTGACCCAGCCGGGAATTGAACCTGGGACCCTGGAGCTGTGAAGCATTTATGCTAACCACTATGCCACCGTGCTGCCTACTGAGCCCTATTTCATATAAAATAAATTGAATATAGATGGACAAAGATATCCTTGATATGGTGTCAATTCAGAAAGTATTGACTACAAATAAAAGTCTATACAACATGTGATAGAATAGATGACCCACATTCCTTCTCCTTTCTTTCATCCACCAGGCCCAAACCAAGAATATAGGAGTTTTCTACTGTTTTAAACTGCAAGCAAAAGCACAATTATAGCCACTTTACTTGTTGAATAATATTTGAACCAATATTAATATTGGATTGTGATCTTTAAAACTTGCCATTTTAACTACATGTATTTGCGGGTGTCCACATGGGTCGATATGTAGGCGTGCATGCAGGGGTGTGACATACTCTGCAATCAGTTACAAAGTACAAACTGATTCTACAGCAGAGTCCTGTCATCTGACTGGACTGGATTGTTCCCGACAACACCTTAGTCTTTGAAGCTTTTTATCTCCAATAAATCCTTTCTTAGAAAAATTAAATAAAAATTATACAGAAGAGGTCTGAAGTCATAATCCTATTGTGATTCAAAGAAAGCTTATAATAAATGTTACGAGAATGGCATTGCGCTTGAAAAATAAGGAGATACGGTTGGAGTTTTTACAAGCGAACAAATTTGATTTAACTGAAAGCCCTCAGGAGACCATGGCAGTGAAGATAATACTTTTTCCCAAGGATAACTTAGTGATCCTATCTCTGATATGGTGATCATTGAAGCAACATGCCATTCTGAAAATCAGTGGTTGATCAAAAGATAAAGCTCAGGGCTTTCCTCATTTTCTTCTCCCAGAAAGGTAAATAAAAATACGAGTGATTCCTTGTCCTGTTCAAAGGGCTAATAAACCAGTGAACCCTTTGGGATAAACACATTCAGTACTTTAAAGGCACATTCTAAGCACTACATTTTCATCTCTTTATTAAAAAATTGGCCAAGTTCCGATGGATTTTCCTTCATATTACACTTCGTATCAACGGATGCTCAAATCTGTAGTTGCAGTTGCAGTAAAGCAAAAAATACTCAAAAGCAGTAATAATCACTGAGTTCAATATTTAGAACTGTTTCAAAAGTGCATCAAGGAAAGAACAAACATGTATCTATGTGTCACACCTTCAGGGAATTCAAAGGCATTTGACAATGAATGGGACACATTTTATACTCATCCACTGTTGTTTTGTGGATCATTGAGGACAGCCTGGTGACATGGATGTGCTTTTCGTGTTTATTGCCTCATCTTACTTTCCTTTTTTCCAATTGCTTTCCTGGAATTCTCTTCCTCATTTCACAGCCCAAACAGCTGTCAGGTTTGGGCTCAGTGTCTCCCATTAATCCATGCGTTTCATGAATTCTGGGTTTGTCCATTATCCTATCCACAATAAGTTAGAAACAATCCAAGTGCTTTTAACAGAGAGAATCACCATAGTATCATAGAATCCCTACAGTGCAGAAAGAGGCCATTCGGCCAATCGAATCATCTGCACCGACACTTTGAAAGACTGCCCTACCCAGGCCTATGCCCCCGCCTTGTAACCCGACCCTAAGGGGAATTTAGCATGGCCAATCCATCTAACCTGCATATTTTTGGACTGTGAGAGGAAACTGGAGCACACGGAGAAATGGGGAGAATTTACAAATTCCACACAGAGTTACCTGAGGTCTGAATTGAACCCGGGCCCCTGGTGCTGTGAGGCAGCAGTGCTAACCACTGTGCCACCGTGCCTATGATCAGGGCAGTTGAATTATTAACCCTCCCGATGTTGTGTTTTCACCTGGTGTCACCAAGTGGACAGTGGCCATTAAACGTATCTGTCACGATATGCAGACATGCAGATGATATACAGACAGGCACAGACAGGCAGCTAATGAACACAGAGAACTGGACATGACCAATGAGCAGGCAGGACACTCAGGGGTGGTATCTCATTATAAAAGGCACGAGGCACACACTCCGCCTCTTTCCACTGATGAACATCTACAGAGTGAGTTAGAGTGTATGTACATATCAAACCTCCAGCACGTGGCTAAGAGCTAGTCTGGTTCCGTCAGACAGAGTAACGACATTAGGTTAGCAGAGAGTCGAACTCATCGAGAACTGAGCTAACTGTGCTACTGGTTCAATAAACCAGATTGAACTAACTTCAGGTCTGGAGTATGTTTTCGTTAAGGCTGCATCCAGTTACAGCCTGTGTTATCCCAGAGTACATAACAAATCAGTACCCAATACCATGTCCCAGATCTTCTAGTCTCCAGGTAGTCAGAGACTGGAGGCACCCCAAATGATACGTACGGGACCCATCGGAGATCCCGACATGAGCATTTCCCCAGTAGTCACACGAAGATTACGCTTTCAATTGCCAGTTTTACCCTGCCCAGATTGCTCCATCGTTGACCAGGACCATGTAAATGTGGGCTGTTTGCACTTGCCGTGGCTCTTACACAGATATACTTAAGGTTTTTTGTGGCAGATTTAAAAGAAAACCCAGTCAAGTTCTAGTAAATCAGCTGGAGTGTCAAAGCACTCCCAACCCCACAACAGCCTTTACCCTCCCACACTTGCCTTACACAGCTATCTTCTCTCCTATCCAAGTAGCTGGGATCTTTCAAAAATTAACTGGTTTATGGCAGCTAGTGCAGTAAGGAGGAGGCGCAGCTTTACATCCCCTGATTCTGCTGCACTGCACTGAAAGACTCCAGGAACTGCTGTGCTGCATATTTCTCAGTGAGAAATGTGCAGTGCCAGGCTGAGGAAAGTAAAAAGGAGCAGAGTGGCAACCTGACAAAGTTCTGAGACAACGTGACCCCACTTTTAACACTTAAAATAAAAATCAACAATAATAACATGCGAATATTGATTTATTCTGACCATAAATCATATGTTTTCGCTAAAAATCACAAGGAAACAAATATCCAGTGAGATTGAGGTTGGCATTCCCTTCACAGTGGGTTAGACTTTCGGAAAAGCTGTCAAAATGTAACTTGCGGGCTTTCTCAGAGCTTCGAACCTACCATTCATATGTCTGCTGTAGCAAATGCTGGCTTATAACCCGGACAATTGCAGTCAATGATCTGTTCACCTGCACATTGTTGTACTTCTTTGTTGGCCTATAAAGATATGTGGTGAATTTGAAGTCCTGACTGCTGAATCTGGCATCACTTGACTTCAGTCTTATTTGACTGGAAATTGCATTTTATTACAGTTGTACAATGTTCTTCCAGTGAGCGGTGCTTTCAGGAGATGTCTAAAAGGAATGTCTGTGGGAGGACAGCAAACCACTTTAATAGACCATTGTTGCCTCTCAGCGTTTTGACTCAGGTCTGGTCTGTATCCAATCCAATTCTCACATGTCTACTTGTCATCTTTGTGGTATTTTGCGCTTGAGAATTGAAAGCAGTTAGCAGGGAAATGGATGCAACTGCCACACAAAAGTAAAAAGCTGTTTGAAAGATTCCACAGGTTAGGCAGCATCTATGGAGAAAGAGTAAAAAGGGAACATTTCAAGTCAATGATCTTTTTGTCAAAACCATGGGAACCCCCGTATTGTTGAAAAAAGAGACATGCTGTCAAAGCTTTTCGTCTTGCACATATCAGGACAAATGCAAGAATGCTAAATTTCAATGGGAATGACGATTTATACTGCAAGAGAAAAGTGTGTTTTGATGTGTCGCCATGGAGAATGCAGCTAATTTCCTCCCATGCTTTTACTTCAGTCAAAAAAATGCACAATTTATGAATATTACTTTTACCTGTCGAGGACAGATCCCTGCAGAGGGTATATGTGGCTTCTAACAGGCGGGGGAAGGGGGAGGGGGGGAAGGGGAGACACAATTCGAAACTGCCTGATAATTTTAAATTGGTTGTTAGTGTAATTCCTACACACTCGAGATTGTTCAGTAAGTACTGTCCAATCGCAGAATCACATGTAATGCTTGACATTATGTTCTGGGTTTTTCAGGCATGGGCTAGTTGAGTATGTACTGGTTAACCCTGCCAAGCTAAAACATGTGTACTATCCATGAAGAATCATGTACTATCAGATCTTTCCCTTTCACATGCTCTCTGCCTGTTGTGAACATTTTATGATTTCTGTTTTTACATCACTTCAAGCAGAAAGATTTTTCCACCTAAAACACGGTGATTATTTAAACATTTACAAGGCTATTCCCTTCAATCACAAAAAAAAAGAATATCAGCGAGCTACTTGACTTAATTTATATCAAATCATTTTTTTTTACAAGATAAAACTAAATACTTGTAGACTGGTGTGGACTGAAATGATCAAATGAAAGAAAAGTATACATTACAATTCAATGAGTTTGCCTTTATATTTGTCCAGATGAAACAGCTCAAATAATTGAGTCTTTTATCAAATAGACACCTCATATATTTTAGTTTATATTTTAGAATATAATAACTATATTCTAGTGCCTTTTCTGAAATCCGTTTTGCTCTACACTGGAGAACATTATTCTGATCCAATAGAGCATGTTAAGTACATCATTTCTGATCCTCCCTTTTCCAGCCAGAGTATTAACTCGTAAGGCATGAACTATTTCTTTCTCTTTACACCGGTGAATGTGACAGTACGTCAATTTATGCAAATCAGATACAACTAATATAAAGAAGAGTGTTTCCAAAATTAAACTCAGTGGGTGTATTCAGGATTGGATATCCAAAGGCGATAAATTAAATTGATTGCGAATGCAGCGCCCTCCCAGGAATTACCAAATGCCCCAGCAGGGAGTCATGCGGGCATCATTTAGCGCTCCTTTTCAAAAATGGGAAGTTGGCTACAGATGGTGAACTCACCAGTGCCCACTCAGTGCTCTTAACTCTTCTTGATCTTTCGTGATCTACTATGTTTAGGTGTATCCCAGGATGCACATCAGAGGTGGAGGCGGCCTGCTGCTTTCAGCACCTTGTAGCCTTTGATGCCGTTGGCCTCAGAATTGGAGGGCCCTGGCCGACTTCCCGGTGTCACTGCCATTGCCACGCCACCCTGTTCTGCCTAGAGCCTTTGAAATGCACCAGTGTTAGGGGGGGCGGGGGGGGGGGGGGGGGTGGATTCAGAAGAACTGGAAATCATTGTGCCTCCTTCGTGACAGGCCCCGGGTTGGCCTCCAGAGTTTCCTCCGCGCTGTGGGTGACTGTCGAGCGTGGGAGGCTCCATGGGATGGATGGGTATCTGGAGTGAGAAGCCTATGAGTCCTCTGGTTCTCCATGTCCTGGAGGCCTACCCACTGTCAGTACCATGGTGTCGACACCCCCAGCAATGCTCCTCAATGACTGGGGCATGCTCTAAGATGCCTCAGCAATGTCCATCTGCATCTGCAATAACTCTTTGACTGGAACATGATTCGAGGTTGTCACAGACTGATCCATGCCTTGGAGACCACCACTCAAGGTGCGGACTTTGTGCTCAAGGTTTTCCACTGTGGGCGCTATCCTAGCAGTGTTGACCTCAGTGCCACACATTGCCCGTACCATATTCTGCACCTGAAGCCATTGGGACCCCACCCTTGCAGTTGCTGGAATGTCAGTGACATACCCTCTGAATCTCATGGCTCCAGTCTATCACCTGAATAACTCTGGGAGAGTCTTGTCAAGGGGCTTGGCCAGATGGGATTTATCCTAGGATTCTCTGGGAAGCTAGGGAGGAGATTGCTGAGCCTTTGGCTTTGATCTTTAAGTCATCTTTGTCTACAGGAATAGTGCCAGAGGACTGGAGGATAGCAAATGTTGTCCCCTTGTACAAGAAGGGGAGTAGAGATAACCCCGGTAACTATAGACCAGTGAGCCTCACTTCTGTTGTGGGAAAAGTCTTGGAAAGGTTTATAAGAGATAGGATGTATAATCATTTGGAAAGGAATAATTTGATTAGAGATAGTCAACATGGTTTTGTGAAGGGTAGGTCGTGCCTCACAAACCTCATTGAGTTCTTCAAGAAGGTGACCAAACAGGTGGATGAGGGTAAAGCAGTTGATGTTGTGTATATGGATTTCAGTAAAGCGTTTGATAAGGTTCCCCATGGTAGGCTGTTGCAGAAAATACAGAGGCATGGGATTCAGGGTGATTTAGCAGTTTGGATCAGAAATTGGCTAGTTGATAGAAGACAAAGAGTGGTGGTTCATGGGAAATGCTCTGACTGGTGTCCAGTTACTAGTGGTGTGCCACAAGGATCTGTTTTGGGGCCATTGCTGTTTGTCATTTTTATAAATGACCTGGAGGAGGGCGTAGGAGGATGGGTGAGTAAATTTGTAGATGACACTAAAGTCGTTGGAGTTGTGGACAGTGCAGAAGGATGTTACAAGTTACAGAGGGACATTGATAAGCTGCAGAGCTGGGCTGACAGGTGGCAAATGGAGTTTAATGCAGAAAAGTGTGAGGTGATTCATTTTGGAAGGAATAACAGAAAGGCAGAGTACTGGGCTAATGGTAAGATTCTTGGTAGTGTGGACGAGATCTCGGTGTCCATGTCCATAGATCCCTGAAAGTTGCCACCCAGGTTGAGAGGGTTGTTAAGAAGGCGTACGGTGTGTTAGCTTTTATTGGTAGAGGAATTGAGTTTCGGAGCCATAAGGTCATGTTGCAGTTGTACAAAACTCTGGTTCGGCCGCATTTGGAGTATTGTGTGCAGTTCTGGTCCCCACATTATAGGAAGGATGTGGAAGCATTGGAAAGGGTACAGAGGAGATTTACAAGAATGTTGCCTGGTATGGAGGGAAGATCATATGAGGAAAGGCTGAAGGACTTGAGGCTGTTTTCGTTACAGAGAAGAAGGTTAAGAGGGGACTTAATTGAGGCATACAAGATGATCAGAGGATTAGATAGGGTGGACATCGAGAGCCTTTTTCCTCGGATGGTGATGTCCAGCACGAGGGGACATAGCTTTAAATTGAGGGGAGATAGATATAGGACAGATGTCAGATGTAGGTTCTTTACTCAGAGAGTAGTAAGGCGTGGAATGCCCTGCCTGCAACAGTAGTGGACTCGCCAACACTAAACGCATTCAAATGGTCATTGGATAGGCATATGGACGATAAGGGAATAGTGTAGAGGGACTTTAGAAGGGTTTCACAGGATGATGCAACATCGTGGGCCGAAGGGCCTGTACTGCGCTGAAATGTTCTATGTTCTATGTTCTATCTGGCTGGGTTCTAACTGTGTCCTGGGATCCAAAAGACCTTCAATTTCTGTCTTCTTTGGATGATCCTGCCTCCACCTGACGTGCATCAGCATCTGTGTGGTGCTCACCAGAGAGTGCCCCTGAAGCCTGTCCACTCATATCGTTCACCGATATATGTGTCTCTGTGTGGGTGGAAGGTCCGAGTGATAGCTGTAATGCATCGCTGGTGTTATCCTCGGAGCTCTCCTCCGAGGTGTTCTCTTGGGTGGTGAGGAGTGGTATGATTCTAGATGGTCCGGCCTCATCAGATGGTGATTCTGCAAGACAATGGACATGTGGTCAGGGAGAGGGGAGGATCATTTTGTCTGACATGACAGGCTCACTTGAGACAGACCATCTGGATGCAGACGCAGTGGACCCTCACCTCTCTGGTGTAGGTCAACCTCGCTGTTGGTGACTGATCTTTCCTCAGGCAACCCCGTGAATTCCAGGGCCCGTTCCACAAAGGGAGTGAGGACTCGAAATCAATAGGACTCCCTTTCCCCCTTATGGGCTATCTTCTCCTGTGGGGACAATGAGAGGGCATTGTGAGGTGCATGCTTGATCGGTTAGGGGATGTCTATAGCAGGTGGCATGTTTGGGCAGTGCATCTAGACATAAACGGGTTAAGCTGGTGGGTGCCAGGAGGTTCAGAGGAACATGCTTGAAGATCGGATGTAGGAAGGGTGTGAGCTATCAGCCCGTGGATTTGTTGGGGGGGGGGGGGGGGGGGGGGGGGGGGGGAGAGGAGAAGGGGGTGTTGGGAATTTGTGGGGTGGCAGACAGAACTGATGCCAGGAAAGAGGTGATAACACCCTTACGGCTCCTTGGAGGTCGTTCGTCTTCATCCAACATTGGTCCTCCTGGTCATGCTGCCCACATTGACAGTCGCTGCCACTGCCCCCCAGGTAGCATTGCTGACCCTGCTGCTGGTCCTCCTACCCCCTCGGTGGAACAGGGTGCCCTGCCTCTCATCCACGATGTGAAGGCTTGTCAGGTCAGCATCGCCAAAGTGAGGAGCAGGTCCACGTGTGCTTGTGTGTTGACTGGGAATGAGTGGTGAGGGATTGTTTAAAAGCAGCTCGCAGCTCCCCCGGGTTAGCAGCTAGTAGCTAAGGTGAGAGTCAAGCAAAGCAAATGTTGAGGCTGTCAATAATGTCAAGATTCACGGAGGTGCTCATTTTTGGCTCAAAGTGCCATTGAATAGAGGCTGCAATCCCGCCATCGCGGAGGATGCAAAACTCCCACCAAACACATCCAAAACCAGACTTTAACAGTTGTCCGCTGAATCGCGCCCACAAGCTTTGTGGCATGGGAAATGCTTGACTTTCAGAATAAAACATGCAGGAGATTTTAATCCTAGATTAAAGCAAAGGTTCTTTTCTATTCCATCGCACAAAATGTCTATAGAGAGAGAGAAGAAACAAGGAACTGAAATCGGCAGATTGGGTAAATTTAATTGCAAGTTCAGATTGTTCATTTTACTTGAGAGCGTTCAGTGATTCTCCAAGGAGTGATACTAATTTTGCTAATTTGGAAATAAATAAGGCATTTTGCAAGCACAGAACTGGGAGGCACAAGTTTAATGCCGCAAGGACATGTGCAGTGTTATGCTCTGAGTTATGGTCATAGTAAAGATCAACACAGAACATCTTGTTCTTTGATTAGTAATGTAATTTATCAACAATATCAACAAGTGGAAAGATAACTAACTATGAGTAACAATAGTAACAGTAACAATAGTAACAACAAGCAGTAAAAAATAAATTAATTCAGTGAATTCTCCTGGAACTACTTCTAGTGTGCCTATCCTCTTGTACAACTTACTGCCATCTGGCAGATATCTCCAGTCACATTGTAGATCTCTATCGCCACCAACTGGGGGAGGTCGCATCCTTAACTATATATATTGATAGACAACTATATACAAAATTGTGCACAGACATATCACCTCATGCAGGATGAGAAGGTTGAAGGTTTCTCCCCTCCCTGCTTGGTGAAGTAGATATATGGAATAAAGAATCAATGCATTGAGACTGGAATTGGATGAATTCCAGCTTGCCAAAAGTATTGTTGATTTCCAGGGTTGAGACATTCAAAATAACAGTTGTTGAAACTATTTCCCAATTTGCACAGATTAAAATCTCTTGTTTCAATATCCCGTTTCTATCTCTGCTGCACCTTTTAGTGATTAGGAATTAGGCACATGGAGCAAAAAAGCAACAGGTAATGTTAAACCTCTGCAAGTTGTTGGTTAGGTTGCATTTAGACTATTGCTCTGGATTTTGCGCTCAAAATAACATTGAAGGTTTGAGCACTCAGCATTATTTAAGTGCAAATTGGACAGCACCTTCTGGCAACTGCAGATTAGTTAAATATGGAAATTAGGAAGTTTCCACGCATTTGGGACTGTGCAACTTCCATAACAGACAATCCTTAACCCTGCCAGAAAAAAAGTATCTTTGTTTCGCATTGTCTAACTGGTCTGTAAATGGTAGCCATGATGTGGAGATGGCGGCGTTGGACTGGGGTGAGCACAGTAAGAAGTCTTACAACATCAGGTTAAAGTCCAACAGTTTTATTTCAAATCACTAGCTTTCGGAGCACAGCTCCTTCATGAAGTGCGCACAGCTCCTTCACTCACCTGAAGAAGGAGCAGTGCTCCGAAAGCTAGTGATTCAAAATAAACCTGTTGGACTTTAACCTGGTGTTTTAAGGCTTCTTACTGGTCTGTAAAGGTCTTGGAAAGGTGGTGGAATAAAATATCACTTATAGGATATGAGGGATTAGAAACATTTATTTGAAAAGGGAGATATTAAAAAATGTATTTCAAAAGCCAAGATCCCCTAGCCTTTCTTAAAATAAATCAGCTACATGAACATGTCTTTCCTTTTTAAAAACAAAGGACCTCTTGAATTCAAAGGTCTCTCTACTTCTGTAGAAGCATTAGAACATATTCCCACTTCCCATTCTTTTCGGAAGAAGTCTGTGATTTCCTCAGGAAAACAGAATGCGGTTTACAGACAGTTAATTGTTCTTTGTTCAAGTGAGATTATTGTTCTTAAGTAACAAAATAAATTGCCAGTTATTCTAATTTTACTGATGTTACTAATTTACTGATTTTCTAATGGGATAAATATTTGCCAGCATATTGGAAGAACCCTCCTCCCCAACCTCCATCTCTTCATCGAATAGCAGAAAGGGATACTGCACATCCATCTCAGCAGGCATATCTTCATTTGAGAGAAAGCATCTCCAACAATGTAGGTCCAAATTGTCTTTCACACCACCGCCATTTTTGCACATTAAATTCCAAGCAAAATCCAATTGACTAATTTGCCTATGCCCACCAGCAGATCTTTCCCTAGTTAGTTGCAGGCAAACTTTGGTCTTATCTGCACATGTTGATATTGCTCCAACCAAGTCTGGATCAATTTTATGTATTGAGAGAAATGGTGTCAACATTAACTTCTGAGACACATTGGCCGGGATTCTCCCTGAATCGGCGGGGTGGCCCGTACCAGCGCCAAAGAGCAGTGCGAACCACTCCGGCATCGGGCCGCCTGGAAGGTGCGGAATCCTCCGCACTTCCGGGAGCTAGGCCGGCGCTGGAGGGGTTGGCACCATGCTAACGGTGCCGAAGGGCCTCTGCCGGCCGGCGTGAGTTGGCACACGCGCAGGACCGCCAGCGTGTTCTGGCGCATGCGCAGAACCGCTGGCATATTTCCTGCGCATGCGTAGGGGGTTTCTTCTCCATGCCAGCCATGGCGGATCCTTACACAGGCCGGCACGGCCTGCCCACAGATCAGTGGGTCCCGATCGTGGGCCAGGCCACAGTGGGGCCACCCCCCAGGCCAAATCCCTCCATGCCCCCCCCGAGGACCCCGCTAACCACTCTCCAAGCCAGGTCCCGCTGGTATGGAACATGTCTAATCCACGGCGGCGGGACTAGCCGAAAACGGGCGGCATCGGGGTATGGAGAATCGCCGGGGGGGCCGCTGCCAACGTTTGCTGGTGGCGGTATTCCCTGGTGGGTTTCCCGAAAACAGGCTGCCGCTCGGCCCATCGGGGCCCGGAGAATCCCCTGGGGGGCCGCTGCCAACAGCTGCCGACCGGCGCAGCGCGATCCCCGTCCCCGTCTAAAAACCGCCGCCAGAGAATTCGGCAGCCGGCGGCGGGGCGGGATTTACGCCACCCCCCCGGCGATTCTCCGACCCGGCGGGGGGTCGGAGCATCCCGCCGAATTAGTTACAACTTCCAGTCAAGAAAAATGAACATGAACAACTCTTTTCATCTGATGAAATGAGAGATCCCATTGTATGAATGACGTATCTTGCCTCTCCGCAGATGCTGAGTGACCAACAGAGTATTTCCAGAAGTCTGTTTCTATCTCATTAAGCATGAATTACTCTCTAAACTTTAGCCAACACTCTTTAATTTCCCAAGCTCTGTTGAATACTAGATGAGCAAGTCCACCATATGAATACCTTTTGAAAATCCATATTCACAACATTTACTGTATTTCTTTTTCAATACATTCCATTATTTCCTCCATGGGCTATATATAATTTGCCAGACATGACTAGTCTTTCGTAAACTCCTGTCAATTGTCCTTGATGAATCAGTTTATTATGAACTAAGTGTTCATTTTTATCCCATACCATAGAACCTTGGCCGGAATTCTCCGGCCATTTGCTGGTGGCGGGATTCTCTTGCGGGTTTCCCGGCGGCGTGGGGTGGCTGCAATGGTAATTCCCATTGACAGCGGTGGCAACAAAGAATCCCACCGCTAGTGAATGGCTCACCACCTCCCGCCGCCAAGAGACACGCGGCTGGAAGCCTGGAGAATCCTGCCCCACTTATTGACCATGTACCATCAAAAATGTAAACTCTGATGATAAAGCTGAAATATTCCTTTCCGCAGGAATTGAATTCTTGGAATTGATACAAACACAGTGTTGAGCTTCTTCCATGGACACAGTCGTCAAATTGCAACCACAAGCATTAGCGTAAAATTGCCTGTGACTCAATGTTAAAACGAATTTACCTTGCACTTCTCACAACTACCAGATGTCTCAAAGCACTTTGCAGCCAATGAGGTATTTTTTAAGTGTAATTACTTTTGTAATGAAGGAAACGCTTTGCAAACTGCTCCTCTATGAAACAGTGCCGTGGGATCTTTAATATCCACCCCAGAATGCAGATGGGACCTTGGTTTAATGTGCTGGAATAGCGCCAATGTGTCCTGGAAAACCTTTGCACACTTCAGGTGGAATTTTCCAAAAATTGCTGCATCAGGCGAGAAAACTCGGTTTCACAGCTGCGCTTTCTGGCCAGATCAAACAGTACTCTGTGCAATTTCAATGTGCTGGTGAGTGTTACATAGCCGATTGCGGGGTTTTGGGGGGGAAAGGCCCTAAACTCGACGGCAAAGTTGGGATTCAGAGATCAAAGGGCAACTTGATCGCAAAGTTTAGTTATAGGTCCCCCTGCTACCACACACCCCCCCCCCCCCCACCCCGTCCCCGTGGACATCGGGACCCCCGGCAGACAAGGTAATACACCCAACCCTCCAACACAAAGGGCCAACCACCGCTCTCACCATTCAAAGCTTGGGTTATCCCCCCACCCACCCCTCGCCCTACACGCCAAACAGGCATCAGATCCCCCCCCCCCCCCCATCCTCTGAGGAATCAGGGCACCCCTCCTTCGAAGACACCACCCACTCCACTGCCATGCAGGCATAAGCCCTCCGCTTGTATCATTGCCCTCACACCAAGGCAACCCACCTATTTGCCTAGAGGCCCTGTCCCTAGCCAGACCTTTGGTCCCACCCCTGGCATTGCCAGCCTTGCAGTGTCAACTTGGCACTGCCGGGGACAGCGCCGGGGTGCCAGGCGGCATTGACTAGGTGCAAGAGTGCCAGGGGGCTATGTCACAGCACTCCCCGGCTACATCCCTCACCACCTGCTATACTCGGCTCCGAGCCACTTGCATAGTAATAGCAGCTGGTTTCCATTTTTGGAAACTAGTAGTGATTCCTGCCAACATTACATCGCACCTAATGGGGAGAGGGGGAGAAGACATCTACAAACTCCAGAAGCAATGGCATTAACCCAATTCTGAATATTAAATTGCATTAAAATTGATGATAATCAGGTAAGCAGTGTCACATCCTTACGGGGTGTGAACTTGATTTCATCGCCGGGGAGGGAGGAAGAGGTGGGGAAGGGGGCAGGGAAGAACTAAAAGTGAAATCTAACCACCGCAAAATTCACTAGCGAGAGTTACCGGTCATAACGGCAATTGTACCTCGCGACGACTAGGCCCAGAAAATGTAAGGATTTACTTTAGTTTTGGACAACTAAAGTTCGCAAACAACATTTTTGTTGAAGTATTTGGCAACATTGCTGACTTAAAATGTCTCATTCGTAACAATGCCTCTGCAGATGGTTAATTATTTCCTCACTGGAAGCTAAGACAAACATTTTGGACAACAAACTATTGAGATGTTAATGAATAGCAATTGCTGGTTGCTGTTGAATTTAACGAGATTCATCAACCAGAAACAACAATAGAGTGGTGTCACCCCAGGTAGGCAATTGCATTTTCCCAAATTACTTTGAAAGGAAAAAGTATTTAACCCTTAGGCTACTGAAGGCCTGTCCAAGAGAAGGACCATATATACATTGCTTCTTCAGTAGCGCAGATAGTTAAGAAAAAGTGAAAGCAAAGCTAAGAAGAGCGGGAAAGTCTCGGGTCCAACCTTTGTTCTCGGCTGAGTTATCCAAACCCAGCTAAAATAATGCAAATGGTGAAGTTTGAGGAGAAACAACAGCAATATTCGAATTTTATATTCATGAAGCTGCAACAAATGAGATCTAAACAGACTTGTCTGTTCATCTAAATAGAATCATAGAATTTACAGTGCAGAAGGAGGCCATTCGGCCCATCGAGTCTGCACCGGCTCTTGGAAAGAGCATCCTACTTAAGCCCACGCCTCCACCCTATCCTTGTACCCCAGTAACCCCACCTCACCTTTTTTGGACACTTTGGGCAATTTATCATGGTCAATCCACATAACCTGCACATTTTTAGACTGTGGGAGGAAACCGGAGCACCCGGAGGAAACCCACGCAGAAACGGGAAGAACGTGCAGACTCCGCACAGACAGTGACCCAAGCTGGGAATCGAACCTGGGACCCTGGAGCTGTGAAGGAACTGTGCTAACCACTATAGTACCGTGCTGCCCTAATTAAATGACAGTTCCTTTTTGACTTGTTTCTTCTAAGTTTGAAAAGTAGTAATAAGCAGACGTTAACCAGCAGATGTTTTTTCTAGCAACAACAAGCAGCATTCTGTGATGTGCCTATTAGGCTTTGTAATCGCCGTCTTGATTAGAAACACCAGTTAAACAGGAGAATAATACTATTTGATTTTACATGATCTAGCAATCTTGTTTTTAAACAAATTAAATTGAACTGTTGAGCTGAATAAAAATACATGGGTGCGATTTAACAAAAAAGAATCCCGTTTTGGCCATGAATGCTAGGGTGTTTCTTGGCACCTGCAGTGCCCAAGATGGCGCCACTATCTATTTGGACTCTGCCAGGTTTATTTTGGCCTCTGTGGGAATGCCATACCGAGGGCGCACTTACCTCAGTGCAGCTCGTCAATGCAAGAAGATGACTTGTGGATCAGGGGGGTTGATCTTTCAACCGCACTCGGCATCCCCACAGTCGCCTCTGAACCCCGCCCACTGCTCCAACTTAACTCTTAGAGGGTCCTCAAGCACCCCCGGCACCAGATCTCTTAAGGGTAGGGCTCCCATGGCCCAATCCCTGGCATGGGCAACCTGGAATCTGGGCACCTTGGCACTGCCAGATTGCAACCCTGGTCATGTCCCTTCCAGTCTGGATATGGGCCTGGGTGCCAGGATGGCAGTGCCAAGGTGTCCGGGTTCCAGGTTGACACCCTGTCCAGAGCCTGACCACCCAGGGGCCCAGCGAGGGTGAGATCCAGATTGTGACATCTCACGAGATCTCGTAAGAAGTTGTGAGGTGTTCCGAGCATCGCGAATCTTGTGACAGGACGGCTTTGTCGTGTCATCAAGTCAAGGTCATTAAATCGCACCCAATATATCCTTCAATTTTCAGTTAACAACATCATGCTTCAGGTTAGCTGTTATGTTAATGTTCTATTTGCTTGTTTAGGTAGGCATCCCATTAAGTGATTTGAAGTAAAACAGAGATGTCATGATATGGTTTCTTTTTGTCTCCCATTGGTGAGACCATGAGATTTGCATGTTTAAACATGAACACGTTGTTGGTAATCTTTAACTATATACAGATCCCAGTATCTGCCATCCATGCTTCCTTGCAGGTTGGTTCCTTCCACGCTGTTTTCCAAGCCTATTACCATGTGAAACTATTCATCACACAGAAAGCAGTAATGTGTCGAAGGCCAATCTGCTTGAGTGGTGTTTGTTGAGGGTCAAAGATAGACCAACAAACCAGGACAGTTCCCATGTACTTCGTCAAAATAGTACCCTGGGATCTTCTACTCCCAGTGAAGAGTGAACAGGGAGTGCTGTTCTCCAATCCCACATTAACCCTTGCTCTGCCAAACACCTATACAGCCTCACACAACAAGAGAAGTGATCTGGTCAAGTTCTTCCCTCAACCAAAGAGTAGAGCCATAGATACAGACTAACGGGGATCATTCAGTCCATCATGCCTGTGTTGGCTCCATGGGAGAGCCGTTCAATGAATCCAGTCACCTATTCTTTCTCCAGAGCACTGCACTGTCTTGTTTTTTTCTTTCATGAGCTGTTGAAACCACTTCGACCATCCTTTAAAGCAGATCACTCTAGGTCACAACAAATCACTGAGTGTAAAAAGAATATTTTCTCATGTCTTTTGACCAATGACCTGTATCTGTGACGTTTAGAAACTGGCCCTTCTGCCATCAAAAACAGTTTATCCTTATTTACTCCATCAAACCCATTGATGACTTTCAACACCTTCATCAAATCTCTTCTTGGTCTTCTGCATTCTAAGCGGAAACAGCCTGAATTCTCCATCCCCTCCACATAACTGAAATGCTTTGACCGCGATAACATTCTCTGAAATATTTTCTACACCCTCTCCAAGGCCTTGACATCCTTCCCAAAGTGGTTCCCAGAATTGAACACCATCATCTAGTTGTGACATTTATAAAGGCTTGTCATAGCATTCCTGCATTGGTAGTCTATTCCTCAATTAATTAAGGAAGAATCCCATATGTCTTTTTAACAGCCTTTTAAACTTGCCCTGCCACTTCCAATGATTTGTGTCCATACTCCCCCAGGTGTCTCCGTTCCTGTGCCACCTTGAAAATTGTAGCACTAAGTATCATTGCTTCACACTTCTCTGTTTTAAATGTCATCCACCAAGAGTTCATCCATTCACTGTCGATGGTGGACTTCACAATACTGTGAGAACTTAATGAGGTGGTATAAAAATATAAATCGTGAGATCTTCTGGCTGCTCACTCTGGCGGGATCTTCCAGCCCAGCTGACGACGCACCCCCGCCGTGGGTTTCCTAATGGTGTGGGGGGTGAATTCAATGGGACATCCCATTGACAGCAACAGGACCAGAGGATCCAATCGCTGACCAATGGTGAGCCGCCTCCCGCCGGTGAGAAAGACTAGTCTAGAGAATCTCACTCAAAGTATTTCTAGATTGCAACTAATTAGGCTTTATGAATCAGCGAAAATATTTGCATGGTCACGGCAATAATGAACTAATCAACAAACTTGAAAGTATGCTCGGTAACCTTGTGAAGATTATCCCTCATTACATCATTTTTAAACTCTTCCCCTCCCCCACCCAACATTTAAACCTTGCAAACTCATATTTTCAAATGTTATCTCTCTGTGGTAACCGACCGTCTATCCAGCAGTGCTTTCTTCTTTAATGCCACAACTGCACGTCGTTCTCACCAATTGAGCACACCCAGGGTGCAAAAATAACAAGAAAACAGTGGCTTCTGATTGCCTCAATTTAAGGTTTCAATTTGTCTTAAGTATCTCTTGAAATGCTTTTTTGTATTGTTTTTATACAGCAGTTGTCTTTCAATCTGTAACGGGGAAAAATGTCATGATGGCTTCAGTTTATTTTCAACTTGGAACTCTGATGGTGATGACCTTTTGAAGCAATAGCTTCTGTATTTGCCGCAGTATTATCATAACTCAGAATATTTCAGTTCAGCTGTCAGTCTCAGGGGAGGATGTCTAGCCTTGGTTCCGTGAAGGAAAATGCAGTATCAAAGAAAATTAAATGGGTTTTCTCTATCCATCAGTAGACTGCTGTTTTAACCACTTAAAGAGCTACTCAAACAAAGTAATAGAAAAAGAGTAAAGACAATATTTTACGTGGCCATGCGATCTTCCCAATGGTTGCAGTCGGGGGAGAAAAAGGACAGGATCAATTCAAGTTTCTTTAAAACTTGATAACCTAGAAACTCTAAAATCTTCATCAAATGATTTTTGGCTATTTACAACACAAGGTTCTTTGAGGAGCAAGGCGCTGTACAAAGCTACAATCTGATCAGCCATGGTCTTATTGAATGGTGGAGCAGGATCATGGGGCCGAATGGTCGAATGTTTGTGAATAGGGAAAAGATAATTGAAATTTCAATGTAAATGAGTGACATCAGGAATCACAATATCATAGAATCATAGAATCCCTGCAGTGCAGAAGGAGGCTATTCGGCCTCTCAAATATGCACCAACCCTCCGAAAGAACACCCTACCTAGACCCAATCCCCTGCCCTAGCCCCGCAACCCCACCTAATCTTTTGATATTAAGGTGCAATTTATCATGACAGATCCACCTGGACAAACCCACACAGATATGGGGAGAATGTGTAAACTCCACACAGACAGTCATGCAAGGCTGGAATTGAACATGAGATCTGGCACTGTGAGGCAGCAGTGCTAACCACTGTGCCTGGTATTTGTGATATTTCAAGCCTGCCCATTGAACCCCTCACCTAAGTCAGACCCTATCCATTCCTCGGACCAAAAAAAAGAGTTTCTGCAAATGCTGCATGTTCAGGGTTGGTGGTGAAATTCATTGCATTGTGCCCAGATTCTCGGCTACACGGACACCCACAGTCAAAATGCAGTTGCGAATTAAAAATTCGCCTGTTCCACAATCAAGCATCTTTGTCCCTAATCCTCCCTGACAGCACGGTGGGTGTATCTGCACCACATGGGCAGCAGTGGTGCAAGAAGGCTGCTCACCACACTTTCTCAAGTGGCATTGGGGGTGGGCAATGAATGTTGGAATTGCCACCGATGCTCAGAGCCCATGAATTATTGGAGGGAAAGGTTGAAAATAGATCAGATTTTCTGCAGAGCAACTGACATTAATTGCCATTAAAAAATACATTTGCTTACATTGCAGCCTTCAGCCTTGCTTCGAAGGGAATATTTTCCCCCTCACTTTTATACTATTCCATGCAACAAGAGTCCCCCACTTGTGCCAGTTACAATCAGCTGATTACAATGTTTGATTGCACGGATTTTATCGTTGGACTTTGAATGGAAACTTGGATGGAATGTTACCTCAGCTTTTAAGGCAAAGAGTTGGCCAGAATTTTCTGGTTGTACCTTTGGAAGAGACAGATTGTAATCTACCTCCCGACTTTGTATCTTGGGCACCTTCAGGTACATGATACACCTTTCCAACCCTGGCAGTCAAGGCATCCACGTGGAGCACAGATTGGGACACGCCCCTTTCACCTGACATACAACTACTGCTTCAACAGAGATCAGGCAATTCATCAAAAATTACCACCCAAAGTCTCAATCAGTCAGCAGATTGTCGCCTCATCTGCTGAGCAACTACTGCAGCTCATTATTCACATTATATTGAATTTGAAATCTCTTGGGACTCAGCAATCTCCACATTGTGGAACTGTATGAGATTTCCAACACATTAAAACAAAAATACAAAGAGATTCAGAAACTGTTGTAAGATTCCTTCCTGTTTATTTATTTTGTTCCCATTTCTTTTACTTTATGTAATTGTTTTTGGTTCGTGGACCCATAAATAGAGTGTGCCTTTTGGCAGAAGACTCAAGCTGAAGCAGTCTGCTTTGTCAGGACAGTGTGCTCCCAGGTCTTGTTTTGGAAAGGAGGAGTCAGACTCTTTGGTACTGGGTGAATCTTCGGAACCAATTTTGGAGGAAGTCGCATTGATTGACCAACTGGCAATGGATGGATTGGCCAGGGGCAGTGTTCTGCCTGACAACAGGGTGGCACAGTGGTTAGCACTGCTGTTTCACAGCTCCAGAGACCCAGTTTCGATTCCAACCTTGTGTGACTGCGTGGTTTTTTATTAACAATAATAATCTTCATTGTCACAAGTAGGCTTACATTAACACTGCAATTAAGTTGTTGTGAAAAGCCCCTAGTCACCATATTCCAGCGCCTGTTTGGGTACACGAAGGGAGAATTCAGAAGTCTAATTCACCTAACAAGCACGTTTTTCGGAACCACATCCGGGTGCTCCGGTTTCCTCCTATAGTCCAAAAATGTGCGGATTTGGTAGATTTACCATGCTGAATTGCCCCTTAGTGTCCAAAGATGTGTAGGTTAGGTTGGGTTATGGGGTTATGGGGATAGGGCGTGGGAGTGTGCCTAGGCAGGATGCTCTCTCAAATGGTCAGTGCAGACTTGAAGGGCTGAATGACCTCCTTCGGCACTGTAGGAATTCTATGATTCCAACCGTCAGTGATTGGTTCCTGCGTGGTGCATCCTGAGAGAAATTAGCAGGGGTTTTTAGGCCATAGAAGCAGAAGGAAGGCGTCTCTCGCTCTCCCTTTTTGAAAGAACACCATTGTTTTAAAACCAGTGAGTGCCTGCCGCATATTTGCTGTGAACTTAAAATCGTCAGAACCTGCAGAAAAAGTAGACAACTTGCCATAGAAAGCCTTCAAACCCTATAAGGAAGAAACACTGAAACAAAAGCCTGAACTTCAGAAAAACACGAGCTGAAAGTCATCCGAGTGCATCAAAGATCCTTTATCCTTTTATTTTCTTTACCTTTCAACCACCCTTTCCCCTCTGTGTTGTTTGTCTGTGTGCGTGGAGGGTGGGGATAGTTAGGAAGGGAGAGAGTGTTGGGAAAGGAGTAGTAGACAATCAGTTACATTTTCTGTCAGTTTAATTCTAATACTGTGCATAATAAAAGATCACTTGTGTTAAAGTTACAAATCCATTGACTGCTGTTTATTGGGTTCAGCCTAGGACTTCAGGCACATCAGAATTAAACAAAATCTAATTTCACCAGTGGTGCGACTCCAGGTCATGTGATGTTCTTTACTTTCTGAATGAGGATGGCTTCGAAGTATAGTGTCTCACAAAGAACATCAAGGTATGTTTTGAACAAAGCTAATTTATTTTATTGACAACTAAATAGATTTTACTTGCTTGCTAATATATAAAAGATAACAGATTCACTAAAACTATGATTCTAATTACAGAACTCCTGATAACACAACTATTCTCTACCTCACTGAACAACCTGTTCCCTGAATCAAGAGTATCACGTGATCCAAATGTATGTGCTTGGTCGCCATCCAGTGGTTGGATGTAGTAACAGTAAATTGTTAACCCTGCATTATTCCGACATTACACATATTGTCACAGGTCAAGTGGGGCTGAAATTGACCCCACACTAGCCCAGGGTCTTGTGAGATGATATAACGCGCAAGCGGCAGAATGCTTTGTTCCTGCGACTAAGTGTTGACGCCAGAGCAGGATTCATGGGCTTCTATCACAGTAAAATTAGAGCCGCGCCTGGGCTGATTCAGCGACTATTGAGGCTAGCACCGGTGCCATGGGGAACACAATTGATTCTAATGAGAAATGGTGCAGGATTCGCCGCATCCATGATTGACAGTTGGGAGGCTGACAAGTTGCAGCCGCATATACACACTTCATTCCCCACAGACACACTTACCTCAGCCAACAAGATGGCACTGGGTTGCGCTGAAGCATGCCCATCCCCCTCATGGGTTGGCTGCGGACAGAGGGTACCTGGGGGGGGTGGCCTCGGGAACATCCATATGACCTACATTCACAGTGGGCTGTCAGCAACATGCGCAGTTGCATGGCTGCCTTGCAGGCCACAACGATGATGTTCTTTGTGCATCCACCCCAACCCCACAGCCGAACTCCTGGCCACTCCCCCTAGCCCCGACAGAAGTCACCTGGCCAGCGGCATAACAGTCAGCAAACTATGCTAAGTGGACACTTTCTGTACTCCTCTCTCCCTCATCAGCCATGATTTTTAAAAGCACAAATGGACATCGTCATCGGGAATTTGCCCCAGCAGAGGCAGAACTTTGCCGAAGCCCCTGGAGAATACTCGGTCAGGCCTGCGAAAGCTATCATGGAATCATAGATTTATGATAATAATAATCGCTTATTGTCACAAGTCGGCTTCAATGAAGTTACTTTGAAAAGCCCCCAGTCGCCACATTCTGGTGCCTGTTCAGGGAGGCCGGTGCAGGAATTGAACCTGCGCTGCTGGCCTTGTTCTGCATTACAAGCTAGTTGTTTAGTCCATTGTGCTAAATTTACAATGCAGGAGGAGGCCATCTGGCCCATCGAGTCTTCACCAGGCCTTGGAAAGAGCACTCCACCTAAATCCATACCTCCATCCCATCCCAGCAACCCACCCAACCTTTTTTTTTGAAACTAAGGGAAATTTATCATGGGCAATCAACCTGCGGATCTTTGGGCTGTGGGAGGAAACCGGAGCACCCGGAGGAAACCCACGGAGGAAACCTATGCCAAAGGCGTTTACTGTATGTGCAGAGTGGAACGCATAGGCACCACTGTCGAGGCACTGGAGAACGCGATTTGGTGTAAAACCGTCGCCTGCCACGATTTCGGCATCAAAACCGAATTTCCGCCCAGTCGCGTTTCCCGATGCTGCCGTTGACCCAAGGAGAATCCCGCCCAAGATCTTTGAGTGTTTTTTTTCTTTTTCCCAGAAGCTGATGGTGCTGTTTTACATTTCCAAATGGAGTTTATTCGTGAGGATATTCATGACTTGATTCATGAGGATATTCATGAAGGTCCCACCTTCTCATACTTGCCCCTCATCCGAGGTGTGGTGATCCTTATTAAACCACAACCCATCAGCTCTCACCCCGCTCATAGGGGAAAGCAGCCTGTGGTCATCTGGGACTCTGGCGACTTCATCTCACTATTACATTTACAATATCTTATGTTTTCAGTATTTAACTTTGGGGAAGAGGAATATTGAAATCGATCCAAGAAGTTATGTGACAGAATAACGATTGGTGACATTTGGCCCCTCGTTATTTTTTTCTTTTAATAATTGTGTCAGGCAACTGAATCAGATTGAAAATAAAAAACAATTGTTCATGAATACTTTGGAGGAAAAGGCAGAATTTCACATTTGGCAGTTGGCGAGAAGTCACCAATGGCAGCTTTCTCCAATATATTGCTGGGAACTTAGTACACGGAAGCCGCCCCTTTGGCAAATTTGCTTTTTCAAGATTGGGTGCCATTATTAAAGGCTGCCCCAATGCGCAAACATTAATATAGAAAGCCCCTATACACACAAATATCACCCCCTGTGGTAGTGCCAAAGGGCCATCACAGTGGGGCAGTGCCAGGGGGCAGTGCCATGTCATGACCCTCTGCTCCCTGAGGGATGGACTCACCTGAGCTCCTCGGTGGGTCTGCCCTCCAGATGCATGCTTTGGGGGACCACTCATAATTCACCCCACTGTACCCTCACACCAATGTGCATGTATTATCTAATTGGATGGGGAGGCAGGCAGCGAAGACCACCGGACCTGTGAGGGACACTCTTCTGGAAGTGGAGGCTCGGGGCCCTCGGTCACCTTTGGTCAGTGGAGAGGGCTGAACCTGCAGCCACTGTTCAGACAATTCACTGAGTTTCAACAATCGAAGAGTGACTCACAGAAAAGCAGTAAGCTGACTGATTGAGTAATTGATACCAGAAACCCTCTTTAAATAGCTGCAATTTAAATAACTAAATAAGACAACAGGGAACAAAGTTAGGAGGATAAAGAAGTAAAGAAAAGTGAATCTAAGAGCAGAGCCAGGTGGTTAAAAGACTGCAAGAAAGAGCAGCGTGCAAGTTTACATCTCCTGATGAAAGCCAAACAGCCGTTTTGGTGAGGACATTTGGGTTGGTACTTACTACCACTATTGGTTATAATTTTTAAGATATCATTCTATGATACATTGCTTGTTAGAAATAAATTCTATATAACAAAGAGTGGAAAAGAAGGGCCCTAGTTGATGTTGTTTGATGTTAAAAGGATTACTTTAACTTAAAGGAGTAAGTAATAGCAGGAGAGTTCCAAGCTGTGGTCTGTTCTTCTTGCTCCATGTGAGAGAGCAGAAATGCTTCCAGTTCCCAGGACTGGCATATGTGCAGGAAGTGTTTCCAGCTGCAGCTCCTGCAAGTCCGAGTTTCGGAACTGTAGCAGCATCTAGGGACACTGTAGAGTATCCGTGAGCTGGAGAGTATAGGAGAAAGCACATATAGAGAGGTGGTTATACCACAGGCACAGTCAGGAGTGGAATGAGTGACCACCAGCAGGGCAAGAGGATTAGGTAGGCAGTGTAGGAATATCCTGCGACTATTCTTCTGCAAAAGAGATGTGCCATTTTGGATACTGTTGAGGGGTATGCCTCTCAGGGGATAACAGAAGCAGGAAATTCGTAACACCACGGTTAGATCGGTTGCACAGGGGAGGGGCAAAAGGTGCAGGAATGCAATAGTCATAGGGGATCCAATTGTGTGGGGAATAGATAGATATTTCTGTGGCCGGAAAAGAGATGCCAGAATGGTATGTTGCCTTCCTGGTATTCGGGTCAAGGATGTCACAGAGTAAGGGCAGCACGCTGGTACAGTGGTTAGCACTGCTGCCTCACGGCGCTGAGGTCCCAGGTTCGATCCTGGCTCTGGGTCACTGTCTGTGTGGAGTTTGTACATTCTCCCTGTGTTTGCATGGATTTCGCCCCCACAACCCAAATATATGCAGGATAGGTGGATTGGCCATATTGGCCATGCTAAATTGCCCCTTAATTGAAAAAAATGAATTGGGTACTCTAAATTTATTTTAAAAAGGATTTCACAGAGTGGTTGTAGGACATTCTGAAGGGGGGGATGAAAAGCTTGCTGTTGTGGTACATGTTAATATAAAAGATATTGGTGAAAAAAGGATGAGGTCCGAACAGCAGAATATAGGGAGCTAGGAAGTAAGTAGAAAAATAGGATCTCAAATGTAGTTCTCTCAGGATTACTACCAGTGCCACATGCTAGTCAGAGTAGAAATATCAGGATATATAGGATGAATACGTGGCTAAAGCGATGGTGTGAGGGAGAGGGTTTCAGATTCCAAGGGCATTGGGACCAGTTCTGTGGAAGTGGTAGCAGTTGGGTTATACCTGGGCAGGACCAGGACTAATGTCCTTGGGGGGTACTTGCTAGAGTGGCAGGGGAGGGTTTAAAGTAATATGCTAATATTCGGAATCTATGTAAAGATTCAAAGCAGGGTGAATGAAGAGAAAAAGATAGCAAGGAGAATAAGAAAAGTGATAAGCAGAGAAATCAAGGGCTAGAATCACAATAAAAAATAGTAGGGACTGCACAAGGAACGTTAAAAGGATGAGCCTTAAGGTTTTGCATATGAACGCTCGGAGCATTCAAAGTAAAATGGATGAATTAGTTGTAAAGGAGTATGATACAGTTGGGATTGCGGAGACATGCTCCAGGTTGATCAAGTAGTGGTAATTGGAAATAGATAGAAAATCAGAGGTGCATGTGATGAAGGAACATCTGTGATTATTTTCATAGAATTTACAGTGCAGAAGGAGGCCATTCGGCCCATCAAGTCTGCACCGGCTCTTGGAATGAGCACCCTACCCAAGCCCACACCTCCACCCTATCCCCATAACCCAGTAACCCCACCTAACACTGAGGGCAATTTGGACCCTGAGGGCAATTTAGCCTGGCCAATTCACCTAACCTGCACATCTTTGGACTGTGGGAGGAAACCGGAGCACCCGGAGGAAACCCACGCACACACGGGGAGAACGTGCAGACTCCACACAGACAGTGACCCAAGCCGGTATTCGAACCTGGGACCCTGGAGCTGTGAAGCATTTGTGCTAACCACTATGCTACCGTGCTGCCCATTATGGGTGACATTAATCTTCATATAGATTGGGAGAGTCAAATTAGTCACAGTACAATAGAGAAGGGATTTCTGAAGTGTAAATAGAATGGTTTCTTGGATCAATATTTTGAGGAGTCAACAAGGGAACAAGTCATCTTGGACTTTGCATTGTGCAATGAGAAAGGATTGGCTCGGAATCTAGTTACGAGATGAATGACCATAATAAGGTAGAATTCTTTATCAAGGTGGAAAGTGAGGCTGTTGATTCTGAGACCAAGGTCCTGAGCCTCAATGAAGGTAACACTGATAGTATGAGGACATGAGTTGGCTATGATGGTCTGGGAAATATTACTGAAAGGAAGCACAGTGGACAGGCAATGGCAGGCATTCAGGGAATGATTAGGCAAACTCCAAAAGTGATTTAATTCCTAATTGGCGCAAGAGTGGAAAATGATCTTTGGCCAAATCATGGCTCACAAGAGAAATTAGGGATAGTATTAGTTTCAAAGAAGAAGCAGACAAATTGGCAAGAAAAATCAATAGACCTGAGGATTGGGGACTGTTTAAACGGAATCAGGATATTGAATTTGATGAGCAGCCATGAGCATAATGAATGGCAGAAGGCCTACTTCTATTTTCTATGTGTTACTTGCAGGGTGTGAGAACAATCGCGACAAGACTTCCTGCCAAGCATGACTTGGGCCCCACGCAAGAATTCCTGCTCCCATCACCAAACCTGGCTGAGAGGAACGGGAGTGGGGAATCTCGGCCATTATCCTTTTCAATGAGACTGTTGTTGCTGGTTAATGGATAAATATGTCCACACCTTAATTGAAGATTGCATCCTTCATAACAATCTCAACTTTAATTGAAATGAGGTCATCTCCAAATCTCATCAATTTCAGAAAGTAATATATTTGAATTTATCAAAAAAGCTCATTAAAATGGATTATTGTCTGTCACATATGGGCAGCACTGCCCTATTTGTTGTTCATCGGATACTGATAACTTGACTCGCAATTTCTTGAATTTTCATCAATTCTTTGATGTATGGATGCAGAAGAAAGGAGACTGAATAAAAAGGTAGTTATGTTTTAATGAGTTACTGATTACTTTAACAAACCTGTGGCACTCAAATCTAAAATACAGTTTGCTATTCATCGTCCATAACTGCCATAATGGTCATATTGGAGTCAGTCCTCGAAACATCTATTTCTGAGATGTCTTGGACACTATAATCATTTGAAAACATGGTGCACCCGCAGTTTAAAGCAGCTTAAACATGTTGCTCACCCAAATCTGAGGAATCTATCTGTTCTTGTCCTTTGCAGCTCTCCTGCAGTTCTGACCTTTGTCAGACAAGGTTTCTCATTTCTCCATTCTCCAGCCAACTGGAATCCTTGATCAGATTGTGGCAATGTTAACACCGAGTGGATCAACACAAGGCAGATGGAATACAAACTTGGCTGTGCATGTAGTGATGTTTTGAGTTCAATTCTGTGTGCCATCATTAGGGTGGAATGAATTTTGTTACAGCAGGGTGGGAATGGATGAACTGTCTCCCTCAGTTTCCTTTCCATGAGGATATGCATTTTCAGATCTGAATGTAGCTAACTATTCAAGATGTGAGCACTAAGAAGCCAATTGGGCACTCTTGTCTTGAGTTAAAGAAAGATCTAATTTGTTAACTATAAATCCGAGAGAAAAGAAATTAAAAAACAATATCAAACGTTTGTCACTCAGTTGGACACATGAACATATGCATCAGAGTAAGAGGAGTTACAATCTAAGTGGGAAAAAAAATAAAAGAATATCTGGTTACGTGTCCTTTGATTTCCCTTGAGATGTAGATTTTAAACACTGAAACCGATTTAAGTTAGCTTTTATTTTGGACGAGGTGAGATATAGAATATAATGCAACTGTTACAAAATTTCAGTAGTTTCTGGTCGTGCTTACTTCTCGAACTGATGGCTTCAACTTTTTCCAAAAGAGAGAGAGGAAAAGAGCTCAGCATTCAGCCTGGTGAAAACATTTTTGGCATGATGGGGTGGGGGGGGGATCTAACCAAAAAACAATCAGAGTCCGTTCTGGGCAGGATTAGTGGGGTCACACCCAATGCTTTGAGAAATGGGGCGGGATTCTCTGATCCTGAGGCTAAGTGTTGGTGCCGTCGGAAACGCTGTCAAAAGCCCACGGAAAAGCCCAAGCCGATCAGGCATGAACTGGGCACCGTGGTATCCAGGTGTGCGCAGTGGGGCTGGCGCCAACCCGCGCATGCGCAGTGGCACCAGCACCAATGCGCGCATGCGCAGTGTCTCCCTTCTCCACGCCGGCCCCGACGCATCATGGTGCAGGGCTACAAGGATAGGCTGGCCCACCGATCGGTGGGCCCTGATCGCAGGCCAGGCCACATCGGAGGCCCCCCTCCCCAGGGTCAGACCCCACCACCCCCCACCCCGCCACAGGCCGTCCTCCGACCCTTCCACGTTGAGTTTTTTGACACGGCCATTCAGCCCATCCCGGGCTGAGAATCGCCGGGGGGGCGCCCCGTACAGTGGCCCCCTGCTGGCGCGACACCGACTCCACCAGCGCCAATGACAGAGAAGCATGGAGAATTGCGTCTCGGCATCGGGACGGCGTGGCGCGATTCGCATCGGTCGCAGGACAGCGTGGCGCGATTCGCATCGGTCAGGGAGATTCTCCGGCCCAGCCCCAGGCTGAGAGAATCCTGCCCAAGGTGTCCCAATCTCCCATTGCAATGCCCGAACTCCCCCAACACCCAAACCCACCTGTAAGGAGATCCTCTGGCTTCCCCGTACCTCACTTCACTTGGGCAGGGCCCCCCGGGCCCGATTCTCGGCGCAGGAAAAATGCAAGCCCAGCACCTTGGCACTGCTGGCCTGGCACCCTGGAAGTGCCCTTGCAATCCTGCCAGTGCCACACTCCTGGCAGTGCCTGGCTGGCATCCGGGTTCAAATTTCAGCATTTTAATTTTAAGTCCACATCAGAACCTTCCAGATGTTGATCACTAGCAATGCCATACATCAGATGACTAGTAATAACCATCTTTATCCAATGTCTTTTCTTATCTTTAAAAATTAATTTTTCAGCAGTTCAAGATATGTTTGGCCAGCTGATGAAATTACTTTTTGATGCCACTCTTACACATGTCAATCACATCACCATGACAATTTTCAAGTCATGGATCCAGCAACATTTTAGTGTGTCTAACATCTTACCAAATGAATGGAAATTATTAATTTATTCCTAATTAACCACGCTGACTCCAGGATTGATTGTTGCCTGCCTACTGCCAGGGTCAAGGATGTCATGGAACGGCTACAGGACATTCTTCTGGAGATGGTTAACAGCCAGGTGCCATGGTCCATGTTGGTATCAATGGCTCAAGTAGGAAGGAGGATAATGTCCTGAAAGAAGAATTCAGCGAGCCAGGAAGGAGATTGAAAAGTAGGACCTCTGAAGTAGTAATTTCAGGATTGCTCCCAGTGCCACATACTAGTGAGCATAGGAATAGGAAAAATTAGCAATTGAACATATGGTTGGAGGACTAATGTAGGAGAGAGGGCATCAGAGTTTTGAGACTTTGGGACCAGTTCTGGAGAGGTTGAACCCGTACAAAATGGATGGACGGGGGGACAGGAACTTCAGAGGGACCTCAGATTCGAAGGAAGTAAAACCTGCCAAATGAAATAGAAAAGTGGAAAGCCAAAATACTGATAGGATGCATCAAAGATCTATGTAGAGCTAGAAGCAACACCAATTATTTTCTCACCAGACTGGTGCCTTATGCTCTACACCAAAACATAGAGGTGGAGTTGAAGCATCTGGAAGACCTGGGGGTAATTACTCCAGTACAGTTTTAATAGAAAAGTGGAAAGCCAAAATACTGATAGGATGCATCAATTTTCAGATTGAGCAGCACCAAGCGTCTCACTGTTGAAGCAAGACTGCACAGTCCAGGTATGCGGTGATTATAATCTGATGGTAAACAGGGTTGTTAATGTAGATAAATATCCTATACCCAGGATAGAAGATTTTTGTAATAAGTTGGTGGGAGACCTCAAATGCAGCAAGATGGATTTAAGCCATGTGTACCAGTAGTTTGAGCTGGAACATGAGTCAAGAAGTTCTTTTTTCATAGAATTTACAGTGCAGAAGGAGGCCATTCGGCCCATCGAGTCTGCACCGGCTCTTGGAAAGAGCACCCTACCCAAGGTCAACACCATAAATTCCCATAAAAGCTATTTTCAATGTGCAATATTGCCTTTCAGCATTTCATCAGTCTCTGATATATTTCAGTGCAAAATGGAGAGCCTTTCGCAGCGAATGCTAAAGTTTATCTTGTACCTGGATGATTTTCTGAGTATGCGGGCAATAGCGGATGAAGACAGAACAAATTGGGAAGAAGCCCTCAAGAAGTTTAAAGAAGCCAGTGTTTGGTTAAAGCGAGAGAAGTGTCGGTTTCAGGCTGATGAGGTCACGTATTCAGGCTTCAGAGTTGATGCAAAGGGATTACATCTGCTCGAAGATAAGACAAGCCAATAAAAGGGATCCCGGAACCAAGGAACACATCAGAATTGGGGTCCCCGGAACCAAGGAACACATCGGAATTGGGGTCCTGGAACCAAGAGATACATCGAAACTGAAGTCCTTTCCAGGGATAGTCAATTATTGTGGCAGCTTTTTACCCATCCTGTCTATCATTTTGGCACCCCTGCATCAACTGCTAAAAAAGCATTAACATTGGAAGTGGGAAGATTCCCAGAGGACGTATTTCAATCAGGTCAAACAGACCCTGCGGTCGTCGGCCTTGCTGGTCCATTTCAATTTGGATAAACCTATTGATGTTACATGCAATGCATCATCAAATGGCATTGGGGTGGTACTCTCCCACTAAATAGGAGATGATGTGGAAAGGCCTGTCACCTTTGCATCCAGAGCATGTCAGAAACTGAAGAGAACTATTCCCAGACTGTCACAGAAGGTCGAGCGGACATTTAAGCCATAAAAATATTCAATCAATATGTTTGTGGCCGGCACTTAACCGTCGTCTTGGACCTCAGACCATTACTTGGCATTTTGTGTGTAGATAAACCCTTCCCACCATTATCGTCAGCCAGAGTGCAAAGACGGGCACTGCTCTTGGCTGCATATTCGGAAACCTTTCAGAATAAACGGGGAACCCAGATATTAAATACGGATGCTTGGAACAGGCTTCCACATTCAAACAATTTCCCAGCCTCCACTCCACAGGAGATCAACTTGGCTCTAAATTTTCTTGATACTTTGCCTATTTCATCCAGCCACGTTAAGACCTGGACCAGTTGAGACCCGGTGTTGACAACAAATAAAAGGATAGTTATTATAGGCTGGCATTTTGAGAAGTCAGAATAGATTAGGCCCTATATGCAACGCAGGGGGAAAAAATCACTTGCGAAGATGGGGTTTAGCTATGGACTTTCAGAGTGATAGAGCCACTGTTGGGCAGCATCCACTTCTTCAATAATTGCACAGTGTTCACCCTGGGCAATCTAAACTGAAGGTACTGGCTAATAGTTCCATTTGGCGGCCTGGGATCAACAAGGACAAAGAAAGCATGGTCAATCAATGCAACAACTATTAGTCTCAACACAGTCTCCGCCTGCAGCATGTGAGAATGGCTGGAGTGCCCGTGGACGAGGCTCCACATCGACTTTGCGTGTTTATTTTTGCAAATGATGTTTTTAATTACCGTAGATGTCAATTCGATTTGACCACTGAAGTGGCCAGTGTGGACAGGGCCGTGAGGCTAGAAAATACATTGATCAAAGAACAAAGAACAATGCAGCACAGGAACAGGCCCTTCAGCCCTCAAAGCCTGTACCAATCATGATACCAATCTTGGCCAAAACCCTCAGCACTTCCTTGTACCATGTCCCTCTATATCCATCCTATCTATGTATTTGTCAAGATGCCTTTTGAATGCTATTAATGCATCTGCTTCCACAACCTCCCCTGGCAGCGCGTTCCAGGCACTCACCACCCTCTGCATAAGAAAACCTGCCTCGCACATCTCCTCTAAACTTTGCCCCACGACTCTTAAACCTATGCCCCCTGGTGGCTGAGCCCTCCACCCTGAGAAATAGTGCCGGCCCATCCACTCTATCCATGTCTCTCATAATCTTGTAGACCTCTATCAGGTCACCCCTCAACTTCCGTCATTCTAATGAAAACAGTCCAAGTCTATTCAGCCTCTCCTCATAACTAACACCCTCGAGACCAGGCAACATCCTGGTAAACCTTTTCTGCATCCTCGCCATAGCCTCTACATCTTTCTGGCAGTGCGGCGACCAGAATTGTGCACAATATTCCAAGTGCAGCCTTCCAAGATGCTATACAATTGTAGCATGACTTGCCAGTTTTTATCCTTGATGCTCCCTCCAATGAAGGCAAGCATTCCTTATGCTTTCTTGACTATCTTGTCCACTTGTGTTGCCACCTTCCAAGATCTGTGGACCTGCACGCCCAGATCTCTGACTTTCTATATTCCTCAGAATCTTGCCATTTCCGGTATATTTCCCCTCTATGTTAGACCTACCAAAATGCATTACCTCACATTTGTCTGGATTAAACTCCATTTGCCATTTCTCTGCCCAAGTCTCCAACCTAACTATGTCCTGCTGTATCCTCTGACAATCCTCAACACTATCTGCCACTCCACCAACCTTGGTGTCATCTGCGAACATACGAATCAGACCAGCTACATTTTCCTCCAAATCGTTTATGTATAATACAAACAACTGAGGCCCCAGCACAGATCCCTGCGGAACACCACTAGTAACAACTGCTCATTCAGAAAAAACATCCTTCTACTGCTACCCTTTGCCTTCTGTGACCAAGCCAGTTCTGTATCCATCTTTCCACCTCACCTCTGATCCCGTGTAACTTCACCTTTTGTAGCAGTCTGCCATGAGGTGTGGCGGTTTAGGTATTCCGGATCAGAAGGGACTATCTTACTGACCTATATCAGATTACCATGATGTGGAGTTGCCAGCGTTGGACTGGGTGAGCAGAGTAAGAAGTCTTACAACACCAGGTTAATGTCCAACAGGTTTGTATCGAATCACTAGCTTTTGGAGCACAGCTCCCTCCTCAGGTGATCCTGTATCTTATCTTTGATACTGGGCAATTTCCTGTAGCTAAATAGTCAGGTTTGTGGCTTATCAACAATATGTGATTTATTGATCTTAGTGTCTGCTTGAATGTCAGGTGTCTAATATGGTCGGACAGGGAGTTGTTTGATACACATTTCTTTGTTTATTTTCAATGTGTTTCTTAGATATGTAGATCTTCAGGCACTATTCCAAATGGTGTTATCTTAAGTGTCAAAAGTTATATAGCTAAGAAAGAAGTTTGTTAATTTATTTTAGTTGATATCTTCTAGTATACCTTCCCACGGTCTAGTTTATGGTTATAATTGCGGAATGTAATTTAAAGAATTTACGGGCTGTCAATTCAAGGATCTTCCTCATCACGTATTTGTCTGGGATGGCTTAATGATCTTGGGGAGTCAGCTAAAGTTTTTGCAGTTGGTGGTGACTTTTGAAAGACTTTTCTGCTGAAGTGGTTTTATTCCACTATGAATTAAAACACTTGTAGTATTAATTTCTGCTGCTTATACATGTCCTTATTCTGAACCACATTTTGTGGACAGTGTGATCTCCATGATAGAGGCACCTTGCGAAAGACTTTCTGAAGTCCATGTAAACAACATCCGCAACCCTCCCCTTATCAATCATTTTTGTCACCTTTTGAAAAAAAATCCTTCAAGTTAGTGATGCACGACCTCCTCTTCACAAAACCATTCTGTCTAATGCGTCCATTTGTTTCCAAATGATATAAATCCTGTCCCTGAGAACTCTCTCCAATAATTTACCTATTATCGATGTGAGGCTCACCGGCCTTTAGTTTCCAGGATTATCCCTGCTACCTTTCTTAAACAGTGGTACCACATTAGCTATTCTCCAGTCCTCTGCGATCTCAACTGTAGCCAATGAGGATACAAAGATGTCAGCCAGGGCCCCAAAAATTTCCTCCTTTGCTTCATTTAGTATGCTGGGGTAAATCCTTTGAGAAGGAGAGAAAAGGAATTGGCCATGCTACGTTGCCCTTAGTGTCCAAAATGTGAGGTGGGGTTATTGAGTTAGGGGGATAGGGTGGAAGTGAGGGCTTAAATGGGTTGGTGCAGACTCGATGGGCCAAATGGCCTGCTTCTGCATAGTATGTTCTATGTATAAACTTTTGGACATTACAGGGCAATTTAGCATGGCCAATCCACCTAACCTGCACATTTTTGGACTATGGAAAGAAGCCGGAGAACCCGGAGGAAACACACGCAGACACGGGGAGAAAGTGCAAACTCCACACAATCACCGAAGGCTGGAATTGAACCCGGGTCTGCACAGCACGGGGCGCCACGGTGGCACCGATTTGGAAATAAATTGAGCTGGCGCAGTGGTTAGCGCTGCTATCTCACAGCGCTAGGGACCCGGGTTTGATTCCGACCTTGGGTGACTGTGGAGTTTGCACACTCTCCCCATGTCTCCATGGGTTTCCTCTGGGTGTTCCGATTTCCTTCCACAGTCCAAGTTGTGCAGGTTAGGTGGATTGGCCATGCTAAATTGTCCCTTTGTGAGTGAATGCTAGGTAGGGTTATGGGGATAGGATGGCGGATTGGGCTTTGGTAAGGTGCTCTTTCAGAGGGTTGGTGCAGACTCGGTAGGATGAATGGCCTCCTTCTGTACTGTAGTGATTCTATGCAGATGCTATGTGTGGTGTTCTTTATTTAGGATGGTTGGCGTAGTGTTTTACTAAGACCACAGTACAGCTTTTACTTAAACAAAGCTATGATTTTATTTACACGATTGAACTGTGTTTCGACACTCAGTCCTTAAGAATGCAGATTTGATCAATAACATCTAATTACACTCATCTACTGCTAATCTCACTACTGGTATAAACTAGAATTTAACCTGCTCACAGTAACTGCTCTTATGACCTTCACTAGCTGTCTCCTGCAGACACTTCTCCCCAAGGTCCAGCATCACTGCCTTATATAGTTGTATCTGCAGCTCCCTCTAGTGGCTACTTTTGACACTACCATTGTAATAGAACATAGAACATTACAGCGCAGTACAGGCCCTTCGGCCCTCGATGTTGCGCCGACCTGTGAAACCATCTGAAGCCTATCTGACGTACACTATTCCATTTATAGATAGATATGCTGATAGTTATGATAATACCACACGATGATGATCCCTAGCACTGTGGGACAGCAGTGTTAACCTATGTGCCACTGTGCCACA
The DNA here is from genome assembly GCF_902713615.1 of Scyliorhinus canicula. Taxonomy (NCBI): domain Eukaryota; kingdom Metazoa; phylum Chordata; class Chondrichthyes; order Carcharhiniformes; family Scyliorhinidae; genus Scyliorhinus; species Scyliorhinus canicula. The sequence goes on along the minus strand of NC_052166.1, from coordinate 29,998,647 downwards.
GGCCAGGTCATCTTGACATTTTCAGAACTGGAAAGGGGAAAACATACAAAACACACAAAATAATTTAAACTGACTCATATTTGCTGGCACAGATTTTACTGAAAATTTATTTCACCGGCTCTGTATGAAATCTACTTCGGACTTACAAAAACCTCGGTGCTGTTTTGCAAACCTCTGCATGATTTTTCTTTCACACACCATTGGAAATATTCAGCTGGAATACTATTTCAAGTTTCACTCACACCCCACCACAAATACTTTACAGGCAGTTTGCGGGGATCATCTCTTCCAGATACTCTACCTAAAATTCAATTTGGGGCATTTCACACTTGAGTTGTGTTGACCATTTTACATCAAAGAAAAGCCACTTTCAATCAGGACCAGGATGCGTGGTAATGGGCCCTGCTATTACATATCATCGCGGTTTAATCGCCCACTTCCAATCTCTGCTCATCCAGTATCCTGTTCGCGGCTCCTGAGTTTGAAATATTAAATGAGTGAAGATCTTGCACAATGACACAAGTTAAAAGAGAGCGCCGATGATAAAATGAATGGCAAAAAGAATTTGCAGCACCAAAGAAGGAAATAAAGCACTAATCTAAGGACATGATCGGCTGCTTATTCTCTTTTATTAGCCTGTGAATCAAAGGAGGCATTGCAAGTGAACAGAAGGAGCATTAACACCGGGATTACTTTTCTCCCAGAGCAACAGATTTGAAAAAGCAAAATGCTGAACTATTCAGGCAGACACCGTGAAAAAGAACGCTAAAATATTTTGTCTACAAGCTGAAAATCCCCTTTGTCAAGAACAAGATGTATCTGAAAAAGGTCAACTGACAGGGCTGGGATCTTTTGTGAAATTAGAAACTTGACAACGTTTCATCGGGATGGCAGAGAGAACATTGGCGCCTTAAACAGATGCAGTGCACTACATCTTTTTGGAAAATAAATGACATCCTAATCCAGTCATGTTTAATACCTTGCGCACATTTTCTGTGGATGCATTCAGCTTAAGGCAGTTTTATCACCTAAATGGCTTTATCTGTATTTAACACATTATCTCTGTTTGCAGCTGTCAGAGAACTGGGAAGAGGAACTCTGTTCAATTTTATTCGCAAAAATACAATCTGAGTGCAATGATAAAAAAAATAGCTATTCCACAGCCTAAAAGCGACACAAAAGAAAACATTTGTAACTTCTCCCTTTACTTGATGTTTAATTCATTTGATAGTGGAAAAGTAGCCATAACTGGTATTTGACAGCGGTTAAATTTCAATGAACTGTTCCTGTTGTTATTTTGGAGGCAAGGAGAACCAATGGAAATCCAGAATTCCCAAGTTGGCTAACCTGGCATTTGGGGGCGAGTTCCTTCTTGTCAGTTTGTTCAGTTGTTAATAAGGAGACAGTCCAATACGTTTCCAGAAATAAATTGTACAATTTGCAGGCAAAACTGGCCTGCGTGCTGAATTCAAAATCAATTTGTAATGGTGTTGATTAAATATGAGGTGTTTGATTTTGCCAAAGGTTGCTTACTGTACTCATTGATTAGGGTTGATGCAGGAGAAAGTCCAGAGCATAGTTCTCTCCATGATGCCAAAGATCTGCAGACTCTCCATATCGTGACTTGCAAACAAAGAGCATCTCTTTTAGCAAGATTCTAGTCAGCAGGTGGCACCCATTCAACCGCTCGTTAACAAGAGTCATGGACAAAATATTTTGCGTGAAAAATAGTGTAATAAATTTGAAAATTGTGTCAATTTCTTGACATTTTCAGTTGGGTAACCCAACGCCTTTATTTGACTCATATCTGGCACAAATTCCAACAAAATGCATCTGTACTTCTCAATAAACTCAATCCTATTTTCACGGTGCAGCACGGTAGCACAAGTGGATAGCACTGTGGCTTCACAGCGCCAGGATCCCAGGTTCGATTCTCTGCTGGGTCACTGTCTATGCGGAAGCTGCACGTTCTCCCCGTGTCTGCGTGGGTTTCCTCTGGGTACTCCGGTTTCCTCCCACAGCCCAAAGACATGCAGGTTAGGTGGATTGGCCATGATGAAATGAAATGAAATAAAAATAGCTTATTGTCACAAGTAGGCTTCAATGAAGTTATTGTGAAAAGCCCCTAGTCGCCACATTCCGGCGCCTGTTCGGGGAGGCTGGTACGGGAATTGAACCATGCTGCTGGCCTGTCTTGGTCTGCTTTAAAAGCCAGCGATTTAGCCCTGTGTGCTAAACCAGCCTATATAAATTGCCCTTAGTGACCAAAAAAGGTTAGGAGGGGTTATTGGGTTACGGGGATAGGGTGGAAGTGAGGGTTTAGGTGGGTCAGTGCAGACTCAATGGGCCAAATGGCCTCCTTCTGCACTGTATGTTCTATGTAATTAAGACTTAACTACTAATTACCCAAATTTGCTTTCAAGCTTCTACGCTTGTTTGCATTATAAATGTTACCCTCTCAATCACCCGATATTTTCAAAACCACCATCATACCTATTCTTGACAATCTCATTCCTGATCTGACTGTCTTTTCTATTCAGAGCTCCAGCTCCAGCCTTCCTTACCCACCAAGGTTTTTCAATATCTTGCAGATCCGTGTTCATCCCTCCTGCACGTTGTAACTTCAGCAATTAGTCTGTGCCTCAGCAGGGCACCAAAATGACCCTAATCAAGGTTAATATAGATATAGAACAGTACAGCACAGAACAGGCCCTTCGGCCCTCAATGTTGTGCCGAGCAATGATCACCCTACTCAAACCCACGTATCCACCCTATTCCCGTAACCCAACAACCCCCCCTTAACCTTACTTTTAGGACACTACGGGCAATTTAGCATGGCCAATCCACCTAACCCGCACATCTTTGGACTGTGGGAGGAAACCAGAGCACCCGGAGGAAACCCACGCACACACGGGGGGGACGTGCAGACTCCGCACAGACAGTGACCCAGCCGGGAACCGAACCTGGGACCCTGGAGCTGTGAAGCATTTATGCTAACCATCAGGCTACCGTGCTGCCTAAAGAACATGCTATTCAACTATAATAGTATGGTAACACAGTGATTAGCACAGTTGCTAACCAAATAGTCCAAAAAGGTTGGGTTGGGTTACTGGGTTACGGGGATCATGTGGAGGTGTGGGCTTGGTGCTCTTAACGAAGTGGAGGCTCGATGGGCTGAATGGCCTCCTTCTGCACTGTAAATTCTATGATTCTATAATACATTCTCTCCTCTTGCTCACCAGAATGTGGTCAGCCGCTTGACTTTCAACATTCCCCTTTGGTGCTTGCTCTCTGTTGTACATCTAACTATGGGCGGCACTGTGGCGCAGGGACCCAGGTTCAATTCCACGTTGGGCCACTGTCAGTGTGGAGTTTGTATGTTCTCCTGTGTCTGTGTGAGTTTCCTTCTTCAGACCAAAGATGTGCGGGTTCGCTGCATTGACCATGCTAAATTTCCCCTGAGTGTCCAGAGATGTGCAGGTTAGGCTTCGGGGATTGGACGGAGGAGTGAGCCATGGTTAGAAAGCCCTTTCAAAGGGTCGGTGCCGTCTCGATGCCTGTTCTGCACTGTAGGGATTCTATGATTCTATAACGATACATGACAGTCCTAACTTAGTTCCACCTCTCACATCTGATTACTGTCATGTGAGAGTACCTTTAAGAAATGGGTATTTACTACTGAAGTGATGTCAGAGAGTGGGTGGTGCTGGGCTGTCTGTCAGCTTTTTACTTTCGTTTTAGGCTGTTTGCTGCAGGGTGTGTTTTAGTTTCGTTTTCAGGGTTGGAGCTGAAGCCAGACCAAGCAGGTGTACTGCTGTTCTCTCTGTCATCAAAAGACTATCTCTTGATCATTTGGTGAATTCAGAATTATAAATGTTCTCAGTAGTGAATGTAAACCTAATGTGCTTCTGGTAAAAGGTGTGTTAAGTCTTCTGGATGTTGTTTGGGAAGTTATTAAGGGATTACTTAGTGTTGTATTCTTTGGGGATTGTATTTGAATTGATGGTTGCTAAGATGTTCACTGTTTGTTTTAAAAAGGTTAACTTGAGTTCACAGAATAAACATTGTTTTGCTTTAAAAAATACTTTTCCATTTCTGCTGTAGTGTAGCTGTGTGCTCCCCATACCACAATCTATTAAAAGTTGTGGGTCAGGTGAACTCCATGATGCACTTTGGGGTTCTCTAAACCATGGCCCATAACATTTGGGGCAGCACGGTAGCATTGTGGATAGCACAATTGCTTCACAGCTCCAGGGTCCAAAGTTCGATTCCGGCTTGGGTCACTGTCTGTGCAGAGTCTACACATCCTCCCCGTGTGTGCATGGGTTTCCTCTGGGTGCTCCGGTTTTCTCCCGCAGTCTAAAGATGTGCAGGTTAGGTGGATTGGCCATGATAAATTGCCCTTAGTGTCCAAAATTGTCCTTTGTATTGGGTGGGGTTACTGGGTTATGGGGATAGGGTGGAGATGTTGACCTCGGGTAGGGTGCTCTTTCCAAGAGCCGGTGCAGACTCGATGGGCCGAGTGGCCTCCTTCTGCACTGTAAATTCTATGATAATCTATGAATTACAGTCAGTGTTTCTTCCACAATGACTTCCAAACATTGTGCTATCTTTTCCAAAGTCTCTCAAAGCTCATCCATGTGCATCCCCCACTTCGCCACTTGCATTTCGCCACATCATCCACAAACATTGAATCGGCCTCCATATGGAACTGAAAGGCATCTCTTAAATCCCATTGGTTCTCTCAGCCCCTCCAATGAATGTGCTGCGAGACGACTTGTTTGACATCCAGCCCAGTATGAAGCTCAATCTCCACTAGCTCACCAGTGAGAAGATTGAGGCTATGTGCCTGCCCCCACAGAAATTGCAATCCCCACCATCCCAATTTTTTGCTACCGCTCAGATGGTTCCGAAGCTTGGCATCTTCTTGACACTGAGTTGGTTTTCATGGAATCATCAGTGCAAACGGAGGCCTTTCGCCCCCATCAAGTCTGCACTGAACCTTGGAAAGAGCACCCCATTTAAGCCCATACCTCCATCCTATCCCTGTAACCCAGTAACCCCACCTAACCTTTTTGGACACTAAGGGCAATTTAGAATGGGCAATCCATATAACCTGTGCATCTTTGGACTGTGGGAGTAAACCGGAGCACCTGGAGGAATCCCACGCAGACACAAGAAGAACGTGCAGACTCCGCACAGACAGTGACCCAAGCCAGGAATCGAACCTGAGACACTGGAGCTGTGAAACAACTGTCCTTAACACTGTGCTACCTTGCTGCCTATTCTGATCCATTGTAAAGAATGTTTACGCCCCGCTCCCTAACAATACCTGTCTTTGCCTCATCAATCTGCTGCTGATATTTTCATTGTTGTCTTCGCTATCGCCATATTCCAAAGCTCCTCTAAGTTGACTTCTCGCATTCTTCCTGCCATCTATCACTGCTCTGTTAAACCCTCCGCTGCCCTTATTCTGCCATATATCAGGCCCTGCTCACACTTCACCCCCATCCCTGCTGACCAAGTTCCCATCACCTCATATTATTTACAATTTTTTAAAAAATCCTTGCATCTCTTTGAGGTTTGAATTCAACACTCCAGAGGTAGAAAAATGGGTGTAAAGCTACAGAGAAAGAAGTGGGGATGCATGGAGGCAGGGAACTGAAAACCTGGTCCAAAAGGAGAAATTCCCATTTGCAAGTGCATTGTTAGTGGCAAATGTTGGTCAGCTATTTGACTAACGTGCACCAAGGGTCTCCTGATCTTGGAACCAAAATGAGCACCACAGCAGGACACAGCAGCAGATGCAGGTGACAAAAAATAAAAAGAATATGTTTAAAGATTAAGGTTTACACCATAAAGAGGGCTCAAGTTTTACAGTGTGCCACTGTTCTACTTTTCCAAAGCAGAAGAGCTAGGTAGCAGTGGAAACCGAAAGGAAAAAAAGTGCTGCCATGGGAAACAAATCAAAAAATGGGAAAATAAAACGGAGCTGGCCAGTGTTTCTTTATGGGATATTGGCGTCGCTGGTTCGGCCATCTTTTATTTCCCATCCCTAGTTGCCCTTCAGAAGGTAGTGGAGAGTTGTCTTCTTGAACCGCTGCAGCCCATTCGGTTTCATTCCTTTTTTGTGTTTTCGTAACAGTTGTAGACAACTGAGTGGCTTGCCCGGCCATTGTTGAGGGCATTTAAGAGTCAACCACATTGCTGTCAGTCTGGAGTCACATGTAGGTCAGACCAGGTAAGGACGGCAGATTTATATCACTGAAGAGCATTAGTGAACCAGAAACAGTCAACAATGGTTTCTTGGTCATCATTAGACTTTTAATTCCAGATATTTTATTGAGTTTAAATTAGATCACTTGTTGTGGTGGGATTCGAACACGGATTCCCAGATCCTGAGGCAGCAGGGTAGCATGGTGGTTAGCATAAATGCTTCATAGCTCCAGGGTCCCAGGTTCGATTCCCGGCTGGGTCACTGTCTGTGTGGAGTCTGCACGTCCTCCCCCTGTGTGCGTGGGTTTCCTCCGGGTGCTCCGGTTTCCTCCCACAGTCCAAAGATGTGCGGGTTAGGTGGATTGGCCATGCTAAATTGCCCGTAGTGTCCTAATAAAAGTAAGGTTAAGGGGGGGGTTGTTGGGTTACGGGTATAGGGTGGATACGTGGGTTTGAGTAGGGTGATCATGGCTCGGCACAACATTGAGGGCTGAAGGGCCTGTTCTGTGCTGTACTGTTCTATGATCGTTATCCTGGGTCTGCCAGATTATTAGTGCAGCAACAATACCACTATGCCACCACCTAATCTATCTGGAATTTACGTTTCTCTATCATTCTCAATTCTTTAGTGCAGTACAGAATTGGTACACAGAACAGGACAAATGACCTCTTTGAAGTGAATGGCTGGTTTCATGCAACACGCCTCGGTGCTAAAATGTCGATGAATATTGAAAGAGCTAAAGCATTTCACCCTTGAATATTTCCGCAGCAACAGATTAGAGCATAGATTTCAGAAGTGCTGAAATATTAACTAATATCCAGCTTTAAGCATCCAGGATACGACGGAAAACCCTCAGTCAGAAGGGACGACCCCTTAAAACAGAGGAGGAATTTCTTCAGCCTGAGGGTGGTGAATCTGTGGAATCCATTGCCTCAGAAGGCTGTGGAGGCCAAATCACTGAGTGTCTTTAAGAGGGATAGATCAGTTAAAAAAAAATTTAGAGTACCCAATTATTTTTTGCAATGAGGGGGCAATTTTGTGTGGCCAATTCACCTAACCTGCACATTTTTGGGTTGTGGGGGTGAGAGCCACGCAGACACGGGGAAAATGTGCAAACTCCACACGGACAGTGACCCGGGTCCGGGATCGAACCCGGGGCTGGGATTGAACCCAGGTCCTCGGTACCATGAGGCAGCAGTGCTAATCACTGCGCCACCGTGCTGTCCCTGGATAGATACGTTCTTGGTTAGTAAGGGGATCAAGTGACACGGGGAGAAGGCAGGAGAATGGGGATGAGAAACGTATCCCCTGATCAAATAGTGGGGGGGGGCCCTGATCAAATAGTGGGGGGGCGGGGGGGCTGATCAAATAGTGGGGGGGGGGGGCCTGATCAAATAGTGGGGGGAGCAAACACGATGGCTGAAGGGCCTAATTCTGCTCTTCCATTTTATGGTCTTGTTTCATTCACTTTGCAGAATAGAATGTACAAAAGCTTGCAGGCACAGCAGCGCCCCAGCAGCAGGAGGCGCTAAGACTCCGCCGAGCCCATGTTCTGAGGGAAGCTGTGTTAAAATTGACAGCACCGCCGCAGCAAGAGAGCCCTGGGATCCGGTGCGCAGTCAATTTGGCTGCACCGCGTGAAAGCTGGAATGAGGGAGCGCCCAGCCGAGAAACGGCGGCTGCTGCCGTTTCGCACATGGGAAATCATTCAGAGAGGCACAGGTTGTCACTGAGTTAACCAGGAGAAACAGACATTCAAATTGCGGACTCCCAGTGCGGTGAATTGAAACTGTCACCGTGAACCATTGTTCCCTGTAAATCGCAACATCCTCGGGGCTGCTTGCGTGTGTTGTTCGCCACTGGCTTCTGCAAACCCTGTCCTTGGAAAACTGGGGCCATGATTAATGTTACATTCAGATTCAGGGCTCTTTCGACATCGTGCGGCGATTGGTCCAATATGAAGGGGTTTGGTTGGGATCAAGGTGCTGGGACATCCAAGCAAGTCAGTGTGGAAGAGGGGGTGGACTGCAAATACAACACAGCCACGAATAGACAAGGAATGTAGCAGGCGCTCACTCAGAGGTTGGTGGAGATAACAGCCCAATGAAGTGATTGGAGCAGAGGCTGTTGACACATTGAAGGAAGAGGTGTAGCTATGAACAAGAAGGGAATAGAGGGAAATGTTGGCAGATATAAAAAAAAACGAAAGACGTCGGAAGCTCCCATGAGTTAAACACTGGCACGGATCATTTGGACCAAATTACATGCTTCTGCGCCCTCGGGGCCTAATTCCCAGCTTGGGTGACTATGTGGAGTTTGCACTTTCTCCCTGTGTCTGCATAGGTTTCCTCCAGGTGCTCCAGTTTCCTCCCACAGCCTCATGATGTGCAGGATAGGTGGATTGGCCATGTTAAATTGCCCCATAATGTCCAGGGATAGATTACGTTGGGTTAATGGGGGCAGCACTGGCGCAAAGGGTTAGCCCTGCTGCCTCACGGCGCCAAGGTCCCAGGTTCGATCCCGGCTCTGGGTCACTGTGTGGAGTTTGCACATTCTCCCCATGCTTGCATGGGTTTCGCCCCCATAACCCAAAGATGTGCAGGCTGGATGGTTTGGCTAAATTGCCCCTTAATTGGAAAAAAATTAATTGGGTACTCTAAATTTGTAAAAATAAAAGTTGGGTTATTGGAATAGGGAAAGGAAAGTGGGCTTGGGTGGAGTGCTCTTTCAGAGGGTCGGTGCAGACTCGGTGGGCTGAATGGTCTCCTGCACTGTTGGGATTCTATAATTTAAATGCATATTGGTTGATGGGGAGAGGGGAGGGTGGCAGGAATGTATTACATGATAACTGAAACTCTGAATCCTAGAATCCCTACAGTGCAGAAGGAGACCATTCTGCCCACCAAGTCTGCACTGACCATCTGAAAGTGCACATTTACTAGGCCTACTCCCCGCCCCTATCCCCATAACGTCTACTAACCTATACATCTTTGGACTGTGGGAGGAAACCAACACACCCAGAGGAAACCCACGCAGGCATGGGGAACATAGAACATACAGTGCAGAAGGAGGCCATTCAGCCTCCCTCACTTCCACCCTATCCCCGTAACCCAATAACCCCTCCTAACCTTTTTGCACACTAAGGGCAATTTTAGCCTGGCCAATCCACCTAACAGCACGTCCTTAGTCTGTGGGAGGAAACCGGAGCGCCCGGAGGAAACCCACGCAGACACGGGGAGAACGTGCAGACTCGGCAAAGACAGTGACCCAGCGAGGAATCGAACCTGGGACCATGGAGCTGTGAAGCCACAGTGCTAACCACTGTGCTACGCGGTAGCACCCTTTCTGTGGGAGAAAGTGCAAAACTCTACAGACAAGGCCAGAATGTAAATCGGGTCCCGGGCACTGTCCGGTGGCCACTGTGCCATCGTGCCGCCCCGATATGCAATTTTGTTTTTCTTTTTCATGCATTTGCAACACTAATTGGAGAATTTTCCTCATTGCCTTGGTCGAGACCAGCTAACTCAAACTAAGGATGAAACAGGAAACCACTCCATCCTAGAGCATACCATGTAATTAATTTTCATCCACTCTGGGCGATGGTTTAAAAAAAGTAATCCATGGATTCAGTTCCATAAATACTGACAGAGCTGCATATCCTGTGATCTTCAAATTTCCATAATCAGACTGGGAAGAGACGGTTTTCTGATCATTTGGTATTAGAAAAGGAATAGATGGACAAGCAAGAACCAGAGGATGGGAAGTACTTCCAGTCCAATTGCAAGCTGCTGTTACAATGTTTTAGGAAGGTCAGTGGACTGAATAAGTTAACAGAGCCACCTTGGAACATTTATCAACTGTGGGTGACCTGAGGACAAATTCTCGGCGCTCCTGAGACAGTGAAAACAGAGATACGGTCGGTTCAGTTCAAGGAAGCAAGCTAAAGGAGCAGTGGATGATGCAGAGAGGGAATGTAGAAATAGTTTAAGGAATGACCGTTAAGCCAGGGAACATTTTCTCTGAAAAAAGCGAAATACCACGGGAATCAGAAATCAGAACAGAGAATTCTGGAAAAAGGCAGCAGGCCTAACAGCATCTGCAAGGAGAGAAAGCAGAGTTTTAAAATGCTGTTAATATTTTGAGTGCTTTTGGCTCTTCATCAGAACTGAAAGGAGGGAGAATGTGTCAGATTTTAAAGATTGCAACAAAATGGAGCAACATTAAGAACGATTGACAAATGGCCGAGTGTGGCAGGAGGAGTGGGTGGGACCTGAATTGAGGCAATACATGTATGGGATGTTTAAAAAAAGGGGGTTTAAGACGGAGGGGAAAAGTCACCATCTACCGCTGCCTAACTCATCATTCAGTCCCGAGAGCTGCAAAATGCCCTTTTTCTCTCAGTGGTGGTCTACTGCAGACATACACTCATCTATATGCACAAACATCTGAAGGCTTGGTGTGCAAGGCAATAAACCGCTTCCATAGAGACTTCCATGGAAGAGTTATAAGCTACCAAATTCTTAGATCTGCGTTGCATCTTTTGGATTCCTCTTTAGCAAAAATTTTCTGGTTGCACACAGATACTTAATGCCCTGAAGTGTGTCTGGTAAGTAATTCAGTCTTTCAGCTTCCTGCAATGCGTGTGGGTCTCCACCCACATGGTGGGTCGATGGACCAAATCTAATCAGGCACAATGGCAGGCTTCCAGTTACCAACTTCCAATCGCACCAGTTCTTCCTGATTGACAACAGCATGGGGCCAGGATCCGAGACTAATGAACTAAAATTAAACTTGGAGCATTGCTTAAATGCTGACAGCTCTGCAGTAGGTATTTGTTGGGGCTGGTTTAACGAGATAGAAGGAGCCACACAATGGTGCTTGGCAGAAAGTTCTTTATTTCCCGAGAACCGGAATTTTAAAATCAAAATGGAAATTCCCTGTTCTTCCTTAGCCAAGACCTTGGCTTGTTTGCACAGCTGCCGAGTGCAACATGATTCAAAAGTGTCAACATTTTAAACTGGCCGAAATGGAGTGTTAATCTCATTCTCGTTAACTATGAAATTAATTTGGGCATCCTGAAATATGTCTTTGTAATTTTGTTATGTACTTCACATTAGGTTATAGATTGGATATTTAATCAGTAGCCTAAATTACAATTTGAAACACAACTGATCGCCTAATGAGACCATCATTTTGTGAGTCTCACAAACAATGTAAGGTTATTACTGGATTGTGTGTGTTTTGATTACACGGCAGGCAGTAATCTTCAGCCAATCAGTTAACTATTATCCAACAATTATGACTCTATTGACCGTTAAAGATAACTAATAATTGTCACCACTTGTCTGAAAGCACTCACAGATTAGGACTAGTTTCCAGAACTCTAGCACTATAATTCAACATGCATTGGAAAAGGCTTTCTTTACACATGGGGAATCAGTTTACATTTACAAGGATATATCAGGCCTCCACCCTGGGATGCATAGATAACCCCCAGCTTAATTTCTCGACTGCAAATCATTTTCTGAATCCCCTCTCGTGCACCATTACGTGTGAGGAGCTCATGGGCTTTGTCGCCGAAATGGAAACCCTCTGGTCAGCTGCGTCTGCCAAGTCCCTTGTCTTCCACCAGCCCACTGGGTTAAATGTCCTCTTAGAGCTCCCCCTGCTGCCCTCGCCCTGAACTTGTCTCTAGTTTATCTTTGATCTTTCCACATGCCCTCTCCAAGCTCAGATTGTCCATGAGAGCACCAGTACCCATCCCCCTCCCCCCCGCCACCCCCCGACTCCCTCAACTCCAGATTCACTAAACTGCTGAGCACCCAACTTCCCCTTGTGGTATCCACTGAACCAATATTATTAACCATTCTCACTCTGAGTATCGTTTCCCTCTTTGTTTAAATCTGAACATGTTGTCACCTCACAGTTCCTTACCCACCTTTCTGGAAACTTTGAATCCCTCCGATTAGATTTCTGTCACTGTACAGAAAATGTCATAAATGATACGGTTCCTCATCCTTCATAACCTATCTGTAACAGTTCTTTGACACAGTTGACAACGCCATCCTCAAATACCTCTTCCAGCTGGGTGATGCTGCTTTCACCTGATTTCATTCTTATCCATTTGATTGTTGTCAGACAATTGCTCGCAATAGCTTCTCTTCCAGATCCAGTACCTCTGATGTCCTCAAAAAGATCTATCTATGGTCTTCTCAGATGAGTTCTCACCTCCATAGTTCCCTTCGGTGACATCTGAAAGCACAGTCTTAGCCTTCACTGTACATCGGCGACACCCTGCTCCAGCCCACCACTTCATTTTGCAACTCCTCTTGAAATTATCAACATGCTTGGCCAAAATTCAGTTCTGGGTGAGTAGGAATTTTCCCCAATTAAATATTGGGAAGAGTGGAATCATTGTTTTCAATCCTCCCTCCAAACAACATTCTCCCATTTTTGGATCTATCCCTCTGTCTGAGAGTGAACCAGACTATTTACAAATGAAGTCACATTTCTTGACCCTGTGATGAATGTAGGAATTTCAGATATATTGTATTTAATGCATTTGGTGCAGTGAGGGTTACAAACTTTTGGTTTGTGTTTGACTACTGCAGTCATGTTTTTAAAAATCGTGGCTTGAAAGGAAGTAAACACAGTTTGGAAACAGATGTATTTAAAGCATGCTAAAAATTGGGCTAATAGAATTTTGTTTATATAACTGAGGTTCCCTGGGAAGTAAGATTATTAGAGACTTTTGGCAAGATTCTACAACTCACGCCACCAGTAGGGAAGTTACCGGTGAGACAGAGTATCCAGCGTTAGTGAAGAAGACAGGATCGGCACCAGAGGTCGACCCGTTTCCGATGCCCCCCACCCTCATTGGCACTGGGATCGAAGTTTGCGCCTCCCGCTAGCCGGAGGATGAAAATGGGTCTTAATGATTCATTTCCACCAACTTAACAGGTACCATATTCTCCAGGCCTGCGTGATTCTCCAGTCCTCTGTGCCGAGAATCGCATGGGCGAGGATTACAATAGGTATGGACAAATGTGGTGGACGTCGCGGTGGCCCAAGGGGTTAAGTCTTTAATGGAATTGCCCCCAAAGTCCATCCAAGGGCCACCATCCCCTCCACAATGCAAGACCTACCCACACCACTTCCACCAGATCCCACCGCTCTCCCAGAGATCCCTAAATAAAGATATAAAGCATGAAGTGGTGATTGGAAGGCACTTAACTCTCTTTGAAGTGGTTGATATTTATAAAAATTGTGATTAAAACACTTCACAGTTACAAATTTATTGAAGAACTGTTTAATCTGAGTTTAAAATTCCAACCGTGAAGGAAGATGAATGAAGCAAGGTTGACAGCTGTGTGTCTGTGTTTGGAAGCTGGTTTGGAGTGGGGAGGAGATACATAGATCGAGAGGGTTAGACCACAGATGTATCTGAAAATGAAGAAGTTGCTTGAAAAGGAGCCAATATAGGTCAGAGAACACAAGGGTAATAGGTGAACGTGTCTCAGTGCAAATTAAAGCACAGCAGCAGAACTTTAGATGACCTCATATTTATGGAAAGGACAATGTGGGTGGCCAGTCAGAAGTTAATTTGAAGTGAACATGCTGGAAAGTCTCGGCAGGTCTGGCAGCATCTGTACGGAGAGAAAAGAGCTAACGTTTCGAGTCCAGATGACTTTGTCAAATTTCCTGTTAGTTTCCTCTGCTTTCAGGAGAAGAACTTTAGTTTCTCTAATCTACCCATTCAACTGTGATCCCTCTACACTAGACCATTCCATTGGATCTTTTTTATATCCTCTCCAAAGCCTTCACAGCTTCACAAAGTGGGGTGTCCAGAATTGGACAGAATACTCTATCTGGGGCCAATCCTAGTGTTTTATATAGTGTTAACATAACTTGCAAGCTTTCATACTCTATACTCTATGGGGTTCTGCTCAACTATATTAGTTTTCTCAGTACAATTTGCCCCAAAACAGTATAATTGGCACCAAAGACCACAGAAAGGTAAGTAAAGTCACCATCCCAGGTGACCATAATCTGCTTTCCCCTTTGAGGGGGGAGAGCTGACTGGTGGTGATTTAACCTGAGGATCACCGCACCTCAGGCGAGGGGTAAAGTTGAGAAGGCTCACGAATAAGCTCAGCAGGTACAAGAATTGAACCCGCGCTGTTGGCCTCACTCTGCATCACGAATCAGCTGTCCAGCCAAATGAGTAAACTGGCCCCCAGAATTACAAGTGCAATTTAAAGGACTAATTTAAAGGGAGGAATTTAATCAAAGAGCCAGCAGCCATGGTTATTGAAGTGATGTAACCCAGTTGAGAATGGTACAAACATACTAGATACTTGCGAAGAAATCGGAAGTAATGTAGAAGGTTTTCAGATATTGGGATCTTTCCAACCTTTCTCTAGCTCTCCGGGTGTTGGGCACCTGAAAGTAGACAGCTTTTCTGCCCAGCAACTGAAACACTTGGGGATTTAAGGTAAAACATTACTTTGAATATTTGATGGATATCTCGAATTTTAGGTGGACATTGTGTTTTAAAGCCGTTATCACTAGATTCTCCACTTGAACTAAGAGTTTTTAAAAATCTTTTTATAGTCATTAGCATTTCAATATACAGATCCACTTTAAAATGCATTGCAGATTAAACAGTTCTTTAATAAATTTGTAAACAAGTTTGAAAAGTACAACTTGTAGTTTTTTTTTGTCAACAGCTTTAAGAACCTACCTTTCTTGTATTTTCTGAAAGTGCAAAGGTTCAAGATTTTGAAGAGATTTGGCTGGACCCATATCATACTTGGATCATTTAAATCTGGCCTATAAATTATTTAATAGGCTATCTAGAAACAAGATAATATCTCTTGAGTGTCATCTTCCTTGAGGGAGAGATAATTCACTTTTCCAGATAGGAAATAAGTGCTTGTGCAACGTGGCTGTTTTGAACTCAAGTGAGGATGATTGTTGAGGAAGTGCTCCTCAGGACTGACAGTTATAATTTACTTCAGGGGCAGCACGGTGGCCTAGTGGTTAGCACAACCGCCTCACGGCGCTGAGGTCCCAGGTTCGATCCCGGCTCTGGGTCACTGTCCGTGTGGAGTTTGCACGTTCTCCCCGTGTCTGCGTGGGTTTCGCCCCCACAACCCAAAAATGTGCAGAGTAGGTGGATTGGCCACGCTAAATTGCC
Organism: Scyliorhinus canicula; assembly: GCF_902713615.1. Classification (NCBI taxonomy): domain Eukaryota; kingdom Metazoa; phylum Chordata; class Chondrichthyes; order Carcharhiniformes; family Scyliorhinidae; genus Scyliorhinus; species Scyliorhinus canicula. Next base: position 29,983,231 of record NC_052166.1, on the reverse strand, counting down.
CCTTAATTGGAAAAAATAATTGGCTAATCTAAATTTAAAAAAAATATATTTAAAAAAAAATAATTTACTTCAAATGCTTTTAATGATTATTATGCCCAGAGTTTATAGTGGGGGGTGTTAGGGGTCCCAAATTTTGTCCGCAATAGGTAGTAGCCAGTAAACTGTGATGCAATCCAAACGCCAAGTTATGGATTGTCTCTGGTTACCACTATTGCAGTTCTTCCCACAGCCCCGAGTTGCCTGCTTCAGCATAGATTAGTGCTGCCGATCTTGCCTACAGAGCAAATCAATTCAAAAGCATTTAAAAGTGCTGGGTGCAACTTGTGAACATGAAGACAACCAAGCTCCCATGTCAAATATACTTACCCTTATTATCCAAGGCAGGAAGGTTATGCTAGAACTGTATAAAATATTGTTCAGGCCACATGTAAAGTATTGTGTGCAGTTCTGGAATCCACATTATAGGAGGGATGTGATAGCACTGGAAAGGGTGCAGAGGAGATTTGCCAGGGTATTGCCTGGGCTGGACAGTTTTAGTTATGTTGAGAGATTGGATAGACTGGAATTGTTCTCCTAAAAGCAGAGGAGTCTGATGGGAGCACATGATTAAGATGTATAAATGATTAAGATGTATAAAATGATGAGTGGGATAGGTAGAGTAGACAGGAAGAAACTTTTCTTGGTGGAGGGATCAATGACCAGGGGGCATAGATTTAAGGTAAGGAGCAGGTGGTTGAGAGGGGATGTGGGGAAAAAGCTTTCCCCGCAGAGTGTGGTGGAAGTTTGGAACTCATTGCCTGAAAGTGTTGTGGAGGCAGAGACCCTCATAACGTTTTAGAAATAATTAGATGTCCACTTGCGATGCCAAGGCATACAAGACTATTGGCCGCGCTGGAAAATGGGATTGGAATAGTTAGGTGATTGCTTATGACCAGCACAGATGCGATGGGCCAAAGGGCCATTTCTGAGCTATTGACCTCTCTGACCCTATAATATAGAGGCATTGAGGTTTATAGCATACCAACATGCCCTTTGGCCCAACTTGTCCATGCCACCCAGTTACTACCACTAAGCTAGTCCCAATTGCCCGTATTTGGCCCATATCCCTCTATACCCATCTTACCCATATAACTGTCTAAATGCTTTTTAAAAGACAAAATTGTACCCGGCGCTACTACTGCCTCTGGCAACTCGTTCCAGATACTCACCACCCTCATCTAGAAAATTGCACTTCTGCGATGCAGCATTCTTTCGTTGGGTTGGAGTTAATTTGCTGGAGTAGGACTTTATCCCGTCTCCTTCAGAATCAGAACGGCGAGTGCTATCTCATTTTTGTGTTTGCAGTTTTGTCATACTGCACACAGGGAAAACCTGCCCCAGACTCTGTTGTTACACAACCAACTAAAGGTGCAAGAGCTGGTGCTTGTTGTGGCTCTCTGCACATGGCATCCTCTCATTGAGCTGTGCTGGCAGCTGTTTTAATAATATAGAAAAGGGCATTTTTACATTTCGTTCATGAAAGAAAATTGAAATTCTGTTCCTGGAGAGTTTCAGCAAATGATTTCAAGGAGTTTTTACGATTGTTAAATATCATGTGTGTTTAAGTGCCAGCAATTGTCTCAGTGTAATATTAACTATACATTCAAAGAAAAAAAACATGAATAAATTAGGAGTTTCTGCATTTAAATGATTAGTGAGAGACTAAGCTGTAACTGTATTTCTGTTCTTTTGCAAACAGAACAACTAACTTTAACTGAGGTCTGACACCCATTCTGCAGTTGAGGGTTAAACTAGCAGTTCAGGTGGCCCGGCGGCACAGTGGTTAGCACTGCTGCCTCATGGTGCCAAGGACCCGGATTTGATCATGGCCCCAGGTCACTGTCCGTGTGGATTTTGCACATTCTCCCCCTGTCTGCATGGATCACCGCCACAACCCAAAAGATGTGCAAGGTAGGTGGATTGGTCATGCTAAATGATGTACCATCAATTGGACGCGAGGCACGATGAAGGTCCGAACTTAGGGTTTTATCAGCTAGTTATTAGCCCGGTGGTCGACTACAGAGAACGTCCGACCGCCGGGAACTCTGGGTACTTATACCCCGCCTCGGAGGCGGGGTCTACTTGCCTCTCGACCAATTGGTGAGTAGTCACATGACTAGTCCCAGCCAATCAGATGAGAGGCACATGACCAGCCAGAGCCAATAGGAAACCAATGCTCTGCACCAATGGCAGTGCTCCCATTCATATCACCACACAAAATTGGAAAAATTAGGAATAAAAGCTCGCATTAAGACGCAGGAACACTCGGGGTAAAGAAACTGTGGAAGCAAGTTGAATGAATGCTCACCAATGTCAAGGCGCCATTGCTGATTACGGAAAAATCTGCGCCTGCGCATGTACCAGCTCCATTTGATGTACACTTCCCTTAATTGGGATCAAGCTGTTAGAACGTGTTATGGTCATCATTATCAATTGTTCTTCCTGAGGCATTTATTTCATGCTTGGTTTGCTTATGGATGATTTGATAGAGGTAAGGCCATGTTTCCGTCATTCTTACTCTTTTTACAATATGCATGCTGAGAGAATATCGTCTTCTTTGTAACACACTACAAATACAATGCACATTTAAAATCAGAGTCTATATAAATAAACACCTTATCAACATCTCCCTTGAGCACCAAATTCCTTCACCCTGTGGTAAACCACTGTTACTGTATTATATATATTGTGGTAAACCATTGTTACTGTATTGTATATATTGTTTGTTGTCTCTGCTGGCTCCGTCTGTGGCTCCTCCCCTCAGGCCCTGTATAAAGGTGGCCGACCTATGGCCCTGCCCCAGTTCGGGATTAGTTGCCAGCAGGTTCCCGTTTAGCTTATTAAAGCCACAGTTTCATTCCACAACTCGTCTTTGTTATAATTGATGGAACATCAATTTAATAAGCTAAACCCTTAAGATGGATGCATCACTCAAGCCTGATCACCTGGAACTGGACCCCCAAGCAGCCGACACCACTGCGACATTCGAGAAATGGCTACGCTGCTTCGAAGCTTATCTCGAATCTGACGCCGTCGCCGACATTCACAAGCTTTGAGTCCTCAACGCCCAGGTAAGCCCGCAGGTTTTCCTCCTTATCAGGGACGCTGCCTCGTACACGGAGGCGATAACGCTGCTGAAGGGGCAGTATGTAAAGGCAGTAAATGAGGTTTACGCTAGGCATCTTGCCACAAGGCGTCAACGCCCTGGAGAATTGCAGGCCGAATTCCTGCGCGCCTTGCAGATACTCGGCTGGAACTGTAGTTGTCAGGTGGTATCGGCTGTCCAGCACACGGAGCTGCTGATCAGGGACGCCTATGTCGCTGGCATAAAATCTAACTACGTCTGCCAGCGCCTGCTAGAAGGGGACACACTCGGCGTCCAAGAGACAGTGCAGTACTCGAATTCACTGGAAATGGCCTTCCATAACATGGATGCCTTCACCTCTGACCACGTGGCACCCTCGTAGACGTCGTGGGCGCCGCGATCACCCATTCCGGGTGCGTCGCAAGCCTGTGCCGTGCATCAATCCGCCAACTCCGGAGGCCCGAGATGCTACTTCTGTGGCCGCCATCTTCGACGTCACCCGCCACGTGCGACATGTGGGGACCGCCATCTTGGAATCAGCCCACCGCCTCCCGAAACCCCTGCTCACCCAGTCGTACGCTGGCCTCTGCTACTCTTGACCAGCCCACCCACTTTCCGAAGCTCGTCTCCATCACCCTCGACCAGTCTCGACCTCATCTCCTCACTAAATCCATGATGGCCGTCCGGATCAACGTGCACGAGACGACCTGCCTCTTCGCCTCCGGGAGCACTGACAGCTTCATCCACCCAGTTATGGTAAGGCGCTGCTCCCTCCCAATTTTACCTGCGACCCAGAAAATCTCCCTGCCTTCCGGATCACATTCCATGGAGATCGGGGGGTACTGTGTCGCAACCCTTTTGGTACAGGGTGTAGAGTATACTAATTTCAAGCTCTATGTTCTCCCTCATCTCTGTGCTGCCCTATTACTGGGTCTTAATTTTCAGTGCCACCTCCTAAGCCTTACCTTGAAGTTCGGTGGACCCATGCCCCCCCTCACTGTCTGTAGCCTCGTGACCCTTAAGGTCGCTCCACCCTCGCTCTTCGCTAACCTCATCCCGGACTGTAAGCCCATCGCCACTAAGAAAAGACGATACAGTCCCTGGGACAAGGCCTTTATCAGGTCAGAGGTCTAGCGACTCCTGCGGGAAGGGATTATAGAGGCCAGTACCAGCCCCTGGAGGGCCCAAGTAGTGGTCGTCAAGACTGGGGAGAAGCACCGGATGGTCATCGACTGCAGTCAGATGATCAACCGGTACACGCAGCTCAATGTGTACCCCCTTCCCCTCATTTCTGACATGGTCAATCAGATTGCTCAGTATCGAGTCTTCTCCACTGTTGACTTGAAGTCCACATACCACCAGTTCCCTATCCGCCCAGAGGACAGCCAATACATTGCCTTTAAGGCAGATGGCCGCCTCTACCTCTTCCTCAGGGTCCCCTTCGGCATCACTAATGGGGTCTCGGTCTTCCAACGAGTGATGGATCGAATTGTTGACCAGTACTGGCTGCGGGATACGTTCCCGTATCTGGATAATGTCACCATCTGCGGCCATGACCAGCAGGACCATGACACTACCCTCTGACATGTCCTCCACACCGCTAAGCTCCTTAAACTCTATAATAAAGAGAAATGCGTTTTCCGCACAACCCGCATCGCTATCCTTGACTACGTTGTGGAAAACGGGGTCCGAGGGCACGACCCCGACCGCATGCGCCCCGTCCTGGAACTTTCCCTCCCCCACTGCCCCAAGGCCTGAAGAGATGCCTGGGGCTCTTCTATTATGCCCAGTGGGTCCCCAATTATGCGGACAAGGCCCGCCCACTCATTAAATCTACCATTTTTCCCCTGACGGCTGAGACCCGCCTGGCCTTCAACCGCATCAAGGCAGATATTGCTAAAGCCGCAATGCATGCAGTAGATGAGTCCATCCCGTTCCAGGTGGAGAGCGATGCGTCTGACTTTGCCGTGGCTGCTACCCTCAACCAGGTGGGCAGGCCCATGGCTTTCTTCTCCCGTACACTTCAGGCCTCCGAAATTCATCACTCCTCCGTCGAAAAGGAAGCCCAAGCCAGTGTGGAAGCTGTGCGACATTGGAGGCAATACCTGGCTAACAGGCGATTCACTCTCCTCACTGACCAACGGTCGGTTGCCTTCATGTTTAATAACACACAGCGGGGCAAGATCAAGAATAACAAGACCCTGAGGTGGAGGATCGAACTCTCCACCTACAATTACGGTATCTTGTATTGACCTGGGAAGCTCAATGAGCCCCCAGATGCCCTTTCCCGTGGTACATGTGCCAGCGTACTAGACTGACTTCAGGCCATCCACAATGACCTCTGTCACCCGGGGGTCACCCGTTTTTTTCATTTCATCAAGGCCCGCAACCTGCCATACTCCATCGAGGGTCAGGACCATGACCAGGTACTGCCAGGTCTGCGCGGAGTGCAAACCACACTTCTATCGGCCAGACAGAGCGCACCTGGTAAAGTCTTCCCGTCCCTTTGAACGCCTTATTATTGACTTCAAAGGGCCCCTCCCCTCCACTGACCGTAAAGTGTACTTCCTCGACATTATTGACGAGTACTCACGTTTCCCTTTCGCCATCCCATGCCCTGACATGACCTCTGCCACTGTCATCAAGGCCCAGCACAGTCTCTTCACCTTATTCGGTTTCCCCACCTACATCCATAACGATCTGGGTTCCTCTTTCATGAGTGACGAGTTGCGTCAGTTCCTGCTTAGTAAGGGCATCACCTCAAGCAGGACTACCAGCTACAACCCACAGGGAAACGGACAGGTGGAGAGGGAGAACGCGACGGTCAGGAAGGCCGCCCTTCTTGCCCTAAGGTCTAGAACTCTCCCAGTCTCTCGCTGGCAGGAGGTCCTTCCCGATGCGCTCCACTCCATCGGGTCACTCCTGTGCACTGCCACCAATGAGACCCCTCACAAATGAATGTTTGTCTTCCCAGGACGTCCACCTCAGGGGTCTCGCTCCTGTCCTGGCTGTCAGTCCCTGGGCCCGTCCACCTCCGGAAGCATGCGAGGAGTCATAAATCGGATCCTCTGATCGAAAGGGTTCTTCTCCTCCATGCCAACCCAAAATATGCCTACGTGACACACCATGACGGGCAGCAGGACACAGTCTCCCTTCAGGATTTGGCACCCACAGGTTCCCCAGCGACCATCGCCACCACCCCCGACCCTATACCATCTCTCTCCACCGCTACTCGGCTACTTCAGAATTTGGCACCCGCAGGCCCCCCAGCGACCATCACCACCACCACTACCCCTACACCGTCTCCCTCTCCACCGACTCAACGACTGGACGAAGAAGACGACGACACGCTCCCGGACACGCAGGTCTCAACATCAGGCCACACTATAACCGGGACTGAGGCATTCGCTGCGGAAGGTCAAAGCTACCGACAGACTCGATCTTTAAGTCCACTTCACCTCCGCCGGACTCTTTTTTTTAACAGGGGGTGAATGTGGTAAACCACTGTTACAGTATTGTATATATTGTTTGTTGTCTGTGCTGGCCCCGCCTGTGGCTCCTCCCTCCAGGCTCTGTATAAAGGTGGCCGACCTTTGCCCCTGCCCCAGTTTGGGATCAGTTGCCAGCAGGTTCTTGTTTAGCTTATTAAAGCCACAGTTTCGTTCCACAACTCGTCTTTGTTATAATTGATGGCACATCACACCCTCAACATTCTATCGGTTTTATTTGAAATGTTGAAGATATTGAAGTTTCGGAAGCTGTGATTGAAAACTGGAAAGGATTCAATTATATGTAATGACCTCCCTCTGCCAATTCGCATCACCTACTCCACCCCATCCTGATGCCAGCCAATACAAAGATCTGGCGGGAAGGTTCACGACCCAGAATTGAAATTCCTGGCTGTACTTTCAGCATATTTCTACAAATGGAAAGTGTTTTCTGCAGTGATTGGGCAGGTGCTGTACATATAGCAGTAGCAAGGTGTTCAAACCAGCTTGGTGATTGGGCCGCATTAACTGGGGCCACATTATCGAGGCTGTGAGGGCCTAAAAGGACTCTCAGTCAGAAGGGAGTGAATTCACCATTAACTGGGGCCACATTATCGAGGCTGTGAGGGCCTAAAAGGACCCTCAGTCAGAAGGGAGTGAATTCACCTGGCTTCTATGTGTAAGTTGCAGCAAACTCATGAAACCAGAGCTTGCAAAAAAACCTGAACAGCCAGAAATAAACTGCTGTAAAGGATAAACCCTCCCCCAAATATGTCAGGAACATCCTGTGCTGTAAACGCCACTCTCACATCATAATGGCCACTAGGTCATACAGTAGAACATCCCCAGCAGCTGCAAGAACAGAGCCTTGTGCTATTTTATTTCAAGTTAAAGCAGGATGTCAAAATGTATTTGCAACAAAGGAATTTTTCACTACCATACTGAGCATCTTGCATGCCTTACTGATTAATCTCCAAGGTACATTCAAAAGTTAATTTGACTAACACCAAAGAAAAGGAAATCGAACTGCTGGAGGAGGAGCTGTGAGACTCCAAACGGAGATAAAGAGGTGAAACTTCTGAAAGCTGCCTGTAGGTGGCAGCAGGGAACAACAACCGGACCTGGGTGAAGGCAGTTCTGGCTTGGCCAGGTGGCAGCAGGGAGCAGCAACGGGGGGAGCATGAAAACATCATACCCGAGGTCGGAATCAAACCCGGGTTCCTGGCGCTGTGAGGCAGTAGTGCTAACCACTGCACTGATAACATAAGTACGTAAGAACTAGGAGCAGGAGTAGGCCATCTGGCCCCTCGAGCCTGCTCCGCAATTCAATGAGATCATGGTTGATCTTTTGTGGACTCAGCTCCACATTCCGGCCCGAACACCATAACCCTTAATCCCTTTATTCTTCAAAAAACTATCTATCTTTCTCTTAAAAACATTTAATGAATGAGCCTCAACTGCTTCACTTGGCAAGGACATTCCATAGATCACAACCCTTTGGGTGAAGAAGTTCCTCCTAAGCTCAGTCCATAATCTACTTCCCTTTATTTTGAGGCTATGCCCCCTAGTTCTGCTTTCACTAGCTCAAATTATTGCAAAATCTTTAAACATTTAAGACAGAGATTATGATTCTGGCATCACATAAGAGTTCAGATATGATTTCAGTAATTTCAATGCAACTTCAAATGGTTAAGCCAGATTTGAGATCATTCTTGTGTCAGTCTGTGCTATGTGCACTAGAATCCATAGAAGTATCGTGTGGTGAAAGCAAAATAAACTATCTCGGATTTAAGTGGAGACAAGGCATTTGTTAGTAAGTTTAATAGTGTTATGGGCATAGGTTCAGAGAAGAGAAAACCAGAAGGAGGAATGGATGTTGGTGAGGAAGTTAGTGTTGAAAAGCTAATGTCATGAACCATGCTGATGTTGCATGCGAGGGCATCACAAAACCCAAAAGGTTAGTGTCATAATATCCACTCATGTATATAATGAGATGCAGACATGCAGTGATTGACACACAGGATGACCAATGAACACACAACACAGAACAACCAATCACCAGACAGGACACCGCCACTATAAAGTCCACAGGGCATTAAGACTCTCCCTCTCTCAGGACCCAGCTACTGAGACAGAGTGCACGAGCTAGTGAGCACTATTACCATGCGGTAGCTAGTAAGTCTGATCAAGCCAGTTAGAGGTCATCAGTTGGATCAGTAGAGTGTCAACCCACAGCTGAACATGGACAGCAGTCCACTAGTTAACTAAAACAGCGTTGGATCATCTCCTGTGTCAGACGTCTGTTTTGAGCTTCACTGCATCCAGTTGCAGTCAACGTCGAACCAACCTGCCTAACACATCATGGTACCAGAGTTCTATTAATCTTACCGAACCTACCTCGAGTGAATCTGCAACGACAGGCAAGCAGCCATCCAGCGAAATGGAAAATATCCAACCTCCTCCGCAGCTCCGTATCTCCGGCAACCTCGCCGCCAATTGGAAAATCTTCAAGCAAATGTTCCTCCTGTATATCGAGCCTCCGACCTTGAGGCAGCATCAGATGCCAGGAAGTTCGCGTTATTCCTGTCGACTGCGGGGGATCACGCCATCCCTATCTACAACTCGCTTACATTTGCCGATGGCGAAGACAAGATGAAGTTCAAGACAGTTCTGCTAAAATTCGACAGCAACTGCGACATTGAGGTGAATGAGAGCTTTGAACGGTCCATCTTCCAACAGAGGCTTCAGGGTAAGGATGAACCTTTTCAGTCCTTCCTGACCCATCTCCGCATCCTAGCACAGTCATGTTATTATGGCTTGACGGCTGATTCCATGTTCCGGGATCAGATCATTTTCTGGGTCCACTCTGACTCCCTGCAGCAGCAGCTCCTCAAAATCAAACAGTTGACCCTCTCCATCACTATCGAGATGTGAGTAGTCCATGAGCATGCCAAGAATCGTTACTCCCGCATCAGGGCGGCAGAAACTGCAAAACTGGCCTCCCACAAGGCAGAACGGGTGCAGGCCATTGCAAAAATGCAAGGCCTGAACATCAAGGAGAGTGGCCATTTCGCGTGCTTTTCCCGGGTCCCTACGCATGCGCACCACGACCGGGTGGACGATGGGCTGAAAACCCTAATGCGCAGGTTCGTAAATTGGCCGACCGCACTCCGCATACGCGATGGCACACGGAACGCGCTGATGTCAGCGTTATGACGTATCCGAATTGTGGCTCCGCCCATTTAAAGCAGCATCCGTGACCAACCAAGCATTCTTCCACCAGCCTGCCAACCTCTTGACTACAATGGCAATGCCATAGCTGCCAGTGGATTGTGTCAGCTAGGGGTATCTCACAAGGCAATCAAGGGAACATTATGATTCGAGATTGTCTGGCCTGACAGGGCGTCGCTCCTCGGTGCTCGCACCTGCAAGCTCCTGAATCTAGTCCAGCAACTGCCTCGCCCGATGTGAAGCTCCAGGCCGCGATAGAAGACATTCTCACACAATACCACAATGTGTTTGATGGAATGGGCACACTCCCATATCGCTACAAAATATTGCTCAAGCCGAACGCCACCATGATCCATGCACCACGCCGGGTGCTAGTTCCTCTCAAGGATCATCTGAAAAAGCAGCTACAAGACCTCCAAGACCAGGGCATCTCAAAGATCACGGAACCAACAGACTGTGTCAGCTCCATGGTCTGCGTAAAAAAAAACCTCTGGTGAACTCCGCATTTGCATTGATCCCAAAGACCTGTATCGCAACATAATCCGAGAGCACTACCCGATCCCGAAGCGTGAAGAGTTAGCCAGTGACATTGTTCATGCCAAATTCATCACCACACTGGACGCCTCCTGTGGCTTCTGGCAAATTCAGCTGGACGTGTCCAGTCAGAAGCTGTGCACATTTAACACTCCGTTCGGCCGCTATTGCTACAACCGCGTGCCCTTCGGTATCATATCAGCTTCCGAAGTATTTCATTGCATTATGGAACAAATGATGGAGGGCATCGAGGGGGTGTGAGTCTGTGTGGACGACATGATCATCTGGTCCACAACGCCTGAGGATCACATTGCTCACCTCAAACAGGTCTTCCAGCGGATTCATGAAAATGGCCTCCAGCTCAACAGGGCCAAATGCTATCAAGTTTCTGGGTGACCACATTTCACAGCAGGGTGTGCAACCTAACGCCGACAAGGTGCTGACGATCAACGCCATGAAGACCCCAGAGGACAAGAAGGCAGTCCTCCGCTTCCTCGGGATGGTAAATTTTCTCGGGAAATTCATTCCAAATTTGGCAGTCCACACCTCAGCCCTCCGGCATCTCATAAAGAAATCAACAGTGTTCCAATGGCTGCCTACACATGAAAAGGAGTGGCTCGAGCTGAAGGCGATGCTCACTACAGCTCCAGTACTGGAGTTCTTTGACCCAACCAAGGACACCAAGATATCGACTGACGCTAGCCAGGACGGCATTGGGTGGTGCTCCTCCAGCGAGGCGGCGCCTCGTTCTGGACTCCAGTGGCATATGCCTCCAGGGCCATGACGCCGACCGAGCAACGGTATGTCCAGAAAAGGAGTGCTTGGGTCTCCTGACAGGAATAGTCAAGTTTCATGACTACGTATATGGCCTGCCAAAGTTCACGGTGAAAACAGACCACAGGCCTTTAGTCCACATAATCCAGAAGGATTTAAATAACATGACAATTCGGCTACAGCGAATTCTTCTTCGTCTCTGCCAATATGACTTCGAACTCATCTCCACACCGGGTAAGGAGCTGATCATCGCGGATTCCATATCCCGATCCATCAACACGCCATGTGAACAGGACAACTTCATCTGCCACATAGAGGCACAGATGCAGTTGTGTGCCAGCAACCTACCAGCCACTGATGAACGACTGGTCCAAATACGTGAAGAAACTGCCAAAGATCCTCTACTGCAGAGTGTGATGCAACACCACGCCCATGGCTGGCAAAAGGGGCAATGTCCCCAGTTCTTTAACGTTAAGGACGAGTTAACGGTTATTGAGAGAATCCTTCTTAAACTGGATAGGATCGTCATTCCTCAAAGCATGCAAGCTATGGTCCTTGGACAGATCCATGAGGGTCACCCTGGGGTATAAAAATGTCGACGCAGAGCTCGGGAGGCGGTATAGTGGCCGGACATCAACCAGGACATTGCGACACGGTCCTTAACTGCACAACATGCCAGAAGTTTCAATCGGCTCAGCCCAAGGAAACACTGCAACAGCACGAGATTGTGACCTCTCCGTGGTCTAAAGTGGGGGTAGACCTCTTTCACACCAATGGGCGTGACCACGTGCTCTTGGTCGACTACTTCTCCAGTTACCCGGAAGTGGTGAAATTGTCGGACCTCACGTCCAGGTAACTCACCAAAGCCTGCAAAGATACCACTCACAGTAATGAGTTACAACGGTCCATGTTTCTACAGCCAGGAGTGGTCCGACTTTGCACGATCCTACAACTTCAGTCACATCACCTCCAGTCCCCATTACCTGCAATCAAACAGGAATGCCGAGAAAGGGGTCCATATTGTCAAGCGGTTGTTGTACAAGGCTGCAGACTCAGCCTCCGATTTCAACTTGGCGCTGCTGGCCTACAGGGCAGCCCCTCTGTCGACTGGTTTGTCTCCGGCGCAGATGCTCATGAACCGCAACCTGAGGATGACTGTTCCAGCCATCCATATTCCAGACCTTGACCACCTCACAGTGCTGCAAAAAGTGCAGCGATCCAGGGACCAGCAGAAGATCACGTATAATGCTCATGCCACTGATCTGCCTGCGCTGGCTCCAGCAGATATTGTTCGCGTCCAGTTGCCTGAGGGAGTTTGGTCAGCCCCAGCTGTTGCTGTCAGAAAGGCCGCCCCAAGGTCTTTCATTGTTCAAATGGCTGACGGCTCCATTCTCCGGCGCAACAGGAGGGCACTGCAGAGAGATCCCCGCCCACCACCTAACAGCATTGCTCCGCCGGTTATCATGCCTCCTCTGGACGTCTCCTGCCACGAGGCCACCGATCTGCCAGAGATCCTGCCAGTCCACGACACCACCGCAATGGCAGCAGTCCTGCTTGTCCAAGTGCCGGCATCTCCTGCTCCACCTCTGCGGCGATCGACAAGATTTTGTTACCCACCTCAAAGACTGAATCTACAGACTTAACTCTTGTAAATTTTGTTCAGCTTGCTCTGTATTTGCACGATAGACACCTTCCCATGTACATATGTTCGTTAATTCACCACTTGCACATCGTCAGGCATGTAAATACCTCCACGTTCCAAAACTTATTTTAATAAAAAGGGGTAGATGTCACAATATCCACTCATGCACATAATGAGATGCAGACAGGCAGTGATTGACACACAGGATGACCAATGAACACCCAACACAGAACAACCAATCACCGGATAGGACACCACCACTATAAAGCCCACAGAGCATTAAGCTCTCCTCTCTCAGGACCCAGCTACTGAGACAGTCAGAGTGCACAAGTTAGTGAGCACTATTACCATGCGGTAGCTAGTAAGTCTGTTCAAGCCAGTTAGAGGTCATTAGTTAGATTAGTAGTGTCAACCCACAGCTGGATCATGTACAGCAGTCCACTAGTTAAATAAAACAGTGTTGGAATATCTCCTGTGTCACGTCTGTTTCGAGCTTCACTGCATCCAGTTGCAGTCAACATCGAACCAACCTGCCTAACTCATCAGGTAGCTGTCATGGCTCGAGACGTAAACTGGTGGCTTCCAGTCATTAACAAAGAGGTTTATCGACGAAAGGCAAAGGCAATTGAGCAACAGGCACAGAACAAACACAAGGCATTAACACTTCAGCTCCCTGGTCCACACAGCCCGGAGGACGTCTACAAGGGCCCCGCCCAAACTCCCCATTTAACGTGGTTCACATACTCATGTGCGATTGGCTCTGAGCTGGTCACATGGTCCGTGGAGCCTGTCCCCTTAATCACCGATTCATATTGACGTATGTGTTTTTTCTGGTATAATGTGAGGAACAGTCCAGTCATTGTGTGAACAATTAATAAAAAATATTTACTGACTTAAAACAAAATAAAACACGCGACAAAAATTCTTGTAAAAGTTTTTCCACTAAAGGGGCAATTTAACGTGACCAATCCACCTACCCTGCACGTCTTTGGGTTGTGGGACGGGGAGAATGTTCAAATTCCACACGATAGTGAGCCGGGGCCGGGAGCGAACCCAGGTCCTCGGTACCATGAGGCAGCAGTGCTAACCACTGCACCATCATCGTTCCCAATTCTCAACACTCAGAAAACATGGTGAACAAAAAGGAATATGAATCTCGTATTTCTTCCTCTGGTCCATTTTATATCCAGCATTTATTTTTAAACTTGGAATGTAACATGCCTCAGTGAAAAATAAATAGGTATTTTGTTACCCAGTGCAGAATCATTTGGAATGTTATGGCTGAGGTAAGTGTTGAACAGTGCTGCACTTTGAGAATTAAAGGTTTAATCAGGGAAAGCCAAAAATAAACCTTCAACCACAACTTGCTGAAGGTGTCACGTGCTGGCCGATTTATTGTTGGCAGAAGAAAATGGCCGTTATATTAATAGCCCAATGCATGATATTTCCCTTGTGACTAAATCCAAAACTATGGGGTAATAAACATAAATAGTTGCTGATAAATCCAATAAAGAATTCAGGACCCAGAGAGTGGTTTGAATGTGGAAACTGCTACCATAAGGAATAGCTGTGGAGAACTGCATCGATCAGGCTTTCCCAAACTTTTTCAGCCAGGTTACTTTTTGACCTCCCAAACAACACTGATGGAACAACTGAGAAACATACTTATTGGACTGGATTCTTCCACGTCGCCCACCACAAGATCGGCACAGGCAGAACGCGGACCATGTAAAGGTCCATTGACCTCGGGCGGGAATTTCCAATTGCCGGGCGGGCACGGCCTAAAAATCCCGCCCATTATGTTTGGGAGTCAAACCACAAAAAAAGAGGATTGTTTTCGCACAATAGGTGCAAACATACAAAAACAAGTTTGGAAAATATTTTCTATTTCTTATATATTTCTATTTATTATAATTAAAACATTCTCTTATTAAACAAATACTTAACCACCTTTTTGTCATTTTTAATGGGAGCAGTGATGTTACTTCTATTGCTCACACATTCAGTTCATATCAGACGTGTTACTGAAGAGCTGGATTCTCACATCAGGCATATCCACTGACTCAGCTAAAAGAAACACACACAGTCTCCTTCACATACATGACACCTACACACACATACACATCTCTCTCCTAGTCCTCTCCCTCTCACACATTCAAACCTCTCCCTCACACAGACACACACACACACTCATGCCTCTCCCTTACACACACAGACTCACGCCTCTCCTTCACACACACACTCAAGCCTGTCCCTCACACACACATACACTCATGCCTCTCCCTCTCACTCACAAACTCACACCTCTCCCTCACATACACATAGTCACATCTGTCCCTCAACACACACACACAAACTAACGCCTCTCCCTCATACTCACATACTCCTCTCCCTTGCAAACATACACTCATGCCTTTCCCCTAACACACTCACACGTTCATGCCTCTCCCTCACACACATACTCGCCCTTCTCCCTCACAAATACACAC
Organism: Scyliorhinus canicula; assembly: GCF_902713615.1. Taxonomy (NCBI): domain Eukaryota; kingdom Metazoa; phylum Chordata; class Chondrichthyes; order Carcharhiniformes; family Scyliorhinidae; genus Scyliorhinus; species Scyliorhinus canicula. Next base: position 29,967,949 of record NC_052166.1, on the reverse strand, counting down.
ACACACACACACCTCACCCTCACATACACTCATATCTCTCACTCATCCACACACATCTCTCCCTCACACATGCACACTCACCCTTCTCCCTCACATATCTCCCTCACACACAAACACTCATGCCTCTCCTTTTCACACACACACACACACATGCCTCTCTTTCAAACACACACACACATACACACACACTCTAATGCCTCTCCCTCATAGCCACACACACGCACCTCTCCCTTAAACACTCATTCTTCTCTCTGACACACACTCACACCTCTCTCTGCTCCCTGCACCTTGTTCTCCACCTGCGTTCACTGCTCTCGCCTTCAGCCTCTCTCCGGTCCTTGCCCCGGACACCAAATCGACCTCCCCTCCACCGTAAGGCTGCGGCCTACTTGGCTCCATTGCTCACTCCGCCATTCAGTTACCTTTGATTTTGCGCTGCCTTTGCCTCTATTTCTGGCTAATTGTCACAGGCCGGCTTTTCAATGCATTGGCTGTTGATAGGCTGACTATTCTGCTTATCTGTCGCCAATGCAGTGTGAAAACCGCCTGTCAAAACTGCCTTTGATTGGACAAGCTGGAGGACAGCGTTTTGCAAATTTCAAATGGCAGGACCTATTGCGGAACCCGCGGATCAATCCCACCGAACCTCAGGGAGCCACGAACCCAATTTGGGAAATGCTGTCCAAGATGGATTTAAAACAGCGATCATAGTAGGATTGAATTTAACATTCAGTTTGAGGGAGGGAAGAGCGTGTCCAAGACAGTGTTTTAAATGAGGGAAATTATGCGGGCATAAAACACAACTTGCTTAAGTGAACTGGCAAATGTTATCAATCAATAGAGGTTCAGTGACAAAGGATATTTTATAAAATTGGAAAGCATATAAAGAGCAACAAAGAATGACGAGAAGATTGATAAGAAGATAAAAACTAGAGTATGAAAGAAAGTTAGCTTGTAATATAAAGATTGATAGTAAGAGTTTTTAATCGATATTTAAAGTATAAAAGAGTTAACAATGAACCTCTAGAAAGTGCATCTTGGGAATTGGTAATGATAATCGGTAATAGCGACCGGCTTAGCTCACTTGTCTAGACAGATGGTTCTTGATGCAGAGCTAGGCCAGCAGCACGGGTTCAACTCCTGTACTGACTGAAGTTATTCATGAATGTCCCGCCTCCTCAACCTTGCTCCTTGCCTGAGGTGTGGTGATCCTCAGGTTAAATCACCACCAGTCAACTCTGCCCCTTAGTGGGGAAGGCAGCCTTTCGTCATCTGGGACTACTATGGTGAAGACTTTTCCTTTTACCTAATGGAAAGTAGGGCGATACGGATAAATTTAATAGTTATTTTTTCGGTCTTCACCATAAAGGGGGCAAGTTACATCCCACAAATGTCTGTAAATCAGGAAATAGGAGGAGGTGGAAACGCAGGAAAATTACATTCACCTGGGCAATGATAGTAAGCAAATTGTTGGGTCTGCGTGTTGACAAATCGCTGGCTCTGGATGGACTTCACTCTGAGGTTTTGAAAGGAGTGGCGAGTGAGATAGTTGCTACATTGGTTGTAATTTTCCAAAATTCGCGAGATTTAGGGAAGATGCCATTAGTTTCAAACATTGCAAATGTAAATCCTTTATTCAAAAAGCGAGGGAGACAGAAAGCAGGACACTACAGGTCAGTTAGAATAACATTTGTTTTGGGAAAATGTTAAAGCCATGGGTAAAGATGTTATAGCAGGCCATTTGGAAAAATTCAAAGCCATCAGGCAAAGTTAACGCGGTTTTGTGAAAGGAAAATCATGTTTAACCAATTTATTGGAGTTCCTTGAAGGAATCACAGATGCTGTGGAAAGTGGGGGACTGATGGAAGTACTGTACTTATATTTTTAGAAGACAATTGCAAATTACTATTTGGCTATTTTGCTGGTAGGGACAGCTGGTTTTCAAACAGTCGTGCCAGATTGGCTTCAGCAGTCACAGGATATGGAATTTTACGCTTGTTGAAGAGACTGAAGAGGTCGCTCAATCTTGCTTTTTGACTTGAACAGTTTTTCATTGAAGAGCCTCGTCAGCTTCTCTTTGATAACCAGGGGCGAAATTCTCCGACCCCACGCAGGGTCGGAAAATCGGCCGGCGGCGGCGTTATTCCCGCTCCCGCCGGGTTTTTAATTCTCTGTGCGGCTAAAAACCGGCGTTGTGCAAATCCCGCCGGCAGCCTCTGAGAACAGCTGGCGCCGGCGGGATTTCATTTAATTTTTACTGTCAACAAATCTCCGGTCCGGATGGGCCGAAGTCCCGCCGACGTGGCCACGGGTCACTTCGGCAAAAATCACAGTAGGTTTCTAACGGCGTCAACCATTGATGATGGTTGACGCCGTTCAGTTACCAATATCGAGTGCGGGGGGGGGGGGGGGGGGGGGGGGGGGGGGGGGGGGAGAGAGAGTACCGGTGTTTGTGTGGGGGGTGGGGGGGTGGTGGGGAGAGAGAGTACCGGCGTTTGTGGGGTGGTGGCGGGGAGAGAGAGTACCGGCGTTTGTGGGGTGGTGGTGGGGGGGAGAGAGAGTACCGGCGTTTGTGTGGGGTGGTAATGGGGAGAGAGAGTACCGCCGTTTGTGGGGTGGTGGTGGGGAGAGAGTACCGGCGTTTGTGTGGTGGTGATGGGGAGAGAGAGTACCGGCGTTTGTGGGGTGGTGGTGGGGGGGAGAGAGAGTACCGGCGTTTGTGTGGGGTGGTGATGGGGAGAGAGAGTACCGCCGTTTGTGGGGTGGTGGTGGGGAGAGAGTACCGGCGTTTGTGGGGTGGTGATGGGGAGAGAGAGTACCGGCGTTTGTGGGGTGGTGGTGGGGGGGAGAGAGAGTACCGGCGTTTGAGTGGGGGGGTGGGGTGGTGGTGGGGAGAGAGTACCGGCGTTTGTGGGGTGGTGGTAGTGGGGAGAGAGAGTACCGGCGTTTGTGTGGGGGGTGGGGTGGTGGTGGCGAGAGAGAGTACCGGCGTTTGTGTGGGGTGGTGGTGGGGAGAGAGAGTACCGGCGTTTGTGTGGGGTGGTGGTGGGGAGAGAGTACCAGCGTTTGTGTGGGGTGGTGGTGGGGAGAGAGTACCGGCGTTTGTGGGGTGGTGGTGGTGGGGAGAGAGAGTACCGGCGTTTGTGTGGGGGGTGGGGTGGTGGTGGCAAGAGAGAGTACCGGCGTTTGTGTGGGGTGGTGGTGGGGAGAGAGTACCGGCGTTTGTGGGGTGGTGGTGGGGGGGAGAGAGAGTACCGGCGTTTGTGTGGGGTGGTGGTGGGGAGAGAGTACCGGCGTTTGTGTGGGGTGGTGGTGGGGAGAGAGTACCGGCGTTTGTGGGGTGGTGGTGGGGGGGAGAGAGAGTCCCGGCGTTTGGGTGGGGGGGGAGAGAGAGTCCCGGCGTTTGTGGGGGGGGGAGAGAGAGAGGGTCCCAGCATTTGTGGGGGGGGGGAGAGAGAGAGTCCCGGCGCTTGTGTGGGGGGGGGGAGAGAGAGTCCCGGCGTTTGTGTGGGGGGTGGGGGGGAGAGAGAGAGTCCCGGTGTTTGTGGGGGGGAGAGAGAGAGTCCCGGCGTTTGTGTGGGGGGGGGGAGAGAGAGTCCCGGCGTTTGTGTGGGGGGGGAGAGAGAGTCCCGGCGTTTGTGGGGGGGGAGAGAGAGAGAGTCCCGGCGTTTGTGTGGGGGGGGGGGAGAGAGAGTCCTGGCGTTTGTGTGGAGGGTGGGGTGGGAGAGAGAGTCCCGACGTTTGTGTGGGGGGGAGCGAGAGTCCCGGCGTTCGTGTGGGGGAGGGAGAGAGTCCCGGCGTTTGTGTGGGGGGTGGGGGGGGGAGAGAGTCCCGGCGTTTGTGTGGGGGGTGGTGGTGGGGAGAGAGTACCGGAGTTTGTGGGGTGGTGGGGGGGAGAGAGTACCGGCGTTTGTGGGGTGGTGATGGGGAGAGAGTACCGGTGTTTGTGGGGTGGTGGTGGGGTGGTGGTGGGGGGGGGGGGGTAGGGGTGGGGGGTAGGGGTGGGGGGTAGGGGTGGGGGGGTAGGGGGTAGGGGTGGGGTGGGTAGGGGTGGGGGGGTTGGGGTAGGGGGCAGCGGCGTGCAGAGGGGGGGCGACGGTGCGTTGGCCCCGGGCATCCATTGGATGGGGGCATCAGCAGATCTTCCTCAAGGCTCCCCTTCCTCCCAGCTGCCTTGTCTTTGTTTGAGAGAGAGAGAGAGGGAGATTGTGGGGACAGACAGAGAGAGAGAGACAGAGAGAGGGAGTCCCGTCCGTCCGCTGGCTGAGAGCAGGGCTTTGGTGAGTATATTGCAATCTGCCTAAACCCAGGAATATTGCCTGGTTAGAATGCAGAAGGAAATGCTGGGTTCCTGGGGTGGGAGATGTGTCTGGAATTGTCTATTTCAGCTTCATCCTCTGCGATTTCAGGTCAGTTTCACAACAACAGGAAAAACGCGCGGAGAGAGAGGGAAAAACTTTTGGCAAAGTTTCTGGGTTCTGCCTTTATAATTTACAGCGCAGAAAGGGTTCTGCGCTGTGAATTATAAAGGCACCTTTTCTAATCCTGAGGAGAAACAACCTTTTGAAGAGTCTGAGAAAATAAGCAGGAATTTGGATTAATTCTGCCTCCCCACCCCCTGGGCCACTTTCTCCTCCTTTCTCCTCTCTCTCCGCGTGTTTTTCCTGTTGTTGTGAAACTGACCTGAAATCGCAGAGGATGGGACTCCCTCTCTCTGTCTCTCTCTCTCTGTCTGTCCCCACAATCTCCCTCTCTCTCTCTCAAACAAAGACAAGGCAGCTGGGAGGAAGGGGAGCCTTGAGGAAGATCTGCTGATGCTCCCATCCAATGGATGCCCGGGGCCAACGCACCGTCGACCCCCCCCCCCGCTGCACGCCGCTGCCCCCTACCCCAACCCCCACCCCCCCACCTCTACCCCCCCACCCACCCCTCCACCCCTACCCACCCCACCCCCCCCACACCTACCCCCCACCCCCATACCCCTACAGCCCTACCCCCCACCCCTACCCCCCCACCCCCCACCCCTACCCCCCCACCCCTACCCCCCCACCCCACCCCCACCCCCACTCACCCCCCCACCCCTCCCCCCCTACCTCTACCCCCCTACCCCCCAACCCTACCCCACACCCCCACTCAGCCCCCCATCCCCTACCCCCACCCCCTACCCCCCACTCACCCCCCCACCCCCTATCCCCCCCACCCCCTCTACCCCCCCCACCCCCCCCACCCCCCCAACAAACGCCGGGACTCTCTCTTTCCCCCCCCCCCCCACAAACGCCGGGAATCTCTCTCTCTCCCCCCCCCCCAAATGCCGGGACTCTCTCTCCCCCCCTCCCCACAAATGCCGGGACTCTCTCTCCCCCCGCCCCCCACAAACGCCGGTACTCTCTCTCTCCCCCCCCCCCCCCACAAACGCCGGGACTCTCTCTCTCTCCCCCCCCCCCCCCAAACGCCGGGACTCTCTCTCCCCCCACACAAACGCCGGGACTCTCTCTCCCCCCCCCCCCCCGCACAAATGCCGGGACTCTCTCTCTCCCCCCCACACAAACGGCGGGACTCTCTCTCTCCCCCCCACACAAACGCCGGGAATCTCTCTCCCCCCCCCACACAAACGCCGGGACTCTCTCTCTCCCCCCCCCCCAACCACACAAACGCCGGGACTCTCTCTCTCCCCCCCCAACCACACAAACGCCGGGACTCTCTCTCTCCCCCCCCCACACAAACGCCGGGACTCTCTCTCTCCCCCCCCCCCCAACCACACAAACGCCGGGACTCTCTCTCTCCCCCCCAACCACACAAACGCCAGGACTCTCTCTCTCCCCCCCCCCCACACAAACGCCGGGACTCTCTCTCTCCCCCCCCCCCCAACCACACAAACGCCGGGACTCTCTCTCTCCCCCCCCCAACCACACAAACGCTGGGACTCTCTCTCTCCCCCCCCAAACGCCGGGACTCTCTCTCTCCCCCCCCCAAACGCCGGGACTCTCTCTCTCCCCCCCCACGCCGGGACTCCCTCTCTCTCTCCGCCCCCCCCCCCCCCCACGCTGGGACTCTCTCTCTTTCTCCCCCAAACGCCGGGACTCGCCACTTCCGCAGCGGGTGAAACTGACGCGTGTCGCGTCAGTCCGCTGCTGGCCCTTTCGGGAACGGAGATTAACATCTTAAAAGGAGGCCCCGACGCCGGAGTCATCCGCACCGCTTTTGTCCACCGGAAATGGGCGTCACGTCGGTCCGCGTAGAATTTCGCCCCTGGTTTCTGTTTGCCTTGGTGCTGTTTTTGTCTACTTTCATAGTTGATTTTCATTTGATAAGGTTCCACATCAAAGGCGATTGTGGAAAATAAAAACTCATAGTTTAGGGATTAACATTGTGGAATGGATTAAAGAATGGCTCATTAACAGGCAACAGAGGTGACATAAATGGGTCCTTTTCTGGTTGGCATGATGTGATGAGTAGTGTGTCACAAGGACAATTTATATAAATGATTTGGATGAAGGGACTGAAGGCATGTTTGCTAAATTTGCTAATGTTACAGGGATAGGTGGGAAGGTTGGAAAGTAAAGTAGGAATAGGACATTATCAGGCTACAAATGGACATAGATAGGTTTTGTGAGTGGGAAAAGATCTGGTAAGTGGGGTATAATGTTAGCAAATGAGAAATTGTCCTTTTTGGCAAGAGGAATGAAACACTAGCTTATTATCTAAATGTCCAACAGGTTTGTTTCAAACACGAGCTTTCGGAGCACGGCTCCTTCTTCAGGTGAATGGAAAGGCTTGTTCCAGAAATGTTTATATAGACACAGTCAGAGATGCCCCGGAATGCGAGCACCTGCAGGCAATCAAATCATCAAAGATGCAGAGAGAGAGGTAACTCCAGGTTAAAGAGGTGTGAATTGTCCCAAGCCAGTTCAGTCGGTAGGCCTCTGCAAGTCCAGGCTTGTTGGTGGGGGCCGAATGTAATGCGACATGAATCCCAGATCCCGGTTGAGTCCGCATTCATGCGTGCGGAACTTAGCTATAAGTTTTTGCTCAGCAATTTTGCGTTGTCGCGTCTCCTGAAGGCCTCCTTGTAGAATGCTGACCCGGAGATCAGAGGCTGAATGTCCTTGACTGCTGAAGTGTTCCCCAACTGGAAGGGAACAGTCCTGCCTGTTGATAGTCGCACGATGCCCGTTTATTACGAATAAACGGGCATCGTGCGACTATCAACAGGCAGGACTGTTCCCTTCCAGTTGGGGAACACTTCAGCAGTCAAGGACATTCAGCCTCTGATCTCCGGGTCAGCATTCTACAAGGAGGCCTTCAGGAGACGCGACAACGCAAAATTGCTGAGCAAAAACTTATAGCTAAGTTCCGCACGCATGAATGCGGACTCAACCGGGATCTGGGATTCATGTCGCATTACATTCGGCCCCCACCAACAAGCCTGGACTTGCAGAGGCCTACCGACTGAACTGGCTTGGGACAATTCACACCTCTTTAACCTGGAGTTACCTCTCTCTCTGCATCTTTGATGATTTGATTGCCTGCAGGTGCTCGCATTCCGGGGCATCTCTGACTGTGTCTATATAAACATTTCTGGAACAAGCCTTTCCATTCACCTGAAGAAGGAGCCGTGCTCCGAAAGCTCGTGTTTGAAACAAACCTGTTGGACTTTAACCTGGTGTTGTAAGACTTCTTACTGTGCTCACCCCAGTCCAACGCCGGCATCTCCACATCATGATTATCTAAATGGTGAGAGATTGCAGAGCTCTGAGCTGCAGAGGGATCTGAGTGTCCTACTGCATGCATCACGGAAGGATAGTATGCAGGTACAGCAAGTGATTAAAGAATGTTTTGTAAGGGAGACACTGAGTTGGTCAAAAACAAAAATTTACTTTATTTTACAATTACTATTGTATGGAGTTCCAGTAGTTGCCTAATGTGTCTTCTCCTAGTCAGTGGCTCACTGGCTGATACTATTAATACAAAGCAAACATTGTTAAAATTCCCCCGACCCTTATCAAGCGAGCTTGTATTCTGCAAGATCCACGGGGTAGGTAATCATCCCTACCCCGTAAGATCGGTGCGGGTTATAACAGAAAGCTAATAGAATGTTATTTCTTATTGCGAGGGGAATTGATTACAAAAGTAGGGAGGTTATACTTCAGTTGTACAGAGCACTGGTGAAACCACATTTGGAATATTGCAGACAGTACTGGTCTCCTTATTTAAGGAAATGTGTAAATGCACTGGAAACAGCTCAGTGGAGGTCGACTCGACTCATACCAGGAATATGCGAGTCACCTTATGAGAAAAGATTGGACAGGTTAGGTTTGTATCCACTAGCATTTAGAAGAGTAAGAGGTAACTTGATCAAAACCTTTAAGATCCTGATGAATATTAACAGGGTGGATGTGGTGAGGAGGCTTCCTCTTGTTAGAGAATCTAGAACTTGGGCTCACTGATTAAAAATAAGGGGTCTTTCACTTAAGACAGGTGAAAAGATTTTCCTTTCTCTCAAAGTGTCAGGAGTCTCTCGAACTCTCTTCATCAAAAGGCATCGGAAGTAGAGTCTGATTATTTTTAAGGAAGAGCGAGATAGATTCTTGATTAACAAGGGGTTGAAAGGTTATCAGGGCAGGCTGAAATGTGAGGTTGAGGTTACAATCAGATAAGCCGTGACCTACTTGAATGCTGGAGCAAGCTTGAGAGGCCTAATCCTGCTCCTAATTCAAATGTCCGTATGAAGCTAGAGAAGAACATGAGGGAGAAATGAACAGAAAGATCTGCTGACAAGTTGCGATTAAGTAAGGTGGGAAGAGGTTATGTGAAGCATAGACATCAGCATATATTGGTTGAGCCAAAGGCTTGCTTCTATGTTGCAAACTCTCTGTGTGCAATTTAACAAAAAAAACAGTTCATTCTGGGCAGGAGGCTAAGGCTTGTTCCCAGCGCTTGTCGCATCAAGAACAACCCCGCTATCGAATGGCACTCTGGGCTTTTCTCAGTCCCTGGTGGGGAACCCCCAATGAGGATGCACTCAGCAGCATATCTGATCTCTCAGAGCTCCTCTGGATCCTCCCGCCGCTCTGATGTGAACCCCGGATCCCACCCACCACCACCCCAAGTCACCTGTTGGGGGGGTCCTCGAGCCCCCCCCCCCCCCCACCCCCTCGTCCTCCTCACACCATACCACATACAAGCAGGACACCCCTGGGTCTAATCCCTGGCACGGGGAAAATGCCAGCTTGGCACCTTGGCAGTGCCAAGGTGGCACCCAGGATGCCCAACATGCCAGACTGGCAGTGCCACGGTGCCCGAGTGGCACCAACCGTGCCACGGTCAGGGTGCCATCCTCCATAGAGTCCGATCACCCGTGGGCCTCCAGTTTCCTGGGTGGCCCCACCCGCAAGTGCAGTTCTGCCTGGTCCCCATTTATGGGGAGCAGTGCTGAACGATGCCCAGTTATGGTTTCCTGGACAAGGCCAATAGATGCTGAGTGGCCGTTCCATGCAGTGGCAACACCGGTGAACCTTTAAGCGCTTTTAGTTATGCGAGCCTGGGCCCCGCCCATTGTGTGCAGGATCCTGATCCCAACATTTCGCGAGATCCCATCAGACCATCGGGAGTGCCGGGACAACCCTCTCCGGGGAGCTACCAGCCACGTTCCATTTCAATTCTGACGGGACACAGCCGGAAAATCATGCACAATGTAATTCTGTGGAATAGATAATAGCAATAATAATTCTCTCATCACTTGACTCAATGTTATTTTTAAAACCAAATTATATTTCACATCTGTAGTTAATGTTCTACAGGTCATGGTTTCATAGCTCATATCCATTAAAATTCAAATCCAACTCTGAGCTTCATACAGAATATAATGTTTCAGCTTTTGAATCTATAATTGGAAGGATTGCTAATTATCCCACTTGTTTATCCAACTTTGATGCCCACAGATTTAGTATCAATATTATTGCACAATTAACTCAAAAATGTAATTATCTCACAAAAGATGCCAATTCCATCTAGATATTGCTGATTAAACTTGGCTACACTAATCTGCTACTGATTATTTACCAAATTGAGAGATAGCCAAACTTTAAGGTCTCTGGTTCCATTTTGAATATCCAGAATGATTACTTGATATATATATATTTTTTAAATCAGAAATGATGTTAGAGATATCTACAGTGGGAAAATAACGGTCTTTGTTAAGTCTGTTTAAAGACTTAACAAATCAATATGTTTTTCAGAAGCTCAGTTTAAAAATAAAATTGTGCAACACATCAGGTGTTAGCAGTCAGCCAAGGACTTACTAAAGAGTCAATGAAATTTGTAAATGAACACAATGGCAGCAGATGCAATTCAATATGGTTAAATTTAAACAACCCTATGATGGTGCCAAAGTAGCTCACATGAAATTTTTGGGTTGTCATGCCCAGCAGATTCATGCCATACTGTGACATTTCAGACAATGCTTCTAAAAATAGGACTCAAACAGGCTATTAAGATGGCTGCCGCAAATCATTTTGGCATTTAAATATGGACAGTACCAAATCTCTGGCGAATGCTTCATTAAATATGGACAGAGATTTTCACAGTAACTTCATTGCAGTGTTAATGTCAGCCTACTTGTGACACTAATAAAGATTATTATTATAATTATTATGTGAAGTTGCCTCACAGCCACCCGTGGATTTCACATGTCTCTTTGTCTAAGATGAGCCAACACAAATATACTATGGATTTTTCAGATTACTAGTCTCCATGTTTCGAATTGGATAAAAAGGAAGATCAAAACTCAATCCGTAGTAGATGGAAGTGAATGGCCACTATCAATCTCCCATTGTGTTACAATGGCCTCTCCAGTCCAAACTAGATTAGATGGGCCTCAAAAGTGTTCATCCACAACATAAGGTGCAAACTTGACAGAAACACCACACCTTATAAGGTAAAGATCTTGAACTTGTGAAAATCCACATGGTGAGACTGCTATGTTTCTGTTGTCTGCTTAAGAACAATCTGTGGATAGATCTACAGCCACGGGAACCATCTGTTCAGACCAATCTGTGAAACAGACTTGGAAACTAGTTGCAGGACATCAAACAGCCAAATAACTTAACTTGCTTCGGTTCTCAAAGTTCACCTGAAAATCAACCTCCTAGATACTCAGCTATAAGAAACCTCTTCATAACAAACCAGTTTAACCCGTCCCTTTATAAACCTTCACTTCAAATTTGAATCATCATTGAATCCATTCAGGAAACCATCTAACATACGGGAGACTGGAAATCAAAAATAAGAGACTGATCCTTAATGGTAATCTGTCAAATTGCACCATCTTTATCTGTATTTTATCATATCTTGTGTGTATCTGTGTTAATTTATGGAAATGTATGAGAAAAAAATAATGTTCTTTATTTTAAATTCACAAAAGCTTACTGCTGAATTATTGACTTGTAATACAAACTCCAGGGGTAAGAAAAGTCACACTTCTATCCATGCAAAACACTGATTATGGGTAGCAAGAGATCAAATGCATTGTGTCCATTACAGGTGAAAAAAGCTCAATCTGAAATGCTCAATCACCATGGATCAGCAATCAACAGAGCAAATAATTGCCAAATGAATACATTTGGAAGCACTATCTTGTGGAAATACAGAGCTATTAACAGACTCCTGTATAATGTTCCCACTTTGGGTCATCAAGGCACAAAGATGCCTGTGGTATTTTAGGGGAAAGTTTAACGTAATAGGTCTGTGTGAAAAGAAAACACTTAGGCTATGCAATTTTGAAAGGAGACTGCTGAAATTATTTCACAGAGATATGGACATTGTCAAGTATTTGGCAAAGGCAAACCCAGAACACAGTAATATACTGTTTATATTACTGAAGTAGTGATCCAAAGAACAAGCTCAAATCCCACGATGAATTCCGGTCGGAAAAAGAAAATCAGGAATCATAGAATTTACAGTACAGAAGGAGGCCATTCGGTCCACCAAGTACGCACCAGCCCTTACAAAGAGCACTCTACTGAAGCCCACGGATATACCCTATCCCCGTAACCCAATAACCCCCACTTAACATTTTTTGGACACTTAAGGGCAGTTTAGCATGGCCAATCCACCTAACCCGTACATCTTTGGACTGTGAGAGGAAACCGGAGTACCCGGAGGAAACCCACGCAGACACAGGGAGAACGTGCAGACTCCGCACAGGCAGTAACCCAGCCGGGAATCGAGCCTGGCACCCTGGAGCTGGGAAGCAACTGTGCTAACCACTGTGATGCCCTTGAAGTGACCAACATCAAAGAGATTGCTATTGAATCCAAACTGTTTCACTAATTGGAAAGAAAATCTGCCATCTTTCATAGTGCCAACTCTTAACGAAACCCTAAAGTGTTTGAACAAGCCATTCAGTTTTATCAATGATGGACTATTTGACTCCAACCTAAGCATTAGATTAAGACACAGTGAAGGTTCACATGACTTCATTGACTCTTCAAAGTCCTCCTCAGGTTTGGGGGCCTGTGCCAAAGTACAGATCCGCAGTTTAGTCATGAATCCAGCCGCGTGTACCACCTACAAGATGCACAACAGGAACTCACCAAGGTTTCTCAGGCAGCACCTTCCAGACCCATGACCACTACCATCTGAGAGGACAAGGGCAGCAGATATCTGGGAACACCACCTACCTAGAGGTTCCCCTGCACGTTTCTCACCATCCTGACTTGGAAATATATTGCTGTTCCTTCACTGTTGCTGGGTCAAAATCCTGGAATACCACCCGAACAGCACTGTGGGGGGGACGTACACCTCAGTGACTACAGCGGTTCAAGAAGGCAGCTCACCACCACCTTCTCAAGGGGAACAACGGATGGGCAACAAATGCCAGCCTAGCCAACGATGTCGCATCCCACATGTGAATTTTTTTTAAATATTGACGTCATGTTTGTGACCTCATACCCATGAATGATTTTCTTGCCCTCTGTTCCACTATCAGGCCTGGTCCACCAGTTAAAAAACATTGGGTGAGAGTGACTCAGGGCATCTTCAACTTTGCTTCTGAACCCATGAAGTCCGATGTATTCAGGTCCATCATAACCAAGAAACCATCCTTGTGATTCCCACCATCGGTTTCCCTCAGCTGATGCATCAGTACTGTTTCACTTGTCAGAGGAAGAACTGAGGTTACTAACACATAGAAGGGTGAAATTTAATATCCATCACATAGGGTTTGGAAGAGTAAAAGGCGACTTGATTGAAACATACAAGACTCTGATTAGACTTGACAGGGTGGATGTGAAAATGTTGTTTCCTCCTGTGGATGCATCTAGAACTCTAAAAATATTAAAAGAAGGGTATTATAAAGTCCGGAAAGGAGTCCACACCAAGCTGAACAGGTTGAATCAAAAGGAAAAAGGTTTAATGCAACAGAACAAGAGTACAGTGCAGTTCCCCTACTACAGGAGCTGGCTCACAGTTCATCGCCCTCCGGTTTTATACAGGATGCCTTGCTCCTAAGTGGGGAAATGTTTATTTGCCTTTAGGGATATCAATCCCCGGTCTCATTAACTTCGCATGACCTGCTGAAGGTTTTATTAGTGCCCCATGACCTGCTTAACCCCAGGTTATGTCAAAGGGATTTCCCATTGAAGACAGAGAGAAGGATACAGTTTTCGCTCACAAGATCCTGATTCTTTGAAACTCTCTTCCTCAAAAGGCAGTGGCAGCAGAGTCTTAGTTTTAATGCAGAGGTAGATCGATTCTTGATAAGCAAGGGGTGAAACCATTTCTGGGGTCGGAAGGAATGTGGAGTTGAGGTTACAATGAGATCAGCCATGACCTTATTGAATGGCAGATCAGGCTCGAGGGTTCGAGTGGCCTATTCCTGCTCCTAATTCATCTGTTTCAAGTTCATAGTACGCCACTAGTGATTTGTGACTGAGTTGTCAGAATCATGAAGGACAGATTAAACTTGTAGCAGGCAGCAGAGAGAATAAACACAACCTCACACTCCACAATCTACCATGCAGTTATTGCAGAGATCAAGTCCAATCTTCTCATTTCGGGCATTTTGTGTGCATCTGCTGCCTGTGATAGATTAATAGGTCCAGCAGTCCGAAACTGGGTATTTCTAGCAGTTGAAACAGGTTCAGAAGCAAATGAATTGGACACAACCGCAATTTGTAACCACCGCTCCAGATTAATCTCATTTTTCCACCAACAGGCATCAGGTCAGCTGAGTAAACCTGGTTGAATGAATAATACAGAAGAGCAAGTTGGGATCAGACATACTTTAAAGTGTGGTTCCTGTTGTGTTATGTAATTTGGAATAACACAAGCGGCCACTTGATGCAGTTTTAAGTAAAAGATGCTCCAGACTTTGAAGTGAGTTCTGATGTGTTGGCTGGGTCCGCGAGGACTGCGTTTACTGTAGCAGTGAGAGAGACAGACTTCCAGCACTTGAATAAATGCAACTCTATTTTATTGAACTCTTAACTATCGTACATACTTTAACTGTGGGTTGACACTATGTTGAGTTGACTAGAGACCTGAGGCTAACCTGACCAGACTATCTTACTACCACATGGTGGATGTTCTAGTTGTTGCTCACGGGCTCTGACTGTCTCAGAGGCTGCATCCCTAGAGAGTGGGAAAACTAGCGCCCTCTGGCTTTATAGTGGCCGTGTCCTGTCTGGTGATTGGCTGCTGTGTTCTGTGTGTTCATTGGTCATCCTGTATGTCAATCAATGCCTGTCTGTGCACCATCATATACTTGTGTGTATATTATGACAAGTTCAATGTGTTTTATTGAACTATTCGCACAGTTCTCAATGAGTTTGACTCTCTGCTAATCCAAATGTAGTAACTCAGTCTAACTGAACCAGCCTTGCTCTGAGCCACATGCTGGGGTGTGATGCTGAGGATGCACCCTGTCTCACTCTGTAGATGTTGGTCTGTGGAAAGAGGCGGGATGTGAGTGCCTTATCCCTTTTATAGCGAGATACCACCACTGAGTGTCCTGACTGCTCATTGGTCGTGTCCTATTCTATGTGTTCATTAGCTGCATGTTTGCATATAATGGCAGTTCCAACCTTGTGGAGCTATGACTCAAGAGTACATGCATGCTAAAAAGAGGGTCAGCATTGTGGAGACTGGTCTAAGGAACCCCACAACCGACAGAATAGGTCAATTATGTTGTCCTTCCACATCCAGTTGGGAATGGTGGTGGATAATGAAACAACAAACAGCAGGAAGAGCTTCTGACAACTCCATCCATGATGATAATGAAGCCTGTCATGAGGGCAAAAGCTGTTGGAAGTATTTGCAACCATCGTCAGTCAGAAGTATTAAGTTGAAGTTCCTTTATGGCCTCCTCGGTGTGGTCCAAACCTTCACAAATGCTGGTGTTAAACCAAATAAAACTCGTCCAGATAACAATAAGAAATAGTTTAAGTGCAATGGGCACATCAGGGGCTACAAGTCACTAAAATACCCTGGTTCTAGTGCTGAAGACATGTACACCTAGTCCTGTCACTAGCTAAACTTCTCCAGTGAACTACAATACTGGAATGCACCCAATAATATGGGAATTTGCTCAGTATGTGCTGTCCAAAAATAAGCAAAGCAAAGTAACACACCGTAGAGTCATAGGTGTTTACAGCATGGAAACAGGCCCTCAGCCCCAGCTTGAAAATGCTTCCCAGTTTCTATCACAAGCTAGTCTCACTTGCCCGCATTTGTCCCATATCCCTCTATACCCACCCTGCCCATGTAACTATCTAACTGCATTTCAAAAGACAAAATCATATCCACCTCTACCACTGCCTCTTGCAGCCCGTTCCAGATGCTCACCATCCTCTTTCCCTTCTGGTCTCTTTTGTATCTTTTCCCCTTTCACCTTAAATCTATGTCCTCTAGTTCTAGACTCCTCTACCTTTGGGAAATGATGTGCTTCTCATGATTTTATACCATCTGTCCACCTCTTAATTTTCCCTCTAAGCTGTGTGACCAATCAGCAACCCAGATGTCTCCACGTAGGCCGAGCACATGTCAGTCTCTTTTTAAGTTCAGTAAGAAGTCTTACAACACCAGGTTAAAGTCCAACAGGTTTGTTTCAAACACGAGCTTTCGGAGCACTGCTCCTTCCTCAGGTGACTGGAGAGGTATGTTCCAGAAACATTTATATTGGTAAAGTCAGAGATGCCAGACAATGCTTGGAATGCGAGCATTTGCGGGTCATCAAATCTTTACAGATCCATAGAGAGGGGGTGATCCCAGGTTAAAGAGGTGTGAATTGTCTCAAGCCAGGACAGTTGGTAGGATTTTGCAAGTCCAGGCCAGATGGTGGGGGGTGAATGTAATGCAACATGAATCCAAGATCCCGGTTGAGGCCACACTCATGCGTGCGAAACTTAGCTATAAGTTTTTGCTCGGCAATTCTGCGTTGTCGCATGTCCTGAAGACCGCCTTGGAGAACGCTTACTCGGAGATCAGAGGCTGAATGCCCTTGACTGCTTAAGTTTTCACCGACTGGAAGGGAACATTCCTGCCTGGTGATTGTCGCACGATGCCCGTTCATTCGTTGTCACAGTGTCTGCATGGTCTCGCCAATGTACCATGCGACATCCTTTCCTGCAGCGTATGAGGTAGACTACATTGGTCGAGTCGCACAAGTATGTGCGCGTACCTGGTGGGTGGTCTTTCCACGTGTAATGGTGGTATCCATGTCGATGATCTGGCATGTCTTGCAGAGATTGCCCTGGCAGGGTTGTGTGGTGTCGTAGTGCTGTTCTGAAGGCTGGGTAGTTTTCTGCAAACAATGGTTTGTTTGAGGTTGCGCGGATGTTTGAAGGCAAGTAGTGGCGGTGTGGGGATGACCTTGGCAAGATGTTCATCTTCATTGATGATGTGTTGAAGGCTACGAAGAAGATGTTGCAGTTTCTCCGCCCCAGGAAAGTACTGGACGACGAAGGGTACTCTGTCAGTTGTGTCCCGTGTTTGTCTTCTGAGGAGGTCGGTGCGGTTTTTTGCTGTGGCGCGTTGGAACTGTCGTTCGATGAGTCGAGCGCCATATCCCGTTTGTACGAGGGCATCTTTCAGCATCTGTAGGTGTCTGTTACGCTCCTCCTCGTCTGAGCAGATCCTGTGTATACGGAGGGCTTGTCCATAGGGGATGGCTTCTTTAATGTGTTTCGTGTGAAAGCTGGAGAAGTGGAGCATCGTGAGGTTATCTGTGGGCTTGCAGTAAAGCGAAGTGCTAAGGTGACCGTCCTTTCAAGTTATCATGTGAGCATGGCACAAAAATATGAAATAACCTGCCCACTTTAAAAAACAAGCCATGATCAACAAAACAATTAGAAGGAATGTTACTCTCAATTCTGAGCAATTAGGTAGGAGACATCAACAGTGCTATCAAATAGCATTTTCTCACTGACAACGTGGTCACCGATGCTCAGTTTAGTTTTCGCCAGAACCAGTTCGCTGCAAACTTCACTACAGCTTAGATCCAAATATGGACACAAAGCTAGCTTCTGTAGGTATGTAAGCATGACTACATTTGACAACAATGCAGTATTTGGCCTAGAGTGGGATTTTCTGACCGACGGGATATTCCGGTCTCACCAAAGGCAAACGCCCCCCCTTCCCTCTCCCCGCCGTGGGTTCCCCAACAGCGTGACTGCCGAGCCACGCAAAATTCCATCGATATCAGTGTAACTGGAAGATCCGACCGGTGGCCACCGAAGAACGGAAGTCAGTCAGAATTGGGGGCGAACTCTCCATTGGCTTGAGTATTACCAGACACAAAGAAAAACGGTAGTGTTCATTAGAGGCCAGTCATCTCAGCCCTAGGACATTGTTGTCGGAGTTTCTCAGCCAATGTCCAAGGCCCAGCCCTCTCCTACTGCTCCAATGACCTTTCCTCCATCGGAAGATTAGAAGTGGGGCTGTGTGCTGGTGATGGCACAGCATTCCACTCTCACTAGCACGGTAGCACAAGCGGATAGCACTGTGACTTCACAGTGCCAGGGTCCCAGGTTCGATTCCCCGCTAGGTAGCTGTCTGCAGAGTCTGCACGTTCTCCCCATGTCTGCATTCCTGCGGGTGCTCTGGTTTGCTCCCACAGTCGAAAGACGTGCGGGTTAGGTGCGTTGGCCATGATAAATTGCCCTTAGTGACCAAAAAGGCGAGGAGGGGTATTGAGTTACGGGGATGGGGTGGAATTGAGGGCTTAAGTGGGTCGGTGCAGACTCGATGGGCCGAATGGCCTCCTTCTGCACTGTATGTTCGATGTTCTTTATTTAGATATTTGAGGTGCTTCATACCCTCACGCAGCAAGATCTTTGCAACATTCAGGTTTAGGCTAGTACGATTTGGACCACGCAAGTGCCATGAATCACTCTCTCTGACTAGACCACCTCCCTTTGACATTTAATGGCATGACCTCTACCAACTCCCTTACAAGGAAGGGGAGGTGGTGGCATAGTGGTAACGTAACGGGGCTAGAAATCCAGAGACGCAGGGTAATGCTCTGGAGATTTGGGTTCAAATGGGTGAAATTTGAATTCAATAAAACATCTGGAATTAAAAGTCTAATGGTGACCATGAAACCATTGTCAATTGTCGAAAAATCCCATCTGATTCACCCTTTAGGGGAAGGAAATCTGCCGCCTTTACCTGGTCTGGCCTATATGTGACTCCAGACCCTTAATTGCCCCCTGAGAGGCAATTAGAGGTGGGTAATAAATGCTGGCCCAGCCAGTAAAACTTCCACAATATAGAAGGACAAGGACATTACAGATTTAAACCTGGAAGGTTCTTCACAAGCTGTTGTATTCTGTTTCCAACTCACCAATGCCATTTAGCCCTTGTGAATTCTTGAATGGTAGTGGGCTCTTGAACACTGCTCCCCTTCATGACAAACGCCACCCTGACTTGGAAACATTGCTGTTTCTTCCTCATCATCGCGTCAAAATCCTGGAACTCTCTACCGAACACCATGGCATATTTGTGCCTACAGTGGTTCAAAGCAGTTGCTGTGGGTGCGCCTTTGCCTTGAGCTAGATATTTTTGAGGGAATGCTGCGGGGAGAAGGATTAACTCATCGAACAATATTTTTAAGGGGTTAAAAGCTATCCCTCACATCCAATTGATTTTTTCTTGCCCTTTATAAGACCACAGTTATGCACGAAGAGAAAAAGATGTTTAGTGCATCTGAATTATGGATAATGTGCAACATACTTCAGGCATGCTGGGGGAAAAATGAAATTCAATGAAGAAATCCCCATGGGTTTTTCTTTGTTATGAATAAAACAAAAGGAGAAAAAAAGAGTTGAAGCTAAAATACGTGGCACGCTGAGGACAAAGTGTAGAGCAGGACAGAAACGAAACAATAAGATAATTTGTTTAATTCAATTATTTGTGTCTTGTTACCCGGTTTTTGAAATGTGTGTATAAAACACCGCCCTCTCTGCTTCACTACTTTCTAATCCGGACTTCATTTCATATTACCTGCCGGTTCAAAAGCAGAAATGCACTTGGACAATTTGCCTGCTGCTATGAGCTGCGACTGGCTGAATATATTTTCATTAAAATTAGTGATGCAGTTGTCACCAGTGGGCTTTTTGTTTTAATGCTGCTAAAAAGGAGGAATATATACTGTCCCTGAAAGCTGTTACTTAAAGAGGAATGCACTGTGCTCTAATCAAATCAGATACGCACGCAATGTCTCTCAAAACAGCCAGCTGCTCGAACTAATTCATTTTTTATTACTTCGCAGAGGCAATAAAAATGGCTTTGCTCACTCACCCAACAGTTATTTTGGTGAGCACCCTCAATTTTCAGACTGTGTATCTTTTGGAAGCTGGCATCCAAAGTAAACCAGAAGACTTGAGTTCAACTTGTTAATATTGCATGTAATGAAGCAAACAAGTTTATCGAGGAACACCGGCTGGAAAACCAATAGCGAAGGCAGAAATATGGGGCCCCTGGCGAGGGGCAATAACACACCGACGGAGGGAGGGGGGGGGGGGGGATGGGGTGAGGTAACGCCAGGTCCCCCCGCCTCCACCCCCACCATGGCATCCTGAACAAAAAGCAAACCACTACCTGAAGGACTGCCACAGGTGAGAGACCAGGCCCCAGCATGAGGGAAAGAGAGTAGTGGAGAAGGGAAAGCAAGCAAGGGGAGCACAGGGTAGGATGGGAAAAGAGCGGGCAGGAAAACACAAAGGCTGGGCAAGGGAGAAGCAAGACAGTAACTTCCGAGAGGGGGGTCACCACACTAGCAAGAAAGCTAGTACCGGGGACATGCAACAAAGCAGGGCCGTAGCGTGCCCCCAACAGGGGGGAAGGTGCCAGGCAGAGATGGGGGGACCTCTCAACAGAGGCAGGAGAGCAAACGGAGATAGGAACAGGGGAAAGAGGGACAAAGGAGGGATATACGGGAGAGGGGGAAGAAAGGGAGGGACGGGGAGGGGACGACACAGGAAGGGAGGTACCGGGAGGGGGGAGGGAGGGGGGGGGGGACACAGGGACGGAGGGACAAAGGGACAAACAAGGCAAGAAAAGGAACAGCAATAGGGCTACAAAGTGCCACAACCAAGGACTCGGAACAAGGAATTGCTGCAAGCGTCCACCCTGTATGGTCTCTGGGCGAACGGAGACCCCAGAGTGCAGGGGGTTACCCACGTAGTGGTCACACAGTGGGCGGCCATATCGGGTGCCCCCTGGATAAAGGTAAATCCCGGAGCGCAGGGGCCCGACCGCATGAAGAGAGCAGTGACAGCAGTCATCCTGGATGGCAGCCTAACAAAGGGGAACCCCAGAGGGCAGGGCCCGACCGCATGGAAAGAGCAGTGACAGCGGCCATCCTAGACGGCCCCCTAACAAAGGGGAACCCTGGAGGGCAGGGGCCCGCCCACCAGGTAAAAATGGTTAATCCCACAGGAGTAAGGGGACAGAGGCCCCCCCCCCCCCCCCCCCCCCCCCCCCCCACCAGGAGAGTCACCTGGAACGTAAAGGGACTCAACAGCCCATGAAAAGATCCAGAGTCCTCACCCACCTAAGAAACATGAAGGCAGACATAATCTTGCTCCAAGAGACGCACCTGAGAGAGCAGGACCTACTGCGGATAAGAAAGGGTTGGGTGGGACAGACCTACCATTCCTGTTACGGGACGAGGGCTGGGGGTGGCAAATGGATGATGTTTAGGGCGACAAAGACGGTTATGGACCCAGGGGGGCGGTACATTATGATCAGCAGGACCCTGGATGGGGCACCGGTAGTATTAGTTAACATGTACATGCCCAACTGGGACAACACGAGCTTCATCAAGAAGACCATGGCAGAAATCCTCGACATAGCGAGGCATCGGCTAATCATGGGGGGGGGGGGAAACTTCAACTGTGTATAGGATCCAACAACTGACAGATCAAATCCCAAAACGGGGAAAACCTCAAGCGTGGTTGATGCGGGTGATTGATGTGACCCCTCTTCTCTGTGTTCCTCGAAGATCTCCTCTGAGGTGCTGTCAAGGGTTGCAGGAGGGCTGTAACTCTGGATGGCCCGGCCTCATCCGATGGTTATTCTGCAAGACAAGGGACATGAACATAGAACATACAGTGCAGAAGGAGGCCATTCGGCCCATCGAGTCACCACCGACCCACTTAAGCCCTCACTTCCACCGTATCCCTGTAACCCAATAACCAATCCTAATCTCCAGGAAACCCTCCAGGAGTTCAGGAAATGGGAAAGTCAAGGGTCTGGGCAACTGACAACTCACTTGAGACAGATGATATGGATGAAGGTGCAATGGTTCCTCACATCTCTGACAAAGTCCAATCTCACTGCCTGTCACGGCTTGTTCCTGGCCCTGTTCTGTGATCTCCATCGCCCTTTCCTCATAGGGGGTGAGGAGTTGTATTGCAGGCACCCCATTGCCCATCTCCTCCCTCTCCCTTTCATTATGGACTATCTTCTCCTGCGGGGACACAAAGAGGACATAGTGAGCCAGATTCCTGGCGGGTTGGGGGTCCACAGCAAGTGACATATTTGGGCACTGCATTTAGACAGGGAAGGGATTACGATGAGGAGTTCCAGGAGATTCTGAGGAAGATGTTTGGAGGTCGGGTGTGAGATGGCAGCAAGTGGATTAATGGTGACATTCCTGTGGTGACAGATGGGCCTGATGTCAGGAGAAGACAGGTGTGAACTCATTCTTGCAGCCCGAATGAGGTCATTAATTTTCTTGAGGCATTGGACCTCCTTGCCAGGCACTGAGTGCATAAACCACCATTTCCCAGGTGTTGTTAATCATGTGCCTTTTCCGTCTCCTCGCCACATAAGGGTACAGGATGCCCCGCCTTTCCTCCATTCTCCATTACAGATCTCCTTCCAGGAAATGAGGAGCAGGTCTCCCCGTTGCCATCCACCTGGCTTAACTGGGAGTGAGTGATGTAGCTCCCCCTTGTTAGCAGTGCACAGCTGAGCCTCAGGTCAGGCGAAGGCCTGTAGACTCCAGCACAGCGTGTTTCAGTGGGGGTTCATTTATTGCACTAAGTGTCGGAAGATCGCGATCAGTTTCACACCGGCCGAGCCGGCTGGAAACGCACCATCTTTCGTGCTCGAAATGACACTTCTTCGTTTTCAGGAAAATTTCATCCGGAGGCCACAATCTCGACTAAGACAACCTATCCCTTCAAGAAATCTGATTTACCAACATAAATAAAATCAAGATAAACATTACAACCTGGTAAATGTTCTGACCAGATTTTTAACAAAAAGAAAATGGTTGAATAAAAGGTCCTTCCCCACTATGAATACTTTGCAATGTTTTGGTTCAAAGTTGAATTCAACAACCTCGCTTCTGTACTAATTTCTGCAGTTTTCCACATTTTGCTTTAATAATTCCCAGAACAAAAAATATAATTTTCAAAACACATTTATTGTTCAGCTTAAGACCCAGAATTATTAAACTAAAGCAATATGTTATCACATACTTGTTGCCATGGCAATCTCGGGCTGCTCTCGATATATATTTCAGTGTGAGTCTTTACATACAGCTCAGCAATAAGGATCAATGCAAACGTCCTGTGCATCTTTTGAAGAAATAGTGGTACCGATAAAGTCTACTTTCACCAGTGATGCCAATATAATGCTGATAAATAGTTAATTGTGAAATGTAGGGAGGGGGTCATTATCACGGTCTGAAATGTACTGCCTGAGGGTGTCATGGGTATGTACTCAACGCATTTAAAATTAAATTGTACTGTTATCTGAAAAGTCAGAATGTGCAGCGTGAGAAGGGAGAAGGCAGGGGACATGGCATTGGGTGACTTGCTCCGAGAATGGGTGTGAACATTTTTTTTTTTTTACTTTTTTTTTAATAAATTTAGATTACCCAATAATTTTTTCCAATTAAGGGGCAATTTAGCGTGGCCAATCCACCTACTCTGCATATTTGGGTTGTTGGGGCGAAACCCACGCAGACACGGGGAGAATGTGCAAACTCCACACGACCCAGAGCCGGGATCGAACCTGGGACCTCAGCGCCGTGAGGCGGTTGTGCTAACCACTAGGCCATCATGCTGCCCTAGAACGGGTGTGAACATGATGCATTGTGATGTGTTGGGCACTTTGGATCCGTGAAGTAGACATGGGCCACCAACACTGAAGATGGTTCAACACTATTTTATTAACTCTTATAAAATACTAGACATACTATTACTGTAGGTTTACACAATGCTAGTTTAACTAGAGACCTGTGCCTGTCCGAACCAGTTGAATCACTCAGCAAGTGGTGAGAGTCTGTACTGTAACTGATAAGCTCTTGTGCTTCTGAGAGGCTGCATCCAGAATGACTGGGAAAAGTGATGCCCTCTGTCTTTATAGTGCGTGTGTTCTAACTGGTAATTGGCTGCGGTGTTTGTGCACGTTGATTGGTCCGAGTGTCTGTCCATCAGTTGTGTGTCTGCACCATGATATACTGGTGTATATTATGACACATTGAATGGCCTCCTTCTGTGCTGTAACAATTCTGTGATCAACATTGAGAAATCTAGAACCGGGAGGGGGTTGGGGCAAACCATTTTGGGAGTGAAATGAGGATGAACTTCTTCACTCAGATGGTAGTAAATCTTAGGAATTTTCTACCCCAGAGGACTGTGGAAGCTCAACCATTGATTATGTTTAAGACAGAGATCGATAGATTTGCAGACAAGTACGAATGGCATCAAGGGATTACGGAGATAGCATGGGTAAATGGCATGGAGGTAGACAATCAGTCTTGATCTAGAGCAAGATGGAGTGACCTACTCCTGCTCCTGGATTCCAATGTTCCTCCATTAACATGGTGATGTTTTTATTCATGCATTTGGGTATGCTTTCAGAGCAAGTACACCAGCTTAAAAGCCCAAAGCAGATTAATCTTGGTCTTTTATTTACCAGGTGATTCTATGGCATCAGTGATTAGACCGGTCTTGTCACTCAGTATTTTAACACACCAGACCTTTCATGATTAGATGAGACTCAGTTATGAAGCAAAGTAGGATAACCAGAGGCAACATTCCTCAAGGAGGATTTACATTAGAATTGGTTCGAAGGAAGTGTTCTCTGAAGAAATAAAATAACCGTTTAGCTTGTCGTTATAAATCCCACCCTACAATAGGATTAAAACAATTAAATGTTTGTGAGGATCTGATTTTGATGGTGAGTCTTTGGGCAAAGATCATTGCCAGTGGCGGACTTCTGGTCAATGGGGGTCAGGGATGGACAACGCTCTAGGATGGAGCTTATATACCTGACCACCACCCCTCAATCCGCACGTACCTCGGAAGTCGGCTGGCAGCCATATTAGTAGTTGGTGACTTCAGAGTGCTCAGGCATTTGCTAATGACAGGTATTAATTCCCTTGAATACACTAATTGATCCAATACACCCGTTTCAAGACCCGAATGCCAAAAATCAGTCAAAATTAGATGCTGCATAAACTATTGAATTGTGGCAAATGGATCAGTAACTTCAGTTGTGTGTTGCTGATGAGCACTTTGTCCCAGGAAGAGTCTCAGTTTCTGGAATGATTTATTCAGAACATCCTATTGCTGTGCTGAGGAGACAAGTAGTGTCGTGGCCATGTCACTGGGCTAGTAATCCAGACACCCAGTCTAATGTTCCGTGGGAACATGGGTTCAAATCACACTATGGCAGCTGGTGGAATTTGAATTTGAGGAATAAAATCTGAAATATAAAACTAGTCTCAGTAATGGTGAAACTATCATCGGTTGTCGTAGAAACCCATCTGGTTCACTAATGTCCTTCAGGGAAGGAAATCTGCCATCCTTACGTGGTCTGGCCTACATGCAACTCCAAACCCACAGCGAAGTATTTGGCCCTTAACTACCCTCTGAAACTTAACTGCTCTCTGGATGAGCAAACCACTGAGTTCAAGAGAAAATAGGGTGATAACAAATGCCTGCGCCACCCATGTCCAATAAAAGAACACATTTAAAAATAAGCTTACTGATCACCAGGAAAATCTTGGTGAAAACCTCACAGGTTCTGCTTAAACATTTACAATACATCCCGTACTTTTTTTTCTCAACCTTGAAAGATTAGATTTAATCTAAATAAATTAGAGTTGGAGGAAACAAGGTCATTCTGTAATTGAAAGGGTGACATCTTGTCGGCAGACTTCACAGTTCCAGCATATTAGGACACAGCTTTTCAGCTCAGTACCTTGTCACATGCCCCAGGAATCAGAACGAGGAGACTTGTTATACATGCTGGATATTAATGAACAGGTTTACACAGCGAGATTTAATTACCATTTGATCATTCCCATCATGAAAATAATGAATTACATGACATTACTGCTTTGTTACTTGTTGAATTCAATCATAAGTCAACAATCTGTGTGCTCGCTGGCATTAATCTTTGAAATCGAGACCTCTTGAATTTCTGCGATCGCAGCAATGACCCGACGTCGGCGTCAAAGGCGGCGCGAGCCACTCCGGCGTCGGGCCGACTGGAAGTTTTGAAATTCTCTGCGCTGGAAGGGGCTAGCAACGGCGTCACGCCAAGCGGAATGGTGCCAGAGACGCGCACGGCGTAATTGACGCCATGTGGCGTCGCTCTTCAAAAGACGCCCACCGGCGGAGAGACATCAGCAATGCCGGAAGATGGCCACCCGCCGTGCAGCGCTGAGGTTCCAGGAGCGGGATATCGAGGCACTCCTGGATGCAGTGGAGCACAGGAGGGAGGCACTGTACCCCGGGCACGACCGCAGGGTCGCACCAAACACCAGTCGGTGCCCGTGGAGAGAGGTGGCAGAGGCCGTCAGCGTGGTGGTCGTAACAGTCAGGACAGGCAGCAAGTGCCACAAGAAGGTTAATGACCGAGTCAAGGCAGCCAGGGTAAGTACCCCCCACATATGTGGCCGCCGACCCCCCCGACACCCAGCGACGGGGAGGGCAGTCACACCAACAGGCGCCTGTCCCAGTAGATTCAGGACACCGAGACACAGGACACATCAACCCAGGACACCGAGAGACACGCCAAATTCACCCAGGACACCGAGAGACAGGACACATCCCCCCCAGGATGGGCGGAACAGCCCTAGCTGAGACCGACATGGCTGCACCCACCCACGCAGGCTGCATTGGCGGGATGGGCTGTGAAACACTGCAAACATACACACAACCGCTGATCTGCAAGTATATGTCCGCCTAACACTATTGACCTTTACCTCTGTCTCCCCTCTTCTTCACGCCCCCCCCCAGGAGAAGCGTGCCCACAATAACCGGGAGCATGGCAGGACCAGAGGGGGCCCACCTGAATTGCGCCCCCTCACCATTCATGAAGAGAGTGTCCTGGACCTTGCAGGCAGACCTGAGGGCCGGGAGGTTGCAGATGCAGAGATCGGGGGTGCACCACCAAGTGAGACCCCCACTGCCTGCCCCCCTCCACCACCTCCTCTGATCCCCCATCTCCCCCCTTCCCCTTCCCCCTTCCCCCTGCCCCCCCGCCATCTGTGTGTCTAACTATGCATGCTGTATTGTGTATTGCAAGACCACACGGTGATCCACCCGTCCCTGCGGATGCCGACCACCCCCCACCCCGCACCCCCAGGACATGCCAGGGCACCCACAAGCCAGGGATAGAGCCGGACCATCAGGTGTACCCCGCCCACATCCAGTGCTGGGGCACCTACAAGCCAGGGTATAGACACAGACCATCAGGTGTGCGCCACCCCCACCCAGTTCCTTGGCAACCACGGGCCAGGGATAGACCAGGGCCATCAAGTGTACGCTGCCCACATCTAGTGCCAGTGAGGCGATGCCGTGAGGCCACACTCAGCGACGGGGAGGGCAGCCACACCAACAGGCGCCTGTCCCAGTAGATTCAGGACACCGAGACACAGGACACATCAACCCAGGACACCGAGAGACATGACAAATCCACCCAGGACACCGAGAGACAGGACACATCCCCCTAGATAACCCAAAGACAGACGGACAGACAGGACACACCACCCCAGGGGACCCTGGACTTCGGGTTCGATGAGGACATCCACGGAATGCCACTGCTATCTCCTACACCCTTCACCACCGCGGAGACACTCACCTCGGTTGGGCACTTTAGCGATGAGGCTTCTGGTACACTCAATGGTGCGCACAACACAGCAGTACCGGTACAGCAGGTCGAGATAGGAGCAGCCAAGGAGAGGGCAGACCAGCCCCAGCAACCATCTGCCACCCAGACGGGTCCCGGGTTCCTGGAGTTCCGACACCCACCCATAGACCCGATGCAGTCAGGGACCCTGGGACAAGTGGAGGGGGTGACGGCCGGCTTGCAGCAGCTACAGACGCAGATGGAGGAGTCCACCCACGTGCAGGAGCAGGGAATAGAATGGTGCCGGTCATGCGTGCCTCCCAAGCCAAAATCGGACGGGGTGGCACCCGCAGTGGAGGCAATGGGTGCGACGGTGTCAGACATGGGTAGCAGCCTGGGACTTTCCGTGCAGGCGGTGTCCGTGGCCCAGGACATGGCTGCCCTCTCACAGGAAGCCATGAGCCAGAGCCAGAACCAGCTGCAGATCGCAGCGGCACTCAACGCCGTGGCCCAGTCTCAGCAGCCATGGCGCAGTCTCATCGCTGAGGGCATCGGCGCCATTGCCCAGGTGCTGGCCAGCATCGCCCAGACACAGACAGGGATGGCCAACTCCCTGAGCTCCATGGCTGCAAACTTGCAGACCCATGTTGATACCAGGGCGGGCCTCCAGGACTCGCAGCGCCAGCTGTCAGGGGTGCATCGGGTGTTGGATCCGTTCGCATCCCCGATCTATGGAGAAGCCCGGGGGCCATCGGGCACCCCGAGGAAGGAGGAGGTGCTGGGGCCCGTTCTGGGTCCCCTCCGCAGAGGAGGTCCCAAAACACCGCAACACCTTGTACCCCCCACCCCACCCCCTTCCATTCCAGGTACATCTGGTGGGCAACGGGCAGAACAAGCTGGCAGCATGCCATCCCGGTCGCCCAAGACGCAGCCTGGCCCATCCAAGCCGGGCTGCCCCAGGAAACGGCTGCCAAAGGGGACCCTAGTCACAGGGCAGGAATCACAGGAGTCCGCCTCCAGTTCTGCTGTACCGTCTGGGGAAGCACCTAGACATAGTCATAGGGCCAAAAAATTAGACACGGAGTAAGTTGGCACGGGTGCAGGGCATAGTCTAGGTATAGGAGCTAGGGTACATGTGTGAACTGTTTGTAATTAAAATCACTTTCACACCGACAGAAGCTGCCTCTGTGCTCTGATGCGTGCGGGGGTCGGGTGTGAGATGAGCGCCTGTGTATATGTGAGGGTGATAGGACGTCGAGCTCTGGTGAATGTGGCATGTACCCCCCCAAACACCCCACGTCGCCCTCGCCATCCCGCCCACAGGCAGACGATGGGTCCGTGCGCCGTAGTATCCAGGCCGCATGCAGGGACCTCCCAGGTGGAGGGTGTTACTGTGGCTATGGGTCAGACATTGCCTAAATGTAGAGCCAGGAGCTCATCGCAGAGCGGGTTGTCATCATCCTCCATGCCATGCAATAGATCCGCTTTCACTGGCGACCATGTGAGCCCTGCCCGTTGTGCCGCAGGTGGATCTGGAATGGAGGGGTGGTGTGCATGCGGGTGATGCGGTGGTGGGCGGGGTGAGGGTGGTTTGTGGTGGGTGGGGTGATTGTGATTGGTGGTGGACCAGGTGAGTGTGGTGGGCAGGGTGAGTGTGGTTGGTGTCCGGTGGGGTGAGGGTGGTTTGTGGTGGGTGAGGTGATTGTGATTGGTGGTGGGCGGGGTGAGGGTGTTGGACAGGGTGAGTGTGGTTGGTGGTGGACCGGGTGAGTGTGGTGGGCAGGGTGAGTGTGGTTGGTGTCCGGTGGGGTGAGTGTGGTTGGTGTTGGGTGGGGTGAGGGTGGTTTGTGGTGGGTGAGGTGAGGG
Organism: Scyliorhinus canicula; assembly: GCF_902713615.1. Lineage (NCBI taxonomy): Eukaryota > Metazoa > Chordata > Chondrichthyes > Carcharhiniformes > Scyliorhinidae > Scyliorhinus > Scyliorhinus canicula. The sequence goes on along the minus strand of NC_052166.1, from coordinate 29,938,486 downwards.
TGGTTGGTGGTGGGCGGGGTGAGGGTGGTTGGTGGTGGGCGGGGTGATTGTGAATGGTGGTGGGCGGGGTAAGGGTGTTGGGTGGGGTGAGGGTGGTTTGTGGTGGGCGAGGTGAGGGTGGTTGGTGGTGGGCGGGGTGAGGGTGGTTGGTGGTGGGCGAGGTGAGGGTGGTTGGTGGTGGGCGAGGTGAGGGTGGTTGGTGGTGGGCGGGGTGATTGTGAATGGTGGTGGGCGGGGTAAGGGTGTTGGGTGGGGTGAGGGTGATTTGTGGTGGGCGGGGTGATTGTGAATGGTGGTGGGCGGGGTAAGGGTGTTGGGTGGGGTGAGGGTGGTTTGTGGTGGGCGAGGTGAGGGTGGTTGGTGGTGGGCGGGGTGAGGGTGGTTGGTGGTGGGCGGGGTGAGGGTGGTTGGTGGTGGGCGGGGTGAGGGTGTTGGGTGGGGTGAGGGTGATTTGTGGTGGGCGGGGTGATTGTGAATGGTGGTGGGCGGGGTAAGGGTGTTGGGTGGGGTGAGGGTGGTTTGTGGTGGGCGAGGTGAGGGTGGTTGGTGGTGGGCGGGGTGAGGGTGGTTGGTGGTGGGCGGGGTGAGGGTGGTTGGTGGTGGGCGGGGTGAGGGTGTTGGGTGGGGTGAGGGTGGTTTGTGGTGGGCGGGGTGATTGTGAATGGTGGTGGGCGGGGTAAGGGTGTTGGGCGGAGTGAGTGTGGTTGGTGGTGGGCCAGGTGAGTGTGGTGGGTGGGATGAGCATGGTTGGTGGTGGGCAGGTTGAGGGTTGTGGGCGGGGTAACTGGCGGGGTGGTGCCGTACTGTGCTGTCCGTGCCCATGCTCAGCGAATGCCCCCCCTAGTCTGTGAACCGTGCAGCTATGAACTCCTCCCGTGCTCGGCTCGCTGACCCAGCCGGTATCAGTGAGCAGCATCCCGTCTCTGTCCAGCCCGTCTGTCCCGTACATTGCCTCCCCCCCCGCCACCCCCCCCCCCCCCCCACCCCCCCCCCCCCCCCCCCACATCCTCCTCATCTGGGGAGACCTGCACTTTGTCGTGTTGCTCCCCCTCCCCCTCTTCTGCCTTCAGCACATTGCCCCTCTGCTGGGCCAAATTATGCAGGGCGCAGCAGACCACAACGATGCGACCAACCCTATCCGACGGGTACTGGAGGGCCCCTCCAGAGCAGTCCAGGCACCTGGAGCGCATCTTCAGCAGCCTAAAGCATCCCTGGTCGGAGCATCGGCCTCATTGTAGTGGTTCTCCCTGTCGGTCTGTGGCCTCCATATAGACGTCATCAGCCACGTCTGCAAAGGGTAACCCTTGTCGCCCAGCAACCAGCCCTGCAGCCGGGGGGGTAGGGGGCCTATCCCCCGAACATGGCGGGGATGAACGATTGTGCCAATATGAAGGATTCATGCACACTGCCCGGTTAATGGACGCAGATGTGCAGGATCCTCATCTGGTGGTCACACACCACCTGCACGTTCATGGAGTAGGACCCCTTCCTGTTCATTAACACACCCCACCGATCGCCCCCTGGACCATGGGAATCCTGGTCACGGCAGCGAAGCCCGCTGCTCAGGCATTCTGGTGGGCACAGTCCACAGGGAACTGGATGTAGCGGTCCGGATGTCATACTGGGCGTCCGTCACTGCACGGATGCACCAGTGCACCGACGCCTGGGAGAGGCCGGAAAGGACCGCCCACCACAGTGACTGGAACAACCCCGTGGCATAAAAGTTCAGGGCCACTGTCACCTTGATGGCCACAGAGAGAGGGTATCCACCCCCAGTCCCACGCGGTGCAAGGTGTGCCATCTTGGGTATGGGTGACGGTTTCCAGCCTCATCCTGAGTCTCCTGCATGCCCGGTCCATGAGGCCCTGGAACGACGTGCGACGCCGGTACACCCGGGGAATCATCAGGCGCCTCCATTGCCGTGGCACCACCACCACCTCCTCCTCCTCCTCATCGTCCTGTCGGGCGGATGGCCCTGCGCGACTGCCACCTGCCCTTCTGCGGCACATTCCTTTGTGGCAGCCTCCGCCGCCTCCCTGGCACGTCCCTGCTCCATAGGGTTACATGCAGGTCAACGCCCGTGCCACAGCGGCCAACATCGCTGGGTGATGCCCAAACATAACGGTCTGCAGGGGGTGGGTGTAGACGACATATCATCATTGTACATATCTCCCTCCGCAACCAGGTGCCATGGCCTGCATGGTCGCCACTGCTGCTAGCTGGCACCGAGCCAGGTCATCCCCTGGTCCCCTCCCCGGCACACCCGGTCCCCTCCCCGGCACTCCCCAGCGACCCCCCCCCACCACCACCCCTTCCGCTCAACGGCACTCCCTGACCCCTCCCCGGCACCTCCCACCCCACCCCACCCTGGTACCCTCCCCAGCACTCCCGGTCCCCTCCCCGGCACTCCCCAGCGACCCCCCCCACCACCACCCCTTTCACTCACTGACACTCCATGACCCCTCCCCGGCACCTCCCACCCCAGCTCACCCCGGTCCCCTCCCCGGCACTCCCCCCCCCCCCCCCCCACCCCCCCCTCCCCCGGTCCGCTCACCGGCACCCAGTCTCCTCACCAGCATTCCCTGACCCCTCCCCGGAACCTCCCACCCCACCTCAACCCGGTCCACTCAGCGGGACTTTGGCTCATTCGTGCTGGAGATTTGCTGCAGGCCCAGGGACCAGCACGTTGCGCCGATTCTGCGAGGCGCACGGCACAATTCCCATCGACGGGCTTTTCCACGGGTCAGTGAATCGAGATGACGCTGTCTGAGCGGCGGGGCAGAATTTGCGCCCCCCCCCCCCCAGGGATTCTCCTACCCGGTGCGGGGTCAGAGAATCCCGCCCCCTATGTCTCATACTTCTTTTAAAATTAACTCCCCAGCATTGTCCTCTGTGTAGGACATGCTGAAAAACTAACAGCTGAACCCTCTCTCCATACTCTGTATCAGTAATTGTTATGCTGTTCGCTACAATCTCTAACTTTCTGCACTGATTTTAATTTGAGTTCAATGTGTAAATTCAGCAGATGATTTTTAACTCATGGCATTTCTCTTAATTTGATGTTGGTGGCCAAATTTTCCATGAATAACTTGTGCGTTGTGAACTCGTCATTATTTTTTCAGCAAGATTTTGAACATAGCAAAAATTAAACCTAAATCCCTTCCATTCTTTGCATCAGTATTCAGCAATGGAAAAGACTTGGTGGAAGATGATTTTTGGGTAGGGTGTGTGGACAGTCTGGATATTGTTGTCATTGAAAAAGAGGAGGTATTGGGTGTTTTGAAAGACATTAAGGTAGATAGGTCTCCTGGGCCGGATTGGATTTTCCCCAAATTCCGAGGGAAGACAAGGGAGTAAATTGCTGGGCCTTAATTGACATCTTTGTATCCTCATTGGCTACAAGTGAGATCCCAGAGGATGGGGGAATAGCTAATGTGGTACCACTGTTTAAGAAATATAGCAGGGTTAATCCAGGAAACTAGAGGCCGGTGAGCCTCACGTTGGTAGTAGGTAAATTATTGGAGAGAATTCTGAGGGACAGCATTGATACCCATTTGGAAACAAATGGACTCATTAGCAATAGACAGCATGATTTTTTGAAGGGGCGGTCGTGTCTCACTAAATTGGTCGTGTTTTTTGAGGAGGTGACAAAGATGATTGATGAGGAGAGGGTGGTGGATGTTGTTTGCATGGACTTCAGTGAAGCCTTTGACAATGTGCCTCATGGCAGACTGGTAGAAAAGAAAAAGTCATATGGGATCAGAGGTGAGGTGGCAAGATGGGTACAAAACTAGCTCTGTCACAGAAGGCAAAGGGTACCAGTAGAAGGGTGTTTTTCTGAATGGAAGGTTGTGACTAGTGGTATTCTCTTATGTTTGTAGTATATATAAACAATTTGGAGGAAAATGTAGCTGGTTTGATTAGTAAGTTCGCGGATGACACCAAGGTTGATGGAATGGCAGATAGTGTAGAGGATTGTCTGAGGATACAGTAGGTTGGAGACGAACAGAGAAATGGAAAATTGAGTTTAATACAGACAAATGTGAGGTAATGCATTTTGTTAGGTCTAACAAAGAGGGGAAACATACTGTAAATGCATTTTGGTAGGTTGAATATAGAGGGAAAATACACTGTAAATGACTAAACTCTTAGGAACTATTAGGAATATAGAAAGTCAGAGAGATCTGGGCGTACAGGTGCACAGATCTTTGAAAGTGGCGACACCTGGTCTGGAGGGTTTTAGCTATGCGGAGAGGCTGAATGGACTGTTTTAATTAGAACGACGGAGGTTGAGGGGTGACCTGATAGAGGTCTACAAGATTATGAGAGGCGTGGATAGAGTGGGTGGTCAGCCACTCTTTCCTAGGATGGAGAGGTCAGTCACCAGGAGGTATAGGTTAAATGTCCATGAAACAAAGTGTAGAGGAGATGTGCAAGGCAGGTTTTTATGCAGAGGGTGGTGAGTGCCTGGAACGCTTCGTCAGGGGAGGTTGTGGAAGCAGAAACATTAGCGGCGCAAAAAAGGCATCTTGACAAATACATGGATAGGATGGGTACAGAGGGATACGGCAATAGAAAATTCTGAGAGTTTTGGCCAAGGGTATCATGACTGCTACAGGCTTGGAAGGCCGAAGGGCCTATTCCTGTACTGTATTGTTCTTTGTTCTTTATTCTAGAATGAATCAATATCTCAAATTTTGCGATACAATTAAAGTCACCATCCTTACGTGGACAGGATAAGACTTCGGAAACAATTTTTGATCATATCAACTTAGAATGTACACCTTCGACACACCGGACAGGGATAAAGCCAATTTAAGAGATCAGAATTTTGTATAATTGTCGGTGAACATTACTTATAATTGTGCGCATGTAGCCCAATGGTAGCTCTCTCAACTTTGAATCAGTTGTAGCTTTAAGGCCCTCTTGATCACAATCGAGGTTGAAATTTCCATGCATTACTCAAGGTTGTTTTTTTTTTGGTTGGCTGAAATGTTAAACGGAGGCCTTGTCTACTCCCTCAAATTGACATTTAAAAAATTCCGAAAAGGGCAATGATGTTCTCTCTGCATTCAAACTAATATTAAGCCTCCAGCAACAATACTTGAAGTTGTGCAATGGTCATTTATCTCATTGTTGTATGCTGGATTTTGCTTTGCACAAATTAGCTGCTGTATTTATTTGTAATAGAACAGCAACAAGACTTCGAAAAGTACTTCATTATCTAATGTTATGGACAGGGGAGAGATGTGGGATAACTGACCACATCAAGATGGATTGCAGTGAGGAAAGGCGGAAGAAAGGCCCCACAAACAGCCGCCATCATCGTGGGTGGGACGGGAGGGTTTGGAGAGCCACCTTGAATGTTTTCAGTGCAGGAACCGTTTTTCCCACTCCCCTGACTGCAGCCCTATCGCTTCTGTCCGTTTTATTTCTCCCCCACTTTTCAGACCTTGACCGGCTCCCCGGTGACCGTGGACACTTTTTGTCGTTTTGAAGATAGATTTTTAAACAGCTGCAACTCCTGTCTGGGTGATTCTTGTTTTTTTTTTTCGTTTACCTCTTCAGTGTATTTTTTAAATGTTCCAGGCATCTTGGTGGACTGATGTTTTTTTTTAAATTGCAGAGTTGTTAACTCTGCAAGGCTTTTCTCCCCTGCACTGCCTGCCCTTTGTTTATTTTTTCAGGTAACTTTCTTTTTTGCTCAATAACGTCTTTGCTCGAAGGCTTATCCTCTGCTCTGCCTGTCTTTTTTTTGCTTGCTGGAACTTTTAAAACAGGAGCCAGGGACCCGACTGAAAAGGGTTCCCTTTCTCTCACATTGGGCAGGCTTAACAGTGCAACGTGGTTACCGCTGCTGCCATCTGCTGGGCATCCGGACCCTCACCTATTCTAAAGTGCAAATACCTCTTGGACGCGATTCTCCAAAATGGGAGACAGAAACGGGCGCGGGCACTGCCGATTCTGGCCCCCACAGGGGGCCAGCACAGCGCTGGAGCGGTTCAGGCCGCTCCACCCTCCCTTCCTGGCGCCAAATGGGCGCCGTGCCAACCCGCGCATGCGCAGTTGGGCCGCGCCAAACCGCACATGCGTGGGCATCTTCCTCAGCGTGCTGGCCCTGACGCAACATGGCGTGGGGGTTCAGGGGCTGTCCACGTAATAAAATAGGGCTGGGGATGGAGAGGCCGGTTCGCCGATTGGTGGGCCCCGATCGCAAGCCAGACCCCATCGGAGCCTCCCCCGCTCCCTACCGGTGAAGGAACACTTTTCCGTGACCCACAGGCCGCTCCCCCCAACCCTTTGCGCAGAGTTTCCGCCGGCAGCTACCAGGTGTGAACGGCGCCGGTGGGACTCTGCCGTTTATGCGCAACCGCTCGGTCCATCAAGGCCGCAGAATTGGCGGTCCGGCCACGGACAGCGGTCCACAACTGGCGCCGCGCCAAACGCACCGGCGCAAATTCCGCTGATTCTCCGCTTCTCGGAGATTCGCCAGCTGCCGTCGGATCGGCGCCGCAGGAAAAAATGGCGTGAACGACAATTCCCCCATACGGCATGGCATGGGAGAATCGCGCCCCTTGTTTTTAATTTGCTCATTCTTGTGTTAGGGGCCAGGGTTTAGAGAATCACAAAGTGTATCATGGAGTTCACCTGACCCACAAAATTTAATAGTTTATGGTTATGGGGAGCACACGGTCCTACTTTGCAGGTGTGATGCAATAGAGATCTACAGTACTTTTAAATTAAAACAATGTTTACTTATGAAACCAGTTAACACTTTATAAACCCACAGTAAACATCTTTACAACTATCAACACCAATAAATCCCCCGAAGAATACAGTACTCTATAGGTAACGCTTAATCTTTCCTTGCAACATCCATAAGGCAAAAAAGAACCCTTTTTCTAGAAAGACATCAGGTTTAACTTTTCTACTGAGAGCAGTTACCACTTTGAAATCACCAAATGAACATTCTTTAGCTAGCAGAAATTCATACACATCTTGCTGTGACTGCAGCTTCTCAAAATCTAAAACAAAACTAAACACACCCTGTAGCAGACAGCCTAAAGCAAAAGTAAAAGCAGACAGACAGCCCAGCTCCACCCACACTCTGACATCACTGATAAACACCCACTTCTTAAAGGTACATCCACCACAGCTATTTTATAAACACCCACTTCTTAAAGGTAGTCTCACATGGCACTTGTGAACTGTCCACTTCTTTGACTCTGCTTCACTCGGGATCGTGCAATTTGTAATTTTGTGAACCTGCCTTTGTGATCTGACTAGTTTTTGCACTCTTGTGTCGTTCGGGACCTTGCTTCTTTCTTTGCGATGGTGCTCAATTTGTTCTGTGGTCTGACCAGGTTTTCTTTACTCTGCACCACTCAGGGGCCTTTCAATGGGCTTCCATATACTCTGGTCGATTTCTCAATTTTTAGGTCTACAGCGAAGCTTCTTCAATTTCCTCTTTGGCTTTTCTTTTTAGGTGTACCTCTCTGGTCTGACTTCAACTGATTTTTATCTTTCATCTCTTGGGATTCCATTTTGGGTTCAGAGATTAAAATGGTACCCTTTCACATCACCGCTGATCACCATGTGGTGCTATGGTGCCATGTGCTGATACGTTTTGGAAGTAAACACCCTGCCGACCTTGTTGTATTGTGGCATTGACTGCAGTATTGCAGTTATGAAGAGCTAGAGCCTTCTATATTTAAATATGAAGCATTTATTGTTCATCTTTAATGATTTACAGATCCCAGTTAATGTCATGCATGGGGTTTCTTCTCTGTGCTTTCAGAGTTGCTTCCAGAGTGTTCGCTCTGAGTCTACTACCATGTAACTCTATATGTCATAACATGGGCCATGCTATTCTCCAGTCCCATATTAACCCGAGCTCTGTCGAGCACCTTTACATTATAATATATATATTATTACATGACAATAATGAAATGAAAATGAAAATCGCTTATTGTCACAAGTAGGCTTCAATGAAGTTACTGTGAAAAGCCCCTCGTCACCACATTCCGGCGCCTGTCCGGGGAGGCTGGTACGGGAATCGAACCATGCTGCTGGCCTGCTTGGTCTGCTTTAAAAGCCAGCGATTTAGCCGAGGGAGCTAAACCAGAGCAGCCTCTTCATTGAAATGTCCCTAAAAATGTGTTCACATTTGAATGACTCGCCAGAGGCTGACCCTGACACTGTAGTGCAGAAGGAGGTCATTCAGCGCATCGTACTTGCATCAACCCTCTGAAAGAGCACCCTACCTAGGCCCAATCCCCCACCCTATCCCCGTGACCCCACCTAACCTTTGGACACTAAGGGACAATTTAGCATGGCTAATCCACCTAACCTGCGCACCTTTGGACTGCGGGAGGAAACTGGAGCACCCGGAAGAAAGCCACGCAAACACGGCGAGACCGTGCAGACTCCACACGGTTGGCCAAGGTCGGATTTGAACTCGGGTCCCTGGAGCTGTGAGACAGCAGTGCTAAGTATTGTGCCACCGAACCTTCCCTGTCAATACCTGTCAGTACAGAAAACATGAAGGAAGGTCATCTGAACCCCCCCCCCCCACCACCACCCCAGAGTCCATTTAGTCAAGGTAAATTGCCCATATGCTACCTTTTAAAAGGCAAAAAATCCACATCTGTCTCATAAATCGTGGGCATATGAGAGGAGCATAATCGTAAATGTATTTGCAATGCTCCAGAATTCATGAAAGGCATTACAAATAAATGCAAGTTTATTCTCCTATACTTCACCCCATCTTCAAACAAAAATAGATTTACGAGTGTTGAATAAATTAAGAGTAGATATAGGAATAATAATTATAGTTTCAGGGCTCTTAAAATCTCGGCAAACAAATCAATACACCTTGTTCGTCATAAAATTGTGTAAATAGTCTTTAAGGGTGTCATTATGCTGAAATGCTCATAAAATCACTTCACAAAAATAAATGCTTTTGCATGAAACAAATTCAGAAAGCAATTTTAAATGAGAAAACGCCTCTAAATTACCTAAGAGACACAAAATCTTTGAACAAATTCAGTGCTTGCCACAGGAGAAACAAATTGTACTGTAAATTGCCATGGTTTAAAAACAAAACTGAATTTAGATCCAGCCAATGTGTGAAAAATAAAAACATTAAGTTTGATGTATGATATTCCATTTGCCTGAAACATCTGTAGGTCTTTTAAAATTCAGCATCATCTGCCTCTCTGACTGACCGCCTGTCGCAGATTGCTTAATGTGAATACGATGCAACACTGAATGATTCCCACCTGAGGATTGGCTGCAATGTTCCTCTTTGCCACCACGGACAATCCAACATACCCAGGGGTAATTAAAATGCCATAACCACATTCCATCACAGCGACCTGCTCACATTCCAACAAGCTTAGACTAATAACATGCCTACTTACTTGCAATACAAAGGCAAACTCATTTATTCCAAAACCAATTCACCTCACTGACAGACCATAGCACTGAGTCATTGTTCTGAGTTACTGTACTGTTTGGAAATATCAGCTTTTCTCAGGGCAGTGTCCTCAGGTTTACATTCTTTCCGATTTGAATTAAAAAAAAAAATTTAGAATACCCAATTAATTTTTTTCCAATTAAGGGACAATTTTAGCGTGGCCAATCCATCTACCATGCAGATCTTTTGAGTTGTGGGGGCGAAGCCCACGCAAACACAGGGAGAATTGCAAACTCCACACGGACCATGACCCAGAGCCGGGATTGAACCTGGGACCTCGGCGCCATGAGGCAGCAGTGCTAATCCACTGCACCACCGTGTTGCCCCAGATTTCAATTAATAACTACACTGCATTGTAAGCCTGTTAAAAGTCCTCAAATGTTATTTGTCACAGGAATTGTTGCCCCACAAGGATTGCAAGAAGATTTAAACAAAAATTTAGAAATAGTTTTTTTTTTAAAGTGGGGCATGACTCAGTGAAATATGTCACATTTTGTGTCCGCAATCTCAGAAGCTTAACGGATACACAGAGAGTTTGGAAAGAAATCTGCTTCCCCACCAGCACATTTCAGATAGAATTTCTCCTTCCCATTATAAATTCTCGAGATTTAACTTTACGGACAAAATTGTCAATCTGAACAGTTCTCTCACACATTTCTGCGAAGGAATGTTATTAAACGCAATCCAATTCATACAATTTACAAATTCCAATCTGCTCAAATGGACCTGTTCCATATTCAGTCCCACTCTCTAACAAGCATATCCTCACAGATTAATATTGGCTCCCTGTCTGCCAATCTATGAAGTTTAAAAATCTTGTCAACTCAATCAATTCCTTCCTTCTTTTATGAGTATATCCAAAGCTGAGATGGATAGACTTTTGTACATAGGGATCAAGGAATATCGGGATCAAGTGGGAAGGGGAATTTTAATCCAAGATCAGCCGTGATCTTATTGAATGGTGGAGTTGGCTTGAGGGGCCATAGTGGGGCATGGTGGTAAAAGTAGTCAGCAAATCTGTCCAAATTGATCTTCCCCTGTCACCATCTCCTCCGCTTTTTATTTTGGTTCATTTAATAAAGCACAGCTCTGCTTTACCACACTGTACTTTTCAACTAAAATGTTGACTTATTTTTCTGTTCAGCTGCTTAGGTTCCTGTTGTGCTTTTTCACCATTGTCTGCTTTGATCCAAGCGTTCAATATTTTTCTTTTCATTTCGCTTGCCACAGCCATGACAGCACAGTAGTTAGCACAGTTTTTTCACAGCTCCAGGGTCCAAGGTTCGATTCCCGCCTTGTGTCACTGTCTGTGCAGAGTCTGCATTCTCCCCGTGTCTGCGTGGGGTTCCTCCAGGTGCTACGGTTTCCTCCCACAATCCAAAGATATCCAAAGCAGTTAGGTAGATTGGCCATGCTAAATTACCCTTTGTGTCCAAAACAAGTTAGATGGGGTTGCTGGGATAGTGTGGATGTATGGGCTTAGGTGGATTGCTCTGCCTGTCCAGATCCGATCGGCCGAAAGGCCTCCTTCGGCTCTGTAAATTCTTTGACTCTAAGATAGCCTTTTTGCACTAACATATGTTTTAAGTTGGCACTGGAGTTGATCTGATGCACACAAGAAGAGGTTTTTAGTCCCTTTATTTTTCATATCATTAACAGCAATCCATTAACTTGCCTTTGACTCTATCCTTCTCTTCCTGCTTGCCATGGGAGTGTTGGAATGGTTAGCAGGTTAATGATCAACTTGTTTGACCCCCATCAGAAATGCACCTTCCATGGTCATCATGTCCTGGAGTGGGGCTTGAACCCAAGTCTTCAGAGGTAGGGGCATTATCCACTGAGTCACTAAATCTCAACCCACTGATGCATATTGAAATTCGCCCAGCATCTACAGCTTTTTATCAAATTTCCAAAATCCTTTGTGCAGAAGAAAATGTTTCACTCCTGAATGGCCTATCTCTGAATTCAAGATTATGCCCTCTTGTTCTGGATTCCTCCAGAAGAGGAAAAATTAGGCCTATTTTCACCCGATTGAATCCATCAATCATTTTCAACACCTCATCAATAACATTATCTATCAAACACAAGCTAGGTTTATGAAAGCTGTCCCTTTAACTTACACCTTTTAAAGTAAGAAATCTTACAACACCAGGTTAAAGTCCAAAAGGTTTGTTTCAAATCATTAGCTTTTGGAGCACTACTTCCTCAGGTGAATGAAGAGGTTGGTTCAAGAAACATTTATATAAACCAAGTCAAAGATGCAAGATGATACTTTGAATGCGAGCATTAGCAGGTAATGAAATCTTTACAGAGCCAGAGAGAGGTGTAACCCCAGATTAAAGAGGTGTGAATTGTCTCAAGACAGGACAGTTGGTAGGATTTCGCAAGCCCAGGCCAGATGGTGAGGGTGAATGTAATGCGATATGAATCCAAGGTCCCGGTTGAGACCGTACTCATGTGTGCGGAACTTGGCTATAAATTTCTGCTCGGCAATTTTGCGTTGTCGCGCGTCCTGAAGGCCGCCTTGGAGAACGCTTACCCGAAGATCAGAGGCTGAATGCCCTCGACTGCTGAAGTGTTCCCCGACTGGAAGGGAACATTTCTGCCTGGTGATTATTACGCAATGTCCATTCATCCGTCAAACCTTTTAAAGCCCTTGCATAATTCTGATGAGACTTCAGAAGCCGACCAATGTTGTGTGTTAAACCTGACAAGTCAAGTTAAAGCATGAGTTTTTAATCGCCTTCTACAACCGCCAAACATTGCCCATACAGACAAGGGTATTTTTGAAATGTGAAGTTAAATTAGCAGCACTCAGAAAATGAACTACTCCATAAACATGTAAGTACTCTCTAAAAAAAGAAACAAGTGCAAATCATTGAAAAGCAAACACTTCAAAGATGATAAACACTTGGCAAAGTAACAATCAGTTAACAACTAAAAGCACTGATAACAAATTACAGTAATGAAGCATGTGATAATAATAAGTGTTTATATGGAGTTGATGACAAATTACTAATTAGACAAAACTACAATGAATTACTAATTGGGTGTTTGTACTTGGAAGTTGTTTAACCCAGCCTCCTAAATTTACAATAAAGTGTAGCCATATATTATGGCAGAATGAAGATTCAAACTACAAATAGAACTGTACATTAAATATTAATTCATTCACATTAATTTATTTGCATATTATAATGATTTGGAGCTCAGATGAGCACAATGTGCAAGAGCTTTATGATTCTTGGCGTGTTTATTCTCTTAAAGGTTGCTTCACCAACTTGTAGTGCATTGTGGGAAGAAAGGTTTTCATATACAGTTTTGCCTTCAATCTAAACATGTAACATTTTTGAGATGATATCAAACTTCAGCTTAACACTTACATCCTTGGGGTATAGTTTCAGCATCAAATGCAATTATGTCAAAGGAAACTTGATTCTGTCCCATTATCACAGATTTTATGAATTCTGCTTGCCCAGGACACACACAGGGTGCGATCCAATGGTCAAGATGCGGTGCAGAGGCGGTCTTCACGGTGGCACAGTGGTTCGCACTGCTGCCTCATGGCACCGAGGTCCCAGGTTCGATCCTGGCTCTGGGTCACTGACCGTGTGGAGTTTGCACATTCTCCCCGTGTCTGCATGGGTTTCACCCTCACAACCCAAAGGTGTGCAGGGTAGGTGGATTGGCCATGCTGAATTGCCCCTTAATTGGAAAAAAATGAATTGGGTACTTTAAATTTATATTTAAAAAAAAGATGCGGTGCAGCCTGGCCGATAATATCCGGGAGACCCCGCTTCGGGATCTACCCGGCTCGCAATGCGTCTCTGGATCCAACGTGAACTCGCAAGACGTAGCGATGTAAATCCTTCCCATTGTGGGCGGGATCACATTTTGGCAAATCTGCATGTAAGCAAGACAGCTAGCCTCACCTTAATGTGCAGATTCCCGAGGTACTTGAGGCTTTGGGATTCATCCCCTTTGTCTCAGATATCTTGGGCAAATGCTGTTCAGCACTGGTCCTCACAAATGGGGACCCCCCCAGACCACAGACAGGAAAGAAAATAAAACACGCAGAGATCACCAACCTCTGGTCGATGGGAACAGCAATGTGACCAACGGCCACCAAATGCTGGATATTGAAAACAAGGCCACAGACAAGCCCCAGAAACTAAGAAGCAGCAACAACCCAGGCGAAAACCGGCCTGCAACCCCAACACCCACTGACTGCCACGACGGACGCCAGGGTTACACTACCCCCCCCACCCCCAATGCATATCCGACAAGTTTACGGGCCCAGTGCGGACCAGGACAGCTTTCTCATCCCTGCAACTGTGCAACAGTTTGTGAGCACCACCGGTGTGCTGGGGAACATTCAACAGCTGGAACACCCAACTGCATAGACTCTGGACTCTGAGACTGGTAAATCTACCTTTTTAAAATGGGGTCTAAAATTGCCCCTATTAATGTGCGAAGCATTAAAGATACTTTGCGTTGTGGAGCTACACTCGGCTACTTAGCAAACGTGAAAGCCGACCTACTGTTCCTGCAGGAGTGCGGAATCACACACCTCAGCAACTACAGGCGCTGGTCGAGCTGGTGGTTCAATGGGCCATCCATCTGGTCAGGAGGAAACGACTGTCGTTCCTCCGGCCTGGGTATTCTGCTACGGGGAGGCAACTTCACCATCTCCGACATTAAGGAGGTGGTGGGCGGACGCCTCCTCGTAGCAGACGTCAAATACAAAAACGCCCCTCTCAGACTTATAAATGTGTACGCCCCGGCCGTAAAGAGTGAGTGGCTGGCAGTCCTTCAGCAACTCCCACTGCTGTTGGCCACCTCCAAGCCAGTCATTCTGGGCGGTGACTTCAACTGCATCATCGATGCGGCTGGACGATCCGGCGGAGCCGACCGCAAACTAGACGCTATGTCCAGACTCCTGATGGAAACGGTAAAAGACGCCAAGCTGCTCGATGTCTTCAGCAACCCTGCAGATGGAGCGCAGCGTAGATACACATAGTCACGGCCAGACGGGTCCGTCCCCTCCAGGATAGACTTCTTCTCTGTGTCCCGTGCTTTCATGGTCAGGTCCACCAATGTTAAGCCGGTGTTCTTCTCTGACCACTGCCTCCTACTGGCCGACTGCCACCTGCAGGAAAACCAGGGGGTGGGCAGGGGGACATGGAAGCTGAATGTAAAACTGTTGACTACAGAGAACCTCGAGGAACTTAAAAGGGATTACATAGGTTGGAGGACCGTGTAACCCTTCTTTGAGTCTCCACATCTCTCGTGGGAAGCAATCAAGGGGAACATCAAAAGGTTTTTCATCCTCAAAGGCATTCAAAAGGCGAGAGAGAGATGAGGGGCCATGTCCAGGCTCCAGAAAAGTATGCAGAATTTTCTCCAGCTGCAGTCGATGGGGGTTGATGTCAAGAAGGATCTCCAAGAGGTGAAGAGCCTGCAAGCCTCGCTCTACACCTCGGAGGCCTCCAAGGTTATCTACTGCTCCAGAGTCCGCTCCGTTTAGCAGGATGAAAAGTGCTCACGCTTCTTCTTCCAAATGTTCCAAAAGGTGCACAGAGAGACCTCTGTGATCAGCAGCCTGAAGGAAGAAGATGGCTCTGTAAAGTCATCGCCGTCTGACATCCTGAGAATCAGTGGATCCTTTTATGCCAGACTGTATGATCTGAAGCCAACAGATAGCACTGCTTCCCAGACCTTTCTGTCATCTATCACGGAGGTCTTGGGTGACAGCGAGCGGGAAAACCTGGACAAACCACTAACTCTGGACAAGCTGACAAAGGCCATCAAGTCCTTTGAGACGAGTAAAACTCCCGGAAGCGACGGCTTGGCGGCTGAGTTGTATTCGGCTCTGTGGGACTGGATGGGCCCAGACCTGTTGGAAGTGTACGAGAGTATGCTTTGGGATGGCAGCATATCAGAATCCATGAGGAAAGGCATCATCACCCTCATCTACAAGCAGAAGGGGGAAAGGAAAGAAATTCGAAATTGCCGACCCATTTCACTGTTGAATGTGGATTACAAAATTCTAGCCAAGGTCATCGCCAATTGGGTCAGGTCTGCTCGAGAGTCGGTGATCCACCCTGACCAGACCTGTGCTGTACCCGGCAGGAAGATCTCTGATAGCCTCACACTGCTCAGGGATACGATCGCCTACGTGCAGGACAGGAGGGTGGACACCTGCCTCATCAGCCTTGACCAGGAGAAGGCTTTTGACAGAATACCGCACACCTACATGATGGATGCGCTCTCCAAAATGGGATTTGGGGAGGGAATCCGCAATTGGATCAAACTGCTCTACACAAACATCTATAGTGCAGTCTCAATCAATGGGTGGGAATCAGAAAAGTTCCAGATCAAATCTGGAGTCAGGCAGGGCTGCCCTCTCTCCTCGGCCCTGTTTGTGTGCTGCACAGAACCCTTTGCCAAGTCCACCAGGAAGGATCCGGGTATAAAAGGAGTGACGATCCCAGGCAGCGGAGGCATGCAAGTCAAGGCCTCCCTGTACACGGACGACGTCGCCGTTTTCTGCTCGGATCCCACGTCTGTACGCAGACTCTTGAATGCCTGCGACCGTTTAAACTGGCCTCAGAAGCCAAGGAAAACCATGGCAAGAGCGAGGCCATGTTCTTTGGGAACTGGGCCGACCAGTTCTTTGTCCCCTTCACTGTCAGGTCAGATTACCTGAAGATGTTGGGGATATGGTTCAAAGCAGCTGGGGTGTGCACCAAAAACTGGGAGGAGCGCATTGCCAAGGTAAAACAGAAACTGGGCTAGTGGGAGCAACGCTCCCTCTCCATTGCAGGCAAAACCCTGGTCATCAGGTGTGAGGTATTCTTGGTGTTACTGCATGTAGCCGCAGGTCTGGCCCATTACCCAACACTACGCTGCAGCAGTCAGCCAGGCCATCTTCAAATTCATCTGGAGATCCAAGATAGACCGTGTCCGAAGGGACACCATGTACAAATCTCTGGGTAAAGGAGGGAGGAACATGCCCAACGGCGCCCTCATCCTGATGGCCACATTTGTGTGCAGCTGCATCAAGCTGTGCGTGGACCCCTGGTATGCAAAAACCAAGTGTCAGTACATACTGAGGTTCTACCTGTCCCCGGTGTTATGAAGGATGGGCCTGGCCTTATTGCCGTGGAACGCTCCAAGTAGTTGGACCTTGCCATACCATCTGTCCCTCGTCGAAAAGGTTTTGAAGAAAAACACCTTTGACCACAAGGCAATTAAGCAGTGGTCAGCACGTAATGTCCTCGAGGCCCTCAGGGAAAAGGAGACTGTGGAGGACTTTGGATGGTTCCCTGAGCAGACTGTCAAAGTCATCTGGCAGAACGCCTCATCACCAGAACTTACAAACAAGCACCAAGACCTAGCTTGGCTGGTGGTAAGAAGGGCCCTTCCCGTTAGAGTTTTCATGTACACCCAAAGGCTCAGCACCATTGCAAGCTGCCCTCAAAGTGACTGGGGGGGAAATGAGACGGTCACCCACCGCCTTGTGGAATGTGTCTTTGCAAAGAAGGTCTGGAGAGAGATGCAGTGGTATTTGTCAAGGTTCATCCCAAGCAGCTCTGTGACACAGGACTCTGTGCTCTACAAACTGTTTCCAGGGACACACACCGAGACAAACAGCAACTTCTGCTGGAAGGTCATCAACTCGGTGAGAGACGCTCTTTGGTCTGCCCGAAACTTGTTGATCTTCCAGTGCAAAGAATTGTCCTCGACCGAGTGTTGCAGACTGGCACATTCCAAGGTCCAGGACTACGTGCTGAGGGACGCACTCAAGCTTGGGGCAGCTGCCGTCAAGGCGCAATGGGGAAAGACCACTGTGTAAGGTCTCACCAGCAAATGTACACCGAGGGGTGGGTAACAGTGTAAAAACCCTCGGTCCGGGTCTTCAATACTCCAATGTATAAAAGAAACATGACAATGTAAATATTTAAGAAAGAACTGTAACATAAAGAAGGATATGTGTGTAATGTCATCCCAATTGAATGGAAGAAAGACAAATGAATGTGTAACTTTGATGGAAATGTACAGTCAAGACAATTTGAAATGTTCTGTAATGTTTATTATAAATTTTATGAATGAAGTATATTTTTTGAAAAAAGAAACAAATGGGGACTAGAAGGAGTGGCACTCATGGGGATCTCCCAGGGGATTGGAGGCCCCCAGCTGCATGCCCTTTGGGCAGGGTGGTGCCCTGGCACTGCTGGTGCAACATGGGCACCCTGGCAGTGTATTATGGGCACCTTGGCAGTGCCAGCTTGGCACCTTGTCAGTGCCACCTGGGTGCCAGCCTGGCACTGCCAAGGTGCCCAGTTTTCACTGGCATAGGCACTGCCAGGGGCCAGGTTTGCACTGCCAAAGTGCCAAGCTGGCATATTTTGTGTGCATGATTGGGCCCGGGTGCTCTGGTTGGGTGTTGTGCTCCCAAAATGCATTTTGGCTGGGATTGGATGGGATTTGTTTATTATCACGTGTACCGAGGTACAGTGAAAAGTATTTTTCTGCGAGCAGCTCAACAGATCATTAAGTACATGGGAAGAAAAGGGAAGAAAAGAAAATACATAATAGGGCAACACAAGTTATACAATGTAACTACATAAGCACCGGAATCGGGTGAAGCATACAGGGTGTAGTGTTAATGAGGTCAGTCCACAGGAGAGTCATTTAGGAGTCTGGTAACAGCGGGGAAGAAGCTGTTTTGAGTCTGTTTGTGCGTGTTCTCAGACTTCTGTATCTCCTGCCCGATGGAAGAAGTATCAAAGAATGTATCAAAGACCTCTACGCAAAACTGGCTGGGGCTACATTTATCAAGCTGGACATGAGCTATGCATACCTCCAGCTGGAGCTCGAGACTGCATCCAGAGAATATGTCACCCTCAGCACCCATAAGGCATTATTCAAATACACCACCTGCCTTTCAGTGTCTCATCGGCGTGTGCTGTTTTCCAGCGCATATTGGAAATGTCCTTCAAGGGCTTCCTAGGTCAGGGATCGTTTTGCGGCCTTGGACATCAAGACTTTTAAAAAATGGCATTCCAATATCTCACTACACTGTACAAAATGGGGCTACGTGAAGCATCGGCCGTGCGTTCCCTGTTCAGGTCCCTTATACAATGCGATTTGTGTTGAATAGCCATGTGTATCCTGACACTGCGAGCCCCGGATACACGTGGCTAAACACACTCGTTATGACACTTGGTTCCCTTTTGGGAGAATGGTGCCCACTTGTCCTGGTCTCTTTCTGTAAATAATCCTCTTCAAGCTGTCTTGCTGACAAATATTGATGTAACTTTGTCCCAGTACAGTTCCTATGTCATGACTCACATGACTTTGAAACTATAGTGAGTTCATTAAGTAGCCGAGTGCATTTTTTGACCTGAAAGTGTTTGCACAATTGACAGTAACATATTTTCCGGTTAAATGGCTGGTCAACTGACAATCTATAAGGTACAATTCAGGAGTGTGATGGAATACTCTCCCCTTGCCTGGATGAGTGCAGCTCCAACAACACTCACCATCCAATTCAAAGCAGCCCCATTGATTGACACCCCTTCCACAACATTCAAGCCCTCCAGCACCAATGCACATTCGCAGCAGTGTGTACCATCTATAAGATGCACCGCAGGAACTCAACCAGGCTCTTTCAATGGCACCTTCCAAACCCACAACCTCGACCATCTAGATGGACAAGGGCAGCAGACACAGGGGAACACCACCACCTGCAAGATCCCCCTCCAAGATACTCACCAGCCTCCCTTGGAAATATACCACCGTTCCATCACTATTGCGGGGTAAAAATCCTGGAATTTATTTCCTTGTCAGCACTCTGGGTGCACCTCCTCCACGTAGATTGCAGCAGTTCAAGAAGACAGCTCACCACCAACTTCCCAGTGGAAATTAGGGATGGGAAATATAAATATCATTGCCTGCCGACCTCAGACAGGCAGACAAGAGGTTGTATCATCATTTCTCTATTTGCCGACACAAGTCACTGCCAAATAATTTGAGCCATATATAGAGTCAGCTAGGTTCCATTTTAATGTTGTACTTTCCCACTGTTCACAGGCATCTCATCCAACCTCCTGGTTTAGGGCAGAGGTGGGGACTACTTGACTGCGAATGGGAAATTTTGGTAGACTTGATATTTAGTTGCAGCCACAATGTTATTCTTCATGGCAATGGCTGGAAGTCAAAATATTATTTCAGTTAGGGGGAGATATTTATGTTCATCTGAGCCCCATAGAAGTGCTGAAATAAAAGTCTTACCTTGGTTTTAAAGCAGCCTGCAGTGATTTTGCAAAGGACCAATGGTTAGACAGCATCTAGTCTTCTGTTAGAGAGCACACATAATCACGTGGCAGAATATTTTGCACAGCATAGAACCCCAGTTAGTACACACAAATACAATCTAACTGGTTCAGTTGTAAAATGACACCAGATGAGAGAAAGTAATTTCTAGTGTACAACCTCCTTGTACTATTTGGGTGGAAGCAGAGTGAAAATTAGGCTTCATACGCTTTGAATTCTACAAAACTGTGGTAGTCACCACTGTTGTATTATTTATACTGCATACGAGGGTATTACGGTAAGGCCCCTGTACTACAGGTACGGGGGAGAGCCCTGCCAGCTGGCTCCACCCAGTAGGCGGAGTATAAATGTGTGGGCTCTTCGAGCTGCAGCCATTTCGGCAGCAGCTGCGGGAGGCTCCACATCTCTGCGTAAAAAAGCCTAGATTACTCTCTACTCTCGTCACTTCGTAATTGATAGTGCATCAATTTATTATGCAGTGATTTTAAAATGATGGATCTCCGCAACAAGCCTGATCGCCTGCAGCTGCACACTCAAGCAGACAACGCCAAGTCGGCCATCGCACATTGGCTAGCCTGCTTCGAGTCATACATCAGATCTGTGACTGACCCACCCTCAGGTGCACAGAAGCTCCAGATCCTTTACATGCGGCTAAGCTCAGACATCTTGCCCCTCATCCGGGACGCGCCGATATTCGCTGAGGCCATGGTGCTACTGAAGGAAAACTAAGCTCAGCAGACCAACAAAATCTACGCCAGGCACCTCCTCTCCACGTGGCATCAACTCCCCAGTGAGTCTGTGGAAGATTTCTGGCATGCCCTGCAACTCCTTGTGAGACTGCGATTGCCAGGCCGTTTCGGCTGCTGAACATTCTGACCTGCTACTTCGGAAGGCGTTCGTTACAGGCATAGGGTCGGCCTAGAAGGGGCTACCCTCGACCTCGTGGCGACCAAGAAGCTAGCGCTGTCACTCACAGTTGCCTCAAGCAACATACAAGCGTATGCCCCCTACCGTACGACCCACCCATCCTGGATATCGTGGACCCCGCCAACAAACACCCTACCGTGCACCCCACCAGCGACCTCCACAGGCCTGCAACCCCGGGGGAGCCAAGTGCTACTTCTGTGGACAGTCAAAACACCCCCGACAACACTGCCCGGCTCTGCAAGACTTGTGATAAGAAAGGACATTTTGTCAGGCCCGCTCAGTTGCCACTGTTGCTCCGGCACCCCCCATGTGCGACCCGCGGGTGCCGCCATCTTCCTCACCTCAGAACCCATGCGGCCCGTGGGCGCCGCCATCTTCCTCGCCTCAGACACCGTGCGGCCCATGGGCACCACCATCTTCCTCGCCTCAGACCATGCGCGGCCTGTGGGTACCACCATCCTGCTCCTCTCACAACACTTGCGGCCCGTGGGCGCCACCATGTTGCTCGCCATCTTGCTCGCCTCACACATGTGGCCCGTGGGCGCCGCCATCTTGCCTGCCTCAGGACACGTACGGCCCGTGGGTGCCGCCATCTTCCCCTCCTCAGGATCCCTGCTCATCGCACACCTCATCGGGCCGCTCATCGTCTGCAACAGCTACCAACCAGCCACGTCTGGCCTCCATCACGATTGACCAGACACTACCGCACAACCTCGCGACCGCGTCGAATACAGTGAAGGTCGATGAGAACAAGGTTTCCTGCCCTCTGGACTCCGGGAGCGCTGAGAGCTTCATCTACCCCGATACGGTAAGGAGCTGCTCCCTCACGGTCCACCCCACCAACCAGATAATCTCCCTGGGCTCCGGATCCCACTCTCTGGTGATCCGGGGGTACTGCACTGCCACCCTCACCGTCCAGGGCGTAGATTTAGTGGCTTCGAGCTCTACGTCCTCCCCAACCTCTGCGCTGCCTTGCTACTCGGCCTGGACTTCTAGTGCAACCTCCAGAGCCTAATCCTGAAATTTGGTGGGCCCCTACCACCCCTTACTCTCTGCAGCCTCACGACCCTTAAGGTCAACCCACCTTCCCTGTTTGCGAACTTCACCCCGGATTGCAAACCCGTCGACACCAGGAGCAGACGGTACAGTACCCAGGACAGGACCTTCATCAGATCTGAGGTCCAGCAGCTGCTGCGGAAAGGTAATATTGAGGCCAGCAACAGCCCCTGGAGAGCCCGTGGTAGTGGTGAAAACTGGAGAGAAAAACAGGATGGTCGTTGACTACAGTCAGACCATCAATCGGCACATGCAGCTCGATGTGTACCCCCTCCCTCACATATCTGACATGGTCAATCAGATTGCACAGTACCGGGTCTTCTCGACAGTGAACCTGACATCTGTCGACCACCAGCTCCCCATTCGCAAGGTGGACTGCCCATACACTGCGTTTGAAGCAGATGGCCGCCTTTACCATTTCCTTAGGGTTCCCTTCGGCATCACTAACGGGATCTCGGTCTTCCAACGGGAGATGGACCAAATGGTTGACTGGTACGGACAGCGGGGCACTTTCCCGTACCTGCATAATGTCACAATCTGTGGCCACGACCAGCAGGACCACGACACTAACCTTTCCAAATTCCTCCACACCGCCAAACTCCTCAACCTAACCTACAACAAGGAGAAGTGTGTGTTCAGCACTAACCGATTAGCCATCCTCGGCTATGTGGTCCAGAATGGAGTTTGAGGGCCCGATCCCGATCGCATGCGCCTCCTCATGGAACTCCCCCTCCCCCACTGCCCCATGGCCCTCAAACGATGCTTGGGGTTCTTCTCGTACTACGCCCAGTGGGTCCCTAACTATGCAGACAAGACCCGCCCACTTATTCACTCCATTGTTTTCCCTCTAACGGCCGAGGCTCACCAGGCCTTCAACCGTATAAAGGTCGACATCGCCTAGGCCGCGATGCACGCGGTCGACGAGAGCGACTCATCAGACCCTTCCAAGTCAAGAGCGACGCATCAGACATCTCTCTGGCCGCCACCCTCAACCAGGCAGGCAGGCCTTCTTTTTCCGCACCCCCATGCCTCCGAAATTTGGCATTCCTCTGGCGAAAAAGAGGCCTAAGCCATCGTAGAAGCTGTGCGACATTGGAGGCATTACCTGGCCGGCAGGCATTCACTCTCCTCACTGACCAACGGACAGTTGCTTTCAGGTTGAAGAACACACAGCGGGGTAAGATCAAAAATGATAAAATCTTGAGGTGGAGGAGTGAGCTCGCCACCTAAAATTACGAGATTTTGTATCGCCCCGGTAAGCTCAACGAGCCCCGCGATGCCCTATCCCGAGGTACATGTGCCAGCGCACAAGTGGACCGACTCCGCACCCTGTACGGCGATCTCTGTCACCCAGGGATCACCCGCTTATATCACTTCATAAAGGGCCGCAATCTGCCCTACTCCATCGAGGAAGTCAGGGCTATCACCAGAGACTGCCAGGTAAACGCCAAGTGTAAACCACACTTCTACCGGCCAGACTATGCGCACCTGGTGAAGGTTTCCCGCCCCTTTGAACGCCTCAGCGTGGACTTCAAAGGGCCCCTCCCCTCCACCGACCGCAACACGTACTTTCTCAATGTGGTCGACAAGTACTCGAGATTCCACTTCGCCATCCCATGCCCTGACATGACGTTCGCCACCATCATCGAAGCTCTCAACACCATCTTCGCTCGGTTTGGTTTCCCCGCCTACGTCCACAGCGACCAGGGATCCTCATTTATGAGCGATGAGCTGCACCAATACCTGCTCAACAGGGGCATCGCCTCGAGCAGGACGACCCGCTGCAACCCCTGGGGAAACGGGCAGGGAGAATGGGACGGTCTGGAAGGCCCACCACAGCCCCCGCTCCAGGACGATCCGCCCTTTCCTTGGTCCCACCCGTGGATGAAGATGATGTTGACACGCTCCCAGGGTTCCCGACGACCGAACCGACGCCTAAATCAACACCACAACTTCGTCGCTCGCAACGATGGATCAAGGCGCCCGACCGTCTAAATTTGTAACCTCTTTCTTCAAATTTAAACAACCTGTATTTTTTTAAACAACCTGTGTGTGAATAGTTTCCACCACTCCCGCTGGACTCTTTTTTTAACAGGGGGTGAATGTGATAGTCACCACTGTTGTATTGTGTATACTGCATATGAGGGTACTATGGTAGGGCCCCTGTACTACAGGTATGGTGGTAGATCCCAGCCTGCTGGCTCTGCCCAGTAGGCGGAGTATAAATGTGTGGACTCTCCGAGCTGCAGCCATTTCGTCAGCAGCGGCGGGAGGCTCCACATCTCTGTGTAATAAAACCTCGATTACTCTCTACTCTCATCTCGTCATAATTGATAGTGCATCAAAAGCTTTTTTTTTAATTTGTCCAGAATTAAACTTAATAACAAAGGCTACAAGGTGGCTGGGCATCTCCATGGCGAGTCCGCCCGCTTACTGCAGTGGAATTGGAGGAGCCGTTACCGGGAGTGGACGGAGAATAACACCTAGTGTCAGAACTGGAGGTAGCTCATTCTGAGCCTGTCAAAATGCTGGAAGTAACAAAAGAAAGATTTGAGAGCCACCTTCTTAATGCTCCATTGGCTGGATTTTCAGCTCTTGCTGAGGCAGGGGCCTGGAACAGAGGCATTCTTTTGTTTCAGGTGGTTGTTTCTTGTATTCCTTCCTTCAAACCAGGCTTTCAGTTTGAGATTTCTGCTTTGCAGTCTGTAATGATTTTCACTGTAGATTTTGTTCAGATCTCTGTAATTCAGAAATACAGCATTTCTGGAGAGAGGGAGAAGAGAAAGAGAGCAGGTGCTCACAGCTTTCTTCCTTGAGCATCCAGGACCCAATTCTTCCGCTTTCCTTAGGTCTGGAAATCCCATTCAGGCAAGATCCGATCACCTCCTGTCACAGAGCAGAATACAGCCTTTTGGCTAATTTATTGGCGACCAGCTATTTAATCGAACTGAGTCCCAACCCATCTCTCGAATGCTGCAGAGTCTGAGTTTTGCTGTCTAAACCGAGCAGATTGTACTTTGTTGTAACTTTTAAATTCCCTTCTTCCCCTGCTTGACTTAAAGGTATATGCCCATTAATCATCCATGGATTAAAATGATAACAGCAAAGATAAAGAAAGGGGAAATAAGGGAATCAACAGGAAGGGCCATTACACCACAGAGAAGGATATACTTATGAGAGACTTTGATATAGTAGAGGAAGAGGAATGGGTGCCTGGCAGGAGGTGCAGATAATCAATTGCAGCAATCCCAAGTAAAATAGGAGAAGTTAAACGAAGAAGAGGAATGTCAAAGATGCTATTGGAAAGCTAGTTTCTACTTTCATGGGTCTGCCTAGCAACAACAGTAAAACAAATTTAATAAAGCATGAAAGGATGCAATCTGCCCAGCAACAGATAGAAATCTGCCTTTTGACAGAAGTATTCAGCAGTCAAAAGACATGATACGATGTAAGTCTCCCAATAACAAGATTAGCAAGCATCTAGACAAAATAAAGTGCAAATTGCCCTATTAGTACAAACAGCTTACTTGACATCAGTGGAGGCATGCTAACTTCTAAAGTCCAATGGAATTTGAGCGGGGCAGATAACCAAATACACAGAATGCAGAATCAAAGGGGAATCATTGTATAATTGCCAGCACCCTCAGAAGCAGACAGGCAAGTTTATGTCTAAAAGCCTGAGAGGCCAGATTTTACTGGTCGGGGTATCTTGAATTGGGGGTCTCTGTAATTGGGGGTCTCTCCTGGGGTGGGGCAGTGTGGGGTTTGGTGTGGGGGGGGGCTCCGATTTTGCATTGTGGGGGGGTGGGAAGCCCTCCGATGGACTTTAGGGAAACTCACTAAAAAGCGTTACACCCTTAGCCCACTGCGAGGTCAACCGCGCCAGGGCCACGTTTCTCAAGAGCTGCAGCAATTCTTGCACTGTGTTTCCTGGCCCAGAGGACCGGTGAATCACGCGGGCCTGGAGAATATGGTGCCCGGCCTGTTCATAGGATGCAAATGGGTCTTAATGTACCATTTGCATCTTCCCGCTAGCAGAAGGCGCGAATGGGAAATAAAAATATATCTTCCTTTCATTTTATTTGCATTATATTTGCAACATATTTCTAAATGGTAAACACTAAGAATATAAAACGTTAACCTACCACATCAATGGCTCCCTGTGTCTCCTGCCTCTCTGGAGCAGAAATAAAAGTGCAGCTGAAAAGGTATAAAAACATACCAAACATTGGGGCAAGTTGACCGAGTTAGCGCTGTTGCTGGATTTTTAACACATCAGGTCCAGAGCAGTGCATGAGTTCAATCTGTCACAAAAAAGCAGGCCATGAGTTTGAAGGCCGCCCACTTCCAGCGCGCCTGCCCATGCCTTCATACTTATCGGTCATCGTGCCACATATGTGTGGCAGTCCAGCAACTTACGTCGGTGATCCGATAAGACTATTGAATTGTTTAATTTTTCAATTTCATCACTTGATAAATGATGAATATAACACAATGCTTCCTAACAATCATGGAATCGACAGTGGGCGAGATTCTCCAACCCCCTGCCGCGTCAGAGAATCCCCGGGGGGCAGCGCGAATCCCGCCCCGCCGTCGGCTGCCCCCCCACAGTGGCCTGGCCCCCCACAGTGGCCTGGCCCACGATAGGGGCCCACCAATCTGCAGGCAGGCCTGTGCCATGGGGGCACTCTTTCCTTTTGTGCCGGCCCCTGTTGGGCTCCACCATGGCAGGCGCAGAGAAGAGAACCCCCCACGCATGCGCCAAAATACGCCAGCTGGTCTGCGCATGCCATGCCGGCGGTTCTGAGCATGCGCAAAATCATGCCAGCCCTTCGCCGCATGCGCAAACTCACGCAGTCCCTTCACCGCTGGCTGGAGCGACGCCAATCCCTCTGCTGCACACCTAGCCCCCGAAGGTGCAGAGAATTCCACACTTTCGGGGGCAGTTGACGCCGGAGTGGTTGGCGGCTGTTCTCCCGCAGAAGGGAGAATCCCGCTGATGATCTTTCCTCACACAAAGATGAATCTAAATACCATCTGTACTTTCCTGAACAACTGTCAAGCAAAAAATGAAAGGCCCTCCTAAGTTGCTGATGAACATCACATTCCTTCACACTCAGATGAGCCAGCCCAAAAATACACCTCCACTAATAAGAACACTGGGGGGGGGTTATTAATAAAGAGTAATATGAATGATTAAGAGGATTTAAACAAAATGATCAGCAGAAACGGGGGAAGAAAAGATGAAGGAGATGACACATTCAATCCAATTAGTAAAGGAACCACAATTTCTCAGGGGGATTTTGATTATATATTCAAGGGCCAAGATGCTTCTGAGTTTGTTGCTCATACATAATACATTTTGACAGCTTATAACTTGGCAGAGGCATGGAAAAGGAACTTACTTTGTTGGCAAAAGTCTTGCATCCAATTACTATCATCAGGCAAAGCGTAGCCAACAAGCTGCTTTGTTTATGTGGAGGAAGGAAAAGATTTTTTCAAAGTAACAAACTGAATTTTAAGACAGATCATCTTGCTTTTATGAGATTAATTGCATCACTCTAGTGTGTTTGACAGAGCCATCAAATCACTGTTCCACACAATTCAATGACTCTAAACCCTCACTTGTTTCTTCAGCACAGAACTGATGCAAAACTAGCTGCTCGAAAATGACTTACAAGAATTATTCTCATGAACCAGCAGCAACTTAAGACAAGAGCCAAATTTAAATGACAATGGAGTATGATCAACTACACACAAGATATAATTGGTTAAGTCTTTTAAAGCTAAAGGTTTTAACGCTGAATATTTTATCCACTCGTAAATGTGACATAATTCAAAAAATATGTGCTGCTATTGCAGCTAATTAATTGATATTCATCACTCCTGACTCCCTTCACAGTGTTTTAAGATAGATTGGTCGCGATTCAGCAGAAAAATGGCAAGGTCCGCTTCTGCGCAGGGTGTTCCTCGGCGGCTGCAGCGCCAAACTTCGCCTCGCTATTCACCTGCACTTTGCTGTTTTTTGGGGCCTCGGAGAGTTTCTCCCACCGAGGCTACACTTAGGCAGCCATCCTGCACCGGCAAGCTGATCTCGCCAGCGGGACTGACTTCTCGCAGAATGGGGTGTTATTTTGGAAGGTGGTCATGATCTCTAGACCCCCACTTTCAACCAGCCCGGCTTTCAGGATTCCCCACCCCTGAGGCCCTCAGACTCCTCCTCCCCCTCACTCCTATGTGCAAGGCCTCCCTTGGCCCAAACCCTGGCACTGCCAAATTGCCACCCTGGCTCCTAGGTAGTGCCAGCCTGACACTCTTAGGCAATGTTAGGCTGGCAGTGACTGGATGCCAGGGTAGCACTGCCAGGGTCCCAGGGTACCACCCTGCCCTGTCAATGACCACCCGAGGGTCTTGAATGCCTTAAGACCAGAATTAGGCCTTTCGACCGTAGAGTTTTCGCCACCATTCAATCATCGCTGATATGTTTCTGATTCCCATTCTCCTGCCTGCTCCCCATAACCCTAATCCCCTAATTAATCAAGAGCCGATCTATCCCTGTCTTAAAGACACTCAGTGTCTTGGCCTCCAAAGCCTTCTGCGACAAAAGGTTCCACAGATTCACCACCCTCTGGCTGAAGAACTTACTCCTCATCTTAGTTTTAAAGAATTATCCCTTTAGTCTGAGGAAACCAGGGCTATATGGCAAACTGGCTCATTTAAATATGCAGATCTGGATCTTGCCTAGCTGCCATCCTGACTTGCAACTATGTCACTGTTCCTTCACTGTGATTGGATCAAAATGCGATGTTCCCACCCTAACAGCACTGTGAGTGCACCTAAACCACATAGACTGCAGCAGTTTGCCAACATCTTCTCAAGGACCATTAGAGATGGGCTCTGGCCTACCCAGTGATGCCAACATCAGCAGAATGGAATAGGCAGAGCATTTACCTGCTTTAATCCAACTGGCATAGCTGACAGAAACAATCTATGCTTCATAAATATACTTATATATTATCCTATTTGTATTCTGACAATACTCAGACCTACGTCACCACCATCTTTCTCAATCATTTATTTTTTTAATTTGGAGTACCCAATTAATTTTATTCAATTAAGGGGTAATTTGGTGTGGCCAATCGAATTACCCTGTACATCTTTTGGGTTGTGGGGGCAAAACCCGGGCAAACACAGGGAGAATGTGCAAACTCCACACGGACAGTGACCCAGAATCGAACCTGGGACCTTGGCATCGTGAGGCATCAGGGCTAACCCACTGCGCAACCATGCTGCCCTATCTTTCTCAATCATTTCATTCCCTCATTATCTGACATTCAATGTTGGATGAGCTACAATTTCATCCAATTACCTTCAGCCTTTGACACAAACTCTATTCCACCAACACTGATTTTTTTCTCTTTGCTAGGTTACTATTAGATTAAGCAGCGTTCACTTTTCATGCATTCTATTTGATCCTGAGTCAGTTTCCAACATCATGTGCTCGTATTGCAGACTTGCTGTCTACTTCACCTCAATGACGTTGCTGATTGTCCTTCGCATCATCTGCATTTGAAATACACGTCCAAGCTATTGAAAGCACAGACCTTGACTATTCCAGTGCTCTCAGTGCAAAACTAAAGAGCTGGTCATCGACTTCAGGAAGCAAAGTACTGTACACACCCCTGCCAGCATCAACGGGGCTGAGGTGGAGATGGTTAGCAGTTTCAAATTCCTAGGGGTGCACATCACCAAAAATCTGTCCTGGTCCACTCACGTCGACGCTATCATCAAGAAACCACGACAGCGCCTATACTTCCTCAGGAAACTAAGGAAATTCGGCATGTCCACATTAACCCTTACCAACTTTTACAGATGCACTATAGAAAGCATCTTATCGGGCTGCATCACAGCCTGGTATGGCAACTGCTCGGTTTAGGACCGCAAGGAACTTCAGAGAGTCGTGAATACCGCCCAGTCCATCACACAAACCTGCCTCCCATCCATGGACTTCATCTACACCTCCCGCTGCCGGGGGAAAGCGGGCAGCATAATCAAGGATCCCTCCCACCCGGCTTACTCACTTTTCCAACTTCTTCCATCGGGCAGGAGATACAGGTCTGAGAACACACACAAACAGACTAAAAAACAGCTTCTTCCCCACTGTCACCAGACTCCTAAATGACCCTCTTATTGACTGACCTCATTAACACTACACCCTGTATGCTTCAACTGATGCCAATGCTTATGTAGTTACACTATATATCTTGTGTTGCCCTATTATGTATTCTCATGTATTTTCTTGAATTTTGTTTAATTCCCTTTTCTTCCATGTACTGAATGATCTGTTGAGCTGCTTGCAGAAAAATACTTTTCACTGTACCTCGGTACACGTGACAATAAACAAATCTAATCCAATCCAATCCATTGTTAACCTCCCATTTTCTTCCCTCCAATAACTCCAATTAATTCAAAACTCTTTCCAAATGCTAAACCACATCAAGTCCCGTTAACCCATGAACCAAGTGCTCACTGACCTATGTTATCCAGAGTCACCAAAATATTCTTATCCTTATATTCAAATCCCTCCATGGCCTCATTCTCCCTACCTCTATAAACTCCTTCTGCCCCAAACCCTTGGAAATACCTGCACATCTTCAATTCTTTCCTATTCTCCGATCTCTTTATCCCACCATTGTTCACCTTGCCTTCAACTGTCTCGGGCATAAGCTATTCCTTCATAAATCTTTTCTCCTCTACACCTCACTCTCCTCCTTTGAGTGTTCCCGAAAACCTACCTGTGTCACTAAGATGTTGTTTTCCCTTCCTAGCCTTTGTATTGGTTTATGTCTGAATGCACATCTGGTTAGCACCTTGGGATGTTTTCCTAAATTAAAGTCACTATTAAAATGCAAGTTTTCATTTATTATTGAAGTATATCTGACAACCATTGATAAGATAGGTATGGCATTAGATTGGAGGGCCAGAGGCTTCAAATTCTGAAGTGCTGTTTAAACACCATTTCAAGAGTTTGCCATCACTTCTACGTTCAACAAAATGTTCTGGGAAAATGCTACAATTGATTGTCAAAGAGATAATAGCAGAACATTCATAAAATCACAATAGTGTCAGAGCCACGTGGCTTTGTGAAAGGGAAATTGAGATTCACGCATTTATCAGAATTCTTTGTGGGTGTAGCAAGCAGGGAAAATGAAGGAGAACCAGTGGTTGGAGGGTGGGATTTTTCAGCCTTTCCCGCTGGCTGGATCTTCTGGTGCCATTGATGGTGATTCCCCTCCCCCACGTGCCTCCTGTCGGCGGAGGCGACGAACAATGGGTAAACCCTTGATGGCAGTGGGACCTTCTGGCTATTGGTGTTCTGCCTCCGCCACCACAAAACACACCGCGAGGAAGTGTGGAAAATCTCACCCATAGTGTATTTGGATTTCCAATAGGCATTCAACAAGGGGTGACTTAAAAGATTATTGTGCATGGTGTTGGGATTGGCTCACTAACAGGCAACAGAGAGTTGGGATTAACGGGCCATTTTCAGGTTGGCAGACTATAACTAATGGGATGCCATAAGGATCACTTCTGGGGCATCAGCTATTTGCTATCTCCACTAATGATTTGGATAAAGAGACCAAAGCATTGTAGCCTAATTTACTGAGGTCAGGTTGTGATGAGAATACAGAGTCTGCAAGGGTTAAATACAGTTTAACTGAGTGGGTAAAAACAATGGCAAATAGAGTATAATGTTTGAAAATGTGAAGTTGTCCATTTTGGCAAGAAGAATAACAAAGCAGAATGATATTTGATAGGAGAGAGGCTACAGTATGGTCGGGTACAAAGAGATCTGGATATCCTTGTGCATGAATCAAAAAGTTAGCATGCAGGCAAGTAATTAGGAAGGTAAATAGAATATTGGCCTTTATTGCAGGAGGATGGAGTAATAGTAGGTAAAGTCTTGCTACAACTGTGCACGACATTAATGAGACCCCACCTGGAGCACTGTGTACAATGTTGGTCTCTTTAATCAAGGGTATACTGAAGACAGGCAGAGGTAATGATATTTCCCTTTCTGTTAGACTGTTTGCAAACATTGGGCACAATGTTCCCGAATAGGAGACTCAGTGCTCCCACCAGGGAGAAAGCCAAAGCGATTCCCATTGGTGCTAGGAGTGAACCCAACATGCCATTCAATGATATTTAGAAACATTTTACCCACAATCAGAATTTAAATACCATTCAATGCAACTGAGAGGGACAGGGCCTAGTCTCTCTGACAAGTCCCACTCCTTAAAGATCGGAGAACGATTTTTAAAGGTGCCCCAATCTCAGAGTACTGCTGCAGTCCCCCGGGATTATTGGTAAGGCACACCGCCACCCCAATCACTAACAAGGGCCATCATCCTCAGTCCCCCCCCCCCCAGTCCACCCTTTAGCCCCCCCCATTTCCCCGTCACCCCTCCCAGACATCCACATCAGCCCCCCCTCACTCTCTCCACCTCGCCCCAGTCACCCCCTTCAGCACCCCCTGCGATTGCCCCCATTCAGGTCCCACTCCTTGACAGTGCCAACCTAGCGGCTTGCACTCCGAGGGGCGGCAAGTGGGAGGGAACTCTCACAGTGGCATCCAGGGTGCCGAGGGGGGTCCTTCGTGAGGTGGGGGGGGGGGGGGGGGTGAGAGGGGCTTGTGATAGCCTGGAGGGGCTCAGGTTGGGGGTCATTCCTGTGATGGGAGACGTTTGACTGGTCTTCCCATCTTCAACCTTTAAACCCTTTAAAAAGTCAGTCAGTATCTCAAAATTAAAGCCATTGGGCTATCAGGAACCTTGTTGAGGCCAGGAGGCTTGCAAATGGTTTCACAACTGGCATGAAACCTACTTTTTTGCCTGACGCCCAATTTACTGGAACATTGGGATTTCCAGCACTGTCTGGTGGCCCTGGAGAATCCCAGGCATTCCATTTGAAAAACTAAAGCTGGATTTCAATGGAACTTGGTACACAGGTAGTATATGATCCATGGAAGAACTGATTAGCTTTTGGCCCAGGTAAGATCTGGGTCCGGATCCTAGTATTTTTTTAAAGTATTTGTGAACACTGGGAGGTTGGACAAATTGACTCTTTTTTTAAAGAATGATGTGGGTTGTTTTGTTTAGAATATTGCTGATTGCTTTCGAATGTTGTGGATTGTCTCAGTGCTGTGGTGTAATTTCTCACAGCTATTAAAAGGTGAGCAGAGTTTTCAGAGCAGATAGCTGGATATGAATTGATGTGAAGCCCCTCACTGAGACAAAAGCTCTTAAACAAATATATTTATTTTTGTAGCTTTATAATATCAATTTATAATATCAATGTTACTTTCATGTAGAAAGTCAAGTGAATCATCTCATGTCAACACACGTGAGGTACATTTGGTGTCCTTTTAGTGCTGCAATAAATATGAAGAAATAAGTGAGCCCCAAATAAGATTAATCATTTTATTCACAACACTTCTGATGGAAGGAGACAAGATGATTGCCACAGCTATGTCTTTGCGAGAAGTTCATTTGCTTTGATACAGTTTGGCCTCACTTAAAAAGAAAGTTCCATCTTTTTGATGACAAAGTCATTTAGGAAAAAACTACAGATTCAGGCTGTGCAATATGTTAGAAACAAGATCACTTTTCCTTAGACAGCCTTTCCAATAAAGTAATAAGTGGCCTTAGATCTAAAATGAGAACAATGCCCTGAGCATAGAAGAAACACAGTGACCATCTGTCACAATCAAGCAATGTTTGTGCAATAAATGGAAAATTACCTTTTTTTTAAGAAAAGTTATGCAGATTATTTCTATGGTGGGGATGGGTTGTTAAGTGAATGCTCAGCAAAGGCCCTAGAAACAACTTTAGATACAGTCTGTGTGCAGTGTTCCTTCAATGTCTATATAAATTGTGAGGAGAATTAGAACAAAGGCTGTAGGGTGAGAATTTATCACATTCAAACTTACTTGCACGTAGTTAAAATCAAGCTCCCATGTGCCATTTGTATTTCCCACTATTGCATAATAAACCATTTACCAAAGAAATTTTACCAGTCACCTGGAGAACAAAGGAAAAACCGGGTTGATGGTCAAAATTCGAAACATGCTCGACTTGTTCATTTTCTCTTTGTCGCCAAGTGGCACCAGGGACCAAACTCCAGCACGGAGGGTCCTGTCCGTAGATTGTTCCAGAAAGAGCCAGGAGGAACTGACACATGTGTGGAGTGAGGCTGAACTAAGTGGCAGCTACTCCAGGGCCTAAACTCACAGCAGTCAGGTCATGGTGGCAAGTGCTCAATCACTTAACTATTTGAGCATATCCGGTGCCAGGAAATGATAAATATTCAGAGTGAAACTGAATATTTGAACCTTAGTTGGCTAAACTTCTTCATAAATATGCAATACAGCAACTCATTTAATAGTCATGAATGACATAGCACTGATTGAGAACTAAACTCCAGCATTCTAAAATGTTAATGCTACTGATTTTGTTTTTCTCTTGGTGCTAATATTCGTGTACATTGACCATTCATGTACACAGCAGACATAGGACACTAATGGGATTTGATTAACAGCCAATTAACAGAAAACAATTCCGTGCATAAATTACAGTCGAAATCCACGACATTTAGATTTGCCTCAAGTTCCTGGCAATTTCTAATTACAGTGAATTTATATCCTTAATATATATTACAACACGCCTCAATCTGTTGTTCAACCCTAGGGCAGCAAAGGTAGCATAGTGGTTAGCACTATGGCTTCAAAGCGCCAGAGTCCCAGGTTCGATTCACCTTGGGTCCCTGTCTGTGCGGAGTCTGCACGTTCTCCCCGTGTCTGCGTGGGTTTCCTCCGGGAGCTCCGGTTTCCTCCCACAAGTCCCGAAAGACATGCTACTCGGTAATTGCTAGTGATGAATATATACAAACGAGGATTTCTAAGATGAGACAAAAAAACTACAAAGAATCAGGAAGGCAGTAATCGAGGAACTCTTGTTGGGCTCAAAGCACTACAGGTTTACTCCCGCCCTGCCTTACAGCTAAACCTAGTGGGAGATCTGCCGTCATATGTCATAGAATCATAGAATTTACAGTGCAGAAGGAGGCCATTTGGCCCATCGAGTCTGCACCAGCCCTTGGAACGACCACCCTACTGAAGCTCACGCCTCCACCCTATCCCCGTAAACCCACCTAACCTTTTTGGACACTAAGGGCAATTTATCATGGCCAATCCACCTAACCTGTACATCCTTGGACTGTGGGAGGAAACCGGAGCAGCCAGAGGAAACCCACGCAAACACGGGGAGAACCCTGAGATCCTGGAGCTGGGAAGCAACTGTACTAACCACTATGCTACTGTACTGCCCATGTCATGTTTGTCTGTCTTGCCACACCCTCAAATCTCCACTCAAATATCCACTCTAGTTCATCGGTACCCGCACTCTGTCGTCCGCTATCTATTTACGCCTTGGTCAACCCTTCTTCCTCTGCCCTCCAGTTTTCCCTCCAGAAGAGATCTCTTTAACTTCTCATGTTCTGATCAAATGGCCAGGTTAACATCTAAATTCAAGGAGAGTGACAAAACTATTCCAGTTAAACACGGTCATCACTCTAACTGAACAATGGAACTGATCGTTAGCAGCAAAGTTGCAACAATTACACATTGGGAAATAGTAAATATCAATCAATGGATCTTCCGACAGGGATGATCTTGCTTGACGAACAACCATGACCCTTTTCTGTTGATGAAGTAACATGCCAAGTAGATGTCGGAAAGACCAAATGTGGTGGACTTTCTGAAACCCTTTATTGATTAATTCCCTCATGAAAGACTGATATCAAAATAAGTCCATAGGTACCAGGGGCAATCCTAGGACAGAGGACACATGCACAGTGGCCCCGTCACCCTCTCTGGTACACCGTTATCCCCAGGGCAGATGCTCCACCAGTGGCGCTACCAGCCAGTCCACACTACAGGAGGAACACCGGCCGGCACCAAGCACCAAGCCCGCCAGCCCACTGCGCCCCTGTTCCCATCCATCCTGCCCTGGAACAGGTGGGAATGACCCATGCATCACACAAAGGACCCATGACATAATATATCTATGGTTCCAACAGGTGCCCACCCCCCTCACCCAGTCGTATCCGGTGTCTATTCCCGAACGCATACCACCAGACATGGTAACAGTTGGTGGCACCGGTTAGCACCCCGATGACAGAGTAGCACGGGCCCCACCCAAGGAGGGCACCCATGGTAGACTTCATAGAAAGGCCGAGACAGGAACACAGTGCAGGGAGAAGAGTGTTGAGGCTGCATGAGCAGGAATGGCTCGGGTGGACCCTGCAGCACAGGAGCCTGCCCCACAGGAACAGGAGCCAGCTGGTAATAGTGGAGAGCCAGCCGCCCAACAGGCCGAGCTGGAGGTTGGAGGGAGGCGTTGCACAGGCCTCGTGTTTACAGGCAGCACCTGTCATACGAGGACCTCCCGGATGTGTTGCCAAAGTCTGCGGCTGAGCAGAGAGGCGGTGCGGCATCTGTGCAGGATCATGGTACATCAGGAACCTCGGGAATGTGGAGGAGGTCATCTGTTCCTGATGTCCGTCAAGATGAGAGTTGTCCTGAACTTTTTGCCATGGGTTCCTTCCAGGCACCGAGATGGGACCAGTCTGGGATCTCCCAGACCTCCATGCACAGGTGCATCTGCGCTCTAACAGATGCCCTGTATTCCCAGGTGGCACAGTACACTCTCTTCGGCATGGACCAAGCCCACCAGGTTGCCTGGACAGCGGTATTCACCGCGATCGCTGAGGATTCCCCAGATCCAAGAGGTCATCGACGGGATGCATGTCCCCGTCATAGGCACTGGCGCATGAGGTGAAACTGCTCCTGGGCCTGGTAAAACTTGCCATAAATTGATCCAGGCAGCTGATGACCAAGAGGCAGTTTGACCCGGCTCTGTGCCCCTCTACTACGGCTATATTCGTGGCTGGGTGTCCCTGGAGTGGGAGTCCCGGGCGTCCACGGGCACCATCAAGGCATTGGGCACCCGGTGGGCACCGCAGGTTCTGGGGTGCTTTTCCGACCTTTTTAATCATATTTTGGTTTGCCGTTTTAAGTTTTGCTTGCGATTTGTTTATGTTTAAAGCAGTATCCCTTTAAAAAGGGACTTCCACTTTTGTCCTTCAGTTTATTTAATTTAGTTTAAATGGTTTCCTTCAAAATTGTTGGAATTCCTTCCTGTTGTGGCACATCCTCGGATTTACATGCTGTGCCGGCAAAGTGATGTATGTGCAGTCAGTGGCATCCTGCACCATGGGGAAGCCTGTAATCCTGGCAAAGCCTTGTATTCACCCCATCTGCTTCTCTCTGGCAAGACCGAATGAAATGTATTCAGCTGTCCTTTTGCACTGAAAGCCTCAGTGACCGCCCTTACGCCAACACTTGGTGGTGAACTGGGAGATGTTGCAAAAATTGCCTGCTGCAGCAAAGCTTGACGCATGAAGGTTCGTGACCACGGTCACTTTAAGAGTCACTGCAATACCACCCACACGTAGCTCTGAGTCTGTAGTTCGCGCTGCCACAGGTGGCAAACTTCAGTGAGCACCTCATTAGTGAAACCGAGGAGTCCTAACGTACAGGCCTGGATTCTCTGCCTGGGAAACTGCAGGCAGGATTTTTCAACCGCACCTGCTGCAAGATCGCCATGGACCAGACAGGGAGCATGTAAAAGTCCGCTGACCTCGGGCGGAAATCAGGCCTTCCTTAGAATTCATGCTGGTAGCGGTGAGAGTACTGTGAAAGCACAGAGGTGGGTGTTGTCCTTGAGGCAGAAGGATGCCAGCCAGACAGACCAGGCAGACAAGGCTGCAGGTAGCAGAGGAGGTTAGCGGCTGGACTTTGGTGCCATGGGCCTGGATCGCTTCAATGGCTTCTAACTGAATGGCAAGGAGATACAGCTAGCTGCCATCACTCTCTCACTTCTTTGGCATTTCTCTGCATTGATTATCTGAGTCGCAATATTCACCACCACGCAGATGGAGGTCTCTGTTGCGTTGCGAAGCAAGCAACGAGGCATTGTTTAATTATTGAACCATCTACACATAAGAGAACAACTACGACACAGTAGATTCCTGCGGCCAAACACCAGCAGCCAAATCCATGCTTAAACACCTGATAGGCTAACGTTTGCATGCTCCGTCTCCATGGTATCAGGGCCTGTCATGTGGCCCTTGAAGTATCGCCCACGCGACCATATACCTCCACGTTTAAGTTCCCTTACAGATCTCCGAAATACAAAAACAGGAAATCTCTTGTTTACAATTATACACAGACAAAGAGAGTTACGGTAAGGGAGCTCAAAACAAAGTTCAGAAGGTAAGGTTATCAAGTGACTTCCTAATTCTTCTCGAATGCCTCAACTTAGCAACCGGACTTTCCAGACTGAGTCATCTAAGTCTACCGAAAGGGCAGGCAAATTAGTCGCGTCTGAAATAGAAACTGTACTGACTTGAACTCTTTCTGTAGTCCCTGATGATACCCCTTGGGAAGATCTCTATTCTAACACCATCATCTTGGCAAATGCTATTTTCGTAGCTGGGTTTTCACAGTAACTTAATTGAAGTGTGCAATGTAAGCCTACTTGTGACACTAATAAAGATTGTTATTATTATTGGGACTATCCGTACCTTTATGGGGTTGACAGTTTTTCTCCTCCTGAAATCCATAGAATCCCTGCAGTGTAGAAGAAGGCCATTCGGTCCATCAAATCCACACCGACCATCCGAAAGAGCACCCCATCTAGATCCTCTCCTCCGCCCTGCTCCCACAAGCCCACCTAACCTGGATATCTTTAGACACTAACAGGCAATTTAGCAAGGGCAATCCATTATGCCATCCAGCCTCGCTGATCAGCGTGTTTTCTAGCTTCAAGGCCCTGGAGGTCTATGACATAGGACATTGGCCCAGCCCTGGCAAAACCTCTCCCAAGTAACTATTCTGGGTCTCCACCAAAGCTCCACATATGCACTAAGTGATTAGTTTGTCCGTGCGGAGTTTGCACATTCTCCCCATGTCTGCGTGGGTTTCACCCCCACAGCCCAAAGATGTGCAGGTTAGGTGGATTGGCCATGCTAAATCGCCCCTAAAATTTGAATAAACAAATTTTTTTTTAAAATGATTTGTTTGGAATGACCTGCCCTTCTTGGCTGTATCATGGCAGCCTTTCTATGAGGCTTTCTTAGTCTCCACCCTCCACGGCAAATTTTGAAAAATGAGGTTAAGCCGAGGTGTGAGACCCCTGCCCATTAACAACTCAGCCATGGTGACCCCAGTGGTGGTTTACGGGGTTGAATTTTACAAGAGCAAGAAGTCTGCTAAGTGAAGCAATGGTGGTCGATTTGCTTGTTTTTTCATTGATGCTTCAAAAGTTTGGACCGTTCTTTCAGCCAACCCGTTTGAAGTGGGGTGGTAGGGGGATGCCCTTATGTGCTGGATCACATTGGACTTAACAAAGAGTTGAAACTGTTCGGCTGTGAAGGCAATACCGTTGTCTGGGACGATCACCTCCAGGAGGCCATGAATGGCAAAGATTTGGTGCAGCTTGTCCACAGTAGACACTGGAATGATCGAAAACATACACTGAACATCCAGCCACTTAGGGTGAGCTTCTACCACAATCAAAAACATCATACCCAAAAAGGGAGCAGCAAAGTCAATGTGGAGTCTCGTACATGGGCGCCCCAGAAATTCACAAGAGTGCAAACTTGCTGCATGCAGCCAGAAGGTTGGGTTGAGATTGACATGGCTCACATTGAATGAACATAAGTATGATGTCTATGTCAATCCCTGGTATCCAAAAGTAACCCCGTGGCCAGTACCTTCATCTTGGGCTGACTAGGATGACACTGTGCAATTCTTGGAGAAGAGGTTGCTGCTCTGGAGATGGCACAATCACTCTGCAACCACAAAGGGAAACCCCGTCCTCACAAGTGATTTTGCCAAATGTTACATATCGGGCCTAATCGGTTTCCGGCTTCTGAGAACCATAATTTTAACTCTTGGTAACACAGGGTTTCTGTTGGTCCATGCCATAATGTGGCTGGACACAATAAGTAGAGTTTCAAGTAAATGTAGAGTCAGGATGATTTCCTGTGGAGTGGAAGTCTCGGGTTTTTTTTTGTGACAGTGGAAACATGCTCATAGCATCTACTTTTGATATCTGGATTCCCGGTCTATTCTGAAAGGTATACAAATACGCAGCCAACATCAGTGCCCATCTTTGCACTCAGGCTTTTGGCGAGATGCGTTTATTTTCATGAAAAATGCCAAGTAATGGTTTATAAGCATATTGAAGAATTTTTCTTCTGGCATAAATGACAGCCAGATTTCTTTGCCGATCTGGGAATATTTCCTTTCAGCATCTAACAGTGTTCTGGATGCATTATGGCCTTTCCCCAACAGCTTCCATTTTGTGAGAGAGTACTGCTCCATTATCATATGGTGATGCATCACAAATGGCTACACGATGGGCTTATCCGGGTTGAAATGGACCAGCAAGGCCGACAACTTCAGGGTCTGGTTGACATAACTAAAAGACTTCCTCTGGGAATCTTCCCACTTCCAGCATTGGTGCGCCTTCAGCAGTTGATGCAGGGATGTCAAAATGGTAGGCAAATTGGGTAAAAAGCGGCCATAATAATTGACAATCCCCAGAAAGGATTTCAATGCCGATGTATTCCTTGGTTCTGGGACCCTTTTTATTGCCTTTACCTTATCTCCGAGCGGGTGTAATCCCTTCGCATCAACTCGGAAACCTAAACATGTGACTCGATCAGCCTGAAATGCACACTTCTCTCACTTGAACCACCTCTTGAGAACGCCTTCAAAATTCTGGTGTTCGTCCCATTACTAAGACATTGTCCAGATACACAACACCCTTCAGGATTCCCTGCAAAAGGCTCCCCATTGTACGCTGGAATATAGCAGCACCAATGAAATACCGAAAGGCAATATTGTATCGTGGAACAAGTCTTGATGGGTATTTATGGCAGCAAAATTTCTTGACTCATCCTCTAACTCATGCTGCTGGTATGCATGGCTTGAATCAAATTTGTTGTATTTGAGGCTTCTTGTCAACTTGGCATATAAATCTTCTATCCTGGGTATTGGATATTTATTCACTTTAGCAACCCTGTTCATGATCATCTTAAAATCTCCGCAGATTCAGACTGTGCGGTCAGGCTTCAACACTGGTACGATTGGTGATGCCCATTCTGAAAACTGTAGTGGAGTAATTATCTCCAGTTCCTTCAGAAGCTTCAACTCTGCCTCCACCTTTTGGCACAGAGGATAAGGTACTGGTCTGGCACAAAATAATTTTGGTTTTTACATATTACATAGAATTTACAGTGCAGAAAGAGGCCATTCGGCCCATCGAGTCTGCACCGGCTCTTGGAAAGAGCACCCTACCCCTACCCAAGGTCAACACCTCCACCCTATCCCCATAACTCAGTAACCCCACCCAACACTAAGGGCAATTTTGGACACAAAGGGCAATTTATCATGGCCAGTCCACCTAACCCGCACATCTTTGGACTGTGGGAGGAAACCGGAGCACCCGGAGGAAACCCACGCACACACGGGGAGGATGTGCAGACTCCACACAGACAGTGACCCAAGCTGGAATCGAACCTGGACCCTGGAGCTGTGAAGCAATTATGCTATCCACAATGCTACCGTGCTGCCTTCAAGAGCGAGATCAACCCGGAAATAAAAACCACGGCCCAGATGTGGGCCGGGTCGTGGAAGTCCCTTCTGGGAGTAGAATGTACTGAGTTTGCTTGTGTTTATTAAACCTTTTGTTTTTCCTTATGCTCTTGTATGATCGCTTCCTCAAAGCCTAACACTGGCGACGAGGATGGGATAGGGCTAACTGGGTTCTGGACATTTTCATTTGTTGGACGTGGCCGGTGTCTTATAGGATGGAGGATGTGCAGACTCCGCACAGACTAGGGTTTTGGTTTCAGGCTCGACATAGATCTTGGCTTTCTCTCCTTTGATGCATCCTAACACTCCTGTAAGACCTTGTGGTATAGCCGTCAAAGCACCTGAAAAACCTTATTGGTCTTGCTGAATATTCTGAATCAATTCAGTTTGATTTTCTTCAACTAATTTCGCCCCATGTGGCTTAGCCTTTTGCTCTGTCTACCAATTAATGGCAGTTGGGCTGAAATATGAAATGAAAATCGCTTATTGTCACGAGTCGGCTTCAATGAAGTTACTGTGAAAAGCCCCTAGTCGCCACATTCTGGCGCCTGTTCGGGGAGGCTGGTACAGGAATTGAACCGTGCTGCTGGCCTGCCTTGGTCTGCTTTAAAAGCCAGCGATTTAGCCCAGTGTGCTAAACCAGCCCCTGGTTATGCTGTTTCGGATAACACAGGCTGCTACTTGATGCAGTCTTAACTAAAGAATGCTCCAGACTCTGAAATGAATTCAACGTGTTTACTGAACTATTAACATAGTTCTCAAATGAGTTTGACTCTCTGCTAATCTAACTGTAGTAACTCAGTCTAACTGTACCAGCTTGCTCTAAGCCATGTGCTGGGGTGTGATGCTGCTGATCAACCCTGTCTAA
Source organism: Scyliorhinus canicula (assembly GCF_902713615.1). NCBI lineage: Eukaryota > Metazoa > Chordata > Chondrichthyes > Carcharhiniformes > Scyliorhinidae > Scyliorhinus > Scyliorhinus canicula. The sequence continues at coordinate 29,896,033 of NC_052166.1, read as the reverse complement.
CTCTCTCGACGTCTGTCTGTGGAAAGAGGCAGAGTGTGAATGCCTCATCCCTTTTATAGTGTTTATGTCATGCCCACTTGTGGTAATGCCACCTCTGAGTGTCCTGATCCCATTGGTTGTGTCCTATTCTGAGTGTTCATTGGTTGCATATCATGACAGATTTCAGCTTTGAGCCAAGGCTGTAATCAGGTCAGATGCTGTGTCCCTGATAGAACCCGAATTGATTATCAGTGAGCAAGTTATTGTTGTGTATTATTGTTGTGGCAACTTTATAGCCCTGTTGGTGACACTAAACTGGGAAAAGGAGTGCTTCCCATCCAAGTCCTTGCCTGCCCCAGCATAAAATCGCTGCAAGATCAGGGTGAGTGGGAACTCGAAGGGAATCATATTCACCGATCTCACACTCCTTCACCCCACCTGAAAATCTGCTGGCGGACGAAACATGAAATTTAGGCCTCTATGTCTGATGACTGATTTAATCTGATTTAACCCTTGCTACTATTCACACTGCAGCACAATCTTCTATAATTCTAGCTCTTCTCTTTGATTTACTAATGCTTTCAGCATGCTCCTTTGTTGCTGCATGTGATTTGTTTTTTAAATAAAAGTTCATCAATTCTTGTGTGTGGTAATCCATTGCCAAGTGTGATGATGAATTTATGGCTCTCGGTAGTTACTGCCATATGGGGGAGGTAGTGCTCTGTGTATTGCCATTCAGAATGGCAGGTACATCAGCAGAGATATTTCAGTGGTAAGGAGACAGGAGACAACCTTTCCCAGATTTTTACAAGACAAATTCAGACTCCCTAGATGGTATCCTCCAGACACTAAAATGCTGATACTGCTTATCCAGGCTGCTTAGAGCACTGTGAATGCAGGATGAGACAGATTTCTGAAGCAGTAAATGGCATTTGCTCCTTTATCTCACCTCCCTTGAGACACAAATAGATCCAAAGAAATCAGAAAATTGACAGGAAATGATAGTGTCTGAACCAGATAAAGCGACATGTTAAAATATGAAATGCCATATAGATCTATCCCCAAATATTCTCACACAGAATTTCAAATATTTATCATGTACATGAGAACACTGATTCCATTGCTTCATCAAACTGTTGGTATACCTTTAGCAAACCAATTTGCACCTCTAACCTTTGTTTATTTCTCCCAATTTTCTCCCATCCTTCACCCATCTTGCTTTCCTCTCTCAGCACCTCTGACTTGACAAACCCGAATCTTCAAAAATCTCCAGAAGGTCATCCACTTTGATAAAAGACCAACCAGCATCACGCACCCAGCCCTCATAGCCTCTCAATTGGGCCTCTGTCATTGGAGTTTAGAAGAATGAGAGGTGATCGAAAGTGGCCTACGACAGAATCTTCCGACCCCATCATTAAGCACCCCTCGCCGCTGCTAAACGCTTGGTAGCGGTACGCTGTCGATGGGACTGTAAGATTCCGTCAGCATAAACGGCCAGAAAATTCTACTTTATATCTCAGCTGCCACATTCTCTGCTGCACTATGTGCTGAGTAACAGTGTCCATCTATCAATACATCATCCCTATGTGCTAAGTAACAGTCCAGAGATGTGCAGGTTTGGTGGACTGGTCATGCTAAAATTGTCTTAGTGTCTAAAAAAAGGTTTGGTGGGATTACGGGAAAAAAGGCGGGTTGGGCCTAATTGAGGTGTAGCAATGGGTACCCGCATGGGTCCTAGCTATGCTTGCCATTTTATGGGGTATGTGGAACATTCTTTGTTCCAGACCTATCTGGGTCCCGTCCCAGAACTCCTTTACCGATACATTGATGACTATTTTGGTGCCGCTTCATGCTCTCGTCCGGACCTGGAAAAATTCATCAACTTTGCTTCTAGTTTCTACCCCTCCATCACTGTCACCTGGTCCATCTCAGACATTTCCCTTTCCTTCCTTGATCTTTCTGTCTCCATTCCCGGCAGTAGACTATCCACTAGTATCCACTACAAGCCCACTGACTCCCACAGCTATCTGGACTACAGCTCTTCATACCCTACACCATGTAAGGACTTCATCCCTTTCTCTCAACTCCTTCGCCTCCATCGCATGTGTTCCGATGATGCCACTTTCCAAAATGGTGCCTCAAAAATGTGTTCCTTCTTCCTCGACCGTGATTTCCCACCCACAGTTGTTGACAGGGCCCTCAACAGTGTGAGGTCCATCTCCCGCGTCACTAGCCTCGCCCTCTCCTGTCCCTCCCAGAACAAAGATAGAGTCCCCCTCGTTCTCACATTTCATCCCACCAGCCTCCGTATGCAAAGCATAATCCTCCGCTATTTTCGCCAACTGCAGCGTGATGCCACCACCAAACGCATCTTCCCTTCACTCCTTCTGTCAGCATTCCGCAGAGACCGTTCCTTCCCAGATAATCTAGTCCACTCCTCCACCATATCCAGTACCTCTCCCATCACCCATGGCACCTTCCTATGCAATCGCAGAAGGTGTAACACCTGTCCCTTTACCTCTTCGATGCTTGCCACCCCAGGCCCAAAACATTCATTCCAGGTTAAGCAGCGTTTTACTTGCATCTCTTCCAATTTGGTCTACTGCATTCGCTGCTCTCAATGTGGTCTCCTCTATATCGGAGAGACCAAACGCAGACTGGGTGATCGCTTTGCTGAGCATCTTCGGTCTGTGCACATTCAGGATGTTGACCGTCTCATTGCTTGCCATTTTAACAAAAGACCCTTCTCCCATGCCCACGTGTCTGTTCTTGGCCTGCTGCAATGTTCCAGTGAAGCTCAACGCAAACTGGAGGAACAACATCTCATCTTCCGGTTAGGCACGTTACAGCCTTCCGGTCTCAACATTGAATTCAACAACTTCAGATGATCAGCGCTACCCCACCTCAGCCCATTTGTTTTTATCCCATTTCATTTTAAATGTCTTTTACCATTTCTTTCTTTCTTAATATATTTAACCCCCCCCCCCCCAATCTTATCCACCTTCCCTTAATCTTTTTCCTCTTGTTTCCCCCTTCCCCTCCCTCCATATCTACAGTTCATCCTCTGATGTTAGTTTCTCTGCTGTTTGGCCTTTCACATCTTTTGTTCTCTCTGGGGACTGCCATTAGCACTCTTTCCCCTGGTTCCTGTGCCCATTAGCACCCGTTTCCCTGGGTTTCTATGGCTATGACTCATCTTTCATTCTCACTCCTCAGTATAAATATTTCCCACTTTCTCTGTGACCTTTGACAAAGAGTCATCTGCCTCGAAACGTTAGTTCTTTTCTCTCCATATAGATGCAGCCAGACCTGCTGAGATTTTCCAGCATTTTCTCTTTCACCTAATTTCGCCTCCTTTACGGGATCTGTGTAGATTTAATGGACTTAATGGCCTCCTTCTGCACTGTAGGGACCCTGTGATTCCCCCATTGAAGATGGAGAGGAGGAAAAATATCTCCCCTCAGTGGATTATTAATCTTCGGAATTCTCCCCCCCCCCCCCCCCCCCCCCCCCCCAAGGAACAGGCGAGATTGGGCCATTACATATATTCAATGTTGAGATGGATAGAATTTTGAACTACAAGGGATTGTATGCATGGTTCGACTGGCACTATAGCGACCTTTCCACAACTCCCTGTGCAAGCCAAGATATCATTGTTAGCATTGCACTTGAGTGCAGGAGAAATGACATCATGTAGCTTAAGCAGCAAGCAAATGTGCACGCAAGCCAGGACAACTTATCAATAATCAGCAATGGAAACTGTTTTCACATCATTGTTGGTCTTAGATGAGGTTATCCCTGATCTGGAGAGGCACTGCTCGAGGAAGGGCAGTTAGTTAATTATAGCTTTGATTGAACATAGTTTATACAATGTCCAATTCAAGATTTCACATAGAACTATCCCGCAGCATACTAGGTTGTCATGTGACCTTCCATCCCTGATGATATAGACTGTCTTTTTACATATTTAACATTAACTTTTTTATACTGCGGAAGTAGAGATAAAGGGAAATGAGGTATAACAACTAATTTTTTTCCCCAAAAGCATCAAAATTTAATTTAACCAGTGAGACAATTTAAAACATCACCACCAGTTCCTAAATAGTAACTTTTGCTGCGATTATAGAACTCCCATTACAAATGACAGCACAATATATAACCTGAAGCAGATAAAAAAGCATTCAACGAAAGTAAGATTTATACAGCCCTCAAAAGCTAAATCACTGGAGCAATATCCAATAAGTTAGAGCTGGGCGAAGATGGGACTGGATTTGTGTCGGAACTTAGCTTCCATCATTTTTATTAAATTGTGAATGATTAGCGCAATTCATATTTTAACACAAGGCCGAGGGTTGGGCACTTAGGCAATGCCGTGCAGAACGTGCATCGATTCCCACCAATATGTGGCTGGTAAGATTTGTTTCACCTGATGTATCTAGACTACAGAATCTTTGACAGTGTCTGGATTATTTAGTGCCTTTGTGTGGGACACTGGGGTTTGGAATACGTTCGGCTGTCGACGCCTGAAAGTGAAATTGTTCTGACACTGAAATAGTTTGTCAGATTATCTGGTGCAAGGCAGCCCAAGATGTTCATTCCAACTGTGGACAAGTGACTGAAGAATTGCACTATTCAGCACCAGGAAGGATTTCAATGATGTGCCACATACCAGGTTCCGAAAGCGTCCTGTACAAGAATTCAAAACAAAAAATGAAATGAAGGGATGTGATCCTTCCCATCACAGCCATCAGGATTGATTCCGTATGTGGTTAGCTCTGCTGCCTCATAGCGGAAGGGACCTGAGTTCGATTCCGGCCTTGGATGACTGTGACTGTGTGGAGGTTGCCTGCTCTCCCTGTGTCTCCATGGGTATCTTCCGGGATAGCCAAAAGATGTGAAGGTTAGGTGGACTAGCCATGCTCGATGCGTGATGTTGTGGGGATAAAGGGGGAGTGCCCTCTTGGAGGGTCAGTGTAATCTTGATGGGCTGAATGACCTCCTTCTGCACTGCAAGGATTTTAAGGATTTATGGGATTCAGAAAGCATGGGACAGGGAGAGAACCCCAGCCAATTCCTTCATCATATATTTGTTACTGAGACCTTAACAATTCATGTGGTTCCCCTGATGTCCAAATATGCAATAATTGTTATTGCTGTCAAAAATCAATGTCTCCTCTAAAGCAGCAGGCATGTACAGCCTGTCATAATATCCACTCGTGTATATAATGAGATGCAGACAGGCAGTGATTGACACATAGGATGACCAGTAAGCATACAACACAGCACAGCCAATCACCAGACAGGACATTACCACTATAAAGCCAGAGGGCACTAGGTTTCCCGTTCTCTCGGGACCCAGCCACTGAGACAGTCAGAGTCCATGAGCTAGCAAGTGCAAACACCATGTGGTAGCTAGTAAGTCTGGTCAGGCCACTTCAAGGTCACCAGTCAGATCAGTATAGTGTCGCCCCACAGCTGAATATGTATAGCAGTTCTATAGATGAATAAAACAGTGTTGGATCTTCTCCAGTGTTAGATGTCTGTTTCTAACTTCCCTGCATCGAGTGCAGTCCACATCGAACCAACCTGCCTAACACATCATGGTACCAGAGTTATACTGATCTTGACAGACCTACCTCGAGTGAATCAGCATTGACCAGCAAGCAGCCATCCAGCGAGATGGAAAACATACAGCCTCTTCTGCAACTCAGCATCTCCGGCAACCTCGGCGGCAACTGGAAAATCTTCAAGCAAAAGTTCCTCTTGTACATCGAGGCCTCCAACCTCGAGGCAGCATCGGATGCCAGGAAGATCGCGCTATTTCTCTCCACTGCAGGGGATCATGTCATCCATATCTACAACTCCTTTACGTTCGCCGACGGCGGAGACAAAACAAAATTCAAAACAGTCCTGCTGAAGTTCGACAGCCACTGCGACATTGAGGTGAATGAGAGCTTTGAATGGTGCATCTTCCAGCAGAGGCTTCAGGGTAAGGATGAACCCTTTCACTCCTTCTTGACCCATCTCCGCATCCTGGCACAGTCATGTAACTATGACTCAACGGCTGATTCCATGATCCGGGATCAGATCGTTTTCGGGGTCCATTCCGACTCCCTGCGGCAGCAGCTCCTTAAAATCAAACAGTTGACCCACTCTGTAGCTATTGAGACGTGCGTTGTCCATGAGCATGCCAAGAATCGTTACTCCCACATCAGGGCGGCAGAAACTGCAAAGCTGGCCTCCCACGAGGCGGAAAGGGTACAGACCATCGCACAGATGCAGGGCTTGAGCATCGAGGAGAGTGGCCGTTTCGCGCGCTTTTCCCAGATCCCTGCCCATGCGTGCCACGACCGAGTGGATGACGAGACCGACAACCCGGATGCGCAGGTGCGTACGTCGACCGACCGCACTGCGCATGCGCGATGGTGCACGGAACGCGCTGACGTCAGCGTCATGACGTGTCCGAATTGTGGCTCCGCCCACTTAAAGCGGCAATATCCGAAAAAAGGACGCCGATGTCTCCAGTGTGGCAAGCTTGGCCACTACGCAGCCCTTTGCAGATCTGCTCCACCACTCAGCAGCCAGCGATCCCAGCTGCGGCGCGGAAGTGTCCGCTCAATACAGCCAGATTCTGATCCCGACAGCCCAACGGACCCTGATGCTGATTGCCTCAATTCTCCATATCGGGTGGGCATCATAACCACACATGAGCTGGCCTCCATCACACCTGCGCAACGCCTCTCGATCCTCAGTGTGGATCCAGACGACGAGTGGTGTGCTGGCCTCGCATCCGGTTCAAACTGGACACCGGCACATTGGCGAACCTCATCTCACAATCCGACCTCGACACTATCCAGGCCCGACCAAGCATTCTTCCACCGGCCTGCCAGCTCCTTGACTACAATGGCAATGCCATAGCTGCCAGTGGCTCGTGTCAACTAGGGGTATCCAACAATGCGATCAAGGCAACATTACAGTTTGAAATGGTCAGGCCTGACAGGGCATCCCTGCTCGGTGCTCGCACCTGCAAGGTCCTGAACCTGGCTCAGCGAGTCCACACCATGTCATCGTCACCAGCGACGGCCTCGCCCGATGGAAATTTGCAAGCCGACATAGACAACATTATCACACAGTACCACAGCGTATTCGATGGAATGGGCATGCTCCCGCACCGATATAAAATCCCGCTCAAGCCGAAAGCCATCCCTGTAATTCATGCACCACGCCGGGTGCTGGCACCGCTCAAGGATCGTCTGAAAAAGCAACTACAGGACCTCCAAGACCAGGCCATCATCTCAAAGTTCACAGAGCCAACAGACTGGGTCAGCTCCATGGTCTGCATAAAGAAGCCATCAGGGGAGCTCCGCATTTGCATTGATCCTAAGGATCTAAACCACAACACCATGCGGGAGCATTACCCGATCTCGAAACGTGAAGAGTTAACCAGTGAGATGGCTCATGCCAAATTCTTCACTAAGCTGGACGCCTCCCATGAGCTTTTGGCAAATACCGCTGGACGCGTCCAGTCACAAGCTGTGCACGTTCAACACCCCGTTCGGTTGCTATAGCTACAACTGCATGCCTTTCGGCATCATATCTGTCTCCGAAGTGTTTCACCGCATCATGGAGCAGATGATGGAGGGCATTGAAGGGGTGCAAGTATACGTGGACGACGTGATTATCTGGTCCACAATGCCCCAGGAACACATCGCTCGCCTCAAGCAGGTCTTCCAGCGAATTCATGAATATGGTCTCCAGCTCAACAGGGCCAAGTGCTCATTTGGTCAAACGGACATTAAGTTTCTCGGTGACCACATCTCGCAGCAGGGTGTGCGGCCAGATGCCGACAAAGTCTTGGCAATCATCGCCATGAAGACCCCAGAGGACAAGAAAGCGGTCCTCCGCTTCCTCGTGATGGTCATCTTTCTCGGGAAATTCATTCCCAATATGGCATCCCACACCACGGCCCTCCGCCATCTTGTCAAGAAGTCAACGGAATTCCAGTGGCTGCCCACACATGAAGCAGAATAGCGTGAGCTGAAGGCAAAGCTCACCACAGCCCCAGTTCTAGCGTTCTTCAACCCAACCAAGGAAACCAAGATATCAACTGACGCAAGCCAGGACGGCATTGGGGCGGCTCCTCCAGTGAGATGACTCCTCATCCTGCTCTCCAGTGGCATATGCCTCCAGGGCCATGACACCCACTGAGAAATGGTATGCCCAGATCGAAAAGGAGTGTCTGGGTCTCCTGACAGGAATAGTCAAGTTTCATGACTGCGTTTACGGCCTGCCGAAATTCACAGTGGAAACGGACCACAGGCCTCTTGTCCACGTAATCCAGAAGGATTTAAATGACATGACACCTCGGTTACAGTGAATTCTTCTTCAACTCTGCTGCTATGACTTTGAACTTGTCTACACACCAGGCAAAGAGCTGATCATTGCAGATGCCCTATCCCGGTCCATCACCACACCGTGTGAACAAGGTGACTTCATCTGCCACATAGAAGCGCAAGTGCAATTGTGTGTCACCAACCTCCCAGCCTCTGACGAATGGGTTGTCCAAATTTGTGAAAATTTTGAAACGGCCAAGGATCCTCTACTGCAGCGTGTGATGCAGCACCTTACCCATGGCTGGCAGAAGGGACACTGTCCCCAATTCTTTAACGTGAAAGACGAGCTGACGCTTGTGGAGGGAATCCTTCTGAAACTCGACAGAATCGTTATTCCTCAGAGCACGCAGGCTATGGTGCTGGGTCAACTCCATGAGGGTCACCTTGGAGTCAAGAAATGCCGACTCAGAGCTCGGGAGGTGGTTTATTGGCCGGGCATTAACCATAACATTGCCAACACGGTCCTCAACTGCCCCACCTGTCAGAAGTTTCAACCGGCTCAACCCAATGAAACACGGCAACAGCACGAGATCGTGACCTCTCCGTGGTCCAAAGTAGGTGTAGACCTTTTCCACTCCAAGGGGCGTGACTACATACTCCTGGTCGCCTACTTCTCCAGTTACCAGAAGTGGTGAAACTGTCCAACCTCACGTCGAAGGCGGTCATCAAAGCCTGCAAAGAAACGTTTGCCAGGCACGGGATATCGCTCAAGGTATTGAGCGACAACGGTCCTTGCTTTTACAGCCAGGAATGGTCTGATTTTGCACAGCCCTACAACTTCCGTCACGTAACCTCCAGTCCCCACTACCCGCAATCAAACGGGAAGGCCGAGAAAGGGGTCCATATTGTCATGCGGTTGCTATTCAAAGCTGCAGAGTCAGGCTCCGACTTCAACCTGACAATGCTGGCATACAGGGCAACCCCACTGTCCACTGGGTTGCCTCCAGTGCAGATGCTCATGAATCGCACTCTGAGGACCACAGTTCCAGCCATCCATGTTCCAGACCTTGACCACCTCATGGTTTTACAAAAAATGCAGCAGTCCCGGGCCCAACAGAAGGCCACATATGATGCTCATGCCACGGATCTACCCGAGCTGGCTCTAGCCGATCATGTTCGCGTCCAGTTGCCTGAGGGCAGCTGGTCAGCCACAGATGTTGTTGTCAAACAAGTTGTCCCAATGTCTTTCCTTGTCCAAATGGCTGGTGGCTCCCTGCTACAGCATAACAGATGGGTATTGCGAAGAGTTCCACGCCCATCACCTGACCACAGTGCTCCGCTGGCCATCATACTTCCTCCAGACATAGCCTGCCACAAGGCCACCGACCAGCCAGCAATCCTGCCGGCCCACGCGTCCACTGCGATAGCAGCGATCCCACCTATCCACGTGCAGGCGGCTCCTGATCTACCTCTGCGGCGATCGACAAGAATTCGTCGCCCACCACAAAGATTAAATCTGTAGACTGAACTTTTGTAAATTTCGTGACTGAATTCATTGATTTAATCTTTGTAAATATTGCTTTGTTTGCCATGTATCTGCACTATCGACACCTTCCCATGTATATATGTTTGTTCAAGCACCGTTTGTATATAGTCAGGCATGTATATATATATATATATATACGTATACATACCTCAGTATTTATTTAACTAAAAAAAAGGGGAGATGTCATAATATCCACTCATGTATATAATGAGATGCAGACAGGCAGTGATTGACACATAGGATGACCAGTAAGCACAAAACACAGTACAGCCAATCACCAGACAGGACACTCCCACTATAGAGCCAGAGGGCACTAGGATTCCTGTTCTCTCGGGACCCATCTACTGAGACAGTCAGAGTCCACGAGCTAGCAAGTGCAAACACCATGCGGTAGCTAGCAAGTCTGGTCAGGCTACTACAAGGTCACCAGTCAGATCAGTATAGTGTCGACCCACAGCTGAATATATGTATCAGTTCTATAGTTGAATAAAACAGTGTTGGATCTTCTCCAGTGTTAGACGTCTGTTTCTAACTTCCTTGCATTGAGTGCAGTCCACATCGAACCAATCTGCCTAACACACCACAGCCATGCAGTGATTGTGAACATCCTGTTGACCAGTGTCCATCAGCACATTGTGCTCCCCTGCCAGTGGATTGTGTAACAACCAAGACGGAGAAGTTTCAACTTAAATAATCACAATGCCTTAAAGTAGCTTAATCAATAAATATCCCAATCGCAGCAACCAAATACTTGCTTCGAGTGTGATAGTACCCATTTGTCCTCGGGCTGATAAAGACTGCTGGTGGGATATTTGCCCACAAAGTCCAACTTCTGATCTGCTTCTGATGTCTTGGTTACAGGTTCTCCTGCTTCACCTGGTCTTCAGCCTTCCTTTTATTCTTTCATTATGCATGACCACAGCCACTTCAATCCAGCGAGTGGTATTGCACTGTTGATGAACTCCATCTCTCAGGCCCCATTCTGCTTGGCGATTAACTCATTCTTACGTTAGTCTTCACAGCGGGGCACAATGGATCCCAACTCAAGGCGAGGATATCTCTGGATTCAAATATAATCAGTTCTGTTGTGATGTTGTTAAAGTAAAATATCACAGCAAATACCACACCTTGTGGTTAAACACTTTTTCGGAAGCTCATTAGAAAGACAGATATTCAAAAGAGGATATAATTCAGAGTTAATGGACCACTCTGGATCTATATCATTAAACAATGGTAAGCTTCATTTGAAATTGCCTGGAGCTGCCAATCAAAAGGGTTTTAAAAAGCAATAGTCTGCAAAATTGAATGTAAATAATGCAGTTCAAAGCTTTTGTGTTCTAAGCTTGCAGAGAGGCTTCAATAATTTAGAGAGCAATGCAATTGACGGTGCTAAAACCACTTGAAAAGATTTGGCCTTATTAAATGGAATACCTTTACCTTCATCTCGCAGATCTTTCATTTTATCATGCTGGGTGACATCTTAAATGGTTTAAAGGCTACAGATGGTAAGACCAGAAAAACAATCCCCATCCCAGGAAAGACCCCAGGACCTGAGCCCCACCAGCCCAGCCCAAGCTCTCCTGACCCCCACCTCCCATGAAGGACCCCTCTCTCCACACTGGAGACAAGTGTAGTGAGGGTGCTCAACCTCTTTTTTCCTCCCTCAAGGTGCCAAGTTGACACTGCCAATGGGTGGGCCATGAAGGGGGAGAGTGCGTGGGGGTCAGGGGGGCCCTTACCACTGATTGGCAGGGGGCTTTCCAATGATCCGTGAGGGGGGGATGCAAAACTGTTCTGAGATCAGTGCGCCCTTTAAAAAGAGTGCCTCGATCTCTTTGGGGTGCAACCTTTCAGACAGGTTAAACCCTGCCCCTCTCGGGTGCAGCGAAAACCCCGATGTGTCTTTGAATGGCTCGAAAATTCCGATCCTCGTTTTAAAATTTCCTATGTGCCATTGAATGTCACGTCAACTTCGCTCCAGGCGCTAGCGGGAAACAGTCTCGATCTTCCGCAGACATGAGCACTTCATTTGCAAATGGGAGGATCGCCATCAAGATCTATCAAGGTCTAAATTCAATCAACCTGATGCAGGTAAAACTACTTATGATGCTGATTGCTGCTCAGGTAATTTTTAAAATTTTTAGAGTTCCCATCCACTTTTTCCAATCAAGGGGCAATTTAGCGTGGCCAATCCACCCACCTTGAACAGAAACCCACACAAACACGGGGAGAATGTGCAAACTCCACACAGACATTGACCCAGAGCTGAGATCGAACCTGGGACCTCGGCGCCGTGAGGCAGCAGTGCGATCCACTGCGCCACCGTGCTGCCCTCTGCTGAGATGATTTTAATCAATCTCAAACATGCTGGATGAAAACAAAATCCTAAATAGATCCCGATTGACACATAATGTGCAAAGCCACTGAGAACGCACAAGGGTGATTGGCAGGACAAGTTGAAAGAAAATCCAATTTCTGCAAGGTAGTACTCTTCAGAGTTCATGTTAAGGGTGGAAATTATTTGAAAACTTGGTTGGTTGAGAACTTTCTTGCTGAGCGTGGGAAGATTATGGATTAAAGGTATCCTCCTACTCACAATTTAGTCAATAACACAGTGCAACATTGAGGGAGTGCTGTACTGTTAATGGTGCCATCTTCTGAGTAAGATGCTTAAAAGGAGATCCGGCCTTGGTTTGCAGCAGGGTGCGCATGTAAAATAATTCAATGGCAACAGTTCAGAGCTGGTAGACACTTATACCTTGATTTGCATCTACATGGACAGGTAATTTAACTCACTGCTGTATTCAGATGGGCTGCTGTTTCCCAAGTTGACACCAGGGATCACAATTTAAAAGAAATTCATTCATTGTGGACTATGTTGGACTATCCTGAGAATGTAAAAGATGCTATTTCAATGCGCTTTCTGTCTTTCGATGTTCTCACACACTGTGATAAAATAAAGCAATATGTTAGCTCTTTGGTCAGATCCCATTACCAAAGCCATGTGACATCCCCGAAAGTACCATCTCACATTGTTTTAAGCTTAAAACTGCAGGAAGAATAACTCCGGTTTGGTGTCAAGCTGGCTTACAAAACTGCTCAGGTAGCCCAACAAATCTTCTTGGCATTTACTACATTTTAGCAGATTTTTTTGTTTCTTTTTAATTGCTTGACAAAGAGAACAGTGCAGGTCCAGACCGTTAGCTCACTCAGCTAAATCGCTGGCTTTTAAAGCGGACCAAGCAGGCCAGCAGCACGGGTCGATTCCCGTACCAGCCTCCCCGGACAGGCGCCGGAATATGGTGACTAGGGGCTTTTCACAGTACCTTCATTGAAGCCTACTCGTGACAATAAGCGATTTTCATTTCATATGAGTTTATAGTTCAGGAGTAGAGGTTGATGTACCCACATAAGCGCACATGGGCGGTGATTTTGTCCGACTGTGTATGTGGGATTCCAGAGAATTTGTGTCAATCATGTGAGTCAATTTTGTAGCTCGTGATGTCGGAACAGAAGCACAGTGTAAGCAGTGCCTTAGGCAGATTGTTGGGAGAGTGACAGGCCAGCATAACGAGAATTTTATCCTCCATTTAATGCTGGGTTTACATACGTAATGTGACGGCACATATTAATGAACACAAAATGTATCCCAGCCAAACTGCTCTGTATTGGGGCATCGGAGAATAACTATTGCACAAAGCAAAACATCACAAATAATGTGCTGGCTTCCTAATGACAGGATATCTTTTCTTCTTAACAGATTGAAAAGAATTGTCTGGGCAATTAGTCTTCTCAAGCAGAAGGACAGTGTGCTGCACACAATTCCAGAAAGGAAATTGAAAGGTTGGCTGAATTATACAGCCGCAGAAGAAAATATGAGATGAACTATTAATCATTTACATTTCTGCTGTCTAATTTACATGAGCAACGCCGACTGCAGCTGGCACAATGGAACTATCAGCCTGACACTCATACCAATAGTGCAATGTGAGTGGTGCATAAGCCACATGCTACTGAGAACCCCAGATACTGACACTCTGCATAAATGAATAGACAGCAGTAGCTGTTTCTGAGCACGAACTGCTCTCGCCAGAATAGCAAAACAATTGTGTGCAAAATAAAAGTAACGCAGTCATCAGCAAAGCAAATTGCAACTTTCTTGTACAACGGATGACATAAATATTAAAATTAAGTCGATTAAAATTCAGAAACGTGGAAGACGGTTTCAAGCACAAACATGTGCTGTACACATTCAGATATTGAATCTTTATTTTATTTATCATTAGTATTCACTTGTCAAGAATCCAATCATGCAACTGGAGCTGACTGCATTGGCTGCGAGCAGCTACTTCCCTCGCATAAACACGACAGTTTGCGAGTGAGACTTTACATGAAGTAGTAAATATCTCCAAGAACCTGGAGACTGCGCTTCATTTAAGAGATCCAAGTAAAGTTTTAAATCACAAAGAAGGTTTGTTTTCGCATTTGACAAACTGCAAAAAAAATCTTTGAGGCTGAACCACAGCCTGATACTTGTGATTTATACAGGAAATGCCATCAAGACATTTACTATTAAAGATGAATCATAAAAGGGTAAAATCCTACTCTACTGCTGTTCTGATGTTGAGCTATCTGCCACTTCAGGCTCCCACGTACACCAGACGATAAGAGAAATAAATCAACATGTAACATGATTTGTCCCTGATGATTCTCAGAACCATAGAATAAAATCATAGAATCACTATAGTGCAGAAGGAGGCCATTCAACCCATCGAGTCTGCACCGACCTGTGATGTTCTCTATTTTGTTAATCAGGATGTCTTGAATATGTAGTGTTGAACAAAGAACATAAAGCAAAGTAAATGAACATAGCTGATTTATTTACACTATTTAAATAAAATTCAAACAAGTTCCAAGGTAAAAGGTTATTAAATTAAACTGTTATCTCTGACTACAGATCTCTCAATTATGCAACTAATCTCTCTCACGCCTAAACACCTTCTCCCAGAATCCCAGGAGTCATATGATATTTATATGACTGCTCCTTATCTCCACCTGGTGGTGAGACGTATTAACATCAAATTGTTAACCGTTTGTCTTCTTTACAATAGACATATTGTTACACAACCCTCTCAACGAAAACCCATCTAGGTCCACTACTCACCGTATCCCTGTAACCCAATAACCCCACCTAACCTTTTGGACACTAAGGGGAAATTTAGCGTGGTTAATTCATCTAACCAGCACACCTTTGGACTGTGGGAAGAAACCAGAAAACCCAGAGGAAAGCTACGCAGACACGGTGAGAAAGTGCAACCACTACACAGACAGTCACCCAAGGCCGGAATTGAACCCGGTTCTCTGGCACTGTGAGGCAGGAGTACTAACCACAGTGGTGTCATGCAGCACAAGTGAATTTTCACAAGCAAACTTTTAGTTCTAAATTTTCAATGTTCATTGGGATAAATAAATGGCAGTTACAGCTCATCGGGATGTTTAGGGGCAGCACGGTAGCACAAGTGGATAGCACTGTGGCTGCACAGCGCCAGGTCCCAGGTCCGATTCCCCACTGGGTCACTGTCTCAGCGGAGTCTGCACATTCCCCCGTGGTCTGCCTGGGTTTCCTCTGGGTGCTCCGGTTTCCTCCCACAGTCCAAAGACATGCAGGTAAGGTGGATTGGCCATGATAAATTGCCCCTGGTGACCAAAAAGGTTCGGAGGAGTTATTGGGTTACGGGAATAGGGTGGAAGTGAGGGCTTAAGTTGGTCGGTGCAGACTTAATGGACCGAATGCCCTCCTTCTGCACTGTATGTTCTATGATCTATGTTTGTTAGAAATTTGCACTTGTTACGCCGCTGCAGTCCGTGAATTCACATTGACACTTACTTTTTCTAATCTGATAAAGAAAATCCTTCAATCGGCCGATATCAGTTGATGCATAAAGACAAAGTGACCACTTAGTCAAACACTCAAATTTACCTTAAAAAAGAACATATGAGCAGATGTAGGCATTTTTAAGCTTGCAAGCAAATACCCTTCAATACGTTAATACCATTTTCCTGCACTCGCCCTTGATCCTCTTGATGTTTTTAACATGGCAAAATGTATTGATCTCAGCCTTGAATCGTAGAATTTACAACACAGAAGGAGGCCATTTGGCCCATCAGATCTGCACCGGTCCTTTGAAAGAGCACCCCACTTAAGCCCAAGCCTCCACCCGATCCCTGTAACCCAGTAACCCCACCCAACCTTTTTTGGACACTAAGGGTAATTTATCATTGCCAATCCACCTAACCTGCACATCCTTGAACTGTGGGAGGAAACCGGAGCACCCGGAAGCAATTCATGCACAGGGAGAACGTGCAGACTCCGCACAGACAGTGACTGAAGCTGGGATCGAACCTAGGGCGCTGGAGCTGTGAAGCAACTGTGCTAACCACTCTGCTACCGTGCTGCCCACTGAACATGCTCATTGACTGAGCCTGTACAGCCCTCTGGGTTAGAGTATTGCAAAGATTCACCACCCTCTGAATGAAGAAATTCTTCCTCAACTCAGCCCGAAATGGCCTTCCCTTATTCTGAGACTGTGCCTCGTTTCTGGTACATACATTACATACAATAGCCATTTTAGTAATAAGGACAGCTGCATACAGAATAGGATAGTCGATGCCATTTCCGAATGTGTCTGCAAATTATAGGTTTCAGTACATAGCCAGTAAAAAAGCCACATTTAACAAACCCAAGAAATTGTCCTCCAGGAAGGGACAGTTGAACGTGTTCATACATTCATACCAGATTGTGAGTGGCAATGCCTTTCTATCAACATGCAAGTTAGCCAACTGAACAGAGCTGATAGTTTGGTCATTTTGATTTCTCTCTTTGGGCCTTTTAAGTGCTGACACAAATGACTGTAAATACTGGAAATCTGCGATGATCGCAGAAAATGTTAGAAAAACTCAGGCCTCATAGCTTTTGTGGAGAAAGGAACAGGGTTAACGTTTTAGGGGGACGACTTATCATCAAGAAAACAAGTTGTGCCATTAAGAGCACATCCATCAGCAGAATTAACAACCCTAATTGGCTGTGGTGAAATTAGTTGGAATGAATGTCTGAAATGCAATAATTTCATGACACACAATAGCGAGGCTCAAGCTAAGATGCCAATTTTCTTTTCAGTTTTAACAAGGCTAACACCAAATTGTCTACTGATTCGTAATGAATTAGAACTCATGGTGTATCTCTCAATCATCCCAAATTGTTTGATTTTGTCACAATAATTATGGCGGTTGTTGCAAGGTTGCCAATGTTTTCCCAGCAATTTTTGCATCCAAATATCTCACACTGACTAGATATCAACCCAACGACATTTTCTCGATAAGCTAATGATCAATTTATTTTCAGAGTTTGTTATGGGGATGAGGTACCAAAATTTCAAAAATGTCGATGCAAAGGTTGGTGAAGTGTGATTCGGTAACTGACATCTTCAAGAAGAATATTCAATTTATTTAGTTATACATAAATATCCCGGGCAAAACTGATTCCCAATCCCTCGGCATGCAAATGTATGCATGGTGAGGATTGTGCGGGATTGCCGAGGGAAGCCCGCTATCGGGTCATCATTTTGAGTGGCCGACCGATAGTGAGGGATTCTGTAGGGATTGTTAGATTCCAATGGTCCACCTCAAGGACAGAGTCCACCAGCCTCTGCCGCTCCATCCTCGCAGTCCTTTACATCTCAGCCTTACAGGAGATTATCTCGCCGCTAATAACCAATTGAAGGGCTTCCCATAGCGTGGAGGGCGTGGCAGACAGATTCCGCAATGGCAGAAGACATACGCCCACAACATCCTACACCTGCTACTAGCGCTGCATCCAACCTCCACAGTGGGTGCTGAGAGGGGCCCGACTCCAGAAAAAAGTCTGCAACCTCTGGTGCGTGATCCAAAATTACAATGGCCAAGTATCCCACCTTTGTCACCCAGGAGAGAAAGAACCTACCCACCAGAAAAGTCAATCCTGGAGTAAATATAATGGACACAGGAAAAAAAGAAAATTCCTTCAGTGGGAAGGATCCTACGCTTCACCGGCAGCACACCCATGTCTGTGTGCTTCCCAACGGCGTGGGCTAGCAATGGAAAACTCCATTTACCGGCTGCCAAAAATGAGGATCCCGCTGCCAGTGAGGGGGGCACCGTGCCGGAAAATGGGGCTGGCAGTACGGACAATCCTGCCCCTTATCTCTTGGGTGTAAATCCGCCACAGATGCCCATCTTCCATCTGCTCCATAAAGGCTAATAATGCACCCCCGATGGAGCCAACGACTAGGGCCGAGAACGACCCAACTTCGGATCTAGTATAGTTTAAATTCTGCCCCCCCCCCCCCAACCCCCCCCCAAAATAGTTAATGCAAGTCCAAGTCAGGAATGGCGATCAGCAACCTCCTAACAAATTCCCATGTCATCCCAATTTGCCCCATAGACATTGACCAGAACCAGCAACATGCCCGTAAAAGAACGACTGACCATCCCATATCTACCATTAGGGTCCACCCCGGTCTTGGTAGCCACAAAAAGAAGCCACCCCTTCTTCAATCTGTTCCGGTCCCTTGTTATCCACAAATGTGTCTCCTGAAAAAACACCACATCGGCACCCAAACTTTTCATGTGAGCAAACAAAAGAAAACACCGCTGCCACCATATTCCCACCAGGAGCTGCATATTTCCTGTAATGAGAGTAATACATAAACCAATATGCCTCATAACATTAATCCCCCCCACCAACATGCAACATGTGAAACAATCATCCCACCCAAGAACAAAGAAATACCAACACGCATATACAAGGAACCCCAATACCCTTTTCCACTCTCAATGTTTTTTCATAAAGGGCTGCACCTCCTCCAGTGCATCAAAATAATAGTCCTTTGACTCACAATTACACAAAGCCTCGCAGGGTACACCACATCAAACCAAACTTCACTCTTATACAGGCCGGCTTTGGCCTTGAGCAAGCCGCTCGCTTCTTTTCCAGTTCAACTCCAACATCCTGGTTGAGCCTGGTGATGTGATCTTCCCATTTGTAGTCCTGTTGCTACTTGGCTAACTTCAGGGCTCGTTCCTTCTCTTGGAAACTGTGGAACAATACAACGACTGCCCGTGGTGGTTCCTTCGGCCGGGACGTCTGACGGAGTGTCCGATGGGTCCTGTCCAGCTCTAAGGGGACATGAATGCACCCTTCCCCATCATATTCCCAAACACTTGCGAGAAATACACAGTGGGACTCAGACCTTCAACGTCATTCGGCAACCCCACAATTCTGAACTTCTTCCTCCTCGAGCGGTTTCCAAGATCGACAACCTTAGCCCTCAGAGTCTTAGTCACGCCGGCCATCACTGAGCTGCAAATTTGTTCACTTTAAAGCCGCCTCCATGCCCTTAATCACTGCACCATGCTACTTTACCTTCTGAGAGGTTTTTTCCAGCTTTGACTGTATGGGCCCCAGGGCCTTCTCCATCGATTTTCAAAGGTCCCCAGACATAACATTCCACTGCTTCTTTTTATTTTAAATTTAGAGTACCCAATTATTTTTTTCAAATTAAGGGGCAATTTAGCATGGCCAATTCACCTACCCTGCACATTTTTTGTGTTGTGGAAGTACGATCCACGCAGACATGGGAAAATGTGCAAACTCGACATGGGCAGTGACCCAGGGCTGGGATGAAACCTGGGCCATCAGTGCTACCGTGCTGCCCCTCCACCCTCTATGGTAATCACCCACTCTCAGTCCACATTAGTCTCCCAAACCAAGTGACCCCCCGGCAGACACTACAATCTACGACATATATAATTCTCAAGATCTTCTTATTCACGTCCTCCAGAGGCGATCAGGCTTCCTGAGCCTTTGAAAATTCAACAGCTTAAGCGGAGCAGAATCTATACGGTAAGTGAACTTACTGCTTATACATCAAGAGGAGAAGCGGCACTCACTCCAGGCCCAACAAGCTGCCCAATATAACCAATATGGCGTAATCTAACTGCTTCTTCCCTTCGAGTCCCACCCCGCACAGCATGCCAATCACCATCAGACACCCTGACCATCATCCAAACCACCATGATAGGAAATCCAAAACTAACAACCGACACTTCCTCCATTGTTGAGATCCATGGACCACCATCTGATAATGCACCTGCAATTGGACACCCCAACCCTGCATTAACAAATACAGCCACTCTTCCCACTTTTCCTCCTGCCGTATCTACCCTGAACACCTTGCACTCTGGAATATTTGACACTCGGTCCTGTCGTGCCTTGAGCCAGGACTCTATTTTTGCCGCAACATCATAATTCTGCATGGCACATAATTCTGTAACACACCCACCTTATTTACTGCACTTTGCATTCACATACATGCACAGTATCACAGTAACCCTGATTTAGATGTCATTACTTTCTCCCTGACTCCAACTTCACCGATTAACTTACTATTTTCTATTCTAGTGCTATCTGCCTGTCCCAGTACTTTGTGCATCTTGGTATTACAATATTCCCTCCTAGTTCCCACACCCCATCTGAGTTAGTTTAAAGTCTCCCCCTCCCACCCCTCACCTCCCTAACTGAGCGAGTGTTGTGGTATGATTTGCCATTGGTGCAGAACACCGACTTACCATTGGCGCTGGTCGGTCATGTGCCTCTCGACCGATTGGTTGAGACCAGTCATGTGACGGCTCTCCGATTGGTCGAGAGGCTGAGTTAACCACGCCTCCATACCGAGATATGAATAGTCAGAACGCCCTGTCGACTACAATAAATGGACAAGTTCTAGCTTATTAAAGCCTAACTTTTGTACAGCAACTCGTCTCGCGTTCAATTGATGGCTCATCAATTTAATAAGCTAGATTTTTGAAGATGGAGTTCCGGATCAAGCCCGAATGCCTCCGCATCAGCCCGCAAACTCAGAACGCTGCAGAAATTTTTCAACATTGGCTGGCATGTCTCGAAGGATACCTGGCGTCCGCAAACAGCCCCCCCCACCATGGCACAGAAGCTTCACATCCTCCACTCCAGCGTGGGCACAGCAGCCTACGCGATGATCAAGGAGGAGAAAGATTACGATGCGGCCATGCTTAAGCTGAATGGACAATTTCTTAAACCAGTCAACAGAGTATTCGCCCGACATCTGCTGGCCACCAGACAACAACTCCCCGGTAAGTTATTAGACCAATTTTACCAGGCCCTCGCTATCCTGGGGAGGAATTGCTCCTGCCTCCAAGTTTCAGCCACGGAACACATGGAACTGCTGATCAGAGATGATTACATGGCTGGGATGCAGTCCCCTGCCATCCGCCAGCGGATGCTGGAGAAAGACAACCTCAGCTTAACTGAGGCACGGACTCTCTGCACCTCCCTGGAGATCGCCGATTTAAATGCCCGCGCCTATGTCCCCAGCAGCTCTGCACCACCCTGGGCCTCCTGGCACATTCCCCACCGCCATCCGCCGCTCCCGACCTCCCTCAGGCCTGCGCCGCGGGACGCCCCGACAAGTCCACGGGGCCCCGCTGCTATTTTTGTGGGTTCACGAAACACCCTTGCCCGTGCTGCCCAGCCCGCTCCGCCCTCTGTAAGACCTGCGGGAAGAAGAGCCACTTCTCCTCCGTCTGCCAGGCCAAAACGGTCGCTGCTGTTCCGCGCAGTGACCGGGGATCCCCTCCTCCGGGCCCTTGCTGGCCCCTCCAGTATGCCGCGCCGATCTCTCCCCCCCGCCTCCGGGCCCCTGCGCCCGGCCTGCGCGCCTCTCTCTCTCCTCCAGGCCCTTCCGGGCTCCTCCAGTACGCCGCGCCGATCTCTCCCCCCCCCCCCCCCGCCCCCCGGCCCCTGCGCCCAGCCTGCGCACCTCTCTCTCTCCTCCGTGCCCTCCCGGGCCCCTCCAGGACGCCGCGCCGATCTCTCCCCCCCACCCCCGGGCCCTGCGCCTGGCCTGCCCGCTTCTCTCTCTCCTCCCGGCCCTTCCGGGCCTCTCCAGCGCACCGCACAACTCTCCACTCGCCGACCCCGGGCCCCTGCGCCTGGCCTGCGTGTGTCTCTGCCCCCGCTCCCAGCCACTCCGGTCGATCACCGGCACCGCTAACTCCGCCCCCCTCAACCACGAGGGCCCCACGGGCGCCGCCATCTTGGGGCACCGACTCCACGTGCGGGTCCTGGGCGCCGCCATCTTGGGGCGCCGACTCCACGTGCGGATCCTGGGTGCCGCCATCTTGGGGCCCTGACTCCACGCGCGGGTCCTGGGCGCCGCCATCTTGGGATCCCGACTCCACGTGCGGATCCTGGGCACCACCTTCCGGGACTGGCAAGCAAGGTTCTTCCAGCACCTACTCGGACGACGACAACGAATATGAATTTTCTCCACGGCTCGCGGCCATTCAGCTCGACCAGTCACGTCCACGCACGCTCGCCAAAAGGACAACGCTGATCCACCTCAACGGCCACGAGACGGGCTGCCTGCTGGACTCCGGGAGCACGGAAAGCTTTGTTCACCCTGCCACGGTAAGACGCTGCGCGCTCCCTGTCCATCCTGTAAAACACAAAATCGGGTTAGTCTCAGGTTCGCACTCCGTCCGCATCACTGGAAGCTGCATCGCGGACCTCACGGTCCAAGGCAAGGTTTTAAAAAATTATAAACTCCATGTCCTCCCTGACATTTGCGCACTGGCACTCCTAGGGCTGGACTTCCAGTGCAACCTGCAAAGCTTGACCTTCCAATTCGACGGCCCTATACCCCCCTCACTGTCTGCAGCCTCGCGTCCCTCAAAGTGGACCCCCCCTCCTTGTTTGCTAATCTCACTCCCGATTGTAAACCAGTCGCAACACGGAGCAGACGGTACAGCGCCCAGGACCGGTCCTTCATCAAGTCCGAGGTCCAGAGGTTGCTGAAGGAAGGGGTCATCGAGGGCAGCAACAGTCCCTGGTGAGCCCAAGTGCTGGTGGTCCGGACTGGGGAGAAAAACAGGATGGTCATCGACTATCAGCACGTTAGCATTGTGGATAGCAAAATTGCTTCACTGCTCCAGGGTCCCAGGTTCGATTCCGACTTGGGTAACTGTCTGTGTGGAGTCTGCACATCCTCCCCGTGTGTGCGTGGGTTTCCTCCGGCTGCTCCAGTTTCCTCCCACAGTCCAAAGATGTGCAGACTAGGTGGATCGGCCATGATAAATTGCCCTTAGTGTCCAAAATTGCCCTTAGTGTTGGGTGGGATTACTGGGTTATGGGGATAGGGTGGAGGTGTTGACCTTGGGTAGGGTGCTCTTTCCAAGACCCGGTGCAGACTCAATAGGCCGAATGGCCTCCTTCTGCACTGTAAATTCTATGATAATCTGTGATATAGCCAAACCATCAACCGGTTTACGCAACTGGACGCGTATCCTCTCCCCCGTATTTCCGCCATGGTAAACGATATAGCGAAATACAAAGTCTTCTCCACTGTGGACCTTAAGTCCGCTTACCACCAGCTCCCCCTCCGCGCGAGTGACCGCAAATACACCGCGTTTGAGGCAGATGGGAGCCTCTACCACTTCCTTAGGGTTCCATTTGGTGTCACAAATGGGGTCTCGGTCTTCCAACGGGAGATGGACCGAATGGTCGACAAGTACGGATTACGGGCTACCTCCCCGTATCTTGATAATGTCACCATCTGCGGCCATGATCAGCAGGACTATGACGCCAACCTCCAGAAATTACTCCAAACTGCAAAACTCCTTAACCTCACATACAATAAGGATAAGTGCGTGATTAGAACCGACCGTCTAGCCGACCCCGAACGTGTGCGTCCCCTGATGGAACTCCCTCTCCCCAATACCCTCAAATCCCTCAAACGCTGCCTGGGTTTCTTTGCTTACTACGCCCAATGGGTTCCCAACTACGCTGACAAGGCCCGTCCCCTCATTCAAACCACGACCTTCCCGCCGTCGACTAGGCCTGCCAGGCCTTTAGCCGCATCAAAGTGGACATCGCAAAGGCCACGAAGCGCGCCATCGACGAGTCCCTCCCCTTCCAGGTCGAGAGCGATGCATCAGAAGTAGCTCTGGCGGCCACCCTGAACCAAGCGGGCAGACCCGTGGCCTTCTTCTCCAGAACCCTCCAGGCTTCCGAACTCCGCCACTCCTCTGTGGAAAAGGAAGCCCAGGCCATAGTCAAAGCGGTGCAACATTGGAGGCACTATTTGGCCGGCAGGAGGTTTACCCTCCTCACAGACCAACGGTCAGTGGCCTTCATGTTTGATAATGCACAAAGGGGCAAGATTAAGAATGACAAGATCTTACGGTGGCGAATCGAGTTGTCCACGTACAACTATGAGATCTTGTATCATCCTGGGAAGTTCAATGAGCCTCCTGATGCCCTGTCCCACGGTACCTGCGCCAGCGCGCAGATAGACCGCCTCCGCTCCCTCCACGCGGAGGGCCATCCAGGGGTGACCCGTCTCTACCATTTCATTAAGGCCTGCAACCTGCCTTTCTCCATCGCGGAAGTCAGGACAGTAACCCGTGACTGCCACATCTGCGCAGAGTGCAAACCGCACTTCTACCGCCCTGAGCGCGCACACCTGATCAAAGCATCCCGCCCCTTCGAACGTTTCAGCATTGACTTCAAGGGGCCCCTTCCCTCTAACAACCGCAACATTTACTTCCTGGCGGTAATCGACGAATTCTCCCGCTTCCCCTTCGCCATTCCCTGCCCCGACATGACCACATCGACCGTCATTAAGGCCCTCCTCTCCATCTTCTCCCTGATCGGCTACCCCGTGTACATACACAGCGATCGGGGGTCCTCATTTATGAGCGATGAGCTGCGTCAATTCCTGCTCAACAGGGGCATTGCCCCTAGCAGGAAGACCAGCTATAACCTCCGGGGTAACGGACAGGTCGAGCGGGAGAATGGTACTATCTGGAAGACCATACTCCTGGCCCTCCGGTCCAGAGATCTCCCTATTTCCCGATGGCAAGAGGTTATCCCCGATGCCCTACATTCTATCCGCTCACTCCTCTGTACCGCAACAAATCAGACACCTCATGAACGTCTTCTTGTCTTCCCCAGGAAGTCATCCTCCGGATCCCCTCTCCCGACGTGGCTGGCCGCCCCCAGACCCATCTTGCTCCGGAAGCATGTGTGGGTGCACAAGTCCGACCTATTGGTGGAACAAGTCCAGTTACTCCACGCTAACCCGCAGTATGCGTATGTGGAGTACCCCGACGGTCGGCAGGACACGGTCTCCCTCCGGGATCTGGCACCCGCCGGCGTGCGGCCTTCACCACAGACCCCCCCCTGTTTTTTTTCCCCCCAGCGCCCCATCCAGGCCACCCCTTCCCCATCCATGGCGTCTCCACAGCCAGCTCGGGTGACGGAGACTGTTCAAGGACCATCGCTCCTGGACTCCAGGACGTCAGCGGAACTTCCACCATCTGCTGAACCGACGTCACCTACTTTACTGTGGCGGTCTGCCAGAATGTCACGGGCCACAAAAAGACTGATCGAATCGATTTAAATTACAACAGCTCCATGGACTTTGTTGGGACTTTGTGTACTATTGTTAATTGTCTGGGCCAGTGGGAAGCCAAAAATGTAATAAAAGAAAAGAGAAAATTTTTGTTCTCTCTCCCTTCCCGGCTGCTACTCATACCACCAGTTCTCTCCACCCCCCCCCCCCCCCCCCCCCCCCCCCGGCTCTCTTTGATACCCCCCCCCGGCTTCTTTCTCTGCAAGGGGTGAATGTGGTGGTATGATTTTCATAGCTGTCTGCCATTGGTGCAGAACACCGGCTTACCATTGGCCCTGGTCGGTCATGTGCCTCTCGACCGATTGGTTGAGACCAGTCATGTGACAGCTCTCCGATTGGTCGAGAAGCTGAGTTAACCACGCCTCCATACCGAGGTATAAATAGTCAGAACACCTGGCGGTTGTCCATTTATTGTAGTCGACCGCAGGGCTAAGTTCTAGCTTATTAAAGCCTAACTTTTGTACAGCAACTCGTCTTGCGTTCAATTGATGGTTCATCAGCGAGCAAAATACTCCGCAAGGAACTTATTCCTGGTTCTGTTCAGGTGCAAAGCATTTGGTTTTTAAAGTGCCATCTCCCCCGTGTCAGTCACAGAGTCCCAGTTCCCTCCGCATTATCTTTCCGCCACACATGAATCTTCCTTATTGTCCTGTTATTGTACTCTGTTGCAGATGGTACTGGGACAGACAGATGGCACTAGAATAGAAAATAATAAGTTACTATGACTGAAGATTACTACTTGTGAGATCCTGCTTGTTAATTTTCTACTTAGCTCCATAAATTCTGTCTGCAGAAGCACATTCCCTTTCCTACCCAGGTCATTGGTACCAATGCGGACTATGACCATCTCCCAGAAGAATGTCCTGCAGCTGCTCGGTGACATCCTTAATCTTGTGACTACAGCCACATTAATGCCTGTCTGTTCTCCAGACTAATGAATCACCATCACGATTTCTCTTCTTACTCATTCTTATCCCCTGAAATCTAAGCCGCTCATAGTGCCACAAATGTTGCTCCTTTGAGGAACCAATGGCCTCAACAGTATCCAAAAGGAAAAACCGATCAGTGAATTGGATTCCAGGGGACTCCTGCATTCTTCATCTGGTTCTCTTATACTGCCTGGTGGTCACCTTTTCCCTTTCTGCCTCCATGCTCTTAACCTGTGGCATAATCACCTCTCTGAACATGTGATCCACATAGTTCTTCGCCTGCGGATGCACCACAGTAATTCCTGACACCGCTAGAGCTCTAGAACCTGAAACTCAGGTTTCTGCAGCTGCCAGCATTCATTGTACATGTGGCTATCAAGCTCACTCGTACTTCCATGACTGCCCACATATTACATCATACGCATTCCACATGGCTGAGGGTTTGGAAGTGTTACCACGGTGAATAGCTGAGGAAAGCAGCATTGAAGCATTTAAGGAGAAACTAAGTAAGTACATGAGGCACCAAGGAATAGAAGGTTAGATTGAGGGGGTTAGATGAAGAGAGATGGGAAGAGAGTTGTGTTGAACATAAACATGGTGAAACTTTCCCAAAACCTAACAGTGTCAGGTACAGATTGAAACCTGGCACGCTGTGCACAGAACATCTCGGGCTGTGTTTTGTGCCGTCACTCCAACAGGGCTTGATGGAGACGGTAAGGTCGGCCCCATAGAAATCGGGCCACCATCTTTCAATGGCTCCCCAATATGTTATAAAAATAAACTCCCTCCCACCACCTCACGGACATGAATAACTCCCCGCAAAAGCAACGGGCACTTCCACCCCCCCCCCCCCCCCCCCCCCATGCAAGTATCTGAGCATTTCCCCCTTCAAAACAATTAGTGAGGCACCCTCCATTCCTCACACAAGTATCAGGGGATTCCCCCCAACACAAGTATCTGGGTATTCCCCCACAGGCATTGTTCCTCTCCTCTCACAGGCATCGGGGCCCATGCCCCTCCACCAACATAAGGGGTACTGGCCCCAGTGGGGCTCCCCAGAGGGTGCACACCTGTCTGTGCCAACCTGACAGCACCACCCTGGAACTGCCAATCAGGGCAGGGAGCAGTGCCAGAGTCCCAGTGGACAGTGCCAGTCATGTCTCTCACCATCCTCGGGCTATACTTACCTGTATACCCCCAGTGTGGTCATCATGATTAGTTTTAGTGTTTGAAAACCAGTAATGATTTGCACCAGCATTTTATCACTCCGGTTGGGTGGGCTGATGCGGAGATGGCGGAGGTAATGGTGTTAAACCTTATAATTAGATTTAAATACATTTTAAAATATGCTAGCCAGTCTTGGGCCCTTCCTGGGCATAGACCTGACCATGCCATCAGAGGGCAGGCTGGAATAGCTCGTTCCGAGATCTCACTGATGCAAATTTATTTTGGGCCTCTCGCGAGATTTAGGAGACATTACCGATTGTGCCCATGGCTAGCACAACCGCTAGATCATGGTGTTTCTATGCTGTAAATACCTTGTCATATTATATAGTGGCATAACATGGTAAGGCTGTGATGTAATTATCAGTGGAACTTTTTGATACTGGAGGGGGGAGCGTTGGCACCTTCACAGATAAATGGTTTGCAAAGAATAATTTTGAAGGTTGTTGAGACTGAAGCACCCCTTAAGGAAAGTCAAACAGTGTGAAAAGATTTTACTAACTAGCATCTGCTCCCAGTTTTATATTCACTGACAGGTTTTTACTCTCAACAGTGTGGGATGATATGCATTAGCAATCATAGTGACAGATAAGACCTCCAACCAGCAGGTGGCAGTAGAGACCAATCACGTGACTCTGCTACCTCAAGGAGTCTGGGATAGTCTTTGTAGTGGATGGTCACAATTTGCAGTAGCTCTTCAGTTATTTATAATAGTCAGTAGTTTTTGATAATGTTCTTATGGTTATCTAACCCACGTTATTATTGGACAATAAAACATTTGACTAGTCAGGAACTAATCATTCTATAATGCACTTGTTCAAACCGGCCAAGCACCAGAACATAACAATGTGGTCAGCTATCTGCTACTTATTGCAAGGTACATTGAATCAACAGCTAAAATCGCTACATTTAGGATTAGTTCAGAAGCAGAAAAGGGAACTTCTGTTCATGTTAACTTTCATTCCAAGATGTTCCCCATCTCACTGCAGAGGTTAACAAAGCATGAAATACAACATATGACTATCAGTTCCGCTATTTGCTGGTGTTTTGAAAGGAATACAAAGCGCTGTTTGAGAGGGTTGCAATTCCAAGCAGATAGCTGCTCCCCCTGATGTATTTCTACTCTAAGGTTCAGAGGACTGAAGAATCAAGTTTTATTGAGTGCATCAGAGGAGTCTATCCTGTCCAAACAACAACACATTAGTTATGGCTGACAAGTGGCTTTGAGTGCCAGCTGTATGCCAGCACCTGCCAAAAGATGGAAATGAGTGCATGGAGCAGGAGAATCAAAGACACATGGTGTTAGACTATTCCCATTTCCATTGTGAAAAAAACTCAGTCCTCACCTAGCCAGCACCAATGTCTAAGAGAAGCTCAAAGTAATTCAATGACAGGCTCCGATCTTCAGGAGCATCAAGTTTAGCCACAGTACATTCGATTTTCAATTGCTTCCCAGGCAGGAATTGTGGCTCTGACATCCGTTATTAACGGAAAAGGAAAACATTGGGCGCAATTCTCCGCACTCACGACGGTGCGGAGAATAGCGGGGGTCGTAAATTTTTACGGCCACGCTAGTCCGACGCCCTCCCGCTATTCTCCCCCCCCACGCCCGACTCCCGATACGAATCGCTGCCGCCGTTTTTTTACGGCCAGCAGCGATTCTCAGCTGGCCGATGGGCCGAATTCCAAGCCCTTTACGGCCGTTTTTACGAACGGCAAACACACCTGGTCTGGCCGTTCGTAAAAACGGCCGTAAAGTCCCGATCTTGGCAACCATGGCACCGATTGGCACGGCAGTACCATGGCCATGCCAAGGGTGCCATGGGCCCGCGATCGGTGGGCACCGATCGCGGGCAGTGGGTACTAACCCCGTGCACTCTTTGTCCTTCCGCCGCCCCGCTGTATCAATTCGCGGGGCGGCTGAGGGGCATCCCGGCCCGCGCATGCGCGGGTTTCGCGCATATGCGCGATGACGTCATCCGCGCATGCGTGGGTTGGAGTCTTCCAATCTGCGCATGCGCGGCTGACGTCATGTGACGCGTCAGCCGGCGCAAACTCTGGCAAGCGGGCTTAACGAAATTCGGTAAGCCCGCGATGCCGGAGTTCACGGCCGCGGCATACTAGCCCCGACCGGGGACCAGAATCGGTTCCCGGTCGGGGAGGGGGAGGCTGGCGTCAAACCCGCCCGGATTTGACGCCAGCCTTATGATTTCTCCCTGTCTGGGAGAATCGCGCCCATTATTTCTCTGACCATAAAAAAAAACCTCCTGCTCTTTCAAAATACTGCCGTGTTTTCAATCAGACATTGTTGACCTCGGTTTGGTAATTGCATCAGATATAGGTTAATGCTGACAGGTCGCAACATTAGATGGATAGGTCGGAACAAAAAGTGGTGCCATAAAAAAAATGCAGTGAGCACCATCACTCCTTACAAAGCATCTGTTAATTGTATCACTGACCTGTTTGGTAAATTGAAGAATCTTTTTAAAGTGGTTGATTCTGGAGTCAGTGTAATCTGGTCTTGTGCGAATTGCCTCCTCTGTAACAGAATCCAATTTCCTTTACGTTGAAGAGATGAGGTTAGGTTGCTAATTCTTGTTACGGACAGGAGGTCCTGATTTCTCCTCTCACCATCCATCCGTAAATAGAACGGTTGTTTTTGAATTTTCCCATTTATATTGTGGTGGTGTATTTTCCCAATCCCTCAGTTTTGGTGTGACCAAATCTTCTATTAAGAATGCCACAGCAAACTCAAGATAGAGTAAACTAAAAGGATTTGTTTATTTTTACGCCCACTCAAAACACGATCGGGGTTGGGGGTGGTGTGGAGCGGGGATCGCTACATTTCCCCCGGTATATACAAACTGTCGGAGCAGTTTCAAGGACTGAGGCTTTTACGTGGGGTTCCTCCCTCTTAGTTACAGCTCAGTTAAACACAAAGACCTGTAGACATAAACTCCAGTTAAGATGGCTTTATTTCCAAGCTTAGTCAACGTAGTAGGGAGAGTGATTTGGATAAATGCCAAAACCACTCTACTTTACACTAGTTCAGGTGCCACAATTGTACAATTTTCCCAAAATCAATAGCCCACCCCAGTTGGACTCGATCCAATCCAATTTTACCTTGGCCAATAAAGTTTACTTTAGGAAGCATGATGATTGTGGTCAGCTCATGATTTTACCCCATCCTGCCACGTGTTGTTTTCCAAGACCCCCGTATACGTTATGTCTTGTTTTTCTCCTATTCCCATGTTGCTTATGTCAGTCAGTTCCTACCTATCTCATTGTTTGTCTTGGTGCAGCATGTTGAAGCTGGTTCCTCTTTGTACCATGGATTGTCTGAAACAGGATATTGGGGCCACTGATAGAAACTGCTTACTGAGTTGACTGTGTTATTGCTGACCACACTATTTCTGCCTAATTCTGCCTATCTTGAGAACTTAGTCAAGTTAGCTTAAATCCCATCATGCATTGGAACCACTGCTTTTAGCAAGAGGTTAAATGCCTGTTACTGCTATGTACTACGGACTGCGCAACATCGAGGGCCGGAGGGCCTGTACTGCACTGTAATGTTCTATGTTCTTAAAATACATATTTAATGGTTACTAATGATTACTAGGTATATTTTCAATGATTAGACTCAATCCTCAATAAATTAACTTATGTAGAATATTCTCGTGTTATCCTATCTGGTTTTAAGGGGTCTCATCTCAGGACAGCCCCCCTCACAAACAATAAAAGGGGAATAAGGGAATGTTACAGGGAAAAGACCAGACAGAAAATAAGAATTATTGTTTCACATGAGTCCAGAATCAAAGTCCAATGGTGTATTCTTTCAGCTGAAGACAGTGCTGGGTAATCCATTTTTCCAATAGACATGGCTTCCATAATCAGAGATGAATTAGCCCTGTAGGGGTGAGAAGGCCCAGTAGTATCAATGGAAATGGGGGCCAGACAATTTAAAGCTGGACAACGTCCATTTACTGCTTCTGCCTACAAGATGGAAAATGGCAGTATGCATTTTCCAGCTCCACAGGGCAATATTGCTGGTTGTAGCAGCTTTCTGGGGAGAGGTGGGTGTCATGTGACATGACTGCCATTTCTCTACCTTTGTTTGGACAAAGGATACATATTCTTTTAGCAGCGGTTTCTGGGTCCTTCTCCCCCTGCGCACTGATCAGGGGCCTGGCCTTAGAAATGTAAATGGCTTTTGGACAAGTTGTAGGGATTTTAACTCTGCAGTCACAGGGACATGAACGCATCTGCGGGATGACAAGGTTGCTTTGTTCCAAAGGCCAGAAATCCCTCTTGTGTGAGTCAAAGCTAATCATGGCTTCAGTCAATTTATAGTCGAATAGATTAGCCAGGATGATATATATAATAATAATCGCTTATTGTCACAAGGAGGCTTCAATGAGTTACTGTGAAAATCCCCTCGTCGCCACATTCTGGTGCCTGTTCAGGGAGGCTGGTACGGGAATTGAACCCGCTGGCATTGTTCTGCATTATAAGCCAGCCCACTGTGCTAAACCAGCCCCTGATATATATTCATGTATATTATGTTTAAAATATAGAGTTAGGTCGTAGCCCCCTGACAATTCTTTACAAGATAATAACTGGAGCAGCAGAGGAATAGGCATTCATGACTTTGTTGGACTCCACCCTTTGCCAGGAAAACCAAAATTTGTTGTTACTCATCGACAGTGTGTGTTAATCTAAACATTAAGTAGGAATACATGAGGTAAAAACACAATGGTTGTGCACTTGTGAGACTTTCCTGTGATGCTACCTGAAGTAAACTGCATCTGTGGAATGGGTAAAGCACAAAAAAGCGAAATGAAAACAAAAAGGGTGAACATGCGCACCTCATCCACCAGCATCTGCAAAAAGAAAAACAGAACCTCTGATTTCTCCATCAAGAATGGCAGCTTTTATTAAAGGTCATCATTCCGAAGGGCGGGGTAATCCATGTCCTCCCATCACGTGTTTCCCAGTGGCAGTGACGGCCCGGTATTGGCCGACGGCAGAATTTTCTGATCCCGCTGTCAGCAACAGGATTTCCATTTTCGGCACCCACGAACGGCAGAAAACCCAAGGAGGGATGTGTCATTGGCAGGACCGGAGGTTATTGCCAGCGGGAATGTGCAGAAAATTCCAGCCAAAGTGTTAACTCCGTTTCTTTCTCCAAAGATGCTGCCAGGTTCAAAGAACCATAGAATTTACAGCACAGAAGGAGGCCACTCGGCCCATTGAGTCTGCACTGGCCCTTGGGAAGGGCACCCTACCCAAGCCCACACATGCACCCTGTCCCCAGAACCCAATAACCCCACCGAACCTTTTTGGACGCTAAGGGTAATTTAGCATGGCCAATCCACCTATCCTGCACATCTTTTGACTGTGTGAGGAAACCGGAGCACCCGGAGGGAACCCCGCAGGCACGGGAAGGACGGCACGGTTGCATAGTGGTTAGCACAATTGCTTCACAGCTCCAGGGTCCCAGGTTCAATTCCCAGCTGAGTCACTGTCTGTGCGGAGTCTGCACGTTCTCCCCGTGTCTGCGTGGGTTTCCTCCGGGTGCTCCAGTTTCCTCCCACAGTCCAAAGATGTGCAGGTTAGGTGGATTGGCCATGCTAAATTGCCCTTCGTGTCCAAAAAGGTTAGATGGTGTTACTGGGTTACGGGATGGGGTGAAGGAGTGGGCTTGGGTAGGGTGTCCTTTCCAAGGGCCGGTGCAGTCTTGATGGGCCGAATGCCCTCCTTCTGCACTGTAAATACTATGATCTAGGATTCTATGAACGTGCAGATTCTGCCCAGACAATGACCCAAACCAGGAATTGAACCTGGGGCCCTGGAACTGTGAAGTTAATGTGCTAACCACTGTGCTACTGTGCTGCCCAGGTTTGCTGAGTATTCCCAGCATTTTCTCTTTTTGTTTCAGATTTTCAACGTCCGCAGTATTTTTACTCATACCGGCCTTGGTGCTTTGCCCATGCCCTTTGCTGAATACCCCTAAAAGGGATAAGCCCAAAAAACTTGACCATGTTTCAGAATCTTCGACAAAGAGTCATCCAGACTCAAAATGTTAGCACCCTTCTCTCGCCACAGATGCTGTCAGAACTGCCAAGATTGTCCTGCATAGGGCAGCACGGTGGCACAGTGGGTTAGCACTGCGGCCTCACGGCGCTGGGGTCCCAGGTTCGATCCCGGCTCTGGGTCACTGTCCGTGTGGAGTTAGCACATTCTCCCCGTGTCTGTGTGGGTTTCGCCCCCACAACCCAAAAATGTGCAAGCTAGGTGGATTGGCCACGCTAAATTGCCCCTTAATTGGAAAAAATGAATTGGGTACTCTAAATTTATTCTAAAAAAAGATTGTCCTGCATTTTCTGTGGATAAAAGCAAATTACTGCGAATGCTGGAATCCAAAACCAACGATAAAATGCTGGAAAATCTCAGCAGGTCTGGTAGCATCTGTAGGGAGACAAAAGAGCTAACGTTTCGAGCCAGATGACCCTGACCCAGATGGGCTTTGACAAAGGTTCATCTGGATTTGAAACGCTAGCTCTATTTCTCTTCCTATAGATGCTGACAGACCTGCTGAGATTTTCCAGCATTTTCTCTTTGGTTCCAGTACTTTCTGTTTTTGTTTCATTTTCCTGTTTGATATTGATGAACCTGCTGCGTTTTCTGTCAGAAATCTGTCCTTTGCATAGCTGAGTTGAAATTCAAAGTTAACCTTGACTTGCTGAACCACAATTCCTGTGATTTAATAAACTGTGTGAAAGCTGCTACCTGACTCGTAGCTCTCTACCATTTTAAAATGGATGTATTAATGGTTCCAGTAACAGAGAAAATAAAAGTAAAGCACTCTTATGCTGTTGTATCACAATATAATTGAAGACCTAAGAATTTATATTAACATCTGGCATTCTATTTGGGAGGAGCTATTGATATTTTAATGTTGACAACATGAGGACGTTAAAAAATGTCTTTGCTTCAGTTGAAATTAAGCCGACACACAAACAGCTAAATCAGATTACCAAGTCTATTAGTGTCAAACAGTAAATCACTGTACCCTGTGTTTATGTATCATTAAGGGTTATCATCTCGTCATTAAACATGCCATTATCAGTATCAGTTCATGTTTTAGTCACAAGGTGGTTGCCTTATTGAACCTTTGAATTCCTAAGGGAACTTTTGCAACTTGCCACGGTCAATTGCTATGAACCTCTGTTAACCGCTACGTATCTTTTATTGCTTGCTTAACTTGCTGTGTCTAAATGTCACATCTGTCACTTTTGTAGTTTTCATAATATTAGCAGCACATGTCTTGAAGGCTTAATATGAAGTAGGCACTGTTTTATTTACCTCTTGGTGGATCATCCATACTGTTACTCCATTTTAGGCTACCTTGAGATTTATATCAGAATGGTAAACAGGCAGCATAATGGCACGGTGGCACAGTGGTTAGCACTGCTGCCTCACAGCACCAGGCACCCGGGTTCAATTCCAGCCTTGGGTGACTGTCGGTGTGGAGTTTGCATGTCCTCATTATGTGTGCGTGGGTTTCCTCCGGGTGCTTCGGTTTCCTCCCACTGACCAAAGATGTGCTGGTTAGATGGATTGCCCATGCTAAATTGCCTCTAAGTGTCCAAAGATGTGAAGGTTAGGTGGGGATGGGAGAGTGGCCTGGGGAGGCAGTTCTTTCATAGGATTGGTGCAGGCTCGATGCCGAAAGGGCTCCTTCTAAACTGTGAGGATTCGATGTCACACTTCTGAGAATGCTCCTTCCTCTTTTCCCTCATTACATCACATTGACGCTGTCCTCTACACTTGGCTGCGTGAACCTTCTGCACTAAAGTAATTAACAAACAGGTAAATAGCAAGCTCCTTGTGCTAACTCTTTATAGAGTTAACGCTTAGTCCTCTGGAGCAGTTGAGCAGTTCTAGCATCACAGTTGTAGAAAGGATGTCCAAGCTCTTATGGGTTGTGGGGTGCGTGTTGGGGGGGAGAGGGGGGGGGGAAGGTTGGGGGAGGGGGTGTTCGGGATTGGTGGGGGTGGCAGTTGAAGAGCTGATTCACGAGAATGATACCAGGGATAAGGGACAATTGTGGGAGGAGGTAGGGAAGCTGCAATTAATTGTTTCACTTGGTGTGGAGTCAGTTAATTGAGGGCCGGGATTCTCCGCTGCGAAGAACGGGAATTCCGATCAGGCGGAGAATCCCGCGCCAGTCGGCCCAAAAACAGAGCTGTTCAAAATTACGGTGTGTTTTGTAAATAAGAAGAAATTGGGCAGGATTCTCCGGTCCACCATCCACGTTTTCCTGTGTGGCGCCCCCCCCCACAACCTCCTGCCGGCAGCGGGATCCTCCATTCATGCAATCGGCCAATGTGGCCACCCCACGCCGTTGGGAAACCCATGGGGATAGGTGCGCTGCCGGCCGGTCGAAGGATCCCACCGACGGAGAATTCTGCTGATAGTGTCTACTGCTGGAAGGGTCAGTGACCAATGAGGGTTTGAGATAACTATCAAAAGGACCAGAAAGAAAATGAGGATTTAATTTTTTTCTCAGCAGCGAATGTGATTTGGAACACACTAGTGAAAGGATGGTTTAATTCTATGTTGTTTAAATTTAGAGTGCCCAATTATTTTTTTTCCAATTAAGGGGCAATTTTAGCATGGCCAATCCATCTAACCTGCGCATCTTTGGGTTGAGGGGGTAAGACCCACGCAGAGACGGGGAGAATGTGCAAACTCCACATGGACATTGACCTGAGGCTGGGATTGAACTTGGGTCCTCAGCGCTGTAGGCAGCAGTTCTAACCACTGCGCCACCGTGTTGCCCTTGGGATGATGAAATTCAATTGAAACTTTCAAAAAAGAAATGGATAAATATTTGACAAGTGCAAAATAAAAAATGCAGGGCAATGGGAGCATAGTGGGAGAGTGGTACTAACAGGACCAATTCTTCAGGGAACTGGCACAAGTGCAGCACATTCTGTGTTGCAAATTTCAATGGTTTAAAGGGGCAGGTTTTGTTTTTGACTGCCTGAATATAAAGCAAAAGCGAAAGTCTCCATTGTCCTCAAGGACCATAGGCGGCTCTCCCCTTTCGAAAGAGAGAGTTGCCTGGTGGTGATTTAATTTGAGGGACACCACGCCACAGGCCAGGCCAATGTTGAGAAAGCGGGGCCTTCATGGATAACTTCAGTCAGTCGGCCCGGGAATTGAGTCCGCCCTGTTGGCGTCGCTCTGCATCACGAACCAGCCATCCAGCCAACTGAGCTCCTGAGCTGATGTCAAGATTCAGAAAGTGATGAGAGGAAGCAGCTGAGCGAATGAATAAGGTCAAATGTCTCGGACTTGGCTGGTAACGAACAACGGTTGTGGACTGACCCTAAATAGCTGTGAATTTGAAAAAGCATAATATTAAGGGATTAATTCAGAAGCACCAGGGATAAGACAGCACAATAAAGTGACAAGTAATTATAACAATTAATTCAAGGACAAGTAGGCCAAAATAGTAGTGGACAAGGGGATTACGTTAAGGTAAGAGGAGTATCTTTTAAGACTACGTGATCAGAAAAATTAGCAAGTATGGCAGAGTATGATTAAGTTTAAGGCATTCAGGTGCGGTCAGCTAAGTGGAATGTGTGAACTCTCATGTGTGGGAAGTCATGGACACTGCCGGCATCCGAAATGACCACATGTGCAAAAGTGCTCCCAACTGCAGAAACTTGAGCTCCAGGTTTTGGAGCTCGAGCAGCAGCTGGAGGCACCATGGAACAACCTCAAGGCTGAGAGTTAAGTGGATAGAACGTTTATAGAGGTAGTCAGATCATAGCTCAAAGTACTGGAGAAAAGAAGGGTGACCACCAGACATTCTAAAAGAGACAGGCAGGTGGTGCAGAGGTCCCCTAGGGACCCGCTCTCAATTTGGTTTCTACTTTGGAAGCTGATGAGGGCGCTGATTCCTCAAGGGAGTGCAGTCCAAGCCAAGCTGCTCGCACCACATGCAGCCTGATTGGACAGGAAATGAGTAAGAAAGAAGGAGGATGGATAGTGATAACGATTTAATTAGTTAGAGGAACAGACAGGCATTTCTGCAGCCATAGACTTGACTCCATGATGGCATGTTACCTCCCTGGGCCAGGGTCAGGGATATCAATGAATGGCTGCATGGGACATGTTAGTCCCAATGATATTGATAGAATGATGGATTAGATCTTGCATCAAGAATTCAAGGAGCGAGGCAACAGATTAAAAAACATGACATCAAAGGTTGTAGCCTCTGGGTTACCCCCAGTGCCATGTGCTGGCGAGCACATAAATAGGAGGCTAGGGCAGATTAATGTATGGCTCAAGAGTCCATGCAGAAGGGAGACTTTTAGATTCTTGGATCACATGGGCCGTTTCTGGGGAAGGTGGGAGATGTGCACGTGGTTTGAAACTGAATCAGAATGGGACCAACATCCTTGCAAGTGGGTTTGCCAGTGCTGTTGGGAGGAATTTAAACTAGTTCAACAGGAGGAGAGGACACAGAGCTTTAGTACAATAGAGATACAGTATGCAAAAGTTAAAGAACCAAGACAGAGGAAGCTCAACCGTATTGAGTTTCAAGGGAGTATCGCAAGCCTAGATGGCCTCCACTTTAATGCGAGGAATATTATAGGTAAGATGATGAGTTAAGGGCATGGATTGACATGTGGAATTGTGATATTGCTGCCATCACAGAGACTTGGTTGAGGGAGGGGTAGGAATGTCAACTCAACATTCCGGGATAAAGAATCTTCAGCCGAGATAGGGGAGGGTGTAAAAGAGGAGATGGTGCAGCAATATTAATTAAGGAGTCAGTTACTGCAGTAAGGAGGGATGATATAGATTCATCGAATTACTGCATTGCTGGTTTAACTCACTTGGCTAGACAGCTGGTTTGTGACGCAGAGCAAGGCCAGAAGCATGGATTCAATTCCGGCTGAGGTGACTCAAGATGGCCCCCTGCCTGAGGTGTAGTGATCCTCAGGTTAAATCACAACCAGTCAGCTACCCCCCTCAAAGTGGAAAGCAGCCTATAGCCATCTGGGATGATAGCGACTTTACCTGACCTTACAGTACAGTGCAGAAGGAGGCCATTTTGTCCATTGAGTCTGCATCAACCCTCTGAAAGAACCCCTATCGTATCCCACCTAACCTTTTGGACACTAGGCCAATTTAGCATGGCCAAGTCCACCTAACCTGCATATCTTTGGACTATGGGGGGAAACCAGAGCACTCAGAGGAAACCCACTCAGACATGGCGAGAACGTGCAAACTCCACACAGACAGTTACCCAATGTTGGAACTAACCCAGTTTGTGGCATTGTGAGGCAGCACTACCAATCACTGTGCCACCGTGCTGCCCAAGAAGTATCTTGGAAGGGTTTTCAAATGAGGCTTCGTGGGCAGAGATTAGGAATACCAAGGGGAGAATCACATTTATTGGGAGTGTATCTAGGCCCAATGATGTAGATAATTCACTGAGGTATGTAAAAATTAAAATAATAGGGTAAATATATTAGGGGATTTCAACTTCCCCAACAATAATTGGGATAGTCATAGTGTGAAGTGCAGATTACTTTAAATGTATTCAGGAGAGCTTTTTGTAGAAGGTCCAACAAGGACGGCACAATGCTGGATCTAATTCTGGGTAACAAAGCCGGACATGTGTTCAAGGTGGCAGTAGGGGAGCATTTTCATCGTAGCGACCACAACACAGTATGATTTAGGTTTTCATGGAATAGGAAAAAGTTGGTTTGCAAGAAACAGTTTGGGATTTGGAGGAAGGCAGATTTTATTAAAATAAGGCAGGATCTGACCAATGAAGACTGGGGAACACTTCCTGTGGAAAAATCTACAGCAGAGCAGTGGGGGTGTTCAAAAAAAGAAATGGGGAGAGTACAGACCCAACATGTTCCTTTTTGAGTGAAATGTATATGCAACAAGCCCAGAAAACCTTAGGTGTCTCGGAATATTCAGGACTGGATAAGAAAAAAAAAAGGCTTTTAGCAGATACAAAGGGAGCAAATCAGTGAAGGCCATAGCGGAGTATAGAAAGTACGGGGGAACTTAAGAATGCAATTAGGAGAGCAAAGAGGGGCCATAAAAAAACACTTGTGGGTAAGGGAAGGGAGAATCCCAAGATATTCCATAAAAATATTAAGAGGAAGAGGATCACCAGGAATAGAGTAGGGCCCATTCGGGACCAAAAGGGAAATATGTGCATGGAGCTGGAGGAAACTGGTAGGGTTTTAAATGAATACTTCACATCTGTCTTCACTCAGGAGGAGGATGTCAGCACAGAATTCACGGAGAAGGACTGTGAAGTTCTTGAACAGTTTGAGATCAGGAGTGAGGAGGTATTGGAGCGTTTGTCAGGCTTAAAAATGGTCAAATCCCCAGGTCGGGATGAGTTGTATCCCAGGCTGCTGTGGCAGGCAAAGGAGGAAATTACAGGGGTTCTGATCCAAATTTTTAACTCCTCTCTGGCCACAGAGGAGGTGCCAGAGGATTGGAGGACAACTAATATAGTTCCACTTTGCAAGAAGGGTGGTAGAGATAAACCAGGGAATTACAGAGTTTCACTTAAGTGGTAAAAAACCTTTGGAGAAAATTTGAAGGAGAGTATCAATCTCCATGTTGGAGAGGCAAAGTTTGATCAGGGAGAGTCAGCATGGTTTTGTCAGAGGGACGTCATGCTGAACAAATTTGATTGAATTCTTCAAGAGGTGATTGGGTGTAGAGATGACGATAGTGCAGTTAATGTAGTTTATGCGGATTTCAGCAAAGTCTTTGACAAGGTCCCACATGGAAGACTGATAAAGAAGGCAAAATACATGTGATCCAGGGCAACTCGGCAGGTTGGATCCAAAACTGGCTTTGGGATAGGGGACAGAGGGTGGTGATGGAAGTCTGTTTGTGTGACTGGAGGCCGGTGTCCAGTGGAGTACAACAGGTATCATTTCTCGGTCGCTTATTGTTTCTAATGTATAGAAATAATATAGATGTGAATATGGGGGTGGGTGATGATAAGTAAGTTTACGGATGACACAAAGATTGGCAGGCGGTTAATAGTCAGGACAAATGTTTTAGATTGTAGGAAGATATAGATGGGCTGGTTAGGTGGGCAAATCAGTGGCAGATGAAATTTAACCCTGAAAAGTGTGAGGTGATGCACTTTGGAAGGAGTAGCAAGACAAGGGAGTACTCAATAAATGGACACTAGGAAGCTCAGAGGAACAAAGGGACCTTGGGGTGCTTGTCCACACATCCCTGAAGATAGCAGAACAGATGAATAGGGTAGTTAAGAAGGCATATGGGACAATTGCCTTTGTCAATCGTGGCATAGATGATAAGAACAGGGCGGTAATGTTGGAGCTGTACAAAACTTTGGTGAGGTCACAGCTGGAGTAGCATGTGCAGTCTGGTCACCTCACTGTAGGAAGAA
This sequence comes from Scyliorhinus canicula, assembly GCF_902713615.1. Taxonomy (NCBI): domain Eukaryota; kingdom Metazoa; phylum Chordata; class Chondrichthyes; order Carcharhiniformes; family Scyliorhinidae; genus Scyliorhinus; species Scyliorhinus canicula. The sequence continues at coordinate 29,854,994 of NC_052166.1, read as the reverse complement.
TGTTGTGGTGGCTTGAGGCAAGACTGCAGAGGTTTCTTGTATAACCAAAATGGGTTTATTAGAACAAGGAACAGGCACAGCCGTCTCTGAAATAGGGTTTCACTCTATGGCGCCTGGTCCACGATGTCCGAGCTCCTGCTTCCAGAGCCTCATGCTTTTTCCTCATTGGTAGGGGTTCGAATGCTCACACAGGATATGACCTCAGCTGGTCACATGGGTCATGGGGATCACCCCTTAATTGGGCTGCGCTACCACAGATGTGATTGCACTGGAGAAGGTGCAGAGAAAATTCAACAGGATGAGGGGTATGGACAGGGTGGTTAGGAAGCAGCTGTTCCCCTTAGTTGAAAGGTCAATAACGAGAGGGCATCATTTTAAAGTGAGGGTCAGGAGGATTAGAGGGGATTTGAGGCAGGGCTCTTTCACAAAGAGGATGGTGGGAATCTGGAATGCACTCCTTGGGAGGGTAGTAGATGCGGGAAACCTCACAACCTTTAAAACGTAGGTGGATGGGCACTCGAAATATCAGAAAATTCAAGGCTATGGACCAAGTGCTGGAAAGTGGGATTAGTGTAGACTTAATATAATTTTGTCGATGCAGACTCTGTGGGCCAAGGAGCCTCTTCTGTACTGTATGACTCTATGACCGTATGCACAGAACACTTGATACATCTTGCAAAAGTTGATAGTTCAGTATGTCAATTACTGAATTGTATTGCGCTTTATTTACGTTGACTGTAGATAATTGAAATTTATGTTATATTTTAGCTTTAAATAAACATGTCGGATTCTCATTGTAAAATATTCCGCAAAAGTACTTGGTCCTCCTAATACATTTCCTATAGTAATAGCTTCGGAACCTCAAATTCTCCAATTTCTGCCCTCCAAGGCATAATATCACGTTGACTTGGAACTATATTGGAACCATATGTTCATTGTCATAGAATCAAAACCCTGGAACTCATTTCCCAGTAGCACAGTAGGTGTACCTACACGTAATGGACCTCGAGCGGTGTTATATTACTATATTGTAATATGAATATTAATCTTTATGTCTTGCTGAGTTGTGTTGAATTCTGATGAGAAATAGTCAAAGTCTTCCAGATGATAACAAAAGTATTTATTGGGTAATATATAATAAACTAGTGAATTCTTTCACTTCAACTCTAAACTATTAAAACAAATAAGTAAGTTTAGATTAAATAAACAATTATAATAATACATTGCACACTGATCTGATCACGTCTTCACTCTAGCTGTTCTCCACACACCAAGAAAGAGGGGGAAACTCCTTTTATAGGTCCTGTTAGTGTTGCCATCTAGTGGTCATCTGTCTGTACTGACTTTACATTAACTCAACATGTATTAATACATACAGAGATCACTATAAATGGGTCAAGAGGCTGGGTCCCTACCACTTGTTCAAGGGCATTTAGTGATCGGCAACAAATGTTGGCTAGTCAGCGAAACCCACCTCTCATGGAAGAACTTTTTTAAAAAAACTTCACTGAAGAGATTCACTGACGAACGTAGATCATCAAGGGACTATAATGCAAAGGTTGTGATCATGGAGGGTTAAATATCATTTTGGAAACTGTTATCCTGCACTATAACAGCAGATGCAGATAATTTTTATCACTATGTCTCAACCCTGGAGTCATTCCAAAAGTGGTGTTGATAAAAGGCTTACAGAGGTAATTGCGATGCTCATATTACAGAATGTTCATGTTTGAGATACAAGAGGTTACAATAGGGGAAAATATTCTGCTGCCAGAAAGAAACAATGCAGTTTTATTAAATATGGTGAAAGATAAATCTTCATTTACACAAAGATTTATCATTTCAAAGGATGATGAGGACACTTCCATGCCTGAAAGGTAATGTATCGAAACAATTACAAGCAGGTAAATAAAATTCATGCATGGACAGAGTCACTTTTATTTCAAAGCAGAGGGTAATCAGTATTAGATGCATCTCCTGCAACGCTCTACCAAAGGCATGAGAGCAAGCACATGCCCTACACAATATGGAACAATGCACATTTTGATGAATAATGTCATTAGTGTTTATCACAATTCTGCAGAGTCATTTATCTGAAGCGACAATGATTTATCGTTTCGGAACGTATCTTGATCGAAACAAAACGTCTGTCTCACTTAGTGAAGTGAAGTGAAGTGGAAAACAGCATCATCTGAAAATATGCTGAGGGGACGCTTACTGGCAAATAAGATATGATGCACTGCAGAATTTCCAAATTTAAAGTACTGTTTAAAGTTACGGCATCCGTGAATTATAGCTGATCTAAATTTACTGGTACTGGCCCAGCTGTACCAAGGTTAGTAAAGTTGTGCTGTATCTTTTTATGGCTGATGCCCAGGGATGGTGTTTTCAGCTCTTTTGACACCGACACAGGGCCCCCATGAGCAAGAATGGGGGTTGTGCTTCTGAATGCTATTTTAATCATTAACTGCAGCATGTAACACCTGGCAGCCCAAAGTCAACACCGACTGGCATTTTGCTGAGACCTCCTTTTGACAGGTGCAGCTGTGCGCTGGATCAAATTTATGTTCCATTTCTAAGTTAGTTTTTAAACAAGTCCTTAATTAAAATACACTCAGTCCAGCGAACAGATTTTTGAACGATTAAAAGACTGCTTAAATTTTATGTGGTGAGGTTTAAAATCATCAAAGATTAATTAAATATTTCCCAGTTCACATTTCTGCAATAACCCAAGAATACACACAGGACTCATTGGTAATGTCTGAAGTATTAGTAATCTAGTTAGTGACGATTGCTAGCTTCGGGGAACTTGTCAGTAGACGGAAGAGAAGAAAATCATTCATCGTATTGTCTATGACATTCCAAGCAACCCCACTATACTATAAAATCTTCTGGCTCCTTAAAGCCGAAAATCTATACATCAAAAAGCTATTCAATTTAATCAAAAGCAATGGCCATTAACTGGTCATTTATCACATTTGTTGTTCGACAGGTTTTGCTGCTGCATTTGCAGACAGAACAAGAATGGCTGTACTTCAAAAGTATTCCATTTGTTATCGGCCGGGCTTGGAAACTCCAAAGTTATCACCTGGCCTATAATTTTTATGTTGAATTTTGCGAGGATAAGCACAAGAGTCTTCACTACAGGTATGATTCATCAGACATCCTAGGGCTTTTACATAACAACGTTTATTATAAGAATGTAGTTAACATCTATAAAACAAGATTTGGTTTAAATTACAAACATGAAGAAAACATCAACAGCTACAGCAATCTATGTATATAACTCTTAATGGATCCCCCTTGTAGCTGTTCCAATTCAATACAAAATCCAATAAACTAAAACCCCTTTCAAGGGCGTGGCTCAGCACACTGTAATCTCACTTGAATGGGACTGGTCCTTTCCCTGAGATCCAGCCTCCAACCAGCAGATCCAAAACTCCTTCTGGAAAGCAACTCTCTCTTTACAGTTACAAGGCAGTTTGCCACACCCAATGTGCTTTCAGTCCCTGGAACAGTTTTTGAAATGGAAACAGGGAAACACTCCTTCTCCTCTTGCAATCCAAAGCAACAAACCACAACTGACACCCAAAAAACTAAAAACTCCTCTCACCTGACAGCCACTGCCCAGCTCTACCCTCAAATTACATGATTGAAGCCATGCTACAAGTCACGTGGGAAGACCAAACCTTTCTTAAAGGGACACTCACATGTCACATTGGTATGTCAAAGATGTTCAGATGTTCTAAGGATGTGCTCAGATTGTGTATAAATGCAAACCCTTTTCTTTTCTCAGAGCTGCACAATTGTTTATTGTGATGAAACAATAAGTAGAAAAATAAAAAGCCATCAATGTCCGACTCTAAGCTCCGAGCAATTAGTACATCTTAATTATTGGGAAGCTGAAATCTAGTGTTCTGTCACTTACATCATGAATTAAGAAAACAACAAGACTGTTTTGAAAAATAAATGAATGCGATTTAGAGATGGCAAACTCTGGCCCGAACATTTGCGGGGTCAGACGAGTGGATAGGAATCTGCCTGAAAAGCTGAAGCGGGGTGGGCATAAGGGAAACTATTCAGTTTGGCAAGACATAGAATGTGGTGTTTTCAGAAGGATCAGTGCTGGAAACATTGCAGTTTACCATTTACAGCAACAATTTGAGCTTGGGAATCAGGGCCAGGATTCTCTGCTATCCGGCGGGGCGGGCCGAACAGACGGCGAGGAGTGGCGTGAACCACTCCGGCGTCGGGCCGCCCGGTAGTTGCGGAATCCTCTGTACCTTCAGGGGTTAGGCCGGCAGGGTTGGCGCCCTGCCAACCGGCGCTGAAGAGCCTCTGCTGGCCAGCGCGAGTTGCCGCATGCACGGCAGCGCCAGTGTGTTCTGGCATGATCTCAGCACATACACAGAGGGGTTCTTCTCTGCGCCAACCATGGCGGATAAATACAGTGGCCAGCGCTGAGGGCAAGAGTGCTCCCAGGGCACAGATCCGCCCGCAAATCGGTGGGCCCCGATCGCGGGCCAGGCCACTGGGGGGTTCCCCCCCCCATGGCTAGATACCCCGCGCCCCCCCCCCCCCCGAGGACTCCGCAGGCCGCCCCCAGAACCAGGTCCCGCTGATAAGGATCTTGTTTGATTTACGCCTGTGGGACTGGCCGAAAACGGGCGGCCACTCGGCCCATCGCGGAGTGGAGAATCGCCGGGGGAGGGGCAGGGCTGCCAATGGCTCCCGAGCGGTGCGACGCGATTCCCACCCATGCCGAAAAAACGCCCGGAGAATCCGGCAGCCAGAGTCGGGGCGGGATTCGCGCCGCTCCCTTGCCGATTCTCAGGCCCGGCGGGGGTCAGAGAATCCCGGCCCAGAAGTGCAACTTGTTGGCGACACCAAATTTAGGGGCAGAGTTAATAGAGAGAGGACTGGGTTAAAGTGTGGAAAGGCATTAATAAGCTTGAAGAATGGGCATGTAATTGGGAAATGAATTTTGATAAGTTAATATGAGGTGCTATATTTTGGTAGAAGGAGCAGAGGGATCTGTAGTTCAGATTGAGAAATCTCAAAATAAATCAAGTATCCAATTTAGATACTTTCGACCAGTTTAGTTACTCAATATTTTACCTTTAAATAGTGAGAAGGACAAAGGACAAACACAAGTACAAGTTCAACAATCTTCATTGAACAAAGTTAACCCATAAATTAACTCAAATACATAAATAAGAAACACCCAGGATTCGGTTGTAAAAGGTTGTCTGGTTGTAGGGTGGGTACGATTCCTGAGTTCTTCTGGTTCGTCGTCACGAAGGTGGTTCTCGCTGGCAGCTTCTTCCTTCCTGCCTTCTGGTCAGTTCTTCGGATGGTCAAGGTCATCTTCTATGTTGTGTCTTCACTCTCAATTGCCCCAAGTGTCTATATCTATCCTATTTTCCTTTGTGTTATTTTGCTACTTCCCTGGCCTCCTTCCAATGAGGCCTTGGGAGGGGGTTCCAGCACCCAATGGTCCGGTTGCTGACCTGTTGACTCTACCCAAGGTTAACACCTTCACCCTATCCCCATAACCCAGTAAGCCCACTCAACACTAAGGGCAATTTTGGACACTAAGGGCAATTTATCATGACCAATCCACCTAACCTGTACATATTTGGACTGTGGGAGGAAACCGGAGCACCCGGAGGAACCCACGCACACACGGGGAGGATGTGCAGACTCCGCACAGACAGTGACCCAAGCCGGAATCGAACCTGGGACCTTGGAGCTGTGAAGCGATTGTGCTATCCACAATGCTACCATAGAAGAAGATGCAGAAAAGATTTACCAGAATGACACCAGAATTGAAAGCAAATACGAACATATGAATGAGGAGCAGGTGTAGACCACTCAGATCTGTGAGCCTCTAACGTCTTAAAGATTTAACAAGCCGAGCCACTTTTCATTAGAAATGAGAAGTCTCAGGGTGATCGGATCGACACCTTTAAGATTATGAGGGCTCGATAAGGTAAACATAGAAGAGGTATTTCATCTTGCAGGTGGGATCATAACCTTGAAAAAACGATAGTCATCAGTAAATGCAAGAAGTATTTCAGCAGGAACTTCGTGAATATTATAATATGAAACATATTGCCACAGAGAGAAGTTGACGCCATCAATATATTCCAAGTGTCACTAAGTAGGCATCTGAATGATGAAAGAACAGGAGATGTTGATAGAAGTAGAAAAAAGTAGCTGAGAAGAGGCTTGTGGGGAGCCGAATGCCCTGAGTCGGCCTGTAGGTTTGAATATCAGCAGAATTTTCCAGCCGTTCCTGCCGACAGGATCGTCCGGTCCTGTCGCTGGCGCCCCGCTTCTGCTGAGGGTGTAGACAACTGGAAATCCGTTGCCAGTGGTGGGATTGGAAGATCCCTCCTCCGCCACGGCGGGGGAGGAGGGGGTGTGGGTGGGGAGGGTACGGGGTGAGTAGAAGTGCGGAAGATCCCACCCGACCTGTTTCTGTGCTGAAAATACTACGCAAAACTATGCGATCCTCTCACTCACCATTATTTCAAAATACTTCCAATGAAAGTAATGATAAACTGAGGGCTGGGTTCACCATTCTTCAGGCTAAGTGCCGACGCCAGCGTGGGAACTGTGGTGTCTTACGACACCAAAATCGGCACCGAACCCTCACCGGTCCTTCGACCGGTGAGGGGCTAGCAGCCACACCAAGTAAAACTCCCGGCTCCCACAATATAAATGGCTGGAAAATGGGTACGTAAAACATCACGTAAGACATAGCCAAATAGTGCCCCCCCCGGCCACCCCCCCCACCAGTCCCCCACGCCCTCACGAATGGCCTGGTCCATGGCCGCTCATGCACATGGCGATGACCTGCAGCAGTCGGGCTGTAAAACATGGCGGCAGACCCGACCTGCCAAATAGTGCCCACCTGACTACCCCCTGGCCACCTCCCACCAGGCCCCCAGCCCTTGCGGAAGCCCCCTGGCCAGCAGCATAGTCCCAGTTGATTGTGGCAGTGCTGGACAACTCACCCGCGTGGTCGGGAACTCGGCCCATCAGGGGCGGAGCATCGGGGAAGGTCTTTCAGGGAACGCGCCAACGGCGTTCCAACATGCGCCGCACGATGTGATGACAATATTGGCGTCAGGGCGGCGCATCGAAAACCGGCATCAAACCGCCCCTGTCTAAAACCAGTCAGTCTAAATCGCCCCGATTTGGGCATCGGAAGGGATTCTCCATCCCATCGCGATTACGAATTTGGGAAACACTGAATCCCGTCCTGTCTGTCCACACTACAGTACTGAATCACACGTCCCCCATAAACAGGTGAATAGATAGTCAAAAAAGCTGAAAGATATTAAGGGTGTGATCTGCTGGCCTCATCGAGCCCGACTCCACGATGCAGCGAGACCAGTAAATCTTACGAGAGGCCTCTCGCGTGATTTACAATGTTCGTCATGCCTCACGAGATCCACCGAGACCTCGCTAGGTGTTGCGATCTGGATCTCGGCCTCACTGGGTGTAATCAAGATTTGCATATTCAAGTGAATAGTTCGTCTCACTTGAATATGTCTACACTGGAGTTACCCACGGTGCGGGACTGAACGGCGTTGCCTCGAAGACCTCCCGTGGTGATATTTAACACTGGTTTCCATAAAAATGGATCGGGCGTAACAGCACTTGGGGGCGTCTCCCTGACAATCAGGGTCCCGGGGTGAACGGTCTCTGGCAGGGTGGTTCCCTGGCACTCCCAATGTCACCTGGGCACTGTGGAACTGCCAGCCTGGCACCCTGGCAGGATCACTGCCAGGGTGGCAGGCTGGCAGTGCCAAGGTGCCCAGGTGGAATCTTGCCTATACTGTTGTGCCCTTATGAGGTGGGGTGCGGGCCACTTGAGGACTCCCTAATTAGTAGGTTTGGGCATGGGGAGCAGGGGGTGGGGGGGGGGAGTCCAAAGGCCATGTTGGGGCAGGTGGGGAGGGGGGCAACTCGAGAGATGGGGACGCTACTCTTCCTGCACTGATGAGATCAGCCCGTCTAAATCTAAATGAGTCTAAGTGCGGCCTCAGTGGGGCATTCTTCGCTGAGGCCCAAAAAATGGAGCAGAGTCTTGTTTAATAGCAGGTCGGTCTCGGCGCTGCAGACACCGGGAAACGTCCCCGTTAAATACACCCAAAATGGGACCCTGTTTTTTTCCATGAAATCATGCCCAGAGGAAACAAGAATAAATCAGCAGAACTTTAAAAAAAAGTAAATAGGGAGACTAAAGTAATTAGGAATTTAAAGTATTCCTAATTTAATGAGACACAAAGGTTTATTGAATTGCCCAATTAAAATGTTCAGCTAACACTTCGACAATTAATTTCAATGGCGATTGAAAATGGTTTTGGGAAATAGAATAATCAATTGCCTGCTAAAAGTATTGGGTGTAACTACTGATGTGTTATGTACACTGGGATAACACAGGCTGCAACTAGATGCAGCTTTGACCAAAAGATACTCCAGACCTTGAAATTAGTTCAATCTGATTTATTGAATCAGTAGCACAGTTAGCACAGTTCTCTATGAGTTCGACTCTCTGCTAACCTATGTGTGGTTACTCTGGTCTGACTGAACCAGACTAGATCTCAGGCACATGCTGGAGGTGTGATACTGTACATACACCCTGACTCACTCTGGAGATGTTCATCAGTGGAAAGAGGCGGCGTGTGAATGCCTCGTGCCTTTTATAGTGAGATACCACCACTGACTGTCCTGCCTGCTCATTGGTTATGTCCTGTTTCTCTGTGTTCATTAGCTGCCTGACTGCATATCATTATGTGCATGTTTGCATATCATGACAACTGCAATCGAGTTTTTGTTCAATTTTCAGCAATTGAAATAGGAATTAAAATTATACATTCATGCTGAACTTAGCTATTCAGGGCTATTAGATTTGTAAAACTTCCATCAAAACCATGGGGAGAACTTTGCGCAAACTGATTATTTTCAGGAGTATTTAAGAGGGGGCGCAGCAACATCCAGCCAAAAGTATCATTGGGAGATATGGGGGCTGCTCAAGCAGGCGGGAAACAGCAAAGGCACCTCAAGATGGAGGTGACCTCTGAACACTTACTATGTTGATTTAAAAAAATTAGCGTGGTCATAGCTGTGAGTCCAACAGTATGTAGAGAGGAAGTATCCTCTACAGGATAACCTGTTGTCATGACTGTGGCACTGCTCAGGGTGTGGTGGGGGATAAACGAGGCTTTGCTAGGCCCCTCAGGCTACCTATGGGCTCAGTACTTAGTAGGAGTCTGCCCTGCTTCCAGTAAGATCCAACAGAGTGCTGCCCATCTGCCTTGATGACCATTGACGGTTGCTGGTCACTGACAAGCAGGTAGCCACCGTCATTGTTCACCCACCTGCAGCAAAATGTCCTGCAGCCAAGGATCCATCAACCTGCCAACACAATGTGCAAGTTAGTTCCTGGCTCTGCCTGCAAAGATGCCCCATTCTGAAATCGGTACTTCCTAGTGAAACTCATCATTGTTTAGACAGATGATGTGATGACACTTCCTTCTTTGCGGTATCATCATTCTCGAAAGATATTCTTTACCCTATCTCGGCCAAGTGTCCATTTTAGTGAAATTGAGCATTTGTTGTCATCAGGAAGTTCTATCACTGGGAGATGTTTGGCTCTTTCGGCTCCTCAGTGATGTCAGCATTTTGAGGTCCTGATGTGGGACAAAGGAATTTCAGCATAATGCGCCTGTGTGAAGATCCCAAATACAGCCTCTAATTGCATTCTAGGCATTTATAATTTTTAATTCAACATACAATAGCAATCCTGGCTTTCACACAGTCTGATCACCATTGCTGTTGGTCTTACAATTCCTCAAGGCCCAGGAGGAGGAGTCATCCGCCTTAGCCCAGCAAGAAAAAATTGAACCACTATTCACAAAACCTGCTCCCTGTCAGCCAGGTTCCTGCACTCACCGTCCTCAACTACCTTGCTGGAGGCCATTCTTTTGGGCCTCTGATGGCATTTACCTTCCACTCGACTTGCTTCTGCCTCCCATTATCCTCCTCAGGCTCCAGCAAGAAAGGTCTGGTGCAATTCACAAAATGGAGTCAGCATGCCTCATGTGTTAGTTTTACATGCAGGTTCTGTGAGCACCCTGAACGGACCCCAAGTTAAATTGAGGGGGCAATGGATGAGACGGTCTGCCAAATTTCTTGGGCCAGATTCTCCAATTTGTGAGGCTAAGTGTGGAGGATCTGTGGCGTGTTCCATGGAACCAATCAGAGCTGCCCCCTCATCGATACTGCTACCGGTGAGGGGCTAGCAGCCGCACTGCTTAGTACTCCCGTCCTCCATAAAATAAAGGGCCAGAGAATGGCCGGGTCCGTGGCTGCGCATGCGCATGGCGGTGAACGGCAGTAGTCACGCCTTAAAACATGGTGCCGGCCGTGTGCGGACCCAACCTACCAGATATTTCCCCCTGGCCACCCCCTACCAGTCCCCCCAGCCCTCGCGGCAGACCCCCTGGCTGGCAATACGGCTCCCGTCTGACTGTGGTGGTGCTGAACACAGTCCGCAGCCGCCGCGCGGGTTCCCGCATGGCTGAGACAATAAGCGAACCACGCCGTCAGGAACACAGCCCATCGGGGATGGAGCATTGCGGGGGGGACCTTCAGGTGACACGCTGAGGCCGTTCCAATGGTGTGCAATGCGCGTAGTGGTGATGGAGGTTCAGAGGGGGTGGAGCAGACGAAACCTGCGCCAAACAGGCGTCGCTCTCGATTTCGGCACCAAAAGGGATTCTCTGCCCAATCGGCAATTATGAAATCGGCGTCAGGGAATGGAGAATCCCTCCCCTTTTCTTTTTTTAGGCTTTGGGGAAACAAGTTTTATTTCAAAGTTTAATCACTATTTGTGTTAATGCCCTTTGAGGGAACAGGTCAAAATTATCCTGCTTTTCAATTTCTTACAATGGCAAATGGTCAACAAGTCCTGAGACCTGACAACTGACTATCAAATCAAAATCAATGGAAGGATAACCTTCCATGCTTGAGACTTTACTGACATTTGTCCACCACAACAGTTTCTTTGCTTAAATTATGAGCTGCAGGCTTAAACAGATACAAGAGCCCTGATTTCAGTGTGTATGATGTCTACGTAGCATTCCGTGAGGCATTTCTTGACAACGGAGTCGGTCGATGATGGGGTAAGAGGAAAAGACCAGCCTTTCCTGTCCAATGTGATTACCTATCAATTAGATGCATGATCTAAAGGAATAGAGGGCGCGATTCTCCCAAAACGGGAGAAATCGTAAGGCTGGCGTCAAACCCGGGCGGGTTTAGAACATAGAGCAGTACAGCACAGAACAGGCCCTTCGGCCCTCAATGTTGTGCTGAGCCATGATCACCCTACTCAAACCCACGTATCCACCCTATACCCGTAACCCAACAACCCCCCCTTAACCTTACTTTTATTAGGACACTACCGGCAATTTAGCATGGCCAATCCACCTAACCCGCACATCTTTGGACTGTGGGAGGAAACCGGAGCACCCGGAGGAAACCCACGCACACAGGGGGAGGACGTGCAGACTCCACACAGACAGTGACCCAGCCGGGAATCGAACCTGGGACCCTGGAGCTGTGAAGCATTTATGCTAACCACCATGCTACCCTGCTGCCCCGATTCTGGTCCCCGGTCGGGGCTAGCAGCCCGACGCCGTAAGTTCCGGCATCACGGGCTTAACGAATTTCGTTAAGCCCGCTTGCCGGAGTTAGCGCCGGCTGACGCGTCATATGACGTCAGCCGCGCATGCGCGGATTGGAAGACTCCAACCTGCGCATGCGCGGATGACGTCATCGCGTATTTGAGCGAAACCCGCGCATGCGCGAGCCGGGATGCCCCTCAGCCGCCCCGCGAATGGATACTACGGGGCGGCGGAAGGAGAAATAGTGCGCGGGCATCGGGCCCGCTGCCCGTGATCGGTGCCCACCGATCGCGGGCCCATGGCACCCTTGGCACGGCCGTGGTACTGCCGTGCCAATCGGTGCCATGGTTATAAAATGCGAGTTTTTACGGCCGTTTTTACGAACGGCCAGACCAGGTCTGTTTGCCGTTCGTAAAAACAGTGTAAAGGGCTGGGACTTCGGCCCATCTATCAGCTGAGAATCGCTGCCGGCCGTAAAAAAACGGCGGCAGCGATTCGTGTCGGGAGTTGGGGGGGGGGGGGGGAGAATAGCGGGAGGGCGGGAAAAATGTCGGGAAGGCCCTCCCGCTATTCTCTGACCCGTCGTGGGGGGGCGGAGAATCGCGCCCAGAAAACTTTAAAAAATGGTCTTTGAAAATACTGATGTAAAAAGAAATCAAACTGCATTTCAATATTGGCACACCGACCAAGTTGTAAAATTTAGTTTCATGGCCAAACAAAGCCTTGTGTTTATTTCAAGTTCAAAAGAAAGATGAAGGAATGGAGATTAAATTTGATGCTGAAAATTTGAAAATGAGCATGGGGATTGTGATTGATGATCCATTCATTGATTGAAGCACAGGTATCACGCCAGCTTTGTGCTGCTCATTTCAATTATTTCAGCATCTAGCCAGTGCTGACCCACTGATGATGGATAGAATGCATCGCGAGAAAGGGCAAATATCATGAATGGTTAGTACTGCTTAAAGTTGGCTTAAAGTGCTTCAAGATAACCTGCACTTCTTAAAGAATGGGTGCATCGTACCTGGAGCAGGTGCTGGCAGTCAAGCTGGAATTGACTCTGACGTACAAAAGACAAAGAACAAAGAACAATACAGCACAGGAAGAGGCCCTTTGGCCCTCCAAGCCTGTACTGGTCACGATACCAACCTTTGCCAAAACCCTCAGAACTTCCTTGTGCCATATCCCATCTATACCCATACTATCCATGCGTTTGTAAAGATGCCTTTTGAACAATGTTAATGTACCTGCTTCCACAACCTCCCTGGCAACACGTTCCAGTCACTCACCACCCTCTGCGTAAAAGAACTGCCTCGCACATCTCCTTAAATATATTTAAGGCTGCGATTGATGGAAATTTGGTCTCAGATTAGCTATGATCATATTGATGGCGGAGGAGGCTTGATGGGCCATGTGGTCTGCTCCTGTTTTTGTTTCTTGTGGTCTTGACCTGGATGCAGGCTTGCAAGAAGTTCAATGATCTTACAAGAGTGCTGAAGGTCAGTGAATGCAACTGTACTGCTGGCCTCACACACTACTCAATTCACCACACGCCCAACACGCACCTATCAACAACCTCAATAAATCAGGCCTCTTTCCTGACATTGAGTAATTGGGCTTATTTAAATATGCGCTCACCCAATTCACCTGAGGCCCAGGATTCACTGCCTCCCCAGCGAGGCCATTTACTTTATACAATCCCCGTCTCCATGGCAACAGGAACCAACTTAGGCCTGTATCAAGTCAAAATGTGAATTAGCTATCTCTGTCCACAACAGCCTTTCAATAAAGAAATAAAGGGGCAGGTTTCAGCATACCTATATACAACCTCGATCCTGATCACATACTTTTGGGTTTCAGGGAGACTTAGGGTAGACTAAGTGGCCTTGTCATGCCCGACTTGGTGTCGGGAAAAAGCCGTTGAATCTCGTGAGAGGCCTCTCACAATATTCAAGATGCTTGAAACATGACATTTGATAGTGCCTGATGCCATATTGGTGATGCTTTTAGTCAGACACAGTGAACAGCTGTTAGGAATGTACACCATTGCTGTAGTACTAAACTATTAAACAAAATAATCGGAGGAGACTCAGGCATATAATGATCGTTTATGGCATTGGGAGGGCACAACCTCAGCGAAGGAAATCTAGAGCAGGCTCGACACAACTGAGAAATCAAATGATATTGAAACATTGTAAGTCACGTAGACAAAGGCATTAGTTATAGTAAAACATTGGTTCAAATTTAACATAAAACAAGTTACAGGTGTTCACCCAGGCAGAGTGTGTATTTTATACCCTTATCTCGCTAGGGTTCTTTCCCTAATCTCTTTTCTTGTCATGATGTGGAGATGCCGGTGTTGGACTGGGGTGAGCACAGTAAGAAGTCTTACAACACCAGGTTAAAGTCCAACAGGTTTGTTTCAAACACGAGCTTTCGGAGCACGGCTCCTTCCTCAGGCTCCTTCACCGGGCGGGTTTGACGCCAGCCCCCCCCTTCCCGACCGGGAACCGATTCTGGTCCCCGGTCGGGGCTAGCAGCCCGACACCGTAAGCTCCGGCATCACGGGCTTAACGAATTTCGTTACGCCCGCTTGCCGGAGTTAGCGCCGGCTGACGCGTCATATGACGTCAGCCGCGCATGCGCGGATTGGAAGACTCCAACCCGCGCATGCGCGGATGTCGTCATCGCGCATTTGCGCGAAACTCGCGCATGCGCGGGCCGGGTTGCCCCTCAGCCGCCCCGCGAATGGATACTGCGGGGCGGCGGAAGGAGAAATAGTGCGTGGGCATCGGGCCCGCTGCCCGCGATCGGTGGGCACCGATCGCGGGCCCATGGCACCCTTGGCACGGACGTGGTACTGCCGTGCCAATCGGTGCCATGGTTATAAAATGTGAGTGTTTACGGCCGTTTTTACGAACGGCCAGACCAGGTGTGTTTGCCGTTCGTAAAAACAGCCGTAAAGGGCTGGGAACTCGGCCCATCTATCAGCTGTGAATCGCTGCCGGCCGTAAAAAAACGGCGGCAGCGATTCGTGTCGGGAGTTGGGCGTGGGGGGGGGGGGAGAATAGCAGGAGGGCGTCGGAACAGCGTGGCCGTAAAATTTTACGAGCCACGCTATTCTCCGCACCGTCGGGAGTGCGGAGAATCTCGCCCATTGTTGGGGATCTTGTAGGTGGTGTCTCAAAAAACAAGTTTTCTGTGGTCACTAAAGAACCAGTTGGACTGAAATACATGTTGTTGACCCTGTCTTGGCTTCTGGCAGATGGGGGTCTCAAAAAACAGACACGTTTGTTAATGCCCCTAAGAACCAGTTAGACTGAAAAACATGTTGTTGATGGTCTTGCTATGTAAGCATCAAGTTAGCTTTGTTTGTGTCTTATTTGCATGTTGCTGGTTGGTATCTTTATACTGACTGGAATTTTTCCCTACTATTATAATATATAATACTGCACTATATAAGTTCAAAAGATCCGAAGACCCTCTTAATAGACTGTAACTATTCATTTCCCTAATAAATTGCTGCAATTCAATCCTATTCATTTGTCTCCCCTCTTACAATATCAATTAGTGCTCAACACTGATTTCAGACCAAGAATGTCATTTTGGATCTCAACATTACAGTTAACCTCCTGATCTGAATTTGGCACAGCTGAACATCAGTTCTGCAGCAGGAAAGGTCCACCCTTCCCCACCCTCTCTCCCCCCCCCCCCCCCCCCCCCCCCCACCAGCGTTATTCAATGGGATTGCCAACCATTTACAGATTAGTTGCCAGTTGTTGTTTTTTTCTGACTGCAGATTGAGCACCCCAAGCTTTTTGGACTTCCTGTCTAACCAGCTGTTACAAAATTCTAAAGCGTGCAGGGTGGCAATACGGAAACGTTTTGGCCTGATTTCAAGGATTCTGTATGAATCAATTGCTCCCAGACCTGAACATACTATTAGATATTCTCCTTGGAATAAAGCATGACTTACAGAACGAATGGAGATCTGTAGAGCAGGGCAGGTTGCTGGAAGCAGGAGGAGAAGAAAGGGGGGCGGGGGAGGTAGTTTAATAGGAAGCCATCTTCACCCAAGATATTCAGGGAGAAATTCTCTGACCTGCACCTGAGTGAGGAACAATATATGATACATCTGTGCTTCAATAAAGAGGCCCTCACTGAAATTTGCAAACTGCCACAGCTGCAACTGCAATTTCATTTCTCAGCCGGGCAATGATTATGATTATTAAGTTTCAGACTGCATCTTTTGATTGTCAGAGGGTTTTAGTTGGGAATGCATCTTTGAATTTAGGGTAAATGAGAGAGAGATTATGTGACCTATTCTGGAGTCTCCTTGACTGTAAAGGCTGGGTCGTAGTTAGTAATGACCAAAGGTGACATCAAATTTTGATACTGAATGGGAAGTGAGGGATATTCTCAGCGCCTGTAGGGCCTGTAGCGCTGAGGCAGACCCAGCTATCCAATGCTACTTTGCAGTTTATTTTGGCCTCGGCGTGGGACACCCCACGAGATTGTACTTTAGGCATTTCCTGCTCTGGGGAGCTCAGCTCACCAGTGTAGGAAGACTACTCACGGATCAGAGAGCCATGTTTAAAGGCAACCCCGATATTGCGACCCTACCATGGCCTCTGTACCACCCCACGTCACCCAACTTACCTCTTCCACAGACCTAGAGCGCCCCCTCACCCCCACCCAACCCACGTTATGGCCAAGGCACACCTGAGCCCGAACCCGACCTCTCAAATGGGCAACCTGGCACCCAGGAGGTTTGCACTGCCAACCTGACACCCTGGCAGTGCCCTATGGGGTGGGAGGCACTATCCACCCCAAACATGTGTATGTGCATAGCATAACTGTCATCCAAAATAACTGATCCAATATCTCCTCCTCCGGCTTCTGAACTTTCAATTTGCAGTTACCTTCCCTTCAAATGTATAATTAGACTTGTGTGCATTTTTTGAGGCAAATTGATTGTGAATGTGAAACCCGATCAGTAACACATAAGCACACCTGTGCAAGTTTTCTGTAATGCTTCCCATCTGTTTTGTTCCGTTGAGGATATTGTAACCCTTGCTTTCTTTTCAAGAGGCAGGTGGCTTATCTAATTCCCGAGCTATCGGGATCTCTTGTGAAACATCTGTCAGGTATCCAATACTCCGTGGCAACCATGCACCTTGATTCCATTAACAATCTCCACGCAAATCAGGCACACCGCTGGCCCTGAACAAAGCTCTTAATCATGAGGAAAAGAATTGAAGAATCCACAGGGTTGATAACTCTATCTCTCTGCACAGTACACATCCACTCTCTTCATTACCAGCTCCTGAGGCTGCAGGAGGGGTACAATTTTTGAATGCTCAGGAAGGATGACAATCCAAATATTCAGTTGTCCTCTTATTTCCTCTGAAAGCTTTGTCATTATTTCTTCTCCATGGTTTCAGAACAATTTCTTGATCTCCATTTTGCAGCTTCAAATTGAAACAATTACAGTAATGGGGGATTATGTGAATGGAGGTCATGCAGGCAGCTTCTGTTCTAATGGAATAGAATGGTAAAACAAAAATGATCACTGCATTTTAATATTCCCTGCACTGAAGTATATTATCCTCACCCTCCCTAAAACACACTCAATTCGGCGTTTAAAAGACTGCCTCACTGCACTATACATAGCTGTAAACTTTTAAAGGACTCTGGCCAAAGGGCTTTGAAAGCAATGCGATCATGTGGAGAATCATAGATTTGAAAGAAAGCACTTGCATTTGTCCAGCACCTTTTGTGACTACAGGACATCCCAATGTGCTCTGCAACTGACTAGATACTTTTGAAAAGTGGCCACTGTTGTAATGTAGACGTATAGCAGCCAATTTGCACATAGTGCAGTCTTGATGGGCAGAATGGCCTCCTTCTGCACTGTAAATGCTATGATTGTATGATGACAACAAACATTTGGTGGTTTTTCAAACATATATGTTTACCATGATGATTGAACTGGATCTAGAAATGGGGAAAATCATCAACAGTGCCTGGAACTACCAATGTTGAATACAGCTAGAAAAGATGCACCACAGACATCACACATTCTGTGGAACGTTTGGTGGAAGCTACGTCTAATGGTTCAGGAATGCATTTCATTCATTTTTAACCTACAAATCAAGATTGTAGCTGCTGGAGCAAATAATTACACCTGGGGCGGGATTCTCTGACTCCCCCCCGGGCCGGAGAATCGCCGGGGGGCGGTGTGAATCTCACCCCACCGCCCTGACGCCGGCTGCCGGATTCTCCAGCGCCGGTTTTTCGGTGGGGACAGGAATTGTATCGCGCCGGTTGGGGGCCGTTGGCAGTGCCCCACCCCCCCCCCCCTCTCCGACGATTCTCTGCTCCGTGATGGGCCGAGTGGCCGCCCGTTTTCGGCCAGTCCCGCTGGTGTACATCAAACAAGGTCCTTACCGGCGGCGTGCGGAGTCCTCGAGGGGGGGGGGGGGATCTGGCCCCGGAGGGGGGGTCCCACGGTGGCCTGGCCCATGATCGGGGCCCACCAATCTGCGGGCGGGCCTGTGCCGTGGGGGGCACACTTTCCCTCCGCGCCGGCCCCTGTAACGGTTCACCATGGCAGCGCGGAGAGGAAACCCCCTGCGCTTGCACTGGGAGCACGGCAGAATATGCTGGTGTTCCGCGCATGCACCAACTCGCGCTGGCCGGCGGAATCCCAACGGCGCCAGTTGGCGCTGCGCCAACCCCGCCGGCGCTGACTGCTGCCGGCCTAGCCCCTGAAGGTGCGGAGGATTCCGCACCTTCCGCGCGGTCCGATGCCGGAGTGGTTCACGCCACTCCACGGCGCCGGTACAGCCCGCCCCGCTGGATAGCAGAGAATCCCGGCCCTGATGTTCAACAGACCCGACAGAGGAATTACAATCATTCGTGTCATGGATCATAAAGTCCTGATTTTCTAATACAGCCACAGAGGTATTCAAAAAATGATGCTTACACGAGAGTGTTTTCAGCAAAGACAAGGGCCACTGAATTTCTTCTGCCTCTATAGCATAAGAGCTGCATCAAATCTTCACTGGGCATGTGTCAGCAATGCAGATTCACCGCATAAAGGTGGTTTCTGCTATTTTGCAATATATTTATGGGAGTATGGGGACAGTGGGCAAGATGTTTGCCCCTGTTTGCTGTGAATGCAAAATCCAGTGAGAACTGGTAAACCGGAATCTCGCCTGCAAGATCTCATGTTCAGATTTCTGCCCACGCAACCCCCACCGCTGGCAAGATGTACAACAGGTTTTTAAAAATGAGAACCATACAAAGGGAACATGCCAGGTTGCGCAGGTAAGAACAGCTCTGCGGGGCAGATAGACATGCTCGGACAGTTGACAATGCCCCAACAGTGCCCTGGCACACTGGCACTGCCCCTGACAATTCACCAGAGGTCAGTGTTCCCAGAGACAGTGCTAGCGGGGACTTCCGTGGGCTCCTCTAGGGAGCTGCATTGTCCAGGGGGGTTGAGGGTTCTTCATGGGCAGCATAGTAGCATAGCGGTGAGCACAATTGCTTCACAGCTCCAGGGTCTCAGGTTCGCTTCCCGGCTTGGGTCACTGCCTGTGCGGAGTCTGCACATTCTCCCCGTGTGTCCATGGGTTTCCTACGGGTGCTCCGGTTTCCTCCCACAGTCCAAAGATGTGCAGGTTAGGTGGATTGGCCATGCTAAATTGCCCTTAGTGGCCAAAATTGCCCTTAGTGTTCGATGGGGTTACTGGGTTATGGGTATAGGGTGGAGGTGTGGGCTTGGGTAGAGTGCTCTTTTCAAGGGCCAGTGCAGACTCGATGCGCCGAATGGCCTCCTTCTGCACTGTAAATTCTATGTGTGCAACGGGTTGGGCGGAGTGCTTTATTTTGTCTTTTACTGTTTCTGGAGGTTGCTGGCTTTTTCCGGCCCCATCCCACCAGCGTGATGGCGTCACCATGCCTCAATTTTGCTTGCTCAAGGCGTTGGATTCTGTGGTGATAAATGCCAGCTGTGCAGCCAGCCAGCTGCACACTGGTTTTCTGTGCCAGCATTTGGTGCAAAAATTATAAATTTACGCCCAGTGAGTTTAAGAAAATCCCAGATCATGGTCATTTGTATTCACCAGTAATACCGTCTGACATCAAATGTTTAGATAATGGAAAGAATGAAGACAATATAATGTGCTTTTCCTCGCAGCCTGATAGCCTGATTAATTCGATTTCCAGAATCTCTCAGGTAATTCATCTGAAATCTCATTGATTCTGAGGTACTCTATTTACTTTCCCTCTCTAACACAGTCAATACTGGACATATAGCTACTGTGGTAGTGCAGCCCCTTTAAAGCATGCGCGTCGCAATCCTTGTGACAGACCCGGGGCCTATCGCACATGAGTGCACAAACGTCTACCCATGGGGAAAAGGATGTGGGGACCTGGGAGAGGAGTCCCGGGCAGAGTGGACCATGGGCCAGAGAGTGAAGAGCTGTTTAGTGTCTCTGTGCCTGTGTATTGTTTGCCCGTACTTGTTACCAACAAACCTTTGTTCAGTTATACTGAAGGCTTCCCAAGTACTGCCTTGAGCCACCACATTGGTGACAAGTGTAAGGCGGATTGATCACAAGTCTGCAGAAATTCTAAATTCGAGAGGGAAGAGAGAAGGTTCCAAAATGAACAGAGAAGTGGAAAAACGTCAACGGCATAATAGAGCAGTGAGTGAAAAATGCCCATGATTGGGAAGCTTGACCCCATTCGAACAGGGGGCCAAAGACTGCAGTAAACATATGGAGGATAAACAGAAGGTTATCCTATTGGCAATTTTTGGGCCCCAAGCCAACAACACCATGAGGAATTTGATGTCCCCAGAGGCCCCCAACACAAAGTTGTTCGACCAGTTGGTGACTCTAGTCAGGGAGCATTTCAACCCTCGATCATACAACAGCAATACAAGTTTAATCCGGCTATCAGAGGCCCTGGAGAGATGATCTCTGCCTGACTTCACCAAATGGCCAATCATTGTGAGTTTGGCACAGCGCTCAGTAAATGCTGCATGATCGCTTGTGGTCATTAACAGTATGTGGTATTAACAACCTAAGAAGAAGCTTCTGGCTGGAACAAAGCTTCCCTCAGACAGGGGGGGGTTGAAATTGCTCAAGCAATTGAGTGAACTTAGAGGGGCGCATCAGAGCTTCAAAGTGTGCAAGAGAGTGAGGTGAACCAGCTGTGGGGTGGTATGGCTGCAGGACCTGCAATCAGTTCGACAGGCACAGAGGAACCAGAAAACAGGAAATTGGTGAAATGACAGTGGGCATCAGTTAGTGTCCTGAATATAGGTGTGAAGAAAAACAGGGCGAGGAAATAAAAATAGTGTCAAAATCGGAAGAAGTAAGTTCAATGGCGCAGGAACAGGATGAAATAGTGGGACTTCAAGAACAGAGTTTTTGTGGATTGGAGGAAGGAAACTTCCGGTTTGGGGTGACCAGGAGGTGGAAAGTTGTGGGGTGACGATGTCCAGAGAAGATGGGGTGAGTGACAGTCTTGGAAGCAATGGGGGCGATTCTCCATCGCGGTTGTCGCGTTTCACGATGGCGCGAATTGAGCCCAGGTACGACTTCACCAAACGGCCCCCATAGGGGGCCAGAACAGCGCTGGAGCAGTTCACGCCGCTCCAGCCTCCTTTCGCGGAGCCAAATGCGCAAACCCGCACATGCGCAGTTGGGCTGCGTCAACCTGCGCATGCGTGGGGGCCTTCTTTAGCGCGCCGGACCCAACGCAACATGGTGTCAGGGTTCAGGGGCCGGCCGCTCCAGGAAGTAGACCCGGGGGGGAAAGGCCGGCCTGCTGATCTGTGGGCCCCGATTGCGGGCCAGACCCCATCGGAGGCCCCCCCCCTTCACCCCCCCGGTGAACGAGCCCCCCACCCAACCTCACAGGCCACCCTACAAACGTTTCTGCAGAGTTCCCTCTGACAGTGACCAGGGGTGAACGTCGCCGGCGGGACTCTGTCACATCGGCACGGCCGCTCGGCCCATCCGGGCCGGACAGCTCGCGGCCGGCACCTTGCCAAACGTGCCGGTGCAAATGGCGCTGATTCTCCGCACCTTGGAGAATCGCGTGCCGGCATCGGGGCATCACGGCGTGGTTGCGCCGATTCTCCGGCCCGGCGCGGGGCTCGGAGAATCTCCCCCAATATTTTGATGTCTGATGTTGGAGTTCATGGTCCAGGGCTGAGAGGAAAAAATGTCTGAGAGTTGACTCACAGCCTCTGCAAGGTAGAGGTCAGTGTGCCTGACAGCAACAGAACCACCCTTATCTGCAGGTTTGATTGCAATTACTCTTTCCTGGTCAATATTTATAAAGTAATTTATGATATCTGAAGTCATAAAAGTGCTATATTAATGCAATTTGTTTTACAGCTGTAGTATTAAAGTAGCAAATACATTGCAACAAAGCAAAAGCAACATTTTAAACTCAGATAGAGGGTGTGCGTATCAGAAGATGCAGAAAAGAAGCATTTCAACCTGCATTCAATATTGTCAAATAAACAAGAAGAACAAAAAATTGCATTTACACAATATAGTGAAATGCAATAGGTGAATTTCGCGAAACAAGGGCCCATAGCCAGCGAGAAATTAAATGCCAAATTTACTATTTTCAGTTGTATTTGTTGAGCAAAGAAAAGATAGGCTCAGACATGAGGAGAATTTCCCATGTCTGAATCTTTCAGGGTGAATAGGAACACAGCCTAATGTCTTAAAGTTAATGAGTAGGTTCAGTCAGCAGTTTTCATAGAGTTGTCATAGAATTTACAGTGCAGAAGGAGGCCATTCAGCCCATCAAGTCTGCACCGGCTCTTGGAAAGAGCACCCCACCCAAGGTCAACAACTCCACCCTATCCCCATAACCTAGTAACCCCACGCAACACTAAGGGCAATTTTGGACACTAAGGGCAATCTATCATGGCCAATCCACCTAACCTGCACATCTTCTGACCGTGGAAGAAACCGGAGCACCCAGAGGAAACTCACGCACACACGGGGAGGACGTGCAGACTCCGCACAGACAGTGACCCAAGCCGGGAATCGAACCCGGGACCCTGGAGCTGTGAAGCGATTGTGCTATCCACAATGCTACCGTGCTGCCCCAGTCAGGAAGACAAATGCAGAGTTAGCATTCATGTCAATAGGGCTAGAATATAAGAGCAGGGTTGTACTTCTGAGGCTATATAAGGCTCTGGTCAGACCCTATTCTGAGTATTGTGAACAATTTTGGGCGCCGTATTTATGAAGGATGTGCTATCTTTGGAATGGGTCCCGAGGAGATTCAGAAGAGTGAGCCCTGGAATGAAGAGCTTGTTGTATGAGGAGCAGTTGAGGCCTCTGGGTCTGTACTCATTGGAGTTTAAAGGGATGAGGGGGGAATCTAACAGAATACTGCGAGGTCTGAATAAGGTGGAGAGAATGTTTCCACTCTTAGGAAAATCTTGAACCCGAGGGCATAGCCTCAGATTGAAGGGTCAATCATTTAAAACTGAGATAAGGAGGCATTTCTTCAGTTAAAGAGTAGTGAATCTGTGGAACTCAATGCTGAAGAAGGCTGTGGAGGTCAGAGCACTGAGTGTCTTCAAGACAGACATAGATAGGTTTTGTGAGGGCCGCGTAGAATCGAAAGAAATAACTTTATTTACAATTACATGTATTCAACAGCAGCAGTACTCCATCACTGCTCTCTCCTCTAGATGGTTCCACATTGGCCAGCTCTATTTATGCAAGTGACTCTGCTGATGATTTTTCCACCTCCTCATTGGGGGAGCTCAGACTCACGAAGGATTGAAGAGAGAGTTCACATGGGCTGTGGAGGATCTCAATTCCATTGCTGAGAGACTGATACAGGCATTTGCAAACATGAGAGAGAGAGAGAGAGAGAGAGGCATAGGACATTCTGCTGGTAAGGCCTAGCCTGGGGTTCAGCCTGAGGCTGGATTTAACAACTGCCTGTCTCCCTTTTTGCTAGCTTGATGGACAACTACTACTGACTCGTGGCGAAGGATGAGAGAAGGGTGGTGGCTGGTTCATCTGAATGCCTTGTTGCAGGAGAGGGAGGAAGTCAGGTGCTCTGCTGCCGGTGAGGAAGGGTGGCGGCCCAACGGCAACATGCTGGAGGTTTGGAGGACTGATTTGCCATCTGATGCTGCTTTTGTTTGGGCTGCTGGCTGTTTACCGTTTCTATGTTTGGAAGCCATGTGTTGTTTCTACCGCTCCAACTTTTGTGGCCTGGACCAGGGGCTGGCTGGAGCAGGTGACCAGACATTGGGACTACAGGAGGAGGACGGTGGTGGCTCACCTCAACTTGACACATTAGAGGCCGTAATGACACGTCCTTGAAGGCTGCCGTCTGCTTCCGTGTAATAAGGACTGTTTCTAGTTCAAGTTTGGAAGGCCTGTTAATGGCTGGTGTCTTTGTACTGTTGCACATTATTGTTTAGTGTTTGCTCATATGCTTGTCATTGTATTGGTGCTGTTTTTTGTCTGCAGTCTGGGCTGGTGTCTTTGCTATTGTTTCTGCCCGTTTTTTTCGTGTTTTCTTTCGGTGCACGCTACTGAAGCTGGTGGGGGTGGGGATATTTATTTTCCTTCTTCCGTTACCCCGTGTCAGTGAGACCTTTTCCGGTGAGTTGGGCTGCTCAGAGCGTCCTTCCACCGATGTGGGTCTCTGTGGCCGGGGGGGCGGGGGGTGAGGGGGGGAGGCACTGCCTCGGCAGCTGATGGCGTTGTTCCTTGTCTTTTGATATGCTCTCTCTGGTTTGGTTATGATTTGCCGGGTTATTCCGGGCTGAATACTGCTGGAAGTGGTGGACTATTCTTTCTCGCCCTCCTTCACTATGCTCTGTGTTGGAGTGGCCTATTCTGGTGGGTTGGGCTGTTGTGCCTTTCTGATGATCTAGTTTGGGGGGGGGGGGGGGGGTTGGTAAGTGTATTCTGGGGTGTTACGTGTTTGGTGTCCTTGTACTGTTTTAGGTATTTTGATAATGTTATTAAACCAAATTACTTGCTAATAGTCCCCAGCAAATAATAATCAGGCAGGTTCTAACAATAGGTTCTTGATTAATAAGGGGATCAAGGGTTATGGGGACAAGGCAGGAGAATGGGGATTGAGAAACATTTCAGCTATGATTAAATGGCGGAGCAGACTCGATGGGACAAGTATCCTAATTCTGCTCCTATGTCTTATGGCCTTCTTCGAAAGTTGACAATATCAACGCTTTGGAGCTCGCTCAGTACATCATTGTCAGTCTAGATTACATACACTGTCTCTGGAGTGAGGTTTGATCCTGCAACTTTATGACTCGGGCTAGATTGCTTCCCACTGAGCCAAGACTAACACCTAAAGTAACAGAATGGAAATCATACATTTGCTTACTGGTCTGCTTAAATAAACTGCTTCGTTAAAGCTGTGATTGCTTGAAAAACAGTTCATTATTACACAGCCTCTGGTGTCACAACCTGTTCAGCTTTTGAATCAAACAGATGTGTAAAAGCAGATATTTAAACTCCAGTATCCAGAAAACAGCACCAGTGACCCATGTAATCACTTTGACAGCTGATACAGTTATTTAAAATGGAAAAGGATCAGAAGCTAAGCTTAGTTTCAGAGAAGAGACGCACTTCCTGAGGAGCTTGGAGCAAACAACAAAATGGATGAATTCTCTTTCAGGTAGAAAACTAGGAAAGCTAATGGTTTGTTAGCACAGATGACTACAGATCCTGCAGTGACTGCATCCGCTGTGCCAAAAGGTCCACAATCCGCAGATGGTGCCTTCTCATGTGCCTGCAGACGGATTGGTTGACAGTGTCTGGGAGACAGATGGCTGCAGTAAATATGGACATGAGATTTTGGCATTCAAATCAATTGAATAGTTGGAAGAGTCAGACTGAAAAGCTGATATTTAAAAAAACAACCCACGAGTGACCTTTTGCAAGGAATCTAATATCATTGTCTCAAGGGCTTTCATTGGCACATACACAATATAGTAAAGCTGCCAGAGAAGATTGCTACAAAGTGTTTCACCAGTTCCGAAGATATTGGGTATGTTTTGCGGGCCTGTTGGTGGTGGACACGAATCCCAGCCCCCTAACTATCGCGAGAGGCTAAAAATGGGATTTGCGCCGGCGATATTTGCGATCTTGTGAGGAATGCGATCCTCCTGGGCCCTTCCCGATGATGCGACTAAGTTCACGCCCAGGAAGGGCACCGACCCGATTAACATGAATTTGAAACCATTAGCATCATATTAGTAGGATTACTGTCACATTTTCAGCCCTTATTAAATCTTCCCACCAACCAGGTGTGACATCATATGACTTACTACTGCTCTTTAAAAATTGGAAGCAGGCACCATGACCTCCGAGAGGGAGGAAAGAGGTGAGAAACACTGTCTCCATTGAGTACTAGGGAGTCCAAGGGGTCAGAGACCTATGGCAAGTTCCAGGTGAGTGGACGGGGGTGGGGGCTCAGCCTTTGTAGTAGTTGTCCAGGAGGCTTAAGTGTTGAAATTAACAAATAATACTTTGAAAATACCCTAAATATTTGGTTAATGACTGCCCAATAACGAGTCACGAGGTTTGTAAATTTAAACAAATGTAATTTTTATTGATAAAAATAATGATGATCAAATATGCAACAAATACATCTGATGAACTATTATCTAATTCTTAACCCCCTATCCCCCTCTTTAACTTGCTCAACCCTCTCACAGTAGCACCTCTGTGTTCAGGAGCCTACTGTCCTTTCCTTGGTTCTCTGAAAACCATCCCACTCAAGTAGGACCCAGCACTGCCTGTTGCTGGGCAGGATACAGCCTTTGGCCAATTCATTGGTCCCCAGCCAGCCAATAGAACTGAATCCTCCAATCTCTTGGGAGCCAGAACGTCTGAGTTTTTTCTGTTCAGATGCTAAACCTCCAACAGCACAATGTATCATTTTGCATCTTTTGTGTTCCTCACTTCTTCTGCTCGACTTAAAAGTATATTGTCATTAAATATCCATGGATAAAAACGACAAGCCCAAATTAAAAGAAATGGGAAATAAGAGAATCAATATGAAGGGCCCTCACAACATCCAGTCCCATACGCCTTGCTCTCGAAGGTGGATGACGAGCTGAACCGGCTGGAGCACTTGGGTATTATATGCCTGGGACAATTGGCAGAGTGGCCAGCAGCAGTGGTCCCAGTGCTGAAGCCGAACAAGTCTGTCCGCTTATGTGGCGACAATAAAATGACAGTCAACGAGGCCTTCCGCTTGGGCAGGTACCCCATGCACCTCGGGGAAGACCTTTCTGCAAATTTGGCTGGAGTTCATTCTTTCATGAAGCTGGATGTGAGTCACACGTACCTCCAGCTGGAGTTACACAGGGAATCCAGAAAATACCTCACCATTAACACCCATAGGGGATTGCATGGGTACACCCAGATCTCATTCGGGTTGTTGTCAGCATGTGCAACTTCCTGGAGGGCAATGGAAGCCACCGAGGAGGACTACCTGGATAATCTAACAAAAGTCCTTTGCTGATTCTCAGATGTAGGTGTCCATCTGAAGACAGGCAAGTGCATCTTTCAGGCAAAATAATTTATAAACCTGATATACCGGCTTGACAAAGATGGGTATGAGCCATCAAATGTGCCCTGACACCAGAGTACTCGACAGAGCGTAGGTCGTTCCGAGGGCTTGTTGACGGGAAAACCCGTTGACAATGGTGGGATGGTATTTCCCACTGGTGGGCCACCTCCCTTGCCAAAAAACGTGAGGTGCCTTGTCGGTAAATCCCGCCCATTGTATAAAGTATGTAAAGGTAAAGTAGCCATAGTTCCAGATGACCATAGGCTGTTTTCTCCTTTTAGGGGGAGAGGTGATTTAACCACACTTCAGGCGTTGGGGAGGGGGGGGGGGGGGGGGGGGGGGGGGGGGAAGGAAGCGAGGTTGAGAAGGTGAGGCCTTCATGAATAACCTCAGCCGGTATGGGGATTGAACCCATGCTGTTTGCCTTGTTTTACATCCAAACTGAACATATCAGGCAAATTGTAACTGTTATTAGGCTGTTTGTAGCTTGCAGGACACCTTTTGTCAGATTTGGGCAGATCAAACGGCTCAAATTTTCACTCCCAGGTCTCGTGCGTAGATTCAGGAAAATTCCTGACTCTTTGAACCTGACTCGGGAGAAACTTCACCAAATATCCAGATTTCCATTCTGGGCCAGGGTGATGAGGGTAGGGAATGTGAAAGGGGTTTATGGCTAACTGTAATCAGGTCCATCATTCCCACAACAGTGTAGAGATGGCCAGTGGAGCTGCCAACCTAATGCCAACTCAGGCCAAGTTATTTACCTCTCTTATCCCCATAGTCTTTATAGCCTCTATATTAAATTAGTGCCATTTTATGCCAAACTGAAAATATTAAAAATACACAACAACAGCATGCTGGAACTTTAAGACTTTTGTATTCCTCTATCATGCTGTTCTGCTCTTAAGCATAGAATTCTAGAATTTAGTTACCAAAATACAACTTTTCCAATGATACCTTTTGAAACAATACGACACACGGAATATTCAGTGGCTCCCAGTTTATAAATTATTCAACTTATTCTTCTCGAACAAGAATGATTCTGAGCTCTTGGCATTCCGCTGCTCCTTGCATTCCACGGAATGAACTTGCCCAAACCAGAGAATCTCACTGACCCTTTAACACCAGATATATTGGCTGGGATTCTCCAAACACCCAGCCAAGTGTTGACGTCGGCATAAACACCGGAGTGGAGTACGCCGGCATCAACGGGCCTCCTGGCCCAGCAATTCACCGCTGATCAGGGGGTGAGCACATAGCTGGAGAGCTGCGCGCTGCTCTGGCGCCGAAAGGCAGTCCTGCACGGCTGTCGCACACGGACCCGCGCCGGCCCCCGCGCAACATGGCAGAGCCCTACAGGGCATTTGGCCTGTGGAGCGTGGAGAATTACCGCGGGGGGCGCTTTTAATGGGCCCCTGACTGGAACCACGTCAACCACGTGCGCGACTGGCGGGTCTGCGGAGAATTGGCACTCCAGATTTCCGGCGTGAATGGCTATTCTTTGCCCCCGCGCCGGGCGCGATTCAGGCGCGGAGGTTCAGACAATCCGCCCATTTTCTGCCGAAGAATTGAACCTTTAATAGCAGCTGGAAAAAGCATTGACAGATGATGCTAAATGTTTTTTGGGAATAAAGGTTGCTCCGAATATTGTGATGTGGAGATGCCAGCGTTGGACTGAGGTGAGCACAGTAAGAAGACTTACAACACCTGGTTAAAGTCCAACAGGTTTGTTTCATACACGAGCTTTCGGAGCACTGCTCCTTCCTCAGGTGAATGGAGAGGTATGTTCCAGAAACATTTATATAGACAAGAATATTGTGGAAACAGCTGCAACATCATTGTTATACTTGATCTAAACTGACCATATTTTATGTCCAGTTCATCATTAACTTCTATTTTTCCTTGCACCATTTTCTTCCTCCTTCAATTTGGCTCCATGTAATCACTTGATGACTTGAGCCCGAGAGACAGTGGTTAGCACTGTTGCCTCACAGTTCCAGGGACCCGGGTTCAATTCAGGCCTTGGGTGACTGCCTATGTGGAGTTTGCATGTTCTTCCCCAGTTGGTATGGGGATTGAACCCATGCTGTTTGCTTTGTTTTACATCAAAAACTGAATATATCATGCAAAATGTAACTGCAATTAGGCTATTTGTAGCTTGCAGGACACCTTTTGTCAGATTTGTGCAGATCAAACAACTAGAATTGTCACTCCCAGGTCTTGTGCGTTGACCCAGGAAAATTCCTGACTCTTTGAACCTGACTAGGGAGAAACTTTACCAAATGTCCAGATTTCCATCTTGGGGTAGGGTGATGAGGGTAGAGTTTCCACCAGGTTCTCCAGTTTCCTCCCACTGTCCAAAGAAGTGCAGGCGAGGTGGACTGGCCGTGATAAAATTGGCCCTTAGTGTCCAGGGATGTGCACGTTAGGTTGGGTTATGATGTTATGGGGAGAGGGTGGAAGAGTGGGATAGCATCCTCTTTCAGAGGGGCGGTGTGAACTTGATGGGCCAAATAGCCTCCCCTGTACTGTAGGGATTCTATGATTCTATGAAAATCGCTGAATATCAAAATACCACAGCTGACTTCCTAAGTACAAGAAACATCCACTTTCCATTCTCTTGCTAGTTAATGAAAATTAGCTGAAATGCTAGAAATGACAGTACACTCTTTAATTTCATTACCTCGCATAATCTTATGCTGAATGATATTTCCAATTCAGTTTGCTTATAAACTTTGCGTAAAAGCTGTTGAGAGGTGTCTCATTGGAAAATTGTGGTTTTGGGCCTTTACTGATGTGATTGTAAAAAGGTCAAAGTCTAGCAGCTCGTGTAAACAGTCAGCCTGCTATGTGGAAACTAAAAATAAACACCTCAGAAAAATTCCCGAGAACCAGATAGAGGGCAGGGAAAGCAATGGCGCCGTGAATCAGAGATAAGACACCTAGGCGCCAAGGCTAAGATGTTATTTAAACTTAACATTGGAATTATTAAGAGTTGACCAGAGTCTGGCAATGGGAAGTCCGAGATCTTGAGAGGTTTGAGCAGGTACTGAGGGCCCAATGATTTCATTTGCAATTCAGCCAAACCAAGGAAGTGAGGTAATGATCGTGGTAAATCGGTCTTTGTAGGCTTCATCGTGTAAAGAAAGTATAAGAGGAGATTACCGCAGCATAAAGATTGTAGAGGTTCTACATATGGCTTTGACTCATGCGGTGAAAGCTGGGGCACAATCAAGGAGCATTTATATGGATGTCATTGCAGATTTGATTCAATAAAAATTTTTAAAAGTTTACATGTTCAGAAATGTTTTAAAAATGTAATCTATTTTAAATTTCATCATGTGGCGGACCTTCTCGTTAATTATTAACAAATTGAAAGGAGCCTTCTTGTGCCCAAAGAAGTGTATAATGTAAAAATGTAAGCAGTGTGAATGTATTCCACTCTGCATATTGACATGGGCATGCAAATTATACAGTAAACGCTGTTAGCATATTATTAATGGGCCTGACCTGTCAATTTACATGCCCCCCTCCCCCCTCCCCCCTCCCCCCTCCCCTCCGCGATGCTCCACCTCCACCAAAGGAATTAACGGCAGCAACATTCACTTGTGCGGCTGCTGCGGGAGAGAGAGGTAGCACGAAACGTGTTCAATATCGCTATAGTGTGCTAACAGTTGTGCGGTTGTCCGGGGAGGCTTCTGCGATATTCTGCGAGGGCCGGGGGTGTAGAAGGGGGTGGTTAGGAGGTGGGCCGTGGGGTCTGGGTGGACGGGTATGCACCACCATTTCCCCAGCCTGTAAGGCAGCCGCGTGGCTGCGCACGCTGCTGACTGCCCACTGTGAAATTAGCACCATGGGTCGTATGGGTGCCTTTCCAGACCACCCCCCCCAAGATACCCTCTGGCCCCAGCTGATCCATCAATGGGATAGGCATACTCCAGCGCAACCAGTGTCATCTTCTTGGCTAGGATGAGGATGTATGGGAAGTGGAGTGCCTGTATGCAGATCCTGCTTGTCAGGCTGTCCAGTACTGATCCCGGCCCTGGCAAATCACACACCAGCATTCATTGGAACTGCGCTCGTTACACGTGGCGCCCGTACTAACCAATTAGAATGTCCTGAATTGCATCGGGACTGGCGTCGCTGTCTTTGAAAAGGAGAATCTGGCTTCTTTTCGTTAGTTTGGTACGTTAATTGTCTGCTAAGTAATGTTCCATTTATGGTAATTTCAATTTGCTTCTCACAGAAGAAGTCTTAAAACATGAAATTGTGCCTTCAGTCTCTGGGAAATTAATCTTTTTAAAAACAACTATATTGGTCTCTATTGAGATCATAACACTCCCAGCATGTGGGGACAGCTGTGTGTTGGGAATGCAAATTCCTAAACTACCCCTTAAGATTCACAACCTGGCGGTTCAAAGATTCCTGCAAAGCAAGATGACATTCTCTTCAGAAACACCTAAATCCATTATTTATACAGTGAAAAGTTGAATAGTACATTTATTCCTCTTGGTTTTATGAACAAATGAATCATTTTGAAGATTAATGCTGCTGTCTAAATGCTAACTGCTGCCGCAAGTCCCATTCTGGAGCAGGGCTGTGACAGCTTGTGCATCGGAAATACTCAGCACAAGCAGTTAAGACACCATTAATCTCAATATCCCAGCGGAACTGAACTATGCAGCTTCACTGTCAAAGGGGAAACAGCAAAAGAAAATAAATACAAACAAACTGGAAGAAAACATTTATCTTTATTACAACCATATTGAGCAAATAAATTTTGAAGCAGTTGAGACAAACAGGACTCTAACAGGCTATCACTTGCGCAGATGAGTGCGTCGACAACTCTCAAGAAGTCCAACACAATCCAGGACTGCTAATTAGCACCCCATCCACCATTTTAAATGTACTCTCCAGTGTTGTGACACGGTACCAGCGGTGTGTCTCATCTCCAAGATGCACTGCAGGAACTCACCACGTTTCCTTTCGGCGCGCTTTCCGTGTTGGCGACCTTTACCAGCAATCGTTTCTCCTTTGAGCATATATCCAATTTCTTATTGAAGGTTACTATCGAAATTTATTCATCACGCTATCATGTAGTACATCCCAAATACTATGTGGACTCACGGTTGATCGTTTTGTTGCCTTTCTCCTTTTCCGCCAAATGTTTAAAATTTGCACCCTCTGGTGATTGACAATGGAAACAGTGGGCGCGATTCTCCGATGCTGCGCGGCATTGGGAAAGCCGTCGTGAACTCGGCCGAGTTTCATGACGGCGTCGGAGGCCGCTCCTTGCCCCCTATTCTCCGCAACCCCCCCCCCCCCCCAGGGGGCTAGGAGCGGCATTTCGAGAAACTCGGCCGCCGGGCCTTGACGCGTCAAAGCGGCGCGCCGAGAATGACGCGATGGTGGCGCCTAAGTGACGTCAGCCACGCATGCGCAGGTTGGCCGGCTCCAACCCCGACATGCGCGGCTGCCGTCTTCCCCTCCACTGCCCCGCAAGACGTGGCGGCTTGATCTTGCAGGGCGGCGGAGGGGAAAGAGTGCGTCTCTTGGAGACGCCGGCCCGACGATCGGTGGGCACTGATCCCTCCCGACTGGGGCTGGGACTGGGGCCAGTCCCCTCCCGAGCACGGCCGTGGTGCTCGATCCCCTCTCTGCCCCCCACAGGCCCCAAACTTACCTTTCGCGCTATGTTCACGCCGGCAGCGACCAGGTGTGGTTGCCACCGGCGTGAAAAGGTCGGGAACGGCGGGCCGCTCCGCCCATCCGGGTCGGAGAATCGGCGGTCGCTGTGCAAAATGGCGAGCGGCGATTCCGTGACACGCCATTTTGGTGGGGGTGGGAGAATCACGGGGGGTGCCAGGGCAGCCTGTCGTGATTCGCCCGGCCCTCCCGCGATTCTCCCACCCGGCGTGGGGAGCGGAGAATCGCGCCCAGTATCTGTTATTAACTCTGTCTTAATCCTTCATGATTGTAAATACCACGACTAAATCTCCTCTGAGTCTTTTCTGTTCTCACAAGTACATTAGTTTCTCTCATCTATTCACAGATACATTATCCCTCTTTTCTGAAATCATGTGAATAAATCTTTCCTGCACCTTCTCCAAAGCTTTCATTTCCTTCTTTAAAATATTGTACTAGAATTAGACACAATATTCTGACTGAAGCCAAACTCATGTTTTATATATATATTTAGCTTCATTTCCTGTCTTTTGCAATGTCATGACACACTGGGCTGGTAGTCAATTCCAGATCCATATGACCAGAATCAGAACACAAGTGAAATTAGATTTCATTTAAAATACCCAAAGCCTTTGGTTGATCCCAATAATCTGCTGACCACCAGGTTTTTAACTTCAACACAAGTAACCTTTTTTATGTACAGTATTATAATAATTAGACAGAGTGAAAATGTAACTATCTAATACCCCTTTCCCAACCCTCCCTCCCTAACTCCCTTTACTCCCTACACACATATACACAGACAAACAACACAGAGGGGAAAGAGTGATGGAAAGGAAAATAAAATATTAATAAAATAAAAGGATAAAGATCTTTGATGCGCTGGGATGACTTCCAGTCACTGTCTTTCTGAGGTTCAGCTTTTATTTGGATACTTCCTTCCTTCTCGGCTTGATGTGGCTTCCTTACGCAACGTTGCCTGTCATTCCAAGTTCACAGCAAAGGATTTGCAAGACACTCACTGTTTTCAGAACAATAAAGCAGTTCTTTCACTTCAGTACGCAGGAGACAGAGTCAACCTTCCTTTCATTTCCAAGATCTAACCGCTTCTGACCAGTTCTCTCAGAAAGCATCATGCAGGATCCAACCACTGACCACTGTCAGGCAGAACACCATCCCTGGCTAACCCATCGGCCACCAACCAACCAAATGATCCAACTCCCTCTAAACCTGGTTCCTAAGTACTACTCGGTGCTGAAGAGTCTGACTCCTCCTCTCCAAAAACAAAACCTGTAAACACAGTGTCCTGACAAGCAGGCTGCCTTAACCCTGCTTAAAGGTGCATTCCGATTATGGGTCCTCAGACCAAAATAATAAAGTAATATAAAAGAAATGGGAACAAAGGAAATAAACAGGAAGGACTCTTACAATACTCTATCTCTCTATTTATAAAGCCCAGGATCCCATATTATTAGTTGCTTTGTTAACCTGTCCTCCTAACTTCAAACATTTGCACACAAATACTGTCCCCTGCTCCACACCTATCATAGGTTCCTCTATTCTTTCGTCACTGTAAAATCGTACCAGTTAGCTTGTATTGTCACCCTGAATTGTTACGATCAAATTGTGCCACACGAGCTTTAGTTGTGTCTGCCCATTCCAACAGCCTGTCAGTGTACCCTTGAAATCAACTACTGTTTTTGAGCCATCGACAAATTTCAAGATTGTGTCTTGTCCCCGCAAGTGTAGGTCACATATTGACATCAAAAATAGCAGTTAGAACATAGAACATTACAGCGCAGTACAGGCCCTTTGGCCCTCGATGTTGCGCCGACCTGTGAAACCCCTCTAAAGCCCATCTACACTATTCCCTTATCGTCCATATGCCTATCCAATGACCATTTGAATGCGTTTAGTGTTGGCGAGTCCACTACTGTTGCAGGCAGGGCATTCCACGCCCTTACTACTATCTGAGTAAAGAACTTACCTCTGACATCTGTCCTATATCTATCTCCCCTTAATTTAAAGCTATGTCCCCTCATGCTGGACATCACCATCCAAGGAAAAAGGCTCTCGATGTCCACCCTATCTAATCCTCTGATTATCTTGTTTGCCTCAATTAAGTCACCTCTTAACCTTCATCTCTGTAATGAAAACAGCCTCAAGTCCCTCAGCCTTTCCTCATAAGATCTTCCCTCCATACCAGGCAACATTCTGGTAAATCTCCTCTGCACCCTTTCCAATGCTTCCACATCCTTCCTATAATGCGGCGACCAGAACTGCACGCCATACTCCAAATGTGGCAGCACCAGAGTTATGTACAACTGCAACATGACCCCATGGTTCCGAAACTCAATTCCTCTAGCAATAAAAGCTAACACACCGTACGCCTTATTAACAACCCTCTCAACCTGGGTGGCAACTCTCAGGGATCTACGTACATGGACACCGAGATCTCTCTGCTCATCCACACTACCAAGAATCTTACCATTAGCCCAGTACACTGTCTTCCTGTTATTCCTTCCAAAATGAATCACCTCACACTTTTCTGCATTAAACTACATTTGCCACCTCTCAGCCCAGCTCTGCAACTTATCTATGTCCCTCTGTAACTTGTAACATCCTTCTGCACTGTCCATAACTCCACTGACTTCAGTGTCATCTGCAAATTTACTTACCTATCCTTCTTCGCCCTCCTCCAGGTCATTTATAAAAATGACAAAAAGCAGTGGCCCCAAAACAGATCCTTGTGGTACACCACTAGTAACTGGACACCAGTCTGAACATTTCCCATCAACCACCACCCTTTGTCTTCTTCCAGCTAGCCAATTTCTTATCCAAACCGCTAAATCACCCTGAATCCCATGCCTCCGTATTTTCTGCAATAGCCTACTGTGGGGAACCTTATTGAACCTTTACTGAAATCCATATACACCACAACAACTACTTTACCCTCATCCACCTGTTTGGTCACCTTCTCAAAAGAACTCAATAAGGTTTGTGAGGCATGACCCACCCTTCACAAAACCATGTTGACTATCTTTAATCTAATCTCTAATCTGTTGTCGGGCAGCACGGTGGCACAGTGCCTCACGGCGCCGAGGTCCCAGGTTCGATCCCGGCTCTGGGTCACTGTCTGTGTGGAGTTTGCACATTCTCCCCGTGTTTGCATGGGTTTTGCCCCCACAGCCCAAAGATGTGCAGGATAGGTGGATGGGCCATGCTAAATTGCCCCTTAATTAGAAAAAATGAATTGGGTGCTCTAAATTTATTTTTAAAAATGGCAGTTTTCCAAACACAGGGATCTTGTGGCAGTGTCTCTACCTCTGGGTTCGAAGTTCTGGGTTCAAACCCCACTCCAGGACTTCATGGCCACTGAAGGTGCATGCATAACATGGTCAAATATGTTGATTATCAGTCTGTAAATCCTGCCAAGGATGTTGATGGCAGGCAGTAAGAGTGGAACAATTTCCTGGTCAGCCTTACTGGATAAGGCAACAGCAAAACACTGCACTACTATTTCAAGCATAACCATGGACCAATCCAATGGAAGTCGTGGTCTCCAACACCCTCTTAGGGCATGGTACCTGGAGGAGGAGGTCCAAGGACTGGGCAGCAGAGTAGCACAGTGGTTAGCACAGTTGCTTCACAGCTCCAGGGTCCCAGGTTCGATTCCCGGCATGGATCACTGTCTGTGCGGAGTCTGCACGTTCTCCCCGTGTTTGTGTGGGTTTTCTCCGCGTGCTCTGGTTTCCTCCCACAGCCCAAAGGTGGCAGGTTAGGTGGATTGGCTATGCTAAATTTCCCTTAGTGTCTAGATAGGGTGGAGGTGTGTGGATCAGGTGGAGGTATGGGCTTAGGTAGGGTGCTCTTTCCAAGGGCCGGTGCAGACCCGATGGACCGAATGGCCTCCTTGTGCACTGTAAATTCTATGACTGAATTCTGGGAACAACACCACAATCCACACTCTATGCTAAAAATAAAGACGTTCACACCACATCTCTGTTTCCTGTCCCTTAACCAATTTTGCTGACACTACCGCTTTTTAATTCCACAGGCTTTAAATTTATTCTCAGTAATACACGGCAGTATCAACATTGGGCCAGGATTTTCATGAAATGCACCAAGACTGTTAGTGAGCATAAAAATCGCCATCCCACCCACTTATGCAGAATGGTGTGCTTTCATGTCGTATCACGCACTCAGACTGCGTTCACTATTCATCCACTGGGAACAGGCTGTTTCGCTGTCGGGTGACATCTGATTCACACTGTGCCGCCATGACCTCACCATCCATTAATTCCAGACACTATGTTTAAACGACATCCCTTGCACAGCATTCATACTATCTGATGCTTAGGACATCTCCAGTGAAGATAAAGCTTTCAAAGGCAAAAAGCATACTGTGCCCAAATTCAGTGATGCCTCACCAGTTTGCCTGTTGGATGCAGTTCGGGATCATCGCAATGTTCTCTCCCCTCGTTCCCGCCATCTAAACTACTACCAGGATGACCAATCCAGCTTGGGAGGTGATCACAGTGGGGGTCAGTATAAATACCCGGCAGAAAAGGTCAGCCACCCAGTGCAGGTAGAGGATGAACAATCGCCTCCACTCAGGATAAGTCAACCATTACATCACTCTAAATTCACACGCTATCAAAATCCCGGGGGTTAACACTGATCAGAAACTGAACTGGATGAACCTTGTAAATACTCTCTCTTCAAGGATAAGTCAGAGGCTCCTGAACCCCAAAGCCTGTCCATAATCTACAAGGCACAAGTCAGAACTCTCCACTTGCCTGTGAGTGCAGCTCCAACAACACTCAAGAAACTTGACACCATCCAAGACAAAGCATCCCACTTAATAGGCAGCCCACCACAAACATTCACATCCTCTACCACCAACACACAACAGCAGCCGTGTGTACCATCTACAAGATACACTGCAGCATCTTTCAAACTAACAACCACTACTAGAAGGAGAACGGCAGCAGATACCTGGGAACATCACCACCTGCAAGATCCACTCCAAGCCATTCATCAGCCTGACTTGGAAATTTATCACCGGTCCTTCACTGTCTCTGGGTCAAAATCATGGAACTCCCACTTTATCAGCAAAATGGGTGTCCCGACACCACACAGACTGTAGTGGTTCAAGAAGGAAACTCATCATCGCCTTCGAAAAGGTAATTAGGGATGAGATGAGCAAAGAATGTTGGCCTCACCAGCAAAGCCCACTTCCCTTGAATGATTGAAAAAAAAAATCAAAAGCCCATCACACATTCACAAATATCTTACTCACCGCCACCTCAAGAGATGCCACCACACACCCTGACAGCTTCATCTGATCTCATCCCCTTTGGTGTTTGCATCCTAATCTCGTCCAGGGCTCCACTCACCACCCACACTTACTAGGCACCCTTATCTGCCTTGGCCGTGTTTCTCACGCTCTCTCCATTTGTCTTCATGCAGGACAAGCTGGCTCACAATAAGGAAAGGTCCTAGAACCGGGATGGAATTCCCGCGATCAAGGTTTTCACAGGCTTCAAGATACAGCTGACCAGAGAAGGCGTGGAACCTGCCTGCATTGGTAAGGTTGGAGACACGCACTCACATGAAGATCCGACTTGACAACATTCATCAGACAATCAGACTGTGCACGATCTCTCCTGTTTCAGAATTGCCTGTCATACGCTTATTGTCTCTCATTGCTTTTGTAGTCACCTCCGGGAAGCTGACGTTGACATTTGTGAGTCAGATTTTCAACTCCAGCCCTGACAATATTTTGGAGGAGGAAGCTGAAGACAGCACATGATGTCTACACACCCTCTGTTCAGTATGACGCCTATGACGGCCCATTCTCTTCATCCGCAAGAGTACCTGCCAACTTTTGTCTTGCGGGTTCTGTATCACTGAATTTAGTGACACAAACGTACCTGGTGCGGATTCAAGTATGCTGTGACTCCGGGTCAAGGGGGGCTGGAATTAACCGTACCCTAGCCCAGGGTGTTGTAACACGGTGAAGTAAAATTCGGCGCCCAATCAATGCCGCATTGAAGGATCAGTGCCGCACAAATGGTCATTATTGCTTCACTTTCCTGACTCCATATCAATTGAACAGCTGTTAACCTGTCTCAGTCATGCCTCTGCCCTCAGTTCGGAACTATCATTTCAATTGCGTGGCCCTTTAGTGCCACCTCCCTGCCCAATCCTGTGACTCAGTGCAACCTGACTCAATGCCCTCAGTCGGGTCCTCGCACTACAGTCCATTAACTTTCCCAATGGAACCATTGCCTTGCAGCCCCATCCCTCCCCTCTGTCCTGTTAAGCCCCTTTCCCACTGGGGCTATTGCCCTGCAGCGCAGTAAATGCCACCCCTGCCTTGACCCTGGTACGGTAGCTGAAGAGACATGCTTGTGAGATGCCCCCTGAACCCGATGCAATGCAGTCTGCAAAGCCTGCCGCTGATCCCTGTGAATGCTGCGAGATGCACGGAATGCAAGCTAACATCAGAGTCTCGAGGTAAGTGCAGGTCGCCAGCTGTGCATCATTTGTATCCTGTTGTGAAACACTTTGTCCTAATTGCACAGTGACGTGGGCTGTTAATCCAGAGTGGAATGATAACTCCACCGGACAGACATCATAATGAGATGCTGATTTGTGTTAACGACGCCCATGACGTTTGGCAGCGGGAAATGCATCCAGCCACTGAGAGCTAAACGCACAGTCGCTCCCTCGCTCTACGTCGTCGTAAAAGTAGTTTTGGACCTTCTCACTAGATTTAGCTCTCGCGCTCACCATGACGCTCGCTACATTTGGGAGCGGAACATTCCGACCTAGATATTGCAGCTCTAATCTCGAGAGGGGACCTTGAACCCTCAATCCCCGACTCACAGATAAGTGTTACCAACTGATTCACAATTGAAAGGTACTAATTAACTTGCAGCTCTCAACCAGGCTGAGTGCCAGATTGCGAGACTTCCTTATAGAACAGATGCATGCTGAACATGATGCAGGAGCTGATATTTAAACATGAGATGCGGTGCGTTAATGGAGGATTGCCCTGTTATCATTGTGCCCAGCTGGGAGAGGTTGTTTGTACAGGTCCTCAGCTTCCGTTGACAGTAATAAAATTGTACAAATGGTCCAGATGACAAATGGGTATGATTTATATCATTACACATGCTCGTGACAGCTGTAACAGTGAAGGATGTGTAGATAAAAAATTACTTCAAAACATCAATAGGTCAAGTGTTGATTGCCAGCAGAACAATGTGACATGACTCAGCCCCCTTTGTAACTCCTTCGGGATGGGAAACAGGCAGAGGCGGACTTTCAAAGGAACACACAGCGCTTCAGTGCAGGCCCTGGCCAATGGGGGTGCCCCATTAGGAGAAGTGACTGTTGTGGTGTGAACACCATGGGAATACCAATCAGAGCCTTGGCAGCTCCAAATTTGCTGATTGGCTCAAGAATGAGCTTATGAACAGGCAATACATAATAACATCAGGCTCTGATTGGTGGACCTGGTGGACCCTCCCCACCTTTAGAGCGGGAAAACAGTTCGCCAGGTGCCGAGAGGTTTGGAGGCTTTGAGCAGTTCAGATAATTCTCCTGAATTGGTGTAACTCTCCTGTGGAGGGCAACCTGAGGCAAAGGTGAGGTCGCCGACCTAACATCGGGGTGTGAGCCCACAAAGCCTTCAGTGAAGTGAGGAGGAGGCACTGGCCAATGACCATCAAGGGGAGCAGCGGGGTGACTCTCGAACTCCAGGGTTGGGGGTGTAGTGTCAGTGTCGTGTCTCGTCTCGGGGAATTGGCGCCTAGATGAGGCCTCGCAGATGTGGGTGAATCTGGCATCTGGGTATTTAAATGAGCCGATCTAGAACTCGCCAAGGGAGGGCAAGGACCAGATCGTGCGGGGCAAAGCGATTTGGGTGATTTGCTATTGGCCCGGCGCCCAGCCCAATTTGGAGCTCACGTGTGATTCACCCATTGCGTCTGGATCCGCACCAGGTACGTTTGTGTCACTAAATTACGCCGTGAATCTGGCAGTCAAAATGCAGGAAGTTGAAAGCAAGGCAAGAGGGTGAAGTTAAGCCAAAAGGTAGTTTGATACTTACTTTAAAAGGTTTGAAGTATTGATCAATGCCCAAACTGCATATTCATCCTCAACAACAACATCCACAAAAAGCTTTAGTGTCCTATCCGATTACTTTGACCTTCTGATTTCCAGAGGCAACACATCGCCTGAAAATCTTTCTTTAAAAACAATTTTTAGTCAAAGAGTATACATAAACATGAACACAATAATCATTCAATTTTTTCCCCTTAACACCACCCCCTCCCCCACACACACCCCTGGCAGCAAACAAGTCCTCAAATAGGGACAAGAACAACCTCCATCTCAACACTAACCCTCCCCACCCTCTCTGACCCCCTGAAGGTAAACCTAATTTTTTTCCCAACCTAAGGAATTCTGCTGCATCCCCCAGTCATGCCGACAGACGAGAGTGGGAAAGGCCACCACCTCGGTTCTGGGGCAAATATTGTCTTGGCCATTAAAATAAATCTATGCTTATTTTATACCTTTCGCACAGTGAAATGTGCCAAAAAGATTCACATTCAAAAATTTGCATTGTCCACATGGGCAGGCAACAGGTTGCTACCACAATTGGTTCCACACTGTACACCCTATAGAAAAAAACCTTGTGGATCCTTTCTTGATGCCTGCTACCTGGGACTGAACCAGCCATATAAAACCATTGACAGTGCTGCAACAGTAGAATGTCTTGCAATGATCTCTTATTGTCTAATCACTTATTGTCGCTGCTTGGTTCTATCTGATCCAATTGGTTTTAATGGGAAAATATGCAAAAAAAAAGCCAATATCACAGCAGTCTTTTTATTCATAGAATGGCGACAGTGCAGAAGGAGACCATTCGGCCCATCGACTGCATCGACCCTCTGAAAGAGCACCCTACCTCGGCCCACCCCCCTGCCCCACCTAACCGGCATACCTTTGGACACGAAGGGCAATTTAGCATGACCAATTCATCTAACCGGAACATCTTTGGACTGTGGGAGAAAACCAGAACACCCGGAGGAAATCCGCGCAGACATGGGGAGAACATGTAAACTCCACAGAATTGTCCCTGGGGTGCTGTGAAGCAGCAGTGCCAACCACTGTGCCACCATGCTGTCCCTGTTGAACATGCCTTGAAAAAGGAATCAAACGTACTGATGTTTGCTCTGGTACCTGTGGCTGCATAGATAATAGACAGTTCCCCCACACTTAGATATGGGACAGGATTCACTGTTCCCCGAGGGCAATTTTGAAACTGCCGATTGGGTGGGGAATCCCTTCTGACG
The DNA here is from genome assembly GCF_902713615.1 of Scyliorhinus canicula. Taxonomy (NCBI): domain Eukaryota; kingdom Metazoa; phylum Chordata; class Chondrichthyes; order Carcharhiniformes; family Scyliorhinidae; genus Scyliorhinus; species Scyliorhinus canicula. The sequence continues at coordinate 29,812,615 of NC_052166.1, read as the reverse complement.
CCGAAATCGAGGGCGGCACCTGTTTAATACAGGTTTTGTATCCTCCGCCCCCTCCAAAATGGCATCCTCGTGTCACGTGTCGCACTCTGTTGGGACAACGTTAGCGCGTCACCTGAAGGCCCTCCCCCGATGCTCCGTCCCCGATGGACCGAGTTCCCAACCGCGCAATTGACTTGTGGTCTCAGCGGTCGTGAACCCAGCGTGGTGGCTGCGGACTGGGCGGGCTTCCGCAAAGGCTGGGGGCACTATTGGGGGGTGATCAGGGGGGCACTACCTGGCAGGTCGGGTCCGCGAACGGCTGGTGACATGTTTTATGGCGCGACCGTTGCAGGTCGACACTGTGCACATGCGCAGCCTCAGACCTATCCATTCTCCAGGCGTTTATATCGTGGGAGCCGGGTGTTTTCCTCGACGCGGCTGCTAGCCCCTCACCTGCCGCAGGATCGGTGAGGGGTCGCGCCAAATTTTTTGTCGTAAAACGCCACAGTTCCTCCGCACTTAGTCTCAAAAACACTGATTCCACTCCAAGAGCTCACTTTATTTGATTCCAGATCATTAGCCATGCACCAAGCATACATATTAACGGATGCCAATAATAAAGAATGCACTTGGGATTTTGCCACTTGCCCTTCTTCAGTCAACTGTACTGCACACTATTAGGAAAAAGATACTTCAAAGAATTTTGACACCAACTTCATAATCAGCATATCAGTAAGGTTGCACAGCTTAGCAAACAATAATTACAGTTTCTGCATTTTATTCCTACGTTTGTAACCTGAGGCACTTTGATTAAATTTCACTGGGATTTTGCAATAAGAATCAGCAAAAAAAAAACAATCTAATACTTTCTGAAAGTGACATGGCAAGCACTTTTTGAATTTCAAAACAATTATTCGCAAAGTCAAAGTTATGAGTTTGATTTCAAGTTTAAAATGGGGCACATTGGCACTTAAAGAAGATTGAGAAACCTTAATGAATGGTGTTAGGCCAACTGAGCGACTTAATCAAATTTCATTGAGCTAAATTGTTCAAATGGTTAAGTCACAGTGCAACGCAGGTTTTTATAGACGCAAGAATTCCTCAAGTAATTTGGGGAGACGGTGATGTAGGGCAGACATCTTCGGCGCCGTCTCCCATCTCTGACTTCGGACTGTGAGATGCACTCAGCCCCCGGGCTGCCGATCATCGAAGACTCCTTTCCATTTTTCAGCAGGAATGTCTGCACTCTGACTCCTGTCTGCGAGCCCCTGATCTCAAAGGGGAGCCTTGACATAGTTCCTGTTTCCAAAGAGGACTCTGGACGACCGTGACCTTCACAAACCACTGCAGCCTGACCTGTTAATTGTTTGTGTGAACTATCCCTAATGTGCCGCACTCACAGGCGCCTACCCCATTGTCTGCCGTGTGCATACATCCCCTACCAGTAATAAATATACTACCCCTTAGACCCCCTTTTTTGTCTACATTTCATGGAGCCTTTTCGGGGTCTAGCTTCTTTTCACTCGGCCTTCCCTCAGCCTTCCAATGTTCATCTGATCAGCCACCTCCTTGTCACTCCGCTTATTATAATGACGCCAACCCCTCCCCCTACCCCCACTCCTTGAACTGCCCTTCTTCCACATTGTTCCCCCCCACCTTGTCTTCGTCAGCCTCACCTCACACCCCAGCTCTGGTTGAAATTTGGATCTTTGTTGCAGTGCCTGCATGAGTCCCGCAGTGCAGTGCTATCCAGATAAATACAAGTGTGTGTGGCACTGAGGGGAAGGAGACCCCTTTCCCAGACCCAGGTGCTGCATTGAACCAAATTGATTAAGCAGGACGGTGCTGTCCATTAAGACCAGCTCAGCATGGAGATGGGAGCCAGGAACCGATCTGCCCCGGCTGGCCGATATACAGTGCATCAGGAGCAGTGCAACACTATGTTGCACTCACCACCAAGTCACTTGTGAACTGAGCACCACCTTATGCATCTCATTCTTTATCAATCAGGTTCTAGACGTAATTTCCCACAGGCGGTATGGTGGCAGAGTGGTTAGCAGTGCTGCCTCACAGAGCCTGGAACTCGGGTTCAATTCCAGCCTTGGGTGACTGTCTGGGTGCAGTTTGAACTTTCTCCCCGTGTCTGCATATTTTTTCTCCAGCTTCGCTGTTTTTATTTCCTACCATGGTCCAAAGATGTGCATGTTAGGTGGATTGGCCATGGAAAACTGGCCCTGAGTCTCCAACGGTTAGGTAAGCTTACGAGGAAAAGGTGGGAGGTAGAGCCTAGGTAGGATCCTCTTTCAGAGGGTTGGCGCATACTTGATAGGCTGAATGGCCTCCTTCTGCACTGTGGGGATTATTTGATACTACACTAGTATGACGTAAGATTGGAATACTTGACAGAATTGACAGAATTCCGGGGACCTGCTGTTTTAATGAGGCGTTCATTACATGGAAATGATGTTCCCAGCTTGTGGGATGAACGACCTGCATTTAACGTGCCATTGGGAGAATTGTGGATTTCCAACGTCTTGACTCCCGCTCGATTCTCTGCTGCCACCCGCCACCAAGCACGCTCTGGCAAGATTGGTGAATTCCGCTATTGTTTTTTAAATTTGTTTATGGGATGTGGGCGTCGCTAGCTAGGCCAGCATCTATTTCCATCCCTAATTGCCCTTGAGAAGGTGGTGGTGAGCTGCCTTCTTGAACCGCTACAGTCCATGTGGCGTAGGTACTGCCATTGGGCTGTCAGGGCAGGAGTTCCTGAATTCTCAACCAGTGGTAATGAAGGAACAGCAATATATTTCTAAGTCCAGATGCTGAGTAACTTGGAGGGGGACTTCCTGGCAGCAATGTCACCAGGCCAGGTATACCAGAGGCCCAGGCCTAAATCTGGACTCTGGAATTGAAAGCTATTCTCAGTAATGGTACCTTGAAACGATCATCAACTCTTCCAAAACACCAGCAGGTTCACACATGTCCTTTACGGAGGGAAATGCCATCCTTATCTGGTCTGGCCTACATGTGACTCCTGTCCCACAGCAGGATCTGATTGACTCTTAAAGGCCCTCCGAAATGGTCTAGTAAGCCACTCAGGCCAAGGGTAATTAAGGATAGAATGGCATTCCACAAAAGAATAAAGAAAAGAAAATACAAAACGCTGAAGAATACTTCGCAGATCAAGCGGTATCTGTGACGAGTTAATATTTCAGATTAATGACTGCAATACATCCCCCCTGAAAAATGGCATAGGTCAACAGGAATGCCATTTTAAATAGTTTAACCATGTTTTGCACTTAAGCTCAATGGTTCTGCTGAACCACAGGATGAGTTTTCCATTAAGATTCAGCTGTTATCAAATTTAGAAAACAAAAACTGTCATCTTGGAACTGTTAAGAAATAAACTTGGGCCAATGAACAAAGAAGCACTCGCACAGAAATTCAGAGTTGGCCAATGTGGGCCTGAATTCTGCCCAGAGAATTCTGCCCTAGGGGCTTTTCACAGTAACTTCATTTGAAGCCGACTTCATGGATGAAGGCAATAAACGATTTTATTTTATTTATTTATTTTTAGATGTTTTCCACTATAACATCATAACCCACAGCAGAAACTCCATTTGCACATAAGTACAGGATGTGTGATGAACCTCTGCCAATGTTCAAGCATGAGCAATGAAAGAAGCACCAAGGAAATTTGTCCTCTTGTCCCCTCCTCTCACTGTGCTGAGCACAAGGACATGTTGGAGATCAGACGGTCACTGGTTTTGTTTTTGCTCTGTATTGAGTTTTCTCTTCTTAGGGTGTAGCCTAAGATTTTAAATTAGGTCTTCGTTTGTGAAGTGAAAGTGAGCCAGTGTTCCTGTTTTTAACTGCTAACCAGTAATTTGGCCGAGAGAGCGTGAATGTGTGCGTGTCGGAGGGATGCAGAATAGAATCATCATAGGGCCGGTTGCCGACGTCGTATTTGCATTCGGCGATTGTTTGGAGACTCCTTGTTTGCAGCAGAATCGGGGGCTGCGCCGCCTTTGCGACACTGCGCCCCCTCGAAAATGGTGTACTCGGAGGGTACGCCACATGCCGTATGGACAGCCTCAGGACAGCCTGAGGCCTTTCCCCGATGCTCCACCCCCGATGAGCCTAGTTCCTGATGGCGTGGTTCACTCATGCTATCCTTTTCCGTGAACCCGGCATGGTGGCTACGGACTGAGTCCAACGGCTCCACAGTCGGGCAGGAGCCGTTCCGCGGGCAGGGGGGCTTTGGCGGCGGCTTGGGGCACTGGTAGGGGGTAGCCCGGGGGTGGCGAGGGGGTTACTGGGGACAGTGTGTGGCAGGCCGGTTCCGCGGGCAGCCGGCGCCATGTTGCACGGCGCACCGCTGCAGGCCGCCGTGTGTGCATGCACGGCCACCGACCCGGCAATTCTCCGGCCATCTCCGCAGGGAAAGCCGGGGGCTTTATGCTTTACGCTGCGTGCCTGCTAGCCCCCCAGCAGACGAAGGATCGGTGCAGCTATTGCGCTGTTTTTTCTGGCGTAAAACACTATTGTTCTCACGCCGGCGTCAGCACTTAGTCTTCAAATCAGAGAATCCAGCTCATGGTATTGTTATAGCACAGAATGTGATCATTTGGCCTGCCCTGTCTGCATCAGGTCTCCGTCGGAGCAATTTACCTCATGACTCTCCCCCACCTGCTACCCTCAAACTGTACATTATATATTTCCAGATAACAATCCAATTCCCTCACAATTCCTATATTGAACCTATCTCCTCCAGAAGGTGTGGAGCGGACACAAGGAAGAACTTTTTAGTGGGAGTCTGGAATTTTCTTCCCGAATTGGTGGTGGAGGCAGAGACCATAAACTCTTTTAGAAAGTACCTGGAACTGCACCTTAAGTGCTGTCAGCTACAGGGTATGGACCAGGTGCAGGAAGGTGGGATTAGAAAGGGCATCTGGGTGTCCTCGGGCTGGCATGGACAAGATGTGGCGAATGTTCCAGATTCTATGGTTCCATGATTCTCCAGATCCGCAACATTTGCTGTGTAAAAATGTTTTCCTCACTTTTGGTTCTTTTGTCAGTTGTTTTAAATCTTATTCTCCATCTTTCTGTCGACAAGACCAGTTTCTCCATATCCACTCTCTCCAGTCAATGATTCTGAATACCTCAATCAAATATTTCCTCAACCATTTTGTCTCCAAGGAAAAGAGTCTCAACTCCTCCAATCTATCTGCCCAACTAAAGTTCCTCATGTCTGGAATGATATTTGTGAATCTTTTCTGCAATCTCTCGAATGCCTTCACATCTTTCTAAAAGTGTGATGTCCAGAACTGGGTGCATTACTCTGGAACTAGTGTTCTAAATATATGTTTAACATTATCTCCTTTCTTTTATACTTTACACTCCTATCGATAAAGCTTGGGGTGCTTATGTTCTCTCAACTTGTCCTGCCATGTATTCACGCAGATCAATTTGCTCCTGGCCCCTCCCCTTTACAACTGTGCCATTTATTTGTTTTGATGGTCTCTCATGTTGTTCCAATCAAAATTAATCAACTCGCACTTCTTTGCATTAAATTTTATCTGCCACTTGCCTGCCCATTCCACCAGCCTGTTTCCTTTTGAGTCACCAAACTATCATCGAGTCCCGACAGTACAGAAGGAGGCCATTTGGCCCATCGAGTCTGCACCGACCCTCCAAAACAGCACCCTACCTAAGCCCATTTCCCTGCCCCATCCGTGTAACCTCATAGCCCCAACTAACCTTTTTGACATTAAGCATGGCCAATCCACCTAACCTGCATATCTTTGGAATGTGGGAGAAAATCCACGCAGGCACAGGGAGAATGTGCAAACTCCACACAGACAGCCATCCGAGGTTGGAATTGAACCCAGTTCCCTGGCACTGTGAGGCAGCAGTGCTAACCACTGTGTCACCGTGCCACCCCACAATTCAGCTCATAATTCACAATGTTTCAACTTTCATATTGTTCACAATTTTTAGAATTGTGCACTGTCTACCAAGGTGTAGGTCATCAATATCTATCAGGAAAACCAAGGTTCCCGTCCTTGGCCCGTGCACAACTCCACCACAGACGTGCCTCCAGTCCGAAAAACAAAACATCCATTAACCACTGCTCTGTCAGTCTGGGAATTTTGCAACCATGTTGATACTGCCCCTTTTATTCCATGAGCTACAACTTTGACCAAAATTTGACATTCTGAAACTGTGCTCGCGAGCAGAATGCTGCTCGAGAGCAGATGCATGGAAGGTGACACTTAATTGTTGAAGTATAAACATGTTAATTGGCAAAACGTTTAAGTATTGGAAACTTAGAATAGCTGCAATGGCCCTGTTTGTGTGAATTAATCAAAGTCATCTAATCTGTCACCATATGGTGAATGTATTCTGTCATCACAATAACGTACTTAAGTATCACTTACGAGGAAGACTGATAGATTTAAGTCTCATCTCTGTCAGTGAGGATACATGAATTAGACTAAACAAGCATAATCGAGATCCTTGGGGAAATGGCTCACAGTTCAGAATTGTTCCCAATTCACGGTAATTAGGAAGGGAAGTGGTATCACGTTTTGATGGGCGATAAATCTTCATCTGACATTTGACCAGCACTGAAAAAGTATGAACACTATTTGCATATGTGACTTAAAGCTTTGCCAAATAGCAAATGAGTTCTTGTTGCGTGAGGAACCAAATAAAATTGTACCTTGGTGTGGCAGTTCATTTAGTCAATTAAACTTAAACATCAAAACGATTTTGGCTGAGGATGTCATTTAAAATATACCAAAAGAAAGTGTAGCCTGGCATTATATTGAAGATATTGTGTAAAACAGAAGATGCTGGAAGTATTTTGTGGCTAAATCAGCATGAATAATGTCACAGGCGTGGGCTGGATCGGGGGGGGGGTTTAATTTGACCAAAACCATTCTTTCCTCTCACTGCTTATTCATAACCGTGATGGAGATGCCACCGTTGGACTGGGGTGAGCATAGTAAGAAGTCTTACAACACCAATTTAAAGTCCAACATGTTTGTCTGGAATCACTAGCTTTCAGAGCGAAGCTGAGGAAGGAGCAGTGCTCTGAAAGCTAGTGATTCCAAACAAACCTGTTGGACTTTAACCTGGTGTTGTAAGACCTCTTACCATTCATAACCAGAAAGATGTTTTCCTAAATTTTGATTTTTTTTTTCCCTTTTGTAAGTGGTGCCATGTTTACCCCAGCCCTTAAATTTGGAGTGTTCCAGTCTTCTGTGAATACCTTGCACAGCAAAGGCGAGATAAGATAAAATAAATGGGGTTGGTTTATTTCACACCCACAACATGCAGAAAGGGAGTTCGCAAAGTCCATCCCTTTTTTGCACTCATACAATACAGTACAAAGCGGGAAAGGGAAAAGAAGTAGATTCAGGGCTTGAACCACAATAAAATCCAAGTTCGGGTTTTACTTGTGTCCAGAGTTCAGAATCAAAAGTCCCATGGAATGTTCCTTCAGAGGGGAGGTAAGCTGGCTGTTACGGGGTCACCTGGCTTTCTAGAAATTAGACTTCCACTGGGGGAGAAGGCACATAGACTTGAGTTGGTCTGGATGGCGCAAGTACCAATGTTCCAGTAGTTTGCAGTTTTGATGAGGAACAGAGTTCTGTCTGCTGCTCACCTGCTGATGGCAAGATGGTAGACAGCACAGGCTATGGACTGGTGTCTAGTTTCCTTTGTATGGCAAACAATAACTGCCTGAGCTCAGGCTCAGAGGGCAATATTACAAGTTCTAGCAGCTTGAGGTGGTCATGTGACATACTTCCCACCACTTTTTGGAGATTGCTTCATTGTTTGAGGAGTCACAAATGCCTTCGTCTGAATGCACTGGACATCGCAAAGGTCATGAGCCCTGACAATATTCCGGAATAATACTGAAGACTTGTCCTTCCAGTGCAGCTGCAAAACTGGCACCTACCCAGCGATTTTAAAAATTGCTGAGGTGTGTCCTGTACACAAGAAACAGAACAAATCAAACCCAGCCAACAATCACCCTGTCAGTCTACTCTCCATCATCAAGATTTGGAGGTGCCTCCTTTTGACTGGAGTGGGCACAGTAAGAAGTCTTACACCAGGTTAAAGTCCAACAGGTTTCTGTGGAATCACTAGCTTTCGGAGTGTACCTCCTTCATCGTTCACCTGATGAAGGAGCTGCTAGTGATTCCAAACAAACCTGTTGGACTTCATCATCAGAAAAGTGGAGTCATTAGAAGTGCTATCAAGCGGCACTTGCTCAGCAATAACCTGCTCACAGGCACTCAGTTTGAGTTCCGTCAGGATCACTCCTCTCCTGACCTCATTACAGCCTTGGTTCAACCATGAACAAAAGAGCTGACTGCCAGAAAAGAGGTGAGAGTGATTGCCCTTGATTTACATCAAGACAGCATTTGATCAAGAATGGCATCAAGGAGCAAAACTGAAGTCAGTGGGAAACAGGGAAAACACTCTCTGCTGACACAAAGGAAGATGGTTGTCGTGATTGGAGGTCAATCATCTCAGCACCACCAAATGACTGCATGAGTTCCTTAGGGTAGTGTCCTAGACCCAACCATCTTCAGGTGGTTCATCAATGAACACCCTGCCATAATAAGGTCAGAATGGGGATGTTTGCAGATGACTGTACAATGTTCAGCACCTTTCCTTTCACGACTCCTCAGATAATGAAGAAGTCCATGTTTAAATGCAGTAAGGTCTAGACAATATTCAGGATTGGACTGACAAGTAGCAAGTTACATTCGCACCACACAAGTGCCAGGTAATGACCATGTCCTACAAGAGAGGATCTAAACATCGCTCGTGACATTCAAAGGCATTACCATCGCTGAATTCCCCACACTCAACATCCTGGGGGTTACCATTGATCAGAAACTGAACTGGACTAGACATATTAATATTGTGGCTACCAGAGCAGGTCAAAGCCTAGGAATCCTACAGCAAGTAACTCAGCTCCTGACACCCCCAAAGCCAATCCACCATCGACAAGGCACATGGCAGGAGTGTAATGGAATACTCTTCACTTGCTTGGATGAGTGCAGATCCAACAACACTCAAGAAGCTTGACACTATCCAGTACAAAGCCCGCTTGAATGCTATTCCATTCACAAACATTCAATCCCTGCAACACCGATGAACAGTGGCAGCTGAGTGTACCATATATCAAGATGCACTGCAGGAATTTCACTGTAACTTCATTTAAAGCCTACTTGTGACAATAAGCGATTTTCATTTTCATTTTCAGGAACTTGCCAAGATTCCTTAGGCAGCACCTTCCAAATAAACCACCACATACCATCTAGAAGGTCAAGGGCAACAGATACCTGCAAACCCCACCACCTGGAGGTTCCCCTCCAAGCCACTCACCACCCCGACTTGGAAATATATCGCTGTTTCTTCACTGTTGCGTGTTCAAATTCCTGGAACTCTCTCCCTAATAGAACTGTGGGTGTACCTATACCTAAGAGACTGCAGTGGTTCAAGTAGGCAATTCACCACCACATTCTAAAGGGCAACTAGGATGGATAATAACTTCTGGCCTAAGCAGCGACATCCACAGCCCGTAAAATGATTTTTGAAAGAAATGTGGACCAAAAAATGTATTTACCCAGCTTTAGAATCTCCATTAATAGGAGTCAGCATTCTTTATGTTCTTGGAGACACTGGTTTCAGGTTGATTAAAGCTCCTGGTTGAAAGCCAATGTGTGCTGGAGCACATAATGTTTAGGCCATTAGCACCATATTAGAGATGAGGAGTTGCAACAGTTGACTTTGTTCGTAGAGATCTGGGGCAGATAGGTCATCTGCTAAGACCTTGTCATAGAGTCATAGAATTTACAGTGCAGAAGGAGGCCATTCGGCCCATCGAGTCAGCACCGGCTCTTGGAAAGAGCACCCTACTGAAGCCCACACCGCCACCCTATCCCCATAACTCAGTAAACCCACCCAACACTAAGGGAAATTTTGGACGCTAAGGGCAATTTATCATGACCAATCCACCTAACCTGCACATCTTTGGACTGTGGGAGGAAATCAGAGCACCCGCAGAAACCCACACACACACGGAGAGAACGTGCAGACTCCGCACAGACAGTGACCCAAGTTGGGAATCGAACCTGGGACCCTGGCGCTGTGAAGCTGTCAGAAAGCTGTCCTGACAAATCAAAATGGAGGACAGATTTTATGATCTGAAGATATTTAACTCAATATTGAGTCCAGAATGCTGTAAAGTGTCTAATTGGAAGATGAGGTTCTGTTCCTCCAGCTCGTGCTGGAGGAACATGGCCTCAGGGGGTGCAGCATCGGGGGATGGCCTTCAGGTGACGTCCTGAGGCCGTCCCAACAGCGTGTGGCGCGCTCCTCGATGATGCCGTTTTGGAGGGGGCGGAACATGCGAAAACCGGTGCCGCTCCCGATTCTCTGCCCGAGCGACGATTACGAAATCAGCGTCGGGGAACAGAGAATCCCGCCCATGGTCTCCGAAACGGAGAATCCAGCCCTCTGCCTTTGTACTATTACCACTCCTTTGGCTCGTTCCACAAACTTATTGCCATTTTCTCTCTCCTGCCCTCTAACCAAGTTGCTCTGCTGGTTCCTCTCCCCTTCTTCTGCAGCATGAAACCCTTCTCATTTCTACCGCTCTCCAGTTTCGAAGAAGAGTCATATTGCACTGGAAACATTAACTCTGTTTCTGTATCCACAGTTGCTGTCAGACCTGCTGGGATTTCCCAGCATTTCCTGTTTTTATTTTACATTTTCACCCCCTTTCAGTTCTGCATATCGGAATTCCCACATTAACACCGTGTCCCACTCTCTCCACAGGTGTCGCCCGATCTGCTAGGAATTTGCAGCCCTTTCTGTTTATATTCTACATTGCAGAGTTTTATTTTGCCTTTATCCTTCTCACGTTGTCCCTGGCGGCACTGGCTGTCTGTCAGGGTGACTAGCTGGACAACTGTGGATGTTGGAAAATAGTTGAAGCTCCAGTCAGCCATTAACCAATTTCAGATTGCACCTGATTAGAGGTTATACGCAAGGGAGCTGACTCCCATTTGTAAACAGATGCTTGTCTCACCCAAGAATTACCCAATCCAATTTTGCATTCGCTGCATTTTGAGGGGGAATAGGAAATGGGACAAAATGTCCCAGAATTGAAGGGTTTTACACTGGTTTCATGCCAACCACTACCAATTTCACCCTAGCCTTTCTCATTCAGTTGAACTTATTTACAAATGAACGTTGGGGCATTTTGCTTGTTTCTATCCTCAAATTATTTTATTCTCTTTAGTTCACTTTGAGTTTTGGAAATAAAGTTTTTCATTGTTAATTTTGAAGCTTTGAGCGGCTGTTTGTGTCCCATCTACTTTATGGCCTTACTGGGTCTGGTGGGATGCCCTGGAAACATGATAGAATCATAGAATCATAGAATTTACAGTGCAGAAGGAGGCCATTCAGCCCATCAAGTCTGCACCAGCAGGAGGGCAGCACGGTGGCCTAGTGGTTAGCACAACCACCTCACGGCACTGAGGTCCCAGGTTCGATCCCGGCTCTGAGTCACTGTCCGTGTGGAGTTTGCACATTCTCCCCGTGTTTGCGTGGGTTTCGCCCCGCAACCCAAAAATGTGCAGAGTAGGTGGATTGGCCACGCTAAATTGCCCCTTAATTGGAAAAAATAATTGGGTAATCTAAATTAAAAAAAAAAAAAGTCTGCACCAGCAAAAAGACCACCTTACATAAGCCCACCCTATCCCCGTAACCCAGTAACCCTACCTAAAGTTTTTGGACACTGAGGGCAATTTAGCATGGTTAATCCATCTAACCTGCACATCAATGGACTGTGAGAGCACCCGGAGGAAACCCACATAGACACGGGGAGAACATGCAGACTCCGCACAGACAGTGACCCAAGCCGGGAATCGAACCTGGGACCCTGGAGCTGTGAAGCAACCGTGCTAACCACTGTGCTACCGTGATGAAGGACCAAGTTAAAACAAGCTCTTCTCTGGTACTTTGAAATATATTTTCCACCAGTGAAAATTGAAATAAAGCTCAGCATCAATTTGAATTTCCAGTTTTAAGAAGATCTGCAATCCCAATCTGTAATCAGCCAAAAAACGCAGTGGCGCTCCTGCTCGTTTCCCCATATGGACAGGGGTAAACACCACAGGAGACAAAGACACGCAATAGAAGACAGTAGAATAATTTGGTTATGCTTTCTCCACCCCTAGCTTTCGTTAAGCACTGATTACTGGAAAGTAAACCAACTATGCAATATCGCTCTGTGGGAAACAAGCTTTTAAAGGGTATGGTTGTGCGAATTGTTTTCAATTTCCATTAACTCAACGGGAGTCCTGAAAACTCCAGCTGCTACCTTTGACATTCTGGTTCTTCATAGTTTGTGATTGGTTTTACGTTCGGCTTATCTCTGGTGTATCCCACAGCCATCAATACTGAGGCAGAAACTTTAAGGTAACAAATGTTTGTTGTCTTGCCTAACTTCTCCCGTATTATTTCCTCGCACAATTTCCTTCTCCACCATATTACTCAAATGACAGGGTGATAATAGTACTGAAGACGTCTCCTCCAGAGCACACAGCCCTTAGCCAAGCTTTTCCAGTAGAGCCTAAAATACTGGCATCTTCCCGACAATATTGAAAATCACCTTGTCTGTGTGGATCTCACCCCCACAACCCAAAGATGTGCAGAGTAGCTGGATTGGCCCCTTATTTGGAATTTTTAAAAAAAAATAAACTTTCGTCATTTCCTGTACTGGTGAGCCCAGCCCAATGGGAACCTGGGTGCCATTTTTAAAAGCTGTCCCAATCTTTCAACCCCTCTCAGTAAGCACAACTCATTCTCCAGACCCCCCACTTCATCCAACCTACCTCTTCCATGGTCCTCGAGCCCCCCTACCGTACCCTCCCCACCCCCCTTATGGCCAAGGCACCCCCGGGCCCAACCTCTGGAATGGGCAACCTAGAGCCTAATACATTGGAACTGCCAGCTTTGCAGTGCAAAACTGCCAAGCTGGCAGAGTCAAGGTGCCCAGGTGCTGACAGGAGGGCCTGGGTGCCAACCTGCTCAATACCCAACCACCCATGCATCTCCAATGGCCTGGGAGAACCCCCCCCCCCCTCCCCAAGATGGCCTTATAACTGGTCCACGATTCTGTGGACCAGTACGACATGGCACCTTGGTGAGCTCTCACAGGTGCAGTCAGTGAATCCCAGGCTCCGGGAAAATCCGACAGATACATATTTAAATGAGCCCGATGGCAACGTCTCGCAAGGTTCTGTTGACTCTTGCAAGACTTTTCGAGCATCGCAAATCTCGCGAGATTCAGTGACCTTGTCCCGATTCCAAGTCAGGCACGACAAGGCTGCTGAATCACGCCCAGCGCCCCAGCAGTCTATCCTCGATCATCAGCAAAGTGATGGAAGGTGTCATTAGCATGCGATCTTACAACATTTGTTGAGCAACAATCTGCTCACTCATCCTCATTGAAACAATACCAGACTATGCTAGAGTCCCAGAGTAATGACACGGATGCTCGTCGATTGTGGCAAGGTTTAAACAACATAACGGGCTACATAGCAAAGCCAAATTGAATCTCTGGCAACAGAGCATCCTTCCCAATGAACTCGATGCATTCTATGCTCGTTTTGAGCAACAAGCCATTAAACCGTTGTCAACTGCCCCAACACCCTTGGACACACCCATACCTACCGTCACAACCTCTGAAGTCAGGTCGGCCTTCTTGAAAGTGAACCCACAAAAAACAATGGAGTCCACCGTCATGCACTCAGATGCTGCGTGAATCATCTGGCGTGTGTGTTCCGGACATCTTCAATCTCTTCTTACTCTGTTGAGGTTCCCTCCTGCTTCAAGTCAACTATAATCATACCAGTGCCAAAGAAGAACCAGGCAACTTGTCTCAATGAATACCGTCCGCTGGCCCTGACATCTATCCTTATGAAGTGCTTCGAGAGGTTAGTCATGAGACATATTGTCCATACTCCCAGACTGCCTTAATCCATTGCAATTTGCATATCCCTGCAACCGCTCCACAATTAACCCCTGTTATATTCCTTATACACACACGACTGTGTTGCAAAATTTGGCTCCTACTCCATCTACAAGTTTGCTGATGACACGACCGTAGTGGGTCTGATCTTAAACAACAATGAGTCAGAGTACAGGAAGGAGATAGAGAACCTAGTGGCATGATACAACGGCAACAGTCTCTCCCTCAATGTCAGCAAAACTAAGGAGATGTTAATCACTTCAGGAAGCCAAGTGTCGCACACAGTCCTGTCTGCATCAATGGTGCCATAAAGGAGATGGTTGACAGCTCCAAATTCCGAGTGTAAACATCACTAACAATCTGTCCTGGTCCACCCAAGTCGACCCTACGACCAAGAAAGCACAACAGTGACTATACTTCCTCAGGAAATTAAGGAAATTTGGCGTGTCCATATTGACTTACCAATTTTTACAGATGCACCATGGAAAGCATCCTAGCTGGCTGCATCACAACCTGATATGGCACCTGCTTGGCCCAAGACCGGAATAAACTACAGAGAGCTGTGAACACAGCCCAGTCCAACACGTGAAACCACCTCCCATCCATTGATTCTGTCTGCACCCTTGCTGCCTTGGGAAAGTAGACAGCATAATCAAAGACCCCTTACACCCTGGTTGTTCTCTCTTCCAACATATTTCATTGGGCAGAAGATACAAAAGCAACAGATTCAAAAACAGCTTCTTTCCTGCTGTAACCAGACATCCGCATGGCCCTCTTATAGACTGAACTGATCTCTCTACGAATCTTTTCTATTGTTTTAGCTCTACATTCAGTATGCTTCACCCGATGTCTATGTCTATGCATTTACATTGTGTATTTATCGTATGTCCTATGTTTTTCACGTATGGAACAATCTGCCTGGACAGTACGCAGAACAATACTGTACCACGGCATACATAACAATAAATCTAAATCTAAATCTCAGTTTGGGTTCCGTCAGGACCATTCAACTCTTGACCTCATGGCAGCCTTAGTCCAAATATGGTCAAAGGAACTGAACTCAAGGGGTGAAATGAGTGACATCAAGGTAGATTTTGGCTGAGTGTGGCGTTACGGAGCCTGAGCAAAACTGGAGCCAACGCGAATCGGGGGGAAAATTCTCCACAGGTTGGAATCACATATAACACGAAGGAATGTTGTTGTGCTTGTTGCAGGTTAATCATCTCAGTCTTCGGACATTGCTGGAGGAGCTCCTAAGAAGAGATTCCTATGTTCAACCATCTTTGTCTTTTCATCAAGGACCTTCCCTTCATCGGAAGGTCAGGAGTTGGGATGTTTGTCAATGATTTCAAAAAAACTCAGCACCATTCACAAGTCTTCAGATACTGAAGCAGTCTGTGTCCATATGTGGCAGGACCTGGGGAACATTCAGGCTTTGGCTAATAAGTGGCAAGTAACATCCACCCCACACAAGTATCAGGCAATGACTATCTCCAACAAGAGAGAATTTAGTCCATGAAGGTGATTAATGGGGTGCCACTCAACCTCCAATCTATGCAGTAAGCACCAATATCACAAACAGTCCCACATCATATCCTTCCACCTCATGATTTATCAAATTTCCAGAAAACACTAACATCTCTAAATTCCATATTCTTAGATGCAGCTTGGAACTAGTTTTCTAGGCTTTATTTTTCATGGAGTGACCAAAACAAAAGCTTGCTCAACCAGTTACCTGAAAAATCAGACGAGAATGGGCCCCATTTCCAACAGAGAAGGTAAGTGGGTTAATGTTTCCACCGTACTATAGTTGCACAGTGATCGCCTGATCTTTCACCGTTGCTGGCTGAGACATGTGACCTTAAACAGTGAGGATCTGATGTTATTAGTAAAAGGAGAAGATCTCAACATGTTCACTCTTGCAGCTCACTATAACTTTACCATTGCACATCTATGTTTTCTTTCTTCGCTCTGCTTCAGATTCAGAAGAAAGCAACAGAATTAAGTATTTTCTGAGCATATTTTTAACTTGACATTGCTTCCTTTAATTTTGTTATATATAACCAATTAAAGAACAACAGCACTCGCAAGAACGCTATTCCTGATTGTGTAGTTATAAATGTTGTGCCGATTGTTTGACTGCGCTCCAGGCAGCTTGCTTGGTTGAGTTGCGGAACCAAGTCTCACAAATCAAAGGCAATTATTCTGTGTGATTGGCTGAGATAGGAGAAATGCAGCAGCAACATGTGTGGTATTCTCTGCCAACAGGATGCTGCCGTCAAGCCAAAAAGATGTTCCGCCTGTCACACAAATGAGTGATTATGAATTTCACTGCCAGTGTGATGCTGGGTATACAGGCCACACATTCCAACAACTGGAGCATTCCAACATCAAACAGCCTGTCCCTTCGGTTGTTCACAACCCACAAAGTATTGACCGTGCCAACCAACCAGTGCTTGCAAATCTCAAAAAATTGAGTCGAACATTAGATGTGATTCAGAGATTGGACAACACTTGTTAAACAATCCTGACTGTGCTAAGAATTACACTGACATCCTAATTAAAATTATTAGTCTGGCTCACATTTTAGCTCACTTATACCATTGGAAGCTGCATATATTCATGCACAGGACCCTGTCCATTGCAGAAAAAGGAGCATGTCCACACATTATGCCTTTTCCAACAAGACAAAAAGCTGCAGGGGCAGCCATTCCTTTGTTCATCCTCAGTCTTGATCAATCAGAGTTGATCTGACAAAAGCTTGGAAGTTAACAATTCATTGTTTCTTGTTGGATTCTCCATTGTGTCATGTGAGGGCACCTTTAAGAAATGGGTGTTTATAAATGGGTGTGAATATAAATATCTGCAGTGAGAGTACCTTTAAGAAATGGGTACTTATTACTGCAGTGATGTCAGGTGTGGGTGGAGCTGGGCTGTCAGTCAGCTTTTTACTTTCGTTTTTGAGCAGGGTGTGTTTCAGTTTCGTTTTCAGTGTTGGAGCTGAAGCCAGACCAAGCAGGTGTACTGCTGTTCTCTCTGCCATCAAATTACCATCTCTTGATCATTTGGTGAATTCAGAATTATAAATGTTCTCAGTAGTGAATGTAAACCAAGTGTGCTTCTGTTAAAAGGTGTTTTTTTTGTCTGGATGTTGTTTGGGAAGTTATTAAGCATTACTTAGTATTGTATTCTTTGGGGGTTGTATTTGAATTAATGTTGCTAAGATGTTCACTGCATGTTTTAAAAAGGTTAACTTGAGTTAATAGAATAAACATTGTTTTGCTTTAAAAAATACTTTTCCATTTCTGCTGTACCACACCTGTAGAGTGGGCTGTGTGCTCCCCATACCACAATCTATTAAAAGTTGTGGGTCAGGTGAACTCCATGCAACACTTTGAGGTTCTCTAAACCCTGGCCCATAACAATAGTAACACCTCTATCAATCAGAATCCACTTGCCAACAAATCAGCACTCTCTTCTCATGCAGTATGAATTGTTGTTGCCTTCACCAGTGGTTTATCTTGTCTAACTGTCTTGAAAACTACGAAATGAAAAACTTTGATAGCATGCCTCTTTTCTCAACAATACTCATGTTCTGTGCTACCAAATAATCATATTTAATTAAGTCAATATAATATATTTCTGCCTGAGAAGAATTCATGATTTTTCTTATCTAAGAAATTAATAGAGGCTCAACTGAACTGATTTATAGAAGTACACCAGTGTGCATAGATGAGCAACATGTTTATCCTCTTGAGTCATCCCCTTTGGCTGGGGCATGTGAGTTGAATGGATGACGGCTACTTTCCCCCGGGACATGCACGACAAAGCTTTGTTATTGACAGGTCGCCCATGTCGGTGGCTCAAGAGTGGCTGAAGGCGAGATCTCAAGTTGAATGAGATCTGAGTCAATGCATGAGAAGTCCTCACTGCTGAGAAGAGTGTCTGATGACAAACAGTCAGGAATGGTGTAGAAAAACCCCAGGGGACAATGGAAATGACCAGATGGTGGAAAGGAGAGTCACTGGAAGAAACATTATTCGTCAGTTGCGTGGAAACATCTGTGTCAGCTGGGGAAGGAACTGCTACTTGTGAATCGGCCTCTACAATCATAATAGATAACGTTCAATCCAGAAGTTACATAGACACTGGATGTAGTCCATTGTCTCCCAAGACAGAGAGTTGCCAAAAATAACGCAAAAATACAATAGGTTGTCATTTTGCTTACTCACTTACTCAGAGAATTTAGCTGGAAATTAACGCCTAAAAGTTCTGGTTCTGTGTCATTCTGACCTTTTTCAAAGTGAGATTCTGTGAAGTCCCAGGGTAGAACTCGTTGTGAAAATAAATCTGAAGAATATAGTTCTACATTATCTTGGACACGCTATCAAGCTTAGGTGGCAATAGGCAAGGGCAGAGGCTTACTTGCGCTAATAACAATGTAACAGCTGAAGAATATCTAATGAAAACCCCGAGTGAGGCGTGATTTCACCAGTACTGGTTGGCATCCAGTATGTTTCCTGGGGTTTGGAGAGGAGGGGAGGAGTCACCTTTCAGGCATGAGCCCTCAGCAGTGCACCTTAAGAACATATTCAACTGTTGAGGCCATCACAGCTCAGTCCGATCCCGGTACCTATTGCCATCCACTTCCCGGGAGCTCCGAATGATTGTGGCCAGGATGCGTTTCCTTGTCCAAGGATTCAAAAGTAATTTAAAGCCCTGCTAAGATCAACTAATCAGCCAAAATGTAACAATGGAATTTAATTGTTACTTAACTCCTTTCTTCAAATGATTCAAATTTTAATCAGCACCACCAGTGTACAACTCGTACATTTCCCATAGTTCTGTCAGTGAAAATATTTATATAATATATATATATACAAATTGGTAATGGAGTTGAATTTAGTCCAGAAAGTTACTCTGTGGAACCATTTTGTGATCAGAGCCTATTGTTGAACATAGCAAAAACAGGGCAGGAAATGATAAGTCAGCTATTTACTACAGCAATGTTTACATAAAAGTGTGACAAAAACTCATGCCAAAGGGAAGAAAGATTTGTGCAGAAGCATTGTGCAAGATTCTTAGCATTATGCAGGCCGTTAAATGGAAATGTATAATGAGATTAAAAGATCTTCTCAGGAAAGTACTTTATAATTTAGGAAAGGTGAAGTACGTCAGGCGCCATGGATCAATGAATCGTACAATGACATTCTTGCTTCGCCTTTCCATTCCATTGCTTTGTACCCTCTTCAAAATTTGTGCTCACTTTATCCAATAAGTTCATCTCACTGTGACAAACTAGTGCAACTGTGGTTTGAAGTCAAGCTTGTATCCAGTGACTCCTTAGTGAACTGCAGACAGACAAACCTGTGTTGAATGAAGCCAAACCAATCATTCGTTTTCCAAAGCATTTTGTTGTAAATAAATTGCTTATTTTGCTGCAGTAAATGGAACACAGAATTTGATCAATGTCTCTTGCAAAAAGGTGATTGATTTATGGAGAGACCTGAATAATTCGCTACTAAACGAGACTATCCAGTTAGTGTGTTACTGAATCAGTAATAATATCAAGTATCTTTTGGGTGAAGCAAAGACCAATTTGAAACTTTTTCAATACAGATAATGGGAAGTAAAACATTTGTATTGATTTTTGAATATTCACAATCATTTCTAACAGAATTTAAGTGCCCAAAAAGGTTGAATTCTAGATAAATGACCGTTACTACAGGAAAGGAAACAACTACTGTTGTAGAATTTCAATAGTGCCATCAATGTTTATGTGCATGTGTGACTGTGATAGCCCAAAGACATTGATTCCTGGGAAGATCTCAGAGAGTCAAGGACAGAGCTCAAGGAGAATTCAGAAAAACTAGGTTTCTGGATGAATGAATCAGGACTGTAGCCCACATCACAGCATGATATTATGCGATGTAAATGAAGATTACACACAGATGGAAAAGATTTAGGAAAAACAAGAGAGACAGGCCACTCATTGTTGTTTGGATTTACAGGGGGCAGCACGGTAGCATTGTGGTTAGCGCAATTGCTTCACAGCTCCAGGGTCCCAGGTTCGATTCCCGGCTTGGGTCACTGCCTGTGCGGAGTCTGCACGTTCTCCCCGTGTGTGCGTGGGTTTCCTCCGGGTGCTCTGGTTTCCTCCCACAGTCCAAAGATGTGCAGGTTAGGTGGATTGGCCATGCTAAATTGCCCTCAGTGTCCAAAATTGCCATTAGTGTTGGGTGGGGTTACTGGGTTATGGGGATAGAGTGGGGTTGTGAGCTTGGGTAGGGTGCTCTTTCCAAGAGCCGGTGCAGACTCGATGGGCCGAATGGTCTCCTTCTGTACTGTAAATTCTATGAAATATGAACTTGAGCATTGGCGCAAAAATCTCGTACTGTACCATCCCGTACCGGCCTCCCCGAACAGTCATCGGAATGTGGCGATTAGGGGCTTTTCACAGTAACTTCATTGAAGCCGACTTGTGACAATACTCGATTATTATTATTATTATTAAATACACATGCTATCAAAACATTTCAGCTTGCACTCATCAGGAAAGATGCAAGAATGCAAAATTTCAAAGAGAACAAATTTCACCTCTGTCTCAGGAATACAGTCACATGTGTGATGAATGCCGGAATTTTATATGTATAGTATTTGGTGCAGCAAGGGTTAAAAGCCTGGATGAGTATGTATATGACTGCGGCAGTAGTGTTTTAAAGAATAATGAATTGAAAGGTTCTGGGAACCAGCATAAAAGCTGGGCGAATGGAGTTTGCTTAGATTAAGGGAGTTCCCTGTGGAGTTAATTAGACACATTGGCTGGGATTCTCCCACCCGGTGCTGGGTCGGAGTATCCCCAGGATCCCCACGGGAATCCCAACCCGCCGCCTGACGCCGTCCGCCCTATTCTCCGGCGCCATTTTTCGGGCGGCGGCGGGATTCCCGCCACGCCATTCGGGGCCCTTGACAGCGGCACACCCTGCCAATTCTCCAGGCGCTGATGGGCCGAGCGGCCATTCAGTTTTTGCCAGTCCCGCCGACGTGAAATTACTCACCTCACGCACAGTGGGACCTGGCAGGTGAGTGTGCGGGGGCAGTCCTCGGGGGGGCCTGGCCCGCGATCAGGGCCTACCGCTCTGTGGGTGGGCTTGTTCCGTGGGGGAGCTTCTTTCCTCTGCCTGGGCCCCTGTATGGCTCCGCCATATTGCCCAGGGGCCAGCACGGAGAAGAGAACCCCCGCGCATGCGTGAAATACACCGGCCGGTCCACGCATGCGCAAGATCACACCGGCCGTTCCGTACATGCGCGAACTCACACCAGCCCTTCGGCACCGGCTGGAGCAACGGGCACAACTCCGGCGGCAACCTAGCCCCTGAGAACAGTGAGAATTCCTCACATTGGAGCGGCCGTTGATGCCAGAGTCGTTGGCACCAGTTTTCCCGCCGGCGTGAGGACATAGCCCCATTTTCACAGAATCCTGCCCATTGTGTTTCATGGAACCCCATAGACTCCCGACAGTGCAGAAGGGCTCCATTCAGCCCATCGTGTCTGCACTAACACTCTGAAAGAGCACCCTACCTAGGCTTCCATCCTATCTCCGAAACCCCATCTAACCTTTGGGCATTAAGGGGCAATTCAGCATTGCCAATCCGCCTAACATGCTCATCTTTGAACTGTGGGAGGAAACCGGAGCACCCACTTAGAACCCACACAGACACGGGGAGAACATGCAAACTCCACACAGGCAGTCACCCAAGGTTGGCATTGAACCCAGTTCCCCGGTGCTGTGAGGCAGCAGTGCCGACCACTGGGCTACCATACTACCCTAGCATGGTAAGATGATTTAATTAATGGGAGGAGCTAAAGTGCCAGGCATTATGCAGAAAAACAGTTTAGTTGAGTTTTAGATTGAGAAGTGCGCAGAAGTCAAGAACCTGCTCTCATTGCAGTTCAGTTAAAGATGTGTCTGTAGACAGATTAGCAGTTTATTTGTAAGCAGTTGAGAATTGTGTGACTGAATCAAGCTAAGAAGCAGCTTCTGAAGAAATATAGTCTGCGTTTTTGCATGGTTCTGACAGGATTCAAGACTTTTCTTTAAAACTGTCTCAGAGAACGTCTGTACAGCAGGCATTCTTGAGTCTGACTGTATTTGAAGTGGATTGAGAGCTGAAATGATTTAGTTGTGTGAGTGGGAATAAAGATAGCAGTGAAAGGTTATTGTGTCACTGTATTGATTAGGATTATTTTAGGGGTAATTGTAAGCTATTTGACTTGTGTGATGTGAAAGATATTTTAGAACCGTGTTTGTAATAAAGTTTGTTTCACTATACCTTATCCCTATTTTCCATGAAATCATGCTTGGAGCGAGGCATCCTTTCCTCACAGTC
This sequence comes from Scyliorhinus canicula, assembly GCF_902713615.1. Classification (NCBI taxonomy): domain Eukaryota; kingdom Metazoa; phylum Chordata; class Chondrichthyes; order Carcharhiniformes; family Scyliorhinidae; genus Scyliorhinus; species Scyliorhinus canicula. Next base: position 29,790,178 of record NC_052166.1, on the reverse strand, counting down.
TTACAAAATTAAAATAAAATATTGGGGCTTCTCTCCAGTATCCTCGCCACAGTTGGGGGTCTGGACCAGGATTGTAATACTTGATGGGACAGAACTTGAGTATTGCTGACAAAAGAGACATAGTGATGAAGCTTCTCATCTTCCAGTCACTAGGACAGATTGAGAAAGGTACTGAGTTCATTATTCTGCTCGATCCATATGCCACTGTCACCTTGTTTGAGTCACTATGAATGCAAATGTAAAAATGTTGCCACGGTACCAGACGACCATAGCCTTCTCGCCCCCTTGAGAGCTGACTGGTGGTGATTTAACTTGAGGGTCACCACACCTCAGACGAGTAACCTGAGAGGTTCATGAATCCTCTCAGTCGGTGCGGGAATTGAACCCGCGCTGTTGACGCCGTATACGCAACACGAAACAGCAGTCCAGATAACTGACCCACTAAAAAGCTTCACGAGTTTGCATGTCGTGCTTGCACAGGAGGCAGAGGCCCCTGAAAGATTGCCAGAGTCACACAATAATGCTGGCACTAAACTGAAGAGAGGTTTCCTCTCAAAATTGCACAAGACAACTCCAATTGCTTTTTCCAAGCAATGTAGATGTAAAAGAGAGCAAAATAAAATAACTGGGATGGAAATAATAACTCACTGCAATGTGCTGAAAGATAACCTAACCTAATTCTATTGATTGGAAAGAAAACATACACTTTGATATGGGGTGGATGAAGTACTGATTAAAATGTTGGGCTGGATTCTCTGTTTCAAGGACTGTCCCTACACCGTCGTGAAAACTGTGACCTTTTATGCCAGAAAAACTGGCATCAAGGGGCCACATACTCACAACCTTGCAGGGCACTAGCAGGGAACCATCGTGAAACTCGTAGCTCCCGCTGCAGATACGGGTCCCCGCACTTCCGGGTCAGATGCCGTGCATGCACACGGTAGCGGCCTCCAGTGGCCACCAGCGGCCATGCCATGTTCCATGGACTCAGATCAGGGAGAGCTGGACCGCGTAAATAGTGGCCCCAATCGGCCGCAACCCCCAACCTGGACCGCCCGCCCAAAGATAGCCCGGTCCGGTATGAGGCACTGAGTCCGCAGCCGCCACGCGAGTATCCCGAATGGCTGGGACCATGTTAGATCTACGCCGACGGGACTTTGGCCAGTCAGGGGCGGAGAATAGCAGGGCGGGCCTCTGGCAATGGCCGCAGTTAGGGGATACACGACATGGCGAGAATCATGGAAATTGGCGCCCGTCCCGATTCCATGCGCGGAAATGGATTCTCCGCCCCGGCGCTAGACATGATTTCGACATCGTGATGCGGAGAATCCAGCCCGTTGTGCCTCAGAATACGGGGGATCCACAAAAGGAAGAGTGCAACCAAAACATTGGGCAAATATTTAATAAAATGGAAAGAGCACCAAAAATAACATAAAAGGCATGGAAGAAAACAAAAGATTTAAATATTAGAGTATGTGATAGGATTCCGAAGGCCAACATGGAAGGAAGAATATTGGTATTCTGTTACAAAATTGTAAAAAGAGACAGGGGCCAGTATGATAGCTGCTAATATGGAGAAAAAGACACTGACCATCTGGGATCAGTAACGCAATAACTTGGATTTTTAAAAATGTAATGATGATTCTTCATGCACAATGAGGTTTTCATTGTGCAAGGTCCTTTCTCCAGACTCGTACGTGTGTAGATGACATGAAGTATGTTACATCATGGGCGGGATTCACCAAACCCTGCTGGGTCGGAGAATCCCCAGCGGAGGGGGGGGGGGTGGCGGGGTGAATCCCTACCCTGCTGCTCCGATGCCGGCTGCCGCAATCTCGGGTGCCGGTTTTCTGGCGGGAGCGGGGTTTACGCCACGTTGTTGGCAGCGGCCCCCTGGAAATTCTCCAGGCGGGCTGAGAACGGCCGTCAGTTCCTGGCCAGTCCCGCCAGTGTGAAATGGACATGGTGACATGGTGCCACACGGCAGGACCTGGCTCGTAAGCCGTCTAGTGGAGTCCTCGGGGGGGGGGGGGGGGGGGGTGCAGGGGGATCCGGCCCGGGGGCGGGGGGGCCCAAAATGGCCTGGCCCACGATCAGGGCCCACCAATCTGTGGGTGGGCCTGTGCCATGGGGGCACTCCTTCCTTCCATGCCTGCCTTTGTAGGGCTCCGCCATGGCCGCGCGGAGAAGGACCCCCCTGCCCACGTACAGGAAACACGGCAGCCGGTCTGCACATGCGCTGAACCACGCCGGCGGTTCTGCGCATACGCCAACTCGCGCCGGCCCTCCGGCGCCAGTTGGCGTGGCGCCAACCCTTCCGCCGCTGGCCTAGCGCCTGGAAGTGCGGAGGATTCCGCAACTTCCGGTTGGCCCAACGCCGGAGTGGTTCGCTCCGTTGTTGGCACCAGCATCTGGCCAACGCGCCAATTACGGGAGAATCCCTCCCCATATGGCTTTTACTGCTGCGTGTTGGTAACATAAGCACACATTAAAAAAATTAATTCTTGGGATGTGGGCATCGCTGGCCAGTCCAGCATTGATTGTCCATTCCTAATTTCCCTTGAGAAGACGGTGGTGAGCTGCCTTCTTGAATATTTGTAAATTGTACCTAAACATTACAACCCCATTCAAGAGGGGGAATGAGAGGAAATCAAGATTTAAAAAAATTAATTTAGACTACCCATTTATTTTATTCCAAATAAGGGGCAATTTAGCAAGGCCAGTCCACCTATCCTGCACATATTTGGGTTGTGGGGGTGAGAGAGAATGTGCAAACTCCATATGGCCAGTGGATCAAACCTGAGTCCTTGGCACTGTGAGGTAGCAGTGCTAACCATTCAACCTGCTTGACGAAGACAGGACTGGCTGGGATCACTATATTACGATCCCAGACCAGCCCCCAAAATTTACTAGGGTACCGGACAGAACCCCCAAGACTTTTTTTAAATTTGTAAAACTGCGAGGAAAGGATATTTAGCTCCAGGAGTGATTCCATGCAAAAGTAGTGATACGGTATATTAAAACAAACTTTATTATTAACACAAAATGAAACCACCTTAACATCACAGAAACATAGCTTACAATTAGGGCAGCACAGTGGTGAGCACAGCTGCTTCACAGCTCCAGAGTCCCAGATTCGATTCCCGGCTTGGGTCATTGTCTGTGCGGAGTCTGCACATTCTCCCCGTGTGTGCGTGGATTTTCTCCGGCTGCTCCGGTTTCCTCCCACGGTTCAAAGATGTGCAGGTTAGGTGAATTGGCCATGCTAAATTGTCCTTAATGTCCAAAAAAGATTAGGTGGGGTTATGGGGATGGGGTGGAGGAGTAGGCTTAACTGGGTGCTCTTTCCAAGGGCTCGTGCAGACTCAATGGGTCAAATGGCCTCCTTCTGCACTGAAAATTCAATGATTCTATGAATTACCAGTTAAACAATGCTTCACAATAAAAAGAAACACTTTAACTTCTAACTGATGCCTTCTGTATCTCCAATCAAGCAAAGCCCATCGCTGGTGAAAAAACACTTTATAAATAAAGTTAGCTAACAGGATGTCTTGCCAATATTTGGAGAGGGAGATCTTTTGAGAGACTACTTGAAAAGAGAGAGATTGTGCCAGACTAATTTGGAATCTCTTGACAGTCTTCCACAGAAGTTACTGTTCAGCTCACAGCCAAAAGTAACCTAAACTCCAAACTAACTGCCTGTTACAGGCTCGGAGGTGGGATTCTCCCAGTGTTGGGCCAGGCCGGAGAATCCCCGTGAACGGGCCACGCCACCCTGGCCCCCCGCAGAGGCCAGAATTAGTACTGGGAGCAGCCCGTTCACACCGTCGTAAAATGCGATGGCGTTGACGACGGCGTGGACACTCTGCTGCGGGATTGGGGAATCCCGTCCCAGGTTCCTCCCATTAATTATGTCATCCCCAATCCACTCAAATCCTACAATCTACTTGCTTTAAGCACAATGGGCTGGATTCACCATTTTGGAGGCTAAGTGCTGACGCCGGCATGGGAACTGTGGCATTTTGTGAAGGCAAAATCGGCGCTGAACCCTCAATGATCCTGTGACTGGTGAGGGGCTAGCAGCCATGCTCACGCTAGTAACACTCGGCCCCAATTTTGGCGTCGGATGGGATCCTCCATCACTGATTAGAGTATCGGCATCGTGGAATGGTGAATCCAGCTCAATATCTCTAATTATCTTACTCCCAGAAATTATAACAAAAACCCATTTGTCATCTCTTTGTAAACATACAATAGGTTGGAAAGGAGGATTATCTCACTTTTACAACATATTAATTGCACCTTCTGAAGCCACAAAGTCTGTCTGACTTTGAAACCAGGATTTGAAAAAATACGACTGGAGCAGGTACATACATACCCTAATCCAGGCTTTTAAAACACTACTGCAACAAATGTATATAATACAATATATATATATACCAATTTCCTACATTCATCACAACTGGTTCATGCTGATTGTAATTTTTATGCAAACACTGGATAAGCATCTAAACTCCTAGCCCAAAACTACAGAGGGACTTATTTTTAAAGATCCAGATAGAAAGTGATGAGTTGAGTCAGCCTCAATTGTAAATTTAGTTGCAGTAATGACACACAATAGATAAACAAAGTGGGAAAATTTGGAACTGAAGGAAAATAAACAAATAGGTGAAACATGAGGCTGACAAACAATAAGAAAGAATAAGGTAGTAAATCAATAAAAGAAGGTAAACTTAAGGGCAGTACGGTGGCCTAGTGGTTAGTACAACCGCCTCACGGCGCTGAGGTCCCAGGTTCGATCCCGGCTCTGGGTCACTGTCCGTGTGGAGTTTGCACATTCTCCCCGTGTCTGCGTGGGTTTCGCCCCCACAACCCAAAAATGTGCAGAGTAGGTGGATTGGCCACGCTAAATTTCCCCTTAATTGGAAAAAATAATTGGGTAATCTCAATTTATAAAAGAAAAAAGAAGGTAAACTTCAAATTTAAATTATCAAAGAATAACAAAAAAAGGCCAGTATCATACAACCACAGAAATAACAAAAGGGAAATCAGGATTAGAGTGGGGCCACTATTGAATAAGCATGATAACTCATGAGTTTAAAAAAAAAGCATTATTTTACCTCAGTATTAATCATCAGTCTCAAATTGTGGACCAGAAGTAGTCAAAAAATATGAAGGATTCAAAAAGTTAGAAAGAAATTTAAGATAGAAAGGGAGGAGATAATTGATAGACTAATCAAATTTAGGAGGGTTAAACCCCAAGTTTGGATGGATTACACCGATCATGGGATGGATTCTCTGCTACCCAATGCTGGCAGAGGGATCCGGGATCGTGTGGAGAATCCAGAGTGGATGCTCAGCTCCCCCTTTGGTGGCGGTATCGAGGTTCATGCTCCGTGCCAGCAAGTGGATGTAAATAGGTCAAATTGACCCATTTGCGTCCTCGCCACGGGCTGAGCACTTGATGCCTCTTGCCTCCGGTCCTCTAGGCCAGGATTCATGTGGGCCTGGAGTGGTACAGTTATTTGTCAGTGGCCCTGGTGCAGTGGGCCAAGGGACTACGTCTTTAAGGTGGCTGCGCCCAAAGTCCATCAGAGGGACCCCCTCCCCTCATAATGCAAGTCTTGTCCACCCCAACCCTACCAAACCCTCCACAATCACACCCCACCAGGCCCTCCACCTAACCCCACCAACCATACCCCTGCCAGAGATCTTCATACCAGAGTTCCCCAACAAAGACCCCCCCATAAGAGAGACACCCACCAGAGACACCCACAATACAAAGCCTTGACCAGACACCCCCTACAACAGAGATCCCATCAATAACAGAAACATCCCCATAACAAAGACCTCTGCCTGGAAGTGAGAGAGCAGTCTAGACAAAGACAGTGAAAAAAAATCATTGTTTTAAAACTCACCTGTGCCCTACATCTGCTGTCTCTGGCAGAGAAAGCAATTTCTTGAATGAGAGAAAAGCAGTACACTGCTTTTAACGTGGACAAGAGCTGTCAATCATTGCTAGATGTTTATAAACATTGCGGTTAGTTACACAGCAGGGTACTTGAGGCCCTTTCAAGCGTGAAGGGAAATTAAATAAAACAATCCAGACAGTTGGCTGTGTGAATGCTGCCAATCACAGCGTCATACAAGTAATTTCTCAGTGACGTAAATGAAAGCCTTGCAGATCAAAGATCCGTGCAGGTTTAAACCCTGGCAGCAGGAATAGTGCACAGTTAAGTTTTAAAACAGCAATTTTTTCCACTCTCTCTGTCTATACTGCTCCTTAGCTTTCAGGCAGAGTTTTCTATTATAGGGTGGGTCTCCGGTATGATGGGGGGAGGGTCTCTGTTATCAAGGGGGTCTCTGGGTGGGGGAGTCTTGAGGGGTCTCTGTTATGGGGGTTCTCTGGTGGTGTCTTTGTTATAGGGGGTCTCTGATGGGGGGCTCTGTTATGAGGTTTTCTGGTGACTGACGTCAGTGAGAAGGGTCGTGTCACCCTCGTACAGTCGGGCGAGGTTACCCAGAAAGTACCGTGATTGGGTGAGGTGGAATTACGTTGCAGTGGGGGAGGTGGCAGCTGCCAGACCTCGCTATCGGGCCATCTGCTCAAAATGGTGACCTGACAACAGGATTCGTGAAGGAATCCCTTGCAATCCCTGCCATGCATAAATTTGCATGGCAAGGGATAGTGAATCGCCTCTGAGGGCTGCTCCCAACGTGAGATATGTAAGATATCACATGATAGGTACATGACTTATGTTACCACATGATAGGTACATGACTTCTGTAAGAACATGTAAAATATGGGGACAAGTAGCAGGCTGGATAGGAACTTGGCAACAAAGCAGAAAACAGAGAGTGGAACTTAATAGTTGTCACCAAGACTGGGAAAAGATAGGGAGTAGTGTTCCACATGACTGTTGCTGGGCCCATTTTGTAGTTCCAGAATACTTAATTCGTGATCGTAGTTTATTATTTTATTTATCCTAGTTATATTATCAAATAATTCTCCTACAATAAATTATTTAAACTAGTTGTTCTGTCATTCATCATTCACTTCGACCAGTCTACAGATCATGACATACCTGAATAGGCACCGTAGTGTGGCGACTAGGGGATTTTCACAGTAACTTCATTGCAGTGTTAATGTAAGCCTACTTGTGACACTAATAAAGGTGATTATTATTATAATTGATGTAGTGTATGTTGGAGGAATAATAAAGTGGCCACATACTCCTTGGAAAATGCGTGCCTAAATGGGGTAAAGGAGTGAAGAGATCCACACAGCTCTGAGCATCATGAAAAAGGCTATGGGATACTGAAGAAGATGGAAAAGAGTTACTCAGATGATACCATAAATTAGGCTGGGGTACCTTTCTTGAGAACAGAGAAAACTGAAAGGCACCTAATTAATAACAGGATTTGATAGGATGATAAAGGATTTTTCCAATTATTGGTCAGAGCAGAACTAAGGGTGAGAATGATTCGACAAAGGAGGGTGTGAGGAGGCTCATATGGTGCTCAAAAACCAGCGTGGATCTATTTGGCCAAATATCCCATCTCCGTTCTTTAATTATGCCAATTCATGTCTTGAGCCTTTGGTGAGAACTGTACGCTTCTGACTCCCGACTGGTGTTAGTAATTTGGTATTACAGGCATCTGAATTCATTTCACATTGACACATAAGAGACATGAATCTCCAGCCCATCCATCATCTCAGTTTGTGGATGACAATTGGAGAGATCAGAATTCAACACAAGCGCACAGAGCACTGCATCAAAATAGCAGAGGGAGAATGAATGAATTAATGCTAATGGCTTAGTGTAGTGAGAAAGTACAAGCATCCTTATAACTAATGTTGATGCAGTTTAAATAAATATGTCCACTAATGTAACAGCTTAGCTAAAGATAGTTTCATAGAATTATCTAATTATCCCAAACATATCACCACTCATTGTTCAAAGCACAGTATCTGCCCTGAACAGGTATTTGTGAGACACCTCCTCATTTTCTTGTCTGTGCATCAGCAAAATTGGGTAAACTGCTCATGACGTTTTGCAAGGGTAGGATGATGCAGTGCTGTCTATAATGGGAACAACATAAAGGATTCCCCATGGGCCCCAAATCAAATGAGCCTCACCATTCATCATTAGCCATAGCTCATATTTTCTGCCCCCGGTTAGATTTTCAAGCTTGGCTTTGCAGTGCGGTGAGATTTATGCTCGCTTGGCTATCGACATCAAAGTGATAAAGCAGAATGGGACTGTTGATGCTGTAAAATTACGTCAAGAATAAATCTTAAAACGGTTTAATGTAATACGTGAGGATTAATTCAGGTAACACCTCAAATAGCATTTTAAACGGGGAATTACACACCAACAAACAATGGCTGGGAGTATAGGGGTGTAAATGGTGATCTGTCACAAAGGGAGGCAGATTAATCTGCTCATTGTCAAATTCAAATACAAATCACACTTGGCTTTAAGCTGCAGCTGATCTGAAAGCACATTGATATCATGTGAAATTGAATCCAATAAAAAAAATGGCCCAGCAAAGGTTTCATTACCTGGGTTTTCTGGATTTCACCAACTTTATTATGTGTCCTTGGCTCAACAAAGCAATGACATGAAAGGGATCATGTGCAGTGAATTGGACTGTGACTTAAATCATAGAATCATAGAATTTACAGTGCAGAAGGAGGCCATTCGGCCCATCGAGTCTGCATCGGCTCTTGAAAAGAGCACCCTACCCAAGGTCAACACCTCCACCCTATCCCCATAACCCAGTAACCCCACCCAACACTAAGGACAATTTTGGACTCCAAGGGCAATTTATCATGGCCAATCCACCTAACCTGCACATCTTTGTGACTGTGGGAGGAAACCGGAGCACCAGGTGGAAACCCACGCACACACGGGGAGGATGTGCAGACTCTGCACAGACAGTGACCCAAGCCGGAATCGAACCTGGGACCCTGGAGCTATGAAGCAATTGTGATATCCACAATGCTACCGTGCTGCCCATAACTAGGAAGACAGCGAGCATTTCCCATTGTAAACGTTATCAAGTTATCAAAACCTTTTTGTTCTGAATTTGCCACATGACCATCATAAGTAGGATGTGACACCTCTTTAAGTATGATTGTAATTTCTCTTATATTGAACATGTTTATTGAACCGCAAGATTTGAAACTGACAGCAGTGTGATCTCTTCCAGATCGGCAACACTCACAGACATCCATGTTCATCCAGGTCTATGTTTTTGAGAATTGAAAAGGAGTTGTATGCAAAGTATAGCTAACACTAAAATAACTGGGATAGCAAGTAGCGATGAGGAAATAAGAAATTTACAAATGTATATAGATAGGTCAGGTGAGTGGGCCAAAAATTTGGCAGATGGAGTTTAATGTGGATAAGTGTGAGGTTGTCCATTGTGCTCGGAAAAATGGAATGGAAAAGTATTACCTAAATAGAAAGAAACTTTAGAGTGCTTCGGTGCAGAGGGATCTGGGTGTCCTCATGCATGAATCACAGGAAGCTAGCATGCAGGTACAGCAGGTATACAGGAAAGCAAGTGGAATTGTGGCCTTTATAGCTAAAGGAATGGAGAATAAAAGTAGGGAAGTGTTGCTGCAACTGTACAAGACATTGTTTAGACCGCACCTGGAGTACTGTGTACAGTTTTCGTCCCCTTATTTGAGGGAAATGTAGTTGCATTAGAGGTAGTTCAGAGGAGGTTCATTAGATTGATTGAAATCCCATTGGCCAGCGGCGGGAACGGAGAATCCTGCTGCCGAGAAACGTGGGCGCGATTCTCTGCTCCCCACGCCGGGTGGGAGAATCGCGGGAGGGCCGGGTGACTCACAACACGCCCCCTGGCGCTCCCCCCCCCCCCCCCCCGCTCAGATGAATTGACGCTCGCCATTTTTCACGGCGACCGGCATATCTCGGGCCCGCATGGGCCGAGTGGCCTGACGTTCCCGACTGGTTCACGACGGCGGCAACCACACCTGGTCGCTGCCGTCGTGAACATGGGCGCCAAATGCTCGTTTGTGGCTTGTGGGGTCGGAGAGGGTAGTGAGCACCACGGCTGTGCTCGGGAGGGGACTGGCCCGCGATCGGTGCCGACCGATCGTCAGGCTGGCGTCTCCAAGCGACGCACTCTTTCCCCTCCGCTGCCCCGCAAGATCAAGCCGCCACATCTTGCGGGGCAGCAGAGAGGAAGACGGCAACCGCGCATGCAGGGGTTGGAGCCGTCAGCCGTCGTGACGCCAGCCGCGCATGCGCGTATTGGAGCCGGCCAACCTGCGCATGCGTGGCTGGCGTAACTTAGGCGGCGCCGTTGCGTCATTTGTGGCGCACCGCCTTGATGTAAACGTTAAGGCACGGCGGCCGAGAGTTATGTAGCGCCGCTCCAGCCCCCCGGGTGGGGGTGAAAAAGGTGCGAGGAGCGGCCTCTGAGGCCGTCGTGAAACTCGGCCGAGTTCACAACGGCCTTCCCGATTCCGCGCGGGTGCGGAGAATTCCGCCCCATGACTGAGTAGCCAGAGAATGTAATCGGTTTCACAAGAATACGTTCTGCTCGTCAATCACATATAATGAAGACTGCAGAATATTTATCCATTTGAACATCTTTACTGTTGACCTTTGATCTGCTGCCTCCAATGGAAAACAAGTTCCCTTCCCAAGCACCCACTTCCCCCTCTCTGTAGCTTCATCCTCTGCCTCCCACTCCATCGAGATGGGATGAGAATCATGAGTGCCTGTGAAGTATATCAGCTTCTCAGTCCACATTTATCTGTATAATTGTATTACCCTAGCTCGGTTGATCGTGCGTTTGGCTAAAAGCCAGAGGATCATGAGTTTAAGTCCCACTCCAGGACAAAGTGGTGACATTTCAGCAAAGACACAAACATACTAATTAGGAGCAGAAGTTGGCCACTTGGCCCCTCGGGTCTGCTTCGCCGTTCAATATGATCACAGTTAATCTGATTGTGTCCTCCACTCCACATTCTGCTTACCCTGGTACCCTTTGGCGCTCTCGTTAGTCAGGAATCTACCTACCTCTGTTAAAAATACTTCCCCCCCCCCCCACCTCTCCCCCAATCCACCACCCTCTGGGGTAGGAAGTTCCAAAGATTTACGACTCCCTGCGAGAAAAAAGATTCTTCTCACTTAAATGAGAGACCCCAGGGGCTGGATTCTTCATTGGCGGGTTCCTCCGTTTCATGAGCAGCATACTCACGCCCGCGGATTTTCAAACGGCATGGGGGTGAGGTGTTGGGTAAGCTGGGTCTATGTGGACTGCGTTTGATGCAGTGTAGAGAGAGACAGGCTTCCAACACTTGATGAGATGCAACACGATTTTATTTAACATCTAACTATATTACATGCTTAACTGTGGGTTGACACTATGCTGACTTGACTGGAGACCTGAGGCTAGCCTGACCAGACTTACTAGCTACCACATGGTGTTTGCACTGGCTGCTGCTCATGAGCTCTGACTGTCTCAGAGGCTGGATCCCGAGAGAGCGGGAAAACTGGTGCCCTCTGGCTTTATAGTGGTCGTGTCCTGTCTGGTGATTGGCTGCTGTGTTCTGTGTGCTCACTGGTCATCGTGTGTGTCAATCACTGCCTGTCTGCATTCCATCATATACATGGATGTATATTATGACAGGAGGTACCCACAGTGAGAAACTCCATTAGCCAGCTGCCGGGACAGAGAATCCGGCGGGGGCGCCCCACAGCAGAACACGGGCGTGACGGGATAGTGATTCCCGGCCCTTATTTTTAAACTAGTGGGAGAGGGCACAAATGCAAATCATTAATTTAGCAGAGAGTAGTGTTTTATCTTCAAGGAAAGTAGGGAGATAAAAAGATAAAAGAACTTGAATTGCTACGTCAACCACCCAAAGTTAATTTAGGACAATTTTGAAGTGTGGTCACTGATGCAATGTCGGAAATGCAGCATCAAATTTGTGGCCATTAAGCTCCCACAAACAGCAAAGATCAGACAGTCCGACTTACTGATAGTGTTTGAGGGATGAACATTGGCTGGCATGCTGAGCACTCCCCTGTTCTCCCTTGAAAGTGTGTGACACGGGATCTTTCACATATGCCTTTGGGGGTAGATGGGGCCTTGGTTTGTCATTCATGGTAAACCAATAATTAGAGGGTACTAATTTAAAAACAATTAGAAAAGCATCTGGAAGCGGGGTGCAGGCCGAATCCAGATTTTCCTTTAAAATAGTTGGTAAATATTTTTTTCATGTTGGTTCATGTGTGCAAAATCATTTTCTTATTTTTAGCATTGAATGCCAAACAGATCATAAGAGCCTATTCCCATGAATGAGAAGAAATAAATAGTTCTTGATGTTTAGAAATTCTGAACAATTTCTGTGCTCTGTCTGCATTTCTCTCTCTTTCAGGATCTTGAAAGCCTCCATCAATCTTCATCACTCTAAAAATAAATCAATTTGAATTCATAGTTACAAACTCCAAAATCTGAGTACCATCCTTATCTCTTGGCAATCCTGTTCATTTGGAAGAGGAATGCACAAAAAAAATGCACAAAATATTCCAACGGTGCTGTTATCAGCGATCTAAATAAAGATTGAGCATCATGTTTTGAGGTAGAGTCAATGTCCTCAGGATCCATCTGACATGTCATTAGCTCTGTCAATACGGCTTCACGTTAACTGAGAGGTTTCAGTGAGAAAATCAATAAGAGCAGCCGATGCCTTTGACAATGAACCCTCCTGCACTGTATACACATTGCCAATATCAATATGCATTATCCTCTAACTAAATACAGGCCATTAGTAACATCTGACAATCGTGCAGAGGATTATCACAGATTCAAGGGTTTTGTCCCTGGAGAAGGTTCCACTCCTGACCAACATCCTATCTTCCATCACATTTTACCTTGAACTCATCCAAGATTATACTGTCCACAGCCTTTTCTACATTAGCTTCCAGCCTGGCATTGTCTGAGTTTAATATTCCCACCCTTATTTTAAAATTCCTCCATGGCTTTGTAACTTCCTGGGCGGGATTATCCGACCCCATGCTGGGTCGGAGAATCGCCAGCAGGCTGCGCGAATTGCGCCATGCCGCCCCGACGCCAGCATGCGATTCTCCACAGAGCGGAGAATCGGCGCCATTGGCGCTGGTGTGGTTGGCGTGGCGCCGGTCGTAGGCCGCTCTATGCAGCCGGCCCGGATGGGCCGAGCGGCCGTAAGAAAAGACCTGAGTTCTGCCGGCGCCGTTCTAACCTGCTCTGGGCCGGCGGGACCTCGGCATGTAAGGGTCGGGTGATGGCCTTTGGCGGGGGAGTGGGGGTCCGATCCTGGGGGGGCCTCCGATGTGGCCTGGCCAGTGATCGGGGCCCACCGATCGATGGGCCGGCCTCTGTGGCTAGGGGGTTCCTTTCCTACACGCCGGCCACTGTAGTCCTGCGCCATGTTGTGTCAGGGCCGGCGGGTTTAAGGAGGCTACTGCGCATGCGCGCGTTGGTGCCAGTTTCACTGCGCATGCCCTCATTGGCGCCGGCGCAATTGCGCATGCATGGATCCCGCGGCGCACAATTGGCGCCGGGATCTGCAGCTGGAGCAGCGCAAACCGCTCCAGCGCCGTGCTGGCACCCTGGAAGGGCCAAAATTAGTCGTGGGAGCGGCCCGTTCACGCCGTCGTAACACGCAACGGCGTTTACGACAGCGTGGATACTCTACCGTGGGATTGGAGAATCCCGCCCAATATCTCTGTAATTTTCTTCAACCCTACATCACTGCTTTTCTCCAAATCTGACCTTCCATGCCAACCTGATTTTCACTGCTTTATAACAGGCAGCATTGACTTTAGCTGCCTAGGCCATAAACTCTGGAACTCTTTTTCTAAATCTCCTCACCTCTTTCCCTTTCTGTCCTCCTTGAAGACACTCCTTAAAAATACTTCTGATCAAACATTTGGTCATCTGGACTAATATCTCCTTGTGCAGCTTGGCATCAAAGTCTGTTCTATAGCCCTCCTACAGAGCAACTTGGGACATTTTTCTACATTAAAGGTGAAAGGGTTAAAAACCAACCGGCGCACACAGGCTACTGTTTGCCAGATGGTAAATTCTTAAAGAGAAAAAAACTAATGATGAGAAACCAGCAGTTGTTTCAGCTCCGAGTCTACAGATACAAATCCAAGGATCCTTGGTGTACGAAATATAGAGAGGTAGGACTCACACAGTTCACAACCAAAAATCCAATTGATCATTATGCATCTGCCGCCCATGTGTGTCTTACATAATACTGGAAAATGGATTGGGATTATGAGTACACCAGCTCAGGTATATCTTTATCTTACTCGTATCTAGCAGTTAACAGATAAGTAGAGATAAATACATGCTTGGCGATATTAGAATAATACATACATGCCGTGATTATGATTGACAATTATACTCGTATGAAATACATTAGGTAATCCTAATTAGTAGTTGTGAATGGACATGGATACCTTTTAAACAATGTATTCTTTTGATTGGTGTGTGTTAATTACTTTGAAGTACACAAAAGTATAATTACCCTGTATTTTCTTTGATCAGGGAGCTGGCAGGCCACCTAGCGGATGCTTACCTCTCCTGCTCCCCAGCTGGAGTAAAGTTCTTGAATTGAGACTCTAAGCATCGTCTGCTCAGTTGGGGGAATGAGAAACTCTGTACTCGAATACTTGTGAAACTCCCGCAACAAAAGATGCTCTGTTATTGTCGTTTGGCTTACCGATTTGGTTTTTGGTGTCCATTTTGGCCCAACGCTTGGAATATTAGGAGGCGATTGTCCACTATTGCTGTGCTGGAGATGCCATTGCGCACTGGGGCTGCATGTCGGAACACTGGAGGGCAAAGCAGTGAGACTGCATTGATGAACTTGCAATCACTTGTGCCTAACATTCACTCCATATGCCACTGTACATCATGAGTACATAGTGTTGGAATTTCACCTCTTCAGATCGAAATACGTACATGCCAAGCAAAATCAGTCTGAACTCAGTATGACTAAGTGTAGTTTTCCACATAAATTACACTGAATAAAACATTGTTATACTTGCAGATGGTGAAGATATATCTTTCGAGGAAGTGTTGGAAATACTCAGCAGGTCTGGCAACATCTGTAGGGAGAGAAACAAGCGGCAGGATTCTCCGTCAGCCGACGTTGAAATCAGGAAAGGCGATTGGACAGAGAATCTGTTTTGACGCCAATATCGTGTCGGATGCTAGGTTCACGCCAAATCGCAATTCCCCAATGCTTTGACAACGGCATCAACGTGTTCCCCTCCGCACGTACAGTAAACGCCGTTTTCATATAAATAACGTGCCTGACTCAGTATTCACCGGGGCCTCCACCATTCACCGCGTCCACTGTGGGGGACTTCCCGACAGCGAGGTTCACTTGTGCTTTCAAAAATCATGAAACATGCTGAGCGGGAGAGAGGGGGTACGGAAACTGTCCAACATCACCATAGTGTGCTGACAGTTGTGCTGTTGACCGGGGGACTTCTGTCAAGGCCAGGGGGAGTAGTGGGGGGTGGCCAGGAAGTGGCTTGTGGGGTTCAGGTGGACAGGTATATAAAATCTTTGCTTCTCCAGCACAACCAGTGCCATGTAGCACTGTAGCACAAGTGGATAGCACTGTGGCTTCACAGCGTCAGGGTCCCAGGTTCGATTCCCTGCTGGGTCACTGTCTGTTCTCCCCGTGTCTGCGTGGGTGTCCTCCAGGTGCTCCAGTTTCCTCCCATAGTCCAAAGGCGTGCAGGTTAGGTGGATTGGCCATGCTAACTTGCCTTTAGTGACCAAAAAGGTTAGGAGGGGTTATTGGGTTACAGGGTTAGGGTGGAAGTGAGGGCTTAAGTGGGTTGGTGCAGACTCAATGGGCCGAATAGCTTCCTTCTGCACTGTATGTTCTATGTTCTGTGTTGTTGGCTGGGATGGTGTGCATGGGGAGTGCAGCATGTATATGCGGATGCAGCTTGTCAGCCTCCCGAGCGTCAATTCCAAACCTGGCGAATCCCGCACCGTTTCTCATTGGAATCGATTGTGTTCCACATGACGCTAGTACTAGCCCCTCAATGGTTGCCAAATCAGTCCAGATGTGGCGCCAGTTTTGCTGACGTAGAAGTCCACAAATTCTGCCCCAGCGTCAGCACAGTCCCAGGAACGGAGAATCCGACCCAAGTTTAATGTTCAGGTCTAATATTACTCTTCTTTAGGACTGAAGGAAGACGAAAATGTGATACATTTTATGTGACTGAATGGGGGAGGGAAGAAAAGGGTAAGTCTGGGATGGGTTAGAGGACCGACGAGATTGAATGGCAAAGTTGTCATTAAACAAAAGACAAAGGGAATGGTAATAAGGAAATGTGAAATGGCAGAATGATGACCAGCTGTGTCTGAAAGCGAAACATTCAGAGCTGCATATAGAATCACAGAATGGTCACAGCATTGGAGACCAATCAGCCCATTGTGTCTGCACTGGCTCACTGAGGAACCAATCAATTCATGTCACCCCGCCCACTTTCTCCCCAGATCCTGCATTCTGCCTTTCAAAATAATAATCCAGTTCCCCCTTGAATGCGTCAGTTCAACCTGCCTCCACCCTACACTCAGGTTGTGCTATCCAAATGCTCACCCACTCACTGCATGAAAAAGCTTTTGCTCATGTTGCCGTTGCTACCTTAAATAGCTAAAATGAACTGAGAAATGCTGGAAAAACCCAGCAGGTCTGGCAGCATCTGTGGAGAGTGAAACAACGGTAATGTTTCGATTCCCTATGGCTGTTCTTCAGAGCTAACGAGTGGGAGAAAAGTGATGCATTTTGTACAGTTTACGAGGGAGTGGAGCAGGTAGAGAAAAGTAGATCAGGGATAGGTGGGAACTAGGAGACCTTTGACAAAGATGCCATGGAACACAAGGCAAAATGACTACCTTATCAGGGTCGTGCCAAAGACTAAAGAAGGTGCTGATAATGGCGTAAAGGTGATAAAGCAGAATGTGTTAATAGCAGAACAAAGGTCAGTGGAAGAGACAGATGATCCTGTGGGAGAGATGGGCATTTGGGAATTGGAAGAAAAAATGGCATCATAAAAGGGGGTTAAGGTGGAGGAGAGAGTTCACTGTCTGAAGTTGTTGGACTCATTACTAAGTCCAGAAGGCTGTAAAATTCCTCATCAGAAGATGAGATGTGTTCCGCCAGTTTACGTTGGGTTTCACTGGAACATTGCATGGGCAGCACGGTAGCATGGTGGTGGGCAGCACGGTAGCATGGTGGTTAGCATCAATGCTTCACAGCTCCAGGGTCCCAGGTTCGATTCCCGGCTGGGTCACTGTCTGTGCGGAGTCTGCACGTCCTCCCCGCGTGTGCGTGGATTTCCTCCGGGTGCTCCGGTTTCCTCCCACAGTCCAAAGATGTGCGGGTTAGGTGGATTGGCCATGCTAAATTGCCCGTAGTGTTCTAAAAAGTAAGGTTAAGGGGGAGCGTTGTTGGGTTACGGGTATAGGGTGGATACGTGGGTTTGAGTAGGGTGATCATGGCTCGGCACAACATCGAGGGCCGAAGGGCCTGTTCTGTGCTGTACTGTTCTATGTTCTATGTAAGCCCAAGGATGGACATGTGAGCATGAGAGCAAGATAGTGAGACAAAATGGCAAGTGACAGGAAGTTCGGGGTCATGCTTGTAGATTTAAGGGAGGTGTTTTGCAAAGCAGTCACCCAATTTGCATTTAGTCTCCCCAATGTGGAGGAGGACTGCTGACACTGGACCAAGCTAAAGGAGATGTAAGAGTTACTGCTTCACCTGAAAGGAGTGCATAAGGCCTTGGATAGTGAAGAGGGAGGAGGGAAATGGCAGGGGAACACAAGGGAAGGTGTTGTGGGAAGGGGTTGAGGGTAATGAAGGAGTGGATCAGGGTGTCACAGAGGGTGAGGAACCTGCGAAATTCAGGATAGGTGAGGGTAAGATGTGTTTGGTGGTAGCATCATTCTGGAGTTGACAGAAATGATGCAGGATCCAGATGCTGGTGAGTGAATTGTGAAGAAAAGGGGAACATAATCATGGTTTAGGAAGAAAGGGGTAGGAGTAGGGAGATGGGTTGGACACAGTTGAACTAAAGCGGAGGGGAACCATTGGTTCAGGATAACTCTTGTTCATAATCCTTGGGGGAAAAATTCAAACAAAGTGGGGGACAGAGTTCATGGTCTGAAGTTGTTGAACTTTCTGCTTTCGTACCGATCTGATCATTATTCTGCCATCAACGCTCAGTCTGCACAAATGCTTTATTTCTTTCCTGCGACCCCTTTCACCTATTGGACAATGATGTCTTTGTTATTTGCTCTCTTGTCCTTTCCAGACCTCCCCTTTGATGTGTTGGGTAAGCTGGGTCTGCGAGGACTGCGGATACTGCAGTAGTGAGAGAGACAGGGTTCCAACACTGGAAGAACTGCAACTCGATTTTATTGAACTCTTAACAATCATACATGCTTTAACTGTGGGTTGACACTATGCTGACTTGACTGGAGACGTGAGGCTAACCTGACCAGACTGTCTTACTACCACATGGTGTATGTTCTAGTTGCTGCGAATGGATACTGCGGGGCGGCGGAAGGAGAAATAGTGCGCGGGCATCGGGCCCGCTGCTCGCAATCGATGCCCACCGATCGCGGGCCCATGGCACCCTTGGCACGGCCGTGGTACTGCCGTGCCAATCGGTGCCATGGTTATAAAAGCGAGTTGTTCCCGCCGTTTTTACGAACGGCCAGACCAGGTCTGTTTGCCGTTCGTAAGAACAGCGTAAAGGGCTGGGACTTCGGCCCATCTATCAGCTGTGAATCGCTGCCGGCCGTAAAAAAATGGCGGCAGCGATTCGTGTCGGGAGTTGGGCGGGGGGGGGGGGGGAGAATAGCGGGAGGGCGGTAAAAATGTCGGGAAGGCCCTCCCGCTATTCTCCGACCCGTCGTGGGGGGCGGAGAATCGCGCCCTTGATTTCTGCTTGACCGAATGAGCATTTGGCTCTATTGAGTCGGAGGCCATGCTCGTGGATCCAGTCGAACACTTGCTTGAGGCGATCGATGTGCTCCTGAGTTGTAGACCAGATAACGATATCATCGATGTACACTCGCACCCCCTCGATGCCCTCCATCATTTGCTCCATTATGCGGTGGAACACCTCTGAGGCAGAGATGATGCCAAAGGGCATTCGGTTGTAACAGTAGCGACTGAACGGGGTGTTAAATGTGCACAGCTTTCGACTGGACGCATCCAGCTGTATTTGCCAAAACCCCTTGGAGGCATCCAGCTTCGTGAAAACCTTGGCGTGAGCCATTTTGCTGGTTAGCTCTTCTCGTTTAGGTATAGGGTAGTGTTCCCTCGTGATGTTATGGTTCAAATCTTTGGGGTCGATACAAATGCGAAGTTCCCCTGATGGTTTTTTGACACAAACCATGGAGCTAACCCAGTCCGTGGGTTCCATGACCTTAGAAATTACGCTCTGGTCCTGGAGGTCTTGCAGCTGCTGCTTGAGGCGGTCCTTTAGAGGTGCCAGCACCCGACGCAGTGCGTGAACCACAGGTGTGGCATTCGGCTTCAGCAGTATCCTGTATCGGTAAGGGAGTGTGCCCATACCTTCGAAGACGATGTGGTATTGTGCTATGATGTCATCTAGTTGGGCTTGGAAATTGACATCTGGCGAGGCCGTTGCCTCTGCAGACGACATGGTGTGAACTCGCTGCACAAGATTCAGGAGTTTGCAGGCCCGGGCACTGAGCAGGGAAGCTCTGTTGGTTCCGACACTTTCAAAATGCAGGGTTGCTTCTGAATAACGATGGGATACCATAAGCTGGCATGAGCCGCTGGCAGCAATGGCATTGCCATTGTAGTCGAGGAGCTGGCAGGCCGGTGGAAGAATGCTTGGCTTGACGCGGATGGTATCAAGATCAGACTTTGAAATGAGGTTTGCTGAAGCGCTGGTGTCCAGCCTGAAGCGTATGCGAGCCTTGTTGACCATGAGGGTGGCACACCACTCATCGTCCGGATCAATGCTCATCACTGGGAGTTGTTTCACCTTCTTTGCTGCAAGGAGCGTATGCTTGGTGATGATGGCCACCCGGAATGGGGATGTGAGGCCCTCGAAGTCGGGATCTGGAAGCATGTTGGAGTCGGAGTCTGCAACGGGTTGCTGTACTGACCGGACATTCCTGCACTCCGGCGGGGATCCCTGTGTGTTGGGCAGTTGAGCAGATCTGCACAGGGCTGCGTAGTGGCCAAGCTTGCCACACTGGAGACAGCGTTGAGATTTCGCGGGACATTGCCGCTTTAAATGGGCAGAGCCACAGTTGTTGCACATCATGGCACTGACGTCAGGACGCTCCGTGCGCCACCACTTATGCACAGTGCGGTCGAACGATGTGCGCACCTGCGCAGTCCGGTCGTCGGCCTCGCCGTCCCCTTGGTCGTGGCGCGCATACGCAGGAGCCACGGAAAAGTGTGCAAAATGGCCGCCCTCATCCAGACTCAGGCCCTGGAGCTGTTTTACAGCCTGCACCTGCTCCTCATCATGGGGGCCTTGCCGCACCATCTCTGCTGCCTTGATATGGGAGTACAGATTATTAGCATGTTCGTGGAGGACGCAGGTTTCGATGTCGATGGTAAGGGTGAGCTGCTTAACTTCAAGGAGCTGCTGGTGAAGGGGATCGGAGTGGACTCCGAAAACGATCTTGTCGCGGATCATGGAATCGGAAGTAGAGCCGTAGTTGCAGGACTGTGCGAGGATGCGGAGATGGGTTAAAAAGGCATGAAAAGGTTCATCCTTACCCTAAAGCCTCTGCTGGAACACATAGCATTCAAAGCTCTCATTGACTTCGATGTCACAGTGGCTGTCGAACTTCAGCAGGACTGTTTTAAACTTTGTCTTGAAATGAAATGAAAATCGCTTATTGTCACAAGTAGGCTTCAAATGAAGTTACTGTGAAAAGCCCCTAGTCGCCACATTCCGGCGCCTGTTCGGGGAGGCTGTTACGGGAATCGAACCGTGCTGCTGGTCTGCTTGGCCTGCTTTCAAAGTCAGCGATTTAAAGATGTGGATAGCGTGGTCCCCGGCTGTCGAGAGGAAGAGAGCGATCTTCCTAGCATCCGATGCGGCTTCGAAGTCGGTGGCTTAAATATATAGCTGGAACTTCTACTTGAAAGTCTTCCAGTTCGCACCGAGGTTGCCGGCGATGCGGAGCTGTGGAGGAGGGCGGACGCTGTCCATGTTACCGGATGGCTGATCGCTGGTCAAAGGCAGACTATCTCAAGTTAGGTCCGTCAAACTCAAGCATGACTGACTGGTACCATGATGTGGTGGGTAAGCTGGGTCTGTGAGGACTGCGTTTACTGCAGTAGTGAGAGAGACAGGCTTCCAACACTTGAAGAAATGCAACTCGATTTTATTGAACTCTTAACTATCATACATGCTTCAACTGTGGGTTGACACTATGCTGACTTGTCTGGAGACCTGAGGCTAACCTGACCAGACTATCTTACTACCACATGGTGTATGTTCTCGTTGCTGCTCACGAGCTCTGACTGTCTCAGAGGCTGGATCCCAAGAGAGCGGGTAAACTAGTGCCCTCTGGCTTTATAGTGGCCGTGTCCTGTCTGGTTATTGGCTGCTATGTTCTATGGGCGCGATTCTCCCATATGGGGAGAAATCGTAAGGCTGGCGTCAAATCCGGGCGGGTTTGACGCCAGCACCCCCCCCCCCCCTTCCCGACCGGGAACCGATTCTGGTCCCCGGTCGGGGCTAGCATCCCGACGCCGTAAACACCGGCATCGCGGGCTTAACGAATTTCGTTAAGCCGGTTTGCCAGAGTTAGCGCCGGCTGACGCGTCATATGACGTCAGCCGCGCATGCGCGGATTGGAAGACTCCAACCCGCGCATGCGCGGATGACGTCATCGCGCATTTGCGCGAAACCCGCGCATGCGCGGGCCGGATGCCCCTCAGCCGCCCCGCGAATGGATACTGTGGGGCAGCGGAAGGACAAAGAGTGCGCGGGCATCGGGCCCGCTGCCCGCGATCGGTGCCCACCGATCGCGGGCCCATGGCACCCTTGGCACGGCCGTGGTACTGCCGTGCCAATCGGTGCCATGGTTTTAAAAATCGAGAGTTTACGGCCGTTTTTACGAACGGCCAGACCAGGTGTGTTTGCCGTTCGTAAAAACAGCCGTAAAGGGCTGGGAACTCGGCCCATCCATCAGCTGAGAATCGCTGCCGGCCGTAAAAAAAACGGCAGCAGCGATTCGTATCGGGAGTCGGGCGTGGGGGGGGGGGGGAGAATAGTGGGAGGGCGTCGGAACAGCGTGGCCGTAAAATTTTACGAGCCACGCTATTCTCCGCACCGTCGGGAGTGCGGAGAATCGCGCCCTATGTGTTCACTGGTTATCATGTGTGTCTGTCTGCCTGTCTGTGCACCATCATATACCTGTGTGTATATTATGACACCCTTCCTCTCCAACTCCTTTCAACAACATAAAACCCATTGCATTCTTCCTTCAATTCCGAGAAAGAGTCGCAGTCACTCGGTTTCTCTCTCCACAGATGCTGCCTGACGGGTTGACTCATTCTGGCACTATCTGGGCGGAATTCTGCGCTCCCGTGGAAAATTGAGAAGGCCGTCGTGAACTCGGCCAAGTTTCACGATGGCCTCGGAGGCCGCTCCTCTCACCATATTCACCCCCACCCAGGGGGCTAGGAGTGAACCGGTCGGGAACGGCAGGCCGCTCGGCCCATCTGGGTCGCAGAATCGCCGGTCGCCGTAAAAAACGGCGAGCGGCGATTATTCCGAGCGGGTGGTGGGAGAATTGCGGGGGGTGCCAGGGTGGCGTGTCGTGAGTCGCCCGGCCCTCCCGCGATTCACCCACCCGGCGCGGGGAGCGGAGAATCGCGGCCTCTATTTTAATTTCAGATTTCCAGCACCCTCAGGATTTTGCTTCTCCACTAATAGAACATAGAACAGTACAGCACAGAACAGGCCCTTCGGCCCTCAATGTTGTGCCGAGCCATGATCACCCTACTCAAATCCACGTATCCACCCTACACCCTATACTTTTTAGGACACTACGGACAATTTAGCATGGCCAATCCACCTAACCCGCACATCTTTGGACTGTGGGAGGAAACCGGAGCACCCGGAGGAAACCCACGCACACAGGGGGAGGACGTGCAGACTCCACACAGACAGTGACCCAGCCGGGAATCGAACCTGGGACCCTGGAGCTGTGAAGCATTTATGCTAACCACCATGCTACCCTGCTGCCCCTGGGGGAATATTAGATTGATGTTATGCAAGGCGGCATCAAGTCAATGGATGCTAATCACAAAGACTCCCCTCTGTTTGAAAAAATATTGAATGCATCCATCAGTGCCTTCCATCTAAATAAACAGATGTTTAGAAAACATTTTAATGCCTCTTTGTCCATTTCTGCCTCAATTTTAAATTTGTATTTTGTTTAAATAACAATCACCAATGGTGTCACAAGGAATCCAGCTGAGCTCTCTAGTGCGGTGAAGCTGAAATAATGTTCACAGTTAAAATGATGTGGTCCCGTCTGTGTTCCAAACTGTTGCTGCGGGACTCCATGGGCGCGACTCTCCCAAAACGGGAGAAATCGTAAGGCTGGCGTCAAACCCGGGCGGGTTTGGCGCCAGCGCGCCCCTTCCCGACCGGGAACCGATTCTGGTCCCCGGTCGGGGCTAGCAGCCCGACGCCGCAAGCTCCGGCATCACGGGCTTAACGAATTTCGTTAAGCCCGCTTGCCGGAGTTAGCGCCGGCTGACGCGTCATATGACGTCAGCCGCGCATGCGCGGATTGGAAGACTCCAACCCGCGCATGCGCGGATGATGTCATCGCGTATTTCCGCGAAACCCGCGCATGCGCGGGCCGGGATGCCCCTCAGCCGCCCCGCGAATGGATTCTGCGGGGCGACGGAAGGAGAAATAGTGCGCGGGCATCGGGCCCGCTGCCCGCGATCGGTGCCCACCGATCACGGGCCCATGGCACCCTTGGCACGGCCGTGGTACTGCCGTGCCAATCGGTGCCATGGTTATAAAAAGCGAGTTGTTCCCGCCGTTTTTACGAACGGCCAGACCAGGTGTGTTTGCCGTTCGTAAAAACAGCGTAAAGGGCTGGGACTTCGGCCCATCTAGCAGCTGTGAATCGCTGCCGGCCGTAAAAAAACGGCGGCAGCGATTCGTGTCGGGAGTTGGGCGGGGGGGGGGGGGGAGAATAGTGGGAGTGCGGGAAAAATGTCGGGAAGGCCCTCCCGCTATTCTCCGACCCGTCGTGGGGGGCGGAGAATCGGGCCCCATGTGAATGGGAGAGGTCTTGGAAACACAGCAAGCGATGGGGATCTGGAGATAAGGAGGGGGATTACACAGGCAGTGCTGAGTGTGAACAACTGTCAGCCTCTCACTGAAGTGCTAAAGAGCGATACGCTCTGACTACATTGGTGGATTCACTATGTTTGATCCACGGCATCAGCGCACTTGTCTCGAACTGATTAAATTCTGCTCAAGGAGGTTTTACAGTGGTTATCTCATAGAGATCATTTTTTCTGTGCGCTAATAGTTACACCTTCCTGTGCAGATGTTTTGCATTTACCTGTCAACGGACTGTACAGCTCTGGAGAGATCATTACTAGTCTTTGTCACAAGGTGGGAGTTTTCAGATGCTGGCTGAAATTTTGGAAACTAAGGGCAGGATTCTCCTCAAAGATTTCTGAGTGTGGTAACGAGCGGAAACTGCATCTTGGAGACACACCTAGATGTCACGGTAGAGCAAGGAAGGTTAAGCACATTGAGGATCACCGAGGGCACTGGGAGAGGGGGAAGATGGTGGGCGGGGGGTGCGGTAGGATAGTGGGGAGAGTGGGGCAGCACAATCGGGAGAGTGGGGCATTATTGGACACCACTGACACATTAAAAGCCCTTGATCACAAACAGTATGATTCTTCTGTCAGTTTCTTCTGCAATGCGACATGACCTCCGAAACCTTGGCCCATCTATCCAGGCATCTCCCCCTCCCCATAGCACTTACCCACCCTCTGGTTGTGAACATGTTCCCGGAGCTGTATCCCATCGCCTGGTTGTTCCGACGTTGGCTGCTGCTTGTGTGATGTTGCCTCCCACAGTTTTCAAGCACAGTGTCCATGCATCAAAGTGTGATTGAGAGGCGAGGCAATGACTCCCAGACACTACATGGCCCGCCCACCCATGGAAATGCACTTGGGTTATGTGAAGAGCTCACTTAAATACAATTGGCAATTCCATATTTTCAATAGTCTTCAGCCGTACCCCCAGAATAGGTACACACGACACAGGGTGGTCCCATGCTGGTGCCGCACGCGGTTACTTTCCCAGCACCTCCCTCCTCCCCCCTTCACCCGGTGGCCCACCTCTGTGGAGGGTAACCACCTCCCCCGCCCAGCCGAGAATCCCCCACCCCGCCACCCCCGCCGAGCACTGGGGCAGTAAGCCCAATGCCCCGGGCTCTTTGCCTGTGAGCAAAGATGGCGAATCATCTCCTCAGAAGCCCTTCCGCCAGATTCAAGTTTTTCAAAAGGAGTACTAATCGTCGCCAACATGACCACTTGCTGGGGAGGCCATTGAACCATAGGAGTCCATTGGATATGGGGTAGCTCCCATTAATTGTATGGTAATAGGTGGTGATAATTGGTTTGTCGCCACGGTATGGTGAGATCCCGATTTCGCCATGGGAGCGGGTAGGTTGCATCGCATACTGTTTGACGCCTGGCGCAGTTCTCTTTTTCAGCCTCTACCACTATTCACTGGTCTTGTTTCGCTCGAGCGAGAGCAGAGCGAGGGATAAGAATGGCGCCCTGTGAGTCCCATGTTGATGGAAATCTGGTTTCAGCATGATTATTAACAATCGAAAGAGGGTCTGTCTAAAGTGGTTACAGAGTAGAAAACATATTATTCAAGATGCCTTGGTAATGAATAATCCATATATTTTCCATATATCAAAGCAAATACCATCAAAATTTGAGGACATTAATTTTTAAATTATTTATCCCATCCTTAAAGTTACAAAGCCAATGCGCAAAGTGGACAGGGCAAACCCTTAATCTATCTCATTGCTTGCTCCCAAAAATCAATTCACATTCAAGCCAATTCATGGTCTCCACAAGAGAAACGTACAAGATCAAAGGTGACAAGAAAAGACACTGCACCTCATCTTAGGCTTGATCTGATTCTTGATCTTAGCCAAAAGGCTGTAATCATGAGTCATGTTCCCTCTAGTGATTAAGTAGTGTTAATTAATACCAAGAGCTTGTTAATAGAAGTATTTAGCACCATGTTGCTGATCAGTGGGAAATCCTGCTCTCAATGTCAGCCTCTAATCTTTCTTTCGTTGGTTTCCCTGTCTTTTTTCTGAATCTAGCTCACAAAGTCTGGACAGTGTCCTACATGTTGATCCTCATCTTGAATTTCATTATGTTGAAGATATCAGGTTCACCTTTCTGCCTCTACTTAATAACATTCTTTCTAAGTACAGTCCTTAAAACTATAACATTGGGGATAATCTCACCAGAATTTGGCCAAGTGTCAGGATCTTACTGAAACTGGCGTGGAACTCTCCAGTTCCACAGGCCAGCAGTGGAATTCTCGATCGGCTGAATCATCTGGTCCAGCGGCAGTGTACCCAGGCCTGTGTGTTTGCCAACAGTGTGGGGTGGCCACAATGGGAAACCCCATTGGCTGGCTTCAGAAATGGCGAATCCCACCACGGTCGGGGGCGGGCTGCGCTGGAGAACGAGGCTGGCAGACCGAAGGTTCCCGCCCCAGTTTTCTCTCCAGATCTTGAGTCCACTTTGCCAAAGAAAAGTGTGTGAGCGGGGTTTATGCCATCACTCTGGTGGGGTGAGGACTCTGAGAGCTAGGTACTAGCTCCACCCAGATTGGGGTGCCGTTGGCAAGGTTTGAAGATCCTTGCGAGGGGCATCATCCTAATGATATGTAGTAACAGTGTATATCACAGTGTGTATAACAAGTGTATATAGCCTCCGACCAGGTGTCATGCAAGAGGAACACGACACTGGAACAGGACAAAACCAGACTTGATCAGAGTTGGGTTGGTTTAGCTCAGTGGGCTAGACAGCTGATTTGTAATGTAGAACAAGGCCAGCAGCGCGGGTTCAATTCCCGTACCAGCTTACCCGAACAGGCGCCGGAATGTGGCGACTAGGGGGTTTTCACAGTAACTTCATACTTGTGACAATAAAAGATTATTATAGGGGCTGGTTTAGCAGAGTGGACTAAACAGCTGGCTTGTAATGCAGAACAATGCCAGCAGCACGGGTTCAATTCCTGTACCAGCCTTCCTGAACAGGCGCCGGAATGTGGTGACTAGGGGCTATTCACAGTAACTTCATTGAAGCCTACTTGTGACAATAAGTGATTATTAAATTATTAAATTATTAAATTAGTCTACCCACAGATTTTTCAACATTAAATAACTAGTCTTGAACTAGATATTCTGTCGTACACTGATTAATTTATTCTCATAGAAGAGGAACATAACATGGTACCAGGTGTGGGGTGACTTGAACGGCACAGTCATCAAACAAAGGATAAACATTGCCGCAAGAAAAACGTAGCTCTTCAAATGCAAAGTCTAAAGGCTACAGAACAACTTCAACTTGCTGGTAATGTGGATAGAAGTTTTTTACTTTCACGTCTAACTCGCACATATCCAAAGTGTCAATCTTCTCACCAAGCAGTAATTTGCCTTTATCCTTCATAATCTGAATGGTTTTATTTGATCTGTTAACACATAAATGTTATGTGTAATTCCTTGCCTCTTTGACTGCATTTAATAATTGACACCCCTCTGCTTCCGATCTTAGCATCTCCTTATCCTGCTTATCTCCAGTATTTCATTACCTTCTTGGGTCTTTGTAGAACCTCTTTCTTCCTACCTAACTAATTCTTGTCCTCCCTCTGAGATTGACAATTGATCATTCAACTCAATTGTGTCACCAATCCAATTGTGTATATCTCCTGGGAGGGCTTAATCCCTGGTATGTGTTTTGTCTCCAACTATCTTTTTGTTCTATCGTTTGCGATGATGTGGAGATGCCGGCGTTGGACTGGGGTGAGCACAGTAAGAAGTCTGACAACATCAGGTTAAAGTCCAACATGTTTGTTTCAAACACTAGCTTTCAGAGCACTGCACCAAAAGCCAGTGTTTGAAACAAACATGTTGGACTTTAACCTGGTGTTATAAGACTTCTTACTATCTTTTGCTGGCATGGGGGTCACTGAAAAGATCAATAACACAAAACTCTGCACCTCCACCAATGAGTACAAGGCTATTTTGTTATCACTCAAGTGTTTGTCGGACATTAAAAAGAATGTCCTGTAGCTCAACGTGAATATAACTGAAGCAGTCCTGCTTTGCGATTGCGAGCACTCAGGTGCCTGTACCACTGAGGACATCTACTGAGGCTTCAACCTTATGCCTTGTTCTTAATTAAGACTGTTTTCTTCTGCCAATGGAATATTGATTGTTTAATTACCATTTCAGTCCCCTTGCTGATTGAACATCACTTTGAGGATCAAATTCTCATTTCTGCTCTCGGCAATTGATCATCTCTCACAAAACATTGGCTAACAGAGCACTCACTGCCCCGGCTCTTTTGTTATAGAAATGTCTGCACATCAGTGACTCCTGTCTAATGGAGTTCTTTGAGAAAACTACTTTTCTTTTCGATCTCTTTACCCAATTGTAAAAGCCTGATAAAAATCTGTAGGTTTTCCCACGTACACCACCAAACAAAGACTTTACTTGCTGCTAACTCTCCAAAATGTAACATGCTCAAGATGTTGCTTCATAAATGGAATGCAATATAAAAGTAGATGGAAAGAAGAGAAAGAAGGGAGATGATTGTCAACTTTGGATTAACAGGCAAAGCCAAAGAATGAGGTGTTCAAAACAATGACAAAAGAACGGATTGAAAAAGGGTAAGGTGGGAAGAGGAAAGAAAAGGAAGGGAAGAGTGTGTGAGGAAAGAATGGGCATGATTTAACATCCTATTCATAGAGTTCTGCTTTGGGCACGTAAAGCCGGGTGTTTCTCAGCATCTGCAATGCCACGAACATTCCTGCTATCAAATGGGATTCTGTTGGGTGTTTTGGCCTCGGTTAGGAACGTCCAACCGAGGCTGCAATTACCTCAGTTCTGAGCTTGTCAGTGCAAGAAGAGATCAGGGTGCCTTTTAAAAATGCTGCCCGATTTTTCAGCCCTCCTGTACTTCCCACCGTGACCTTTGCGCTCACCCAATGCCCCAACTTAACTCGTCTTGAACCCTTGAGCCATTTCTCAGCCCACCTCTTAAGGGCAGGGCACCCCGGGACCCAACCCTTGGCACTGCCAGCCTGGAAATGCCCCTGCCAGCCTGGCAGTTCCACCCGGGCACCCTGGCAGTGCCAAGATGCCTGAGGCAATTGAAGTGCCAGTGTACCACTCTGCCCACAGCCCAACTACCCGGGGGATCCTCCAATTGTCAAGGAAAGCTCCCCTCCCCAGGTGTTGTTATGCCTGGTCCATATGGGCTTTCATTCCCGGGTTTCGAGACAATCGGGCAGCGACATATTTAAATGAGCCCCGGGACAATTGGGCGTCTAATGGCTCACTTAAATATGTAAATCTGGATCTCGCCCATTGAGGGCGAGATCTAGATTGCAACATCTCGCGAGATCTAATGACGCCTTTCCCGGGATTTAATGGTCTTTTTGTGTCACCGAGTCAGGCGCGATGAAGCCTTTTAATTGCGCCCAGTGTGAGAGAATGACCATGAGGGAAGAAGCATAAGGAAAAAAAAAGCAGGGATGGAGGCAGACAAGGCGGGGAGAGAGAGAAAGAGAGTGTGAAGAAGGAAGTGGAAAGGAGAAGGATGGAAAGGGGTGGAGGGGAAATGACAGGAAGTGGGGAAGAAACAAGACAGAAAGGGAGAAAATCAAATCAAACTGAAAGAGAAGTAAAACAGAACTTTGGAAACAATTCCAACAACGGTTAATACTATTAAATTTATTCAGAGAAATGTAGAGGTAGAAAAGGAAAGCAAAAACGAGGGCAGGCTGTACCCAGGAAAAGCATCAGTCTCACTTGGGTAAACAGCAGCAAACAAGTAACAAAAAATACACACAGGAAAACTTGCTAAAATGAACATCAAACATCAATGAACTAATGAACCATAATAATATCATCCTTTTTGTAAATGAAATGTAATTATCCTACTGTGGGAGGATAGATTTCACAACACTACAGACACAGGCAAATAGAAATGTAATGGGAATGTGCTAATATTTCATCTCCTTTTACATACCTCTGTGTTTCTTTTGCAACACTGAATATTAATTTTAAATCATCTTTGTTTAATGTCTTTATAATGTATGGTGCACATCTATTCTCGGAACACTATTGAAGTATTTGAATAGGCTTTCTGTTAGTCGAATGTCACCATCAATTCATTGGGAGAGAAATGAACCCAGGTGCCAAGTCCGTTTTTTGGCTGGGACAAAACAGGGATCCATGCTTTCCAGTGCCACTTGAGTTAGCTGCTGAGGTTTTTGTCATCGGAGGACTCTAGACAATCTCCATGAAGCGGACCTCAGTGTGCCTAGTGACAGAAGTGCTGCTGTTATAATAATCTTTATTAGTGTTACAAGTTAGCTTTTATTAACACTGCAATGAAGCTACTGTGAAAATCCCCTAGTCGCCACGCTCTGGCACCTGTTAGGGTACACTGAGGGAAAATTCAGAATGTCCAATTCACCTAACAAGCAACACCTTCGGGACTTGTGGGAGGAAACTAGAGCACCAGGAAGTAAACCATGCAGACACAGGGAGAACGTGCAGACTCCGCACAGTCACCCAAGCTGAGAGTCGAACCGGGGTCCCTGGCGCTGTGAAGCAACAGTGCTAACCACTGTGCTACTGTATAGCCACCCGCTGTACAGCCGCCTCTGGGGTCAACACTGCAGTAATCTCCTCCTTATCTACAGAGGAATCTTTTCACCTTGTACAGGTGTAGCCATTTGAAATTTATGATCTGAAATGTCAAATGCTTCGATTCAAAATAACCCATGGCAGAAAACACTTCCTCATCGAGAGAAGTGCAAGTTCCTTCAAGTGCTGAAGGGGTTGGAACACACTTTTTTCTGAATTTTTAATTTGCTCCAGATTCCCAAAAACAAGTGAAGCTTCAAATCCTGTCAACAGTGTATAATTAGGCTACAGCTGAACATGCATTCCCCGGTCTTGTAATTGTCAAAAATAATGTTGACAGTCAAGACAATTAATATTTATACACAGACATTAATTGAACACAGTTGGATGCTGAGATATGGCATGACTGATGCCAGCCAAGGGAATGATAATCAGCAACGTACAACGGATGCAATGAGTCAGAAATGTTATGTAGAATTGGAGGTATTATCAACGTCCACATGAAATCTTTTGCCATGAGTTCATCATTTCATGGTCTAATACTATTTTGTGTGGTGTTCACCGGCTTCAATTCTTTAGCCTACCTTGTTGTGTTCTTGCTTCTTAGGTAGCTGACAGAGTTCATGTTAAAATAAGCATTTTCCACAAAATAAAATAAACAATATCAATGTCAGCACAAAAGGAATGCAATCCGCACGGTGGCATGTTTATTTTATGAGTGTCAAAAATCCATAATTCATAAGCATCATGATATTGCTCATTGGGGTGCGATATTATATTCAGTCCTTGGATTTTAAAGATGAACAATTTTCTCAAGGGAGCGCTATATGATTAAACTGCAGGAAAGGAAGGTATCCACAATCAGAAGAGATGCAAAAGTAACTTTGGTCTCGTGTCCTTGTGAAAAAGCAGTCATAGTACTGTCACTCTGGGTAAGAGTTGAGATAAGGATCAACCCATTCTTCGTGTCCTGTGATATATAATTTGGCACTAAAGATTCATTGATGAACTGATGCATCATTAACAGGGGTGAAGGCATCACCAATTTTACAGCTGCGATGCTTTTCTTTTCCAAATTTAGAAATTTCCACACAATTTCCAGTCCAAAGATTTGCAGGTCAGGTGGATTTGCTGTGCTAAAATTGCACCTCAGTGTCCAAAGATGTGCAGGTCAAGGTGGGGTTACGGGGATATGGCGGGGGAATAGGCCTAGGTAGGTGGCTCTTGGTAGGGGCTGTTGCAGAGACAATGGGTTGAATGGCCTCCTTTGGCACTGTAGGGATCCTATGGAGATGACTCAAGTATGAAAACGATAACCATTTGGGACCGTGGAGATGGTTGGGAAGAAAACTGCAGATGAAAAAGGGATTCCTGCAATCTATGTGTGCAAAGCAAAGAGCAGAAACCATGCCAAGGGAATGATGGAGAGCAAGGAAATTTTGAGAAACACAAAGCAGTTTGGAAGAGTTCAATCACTGTAAGTGCCCGGTGATGTGAAAGAAATGAGACCCAGAGAGAGTAAGAGCTGTGCCTGCATTTTTTCATACAAACATATTAATAAACCACACAGGCTCCAGGCAGTGAAAGGTTGATACAATTTTCTCTTTGTCTTTCAATATACAACTGCTGTTTGATCTTATTCTGCTTGGTTCTATAACTAAATGAAGCCTGTACATTATTAATTTAAATAGCAGACAGAATGCTATGATCCAAATTCGGGTGCTCTGATAAAATTATAAATGTCGATGCTGGAGAGTTTGAAATTGCAGTTCTAAACAAGGCTCCTGCAGGAAAAAAGCAAAGCACAGAATGTTTCTTTGCATTTTTTGTCGAAACAGCACTTCAGATAGAACAGACCATTCTCACCCTTTGAAAGCATTCTGAAACTTTGAGAGGTTTAAAGGCTCACTTTGTAGCCCGATGACTTTTTTCAAGCGGTAGCTGTGATCCAGATGCTACATCCATTCTGGTGTGAAGTTCACCCTATACTGTTGTAGAAGGTCAGATGCTGCTATTCATCTTAGTGGCTGTGTTCTGGAGAGACGAGAGTCAGACAGTGTTTCATCTCCCGAATTCTATCCAGTCCCTGTTTGATATTAGATATGGGGATGGCACATTGCCACAGTAGTTAGCACTGCTGCCTCACAGTGCCAAGGATCCGGGTGACTGTGTGGGTTTCCTCCGAGTGCTCCGGTGTCCTCCCACAGTCCAAAGGTGCAGGTTAGGTGGATTGGCCATGCTAAATTGCCCTTTAGTGTCCAAAGATTTGTGGGACAGCTGGGGTTACAGGGTAATGGGGATAGGGTGAGTGTTGGGGGGGGCTTCATTTTACAGAGGTGCTGACTGTTTGCTCCACCCCACCTGTCCCTCTAGTGGGAGGGAGCCCTACCCTCAAGAGCTGCAGGCCAATCTGTGGGCGCTATTGGGACTCCAGCGTGGCATGCTGGCACAGTGGTTAGCACGGCTAACTCAGTGCCAGGGACCTGGGTTCAACTCTGGCCTTGGGGGGATGTCTGTGGAATTTGCACGTTATGCCCGTGTCTGCTTGGTTTTCCTCCGGGTGTTCCGGTTTCCTCCCACAGTTCATGTGCAGGTGATGTGAATAAGCCATGCTAAATTGCCCCTTAGTATCCAAGTTTGGTGGAGTTATGGGATAGGGCAGAGTAGTGGGCCAAGGTAGGGCGTTCTTTCAGAGAGTTGGTGCTGACTCAATAGGCCAAATGGCCTCCTCTTGCACTGTAGGGATGCCATGATGCTACAATTGCAGGTGCAGGCAGAAGAGCGAAGGCTGTGGTGGAAAGTTAAGCACCAGGCTTTCAGGGCAAGGAGGGATCTGACAGCCTATGGAGGATTTGGGTGGGGTGGAGGGGGAGGGGGCGGGGGGGGGGGGGGGGGGGGGGGGGGGGGGGAGGCAGTTTGTAGGACAGGTGGCAAAGAAAGGAGGCGGATACAACATCATAGAATATGTTGTCTCCCCTTCCTTCCATCCTTTTTTAAATCTAGGCTGCAAAAGAAATTGCGTGCCCATTCCCGTCCACCTACCCATGCCGACCAATATTATGGCATGGCCGCATCTCATCCATTCAACAGGATTGCTGCCAAGTCTAATTAACCTGTAATTATTCATTTAAATGGCAGGCGAGATGCCAATTTGGGCACTTGCTCACTTGGTGTTTTAATGGGTTCAGCTCTGCGGTGCAGGGAAAGGTGATGTGCCAGTAAACAAACATATTTTACGTGCTCACTCCAACTCTTCCTCCTGTCAAACTCATGCCCAGCAGGGTGGGGCCTGTAAAATCCAACTCCTTAAACTGAGGTACCGACTGTCCTCTCAGGTGAATGTAAAAGATTCCATGAGATACTATATTAAGTTCTCCACAGTGTTTTGTTCACCAAATTTATTCCCCTAAAAGTACCTTAAAAAAATTGTCAGGTACCATCGATGGCGAGCCCCCACCGTGCATTCCCTCGCAGCAGAGAGCGGGAACCCCAGTGACAGTGGCGGGACTGGAAGATCCCGCTGCCGGCCAATGACGGCTGCCTCCACCACCCCAAAACATACTGCGGGGGATGGGAGGCAGGGGATCATCCTACCCACTGACTAACTGATCATTGTGACTATGCTGTTTGTGGAACATTTCTGTGTGTAGCTTGGCGACCATGTCTCCTTAATTGAAAGAGTAATGACACTTCCAAAGGACTTCATTGGCTGTTTGGCATTTTAGGATGTTTGAAGTTGAAAAAGCCAAATTATTATGAATCTTTCTTTCTTTTCACTCTGACCATTTGACAATTGTTCTTTGGGTCTGATGGATGTAATTCTAGGTGGTAATTCCATTCCTACCAAGGCATCAGTGTAATAATTGTGGTATTTTAAGAACTGCACAATGCTATATAAATATGAGGTGTAAGACTGTGCAATCTTCCCTATAACTAGCATGTGCAAGAAAACTGTCAATTTGGTTAATGATAAGTGACTTTTGTCGACTGTCGAGTAATTTGCAATAATGTTCTGAAACCTTATGCAAAATAAACTTCCCCACCCCCCAATACCCAGACTACTGTCAGGAGAATGATATAAGACTCTACAAGAGGGACAAAAAGCAATGATAATAATCTGCCTATCTACCCAAGGACAAAACACCAAAGCGAAAAAGTCTTCATCCCAGCAATAAGTTAAGGGTGGAACGGTAGCACAGTGGTTAGCACGATTGCTTCACAGCTCGAGGGTCTCAGGTTCAATTCCCGGCTAGGGTCACTGTCTGTGTGGAGTCTGCATGTTCTCCCAGTGTCTGCGTGGGTTTCCTCCAGGTGCTCCGGTTCCCTCCCACAATCCAAAGATGTGCAGGTTAGGTGGATTGGCCATGTTAAATTGCCCAGAGGTTAGGTGAGGTTGCGGGAATGGGGTGGAGATTTGGTCTTAAATAGGATGCTCTTTCCAAGAGCCGGTGCAGACTCGATGGGTCGAATGGCCTGCTTCTGCACTGTAACTTCCATGAGCCAAGACCACAAGCCCTAAAAGCACATGGATTACCTAGCCAGCAAGTATGTGTTGCTCTCCACACCTGCACAGATATGGCACAGGAGGCATGGTGGCACAGTAGTTAGCACTGCTGCCTCACAGTGCCAGGAACCCGGGTTCAATTCCAACCTCAGGTGAATGTCTGCGTGGAGTTTCCACATTGTCCACATATCTGCGTAGGTTTCCTCCTGGTGCTCTGGTTCCTCCCACAGTCCGAAGATGTGCAGGTTAGGTGGATTGGCCATAATAAATTTCCCCTCAGGTTTG
This sequence comes from Scyliorhinus canicula, assembly GCF_902713615.1. NCBI lineage: Eukaryota > Metazoa > Chordata > Chondrichthyes > Carcharhiniformes > Scyliorhinidae > Scyliorhinus > Scyliorhinus canicula. The sequence goes on along the minus strand of NC_052166.1, from coordinate 29,754,345 downwards.
CAGGAAAACGTCAGGATATTGGGCCTTGGTAGGGTGGCCTTTCAAAGGGTTGGTGCAGATTCGATGGGCCGAATGGCCTCCTTCTGCACTGTAGGGATTGTACGATTCTAGAATTCTAAATCAGTACACTTCCGACTCTCAATCACTATTGAAAATACATTAACAGTGGATTCAGGGAATATGCATCTACATGCAAGCCTTTTAAGAGAAGATGAATTAGAATTGTCTTTCGGTGGACAAATAATTTGATTTCAGATGATTCCTATAGCTAATGATGTACCTGTGTGAAGTACTGCAAATATCGATGTCAAGGAATGCTGGTTTTGACACCACACAGACTAAAAGAGTAAGTCAAAACAACACACTTAGATTTTGCATATAATTGATGTATGATTAGAGTTAAAGGTAGAGGAATCCATGGCAGGCAGTACTGCAGAAAACCGGTGATATCAGATCAACTCTATATAGATATATAGTCACAGATATAGGTTGATAGGCGGTAGATTTAGAACTGAGATGAGTAGGAACTACTTCTCGCAGAGGGTGGTGAATTTGTGGAACTCGTTGCCATATACCAAAAGGTTATTTGGGACAGGATCAAATGCGCCAATGTTTTCCCTGCAGATTTGGCTCAATTAACTTTTCTATACTCTGAAAGTCAATTGCAAATCATTCTTAAGCAGGGCTCTTCACTCCATGTACATGTGTTTGTTTGTATCATTTATTGACTGTTACGCTTCTTATTGTTTTTTAAGGTAACTAGTTGATTCCCCATCTGTAACATCAAAGCCCAGCATGGACTTCAGATGAAAGAGGACAGGCGATAACAGTTCCCATCATAATTTTTATATCTCTGCTTTATTTGTTTCTTTCTGATGGGCAAGTTTCTTGTGCACACTGTGTGATTTTCTGGCTAAAGCAATGACCTCCTCTCATTTATATGCTACAGGTCTGACCGTGTAGTTCAAAATCATATTGAGTTTGAGGATTGTTGCTTTGAAATGATTAAATATGTTCCATGTAAAGTCCATTAAGACTTCTCGCTCTCCTTCAACTTCATTCATGGTGTACCTAGGGCATGCATTATTCTTTTCTGCACTGCATTGCACAGCATTTTATATATATATATTTATTATAAATTTAAAGTACACAATTAATTTTTTTCCAAAGAAGGGGCAATTTGGCATGGCCAATACACCTACACTGCACATCTTTGAGTTGTGGGGGGTGAGACCCATGCAGGGACACGGGGAGAATGTGCAAACTCCACACGGACAGTGACCCGGGGCTGGGATCGAACATGGGTCCTTGGCTCTGTAGGGCAGCAGTGCTAACCACTGCGCCACTGTGTCGCCCTAGCATTTTATATTTGGCTGTATTTGATTACATCTGATGTTGAATCAGCCCACTCCAATATCTGGTCCAACTCATTCTGCAGTTTCTAAGCAGCTTCTCTTGGACTTGCATCTTCTGCCGAAATCTGTTCATTTTACTAAGTGCTTCTCAATCCAGCTCATTTTATGCCAATTAGCAACAGATAGCCGTGGCTATTGAGGCATCCTGTTAATACTTCATCCCCCACACTCTGACACAACTCCTTTAATCAGTACTCATTGCTTCCTTCCCATCAACCAATTTCTATCACACCCTGACTTTGCACTGACCACTTTAAGTTTAATTAATAGTCATTTATGTGAGGTTTTGTCAAAAGCCTTTTGGTAAGTTCACTTGCGTTATCACTTCCTCAAAAAAATTAATAAGATTGGTTAACTTAATTGATCCCTTCTCAATTCATGTCGACTCCTGATAACCAGGTTATTGTTGCACTGATAATCTTCAAGGAGACTCCTGATATTCAATTCCATTTTTTTTGCAGAGTGGGAGAATTACTAATGAGTTTGTCTGCCTTTTTGTCACCATTTCTGAATATGAGAACCAGATTAGTTTGCATTTAATCTTCCCCTACCTCTGCACTATGTAATGACTTAAATGTATCGCTAATCTCTTTCCTCATCTCTTTCGACACTCTGGACTAAATGCCACCTACTTCTGGGGATTTATTAGTTCTGAAACTGATTAAGCTGTCAAGGACTTCCATCTCATTTATAATGTAATTTAATTTACTTGGGCAATGTTTTCCAAGGGAAGGGATTTCCCTCGTGTATAGCTGGAGGTAGCCAGAGTATTTACTCTTTTATGCCCATCCTCAGTTTCAAACTCAATCGTGCCTTTCATGGTTTTCACCCTTCTCATATTATTTTACAGTTAAAATGCTGGAAGCTGATTATTATTGTCATTCTTCTCTGATCCCACTCCAAATGGAAATTTCTCTGGCTCCTGGCCTTGTGTGCAAGTGATGGATAATGTTAAGTTTTACCCCATCGGTGGTCTTCTCTCCATTGGTGCAACAACTTAATTTCCTGGATCATTCTGTGCATTTTCTCTTGTCCATTCTTTGACTTGCTGGCTTATTAAAAAAAACACCCATTCATGTGTCAACAAATTCTGACTCTAAACAACTCGGGTCGTTCAAATTTATACATAATTGGCAGGGATTTCTCATTAAAATAACTTCCCAGGTTTCCTAAACATTTGCACATAACAAAAGGTCCGCCTTCCTGAGCTGTTCTTTGATATTAACCCTGATGTTTAACATGAAAAGCTGCATTTATATCATGCCTTTCACTACCTCAAATGTTCCAAAGTGCTTTTTAGTTAATGAAGTACTTTTCAAAGTGTAAAGCTCTGGCAACAAATTTTCAGACAAAAGGAATTACCCTCCTCTCCACTTCCTCCCCCTTCCTCCTCCTGTGCATTTTCCAGTGACAGAGATGTTTCACCATTGGCCACCGGCAGGATCTTAAGGTCCCGCTAATGTCTATGCCATTTTATAATGTTTGCCAGCCATACCGCTGGGGAACCCACTGCTTCCATCAGTCCAAAGTCTCGCAAAGAGCTGTGTGATAATGACCAGACAAGATTTATTTTAATTATTGGGTATATAAGCGTCATTGGCTGAGCCAGTCTTTATTGCCCATCCCTGAAGGAATTTAAGAATCAACCACATCGTTGTGGACCTGGATTAACTTGTCGGCAGGACCTGGTAAGGACGACAGATTTCCTTCCCTAAAGGAAATTACTGAACCAGATGGGTTTTGATGACAATTGACAATGGTTTCAAGGTCATCGTTAGACTTCGAATTCCTTTTTCTTTTATAAATTTAGACTACCCAATTTGTTTTTTCCAATTAAGGGGCAATTTAGTGTAGCCAATCCACCTAACCTGCACATCTTTGGGTTGTGAAGGTGAAACCCTCACAGACACGGGGAAGATGTGCAAATTCCACAGACAGTGACCTGGGGCCGGGATCGAACCCGGGTCCTCAGTGTTATAGGCAGCAGTGCTAAACACTGCACCACTGTGCGGCCCTCAGACTTTGAATTCCTGATTTATATTGAATTCGAATTCCACCATCTGCCCTGGCAGGATTTTAACCCTGGTTCCCAGCGCATTACCCTGGGTCTCTGCATTACTAGTCCGACAACACTACCACAATGCCACTGCCTCATCATTGCGATGTTGAATGAAAGATAAATATTGGCCAGGGAAATTTTGCACTTCAAAGTAACGCTTTTGCATCCTCCTGAGGGAGCAGAAAGGACTTTGATTTAAAGTCTCACCCAAAAGGATGACACCTCCAATAGTGCTGTGCTCTTTCAGTGCCATGCTGGAGTGTCAGCCTATATTTTTTGCTCAAATCTCTGGTGTGAGATTAGGATCCACAATCTTGTGACCCAGAGGCAGACAAGCTGTCTACTGAGCAATGGCTCAGACACTGCATTCAGTCAGATTTTCACAGAATAGGTATTTTGGTTGCATTGTACTTCCCACAAGACTGGCTTATTTTAAACCTCCTTAACATCCAGAGCAGCCCGAATTCTCTTTTAAACTCAGAGTCTTTACTGGGCAACTGTGTGCCTGAATGTTATCTTCACTTATTATCCATCCGTTGGAATTTATCACAAGATAGCCCTCATCCATTCTGCCTCTGAGCTAACCAATTCTGGGCAAAAATAACAAATGAGGGGTTAGGTAAAAGATTGCAAGCCAACCAGAATCTTTCAAAATGAAAACAGAAATAAAGTAGCATAAAAAGAAAATACTGATAGGTGCCAAAGACATCGAAGTAACTATGATGATCAAGAACTTAGCAACGTAATAAAATTCTTCAGCTTTATGCCAACAGAACAGGTGTCATTTTGTGCAACCCAGGCATATGAAAACAGTGTTATAATGAGAGTGTTATGCCATTTTTACTGTCCATAGATTATCACTTTTCATGGAAGCACTGTTTGTAAAAGTTTCTCAAAATTGATGGTTTGAAACTCTGGAAGGAAAATCACACTGTACCAAGTCATAAAATTTTATTGAAGACGACGGGCAGATTCTCTTTTCCTGCAGGCAGCCCACCCCCCTGTGCAGGTTTCCCGACAGCATGGCTTCACTAAGAAATTCCGATTGTCAAGCGGCGGGAAGAGAGAAGCCTGCTTCCAGTAAACGATGCCGAGAAACACGTGACTTTGGGAGGCTGGAGAATCCAGCCCAACATATTTGAAACACTAAATTTTCTCTCTTCCCAGTTACTCAGTTTCAGGGATGAATATCTAGGCCCATCAACTTCCAGTATTAGGCAGGAGTGTCACATATCTTTGTCTTCGGATTGTTGTTAACGTGTGTGCAGGTTTTGCGAAGGTCGCGGGAAGAAAAGTTTGAAAATCACTGATCTTGAGTGCATTGTTTGAAAGAATAGTCTGAAAGATCTGACTGAATCGGATTCAATAGTAACATTCAAAAGGAAATTGTATATATATTTGAAAATTAACAACTTGCAATAGGGAAAGAATAGGGCATTAATAAGTGCACTTTCAGAAGGTCTGCTAATCAAATTGCCTTTTCTAGATCCCATTCAGTTTCTGTTGGAGATAATTTTGCTGAGAATCATGCATTGTCCTACATTGTCCTACATGTGATTAATTTATTTTGGTACATTCTCTGTGAGAGAAACATTAATTGCTATCATTGATGGGAGATATTTAAAGCCATGAAAAGAGTAATTACAACAATGGAGATGAGGATGCACTACTTCTAGCAGAGGCTGGTGTATTTGTGGAACTCATTGCCCATAGTGTGGTGTCTGAATCATTAAATGGTTTCAAGAGGGATATAGATATATTTAGATTTAAAAAATGGATTAAAGGGATATGGAAAATGTCATAATATACACCAATATATCATGGTGCAGACACACACTGATGGACACACACAGGGACCAATCAACATCTACAAACACCGCAGCCAATCACCAGTTAGAATACACACGCTATAAAGGCAGAAGGCACCACGGTTCCCGCTCATTATGGGTGCTGCCTCTGAGTGTAACAGGAACTCATTCAGTCCATCACAAACCCACAACACAACTGGTTCGGACAAGGCTTAGGTCTCTAGTTTAAGTCAGCATTATTTAGACCCACAGTCATCGTATGTTAGTTAGTTAGAAGTAGTTAATAAAATTGAGTTGAACCTTCATCAGTGTTGGAAGTGTCTGTTCATCTCTCAAGCCTACACTAGCCAACACTTCAGAGAACAGGTAGGGATTTGGATTTGACACCAGGAAGAGATCAGCCATGATCTGATTGAATGGTGGAGTAGGCTCAAAGGACTGAATTGCCTATTTCTGCTCCTATTTCCTAAGTTCCTATGTGGAGGGACTCATTGGGTAACTCTTTCAAAGAGCTACCACAGGCACATTGGGCTGAATGGCCTCCTATGCTGTACAATGCTGTGATCCCATGAGGATAAATAAGTAACTACTCAATCCTATCAATGTTTAGTTCGTACATAATTTGTGACAATACATTAGGAATTATTCAGGAGAAATCAATCGCATCATGAGAAATAAATGAATGGATGGGATTTTCCACTTGTTCCTGCCATCAGGATCTTACGGTCCCGTCGAAGTCGATCTCCCCCCACCTTTCTGCCGGTAAATAGGAAGAAATAAGACTTCCCCATTCTTTCCGGTTTTGATGAAAGTTCACACAAAACGTTCCCTCTACTGCTCTTCCACACATGCTGCCAGAGCCGCTGAGCTTTTCCAACGTTTTCTGCCCTCGTACGTGAATTCTCCAGAGGCAGTCAGTTCTGGCTGAGGAGGGGGTGAGGCTCTTAATTCAGATGTAAGACCAGTAAAATAAAGGTAGACCCTAATGAGGTTCAGCGAAGTGCCTTAATTGCCATTGAGGAGCTTAGTCGGTGCTTGTGACATGTCCATCTGCAGAAAATAGTTGTTTTCACCACCCAACCCAGTTCCAGCATTGACAAGTACACTTTCAGAAGGTCAGCCGAACAAATTGCCTTTTCCAGATCCCATTTAGTTTGTGTTGGAGATAATTTTGTTAGATTCAGACATTGTGTGATTAATTTATTTTCGTACATTCTCTGTGAGAGAAACATTCATTGTTAACATTGCTGGGATATTTAAACCATGAAAAGAATGATTACACCAATGGAATTGAGTCCTTTGTGAAGGTCTGCTTGCACGGTGTGTTGAGAAACTCTATTTATCAATGACTTAATTACAACATTAACTTCATCCTTATCTTTGCCACTCGTAGCTGGTGGATTTACGTTTGGCTTGCATACTATTCACAAAGTTAATCACAAATAAATGAATAGCTTATGTAAATAAGGATTCAGATAATCAGGTAATAACACTGCAAAAGATAATAGGGATTTAACCTGTATTTACGAATCCCCACTTTGTGGCTCAGTTCGTACACAGACTCTGTCAGAGGACCAGCATGGGCTCAGTGGTAGGCCACCTCCAATCAGAAAATGTTGGCCTCGCGTTTTACAAACTCCTCTGCAGAACTTCAGAACACAGCCTAGGCTCACTCTCCAGTGCAATACTGAGGCAATGCTGCATTGTTGAGTTTGGAGAATCTGAGCTTTCACACCAGCCGTTAAATAAAGGCTGTTCCTATTCCAGTTGGTGTAAAGGATCCTGGAGCTGAAAACCAAGTAAGAGCCTGGTTAACACTAACCCCTAAACAACACTTCCAGAACGTGTTGACTGATCCTTTAACTAATTCTTTGTGTTGGAACCTTGAAGTACACATGCCAGCTGCTGCATTTGCCTAAGCAGAGTTACTTGCACAGTAATTTCTGGGCTGTGAAAAGTTTGGAATGTTTTCAGATGATAAACAGGGAGGTAGGGGAGATGGTGGCATAGTGGTATTGTTGCTGGACTAGTAATCCTGAAACTCAGCGTAATGCTCTGGGGATCCAGCATCAAACCCCATGGCAGATGGTGAAATGTGAATTGAAAAGTCCATGACCATGAAACAATTGTTGTAAAAACCCTGGGGGCGATTCTCCGAGCCGCAACCATGCCACGATGCCCCACTGCCGGCGTGCGATTCTTCGAGGTGGGGAAAATCAGCGCCATTTGCGCCGGCGCATTTGGCGCGGCGCCGGCTGCGGGCCGCTGGAATCAGCGGATTCTCCGGCCCGCATGGGCCGAGTGGCTGCGCGGATACGACAGAGTCCCGCCGCCGCCGTTCACCCCTGGTTGCTGACAGCGGGAACTCTGCACGAACAGCCGGGGAGTGGCCTGTGGGGGGGAAGAGGGGCTCTGCCCCCGGGGGGGGGCCTCCGATGTTGTCTGACCCGCGATCAGGGCCCACCAATCGGTGGGCCGGCCTCTCCCCCCCCGGGCCTACTTTCCTGCGCGGCCGGCCCCTGAACACCGACGCCATGTTAAGTCGGGGCCGGCGCACTAAAGAAGTCCCCCGCGCATGCGCAGGTTGGCGAGGTCCAACTGCGCATGTGTGGGTTGGCACGACACCCATTTGGCACTGGGAAGGGAGGCTGGAGCGGCGTGACCGGTCCAGCGCCGTGCTGGCCCCCTGTGGGGTCCAGAATTGGTGGTGCCCGTGCCCGTTTTGCGCCGTCGCGAATACTTGGGCTCCATTTTGGAAAATCGCTCCCACGCCATCTGCCTCACTAATGTCCTTTCAGGAAGGAAATCCTTACCTGGTCCGGCCTATATGTGACTTCAGATCCACAGTAATGTGATTGATTCTTAACTGTCCTCTGAAGCCTCCCAGCAAGCCACTCAGTTCAAGGATAATTTGGGGTGGGCAAAAATCGCTGGTCCAGCCAGCAAAGACCACATCCCATGAATGAATTAAAAATATATATAAATGCAAATTCTTTCTAGTTTTTCTGTTTCATGTGCCTCTGAGCAACATGAGGTTTCATGTTTAATCCTCAGCCCGTACTGAAAGAGCTGGTTGCAGCCAAGGTGCAGTACTTTGCAGTTGACCACAACTCCCTTAGGTTAACATTGGTAAGGTGGGGCAGTACAGCACCTCCCACAGTACTTTAGCAAACTTTGGCAGAAAATGCACGCATGGACATCAGTGATGACATGATCAGGCTCAGTTATAGTGGCCCTGAGTTTAAATACCCTGTTGACCTATACCGCGCCAACCCTGCATAAAGAAAAGACACTGAGGAAAGCCAAACATTACAGGCACGTGAAAACCGACAATCCAGCGTCAGTCTGCACCATCAAGGGAAGAGAACAATTTGCATTTAAGAAAACGTGTTTGGAGGATGAGTAAACAACATCCAGTTGGAGATTTGGTTCAGTGAAAACTGATTGAGGACTGCTTGAACTGACCTACACTTGGTCTGCTAATGTTATGATTGCTTTTAGAAATTTGAAAGAAGTAAACACAGATTGAGAAGGCTCACATCCATGGGCATCTCTAATTTTGTGCACAATGTCAGTTGGCTCCACACATCCGAAGGTGATGGCATACAGTTCCAAGGTGATTGGACAGTTTCACAGGTGATTGGCCAGTTTCACAGGTGATTGGCCAGTTTCACAGGTGATTGGAACAGTTTCACAGGTAATTGGGACATAGAACATCGAGGTGGAAAATACAGCACAGAACAGGCCCTTTGGCCCACGATGTTGTGCCGAACCTTTGTCCAAGATTAATCACAGATTATCATAGAATTTACCGTGCAGAAGGAGGCCATTTGGCCCATCGAATCTGCACCGGCTTTTGGAAAGAGCACCCTACCCAAGGTCAACACCTCCACCCTATCCCCATAACCCAGTAACATCACCCAACACTAAGGGCAATTTTGGACACTAAGGGCAATTTATCATGGCCAATCCACCTAACCTGCATATCGTTGGACTGTGGGAGGAAACCGGAGCATCCGGAGGAAACCCACACACACACGGGGAGAATGTGCAGACTCCGCACACACAGTGACCCAAGCCGGAATCGAACCTGGGACCCTGGAGCTGTGAAGCAATTGTGCTATCCACAATGCTACCGTGCAGCCCTTAAGAACAAATTAATCTACACTGCATCATTCTACCATAATCCATGTACCTATCCAATAGCCACTTGAAGGTCCCTAATGTTTCTGACTCAACTACTCCCACAGGCAGTGCATTCCATGCCCCCACTACTCTCTGGGTAAAGAACCTACCTCTGACATCCCCCCTATATCTTCCACCATTCACCTCAAATTTATGTCCCCTTGTAATGGTTTGTTCCACCCGGGGAAAAAGTCTCTGACTATCTACTCTATCTATTCCCCTGATCATCTTATAAACCTCTATCAAGTCACCCCTCATCCTTCTCTGTTCTAATGAGAAAAGGCTGAGCACCCTCAACCTTTCCTCGTAAGACCTACTCTCCATTCCAGGCAACATACTGGTAAATCTCCTTTGCATCTTTTCCAAAGCTTCCATGTCCTTCCTAAAATGAGGCGACCAGAACTGCACACAGTACTCCAAATGTGGCCTTGTCAAGGTTTTGTGCAGCTGCATCATCACCTCACGGCTCTTAAATTCAATCCCTCTGCAAATGAACGCTAGCACACCATAGGCCTTCTTCACAGCTCTATCCACTTGAGTGGCAACTTTCAAAGATCTATGAACATAGACCCCAAGATCTCTCTACTCCTCCATATTGCCAAGAACCCTACCGTTAACCCTGTAGTCCGCATTCATATTTGTCCTTCCAAAATGGACAATCTCACACTTTTCAGGATTAAACTCCATCTGCCACTTCTCAGCCCAGCTCTGCATCCTATCTAGGTCTCTTTGCAGCCGACAACAGCCCTCCTCACTATCCACAACTCCACCAATCTTTGTATCGTCTGCAAATTTACTGACTCACCCTTCAACTCCCTCATCCAAGTCATTAATGAAAATCACAAACAGCAGAGGACCCAGAACTGATCCCTCCGGTACGCCACTGGTAACTGGGCTCCAGGCTGAATATTTGCCATCCACCTCCACCACCAACTGGCCAAATTTCCCACTATCCCATGCCTCCTTACTTTCTGCATAAGTCTACGATGGGGAACCTTATCAAATGCCTTACTAAAATCCATGTACACTACATCCACTGCTTTACCTTCATCCACATGCTTGGTCACCTCCTCAAAGAATTCAATAAGACTTGTAAGGCAAGACCTACCCCTCACAAATCCGTGCTGACTATCCCTAATCAAGCAGTGTCTTTCCAGATGCTCAGAAATCCTATGGGGACAGTTTCACAGGTGATTGGGGCAGTTCCACAGGTGATTGGGGCAGTTGCACAGGATATTGGACAGTTCCACAAATAATTGGGCAGTACCACTGGTGATTGGGGCAGTTCCACAGGTGATTGGGGCAGTTCCACAGGAGATTGGACATTTCCACAGATAATTGGGCAGTACCACTGGTGATTGGGGACAGGTCCACAGGTGGTTGGACAGTTCCATAGATATTTGGGGCAGTTTCACAGTAGATTGGGGACAGTTCTATAGTAGATTGGGGCCAGTTCCACAGATAATTTGTCAGTTCCATCGGTGATTGGGGACAGTTCCTTAGGTGATTGGGGACAGTTCCGCAGGTGATTGGGGCAGTTCCACAGGTAATTGGGGATAGTTCCACAGGTGATTGGACAGTTCCACAGATAACTGGGCAGTTCCACAGGTGATTGGGCAGTTCCACAGGTGATTGGGGAGATAGTTCCACAGGTGATTGGGGGGACAGTTCTGCATGTGATTGGGGCAGTTCCACAGGTGACTGGGGACAGTTGCACAGGTGATTGGGGATAGTTGCACAGGTTATTGGACAGTTCCACAGATAATTGGGCAGTTCCACAGGTGATTGGGGCAGTTCCACAGGTGATTAGGAGGATAGTTCCACAGGTGATTAGGGACTTGCATAGGTGATTCGGGACAGTTTCACAGGTGATTGGGCAGTTCCACAGATAATTGGGCAGTTCCACAGCAGATTGGGGGGGGGGCAGTTCCACAGATAATTAGGCAGTTCTACAGGTGATTGGGCAGTTCCACAGGTGATTGGGCAGTTCCACAGGTGATTGGGCCAGTTTCACAGGTGATTGGGGGGGACAGTTCCACAGGTGATTGGGGGGACAGTTCCACAGGTGATTGGGGACAGTTCCACAGGTGATTGGCGGGACAGTTTTGCAGGTGATTGGGGCAGTTCCACAGGTGATTGGGGCAGTTCCACAGGATATTGGAGAGTTCTACAAATAATAGGGCAGTTCCACAGGTGATTGGGGGGACAGTTCCACAGTTAATTGGCGGGACAGTTTTGCAGTTGATTGGGGCAGTTCCACAGGTGATTGGGGCAGTTCCACAGGATATTGGAGAGTTCTACAAATAATAGGGCAGTTCCACAGGTGATTGGGGGGACAGTTCCACAGGTGATTGGCGGGACAGTTTTGCAGGTGATTGGGGCAGTTCCACAGGTGATTGGGGACTTGCACAGGTGATTGCGGATAGTTGCACACGTGATTGGTCAGTTCCACAGATAATTTGGCAGTTCCACGGGTGATTGGGGGGATAGTTCCACAGGTGATTGGGGACAGTTCCACAGGTGATTAGGAACAGTTGCACAGGTGATTGGGGCAGTTCCACAGGAAATTGGGGACAGGTCCACAGCCAATTGGACTGTTCCATAGACGATTGGGCAGTTCCACAGGTGATTAAGTAAAATTCCATGAGTACTCCATCACTTTTCTAAAAGATGTCAGGTTTCATGTTTGCTCCATGGGAAACAACAATCATTCCCCATCAAGGTTCTCATCAACTTTTGTGATCCTGTTCTCATCCGATATCCAGAATGAATTATATAGAATTATAAAATTATAGAACAAAACATGACCATTCAGCTTATTTTGCTTATGCTGGCACTTTTAAAGAGCTATATTTGAAAGATCCCATGGGACTATTTTGAAGAAGAAAATTGGAGCAATCTCCAGTGCCTTAGTCAAAATGTATCCCTTAATTAGCATCACAAAAATAGATTGTATGCTCATTATCATGTTGCTGTTTTAAGGAGTTTGCTGTGGAACAATTGGCTGCCATGATTCCCATAACAATTACGTACCTTCAAAAAGTATTTAATTGGCTGAAAAACACTTTGGATGAAAGATGGTCATGAAAGATGCTACCCTGCCACGGTTGGGGATGCACTGCCGGTGGGATAAGAGAGTTCTGCCACCAGCAAACGGCCGGAGAATCCCACCCCAAATACTGTTCTTTAAGTCATCGGTCAGCTGTAAACCAATACTGTGCTGGTGCAAAAAGGACAGCCGAGGTAATGCACCAAATGTTAAGTCCAAGCTTGGTGACATGGGATTCACAGCTTCATTCTTCCATAGCTTATTTATTTTTGGGTTGGCGCATAGCCTGATATCTATTTGCCCTCTAACTATGCTTACATTGAATTAATCAAATTTGACCACCCTTGTTGGATCGGTAAATGAACACATCTGCTGACATTAGAGAGTGGAAGAAAAATAAAGATGCACATTAGCTTTCACAGCAGAATAAGTCAATCCAACCTGAACCAATTGAACTGATAGATTAAATTACACTCAAAAGCAATATGAGACTTGCATAAACACAGTGCTCGCATAAAGGGAAGAATGATTTTTATGCATGACATTGATCCAACCTTGGTTCACACTTGGAAAGCAGGATGGGAGAGCATGGTTCAAACTTTCTTCAGAGATGAAGAGTCAGGTTTAATCGGTCACTTAGCTGGATTTATCACATCACTGATTTAAAGTGATTTCTCTTTCTGCGAGCACCCCTGGGCCAGTATAATGAGAAACGGCTCCGCCATTAGGCCCCTTCCAACTCAAAATACACCAGCTGGACTTGGACTGATGTGTACAGAATTTCCACCCTTCCTGTTGGATGTGCTCTGTGTTTGTAATGGTCAAATGAAGATGCGTCACCTCTCGCTGGCTATTCAATTGCTCCCATTAATACATTCTGCGATCCTACGTTTTGCCACTCTTTGTCCCTTAGTAGCACCATTAACATTGCCCTTCGTTTTATGTCCATGACAAATTTGCCCATATTTTTATCCGACCTCTCCCTGGTCTTCTATTCTGCTCCACCTCTTCCACTACTCCGGTCCCTTTCCAACTGTATATTTCTACACATTTCTACCTTTCGTCAGTTCTGTGGAAGGATCTTTAGATCCAAAACATTTACTCTGTTTCTCTCTCGACAGATGCCGCCAGACCTGCTGAGTTCACCCAGAATTTACTGTTTTTGTTTCAGACTTTCAGCATCCACAGATATTTTACCTTTGTATGGAGGTGAGCAACAGGTTGTGGAGGAAACTGTAGTCCCAATCCTACAGAGTGGAGCCAAACTACTCTCAACTGATCACTTTTTAAGGAACTTTATCTCCCCAGTTAAAGAAGTGTTCAGAAAATGGGCAAAACCAGAATTACATTACTGGACAAGCAATGTATAGGCTGAGACTAGGAATCCAGAGAATGCAATGCCACCATGACAGTTTGAGAAGTTAAAATCATTTAAAAAAAACAGAACTGAAAGGAGGTGGCAACAGTAAAAGTGACCATGAAAGGGGTCTGATTATTGTCAGGATCCAGATGATTCATTAATGTACTTAGAGAAGGAAACATGCTGTCCTTACCTGGTTTGGCCTATATATGGCCTCACGGTAGCATGGGGGCCTCACGGTAGCATGGTGGTTAGCATCAATGCTTCACAGCTCCAGGGTCCCAGGTTCGATTCCCGGCTGGGTCACTGTCTGTGTGGAGTCTGCACGTCCTCCCCGTGTGTGCGTGGGTTTCCTCCGGGTGCTCCGGTTTCCTCCCACAGTCCAAAGATGTGCGGGTTAGGTGGATTGGCCATGCTAAATTGCCCGTAGTGTAAGGTTAATGGGGGGATTGTTGGGTTACGGGTATACGGGTTACGTGGGTTTAAGTAGGGTGATCATTGCTCGGCACAACATCGAGGGCCGAAGGGCCTGTTCTGTGCTGTACTGTTCTATGTTCTATGTTCTATAACTCAATTCTTATAACAATATGGCTCACTCTATTAGCATAAGAACATAACAACTAGGAGCAGGAGTAAGCCATCTGGCCCCTCGAGCCTGCTCCGCCATTCAATGAGATCATGGTTGATCTTTTGTGGACTCAGCTCCACTTTCCCAGCTGAACAACGTAACTCTTTATTCCTTTAGACTTCAATTCTGCCATTTGAAGTAGTCCAGCAAGCTTCAAACATACAACAAATATGAACAGCAGGGGATCAAGAGGTGAACCCAGTAACACTATTGTCATGTGAGAGTATCTTTAAGAAATGGGGGTTTATAAAATAGCTGTAGTGGATGTACCTTTAAGAAATAGGTGTTTATCAGTGATGTCAGAGTGTGGGTGGAGCTGGGCTGTCTGTCTGCTTTTACTTTCACTTTAGGCTGTCTGCTACAGGGTGTGTTTAGTTTTGTTTTTGATTTTGAGAAGCTGCGGTCACAGCAAGATGTGCATGAATCTCTGCAAGTTGAAGAATATTCATTTGGTGATTTCAAAGTGGTAACTGCTCTCAGTAGAGAATTTAAACCTGATGTCTTTCTGTAAAAAGCGTTATTTTTTGTCTTATGGATGTTGCAAGAGTTACTTATAGAGTATTGTATTCTTTGGGGATTTATTGGTGTTGATATTTGTTAAGATATTTACTGTGGGTTTATAAAGTGTTTAGCTGGTTTCATAAATAAACATTGTTTTAATTTAAAAGTACTGTAGATATCTGTTGCATCACACCTGCAGAGTAGGCCCGTGTGCTCTCCATAATCACAATCTATTAAAAGTTGTGGGTCAGGTGAACTCCATGATACGCTTTGAGGTTCCCTGAACCTTGGCCCACTATCTGAAGGGTAATGGCAGAGGGCAGTAAATGATGGCCTTGCACACATTGTGGGAAAGTTTGAAATAATCCATGATAGTTTTTAAATGTTTGCACTTTCCAAATCAGCCATTGAGGAAGAATGCAAATTTGACGTTGATAGATAAGTTGAACAAATTTCCACTTATTTTGTACCTACCCCACTCTCTCCCCTTCCCAATGCAGCATTCCCCACATCAAGGTACTGCAAAACTGATATAGCAAACAAAGATCACATCAAGTTCTCTGATAGAGGTTATGATAGACCTAATATTTGTTAGGCTACAGCTAGAGTATTGTGTGCAGTTTTAGTCGCCATATTATAGGAAGGATGTGATTGCACTAGAGATGATGATAATAATAATCTTTATAGTCACAAGTAGGCTTACATTAACACTGAAATGAAGGTACTGTGAAAAGCTCTAGTCACCACATTCCATTGGGCAGCCCGGTAGCATAATGGTTAGCACAGTTGCTTCACAGGGTCTCAGGTTCGATTGCCGGCTTGGGTCACTGTCTGTGTGGAGTCTGCACATTCTCCCTGTGTGCGCGTGGGTTTCCTCCGGGTTCTCAGGTTTCCTCCCACAGTCCAAAGATGTGCAGTTTAGGTGGATTGGAGATGCTAAATTGCCCTTAGTGTCCAAAAAGGTTGATTGGGATACTGGGTTAAAGGAATGGGGTGGAGGAGGTGTGTGCTTGAGTGGGGTGCTCTTTCCAAGAGCTGGTGCAGACTCGATGGGCCGAATGGCCTCCTTCTGCACTGTAAATTCTATGATTCTATGATTATTCGGGTACACTGAGGGAGAATTCAGAAAGTCCAATTCACCTAACAGCATGTCTTTCGGGACTTGTGGGAAGAAACCGGATCATCCGAAGGAAACTCACACACACAGGCAAAACATGCAGACTCTGCACAGACAGTGACCCAAGCCGGTAATCGAACCTGGGACCCTGGCGCTGTGAAGCAACAGTGCTAATCACTGTGTAACTGTGTCATCCATAGTTCACCAGGCTGGAGCGTTTCAGCTACAGAGAGAGGTTGGTTTAGCTGGGGTTGTTATCCTTAGAGCAGAGAAGGCTGAGGGGGACATGATTGAGGGTCACAAAATTATGAGAGACATAGTTAAGATAGCTGGGAAGGAACTTTTCCTCTTAGTAGGGGGACCAATAACCAGGGGCCATAGAATTAAGGGAAAGGGCAGGAGATTTAGAGGGGATTTGAGGAAAATCATTTTCGCCCAGAGGGTAGTGGGAATCTGTAACTCACTGCCTGAACTCAGGGTGGGACAGGAGGAAACCCTCACAACATTTAAGAAGCATTTCGATGAGCACTAAAACGCACTGCCTACAATGAAAATGAAATGAAATGAAAATCACTTATTGACACAAATAGGCTTCAAAGGGGCCTCACGGTAGCATGGTGGTTAGCATCAATGCTTCACAGCTCCAGGGTCCCAGGTTCGATTCCCGGCTGGGTCACTGTCTGTGTGGAGTCTGCACGTCCTCCCCGTGTGCGCGTGGGTTTCCTCCGGGTGCTCCGGTTTCCTCCCACAGTCCAAAGATGTGCAGGTTAGGTGGATTGGCCATGCTAAATTGCCCGTAGTGTAAGGTTAATGGGGGTTAATGGGGGGATTGTTAGGTTACGGGTATACGGGTTACGTGGGTTTAAGTGGGGTGATCATTGTTCGGCACAACATCGAGGGCCGAAGGGCCTGTTCTGTGCTGTACTGTTCTATGTTCTATGTTCTAAATGAAGTGACTGTGAAAAGCCCCTAGATGCCACATTCCGGCACCTGTTCGGGGAGGCTGCTACTGGAATTGAACCCGCGCTGCTGGCCTGCCTGGGTCTGCTTTAAAAGCCAGCGATTTAGCCCTGTGCTAAACCAGCCCCTGGCTATGAACGAAGTGCTGGAAAATGGGATTAGAATAGATGGATGCTTAATTACTGGCAAAGACATGATGGGCTGAAAGGCCTCTTTCTCAGCTGTAAAACCCGATGACTGTGCCAGTGAAAGGGTGCTTGTGTGGACCTCAAATAAGCCCAGCAGTTTTGGCAGTGATGCATTCCATTGTCAGTGATTTAAGACCACTGTAAAGAATAGTGTTTTAAAATTGCTGTCTGTTCCTGTGCAGTCTTATCCAGGCAGCAATCAATGCATTCAGAAGAAGAGAGGATAATAGGGATGTAAATTGAAAAAGTGAAGAATGAGTGGCACAGGTTGCGAAATTCCAGAGAATGAACTGGACACTTAAATTTTGCTCTGAAGAATTCGACTGACTTAAGCATATTACGTACCCCTTAGCCCATACTGCAGAATAGTTTCAATCTTATACCAGGAAAGGCAGAAGGAAACCAATGCAGACACGTGGAGAAAGTGCAAACTCCACTCAGACAATGACCCAAGGCCAAAATTGAATCCACGTCCCTGGTGCTGTGAGGCAGCAGTGCTGTGAGGCAGAAGGGATAAACTTGCCCAAGATCCATAGGCGCGATTCTCCGCTCCCCGTGCGGCGTGGGAGAATCGCGGGAGGGCCCCCCGACAAAATTCACGTCGCCCTCGATCCCCCCCCCCCCCACCGCTTGGAAGAATCTTTCACGGCGAACGGCGATTCTCCGACCCGGATGGGCCGAGCGGCCTGCCGTTCGCGACCGTTTCACGACGGCGCCAAACACACCTGGTCGCTGCCGTCGTGAAACGGGAGTGAGAAGCCCGTTTGGGGCTTGTAGGTGGCCTAGAAAGGAAAGAGCACCACAACTGTGCTTGGGAGGGGACAGGCTCGCGATTGGTGCCCACCGAATCGGACGCACTATTTAGATAAGGTAAATAAGATAAAGCCGCCACGTCTTGCGGGGTGGCTGAGGGGAAAGAAGGCCACCGCGCAGGCGCAGGTTCGTGCCGTCAGCGGTGTGACGTCAGCCACGCATGCGCGGGTTGGAACCGGCCAAACTGCGCATGCGCAGCTGACGTCACATATGCGCCGCCGTCACGTCATTCTCGGCGCCGCCGCCGAGAAGAACGGAGCACCGCTCCTAGCCCCCCGGGTGGGGGTGAATTAGGTGCAGGGAGTGGGCTCCGAGGCCGGTGTAGAAGTCGACCGATTTCACGACGGCCTTCGCGATTCTCCGCGGGAGCGGAGAATCGCGCCCTCTAAATTAAAGCTACAACTGCAGATTCTAAAATTTAACTGCTGTTTTATCAGTCAGTTAGGTGATCAAATCAGTTCCTTCTCCTGAGTATAATCTGAAAGGTTGATTCAGGTAAAGTTTAGTCATTTTCCATTTTTAACTATCAGCCTGTCTTACACTTAGCCCATGGTCATTCTCGCCATACCATCTTTCTCTCATGACTTGGGTGGCACAGCGGCACAGTGGTTAGCACTGCTGCCTCACAGCAACAGGGACCCGAGCTCAATTTTGGCCTTGGGTCACTGTCTGTGGGGAGTTTGCACTTTCTCCATGTGTCTGCATCGGTTTTCTCCGGATGCTCATGTTTCCTCCCACAGTCCAAAAATGTGCAGATTAGGTGGATTGGCCGTGCTAAATTACCCCTTAGTGTCTAGGGACGTGCAGGTTAGGTTATGCTGTTATGGGGATAGGAGGGGCAGGGCATGAGTAGAGTGCACACTCCAAGGGCCGGTGCAGACTCGATGGGCCAAATGGCCCCCTTCTGCACTGTGTGGATTCTATGCCTCTTTCACCTGTGACTCTCTGCCAATCTGACCGCAGTTCCAATCAATCAATTCCAATTGCCATCTACCTTCATTCCCAGTCTGTCTACCACTCAGGTGTCCTTAAAGCTATCTGTCTCAGTAAGTCTGTTCCTCACGCAAGTTATTTTGTCCTTGGCATCAACATGATGTCATGCCTTCTGTTAACATTGTCTCCATTGCAAGCAGTCTCCCATCAACAATGTGCTTTCAACCCCAACCACATTGTTCTCTAACTTTCAATCTACCCTAAGTCATAATCTCAAACAATCTGCCAGTTGTGTTGCTTTCAGGTTGCCAGTCACAGTCAGCCTGTTCTTCACACCTCGGAATGGTTTCAATCACAGTCAGCCTGTTCTCCACAGGCTGGAATGATTTTAATCCCAGTCAGTCTGTTCTCCACATCTCGGAATGATTTCAGTCCTAGTCAGCCTGTTCTCCACACTCCGGAATAGTTTCAGTCCCAGTCAGCCTGTTCTCCACACCCCGGACTGGTTTCAGTCAAAGTCAGCCTGTTCTCCCCACCCCGGAATGGTTTCCGACGCAGTCAGCCTGTTCTCCAAACCCGGGAATGGTTTCAGTCACAGGGACCCTGTTCTCCAGACCTCGGAATGGTTTCAGTCCCAGTCAGCATGTTGTCCACAACCCAGAATGGTTTCTGTCAAAGTCAGCCTGTTCTCCATACCCCAGAAACGTTTCAGTCCCAGTCAGCCTGTTCTCGACACCCGGGAATGGTTCCAGTCACAGTCACCCTGTTCTGCACAACCCGGAATGGTTTCACAGTCAAACTGTTCTCCACACCCCGGAATGGTTTCAGTCACAGTCAGCCTGTTCTCCACACCCCTGAATGGTTTCAGTCACAGTCAGCCTGTTCTCCACACCATGGAATGGTTTCAGTCACAGTCAGCCTCCTCTCCACACCCCGGAATGGTTTCAATCATAGTCAGCCTGTTCTCCACAACGCAGAATTTTTCAGTCCCAGTCAGCCTGTTCTCCACACCGTGGAGTGGTTTCAGTCACAGTCAACCCATTCTCCAAACCCCGGAATGGTTTCAGTCCCAGTCAGCCTGTTCTCCACACCCCGGAATGGTTTCAGTCCCAGTTAGCCAGTTCTCCACACCCCGGAATGTTTCCAGTCACAGTCAGCCTGTTCTGAACACCCCAGAATGTTTTCAGTCACAGTCAACCCGTTCTCCACACCCCAGAATGGTTTCAGTCCCAGTCAGCCTGTTCTCACATCCAGAATGGTTTCAGTCCCAGTCAGCCTGTTCTCCCACCGCAGAATGGTTTCAGTCCGAGTTAGCCTGTTCTCCACACCCCGGAATGGTTTCAGTCCCAGTTAGCCTGTTCTCTGCACCCCGGAATGGTTTCAGTCCCAGTTAGCCTGTTCTCTACACCCCGGAAGAGTTTCAGTCATAGTCAGCCTGTTCTCCACACCCCGGAAGTTTTCAGCCCCTGTCAGCCTGTTCTCCACACCCCGGAATGGATTCAGTCACAGTCAGCCTGTTCTCCACACCCCGGAATGTTTTCAGTCGCAGTCAGCCTGAATCTCCACAGCCCTGAATGGTTTCAGTCACAGTCAGTCTGTTCTCCATACCCAGGAATGTTGTCAGTCACAGTCAGCCTGTTCTCCACACCCCAGAACGTTTTCAGTCACAGTCAACCCGTTCTGCTCACCCCGGAATGGTTTCAGTCCCAGTCAGACTATTTCACAAGCCAGAATGGTTTTAGTCCCAGTCAGCCTGCTCTCCACAACCCGGCATGGTATCAGTCAGTCAGCCTGTTCTCCACACCGTGGAATGGTTTCAGTCCCGGTCAGCCTGTTCTCGAAACCTCGGAATGGTTTCAGTCCCAGTCAGCCTGATCTCCACACCCCGGAATGGTTTCAGTCATCGTCACCCTGTTCTCCACACCACAGAATGCTTTCAGTCACAGTCAACCTGTTCTCCACACCCCGGAATCGTTTCTGTCAGTCAGCCTATTGTCCACACACCGGAATGGTTTCAGTCACAGCCAGCCTGCTCTCCACATCCCGGAATGGTTTCAGTCCCAAACAGTCTGTTCTCCACATCCCGGAATGGTTTCAGTCACAGTCAACCCGTTCTGCACACCCCGGAATGGTTTCAGTCCCAGTCAGCCTGTTCTCACATCCAGAATGGTTTCAGTCCCAGTCAGCCTGTTCTCCCACCGCAGAATGGTTTCAGTCACAGTCAACCTGTTCTCCACACCCTGGAATGGTTTCAGTCCCAGTCAACCTGTTATCCACACACCGGAATGGTTTCAGTCCCAGTCAGCCTGATCTCCACACCCCGGAATGGTTTCAGTCACAGTCAACCCATTCTCCACACCCCGGAATGGATTCAGTCACAGTCAGCCTGTTCTCCACACCCCGGAACGTTTTCAGTCGCAGTCAGCCTGAATCTCCTCAGCTGTGAATGGTTTCAGTCACAGTCAGTCTGTTCTCCATACCCAGGAATGTTTTCAGTCACAGTCAGCCTGTTCTCCACACCCCAGAATGTTTTCAGTCACAGTCAACCCGTTCTCCACACCCCGGAATGGTTTCAGTCCCAGTCAGCCTATTCTCCACATCCAGAATGGTTTTAGTCCCAGTCAGCCTGCTCTCCACACCCCGGAATGTTTTCAGTCCCAGTCAGCCTGTTCTCACATCCAGAATGGTTTCAGTCCCAGTCAGCCTGTTCTCCCACCGCAGAATGGTTTCAGTCACAGTCAACCTGTTCTCCACACCCTGGAATGGTTTCAGTCCCAGTCAACCTGTTATCCACACACCGGAATGGTTTCAGTCCCAGTCAGCCTGATCTCCACACCACGGAATGGTTTCAGTCACAGTCAGCCTGTTCTCCACAGCATGGAATGGTTTCAGTCACAGTCAACCCATTCTCCACACCCCGGAATGGATTCAGTCACAGTCAGCCTGTTCTCCACACCCCGGAACGTTTTCAGTCGCAGTCAGCCTGAATCTCCTCAGCTGTGAATGGTTTCAGTCACAGTCAGTCTGTTCTCCATACCCAGGAATGTTTTCAGTCACAGTCAGCCTGTTCTCCACACCCCAGAATGTTTTCAGTCACAGTCAACCCGTTCTCCACACCCCGGAATGGTTTCAGTCCCAGTCAGCCTATTCTCCACATCCAGAATGGTTTTAGTCCCAGTCAGCCTGCTCTCCACACCCCGGAATGTTTTCAGTCACAGTCAACCTGTTCTCCACACCCCGGAATGGTTTCAGTCCCGGTCAGCCTGTTCACCATACCCCGGAATAGTTTCAGTCCCAGTCAGTCTGTTCTCCACACCCCCGAATGGTTTCAGTCAGTCAGCCTACTGTCCACGCCCCGGAATGGTTTCAGTCACAGTCAGCCTGTTCTCCACAACCAGGAATGTTTTCAGTCATTGTCAGCCTGTTCTCCACACCCCGGAATAGTTTCAGTCACAGTCAACCTGTTCTCCACACCCCGGAATGATTTCAGTCAATCAGCCTGTTCTCCACACCCCGGAATGGTTTCAGTCACAGTCAGCCTGCTCTCCACACCCCGGAATAGTATCAGTCCCAAACAGTCTGTTCTCCACATCCCGGAATGGTTTCAGTCACAGTCAGCCTGCTCTCCACACCCCGAAATGGTTTCCGTCCCAAGCAGTCTGTTCCCAACATCCCGGAATGGTTTCAGTCATTGTCAGCCTGTTCTCCACACTGTGGACTTTTCAGTCCCAGTTAGCCTGCTCTCCACAACCCGGAACTTTTTCAGTCACAGTCAGCCTGTTCTCCACACCCAGGAATTTTTTCAGTCACAGTCAGCCTGTTCTGCACACCCCGGAATGTTTTCAGTCACAGTCAGCCTGTTCTCCACACCCCAGAATGGTTTCAGTCCCAGTCAGCCTGTTCACCGCATCCAGAATATTTTCAGTCCCAGTCAGCCTGTTCTCCACACCCCGGAATGGTTTCAGTCACAGTCAGCCTGCTCTCCTCACCCCGGAATGGTTTCATTCCCAAACAGTCTGTTCTCCACATCCCAGAATGGTTTCAGTCGCAGTCAGCCTGTTCTCCACACCCCTGAATGGTTTCAGTCACAGTCAGTCGGTTCTCCATACCCAGGAATGTTTTCAGTCACAGTCAGCCTGCTCTCCTCACCCCGGAATGGTTTCAGTCAAAGTCAGCCTGTTCTCCACACCCCAGAATGTTTTCAGTTATAGTCAACCCTTTTTTCCACACCCCTGAATGGTTTCAGTCCCAGTCAGCCTGTTCTCCAGATCCAGAAAGGTTTTAGTCCCAGTCAGCCTGTTCTCCACAACCAGGAATGTTTTCAGTCATTGTCAGCCTGTTCTCCACACCCCGGAATAGTTTCAGTCACAGTCAGCCTGTTCTCCACAACCAGGAATGTTTTCAGTCATTGTCAGCCTGTTCTCCACACCCCGGATAAGTTTCAGTCACAGTCAACCTGTTCTCCACACCCCGGAATGATTTCAGTCAATCAGCCTGTTCTCCACACCCCGGAATGGTTTCAGTCACAGTCAGCCTGCTCTCCACACCCCGGAATAGTATCAGTCCCAAACTGTCTGTTCTCCACATCCCGGAATGGTTTCAGTCACAGTCAGCCTGCTCTCCACACCCCGGAATGGTTTCAGTCCCAAGCAGTCTGTTCCCAACATCCCGGAATGGTTTCAGTCATTGCCAGGCTGTTCTCCACACTGTGGAATTTTCAGTCCCAGTTAGCCTGCTCTCCACAACACGGAACTTTTTCAGTCACAGTCAGCCTGTTCTCCACACCCAGGAATTTTTAAAGTCACAGTCAGCCTGTTCTCCACACCCCGGAATGGTTTCAGTCCCAGTCAGCCTGTTCACCGCATCCAGAATATTTTCAGTCCCAGTCAGCCTGTTCTCCACACCCCGGAATGGTTTCAGTCACAGTCAGCCTGCTCTCCTCACCCTGGAATGGTTTCAGTCACAGTCAGCCTGTTCTCCACACCCCGGAATGGTTTCAGTCCAGTCAACCTGTTCTCCACACCCCGGAATGGTTTCAGTCCCGGTCAGCCTGTTCTCCACACCCCAAAATGGCTTCAGTCCCAGTTAGCCTGTTCTCCACACCTCGGAATGGTTTCAGTCATCGTCACCCTATTCTCCACAACCCAAAATGGTTTCCGTCCCAGTCAGCCTGTTCTCCACACCCCAGAATGGTTTCAGTCAGTCAGCCTGTTGTCCACAACTCAGAATGGTTTCAGTCACAGCCAGCCTGCTCTCCACACCCCGGAATGGTTTCATTCCCAAACAGTCTGTTCTCCACATCCCAAAATGGTTTCAGTCCCAGTCAGCCTGTTCTCCACACCCCGGAATGGTTTCTGTCACAGTCCACCCATTCTCCACACCCCGGAATGGTTTCAGTCACAGTCAGCCTGTTCTCCACACCCCGGAATGTTTTCAGTCACAGTCAACCCATTCTCCACACCCCTGAATAGTTTCAGTCACAGTCAGCCTGCTCTCAGGTCATCAGCATATTTTCAGATCCTTCCAATTTATTATCGCCCAGTTTAAAACTCTCAGTCGCAGCCAGTTCCTGACGCTGCTCTCAACGTTCCAACCAAACTGTCCTTCACAAGCTCCTTTGTAAGTCCATTTCTCAACCATTATTGAAGCTATAGATCAACAGATTATAAGTGGCTCAAATATTCAGATGGGTGCCTAAAAATCATTGCAAATCGCTACCTACCGATATAGTGAAATGCAGTTCTTTACATCAATCAGAATTTTCGTACTGATGGTCTTGAAAAGCTGCATGTAGTAATTACAGATATCGATTTTAAAATAGTGTGGAGCACCATAACACTGTTTCCTTCTTGATCCAGTCACACAGAGATTTCTTTTTGCCAAGACCTAATAAAAGTTACCTGAAAATGCATCAGTTAATTCACTGCTTGAGTAGGGGGTGGGGGGGCTTGGGGGGTGGGGGGGAAATTAACTGAAAACCTGGTGGGAATATCATTAAATTCAACGTACAGATAACAGCTCAATTGGACACTTGGAAATATAATTATTGCGAGCGGCACAGTGCGTTTCATTCTGTTATTAAAATCTGTCAAAAGGCTTATTTGCAGCATTTGTTACAAATGGATAGTTGAAAGCGTCCAGAAGCTAAGGCATTTGATTTCAAGTGATTGTTCCACAACCTATATTTCCCTTTTCCGATTGGTGATGCATTGAATTGTGATGTTTGAAATGTTCACGGTCAGATTTTATGTGTTACCTTACCTGTGAAAGCACCTTTGAATGTTTGACTACGTCACAAGGACAATGTAAATGCAAGTCATTAAAGCTGTTGTAAATAAGAAGTACAATGCTCACTGAATATTTCAAAGTCTCCCAGACACACACTGTACAGGAAGTGCCACTATTTTTGTTTTTAACTTGTCTTCCAACCTTTTCCTTCTTTCCTGTAGTCATTTACTCCTTCCCAATTGGGTAATCATCTACAGGTACAAGATCCCCTCCACGACCTTCCTCTCAAGTAACTAGAGGGTTGAATTGTCCCATCCTGGGACTAAGTCCCATGGCAGCGGAACAGGCACGCGGAGTGTTTTCCGCCATGGTGGCCGGCTGGAAAACACGTCAAATCTTCTGACCCGGACTCATTAATTGTGCAAACGGGTGTGTTGTGCCATATTCCAAGATATGTCAGGCCTGTACAAACTTATGAGGGGATCAATAGACGGGAAGAAACTCTTCCCCCTGGTGGAGGGATCAATGACCAGGAGACATAGATTTTTCACCCAGAAGGTGGAGGGTGTCTGGAACTTGCTGCCTGAAAGGGTGGTGGAGTCAGAGACCCTCATAACATTTAAGAAGTGTTTAGATATGCACTTGCGATGCCAAGGCAGACAAGGCTATGGGCCAAGTGCTGGAAACTCTATGGTGGCATGTAGTCCATCATTCTATCCGAACACATAATTGAGAAGGTGCCCAACATTGCTCACCCACTCTCAAAGAAAGAAAATGGCCCTCCTGAGAATGAAGATGGATCTCCAGTAACATTCTGAGGCCGGAAGATGGACCCCCTCCACAACACAAAATCTGGAAGGTCCCCCTCATTACTGCTGTGATTTTCTGTGGTTAGGATTGCCAGCGGCCTCCACCCTGAACTCCGGAGGCAGCCCCCAGGCATTGTTCAGGAGAGGCCTGACAGCCGCACATCATGTTGTTTCACATGTGATTTGCGCCGATGCGTTTTCCCACTAACGCTGCTTGAATCAGTCATGGGTGGTCAGGCATTCATCTGCAATTAGCGGGATGCAAATGGGTTTCACGCCGGCCTCTAGCAGGTTTCCCAACTCGCCATGACAGGCACCAGAGGAAGATTCCATGAGAAATTCACGCTGGCGTAAAACCAATTTTTGGGACTTGCCGAATTTTCCCCACTCCTCCCGCCGCCCATCCACCATTGAGCCTGCCAACAGGGGCATGGCGGAAATGGGTGTTCGAAACAAATGACAATGAATAAAAAGTTCAGATAACATCATAGCAAAACCAACAGTTGTCCACATCAGAAAAAACTCTGGTATTCTTCAGCATTCCTAAAAGTTTGCAAGTATTCAATGCTAATCTGCCTTCAATTTGGAGTGAGTATTCATTCATGTGAGAAAAGGTTCCTTTATAATGAACACACTTGAAAACACTCAAAAATACCTGAAAACCATTGCTGCTTGCCAAGGCTGTGAAAACGATCTTCGTTCAAAGGCAATCATTAGTAAATGGAAGCATTGGAAGTAATGCCATCATCAGCTCTAAGGAAAAGGACACTGCGAAGAATAGGGGTTGGGGGGGGTGAGGGGGGTGCATGGTAAAGAAATAATCAATGATGAAACAAAGTAAATGTGGCACCACTGTGAAGTAACAGTGCAGTGGAATAAAGCTCAAAAGTCTATCAGTTTCAAGAAAGCTAGCAACTCACCAAGGCTCTGCGACAGCTCCTTCCAAACTTGACACAGGCAGACATCACCTGCAGGTTCCTCTCCAAGCCAGACACCATCCTAACAAGCCATTCCTTCACCCTCACTATCAAAATCCTGGAAAGCCCTTCGTACCAGTCCCTGTCTACTTGGCCAATCATCTTGAGTACCTGATCATATTTCCTGTTAATATCAATAAAACATTGATCAAAGCACCCCTTAACCTTCTAAATTCTAGCAAAAACAGATTTGAGTAACCAAATGAGTAGGAACAAGGATTAGCTACCTCAGAGCAGCGAAAGTTAAGTGATTTATGTTTTTAACATGCAGTGAGTTGTTATGATGTGGAGTTCACTGTCTGAAAAGAAGGTGGAAGCAGATTCAAACATGACTTTCAAAAGCGAATTGGGTATATCATAGAATCATAGAATTTACAGTGCAGAAGGAGGCCTTTCAGCCCATTGAGTCTGCACCAGCCCTTGGAAAGAGCACCCAATAAGCCCACACCCCCCACCCCGTCCCCGTAACCCAGCGACCCCACCCAACCTTTTTTTTTGGACACTAAGGGCAATTTGTCATGGGCAATCTACCTAACCTGCACATCTTTGGGCTGTGGGAGGAAACAGGAGCATCCGGAGGAAACCCACGAAGACACGGGGAGAACGTGCAGACTCTGCACAGACAGTGACCCAAGGCAGAAATCGAACCTGGAACCCTGGAGCTGTGAAGCAATTGTGCTAACCACTGTTCTACCGAGCTGCCCTATATATGTGTATATATGTTGCCTCCCCATAAAATAAGTCCAAATTCTCAAAATTATTTTCTCTTAAAACCCTGACAGGCAATGGAGAAATGAGACCTTCTTCCGTAAATGTAGTTTGGTCTGAAATCCAGGCCTTTAAGATGAAAGGATGGTATCTAACCCAGGTTTAGCCAGTCTCTTTAATTGCAGCTTTGCCACTTAAAGCCAATGACATATCTTACATTGCTGAAAAAGCAGGGCAATGTTTCATTCTTCAGTGATCACGAAGATCTTGAAAGATTAATGGCAAACAGCAATAGCCGGCAGACATTAAGCTTGAAAATAATTAGGGAGGCTGAGATAGTGACTGATTATGATAGCGAATCCAGCAGCATGTTGGCAGAATAGAAGAGTTAAGTAAATAAGGCTATTAGGATGTGCCTCTGGATGCGTTTCCACTGCATAATTTTTCTGGATTAATCTGGTCAAATTTGCTGACAGCAAAAGGAATTAAGATCAGTTCTACAAGTGGGCGGATTAATGAGTAATGAAATTTAATACTGATAAATGATAAGCATTGCACGTTGGTTAAATAAAGAGAGGGTTTAATCATATGAGGTATGGAACTGAAATATCAAGGGTGAGACTTGGAAATTAATCTGGGAGTATTGCTATACTTGCCAGGCTAGTAATTGGATGGTTTCATTTTTTTGTGTGCAGGTTTCGAATTGCTTGCACCCGCTCGGATCTTGATCGCCACCACCCAAATGCCCTGAAGAATGATTAGAGTGTTTTCCCTTTGAACACGAGACAGCCAAGCAATGTGAGGAGTAGAACATACAGTCCAACAAGCTTGCCACTCTTAAAGGCAGGCTTGTCTTTCTTAAAGGGAATCTGCACTGAACAATATTCCTGGAACTTAAGTGGTGACAAACTGCTCAGCAGGGCATAGGCAGAGTTCCAAAGTGGCATGCGTGTTGCTGGAGGCATCAGTGGTGAAGTTGGACTGGAAGTGAGAATCATAGAATTTACAGTGCAGAAGGAGGCCACTCGGCCCATCGAGTCTGCACCAGCCCTCAGAAAGAGCACCCCACACAAGCCCACATAATCACTCCATCCCATTAACCCAGCAACCCCACCCAACCATTTTGGACACTTAGGGCAATTTAGCATGACCAATCCACCTAACCTGCACATCTTTGGATTGTGGGAGGAAACCGGAGCACCCGGAGGAAACCCACGCACACACGGGGAGAACGTGCAGACTCCACACAGTGACCCAAGCTGGGAATCAAACCTGGGATGCTGGAGCTGTGAAGCAACTGTGCTAACCACTATGCTTAGTACTTAACTGTGCTAACCACTAAGCACTATGTGAGGCACCATGATTCTGTGACGTGCAAGGGGGCAGCACTTAGGAGAGGGTTGAAATTGATATTTTAAACATTTTTACAAATGACTGAAGGCAAATCTGTTCATACAATACTTCATGTGTCAGCATTATTATTTATCTCCTTCAGACACATCACCATTGGGTGGCATGTTGGCACAGTGGTTAGCACTGCTGCCTCACAGCTCTACCAGGTTCCGGCCTTGGGTGACTGTGTGGTGTTTGCAGTTTCTCCCCATGTCTGCATGGCTTTCCTATCAGTGCTCTGGTTTCCTCCCATAGAACCAAGATGTGAGGATTAGGTGGATTAGCCTACACCGGCCCTTGGAAATAACACTCTACTTAAGCCCATGCCTCCATCCTATCCCCATAACCCAGAAATCCAACCTAACCTTTTTTGGACACGCAGGGACAATTTAGCATGGCCAATCCCCTTAACCTGCCCATCTTTAGACTGGGAGGAAAGCAGAGGAAACCCACACAGACACAGGGAGAATGTGCCAACGCCCCTAGTCGCTACATTCCGGCGTCTGTTTGGGTTTACAGAGGGAGAATTCAGAATGTCCAACTCACCTAACAGCATGTCTTTTGGGACTTGTGGGAGGGGACCAGAGCACCGGGAGGAAACCCACGCAGCCACGGGGAAGCACAGACAGTGACCCAAGCCGAGAATTTAATCTGGGACCCTGGCACTGTGAAGCAACAGTGCCAACCACCACTACTCAGGTTTCACACAATCTTGCTGTGTCCATATGCCTCCAATATGCAGCCGAACAGGTACATCACCCAGGCATAGTGTTATACAACCACTGACATTCTGCCTTCTCTCTTGCAGGACAAGATAGCACACAACACAGGGGAGCAGAACTGGCATAGGATAATAATACCTGAAACCCTGAACTCTAAGGAACAGATGGATCTCTATATCTTCCAGCTGGCTGGAAAGGAGTCTCGGATAGCCAATGTTGTTGAAAACATTGAGGATGATGGTATGTTCCTTGCGTAAGTAAATTGTCTCATTTGCCTACCTGTACTTTTCTGCCCCTTCTCAGGTCCCAACATCTGCTCATTCTGTTATTTGGTATGATGGGAAAGTTGCTGACGGCGTGTGACTGTGCTTCACCCCCCCCAACTCTCACACCAATTTTCCCTTTGTGACACCAAAGAACTACTGCCTGCTCAGCCCCAGGTGAGCAAACAGAAAAACTGTGCAACACTGATGAAGAATCTCTGCCACTTGATTTAATATTCATGACCAGTTTTCGCGAGAATTTAGAAAGGCTTGGAATGATCTGATCGAAGTCTTTAAGACATTAACAGGGAAAGACAAGGTGGATAAAGGTATACTATTTCCACTGGTAGGAGATTCTAAAGCTGGGGGGGGGGCATTGTCTAAAATTAGGACTTCAACCGTTCAGGAAAGATGTGAGGAAGCAATTCTTAGCTCAAAGAGCGTTAGAGGTTTGGAACGCTCTCCCACAATAAGCGAGAACAGTTGTTAATTTTAAACCTGAGATAGATAGATTTCTGTTGAGTAAAGATATTGGGCTAGATTCCCCGTCAGCGGGATCCTCCGTTTCACCAGCAGTGCACTCACACCCACGGAATTTCCGATGGCGTGGGGGTGCCCACAATGGGAAACCCTACTGGCCATCTGCCAGGATGGAGGATTCCATTGCTGGCGGGCCGCACCAGAAAACAGTTGCAGCAGGATGGAGAATTCCACCCATTGAGGGATATCGGCCTATTGAAGTTTTTTTCCCCAAGGCAGAGGCACCTGCAATGAATATCATATAAAACACATGTACTTTTAAAAGCACAATATATTGTATACCAAAAAAAAGTCATGACTAGCAGTGAAATGTTTGTGAGACATCGTGGGACTCAGCTAACTAACTTGACCACATTCCTTGTAAGGACCATCTCACAGAGACGCACACAGAAAAGGCGCATTCAGCAGAAATGCTCCTAACCAGCAGCCCCAGGGCAGATGCTCCTGTGGAATTCTAGAATTCTGACCAGCCTGTAACAAAATTAAGATAAGGAGAGCCATTAATGCGTGAGACCCAAGGACAGTCGATAAGGTGTCTGGAAGACATCATAAGACCATGAGCAACTCCCTCGCTGCTCATGAGATGATCACACCATTCCCAGCTGCCTTGTAACCAATGTCATTTGTTCTAAAAATATATTTATAATTGTTATGATTGGATTGTGTCCAGTAAGGTGGGCCAACTATTTGTAATTGTATATATGATGATAATTATCTGTGTTCAGCAGAGAGGTTTCTGGATTTGCCCAGTGGTCTGCTCCCTACTGGTGTAATACAATAAACTGTTTGATGATTGGCGCAGATCCAAGGGTCAAGTAATTTCTTTTGGATTCATTCTGGCTAATATGCCAAAGACAGGTATATGGAGTTAAGCCACAGATCAGGCATGATCTCATTAAATGGTGGGACAGGCTTGAAGGGCTGATGGGCTCCTGTTCCTATGTTCCAGACACTAGCACTACACATACTTTAGGGGGTAGTATAGAGTTGGGATCAGAGTATAGTGAGTATAGTGGGCATCTGGGCATGATTGGCCTGCAGCCTGGTTTAGCACCGTGGGCTAAACAGCTGACTTGTAATGCAGAACAATGCCAGCAACGCGGGTTCAATTCCCATACCGGCCTCCCCGAACAGACACCGGAATGTGGCGACTGGGGGCTTTTCACAGCAACTTCATTGAAGCCTACTTGTGATAATAAGTGATTATTATTATAATTATAGCCACTGCTGCCCCCATCTCTGTTGCAGCTTTGAGTTCCTCCTCCCACTGCCTCTCCATCCACTCTCTGTGTGAGGTCGCAGCAATGTTCTGTGGTAAATTCAGGATCTAACCTCCTTTTCTGATCCCAGTAGTCATTAACCCTTTCAAATGCAGAAACACAAAATTAAACTTAGTTAAAGCTACACCCTATTTCTAATACCCACAAATTAATTAAAACTACCTCTGTTCCCTGACACCTCCCCCTTTGAAAGAAATAAAACTTCACAACCAGGAAGATTTCTTCACACTCTTGTTCCATCCACTTCACACAAACTTATCATTAATATCTAGCCAAAAACCTTATCGCATCATAAAAGTAAACTTCTCTTGTTTCAGAATTAGACATGCCATATTGTATCATAACAATGATTTAACCAAAACAAAGGCAACACATATAAGAGGGTTAGCACAATTAATAAGGTTGATAATGCAACATGTTACACAATGGTTAGCGCTGCTGCCTCACTGCGCCAAGGACCCGGGTTCAATTCCGGCCTTGGGTGATCTGTATGGAGTTTGCACATTCTTCCATGTTTGCGTACAATTTCTCTGGGTGCTCTGGTTTCCCCCACAGTTCAAGGATGTGAAGGTTAGGTGGATTGCTAATGCAAAAATTGCCCTTTAGTGTCCCAAGGGTAGACAGGATCAAGGCACTAGGACAGGGGAGTGGGTGTGGCGCTAACAATTATACATAAAGCCGAGAGACTGGTACAATAGAGGCTTTATTGCTGTACGATGTTGTCCCTCCATCCGCAAACTGTAGACTGAGGGACTGAGCAGCTCTCATACATATTTATACACAACTCCCTGTGGGCGGAGCTAGCCGGCAGGGGCTGACCGGAGGAACCTGTATTACAGGTACAGGCATACATCCCCCTACTGCAGTACACATGACTCACCTAACTACAGTGGTTATCTCACCACAGTGGGCTTAGATAGGGTGCTCTGTAGGAGGGTTGTTGCAGACACGATGGACCAAATGGCCTCCTTCTGCACTGTTGAGATTGTATGCTTCTGGTGCTTCTTCTTTAATTGTCAGCATTCTAAGCTGGAGTTCTCCATCTCGCTCCTTCTGTTTCCTCCCTTGCTAAAGCAAAAAGGCCCAAGTCCAGCCGGCACCGTTCACATCTGGTCTTACCCGGCGGGACCTCATCATCCATCCTGTCTGGTGCGGCCTGGTCGGGGGTGGGGGGGGGGTGGCATCCGACCCTGGGGACCCTGTGGCCCCCTCCACTGTGGCCTGGCCCGTGATCGGGGCCTACCAGTCGGAGGGCCGGCCTCTCGTGGTGGGAGCCTCTTTTGCCCCTGTAGCCCTACGCTATGTTGCATTGGGGCTGGCGCGGAGAAAGGAGAAACTGCACATGCGCGCATACGCACCGGTCGCAGAGCGCATGCGTGCATTTGCATCGGTCGCAGTGCGCATGCGCAGACCCGCGGCACCCATTTGACGCCGGTATCGGCAGCTGGAGCTCTCCAGTTCTCTGCTGGCCTCCTGCAGGGCAGAGGATCGCTACACATAGTGGTCCGATGATGCTGTCGTTAAACTCTCCAGTTTTTACGACGGCGTCAACACCCTGCCTTTAGATGGGAGAATCCTGCCCAGTGGGTTTATAGAATTTAGGGGTTTAAGATAAATTAGAAACAATTGTGAGGTAAATTTACCAGAGGACTGATCATGAATGGGAGGAATGACCTTTTGCCCACCACTGACACTTCAACTAATTTTATGTTTCAGCCCACTAAAGGAAGACACATTGTTGAGCTAATGTTTTAGAACTGACAGTCTGGCAAACCCTGGACAATGGTCTGCTTGATCACAGCACAACATCTAATGGAGCAGCTTGTGGCAACATGCTGTTCACTGTGGCATCAACACAAAGTTCCTCGTGAGCCTTTCTCTTCTCCATTCCACCTTCATCTCAGCCTAGAATTTAAAATATGACAAGACTACAGGTACCAGAAAGGACCATTTATGCCTTTCACCTAAGCTTGACAACCCAGTCTGACACTTTAATCTTTTTTCCGACATGTCAAACTTGCATCTGTCTGCTGCCTGTTCAATCAGGAATTGATTCAAATCTCCCTCAAAAGCCTCAGATGAACCATTACTTACTCAACTCCGTGACAACCCATTACAGAGGCTGACAACTTGTAGTTTGTGGTTATTTGTCAACTCGAGTTTGAATCCTGGCTTCTTAAGATTATAATCATGTTTTCTGGTTATCTGTCCACTTTTGATTAAAAGATTTCTCTACGTCCACCTTATTGATTCCCTTCAATATTGCAAATAATCCTGTTGTGTTGTCTTTCTCTCTAACGACAGTAGGTGTAACTGTTTTGACATCTTTTCAGGTTTAATAGCTAAAAAAAAGAGAGCATCATCTTCGGTCCAATTTGTATTTAGTACCTCTCCACCTGTCTCAATTACACTACTGGCAACTGGCAGCTTCCTTAATGAGTATTACCTGTCCTCTCTTGGGTTTATTCGTCGAACAAGTATTTAGTGTTTTCAAACTTTGCCACGTATTGTGGTGAAAGTTCCAAGACTTCAAATCTCCCCCACCCCCTCGCCACCCCTTGCCAAGCGGTTTCCTGCTCTTCTTCACTCCATCCTTAAAAACTGACATTATCTAAACTTCATTTCAACAACCATATCCACTGACATGGTACGTTTAATGTATTGTAACTTCACAAGAGTGACTGACAAATGGAAATTCAATACCAAATCATATAAGGGTATAACTAGGGCAGAAGGGATGAGGTTTAACAGGTGGGGAAGAGGAATCCAGAGCTCAGAGCCGCAGAAGCTGAAGACGCAGCCTCCA
Organism: Scyliorhinus canicula; assembly: GCF_902713615.1. Lineage (NCBI taxonomy): Eukaryota > Metazoa > Chordata > Chondrichthyes > Carcharhiniformes > Scyliorhinidae > Scyliorhinus > Scyliorhinus canicula. Next base: position 29,719,604 of record NC_052166.1, on the reverse strand, counting down.
ATGGTGGAGCGATTGCAATTCCCCACGCGCGAGTGGCCAACATTTGGAGGAGCAAAGATTTCTTCGGGGCTCTAGCCCCAGAGGAAATTACAAAGGTGGGGCACGGGCAAGGCCATGGACGGACTTGGGAATAAGGATGAGAATTTAAAAATTGCGATTCCTGATTTAATCCAGTTAAACAGAAGCTTTACAGAAAGACATAAAGGGTGCTGGGAGATTGACAATTGATGTACCATCAATTCGACTCAAGACACATTTAGGATCCGAACTGTGGCTTTAATCAGCTAGTTGTTAGCCCGGTGGTCGACTACAGAGAATGGCCGACCGCCGGGAACTTCGGGTACTTATACCCCGCCTCGGAGGGTACTTGCCTCTCGACCAATTGGAGAGCAGTCACATGACTAGTCCCAACCAATCGGATGAGAGGTACATGACCAGCCATAGCCAATGGGAAGCCAGTGCTCTGCACCAATGGCAGTGCTCATATCCATACCACCACAACAACATTCGGAGAAACCAGCAAGACTGGGGACGCAAAGGTCCTGTTAAAGACACTAAAATGTGTCATTTCCACTTCATGCCTGGTAGCCAGCCAAAAGGACAGCCAGGCTGCAGGCTGGATGAGAATCTTGGGGGACTGTCCCCAGCAGTCAGGGGGTCAGAGATGCCTGGCGACGGGATTGGGATAGAGGCGGGTTGCCAGTGTGGGTTAGTATGTGTGTGTGTTGGGGTGGGGAGAGAGGGGATTGAGCAATTAGACCTAAGGCTTTTTTGAGGACTAAGGGGAGGACTCTTGCTCCTTGCAGGGAACGGTGGAAAAGAACACTTGCTTATTGTGGAAGTGGCACGTCGTCTTCACTGTTGAATTTCCCAACCCCTGGGCAATGATGCAGCGACAATAAATTTTCAAATTGGGAGTCCAGTTTAAGTTTGTTAACAAAGTGCCTTACCTCTGCATGGCAGGTAATTCAGAAATCCAGGTATGAGCCGCCATAAAAAGGCAGCGTTCCCTGCCCTTAACACATTAACCCATCTACTGACCCTCTCCCACTCATTGTGGAGAGGTTAATGCCAAGGCCACTATCTCTCACATTCTTTACAATGTTGGTGGTGTGCCATAATATCAGGATGGCCCTTCCCCTCGGTTTCTCAGTTCGAGCATTTATTTTGTTTTATGAATTTAGAGTGCCCAAATATTTTTTTCCAATTTAGGGGCAATTTAGCATGGCCAATCTACCTAACCTACACATCATTGGGTTGTGGTGGCGAGACCCACGCAGACACGGGGGGAATGTGCAAACTCCACATGGACAGTGACCCGGGGCGGGATCAAACCCGATTGCTCAGCCCCGTAGGCAGCAGTGCTAACTGCTGGCAACTGTACTGCCCAGTTAGAGCATTTATATGTTTCATTTTATTTCCTTTTAGCCTCAATTTACTTCAAAGGCTGGGCCAACAATGAAATTGTTGGATGATGTGCTGTTTTGTGATGACAGTAACATTCCATACATCAACGTCTACATGAAATGAAATGAAAATCGCTTATTGTCACGAGTAGGCTTCAATTAAATTACTGTGAAAAGCCCCTAGTCGCCACATTCCGGTGCCTGTTCGGGGATGCTGGTACGGGAATCGAACCGTGCTGCTGGCCTGCTTGGTCTGTTTTAAAAGCCAGCGATTTAGCCGAGTGAGCTAAACGAGCCCCTGCATAAAATACAGATGTATCAAATGATCTGTTGTGTCAAAGCCACACTGTCTACTTGATGCTGTCAATACTGCGACCATTTTGAGATAACTTATCAATATAAGAAGTTTGCAGTTTGGGAGATGAGAAGGGATCATCATTTTCTGGTGCGGTGCGCCCCTGCCGGCAGCGGGATTCTCCGTCCCGGCAGCCGGCCTATGAGGTTTCCCATTGTGGGCACCCTCCCCACAGTCGGGAAATCCGCAGCCGTGAGTGCACTGCCAGCGAGACGGAGGATCCTGTGGATGGAGAATCCAGCTGTCTATCTTTCTCTTCCTTTCACACGTTGAATGCTTCCGATATGTTACAAGAGAGGAACATGAACTTCTTGAGTTATACTTATTTCCCGTCACATTTTAAATATTGTACTTTTGCTCTGAGAGATCAGCTTTTATATTTATTAATAATAGTATTAATAATGTAACTAATAATAAGTGATGCATTACATATTGAAAAACAGAAAAAAATACTTTAAAAATGAAGTGTCATCTGGTCCAATCCTCCCAAATCTTTCTCTAGACATAACGCAGCCTCATACAGCTTTGACCCACTTTCAGTACAAAGACGATAAATATCACTACGTATTCCCTCCTTGCATCTTGCAATATTAAATTCCATTTGTCACAGATCTGTCTTCCTGTCTGTAAATCTTTTGGAATGGTAGCTTTTTGCTCTGAGCATTCTGCTTTCCCTCCATTTATTTTGGCATTAACCATAAATCCTGACGTCTGGCTTTTTTTTGTAGTTATTGAGATCATTTCTAAACAATGAAAATGGTGTCTCCGCCAGTCAAAGCTGCCTAACTGCAACAATTGTCACAATATTCCTTGATATGACTATGATTTAGTGGCCATTACTGAAACATGGTTAAAGGATGGTCACGACTGGGAGTTAAATATCCGAGGGTATCAAACTATTCGGAAGGACAGAGTGGATGGTAAGGGAGGTGGTGTTGCTCTGTTATTTAAGGATGACATCCGGGCAATAGTAAGGGATGACATCGGTGCTATGGAGGATAAGGTTGAATCCATTTGGGTGGAAATCAGGAATAGTAAGGCGAAAAAGTCACTGATAGGAGTAGTCTATCGGCCACCAAATAGTAACGATATGGTGGGGCAGGCAATAAACAAAGAAATAACTGATGCATGTAGAAATGGTACAGCAGTTATCATGGGGGATTTTAATCTACATGTCGATTGGTTTAACCAGGTCGGTCAAGGCAACCGTGAGGAGGAGTTTATAGAATGTATCCGCGATAGTTTCCTAGAACAGTATGTAATGGAACCTACGAGGGAACAAGCGGTCCTAGATCTTGTCCTGTGTAATGAGACAGGATTGATTCATGATCTCATAGTTAGGGATCCTCTCGGAAGGAGCGATCACAATATGGTGGAATTTAAAATACAGATGGAGGGTGAGAAAGTAAAATCAAATACTAGTGTTTTGTGTTTAAACAAAGGAGATTACAAGGGGATGAGAGAAGAACTAGCTAAGGTAGACTGGGAGCTAAGACTTTATGGTGGAACAGTTGAGGAACAGTGGAGAACCTTCCAAGCGATTTTTCACAGTGCTCAGCAAAGGTTTATACCAACAAAAAGGAAGGACGGAAGAAAGAGGGAAAATCGACCGTGGATATCTAAGGAAATAAGGGAGAGTATCAAATTGAAGGAAAAAGCATATAAAGTGGCAAAGATTGCTGGGAGATTAGAGGACTGGGAAATCTTTAGGGGGCAACAGAAAGCTACTAAAAAAGTTATAAAGAAGATTAAGATAGAGTATGAGAGTAAACTTGCTCAGAATATAAAAACAGACAGTAAAAGTTTTTACAAATATATAAGACAAAAAAGAGTGGCTAAGGTAAATATTGGTCCTTTAGAGGATGAGAAGGGAGTTTTAATAATGGGAAATGAGGAAATGGCTGAGGAACTGAACAGGTTTTTTGGGTCGGTCTTCACAGTGGAAGACACAAATAACATGCCAGCGACTGATAGAAATGAGGCTATGACAGGTGAGGACCTTGAGAGGATTGTTATCACTAAGGAGGGAGTGATGGGCAAGCTAATGGGGCTAAAGGTAGACAAGTCTCCTGGCCCTGATGGAATGCATCCCAGAGTGCTAAAAGAGATGGCTAGGGAAATTGCAGATGCACTAGTGATAATTTACAGAAATTCACTAGACTCTGGGGTGGTCCCGGTGGATTGGAAATTAGCAAACGTGACGCCACTGTTTAAAAAAGGAGGTAGGCAGAAAGCAGGAAATTATAGGCCAGTGAGTTTAACTTCGGTAATAGGGAAGATGCTGGAATCTATCATCAAGGAAGAAATTGCGAGGCATCTGGATAGAAATTGTCCCATTGGGCAGACGCAGCATGGGTTCGTTAAAGGCAGGTCATGCCTAACTAATTTAGTGGAATTTTTTGAGGACATTACCAGTGCAGTAGATAACGGGGAGCCGATGGATGTGGTATATCTGGATTTCCAGAAAGCCTTTGACTAGGTGCCACACAAAAGGTTGCTGCATAAGATAAAGATGCATGGCATTAAGGGTAAAGTAGTAGCATGGATAGAGGATTGGTTAATTAATAGAAAGCAAAGAGTTGGGATAAATGGGTGTTTCTCTGGTTGGCAATCAGTAGCTAGTGGTGTCCCTCAGGGATCCGTGTTGGGCCCACAATTGTTCACAATTTACATTGATGATTTGGAGTTGGGGACCAAGGGCAATGTGTCCAAGTTTGCAGATGACACTAAGATGAGTGGTAAAGCGAAAAGTGCAGAGGATACTGGAATTCTGCAGAGGGATTTGGATAGGTTAAGTGAATGGGCTCGGGTCTGGCAGATGGAATACAATGTTGACAAATGTGAGGTTATCCATTTTGGTAGGAATAACAGCAAACGGGATTATTATTTAAACGATAAAATAGTAAAGCATGCCGCTGTTCAGAGAGACTTGGGTGTGCTAGTGCATGAGTCACAGAAGGTTGGTTTACAAGTGCAACAGGTGATTAAGAAGGCAAATGGAATTTTGTCCTTCATTGCTAGAGGGATGGAGTTTAAGACTAGGGAGGTTATGTTGCAATTGTATAAGGTGTTAGTGCGGCCACACCTGGAGTATCGTGTTCAGTTTTGGTCTCCTTACTTGAGAAAGGACGTACTGGCACTGGAGGGTGTGCAGAGGAGATTCACTAGGTTAATCCCAGAGCTGAGGGGTTGGATTATGAGGAGAGGTTGAGTAGACTGGGACTGTACTCGTTGGAATTTAGAAGGATGAGGGGGGATCTTATAGAAACATTTAAAATTATGAAGGGAATAGATAGGATAGATGCGGGCAGGTTGTTTCCACTGGCGGGTGACAGCAGAACTAGGGGGCATAGCCTCAAAATAAGGGGAAGTAGATTTAGAACTGAGTTTAGGAGGAACTTCTTCACCCAAAGGGTTGTGAATCTATGGAATTCCTTGCCCAGTGAAGCAGTTGAGGCTCCTTCATTACATGTTTTTAAGGTAAAGATAGATAGTTTTTTGAAGAATAAAGGGATTAAGGGTTATGGTGTTCGGGCCGGAAAGTGGAGCTGAGTCCACAAAAGATCAGCCATGATCTAATTGAATGGCGGAGCAGGCTCGAGGGGCCAGATGGCCTACTCCTGCTCCTAGTTCTTATGTTCTTATGTTCTTATAGCAACTACCATCGCAATTTTCTGTCAAGTTACAACTTACCTGCTCCTAATTGCTTCCTCTCCAAAAAGTTGGGACCTAATGAACAGATATTATGGTGGCCCTTTGGTGTCAAAATGGGTTTTCATGAGTAAGAACCTGGTGAGGACTGGCGGGGTATATTAGTACAGATATCGTAACACACGGGACAGAGGCAATAATCATCACCAACCTCCGCAAATAAAATTTTCTCCACAGTATATTTGGTAGCAATGTCAAGAGAACCCTGAATTATCTTTTCAATTCCAAATTATTGGGCCATGAGCTCAACTTCTGTGCCCTGCCTCAGCTATGGGCAGGATCAATCAACATCACTAAAGAAGGCTATTTGTTGGTCATGGTCACATTGCTGCTGTGTGAACCTGTTGTGAGCAAATTTGCTGTCCCGTTTTCCCTATCACAATAGTGACTACACATGAGTCGGAAGGTCCTGAGGTTGTGAAAGGTGCTATGCAAATGCAAGCATTTCCCCCTTGTTTAAACTAACTCAGCAAACAGTTGGAATTAAACCTGGGGTCCGTACAATGTTACTGTTCAGCATTGAACCGTGAGGTGAATTTACTCACAGACCAAGCGATGGAGCATTTAATTAATTGTACGCTTTTAGTCTGGACTCTTTTCCAATAACTTCTGAAAATCAAGAAAACTAACTCACACGACATTGCCAGCCTCCACCATGTTCGTGAACCTGTCAAAGAATCCCAGTCGATGAGAATTTCCACAGAAAGCTTTCCATATAAACAAAGACTTTCCCCAAAGAAGTACCCAATCAAGGCAAAGGTAAGCTGGGAATTGATAGGCAGCGCAAAGGACCAACAGAATTGCTTCCTGCGCATTGCTGTCAAGTTATCAACCACTAAACCCGATTTATTTTCAACTGTGGTCAGTCCTGTAGTACACCATAGTATAACAGCTGATGCCAAAATGTCTGCAATGCAGCCTCTGGGAAAGAGGCATTGTGCAGTGCATTCTGATTGCAGAAAGGCTGAACAAAAAGGAATCTAACCTTACACATCTAATTGCAAAAATAGCAAAGAATATACTTGTCAATGACTTTTAGGCTGATCGACTCATCATTAATAAAGAATGAGATTAATTTCTGACAACAGATAGACTTATAGACATATCCTCGAAGCCTTTCAGGTCAGCAAGAGCATAATATTGGATGAGTTCACCATTAGAATCAAGAACTACATGACGCAGCTGACAACCTTGGTCCCTGCTTAAATAATTTATGGGATAAAATGTGTCTACGGCATATTGCTTTTCCAGGAAGGTTCTTCAGAACTGAATAGTTTATCTTTGAGAGGTGAAGTGCTCATGGGCATTTCAGCACAAATTGGATCTCTGGATTGAATGGCGGGGTGGAGTGGGGGTGGGTGGCGGGGTGGAGAGTGGGCGGATGGCGGGGCGGTGGAGCAAATGACTTTTGATTGAGCACTGCACTCTTCTTCTCAGCTTGGTCATATTTAGTTGAGGATAAGCTGAGCAGTGGCCAAGTGCTTCCCAGGACAGGGGGTAGAGGAGATTTGGAATCCGACCCATTGCATGGACTTCCCTCCCACAAGTCCTGTTAATTCAGGCAACATTTGTTTTTGCTCATCGGCATAAACCACATTTAGTGCTACTAATTGGCTGGATCGAGAGATATAAAATAAGGTAAACATGACAAAACTGCCAGAATCATTCCTTAAAATATTCCTATCTTTTAAATTCCATAACAATAATGATTCTGAATGGAAGACCCAGATATATTTTTTTAAATTTAGAGTACCCAATTCATTTTTCCAATTAAGGGGCAATTTAGCGTGGCCAATGCACCTACCCTGCACATCTTTGGGTTGTGGGGGCAAAACCCACGCAAATACGGGGAGAATGTGCAAACTCCACACAGACAGTGACCCAGAGTTGGGATTGAACCTGGGACATCGACTCCTTGAGGCTGTAGTGCTACCCACTGCGCCACCGTGCTGCCCTAGACCCAGATATTTTTAACGATCATCGTCTATAAGAGCAGAGGATCGATGGCTGGCTCATTGTAAACATGTATTTATGTCTTAAGTAAGAATGAAAATTAAATTCTGGTAATAACACACAACAAATTGAAAACCTGCATTCTTGGATTTCCAAAATAGGGATTTCAAAACGATTATTTTGTCAACATTTCCCTCAAGATGTAGAAATTGCATTGTTTAAGTACAGCGAGAGGTCAGCCCTCCTTTCACATGTCTCAAGGGCTGTAGGGATGTGTAATAACTGGAGATCATGTTAGCAACACCCACTGAACTCATGAATGGAATAAAACAATAAAGAAATGGGTGGTTGGAGCTGTATCAGCTTTTTCACCAAGAATCCAGCCACAGCAATGGAGGATAGGGGAAATAATCGCCAATAATTAATACTTCACACAAAATGATCCAAATGCTGGACCAAGTGTCCGCCAGTAACCTCTGCACCAAGCACCAACAGCAAGGAAGAACACAGATTGAAGACATTATCATGATGATTATAGTGATTAAACACGGCAACTCAGTACACAAATTAACACCTCCACCTGTCAATTAAAGAAATTCATAGGCACCTCACAGCATAAGTGCAGCTGTGCAACAGAAGGGAGACTGAAAACAAGCCCGATGTTATGAATGTCACAGCAGGGCAAGTTCAAAAATAAAGAGCAGGTGCCTCAAAATAATTATACTTCAGTGATGAAAATAAGTGACTCTTATGCGTTTTGCAAATGTACTATCTGGACAAATACCCTTTTTAATTGGTAAATGACAAATTATTTCTCTTACAAATGTCTATTGTGTTGCTAGTTCCACGACATAGTGTTCGCCATGAAAAATTGGTACAGAAGTAGTTCTATTCCACATGTGAAAATAATCGAATGTGATGAACACAACAGAAGAATGATTGAAATTGAATCTGTCATCGCTGGCCAAAATGGCATTGAAGAGTTAGTGCAGGAGATGTAATTGCTTTTCCGTAAATTGCTATGACTGCACAAGGCTGCAGTTTATGTTAGTTGTAAATACATTTTACCTCAGCTGTGAAGGTCAAACTGTTTGGAAGATTAACAAGTTAGAACTGTGAAACTTCTTCCTATCAGCGCTGCCTATCCTAGCGGGGGCGCTGTTGCCTTTCTGTACTCTTTTTGATTCTTGTTTGACTGCCATCTGGCTCCTGCACTGCATAGACTTACTCAAACAATGGGGAGAAACTACCCGAATCGTTTGTGTCAGTTGTCTGAGGTATCTGAGGTGACAACAGCTTCTCACATCACCAGATTGTTCATTCATTTCGTGCGCACCTTGATCAGCCCCCTTACCTGATATCAGTTTTAGTAACTTGAGGAAGCAGGCGAACATTGAACATTCATTTATTTTAACTATGTACAAAGTTCTGCGGAAAGTAGCATCTCGCTCCCAGTACAATTACTTGCCGGGAGGATTAGTCTGTCTAGGTCCTGCTTTGGGCTCGCTTTTATATCAGTGCATAACGAGCCCCAGGTGGGTGGCCTCCGTCCCCTATCTGGGAAGCTTCTACTCCATGAGTTCCCACGGGAAGATCAATGATAGTTTGGTTTCCCCTTGGTCCTCGTGGAGGTTATGACACCAATAATCCCTTTCCACTGATGTTCTACCACCATCATCGATTTACAAGCTCATAGCTGAGGGAAAGTATTTGGCCCCTTGAAAATCATTCATACAAAAAACACAGTAAGAAGTCTTACAACACCAGGTTAAAGTCCAACAGGTTTGTTTCAAATCACGAGCTTTCTGAGCATTGCTTCTTCCTCAGGTCATTCACCTGAGGAAGGAGCAGTGCTCCGAAACCTAGTGATTTGAAACAAACCTGTTGGACTTTAACCTGGTGTTGTAAGACTTCTTACTGTGCTCACCCCAGTCCAACGCCGGCATCTCCACATCATACAAAAAACACTTGCAGGAGCCCACTGCCACATCGCCCATTTGGGTCTTGAACGATCCTAAAGTTTATTTGCCGGCTGGAAAACCATCCCAGGAGATGATTCCATTTCAGAGGAAGAATTCTTTCCCAACCTCAACATTTAACTTGCCTAAAATCTTTAATTCTCCATCCCCCTGTTCTGCTATCACGATTTGCCTTGGCTATGATTTCATATGGATGTCGCAAATGAATATTTATTCTGTTGTGCAACTGGAGCTGTGTTTGAATCATGTTAAACAGTGCAAGGAATGCTATGTAGATGTGGCAGTTCAGTGAGAAATAATATTTTTCTCAAAAATCTACGACTCCCAGCAACATGACGGCTGTCAAAGTAGTGTTACGGCGAATGACACTCACCATTATTTGTGCATAAGTGGTAACCTCTGGAGATTTGTTGGGAAGCAGAGATGCAAACATTGCCGTCCAAGTTACATTCAGCTGTTAACTTTATGAAAATTGCATTTTACTTTCTATCTCACCACTGAAATGCATCAAACATTGTAAAGTTTCTGCATCCACACGGTAGGTCTGAATCGTTTTATTCGTTCATGGGAAGTTGGCGTCGCTGCCTGGGCAAACATTTATTGCCTATCTCCGAGGGCATTTAAGAGTCAACCACATCGCTCTGGATATGGAGTCACATGTAGACCAGACAAGGGTTAAGGTTGACAGATTCCTTTCCCTAAAGGATATTAGTGAACCAGATGGGTTTTTATGACAATCGTCCATGGTTTCATAGTCACGTTTAGGCTCTTAATTCCAGAGTTTTATTGAAATTGAATTTCACCATCTGCCCTGGCGGATTCAAACCTGGGTCCCCAGAGCATGACTCTGGTTCTCTGGATTACCAGTCCAGTGACAATACCACTAAGCCACCAACTCCCCTAATTAAACACACTGCATGTATTTGGAGCAAAACCACTATTCCTATAAGTTGCTCTTGTTGCTGATAACTACAAGCCAAACTACTCTTTTAACATTACGTTAGGGTTTAATGAATGTCAATCATCCTCTGGCACAATAAGTATTTAATCTCACTCCTTTAGCTTGTGAATTATTTTAGAACATTGCAAACACACCACATATTACATTTTATTTCGTTCTTCTTTCTCGCTCAAGTCTTTAATTGTTTCTTGTTCTGCATTTAATCTGACCCTTTCAATTCACCATCCTTCTCAAATCTTCGACTGCTAATTTCCTGATCGCTCAATCTCATTGGTTACGGAAATACCCATTAGTTGCTGTGTTCATTCGGGTCCCAGATGCCCCAGCGGCAAAATGCAGGGACACGTTTTAGTTCATGGCAGGTGGTGTTAGTTGCTCCTGCTGCAGCAGAATCTGGCCCACTATTAAGCTTCTTTTTGAGCCACAGCGCAGCAAATTAGCTCACGCGCAGAACCCCAAAAAGATAAAATTAATGTGGAAAAGAGTCGTGCAATTTCTGCAAATTGCAGTTTAACTGGAGTGAGCTCAAATAGTTTGCTGTTTCACAGTGTGACAGGAAGCAAAAATGATGATCAGAGCTTTTTAGGTGCCCAGGAAATTGTGTCACTAGGTCGGCATATCATTTCATTTTGAGAGTAATTCTTTCTATTTGTGTAGCACTCATTAAAAATCAATTTTTTATCCATCTTGGTAATTTGTTCATGATTTGGTGCCAGTGCAGTCAATTATAACTGGCACCTGTAGTCAAGGAAACGATGGCTCCAATTAAACACACAAGGCCGAACATTCTCCATCTATCCACTGTCTTCCCATGATTGTTAGCACTCTTACAATACTGACTGCAACTATATTATTCTAAAGTGAGTAAAATCTTTCAAAACACTAACAAACGATAATAAAACTCCTTTCATTGCAATGGGAGCTAAATTGGTTTGGGATTTCATTAAGGCAGTTCAGTCATAGCAATGGCAAAATACAACAGTGGCATATTGGTTAGCACTGCTGCCTCACAGCGCCGAAGACACGGGTTCGATCACGGCCCTTGGTCAGTGTCCGTGGGGAGTTTCTATGTTCTCTCGATGTCATCGTAGGTCTTACCCCCACAAACCCAAGATGTGCAGGGTAGATAGATTGGCCACGCTAAATTGCCCCTTAATTGGAAAAAAAAAAGAATTGGGTACTCTAAATCTATATTTTTTTAAAGATTGAAATATAGGCCTAAATCTTCCAGAGAATTTGGCGGACAAGCAAAAGCTCCGGTGCAACGCTGCGCTGGTGGGAGGTGCATGTGAATGCAGTGAACCATGTACAGGTGCATTTCCTTCCTCCTCCCTAATGTCCTCCATCATCTGTAGGCCAGATGAACTGCTGGACAAAGTCTCCTCTTGTTGCCTTTTGCTGCTTTCTGCCGGTACCGATATGTCAGATTGGAGTGAGTGGCTATTTGAGCTGCCACCAACATGGACAAATTCATGACCCTTCAAAGTGACTTTTCTGGATCTTTACTGGAAGGAGGCTGTCTGCCAACATCTCAATCTCTGTAAACTCAATCCGATTCCTCCCCTGCCAGCTGGGCTGCCCTCTCCTTGAAGTCAGTGGGGTTCTTGAGATGGCCTTCCTCCCATCTTCTCTCTTTCTCCTATTGCGTCTCATCTTTTTCTACGCAAAGAAAGGAGTGGACTTGAGAGCAATTGGGCTTCAGGTATCTTTCTCATGCTTCCAGCCTTACAAATAACTGACTGGATAGTGTACCATATGATTGATACACTATAGGTTGCCCACTGCAGGTTCTGGAGCAACACCCACCAATACAGATGGATGGATAAGGCTCACAGAGGCAAGTAACTAGTGGTCAATGCTGGTACCCTCATTGCCTAACCCCCTTCTTCCACATCCCAGATAGCATCTCAGCTCTTTGTGAGGGGCCAGGGACCTACAGCCATGTCGCCATCTGCAGATTAGGTGGACTGCAGTGGAGCTATGAGTCATCACACATGCTACCCTTGCCCCTGAGGCCCATGGCCTCTGTACCATTCAGCGAGGTGAGCATGAGCAGTTCAGGATTCACTTACCTAAATATTTGTTTCCTGCACTGCAGGGAAGTCCTTTGGTGCAGGTCCTGGGCACTGCACTCCCCGGATGCTTCCATCTACAGAGGGTTGTGATGACTCAATCTCCGCCTTCTATCCTCTGGATAAAGGACGGCCCTCCTGACCTCCATTACAGTGGGAAGGACTATCAGGGATGCGGCACTGAATCTGGGAGCTGGCGCCAACCCTTTCTTCAATGTTGGATAAGTTAAAATCTGTGCATCTTTTAAACATGGTGCCCGGGTATGATGGCGGGGACCGTGCCATCCAGCCATCCCTGCCACGAAAAACATCGGAAAGTTTTCAACTCCATAACTAATTAGGTTGGCAGCGCACAATTTGGAGTGAATTCTCCCCGGCCTCTGTGGTGCGAAACACTCCTGGTTGTGCTTGCACCATGAAGCGCAATCCTGGAATGGAAAAATTCTACCCTGTATGTGAAGAAATCTGAACCCAAGTTTCATTCACATTTTCAACTGATAGATATAGATATAGAACTTACAGTGCAGAAGGAGGCCATTCGGCCCATCGAGTCTGCACCGGCTCCTGGAAAGAGCACCCTACCCAAGGTTAACACCTCTACCTTATCCCCATAACCCAGTAACCCCACCCAACACTAAGGGCAATTTTGGACACTAAGGGCAATTTATCATGGCCAATCCACCTAACCTGCACATCTTTGGACTGTGTGAGGTAACCGGAGCACCCGGAGGAAACCCACGCACACACGGGGAGGATGTGCAGACTCCGCACAGACAGTGACCTAAGCCAGAATTGAACCTGGGACCCTGGAGCTGTGAAGCGATTGTGCTAGCCACAATGCTACCGTGCTTCCCCTGATGTTCCTGCACTGCAGTCTAATGGGCCATTCGTGGCTGAAAACTGGCAGGCGGTGTGAACAATGCTGTTCACATGCTACCGGGTTGCACCTTAAATTACTTAAATTAAAGCTGAGCCTTATTCACATTATTCAGTCTGTGGTCAGCATTACTCATGCTATTCACTGTCTGCCCAACTGTTTGGGTTGAGAGTGGGCATGGGGAAGAAATCAGAAATTGGGCATCTCTGATGCCACTTTATAGAGCAGGTGCCACTTGTGATAGACAAGATGAAAGTGCTAAATTGGCAGCAGATGTCCAGAAAAAGCCCCAATGGAAGCCCTGGTTCAGGCGATAGACACAAATTGCAGATCTTGTTCCCCAAAGCTTTTGAAGGCCTCCAGGCGACACTTCCATTTCGATGGGAAGAGGTCACAAAGGAGGCCAGAGTTAGATGCTGCGCGCTCAGGACATGGCTGCAATACCGCAAAAAGTAATGTCAACATTCTCACCAGAGTTATCAAGATAAAAACATTTGCCTCTTATTCTCAGCTCACACCTCCAGATTTACATTCCTCCCGAATTCCCTTTACTCAGGAGAGGGCTGTGCTGAATGGGAGGGACCTGCTTTCACACCAGTTCCATGAAAGAAAATATGCTGGCTTTCAGAGGAATGGGGAGAGTCACGGTTTTGGCATGGGTAAACACTCGGGAAGACTTTGTGCAAAGTTTCTTCACGTATTATCTGCACTGTCCCTTCTTGTTAGGTCTCACTCCATACAACCTTTTTGACAAACTGCTCCCAACATCCAATTCACTCTCTCTTCACACTGAAAGCTAACTCTTCTTTTTACCTCAGGTGCTGAGATACCTTTGTCACTTCAGGAAATGGTGGCCAGTCCAAATGAAGCATTACCACTTGACCTGATGGTAGGTAGTTCCTGCTCAAATGTTAGAACCACACACACCTTAGCGAATAGGCTGGGAAAAGTTACTTCACAAGGTAAATCACTGGACATGACTGTTCAACAACTACTACAGGGTTGAAGGCCTGCAGGTGCCAAAACACTTGAGAGTGGAATTACATGCTGGCTCTGATGCACAGAACTCAAATGTTAAATTCAAGAGAACAGGCATCAAAAAAGACTGATGGGCACCCGGAGGAAACCCACACAGACACGGGGAGAACATGCAGATTCCGCACAGCCAGTGACCCAGAGGGGAATCGAACCTGGGACCCTGGCGCTGTGACGCCACAGTGCTATCCACTTGTGTTACTGTGCAGCCCAAACTACTGAGACTATCTTTCAATTCCAGATATTTATTATCAATTGAATTTAAATTCCACAAGATGGGATTTGGACCCATGTCCCCAAAGTACTAGGGCCTCTGGAGTAGGAGCCTCTGACAATACCACAATGCCACTCTCACCTCCTGATTCACCAAAGCCTGTTCATAATCTACAAGATATAAGTCAGGAATGTGATGGAATACTTTCCGCTTGCCTAGACAAGGAAGCTTCAACAACACTCAAATTGCTCAACACCATCCAGGACAAAGCAGCCTGCTTGAGTAGCGCCCAAACCACCACACAAAAATTCACCACCCACGAACAGTGACAGCCGTGTGTACCATCTACAAGTTCACCAAAGCTGCCTCAGTGGCTCCTCCGATAACCACAAACGTTACCATCTAGAAGGACGAGGTCAGCAGATGCATGGAAACACCACCACCTGCAAGTTCCCGTCCAGGCCATGCACCATCCTGACTTGGAAATTTATCGCTGTTCTTTCACTGTATCTGGGACAAAAGCCTGGAACTTGTGGATGTACCTGCACCACGGGAACTGCAGTGGTTTGAGAAGATTGTTCGCCACCACATTTGTGAGGGCCAGTAAGGATGGGCAATAAATGCTGGCCTAACCAGTGACACCCACAACCCATGAAAGAATAAATAATTTTGAAACACTGGTTCAATCCCTATCTGTCCACTCGCAGCTAACAAATAACGTTCAGTGAATAATCTATACATTCCTGCACTGTTACCACCAGAGTCTCACAATGGGCTTTGTTTTCCCCTCTCCCACTTCTCATCTACATGCTGCCTCTTGGTTATTTTATCTGGAAACACAATGTCAGATCCCACAATGGCACTACCCAACTCTACCTCACCGGGGCCTCCTTTGACCCCTTTGTTGTCTCTTTTATGCCACACCGCTTGTTCAACACCTCATACTGGCTGTGCAGAAATTTCCTCGAATAACTATTGGGAACATCAAAGTCCTTGGCCTCTGTCTACTGGCTGCATTGTGCCTTAAAGATAACGCAGCGTGCCCGGTAGTTGTTGGGAGATCCCTCTTCCTGAATCTACCTGGCTCATCATCTACCCGCCTCACGAGATCTAACACGCTAGGTTGCCATTTTCCCTGCACCGGGAATCTTGTCCAGGGGTGCCCTGCCTGAGAGAGGTGGGGTCTGGCAGGGCCAGAGGATCCCTTTATAGGTGAGTTGGGGCTTTGGAGGGGGTCGCGACAGGGGGTCGAGATATCGGGGCACCAATATTAAAAGGCGTTCCTATATCGCCTTGCACTGAGGCGTTTCGGTGAGTTGAGCTCCTCAGTGCAAGAAAGTGCACTAAGTACAGCCTCTGGGGGTAGTTCACCACTGAGGCCCCAATTTGAAACAGAGGCCCGATAGATAGGGTGGTGTTTATCCCCGCAGCAAGCACCGGTAAACACCTGGCTAAACGTGCTTGTCACGGGACTCTGCTGCAATTTGGTTAGATTGCTCCCCAGCACAGTAGCAGAGTGGTTAACACGGCTGCTTCATAGCGTCAGGGTCCCAGGTTCGATTCCGGGCTTGGGTCACTGTCTGTGCGGAGTCTGTACGTTCTCCCCGTGTCTGCGTGTGTTTCCTCCGGGCGCTCTGGTTTCCTCCCACAGTAAACATTTGCAGCTTAGGTGGATTGGCCATGATAAATTGCTCTTCGTGTCGAAAACAAAGGTTAGGTGGGGGGGACCTGGGTTACGGGAATAGAGTGGAGGTGTGGGACTTAAGTGGGGTGCTCTACCCAAGAGCCGGTGCAGACTCATTGGGCCGAATGGCCTCCTTCTGCACTGTACATTCTATGTCTGTGACTTCACGCTGTTCTTTCCTCCTACACAACCCTTGTTGCCTTGGGCAGGGCTGTTCCAACAAATAGCAAAGATATGTAGCTGACCGTTTATCTGGATACCCACTTTGAGATGTAATGCCTTCCCCCCCCCCCCTCCCCCCCAATCTCCTCTCCAGGCAGTTGTACTGCTTGATTATGCCAACTCCGCGAGCCACAGCAACAGGTAACATAGATTTCATCATAAGCCATTTCAGCAGCTGTTTCCAAGGCTCATGGGGTGGCACTGTGGCACAGTAGTTCGCACTGCTGGCTCACAATGCCAGGGACCCGAGTTCGCTTCCGATCTCGGGTGACTGTCTGTGTGGAGTTTGCATTTTCTTCCCATCTGTGTGGGTTTTCTCCGGGTGCTCTGGTTTCCTCCCCAAAGATGTGCAGGTGAGGTGGATTGGCCATGGCTAAATTGCCCCAAGGTGGGGTCACGGGGGTAGGGTGGGGGATTGAGCCTCGGTAGGGTGCTCTTTCAGACGGTCGGTGCAGACTCGATGGGCTGAATGGCCTTCTTCTGCACTGTACAGAATCTATGAGCCAACTGTGAACGCGATAGCCCTCCGAGATGATACTCCGGCCGTCCGGATTCTCTTTTCCCGCTGGCAGTGCACCCCTGCCTGTAGGTTTTCCAACAACGGGGGGGTGGCTTCAATTGAAAATCCCATTGACAGGCCGAGAGAAGAGAGAATCCCTCCGGCAGAGAAAAACGCGACTAAGGAAACTAGAGAATCACGCCCCTCATTGCCCAGCAGCCATCCCCATCACACTTAATTTGCCCAATTCTCCTGCATCTTATAGTCGTTGTTATGTCTGTATCTGCTGAGATGCTGAAAAGACAGGATGATGTAATTATCATATGACAAGCTTATACAGTCATTTGCCTTTATAAATATTGACATATTATAATGGAAATATAAAAATCACAGTGATTTGAATGTAAAATACAGTCTGTATGCCCTTATTTATTATTCCCTTATTGTCTAAATTTGGTTCACTTGACGAATAAAATTATCATCGACTTTACACATCCAATTTAACAGGAGATTGAGTTGTGTATTATTAAATTTGAAATATCCAGTTCTATCCCACTGAGAAGTTTCATGAAATCCTTTTGCCATCTGAGGTCTGACTGTATTTCAGTTTGTGTTTTCTTTGACTGCTGCAGTTCCCCACTCTGACCACTGAGTGGGGCTGGGTAGCTATTTTATTTTCTCAAATCTTTTGCGAAGGAAGATCATCTCCCAAATGGTTGCCTCATCCTATCGCCGGCCCCAGGTGTCATCCATGCTTAGATTGGCAAATGACAGACAATGCTCAGGCCATGTATGTGCCTCTGGTAATGATCCTCTCGAACAAGAGAAAGCCCATTCACATCCCCTTAATCTCCAACGGTCTTATCCTTGCTCTATTCCACCACCATCTCCATTGTGGAAGGGTCAGAGGTTTAACTAGATCAGTGAGATCAACACGAGGTCAAGGGCCGGGCAGAGCTGCTGTACTCTGTAAGGAACCTCCGATATTAGGCACTGCTCCAAACATCCCAATTCAGTTACAAATCTCAAAATCTGAATAAGATTGAGTGCTCTTGTAGCTCAACCAGAACACGCAAGAAGCTCAACAATCGCACAAATTAATTGATTGGCACTACTGGGTGCAGTCTCCTCTTTCACCTCCACCTACACACACTGTAGCTGTTGTTGGCAGCATTTACAGGACATATTGCAGTAACCACAAACTTTGTTTCAACAACACCTCCCAGGTCGTGACCTCCAGCATCGAGAAAGGCGAAAGCAGCAGCAGCAACACAAGGGGAACCCCATCACCTCCAAGTCACGAGCTTGGACATTTTTTCTTTATATTTTTTTTCTTTATTTATTCAAGGGATGTGGGCGGACCAGCATTTGTTGGCCATTCCTGAGGGCTTTTTTAAGACAACCACAGTTCTGTGGGTCTGGTGTCACATGTAGGCCAGGCCAGGTAAGGAGGGCAGATTTCCTTGCTTAAAGGGCATTAGTGAACCAGATGGGTTTTTACGATAATCAACAATGTCATCATAAAACTTTTATTTCAGATTTTCTTGTTGAATTCAAATTCCACCATCGGACCCATTCAAACCCATGCCCCCAGAGTATTACCCTGGGCCTCTGGACCACTAGGGCAGTGACAATACCACTACGTCACTGCCGTCCCTCTCCATTCTTTCAATATTGCTGGGTCAAAAGACAAATGTCCCCATCTAACAACTTTGTGAAAACAAGGGCCGCATTGATTCAGCAACACTGCATTATGATCTTCGGGCAAACTGGAAGCAGAAACTAGATGCGTAGCCTGTCCAACACCAAACCGACAGTCATCCCTACAAACCTCTGTCCATCTTGATGCTAATTATAATAGACATTATGCCATTTCCTTACATCAAAGATGATATTTAAATGAAAGATATTGTTCATGTTGAAAATATGTTAGAATTTTTGTACATTTTGAGATTAGACAACTTCAAAGGCAAAAGTCTAAATTCTCTGTTATATCCTGCCCTGGTATACCATTTCTTAATTCCAGCAATATTATACTTTAAGCGAAAGGTTGGATTGGATTTGTTTATTGCCACGTGTACCGAGGTACAGTGAAATGTATTGTTCTGTGTACAGTTCATCCCTTTTCCTTTCATGAAAAGAAAATTCAAAGGGCAAACAGAAAATACACAATGTAAATACATAGACACAGCTGTTGGGTGAAGCAGACATGAGTGTAGTAGTCCTCAGCAGAGAAGATGTGTGAAGGGATCAATGCTTTTGACCATAATTAAGGAGCAAATACAATTTACGAGTAATTTTGTGACAACACATTGTTAATGAATCATCCGATTGACCCGTGTTAAATTCCACAGAATCTCTACAGTACAGAAGAAAGCCATTGGTTGAGACTGCTCCGACCCTCTGAAAGAGCATCCTACCTCGACCCACTCATCCGTCCTATCCGCATAACCTCACCTAACCAGCACATCTTTGGACACTAAGGGGCAATTTTAGCATGGGCAATCCACCTAACCTGTGCATCTTTCGTCTGTGGGAGGAAACTCCCGGAGAACCCGGAGGAAACCCACCCAGACACGGGGAGAATGTGCAAACTTCACACAGACAGTTACCCAAGGCGGGAAACAAACCCGGGCCCTTTGCACTGTGAGGCAGCAGTGCTAATCACTGTGCCACAGTGCCGCCCAGACTTGCTGAAAGTTCCATAACACAATCAGGACTCACAGATGCATTCGAAAAGCTGTTAAAACTATCACTGTCAATCATATCATAACAAATACAAATGTCTATTTACACCACAGCTCAGTTTCTTTAGTTCTCTGTTGTTGTAGGCATGAAGCGTTGTGCCTAGCTGGCAAATGTATGTATCCACCAGAGACTCCTGAAAGACAAGCAATGTCCTGTCAACCCCACCAAGCCCAACAGGCACCAGCAGCTTTGCGCCAGCTGACAGAACAATCCAAAGTGTTTTAAAACAGCCAGCTCACATGTGAACCCCCACAGAATATTACATGTCGACATATTTCAACTTCACGTTCATTAGTTTTGCTTTAAGTTTGTAAGAACCTATTGAGGGCGGAATTTAGGGAACTTGTTTTTCCCCCCAGTGTTGTCTCCGGTGGGAAAAGCGGAGGGCAGCCCGCCATCTGCCTTGGTGGGTTCCCCCCCTCATACAATGGGCTATGTCTAAGTTAAGCGGTGGTCCCACAACGCCAAGCTGACAGCGAGAGCTTTGACCGAGCCAACCCTGCCAGCAACCTGGGATCCTGAGAGTTCGGAGCGCTATTTTTACAGGACCTGCCGATGGAAAAAAAAATCAGAAAAAGATCTCTCCCTCGGGCCACAGGACCTCTCCCTCCATGGACACCGGACCCAACCCACCGTCACAGGACCCCCGCCCCCAAAGAACCACCCCTCCCCTTGACAAACACAGGAACCCTCCTCCATGGCCACAGGGTACTGCCTGGGCATGACTTTCTCCTCCCAGGATCTATACATACCTGTGCACCCCTGATAGAGATCGTTCGCCAGCTGTTCACTTATCAGCACCTGTTGTAATCCCTGCCGTTGTGGTATCATACCAGCAAAGGTGGGGAGGGGGGGGGGGGCATTAATGACAATTAAATGTATGGTAATTGGGTGCCGGACCTTTAATGGCAGGGACCGCATTACGTCATTGGCCGTGCCGGGATAACTTCAACGTGACATCACACCGGCGTAAATGCCGTTTCGCAACTCCTGTTGGATTCTCCGCCCCCTTGGGATTTCCCACCCCCCCCCGACCCTCTGAAAACAGAGGCAAAAATTGCACCCCCCACACTCCATGTCTGAAAATTGGCTGATTAACTGTGCTATGAACACCAATGTATCTTTGATCTGTAGGAAATGGTTGGTTTATTTAAATGTGCAACATATGTGATGGAATCAAATGGATTCATAATTACTTTGGGGATGCGCAAATCTGTATTTTGAAACGTCAGGTTACTCTCAGCCCACTGCAAATATAAATAGATTTCCTGTGGTGCAGTTTATGGATTTATATGATTGAAGCAGCAGGGTGCAATGGGCAATTTGAAATTAGTATGCGAAGCAATTGACCCATTTCCCTTCCCTGGTGTAGTCGCCATTTCATAAAATAAGGCAATCAGTTACTGCGTATATTAATTAAAGAACAGTTTGTGATAAAATATGCAATGTTAAAAAATGCTTGAAGTACTGGGATCGAAACAAATGCAAATTAAGGGCTATCTGCAGATTTTGTTGAAATTTCAACTGACGTTATACAAAATTCCAGGAAATACATATTTATCCACTTCTACCTGGGGGTTATTCAACTTGAGCGAAAGGTTAGAGGCCGAAATGGGATGTGCTGAGATGTGAAAGGGTACAGCATCGCTGTAAGAATCAAAGCTATCAAGACTCTCTGATTTAAATTTCTATTGCAATCAATGAGGTGCACTGAGGCCCAGTTGGTCATTGGCTGCCTTAGATAGTGTCCTGTGCTTTGGGAGCTGCATGTTGTGATGGACGACAGTGATCAAAACTACAAAGCCCCGGACGAGGGTTTTGCAGGCGGACACCCGAGATGACGGGAACTGCTTCTATACAGTTACATTGTGTTTTGTCTCCAAGGGTTTCACAGACTCAGATTACTTTGCAAATTAATGGACACCCAATGGAGATGGCGGAGGCTGCCCATCTCTATTGTGGACCGCCTGTAGCCATCTGGGATGGCCACTTATGACAAGAAACATGGATGTTCGCAAAGCCTAAAGGGAAATGTGGACAATGTAAGGTTCAGGCAGGCTCAGAGCCTGAATGTATATTTGTGATCACAGAATCCAGACAGCATCGAAACCCCCAACCGATTAGCACTTTGATGGCCCACCTCCGTAGGACAAAGGACTGATACTCGAGTAACCAATACAATCCCAGACATTTCGGCGCCGCTCCCTTTACTCAGGAAGCCTGAACAATAGGGTCAATGACTGCTTAGGACACGCCCAGCCATCAAGGCACCCACCACTTTATTGGCTCAGTTTGAAGACAGTGATCGAGAATTGTCCAATTAATGGGGTCCAAACCGAAGGACCGCCCAAAAGAGCGTGAAACTCCCCAAGGATGAAAAGAGACACTGCCATGTGTTCAACCTCTTTTGGACCTGGGGCTCCGGCAATGTCCACCTCCAATTGCAGCTCCACCAGAAGCAAGTTCAAGTTCAACGGCAGCTACCAGACAGATGAGCCTAGCTGAACAGCAGTTACTTCTACAGACCCAATAGATCCATATCCGAACAAAGGCCACTGTTCCTCTGACCTAAACCGGGTGTCTGAAGTAACTACAGGTTGTCATAGTCGATAGGTGTAGTTTAACTAGCTGTGTTTATGTTGCATGATTAATTTTGTGTGTAAATAAAGTACCATTGATTTTGAACTAACTAACTGGTGTTTGGCTCTTTGATCAATATCTGGTTGAACCTGGCAACTCTGAGCATATAATATTGATTTCTAAAGAAAGAAGGGCAATCCTTATTGATTGCCATATTTATAGCAGGTTAAAAAAAGGCAACACTCCGCACTTTCCAAAGGTTACGTATAGGAATCATAACACTGGCCTTGCTGGATACCAGGGCTTGACTGGCCACCTATCCAGGGGAACAGTTACAAAATTGTGGGTACCACTGTGATGCCAGTGGCATATGGACAGTAGGCGGTCCGCCTGCCCCTAGTGGTTGTATATGGTCCGGGATTAGGGATACCAGAGCCCACATCTATGTTGATCCTACTGCCCAGCCCCTGATACTTTTGGACGAGGCGGTTCGGTAAGCACTACATCCTAAGGAGGGCGGCACGTGGCGCAGTGGTTAGCACTGGTACTGCGGCGCTGAGGACCCGGGTTCGAATACCAGCCCTGGGTCACTGTCCGTGTGGAGTTTGCACATTCTCCATGTGTCTGCATGGGTTTCACCCCCACAACTCAAAGATGTGCAGGATAGGTGGATTGGCCACGCTAAAATTGCCCCTTAATTGGAAAAAAAATACTTGGGTGCTCTAAATGTTTTTAAAAAGCACTACTTCCTAAGGTGGACAAAGAACAGTTGCAAGATCTAGGAGTCATATGATCTGTACAGTTTGTGTAATTGGCTGCGCCAGTGGTGCCAATGATGAAACTTGATAAAGTCATATGGCTGTCTGGTGACTTGAAGCTTACAGTAAATTGGACTGCTACCCGATGCCCTGGGTTGAAGATGTATTTGCTCGACTGGCGGGGTGCTGTTCGTTTACAAAGCTCAATATGAGCCATGCGAACCCACAGGGGGAGTTTGACCCGGAGTCTCGAACATTTTCCGTGACAAATACACATCAAAGCTTGTTTGAATACACACGCCTTACATTTGGAGTTTAGTCGGCTCCCACGATATTTCAGAGAGTGTGGAGAACATCTTCCAGGTCTTGCCAAAAGTGGTCATCTACTTAGATGATATTCTTATCACCGGTTCCATGGAGCAGGAGAACATGGAAAATCCCCAGGAGGTACTCTGCCTTACTCTGAATTATTTTTTCCCGGACTAAAATGAAGTAATTGTATTTTCTGTGCCAAGTGATCTACCTTGGATACCTTATTGATAGTGAGGGGCTTCTCTCTGTCAAAGATAAAGTTCAGGCTATAAAGGGGGCCCCACCCCATGGAACAACACTGAAATCCAGTCCTTTTTGGACCTTGGTAATTGTTATAGCAAGTTTATCGCAAACCTAGTCTCCCTATTGGAGGGAGTGATATTGTGCGGTGTTTGGTGGTCAATCCTCCTCAGGGACGAGATTGCACGTTGGCCATCCGCGGGCTTCCAAACTTAAAATATTGGCACATAGCTATGCTTGGTGGTCGGGTATCTGATGCGGACATCGAGTGAATGGTTCCAAAACTGCCTAACGAATTGCAGAATCTATCCTCGGCAGTGCCGCTCTACTCGTGGGAATGGCAGGGTCGTCCATGGATTTACCTCCATTTGGATTTTGCTGGGGGGGTGTGGATGGTAGGGGGGGGTGTGGGGGTGGGGGGGTAGGTAGGGGGGTGGGGGGGTGGGGGTAGGGGGTGGGTGGGGGTTGGGGCCGGGGGTAGGGGGGAGGGGGTAGGTGGGGGGGTGGGGTGGGGGTGAGGGGGTGTGTGGGGGGTTGGGGGTAGGGGGTGTGGGGGTGGGGGTGGGGGAGTGTGGGGGGTAGGGGTGGGGGGTTAGGGGGGTATAGGGTGTAGGTGGGGGGTTGGGCGGGATAGGGGGATGGGGTAGGTGGGGGGTGGGGGGTAGGGGGGAGGGGGTAGGTGGGGGTGGGTGGGGGGGAGGGGGGGTAGGGGGTGTGTGGGGGGGGGGGTGGGAGGGGTGGGGTGGGGGTGGGGTGGGGGGGTGGGGGGGGGTGGGGGTGGGTAGGGGGTGGGGGTGTGGGGGGAGGGGTAGGGGGTAGGGGTAGGGGGTAGGGGGTTCAGGGGGTAGGGGTTGGGGGGGTAGGGGTGGGGTGGGGGGTGTGGGGGTAGGGGTAGGGGGTAGGGGTAGGGGGTAGGGGGTAGGGGGCAGGGGTAGGGGTTAGGGGGGTAGGGTTGGGGTGGGGGTAGGGGTGGGGTGGGGGTAGGGGGGTAGGGGGTAGGGGTAGGGGTAGGGGTAGGGGTAGGGGTAGGGGTAGGGGGGTAGGGGTAGGGGGTGGGGTGGGGGGGTGGGGGTAGGGGGTGGAGGCAGGGGGGTAGGGGGTGGGGGTTAGGGGGGTAGGGGGGTATGGGAGTAGGGGGGTACGGGGTGGTGGGGTGGAGGTAGGGGGTGGGGGTAGGGGGGTAGGGGTAGGGGGTGAGGGGTGGGGGGTAGGGTGGGGGGGTAGGGGTAGGGGTAGGGGGGGTAGGGGTTAGGGGGGTAGGGGTAGGGGGGTTGGGGGGTGGGGGGGTGGGGGGTAGGGGGTGGAGGCAGGGGGGGTAGGGGGGTGGGGGTAGGGGGTAGTGGGGGTAGGGGGTACGGGGGTGGGGGGGGGGGGGGGGTGGGGGGTGGGGGGGGGGGGGGTGGGGGGGGGGGTGGGAGGGGGGGGTGAGGGGGGGGGGGGGTCAGGGGGGGGGTAGGGCGGGTGGGGGTAGGGGGGTGGGCGGGGGTAGGGAACTCACAGGTTCCTGCCACGGATGGCAGTAATTAAGGTTGCAACATTTGGAGTAATAATAATGAGGATCACCAAGTGTGCAGCAAATTTTTTTCTCTCTCTCTCTCAGATAGGCACGCAGCACAATATACTCGCCATTTTAAAAAAAACAAGGCATTCACATCTATTCCAGCCGTGTTGGTTGCAGACTCTGCCACCCCTACCCCCCACACCCACCCTACCCCCCACCCCCCCACCCCCCCACCCCCCCACCCCCCTACCTACCCCCACCCCCCTACCTACCCCCTACCCCCTACCTACCACCCCCCTACCTACCCCCTACCAACCCCCCACCTACCCCCCCTACCTACCCCCTTTACCTACCCCCCTCACCAACCCCCCCACCAACCCCCCCACCAACCCCCCCACCAACCCCCCCCACCAACCCCCCACCAACCCCCCCTACCAACCCCCCCACCAACCCATCCCACCAACCCCCCCGCTACCAACCCCCCCTACCAACCCACCCGTACCAACCCCCCCCCCACCAACAACACCCCCCCCCCCCCCCGTCCCCCCCCCAACACCGGTGGCATTGATGATGTCGCCCGACGTCAACCGACGCGCCACGTCCGCAGTGGGTGAAACTGACGCGGACAGCGTCACTCCGCTGCTGGCCCTTTCGGGACGGGAGATTTCGGGCTGATAAGCGGGCTCCGACGCCTGAGTCACCAGCGCCGTTTTTGCTGGTAAAAGATTAGATCATGTGCGGTCAGGGGTGAACTAGCTGGATGGATCCAGAACTGGCTTAGCCATAGAAGACAGAAGATAGCAGTTGAAGGGTCTTTTTCGGAATGGAGGTCTGCAAGTAGTGGTGTTCTGCAGGGACCTTTGCTCTTTGTGATATATATAAATGAATTGGAAAATAACATAGTGGGTCTGATTAGCAAGTTTGGGGATGATACTAAGATTGCAGGAGTTGCAGATAGTGATGAAGATTGTCAGAGAATACAACAGGATATAGATAGACTGCAAAATTGGGCAGAGAAATGGCAGATGGAATTTAACCTGGACAAATGCGAGGTGATGCATTTTGGTCGATCCAATTCAGGTGGGAGCTATAAAATAAATGGCAGAACCATCAGGCGCATCGAGACACAGAGAGATCTGGGTATGCAAGTCCACAGATCCTTAAAAGTGGCAGCACAGGTGGAAATTGTGGTTAAGAAAGCATATGGCATGCTTGCCTTCATAGGATGGGGTATCAAGTATAAAACCTCAAAAATTATGTTACAATTATATAGAACGTTGGTTAGGCCACATTTTGAATACTGTGTCCAATTCTGGTCACCGCACTACCAGAACGATGTGGAGGCATTGGAGAGAGTACAGAAAAGATTTACCAAGATGTTGCCTGGTACAGATGGTATTAGCTATGAGGAGAGATTGAGTCAACTGTGATTGTTCTCCCTCGGGGGATGGAGGCTGAGGGACCTGAAATGAAATGAAAAAATGAAATGAAAATTGCTTATTGTCACAAGTAGCTTCAAACTAAGTTACTGTGAAAAGCCCCTAGTCGCCACATTCAGGCGCCTGTTCAGGGAGGCTGGTACCTGATAGAAGTTTATAAAATTATTAGGGGTATAGGGGTGAACAGTTGGAGGCTTTTTCCCAGGGCAAAAAAGGACAATTACAAGGGGGCACAGGTTCAAGGCGAGGGGGGAAAGGTTCAGGGGAGATGTGCGGGGGAAGTTTTTTTTACACAGAGGATGGTGGTGGCTTGGAATGCCTGGGGAGGGGGTTCAACTTCAGCAGGACCAGAAGATCCTGCTGACAGGAAGGAAATCAAGGGGTGGGATTCACCATTTCTGATACTGAGCGTTGACGCCGACGCAGAATTTGTGGACCTTCACGACAGAAAAACTGGCGCTGAACGTGGATCGATTCAGCAACTGTGGAGGGGCCAGCTCCAGGATCACGAGGAACACAATTGATTCCAATGAAAAATGGTGCGGGGGTCGCCAGATCTGTGATTGACACTCGGAAGGCTGACACATTGCAGCTGCATATACACACTTCACTCCCCACACACACTCATCCCAGCCAACAAGATGGCACTGGTGGTGGTGGAGTGCTCCCATTCAGCTTATGGGTTAACTGGGCCCAGAGGGCACCGACAGGGCTCCCCTGGGGTGACATCTATACGACCCGTGGCCCTAAGTTCACAGTGGGCTGTTAGCGGCGTGTGCAGCTGCATGGCTGCCTTGCTGGTTGCAGCAATAGTGTCCTGTGCGTGTCCACCTAACCCCACAGCCCGCCTCCTGGCCACCCTCCGCCACTCCCCCCAACCAGCTACATAATTGTCAGCAAACTATGGCCATGTTGGACACTTTCCGTAACTCCTCTCTCTCCCTCAGCAGCCACGACGCTGGTTTCACAATTTTTCAAAGCACAAGTGAACCACGCCACAGGGAACTCAGCTCATTGGAGGCGGAGAATACCGGTTTGGACACGCTCATGATATGCAAATGGTGTTATTACATGTGCGTTCCGGAACGCACTAACACCACTGTAGAGGTGCCCGCCACAATTTTAGCATTGGAACCTATTCTCTGCCAAATCGCATTTCGGGATTTCAGCATCAGCCAATGGAGAATCCCGCCCCAGGCCTTTCGCTTTCAAGCAGGAAAGCCCTGCTGGCATAATCAAATTTTTTAAGACCACGGCGAGTGATCTTCAGGTGTTATCTCTGGCACCAGGATTAGTAGCACAGTAATGTATGGGCAGCACAGTAGCACAAGTGGATAGGACAAGTGGATAGCACTGTGGCTTCACAGCACCAGGGTCTCGGGTTCGATTCCCCGCTGGGTCATTATCGGTGCGGAGTCTGCACATTCTCCCCGTGTCTGTGTGGGTTTCCTCCGGGTGCTCCGGTTTCTTCCCACAGTCCAAAGACATACAGTTTAGGTGGATTGGCCATGCTAAATTGCCCTTACTATCCAAAAAGGTTCGGAGGGGTTAGTGGGTTAGGGGGATAGGGTGGAAGTGAGGGCTTAAGTGGGTCGGTGCAGACCTGATGGGTTGAATGGCCTCCTGCTGCACTCTATGTTCTATGTAGGCTGTGGAACTAATTTTCTCGAGGTTACTTCATGAGCTTTGCCTGTCTCAGTGATGAGGTGAACCCTGTGGCGTTGAGATAAATGTGGGTAGCTTACAATTAGAGGTTGTCTTCTGAGGGCTTAGCACGTAACCTTAATTATGGCATAACTACATTCTCATTGTGCTTACAGTGTGATGCTGACATTAAGGAATGTTATCTAGCTGCTATTTTGGCAACAGCTACATCTAATGCACTGGTACGAAAAGACTGAAACCAGACTACTTACAAGAGGGGGCCACACAAGGAAATAGCTGGATTAGTCCTGGACATATATCATATTCTCCCTGCTGACAGGGAGAAAAGTGTGCACATACATGCACACATATGCAAGCACGTGCACACCCACACACACATTCATGCATATAAAATAAGCCGAGCACTTTACCTCCCACTCCATGATTTCGCTGGCTCTTGCCTCAGCACCTTTGAACATCAGCTGTGAGTTGCCGATGTTTTTCAATAGATGCTGTATTTAGATTATTAATCCCTCCACATAACCTCAAAATGTTAATTTTCTAAATCGGCATTTTGTAATTTTTATTAACTTGCTGAAGCTGCTCACTCGTGACGATTTACGTTTGCATATTGTATTCTGTTGCTCTTAAAACATTTCTGTGGATTAAATCAAATCACTGGCACCACTAAGATTGTTCTTCTCAAATGCAAGTGCAGGAGATCTGAATTATTATCGTCTTGAAATATTCATGAATTAGTTTATTAAATCAATATGTTATATTCTTCGACAGCCAAACGTTGGCATCATTTATTGCATCTGAACTTCAACATTTAGGTCCTGTAAATCCAAATTTAATTATTCAAATGACAAAATCCTGATATTGCAATGATATCATGACTACATATCATGACAACATACATCTTCACTGTTGCAAACTTGACGAGGCTAGGGAGATGGAGATTGAGCTAAAGGTGCAAACTGAATGGTTCTGGAACATAAGGAAGAATTTTGTACTACTATTTGTGGACATTGTTGGCTGGGGCAGTATTTGTTTTCTATCCCTAATTGACTTCAGAAGCTGGTGAAGAACTGCCTTCTTTAACTACTGCAATCCATAACACGGTGCTGTTATGTAGGAGGCTTCGGGGGAGGTGTTGAATGTTCCCTCTGCCCGACACTGATTATTTACTTAAGTGACATAAGAAATACAAACACAAAAGCAAAGGCCCAGATCTCCCAATGTTGGGAGAGAGGAGGAGGGAGCCGGTGGGGTAGGGCGTGCTGATGGTGTAGGTGAGCAGTCTCGAGATTGGGAGGGGGGCGTTGGTGAACATTGTTCGGGCGTATGGGGTGGAAGGTTGGGGGCGTGGTTGGTGGTGAGATGGGGGGTTGGGAGTGGTGGTGGTGAAGTTAAACAGTCTCAGGATTAGGGTTTGGGCATTGTTCGAAGTGCAGAGTGGGATGGGCAATGTTGGGGTTGATCTGCGGCTGCAGAGTTGGTGGGAGACAGCCAGTATCTTGGTGGAGGGGGTTGTAGGCTTTCCACAAATTAATATAAAAAACAGCATGGTGATCGGGAACATAAACAAAAAATGCGAGACAATCTCAGCATGTCTGACAGCATCTGTGGAGAAAGAAGGGAGCTAATGCTTCAAATCGGGATGACTCTTATAACTGGAAATATGATCAGATTTATACTGTTGTGGGGACGGGTGCGGGGTGTTTGGAGCAGTGGGGCTGGATAAAGGGCCAGCGATAGGTGGAGATTGACAAAGATGTCGTGTACAGATGCTGTCAGACCTGCTGAGATTGTTCAGCATTTTCTCTTTCCATTTTAGATTCCATCAGCTGCAGTAATTTACTTTTATCATAATTATAGAGAAAACAGCTCAAGTTTATAAACCCTCAAGCACCCATCGGGAGTTTGATACACGGAGTCCACCACCCCGGTGACTGGGACTCTCCGGCCAATCTAAATCCCCATCTTCCTATGAACCCATCAGCTCCATCTCCACAGACCGAGGAGGGGGCACCTGGCTCATAGCAGGACATCCTGAGCAGGCCAAAGCCTGATTTTCAGGGCCATTTACTTTTCAGTCTTGGCTATGTGATATAGGGGCAGAGGTGTTCACCCCTGTCACAGGCATGTTGAAAGATGAAGGTGTATTGTGGAAGGACAGCAGTGTTAGCACATGGAAAGGTGTGATTATGTGTGACTCCATGCACTCTGTCGTCTGCCAGTTCCTCCAAGCTATGACCTCATACTGTGAGGGACGAAGTGACCCTGTCTGACTGCTCTATTTGTGCCTTCTGACAGTATCTAAAAAGCTGTGCAATAAGCTAGAGCCCTTTTCCAACTTAAGTGTACGATAGTGTGGCCCTGTCAGCCAAACTTGTGTCTTTATGCTCGAACCTATAGGTCTGAGTGTCTGTAACCATGTATGTGTGTGTTGCATTTCACAGCTCTCATTTCAATGTACGTCTGCAGCAGCCTGCATCCCGACTTGACCACTGGCCACGGTCACGAATGCTGCATCAAAATGGTCGCATTTCGTGCATTGACCATGGATCCATTGAGAATTGAGAATTCAGTCATGCCTTCCAACAATTTGATGGGAGAAATGGGGTATGAGGAATATAAAACAGAAGCTTCAATGT
The DNA here is from genome assembly GCF_902713615.1 of Scyliorhinus canicula. NCBI lineage: Eukaryota > Metazoa > Chordata > Chondrichthyes > Carcharhiniformes > Scyliorhinidae > Scyliorhinus > Scyliorhinus canicula. Next base: position 29,688,754 of record NC_052166.1, on the reverse strand, counting down.
TCTCCACATTGAAAATGTGCATCACCTTGAGGGCTCAATAGTATCAGAGATCCTTCAAATCATAAAATCGTCAGGGCCAACCCTGCCCACGATGGCACAATGTATGCAGTAGAGAGAAGGCTTGTTAATCGCCGCTGTCCAATTGATTTAATGTTGTCAGCCTCAGAGTTTCCACATCCATAGCAAGGTGACAAGACATGAAGGCCACTATCCCCGAGTAAGAGCGCTGGATGTCAAGGGAATTGAGAAGGTAACACAGACGGCTGACTCATGTGCACATGGACTCAGAGCTGCCGAACCGTCTCGGCAGTATTGGCCTCAGACTCACCCATCAGTTGCATCATCAATGCAACTCAGAATGATGGTCACATTACTGGACATGGAAGCACAAGTGGATGCACGGCAGCACAAGTGGATAGCACTGTGGCTTCACAGCGCCAGGGTCCCAGGTTCGATTCCCCGCTGGGTCACTGTCTGTGAGGAGTCTGCACGTTCTCCCCGTGTCTGCGTGGGTTTCCTCCGGGTGCTCTGGTTTCCTCCCACAGTCCAAAGATGTGCAGGTTAGGTGGGTTGCCCATGATAAATTGCCCTTAGTGACCAAAAAGGTGAGGAGGGGTTATTGGGTTACGGGGATAGGGTGGAAGTGAGAGCTTAAGTGACTCGATGGGCCAAATGGCCTCCTTCTGCACTGTATGTGCTATGTTGGATCAACACGACGAGCACTGTCCAATTGGAAGGCTACTACTTACGAGACCACTAATATTAGTTTATCAGCTCCAGCATTGTGTAGGCTACCATCGCAAATGGAATGCTGCACAGATGCTTGACAAGTCAGCACCTGAGGACCCTCGCTGGAAGACACCCTCCTCCTTTAGACAGCACCTCACCTCAGCGATGAAACATAGTCCCCAGGCGTCATCAACATTCAGGCGGATAACACCAAGTGGAACCTTTTGGGGAACGACTGACTCTCATTCTGAAGTGCAGAATCAAAATGCTAGGAATTGCAATGCTCCATTTGATGTTGGCCCTCATGCTGGTCACGTTTTAAACAAGATGCTACTCCATTCTGTCATCCTCCTCCTGGAATCTTGCAGCGATGAAGCCGTCCCATACACAGGTGCCTTGTTTGGCCTGTGCTGTGGCCTCTTCATTTTCAGTGCCAGAGTCTGCTGTGCGCAGAAAGCCATAATGATTGGTGACACCCTCAGGGGAGTCTCGGAGAGCTCCAAGAGATCGGACTTGGAATCAAAATCACAACTTCAGTGGGTGTGCTCAACCAATGTCCAGATAATGGTATGAACCTCATTGTACCGTTTCTCTGCAGGAGCCAGAGGCCTCCACATTAGTGTCATCAAACATGTCCTTTGTCCCTAAGCAGCCAGCCCTGGACTCTGTGTGGGTCCTCTAATATCTCAAGGAGCAAGATATATGGGTCATGAGCACTTCCTGGATATCTGGTGCAAATCTGCTGGATTTTCTTGTTATGGTTCCACACCGGCTGTACATTAAGGGAGTGGCAGCCTTTCCTGTTTATGCTTGTAGTGCTTGCTGTGAGGGAGCTTTGATAGACACACGAATGAAATGAAAATCGCTTATTGTCACGGGTAGGCTTCAAGTGAAGTTACTGTGAAAAGCCCCTAGTCGCCACATTCCGGCGCCTGTTCGGGGAGGCTGTTACGGGAATCGAACCGTGCTGCTGGCCTGCTTGGTCTGCTTTCAAAGTCAGCGATTTAGCCCTGTGCTAAACAGCCCCTGAGTGTAGCCGACAGTGCCCTGTACCTGTAGAAACCTGGAAATCTCAGCGTGGGCCTGTGCCTTGTTGCCCTGGAGTGCTGATCCCTGCTGAATTTGATGTAATTGTGGGCCTTGGCAAAAAGAGATCCTGCAGAGCTCTCCGGTGGAACCCTGGAAGGAGCCAGTGGCATAGAAGTCGAGGTGCGACTGCTACATTCACAGCCACTGGCAAATGATGTATTCTGAGGGCACATGGGGGCGAGATACCTGGCCCCTGGACATGTGGAGGCCCGGCAACACTGGCTCTCAGACATCTGCAGATAAGACAGGGGATGTCGCTACACCCTCAGTGTAGTGAGTGAGGTGCCTACGCCAGACATTTCTGTTTTCCTGAGCCTTGACATCTTGGGGGCGGGGGGGGGGGGGGGGGGGGGGGGTGTTGTCAGGCCCTAGTTTTCAGGATTTTTCTCCTGTCTTTGGCGAGTCAACCTTTGCAATTGTCACCTTTGCAATTGTCTCCTCCTACTCTCATTTCTGTCTGCAATCATGCAGGCAGCAATGAATTCAGGTTCCATCTGCCTTGTGGCCTCCGCTCTGCAGTATAAATTAGAAACACACAGGAGTCATCTGCAATATTCACCTTGATGTCAATGACTCGTGAGCGACTGTGAGTTAACGGCCCTGGTTCCTATGTCGCCAAATGTTCGCAACATAAATGATCTGCACCTACCTGGTGCGTATCCGGGTGATTCCCATCCCACAAATCATGAGCTACTGAGATGAGAGTGCTTTGGCCAGGTGCCTGAATATGCAGCTTTCAGTCCAGGTGCTGGCATTCTCGTTCAGAGTGTATCGACGATGTAAATTAGTGCCACATGACTGCATACCATTGCTTTAGCTCGGTGAATTCCTATTGGACCATTAAGAGACCGCTAACATCTCTCAGCTGTGCCTGTCGGCTCATGTGGGATTGTGCAGTGGAGCTGGATGGCCCTTTAATTGCGCCCCCGTTCAACCCCCCCCCCTCCCCCCCAAAAAACCCCACCTCCTACCCTATTGCGGTCAGCTGGCATCCAATGCACCTGCAAACAGCCCAGCAGCAAGGTTTGGCCTCGTGATAGTTTTTGAACTGCGCAATCAGGCTGGTAGCAAGATAATAGTGAGCTCTCACTGCCACCCCTGCTTGGACCCTCCCTGTGTGAGAATGGAAACCCACACACCCTTAGTCGGCAACAAAGTGAACATTAAGATTTCCCACCCTCATAGACCTCTCGCTCCTGCTCCTATAACCCTTGATCCCATTGCTCTGGGGTACTTATTCATTAGTTAACCAATGGACATTCCTTGCCATGTTCCGGCTCAGCCCTCAATATCGTGTGGGCACATGGACTGTTCAACATGTAGCCCCTGAGACACATCGGCCTCCACCTTGCCAATCCAGCCCTTGCCCTGCATCCTACAAACATGCCCGAGGTCACTTCCCCCCTCGCCAAGTCAGTTTTGGCCTGCAGTCTCCAAGCTTTCCTAAGACTACTTCCTCCCTTCACCAAGCCTGCCCTCATTCTGGGGCTGACAAGAAGACATCCATGCATTATCGCTGGTCTGGCGGGATCGGGCTTTGGAGCTCACCCACCCGACACCGATGTGGCACTGTCACCGAAGCCTGACACTGAATTACATGAGCACTACCCAACACAAAGTAGACGAACAGCTCTCAGATGGAGAAGTGAAGTACAGTTCGCTCGGTACACATCACTTACTTGCCATTGTGAAACACATTTGTGTGAAATTATGGTCCACCTCATGATTCAGTGCGTGTTTGTATGTGTGTGTGTTTGGGGGGGGGGGGGGGGGGGGGGGGGGGGGGTGATGATTCTGCCAAGCAGGGCTTATAATGAGATGCAAATCTATGGAAATGACGTTCCTGACCGTGCAACAGTGGGAAATGTGACCTGCCATTAATGGCAGAACGGACGATCGCAAACTGGGTTTGCGATGGCGCAAGGCCGAATTTAGCAATCTCGTGAGATTTTCCAATCCCACCTGCCAGGACACCCTCGGAAAACAGGAGAGAAAAATCCCAACTGGAAGATTTGGGCCAATTTCTTTTCATAATGCATTTAAATGGCACTTGAGTTGCACTACATTGAGATCTGAAGTTAATTGTTGGGCTTGGGTTGTTCCAAGTCACACTTTTTCAGTTCCCAAGCATCATTTATAATTCATTTGGAATCTGCTAAAATCATTGATTGGGAAGCGATGTGCTGATAGTTTGAACTTTAACAAGGAAATGTGGTGAAGCAGATTTGTGTAGGAGTAGTGTCAATATCACTGTGCCTTGCGAAAAGATTCATTCATTCAAATATGGCACTCATAAAATAGTGTAATTTATTCTGAAGAATATATTGCCCATATCAAAATATTTGAGTGCCCTTTGTATTAGAATAACTCCAATTAAAATTGAATAAGAGTATAAAATGACCTGGGTAAAACCTGTGTCAAATGCAGCCCAGAGTGATAGAATTGAAGACCTTCTCTCCAAACTACATGTGTATAATGTGGAATAAATTTGTTAGTCTCAGCCAGTTCTATAGCACAGGAACTGTTCAACTCAACTTGGCACTAAATGCCAGTCATTATTGAAATTAGAAATGCTCCTGCGATGATATGAGGATTGCTCGTCTGAAGATCAGCTAGAGATGCATTGTTGGAGGGAAATCGAGGGCGGATTTATGCTGCATGTAGCCAGGGAGTACTTATGCTAACATAGAATGATAGAATCTCTACAGTGCAGAAGACATCCATTCGGCCCATCGGGTTTGCACCAACCATCGAAAGAGCACCATAACCTAGGCCCAATTCTCCGCCCCATCCCCGCAACCCCATAACCCCACCTAACCTTTGGATACAAAGGGGTAATTTAGCATGGCCAATCTGCCTAACCTGCACATCTTTGAACTGTGGGAGGAAACTGGAGCGCCAGGACGAAACCCACACTAACACAGGGAGAACATTCCAGCTCAACACAGAAAGTCACCACATGCAAACTCCACACAGAAAGTCGGAATCGAATCCAGGTCCCTGGCGATGAGTGTGGTCTGATTCACTCAATTGCGATATGACATATGGGGTTAAAATCAGGCTTTTGCAAACTTCTCTTTTCACAGTTAATCCTTGGGGGACACTGTAGTGATATGCATATCTTAAGGGGTTAATGTATAGTCATTACAGTGACCAGAGGTGTAGAGAGTTAGCTCAGACTGCAAGTGTAGTTAATCATAGTTTATTCTTATTAAATCGTGTTTATTTAATAGCTGGTAAAAGTATTGGAGAAATCAAACTCACAAGTTTATTTGTTTAGTTACTCAGTAAATTATTTGCTTTTATTGGACGACTCTGAGTGTTAATCAACATCGAGTTTCAGGGCATCTTGGTATGAAGCAAATGAGCAACATATATTACAGTAAGTACTACAACAGACACCAGAGGTAATAGTGCAAGTGCAAGGAGCAAAGCCATTGCAAGTGATACTCAACATACAACATAATTGGACCCGTTAAGGAGAAGATCCAGAGATAGAGTTTGTTTTTTTTAAGCACACAGTCATGAATATGATGAATGCCAAGTGGCATAATTCAATGGATCTGTGTGCGTCTTCAATGATGAGGATGATAAAGATCAAATAACCATCTAGCTGGGGTTTTACTGCAGCCATTACAGACATGGACAAATGTGAAGAGACCTCTGAGGGGATGGGGATGAAGAGGAAGGTCCTACACCTCAATGTGGTTTTGCAGCCTGTTGAATAATGCTTCAATTTTCTGCTCTTGCTCATGCAAAAACACTTTGCAGCAATTCGAGGAAATTATACTGTCAAGTATAAATGCATTCCTGGCATACATACAATCATGGAACTCTGAGATCATAGGTAAACAACAATGTGATACTGTTTGCACAACAGCTCTTGAGAGCAAGTACAAATTATGCCGGTTTAGTGTCAATTCTACACAAACGCACCTTAAGTAGCAATGCCTCTTTGCTGTAACCATGATGTGGAGATGCCGGCGTTGGACTGGGGTGAGCACAGTGAGAAGTCTTACAACACCAGGTTAAAGTCCAACAGGTTTGTTTCAAACACGAGCTTTCGGAGCACGGCTCCTTCTTTGCTGTAAGACATTTCAAAATATTGACACTCAAGCTCAATTAAAGTAGCCATAGCCCCAGATGACCATGGGCTGCTTTCCCCTTTGAGGGGGGAGAGAAATGAAATGAAATGAAAATCGCTTATTGTCACGAGTAGGCTTCAAATGAAGTTACTGTGAAAAGCCCCTAGTCGCCACATTCCGGCGCCTGTCCGGGGAGGCTGGTACGGGAATCGAACGGTGCTGCTGGCCTGCTTGGTCTGCTTTCAAAGCCAGCGATTTAGCCCTGTGCTAAACAGAGTTGATTTAACTAGAGGATCACCATACCTCAAGTGAGGGGCAAAGTTGAGAGGGTCTTCACGAATATCCTCAGCCAATATGGGAATTGAACCTCGCTGGCCTCGCTCTGCATCACAAAACCAGCTGTCCAGCCAAATGAGGTAAACCTGCCACACCACCGCCCCCCCCCCCCCCCCCCCCCCCCCCCCCCCCCCCCCCCCCCCCCCCCCCTCCCCACCCTCCATTCTCAGTTACCTATTGTGCATTGTGTGACTGACTTAAAACAAAAGAGAAAGCAGCAAAATCCACTGAGTAACTATGGGCGCAATTCTCCGCACTCACGACGGTGGGGAGAATAGCGTGCGGCGTAAATGTTTACTGCCACGCTGGTCTGATGCCCTCCCGCTATTCTCCCCCCCACGCCCGCCTCCCGACACGAATCGCTGCCCGCCGTTTTTTTACAGCGAGCAGCGATTCTCAGCTGGCCGATGGGCCGAATTCCAAGGCCTTTACGACCGTTTTTAGGAACTCCAAACACACCTGGTCTGACCGTTCGTAAAAACGGCCGTAAAGTCCAGATCCGGGGAACCATGGCACCGATTGGCACGGCAGTACCACGGCCGTGCCAAGGGTGCCATGGGCCCGCGATCGGTGGGCACCGATCGCGGGCAGCGGGTACTTACCCCGCGCACTCTTTATCCTTCAGCCGCCCCGCTGTATCCATTCGCGGGGCGGCTGAGGGGCATACCGGCCCGCGCATGCGTGGGTTTCACGCAAATGCGTGATGACGTCATCCGCGCATACGTGGGTTGGAGTCGTCCAATCCGCGCATGCGTGGCTGACGTCATAGAACATAGAACAGTACAGCACAGAACAGGCCCTTCAGCCCTCGATGTTGTGCTGAGCAATGATCACCCTACTCAAACCCACACATCCACCCTATACCCGTAACCCAACAACCCCCCCCCCAACCTTACTTTTTAGGACACTACGGGCAATTTATCATGGCCAATCCACCTAACCCGCACATCTTTGGACTGTGGGATGAAACCGGAGCACCCGGAGGAAACCCACGCACACACGGGGAGGACGTGCAGACTCCGCACAGACAGTGACCCAGCCGGGAATCGAACCTGGGACCCTGGAGCTGTGAAGCATTTATGCTAACCACCATGCTACCGTGCTGCCCTAAACATCAGCCGTCGCAAACTCTGGCTAGCGGGCTCAACAAAATTCGTTAAGCCCGCGATGCCGGAGTTCACGGCCGCGGGATGCTAGCCCCGACCGGGGACCAGAATCGGTTCCCGGTCAGGGGGGCGGAGGCTGGCGTCAAACCCGCCCGTTTTTGACGCCAGCCTCACGATTTCTCCCGGGTGCGGAGAATCATGCCCTATGTGTTGGGGCAGTGTAGAGATGCACTAATCAGGAATCAAAGCAGTTTTCAGAAAATCCAAGATTAAATTTGATTCTTTCATGGTGCAAGGGGGCAGTGCCAGCAAGGCCAACATTTCTCACCCGACTCTACTTTCCCTTAGGAAGGTGTTGGCGAACCGCAAGCCAAGAAAATGAAGGGCTTGTTACTGTGAGGCTACAAGCGACAATTCTGTCATAGCCAGCAGGAGGCAGTGTTCATGGGAACTTCAGGTACTCAAATGGCAGGCAACAGCCTACTAATAAAAATAATAATAATAGCTTATTGTCATAAGTAGGCTTCAATGAAGTTACTGTGAAAGTCCCCTAATCACCACATTCCAGCACCTGTTCGGGAGGCTGGTACTGGAAGTGAACCCACGCTGCTGCCTTGTTCTGCATTACAAGCAAACTATTTAACCCACTGTGCTAAACCAGCCTGCAGGCCAAAACTAGTTTCCTGTACATGCAACCACACAGCTTACATCAGAGCTGTCCGTACCATGAGCACCAGGTTTCAGAAACACCCTTATCAATTGATCAAATGTCAAATCCACAGGATCCCTACAGTGCAGAAGGAGGACATTCGGCAATTGAGCCTCCACCGGCCCTCCAAAAGAGTCTGCCTAGGCCTATTGCCCCACCCTATCCCCATAATTGGCATTGATCATGGTCAAACTACCTAACCTGCTTATCATCTTTGGACTGTGGGAGAAAACCGGACACCCAGAGGAAAACCACGCAGACACGGGGAGAAAGTGCAAACACCACACAGACATTCTCCCAAGGTCGAAATTGAACCCGGGTTCTGGCATGGTGAGGCAGCAGTGCTAACCACTGTGCCACCATGCTGCCCCTTAAGATCCATCACTAACATAATGCTGCTCATTGCTGGTTGGGTTTATGCCTTATTCTATCTTCAGTTCTACATGGCAATTTTTCAGGACAATTTTTCTCCCTGCATAGGTGGCTGTGCCAATACCCTGGAGCCATTGCTGATGTGTCACCGAACAGTATATATCAAAATATATACACGTGAAATATAGTTGCTTTGGGCAATTGTAATAAGCACCTAAACTATAGATTTCATGTTCAAAATGAACCATTAATTGAACTCTTTACTAAATGTTGCATTCCGATGACTCTCGTTTTGTGCCGAGTTCTGACATTGAATTAATTCAATTTTAGTCAGAAGCCCCAAGTATTGAAAAGTAATAAAGTGATTGGGAGAAGAGGAGGTGCACGAATTTCATTATTTCAAATCAATTTTAGATGCAAAAGGAATTAAGTGATATTCGGAGAGTGGGTGAAGGTGACATTGATGCGGCACGGCGGCACAGTGGTTAGCACTGCTGCCTCACAGCGCCAGGGACCCGGGTACCATTTTGACTTTCGGTCACTGTCTGTGCAGAGTTTGTACCTTCTTCCTATGTCTGCATGGGTTTCCTCTAGGTGCTCCAGTTTCCTCCCTCAGTCCAAAGGTGTGCGGGTTAGGTGGACTGGCCATGCTGATTTACTCCTTGGTGTCCAGGATTGTGCAGGTTATGTTATGGGGTTATGGGGATAGGGTGGGGTGAACGTGGGGGTGGACATGGGTAGAGTGCTCATTCGAAGGATGGGTGCAGACTCAATGGACCAAATGGCCTCCATCCGCACTGTACAGATTCCATGATTCTAGTAAATAGTGAAAAGGGTTCTACTGAACAGTGAATGGCTTCCCCCAGCTCCTAATTCTTGCGTCTTTATTACTGGTGGAGTTTGAGCTGTTGAACATTGACTTCTGCAGGCATCAAGTAATGCATTCATCCTTCTAAACTCCCTGATCTTCCAGCTCACCATTCCAATCAATCAGTCTTTCAATACTCTGGACACAGCCTGTCCTCGAGTCGAAAAGACAGACCACCTGAAAAAAAAGTACTGAAACGGTTCATAAATCAAAATGTTGTCAGAAATCGAATGCAATCGTGACCAAAAGTGTTGAATGAAAAATTGTATTTCATAAATCACTTCATTGATTTTTTTTTCCTTCAAAATAAAGCTCCATGGAACTTTTAATAAACAAACATGTAAGGGGAAGATTGGTAGCTTAACTTTCGGGAATTCATATTGATAGGCAAATTGTGGGCAGATTTAAGTGTTCTCGCTAAATAGAAATGTTATTAAATACATTGTGTTATTATTAATAGGAGTTCCATGTACAAGTCTGTAAAAGGAGACTCTATCAGCACTCTATCTGAACATGTGAAATGAAAATAAAATGAAAATCGCTTATTGTAACAAGTAGGCTTCAAATGAAGTTAATGTGAAAAGCCCCTAGTCGCCACTTTCCGGCACCTGTTTGGGGAGGCTGGTATGGGAATTGAACCGTGCTGCTGGCCTGCCTTGGTCTGCTATTAAAGCCAGCTCTTTAGCCCTGTGCTAAACCAGCCCCAATGTATGCATGAAAACATAATTTCCCCAAAATACGCATTTAACAAGACCCTGATCTATCTTCCTGACTCAATCCAAACCATTTCAAAGGAACAAGCCTATTCCCATCAATTAGTAAAATCACTCAAATGACGAGAACAAGGTTTGACCCCACAACCCGTGTATTGTAAGGTCTGGAAAGGAGACCATGACAAGCTGAACAGGTTGAGTCAAAGGAAAAAGGTTCAATGCAACAGAACAAGAGCATAGAGCAGTTACTATACTACAGGAGCCAGATCACAGTTCATCGCCCTCTGGTTTTACACAGGATGTAGAAGGGGGCGCCCAGATCCTCAGTGGGAGAGTGTATGTTCCCCATTCCCCAGTCTCATAAATGTCCCATGACCTGCTTAGCCCCAGGTTATGACATTGTGCCTGAAAAATTTGCATGTCAACAACCAGAAAGTTTGAATTTTAATTTTATTATTATGTCTTTTGTCCGAAAGTCTGCTTCTTTCCATTTTCAGCAATTAACTTCTTACAATTAATAATATTCTTTCATGATAATTTTTATTGTCACAAGTAGGGCTGGTTTAGGGCTGGTGGGCTAAACAGCTGGCTTGTAATGCAGAACAATGCCAGCGGCGCGGGTTCAATTCCAGTTCCGGCCTCCCCGAACAGGCGCCGGAATATGGCGACTAGGGGCTTTTTACAGGAACTTAATTGAAGCCTTCTTGTGACAACAAGCGATTATTATTAAGTAGGCTTACATTAACACTGCAATGGTTACTGTGAAAAGCCCCTGGTCGCCACTTTCCGGCGCCTGTTTGGGTGCTCTGAGGGAGAATATAGAATTCACCTAACAAGCATGTCTTTCAGGAATTGTGGTAGAAAACCAGAAAACCCGGAGGAAACCCACGCAGACACAGGGAGAACGTGTAGACACCATACAGACAGTGACCCAAGCCGGGAATCGAACCTGGGACCCTGGCGCTGCAAAGCAACAGTGCTAACCAATGTTCTACTGTGCCACCAACGTTTCCCCAAAAATTCTCTTGGGAGGGGGGGGTGGGAGACGTCCTTGAAAACCCTGCAGCCTTGCATAATATGAAAGGAAAGCCATGTCACTCAGGCAACATAAACTAAAAGATTTAATTGTGAATGGACAGAATCATGGAAAAATATCACCAAAATAATTTAAGAATCTAAGATTTTAAGAAGTCAAAATTGGGCTGAACTCAGCCACTTCAATTAAAAATTATGGAAGTGAGATTATGAAAGCTATTAAGAAATCAGCTAAACCATTCGCCCATCAAAACTTGAAAGAAGCAGACCGCATCATAAAGTCTATGGTCAGAGAGCCTGAAATTCCACACAAAATAATTAAAATTTGAAGATAAAGTTTGAACAGATCTATTTGCAAAAATGTTATTTTGTTGAATATTTTTTTTTAAAACTTGGGGAACAGTCATCGCCCCTAGCAATGCCTTAATCAATCAGATTTGACCTGCCTGATTTGCATTAAGCAAAAGCTTGGCAGTTAACTTCTCCCTGGTGTATTGTCCATGGCAACGCCTCTGCCAATCAGCATCTACTTGCCAAACAATCAGCCCTCAGTTCGCGTGCAGTATAAATTGTTGTCCCCTTTACATCTGGTATTCTTGCTAATTTTGTCAAGGGTTGAGTGCAAAACAAAAAGCTTCGACAGTTTGTCTCTTTTTCAGCAATAATCAAATTCCATACTACCAAGTGACCAAAAAATAATTATTAATGAAACAATTGGCACACGTTTTTAAATTAAATTCTCAATGCCTTCCCTATTATTGTTGATGCTTTCCCTGAACAATATCAGATTTTTCATGGTCTTTAATGTGTGCCAGCATTTAAACACTGCAAGACTAAGCCAAATGATACTGTGAAAGGAAGGGATTTCCAAGCACATTATTATGACCCCATGGGCTATTGCGCTGTCAATTCCAGATCCATCTGACCTGGAGTCGGGGAGGTGGTAGCGTAGCGGTATTGTCACTGGACTAGAGAACCAGAGACCCAGAGTAATGCTCTGGGGGACCCAGGCTCAAATCCCACTATTGTAGATGGTGGAATTTGAATTTAATAATAAAAATCTGAAATTGAAAGTCTAATTATGACCATGAAACTATTGTTGATTTCATAAAAACCCATCTGGCTCACTAATGCCCTTTAGGGAAGGAAATCTTCTGTCCTTACCTGGCCTGGCCGACATGTGACTCCAGACGCACAGCAATGTTGTTGCCTCTTAACTGCCCCCTCAAGGGAAATTAGGGATGGGCAATAAATGCTGACACAGCCTGCGATGCCCATGTCCCACGAACAAATAAAAAAAACACAATTGAAATTAATAAATAATTCTCAGAAAAACACCCAAAGTCTCTAATAACTACAGTCACCAAGTTTGTAAGTTTAAATAAAATTAAGTTTATTAATCACAATAACTACAATTACATGCGCAGGAAATACAACAGGTTAACTATTCTCTAATTCCCTAACCCCCCCCACTTTGCCCCACTCACTACACATACACACAAGACAGACAAAAACAGAGGGGAGAAGAGGGGTGTAAAATCATAAGTAAAAATATATTTTTTCAGATGTTTTTTTCTAGCACATCTTCCTTCACATTTTCAGTTCGAGATTTCTGTTTCTAGTCTATAATAGTTTTTACTGTAGATCCATTCAGGTCTCTGCAGTTTCAGAATGTAGCAGCTTTTCTGGAGAACATATGAAGGAGAGAGAGAGAGAGAGAACAGGTCCTTTTCCCTGAGTGTCTCCAACTATGCTTCCCCTGGCTCTCTGAAAATCTTTCCACTCAGACAGGATCCAACCAACCGTTGACGCAGAATACAGCCTTGTGGCCAATTTATTGGCCACCAGCCAACCAATCGATCCGGCTACCAATCGACCCAATCTATCCTGGGTGCTGAAAAGCCTGAGTTCTGCTGCCCGAATGCTGGCACAGTGTTCTGGTTTGTAACTGTTGAATTCCTTTCTTCCCCTGCTCGGCTTAAAGATATATGTCCATTAAGTGATGTGTTGGGTACTCTGGATCTGTGGAGACTGCATTTACCCTAGCAGTAACAAATACAGGCTACCAACACTTGAAATAGTACAACACTATTTTATTAAGCTAAGAACTGTTGAACATACTTTCACTGTGGGTCGACACTATGTTAGATTAAACTGAAGTCCTATGCCTATCCTGACCAGTCTAGACCAGGGGTGGGCAAACTTAACCGTACAAGGGCCACATTCAGAAATTCACAATTTTAAAGGGCCGCATAGTATATTAATTAATAGTCCCGGTTGTAACCAATTAGCGTGCGGCATATACCTCAGCGCTTCCCCCGGCGGCATCCTGCCTTTAGCCCTCTTTTTCTCTACTTTTCAAAAATGGCGCTTCACCTGGTTATGATTCTGGGCGCCTCATATAGAACATAGAACAGTACAGCACAGAACAGGCCCTTCGGCCCTCGATGTTGTGCCGAGCAATGATCACCCTACTCAAGTCAACCCTATACCAGTAACCCAACAGCCCCCCCCCCATTAACCTTATACAAAAATAAAAATAAAAAAATGTTTAAAATTTTTAAAATTTTTTTTAATGACTTGATCTTGGTGGGCCGCATAAAGATCTTTGCGGCCCGTGGGCCATAGTTTGCCCACCCCTGGTCTAGACTATCAGCACATGGTGAAGATCTGTGCTACAAGCTGTGAGCTCTGTCCTTCTCAGAGGCTGCATCCCGAATGGGCGGGAAAACTTGTGCCCTCTGGCTTTATAGTGAGTGTGCTCTAACTGGTCATTGTCTGCTGTGTTGTGTGTGTTGATTGGTCTTGAAGTGTGTCAGTCAGTGTGTGTCTCTACCATTATATACTGATGTGTATATTATGACAATAGGCACCCATTGATCAAAACAATAATAACAAAAATAATTAAAGGAGAAAAAAAGGAATAATAGGAAGGGTCCTTGCAGTATTCTCTTTAAGTGGCCATCATCCTTGCTTGTTTCCACATCATAATACTCCTTGACATGTCCGACTCCCCAACTCCCCATTTAATTCCTTAGCTCATTTCCAAATTGAAAGGACTGCCACAAGAGAGTCAGAGATAGTTATTTTTGTGCCTCTCGTTTCATGTCCAGGAACCTGGAGCTGCCACTGTGTGCATTTACGCTGAAGATTTTAAACCAAGCTCCAATGACCAATGTTCCAGCCCTACAAGAAAGTTGCAGCAACACAAGTGAGTAAGATATTCTTTCACTCAGTAGCATGGTTATTTCCTTTACGGCTGCAAGTAAAATGCTGCAACTAGACTGGAACCTGGGCTCCATTATATGAGAAGCGCTCAGGTGAAGTTTACATTTTGCCAATTTTGTCAATTTGTGTTATACTGATTCAAGAAAGGAGGCTCAAAGGTGACTGGGCTCCTCTGCTGAAAATACAAATTCACCAGAAAACAGGTGTACGCCGAGATCAGGCCTTTTCATCAACTTGGTTTGAATTAATTTATGAGGGAGGAAAATGCTCAACATTAGGAAAGTCAAATCCACTCGGTCCAAAACTGAGTTAGTCTAGTACAAGCGGAACATGTTTTGCTTGAAAGACCGAGATTTCTGGAAAAAGGAAACTGTTTACTTGGAATAATATCGAGAAGTGACAATAACCAACAAATAAACTGCAGTTCATTGCATTTAAGTTGCCACGATTGATTTTCTACTCTTTTGATTGATTTTCTATTATTACATTTCCCCTTTGTCCACGTTCACACACTCTTATAGACAAGTCAGCACCTTCAGTATTTCATTAGCTTCATTCCTCTGTTTTCAAGGATATGCCGTGACGACCAGCTGCATTTACAATGTCCAATATCATATTTTGTGCTCAAGATATGAAACCATTCGAGTCTGTAAGTTGCAGTAACTGAGACTTTATTCAGCAACATATTTGAGGGACATAGCTCTGCTCCTACAAAATGGTTTTGCTACCCAGGCTGTGTAACATATTTATAGCTTTTGGTTATAGAGAAACAGGAGGTTTCATACATGCATCAATAAATCAGTTATGGAGCTTGCACAAATGGCCAATAATCTCCACAGTGTGGCCTCCCTGACTCACAGCAGGGATAACTCCCCGTCTACTTCACTGTCTCCTTAATGCCTTGTTTTGACTTGCTTTCTCATTGTGCCTGAAAGGCTCCCATAGCTGACTTTAAAAACTTGTCACAACCCCTACGAGACCCACGGGGAAACTATTATTGATCTCCCCGCGGGGCTCGTGGAGTATAAGCTTCCCAGGTAGTGGGTGGAGGCCAGCCAGCTCGGGCCCATCAGAACTGATCAGAGAAGCCGGCCCGAGCAGGGATCAATATGTTGCTGGTCCCAACGGGGACTGTGATTGTGGATAGTTACTGCCTCAGGAAGATTATTGTACGTAAGTAAAGTAAATTGTTTGCTTCCCACTGCTGGCTTCCTTGTTCATTAAAAATGTATAAATGTTTGAACTACATTCACCTATTTCTAAAGCTGTAAATGTACATCTTAATATGAATTCCAATATCAAATTATTTCAATTACCCCACGTCAACAAAAATGATGGATATCGAATGACGGTGGAATGGGAGCAGAAGTGAAAAATAAATTCCAGCTCCTGAAGAAGTTGCAAAACTTCCTCCCAAACTCAAAATAATTGGAGATTACTGTGGAATACAAATATAAATGTAAAATCCAGTGAGGAATGAAAAAATGTGTTGAATCTAAAGTACAAATTTCATTTGTATTAAGCCTGCAAATATAACTCAATTGCTAATAAGA
This sequence comes from Scyliorhinus canicula, assembly GCF_902713615.1. NCBI lineage: Eukaryota > Metazoa > Chordata > Chondrichthyes > Carcharhiniformes > Scyliorhinidae > Scyliorhinus > Scyliorhinus canicula. The sequence continues at coordinate 29,672,931 of NC_052166.1, read as the reverse complement.
CGCTCAGGGGCTCTTGTTTCAACTAATTAAAGCCCATCGCATTTCATCAGCATTCCAAGCAGAAATTTGACAGAAGACTTAAATAAAGCAATTCTTATTGAACTCCCAACTATTCTGAACAGCTACTTTATTTAGCCTCAAGTCTGAAATGGTAATGGCTCCACAAAATTGTCCACAGGCTGTGGTGGTATGATTTGCATAGCTGACTGCCATTGGTGCAGAACACTGGCTTACCATTGGCCCTGGTCGGTCAAGTGCCTCTCGACCGATTGGTTGAGACCAGTCATGTGACGGCTCCCCGATTGGTTGAGAGGCTGTTAACCCCGCCTCCAGAGCAAGGTATAAATAAATACCCAGAACGCCCAGCGGTCGTCGATTTACTGTAGTCGACCGCAGGGCTAACTTCTAGCTTATTAAAGCCTAACTTTTGTACAGCAACTCGTCTCGCGTTCGATTGATGGTTCATCAATTTAATAAGCCAGAAATTTTGAAGGTGGAGCTCCGGATCAAGCCCGAATGCCTCCACATCAGCCCGCAAACTCAGAACGCTTAAGAAATCTTTAAACATTGGCTGGCATGTTTCGATGGATACCTGGCGTCCGCAAACAGCCCCCCCACCATGGCACAGAAGCTTCACATCCTCCACTCCGGCGTGGGCATGGCGGCCTATGCGATGATTGCGGAGGAAAAAGATTACAACGCGGCCATGCTTAAGCTGAATGGACAGTTTCTTAAACCGGTAAACAGAGTATTCGCCCGACATCTGCTGGCTACCAGACAACAGCTCCCCGGTGAATCATTAGACGATTTTTACCAGGCCCTCGCTGTCCTGGAGAGGAATTGCTCCTGCCTCCAAGTTTCAGCCACGGAGCACATGGAACTTCTGATTAGAGATGCTTACGTGGCTGGTATGCAGTCTGCCGCTATCCGCCAGCGGATGCTGGAGAAAGACGACAGCCTAACTGAGGCACGGACTCTCTCCACCTCCCTGGAGGTCGGCGATTTAAACGCCCGCGCCTATGTCCCCAGCCGCGCTGCAGCACCCTGGGCCTCCTGGCACGCTGCCCCACTGCCATCCGCCGCTCCCGACCCCCCTCAGGCCTGCGCCGCGGGACGCCCCAACAAGTCTGCAGGGCCCCGCTGCTATTTCTGTGGGTTTGCTAAACACCCTTGCCCGCGCTGCCCGGCCCGCTCCGCCCTCTGTAAGAGCTGCGGGAAGAAGGGCCACTTTTCATTCTTCTGCCAGGCCAAAGCGGTCGCTGCTGTACCGAGCAGCGACCGGGGATCCCCCCCCTCGCGGGCCCTTCCAGTATGCCGCGCCAATCTCTCCCCCCCACTCCCGGGCCCCGGCGCCCGGCCTGCGCGCCTCCCCCTCTCCTCCGGGCCCTTCCGGGCCCTTCCAGCGCACCGCGCAAATCTCTCCTCATCGCCACCGGGCCCCTGCGCCTGGCCTGCGCGCCTCTCTGCTCCCGCTCTCAGCCGCTCCGATCGGCCCGCCGGAACCACTAACCCCACCCCTAGCAACCACGAGGGCCCCGTGGACACAGCCATCTTGGGCCCCGGACACCACGTGCGGGTCCTGGGCGCCGCCATCTTGGGCCCCGGACACCACGTGCGGGTCCTGGGCACCGCCATCTTGGGGCGCCGACTCCACGTGCGGTTCCTGGGCGCTGCCATCTTGGGGCCCCGGCTCCACGTGCGGGTCCTGGGCACCGCCATCTTGGGACCCCGACTCCACGTGCGGATCCTGGGCACCACCATCCTGGATTGGCATGCATGGTTCTGCCAGCAACTACTCGGCCGACGACGACTACGACGATGGTTCTTCTCCACGGCTCGCGGCCATTCAACTCGACCAGTCACGGCCACACACGCTCGCCAAAACAACAACGCTGATCCACCTCAACGGCCACGAGACGGGCTGCCTGCTGGACTCCGGGAGCACGGAAAGCTTCGTTCATCCTGTCCATCCTGAAAAACACAAAATCGGGTTAGCCTCAGGTTCGCACTCCGTCCGCATCACCGGGTGCTGCATCGCGGACCTCACGGTCCAAGGGAAGGTTTTTAAAAATTGCAAACTCCTTGTCCTCCCTGACCTTTGCGCCCCGGCACTCCTACGACTGGACTTCCAGTGCAACCTGCAGAGCTTGACCTTCCAATTCGGCGGCCCTATACCCCTCCTCACTGTCTGCAGCCTCGCGTCCCTCAAAGTGGACCCCCCCTCCTTGTTTGCTAATCTCACCCCCGATTGCAAATCCGTCGCGACACGGAGCAGACGGTACAGCGCCCAGGACCGGACCTTCATCAGGTCCGAGGTCCAGAGGTTGCTGAAGGAAGGGATCATCGAGGCCAGCAACAGTCCATGGCGAGCCCAAGTGCTGGTGGTCTGGACTGGGGAGAAAAACCGGATGGTCATCGACTATAGCCAGACCATCAACCGGTTTACGCAACTGGACGCGTATCCTCTCCCCCGTATTTCCACCATGGTAAACGATATCGCAAAATACAAAGTCTTCTCCACTGTGGACCTTAAGTCCGCTTATCACCAGCTCCCCATCCGCGCGAGTGACCGCAAATACACTGCGTCCGAGGCTGATGGGCGCCTCTACCACTTCCTTAGGGTTCCATTCGGTGTCACAAATGGGGTCTCGGTCTTCCAACGAGAGATGGACCGAATGGTCGACAAGTGCGGATTACGGGTTACCTTCCCGTATCTCGATAATGTCACCATCTGCGGCCACGATCAGCAGGACCATGACGCCAACCTCCGGAAATTTCTCCAAACCGCAAAACTCCTTAACCTCACTTACAATAAGTGTTTAGCACCGACCGTCTAGCTATCCTCGGCTACATAGTGCGTAACGGAGTGATAGGCCCCGACCCCGAACGCATGCGCCTCCTGATGGAACTCCCTCTCCCCAATACCCTCAAATCCCTCAAACGCTGCCTGGGTTTCTTCGCTTACTACGCCCAATGGGTTCCCAATTACGCCGACAAGGCCCGTCCCCTCATTCAAACCACGACCTTCCCGCCGTCGACAGAGGCCTGCCAGGCCTTTAGCCGCTTCAAAGCGGACATCGCAAAGGCCACGGTCAGTGGCCTTCATGTTTGATAATGCACAAAGGGGCAAGATTAAGAATACAAGATCTTACGGTGGCGGATCGAGTTGTCCACGTACAACTATGAGATCTTGTATCGTCCTGGGAAGCTCAATGAGCCTCCTGATGCCCTGTCCCGCGGTACCTGCGCCAGTGCGCAGATAGACCGCCTCCGCTCCCTCCACGCGGACCTCTGCCATCCAGGGGTGATCCGTTTCTACCATTTCATTAAAGCCTGCAACCTGCCTTTCTCCATCGAGGAAGTCAGGACAGCAACCCGTGACTGCCACATCTGCGCAGAGTGCAAACCGCACTTCTACCGCCCCGACCGCGCACTTCTGATCAAAGCATCCCGCCCCTTCAAACGTCTCAGCATTGACTTCAAGGGGCTCCTTCCCTCTAGCAACCGGAACATTTACTTCCTGGCGGTAATCGACGAATACTCCTGATTCCCCTTCGCCATTCCCTGCCCCGACATGACCACATCGACCGTCATTAAGGCCCTCCTCTCCATCTTCTCCCTGTTCGGCTACCCCGCATACATACATAGCGATCGGTGGTCCTCATTTATGAGCGACGAGCTGCATCAATTCCTGCTCAACAGAGGCATTGCCTCTAGCAGGACGACCAGCTATAACCCTCGGGGTAACGGACAGGTCGAGCGGGAGAATGGTACCATCTGGAAGACCATACTACTGGCCCTCCGGTCCAGAGATCTCCCTATTTCCCGATGGCAAGAGGTTATCCCTGATGCCCTACATTCTATCCGCTCACTCCTCTGTACCACAACAAATCAGACACCTCATGAACGTCTTCTTGTTTTCCCCAGGAAGTCGTCCTCCGGATCCCCTCTCCCGACGTGGCTGGCCGTCCACGGACCCATCTTGCTCCGGAAGCATGTGCGTGTGCACAAGTCCGACCCGTTGGTGGAACAAGTCCAGTTACTCCACGCTAACCCGCAGTATGCGTATGTGGAGTACCCGGACGGTCGGCAGGACACGGTCTCCCTCCGGGAGCTGGCACCCGCCGGCGTGCGGCCTTCCCCCCCTTCACCACAGACCCCCCATGTTTTTTATCCCCCAGCGTCCCACCCAGGCCACCCCTTCCCCATCCATGGCGTCTCCACCACCAGCCCGGGTGACGGAGACAGGACCATCACTCCCGGACTCCAGGACATCAGCGGAACCACCACCATCGGCTGAACCAACATCACCAACTCCACTGCGGCAGTCTGCCAGGACGTCACAGGCAACAAAATGGCTGATTGAGTCTATTTAATTTTCAACAACACCATAGACCTTGTATAGACAATATGTACTATTGTTAATTGTCTGGGCCAGTGGGAAGCCCAAATTTTTTTTCTCCCTTCTCTGGCTGCTACTCATACCACCAGTTCCCTCCCCCCCTCCCCCGGCTCTCATTGATCCCCCCCCCCCCGCTTCTTTCTCCGCAAGGGGTGAATGTGGTGGCATGATGTGCATAGCTGTCTGCCATTGGTGCAGAACACTGGCTTACCATTGGCCCTGGTCGGTCATATGCCTCTCGACCGATTGGTTGAGACCAGTCATGTGACGGCTCCCCGATTGGTCGAGAGGTTGAGTTAACCCCGCCTCCAGAGCGAGGTATAAATACCCAGAACGCCCGGCAGTCGTCCATTTACTGTAGTCGACCGCAGGGCTAACTTATAGCTTATTAAAGCCTAACTTTGTACAGCAACTCGTCTCACGTTCGATTAGAACATAGAACATAGAACGATACAGCGCAGTACAGGCCCTTCGGCCCACGATGTTGCACCGACATGGAAAGTCAAAAGCTAAAGGCCATCTAACCTACACTATGCCATTATCATCCATATGCTTATCCAATAAACTTTTAAATGCCCTCAATGTTGGCGAGTTCACTACTGTTGCAGGTAGGGCATTCCATGGCCTCACCACTCTTTGCGTAAAAAACCTACCTCTGACCTCTGTCCTATATCTATTACCCCTCAATTTAAGGCTATGTCCCCTCGTGCTAGCCACCTCCATCCGCGGGAGAAGGCTCTCGCTGTCTACCCTATCTAACCCTCTGATAATTTTGTATGCCTCTATTAAGTCACCTCTTAACCTTCTTCTCTCTAACGAAAACAACCTCAAGTCCATCAGCCTTTCCTCATAAGATTTTCCCTCCATACCAGGCAACATCCTGATAAATCTCCTCTGCACCCGTTCCAAAGCTTTCACATCCTTCCTATAAAGAGGCGACCAGAACTGTACGCAATACTCCAAATGCGGACGTACCAGAGTTTTGTACAGCTGCAACATGACTTCATGGCTCCGGAACTCAATCCCTCTACCAATAAAGGCCAACACACCATAGGCCTTCTTCACAACCCTATCAACTTGGGTGGTAACTTTCAGGGATCTATGTACATGGACACTAAGATCCCTCTGCTCATCCACACTACCAAGAATTTTACCATTAGCCAAATATTCCGCATTCCTGTTATTCTTTCCAAAGTGAATCACCTCACACTTCTCCACATTAAACTCCATTTGCCACCTCTCAGCCCAGCTCTGCAGCTTATCTATGTCCCTCTGTAACCTGCAACATCCTTCCACACTGTCTACAACTCCACCGACTTTAGTGTCGTCTGCAAATTTACTCACCCAACCTTCTGTGCCCTCCTCTAGGTCATTTATAAAAATGACAAACAGCAACGGCCCCAGAACAGATCCTCGTGGTACGCCACTCGTAACTGAACTCCATTCTGAACATTTGCCATCAACCACCACTCTCTGTCTTCTTTCAACTAGCCAATTTCTGATCCACATCTCTAAATCACCCTCAATCCCCAGCCTCTGTATTTTCTGCAATAGCCGACCGTGGGGAACCTTATCAAACGCTTTACTGAAATCCATATACACCACATCAACTGCTTTACCCTCGTCTACCTGTTCAGTCACCTTCTCAAAGAACTCGATAATGTTTGTGAGGCATGACCTACCCTTCACAAAACCATGCTGACTATCCCTAATCATATTATTCCTATCTAGATGATTATAAATCGTATCTCTTATAATCCTCTCCAAGACTTTACCCACAACAGACGTGAGGCTCACCGGCCTGTAGTTACCGGGGTTATTTCTAAAAGTTACTATTGCCTTTCGATAGGATGGAGTAAGTTTCCTCCATTTCTTTTAGATGTTATATTGCTCCAGGTTAATAAAATGACCCTTTTGCAATGGAAAGGCACATAAACATTGCTTTCTTCTTGATTTTTAAACAGTTAAATTGGCATCTTCATGGCAAACGTATCTTAACAGATGATGAACAAGACATTTACCTGTGTAGCCTATCAAGCCTTAAAGTAAGGGAGCATTCATTGATCCATGTGCTCACCAGCCTCCAGTTCCCATTTCCTTCTTTTTTTGACAATCTTCTCTGCTGTGGGACCATAGACATTGAAATACAGGAGGTGAGATTGTGGCATAGTGGTATTGTCGCTGGACTAGTAATTCAGAAGGATGAGGATCTGGGATCAAATCCCACCATGGCAGATGGTGAAATTTGAATTCAATAAAAACCAAAAGATGACCATGAAACCCTTGTCATAAAAGCCATCTGTCTTACTAATGCCCTTTGCGGAAGGAAATCTGTCATCCTTACCTGGTTTGGCTTACATGTGGCTCTTAAATGACCTCAGGATTGAGCGATAGAATCATAGAATTTACAGTGCAGAATAAGGCCATTTGGCCCATCAAGTTTTCACTGGCCCCTGGAAAGAGCACCCTACCCAAGCCCACCCTATCCCCGCAACCCAACCTAACCTTTTTGGGCACAAAGGGAAATTTAGCCTGGCCAATCCACCTAACCTGCACATCTTTGGACTGTGGGAGGAAAATGGAGCACACGGAAGAAACCCACGCAGACATGGGCAGAACATGCAGACTCTGCATCGACAGTGACCCAAGCCGGGAATCGAAGGTGGGATGCTGGCCCAGCCCACAACCCATGACCAAATAAATCACAAGTTCTATCTCAGCAGAAAATTTCGAAATTGTGCCTTGTAAGGCCAATTCCAGGTCATTAATACAGGTCAAGACAAGCAATGGACCAAATACCCACCCCTGGGGAGCCCATTCGAGAGCCCTTTCTATACTTTGCCCCAACTTAACATGTACTGGGCCATATTCTGCACTCATTCATGTCAGCAGGATCCACCATTACCACTGCAGTGAATGGAGTTTTGGCTGAGCACCAAATTTGCCGTTCTCACTCACAGCGGTAGTGGGGCGAATTCAGAACCGTGAATCCCGACCCCTGTTACCCACTGCTCTCAGTTTCCTATCACTCTATCAATCTTATATCCATGCTGCACTATCCTTTTCAATCCATGAGCCTTAACTTTAATGGCTGACAACCCTATCATGTGACACTTTTGGAAGTCGAATGCACCACATCGACTCATCACCCTCATCAACCTTCTTGTTTGATTAAAATCCCAATTGATTAGCTCAACATGAGTTGTCCATGATATGATAAGCCCATGCCAATTTTCCTTAACAAATGCACATTTGTTGAAAGTGATCGTTAATTTTGTCTTGAACGATCATTTCTAAAAGCTTCTAAATTACGATGTTTGAACTGACTGGCCTACATTTATTGGCCTTTTCCTTATGCCCTGTTTTGAATAAAGGATTGAACAGATTCACCTATATTTATTGGCCTTTTCCTTATGCCCTGTTTTGAATAAAGGATTCAATAAGGGACTCGCCAATCCTCTGGTACCATTCCAGTATCTTGGGAGTAGTGGCAGATTAAAGCCAGTGCTTCCATAATTACCACCCTTACTTCAATCAGTGTCCTTAGATGCATCTCATCCCATCCTGGTGACCTATCAACTGAAACCACACCAATCTTTATAAATACCTCTTTGTAGCCCATTCTGAGCCATCTGCCTCCTCTTTCACTATGACTTTGATAGTATTTACTTCCTCGATAAAGATACAAAATACTCACATTATTCTCCACATTGAAAATTTAATGGGACATCAGTACAGTAGTCCCCCGTTACAACGCGGGTGTTGGGGTCCAAGACAGCCACCCGCGTTGCATCCGAGCCACGGATATCCACGATGGGGGTTTTAAATTTATTTTAAAAATCTATGCATGCGCTTCCCATTGTGAGTCTACGGGGGGCGGGGGGAGAGGTCAGACCCCCGTAGACTCACAATGGGAAGCGCATGCATAGATTTTTTAATAAATTTAAAACCCCCATCGTGGATCTAATAAAAACAAGCCACGTTATTGGGGAGAAGCAGAATTTCTCTCTGATTGCCACAGAATGAGGCTGGGAGTTAGTCCAGAGGGAATAAAAACTTACCAGGAACTCTGGTGGGTTTCACCGCCACCGGTTTAAAGAACCTGTCTGCTGTGCAGGGTTGAGGCAGCTGTAGCTCTGCACTATCCACTTCCGGACGCTGTGTGAGCTGCTCCTCTCTCACTGAATCTCCCTCCAATCAGCCGGCAGTGTCAACTTCAGCGGCCGGCTCACTTTGATCCGGAGGGGGAAGCTGACAGTTGGGGTCTATAATCCCCCCCCCCCCGCTGTATATCGCGAACCGCGATATTGCGGAGCGCGGTATAACGGGGGACTACTGTATAACTATTTGCTTTCATGTGTGAGTACTTTTACAGTCCTCCTCAATATTAGCCAAATGTTCTTTTTTAATCATCAGCAATTTTGGGATTGTGGCTTCTGAGCCCAACTGCACTTATTGAGAAGGGCACATCCACTGCTTTATCTCGACAATCAGTCACTGCGCTGGTAGTGCAGGGCTGCGTATTGGCGCTGGAGCAGTGCACAGCACTCCGGCGCTGTAATCGCTGGCCAAGAGGCCTGTTGACGCCAGCGTGAAACACTCGGGTGTTTACCCTGGTGTCAACAGTTGGCTGGGATTTTGGAGAATCCCAGCCCTTGTATTTCACTGTCTCAAAGTCTACCACATCCAACTTCCTCCTCAGGCTTAAATATTAATCATAACAAATAAAGTTGATTGTGTCAATGCCAGTTTGAGTCAGGCTGTCTGTGACTGGTTGCCGATACAATTGCTGGGAATTATTATATGTCCACGTTGAGGAATGCATTTTGGAATATTCTTGACCATGCAAGACCTGCTTTTTAAAAATTAATTTCACAGATAGCATGACTCACTGCCCGCTGTCGCTAGACAATTCAGAACAAAAGTCAACTGGGAATTTGCATGGTGCTTACAGACTTTAACCATATTTCCATGACAAAGATTGCTGATAAATATTATGCAAGGCACAGAAGCAGAATGACACAATGTTAGACTTCCCCATTGACACCAGTAGCAACTATTGAACTACTTGGTATCGACAGGACTGCAAAGCAGGAGTAGGCCATTCAGCCCTTCTCCGCCATTCAATAAGATCACGACTCCTCTGGTTGTGGTCTCAACTCTACTTTACCGTCTGTCCCCACAACCCTCAACCTCCTCGTCTACCAACAACCTGCCTAACTCTGCTTTGAATATAGCAGCTTCCATTGCTTTCTGAGAAAGAGAATTCCACAAATTAACGCTCCTTTGAGGGAAAAAATTCTCCTCACCCTTCTTCTAAACAGTAAAATTCTTATTCTTCAGCCGTGCCCTCCTGCTTCTCCTCTCTCCCACATGTGGAAACGCCTTCCCGATATCTACCCTGCTAACTCCCCTCAGGACCTGGGGTGGGATTCTTCGACCCGGATCGCCCGGGGGGGGGGGGTGACTTGAATCCCGTCCCCGTCGTCTGCCGAATTCTCCGGCACCGGAGATTCAGCAGGGGCGGGAATCGTGCAACGCCGGTCGGCAGCCGCTCGCAGCGGCCTTCCAGGCGATTCTCCGGCCCGCGATGGGCCGAAGTCCCGCTGGTTCTTTGCCAGTCCTGCCGGTGTAAATTAGACATAGTCCCTTACAGGTGGAACCTGGCAGCGTGGGTGGGCTCTGGGGTCCTTGGGGGGGGGGGGGGCTACTAACCCCGGGGGGAGCCCCCCCGCGGTGGCCTGGCCCCTGATCGGGGCCCATCGATCCACGGGCGGGCCTGTGCCGTGGAGGCACTCTTTTCCTACGCATCGGCTGTGTCTGCCTCTGTGATGGCTGACGCATAGGTGAATCCCCGCCCTGCGCATGCGCAGGGATGATGTCAGATGATGCATGTGCGGACTCGCGCTGGCCAGCGGAGTCCATTCGGCCCCGGCTGGCGTGGTGCCAAAGGCCTTCCACAGCAACCAGCAAACCACTCCGGCGCCGGCCTAGCCCCTGAAGGTGTGGAGGATTCTGCACCTTTGGGTTGGGCCTGGTTCACGCCACTCCGTCCCGCCGGGACCCCCCGCTCCGTCGGGTACAGGAGAATCCCACACCTGATGTTTCAATAAGGTCAGTTCTCATTGTTCTATACTCACATGGACATAGGCCCAAGCTGTTCAATCTTTCTTCATAAGCCTGGGCAGCATGGTAGCACAGTGGGTAGTGTCGTGTTAGGCACACTGAGATAACACGGGCTGCAACTGGATGCAGCTTTAACTGAAAGATACTCCAGACCTTGAAGTTAGTTCAATTTGATTTATTGAACCTGGCACACAGTTAGCTCAGTTCTCTGTGAGTTCGACTCTCTGCTAACCTAAGTGTGATTACTCTGTCTGATTGAACCAGACTATCTCTTAGCCACGTGCTGTAGGTGTTATGTGATATGTACACCATGACTCACTCTTTAGATGTCCCCAGTGGTAAGAGAATGAGTGTGAGTGCCTTGTGCCTTTTATAGTGGGAAACCACCCCCAAGTGTTCTGCCTGCTGATTGGTTATGTCCTGTTCACTGTGTTCACTAGCTGCATGTCTGTATCTCATTATGTGCATGTCTGCATATCATGATAGGTAGCACTGTTGCTTCACTGCTCCAGGGTCCCAGGTTCAATTCCCGGTTTGGGTCACTGTCTGTAAGGAGTCTGCACATTCTCCCTGTGTCTGTGTGGGTTTCCTCCGGATGTTCCGGTTTCCTCCCACAAGTCCTGAAAGACATTGGATAGTCTGAATTCTCCCTCAGTGTACCCGAACAGGTGCTAGATTGTGGCGGCTTGGGGATTTTCACAGTAACATTGCAGTGTTAATGTAAGCCTACTTGTGACAATAATGATTATTATTATTATATTATTAAGTCATAAGTCATGATGACATACAATTAATAACTTATCCATGGGTGAAGGAATTGCCTGATTTTTGTTATCACTACAGTCCTTTTAGGCCAACAAAAATGTCAATTCATATAACTCTGAATGCAACTCTTGAGAATTGGCAAAATGGTACCATTGTGCAGTGAATGAGATGGGAAGGACTGCACGACAGATACTGTATTAGTTGGAGGGCACTTGCTTCCGAAGGACTGAGTGGTGCAGTGCATTTGCCCTGCTCTGCAGCTGCAGAGAAAAGGCCACATTCGCTCATTCTATTCCATATATTTAGGCTGATGCAGCTAAACATTGACACAGTGAAACAGCGATTTGTGCTGAATGGGATTTCCTGGACACGACTGCTAAAGATGGTTTCGGGAATGATAACACAACATTTTTAAACCAATGAACACAATGCCCTCCCACTTCTCACACTTTAGCCATCATTTTCAATCCACTCACCTGACGCAAATGGAGGGGGCAGCTGTTAAATCTTGGTCAGGTCGTTAAAGTGGTGTGTGTGTGGGGAGGGGTGGTTGGGTGTGGAGGGGAGGGTGTTCCAGGCCTCCCCTGAGGCGTTGAGAGATCACGGTGAAGGGCATGGACTTCAAATACTAAGCTAATGAAGTCCAAAGATCTGTTTCAGATCCAAGCATATTTCTGACTTTCAAAAGCGTGACTTGTATGTCATGTCGCTCCTAGTAAAGGCATGACATTTTCACATATGTCCTTTGTACATGGACTGAACTTAGAATCATAGAATCATGACACTGCAGAAGCAGGCCATTTGGTCCATTGAGTTTGCACTGACCCCCTGAAAGAGCACCCTATCTAGGCCCACTCCCCCACCCTATCCCCATAACCTTGTAACCCCACATAACCTTTTGAACACTCAGGGCCAATTTAGCATGGCCAATCTTTGGACTGTGGGAGGAAACTGGTGCACCCGGAGGAAACCCACGCAGACACAGGGTGATTGTGCAAACTACACACTGTCCCCCATGATCAGAATCAAACCAAGGTCCCTGGCGCAGTGAGGCTGCAGTGCTTACCACTATGCCACCATGTTGCCCTTGTATGCAATTTGCATGGAAGCTTCGGGAACTCGCTTTTTGAACAGACGTTTGGTGGTTCACAATTGAGCATTGCTGGAAAAAGAGCCATGATTTTAGTCTTGCACTCATGAGGACATTTTTCAAGAAAATTTGTATAATGGGAACACAACAATGTATACTGCATGAGAAGAGAAAGCTGATTGATTGGCAAGTAGACTCTGATTGGTAGAGGTGTTGCCATGGAGAATGCAGCAATTTATGGTGACTGACAGATAACTGCCAAGCATTCCTTGAAACTTGAACCAAACAGTTGGACCCTGATTGATTAAAGTGTTGCAATGAGGAATGAATCGGCGAATGGTTGTTGCTTATTTTGTTTAGTTGGAACGAGCATAATGTCTGTGCATGTTATTTCTGTCTGCAAAGAACAAGACCCTGTGTATTAGTATGTTCAGCTTCCAGCGCACACAGATGCACTGCATTGTGTGCCCGACTGTGAATCTTAAATTGGCTGTCAGTGTAATTCTTACCACACTGAGAATTATTTCGTAAATTTTGTTCAATTGCAGAATTATGGCTAATGTTGGACACTATGGGCGGGATTCTTTCAACCTGGGATGGGCCAAGCGGCCGTAGCAGAAAACCCGAGTCCCGCTGGTGCCGTTCTAATCTGCACTCAGCCGGCGGGAGCTCGGCGTGGAAGGGTCCAGAGGTGGCCTGTGGGGGGTAGGGAGGGATTGATCTCGGGGGGGGGGGGCATCCATTGTGGCTTAGCCCACGATGGGGGCCTACCGATTGGGGAGCCGGTCTCTCGGGCTGGGGGCCTCCTTTCTTCTGCGCTGGCCCTTTAGCCCTGCATCATGTTGCGTTGTGGCCGGCGTGGAGAAGGGAGCCACTGCGCATGCGCACGTTGGCGATGGTGCCATTGCGCATGCGTGGACGCCGCGGCGCCCAATTGATGCCGGGATCAGCAGCAGCTGGAGCGGCGTGGGCCACTCCAGTGCCGTGCTGATCCTGAGGCTGTGTTTGTTTTGTTATGCTCTTGACGTAGTATAAGCTGCTTCCTTGATGTGCACTCTGACAAAGGAGGGTTCACACTTGGAGATGGCTTCAACACGTTCATTAAACTGTTAACAATTCTTCTACTTGAATTCGACTCTCCTGTTAATCCTGCTGTAGCTACTCAGACTGACGAACCCGTCTGCTACAATCCAGGTGGTGGGTGTGATGTGTTTCAAATTAACCTTTTGTACACACTGAGTGTCTCCACTGGAAAGAGGAAGATCATGTGTGCTGTGTCCTTTTATATGGGTTGGTATAATGCCCTCCTGTGGTAGTGTCACCTCTGTGTGTCGTGAGTGCCCATTAGTCGTGTCCTATCTTACTGATCTATTGGTTAAATGTCTGTGTATCATATCTCTGGTGCTACCTCTAGTTTCTATCTAGTCTACATGTATTTACATTAACCCCTTTTGTATTTACAGTGATGCATATCACCACATCCCCCTTTTTTCATGTTACATATTTTCTGTACAGTGTTAAAGAAAATTGAACAAACTAGGTAGATAAGCGATGCTATGTACAAGTTATGTTAACAGTGATCATTAAACAACGAGTCCAAAATCCATTAATTAATATGGTCAAGTTCTTTCTTGTTGGGTTGGTGAGGTGGTGATGTTGATGGTGGCATTGCTTTGTAAACACTGTCAGTGTCCCTGTGCGTAAGGAACCAAGAAGTGGTCAAATCACTTCATTGTCTGATTTGGAGTCTTTTTTTCTTCCGATGCTTATGGTAGCGATGCATGCAATCTGTTCTGAAAGCCATGTTGCCTGTTAGTAGTACAGCAAACGTGAATTGGTAAGATGCATTGTCCTGCCATGGTATGTCATTGTACTGAGCTGAGCAGTAACAGTGTCCCTCATGGGCGGAGTTGTACCATGCCATACCAGTCGTAGTGTTGATGTTGTTGACGTTGTTGCCTTTGATATGGTTTTCATAGGTTGTCTTGTTGTGTTAGTTGGTTTTGTTGTCATGTTTGCTGCGCTCAAGGACCACACTCTGTGGATAATACGAGTCCTTCACACAGTTACTCATGTCAGCATGCTTTGTGGCATCTTCTGTTTCCTTGAGCGTGCCGTCACTGAGTTCACGGCGCTCCCCGTCTGGAGTCATGTCCGGTTTACTTGAATCAGCTTTGGCTTGTCGATTCTCCCCATCAGGAGTCTGGTCTGAGGGCAGCACGGTGGCCTAGTGGTTAGCACAGCTGCCTCACGGCGCTGAGGTCCCAGGTTCGATCCCGGCTCTGGGTCACTGTCCGTGTGGAATTTGCACATTCTCCCCGTGTCTGCGTGGGTTTCGCCCCCACAACTCAAAAATGTGCAGAGTAGGTGGATTGGTCACGCTAAATTGCCCCTTAATTAGAAAAAATAATTGGGTACTCTAAATTTATTTTTTAAAAAAGGAGTCTGGTCTGTTTCACCTGAGTCAGTTTTGGCTTGTCGATGTTCCCCGTCTGGAGTCAAAACATTCAGGAATGCATTTGCTCATGGAGAGGCTCAAGTGAATGAGGTTTGAAGTAACGTGGTGTCACCGGAGTCACCAGTAGTCTCACTGTGATTGTTGAGTGCCTCTATACACACTAGCTGAGGTCTGTCACATTGCACATCTTGTATGGGACGTGGGATGCCGGCGTCGCTTTTCTCACGTACAGTGGGTAGAGCCGCAGTGTCTTCTTGCTTTGCACTTGAGCTGGGTAGACTGTCAGTCTTCTTCTTGTTCACTGGAGTGTGGTAGACTGTCATAATCTTCTTGCTGTGCACTTGAGCATGGCAGACTGGCATAGTCTTTCTGTTGTTCACTTGAGCGTGGAAGACTGTCATTGTCTTTCTGTTGTTCACTTGAGTGTGACAGACTTGCATTGTCTGCTGCTCGTTGCTCAGAGGAGGTTGCTGGACCCTCATGGTCTTGTTCATGCAAGGACTGCGCTCTGGAGTCTTGCGTTGCTTCTATCATGGAGGCTGTCCATGAGCTTTCTGTGGAGGCTTGTGACACTGGAGTCACTTTCTTTGTGGAGACACGCAGTTGCCTCGCTGTGGAGTCTTTCATCGCTTTCCGTGTGGAGGCTGGGACCCTTCGTGGTGTGAGGACCACTCTCTGTGTGGAGTCGTGAGCTCTTTGTGGTGCGTGGACTACTCTTTGTTTGGCAGCAGACCACTCTCTGTCTCTTGGCATCAGGCTGCAGCATAATTCTGCACTCACAAGTCGGGATGTCATATATGCTGGGCTGAAGATTCCCCAATCCGAAGCACTCGTCATCGGGGTCATCAATGTACAACACGTCTAGTTGCGGTTCGGATTTGGTACTGGGGTAGTAACCTCCCAAGGTGAAATCTTCGTCTGAGTTGTTGCCTTCCAAAACCATATCATCACGTTTTGTGTCGGAGCTGGCTCACAATATCCAAAGAGGAATTCAAGATCTGAGTCATAATCTTCAAGGACTGTATCATCTCTTTGGGCGGAGCTAACTTCTTGTTGCCGGGTTCTGTGGAGGTTACTTTCAGCTACTGGTCGAATTTCAGGCATTGTGCTGTTGTTCCAGGTGAAAGAGGGACAAAAGCAAAAGGAAGTAAGGGGAAAAGACAGAGAAGACATAGTCAAAAATCAAAAAGGGCGACAGTACAAGGTACAGTGACTGAGGGGAGCTCAGTGAATAGGCCCAGTAATACTAAAAGGACTAAAACTGGGGATGTTAAGATTCAAAACAGAGGTAAAAAAACCAACACAAGTGTACTTTACCTGAATGCTCGTAGTATTCGGAATAAAGTAAATGAGTTGATGGCGCAAATCATCGTGAATGACTATGACTTAGTGGCCATTACTGAAACATGGTTAAAGGATGGTCACGACTGGGAGTTAAATATCCGAGGGTATCAAACTATTCAGAAGGACAGAGTGGATGGTAAGGGAGGTGGTGTAGCTCTGTTATTTAAGGATAACATCCGGGCAATAGTTAGGGATGATATCGGTGCTATGGAGGATAAGGTTGAATCCATTTAATGGAAATCAGGAATAGTAAGGCGAAAAAGTCACTGATAGGAGTAGTCTATCGGCCACCAAATAGTAACATTATGGTGGGGCAGGCAATAAACAAAGAGATAACTGATGCATGTAGAAATTGTACAGCAGTTATCATGAGGGATTTTAATCTACATGTCGATTGGTTTAACCAGGTCAGTCAAGGCAACCTTGAGGAGGAGTTTATAGAATGTATCCGCGATAGTTTCCTAGAACAGTATGTAATGGAACCTACGAGGGAACAAGCGGTCCTAGATCTTGTCCTGTGTAATGAGACAGGATTGATTCATGATCTCATAGTTAGGGATCTTCTCGGAAGGAGCGATCACAATATGGTGGAATTTAAAATACAGATGGAGGTTGAGAAGGTAAAATCAAATACTAGTGTTTTGTGTGTAAACAAAGGAGATTACAATGGGATGAGAGAAGAACTAGCTAAGGTAGACTGGGAGCAAAGACTATGGTGGAACAGTTGAGGAACAGTGGAGAACCTTCCAAGCGATTTTTCACAGTGCTCAGCAAAGGTTTATACCCACAAAAAGGAAAGACGGTAGAAAGAGGGAAAATCGACCGTGGATATATAAGGAAATAAGGGAGAGTATCAAATTGAAGGAAAGAGCATATAAAGTGGCAAAGATTGGTGGGAGACTAGCGGACTGGGAAATATTTAAAGGGCAACAGAAAGCTACTAAAAAAGCTATAAAGAAGAGTAAGATAGAGTATAAGAGTAAACTTGCTCAGAATATAAAAGCAGACAGCAAACGTTTTTACAAATATATAAAGCAAAATAGAGTGGCTAAGGTAAATATTGGTCCTTTAGAGGATGAGAAGGGAGTTTTAATAATGGGAGATGAGGAAATGGCTGAGGAACTGAACAGGTGTTTTGGGTCGGTCTTCACAGTGGAAGACACAAATAACATGCCAGTGACTGATATAAATGAGGTTGACAGGTGATGACCTTGAAAGGATTGTTATCACTAAGGAGATAGTGATGGGCAAGCTAATGGGCTAAAGGTAGACAAGTCACCTGGCCCTGATGGAATGCATCCCAGAGTGCTAAAAGAGATGGCTAGGGAAATTGCAGATGCACTAGTGATGATTTACCAAAATTCACTGGACTCTGGGGTGGTCCCGGTGGATTGGAAATTAGCAAACGCGACACCACTGTTTAAAAAAGGAGGTAGGCAGAGAGCAGGAAGTTATAGGCCAGTGAGCTTAACGTCGGTAGTAGGGAAGATGCTGGAATCTATCGTCAAGGAAGAAATTGCGAGGCATCTGGATAGAAATTGTCCCATTGGGCAGACGCAGCATGGGTTCATAAAGGGCAGGTCGTGCCTAACTAATTTAGTGGAATTTTTTTAGGACATTACCAGTGCAGTGGATAACGGGGAGCCAATGGATGTGGTATATCTGGATTTCCAGAAAGCTTTTGACAAGGTGCCACACAAAAGGCTGCTGAATAAGATAAAGATGCATGGCATTAAGGGTAAAGTAGTAGCATGGATAGAGGATTGGTTAATTAATAGAAAGCAAAGAGTGGGGATTAATGGGTGCTTCTCTGGTTGGCGATCAGTAGATAGTGGTGTCCCTCAGGGATCCGTGTTGGGCCCACAATTGTTCACAATCTACATAGACGATTTGGAGTTGGGGACTAAGGGCAATGTGTCCAAGTTTGCAGATGACACTAAGATGAGTGGTAAAGCGAAAAGTGCAGACGATACTGGAAGTCTGCAGAGGGATTTGGATAGGTTAAGACAAGTGAATGGGCTAGGGTCTGGCAAATGGAATACAATGTTGACAAATGTGAGGTTATCCATTTTGGTAGGAATAACAGCAAACGGGATTATTATTTTAACAATAAAATATTAAAGCATGCTGCTGTGCAGAGAGACCTGGGTGTGCTAGTGCATGAGTCACAGAAAGTTGGTTTACAGGTAAACAGCTGATTAAGAAGGCAAATGGAATTTTGTCCTTCATTGCTAGAGGGATGGAGTTTAAGACTAGGGAGGTTATGCTGCAATTGTATAAGGTATTAGTGAGGCCACACCTGGAGTATTGTGTTCAGTTTTGGTCTCCTTACTTGAGATAGGACGTACTGGCACTGGAGGGTGTGCAGAGGAGATTCACGAGGTTAATCCCAGAGCTGAAGGGGTTGGATTACGAGGAGAGGTTGAGTAGACTGGGACTGTATTTGTTGGAATTTAGAAGGATGAGGGAGATCTTATCGAAACATTTAAAATTATGAAGGGAATAGATAGGATAGATGCGGGCAGGTTGTTTCCACTGACGGGTGAAAGCAGAACTAGGGGGCATAGCCTCAAAATAAGGGGAAGTCGATGTAGGACTGAGTTTAGGAGAAACGTCTTCATCCAAAGGGTTGTGAATCTATGGAATTCCTTGCCCAGTGAAGCAGTTGAGGCTCCTTCATTAAATGTTTTTAAGGTAAAGATCGATAGTTTTTTGAATAAAAAAGGGATTAAGGGTTATGGTGTTCGGGCCAGAAAGTGGAGCTGAGTCCACAAAAGATCAACCATGATCTCATTGAATGGCGGAGCAGGCTCGAGGGGCCAGATGGCCTACTCCTGCTCCTAGTTCTTATGTTCTTATGTATTATGTTTTACGGCTTTAAATTTTTTTTTCGTATTTTGGGACATTTCCCCTTTAAGTGGGCATGGTCCGGAGCCTCTGACGTCACGAAGCGTGTGATGTAGGTCGTAGGAAGTGATTGGGCATGCACAGATAGTTGTTCCTTTACTTGGGGCCTTTATCACAACTGCGCATGTGCAGCTCATTTTCCAAGATGGCCGCCAAACAAAATTGCAGATTTCTGCTGCAATCCTACCTTGTGGTGAGTTTTAGTGCCTCTTTTATCGATTTTTTATTTTATGTTCCTCGGAGAATTCTTGGAATTTGCCCAGGACTGCCTGGAAGTCGCTCTTGTTTTGTTCTTTTGAGTATTTGAAGGTCTGGAAGATTTCAGCTGCTTCTGGACCTGCGATGGTAAGTAGAAGCTTTATTTTTTCTGCATCTGACATGCCATCTAGGTCAGACGCTACCAGGTATCGCTATTCAGAATCTCTGCCAGAACCAACGCCAGTTTTCACTGAGATTGCATTGGTACCTGAGCTGCTGTAGAACTGGAATCTTGAACATCATCTTGCCTGGCTGCTGTAATGGTTGTCACTGTTTGCTGAGTTGTAACTATATGGATTTAAACAGGTCACTCCTGCGTACCATGTTTCGTTATGCTCTTGACGAAGCGTAAGCTGCTTCCTTGATGTGCACTCTGACAAAGGAAGGTTCAGAATTGGAAATAGCTTTAACACATTTATTAAACTGTTAACGATTCTCCTACTCTCCTGTTAATCCTGCTATAGCTACTCAGACTGACGAACCAGTCTGCTACAATCCAGGTGGTGGGTGTGATGTGTTTCAAATCAACCCTTTGTACACACTGAGTGTCTCCACTGGAAAGAGGAAGATCATGTGTGCTGTGTCCTTTTATATGGGTTGGTGTAATGCCCTCCTGTGGTAGTGTCACCTCGTGAGTGCCCATTGGTCGTGTCCTATCTTACTGACCTATTGGTTGAATGTCTGTGTGTCATGTCTCTGGTGCTCCCTCTAGTGTCTAGCTAGTCTAGGTGTATTTACATTAACGCCTTGTGTACTTATAGTGATGCATATCACCACAGTGTTGATGCTGTCGAGAAACGCGACGTCGTTTCCAACGGCATCAACATTTAGCCTCAGGACCAGAGAATCCTGCCCTATGTTTTGAGTTTTGCTCTTTAACTTGCCCATTATAAATAGCAGCTGGGACATGCTGTTTGATATGTTTCACCAGCCTTTTGGATGTATGACCTACACACCTGACATCATGCTGCCATTCATATACCACATTACTCATTTGTGTGATTGGCAGAATGTCGTTTTGGTTTGTTGACAGAATCTTGTTAGTGGTGAAAACCGCTTGTGTTGCATCTGCGTGCGAGCAATGTGAAACTGCTAGCTTCAGCTGTTGCTCAAGTTCTTCCGATAACTTGCCTTTCCAGGGTAATCTGAGGTAGACTTGGCATTTTTGAAGTCCGAAAGTGATGGCCTTTGGCCCATTCACGAGTCTGCATGGTATAGAGCGCAAAATGACCTGCACCCTGTTTCCGCATCAAGCTTGCATGGTGACCAACTATCTCAGGATTTATTTACAACATTGCCAATAAGACCAACCTTCTCCCATGTGGCACTGTAAGAATTCCAAAATATATATAGGTGAGTGAAGGTAGGCATGTGGTAGAGAATCTCTGGCAGATTTCTCAACTATTAAGTCAAGGAAAGGAAGTTCCTTTGATGACTCCATTCTAAATGTGAATTTGAGCAGTTGATGGAGTCCATTAAGACATTAAGGAAATTATTTTCCGTCACTGTCCGTGTGGAGTTTGCGCATTCTCCCCGTGTTTGTGTGGGTTTCGGCCCCACAACCCAAAGATGTGCAGGATAAGTGGATTGGCTATGCTAAATTGCCTTTTAATTGTAAAAAAGCTTTGTTGGATTCCATGGGAAATAACATCTCACATCCTACCCCTTGCATATTTCCATATCCTACCCAATTGGGTACTCTAAATTAAAAAAAAAAGAAAATTAATTTCTGCTGCTGTGCTTTTAAGTGTAGCAAACATATCATCCACACATTGGAAATATGTAAGGGGTAGGATGTTACATGTCATTTCCCATGGAATCCAACAAAGTTTTTATGAGAATGGCCTGGGGGGGATTCCCTAGCAACGCCAGTTATTTGGGCATACATGGTGTCATTAAAACTGAACTCATTTGTGTGAGTTGGTCTTGGGATATGATTCTTGCTTTGGGTGTTGCAGTTAGCAAACTTGTGAGAGTTCCCGGGTTCAAATCCTGGACGATCCATTTGCTGAGGGCAGCATGGTGGCACAGTGGTCCCCGCCTCACAACGCCAGGGAGCCGAGTTCAATTCAAGCGCCAGGTGACTGTGTGTGGAGATTGCATGTTTACCTCCCTGTCTGCTTGGGTTTCCTCCTGGTGCTCCAGTTTCCAACACAGTTCTAAGATGTGCAGGTTTGGTGGATTGGCCATGATCCATGCGTGCGGTTTCAGGGATAGGGCCTAGGTAAGGTTTGAGGAGGAGTTTCTTCAGCTAAAGGGAGGTGAATCTGTGGAACCCATTGCGCAGAAAGCTGTCTTTAAAGCAGGGATAAATAGGGCAGCACGGTGGCACAGTGGTTAGTACTGAGACTGCGACACTGGTGACCCGGGTTCGAATCACGGCCCTGGGTCACTGTCCGTGTGGAGTTTGCACATTCTTCCTGTGCCTGCGTGGGTTTCACCCCCATAACCCAAAAAGATGTGCAGGTTAGGTGGATTGGCCACGTTAAATTGCCCCTCAAGTGGAAAAAAAAAATTGGATACTCTAAATTTAGAAATAAAGACAGGGATAAATAGATTCTTGGTTAATAAGGGGTTACGGGGAGAAGGCAGGAGAATGGGGATGAGAAATGTATCAGCCATGAGAAGTGCTGCTGCCTCACGGAGCTGAGGACCCAGGTTTGATCCCGGCCCCAGGTCACTGACCATGTGGCGTTTTCACATTCTCTCCGAGTCTACGTGGGTTTCACCCCCACACAGATGTGCAGAGTAGGTGCATTGGACATGCTAAATAGCCCCTTAATTGGAACAAATCTTTAAAAATGATTGAATGGCAGAGCAGACTCGATGGGACAAATGGCCTAATTCTACTCTTATATTTTACGGTCTTATGAAGTTGCTGAATTCATAAGTTCAGTGAATACCGTTTAACATCCGTGGCGCATCTATATCACCATGATACAGTTCTATGGCACATATATCTATGGCCTCCTTAAGTGGAACATTGGGGAATAGACTGAGCATATCGGCACAGCATTGCCTGTATGAACAAAATATACATGCAAGTCCATAAGACCATAAGACCAAAAGACATAGGAGCGGAAGTAAGGGCATTCGGCCCATCGAGTCCACTCCACCATTCAATCATGGTTGATTTCAACTCCATTTACCCGCTCTCTCCCCAATAATCCTGTATAAGTCCTGTATAGTCAACACAAATGTGAAAGATTCCTTCATTGTGTATGTTCAAAACTTGCTCGAAACACCTTGTAACAATTTGTCCAATCTTTTGGCTAATTCATAGTGTTCAGAACTGACCATAAGTAAGATAGGACATCAAGGGACATCATTTTTGTGTGCATTAGGCAGCCCGTACATATGCTGTTACAATGAGCTGTGAGGACGAACCCTTATCATAAGTATCATGTGACAGCTCATTCATCTTACACAAGTGCAGCAAGCATTTTTGTAGCTTATTTTCAACAATGGCTGTCTGGTTATGTTGAACAGTAGGTCCAATGAGTATGAATTTGGACTTGTCATTTAGAATTGCGTGCATTTTGTTGATATAATTATGCTCCATGAGAAAGACTATTCAGGTTTACTGATATGTATGTCTGGGTTGGTCTAAAGGTCTTACAATGCTACAAGACATTTGCGTTGTATATGAAAGTTAGATAGATGGTTCTGATTGCCACAATATGCAAGCACTAGATCAGCTAGGCACACTTTCCTTAAACTGCATCGGACATCCCTCGCATGGGACATCCCTCACACTCTGCACTCCCCACCCTAGGGTAGACCCCACCCCTCTGCCAACCCCGCAGCCCACCCATAGGATTCCACCCATCTCCTGATCCCCATCCACACAGGGCTCCCACTCTGCCACCCCTCACCCTCCAAGTCAACCCAACTCTAATTCTACACATACACTCCCGCTCCCCACTCCCCCCCGGCCCTGGATCATCTCCCTTCTGACTTGACCCAACATACCCCCCCCCCCCGATCCAACCCGATCCCATCTCGATGCCCGCTCAACACATTCCCCTTTCTTCAACTCAATGCTGTGCCATCTTTGCCTTTTAAGACCCGTCAGTCATCAGCCATGTGGGAACTAGACTCTGAATCTAGGGGCAAATCATCTTTCAGCCAAAGTATGTTTAACTGGCGACCTGAAACAGATAAACTGTTCCAGTTTCAATGTTCACCTGAGAACCAATCTCAAAGCTATTCGATTACAAGAAAACTCCCAACTTGCTCTGAACCCTTCACATTCCTTCAACTTTAAATCATCAAATGCACTCACAAAACCAAAGGGCTGCCATGAAAGAGAACAGAAATCTTAAATCCGAGACTGAATTAACTAATGTATAAAAGTACAAATTATTTTGTGTGTGTGTGGGTGTGCAGCTGTGTTAGCATGTGTGCACATGTGTATGGATCAGTGCGCAAAGCTACATTACTTTGAAGCATGTGTGAATAAATAACTTCTTTATTTTAAACTCGTGGAAGCTTGATGCTGAATTTTTTAATTGGAACAAACACGTGACAAAATGTATACAAAATGTAGTGAGACAGCAAATACATTTTGCCACCCGAGAATGTCAGTAAAAACACCTCAAGCCGTGAGATGTTTGTTAAATATTTCTGGGTTTTTTTTAATGAATTTTTGCGGCTCAGGCGGGACAGGCAGTCTTGTCACCATCACAAGTCTATATTCATCTTTCTCAGACCACCATGTTCGGGTCCCTCCAATTGGTTTTCCATTTCTGAAATGGTGGCAAAACACTTTTATCAAAGTGGGCAACGCCATTGTACCTGATTGTGATGAAGGTGAATTATCCTTCCTCTTACTTTTTAACCTGTTAGAAGTCTTTGATAGGGGTGGCCTTGGAATTCAACTTCAACACCTGCAAGCTGGATGATTCTGCAGTTGCTTGATTCCATTCATATCCATCCAGTTGTAGCCAAAGAATTGAAGCATTGGCTTCAGCTCCAGTTCCCACAATATTACCTTTGATGTCCCCTAAGGATCTATCCCTTTTCCACTCCTATGTCTATCTACATGTTGCCTGCTGATGACACCACCTGAAAACACAGCATCAGTTTCCACATGTGCACGGAAGACTGCCCGTTCTCGCTCATCTGCTCCACAGTGTCTCCAGCCTTTCAGGCTGCTTATCCAAAATCCAGAACTGGATAAATAGAAATGTCCTAAAATTAAGTATTGGGAAGACAAACGGCATGGTGTGCAGTCACAAATTCCATTCCCTTCCCACTGACTCCAGGGCCTGAATGGTTACCTCATGCTCTTGAAATGAGAGTTCGCCCTTTTGCCTCTTCTGAAACATGCAACCGTCTCCGAATCCCATTCCTACCCTAGTTATGTCTGAGAGATGTGAGCAGGAAGGGCCTGGATTCTGAGAGCCGGGAAGCAATGCCGGAAAAGTGTGAGTGTGGAGGTGGTTGGCAAGAAGACTAGCTTCAGTTCTCAGGGACACTTGTCAATCGAAAAAATTTATGTTGAAAAACTTTGATTCATAAAAGCTAGTCAAACAAAATCACAAGTGGTAGACAAAAAATTATAATTGAACCAACAGAAAAATGTAACTGACTATTTAATACTTATTTCTCAAACAAAAAATAATGGGCTGGATTCTCCGCCCCGGCATGTCACTGCCGACAGGATTCTCCGTTATGCCGGCCGGTCAATGGGGTTTTCCATTGTGGGGCAACTTCACGCCGTCGGGACACCCCTGGGCACCGGCTAAACGGAGAATCCCGCCGGCAGAGAAGTACGACCAACATATTCACTTGATATATAAATTGCAGATAACCCTATAATGACTTCTTAAGGGCGTTAATCAAGCTGTCTGCACAACCCCCTACTGAGATGAGTGATTCAACAACTCTACAAACTCAGCCAAGCATTCACAATGGGTTAATTTGTAAAAACAAACAATGGGAAATGTGAACAATGTGGCCATTGAAATTGGAAACCAGAGGCCTGTTTTTCCTGGACTATGTTGGGCATTCTGTCAATTGTTATGATATCCTGGGCTAATGCACAGTCAATTCCAGCCCCACATGACCCAGAGTCGCAATCCAAGTGAAATTCGATTTTATATTAATACCCATGGCTTTAGTTGAGTTAAATTGACTACCGTCACCAGGTTTGTGAATTATAACACAGGTAACCTTTTATTATTAACAGTAATTATAACTGGATCAACAGAATAATGTAATTGACTATCTAATACCCCTTCCTCAACCTCTCCCCCTTTCTATTTATCCCACTGACTACACACATACAGACAAACAACACAGAGGGGAAAGGGTGGTTGAAAGGTAAAGAATATATGAAAAAAATAAAAGGATAAATTATTTTTGATTCAGATAGTTGTCTTCCTGTTAGTTTCTTTCTCAAGGTTAGGCCTTCAATTGGGTACGTTCTTTTCCTTCAGATTTTAATGATCTTCACTGCAGACTCACGGAGACAGCAGGCAACTGGCAGCAGAAAGAGGGAGAAAACACAGCTCCTTCTCCTTCAAAGGTCTAGAGGCTTCTGCCCAATTCTATCAGAAAGCATCATGCAGGAACCAATCACTGACTGTTATCAGACAGAGCACTATCCCTGTCCAACCCACCAGTTGTCAGTTAGCCAATCGAACTGACTTCCTCCAAAACTGGTTCCTAAGATTCACTCCGCCCAATGAGTACCACACTGACCTGGCAAGCATTCTTCTACTTAAAGCCACATTCCGATTATGGGTCCACGGACCAAAAATAATAAAATAAAATAATTGGGAAATAAACAGGAAGGACACTTACACAATCAAAGTAGTCCAGGTGAAGGTAGCTATATTTGTTTAACTGCATGAGAGCTTCTGAAGGCTGGTTTTCAATGTTAAAGTCTACTGGGCAATTAAATTGTATCAAATTATTACATTAAAGATTCAGCTTTGAATTCATAAGATCACTTTTCCAAATGAGAAACGTAAACTAAAACATCTCAATGCTTAAACAATGCTGGTCAATGTAGTGGTCAACTTACCTTCTCAGATCTCTGAGCCTTGAGCAGTTAAAACACACCTAATGATACAATACACCATCTAACATGGACCTTTGAAGTTGTCAAAACATTTAGCACTTATCTGTCAGGATTGACTCCTTGTACTTGTTCTTGACTCCTCAGCAGGCTTTTTCGAGTTGTCACAAACACTCCAATGATCCTGGATATTTTTAGGGCTTCCAGAACTCGGACTGGCACATAAGCATGTGGGTTGTGGAAGCCCTGTAAGATTTGTTGATGGGAAGCACTTCAAATTTCCTACGGGAGATGTCAGAATGGTGGCCCCAACATCAGAAATGGTGCATATAGCATCATGCCCCAGGGCCGACCCGAAACCTGAGGAAAGGCCACATAAAAAATGCATGAAGTCAGGAGGCCTTGTTAATTTGAATGAGTGTAAAAAAATTCAAATTTTGTATCATTGCCGACCCATTTCCACCTCCATCACTGGATAAAAATTTGGCCGCATCCTTCTCCCTGCCTGATGCTGAACCACCCTGTCCACAATCTCGGTATTATATCTGACCTCACCATCGCTAATACCACCTACTCCCACCTGCATAACATCATCCAACTCCCTCCTTGCCTTAGCTTGTCTGTGCATTTGTTGCCTAGGGAGTGAACTATTACAATCCTCTGCTGGCTGCTGGCCTCCCAAGTTTTATACCTTGTAAACGTTTGGTTATTCAAATCAATGCCATCTGTGTCCGAGCTCTTACCAAGTCGCACTTATCACCCCTGTGTTTGCAGACATTCCAAACCGACACTGAGGGCGGGATTCTCCGGCTGCATCCGCCCGGCAAACGGTGACTCCTGCCCGAGGTCAATGGCATTCTCCGTTGTCTGCCTCTCGCCCATGGCCATCTTGCGGTGGGCGGGGCCGAATAATCCAGCCCTGAGTCTTGGTTCTTCAGTGTTTAAATTTTAAAGTCCTCATCCTTGTTTTCAAAGACCTCCATACCCTTCCCTGCTCTTGATCTCTTTGACGGTAGCATTGTGGATAGCACAATTGCTTCACAGCTCCAGGGTCCCAGGTTCGATTCCGGCTTGGGTCACTGTCTGTGCGGAGTCTGCACATCCTCCCCAAGGTTGCGTGGGTTTCCTCCGGGTGCTCCGGTTTCCTCCCACAGTCCAAAGATGTGCAGGTTAGGTGGATTGGCCATGATTAATTGCCCTTAGTGTCCAAAATTGCCCTTAGTGTTGGGTGGGGTTACTGGGTAATGGGGATAGGGTGGAGGTGTTGACCTTGGGTAGGGTGCTCTTTCCAGAAGCCGGTGCAGACTCGATGGGCCGAATGGCCTCCTTCTGCACTGTAAATTCTATGATTCTATGCTCTCTTCAAGCTCTACAACGCATTGAGATATATGTGCTCTTTGGTCTCGTGAGCATTCCAGATTTTACATGTTTTGCCACTGGCTGCCGAGCCATCAGTTGAATGGGCCCTACCGCTCTGGAACTCCCTCCCTGTGTTTCTTCGCCTCCCTCTCCCTCTCTTTCCTCCTTTGAGGTGTTCTTTAAAACTTCATTCAGAAAGCTGCTTGTTATCTGAGTTCATGACTCAAATCCGCCAAATCAGTACTGGAACCGTTCTGTCTAACTCTGTTCAGACTGAAATCTGGCCACGTACCTGGATAGGTTTAACAAGACCTGACTTCTGACCTATGACACAGAGGAACACCTGCTGCACAGGAATTCCTGAGAGTAGCAAAGGTGCATCTCCTTTTTGCAACACTAGTTGTCCACCTTGAATGTTAGTGAAGGGCGATTGGATGAATGAGTGGATGGGTAGAATGGGAGAGTAGAGGAGGTATGTGAGAAAGTGGGTAGGTGGGTGAGACTAATGGGTAAGCAGGTAAGGTGGCAGGTAGGCGAGGTGGTAGCCCTCCTGTAAAGATGCCTGCGATATTTTGTTACACTCAAGGTGTGTGAAGAATGTGAGAAATATTCATATTTTAAAGTTTGCATTTAGTATTTGTGCCATGATTACAAAGGGGGAGAATCATTGACATTTGCAGGGCCAATGTAATCTTCTGTGACAAGACACAAAAACGTGGTTGGCTTTTGGATTTAAGGTGGCATAATTCATGTGAGGGGTCCGGTTCGTGACTTGTTTCTGGAACACCAAGCTGGACAGAGAGAGTTCAGTTTGGTTCCATTGAAATCTCTCTCCGAAAGGCCCTACACTAAGATAAGCAAGAAAAACCCTGATTGGTTAACATTATCCATGAGTGTATTCAAGATATGTTGGTTTGCTTATTTGGAAAGGTTAAAAAGTCAGTGAGATTTTATAACTGTTAAATGTAAGCTATTTATTTGTTGCTAATGTGTTTCAATCTGTGCTTAAATGAAAGATTATTCTCGTGCAGTAACCTTTTCTCACAATTTTCCGAAATAAAAAGTTGGAATCTCATCCGGAGTTCCTTAATAAATTAGGGTTCACATTCCTGGACCCATAACAGGTGGCAAAAAATTCAAGTAGCAATTGAGTTTTTGTGGGTCAATATCCATGTGCAAGGCATGACCTCATGGTGAAAATGTTGAGATCAATAGTGTGAAGCCGCACAACATTGCCCACATGTTTCATTTTGTTTTGCAGCATTAAGAAAGGCAATAATTAAAATGAATGGATTTGTCCCAATCCTCAGCAACAGTATCTGACAGCTATGTGCTGGAGGAGGAAAGCTGGCTGAAAAATACAATATGCCCAAGTGTAAAAGTGCGTCTCCGCCAGCGCCTTATGGTGTGGTGAATGTACGAGCGCATTCATTACTGCAACTGCTGATTTGTCAGGACTGATGTAATGATATATAAATTTCGACACGCTACATTAAGAAGACAGCAGGTCACCAGAGTGAGCGGCACAGCAGAAACTGCAGACACGGCTGAAATGACATGTACACAAACACCCTGTATAATAAGGCAGAACAATTGAAACAGAAATAGAAACAGAAGGCTTTAAGTTTGAGCAATTATGTTTTAAACGAGCTGTATATCAAAGGCAGAAATCTCAATAAAAACAGCCTCACCGTTGGAATAGTTCTTAAAACAAGTTATAATTGGCCTGCACTCCTCCTTACACAGTCACAGCATGTGCCTGTGGGGGTGGAGGGGGAGGGAGGGGTTGTGCGGGGGTGCGGGAGGGGGGGGGGACTGATGTGATTAGTCAGTGTTCGAATACATTATCAGCACAGGAGTCACTTATTGCCTCACACACTCTTAACAGAGTGATGATAGGGGATTAACCTCTTCCCACTCAACCAGTTTGCATTGTTCGCATCTGGCTCAGATGAACACGTTCTCTGCAATGTAAATTGCCAGCATGATATAAAGAATGACTCTTGATTTCAATACTTAAGATTTACTGCGTTAATTGGAAGCCATTCCACAATCGCTGTTTCGATTAAAAATACACAAATTGGGAGGGTGAATAAACTATCATCACTGGGAGTTTGCAGCATGCGCAACAAAAAAAAATCTATAATTGCCGCGTTCAGTTTGACTGAGGGAGAAGTACAGACTTTTATAATTTAGCCTGAAAATAGCTGCCGCAAGCAAAATACTGAGTGACTCGGGGTTTCTTCCTTGAGGAAAATAAGCACATCGGTAATCCTTTTCTTGAAATGCTAACACCTGCCAATGAAAATTGGAGATAGGCACATTGCTGATGCCAATTTCCTGTGACACCAAATTCATAAACTGCTCCCAGCCATGGAGCTGTGAACTTGCACGAGTCGGCAGTTTAAGGAAGGAAGGCGTGGAGATTACTGGAACATGTGCAAAAGACATTTTGCACTATATATGGAATCCTACAGCACAGGGAAGGCTAGTTGGTCCAGTGTGTTGATGCAAGTGCATTAAAAGAGCTAAACAAATAGCCCCCCCCCCTCTCCCCCCCCAGCTCACCCCTCTCCCAACACCACCGCTGCTGCCATACCCTGTAACTTTCACGGTTTTGGATATATATCTAATTCACTTTTGTAGGTTACTGTCCCTGGCGCTGTGAGGCAGCATTGCTGACCACTGTACCGCCCAGGAGTTGAGATGGGAAATTAGCCACGGATGAACAGATTTTAGGTTGTTGTATGACTTACCACTACTCATTTCTTATGATCTTATGCTTTTCACTCACATTATCCATAGTGTTTTCAAGCATGACAAAGGATGGGACAAGTTTGGCTTGTCACGCAAACTGCCCAATTCCATATTATGAACAGACCAGAAAACGCAGCACCGATCTGTGCAGAAAGTGGATTAAATTCTTCTTGCAATTACTTTCAACTCTGACATTATTTTTTCCTCAGTGTGATTTCTCCTCAGTAGTTGCAAAAGTGACAGTTTTCTTGCTGATAGATTGAAAAAGCAATCAACTGTGTGCAAAGAACTGAGGAATGTGTCTGAGAAGCAGTTGAAGTGCAACTTCATTGGCTATCAGATCAGTTAACTCAGTACCAAGGGCTAACTGTATGAGGAACTTCCCCCTGTTCAGGTTAACATATCAACGCTGCGAGAATAAGGATAAGAAAGAACCTTAGAAACAGCGGTTGTGTGGTGATTGACCCTTACTCTGCTGTGTTGCTCTTAAAGGGACAATCATCACAGGTTGACTTTTTTAGCCCCTTGTGCTTGCTCTGCCATTTATCACGATCATAGCTCATTCTCTGCCTCAAGTCCATTTTGCCACCTGATTCCCATAATGCATCTTCCAACGACGCCAAGATGGACTTTGATTTATTTTCAATTTCTTCTGCTCATGCCTTTGACTCTGTTTTCAATTCTACAACCACAATTACACAACCCCAAGCCCCATTTGTCCAGGACATCAATTTTACTCCAGCTTGTGTTCAGTCATCAATTAGTCTGCTACTCACAGCAACTGAAAACAACAGAAAATCCTCAGATTTACGACAGCTTTTAATCGCCTCTGGTGAAGATGCCAAGCCATATTTCAATTGCATTAATAGCTCTGACTGAATGTTAAAGCATTTTCCTCACGACAATGCCAAATGAAAAAGAACAGCTCAATTGATGACTCCAGCTGGTTTAACAGGTGCTGGTCTGTGTTTTATTTTCCTGCTGACAATGGACATATGCTGTACTGATTGCCCACCGCACACTTTGGGGGTTTGGTGAGATTTGCTGAGAGGTCTCCCGAAGCAATTGCTGCACCAACATGTGCCCCCTCCTCACTCCCCACACAACTACCAATTGCCACTCCTCCCTGGGATACATTCTTTTGCTGAGATGTATTCCAGGATTTCGCTCAACCTCCTGAGAAATCTCTGGAAGTAACTTCAGTCTGCCTTGACCCAGTTTTCCTGCCAAAATACCACAGATGGGGAGAGCTGCAGGGAAATTAATCCTCAGAGGGTTCATCAGATAAGTACTGGACAAGTACTGGACATCAGGCATTGGGCATGTACTCTGGAAATCAAAGAGTGATGGGGAGAACCCCAAAGAGGAATATGATCGGTGGATGGTGTCACTTTGACATTTATTCAGTGGGCTGGAGAGCTATTTTCTTCTTTTGTAAAAATTCTTAAGGTGCCACTAGCCCAGTTAGTTTGATGGGGTGTGCTTCAGGATAATGCCAATTACATGGTTTGATTCCCATTCAGCTGAGGTAGGCTCAGGCCTTCTTCCTTGCCCTGCCGCTGAGAATGGAAGGCAAAGGCAAATCACTGACAAAAATTGCCAAGAAAACGACTCAGGATAAATTATCAGCCGACAATGAGCCAAGGACCTACCTTCGGGCAATGTACACATGACATGGCATTTGCCACTAATTTCAATTTCAGCAGATATTCCTAAAAAAATGTAATTCGCACCTTGAAAGTGTGGACATATCACAGCCGTGAAAGATAATCCCCCTGTCCAGATTGACTCTCTTCCCAGATTAAATCTCCACAGTTTACGGTGGACTATATACAAGGACGCTCAATGTGGCAGCCACCATTTTCGGAGAACCATGGACACCAGACAGGGATGCTCAATGTGGTAGCCGCCATTTTAGGAGAACCATGGACAACAGACAAGCAATTTGCAGTGTGGTTACTGTTGTAATGTAGGGTAATGTGACAGCCACCTTACACAAATCATGTCCTAATGGGACCAATTACAAAGACCCCCATTTGCCCTTTCAGATGGACTTAAACAATCCCCAGGCACTATAAGGGGAGAAGGTGAATTCTCATGGTATCTGGATCAATATTTATCACAGAGGCATCAATCAAATGATATTGTAGGTTTTATTTAGGGGTTTGGACACTGTTTATAGGAGTGACAAGTTATGAAAAAGAAATCCCACTTTCACACTGAGGACATTCTTCATTATGTTGTGTGGAACTACAACCACATTCAATGGGATTATATCAGAACAGATTGGGCAGTTCAAAAATGAGCATCCATTAGGTTTTGTGGACGATCAGCAGCAGTAGAATTGTATTCCACCATAACCTGTAAGGTCATGGCTTGGCGTATCCTTACTCTACCATTACCATTTATGCAACCAAAGTGTATCTTAGAGTTCAGCTGACCCACGACTTTCAATAGATTGTGGTTATGGGGAGCAGAAGGGCCTACTTTACAGGTGTGATGCAACAGAGATCTAAAGTACTTTTAAAACAAAACCATGTTTATTTATGAATCCAGTTAACACTTTATAAACCCACAGTAAACATCTTAACAACTATCAACACCAACAATCCCCACAGATACAATATTCTATAAGTAACCCTTCATAACTTTCCTAACAACATCCATAAGAAGACACTTTTACAGAAAGACAACAGGTTTAAGTTCTCTACAGAAACAGGTATTACTTTGTAATCATCAAATGATCTGGAGACAGTCTTTAGATTGCAGAAAGGATCAATGCACCTTATTTCTGTGACTGCAGCTTCTTCAACTCCAAAACAAAACTAAAACACCTGCTTTTTTTGCTCAAAGCGAAAGTAAAAGCAGAGTCACAACTCAGCAGCACCCACACACTGACATCACTGCAGCTATTTGATAAATACCCATTTCTTTAAGGTACTCTCACATGACAATGGTTTGATAGAAAGGAAATAGAAAAGCAATGTAAAATAAAGAATACAATTCTGAAGGGGAGTTTGAAACAGGGGGAACCTGGGGACATTTGCATAAACCATTGAAGAAGGCAGGGCAAGTTGAGAACCCGATTTACAATGCATGCGATCCTGGGGTATAGAAAAAGAGGCATCGAATACAGCAGCAAAGAGGATGTTATTCTTTATAAAGCACTGTTTTCAATAAATATTGGTGCAAGGTTTCTGGATCATCAGAGACCATGGGAGTGATTTTTCCACCCCTTTGTGCCTGGCGGCAATCCCATTGCATCTCAAGAGTGCCCAAAAGTAGGGGGGGAGGTTTACATCGTCCATGGGTGGGGGGGGGGGGGGGGGAGAGGGGGGGGGGGGGAATGTTGGGGACCCTCAACCTCAATTTGAAATTGGGGAATCCCTTCAAAATTGTGGCAAGAGTACACTTCGGGTGGAAATCCCCAGCCGTTGTGATTACTGTTTTGGTGGCACTCATGGCTTCAATAGGAAATCCCACTGACAAGTTGAGGGAAGACAGAATCCCACCGCCAGCGAATGGTGCACCGCTGAGAATCACGCAGATGTGGAATTGGAGAATCCAGCCCTGAATCATTTTTGGGTGAATTTCACCCCAGATGTATATCTGAGGTGCACATTGAGAATCTGGTGATGTCTTGACTCCTGGACCAACATGGGAATAGATCGGGAAGTTTCAACCGTTGATCAACAATCCTGCTGTTCCCTGCGACCCTCCACAAATGTCTCTGATTCTGAGTTAGCATCAAAGACTTTGGACAGATCCGTTGCACTTTCCTGGAGTTACCTGCCGCATCCTGCACAGGATCCAGTAGTTCCTGAGTGTGGCTACTGATGTGCTCCAAGTGGCGGCTGGCATCCTTCACCTGCACCTGGATTGAACAAGAGACTGGACCAGTCAGCCTAAGAACCACGCCCAGGATCCACGTGGCATCAGTGCCGTAATTCCGGCCGTCGGCGGAATCCCCGGGCTTGAACCTGCGCAGTGAAGTGTGCCAAGCAGTATCTTCCTCCAAGCAGTTCTGCCTGACCCAGGCAGTACCGATGCCCGGGGTGACAGGGCTGAGGCGTGTCCTCAGGCAATGCCCCATCAGTAAGTCCTCTTGCTCCACTCCCATGATGGCATGAGGAGTCATCTGGTAGCTGATCATGAACTGGGCCAACGGGTCTCCCAAGATACGATAGTCAGCTTCTTCAATCTGTGTTTGAATGTTTGGACCGTCCGCTCAGCCAAACTGTTTGAGGCAGGGTGATATGGGACTGTCCGGATGTGGCGGATGCCATTCGATGCCTCGAATTCCCTACTGGTGAAAGCAGTGCCGTTGTCGGACACCAAAGCGATGCGTGCTGGAAGTATGTTGCAACCAGTCCACTGTTGCCCTTATGGTAATGGGCTGCATTTTGCGGACCTGGAGCCACTTTAAGTGGGGTCCACCATGATTAGGATTGTTGCCTCCTAAAATGGGCCGGCAAACTCAATGTGGACGTGGGACCACGGCTTCCCTGGCCACCCAAGGGTGCATCGGTGCAGCCGGCGGATCCTTCTGGTGTTCTTGACGCTGGGCCAGGTTCTCGATGTGTGAATTGGTTCCGGGCCACCAGACGTAACACCGGGCAAGCATCTTCATGTTCAACACCCCAGGGTGTCCAGTGTGGAGGTCCTGCAGCAGCAGCACGCGGCTACCTTCCTGGGAGACCACCCATGTCCACAACAATAAGAAGTCGTCCTACATGTGGGAGCTTCATAGTGTAGGCTCACAAGTCGTTGGGCAATGAACTATGGGTGGGATTCTCCTGTACCGGCAAGGCAGGTGGCCCCGGCGGGACGGAGTGGCTGAACCACTCCGGTGTCGGGCTGCCCCAAAGGTGCAGAATCCTCCACACCTAAAGGGGCTAGGCCCGCCCCGGAGTAGTTTCCGCCTCGCCAGCCGGCGGGATAGGGGCCTGGCACTACGACAACCGGGGCCGAAGGGCCTCCTCCGGCCGGCACGAGTTGGCGCATGCGCGGGAGCACCTACGCGTGCTGGCGTCATCCCCGCACATGCGAGGGAGGGTTCGTCTCTGCATCGGCCATCACGGAGGATAACAACGGCCGATGCGGTGTAATAGATTGCCCCCACAGCATAGGCCCGCCTGCGGATCGGTGGGCCTCGACCGCGAGCCAGGCCCCATGGGGGCCACCTCTCGGGGCCAGATGCCCCCGCGACCCCCCAGGAACCCCGGAGCCCGCCCCCACCGCCAGGTCCTGCCGGTAAGGGACCTACTCTGATTTACGCCGGCGGGACCAGCTACAGGCGGGCGGGACGTCGTCCCATCGCGGGCCGGAGAATTCGGACGGACCCGGCGCCAATTGAGTCACGCCAGACGCCGCCATTCTCTGAGGCGGGCGGCGCGACTCACGCTGGGCTGGTTTTAGGGGGACGGGAGAATTGGGAGGACGGCAGCGGCGGGATTCATGCTGACCCCCTGCGATTTCCCCACCCGGCGGGGGGTTGGAGAATCCCACCCTATGTGTCAGAACCAGGATAACCGTGGATCCGACTAAGTCTGCTGCCTGACCCGTGCCGTCGTGGCCAGCAGGGAGACCATGAAAACATCCCCGACCGAGGTGGGTGCCGGCTGCTCAACCACCGGCTGCGGATCGTGAGGGATCCGCGTGCCTGGCGGTGTTCCAACATATATTCATAAGCGGCCAAGAGCAAAGCCAACCACTGGACCCTGGTGGACGGGGGAAATCACATCATCTTCCTTGAACAGTCCAAGCAAGGGTATGTTGTACGTGTGAACCATAAACACATGGCAGTAGACATATTGCTGGATTTTGCGGACTCAGCAAATGACAGCAAGGCTGTCCTTCTCAATTTGTGGGTAGTTATGTTCCTCGTTGGTGAGTGAACGTAATGCGAAAGTGATCGGCCGTTCAGATCCGTTGGGCACACAGTGTGCGAAGACGGCCCGCACGCCGAAAGGAGAAGCATCGCACATGAGGAGAAGCAGCCTGGCATGGTCAAAGTACATGAGCAGTTTCTCGGATGGCAACCATTGGTTCACCTCCTGGAAAGCCTTCTGGTGCGGGGCGATCCCACTGCCACTGGCGCCCTATTTTGAACAGTCAGTGGAGCTGGCTGAGCAGCATGGCCAAATCGGGGATTACCCATAGTAATTGATGAGGCCTTAAAGAAGAGTGTAACTCGGTTTGATCGTGTGGGATCGCCCGCACCATGTCTTCTGCTGGGTGTATACTCTACCGGACCACCTTATATCCTAAATAGGTGGCCTCAGGGGAGCACTTCTCTCTCCGAAGGCGGAAGCTGGCC
Organism: Scyliorhinus canicula; assembly: GCF_902713615.1. Lineage (NCBI taxonomy): Eukaryota > Metazoa > Chordata > Chondrichthyes > Carcharhiniformes > Scyliorhinidae > Scyliorhinus > Scyliorhinus canicula. Next base: position 29,636,119 of record NC_052166.1, on the reverse strand, counting down.
TGCTCAAAACCACCGGAGGACTTCTGCCAGGTTGTCCAAGTGTTCCCTGTCCAAGGCCCCAGTGATGAGGACATCATCTAGGCCTCTCTGGAAAGACCCCTCAGGATGTTCTCCATTACGCGCTGGAATATAGGACAGGCCGAGGAATCTCAAATGACAAATGAGTGTATTCTTACAGCACTCTGTGGATATTGATACCAGGAGCCAGGATCCAGAACCAATTGTAGATACGGGTGGCTCCTGAGGATTTTGGTTAACATCTTGCCACATCTTGAGCTTGGTGTACAGGTCCTCGATGGGCAGGACTGGGTAACGGTCAAGTCGGAAAACTCGGTTCACTGTCATTTTATAGTTCCCACACAACTGTACTGATCCGTCGGGTTTTAACACCGGCACTACTGGCACAGCCCAGTCAGAAAAGTGGAAAGGGCAGATGATGCCCAGGTGCTCCAGGCGTCGACCATGGAATGCAGTGCGTATGGTACTGGCCAGGCACGGGTTTCACATGTGTGTCCATGGTGATTTTAGCCACTGCTCCTTTGATGGTGTCGAGACTGTCAGTGAAAAGCACTGGGAACTTCACCAAAACCCCTTTCGGGCCATGGGGGAACATTTAACAGATTCTCTGCCAGTTCAACTACAAGTGGCAGAGCTAGTCGCGGCCCAAAAACTGGGGTCTCCACCGCGGACTACCACCATCATGGGCAAGCATGCTGAATGGTCCCCATACATCACGGGTACCTGATGCCAGTGGCTCCTTTGTATATCGAGCCAACCTGGCATCCGTATCTCAGTGGGTCGAGGTCAGGAGACTGGACTGAAGTGTGGCAAACATCCAACGGCTGATGACTGAACCGCTGCTCCGGTGTTGACCTCCATTTCAATGGGGTGCCCGTTTACTTGCAGGGCTACCCTGGTGGGAATGACTCAGGAAGCTGTCACGCAATGAGGCTGTTGGTAGGCATCTTCGTGGTCTTCACGTCGTATGCCTGGCCTCTAGGGGGCGGTAACGTCTTTGGGGCTGCAGGTGAACAAAGTTTTCATGGGCTCATCTGGGGTCCTGGTCCTGGCCTGCTGCCTGCGGCACATATTGATATTCCAGTTCGGAGAGTCCCCCTGGTCGATCCCGGATGCACCATGTTGATGGTCTCTGGTTCTGCAGCAGCCTCACTTGTGAGGGGAGGGGGGTCACATCCTCTGGGTCCGGTACTGTCTATCCAGCAGTCATTCCGAAGGCAGTTGTTCAGGACTGCGATGATGTCAAGCTCTTGGACCCTGCACTCTGCGCTCCCCCAGACGATGGCGATGTCTTTCTACCGCTGTAGGATCAAGTGAGTTTCCATCAGTAACTTTCGTTGGGCTGTTGCCGTCGCAGAGCCCAAAAGCGAAACGGTCCCCGATGGATTTGGTCAACGGGGGCCCAAACTTGTAAGAGAGAGTCTTCAAGTGCGCCAAGAAGTCACCATTGGATTCTCCTTGGGCCTATGAAGCCGTATGAAAACGAAACCTTCGGAGCATATTCAGGGTTTCATGTTTAAACGCGCCACCAATGCAGCAAAAGGCTTGGGTCTGGCCTGTCTGAGTGGGTGAGGTTCATTATCAGCACGGATGTTGACCCAATGGCTACAGTGAGTAGCATCGCAATTTTCCACATCTCCTCAAAAACATATTGTACACTGTCAACATTCTGGCTCCAGTCATCGCTACTCACTTCAAATTGTTCAAGCTTCTCGACGCGCGACTTCCCTATGACTGGAGCAGAGACCTCCTTGTGCCTAGATGAAGTGGTTGGGGGTACAGTACGCGATGCCTGCATAAGCACCTCCGCCTCCTCGCCAGTGAAGAATCCAACGAAGAGATGCAAGAACGTACGGTAGGATAAAATGAACTCAGGGATACACACCCACCTTACCGGGGGAGTTCATACTCTGTACCAGTCACCGGAAACCGGATGGTACAAAGTCTGTGACTTCCGAGGGGGCCGTAACAACCATATAATCCCAAACTGCTTCCTGAATGGTCTTCTACAATCATACTGAGAGTCACAACACACCATAAATACTGAAACCAATCATGATCGTTCTGAGATAAAATATAAAGAAAATAAGTTAATTGGATCTAACACCATGCATTTACAGGCTCCGATGAGAAGTCTAATTATTGAAGTTTGCGCACAAGCTGAAATCTCAAATTATTGAAGCCTTTTGATTGAGGTTCAGTTGATAAATTGATAAAACAAGAATCAGAATATTAGCAAGACCACAATCAGTAGTTGAGATCATGATTATAAGCAATTCCCATAGCACGTTAAATAAAGTCATGAATGGGGAGAATCAAAGGCTCCAGCACAATATGAATGCTCAAAGCTTTGATTTGGATAACTTCCCAAGATAACCATAGTGATCTTGCTGCCCCACGTTCATTTTCTGCCTGTTAGCTGCTCTGTATTTATTTGACTTGGGGTATGTTAGTGAACTGTTTTGCCATATTCCACTCTATTGTCAAAAGCCTTATCAAAGACTTATTCATCAACCAGATATTCAACTTTTCCTCAGCTTTTTGTCCATTATTTTCCTCTGCTGAGGAATGTGCACTGCGGCTTCATTCAGTGTGAGGGGAAGGCTATTAGAGGACAAGGTTATTGAAGTTGACGGAGAACCTTTGAATTATTCACTCTCCGTCTATTCATACTGCTGTCCTCTTCATTCAAAATAAATCCTTTATTGTGGTATGGAGGAAAAAAGTAGTTTGAATTATGGTGGCCCGGTGGCACAGTGGTTAGCACTGCTGCCTCACAGCGCCAACGATATGGGTTCCATTCCTACCTCGGGTGGCTGTCTGTGTGGAGTTTGCACATTCTTCCCATGTCTGCGTGGGTTTCCTCCGGGTGCTCAAGTTTCCTCCCACAGTCCAATGTTGCACAGGTTAGGTGAATTGACTATGCCAAATTGCCCCTCGGTGGGATTATGGAGATAGGGTGACAGTGGTCCTAGGTAGGGTGCTCTTTCAGCGGATCGGTGCAGACTCGATGGGTGGAATTGCCTCCTTCTGCACTGTAGGAATTCTATGACTCTATGATTCTGTGAAACCATCAGTGTAAACTCAGCAGGCAGACTGATCCACCATGCAGCAACCACAAGAGGGAGACATTGCACACATCAGAAAATCTAGAAGGCAAGTGCACAATAAATGGTGGATGCACAAGTATTCATGGAAATAATATTTCTCTTTAGAGTTAAAGCCCCAAATTATTGATCTGTGTTGTCACATGACCGTAAGGGATAGCGGCATGCCAGCACTAAATGGGAAGTGTGTCCATGATCCCAGTCTCAGTTTCACTTTAGCCTGTGAGCAGAACGCAGCACACACGGTTCTGTTGCCGAGGCCTTCAGGGTTTCTCATGCGTCCGGTCTAAATACACAAACCCACAAGGTGTCTACCCCCAATCAGTTAGGGGTGACCTTCATAGCATCATAACACATTGACCACAAGGGGGAGACATTCCACGCATCAGAAAAACTGGAAGAGGCATGTTCACAATAGGACACAAACGGATACACAAGTGTTTATGGAAAGAATAATAATCTTTGCACATAAAGCTCAAAATTATTGATCTCCTCCAGCAATAGAATTTGATGAGAGCTAAATGCTGTAAGTTTTAAACAAAGCAGATATTGCTGGAAATAGAAGGCAGGCACAATCAGCGTTTGAAAGATGCAAGTAAACATTCCTGTGGCCTTTTCTCCTTCTCATCCTGATGGAGCCACGGTGAATTGCCAGCACGTTTCCCTGTTTATTACAGCTGGACAAGCCTGTTAAATTAAGGTTTCTAATGTGATGGCTGAAAACTTTGACTAGAAAATGAGCTGATTCATTTTGTTTCCCTCACAGTGGAAAAAGAACGCAGGGCATCGACCAGAAGATCGTATGCCGTGGCCACTTAAACTGAGGAAAGTCACGGAGATGGTCTCATCTCCAGGTACAGGCAACCGCTGCTGATGTCACTGTAATTAAGAGATGAATCTCTGCAGTTTAAAATGGTTGAGCTGAGCATCAGTTTGTGGGAAGAGATAATTGAATGGAGCTCCTTCAGAGAAAATTGATATTTTGTAAACGTTGCAGTTTGATTGTTGTACATTTGCCTTTTCAGGACCATGACAGAAGGAAAAATATATATTAACGTCACAGAATCACAGCACTTCTGTAGAACAAATAAGAAGAAAGAGAACAAAAAACATTACAGCCCACAAACAGGCCCTTCGGCCCACCAAGCCTGCACTGATCCAGATTCCTTATTTAAACCCTCTGCTTATTGCCCAAATTATATGTATCCCTCCATTCCCCGCCTGTTCATGTGTCTATCAAGATACACCTTAAACATTGTTCTTGTGCCTCCCTCCACCACCTCCACTGTCAACACATTCCAGGCACCCACCACCCTCTGAATGGTAAACTGTTCCCCCCCACTCTTATCTTGAACCTGTGCCCCCTTATAATTCCACCCTGTCTCTACCTCTCGGAATTTTGTCGACCTCAATCAGGTCTCCCCTCAGCCTCTGTATTTCCAAGGAAAACAATCCGAGTTTATTCAACCTCTCCCCATAGCGCAGAAGGAGGCCATTTGGCCCATCGTGTCTGTACTGGCTCTCCAAACGAGCATCGTGACTGAGTTAGATTCCCCTGCCTTTTCCCTGTACCCCCAGCACCTTGTTTCTACTCAAAGGGACCATCCGAGGGACATGTTTTCCCTTGAGGCAGCATGTTGCTGCGATCTGCAAATGCACTGCTTGAAAGTGGATGGAAATAGTTTCAGCTGCGACTTTCAAAAGGGAATCAGATAAGTATTTGGAAAGAAGAATTTCACAGGGCTATATGGGCAGAATGCAGGAGAATGGATTCAATTAGGTAGCTCCTTCACAGCATTGGCAGAGTCACAGTGGAGCTGATAGCACCCTGATGCACCGCGTGATTCAATAAATCCGTGATTGAATCACTTGCAAACTTTCCACTCTTCATGGTTCATTGTGCCACTTGGTCCATTTTGCAAATGAAGGAATCTATAAGACTTCATTCTCTAATGTTATTTCATGCAGGGTACTACACCATAAATTCTGACTTAACAATTAAAGGGTGTGATTCTCCGGCCGCGCTGCGCCCGTCACAAATCCCGCTATGTCGGAAGAATTCCGAGAGACACCAGGAATGAGATTTGCGCCGACGTTGAACAGTTTATGATGCTCACGGCCTGCTCCAACTGGCATGATCAGCATCTCGCTCAGAAAGGGCAAGAACCTGAGCAGAGCTCATTTGCATTCATTTTTATCTCATTCGTGAGATTACTGCAGGTCCTTATAAGCAGGGACCAGGAATCATGAACTCCGAGGGGGAGCAGTGCGGTGAATATCACCTGCACACTTACCTCCAGGGTGCCCAAGCAGCTCCTGCCAATGTGTAGATGGGGCATCTGTCAAGGGAGGTGAGGATTGGGCATGGGTGGGGGGTTTGGGCTCGGCTGGAGGGAGCCAGGCCAGGAGTTTCCCCCAGGATGGAGGCCATGTGGCTCTTTTTCTCTCTGTTGCTTTGAGAACTTTGAAAGAGCTGTCAGGTTAAAGGTGGAAGTCTCCTTGTTGCCTTGAAAAGCTTTAAACTGCATTGTTTACATTCCATTTCGCATCCCACTCACGCCTCTGCAATTTCACAGTTGTAGTTTGCTTTCTTTAATCCATTTGTGCTTGCTTTTTTATATTCCATCTCACACCCAATTAACTTTTACAAGCCTCTTGATTAACAACTGAAGGCTCTTTCAAAGGAGGATTGCTTTGTTTGTTTTTATAGCACCTCACAGTCCATTAACTCTGAAGTGATTCCTCTTTTGAACAAGTTTTCAGTCTGATTACATTTTTATCATGGAGGTTTTTTTTCAAATCTGAAGTGCTTCCTATAAAGAACAGGTGCTCTGCCTGACTGTATTTTCATCATAGTGGGTCTTTTTCAACCTCTCATGCCTGAACAGCATGCTGCCTGTACTTTGGATGGTTCGCCACTGCAGAAGCAGCCATCAAAACTCAGACATTAAAGTTCAAGGGTTCCTTGTAAGGACCATCTCGCAGCCACTGTAACATTCTCTGGATAGATGCGATCACCACATCAAAAGTTTCAGAGTCCTGTGTAGCCCCTGGTTGGCCATAGATATGGCTTCCTGGAAACCTGACAGTGCCAACCTGGAAATGTCAGGGTGCCAGGAGGTAGTGGCATTTTAATTTTTTTTCTTTCATCCATTTATGGGATGTGGGCGTCGCTGGTTAGGCCAGCATTTATTGTCCATCCCTAGTTGCCCTTCAGAAGGTGGTGGTGAGTTGCCTTCTTGTACCGCTGAAGTCCATAAGGTGTAGGTACATCCATTGTACTGTTAGGGACGGAGCTCCACGATGTTGCCCCAGCAACAGTTAAAGAGCGGCGACATATTTCCATGTCAGGGTGGTCAGTGACTTGGAGGTGAACCTCCAGATGATGGGGTTCCCAGGTATTTGCTGCTCTTGTCCTTATAGATGGTAGTGGATGTGGGTGTGGAAGGTGTTGTCTAAGGAACCTTGGTGAGTTACTTCAGTGCATCTTTAGCATCTTCATCAGTGGTGGAGGGTTTGAATGTTTGTGGAAGGAGGAGCAATCAAGAGGGCTGCTTTGTCATGGATGGTGTCGAGCTTCTTGAGTGTTGTTTGGAGCTGCACTCATCCAGGCAAATGGAGAGTATCCCATGCACTCCTAGCTTGTGCCTTGTAGATGGTGAACATGCTTTGGGTGGTCAGGACATAATAGTGGACAGGGCTTGATGTTGGGCCGAAAGGATAGGGCCTTGGCGACCCCATAGCATACTGTCACTAACTTGGGAAGGGCTGATGGCAATGAGGTGGGTGAGGGGCTCGGGTCACCTTGATGCCTGCGTAGTGTGGGGGGGTGCCCATCTGTACATTTTGTGGTGGCGGGAAGGTTGTCCCTTTGTGATCTGGGTTGCGGGTGTTCCCATTGCCTGTGGGGATTTGTGATGTCCGTGGGGCTGGGGGATTCGCTCCTTAAACTTGGTTCCCTGATCTCTGTGAAGCTGGGCTTGCCATCATGTTTGGTAATGACGCTGAAAAACACACCCCACTCCAAAGAAAATGACTAATGGCCCCGTTCTCCAGCAGAATCTCTCAGTCTGTAGCAAGCGGGAATTGCCGCGAGCTTCCCGGCTCTCGGCCCAGTGAGGCTGGCAATGCAATTCAACGTTGATTGGTCCACTTAACGAGACCTCAAGGGCTTGACATCCGAACCTGTGGCCTATCTCTCCAGGCATCCCCCTCCCGAACCTGTGGCCTATCTCTCCAGGCATCCCCCTCCCTATGGCACCCACCGACCTCCGGCTGTGGACATGTCCCGGACCCGTGCCCCATTCCCTGAGTGTTCGATCACTGGGTGTTCAGATGCTGGCTGCTGCATGTGTGGTGTTGCCTTCCGCAGTGTTCAGGCACAGTATCCAGGCGCCAAGGTGCGATGCCAGCCAATGACTCCTACATGTTACATGGTCCGCCCACCCACGGGAATCCACTTGGGATGTGTGTAGTGTTCACTTAACTACGATTGCCAATTCCCTATTAGCAATAGCCTTGAACCGCACAGCCACAGGCCTCGGCAGTTGAAAATGAAATGAAATGAAAATGAAAAATGAAAATCGCTTATTGTCACGAGTAGGCTTCAATGAAGTTACTGTGAAAAGCCCCTAGTCGCCGGGGCCTGTTCCGGCGCCTGTCCGGGGAGGCTGGTACGGGAATCGAACCGTGCTGCTGGCCTGCTTGGTCTGCTTTAAAAGCCAGCGATTTAGCTTAGTGAGCTAAACCAGCCCCGTTTATGGGGTTATGGGTGGTGGGTGGGGTAGAGGGCAGGGACGAGGGTTTCCCCTGGAATGAGTAAACGATCCTGGGTTTGGCAAGGTGGTGCCACGAGCGGTTGCTCTCCAGTTGCCCACAAGTGTCCCCTCCGCCCAACCTCCTATTGCGGCCCACCACTACGGATAGTCCCCCACTCCCACCTGAGGGTCCATCAGCCTCACTGAGCACTGGGGTGGCAGGTCCAGCACTCCGGCTCTTTGCCTGTGCACAAAGATGGAGACCCCCTCCTCGGCTCCCCACAGAAGACTTCCTGCCAGATTCAAGTTTTTCAATCGGCGCCAGCGTGAGTGCTTGCTGGGGAGGCTGCTGAATGATGGGAGGCTGTTAGATATGGGGTGGCTCTCGTTAATTGTATGGAAATTGGACTTAAGTAGTGATATTGGTTTGCGCACCCAAAATGACACTTAGAGCGGGACTCTCCAATCTCCCCGGCGCATGTTTCTCAGTAGGACAAGGAGGTGTGGCCTTCACTGGTGACGGAGATTCACTGCCCCAGATTCCAGACTCTGCCAATTGCAAATTCCATTAAAGCAACCCCAATGCCGGGAGTGCGCTGCTAGTGGCACCAGAGATTCGCACCGCCAGCGAGCGGCCAAACAATTCCAGCCTTCGTCTTTTTTGGGAGAATTCCACCCAGAATCATAGCCATTATGAAATGAAATGAAATGAAAATCGCTTATTGTCACGAGTAGGCTTCAATGAAGTTACTGTGAAAAGCCCCTAGTCACCACATTCCGGCGCCTGTCCGGGGAGGCTGGTACGGGAATCGAACCGTGCTGCTGGCCTGCTTTAAAAGCCAGCGATTTAGCCTTTTGAGCTAAATCAGCCCCTATTTATTTGCCTATTTATGCCTATTTATTTTTCTTATGTTCCTAATTGATCTCAAACCCAGTGAAACATTTTCTTTGAAATATGAATATGTACGCACGTATTATTACATAGTGCCATAAGGCTAGGGCCCTTTGGTTTTGAAAATGTGATTTTTCAACTTTAAACTGACTGGAAATTTTGCAGTTTGAACTGAGACAGAGCAAACTGCTAAAACATGCGAGGCCTCACTCCAGGGTGAATGTGAAGAGCGCACCGTGGAGGGAGTGTGAAGAGAGACATTTCTTATAACCTCGTCATCCAACTGTCTGTGGAAGAGACATTAAAAATGCAAAGTACTGGATAACAGCTTACACAGACTGGTTCACTCAAAACCTCTTGGAAATACACAATGGGTGAAGAATTTTAAGGCAAGCCTGCCAGCCGCGAGAGAGAGATTGGTGGGCGGTTTGCTGAAAAAACCTCAGCACAGGAAACAAGCCAGGGTCTGCTCTCTGTCTTTTGAATAAGCAGGTCACCCGGTTCAGAGGGGCTGGGGGGTGGGGGGGCGGGGAGGCATTGCATTCTGATTTGTTAAAGTCTTATCTGTGTTAAAACAAAACCTAAAGCTTTGTTGTGACCAACTGTGGAGGTTGAATGGAGGGGGAGCCAGTTCACCTGTTCTCAACTGGTCACGACAAGTGCAACATATCAATATCCATTTTTATTCTGATTTGGTGTAATTGTTAATCATTTCCGTCATAGTTTCTATAATTGGCATCATGGTAACATTTGAATGAATATGGCATCAAGGAGCCCAAGAAAAACAGAAGTCAGTGGAAATCAAATTCTCCGCTGGTTGGAGTCATATCTGGCACAAAAGAAGATGGCTGTGGTGTTCGGAGGTAAATCATCTCAGTCCCAGGACACCACTGCAGGAGTTCCTCAGGGTACTGTCCTTGATCCCACCATTTTCAACTGCTTCATCACCTTCCATCTTTCATAAGGCCAGAAGGAGGATGTTCGCTGGTGATTGCGCAATGTTCAGCACCATTCGCACATCCTCGGATACTAAAGCAGTCCATGTCCAAATGCAGCAAGACTTGGACTTGAGCTGATAAGTGGCAAGTCACATTTGCATCACACAAGTGGCAGGCAATGACCATCTTCAACAAAGGAGAATCTAACCATTGCTCTTGACATCCAATGGCTTTACCATCACTAAATCCCCCACTATCAACATCTTGTTTTTTTAATTAACCAGAAACTGAACTGGATTAGCCACATAAATATTATGGCTACAAAAGTAGGTTAGAGGCTAGGATTCCCAAGGCGAGTAACTCACCTCCTGACTCCCGAAAGCCTGTCCACGATTTACAAGGCACAAGTCAGGAGTGTGATGGAATACTGTCCACTTGCCGGGATGAGTACAACTCAAACAACACTCAAGAAGGTTGACACCAGTTAGGGATAAAGCAGCCCGTTTGATTGATGCCCCATCCACAACATTCATTCACTTCACAAAGGATGAACTGTTGCAGCAGTGTGTACCGTCTACAAGACACATTGCAGAAACTCACCACCGCTCCTGAGACAGTACCTTCAGAACCCACGACCACTACCATCTAGAAGGACAAGAGCAGTAGATGCCTGGGAACCCCACCACCTGGAGGTTTCCCTCCAAGTTATACCATCCTGATTTACAGTAACTTCATTTGAAGCCTACTTGTGACAATAAGTGATTTTCATTTCATTTATTTCATTTCATTCCTTCACTGTTCCTTGAACTCTCCCGAACAGCACTGTGGGTGCACCTACACCTCAGGGATTTCAGTGGTTCAAGAAAGCAGCTCACCCCCACCTTCTCACGGGGAAATAGGGATGGGCAATAAATGCCCGCTTATTCAGCAAAGCACACATCCCATAAATGAAGTCAAAAATACATACTTTTTAATTCTCTACACTATCTTCCTCAGTTTATAAATTTTCACTAATCTTTTCCTGCCATCTCTCTTGTTCCACTTTCACACACTGTGATTGAAGGGCCAAGTAAAAGTTGACAACAATAATTTAGTTATCTGGCAACTTTACCATAGTAATAAAAACATCACAAATGGTTCAGAACCTGTCGTTAAGTCAATGACATTGTTTGCAAATAGCTGACTCCCAAGCACTGATCCTAGCTATATACCTTGCCATTCCAAAAATGGCACTTTCTTTACTCCCTGTAAACTTTGTTTTATGTTGGTTAACCAATCCTCAATCCATGTTAAGTGTAGTTCCCTAAATCCCTTGAGCCCTCACCAGGTGGACTGACCTCTTGCGGGTGCCTTAATGGGTCAGAACTGGAGGAGCGCCGTCATCTCAGAAGGTTGTAGAACTGGTGGAAGTTACCGAGATAGAGAGCAGCGAGACCATGGAGAGACATGAACGTAAGGATGAGACCTTGAACATCAATGGGAGCTATCTTGCTCGCCTTTTATCTACAGTCCAAAAATAAAAGCTGCAAACACCGGAGTTATTGTCAATCCCTGTATAGTGATGCGGTGGTGGATGAGGGTGGGGGGAGGAGGGGTGGGGGGTAGATATGATTGTGGCTGCTTTTTGTTCGAAACGTGAGGGAACCCTGCAAGTTTTTAATGCCTTACATTTTCTCCAAATCATCCTATCAGCACTTTTTGAAGCTGAATTCTCAAGAGTCAGTTTTAAAAGCAGGCAACTGTAACAGTTACAAATGCCAACCATTAAGAATGATTTGATATTGTTTTACCGACAGAGCACAGATCTATTTTTCCTGTTGAATTCGACACCTAATAAACAATACTGACAACAATGAATGAAAATAAAAAGCACTGTTGACATTCAGCTAGTCTGATCAAACTGCACTGGTTTGGAGCTGATCGTCCATCAATAATTCTGTCAGCAGCATCACAATACAGCCTTTTTCTTCCTTGCAATTTCCTCTGGAGATCATGGATCCTTCCTGGGGTGCAGCTTCACGGCTGATGACGGCTTCTGCGCCTTCTTCATTCTCAAGTCTAGATTGTAGAGTGTGAAGAGGTCGCTAAGCCGTGCAAACTGTTAAAACTGAGTCAGAATTTGTCCATACCTGACCTGGCATCTGATGTGAGTACGCAGATTTCCCAACAGGAATGACTGGATAGTGATTAGGAGCAAGAAGACTTCCCAGTTTTTTCTCTCTACTCAGCTTAGATGGTTCTAAAACTTAATATATTGGTAAAATCAGAGTTGTGGCAGAGACAACTTGATAAGATGCAAGGGAATTGAAATTTTACTGTTGGATGGGTCCATTCCTGAGCAACAATTTGTATCGCTGTAGATCCTTGAGCATGTCTAGCTACTTTACACAAGTTCAATTAAGAGCCAAGTGAAGCAAGGAGATATTGGGACAGATGGTCACAGAATTAGGTGTTAGGGAATGCCTTAAAGGGCTACAGAGGCTGAGAGGTTTCAGTATGGAACTCTGGAAGTCAAGGCAGAGGCAGTCAGTTGTGAAGCCATGGAGATACACAAGACACTGGATTTCAGTGAGGCCAGATATTGCAGGGGCTTGTAGAATAGAAAAGGTGACAGGGATAAGGGACAGTAAAGGTATGGAAGGGTTTCACAATAAGAATGAGAATTTGAAAATGGAGAATGTTGGAGAGAATAAACGAATGGAGTCCTTGAGGCTGTATCGGACTTCAGGGAAAACGGATTCATTCAACATGCATGAGGGAGAGCTGAAATGGAAGCTGTAAACTCCAGCCTGTTTCCAAGTCAGTCTGCTAATAACAGTTTTGACACAGTTCTTTATATCCTTCCTGTGTTACAGAATGTTACATTACATCAAGTCATCAACACTGATAGTTTTGAATTGGTTACAAAGTTGTTACACATCACATTATGCGGATCCATTGTCCTGTATGCTTTATTTTAATCATTTTCCGGGCACCTCTGTTTACCTGTTCTACAATACAAAAGCAATGTGTTTGACCAGCAGATTCTGATGATGTGATAATTGTCCCATCTCCCTGACAGTTGACTAGTTTGCAGAGGCACAATGGCTCCTCTAGACTTAGTGGAGCCTGTCTAAGCTGTTTTTATTGTCGCCAGGACCTCACAAAGAATTCACCTGGGGTGTACTGTGCTTGCTATCTGAGATATGGTAATTGCTTGTGTGTGTCCACAGTTTGAGTGTGGACACTGTCTTTTAATCCCTTTCCTTACATTTCTCTGTGCCGCCACATGCACACCCTGGATTTGCCCTCCTACAGAGTGTGGTGATATGCATCACTGTAAATACACAAGGGGTTAATGTAAATACACGTAGACTAGCTAGACACTAGAGGGAGCACCAGAGACATGACACACAGACATTCAACCAGTAGGTCAGTAAGATGGGACACGACCAATGGGCATTCACGATACACACAGAGGTGACACCACCACAGGAGGACATTACACCAACCCATATAAAAAGGACACAGCACACATGATCTTCCTCTTTCCAGTGGAGACACTCAGTGTGTACACAGGGTTGATTCAACACATCACACCCACCACATGGATTGTAGCAGACTGGTTCGTCAGTCTGAGTAGCTATAGCAGGATTAACGGGAGAGTCGGATCCAAGTACGAGAATTGTTTACAGTTTAAATAAACGTGTTAAAACTATCTCCAAGTCTGAAACTTCCGTTGTCAGAGGGCACATCAAGGAAGCAGCTAATGCTACGTCAAGAGCATAACAAAACATAGAGAAGCTGTTGGGCCAAGAACCAATGGACAGCGACAGGACTTGGATTGACTCAAGCTGGTGAGGAGAGTCAATGAAAATTCACAGATCATTTTTTTCCCCTGATGACTTTCAACATATTTACAAGAAGTGGAAAGTGGTTGGTTAAAAGAAAGTTCTTGACTTATTTTTGTACCAGGCTGTCAATGCCCTAAAGCAGTCCCAAATATGTTATTTTTATAGCGCAGCCACGTCGACACCCTCATGCCTAATGCCACAAAATAAACGACCAATCGCAAATGTTTGTGCTGATCATTTTTTTAAAAATGGCCTGCAACTTTGATTTGTAACTTGCAACGTCTGCATTCCTACACGTCTCTGCTGGTTAGGTTCTTCACCGTGCTGGAACTTAAACCGCCCTCATCAGAGCTGTCCAGGGAGCCTGTCTGAAAGTCACGCAAGATCCCGATGGCTCAGAATAGTTTGAGGCACTGACATTCAGCAAAGCTGAAATCGTTCTAAATTTATCATATATTTTGAATACAAAGGCTTGCACACGTCATCTCCTGCTTCTGGGTGAAATGTTCTAAATAAGAAAGTTGATTTCTCTGCGTAGTTCACAGCTTGAGATTTCCTGATGCAGTATCAATTTAACTGGCCCGTCTGCACTTTTCAATACAGTGCTGGTTTGGCTCATCATTGCGAATTGGCATGCTACGGAATGAAGCAATTTTTTTAAAAACCAAATAGTGCATTCCCAATTAGCTCAATGGATTTCATGCAATGCTTTCAACTTCCCTGCTACCCACCCCCACACATTCTCTAATTCCAATAAAGTACATTTTGTTCTGGGCACATTAACACCTTCCCGATTAAACTATCACCTGGTAGAAATCAAGGACCATTGAAAGCACAAAGGAAACTCACAAACGTCAGATGCTGAATCAAAGTCAACTAGCAGGGGTTCTTTGTTCAGGCTGGTCATTTGAATATATTACTTTGTCCTTTTCTATCTGCGTCCTTTCTAAATACTGAAGAATATTGAGAATGAGGCCTCCTGAGCAGAGACTAAAGTTGGGGATTACTGCCAGTGTCAATAATGTTCCCTGTAGACATAACAGTAACAAGTAGGGAAACATGATCTGTCACTAAATAGTGGTTCGATTATTTACATGTGACGCATTGAAGGACAGTATCTAGAGGCAGGAGATGCAATGTTGATAAAGAAAAGCTGTCTAATCTGACATTGTCGGATTTATACAGCGAGCCAATGTGAGATTGTCAGTACCATGAAAAGTAGTGTTCAGCACTGCCTTGAATGTTGATTAGTTCAGCTACAATCTGCATGGGTTTAGCTCCAGAAACACTCTCAAGAAGCTCAATACCATCCAGGACAAAGTAAACGGCTTGACTGACAGTTACATAGAATGTAAATAATTGAAGTCCCAGGACTGACTCCTGCGGCATAGTTATAGTTCGTCAGCCAGAGGAGGACCTATTTATCTCGAACCTCTGCTTTCTGTCAGTCAGCCAATCCTCAATCCAACCTAATACTGTATCCCCAATCCCCTGTGATCTCACCTTCTGGATTAGGCTTTTATGCGGCATCTTGTCAAATGCCTTCTGGAAATCCAGATATGCCACATCCACAGGATCCCCATTATCCACCTTGGTGGTTACGTCCTCAAAAAACTCAAGCAAGTTTGTCATGCATGACTTCCTCTACATAAAATAATGTTGACAATGGTAGATTGAGCTTTGTCTTTAAAATGCTCAGCCATCTCCTCCTGAAAGATTAATTTCAACAACTTCTCCACCACAGAGGTCAAGCTAACCGATCTAGAGTTTCCTACTATTTGCCTCTCTCCCGTTTTGTATAAGGGCATCAGATTAACATTGTTCCAATCCACCAGGACTCTTCCAGAATCCAGGGAATTCTGATATAACATAACCAATGCATCCACAATGTCGCTGCCACCTCCCATAATACCTTAGGTCCATCAGGTCCCGGAGACACCTGCCTTTAATCTCATTAGTTTATTCAATACCATTTCCCCAGTTATAGTTATTGTACCAAGTTCCTCTGCATTAACTGAAGTTTCTGGAAAATTATTATCCTCTAGCATGAAGATAGGGGCAAAATATTGTTTCAGTGCCTCTGCCATTTCTGCATTCCCCATTATTACCTCACTGGTATCGTCCTCTGAAGGCCAACATTTGCATTAGCTATTCTCTTCCTCTTTATATACCTAGAGAAGCTTTTGGTATTAGTGTTTATGTTTCCTGCTGTTTCATTTCTTAGTTCATCTTAATTATTTTGATTTAATTTTTAGAAGCCTTTGCATGAACCTTAAAGTTCTTTAAATCCTCCAGATCATTACAAGCTTTTGCAGTACGGTATGTCCGAGTGTTTGTCTTTATGTGGGTTCCTTGACTTCCTTGTTTAGTCATAGAACGCTTTTCTCCCTTTTACAATTACTGTTCCTCTGAGGAATATACTGTAATTGAGAGGTATTTAATATCTCCCTGAACATCTGCAGGGTAGGTGAATTGGCCACGCTAAATTGCCCCTTCATTTTAAAAAAGTTTTCTTCTGTGATTAACTCATTTTCAGCTTTATGAATAAAATTGTGGCACGTCACCGCTCTTGAGTACGTCAAAAAATATGCTTCACTATGATGGTCAATTGTGCTGGTTCATGGAGAGGTTTAACACTTACAATTATGCAGTTATCCATAGTGGAAATATGAACCTGAACTTCATTTTGGAAAAGCAGCGCGATTTTAACCACAATCTCTGCCCACACTGTTGACTTCACCCAAGTTGGACACTCTATCCCGAAACACTGAACATTCCTGCAGAGCTGCTTCAACTTGGCACAAGACGAACCTTTCGGAACATTGATTCAATGGGAAATCCCATTCTCCGACACTCCAGTTGTCTGTCCAGCCTGCTCCTCTGGATTCAGTCAGCCTTTGACACTTTAACTATAATTCTGGTGGTTCACATCAATATTATGTTGCAGAATTTGAAAAATAAAACTCCCCCTTTTGTTCATTTTAAAGACCACACATCCCTCCATTCTATCAGAACTATTAATTTTAGCCGTCCTCAGCCAGTGTCCCAGGATATTTATTTTGTGGCTGAAAACTGGAACAAAATCATTTGACACCAACATGTGGGATGTCATCTTGTTACAATTATATAAATACCAATCTCTCATAAGGAACTGTGTGAAAACATTGTAGGTTCATTTAGTCTTGGCTAATAGTCTTGGCACATTAGAATATTTATCCAAAGATAGGAAAATTGAAGATATCAACAGATGTGTGTGTGTGTTTATGTGTGTTCTGCTCAAAGGCAAAACAGAAACTAAGATAGTATCATATTTAACACTTTCATTCTAGTCATGTTATGCTGCCTTTTCTTAATGGTGCATAACAACATCCCCTTCTTTCTTTAAATATAATTCCCTCCCTTCAAAGAAACATATCGATTTACGATACATGTTCATGTTGAGCTACCTTAACAGAAGTGAACAGAATTGAGCAGTCGAAGTGTAAAGGTAATCTGTTGGTACGCCCAATGTTACTGATGGCAACCTTATCTGGAGCTTTCTTTAATTACGTATAGGAATCTGTGGGATTGTCATTCTTGAAAGCTGTTGCTCGTTGCATTTGGGATCTTGTCCTTGATTCATGGTGTTTGAGGAGCTGTACTGGATCTGATTTGTCCTTGGTTACGTTTTATCATTGTACCTTTGTGTTTAATAATTCCATTGGACCTTGGTTCTGGGGAAACAGTAGCACAATGGTTAGCATTGTTGCTTCACAGCTCCAGGGTTCCAGGTTTGATTCCCGGCTTGGGTCACAGTCTGTATGGAGTCTGCACGTTCTCCCTGTGTCTGCGTGGGCTTCCTCTGGGTGCTCCAGTTTCCTCCCACAAATCCCGAAAGATGTGCTGTTAGGTTAATTGGACATTCTGAATTCTCCCTCCCTGAACAGGCGCTGGAATGTGACGACAAGGGTTTTTTCGCAGTAACTTCATTGCAGTCTTAATGGAAGCCTACTTGTGACAATAAAGATTATTATTTATTATTATGAAAACAAATCTTTGTCAACTTGACTGGTTGCCACATACCCTCTGTGGGACCCTGGATGCAAACTTGGCCCAGCCTAAACTTGCCAATTCTGCACCTGTATTTTCTTCTGTTGGTTGGTCATCCTGTCTGGTAGTTTTACGAATTGCTCTCTAGTTTCTGAGATAGTAGACTGGGTAAGAATAGGTAAATAGATACACACTGGTCTGCCAAACATAAGCTCTGGTAGCAATAGAATAGTTGAACTTAAACTTATCGCTCTCTGCTGTAACAGTGCAATGTCGCTCGTTTTGTCTTCATTTGAGAATTATGGAATTCACCAGTTAAATCTTCTGTTTGGCTGGGCTATTGAGACCTTGAGAAATGAGGAGAGGAATTAGTGTGATCAATATTCCACTGTGCAATTATCAAATAATGGGGTACACAGTGTCATGGGCGTGAAAGAGGTCAGATGTGATTTTGGGCTAGGAATGGATAGAAACTTCATGTGCAATCATTGGTTCTTTGTGCTAACTTCTAAGGGAAGGCGACCAATGAGCACAATAAAAAGGCAGCTACAGAATTTCCTAATTATTGTTGGGTCTGCAAGTCCAGTGTCATAGAGAAGGTATGTGTTGACCAACAGAGGTGACAAGGAATTTTTTGGAACCAAGGTCCCTTGAAATCTTTATGCACAAAGGCACAACAGTGAGGTGTAAGCAAGGGCAAATCCAATTGATTCCAGCTCTGCAACCACTGTACAATCCTATTACATCGAGGACAAGACATTTAAGGGGCTTCTTGACAAATACATGAACTGGATTGGAAGAGGGATATGGACCCGGGAAGGGTAGAAGGTTGGATGGGCAGCATGCTTGGAGGGCCGAAGGGCCTGTTCAGGGATAGGATGGGTATTGAGGGGTGCGGCACTAGGAAATGCTGAGAATTTTGGTCAAGGGTGGTATCATGACCGATACAGGCTTGGAGGGCTGAAGGGCCTGATCCTGTGCTGTATTTTTTTTTCTTTCTTTGTTCTATTCCTGTGCTGTACTTTTCTTTATTCCTTGTTCTAAATGCAGTCAGGAACACCATCCAAGAATGCCAATCCCACAGATCACTATGCACAAATAAAGAAACCATCACAAGATCTGTGTACCGCAACAGATTGTTTTTATGCTTTAGACATTCATAGATTCAACAGCTCTGAACTTAAGTAATGGTAACTAAACATTAACATGCAAATAGTTCTACTTCTTTGGAAGCGGAGAAAGTATGCTTAAAAAGAAAGGTGAAAGTTGTAATATTCCTTTAAGGGATATAGCATGACATCATTCGAAGGGAAATGTATCATGTGACCCAGGCCTAGATTCACTTAGTTTTGAGCGGAGCATTCATACGCAACTCTGATTTTTTCCAAGCTATATACATATGTATAACAGGGGTGGGTTTCTCCGCCCTGCCGCGCCAGATTTCTGGTTCAGCACGCCGCCGGGATTCTCCATTTTGCCGGCTGGTCAATGGGGTTTCCCATTGTGGGGCAGCCCCACGCCGTCGGAAAACCCCCGGGCTGCCGGCAAAACGGAGCACTCCGACGGCGGAGAATTCAGCCCCAGATCTTCACCTTTATTAGTGTCACAAGTAGGCTTACATTAGCACTGCACTAAAGTTACTGTGAAAATACCCTAGTCGCCACACTCCGGCGCCTGTGCGGGTACACTGAGAGAGAATTCAGAATGTCTCATTCACCTAACAGCACGTCTTGCGGGACTTGTGGGCGGAAACCGGAGCATCCGGAGGAAACCCACGTAGATATGGGAAGAACCTGCGGACTCAGCATAGGCAGTGACCCAAACTGGGAATCAAACCCGGATCCCCGACGCTGAGAAGCAACAGTGCTGACCACTGTGCTGCTGTGCCGCCCTCTTATCTGCATCATCTTGATTAATGAACCGAACAAGTATTTATCCAATCTCTTATGCACAATTGATACCCCATGCAGTATTCTATAAACTGGGCAGCAGGGTAGCATGGTGGTTAGCATAAATGCTTCACAGCTCCAGGGTCCCAGGTTCAATTCCCGGCTGGGTCACTGTCTGTGTGGAGTCTGCACGTCCTCCCCCTGTGTGCGTGGGTTTCCTCCGGGTGCCCCGGTTTCCTCCCACAGTCCAAAGATGTGCGGGTTAGGTGGATTGGCCATGCTAAATTGCCCGTAGTGTCCTAATAAAAGTAAGGTTAAGGGGGGGGGGTTGTTGGGTTACGGGTATAGGGTGGATACGTGGGTTTGAGTAGGGTGATCATGGCTCGGCACAACATTGAGGGCCGAAGTGCCTGTTCTGTGCTGTACTGTTCTATGTTCTATGTAAACTGTATCTTCACATCCACACTATTTTTTACCCTTTGGGGAATAATAAGGAAGAAGTGAAAGGATTCCCAAGTTGATTATCACCCCTTTGAATCATGCTGTGAACATCATTCCATGGCCAACAAATCTTAGCTTCTTGTCCAGCGGTATGGGCACTACTACTGTGCCGCAAGACCTCCTTGTACAGTAAAAAAAGCCCCAGTTATTAAATCATTATCATAACAAAAATCTGCACTGGCTATCTTAGTGAGACAAGTGGTTCAGTGAAGAGTGCAGGAGGGCATCCCAGGAGCAGCATCAGGCAGACCTAAACAGCAGGTGAAGTTACAACACAGGATTATTTGCCAACAGCATGAATAGCAATTGATAAACAGAGCTAAGTGGTTCCACATCCAACGGATCAGATCTAACTCCTGCAGTCCTGCCACATCAAGTCATGAATGGTGGTGGCCATTCAAACAACTCACTGGCTGAGGAGGCTCCACAAATAACCCCATCCTCAACAATGGGGATACACATGGGAACCCCATCACCTGGACTTGCCCTTCCAAGTCACTCACCATCCTGATTTAGAAATATATTGCTATTCCTTTACTCTCACTGTGGTAAAATCCAGGGACTCCCTTCCTAATAGCACTGTGGGTGCACCTACACCACACGGACTGTAGTGGTTCAAGAATGCAGCTCCCCACCACCTTTTCAAGGGCAATTAAGGATGGGCAATAAATGCTAGCCTAGTCAGCGATGTAACACGACCCTTCAATGCACTTAAATAAAAGATAGTGAGAATGATGATCTCCAAAGATTTTTAGTGCCTTTTCTCTCTAATGGTTTGCAAGACCTTATTTTGAGGGGATGATGTTGACTGTTTCAGTATGAGCTTGAAAAATGGGTCTGAGAAATATTAGTTAGAAATCTGCAGCAGTGATGGGAACATCTCTAACAGACTAACTAGTTATGAGACTTTCTTTTGAGATGTGGGGGCTGGTTGAACCAATTAATCTACACTGACTCATGATGGCCAGGATTATCCGACCCTGCGCCGGGTCGGAGAATCCCCGGGAGGGTGCGAGAATCACGCCACCCCGCCCGACGACGGCTCACCGATTCTCCGGCGACGATTTTCGAGCGTCCGCGGGATCCCCGCCGTGCCGGTCGGAGCCGTTGAAAGCGCCCCCCCCCCCGTTGATACGTATGGTCTCACCCGGCAGGACCTCGGAGTTCCGTCTGCTGGGGCCGTCCTGGTGGAGGGCGGGGGGATCCAACCCCGGGGGACCTCCGCGGTGGCCTGGCCCGCGATCAGGGCCTACTGATCGGCGGGCGGGCTGGTTCCGTGAGGGCCTATGTTCCTCCCCATGTAGGGGGCCAGCGTGGAGATGGGAACCCACGCACATGCGCGAACTTGCGCCGGCTGTGGCGCATGGCTTTCAGCTGTCGGAGCTACGGAGACCACTTCGGCGCCGTACTAGCCCCCTGGGAAGGGGTGGATTGCTGCCAGGTGAGGCCCGTTGCTTTGGGAGGCGAAAGCTATCGGCCGCTCGGCTCCATTCTCCATCTTGTGCGACAGGATGGCCCCAATACCATACGGCGATGCATCACACGTGATGAGCAAAGGCTTTCCAGGATCATAGTGGGTTAGTAACCCAGACGACGACATTTGTTGTTTTACCCGCCGGAAAGCGATTTCTTTGCACCTGACCCCAAACCCAGGTGAGATTCCTCTTTAGCAGAAGGTGCAATGGGGCCAGCGTAATTTCCAGATTGGGGAGGAACTTCCCGTAATAGTTTACGAGGCCGAGAAAAGAACAAAGATGCAAAGTGTCAGTCGGGATGGGGCCTGTTGAGTTGCGCGCACCTTCTCTGTGACGAGGTGCAAACCTTCCCGATCCACCTGATAACCCTGGTAGACTACTTCCTTCGCCTGAGAGACGCACTTTCTACGATACAAACGGACTCCAGCCTCTGAAAAACATCTAAGGACAGCCTCCAAATTTTCCAAATATTCCTTCTCCGACGTCCCTGTAATCAAAACGTCATCTAAGTAGACAGCGACACGCGGTAATCCTCTCAAGATGCCCTCCATGACGCATTGAAAGATAACGCAGGTGGAGGATTCCCCAAAGGGCAACCATGATTATTCATACAGGCCCCGGTGTGTATTAATAGTTACATATGGCCATGAGGCAGGGTCCAGCTCCAACCGTAGGTAGGCGTGACTCATGTCTAATTTCGTGAACGGGAGTCCGCCTGCAATCTTCGCGTAGAGATCTTCTATGCGGGGCATTGGATATCGGTCGAGGCGGGAAGCCGTATTCACTGTAAGTTTATAGTCGCTGCACAAGCGAACTGTGGTATCTGGCTTCATTACAGGTACAATTGGCACTGCCCAGTCAGCAAAACAGACGGACCCAAGGACTCCAAACAAGTGAGCTCCCCTGC
Organism: Scyliorhinus canicula; assembly: GCF_902713615.1. NCBI lineage: Eukaryota > Metazoa > Chordata > Chondrichthyes > Carcharhiniformes > Scyliorhinidae > Scyliorhinus > Scyliorhinus canicula. Next base: position 29,613,773 of record NC_052166.1, on the reverse strand, counting down.
TACCTTCTCGAGCAAGGCGCAAGGCACTGGCGCGCCCGGAAATAGCACAGCGTGGCTCCTGGTTTGACTTGGATACGGGCTGCGGCCCCTTTTATTTTCCCCAAAGCCGGCTGGAATACATCTGGGTACCGTCCTAGTACCTGAGTCAACCCTCCAGAATCTGTTTGGAGGATGTGCTGCCACTGCAGCCGCAAATGACGCAACCAGTCCCGACCCAACAAGCTGGGCCCATGGCCGCGCACCACGCTAAGTGGGAAACGCGTCTCCTGGCGTCCACAAATATCAGAGGTCATCGTAGTTCCTGCAATGTCCAATGGTTCCCCCATGTAAGTGGCCAACCTGGCCTGTGTGTCAGTTAATGTAAGGGTCTGTAACCCTACCTGATGTAGTCAAATTTCCTCTGGGCGATCATGGAGACCGCTGCACCAGTGTCCAACTCCATCTCAAGCGGGTGACCATTGACCCGTACTGTCACCTTAATGGGGGCCACACGGGGAGCTGCCACTCAATGCAGCTGCAGGCAGTAGTCCTCCGTCTCCACGTCCTCGGGAGTAGTTGCTGCAGTTTCATCCAAATGCAAGGTACGGTCCCTGGGCTAGCCCCAGTTTCTGTCGGAACGACGGAGCCTCTGACGCCCCTAGGGCCGGCGTCCGCGGTGGGGTCGGTGCCCACAAGTCCGATACTGACATGCCTCCTCATCCGTCGGTTCTGGAAAAGGCTCCCTTTGGGAAGGAACGTCCGATGGCCACTGGCGTCGATCCAGACGCCGCTCCACCCAAGGTACGGCAGGCGTGCGGGGAGACGCTTTTGGACGGAAGGGGTTGCACCCCAAGGCGTGCACCTCCATTCCCTGTAGCTCCTGCACTCCCCGTTCTGCGCTCTCTCAGGACAATACTATTTAAATGGCTTGTTGAAAAGTCATTGTTGGCTTGGCTAACAACTTTCTCTGGGTGGCCGCTTTATTCATACCGCAAACCAAACGGTCGCATAACATTTCTGATAAGGTCTCACCATAGTCACAGTACTCCGCAATCCTGCGTAGCCTGGATAGAAACTCTGCAAGGGATTCTCCTGGGGTCCTCTCAGTGGTATTAAACAGGTAACATTGGACTATCGTGGATGGGATTGGGTTAAAACGTTGCCCCACTAAGGTCACAATTTCATCAAACATCTTGGTGTCTGGCGCAGCTGGGTACGTAAGGCTCCGAATCATCCCAAATGTATACGGGTCTCAGGGGGTGAGCAAAATGACCACCTGGCGCTCGATTTTGGTGATGTTTTCCCAGAAAAAGTAACGCATCTGTTGTGCGTACTGGTTCCAACTTTCCAACGCAGCATCAAAGACATCCAAATGTCCATGCAGAGGCATAGTGTAACAGAAAAAAAACTTCCAACCTGTGTCCAACAAAAATTCAGGGAGGTGTCTTCAGCAGCATAGACAGCTATCCACTTTAACCCTCGTCGCCAGTTTTGTGAGGGCCACAAAGAATCCAGCGTGAATTGTAGAATAATATTTATTTACAATTATACAACAGTACCAGTAGTATTCTCTTGCTGCTCGCTCCTCTCTCTCTATCTGGTTCCATACTGGCCAGCTCTATTTATGCAGGGACTTGCTAATAATTTCTCCGCCCCCTTATTGGGGAATCCCATACTCCCCAAGGATTGTGGGATTGCCATTAGTCCAAAGTCAGTGGTAAGCAGGCAAGTTATAACACCACCCCTGCACCCCAACCCCCGCTAAATCCCCCACACGTTGGAGCGATCATCAGGTGGCCTATCCAAGGGCAATGCCCTTACGGGGGTGCTGCCAAGACGGGGGCCATGGAGCATACCCCTGGCAAGGGCAGTGCCAGCCGATGGTACCCCTGGCAGCAGCGACAGGCTCCAGGGCCAGAGGCCCCCACGGTACCGGGCAATGACAGGGCCAGGGGTGTGGAGATGGCGAGTGGGTGGGGGACATGCAGGAGTGGAGCCCGCAGTGCCAACCGGAGCCACAATGTCTCCCACTGTACCTGGTTAGACACAAGGGTATGCATCATGTTCACATGTCAGCCTTTCACCTACAGACAATGGATCTTGGAATAAAACCCGCAATGGTGGCCTTTCTGCTAGTTGCCACAGCCTTGAGTGATGCCATGCGGCTGTACGTTTATGGCGGACGAAGATGCAGCAACGGAGCGTGCAACAGCGGAGCGGTCAGCAGTGGAGCGTGCTGGAGAGAAACAGAGGCAGCCGCCCAATGGAGAACCAGCTGCCCAACACGCTGAGGAGGAGGAAGCGCCAAGGAGGCACCGCATGAGGCCTCATGTGTACCAGCTGCGCCTGTCATTCAAAGGCATGCCGGACCGGAAGTGCCCTCAAAGTCTCTGATTGAACAGGGAGTTAGTGCAACATATCTGCCAGATCATGGCACACCTGGCACCGTGGCGGTATGGGGGAGGGGGGGGGGGGTGGACACCCGCCACCAGTGGCCATCAAGGTGACGGTTCCCCTGAGCGTTTATGCCACGGGTTCCTTCCAGGCGCCGAGTGGGGACCTGTCCAGGATCCCACAAACCTTGGTGCATAGCTACATCTGCACCATCACGGAGGCCCTATATGTGCAGAAAGCTCAATACATCCACTTTAATGTGGACCGAGCCACCAGGATGCCTGGGCACCAGGGTTTGCCGCCATCTACGGGATGCCCCAGGTCCAGGCGGCGATCGACGGGGTGCATGTCTCCCTATGAGCACCTATGAGCACAGGGTCAACGTGCATGGGACACTCTGATCGCCTCCAGGGTCACCAATGGGCGAGTGGTGGGGATACTGGCCAGATGCATCAAAAACAGGAGGGGGGGGTCCAAGTTGTTACAGTGTTCTGGTACCTCCCCTGCAGGAGTCACCGACATGGGATCCTGCACCTCCCCTTCCATCGGGGTGCATGATGGCTCTTGGACTACTCCATGGGACAGGGGTGTAAGCTGAGCAATCCCCTGAGGCTCCCCTGCCACCATGCGATGCCAGTCCCTGGAGACCCGCTCTGGTCTCCACCATGGAGCACAGGGAGTGAACCATCTCCATCTGGAACTGCGCCACATCACGCTGCGACTGTGCCACCACCTTCTGGGTTTGCGTCACATCAGCTCGTGACTGTGCCACCTCCCTCTGGGGCTGGGCCACGTCCATTTGTTACTCTGTCTATGCCACATCAGCCAACGCCAGGGCAATGCCGCCAACATTCCAAGTCATGTCCTGCTGTGACTGGGCCACGCTCAAGAGCGCAGCTGCGATTTCCAGATGGCTCTGGCACATGGTTGACTGTGAGGCGGCAACCCTGTGCTGGGCACATTTAGTGAAGAAGCCCTGGGCATTAGATATGCTGATCCATAGCCAAACCCGTTGCCCCAATGTATTTACTGCGGTGCCACCCATGCTATGTTGGCCTGGGTGCCACGCATGGTCGTCACCACCTCCTGCTGTTGCACACAGTTGAACTCCTCCAACGACAGCTGCAGGTGCAGTGGATTGAATGGCCTCTTCTGATTCCACACCAAGCTATTGTACTCTCTTGTATAATGCACGATTATGAGAAGGGAATGTTCCACCATGTTGTTCCTTCATCCATAAGCAATTTGTCAACCCCCCCCATTCCTGACCTCTGCTACTGATACAAAGAGAATAAGAGAAGGGGGGGACATGAGGGAGACTGAGCGGGAAGAGAAGGAGAATAGATGAGAGAGAAGGAGACAGAAAGGAGAAAATCAAGGAGCAAGAAAAAAAACCTGAGGAAGTAGATCACCTATACGGGGAGATGGTATAAGGAAATGGTAAGAGAGACCCAGATCCACTGGGAGAATCATAGAAATTAAATGAAAATCGCTTATTGTCACAAGTAGGCTTTAAATAAAGTTACTGTGAAAAGCCCCTAGTCGCCACATTCTGGCACCTGTTCGGGGAGGCTGGTATGGGAATTGAACCGTGCTGCTGGCCTGACTTGGTCTGCTTGCAAAGCCAGCGATGTAGCCCTGTGCTAAACAAGCCCCAATCATAGAATCATAGAATTTACAGTGCTGAAGGAGGCCATTCTTCCCATTGACTCTGCACCAGTCCTTGGAAAGAGCACCCTACCCAAGCCCACAACACCACCCTATCCCCAGAACCCAGTAACCCCACTTAACCTTTTTGGACGCTAAGGGCAATTTAGCATGGCCAATCCACCTAACCCGCACATCTTTGCACTTGTGGGAGAAAATTGGAGCATCCGGAGGAAACCCACGCACACACGGGGAGAACGTGCAGACTCCGCACAGACAGTGACCCAGGACGGGAATCGAGCCTGAGACCGTGGAGCTGTGATGCAACTGTGCTAACCATTATGCTACCGAGATGCAAAAGGAGACTCGGAGAGGAAGGTTTCCCAAGCCCAAGGGAACTGTAGACACTAAATAGGACAAAATGTAAATTCATGTCACAAAGCCCTCACTTCTTCCAAATTTCACCGTAAATTGTGGCCTGGATTCTCTGCTACGCGACACCGGCATTACTGATCACCATTGGGCGGAGAATCGGGCGTTTGGCCAAAATCGAGGATCGTGCTGGGCACTGAATCGACCGCTATGCTCTGCTGCTCCGGCCTGCCTGATAGTGATGGGACCAGGGTTCTCGCCAGCATGCCAGTGGGAGGATGCAAATGGGTCTTAATGACCTATTTGTTTCCACTTAACAGGCCGGGCACCAGATTCTCTGAGCCCGTATGATTCCCCAGTCCTCCGGGCCGGGAATTAGCGATGTACAAATCTTGCTCTGACGTGGTGGACCTCACTGTGGACCAAGAGGGTAACCCCTTAAGGAGGTTGCCCCCCAATATCCTCCCGAAGGCCACTCTTTCCCCCCCCCCCCCCCCCCCCCACACACAGTGACAGATATGCCCAAACTTCCCCACTGGACCCCCCAGTAATCCCCCAAATAAAAATACCCTCCAGAGAGACTCCCTACAAAGGGGGATACCCCCAGAAACTCCCTAACTGAAGGGACACCCCAGAGACCCCCCTAACTAAAGTGACCCTCCCAGTTACCCCCTAAATAAAGATACCCCCAGCCCCCCCCCACAGAGACCACTAAATAAGGAAACTCCCCACAGGGATCCCCCTACCTAGAGGAAGCCCCCACAATGGCCCCTACAGAGACCCTCTAATGACCCCCCCCCCTCTCCTAGAGCCCTCCAGAAAAAAGACCCCTGTCTGGAAACTATAGAGTAGTCGATAATGGGGCAGTGAAAAAGATTACAGTTGTAACATTCACCTGGAAGCACCATGTGTCCATTCCTGGAAAGGGAACAGCTTTAACCTGTGTTTAAACCCCTCAGATCCATTAGTTGCAAGCCATTCATTCATTTCTGGTAGTGGCCTGTGATTGACACTATCCACTGTATGGATACAGTGCTGTAAACCTTGCTTCATTCATCTACTTTGCTCAAAGTTCTGTAACCCCAAGTGCATTCCAATCATGCCCCTTCACGCTTGTGTGGTTTTAAAGTGCTGAACTGGGGGTTCGGGACACCCATGTACTGAGGGAAAAGGAGGGGGGGCTCCCAGAAATTCATGGGGTGGGGGGCTGCTTTACGATATAAGGAGGAGATGGGCCCAACCACGGGTCTTCGCTATCGAGCTTCCCACCAAAAATGGCGTCCAATAGCGGGAATCACTCATATTCCTCGCTGTGTATCATTTTGCATGGTGACGGATCCCGAATTGCTTCCTGATCTGCGCGCCCAGCAGAGAATCAGCAGCAATTCTCCTCCGGCGGGAGAACTTAATCTCCTGCCCTATGTCTCCATTGCCCATCCACCTGCGCTAAGAATGGCACCCACTCCAACGACCTATTTATTCCCACGTAGACAAACACAATGGAAGCTGGAAGTTGGCACATTGGAACCAGGTTGTGGCTGTGATCCTTTAGATTGGATTCTTCTGCCCCGCCCACCGCAATAACGCCATGGGCAAGATGCGGACAATGGAGCTGTCCATTGACTTCAGAAGAGATTCCCCGGTCGCGGGCGGACGCGGCCGGTTAATCCCGCCCTTTGTCTCTGGATGTACTGAAGTACCTGACCCCAACACACCTCTTCTCGCCTATTTAAAACCCTCTCCCTATTTTCTGGATTTGTGTCTCATCTTGAATTCAATTCTTAGTGGGTGCATAGCTGAAAAACTATTAATTCAGCAATAATTGACAATTGTGCTCTGAGTAAACTGCGTATTTATTTTTGATGCTGAAATTGTGGACAAACAAATGCTTTGCCTTCTGGGGAGTAAGGGAGCAGAGCAGAGGAGCCTCACTCGAGAATGGACTATGCTGTACACCTGGGAGAGCACAATACTAACACTGAGTGCTTGATATGAACAGGCTCAATTTCCCATCACCGACATGTCTGAACACCATCAGCATAAAGCAAATTGGTTACAACAACAGCAATTATCTGATCATTGTAAATAAAAGAAAAGGAAGATCTCGAGCTGATGTTGAGTTTATAAAGGGCCTTGGATCAAAGATGGGCAAATGGAGTTGAAAGGCAGATCAACATTAATCTAATTTAATAGTGAAATAGGACCAAGGGGATAGTTGGCCTTCTCCTGGTCCTGATGAAAGATTGTCTTCAATCACTCAAAGCTGAAAGGAGTTAACATCTGAGCATTGCTGTGCAGCCTTAAAAATTACCCATCTTTTTCATTTGAATAATATAATATTGAGGAGTTGTAAAAGGTAAAACCTCACCCCTGTATCTAAAAAACAATTTGAAGAAAAAGATAACGATGATGCCTCATGGTATCCAAAGCAGTGTATGTTTGAATTAACATTTACATTGGTGATTTCCTCCACACTGATCATTATTTATCGCACAGACACATTGAGATTGGGAAGTCCTTAGAGTATCCTAACACCATTTGTATTCTTTGGAGCAAACTGCAACGGGCTGCAGAATGGATATTTTCACCTTCATGAGCTGTTGATTATTCTATCCTCTGTGGAGAGGAAATAATCCGTACTACTTTAAACAGTTCTTCAACTAGCTGCCTGCTGTCCAACTGCCTGTGGTATTGTTGTTTGCAAATTAACCTAATGCAAATTATTCCTCAACCCTTGGGCACACCAAAGCTATTGGTGCTATTGAATAAATATTCATTGAACTACTCTTTATCTTTATATTTTTAATATAAATTCATAAACATAGAAGGAAAAGTAATGTCATTTACGCAACTAACTCATTCCAATTCAAGCTCCTCAGGCCTCAAAAGGACTCTTCTTGCAGAACAAATGGCCACGGAATAATTTTGCTTATTGCCCAGGTCATCATCCTTCAGTTCTAAGCTGCGTTTTCTCCGTCTTTAACTTCACAATGCTCTTGACATTTTGAAGATATGATGCAGGTAAATTGGAATTTTGCTAATTGGATGCAGCACAGTCAGTGCTGGGTGTGTCTCAGCTTCCAGATATTAATTAGGAGAACTGCAGGTAGGAAATTTAAGCAGAATTCATGACCTACTCGTTACGCAACACCAAATCATTACCTTAGTTCGTCAACATCTTGATTGAAGTCCTGCAGCACGTTGGGTAAGAGGGTTGCACTCAGCTTGTGATTTTAATGACATCTTTGTTCTCAAAGAGTTTATGAAGCTGGGCACAATGCAAGAGACGTACAGACTAATTGGAGGAGGAGGCAGTTTGTGCGTGTTTGGCAGGATGAGAAATCTGGTCACTTGCTCTGTGGAATATTTGCATACTTTGTCATGACCCCCTGGGATAGTGTGCAGTCAATTCCAGTCCCACTTGAGTCACATTTTAAAACACTTGAGGGCCTTGGCTGAGCCCAATAAACTGCAGTCAACAGTGTGACATTATCATAAATGTAAGGAAATGTAAGGGTTAATGCAATGTCTAAATCAACCACTAGAGGGAGATAGATGTACAACTATATGAGGCATTGATGCTAAGCCTTGTGGGTGAGAGGTCAAGGAGAAAGTTAGAGGACAGACTGAAGAGAAGATAGTGTGAGTGAGAGCAGATCATAGTTAATGTAATATGTAGAGATTGGTCGTTGATTTGTGTAGATTATATGTTTATTATCAACTGTGTATTATATATGAGTAAGTGTCGAATCCAATTAAATAGTGTTAATAGATTTATAGCTTTGTTCAATTTAAAAGCTAAATGTGGTCTTTGTGAACACTACGCCAACCATCTTTAAAACTAGCAACACAAAGAAGACCACAAACAATTTAACACAAATAGCCTTTTACTATTTAACAGTCAATATAATTAAGCTGGCAGAAATCTGACCGATTATCGAATACCGCTTACCCAAACCCCCTTTCCAACTCACCCCATTCCACACACACACACAAAAAATAGAGGGAAAGGACGGTGGGGAGGGAAGAACAATCATGATAAAGATAAAGGATAAAAGATCTGCGATGCACCATTATGTCCAAAGATGTACAGGTCAGGTGGATTGGCAATGCTAAATTGTCCCTTAGTGTCCTAAAAGGTTAGGTGGGGTTACTGGGCTACAGGGATAGGTGGGGACTTGGGCTTAAGTAGGGTCTCTTTCCAAAGGCTGGTGCAGTCTCGATGGGCCAAATGGCCTTCTTCTGCGCTGTAGGGATTACCATGGTTTTCAGTCAGAATCTTTCAGGGGTTCAAGCTTTCACTTTGATGCTTCTTTCTTCTAAGCTTGAGAGGGCTATCTCCGGCAAGGTGGTCTACTTTCTTTGTAGATTCAAGATCATTTCAACTATATAGTAAAGATGTGCCAGGCACTCACTGGTTTATAATAATAGTCCTTTACTTCAGCAGCAAGACAGAAAGTTTCATTCAAGAACTAATCACTTCTGACCCAACTCTCCCAGAAGCATCCGTCTGGAATAAATCACTGACTGTTGTCAGCCAGCACACTGTCACAGGTTGTCAGCCAGCCAATCAAACCGACTTCCTTCAAAGCCAGTTCTTACGGTTCCCTCGGCGCCGACGAGTCTGTATTATCCACTCCAAAAACCAAATTATGGAACACACTGTCCTGACAAGCAGGCTGCCTCAGCTTGTGTCCTCTGCTTCAAGGCACATTCCAGTTATCATAGAAGCATAGACTGTACGGTGCAGAAGGAGGCCATTCGGCCCATCGAGTCTGCGCCAGCCCTTCGAAAGAGTACCCTGCCCAAGCCCACACCTCCACCCCATCCCCATACCCCCGCAACCTCACCTAACTTTTTTGGGCACTAAGGGCAATTTAGCATGGCCAATCCACCTGTTGGACTGTGGGAGGAAACCGGAGCACGCGGAGGAACCCACGCAGACATGGGGAGAACGTGCAGACTCCACACAGACAGTGACCCAAGCCGGTAATCGAACCAGGGACCCTGGAGCTGTGAAGAAACTGTGCTAACCACTGTGCTACCGTTCTGCCTATCGGATCAAAATCTGACCGATCAAAAATAACAAAATAAAACAAAAGAAATGAGAACGAAGAGAAATCAAAAGCAAGGACTCTAATAACTGACAATACAGGAGGAGCCTTTGATCCGATTGTTCGTTTGCTGCCATATTAAATGGGCTATTTCGTTAATTCTACCCTGGCTACTCGTTCTATACAGCCCTATAGACTCCAATTCCCTAGTGAAAGTTACAACTATGATTTTATTTTATTTGGTGAATTCATTTGTGTAATATTGTTGCAAAAGACAAATCACAAATGGAGTAGAATTCATGTCCTACGTCAGAAAATAGCAAATATTTTGACTTATTTTTTTGTTGCTCAGAGCTGACTTCTGCTTATATATATCACCACCTTGATTCCTCTCCTATGATTTCCCCTATAATGGAGTGGCCATTGATGGAGTATTGCTGCTGGACAGACATCTGCAGAAACTAAATTTTAGAACGTGAATTCTGTTGGAAAGATCCAGCCGCAATCAAATTCAGTAGGCCAAGACCAGTGTCACCTGACCAATCAAAACTGGGCATGATTTGACCAAAATGAGTCAGTTCTAGCCTTTATGATCAGCAGGAAGGACATAAAAAATATAAAGAATCAGCTTGATCAACTGAGGACATCAGTAACAGACTCTGATCACCTGCAGTGTGATTGTAAGCACGAGGAAACTTCAGCCATGATATGCTACTCATCCTGATTCTGAATGCTAAAATTTGAACAATAAGTTGAATTTAGAAAATATTTAGAATTATAGTTAAGTTTGCAATCTGAAAACAAAACAATTTGTAGAAAGACCTGGGGCGGGATTCTCCAACCCCCCTGCGGGTCAGAGATTCGCCCGGGACCGGCGTCAATCCCGCCCCCGCCATGTCCCGAATTCTCCGCCACTCGAGATTTGGCGGGGCGGGAATCGCGCAGCGCCGGTCCACGGGCCTCCCGCGGCGATTCTCCGGCCTGCGATGGGCCGAAGTCCCGCCGCTGACAAGCCTCTCCCGCCGGTGTGGATGAAACCACCCACCTGACCGGCGTGATTGGCGACGCGGGCAGACGCCGGGGTCCTGGGGGGGGCATCTGACCCCGGGGGTGCCCCCACGGTGGCCTGGCCGCGATCGGGGCCCACCGATCGGCGGGCGGGCCTGTGCCATGGGGCACTCTTTTTCTTCCGCCTTCACCATGGTCTTCACCATGGCGGGGGCGGAAAACTCCCTCCCCTGCGCATGCGCCGGGTTGACGTCAGCAGCCGCTGACGCTCTGGCACATGCGCGGACGTATGCCGGCCGGCGAAGTCCTTTCGGCCCCGGCTGGCGTGGCGCCAAAGGACGTTCACGCCAGCCGGCGGAGCAGGGACCACTCCGGCACGGGCCTAGCCCCTCAATGTGAGGGCTTGGCCCCAAAAGGTGCAGAGACTTTCCGCACCTTTGGGGCAGCCCGACGCCGGAGTGGTTCACGCCACTCCAACACGCCGGGACGCCCCGCCCCGCCGGGTAGGGGAGAATCCCGGCCCTGAGTATGGATTTACCTTACACATTCCAGCTTAGTCGACAAGATTCTAATTGAAATTAGATAATTCAAAGAAATGGATGGATTGGGTATTAATGGAGTTGATGCAGTGGAGTTGTCCTGCCAGAAGGAATGGAGACAGGTAGTAAAGGATGGCAACAATCACATTTAGAGTAGAACAGTAGGTGGTGCGGTGGCACAGTGGTTAACACTGCTGCCTCACAGCTCCAGGGACCCGGGTTCAATTCCAACCTCGGGTGACCATCTGTGTGGAGATTACGCTTTCTCCCCTTGTCTGCGTGGGTTTCCTCCAGGTAATCCGGTTTCCTCCCATAATCCAAAGATGTGCAGGGGTTAGATGGATTGGCCATGCTAAATTGTCTCTTGGTGTCTAAAGATGTGTAGGTTACATGGGGCTACGGGGATAGGGTGGGGAAATGGGCTTGGTATGGTGATCTTTCAGATGGTCGGCGCAGACTCGATGGGCCTAACGGCCTCCTTCTGCACAGTAGGATTCTATGTTCTCTTCTAACAGCGGATCCAGGAATCTACTTTCTAACAATCACAAAAGATGTAAAGAAACAATCTCTCTCAGTGGAGGAGGTTTTGGTTTAATCCCTGGGTCCGTGTGTCCATTTGGTCACAAACTATGTGACAAGCCCGTAAAGAGAAGTGGGTTACGTTATCAATGTCAGGCAAAGGGAACATGATTGTTAAGCGGCAAGGAGTAGACTTTTAAAAGAGCAGGAGGAAGAACTGGCATGTTGTAAAAAGAGGAGAGCTTGAAAAGGGAGAGGGAAGATGGTGCATTAAAAAAAAGTTGTATCTGGATAGTCCTTGGGTGGATAAGAGTGGGAAAGGGAAGCTGAGAAGAAAGAAGAATCCAACCCAATATAAGAGATAGAGGGCAGCATCCTCCATTGACGGACTCCGGAGACGCAAAGCGCGATTGGGCGGAGAATCGGTTTTGACGCCGAGAAGGTAGCAGGCGCCAGGTTCACACCAACTTGCAATTCTCCGGTGCCTTGGCAGCGACGTCAATGCATTCCGCTCCGCACGTACAGTAAATGCTATTGGCATATCAGTAGCAGGCCTGAGCCGGTATTCTCCGGGGCCTCGGCGATTCTCCACCTCCACCAGGGGCGGTGGGGGGGGGGGGGGGGGGGGGGGGGAATTCCAGCCGCCGAGGTTCACTTGTGTTTTCAAAAATCGTGAAACAGGTGCCATGGCTGCTGAGGGGGAGAGAGGGGGTGTGGAAAGTGTCCAACCTCACCATAGTGTGCTGACAGTTCTGTGGTTGGCAGGGGACTTTTGCTAGGGTGAGGAGGTGGGCTGTGGGGTCGGGGTTGACGGGCATGGAGCACTGCGCATGTGCTGACTGCCCACTGTGAACTTAGTGTCACTGATCGTATGGGTGTACCCCCAGGCTACCCCCCCTAGGTATCCTGTGGCCCCAGCCGACCCATCAACGGGATGGGCACGTTGGGCCATTTTGTTGGTTGGGATGAGTGAGTGGGTGGGGTGAGTGGGCTGCTACTTTGCAGTGCAGCATGTCAGCCTCTCGAGTACCAATCCCGACCCAGGCAAACCCAACACCGTTTTTCATTGGAATCGATCGTGTTCCACGTGACGCTGGTGCTAGACACTTAACGGTCGGTGAATTCGTTCAGGTGAGGCACCAGTTTTGCTGTCGTAGAATTCCACTAATCCTGCCCCGGCATCAATACTTTAATGTCAGGAATGGAGAACCCGGCCCAGGAATTTTAAAAATTGTTGCATGGGATTCGGGCTTCGCTGGCAATCCCAATTGTCCTTCAACTGAGTGTTTTGCTGGGTCATTTCAGGGACAGCTAAGAGTCATTCACATGAAAATGAAAAATGAAAATCGCTTTATTGTCACGAGTAGGCTTTAATTGAAGTTACTGTGAAAAGCCCCTAGTCGCCACATTCCGGCGCCTGTCCGGGGAGGCTGTGGGCCTGGAATCACATGTAGGCCAGACCAGGCAAGGAAGGCAGATTTCCTTCCCTCGAGGACATGAGTGACCCAGATCAGTTTTTACGGCAATTGGAGATAGTTTAAGGGTTACTACTGCTGAGATTAGTTTTCAAATCCAGATTTTATGAACTGAATTTAAAACCCCACCAGCTGTCATGGTGGGATTTGAAACTGTGTCCCCAGACCAGTTTCTTGGGTCTCTATAATACTAGTTAAGTGACATTGCCTCTCTACCATCGTCTTCCACTGAGCTTAAAGCTTGGAGCAATAAATATAAATCACCGGGGCTGGATTCTCCACTGCGCCGGCAATGCACCCACACCCGAGTATTTCCTGCCGGCGTGGGGTTGCCGCCAATGGGAAACCCCATTTGCCAGCTGACGGAACGGACAGTCTCGCTGTCGGCGGGGGTGCTCCACATCAGAAAGCTAGTGCGTCTGGATAAAGAATCCTGCCCCTTATCCTTGGATTAGATGAGGTTTGAAACATGCAGACGTGCTGTTTAAAGTTGTTCCGAGAATTTGTGGTATTGTCTCAGGTGTTGATTCAGTTAAATGCATACATACTCGCAGCATCTAGCCTCAGCCTGTGCCTAAAGATTTTAAAAACGTGTCCGCCAGTCCTACCGCCTCCTCAGCTGAGACTCGGACAGGCCAATCTCTTCAATCGCTTTCAATAACATCAATCTTATTCTCCCTAAGCCTTCATTTAACTTCAGTAACTAATCCATAAAGTTTATCCTCTTAGCTAAGAGCCATTAGGCTGAATAGCATTTGCTGCATCGTGCCGTGCATGCTCTTCAGATCCTTATTATCGCTGTCTAGTGCAGGCCTTCTTCTGCCCACTGAATGCTGCATGTGTGGATGTTCCAAGCCTTGCATTATATAAGGGTAGTGCTTTATATTTTTATTTTTATTCTCCAAACTATGCGCTCAGAAACTCAAATGTACTCTCGAGCTACACCACACTACTTTTGTGCAGTTATTGAGTGACAAGGTTCCTTATCTGATCTATCACTCTGAGTATCCACCTCTCAATACCTGGAATTTACAAAGCCCAAATGTATAAAAGTGGATCAAAGGACAGGAATATTAGTATTACTCTAACTTGTCCAACTCAATCTACAATCTAAACACATTTACAACCTAAATGGCATAAATTACTCAGACAGTGGCTATGTAGAGGGTACTGGGAGCCTGGAATTCGCTGCCCGAGTTGGTGGTGGAGGCAAAAACCCGAAACACTTTTAAAAGGTACTTGATTCTGCACCTTATGTGCTCTCAGCTACAGGGCTATGCATCGGGTGCAGAAAGGTTGGATTAAAAAGGTCGCCTGGGTGTACTTGGACTGGGTGTTGACAAGATGGGCTGAATGGCCGCCTTCGGTGCTGTAAAATGATTCTATTCTTCTCGTCTGCAAATTTCATAATCTCACTGAAAATAACATCCAGATGCTGTGTTTGTGCTCCCTACCTCTTGTTTTTCTTTGCCTATGCTCCCTCGTACAACTATTACAATTGTGCAGTGTCTTACCATCATGAGGTACTTCACTGGGACAGTGTGGTCACTGAGCATGAAGGAGGGGACCAGTTCAGGTGAATGACCAAGGCATAGTTGAAGAAGAAAACTATGGTTAAAGATAACAATGCTAGGGCAGCACGGCGGCCAGGTGGTTAGCACAGCTGCCTCACGGCGCTGAGGTCCCAGTTTCGATCCCGGCTCTGGGTCACTGTCCATGTGGAGTTTGCACATTCTCCCCGTGTCTGCGTGGGTTTTGCCCCCACAACCCAAAAAAAAATGTGCAGAGTAGGTGGATTGGCCACACTAAATTGCTCCTTAATTGGAAAAAATAATTGGGTACTCTGAATTTATAAAAAAAAAGATAACAATGCAAAGAAGTTTTGAAAGATTATTCCAGAATGTAGAGCTGTTAAGGATGCCTGGTCAGCTCTCAACAGTGGCTAAGAGACTGAACCAGAGCTATAATCTTTTAAACTTTTAAGAGGGTGTGGAAAGATTGATTTGTTCCAAGCGTGAAAATATAAGAAATACGACTTGGTTATTTTATAAACTCAGTAGCAACTTTCATGACCTCTCTCAGTTCATTTCCAAAGCCTTCTCCTCTATAACTTTTATGACCTTTCTCAGTCAATTTCCAAACACTTCTCAAACAAAGGTTCTCAACTAGGGTTTCCTAGGCTGTTTGATTGCCTATTCCTGTTTATAGAAAAGAACAGAGCCATGCAACTAATATGCAACTAGCCTCCCATTGACAGACAAAGAGGCCATCAACTCTGTAATGGGCTAATAGCTGGTCAGACAGGAGCGTCCCCAGAGAACAATGGTCCTGGGGCATCCTGTGCATTCCCACTAACGAGTTTTAGTCTGACTGGGATAATATAACTCAGCCAGGTGTGGGCGTATTCCTCGGACTCTGTGCCAGCAGTGTTTTTTTTTCCTCAGTCTGTTTAACCCATAAAGTGCCTGCTAAATTGGGGCCTCATTTCTGGGCCCAATTTCCTAATATCTCCTTTGTGTAACAGAGGGACAGAAGGCTTTGTCACCTCTGATGCAATGGACAAATGGAGGACACTACAGCCAGAAAGAGGTAAGCTCTACAAAATAGAAGAGGTGCCAAAAATGATTGACGAGGGAAGGGCTGTGGACCTTGTCTACATAGACTTTAGTAAAGCATTTGACAAGGTCCCTCATGGCAGGCTGGTGCAAAAGATTAAATCACATGGGGTCAAGGATGAATGAGCCAGATGGATTCAGAACTGGCTTGGCCATAGAAGACATAGGGTAGCAGTGGAAGGGTGTTTTTCCAAATGGAGGGCTGTAACTAGTGGTGGTCCGCAGAGATCGGTACTGGGACCTCTTCTGTTTGTAATATATATAAATGACTTGGAAGAAAACGTAGCTGGTCTGATTAGCAAGTTTGCGGATGATACTAAGATTGCGGGAGTTGTGGATAATGATGAAGATTGTCAGAGAATACAGCAGGAGATAGATAAGCTTCAAAATTGGGCCGAGGAATGGCAGATGGAATTTAACTCAGACAAATGCGAGGTGATGCATTTTGGCAGATCCAATTCAGGTGGGAGCTATAAAATAAATGGCAGGACCATCAGGAGCATAGACACACAGAGAGATCTGGACATGCAGGTCCACAGTTCCTCAAAATGGCAGCACAGATGGAAATGGTGGTTAAGAAAGCATATGGAATGCTTGCCTTCATCGGGCGGGGTATCGAGTATAAAAGCTAGCAAATTATGTTACAGTTATATAGAATGTTGGTTAGGTTACATTTGGAATACTGTGTCCAATTCTGGTCACCAACTACCAGAAGGACGTGGAAGCTTTGGAGAGAGTACAGAAAAGGTTTACCAGTATGTTGCCTGGCATGGAGGGTATTAGCTATGAGGAGAGATTGAATAACCTGGGATTATTCTGCATAGGTAGACGGAGACTGAGGGGCGACCAGGTAGAAGTTTATAAAATTATGAGGGGTACAGACAGGGTGAACAGTTGGAGGCTTTTTCTCAGGGTGGAAATGTCAATTACAAGAGGGCACAAGTTCAAGGTGAGAGGGGGTAGGTACAGTGGAGATGTGCGGGGGAGGTTTTTTACACAGAGAGTGGCAGTGGCCTGGAATGCACTGCCAAGTGAGGTGGTTGAGGCAGATACTATGGTGACCTTTAAGACTTATCTGGATGGACACATGAACAGATGAGGTATGGAACTATATAGGCGGTTGGTCCAGAGAGGACACGTGATTGGTTCAGGCTTGGAGAACTGAAGGGCCTGTTCCTGTGCTGTATTGTTCTTTGTTCCTTGTTCTTTTCGCTGAAACTCATGTCTTTAGAAGCAGAACTCTTTCATATAATATCTGGGTCCATTTTAATTATCACTGACGTTTTTCCCTCTCTATTCGTCCATGTAAATGACAACATTGAAAATAATGTAGTGGATGTGACGTACTTTGAGAGTTCCTTAAATAAACTTTTCCCGTACAATTTGAACAGGAAGATTTATCACTCTGAGGAAAAACCTTGATCAATTTTCAATGTAGTTTGTCCCAATGCTAATGAATGTTCTCTTGTATTCCTCCCTTACAATTTATAGCAATGTTTTGCTTTACCTTATTTTTCAAATTTGTCTCATTTCATGTCTCATTTAATTCTCCTTTGAACTGAAACGCTCTCTGATTCTTCCGAATAACCTTATTTTTTGGATCACTTTTGCTGTGCAAATTTATCACCTTGCCATTATTTGGAAGTGTGTTCCATTTCACAACAACGAGAGCTGTGGCACATGTGTGCCCTTTTTATTTTGCCCATGCTAAAATCTGTCTCTCACAGGCATCTGAGTCTTGGTACTGGTGGACCTTGTTTGAATAAACAACCCAAACCCATTCATTGACTGCTTGAATAATGAAAAGGCAAATACTTCAGTGTTTACCAGACAAAGCTCATTCTTCCTACTGATAGAGAATCAATCATAGAATCCCTACAGTGCAGAAAGAAGCCATTCGGCCCATCAAATCTGCCCCGACCCTCTGAAAGAGCACTCGACCTCGGCCCATTCCCCCACTCAATCCCTGTAACCCCATAACCTTGGTACCAAGGGGCAATTTTAGCATTGCAAATCCACCTAACCTGCACATCATTGGACTGTGGGGAAAACCCACGCAGACACGGGGAGAACGTGCAAACTCCACACAGACAGTCATCTGAGGCCGGAATCGAACCTGCGTCCCAGGCACTATATATTTAATATTTGAATTTACAAGATTTAATTTAGTGGACTACATTCTTAGCTTTCAGAAAGTGCTTACGGCAATTATTCAAATCCTGTGAGCTTAGATCAGGGCCACAGAATGCCTGAACACTATTCCACTCCAAATCTACAAGAGATGGGGGTTTTTTTCCCACTAACTATTATGTATTGCAATTCCTTGAAAGCACGAACTTGCATTGTTATAGAAAACACTGCATGACTTGAAGGATGAATAGAGATAACACAGAGCAGGGCAAGTTGCTGGAAGAGAGAGAAGGAGAACAGGGAGAAGGGATCTCAGTAGAAGGCCACTAAGGGTGTTTAGGGTGCAATTCTCCTACCCGAAAAACCTCAGCTCCTCCACCAAGGTTTCCAGTACAGTGCCCGAAAAACTTGAAACCCATGCTCTGCCATTTTTTTCAGTTTCCTAGATCAGATTCATGGATTGCACTGTAGTGATCTGTACATCTGTACATACATCTGCACATACACCAGGGACTACAGACAGATGTTAAAGCCACAGCATCATGAGAGGGCAGCATCAGAGACAGGTATAAAGGGTCCAGCCCAAGGGAGGATCCACCTTTTTCAGAAGCTCAGGGCTAGTGAGCAGCAGCAGACAGAGACAACTCAGCACAGGCAGTTTACCTTAGCTTCATACCTCTTGACTGTATTATATCCAGTTAAGCTCTGGAAACAGAATGAACCCATTGAATAAAGTTTTTGTTTTAATTGGAAGTCTACAATCTTTATTCAGACTTAGAGAATAACATATGATACCAGGAGTAATTTCAGAAAGCGAGCTAGACAATAGCAAGAGAAGAAAAACTTAAACCGGATATTCGACTGTGGAAGACTTCGCAGCAAATGGATCCTCGACGACTAACTAATTCGATGGAACTTGTTGGAATTCCATGGCAGCTGGAAACAACCGGTAATTTAAGTTATAACTGGAAAATGTTTGAACAGCTGTTCCAAATATTTATCACAGCTAATGATTTAAGCACTGCCTCTGACGCAACAAAAATAGCCGTACTACTCTCAACAGGAGGGCATGAAGCTAGAGAAATCAATAATTGCTTTAATTACTTAGAAGGTGGGGACAACACCAAAGTAGAAGTTATACTCAAAACATTTGCTGAACGATGTAACAGTCAATCTGATGAGATGCTGGAAACATCAAGAATGTCAGAGAAATGGAGGGCCCATCTCTGATTTTATTACAAACCTCAAGTTAATACCACAAGGCTGTGATTATGCTGATTTCAGAGACACTATGATAATGCATCAATTAATTTCTGGACTATCTGATAAAAATCTGAGGGAAGAACTTTCACAAAATAAGTATCTAACTCTGGAAATCGCTATACAAAAATGCCTTGCTTATGAACAAAAACAAAATCAATACTGTGAGTCTCTACATACACAAAATTATCATTTAGAAAACAAAATTGGTAAAAATGGTGCGAACACTCACCACGAGGCGGAGGCAGGGTTGAATGGGAGAAAGACGGAGGTTCTGAGCAGCAGCCATCTTGGGAAAGGAGCCGCACATGCTCAGTTGCGAAAAGAGGGCTCAGTACAGGAAACTCGGTGTGTGCATGGGCAATTGAGTCCTACACATGACGTCACGAGCAGCATGACATCAGAGGACCAGGACCACGCCCACTTAAAAGGGAAATGCACAAAAATGAACAAAAAGAAATTTAAAGCTGCAAAATCCAATTTTCTTGCCTCAAAAGACAGAACAATGCCCGAACTTACACCAGCAGTTGAAAATAACTTTCACAACACCCTGGAGCAAGCAGTTAGCATTGCCCTAGAAGATGATTATGGTCCTTGTAGACTACGACTCAGACAAAGATTTAATCTTGGGAGATGGCTACCCCAGTACCAAATCCGAACTGCAACTAGAGGTGTTGTACCGTGAAGACCCCGACGATGAGTTCTTCTGAATGGGGAATCTTCTGCCCAGCATATATGACATCCCGATTCGTGAGTGCAGGATTATGCTCCCGCCTGACGCCAAGAGGCAGAGAGTAGTCCACGCACCACGAAGGGTCCCAGCCTCCACACAAGAAGATGGTTTGTTCATTGAACATGTAGAGAACGATCACAACTCTGAAATAAAAGCGATGATTTGTCCAATGAACAATACACACAATACTGCTCAGACATGGCTGAGTTATTTGGAGATCCTGATCACAGCATCAGCAACACTGTTGAAAAACTCAATACGACTCTTCTCATGGTAGATGAATCCAATACCATGGTGCCATGGCAGATCGTCGGTACATTGGATGACAGCAATACCCAAGACGAAGAGGACGCCACACAGAGAGGACAGAACAACCCCATTGAGAGAGCACAAATCGACTCTACGAGAACACTGCATGACTCCACAAAGAGAGCGACGCAAGCCTCCACAAAGAGAGTTAAGCAAGCCTCCACAGTCAGCTCGGTGACAAACTCAAAAATGGAAGCAAGCAAATACTCCACAGTGAACGCCATACATGTACAAGACCATGAAGATCTAGCAAGCTTATTTGAACCATCAGAAGAAGACACTGAATGTCTACCCACTGTATGTGAGACAAGTGATGAAGAAATCACAATTCCCATACAGGATGTGCAGGATCACAGGGAGACTGATTTATCTCAGCTCGTCTGCACAGAAGCACTCAATAATCAGAGGACGGCCACCCATTAGTCCAGAGGGACCATGTCAATTGAAATCTTGAAGATTTTGACTCCAGAAGAGGAGCACCAAGATTCCAGAGAGACCACGTCAATAGAAATCCTGAAGATTTTGACTCCAGAAGAGGAGCACCCAGAGTCCAGAGAGACCACGTCAATAGAAATCTTGAAGATTTTGACTCTAGAAAAGGAGCACTACGACCCACAACAAAATGAAATCGTGAAGATTTTGACTCCAGAAAAGGAGCTCAGAGATCACAGATGATTCAAATGAACCTGAAATGACTCCAAAAGAGGAGCACCAAGAAATCAATGATAATTCAAGTGAACCTGAAATGACTCCAAAAGAGGAGTACCAAGTAAGCAAAGAAGAGGAATTGAATCCACCACAAATGACTGATGTCACCAACATCAATGCAACATCAGATCATTCTCACAATTCTCAAGAAGATATGCTCAATGTAGCAGATACCACAAAGGACACTGACACTAATAACTGTTTCAATGACTCAAATCATCCGCATGGCACACTCATTGAGCGCAACAAGAACAACAAAAAAACTGCAAGAAGCACAGCAGAAACAAGAACAAACAACAACAGCAACAACAAAGACAACATGCAGCGCAACAAGAACGACAAAAGCAACAAGAAGCAACGCAGAAACAACAAGCATGACAAGAAAAAGAACAAGAATAAAAGCAAAAACAAAGAAAACACAATCAACAAGCGCGACAAAAGGAACAACAAGAATGACAACAACAAGAATACCAACAAAAATAACCAAGACAGAAACGACAAAAACAACAACAAGAACACCAACGAAAACAACAAAGTCAGAAACAACAGAAACAACAACAATGAAACAACGACCTGTACAACATGGTACAACTCTGCATGTGAAGGACAATGCCACAGCACACTGTGAAACAATGACAAGAGGACAAACATGCCATGGCATGATGAAGAATCTCACGAATTCACATCTGCTCCAGAACAAACAAGCAAAACAGCTTTCACGAACGATGACATACAGAATCAATACCAGTTACACAGGAAAAAGTCAAGGTCAGACAACGGTGCGAAACAGAATTGCTACCCGTAATCCAAATGGAAGAGGGGATAAAGATGTCCACATCATTAAACAACTCATCAACAAAGCAGCTGCGTCACGTTCCGACATCAACCTAGCTCTGTTATCATACCAAGCAACTGCATTGAGCTCAGGACTGTCGCCAGCAAATGCTCTTTGGCAGAGACATCCGGACAACCCTACTGGCAAAGCAATTCCGAGACCCCGGCACTCACCGGTTCTCGACGACATGCAGGCACTATGCTCCAAACAAAAACTATACTACGATCACTGATCCTGCGGTCACTTTATATCTTCCTCACAATACACATTCTCCACTAACTTTGTATCATCCGCAAACTTGGAAATAGTACATTTGGTCCCCATATATAATGGATATATATTGTGAACATCCAAATAATTGATGTATATTGAGGCCCATGTTCTGATCCTTGTGGTTACCCACTAGCCACAGAAAGGCAACCTGAGAATGACCCATTTATCCCTACTCTCCATTTTCTGCTTGTCAGCCAATCCTGAATCCATGCCAGCATATTGCTTCCTATCCCGCATGCTTTTATTTTGCTCATCAACCTCCTGTGGGAGACTTTATCAAAAGCCTTCTGAAAATCCAAATGTAGCAGAATGTGCCCCTTGGTGGAAGGTTGCATGCATTTCAATGAATGGATGTGTATTTAATGCATTCACTATGCCTGTTTACAGGGGTCTAGTAATACAGCCCTTCCTTGTCTCTCTCTCTACCTGCCTGCCTCTACAAATGCTGCCTGGCCTGGTGAGTATTTCCAGCATTTCCTCTTTTTATTGATCCAGTGTAAGTTCACTTTGTTCCCAGGAGGTGAAGCAGAGAATAACATTTGTTGTTTTACATATAATTTTTCTTGAGCATTATAGGTAGAGGAACATTTAGCCATCTTGTTTGAATTATCAGAACCAGAACACGTTAATGGTGAAATGAAGTGTTGAGGTGGGAAGATGCAGGGGGAAGGTTAAAGAGCACAAGAAGCTGTGGGAGGGCAGAGATCAGGACTGATTAAAATGACAACCTTTTATGTCGTCCACCTTACAGCCACCAACTCCAGTTCCAAAAACGATACTTTGCTTGTCATTTCTTTTTCAACTTTCTGTTTACATTTACTGAAGACGTTTTCCAAAATTATAACATAGTTCGACAGTAAACGGAGGAACGGTCAAGAAGCTGCGAGGACGTGAGTGGCTAAGAAGCTGTGACGGAGCGAGTGGTCAGGAAGTTCTGAGGGAGGGAGTGTTCAGGAAGCTGTGAGGGAGTGAGTGGTCAGAACCTGTGAGGGAGTGAGTGGTCAGGATGCGGTGAGGGTGTGAGTGGTCAGAAACTGTGAGGGAGTGAGTGTTCAGGGGAGTGAATGGTCAAGAAGCTGTAGCCGTCTGGGATGGCCACTTTCAGTATACAAAATGGACACTCGCAGAGCCTATAGGGAAATATGGACAACACTAAGCAACAAGCAAGCACAGAGCCTGAATGTATATTTGGAAGGCAGTTTGCAGACGGAATCGAAACTCTGGGTCGATTTACACATTGATGGCCCATCTCTGGGAAACAAAGGATGAGTGCTCAGGTAGCCAATACTGTTCCAGACAGTCCGGCACCACTGCCCTAAACAGAAGACACAAACAAAGCAAGGCCAACGGCCACCTAGGACACGCCCAGCCATCAAGGCACCCACCCCTTTATTGGTTCAGATCGATGACAATGATCAAGAAGCTGCCCAATTAATTGGGACCAAGTTTAAGGCCCGCCTAAAAGTGCACAAAGCCCTTCTAAGTGTAAGAAGGAACCCCCGACAAAGGTTCAGCCTCTTGGATTTGGCTCTCAAGCGGAGAGACCGTTCTACCAGCATCACCAGAAGCAGTAAGTTCAAGTTCAATGCTCGCTACCAGACGGACGACCTTAGCTGTACTCCTGTTACCCCTTCGAACCCAACAGCCTCAGATCCGAACAAAGGCCATTGTTCCTCTGACCTAAGTGGGCACTTGAAGCTAAGTATAGGTGTTAGTGATAGATATAGTTTAGCCTGTAGTGTTATTATATGAGTAAATCATACTGTGTGTAAATAAATAGTATTGACTTTGAACTAAATAACTGGTGTATTGGCTCTTTGATCAGTATTCGGGTTGAAACCTGTGGCGGTATCGAGAGATACCTGGCGACTCTGAAAGTATACACATAATTAGGATTAAGAAAGGCGACCTTATTAACCGCCATATTTATAGTAAGTAAACAGAGCAACAAAGCTGTGAGGGAGTGAGTGGTTAGGAACTCTGAGGGAGTGAGTGGTCAAGAAGCTGTGAGCGAGTGAACGGTCAGGAAGCTGTGAGGGAGTGAACGGTCAGGAAGCTATGAGGGAGTGAACGGTCAGGAAGCTGTGAGGGAGCAAGTCGCCAGGAGGTTCTTACTAAGGTTCAGGACCTTATTAACCGCCATATTTATAGTAAGTAAACAGAGCAACAAAGCTGTGAGGGAGGGAGTGTTCAGGAAGCTGTGAGCGAGTGAGTGGTCAGAAGCTGTAAGGGAGTGAGTGGTCAGGAAGCTGTGAGGGAGTGAGTACTCAGGTGAGTGAGTGGTCAAGAAGTTGTGAGGCAGTGTGGTCAAGGGAGTGAGTGGTCAAAAAGTTGTGAGGGAGTGAGTGGTCAGAAGCTGTGAGCAGTGAGTGGTCAAGAAGCTGTGAGGGAGTGAGTGGTCAGGAAGCTGTGAGGGAGTGAGTGGTCAAGAAGCTGTGAGGGAATGAGTGGTCATGAAACTGTGAGGGAGGGAGTGATCAGGAAGCTGTGAGAGCGTGAGTGGTCAAGAAGCTGTGGGAGCGAGTGGTCAGGAACTCTGAGGGAGTGAGTGGTCAAGATGTTCTGAAGGAGTGAATGATCTTTGTCAGGGGTTTCTATGATGGAAGGCGTAGTGATCACAAAGACACTCAAAGCTCTCTTTAAGAACTAAACTAATTTTATGAACACAACTAAATTAGAGTTCGACACTTATTCCAAATTGTAAACATATCTTCTGATACATACACTCACTAACACTATCTCTATCTACTACCTATAACCATAATATAACTAGCTCCGCAATACACTTCTAATCCTGTCTGCTTCAGCTCTAATCCACTCTCTCCCAGAAGTCCAGCAGACAGTGAAATATATAGAACTGTCCCTTAGCTCCCTCTAGTGGCTAGGTTTAACATAACATTGACTCTTTACATGCTGTACATTTGTACAATGTCACACTCTGGTCCTTGACGGTTTGTTTTACAGACAGAACTGTTGAAATGTTAGTATTAAATCGATTTCACTGATATCTTTGTTCTCTCCTGTTTTCTGCTACTCCATACGAAATTAGTAGCCCACCAGCAGGCAAAGAGTAAATGTGTGCCCCCAGAGGGACCACTCTTCAAGAGCAATATAAAAGCCAACAGACTATGATAAGGCGCTTTGTGAAAATAACCTTTTAATTATTCATTGCCAATTTGAATTTAATCAGACAGAAGCCCTGATAGGATCTGTAAAGTGATTACTGGTTTCATTATCTCAGTATTTAAAATTTGATACAGTCCCTGTGACAGTGCCTGAAGGAGTCAGTGAAAATGTACACATATCACAGAGGCAGTGATATGCACAAACCTAAAATGATACTTCCGTCAAACTATGTTTGTTTAGTCTTCATCTTTGTGGACTAATTGCCCACGGTAACACTTTGGATTCCGAAATGCTTTGCCTTTGAGCGTGACTATAAATCTATTCCCTGAGATTTCCACTGATTACACTCTTGGGATGTTTTCCCTCCACGTTCTTCCTTTCTGCTATCCGGGGGTGCTGCCTCTTGTTGCGGAATAGTTCCACAGGGCTCATGGTTTCTGCAGGTTTTTTCTGCAGGTTTCTGCTAACCGCGTTATCCTGCAGTATAAGTGTCAGAATATTGCTCAAATGTGAGAGGCAAACCAGAGCTCATCCAATACTCAAGTCACAGATTTCCAGCAGAGAATGCAGCAAGCAACACTTGGAATCATACAATCACAGAATTCTTACAGTACAGAAGGAGGCCAGTCGGCCAATCGAGTCTGCACCGACATTCCGAAACAATATCTTACCTAGGCCCACTCCCTCACCCTATCCCCGTAACCTCACCTAAACATTTTTGGACAATAAGTTTTAGCATGGGCAATCCACCTAACCTGTGCATCTTTAGACTGGTAGGAAATCGGAGCATCCGGAGCAAACCCACAGACACAGCGAGACCATACCAACCGCACACAGACACTCAAGATCGAAATTGAATGTGAGGGAACGAGCAGTCACGAAGCTGTGAGGAAATAAGCAGTTAGGAAGCTGTGTGGAGTGAACGGTCAGGAATCTGTGAGGGAGTGAGTGGTCAGGAACTCTGAGGGATGAAAATGAAAATGAAAATCGCTTACTGTCACAAGTAGGCTTCAAATGAAAAGCCCCTAGTCGCCACATTCCGGCACCTGTTCGGAGAGGCTGGTACGGGAATTGAACCCGCGCTGCTGGCCTTGTCCTGCTTTACAAGCCAGCTATTTAGCCCACTGTGCTAAACCAGCACCAAAGTGAATGGTCTGGAAGCTGTGAGGGAGTGGGTGGTCAGGAAGCTGTAAGGGAGTGAGTGCTCGGGAAGCTCTGAGGGAGTGAGTGGTCGAGAAGCTCTGAGGGAGTGAGTGGTCGAGAAGCTCTGAGGGAATGCCAGCACAATATCTAGTGAACTGGCACTGCCCTGAGGCAGATGTCGTGTATCTGCTTCATACACTTGAAATCTATTCATCTTTGAAATACATTTTTTATATTGAGCATTGAACATTAATATTGAAGATTGACTATTAATATTGAACACTATGAGTGATGGCCTGTCAATAAAAGGTTCCGAGAAATGAAACCTAAAACTGATTGAATCTTCATTTGTTTGCTCTCATAGACCACAACATATTGTCTCCAGATCCTCACAGGACCTCCAGCTGGCCTGGACGTGAGTTTGTCGATATGGTGATCTATCGTCTATATCTACTTTGACAATGGCTCCACAACATAACCAAATTAGTCGACAGTTGTTCAATTAGCATAGTGATAATGTCAAACACTGCACTGGTAATCAAGAGGCCCAGGTTAATGCCCTCGCGTTCAAATTCCACCATAGCAGCTGGTGGACATTAACTCAAATTAATAAAATCTGGAACTGAAAACCTGCCTCAGAAATTGTGCCATGACAACTATCATCAATTGTCGTAAAAATCCATCTGGTTCAGTGATGCTCTTCAGGGAAGGAAATCTGCCCTTACCTGGTCTAGCCTGTATGTGTTTAACTCTTAACTGTCCTCTGAAATGGTCCAGCAATCCTGCCAAAGTAAACAATTTCACACTTTACAACATTCTGTTCCATTTACCCACTCACTCAACCTATCTGTATCCATCTGTAAACTCAATATGTCTTCTTCGCAACATACTTTACTACCTACCCTGTTTTCATCTGCAAATTTAGCCACCATGTCTTTGCGTCCCTTATTTAAATCATTGATGTAAATTGTAGAAAGAAGAGACCCCAGCACAAACCCCTAAAGAACACTCATCACATCCTGCCAATCAGACTAAGACCCATTTCTGCACACTGTTTTCTGCCAGCCAGCCGATCTTCAATCAGGCTAATATATACCCTCTACGCCACAAGCTTTTATTTCTTTGCAATAACCATTCATGTGGCACCTGATCAAATGCTTTCCGGAAATCAAAGTAGAGAAAAATCTACAGGCTCCCTATCACCACAGCACATTTTGCTCTTTCAAAGAACGCTGATAAACTGGTTAAACATTATTTCTTTTTCTTGAAGCTGATTCTTTCCAATTACCTTGAGCTTGTCTAAGTTCCCAGATAGAACCTCTTTAATGATCAATCCTAACATCTTTTGTAAGACAGATGCCAAGCTGACTGGCTTATAATTTCCAGTTTTCTGCCTCCTTCCCTTCTTGAATAAAGGGGTTATATTTGCTACTTTTCAGTCTGATGGAACCTTTACAGAATCTAGAGAATTTTGGAAAATTAACACCAATGCTTCCATTAACTCATTAGCCACCTTTTTAAGCTCCAAGGATAAAAATAATAATAATCTTTATTGTCACAAGTAGGCTTACATTAACACTGCAGTGAAGTTACTGTGAAAAGCCCCTAGTCGCCACATTTCGGCATCTGCTTGGGTACACAGAGGGAGAATTCAGAATGTCCAAATTACCGGACAACACATCTTTCGGTACTTGTGGGAGGAAACCCCGCCGACACAGGGAGAACGTGCAGACTCTGCACAGACAGCGACCCAAGCTTGGAATCGAACCTGGCACCCTGGTGCTGTGAAGCAACAGTGCTAACCACTGTGCTATCGTGCCGCTAACATTACTGTTAAACCAGGGGATCAACCCATGTTCAACAAAGAGTGCAGGAGGGTATGCCAGGAGCAGCATCAGGCATATCACAAGATGCCAACCTGGTGAAGCTACAACGCAAAGCTACTTGGATGCCAAAGAGCGCACGCAGCAAAACAATTGACAAGAACTCAGCAATCACACAACCAACAGCTAAGATTAAAGCTCTGCAGTCCTGCCTGCTGTTTTCCTACAGAGCTGCAATCATGTCCAGTCAATCCCTTCATCATGAGACTCACTACTTCAGATATTTCAGCCTGCTTCATTGTGCTTTTCCTGCTAGAATTAAATGATTTTACAGTACTTCAATGTTCCTCTCGTGGAGGCAGATTCTGGTGTGATTTCTCCCTGTTCGGGGACCAAAATTGCTGCAGCCACACACAAGTATGTCAAGCTGTGTGTAAATTGGTGATTAGATGTTCATCCAGCAGTGTTCAGAAAAGTTGTTGTGCCGTCAAACCTTTCTCTCACCATGACGCACAGGGTCACAACTGACAACCCTGAAAGAAGTGATGGAATTAGGCCAAAGTATTTTGGGGCCTCACGGTAGCATGGTGGTTAGCATCAATGCTTCACAGCTCCAGGGTCCCAGGTTCGATTCCCGGCTGGGTCACTGTCTGTGTGGAGTCTGCACGTCCTCCCCGTGTGTGCGTGGGTTTCCTCCGGGTGCTCCGGTTTCCTCCCACAGTCCAAAGATGTGCGGGTTAGGTGGATTGGCCATGCTAAATTGCCCGTAGTGTAAGGTTAATGGGGGTTGGGTTAGGTTACGGGTATACGGGTTACGTGGGTTTAAGTAGGGTGATCATGGCTCGGCACAACATCGAGGGCCGAAGGGCCTGTTCTGTGCTGTACTGTTCTATGTTCTATGTTATTCCTCAACTGATCAATTTTCTGAACAGAAAAGGCAAATGCAGCACCTCATCATCTGCAAATGCATTTCTGAACCTCAAACCAAAATTATTCATTAGTGATGAATCATTTCAGTGATTGGAAAATTTAGTGTATTTTCACTTACCGTTGGCAGGCTTGTGACAGTCAAACTCACACTCAGCTCTGAACTTTTCCTCTCTCTCACTGCCTGAGCAGTGCTGGCCCATATCTCCCTCTACTCTCCAATCTCACTGAGTCTTTATAACTGAATGCAAAACCTGCAGAGTAAGCCCATCCATATCTTGAGTTTAGGAATACTTTTGAAGTCATCTTGTAATGACTTCCTATGGGATTAACTTCAAGTGTTCTCATGTTAAAAGTTTCACAAATTAACCACTAAGGAGTTATTTAATCGCTAATATATTATTTCTAACTCGTGAGTGTTGAAGTGCATAATGAATGCCATAGTAACATTGCTGACTTTTTCCTAATTTTGACTTGGATGTAATTATAAAATAAAGAAGTTGCATTGATTTTGCAGCATCTCCAATGGGTTGTTTTCTGAAGTGCATCCCCCATTGCAATTGCTCCACCATTGGAAGACATGCCTTTTGACTTCTGGGCCCTGAGCTTCGGAATTCATTCCGTGACCCTCCCCCAATTCTCCACAACCCTCTTCTCCATAGGGAACCTGGATCCTTGACCAAACTTTGGTTCAACTGTCCAAGTGCTTCTTTGGGCCGGTTGGTGTCAATATCCATTCGATTGTGTTCCTGGGATGATTTACTACATTAAAGATATTGGGCTGGGTTCTCCATTCCTGAGGCGAAGTATTGACACTGGGGCAGGTTTCGTGGACTTTCACGACAGCAAAATGGTGCCGCACCTGGACAAAATCACTGACCATTAAGGGGATAGCACTGGTGCCACGTGGAACACAATCAATTCCAATGAAAAGTGGCGCAGGATTTGCTGGGTCTATGATTGACATTCAGGAGGCTGACGAGCTGCAGCCGCATCTCCACATGAAAATGGTTGTGCTGGAGCACGCCCATACAGCTGATGGGTCAGCTGGGGCCAGAGGGCAGCTCGGTGTATGGTCTGGGGGGACACCCATATGACCCATGGCCCTAAGTTCACAGTGGGTTGCCAGCATCATGCGCAGCTTCATGGCTGCCTTACCGGCTGCGGTGCAATGGTGTTCCATGCCTGTCCACCCCGACCCCACAGCCCACCTCCTGGCCATCCCCCGATACTCTCCCTGGCCCTGGCAGAAGCCCCTCGGCCAGTGGCAAACTATGCCAACGTTGGGAACTTTTCGTATCCCCTCTCTCTCCCTCAGCTGCCACGCGATCAGTTTCACGATTTTTAAAAGCACCAGTGAACCGCGCGGCCGGGAACTCGGATCTTAGGAGGTGGAGAATCGTGGAAGCCACGGAGAATACTGGGTCAGGTCCGCTAATGACAAGCAAACGTTGTTTAGTGTACATGCATTCTGGACCGCATTGACGCTACTGTCGAGGTGACGGAGAATTGTGATTTGGCGTCAAATCGACACCCGCCGCGATTTTGTCGTCGATATCTATTCTCCGCCCAAACGCGTTTCTCATTTTCGGCATCAGCCAATGAAGAATAACGCCCATTATATAAATGTGAGTTATTGTTATGTGGATCAATACTGCAGCCAGCTTTCACACAGAAAACAATGAGATCACTGGTCAGCTAATCTGTTTCTCATTCCATTGATTGGCCGGAACATTTCTCGTCATTCAATAATGTCATATGACCACGTCTACCTCAACATTTGCAACAGTGAGAATTGACCTCAGTTTCATATCTCATCCCTCACTACCATGTTATCAATTTGGATTGGGTGCTCAAATCACAAAGCCTTCTGATTTTGGGGACTGCGAATAACTGAGGCAAACTGACACTTAATTATTGAGGTTGGTTCTTTCGAAAATTCCAGACTCTCCAAGGACACTTTCTCTTATTGTTTCAGCAATTGCTGATTTGGAATATTATTGAAAATCATTTGACTGTTTATGTACAATTCCTATTGTGTCATCTGAAGATTCGTCAAAATCTTACTTACATTAGGATAAAAGTTTAAGTTTGACCATTTCAAAACTTTTCGCGAGCGCTGGAACAATCTTGCCACTTATTTTATCAGCAGTTCTAACGATGACCTTGAACTGAATGTGGGACAATTTCCTCTTCATATTGCACAACATACATGCCAAAGCCAAAGGTAAATTTTTGCAACGTATATGGAATACATATATTCGGGTGGATTTTCTATTGCCCGACTCCGTGATCGGCTTTCCCGATCTGGCGGAAAATGGAGCACCCCCCGAAAAACGGGTGCCAAACCCCTTGTGGCGCCCCGATCCCCCACCGGAGGCCTCAGCGCGCTACCTGCCCTGCGATGACAAGAGGATGGAAATTGATGGTTTGCATCCATTACAATATAATTAACGGGCCAGAAGCCCGATTCCCCCATTACTCACCGACCCCCGCAGCGAGAAATCCACCAGGCCAGCTTTGGCACAAATTTGGTCCTGATGTGGAGGACCCTGAGGTGGGTCAAGATGGTCAGTGCACAACTGAGCTTCCCTCCGAAGTCCAGTGGAAGGCCCCTCCCCACCCCTCACAATGCAAATCCTGCCTTCCCCCTCCCTACCTCTCCACTGACCAGTTGGGGCATCCTGCGCCCCATCACGGGAATAATGGGACACCTCTCTCCCCACAGCACACACGGGTGCCCTCCCACTCCCCCACTGACCCCCATCATATCCCTCCAGCCCCCCCCTATCAGACCCCTATCAGTCACCCTGATAAAACACTCCGATTTCACCTTAACGATATGCTGTCACGTCGATGAAGTACAACTATTCAGTAAGTGGGGGGGGGGGGGGGGGGGTCATGTGGCAAGGGGCTCAGTAATGAGATTAAAATGCAAATCTATTAAAATTAAGTTCTCGTCCATTCTAGGCGTGAACCTTTTTCGGCCACAGGTGAGGGGCGAGGAAAATCGGGAATTGAGGTATTGCCAGCGAGAATCTCATTTCCCGATTCTCACGGGATTTTGCGCCCGTACTGCCGTTCTGGCTGATGGCAAACATGGACGCAAAATTGTCCGCAGCATATTTGGTTTTGAAAAAATACCCACTGAGTTTATCCTCAAAAATGAGAAAATGATTTTTCCTCTTCATGCTTTCATTCATTGGCACAGTCAAGTAAGTACTTAGTTGAACAGGTTGTAGGCACCTCGATCCTGTGTAGAATCAATTTCAATCACTTACCTCCATTTCTTGTGACAGATTCTCCAAAGAGGTTTCAATATGTTGACATTGCAGAAAGAAGTACTCACAGCCTGCCATCTAAAGGAATTTGCAGAGTAATCTCAAATTTCCCAAACCTAACTAAATAAATGCAAAATTGATTTTGAGAGTCAGTCAATGATGGAGTTAATGCGAAAGAAACAAACAGCAATCCACACTGAGTTGACAGAGAGAAAGAGCGATATTCTGGCGAAAGCCTGGACATTTAATGTCTCATCTCATACCAACCTGGATTGGGTGCTCAAATCACAATTCCTTCAAAGGTTGAGGTGGGAATGCAAATAACTGACACTTCACTGTCTCAAAATATGACGGAAAATCATTGAATGGAACAATGATAACTAATAATATGCTTTCATATGGTGCCTTAACATACAAAAACATCCCAGACCCTTTAAATGGGCATAGCCATATACAAACAGATATCAAGACAGAGGAGGAAATATTGGGCTGTGGCTGTCAGGTGATAGGTTTTTTTTTGGTTACAGTTTCAGCTTGATTGCTTTGGACTGCAGAAGGGGAAAGAAGTGTTTTCCCTGTTTTTCTCAGTTTTCATTTTAAAAGCTGTTCCAGTGAAAAGCACACCGGTTGTGGTTAATTGCCTTGGTAACTTAAAAGATATAGTTACTTTCCGGATAGTGTTTGAACCTGATGGTTGGACCTGGGTCCGAATTTCAGGAAAAGGACCAGTCCCATTCAAGTGAGAATACAATGTGCTTACAATGTACAAGGGCCACACCCTTGAAAAGGGGCTTTGGTTCATTGGATTTTGTTCTTGAATTGGAACAGCTAAGGGGGCATTTATTAAGTGTTATATACATAGATTACTGTAGCAGTGTGGTGTCTTTATGTTTGTAATTGATAAAATTCCTGCTGTGTTTATATATCTATGTTAACTACATTCTTAGAATTAACCTTGTTTTGATTAAAGCACCTAGGAAGTCTGATGAATCACACCTGCAGTGAAGGCTTTTGTGCTCATCCTAGCCAAATTCGACATAAAGGTTGTAGGTCAGGTGAACTTCATAAGACTCTTTGGAGTTTCTAAGCCCTGGCCCATGACAAAATGCTCCCCAATAATTTAAACATGGCAAATACCAATGCATAGCATTCAAACTGAGTACCTACGGTTTGCATGTGTGCTGCCGCATATTATTTGGTTAAAAATTCATTCTTGGGCAAGGGGGTCACAGTTTGACCACACTCTATTGCACTGGAAACAGCAGCACATAAACTACACGCTACTTTTACATTTATGATTTCTGTATGCAACGAAACACAACCCGCACTTTTGGCTGGTTGCACATTCAAAACGGTGTCTAGCTGTGTGTGACATTGACGTATGTTCCAGTTAGCCTCCAGCTCTTAAAGGCAGTTGGTCCCTCTTAAAGGGAATCTGCACTGAATAAAAGGAGGCTGTTGCTAGAGTGGCAGTCCTGTGATTGGACAGAAGATAAATGGAGCACCAGGACAGAGAGAGGCATCCATGGTACACAGATGTGGCAGTGGAGGCCTCAATCATGGAAGTCAACAGAAGGAAATTTCTCTATTTCTGCTGAGGACAAGGAGGCCTAAAAGGAATATCCTCCAAAGAGGAAGGGGGCAAGTGGCAAGGATCTTCCTGAGGACCTGGTAGCAGTGTCAAAAGATGTTTAATGGTCAAGTTCAGTCAATGCATCCTTCAAGGACAGTTCATCCCAATGTACCATGGAACCAGAGAACCATAGAATGCCTACAGTGCAAAAGGAGGCCATCTGGCCCATTAAGTTTATACTGACCCTCTTGAAAGAGCACCCTAACCAAGCCCAATGCCCCACCCAATACCTGTAACCCCATATCCCCACCTAACCTGCACATCTTTGGACACTAAGGGGCAATTTAGCGTGTCCAATCCACCTACATGCACTTGTTTGGACAATTGGAGGAAACCGGAGTACCCAGAGGAAACTCACGTATACACGGGGAGAACGTGCAAACTCCACACAGACAGTTACCCAAGGCCAGAATTGAACCCGGGTCCCTGGCACTGTGAGACAGCAGTGCTAACCACTGTGTCACCATGCCACCCCAACCTCTCAATGTCCACCTAGTTGCAGTTCTTGGCACTCAAGAACCCATCCTTAACCATCAGTTACTCTGCCTCACCCTCACACATCTCCAATGACTGGATGCGATGAGCTACTGGACACCAGTGGGCGACAGCTAAGCTGGAAGAAAACAAAGCTCCTGTGCCAACTCACCAGGGGGTGAGGTTGCTGAAGAGTACACAGGGTAGTCAGATCAGTACTTTGATGGGTTGGCGTATAGGAGAGCATGAATGATAATGCGCATCAAGATGTTTGGTGCATTGAACGGCCTGCCAAACAACCATCTGTCACCAGCAAGAGGGATGGAGAATTCAATCCCAACTTGGCTCAAGGCATCACACAAAGCCTGGAGTCCATTCTTTCCAGCATGGAAGTGGCGGGCAACTGCATGACAGCAGTTACCGACCAATCAGTTTGCAGTATCTGGTGGCCAGGCTTCCATTGGAGTGCAGGCAGCTGGTACCTAATGCTGCAGTGGGGGGGCGCTCAAAAGGGGTCTGGCCCGCGATCGGTTCCCACCAATCGGCGGGCCGGCCTCTCTGAAAGATGCACTCCTTTTCTCCGCCGGCCCACAAGATTACTCCTCCATTTCTTGCGGGGCGCATGTTTTTCCTCGAGGAAAGTATTTAAAGTTCACGGGCGAGATTCTCTGCTCCCCATGTGGCCTGGGAGAATCATGGGAGGGCCCCCCGACATTTTTTATGCCCCACTGGCGCCGCCCGCGATTCTCTCCCCCCCCCCCCCCCACCATCCTCGTTAGGAAAAATCGCCGCTCGCCGTTTTTCACGGCGAACGCCGATTCTCCGAGCTCGATGGGCCGAGCGGCCGGCCCTTAACGCCCGTTTCACGACGGCGGCAAACACACCTGGTCACTGCATTCATGAAACGGGTGCCAGATGCCCGTTTGGGGTATCTAGGGGCCCGATTGGGACGGGAGCACCACGACTATGCTCGGGAGGGGACAGGCCCGCGATCAGTGCCCACCGATCATCGGGCCAGCGTCCAAAACGGACGCACTCTTTCCCCTCCACCACCCGGCAAGATCAAGCCGCCATGTCTTGCTGGGCAGCTGAGGAGAAAGACGGCCATCGCGCATGTGCGGGTACATGCCGTCTGCGCGATGAATCATCCGCGCATGCGCGGGTTGGAATCGGCAACCCGCGCATGCGCGGATGATTTCACATTCTCGACGTGACGAGGTCGCTGCCGAGAAAGATGGAGGCCCGCTCCTAGCCTAGTGGGGGTGAATTAGGTGCGGGGAGCGGGCTCCGAGGCCGTTGTGAACCTCAGCCGATATTCACGACGGCCTGCACGAATTCGGCCCCCTGCGGAGAATTCCGCCCCATGAATTTACCTGTCTTCACACAGAAACTAGTGTTTGTTGCCAGCATTACTTGCTGGTATATGCTATTTATTACCTGTGCCAAAATTGGAACACAGCCATGCTAAGGGTGTAAAATTTAACCTAAATGATTGTAAAAGCTTGGGTTTTGTTATATTCCTTGCCTTTTCATCCAAGATCGCCAGATATATAGTATTGACAAAGAATACAAAAATAAAAAGTTTTAATTAAAACAAATTTATTTTACATTATTGAACGAAATAATGTTGGCATACTCTAACTCTACTGAATTACAGATACTAAACTATTGATACTGAATCTGTAGTACAGCCTGCAGCAGCCGTGCCATGCAAGATGGCACCGTCCACGTGCGGACCTTGCCTGCCAAATAGTGCTCCCCTTCGGCCAGGCTCGCCACCGCTGAACCACCCCCCACCAGTGCCCCCACCCCCCACCAAAGCCATCACTGTGCGCGGATCAGCTCTCCCCACCCCCGACTGTGGCGGTGCTGGACTTCGTCCGCAGTCGCCATGCCGACGACATGCGATGTACTCCTAGAGTACTCCATTTTGGAGGGTGCGGAGCATCGCAAAAGCGGCACTGCCCCCAATTTCAGCACCAACGTGGATTCTCCGGCCGATCGCCGAACGCAATTTCAGCTTTGGAGAGCGGAGAATCCCGCCCCCCCCATTTTCCTCCAGAGCTACATGGTATGTGAAGCATGGAGGCATAAAATGAAATTCAAACATAACTAAATAGTACAACATTTAAAAATAGGTTCTAAATCATCTCATAAATCTTATCAGTAGGATTTTTGCTAACCTCTACTGCTTGTCTCTTGACTGTAACTTCATGCGTGCCCGGTTACCCAAACGGTGAGATGGTGCAATGCCTGGTAGCTGAGTTTCTGCAGGAACCACTAAAATATCCCCCTTCCCCCCCCCCCGCCCCATCTCCTGGCAGTCAATTCCTGACATGGTTCAGCTGAAGGCCACACCACTTGTATTGGTACAAGGGTAGTGTGCACATGTACCGGTATCCAAGGGTG
This sequence comes from Scyliorhinus canicula, assembly GCF_902713615.1. NCBI lineage: Eukaryota > Metazoa > Chordata > Chondrichthyes > Carcharhiniformes > Scyliorhinidae > Scyliorhinus > Scyliorhinus canicula. The sequence goes on along the minus strand of NC_052166.1, from coordinate 29,577,107 downwards.
ATGGTGTGAAGTCATCCATGCTTTGTTGCTGTAACCTCCATTGTAGATTAGCCAGGTCATTGAGTTGCAAACTGATCCATCATGTACTTAGCAAATAGGTGCATTACTGTGATACCACAAGAACTTGGCTTTGGCTCAGCACGACCACGATGAGTACACTAAATGGTACAGTCAGAAAGACTTCCTGAAATATTTTCTTATTTCACTGCTACCTGATTAACATTTTTTGTGAGGCGAAGCTGGATTCGAATTGTGGAGCTGCTGTATTGGGCAGTCAGCAAGTGACCATGCAGAGTTATATCTGTACAGATTTAAACATAATTGATGAAGAAAATAAGAAACCAAACTATCATGACAGTGATTGGGCTAAATAATTCAATTTTTTTCTTTCCCATCAGTGTCAGGTATTGTGACTCTGCCTGCAGACAGCAGTAAACAGTATGCGTCTCCCGGTAACAGGCTTAGAATGGCAGTGTTAGATTCAACAATTATAGAGGGGGGGGAGGTCCTTTAAAATATTAGCTAAAATATACAGAAAAATGAAATGATTCTTGAAAATGATCAAATTTGTAGAAATATGAGTAAGTTATAAAATTGGCAAAACGTTTGTATACTGTCCATAACTGTCTCAAATGTTGCGAATAATATACTGCAAGTATGCAATATGAGGGCACGTTCAACAAGTTTGAAACAATATTGTAACTGACACCAGAAGTGACGTAGGGGTTTTGAATGTGGGACAAGTGTCGTGGGAATGATAATTAATTTGGAGGAATTGATTAAAGTGTAATTAACCAATCGCCTGTTAAGTGACTGACACTTTCCTGAACAAATCAAGGGGGTCTCAACTGAGAACTAGGACCAATAAAACTAAGATGTGGAGATGCCGGCATTGGACTGCGGTGAGCACAGTAAGAAGTCTTACAACACCAGGTTAAAGTCCAACCTGTTTGTTTCAAACACTAGCTTTCGGAGCACTGCTCCTGCCTCAGGTGAATGAAGAGGTATGTTCCAGAAACATTTATATAGACAAATCCAAAGATGCCAGACAATGCTTAGAATGCGAGCATTTGCAGGTAATTGAATCTTTACAGATCCAGAGATAGAGGTAACCCCAGGTTAAAGAGGTGTGAATTGTCTCAAGCCAGGACAGTTAGGATTTCGCAAGCCCAGGCCAGATGGTGGGGGAATGAATGTAATGCAACATGAATCCCAGGTGCCGGTTGAGGCCGTACTCATGTGTACGGAACTTGGCTATAAGTTTCTGCTCGGCGATTCTGCGTTCTCGTGCGTCCTGAAGGCCGCCTTTCATAGAATTTACAGTGCAGAAGGAGGCCATTTGGCCCACCGAGTCTGTACCGGCTCTTGGAAAGAGCACCCTACCCAAGGTCAACACCTCCACCATATCCCCATAACTCAATAACCCCACCCAACAGTAAGGGCAATTTTGGACACTAAGGGCAATTAATCACGGCCAATCCACCTAACCTGCACATCTTTGGACTGTGGGAGGAAACCGGAGCACCCGGAGGAAACCCACGCACACACGGGGAGGATGTGCAGACTCCGCGCAGACAGTGACCCAAGCCAGAATCGAACCTGGGACCCTGGAGCTGTGAAGCAATTGTGCTATCCACAATGCTACCATGCTGCCTTGGAGGACGCTTACCCGGAGATCAGAGGCTGAATGCCCTTGACTGCTGAAGTGTTCCCCGACTGAAAGGGAACATTCCTGCCTGGCGATTGTTGCGCGATGTCCGTTCATTCGTTGTCACAACGTCTGCATGGTCTCGCCAATGTACCACGCTTTGAGACATCCTTTCCTGCAGCGTATGAGGTAGACACCATTGGCCGAGTCGCACAAATATGTACCGCGTAACTGGTGGGTGGTGTTCTCACGGGTAATGGTGGTATCCATGTCGATGACCGGGCACGTCTTGCAGAGATTGCCATGGCAGGGTTGCATAGTGTCGTGGTCGCTGTTCTGAAGGCTGGGTAGTTTTCTGCAAACAATGGTTTGTTTGAGGTTGTGCGGTTGCAGAGAGAGAGACCAAAATGCACCTCCTTGGTTTGAATGCAGCTCCCCAACTGAAAATGAAACTAAAACTCAGAGTCAAAACAGCTTCCAACTCAAAATGAAAGTAAAAAGCAGAGCCAGAGCCCAGCTCCACCCACACAATGACATCACTGCAGCCATTTGAGAAGACGGTAGGGTTCTTGGCAATGTGGAGGAGCAGAGAGATCTCGGGGTCTATGTTCATAGATCTTTGAAAGTTGCCACTCAAGTGGATAGAGCTGTGAAGAAGGCCTATGGTGTGCTAGCGTTCATTAGCAGAGGGATTGAATTTAAGAGCCGTGAGGTGATGATGCAGCTGTACAAAACCTTGGTCAGGCCACATTTGGAGTACTGTGTGCAGTTCTGGTCGCCTCATTTTAGGAAGGATGTGGAAGCTTTGGAAAAGGTGCAAAGGAGATTTACCAGGATGTTGCCTGGAATGGAGAGTAGGTCATACGAGGAAAGGTTGAGGGTGCTAGGCCTTTTTTCATTAGAACGGAGAAGGATGAGGGGCGACTTGATGGAGGTTTATAAGATGATCAGGGGAATAGATAGAGTAGACAGTCAGAGACTTTTTCCCCGGGTGGAACACACCATTACAAGGGGACATAAATTTAAGATAAATGGTGGAAGATATAGAGGGGATGTCAGAGGTAGGTTCTTTACCCAGAGAGTAGTGGGGGCATGGAATGCACTGCCTGTGAAAGTAGTTGAGTCGGAAACGTTAGGGACCTTCAAGCGGCTATTGGATAGGTACATGGATTAGGGTAGAATAATGGAGTGTAGGTTAACTTCTTAAGGGCAGCACGGTAGCATTGTGCATAGCACAATTGCTTCACAGCTCCAGGGTCCCAAGTTCGATTTCGACTTGGGTCACTGTCTGTGTGGAGTCTGCACATCCTCCCCGTGACTGCGTGGGTTTCCTCCCGGTACTCCGATTTCCTCCCACAGTCCAAAGATGTGCAGGTTGGGTGGCTTGGCCATGAAAAATTGTCCAAAATTCTATGATTAACCTAGGACAAAAGTTCGGCACAACATCGTGGGCCGAATGGCCTGTTCTGTGCTGTATTTCTCTATCTAAGACAAACATTTCTTAAAGTGACATTCCCATGACACTGTATTCTTAATTTACCTGCCTTGCTCCTTCTAGCATCCTTTCACAAATGGCTGGGAACATGTATCATTTGCCTCTTCTAGTGGCCCCTTAGCAGAAAGTATAGTAGCTGTATCCCCTGACTCCTTTTCTGTCCAAGCTTTGTTCAGTAGAACTGCTAGTTTCAGCTGCCAGCATCCACCCATTCGCAATGCCTGAGAATTGTTCAATATTTATACTTCTTTCGAAACGGTAAACAGTGAGATTGTGTTTCGAGGAATGTTAGCCAAGCACTTTTGGACAGGATTTTCCAACCCCCGCCCACCCCAGGATCAGAAGTTCCTGCCAGAAAAGTCAGCGTGCCCTTCGTTGGTCCATTAAATGATCCGTGCCACTGGCGACTATTCTCAGAAATTTTAGACCAATGTTTCCTCAGTCTTCAGTCATCAAAGACTTTCTGATTCTTGTTCCTTGTTCTCAATGCATCAACCTACACATGTCCTTTTGCTCATCAAAAACCGTCTGAATTAAAAAATCAACGTTACAGAACAAATATGATGCAGCCCAGTTTGGATTTGCCACTCCTTTTAGCAAGTGGATTAATTAGCCACCAATTGCAGAGTAAGAAGTCTTACAACACCAGGTTAAAGTCCAACAGGTTTGTTTCAAACACTAGCTTTCGGAGCACTGCTCCTTCCTCAGGTGAATGAAGAGGTATGAGACCTCTTCATTTACCTGAGGAAGGAGCAGTGCTCCGAAAGCTAGTGTTTGAAACAAACCTGTTAGACTTTAACCTGGTGTTGTAAGACTTCTTACTGTGCCCACCCCAGTCCAACACCGGCATCTCCACATCATGGCTACCAATTGCAGAGATCAAGTAAACATGTGTAGTCTGGAAATACTTTATTTTTAAATTTCACTACATCTCCAATCCATGTTTTAAATTGCACAAATATTCAGTTTCACCTTATTGCTAATTTCTACATTTCTCCATGTCATCTAAAATCTAAACAGGTTTATCCCCTCAGAGAAATTGAATGGAGAAAATAAGCAGGGGACGTCAAATAGGCCGAGGTTGGAAAGAAAGATGATTATGCATGTCTAAACTACGCCTTGTGTGTGAAGTAGGGTTCGCTGAAACCTGCAGCACTCATCTGTTTGAGTCAAGCGGTCCTCGCCGAATGAAGACAGCAGGTTATTATGAATCTATCATGATAGTCCATGCCTAGCTCGGTAGGCGAACAGTGTTCCTGTGGCTTCTGTTCTCGCTTAAACATCGCAAAAGTCACAACTTCTGAAGATAATCACTTTCAATTGCGTGGCTCACAAGTTTTTCACTCAGATTCACATTGATATGCTGCGCAAAACAAAATTGTTTTTGGATAAATACAGTGGAAGTACATTCGGGAATATCCGTCTGCCTTGACTGATGAATAATTTGAACATATTTTCTGAAGAACATCAAGATACAAATCTCCAACATGCTGACTTAAAAATAAACTGTTCGGATAAAAAGCACAGTGGGACTTGATGCAAAAAATGGAAAATAGTAAAAAGGTGTTTAACTGATGTGCTCAATCCAGACTATGATTGCCAAACTACCCAGGTGATCATTACTAAATAATAGAGAATCACAAAGGCTGGAGACAGAGAATTGAAATGCATGACAAAGTCAAATTAAAATTAACTGACTGTTTTAGGGAAAAGCTTTAGTGGGTATGATACCAGCATAACAAACACAGCATCACAGAGCAATTACCATTCAGCAATGTCCAGGCAATTAGATCACACGGAGAATGAGGCAAAACTCGAACAAAGTGGACATCAAAGAGCTTTATTACCTTGCTAGAAGTATTGTCAATGTAGCAATGCTAACGACGGAAGTGCATCAAACTCTTCAAATATTCAGCACTTTGTTTTTAACTTTAACCTGAACTTTCGAGTATTGTGTGCAGTCCTGGAGTCCACATTATAGGACAGATGTGTTGTCGCTGGAAGGGTGCAGAGGAGATTTACCAGGATTTTGCCTGGGCTGGAGAGTTTTAGCTATTAAGAGAGATTAGATAAGCTGAAGTTGTTTCCCTTGGAGCAGAGTAGACTGGGGGGGGGGGGGGGGGGACATGATTGAGATGTATAAAATTATGAGGAGTATAGATAGAGTACACAAGCAGAAACTTTTCCCCTTGGTGGAGGGATCAATGACCAGGGGACATAGATAAGGGGAGAAGTTTTCGAGGGGAAGTGGTGGGAGTCTGGAACTTTGTGCCTGAAAGCGTGGTGAAGGTAGAGACCCTTAAAACATTAAAGAAGTGTGTAGATGTGCACTTGCGATCCCAAGGCATACAAGGCTATGGGCCAAGTGCTGGAAAATGGGGTTAGAATAGTTATGTGGTTGCTTTTGACTAGCACAAACACGGTGGGTCAAAGGGCCTTTTCTGTGCTGTAAACCTCCGTGGCTCTGTGACTTCTGATTCACTCCAAACACTGCAAAATTCTGAATTGGTAAGTGGAGATTATTTGAATCCCAGTATATAGCGATTACATCTATTTGCACCATTAAAAGCTCCAGGATTTCATTCGAGAAAGGTTACCAACATTGCATGCAAACCAACGTTTTTTAGACATTACCAGCCATTCTGTAGCTGACTACACATGAAAGTGGCTCTCACATTATATTGTGCAAAACTTCAAAGCCCACAATAATGACAATGCTTTCCTCCATTTTACAACTAAATAGGGAAGGTTATTTACTGGAATGAAGAATTTCACTGTAACTCCCCTGCAAAGAAACAAATTAAGTGTCAGTGACTCCATGCTACTGTACTCATGATAGACAAATTTAAGAGTCATTACCTTCAAAGCCAATTCGATCAAATGAGCTCACAGTCGACATTAATACAATGTCACTGTTTGACTAGCACTTACTAACTGCATCATACTATTCCACTTGGAAGGGGAAGCAGTTCCTTGATTGTCCCTCCCACTGTGTTCAAATATATTCAACTCATACCTTTACATAGATGTTGTAACTGATTTTAAGTGACGAATCTGAATGAAGATGACAGTTACAATGTTATTGTACTTTCAGATCTTGTTGACTTACAGATTAACAAGTTTCTTGTCTCCATCAACTCATGTTAATTCCACTTTGATTCATGACACACACATGCTGAGGGTCAACATTGTTGTTTATCCATAGACTCCTTCCAGTGCAGGCGCCTGTGAGCAGTGACTAACGGATTTTCACAATAACTTCATTGCACTGTACAAGCCTACTTGTAACACTAATAAAGATGATTATTATTGTCGGGAGGTCATTCAGATCATCAAGTCTGCACCGACCCTTCGAAAGAGCACCCCATTTTGGCCCACTCCCCCGCCCTATCCCTGTAACCCCAACTAACCTACACATAATTGAACACTAAGCAGCAAATTCAGCATGGCTAATCTACCTAACCTGCATATTTTTGGACTGTGGGAGGAAACCGGACCATCCAGAGGAAACCCATGCAGACATGGGGAGCACGTGCAAATTCCACACAGACAGTCACACAGGGCAAGAATCGAACGTGAGTCTCTGGCACTGTGAGGCAGTCGTGCTGACCACTGTGCCACTGTGCCATCATTCTAATTGAGCAGACGCAATACACGTCTGTAGGTGGCACACTTGCCACCTAAATAGGTTGAGGGAGTGTTGGGGGGTGGGGGGGGGGGGGGGGGGTGGGGTGGAGGAGATAAGCTTGATACAATTTATTATACAAAATTCCCAACCTTCATTTGTTCAACAAAATTTGAATGTCCTTGGTAGTATTAAGAATAAGCAGATAATTGTTTCTGTGAAACAGTTGCATAACTCCTCGCCTACAAATTTCTGCCTCTGAGTATTATGAAACAGAGCTGAAGAAAGATCCAAGAGAAAAGGATTAGCAATGCAAGCTGTTCTATGAATAAATATGGAATATAAATGTATTATTACTCATGTGTCCCTCTTAAACATCAAGTAGCTGCACAGTCTTGAAATAATTGTAAAGGGTTGGCACACTAGAACATAGAACAGTACAGCACAGAACAGGCCCTTCAGCCCTCAATGTTGTGCCGAGCCATGATCACCCTACTCAAACCCACGTATCCACCCTATACCCGTAACCCAACAACCCCCCCCCTTAACCTTACTTTTATTAGGACACTACGGGCAATTTAGCATGGCCAATCCACCTAACACGCACATCTTTGGACTGTGGGAGGAAACCGGAGCACCCGGAGGAAACCCACGCACACAGGGGGAGGACTTGCAGACTCCACACAGACAGTGACCCAGCCAGGAATCGAACCTGGGACCCTGGAGCTGTGAAGCATTTATGCTAACCACCATGCTACCCTGCTGCCCTGTTGATTCATCTCCTTGTTTGAAAAAAAGTCGACAAAGTTGGACTTTGAAATATTCACAACAAGAGTAGAAACATTAAACCCAAAAAACAACCTCCTCAGATCCAAGGCTCAGTTCAAGTCAGACCCAAAGCAAATGAATAAAGGTGACCTTTCATTGATAATTGGCTTGGGGTTATCAATGACTTTAATAAATGGAGATATCAACTTAATTGGCAATTGGCTCATGCAAAACAATGAGCTAATATTCTATTTGTTTCAGGTCTTATTGGAAAACACACAGAGCAGAGGAGGATCAGAGGTTGGGAGCTTATATTTCAGTGACAGGCTGACTCAATGTCAAGAGTAGTCTGGAATTTGAAGTCAGTCATGAGGATGAGAACTCTCTCATTAAAGTTTGCACCAACTATTCTGACAGCATTCCTAATGTTGCAATCCCCATTGAGACTGAAATATTTTAAAAAGAAAGGAACAACCACCACATCAACAGAAATAAACAGTAGTAAAATATTTCCTTTTTTAAAAACTTTTACTGAAACAAACAAACTAAAACCAACTCAGATCAAACATTAATTAATAAACAACTGCTAAAAAAGACACAGAAAAAAGTTTCATATTAACTAACGCACAACCCAAATGCACCTTAGAAAATGCTTTCATTCAAACTCACACTTCTGGCAAATATGCCGCATTAAAGGAAAAGCCTCAAAGCTAACAGAGGTTCACCTATCCCCGCCATGTCAGGTTGAAATTTCCAATGTCCTTTGATAATCATTCCACTCCATCTGACCTTTCTAGATCTGATAATTGCTGGGAAGGCAACTCCCCATCCTCTAAATCTTCAAAATTCCCATCTATTCAGTTCCCTTTATTTGAACGGAAACTAAACTCTCGAAGGTATCCACTTTGATCTTCCAATGCAAGCAGTTTTTTCTGCTCCTCCAAAGCAGCAGCTTTTGTCCTGCTCTGTGAACACCTGTCAGAAGTACTAAAGAGGGGCAGCACGGTGGCACAGTGGTTAGCATTGCTGCCTACGGCGCTGAGGACCCGGGTTCGAATCCCGGCCCTGGGTCACTGTCCGTGTGGAGTTTGCACATTCTCCCCGTGTCTGCGTGGGTTTCACCCCCACAACCCAAAAGATGTGCAGGATAGGTGGATTGGCCATTCTAAATTGCCCCTTATTTGGAAAAAATAATTGGGTACTCTAAATTAAAAAAAAAAAAAGAAGTACTAAAGGGGCTGGTTTAGCTCACAAGACTAAATCGCTGGCTTTTAAAGCAGACCAAGCAGGCCAGCAGCACGGTTCGATTCCCGTACCAGCCTCCCTGGACAGGTGCCAGAATGTGGCGACTAGGGGCTTTTCACAGTAACTTCATTGAAGCCTACTCATGACAATAAGCAATTTTCATTTCATAAAACCACCCATCAATGGGCACTTATTCAAGTTTCTTTCCCATCGGGGCAACCTGAGATCACATGGGCACTTTTTAGAACTGAGGTGTTTACAAAGAATGCACCATCCCCATTTTCAGAACTTTCAGTTTTACGGTTCAGCGTTTTAGTCGAAGGGAACATTTTAAAACATAATTGCCCTGTAATGTTCAGAGATTATGGCACTCATCAGAAAATCAAACTTAATGTGCAAATCGTGTGGCATGCTTTATTGTTTTCTGTCAAGGGCCAATTGTAGGTCAACTATTTCTATAACTACTCTTATATTTTCACATAATCATTGAATTTACAGTGCAGAAAGCGGTCATTTGGCCCATTGAGTTTGCACCAGCCCTTGGAAAGAGCACCCTACCTAAGTCCACACCTGTACTCTATCCCCATAACCCAGTAACCTCACCCAACTTTTTTGGGGGGGGGGGGGACACAAAGGGCATTTAGCACAGCCAATACACATAACCTGCACATTTTTGGACTGTGGGAGGAAACCGGAGCACACCCACGCAGACTCGGGGAGAACATGCAGACTCTGCACAGACAGTGACCCAAGCTGGGAATCTAACCTGGGACCCTGGACAGTGAAGCAACTGTGAGGGTGACAGTGTGGCACTAGCAGTGCCAGGGTGCCACCCTGCTCAAAGGGCAAGCACGTGGGGGCCTCCAATACCTGGGAGTCCCCCACGAGTGCTCCTCTATCTGGTCCCCATCTGTGGAGACCAGCACTGAATGGCGCTTGCCGGAGATCTCTGGGGCGAAGAGGATAGATCATATGCCTCAGGTACCTCCGGAATCTGCACCTTAAAGTGAGGCTAGCTGTCGTGCTTTAATATGCAGATTTGACAAAAAGTGATCCACCACAGTGGCGGAATTTACATCGCAATGCCTCGCGAGCTTGCATTTGATCTCGCGAGGCATTGCGAGGTGGATAGATCCCAGGAGCGGGGTCTCTCAGCTACTATCGACCACGACACAGTCTGCTGCTTCGGTCATGCCCCACAAATGTAAATAAGATAAAGGCTTAAAGAAGCAAAACATTGAAGGCTGCACAAAAATCACAGAGGGGGATTGGATTAGGTAGTTCCAATATGGGATAGGCCAAGGCATGGTGAGTTGAATAATTACTTCTATGGTGAGATCTCCACGATTCATTGTACCATCTAAAATTATTAAATACATTTTATGACACTACAAGTCCATTCTAATTGATGTGGAGATGCCGGCGTTGGACTGGGGTGAGCACAGTAAGAAGTCTTACAACACCAGGTTAAAGTCCAACAGGTTTGTTTCAAACACGAGCTTTCGGAGCACGGCTCCTTCTTCAGGTGAATGGAAAGGCTTGTTCCAGAAATGTTTATATAGACACAGTCAGAGATGCCCCGGAATGCGAGCACCTGCAGGCAATCAAATCATCAAAGATGCAGAGAGAGAGGTAACTCCAGGTTAAAGAGGTGTGAATTGTCCCAAGCCAGTTTAGTCGGTAGGCCTCTGCAAGTCCAGGCTTGTTGGTGGGGGCCGAATGTAATGCGACATGAATCCCAGATCCCGGTTGAGTCCGCATTCATGCGTGCGGAACTTAGCTATAAGTTTTTGCTCAGCAATTTTGCGTTGTCGCGTCTCCTGAAGGCCTCCTTGTAGAATGCTGACCCGGAGATCAGAGGCTGAATGTCCTTGACTGCTGAAGTGTTCCCCAACTGGAAGGGAACAGTCCTGCCTGTTGATAGTCGCACGATGCCCGTTTATTCGTTGTCGCAGTGTCTGCATGGTCTCGCCAATGTACCACGCTTCGGGACATCCTTTCCTGCAGCGTATGAGGTAGACTACATTGGTCGAGTCGCACGAGTATGCGCCGCGTACCTGGTGGGTGGTGTTTCCACGTGTAATGGACACCATTACACGTGGAAACACCACCCACCAGGTACGCGGCGCATACTCGTGCGACTCGACCAATGTAGTCTACCTCATACGCTGCAGGAAAGGATGTCCCGAAGCGTGGTACATTGGCGAGACCATGCAGACACTGCGACAACGAATAAACGGGCATCGTGCGACTATCAACAGGCAGGACTGTTCCCTTCCAGTTGGGGAACACTTCAGCAGTCAAGGACATTCAGCCTCTGATCTCCGGGTCAGCATTCTACAAGGAGGCCTTCAGGAGACGCGACAACGCAAAATTGCTGAGCAAAAACTTATAGCTAAGTTCCGCACGCATGAATGCGGACTCAACCGGGATCTGGGATTCATGTCGCATTACATTCGGCCCCCACCAACAAGCCTGGACTTGCAGAGGCCTACCGACTGAACTGGCTTGGGACAATTCACACCTCTTTAACCTGGAGTTACCTCTCTCTCTGCATCTTTGATGATTTGATTGCCTGCAGGTGCTCGCATTCCGGGGCATCTCTGACTGTGTCTATATAAACATTTCTGGAACAAGCCTTTCCATTCACCTGAAGAAGGAGCCGTGCTCCGAAAGCTCGTGTTTGAAACAAACCTGTTGGACTTTAACCTGGTGTTGTAAGACTTCTTACTATTCTAATTGATGGATAATCTTTTCAGAAAACTATTGAAGAGAAATATTTGTTCACCAAATAACAACTTGCATTGATCTCTTGTGCTTAACAAGAACATTAACCATAAAAAGAACACAAAGGTTTCAACTTTTTTGGTCCAGTGTTTTCACAGTAACATTAAGTCTTAGGCACAGTAATATCAGAGATACTACTGACAAAAATAGTCAGTCAAGGTTTACAGTCCATTTATTGTATGCTGATGGGGTCAGGACTTCATGTTACTCCTTCCAAGTGAATCCCAGATACTGTATCTCCAATGGTGGCTATAGCTTGCAGGATTAGATTCTAGTGAAAGGAGGGGATAGTAAATTCAGTGAAAAGAACTATTAAAGTGTATTGTTCTTTGTACTTTAGGGTTTGAGCCAAGTTTGGTATCATGACCGGTACAGGATTGGAAGGCTGAAGGGCCTGTTCCTGTGCTGTATTGTTCTTTGTTCGTTATATTATCACCCTTCATTTTGCCTGTAAGGTTTAAGGTGTAACGATCAGGGATTAGAAATTCTGGGCATTACTGGATTACGTAATGGGGAGGAAAATGGCATTTGTAGTATGGTGCTGAGCTATGTACATATTACAGCAGAACAGGGTGCAGGCTTCTGATCTTTGTCAGATTGGAGTATGAAAATTACAGGAGTTAATTCCATGTGACTAATCATGCATGTCGTATAAAAATGCTCAAATGACAAACAAAAATCCTCCGAGGTCTTAATAGTTGATAAGTTTGCTGGAAAGTTCCTAAACCATGCCCGCCACCAACTCTGAACTAAGTCAGAAAGAAGCTTCCAGCTCAACCAGGTAAAATCATTCATTTCCCCCTATTCACCGTTACACAGGCAGCTTGCTTTCAATTAGCACATCTCAAGTATGATTTTTGTACTTTTGCAGCCTTTGTCCTTTTTTGGGATGTCAATAACTGATGTCTTTGCGTCTGGGAGCCCTTGATGTACTGTTACCTGTAAAAATGCTTACACTTCAAATAGAATTCCCAGGCCGAGTTTAATTTTGCCCTTTGGAAGCAAGCATGCAAAGCTTCAGTGATGATGGAAAAGGCTACAACAGCCTGAAGCCACATTTTTAGAAGAATGCAAGCATGACAATGAGATAACTAAAATCATTTCTGGAAAGAATACATAAGCAAATGCTTTTAAAATATTCATACCCCCTTCAACTTCAGTCACATCTTACTGGGGTCTCTAAAGAACAGTTAGGAAGATCAGCATTTCTTCCACAACCAATTACTCCCATTGCTACGCCATTATTCACCTGCGTCAACCAAGGCCCAGCGACATAAACAGGTCACAGTCAACCAATCACATGAGATAACGTTAATTGCTTATGCTTGCAATGCACCGACATATTTGGTCCACTTAACTTCTCAATGAATGCACCATTGGTTATTCAATTCAAATTCACTGATTCCCTCTCAGTCTTCCACACATGTTTTCATTTAAATGCACATTCCCATTTTAAGAGCATTTGAACATTACCTAGTTAGTTTTTTCAACATCTTAAAAAAAAGGCTTTCTTTATAAAGCAAGTTGAATGGAAAGTTTTTGACCTATTTGTTTAATTTGACCCTTCTCATTGCATTACTGGATGATTGCTGAGATGGGGAGAAGCCTTATTGAACAATAATCTACAATGCAATCAAAGGAGCGTTGAACGCAGAGCAGAATAAAGCGCCGTTCCCATCCTGCATCTGTCCAATTACAAAAGTGCGGAGATATCAATTTATATGAGACTGATGAACTCAGTTATCGATTTCTACATAACATTCACAAGAATGGACCAAAGATACCAATGAAAAGGTAAGACATCATTCATTTTTAATACTTGTGACACTTTATCTTGCAAACTGTGCCAGGATTTCCTGCTAACCTTCTGGTTAACTTCTGTGCAAATAGAAATTGCACCTTTTTCCCATGAAAGCAGTTAAAATAAAAGAGAATTATTCACTCATACTTAAGAGCTCTTGAAATGAAATGAAATGAAAATCACTTATTGTCACGAGTAGGCTTCAATGAAGTTACTGTGAAAAGCCCCTAGTCGCCACATTCCGGCGCCTGTCCAGGGAGGCTGGTATGGGAATCGAACCATGCTTTAAAAGCCAGCGATTTAGCTCAGTGAGCTAAACCAGGCCCCAGCTCTTTTAAGTAATGTTGTGATATGATATGATATGACCTTTAAGAATAAGCATTTTAAACTCTGTCAATCTTTCATACTTCAACAGGATGTGATGCGTTAGTCCCGTAACTTGTAGCCAGTCTATGAGCAGCAGTAGAAGTCAGATGCACTATACTTAGCTGCCGGTGAATGTTATCTGTATATAGTCTTATCTTCATACGAAGAACCCATATTATAATTTCACCAATTCTTGTGCACATTGATGTCAAAGACAAGAAAAAAGTAACATGATGAAGGATGGCAGAACCGCTTTGAACAAAATGTCAAAGACAAGAATGGCAGAGTGGCAGCATGTTTTTTTTTGAAGATTTGAAGTAAAGCATACAAGCCTCAACAGTTTCCACTAATAGAAGAAAGGAGTTGGTGTGAAAATGAAGCAACTATCAAAACTCACCATGCATATGTGGTTCTGCAGCTTTGTAGGGATTCTGCAAATTATGGACTGGATTCTTCCACCCCGCCTGCCGCAAGATCGTCACGGGTGGGATTCATTGGCCATTGGCCTCGGGCGGGATTCTCCGGTCGCCAGGCGTGCGCGGTCGGAGAATTCCGCCCTATATCACCATTCTGGGATAACACGCTATTCCGAGCATCAGGCATTGATTCCCAGTACGATTGTTAAAATTTCGGAGAGCTTAAATATTAAAAGTCATCAGCACGAAGATGAATTGAACAGCAGAATTTGGAGGGAGTCATGTAAGCAGAACTTACAGACAGGGCAACCAATTGCCACTGAACATAACTTCTGTGGCCTGGGCTCAGAAGAGGAATTCCTTCAAGTGACAGCCAAAGGAAGCCTATAAAGAAGAATGCTATTTCTCCCTTTGCGTTTGATGTCTGCAGCCATTTTCCTGCCTAAATCACTGCTTTAAGGGCAGAGCTCAGAGATAAACCCAGGGAGAATCAGAAAGAGATCCCTAACACCACCATTACAGCCAAGCAATAACCTACAACAAGCTAATGCAGTGGCTTTTAAAGGTATTGCAACTCGGGGCTAAATTAACTCTAAAAGTACTGGAGAAAAACTGATAGCTATATAATGTTCCGGTCTGCGTTAAAATCCTACTACAAACTAAAAGATTAACTCAAAATTTCCAACACTCAACTGGAAGGAATTTGATTTCTTACCTGAATCTACTTTGTGCGAAAACACAGATGTATTCTGAACTTCAAAATTTCCACACCAGATAAACAAGTAACGAAAATTAGAATTGCTACAGGCAATGCAGGTCTCCACAGGCTGAACACATCAGGATCGTCTGATGCTCATCTTAAAATTTCATGTAAAATATGATCAACACGAGAAAGATCAATAAGCTCAAAGTACATAATCTGCAAATCATGAACCCACATTATGGTTTCACCAATCCACGGGCATAATTCTGGGCAAACATCTGGCCAAAATCAAGCATCACACTTGGTGCTGATTCAGGCGCCATGCTCCAATCCCTCGTTGGTAGAGATAACGAGGTTTGTACCCACTGCCGGTGGTGGCATGCAAAGCTGGCATTTGCATCCATTTAAATCTGACTGGCGCGTTTGACCCAGTATGGCCCGGGACTCTCAGATGGAAATCATGCAGGTGTAGTTTACTATAGGTACTTACAAATCGTGGACTGGGCGCCATGGCTGCTGAGTGGGAGAGGGAAGGGCAGTAAAGTTTGAAAAAATATTTAAAATTGTATCGCATGCTGGGGGTAGCTGCCTGGGTCGGGGACCAACTTACTGACGGTTCCATGGATTTGGGGTGCTCACCCAGGATTGGCATGGCTTGACTCAGACTGCCATTGCTGCAGTATTTGTTTTAAATGCACCCATTAGGTACAAGTTACAGGCCCCTGTCTACTCACTCTGCTGACTGCTCTCTGTGTCCTGTCAATGTTCACAGAGCCTCTGGTCATTTGGGCGCCCAACCAGGCCACCCCTCAAATCCAGCTGACCCATCGATGGGATGGGCATGGCCAAGCTCAATCATAGAATCAAAGAATTTACAGTGCCCAAGGAGGCCATTCAGCCTATCGAGTCTGTACTGGCCCTTGGAAAGGGAACCCTACCTAAGCCCACACCTCCAACCTATCCCCATAACCCAGTATCCCCAGTATTGGACACTAAGGGAAATTTAGCATGGCCAATCCACCTAACCTGCACATCTTTGTATTGTGGGAGGAAACCGGAGCACCCGGAGGAAATCCATGCTGACACGGGGAGAACATGCAGGGAGTCAAACCTGGGACCCTGGAGCTGCGAAGCAACTGTGCTAATCAGAGTGCTACCGTACCACCCAGGTGCTTCCACTCCTGAGTGCACTCATCAGAAGCGTAGCCCCACTGCAGGGGAAACAGGAAAATAGAAGATCTCACCCCAAAAAAGAACACATGCATTGTGGCCTTTACCATCCCTGCTGGCACATTGCCCCTCTCAGAGTACAGGCCTCACCAGTGACACTATCAGCTAGCCCAATCCGCAGGACCACCAACTGTCTCCGAGCCCTGCCTGTCCTTATTGCTCCTGCTCCCACACATCCTGCCCCTGGACAGGTTGTCACAAACTATGTGTCACACCCAGGGCCCACATCACACTGCAGCTACTCGCCCAGCAGACACACACTTCCCTGCCTCACGCCCCTCTGTAGGACCTGCCCACAGACAAGCCTCGAAGCATGGACGTGATTGGTGGAGCCATAACAGGGGCCGCACAACCTAGTTCTGACATGGGTTGCAGCAGCCACTGGTACTCCTGTTGACGGGGACAAGTGGTGAGGATAAAGGCTTTGATTCCAGTCACTGCTGAGGACAGGGCTACAGTGTAGGAGGCAACATATCGGGTGGACCAGCTGAGGGGTGGGGATGGGTTTGGGGGGAGGAATGTGGGAGATGGAGTGAAGTGCAGCTCAGGGTCACCATGTAGCCTGTTGGATCTGGATAAACAAGGGAATACTCATTTTGCTAACGTGTCTTCTTTTGTCCCTGCCTGGAGAGAATGAATTTCGGAGTACAGTCAGGAATCCCTGCTATCTACCTGTCCACAGCTGCCGTTGCGGATGCATAGAAGCTGGACGCACAGGGCCTGCTCGGGGAGTACACTGGACAAGAGGAGCCTAGATGCCTTTGGCGGCCGTCATCTGGAAGGCCTCAGTCAAGATGGGCTGACCGACTTTCGGGTGTCACAGCTGATAAGGTGCCACCCTTTTCTGCCTGCTACCCATTAGATGTGCCAGTGTCAGTGGGGAGGGGGGCGGGGGGGGGGGGGGGGGGGGGGGGGTGTTCCAGAAGTGTTGAGGTGTTCCAGCACCTCCACTGCAGTAGGCACCGGCACAGACTCCATCATTTCTTCCTTCCTTGGGGTACTCGATGGCCCCTGGGCTACTCCATGGGACGGAAGTGAGGCTGGAGTGAGATCTGGAGGCTCTATCATCACCCGGGGTTGCCAAACCTGGAGGCTCACTCTCTTCTCAGCCAAGGTCTTGATGCAGTCGACTATGGAGTACAGAGATTGGGATCACATCCCTCAGTGAGTGAGTCATGCCCCTGCGCATTGGTCATGTCCCTCTGTGCATGGCCCAGGTCGGTCAGCATCCGGCCAAAGCACTTGGCAAACTCTGCCATGACCTTTTGTGACTATGCCAAGTCCTGGAGAGCTGCAGCATATGGGCCCAGTTCATGGCTGCCAGTGACTGTGGTCCCCTGTCCTGAGCCTCAGCCATCGACCGCACAGTGTGCCCCAAACCTTTTTGATCAAAGGCTTCCATCGCGGATGACGGGTGTTCAGTAATGGCCTAGATACCATGAATTATTAGCACGATTTCCTACACCTGAGGGTGGTTGGATTCCTCCAACTGCAGCTGCAGGTACTGGAATTTTGCTGAGACCATCCTCCTGGAGATCCTGGCACTACATTTTCATCTCCATGAGTGATGGACTTTCCGGAAACACAATACCTTTCCAGACTACAGCTGTTTCCTGGGATTGGGCATCCCTCCAACTGTCCGCTCCCTCGGGAGTCCCTACCTCCACCTGATGTGCATCAGATGGTGACCCAACAGTCCCTTCACAAAATACCCCACTGAGGTGATATTCTCTGCGATGGAGGAGGGTGCAGGTGCATGCAATGCCGAAAAGTCAATGTCTTACCAGACTGGTCCTCCGGGGTGTGCTGGGGTTGGGACTGGGGACAAGGTATCCCAGACAGGCCAGCTTGGTCTGATTGTGATCCTGCAAGACAAGACACATGGTGAGATCTTGGGAAGAAATATTTGCTATGTGGACATCATTTTGCATTAGAGGCTCACTTGGTTGCCGCATACCAACCTCCGCCTCGGAGATAGCCCTCTCCTGCATTTATGTTGAAAAGAAGGAGAAGAACATAACAGGAATGACAACCATATCCTGATTATGGCAACTGTCCCTGTGTTTGCCAATTAGA
Source organism: Scyliorhinus canicula (assembly GCF_902713615.1). Classification (NCBI taxonomy): domain Eukaryota; kingdom Metazoa; phylum Chordata; class Chondrichthyes; order Carcharhiniformes; family Scyliorhinidae; genus Scyliorhinus; species Scyliorhinus canicula. Next base: position 29,558,947 of record NC_052166.1, on the reverse strand, counting down.
GAAAAAAAAATTATATTTTCCCTAAATTAAGAAAATAAAGCATTTTTGGGGTAGTCAACTAAATGGCTCAGCCATTATCTGCTCTTAGTTGATCAGAACACTATTATAAAATGAGGTGTGAACAACACCAAAGCAACTTTGGCATTGATTTTAGTGAACTTATGCAATTATTAAGAAAAATAAAATGGAATTTAGACCAGAAGACCATACGAAATAGGAACAGAAGTAAGCCATTCGGCCCCTCGAGCCTGCTCCGGCAATCAATAGGATCATGGCTGACCTGACGTTCTTCACGTCCACTTTCCTGCTCTTTTACCATAATCCTTTATTCCCTGACTGAACAAGAATCTATCTATCTCATTCCTAAAGCTAGCAACACTAAACTATACAATACAATTACTATCCGTCGTGATCTCTGCATATTAATATATATGATCAATGTATGTAAATGTCGTACAGTCAATTTAACACTAGATGTCTCACTATCAGATGGTATAAGAAAGACTTTCCCGCTCTTTCTGAGAGAGTGTGCTTCAGGAGAGTGAACAGACAAGACACAGATTAGCTAGAGAGAGAGAGGTTATAAGTTATTTCATTATTACATTGTATAGTTAGTTGGTTACTTTTATGGCATTTTATTTCTTTTACTAGTTGAGTATTAAGTAAAAAGGACTCACAAACTATTAATATTACTAATTAAATAAGTTCATCTTTAAAAAATACTTGTTTATTTCATCAACTCGGCTGGTTCAAAGAGTAATATATATATTACGTAGGGTAATATAACACTATCTACACTATAACTAACTACTGTCTCTAACACACTGGGCGCGATTCTCCGCTCCCGGGAAAAATCGGGAGGGCCGTCGTGAACTCGGCCATGTTTCACGACGGCCTCGGAGGGTGCTCCTTGCCCCCTATTCTCCCCTCCCGGCGGGGCTAGGAGCGGCGCTCCGTAACTCTCGGCCGCCTGGCGTCGCGCCGAGAGTGACGCGATGGCGGCGCCTATGTGACGTCAGCCGCGCATGCGCAGGTTGGCCGGCTCCAACCCGCGCATGCGCGGCTGACGTCACGATGGCTGACAGCTCGACCCCGCGCATGCGCGGTGGCCGTCTTTCCCCTCAGCCGCCCCGCAAGACGTGGTGGCTTGATCTTGCGGGGCGGCGGAGGGGAAATAGTGCGTCCGATTGAGACTCCGGCCCGATGATCGATGGGCACCGATCGCAGGCCTGTTCCCTCCCGAGCACAGTCGTGGTGCTCATTCCCCAACAGGCCCCCTACAAGCCCCAAATGGGCATCTCACGGTCCAGGTGTGGTTGACGCCGTCGTGAACCAGTCGCGAACAGCAGGCCGCTCGGCCCATCCAGGTCGGAGAATCGCTGGTCGCCGTTAAAAACGGCGAGCGCCGATTCTTCCCAGCGGGGGGGGGGGGGGGGGTGGGGAGAGAATCGCGGGGGGCGCCAGGGGGTCGTGAAATTGGTCGGGGAGGCCTCCCGCGATTCTCCCAGCCGGCGTGGAGAGCGGAGAACCGCGACCACTATCTCTCAATCTCTCAACTCTCTGTTCACTATCTGCTCTCCCACTACACCCCCAGACGTCTGAGAGGCATCCCCTTTTATAGTTCTGTTCCCTAGCTCCATCTGGTGGCAGAATAAAGTATCACATAAACTCTTTGAGTGCCAGACATTACACATAATGTCACAGTCTCAGAAGGTGTTCACCAGACGGGAAGGCCTAGGCAGTGCTGAGGGCTGCCCAGGTAATGTCCAGGCAGTTCTAGGGTATCGTAGGCTGTGCCAAGGGGAGGGGGGGGGGGGGCGAACACATACCAGGTGGGCTTCCAGGTTTAACTGATTTGTTGGCTCTGCACGAGGGTGGTCTTTACACATGGCGCCCCAATCCTCACGATTCAAAGTTGCTGGCAAGGCGGGAATATCTGAGGCTGTCCCACTGGCGATACACCATGAGACCTGGTCCATGAAGTTCATTTTTAAAAGTGCTGCACTCTGCAGTGGAGAAAGCCGCCATTGCCATTGGTGGCTTCAACACCTTTTCCCATCTGCCGAAATTGAGGAATACATCCAAGGTGGAGACTTAGCAAATGTTACCCTTCTATTTACCTGAGGTATCGGAGCTGTGGGAGACATTGCAATACGTCTTTGAATAAATAACTGTCCTGATGGGAATTTTAGAAAAATAAGCTACTTAATGTGAAGAGGGAACAAAATTCAAGGCTATAGATTTACCAAAAGCAAAATGAAGAAAAAGCTACCATTTCACTGACAGTTAAAGAACAATGATCAACCAGCTGCAAAATGCTCGTCATCGCCATTGTTCAAGGTCATTTAAAGGGAAAGGGCTCTTCTAAGTGGAACAGTTTTGATTATTCAGTTGCTGAATACTATTCATAAAATATCTCTAGTCTGATGCTTTGACAGTTATTTATTATGCTGGATAGTTTTACATTGTAATGCAGTGAAAATGCAACTTCAGTGGGACATTACTCACTGTCATCAGCAGAATGGTGCTCGCTTTGAATATAATGCTTGTTTCATGGAACTGTTTACATAGCTGTTCTGTTCTAGCTGTGGAAATAGGCATCCCCATTTATCACAGGTATGACTGTTGGATGGAAAATGTGCAACTACATTTTGCTCAAATCAGATTTAAGGCTTTTGACTCAGTGAACTTTTCAAAAGGAGTTTCTTTCTTTGTTGAATCAAAATGTACAATAGCATCGCTGCACTAATCTGGGATGGAATCCGAAGGAAGCATCTCTTTTTGATCAAAGAATGTTAAAATCAGCAGATAACTGAAAATTACAAACAGGCATGGTTACTTCAGATAGCTATTGAAGAACAAAGAGTAACTAACAATTGAAATTCTCTACAAAGGACTGGAATTAACATTTTCTTTTTCAATTGGCTGCCAATTTTGGTTGCAAGTTCAGTCCTGCTTTATGTATGGTCACAAACCAAGTGATTCTCGGATTCCTTTCCACACACACAAGTATGATGTTTATTCACAATATCACATGGATATAATTGTTACCAGAAATGCTATTTGATTTTGTTATGAAGCCACCCTTGCGAAGATAGTTATTAAGATGTCCCCTTAATTTAATATAAAATAAGGAATTCTCAAAGCAACCTGACAAGGAGACATGTGATCTTGCTGCCATGGGGGAGAAATTCAAACATTGCAATATTGGGTGTCAGTTTTCATACCTTCACATAATAACTCGTAGAAAAGGGAAAGTTGATTTTTAGGATAAAGAATTTACTGCTCGGAAAAGACGAAACTGCAATTTTTGTGCAGAAACAAAAGGACTGTTTTGTTTAACAGCCAAGCGGGATGCTTGAGAGAGTTTGGGTGCAATTTTCCCACTAAATCATGTCCAGCTCTGTGGGAGTCAATGGCTGCACCTGGGAGGTTTCATCCGGGTGCTGAGGACTCATCCGGGTGCTGATTTGTACTGGTTACCACAATCGTGGACCAGGCTTGATGGCACCTCGGGCAGGGGGGAGGAGAGGGGGGGTCTCACAAGCCATTAGTGGTCAGGGATAAGGCAGGGTAGTTCTGTCAGAGCACATGGGAACCTACTAGGGTGCCATGCTGACAGTGTCAAGGCACTCAGGTGCCCGATTGACATTGCCAAGGGTTGGGGCCTGGGAGGCCATACCCATGAAAGGAGGGGTAAGGTTTGAGGGAGCTGCAGATAAGTTGGGGGGGGGGGGGGGTGAAGAGGGTTCCTGAAAGTGGGGGCTCCTGAAAAGGTGGGGGGGGGGGGGGGTGTAGAGATCGGGGCACCCTTTGAAAATGATGCCCTGATCGGTAAGAGCCGATTCTGCTGGCAAGCTCAGCTCCCCAGTGCAGGAAAACATCCGAAGTGTGGCCTCAACAGAGAGAAACTCCCCAAGGCCCAGAAAAATAGCTAAGTGCCATTGAAAAGCGGTGTCAGTCTCTGCACTGCAGTCGCCCAGAAACACCCCGCCACACATTCCCGAAACGGACTTTGACATTTTTCCAGTGGATCACCACCTTTGTTTTCTGTTTAAAGGGAAGGGACAGAACCGATGTAACTTTGAAGATTTAAGGAACAAGGAGTCGCTGAGATGGGCCTTGCTATTGAAAATCAGATCAGGCTGTGTAAAATGTGTTTTGCACAACGCTGGAAGTTTGGATCTCGTGCAGCAGGGAGAAGTGAGCCTACTGGAGAATTGAGAGTTTCTTTGGACTTGTTCCTGTTGCGCCAGCTGCCACAAATGTGCAGCACTTTATGTCAGACGTATTTCGATTGCAATGGTCAATTAATGGGAAAGTACCTTTTCTTTAGATTTGGTTATTAGGTGCCTGATAATTAATGTTTAACCCACATTGATTTCAGTTGGTTTCTTACAGTAAAAGCCTTAAAACATGAAATCTTGTCCTGTGATAATTTCAGCTGGGAAATTCAACTCTTTTTACAAGTTATCGTCTCTATGGGGATCGTAACAATTTTTCTATCTATTATGGAACGAAACAACAAGCACATGAAGTGTAATGGCATTATTCCAGGATGATCCATAGTAGAATGAACAGCAATATGCTTAAAAAATAATTAACTGTAATACTTAATTGCTCATTGAAATTGATTCAAAATACTTATCGTTGGCAGATAAGATGGCAGATTACTCACTGATGAAGCTGGATATCAGGTTTAGTGAAGCAAAAAATTGTGTAATGCAATTAAATTTTAAATGTTTTAGTGTCCATTGTAAACATTAGATAATACACTAAATTTATGAGCTATGGGAAATTGTATCTTAAGTTGCATCGTAAAACATATGCAGAAACCAGTGAAGTTTAAACACTGAGTCGCCCATCTCAGCGACTCCTTGTTCTTTAAATCTTCAAAGTTTTGTCTGTTCTGACCCTTCCCGTCAAACAGAAAACAAAGGTTGTGATTCACCGGGGACGCGGGTTCGATTCCGACTTCGGGTGCCTGTATGGAGTGTGCACATTCGCCCCGTGTCTGCGAGGGTTTCTTCCAGGTACTTGCCAGAATAACTTGATAATGTGAACGATTGAATTTTTCTAGAAAGTGAAGAGAACCTCTGAAAATACAATGACTCTTTCCTGAATGTCAATAGACCGTCATGGATTTTCACACGCAATGATTTAACAGGTTTTCTATTTTGGAAAAAGAGGTGATGAAGAATAGGGCAGGGTCCTAGTCTTCACCCAATTTATAAACTTTTATTTGAAGAGATACAACCATGCAATCCTATTGTCATAGTTCATCTATCTACCTATATGCCTGTATACATATTCCTTTGAATCAAACTAAACCAATTAAAAAGGGGACAAATCAACAAATTAATAAATACATATGTATATAGAAGCACAAATGAAACATCAGTTATTGCCCACCTGGAGGGCGGTGGAAGTATGGAATGCGCTGCCTGAGAGGGTGATGGAGGCAGTTACTCTCGCAATATTTAATAAGCATCTGCACAAGCACTTAAATCGCCAAGGCATAGTAGGCAATGGACCAAGTGTTGGTAAATGTTTTAGCATAGATTGGCATTTGATAGTCGGCATAGACATGGTGGGTTGTAGGGCCTGTTTCTGTACTGTATGACTCTGTGACTCTATCCGCATCTAACTAAGCACTTAATTAAGAACACCCACCCATTTAATCATAAGCCGTAGAAATGATTAGCAAGGAGGTACACTGACTTTTAATCTTTGCGCTGACGTTCTTGCGATGTGTTTTGCGATTACTCCATGCTAAGTTCAATTGATGGAGGCAGCTTCCAAACATTATGCTGCCTCTTCATTTCAGTCAATTCAATGAGAACCACCCCAGCACTGAACGTGCTGTTGTTTGCCTGCAGACTCAACATGTGGGATCAGCAGTGTGCATGGTTCGCATGCGTTTCAGTGAGCTTGCACATCTCAAACGCAGCTTCCCCTTCGTAAAGGAGAACTGCCTTAATTCTACAGAAGCTGCTGTTGGCTGTCCATAGATGAAGTGGCGACATGGAGAAGTACACCAAATGGAGCAGCAGGAAAGAGAAAGGGCCCTCAGATTTCCTGATGTAGAACTGACATCAGTTGTAAAGGAGGTGGAAAGGAAAAGAGAAGCAAAATTTCCACAGGGGTGAAGGTGGCCCTGTACACAAACCTGAGACGGAAATGGGATCAGGGGGCCAGTAAGCCATCAAGGAATTCTATGGTCTGGCCATGATGCTGTGCTGGAAGCAGTTCAATGACCAAACCGGTAGTCAAGGTTCGTGAATGCATCTTTACAATACATTAGGGCTGCACGTTGGCACAGTGGTTAGCACTGTTGCCTCACAGTGCCACCAGGGACCCGGGTTCGATTCTGACTTCAGGTGCCTGGACGGAATGTGCACATTCGCCCCGTGTCTGCGTGGGTTTCTTCCAGGTACTCCAGTTTTCACAGTCCAAAGATATGCAGGTTAGGTTGATTGACCATGCTAAAATTTCCCTTTGTGTCCGAAGGTTAGGCGGGGTTGCAGGGGAGTGGGCCTAGGTAAGGTGGTGTTTCAGAGGTTCAGTGCAGACTCGATTGGTCAAATGGCCCCCTTCTGCACTGACGGAATTCTATGATATCCAACCCACTGCACCACCAATCTCTCATTCACCCACCAGCAATCTAGCTTCACAGACACTCCTGCTTACGCACATGCCTTCTACATTATTGTCAGCCATACACCCATCTCTCTTTGATTTCACCTACTTCTAGCTATGGCTAACCACTGCTTTGAGGGTAATTTATAACCTGGATTGGAATGTGGTGAGTCAGTGGGTACAAGAAGGCCTCAAGCCAAGCTAAGTGAAAAGGATACCTTGTGCTAGCTCACTGGAGGGCAATATCACAGATGAATCCTACAACAAGGGTCTCAGATGAGAACTTTGATGTGGCGGCTTACCGGAAAACAGTGAAATCATGAATATCGAGATGCTTGGTGCATTGACAAACCTGCCAAGCAGCTTTTGCCATTGTCAAAGAGCTTCCCCTCTCTACCACCTCTGCAACATTTCCCTGTCATGTTGCAACCCCCAGGAGGGCCAGCAACTAAAACCCTCATCACCCGAACAAGCTTCCTGATAGAAAACGTTTCAGACCTCTGCTGTTTGTCCATGATCTCATTGAATGGCAGAACAGGCTCAAAGGACTGAGTGGCCTGCCCCTGACCCTAATTGGTATGTATGTATGCAACAACATTGCCTTCAAATCCAAAAAGTCAGTCCAAGATACAACCACTTCACTTCCACAAACTTTGCAATAACAAACATAAATCAAAAGCAATTCAGCTGCAAGTTGGATGGTCAAGGGGAATGGAGGGAAGGGTGGGGAGTAATTCTGAGAGAGTAGCTAATTAGCCTTCCATCGATAAATGTCAGAAGCTAATTGGCATCTTAATCCAACCATCCATTGTGCATACTTAGAGCATATACACAGCACTGAGCAGCTGGTCAGCAACATTACACAGGACATGCCAATCCAAAAGTGGCCAGGCATATGCCAGCTGACATAATTGCACTTCATGGCCTCCCTCGCTGCAGCAGTGCGACTAATAAGACACAGGATGCCGAGTGGTAAGATGAACGCAGATTTGTTTACGATTGCAAAAAGTCTGCCCAAGGCAGCGACTATGTTTACTGAGTATGGTCCCATTACGACAATCAACATGCCGGTCCAGACTGGCCTTAAGTCTGAGATCTTACGAGCCCCATCTGGGTGGGCTTTTGCCCGTGAGCGGGGAAGCTCATATTCCACGATTTCCTCGAGGAGATCAAATAGGGCATCCCCGTAGGCCTCGTGGGGGTTATTACAACCCTCCCCCACCCCTCTGTCACAAACTGAGGGTGTCTTCTGCACCGCTTTTCACACGGTTGAGCTACAGATAGCAGCGGGTCTGGGTTGGGTAGCGTATAATACTCTGGGCAACACGGTAGCACAGTTGTTCGCACAGTTGCTTCACAGCTCCAGGGTCCCAGGTTTAATTCCCGGCTTGGGTGAAATGAAAATCGCTTGTCACAAGTAGGCTTCAAATGAAGTTACTGTGAAAAGCCCCTAGTCGCCACATTCCGGCGCCTGTTCGGGGAGGCTGTTATGGGAATTGAACCGTGCTGCTGGATTGCCTTGGACTGCTTTCAAAGCCAGCGATTTAGCCCTGTGCTAAACATCCTCAGGGTTAATGTCTGTGTAGAGTCTGCACTTTCTCGCCATGTCTGCGTGGGTTTCCTCCGAGTGCTCTGGTTTCCTCCCACTGCCCAAAGATGTGCAGGTTAGGTGGAGTGGCCATGATAAATTGCCCTTAGTGTCCATAAAGTCGGGGTGGGATTCCGGGGATAGGGTGGAGTTGTGGGCTTAAGTAGGGCACTCTTTCCAAGAGCCGGTGCAGACTCGATGGGCGCAATGGACTCCTTCTGCACTGTAAATTCTACAATAGTTTGTCGACTGACTTTTTCGAGTCAATCTCCGCTTGGATACTGCCAGAAGTTTGGCTCTGGACACAATGTCGTTTGTTAGTGTGGACGCTTCCGTGTCCATATCCGAGCCAGAGTCATCATCGTCTTGACGGTCTGGGCTTTGGGCCATGGCGGGTTTCATGCCTTGGTTAAGGTGAGGTCCATGAGGCGGTGGAGGTACCAATGTCCCTGGCCGGGCGTCCTCTGAGGCAGGCTCTCGTCTCTTAAGGTGGTTTATGTGTTTACATTATGTCTTCCCTTGGGTCTTGACCTTATAAAAGGTACAGACGCTGTTTTCTCCAACACAATTCCCAGGAGCCAAAGAGCATCATGTCCAAAGTTCCGCAGATAAAAAGCTTCCCCTCGTTAAAAATTCCTCCCCGGTGTCCTGTGGTCACGATACTTTCATCGTCTGTCTTGCTGCAGCTCAACCTTTCAGCCCAAACTTGGGAAAGTCAGACTTAATTCGGAAGTGCCGGCCCAGCAGCAGCTCCACCTGTGCTACCCGTGTCGTGACTTGCGGCATAGTCCTGTAATGAAAAAGGAACCTTGCCGATCGTGAGCCCGTCATTTGCTTTTGCATGGCCCCCTTGAACGCTTGCAACGCCTGTGCATCCAAGCTATTTGAGTACGGGTGGCACGAGGCGGTCCGGATATGTTGTAACCTGTTTGTGCATACAAATGTGGAAAATTTCTCCCTCATGAACGGGGTCCCTTATCAGTAACTGGGACCTCTGGAATCCTGTGGGTGCTAAATGGCTCTCGATGTGGTGGAGGTACATCTAGCCACGCAGAATGGGCGACCACAAGAATTAGGAACGTAGACTCCATGAACGGTCCAGTGAAGTCCGCATGCAAGAAGTCCACATTCCCAAGGGTGACGAGAGGCTGAAAAGGGAGTTTCATGTTCTTGATATGCTGGGGATCTTTTCATGACCCGCTCAATGTCACCATCGATGCCTGGCCACCAGACGTAACACCTCGGCAACATCTTCACCCTTGAAGCCCCGGGGTGACCACTATGCAGATCCTGCAGGAACAATTGCTGGCACGGCTGCGGAATGACCACACAAGCTCCCCACAGGAGGATGCCATCTTCAACACTCAGTTTTGCAACATAGGGCTGAAGGACTGCCATGAGGGTGGTCCCCTGTAATCTGCCATGCAGTAAAATGTGGTGAAGCTTCGCCAATGTGGGATCTCTCTGCGTCTGCGTGCGTAACTGTGCGGCTGTTACCAGCAGAATATCCATGAAGTTTAAAGTTGCCATGACTTTGTCCATCACTGGTGGATAAGGGGCTCACACGAAGCTGAGGACATTGGCACGAGCTATCTGGATCCCTGAGCGATGCTGAAACGTATAACGCTGCCAACAGTGAAGCCCAGCTCTGAATCTGGGGCGAGCCTATGGGGGTGATCCACTTGTCCTACTTAAAGCTTCTATGATGCTAATAAAGTGTTGCCCATTGACATATTGATGGAATTACTTTTACTGTGTATATCACAGACAAACCTTATTTGTCGATCTGGGCCTCGCGGCGTTCCGCATTTGCCATGGTTCTGGAACCATATGCAACAAGGCATCGAGGTGCCAGCAGGGTGGCCAAGTTTGGAATAAACGTCCGGTGATACTTTACAAGTCCTAGAAATAACCTGAATTCCGATGCATTTTGGGGAGTCAAGGCCCATTTAATAGCCTGAACCTTTTCCTCCACAGGGTGCAAGCAGGCCTTATTCACATTATAATCCAAGTATGTCACAGCCTTTGCTTGGAAGGCGCACTCGTCTCTTTTGGCAAATGCCTGTTTGGGAAAAGTGTCTGACGACCTCCTCAAGGTTGTTCATGTGTTCTTTTTCAGTGGTCCCCACAAAGAATACATCATCTAAATATACTGCCACGTTGGGTAGCCCCTGGAGGATGCCTTCCATCACCCCCTGAAACATTAAGCTGGCGGAAGAGATGCCGAAGAGAAGGCAAGTGTATTTGAACAACCCTCTATGGGTACTTAAAGTTACATACTTCCACGATGTGGTGCACAATTCTAACTGAAGATCTGGGTGACTCACATCCAGTTTGGCGAATGAGTCACATGGTGGGGCCAGTTTTGCGTACAAGTCCTCCACATGCAGAAAGGGGTAACAGTACCGGCGGGATGCCATGTTTACAGTAAGTTTGTAATCACTGCAGAGGCAAACAGACTTGTCCACCTTCATTACTGGGACCACTGTGTGGCCTATTCCACAAATTGTACAGGGCGTATTGTTATGGGCCAGGGTTTAGAGATCACCAAAGTATAGCATGGAGTTCACCTGACCTGCAACTGTTTATAGATTTTGGTTATGAGGAGCACAAGGGCTTACCTTTCAGGTGATGGCAACAGAGCCTTAAACACTTTAAATCAAAAACAAAGTTTATTCTACAAATTCAGCTAACATTTTATAAACACACACAGTAAGCATTTTATGAACTACAAACATATATAACCCACATAGCTAAAGTACTCTATATTTAACCCTTAATAACTTCCCTTTACTGTTTCACTCAAGTAACAACATCCATAAATCAGACAATCTCTTTTACCACAAAACAGTAGATTTGAATTCCTTTCAGAACACAGTTGTTGCTTTGAAGTTATCAAGTGATCTTGAATCACCTTTTTAACATGCAGAGAGACCAGAGAAGCCTTTTTGTGTCTGAATCCGGCTTCCAACTGTCTAAACCGAAAGTAAAACTCAGAGCCACAAACAGCTTCCAGCTCAAAACATAAGTAGAAACCAGGGCCACTGCCCAGCTCCACTCACACAATGACATCACTGCAGTCATTTGAGAAGACAAGCATTTCTTAAAGGGACACTCCCATGACAGTATAATGACCAAACTCTCCAAGCATTGCAACTCCATATCCACCTTTGTGAGCAAGTCTTAGGGGACTGGTCATGCCCTGAAGTATGTGGGTTGGGCCTCTCGGTTGGCGTAAATGCATGCCTTGGTTCCTTTTATTTTGTCCAGCCACTCCTGGAAAACCTCTGAATATTTTCTGCGGAACTCATACAGATTTTTGGTGCCCTCTGTAAAATACGCAGCCAATCACAGCCCAACAGTTTGGACCCCGGCCCTTGCACCATGATCAAAGGCAGCCTGAGTGTTGTTGCCTGTGGGCCACTGGGATCATGGTGGTTGCAATGGTGCGCAGTGTTCCCCAGCATACATCACTAATCTGGCCTTGGTGTCATGTAGGTTCAATGGCAGGATTCCCATGCACAGTCAACAGAAAGTCTGCTGACCGATGATGAAGATGACAGCCCCTGTGTCTATCTCCATCAGAATGGAGTGTTCATTTACCTTTATACCTAGGTGGGGCCATGTATAAGGAAGGCCCTGGCTCGAGATGACATCATCATCTGTCCAGGGCGGCATGTTCTCTGCTGATTCTGGCGACCTGGATTGCCACGTGTTCTACACCTGTAGGTTTGGCAATGTTGCCAAAACTCATCCTCGTCCTCTGGGGTGTGTCCTGTTGGTCATGGTGATCCTTGGACATTGAGCTTGGGCATGGTGTTGTACTCAGGGTTGTGGTTTTGGTGGTGACCTGGCTATTCGAGAACTGCCCTGGGATGCTGCTGAATTGCAGTATGGAGGGGTCAAGCACTGTACTCCATGGAACCTTGGAATTCCTGAACCCCTTTATCCATGTTCTCACAGGACAGTGCTAGCTGAATGGCTCTCTTCAAATCAAGCTATGCTCTGTCAACAGCTTCCTCAGAGTGGCCATGTTATTAATTCTGCACACCAACCAATTCCTCAACATCTCGGAAAGGGGTGGCCCAAACGATTGCTCGCCATGCCTCGCCTTGGGACCCAGATCCGACTAATTTGCACATTAAAGTATTGCAGTCAGGCACACTTTGACATGCAGTCGCCTCGCCTTGAAGACCCTGAGTGAGTGTCGGTTGGTACTGGCCCTCCACAAACAGGGACCAGGCATACCGGTTCTTGGTGGTCTCCAGAGGATTTGGGGCAATTACGGGGCTGGGCTGTGGGCAGGGTGGTACCCTGGCACCCCCTAATGCCACCCAGACACCCTAGCATGGCTAACCTTGCACCCTGGCAATGCCACCTCAGCACCCTGGCGGTGCCATCCTGGCAGTGACCGGGGCACTGCTGAGGTGCCAGGCATGCAGTACCATGGTGGAATTTTGCCTGAGCCGGTAATTTGGTCCGGGGGTGCCCTGTCCTTATTAGGGGTGTGGGGGCTCGATTATCCCGTTATAAGTGACTTGAGGGTCTCAAAATCGGGGCAGCATTTATAAATGGTGATTGGAGCTCTTCACTGCAAGAAATGAGACTAAGTTTCTCGGTGGGGCATTCCCTGCTGAGACCCTGAAATAAAACAGAGCCCCATTAGATCGCGGGGTACTTCCCAGCACTGCGAGCACCGGTACACACACACCTAATCACGCTCTACACAGGACTTTGTTACATTTCTGTTCGATTGCTGATGTACCATCAATTTGACTCAAGACACATTTAGGATCCGAACTGTGGCTTTGATCAGCTAGTTGTTAGCCCGGTGATCTACTACAGAGAATGACCGACTGCCGGGAACTCTGGGTACTTATACCCCGCCTCGGAGGCGGGGCCGACTTGCCTCTCGACCAATTGGGGAGCAGTCACATGACTAGTCCAAACCAATCGGACGAGAGGCACATGACCAGCCAGAGCCAATGGGAAGCCAGTGCTCTGCACCAATGGCAGTGCTCATATCCATACCACCACAATCGCGCCCAGTATCAACGAACCGCTAAATAGTAGCATATGGCAGGGCTGCTGATGTGTGATCAAATATTCTCCACCTCCCCAGCCATGTGTTTCTCGGCAAAGCGCCATCGCTGGCAGCGGAATTCTGTGGTCTCGCAACTGGCCAGTGAGATTTCCCACTGTAGGCATCCCCACGCCGCCAGAACATCCGCGGGCAGGAATGCCATACTGCCGGAATGGAGAGTCCCACCGACGGAGAATTCACCCCAATGAATCATAAGCTTTAAGCCATCGCCTCACATTTCCAATTTTTTTTTCAAAATTTGCTTCAGGAATGAATTGACGCTCACAGAAGTTAAAATATGTTCATCACATGTGCAGTGCTTTGGGAAAAAGCCAACAGTCCACAATTTTCTAATTCTTCATGGTAAACCCTGAAAGGATGATACAGTATTATAAACAAAAGAAAACATCTTATTAAAACGTGTGTGCGCCTTAATACTTAGTGATTAAAAAAACTGAAAGGTATATCAATTTTGATGAAAGAATAAAATAAAGCCTTTCAATGAATAAAATAATTACAGTTTTTAGAAATTACAGCACGGCATTTGAAAAAAAAATTATAGGCTTATTCAAATGGAACATTGGATTAAATTAATTTTTCTGTTAAAATGTTTGGTATTGAGTTTCTTTGAAATGCAAATGAGCTGGCTCTCATACAGGCCAAGAACATCAATCCTATTCCACAGAACCATTAACTATTTTTTACCCTTTCATTAGAGGGAGACAGATTAGAGAACAGCACATTTTGCACTTTGGGTATCACAAGGTAGTGTTCAACATCTGTTTTTCTCTTTTAAAGACCAGTAATATTTTATTTGGGAAATCTGAAAATCCAGTATTTACTGAAATAATCCAGCCGCAAGATTCACTGTTTAAAACACAACAATTTAACTATATAAAAAAGTAATGAAAAAGTAATACTCATAATTACACTCTATCTTAAACAGTCAGTTGCATTTAAAATAAAAGATATTCTTATTTGTTCATGAGTCGTGGACGTCGCAGGCTGTGCCAGCATTTATTGCCCATCCCTAATTGCCATTAAGGGGGCAGGTAAGAGTCAACCACATTGCTGTGGGTCTGGAGTGACATGTAGGTAAGGATGGCAGACTTCCTTCCATCATGGACATTAGTGAACTAGATGGGTTTTTACAACAACCAGTAATGGTTTCATGGTCATCATTTGATCTTTTAATTCCAGATATTTTATTGAGTTTAAATTCCATAACCACCATGGTGGGATTCGAACCCAGGTTCCCAGATCACGATCCTGGATCTCTAGTCCAATGATAATACCACCACGCTTCCCCGATATATTAAAAGTACAATGAAGTCAGTTACTTATACTCTGAAGCACATTTAACTCAAATTTCCATTTACTCCCATTTGAATCATACCCCCCAAAATCGCAAGTCAGATTTTAGCAGAAATTGGAAGATTAGCCACTTAGCCTGGGTAATGTTTCAAAGATTCATATATGGCCTGAGATTTCTTTGACCTTCGACTAACTTTGGATAAGATTGTCCCTTCAGATCACTTTCAATCATCCCATGGTTGTAGACTGTCAGTTCAACACAGACCTGGGGCGAAATTCTCCGACCCCCAGCAGGGTTGGAGAATCGCCTAGGGCCGCCGGAAACCCCGCCCCCGCCGTGGCAGAGATTCTCCGCCACCCGGGAAGTGGCGGCGGCGGAATCTCGCCACTCTGATCGGAGAGGCCCCTTCGGTGATTCTCCGGCCCGGATGGGCCGAAGTACCGCCGCTGGGAGGCCTCTCCCGCCGCCGAGGTTTGAACCACCTCTGGAACGGCGGGATCAGCGGCGCGAGCGGGCCCCGGGGTCCTGGGGGGGGGGCGGGGGCGATCGAACCCCAGGGGCTGCCCCCACGGTGGCCTGGCCCACGATCGGGGCCCCCCGCTCAGACTTCGGGCCAGTGCCCTGGGTGCACTATTTTCCTCCGTGGCCGCCGAGGCCTCCACCATGGCGGAAGCGGAAGAGAACCCCACATCGCGCATGCGCCGGCAGTGATGACAGCGGCCAGCTTCCGTTGACGTCACTGCCGGCGCATGCGGCGACCGGCAAAAGCCTTTCGGCCAGCCCCGCTGCCGGGGGCGCCGGATTTTTGCGCCAGTCTTCTGGTGCCAACCGCTCCGGCGCGGGGCTGGGCCCCAAAGGTGGGGAGAATTCCCCAACTTTGGGGAGGCCCGACCCCTGAGTGGTTGGCGCCACTCCCCTACTCCAGGACCCTCCGTCACGCCGGGTAGGGGAGAATGCCGCCCCTGATTAGTATTTTACCTCAGGTCAGGTCTTCCCTGGTTCTAATGTTCTGGAATTCTGGAATTGACTCTTGCATCTAGGAACTCTGTATCTTCATCTTCTCAGCTTGGCTTTACCAGAGGTCTAACTCACAATTAGTAGAGGACCTTCAGTTATCAAAAAGTTTTAACTCCGTTGGCCAATGCCTAGAATCTGAACTGATTTCTACTTGAAAAAGGTGTTTCCTGCAACTAGCTTGTTCTAAATTAAACTGCTTATGAACAGAACCACACACAATAACTTACACCCTGTAATTAACTTCTTATTTACTTCCTTCATGTTTACTGTTTATTTACCAGGCAGCTTGATCAATTGATCAGTGATTGGAAGCAAATTTATTTACAAGGAATCATCTTCCAGCGAAAACGAATTCTTAAAGGGCCCATCACCCTGGAGCCCCAAAAAAGCACATAGAATTTACAGTGCAGAATGAGGACACTCAGCCCATCGAGTCTGCACCAGCCCTTGGAAAGAGCACCCTATCTAAGCCCACACCTTCACCCTACCCCCGTAACCCAGTAACACCACCTAACCTTTTTTTGGACACGAAGGGCAATTTATCATGGCCAATCCACCTAAACTGCACATCTTTGGATTGCGGGAGGAAACCGGAGCACCCGGAGGAAACCCACTCATGCACGGGTAGAACGTGCAGACTCCGCACCGACAGTGACCCAAGCTGGAAATCGAACCGGGGACCCTGGATGAAGCAACTGTGCTAATCACTGTGCTACCGTGCTGCCTGTATGGGTCATTACACGTGCTTAAGACAGTATAATGTCTTCCAATAAAGATTAAAGGTCGTTGTGCTACTTCAGCTAAGCGAGTAAAACTATTTTCATAGCTTTCTCAAAACGGACCAAACAATCTACTTTTGTGCCGTATGATTCTTAAATTCAATGTTCCAAGATCTCCCGTCCAATGCACTCTACCCAGTGCATAATAGTTTTCAATTTGTCCACCAGCTCTCCTATTTTGATTTACTCCCAAATGTGGCTGAATTAATGGTAAATGTTTCCATCTCAAATGTTAATCAATTTTCCTTTCACCGTTTCTTTCACTTTAATGCTCTGCTCATTAAACTGCTATGACAAAAGCTGTTGACTACAACTAACTTGTGCCTACTGATGAAATTATTTGTTGCTGTTTGTGCTCATTCAAAATTTATTTGCAGGTTTGTGAATTTACCAAGCAGCATTTTTGTTTTTAGTTGTTAGGCCTGGGTTTGATTAAATGTGGTCACCAACAATGAAAGTTGATTATTTTAACCGTACTTCGTTTTACACCTGAGCAAGAGCTGAGCAAAGGAAAGAGAGATCAGCAGGCGTACTGATGAGACCAGAGCACTACATGGCAGAAAGTCACAATATCTTCCCGCCCTGTGATATGCACAGCCATCTATTTGAAAACAAAGCTGCTGTCATGGCCATGGAGGCCGATAACTTTGAAAAAGAGGTGACCAAAGGCAAGTGACTAAAGGAAAATTGTGTGGTAAGATTTCAACTGTTCTGACATTTACTGTAACAAAGGAAAGATTAACAGAGACTAAACATTGCTTAATAGACAACTCATAGACCAAACTACAGAAAAAGGTACTTCCCCATTAACTAATTAACTCAACTAAAAATATTTTATAACCAATTTATACATTACACCACTCTCGCAGCAGATATGTAGTCATGAACATGAAATAGCAGCTCCTCCAGGATTTTCACCAGGCTGTGATTGTGAATGCGTCTCTAATTCACTTGTCTCTCAGTCCGGAGGAAACAGCCTCGAACACGTTCGTACTTCAGAATATTCTTTATTGTGATCGGGACAGCTCTCTAGGTATTCCGGAGAACCACTTCGGAGTGTGCCAAAGTATTGCTCACAACATCCTTCTTTTGTATGTATTATTAGGGGGCTGTCCCTTACATTCACTTGAGCTCACCCCCATTACAAAGCAACACAGACTTTGAGGTTATCTATTGGCACATGAGTATTAATCAGCAGGTGTTAGCTATAGTTGCAAGCAGCTCCCACATTTCATATTCCGTCATCCGGCCACCTGCCTTGTTTCTCAAGGCTATTCGGCTTACAGTCATTCATGAGTCGGCTCACGAATTCAGATATCAACCCCCCTTATCTCAACAAGTTCAACCTCCTTTAATAGCTTCAATAACAAACTCCTCCACTTGTAATTTTCCACTAATGTATCCCATTCATTCTGGCTCATTCTAGCTCTTAACCCTTGCTTCACATCCTCATTCCCCCCTTTGATCATTCCATGATCACACAGCCCTCAGGAGCTTATCCTTGAGAGTCTGAGGAATTCCTCTGGGAAATCATCCTCTGGTCCAACGTCCTCATACACATTTTCGGCACCTACTAAGTCCTGCTTGTCTAACTGGGAAAGCCGCTGCAGCATCTGTGGCTTCACAGAGGGCCTAAATGATTACAAAAGCATTTAACACAGGATGCAATAATACATAGCAAAATGCAAATAACGATAAAGATAATAAATCCATGAAACAGATAGGTGGTCCAGGAACTAGACCACAGCCATCCCCACCAGTCGTCCGAGAGGATTGGTGGAGTCTCTTTACCCCATCCCTAATGTGGTCCACTAGGTGAGTAATGTTCTCCGAGCTATCAGGGATATAAGTACAGCACTCAGAACCCACTACAGCACACGTACCTCCCTCATTGGCGAGGAGGTAGTCTAGAGCCATGCTGTTCTGTAAGGCAACCGTCCGAACAGCTACTAACTCTGCGCTGAGCTCACTGAGTCCTTCCGCGGTATCATTAGCCACCTGCTCCAATATATCCCGGAGCTTGGTGACTTTTTGGAGAGATCTAATACTGCAGAACTGCGGTCAAAGGACAGTAGCTATCACCTCCCAAGGCACAAGGGACCTTGAGTTCGGGCATGGGGATGTTTGGATAGGTCTGTATAATGGGTGCTGCCAGGGACTACAAAGCCCATATAGCAAGAACCCGACCAGTTTTCCGGCAACCAGGGATATGCTTTATGTCCGCATATAAAATAGGTATCATTGTACGAGGTCAAGTTCCCCTTGGCATCCGTCATCATGATTCTAGTCGGCTCCCCCCTCCAGGGGCCGCCACTAGTATGGTTTTCTATTACTGACCAATTAAAGGTGAACAAGACTTTTTGTGTAAGATTAGTTATGGGTGGTTGCCAAATCAAGGTCTGGTTACATTGGCTGGTACCTACCGGGTGGGTCCCATTGGCATGATCATTTTTAAAACATAGCATACTTGGGAAGGATCAGGTAGGGCGGCTGACGGGTTACAGTAAATTTCGGCCACCACCATCCTTTAGATCTGCTCATATCGAACCCGGCCGATCACCAATCTATCATATCTTGTGTATGCTTATCAGGATCGGTGCGATTACGTCGCAGAGCCCATTCTGCGACCTCCTCGATCAAATGGGAAAGAGGGACCAAGGGAATACCCCCATGGGCATGGCTGGGAACATGCGTACATACCCAACAAGAGGAAACATTCAATTTCTTTGCATAAGTATAAGACATAAACAGGAATGAATTTGCAGTCGCATGGTGCGTTGCCCGCTTCTTCCTGGTAGGCGGGTGAGTATGGATAGTCTTACATTCAGTAACTTGTGGCTTGCCTTTCCTCGTACACCGGTAGTCCCATCGGCAAGCGTAGCGATCGCAGGTCAGGGATCCACGGGTAGTCAGGAACCGAGGCTTCTGCTCGTTTTGATGAATGATGGTGGTGCAGGTATCTACCGGGGTCGCCGTCCACAAGGTCTCATCTGAGGTGCTGTTGGCACAGCTAAAGGTGTCTTCACGACAAAGGTGCAAAATTCGTCCGCCGGGTCTACATCGCCGGTCGCTAGTGAATGTAAACTGGATGGCGCTGGCGAGGATCACTAGTAAAAAGAGCAGCTTCATTGTGGGGTCCTGCTCCTAGTCCGAGTAAAGTCGTATGTACCTAAAACTTAAAACGAAAGTTAGTGATCATGCAAACTTTATTAGTTTACAATGGTGCATGTGGATCCATGTATTACGTCCTTCAACTTTGACTGCTGTGGGGGTGGTTAGGAGAACTTGAAATGGTCCTTCCCAACTCGGTTCCAACCCCTTCCGTGTCCAATTGCGGATCATCACATGATCTCCTGGTTGCACAATATCGGAGCTGGCCAAGGGTGGCACTTCCTCTTGTGCGGCACGTACTCACAAGTGGAGACTCTTTAAGACTTTAGTGAGGGCTATTATGTAATTAGACATTTCTGTAGTCATGTGGTGGAACTGGACCTCTTGGGGAATCTCACAATCCCATGGAGTGCGGAGAGGTCTTCCATACAGGGCTTAATCGAGTCTTTCCTGCTGGGGCGGCTCTTATTTGGAAGAGTGCAGTAGGTAATAGTTTGAGCCAAGTGGCTCCAGTCTCAGCTTGTAATTTAAAAAGCTTAGTCTTTAAAGTCTGGTTAGCTCTTTCCACCATCCCAGCTGCCTGGGGCTGGGAGGCGCAGTGTAACTGCTGTTTAATTCCTAGTTGAGTGCAGAATTTTTATTGATCTGTCCCACAAAGTGAGGTCCATTATCAGAGCTTAAACGATATGGAATTCCAAATCTTGGTACAATTTCACGCATAAGAACTTTTACTATAGAAGCCTTATTATCTACAGTAGGATAGGCCTCTATCCATTTACTAAACACATCAATAATCACTAATACATGCTTGTAACACTGACATCTTTCTAACTCAATGTAGTCCAGTTGGAGGGTTTCAAAGGGACCCTCGGACAATGGTGTTTTCTCCTGCTCGCAGGGGACAGCCTTCCCAGGGTTGTACTGCTGACATATCAAGCAGCGACTGCTAAATCGTTGGGCTATCTCCTGCAGTCTGGGATGCCACCAGGTTTTTAAGAATATATCACCTGTAGCACGAGCACCACAGTGAGTTGCAAAGTGTACACATTCGGCCACCCAGGCTGCCAAAGCATCGGGCATACATGTCTGCCCTGCTGGGGTGACCCACGGCTTACTTTCTTTATCATATGTACATCCCAATTCTTCCCATAACTTTTTATCGCTAGCAGGATCGTCCTCCTGTAGCTGGATTACGTCAGTAATGGTCGGCATAGGTTTTTCAGAGGGAGACTTGTCTTTTGAGCTTTTAGTCTGGCTCATTATTTTGGGCACTACCATTTCCTTTGAATGGGAGACTTCTTTTGTTTGGTGGTCTGTCTGCCTATTTCCTTCATCTACTGGAGTTTTTCCTTTCGTATGGGCAGTACACTTTATCGCTGCTACCTTTTCTGGGAGCATAAGAGCTTGGAGTAACTGGGTCACCAGCTGCTGATGGGAAATTGGGGTGCCAGTGGATGTTAAAAATCCTCTGTTCTTCCATAATTGTCCAAAATCATGTACGACTCAAAAGGCATGTCTGGAGTCTGTATAAATATTTAATTTTTTGCCTGCTCCTAGTGCGCATGCGCGTATTAGTACGAACAATTCTGCTTGCTGGGCCGAGGATGGAGTTTCAAATGCTACAGATTCTACTGTCTCACCACCCTGGTTGACTATAGCATATCCTGATAACCACTCCCCCCTTTCACCGATGGAAGCACTTCCATCTGTGAACATGGTCAGGTCTGGGTCGTTAAGAGGGGCATCCGATAGGTCCTCCCTGACAGATGAATCGTCCTTTATAAGTGACATGCAATCGTGTCCAGGGTGTTCTTGCTCAAAAATCCATTCTGCATGGGACAGAGTGGCTTAATTAATCTGAAAAAATCTGAAAATTCAAAATTTAAGATTTGTAAACTCCAATTAAAATGCATCTGCAGCTGTGTGGACTGTTCATTACTTTATCAGAATTAAAAGGGCCAGAGCTCACAGGCAAACCCAGCATGGGAGTGTCAAGACATCTTCTGGATTACACACAAAAGCTTGTTGAAAGGGTTAATTTTCTTGCAGAGACAAAAAGGGGTGTATAGTGGGTGGATAAATTGGAATGATGCCATTCACATATCTAAACGTTTTTTTATATTTTTCACTCAAATGGACTGGGAGTAAAAGTTGGAGTGCTGCCAAATTCCCGTTATCAAGTCTTTCAGCAAACATAATATGTTATTGAAACTCTGAGTGAACCAATTTTGCGTGTTTCTTTCCCAGACGAGCATGATCATGGACATATTTCATTTACCCATCTGTTGATTATAAGTAATTCTGCAATCTCATAATTAAAACATCTGCTTTGTGAGACAGGTTAGTTTCACCCTACTGATGATTATTTGTGTCAGGGAAATTTTAACCCTGAACTAATGAAACACCGGCTTGATCATATGTGTCATATGTATTTCAACTATCCTAACCTCCACTGAACACCATAAAACTAATATTTTCTTATTCTTACATACGTGATTTTGCACCCTGATTAAAATTCCTTGTGTATCAAAATTACACTGGAAATGCCAATGATAGCCTTTGAAAAGAAAACATTGTTAACTGTACTCAAACTACAATCTTTAAAGGCAATGCGTAGACAATCTGAAGCTTTCAAATAATCACAGCTCGTAACAAAACTTTTAAAAGTCAAAGTCTGAAGTCAAAGTCTGAATACAGTGATAGTGAATAGTTCAGAACAAAGTTTAGATGCCTGAAACTCCCTCTCTCTCTCTGTCTATCTCTCTACATAACTCTGTCTGCCTCTGGAACGCTTGTCGCTCTTTTTCTTTATCTAACTACCTCTCCCCATCTCTGTCTCTCCCTGGCTCGCCTTGTCCACCGGCTCGAGCGGCGTCCAGTTCAGCAACATCCTTCCAATGTTAGGGGTGAAAATATTCACACGACGGCCTGAGTATCAGTAACAAAGCAGTTTATTATGTCAGAATTCTGGGGGATAAGATCTGTGGACTCCCACTTGTGACAGCACTCTATCCCACTTAAGCTTAATCTCACATGGATTAATATACAGATTCAAGGTGGATAGCCTAATGACTTGATTCTTTTCCCATATGCGCATTCCCTTTTTTTTTAAGACCTTGGCTGTTTTAACTATTCCTTTCTCTGTCAATTTTATACCCAATTTTAATGCATTAGTTTTCCCCCCCAGTGGCCATTTTTCTTCTCCTAAATTTTTACGTAATTCTCCTGACAATTGTCTCAGTTGTTTGGAATATTCCGGATATTGTTCACACAAGGTTTGAAGCGCGCTTCCACTATCAGAGGTTGTATCTAACGTATTACCCATCTCTAACACTATTGGCAGTTAATAATCCTTGCAATTATCGTTTATTTGGCGAAATGGTCCTGGACCACTTTATTTAATCATGAATTTAAACGGAGTTATCCTGCTCCATTGCCAAATTCAGGCAGGCTCATCCATGCCTGCAAGCCTATCTAACTACAAGGTTATAATGTCCTTGTTATGTTGTTACCTTAGGGTTGATCACGCACCCTTCTAAAGCCTCTTATCGCGGGGGCACTTTTAGACAAAGGCAAGGATCATGATGATGCCGAAACCTCTTCTGTAGCTATAACTGTAGGGGCTACACACACTCCCTTAATGCACTAGTCCCTGAATGTGCCTGTGACTATAACTGTAGGGGTCACACTCCCTCCCTTAAGACACTAGTCCCTGACAGTGCCTGTGACTATAACTGTAGGGGTCACACTCCCTCCCTTAAACGGGTTCTCCGGACTGACCTGGATTTCGTAGGAGCGTCCCTGTGTGCTGATAGCGGGGCCGAATCGCGGACGGTACAGTGGAGAGGAATACCAAAGTGGCAGAAATTTTACTCACAATGGTGGCCCAATTCCTCCTTCGCTCCCGAACACGATCAGTTGCTTATGCCGCCAGTCTCAGCGGAGACTCTTTGAAATCCCACCACTGCCGCCAAAATGTGAATGCATCTCTAATTCACTGTCTCTCAGTCCGGAGGAAACAGTCTTGAACACTTTCGTACTTCAGAATATTCTTTATTGCGATCGGGGCAGCTCTCTAGGTATTCCGGAGAACCACCTCGGAGAGTGCCAAAGTATTGCTCACAACATCCTTCTTTTATATGTATTATTAGGGGGCTGTCCCTTACATTCACTTGAGCTCACCCCCATTACAAAGCAACACAGACTTTGAGGTTATCTATTGGCACATGATTATATCTTAATCAGCAGGTGTTAGCCATAGTTGCAAGCGGCTCCCACATTTCATATTCCGTCATCCGGCCATCTGCCTTGTTTCTCAAGGCTATTCGGCTTACAGTCATTCATGTCGGCTCACGAATTCAGATATCAACTCCCTTATCTCAACAAGTTCATCCTCCTTTAATAGCTTCAATAACAAACTCCTCCACTTGCAATTTTCCACTAATGTATCCCATTCATTCTGGCTCGTTCTAGCTCTTAACCCTTGCTTCACATCCTCACCTTCTCCCTGCCATGCTGAGAGGAGTTTTCCACTCTCCTTTGAGAGTTGCTTAACTCAGCCTTGTGAACATCTCGTCACTGACTTTCAGCAGCAAGGCCCGCTCCAGGGATTGCTTGGTCCTTGAATCTCCACAAGTCCTGCTTCTTTGGACAGAAAATCAGTTCTCCTTGGTAACCTGCTCAGTGGCTGAAATAAAATAGTATTTTCCTCCACACAGCAGCAGTTGTTTTGGAGTCTCTCGCTTCGGGCCCTATGGCTTAAGACCATTTTTGTTAAGTTGTGAAAACTGTCACTTAGTTTTCGCTAGGTTACAGCCAAACTACATGGTTCTGTCTCTGGACAGAGTTTAATATGATTTTACCATTCCAGGTTCCAGGACTTTACCTTATATTAATGGAGGCAGGTTAAACTTATTGCATTTGGGGCAACGTGGCCACTTTAGGAAGGGCGGGAGCCAATCACGAGGGAGCATGCAAACCTGAGCCAATAGGGCATCTGGGAGAAGGACCCAGGACAGTGTGGGCCTGGAGCCGAAGTGACCAGACCTGTTCTAACTAGTTGTATGCCTGTTACTTACCTGCCTCTGCCTTTCATCAGTAAACCCCGTTATCTACTGGAAGCCTCCAGTGCATGGCTCGATCTACCACAGCCTTATAATGTCTTGCATCTATAACAACATTGAAAACGACTTTCTTTAATTCTTAAAATATTACAGTTGTTTAAAACTTGCCCAATTGACAGGATGGACATGATGATGAATGCATTCAGGTTGTGTTGCAAATCTTTGTGTCAGAGGTAAGACTAGTTCTATTGATTTGATAGTGCAGCAGTATATATCTTACAGATAGCAAACATTTGGGCTGGGGGAGTTTTAACTATGATGCATGCCATCTTCCTGAAGATGTCCTCTGTACCTGATCAAATCAAGGAGTTTTGGGGGTATCTCTAGAAGATTTGCTCTGCATTCCTCCTCCCCACGCGCAGAGCTTAATCTTTTATATTCATCTCTCTGTTGCTTTTATGTTTCCTGGTAAATCTGCCCTGCAACTCTCTCTCTTAATGTTTCTCTATTGCTCTCTTCCTGTTACTTCTGCCTTTCTCTCTCTCTCCTTCACTGTTTCTGGAGCTTTCTCGTGTCGTCCAACAATCTCTGTCATCGCTTCTTTCCATGTTAATTCTCTCACAGCAGGTCTGGAATCACAAGATTTGGAATCAGAGCCAAAGCACAGTGAGAAGGGCAAAAATAGATGGAGCAAGCGGGAGACTGCATTTCATTTCTCGGTAAATTTGTGTGCTTAATTAACTGAGTGGTATTGCTGCTGGAAACCATTGAATTATCCAGTTCTTGCATTCAATTAATACACCCATATGAGACACGGAACAGCATATATCTCCAGCAAAGTTTTCTTTTTCATATCTGTTCAGTGAAGCAGTAGGCAAACACAAAGGCACACCGCTTGTTGCACTGCAGTGGCATTTTCTTTTCCCACAGGAGGAAAATGAATGATAATTGGCACCAAAAATTGACATGTTCTTGTGCTGTGGGCTGACAGTCATTTAGAACTGGATTTAGAATGTCTGAGCTGATGTCGCTTATGATTCCTTTTGCCATCACTGAGGGCTAAATACAGGTGCCAAATATCTTGTGCTATCACACAGCACCATTTTGTCTTCCTCTCGCATACGTCCATGTAATTTGGCGCCATGTCGAAGGTATTGGAGTGAAGCATTCTACACCCTCAGCTGCACACCTAAGAATTACTTTTCAGCTTTTCTGGGCATCGAAACACATTTCCATACCAAGCTTCAATCTAACATTTCTCTGACATAAGCTTCGCTGCCCCTTCTCTGGCTGGTTCCAACGTTCCTTTGAAGCTCGTATTAAAAGAAGAAATCTAGTCACCCCAAGAACCTTCAAAGGACTGTTTGCAAACACTCCTTGAAAATCTACCAACATCTACAAACTGACTTATGGAGCACATGGTACAACACAAATACCCGATGAGCATTTTAAGCATATAAATAGTTGCTGCATTAAAGTGCTTGCAACATAAAAAATATGAATTATTAAATTGCTTTCAGTAAGGCATGAGAATTTGAGCCGACTCCAAAATCACTGAAGATAAACAGCAGCTGTAGTTGAGCAATACGATTTAATCAGGTGGATAACATTGGAAAAGTTATTGTGAAATTCATTATGACACTTCAAGAGTCCGGATATGTGAAATGGGTAACATTAGCTGCTTGGCTCAGGAACGTCTACACATTTAATTTGATTGCAGGTGGGGGCAATTTAATTTAGCTCCGAATCTCTGCTCCAGGGAGGACAGAATCCACTTGGGTTTCTGTTTTTGATCATTATCCAACAACCAAGGTGGAAGGACGTCTGTCTGTGAGTTTGTTGGCTGAGAATAGAATCATGCTTGCTTACAACCCCCTACTGTCATATCACAGCCTGCCATCACTATGAATGCTCAATAAAAATTGGTGCCTCTCACAAACAGGAATGGAAGCCAAATCCAGAATATTTTTTTTCAAGAGGAAATGGTTGAAAAAGAAACATGAAAAAGCATGTGAGGAAAAGGCAGGCAGGTTACATTAAGCAACCAGCACTGTTGACACAGATACTCCATTCCTGCTCTGGAAAAGAAAAGGGGGAGAGAAAGCTCCTGGAACAATAAAGGGAGCTTTATCCGAAGCTGTTTATACATAAGCAGATTAATGCGAAACTTTGGGGTTTGCTGGACTGCTGTGAAGCTACAGTGAAAGAAAATGAGGATAATAGCATTGGTGAACAAATATTTGCCCTGAAGCTTATAATGAACCTAACAGAGATAGATCAGAGTATTTTCCAAATGCTGAGAATTTAGGAACTGTGGATTCGCACAGTAAAACAAAAACACAAAAGCCAGTGAACAGGTACCCCAAAAGAAAAAGGTGGATGGACCTTATCCACTTTACAAACATATTGTGATGACTAATCTCACTGTGATGCATGGTGTGAGCATGTGACTTGCCCTGTGATGCCACAGTTTCAATTGTCTCTCTTCATTCAAAGTAAAACGGAGTTAGCTGGTGAGGGGGATAGGATGTGATGCACCAGGAGACAGACCCATATGACCCCATACTGAAATTAAGGAAATCAAAATACTGCATATGCCGGAATCTGAAACAAGTACAGAGGATGCTGGAAAATCTCAGCAGGTCTGCCAGCATCAGCGGAGGAGATATAGAATTAGTGTTTCAAGTCCTTTGACTCTTCATCAGAACTGAAAGGAGAGAGATTTAGAAACTGCAACAAAATGTAGCAACTTTAACAATAAAAGACAGATGGCCTGGTGTGAGAGGGGGAGGGGGTGTTTTGCATTGAAACAATGCATTCATGGGATTTTTAAAAAACTGATATGAAAGGTTTAAAATGGAGGATGAAGGTCAAAATCTAAAGTTGCTGAACTCAACGTTAAGTCCTGAGAGATGTAACATGCAAAACCAGAAGATGAGATACTGCCCCTTTGGCTTGCACCGGACTTCACTGGAACATTGCAGCAGGCCCAGTACAAGGATCCAGAAGTCCTGTCCTCATTTCTGACATTTCCCATTTTTACCAGTAGGGGAAAAGGAGCAGGTGGGACTCACACATAAGAGACCCTACTGATCTCAACAGGGCACTTGAAATCAGTGCTGAGGTCAAATAGACCGAATTTCTGCTGTTGCAAAGGCCTTAACCTGCAATGTGCTCATGAAGGTGAATAATGTCTGTAGAACTGTCCAGTTGTCAAGTTATTTAAATCCCAAATTATTTAATTTAAAAAACAGTCTCCTTGAGCGAGTGAGGGTTGAAGCAAGTACTGTGAAATAATTTAAAGTGGTAGCCATTTGAAAAAATAAAAAAAATGTGCCTGCGTCAGAGTGGGTTCGAAATAAAATCTGTTCTAGCAGTTATGACCGTTTATTGATAATACCCAAAGGGTTATCATAATATCATTATTAATGGTTAGCTGTTTTCCGCAGCCTACAGCCAGCAGTGGGCTGTATATTCACAAATCGAAGAAGCTATTAAAGGATTAGCTGCCTTTGATTTGGGATGCAATTCTTTGGTTTGATAGGGATGAAATAATTGAGGGTCTTTGAAAGTTTTGAATAGACTTTCATGAATGGAAGTGTTTGATTATTATAGTGAATGCTTTAATGGAATTATTTTATTTAATCTCAATATGGCTTCTAAGGTTTGCCTATGGTGAATACTGGGTGAGTTGGTATGGAGGGTATATAAGAGAAAAGGGTGATATGAATTGGCATTAAATTGGCATGGAGAGTATAAGGGGTCATGGGGTGCATGATTTGGCACAGAGTCTGTGGGGAGCCATTCAGGGTGAATGCGGGCCATGGACTGGCATGGGAATTGGGGGTGCTGATAGAGCTTGAAGACCAAGGGCCTAATGTTTAACAAAGCCATTGGAACAAAGTCCTAGAGGAGTGAGTTGAAACAACCCATCGCAGCCCCTGTGTCCACCTATCTGAATCCAGTCTTCCCTCTCCTATCTCTCCAGAATGTCAATCATGCCTTTCAGGGATTCTTTTTCCTGAGGCAATTCTGTCAAGCTGGAAAATATCTTGACTCCAGCTACCTGATTCAGGAGAAAATATTTAGGCCACACATCTCTGCGGTCAGACCATGTAATGTATAAATATGGGATGGGGTTTTCTGTTGCGTTATGAAGTTACAAGGGAATATCGTTCTCTGTAATGTAATATGTGTGTTGCCCAGTAACTACGGGTAGCAAGGTAACACAGAGTTTAGTACAGTTGTTTCACAGCTCCAGGGTCTCAGGTTCGATTCCCGCTTGGGTCACTGTCCGTGCAGAGACTGCATATTCTCCCCATGTCTGCATGGGTTTCCTCTGGGTGCTCCGGTTTCCTCCCACAGTCCAAAGATGTGCATGTTAGGTGGATTGGCCATGATAAATTACTCTGTGTCCAAAAAGGTTAGGTGGGGTGACTCGGTTATGGAAATAGGATGGAGGTGTGGACTTAAGTGGGATGCTCTTTAAGTTGGCCGGTGCAGACTCGATGGACCAAATGTCTTCCTTATGCATTGTAAATTCTATGATAATCTGTGATCGATGATAATGTTTAGTCTATGCTGATTTTAGTGCATTTGGTACAGTAATAGTCTTAAAAAATGATTTTTCTTTTTTTTTGTAGTGTGATCCTTGCAGTTGGCTACTGGCAGATTCATATCTTTGTTTTAAAGCTGTCAGATTCTATGGGGATTGTAATGACGATGGGAATGCAAAGCTATACTGTGCAACTTGGCCTCATGACTTAATCTTCGAAGCCTTGGTATTCTGGAGAATCTGTGCTGCAATGTATCCTTGCTGAGGTGCAATACCCAGAACTGAACAAATTGGGTAGAAACGTCTGATCTTGCCACTCATGAGCATGGAGGTGAGTGGGAAAGCTGTAGACCGGAATCCCATTGTTATTCCACATCCGCTTGAACCAAGCTCTTGTTCAGAAGATCCATTGTTGACATTCCGGATCCATCACTTTTCTGGGCCCATGAATGGCCAATTAACCATGTGACCATTTAAAGGACTAATTCTGCCATCATTGGTATTAAGCCAACTAAAAGTGGGCCTGAGACCATGTGGCATATCCAACAGATAAAGCTGAGTGGCCAGCTTGTTACCTGCTGGGGGTGGTAATTTGATCAAATGTACTCAGTGGCTGATCGAGCGACTTAACATCTAGACTGGGGGGATTGTGAGAGCCATCCCCTCGTCTTTGCTAATAACCCCCTTCCGTCCCTCTTCCCAAGGCCCCAACCCAATTATTTCCAACCCCTCTCCCCACCTTAGGCCTGGATTTCTCCACGATCCTGGGACTCCAGTGCATATCCTTCTGGCAGCAGTCCTCTCACATGGCTGCTGAGCAAAAGAGCTGTCAGCCTCTGAGTCACTGGGAGATCTTGGTTGATGAGACACCCACCACAGGGGTCTTGATTCCATTGAAAGGCTCGCTGGTACCCCGGTCACTGCCTGACTGACTTGTGATTTGATGGGCCTTCTCGAAGAGTTAAGTGTCTTACCGGCTCTCCAGCCGTCATCCCTAACACCTCATCAAGGTTCCACAGTATTTCACTGTGGGCCTTACTAAAGTTCTCTGCAGCAAAAGTATAACCTTCATTCATTTGTAATCCAGCCCCTGCGAGATGAAGGCTGACATTCCATCAGAGTTTATTAGACATGTCCACCAGTTCCTCATTTCTCACCATTGAGAAAAAATTCCGATCCAACTTTCGTGGGTCTGAATTTGTATTACTTTGCACTTCTCCATGTTGGCAGCTATCCACCACACTTTTGTCCACCAATATCAATTTCCCTTTACAACTGTTACTCCATTCTACGCCGCCTGCTATATCATCTAACTTTGCTTCATCAGTTAACTTGGGCATACAGCTCTATGCCTTTATCCCTGCCAATCGAAATAATGAAAAGCTGAGACTTCAGTAGAAATAATTGGGGACCCTGTTTTTCACATTCAGCCAATTAAATTACACTCCCTTTATCCCTCCGCTCTCAGTCAATTACAAACCCGCAACACAGGGTTATCTCCAGTTCCATGTGCTCCCTTGTCTGTAAATGACCTTGGGCGGAATTCTCCGCCGTTTCACGACGGCCTCGGAGGCCACTCCTTGCACTTTATTCACCCCCACCCGGGGGGCTAGGAGCGGAGCCGTCGCCTCATTCTCGACCACCGGGCGTCAAGGCGGCGCGCCGAGAATGATGCGACGGCGCCGCCTAAGTGACGTCAGCCGCGCATGCGCGGCTGACGTCACGACGGCTGATGGCGCCAACCCGCGCATGCACCGTTGCTGTCTTCCCCTCCGCTGCCCCGTAGGATGTGGCGGCTTGATCTTGCAGGGCGGCGGAGGGGAAAGAGTGCGTCCTTTTGAGACGCCGGCCCGACGATCGGTGGGCACCGATCGCGGGCCAGTCCCTTCCCGAGAACGGCCATGGTGTTCACTCCCCTCTCCACCCCCCACAAGCCACAAACGAGCATCTGCCGCCCATGTTCATGACGGCAGCGACCAGGTGTGGTTGCCGCCGTCATGAACCGGTCGGGAACGTCAGGCCACTCGGCCCATCCGGGCCGGAGAATCGGCGGTCGCTGTGAAAAACAGCGAGCGGCGATTCGCCGAGCAGGGGGGTGGGAGAATCGCAGTTGGGGCCAGGGCAGCGTGTCGTGAGTTGCTCGGCTCTCCCGCGATTCTCCCACCCGGCGTGGGGAGCGGAGAATCGCGCCCCTTGTCTCTGGAAGATTATCAAATGCCTTCTGGGAATCCAGAAAAATGTTTCTCGACACTCCCTGTTCAGCATGTTATTGACATTGTGAGGGGACAAAGGCCTCACACTGTATTTTAAAATAAAATATATCGATATCCTCATGGCTATATCTAAAATTTTGAAGATGCTGGACAAAGAAGTAACATGGCCAGAGATATGTCAGTCTGTCACCATCAAACCAAAGGAGCTACCTGGCAGCATCACGTAGATTTACAACTTGTTATATTTGAAGATGCACTAATAACACCACCCCTCCGCCGGGGCGCAAATATCAAATTCAAAGAGAAGTGTACAAATGCCATTGACATTTCATTATCCGGGCTGGCTAAGTCTACTTGTCTGCTAGGTAAAGGGCCCTGCAACTTTCCTTTCGATTCTTAATGTTTGGGACATTTAAGCATCTCGAGAACCCAAATTAGGGATACACAATGCGTGTTAAATACAATGTCGAAAATTGGGAGCCATGTGAGAGGGACCTCTAGTTGGTGTAACCAGCAATATTGCCTTGCTGCACTACAAAATCTCAATCTGCCATTTTACCATCTAACTAGCAGCATCACAGAAAGGTGACTCTACCCAGATTGAATTCCTGATCCCCTCTACATTGTTTCTACTGGAATATCTGTACCCCTGCCATCAAAACTGATTTACCTGTGTGCCTATATTATCATGTGAAGTCAATACCATCGGAAAAATAATTATACAGCATTGGTTTTCAACCTGCCAACCTCTGTAAAGGACTTTGCATCTGGACTCTGACCCACATGAAAAAAATATTGATTTTGTTTCTGTGGTCTTTGTCCTGAAAATCTTTCCTTTATCTTTTATCGTGAGAAAAGAAAGCGGGCAACATTGTAACTGCCCCCCCCCCTCCGTCCTACTCTGCAAATAAAATAAACCTTTGAATTCATCCTATCTCAGATTTGTTGTGGGGCTGTTAAATAGAAATTATATGAGACCAAAACTGAGGGGTTGGTAAATACAGCAAAACTTATAAAGGGGAAAGCAAATCAAATACCTTTCTGTTCAGGAGAGCTGGTCAGAGAAATTGATGCTGCTTAAATTATTCCCCCCCCCCTCGCATCCCCCCCCCCCCCCCCCCCCCCCGCAGCTCCCATCCATAATAGACATCTTTAAACTTTTAGTCAGTAATAACTAAAACCCTTCTCAAATTGCAGGCCAGGTTTCTCTGGACCCCAGCCACTCACCACGTGAAAACGTTTTTCCTTATGTCGCTTTTGCTTCTTTTGTCAACTATTTTAGATCTGCGTTCGATCATTTCAAGAATGGGAATAATTCCTTTCTATGTTCATGCTCTTGATAATTTTCAATGCCTTTATTAAGATTACTCTTACTCTTCCCTTCTCCAAGGAAAACAGCCCAACTTCGGGTGGTATGGCGGCACAGTGGTTAGCACTGCTGCTTCACAGCTCCAGGGATCCGGATTCAATTCCACCCTCAGGTGACTGCGTGGAGTTTGCACTTTCTCCTTGTTTCTGCGTGGGTTTCATTTGGATGCTTTGGTTTCCTCCCACAGTCCAAAGATATGCAGGTTAGATGGATTGGCCATGCTAAATTGGCTCTTGATGTTCAAAAGGTTAGGGGAGGTTACTGGATTACGGAGTTGGGTGGAGGTGTGGGCATATGGGGGGGGGTGCTCTTTCCAAGAGCTGGTGCAGACTGGATGAGCCAAATGGCCTCCTTCTGTATTTTGGGCACGATTCTCCGCTCCCTCGCGGCATCGGGAAGGCCGTTGTGAACTCGGCCGAGTTTCACGACGGCGTCGGAGGCCGCTCCTCGCACCCTATTCACCCCCCGCCCCCAGGGGGCTAGGAGTGCCGTGCCGTAAATCTCCGACAAAATCAAATGCATTTTGGAAGTCAGCATACACCACATCAACAGCATCTCTCTCATCAGCTCTCTCTGTTACAGAAATTCTATGATTCTATGATTCTCCAATCCATTTTCATAAGTTTCTCATCCATGCAAGGATTTTCCTGAATCTGTTCTGTACTCTCCCTATAATGCCTTCACATTTTTATAAGGTATGGCACCCAGAACTGGATGCCATGCTCCAAGGTCAAGCCAGTATCTCACGTAAGTTCATAACAACCTTCCTACTCTTGTAATTTATGGCCTTATTAGTAAAAGGCAATGATCCCAACACCACCCGCTGAGGTACTCCATTATAAACTCCATATTCTCCCCATGTCTGCCTGGCTTTCATTCGGGTGCTCTTGTTTACCTCCCACAAGTCCCAAAAGACGTGTTTGTTAGGTGAATTGGACATTCTAAATTCTCCCTCAGACCACCTGAACAGGCAATATAGCCTGGCGTCTCAGGACTTTTCACTGTAACTTCATTGCCGTGCTAATATTTTTTTTTTTAAATTTAGATTACCCAATTATTTTTTCCAATTAAGGGGCAACTTAGCGTGGCCAATCCACCTACTCTGCACATTTTTGGGTTGTGGGGGCGAAACCCACGCAGACAGGGGGAGAACGTGCAAACTCCACACGGACAGTGACCCAGAGCCGGGATCGAACCTGGGACCTCAGCGCCATGAGGCGGTTGTGCTAACCACTAGGCCACCGTGCTGCCCTGTTGCCGTGCTAATATAAGCCTACTTGTGACATTAATAAAGATTGTTATTATTATTAAACTTTCCCCCAGCCTGAAAAGCATCCACTAACCATGCCTCTCTGTTTTCTGACGCTCAGCCAATCACCTATCCATGTTGCTATTTTTAATTTTATTCCATGAGGTATTACTTTACATTTTTTAAACAAATTTAGAGTACCCAATTATGTTTTTTCCAATTAAGGGGTAATTTAGTATGGCCAATCCACCTAACCTACACATCTTTGGGTTGTGGGGGTAAAACCCACGCAGACATGCGGACAATGTGCAAACTCCACACGGACAGTGACCCAGGGCTGGGATTTGAACCCGTGTCCTCAGCACTGCAGTCCAGAGCTAACCACTGCACCACCGTGCTGCCCCAGGAATTACTTTACTGACAAGTGCGTTGTGCAGCACAAAATCAAATGCATTTTGGAAGTCAGCAAACACCACATCAACAGCATCTCTCTCATCAGCTCTCTCTGTTACCTGCTCAAATAACTCCAGCAAGTTAGTTAAACTCAACTTTTCTTTAACAGACCCATGTCGGCTTTGCTTACTTAACCCACGTTTATCCATGTGAGTATTAATTTTGTTTTGAGAAGTTTCCCCACCACCAAAGTCAAAATATCTGACCTGTAATTGCTGGTGTTATCTTTGCACCCTTTGATGAACAAGCGTGTAACATCTGCAATTCTCCAGCCTTCTAAAACCACTCCTGGAGCCAAAGGAGAATTGGAAAATTAAGGCCAGTGCCTCCACAATTTCCACTCACACTTGCCTCAGTATCCCTGGTGCTTTCAATTTTGGCCACCTTCTGTCTAATCTGCTGGTTGATTATACTTCCATCATCCATGCCACAACGTAAACCCATTCAAATTTTCTACCTGGCTAAACTCCTCCTAGATTAGGCAGTTAATAACAGTGGAATT
The DNA here is from genome assembly GCF_902713615.1 of Scyliorhinus canicula. Lineage (NCBI taxonomy): Eukaryota > Metazoa > Chordata > Chondrichthyes > Carcharhiniformes > Scyliorhinidae > Scyliorhinus > Scyliorhinus canicula. The sequence goes on along the minus strand of NC_052166.1, from coordinate 29,524,011 downwards.
CTGATTCCTTCAATTCCTCTGGTTATAATCACCCTGCCTGAAACTTATCCAAATGACAAACCTATTTTGATGCCTAACCTCACTGTGATGTGTCACGTGAGGATGAAGTTTGCTGTGTGACATTATTGTGCGACCCACCCAGTTAATGAAACAGTGTTTGGAAAACCCTAGACTTTTATTTGGGTTGCAATTACTTGGTGTGCTGGAATGCCATGGCAGGTTTGTTTACAATGCAGGTAACCAGGATGAGCGGAGCCGTGATGGTATCGTTAAAGTCTTACCAGTTATCAATAGTGTTGTACAATAGAACATAGAACATAGAACAGTACAGCACAGAACAGGCCCTTCGGCCCTCGATGTTGTGCCGAGCAATGATCACCCTACTTAAACCCACGTAACCCGTATACCCATAACCCAACAATTCCCCCATTAACCTTACACTACGGGCAATTTAGCATGGCCAATCCACCTAAACCGCACATCTTTGGACTGTGGGAGGAAACCAGAGCACCCGGAGGAAACCCACGCACACACGGGGAGGACGTGCAGACTCCACACAGACAGTGACCCAGCCGGGAATCGAACCTGGGACCCTGGAGCTGTGAAGCATTGATGCTAACCACCATGCTACCGTGAGGCTCCATGGCAGGACGTATTTCTCATCTGCTCTTTAACACCATTTAATTGTTTCTCATTGATGTTCTATTTCTGCTGGCAACTGTATTTAATGCACAACTTTATACTGCTGAATGCAAACATATATTGGCCATTATTAAATTTTGTTTCTTTGCTGAAATGGATATTTTGTGATGGTACCAGAAGGAAATCGTGAATTGACGAAACCCTGGACTCTCAAGCGGCGCCACACTGGAGTCGCTGCTTTTCTTTGACTTTAAGCGGGGGACCCTGACCTGCAGGACCATACGCAAGTTCATGGTATATGGTTACAGAAAGTAGCTCTTTGGCATAAAACTGGCCTCGTGGAGTAATGAATAATTGACATCCTCTGCAGTCGAGACGAAGTACGGGAGGCCATATTACCTACAAGGTGCAAAAGTTAATGATATCGTGGAGAAAGTGGATTGGAACTTGGCAGGGAAGGGGGAAATCCAGCTGTTGTTCTATATTGGATCCATAGATAGAGGAATGCAAAGGGAGGCAACGCTACGACGGGAATAGCTGAAGGCATGAACAATGTCTTTTCGAAAGATATCTCAAGGTCAGTACATGTCACATATTAATTAACGTAAGATAGGAGGATAAGGAAAGTGAATGCAGGATTGAAAGATTTGAGTGGGAATGGGGTTTCATTTCATGGACTGTGGCACAGCAGAAAAGAGCTGAACCAATTCACCTGAATGAAAAGGATAAATAGGGCTGTCAAAAATACCTTAAACACCTTCCCTTAATTTTCAAAAGAAATTGATTACTGATTATTTAATCTCCTTTGCTATTTGCTTTCTTTACCTTGAAGAGGCACTGTGGACCTTTAAAAGGATGTTGGTTAACCAGCTGTTCCCTTGGTGTCATTGCTGTCCTCGACCTGACTAACAGTTGCCATATTATCATGTATGTTTTCCTTCAAAGCAGGCAAGCTCTGGGAAATATTTGCACTTAAATTGAATGACAAGAGGCCATTTAATAACTTCCGATTTACTAACTTCTTTCCTAGCGTTGGAGTTGAGCTTCAACCCCGGAACACTCAAATCCCCCAAGCCTCTCCCACCCTGAGCATGGCAGTCCCGCTTATTTCAGACTGCAATCCAGTGAGTCAGTTGTGCTGGAAACCCTTGCTCTGCAAACTCCCCCCCCCCCCCCCCCCCCCCCCCGCCCCCGGCCACATCACGGGCCCTTGATCCGAGACCCCAGACCACTGCTGGGAACATTAGGGAGGTCGTGCACAGCTGCCCATTGCTCATTGACACACTTTCCCTTTGGCCACGAGAGGATCCTCAGTTGTGAAGCCTTGCTCTTTACTGTTTGATCTTTGGCAGTTGCCTCTCAGGTGCTGAAGCACCTAGAATTCAGACACACTGTTCAGAGATCAAAGGTTGGTGGACATGCTGTGGCCTTATCATCCTCTGAGACTTGGCACCTGTTCCTTCGAAGATGCACTTGACAGTTGAGGAGCATGAGGTGCTCTCACAACTAACAATGCTAATTCCTCATTTGCTAGAGACTTCTCACAGACAAAGCGGGAGACATTGACATTGAGTAGTTTAGGGGAGGTTCCCCGGTTGTACGGCAAAGTGGGTATCTATCGGCCCTCCCTCCCAGGGCACCCGATTGTTGGCGGTCTTAATGGTTCTTCTCATCTGGCTGCGGACACCCCAGCTGGGGTATGAGTAATTATCCTTTTCTTCCTAGTATAAGTGTAGACAGTGCATTTCCCTGGATGAAGTGGGAGAGGTATCGTTTCAACTGGGTTCGGGTTTTAGAGTGTGCTGGAGGTCCTGGCGGTATACCTCCCTGTGTGCCATGGTGTGCTGGTCTAGGCCAGAACCAATGGTGGTTCCTAGCCCCTGGAGACCTGGGGTGTCCCTTCTTGAGGGTGCTTGTTGGGTGCATGAGGGCCTGGCAACGAGCCAAGTACTGTACTTTTTGGATATCCTATTGTGCCCCTAAGGGGTGGGACACCGTCTTGTTTGATTGAGCGGACTGTTCTCTCCTTCACTGGTGGGTGCTCAGTGTGGGTCAGAGAAATACAGCGCCTGGATTGGGTCCTGATCCAATTGGATTGGGTTCTGTTTTTTCTAGCTCTTCCTTCATTTTCTTCCCTTTCTTGGGAGGCTCTGAAGGTTTGATCATAATCCGAATATGTCATTGCCGGTCCTCTCTGCACAATTGTATGGAATGGGGCTGGTTCTGCACTGGGCCTGGGATTGTGGTTAAGTTGTATTGTGTGGTATATCTGTATTGGAACATGGCTTTTCATGTATTTTCTTTGCTTTTGGAAGGATGGGTATGAAGAATCAATGCTTGAATCCTACATGGGCACAGGCGGGTCTGGTATCTGAAGAAAAGAGGCTGCAGTGGGTCATTGGTGCCTTTGGTACCTAGAGTTGAGGGAGATGTGCATTGGTATACCCTAACATGGTGCGGAAAATCTATCCTGATTTCTTTTGCTAATTGCTGGATGATGTAGTGTGGGAGGGTGTGCACCATTTTACCACTGTTTTTCATGGCCTCATCCTCTTTCTCCCTCCGTCTCTGGGGTTTGTACACAGCTCCAGTTATGTTTAATGAATGTATCAAGCCAGTTGTGATGTTGTTCACCTGTCTCGCTCTCTGTACTCATGTCCGCTGAGCTGTCCTTTTTCCTTGCTCATGGCGATGCATTATTTTTCCATTTTGTTGCGTCATTCTCTAATATATAAAACGTTAATAAACACGCAGTTGAAAAAAATTATGCATGTGTTTTGTAGCAGGGAATATGTTTCCACTTGAGGAACTGAGCCAACGAGAAGCCATTCAACTAAAGCATTCACTGATAAATCTAGAAGGGAATTCAAGAGAAAACTGCTCACCCAGAGAGTGGTTAGCATGTGAAATTCACTACGCACACTACTGCTGAGGTCACAAGAAGATTTGCATTTGTATGGTGCTTTCATGACCACTGCACATCTCACAGTGCGGCTTTTTTACATACCGGGGCCTGGTATCAAGAATCAAATCCCTTCCTCTGCTTTCCATAGTGCTTTACAACCAATGGGTATTTTTGAGGTATAGTCATTGTTGTACTGCAGGAATAGCATTGATCAATTGAATGGGAAGTGAGGTGAGCACATTGGGCAGGATTTTCCATCTCCGTCGCAGTTAATGGACATTCGAACGGCTCACGGTATTTTCCAGCCTTACTCCCGACATCAAAGGGCCATAATATTCTGCCCACAAGGCGAGGGAAAAAAGAATAGGATACATTGAGGGAGTTAGATGGAGAAGTGGAGCAAAAACACTGGCCTGGATCGGTGGAGCCATGTGGCTTGTTCCTGTGCTACAGATGATATGTCGGGGGCGATTCACCAAAATGGAGACCAAGTGTTCGTGCCGTCGTGAACGCCGTCATGTTTCACGACGGCGCGAAACGGGCCCGGGTATGACCTATTCTGTCCCCCACAGGGGGCCAGCGTGGCACTTGAGCGGTTCACGCCACTCCAGCCTTCCTTCCCGGCACCAAATGGGCACCGCGCTAACCCACGCATGCGCAGTTGGGCCGCGCTAACCTGCACATGCGCGGGGGACTTCTTCAGCGCACTGGTCCCAACCCAACATGGCGTCGGTGTTCAGGGGCCGGCCGCGCAACAAAGTAGGCCCAGGGGGAGAGTCCAGCCCGCCGATCGGTGGGCCCCGATCGCGGGCCAGACCCCATCGGAGGCCCCCCAGTTGAAGGATCGCTTTTCCCCAAGTTCCCGCCGGCAGCGACCAGGGTGAACGGCGGCAGCTGGACTCTGTAGTATCCGCATGGCCGCTCGGCCCATCTGGGCAGGAGAATCGGCGCACCGGCGCAAATGGTGCCGATTCTCAGCACCTCGGAGAATCGCCCCCGTAATGTCATGTACAAACATGGTCCGGTCTTAACCAGCGAAAGCCAGTATCTGGTGTCAATTCATTGCATAAATATCCCACTAATCTCATGAGACACAATTTTTCAATCTCGCTCTCATCAATATGGGGGTTGGCGGGGCGGGAGGTGGGTTGTTGCAGGGGATGGATTCAGACAGTCAGTTTCAGGACAAAACAAAAGTGTACAGGATGAGCTCGACATGGGGCAAGAAGTACCCAGATGGAGAGCAGAGCAAAGGGATTGGATTGCCAGCGCCCCATATGTAAAAGAAGCAGAACACAAAATATTTGCTTGATATAATTGTTAGACGTACCCAGGATTTTTTTAGCATGTGTGATGCAGTCTGGAGTAGTTCATAGGTCTGTATTCATGGTGTTTTCATGCAAACAAAGGCCACATTCGGCCTGGGAGTAAATAAGACAAGACTTGGACCTGTGCAGCACCTTTGATGATGTCAGGATGTCACAGAACACTTCCCAAACTGTAAAATCCTTCTGAAGCGCAGTCACTGATGTAACGGTCCGTTCCAGAAAGGGAATCATGCCACCCAGTCTTACTGTCTTACACTTATGTAGTTTTATTCATGAAAAAATAGAAAATTGCAATTTTCATTTTTGTGTCTGCAAGAGATCAGTCCCCCTGCAGTCAGGTCTCCCCAGGATCATTGCAAGATTGATCCTGTAGGCTTAGCCATGTTAATGAGGTCTGTAGAGGCGGTTTTATTACACGATAGCTTAAACCTACATTCCCGAGTCTAAACAGGAGGCTCTATGCCGCAGCATTTTCACTGCATATTAATACATGGTTATTTTGCTAATCTCACCTCCTCTGTCTGCACGGAATGAATATGCACAGTTTGAAAAGGTCAACTTTCCTTTCTCTGATCAACCTTAAAACTTTAATTAAAGATCCTGTCAAACTCATCGCCGTAGTGCAGCAATCAAATTAGACCTCATCTTGTGAAATCCTTGTATGGAGGAAATGTTGACCTTAAGGCTGCAATATGTTTTAGTAAAACACTGGAAGGTTCTCAAGTTGACTTACATTATCACTCTCAAGTAAATAAATTAAAACCACAATAAATAGGTAAGATTTTTGATCCAGCTGCTTTTCCCATAAAATATTGAAAGGAACAGTTACACCAGCAGGCCGATGAGAAAGATGTCTCCTGAGGTACTATTTTCTTACTCATCCAGAAATTATGTCCAAATCTGAATGGACTCCTGTTTATAAAGTCATGGGCAGCACAGCTATTCAACTTGGACAATAATCAAGTGCCGAGAGAGAATGAGAGAAAATCTTTTTGAAATATTGAAGAACCCAAATCATTTGAGAACGGGCGGCATGGTGGCACAGTGGTTAGCACTGCTGCCTCACACCGCCAGGGACCCGAGTTCAATTCCGGCCTCGGGTGACTGTAAGGAGTTTGCACATTCTCCCTGTGCCTACATGAGTTTCCACCAAGTGCTCCGGTTTCCTCCCAATGTCCAAAAATGTGCAGTTTAGGTGGATTGGCCAGGTTAAAATTGCCCCTTAGTATTCAAAAGGTTATGTGGGGTTACTGGGTTATGGGGGTAGAGTGGGGGCATGGGCCCAGATAGGGTGCTCGCTCCAAGGGTCGGTACATAGTGGTATTGTCACTGGACTAGTAAACGAGAGGCCCAGAGTAATGCTCCAGAGACCCAAGTTCAAATCCCGCCACTGCAGATGGTGAAATTTGAATTCAATAAAAATGTGGAATTAAAAGTCTAATGATGATCATGAAACCATTGTCGATTGTCGTAAAAACGCATCTTGTTTACTAATATCCTTCAGGGAAGTAACTCTGTTATCTTTACCCGGTCTGGCCTGCACATGATTCCAGACCTACTAAATGTGGTTGTCTTAACTGTGCCCTCAAGAGCAATTAGGGATGGGCAATAAATGCTGGCACAGCCTGCGACGCGCACATCCCACAAATGAATTTTTAAAAATGTCGTGAACAGGATGTGTTCACCATCACATTCAGTCATAATTGACTGTGGTGCAGCATGTTTACAGCATTTATTGGCCTTGAACCTAGTTAGATCTTTTAAGAAACGTTTTACTGAACCCGTTGTAGTATCGACTAGAGCAAAGTAATTGGTGAGAGATTTATTGTGCAGATCAACAGCTGCATAATTATGCAAGCAAATCACCAGCCAACGCATTTGCAAGTGCAGTTTGAAGTGACTTTGAGAGAATTACTTTAGGAACAAAATGATATTGGAAAGGATGGCGGGATAAGATGCGCAGATAACTTTCAAAAGGGAACTGCACATTTAATGAGGGGTAAGATTTTGCAGGGCAATGGGGAAATGGAAGGCAAGTGGGACAGAATGAATATTTCTTTAAAAGATGGGCAGAAGAGATTTCATTTGTGATGTGCCATTTTGAAGTTTCTTTAATACTGTCAGCAGCTTTGCTATGACTTGGGCCCCAATGGGCTGGACGTCTTGCAATTATATTCTCCACATGGCTTGGGCCACAGAGGTTTTCAATAACAAGCTGTAAATGTTTTGACTAGTAACAGGATTGCCCTTATCCAACGCCTGGATGATATTGTTTTATGGCAAATAACAAGCAATTAATACAACATGATACTGCCACAAAGTCCAAGCTGACCAAGTTCTTCATGTCGTAGAGTCAGAGTCATGCAGCACAGAAGTTGTAATGATATGTATAATCTAAGGAGAGTAAAGGGTGAACAAGATGCCGTTCATATATCTCAGCACTAGATGGCACCACTGAGTAGTCTTATAAAAGGCTGCGTCTCGAAGCATTCTGGGAGAAGCTTATGGAGAAGGAAAGTGCGAGGTCGAGATAGAGTGTTGGTGTATTAGAGATACATAATAGATTACTGTAACATAGATTCAATACTGTTATTTTATTAGCTATTACTTAGAGTATGTGAACCATTTAAAGTACTGTAACATAAACTAGCTTTGTTTTAAATACACAGCTTGATGTTCTTTGTAAACACTACAGCTTTTAGCTATCTTGGAGAACTATACAAGAAACATGACCGAAGTGACCCTTCAAATTCTTCAAGTCTGCACTGACAAAATTGCACTAAATCTACTCTGATCACACTTTGGCCCAAAACCTTGAACGTTATGACATTTCAAGTGTTCCTCCACCTACATTTTAAAGGTTGTGAGGGTTTGCACCTCTACTACCCTCCCAAGAAAAACATTCCTGACTCCCACCACCCTCTGGGTGAAAAATATTTCCTCAAATCCCCTCTAAACCACCTGCCCATCACCTTAAAATTATCCCCCCACCTCATTATTGACCCTTCAACTACAGAGAATAACTGCTTCCTAACCACCCTGTCTACACCCCTCATAATCTTATACACCAGTAATAATAATAATCTTTATTAGTGTCACAAGTCGGCTTACATCAACACTGCAATGAAGTTACTGTGAAAATCCCCTAGTCGCCACACTACTGTGCCTGTTCGGGTACACTGAGGGAGAATTCAGAATGTCTAATTCGCCTAACAACACATTTCAGGACTTGTGGGAGGAAACCGGAGCACCCGGAGGAAACCCACACAGACACGGGGGAAACATGCAGTCTCTGCACAGACAGTGACCCAAACCGAGAATCGAACCTGGGTCCTTGGTGCTGTGAAACAACACTGCTAACCACTGTGCTACCGTTCCGTCCTATCAGGTCTCCCTCAGTTTTCTCTGCTCTAAAGAAAATAACCCAAGCCTGTACAGCTTGATAGATCAAATGCTCCATCCCGTGTAACACCCTGGTGAATCTCCTCTGCACCATCTCCAGTACAATCACACCCTTTTAAGAGTGAAACGGCCAGAACTACACACAGTACTCAGCTGTAACCTAACCAAAGTTTTGTCCAGCTCCAAGTTATCCTCCCTGTCCCTATAATCTATGCCAGCATTGATAAAGGCAAATATGCCGTGCACCTTCTTAACTACCCCATTAATCTGTCCTGCTGCCTTTTGGGTGACAGTTAAGGCAAAGAAAACCTTCCAAATGTCCACATGCACACTCTCTTTTGAGCTCCCATAGGCAGCAAATGCTCATAACAAGCTGCTGTCATGCTAAGAACAACGCCTTAATCTTTTGTGCCTGCAACTCTGTTTGACAAGCCTTATTGGTGGGACTCAGATATGTGTAGGCTAGTCCTTATATCCTCATGACTTTGAAAATCTTCATTATCTTCTGGCTGCCTTCTCATTATTTCAGTGCTAACATTGTTGCATTAGTAACTGCTAGCATCGTCCTGGTGCCTGAATCTCATGGCTCATTCTGTTCATTCAGAGATGAAAAGGATCCCTCCAACAATGCACCCACCACCTCCTCTGCACCTTCCGCAACCCCTACACCACCATCCCCTTCCCCATCCCCCCAAAAGGAAGCAAACCCCCCCCCCCCCCCCCCACAACTCTGCATTCCTTCCTGCCCACTGGTCACACTTTACTTCTCATTTGCTCTCGAGGTTAAAAGGACAAGGCAAAGCATGCTGGGATAGTTGACCATTGCCACCAATTTAAGGTACTTCAACAGTTCTCTGAAACCATTGTGGTCTATTGACTGCTCCGAAACTTTAAAAAATATGATACGTTACTCCATTTCTTAAATAGCCCCAAAATAGCTACTCAACTCCCTCTGACTCCCTATGTTGTTTATTCGCCCCATCAGTTCTAAAATCTGTGTCGTCGAACATTGTACTATGGTTCAGCTTAACACCATCCTTGGAATCCTGAAACTTTTGATAAGGTCTCCTTCAGCACTCTTTCCTCCAGTGTAATCATTCCCAGCTTAATTATATTTTGCTGATCCCTTAATTAGAAACAGTGATGTCACCTCATTCAGCCTGCAAACACAAAATCCTTTCTTGGGTAAGGAGATCAAAACTATACACACAGTACTCTCAGAGTGTGATCTCACCAAAGGTCCCTATAATTACATCAAGACCTTCCTCACTCTTTTTTAAAATTAATTCAAGAGATGTGGATGTCACAGGCTAGGCAAATGTTTGATGCCCATTACTAAGTGCACTTGAGCAAGTGGTGGTGAAGTCGCCTTCTTGAACTGCTGCACGTTACAATAAAGGTTAGTTTATCATTTACTTCCCGAGATACTCTCTCAACCTTTGAGTCCAGTGTTAATTTTACACTTGCCTTGTTGTAAACTGGATTATAACAAGCTTTGCATACGGCCCCGCCCGATTCCTGCCTGAAGTGCTAGATTTAAATTTTAGATCTTGTGAAAGTTTCCTTAATATCTATCATTTATAGAAATTATTTTAAGGGGTGCAATTCAGCAGACTGAAGCTAAAGTCTACCACTCTCTAGGCAGTGCATTCCAAATCCCAACAACTCTCTGAGTAAGGGAGTTTCTCCTGTTCTCGTTCCTTGCTCTCTTGCTGACCATCTTGAAATTGTGATCCCTAGTCACTGATTTATCAACTAGTGGAAACAGAATATCCTCCTTTACCTTGTCAAAATTGTTCATCATTGTGAACACTTCAATAAGGTTACCTCTTAATCTTCTCTACTGTAATGAGAACAAGCCTGATTTCTTTAATCTTTCCTCATATCTAAAATTACTCATTCCTGGTATCAGCTGTTTAGCTCACTAGGGCTGGTTAGCTCACTGGGCTAAATCGCTGGCTTTGAAAGCAGACCAAGACAAGCCAGCAGCACGGTTCGATTCCCGTAACAGACGCCGGAATGTGGCGACTAGGGGGTTTTCACAGTAACTTCATTTGAAGCCTACTCGTGACAATAAGCGATTTTCATTTCATTTCATTTTTCATTTAATTTCATTTCATTTTCATTTCATTTCATTTCATTGTAATAAATCTCCTCTTCACTCTCTCTCGGGATTTAACATCCTTCCTTAAATAAGGTGCCCAGAATTGAACAGAATATTTCAAATGTGGTCTGACCAATGATTTGTAGAGGCTACTTCCTTGCTTTTATATTCTATACCTCTATTTATAAATCCAAGGATCCTATAAGTACTCTTAACAAGTGTTTCAACTTGCCTGGCCACCTACAAAGAATTATGCATCAGAACCCCAAGGTCCCTCTGCTCCTGTACTCCCCTTAGAGTGTACCATTGAGCCTATATTGTCTCCTGGTGTTTCTTCTCTCCAAAAATGCATTACCTCACATGTCATTGCATTGAAATCCATCTGCCAGGTGTCTGCCCATTTGGCCAACTTGTCAATGTCCCTCTGAAGTTGCTCAGCGTCATCCTCACAATTCACTATTCTCCCTAGCTTAATATCATCTGCAAATCTCGAGATTTTGCCCTCAACACTCATCTCTAAATCATTTACATAAATCAGAAAAAGCAAGGGTCCCAAGACTAAGCCCTGAGGAACACAAATTTCAATTTGTCTCTGGTCTGAGAAATGCCCATCTATACCTACCCTCTGTTTCGTATCTCTTAGCCAGCATAGAATCCATGCTGCCAAGGACCCTTCAATCCCAAACATTTCTAATTTGCTAACCAATCTTCCTGTGACACCGTATCAAATATTTTCTGAAAGTCTAAATACACAACATCCACTGCACTAATCTCATCCACTGCCTGTGTCACCTCGTCAAAAAGCTCAATTCAATTTGTCAGACATGATCTGCCCTTGGCAAAGCCATGTTGACTATCTAATATTAACTTACATTTATCTAAGTGTATGTTTATCTTATCCCGTATTATGGCCCAATATGCCCAAAAGCTGATTTTAATTTTTGTGTGCTGAATGGCACCCTAAGTGTCATTTTGAGCCAGTTCAGCAGGGTGTTTCCCACCACCAGTTTGGCTGAGAACCAATCCTGAATTCACCCACACTTAGTCATTGTTCCCCCCCCACCCCACCATCATCCAAGTCCCATTCCCCCCTTTTGGGACCCCCCTTCACCCCTTCAACCTTTGTGAAGCCCTTTCATACCCCCTTTTCACATTCACACCCCCCTCTTCACATCCCACTCATCCCCACTTTCCATGAGCATGGCCCCTCTCAGGCCCTGACCCTTAGCAATGCCAATCAGCTACCCTTGCAGTTCCTGGTTGCCACTGCCAGAGGTGCCTGGGTGCCTGGAGGAGTGCAGGGTATTGCCCTGCCCTGCCCTGTCCCGGAACCACCCGGTGGCTCAGATGGTATCCGGGACCCCCAGAATGGCCATCACACCCGGTCTCATCTTGTGAAGATCAGCGCGAATGGGTACTCGGTTGAGGGCTTGCCGGTGCGTCCTGTTATTCCCGGGTACCAGGAGAATACGGCCTCACATAGGCCGCACATATTTAAATTACTAAATGGCTCAAATCCAGATTGGCGGGGGTCGGGTGACTCACAGGAAGTAAGCCTGATTTGGGTCTCCCCTCTGAAGCACTCTAAATGTCCGGATCAGTGTGGAGCACAATGTGGTGGGTCTTCAAGACAATGTGGTGAGAAAATGGCGCCCATGAATTTCAAGACCAATTTATTTTGTGTCAATGTTGTATCCGAGTCTCATTCTGAACCTGCCTTTCCACATCTTTCAGCAGCCCAATCATAGAAGAACATAGAACATAGAACAGTACAGCACAGAACAGGCCCTTCGGCCCTCAATGTTGTGCCGAGCCATGATCACCCTACTCAAACCCACGTATCCACCTTACACCCGTAACCCAACAACCCCCCCCTTAACCTTACTTTTATTAGGACACTACGGGCAATTTAGCATGGCCAATCCACCTAACCCGCACATCTTTGGACTGTGGGAGGAAACCGGAGCACCCGGAGGAAACCCACGCACACAGGGGGAGGACGTGCAGACTCCACACAGACAGTGACCCAGCCGGGAATCGAACCTGGGACCCTGGAGCTGTGAAGCATTTATGCTAACCACCATGCTACCCTGCTGCCCATAAATCCTGACTTTGCTTCTCTTGTGATTCTTAAAACAGCTCAGAAAGCTTTTCCCATTACTACCACACAATGGGTTACAATACAATCTGGGCCTCATGAATGTGATGGAAGCCAATTGACCAATGGTTTCAGAATGGTGGATCAGCACATAAAAAACAGGACATTGAGTCACCATCCCTTTCTTGCCTATAAGAGACAGTTTAAATATCACCAAATGAATTGTGATGAAAGTGAAATGAAATCAAAAACAACTTAATGCATTTTCCAGCTGGCTGAAAATCACTGATTGAGTTCTGAAAGACTGAGGGAACATTCCAGTGATTTGAAACCGCAGATTCAAAATGGATGAAAATGTGTATGACATGACAAATTCCAAAGCCATCGAATTGAGCGAAGCTGTTTAGAAAACCCCAGCAGAGGCGATTACATTGAAGGAGAAGGAATGGGATCATCTGTTAACCCATCACGAAACATCGAGACAACTACTGGACAATACATAAGATGCAATCACTACTGGCAGTGAAATTTGGAATTTACTGAGAAATAATCTAATAAAGTCAAAACTATCTGCCTGAATACACTCGTCAGGACTACATTTGGGTAATAGTCAATTGATCAATGCGAGGATCATGTAACAAGCCAGTTAACTCTTTTATGCTATAAGAAACTGTTTTCTCCAAACCAGGCACAGAAGCAGAAAAGATGCTCAAGTTTCAAGACTCCTGTGTGGGCCATTTTCTCTCCACATTGCTTGCCATTTGACTATCCATGTACTGCATGCAGGGATGTTTAAAAATATCAACACTGCAACTGCTATCTCCAGAAAGAAAGATACATTGGCCACCAATATCATTAAACTGTGAGTGAAATCGCCATAGTCCCAGATTACATTAGGCTGTTTTCCCCTTTGAGGAGGAGAGCTGACTGGTGGTGATTTAACCTGAGGATCACCACAACTCCAGTGAAGGGCAAGGTTGAGAAGGCAGGCCTTCATGAATAACTTCAGCCAGTACGAGAATGGAATCCGCGCTGCTGGCCTCACTCTGCATCGCAAACTGCAGTTTGGCCAAGTGGCCTAAACCGGCCTCCATCATTAAATCACCTTGATGCTGGATCCTGAGGAACCACTGAGCTCAGCTTTGAACCACTTAAGTTAAGAACCTGCAAGGCATGTGTGTGTGTGTGTCCGGGTGTGCATATGTCTGTACTGTCTGTGTGTGTGTAAGTGTGTCTGTTTATGTGGATGTGTCTGTGTGTGTGCACCTGTATGTTTCTGTGTGTCTGTCTATAGGTGTCTGAGTGTGTGTATCTGCATGTGTATGTGTGCGTGTGTGCATAGGCTGTGACTAAACAATTCTCTTTTCCTTGTAAAGGAAAATTAAGGAAACCAGTCTGTTTGTGTCTGTTTACAGCATGTAAACAGTTAAACATTCACTCTCTTGGCAAGCATATCCATTTTTAAAATGGGGTTAAATGAGTTCAAATAGTTTTTTTCTACCTACTTTCTTATTTTCTTTTGTATTTTCTCATGTTCAAATATTTATATCATTCCATTTTAAATGACTTTACAGCCTTAATTTCCATTCCAAAAGCATATGTAAAAAAAAATCCTTTTAAAATTCCTTCATTGTCCTTCTCAAGTTAATCCTCATTTTATATACCTTGTTCACACTACTTGGCAAATAGCAACAAATCTTTTACTCTATTCTCAAAGCCTTTTATCATTTCAAACCTCTGTTAAATTAAATTAACCTTCTTTGTTCCAGTGACCAAAGTCCCAATTTGTCAAGTCATTTCTGATAACATATTCACTCATTCCTGGCTTCATGTGAATGAATCTTTACCATACTCATTGCATAGAGTTATTCAATTCTCTATAATGTGCCCGAACTGCAGGTAATATTTCAACTTTAATGCACCCAAATGTCTTTTACAAATGAGCATAATTTCCTTTCTTTTTAAATTCATGTACCTAAAATATGATGCTTTGAATCCTAATTCTTCTTGAACCTTTATGCCTGCTGTTACGATCAGGTGAGCAGAGGTTTGAAATGATAAAAGGCTTCAAATAGTTGCTTCTCCATGTTAACAAAGGCTATGTAGGAACAGAGGGAGGCCATTCAGTCCATTAAGCCTGTCCCGCTGCCACTGAATGAGGTCTGATCATTGCCTTAACTCCATAACCTTTGATGCGTTTGTCAGATAAACTATTTTGCATTTTATTTTAAAAGTCATGAGCATAATTGGAATGGAAAGATTTGATGAAAAGATTCAATCTATGCCTTTTGAAGCACATTTTTATACTGTGATAGGAAAAAGGTTTGAGAGAGAATGAATGGAATTCTGGTACCAAAGGGAAGGATGAATCAAATAAGGTGGCCTTGACCAAAGTGAGGGGAGTTTCAGATGAATTGAGATGCTTAAAGTTTGACACTTGACAAACACATGATACAAGCCAGATTCAAATTTGTATGTGCATCCTATCTTGTGGCTTTGTAGGGCCAGCTGACCCTGAGATGACAGGAGATGGTATCAGGGTGGATTGAAATTGCTTTCCCCATTGATCCCCTACAGGAGAAGTCGGAATGCTTTGTTTTGACCTTCATCTGGGTGATCTAGGAAAGATAGAGACCTACATCCTAATAAAACTGACATTTTTTACAAAAGAGTTTTAAAACGTTTTTGTGTCTTATCATAACCTTAGCAGCTATTATGACCCATTGGGCAAATTTAAGGAGATCTCTTTATATTGTTAATGAACAGACTGTTAAACCGCGGGAGATATTCTAATTTACAACTCTTACATTGGAGGAAAGGTTTCTCTAAATAGTTTGAAGGTTGAAAAGTAATGTTTGCGAATGACATTTGGTGAAAAAAAAATCACTCTTTCTTGCTAAGCTTATTCTTTCCCTGACCATATTAAGAGATTACCCTTGTTTCCGGGCATCACCAGGGAAATGATATAAGGTTGATTTCTCAATTCCCTCCATCGTCTTTGAAGTAAATTCTCCAGTTACATTCAGTTGTTCAGAGCTACTTGAGTTTTACAACCTCACCAGTAGGGAAATCATAGGGGCCTTTTGTACCATTACTGAATAGCATGTCTCAAATGAAGATGATAGCAGTATCAAAGTATACCCGAAGGTCCATGTCACACATTGTTCAGTTTTCATTAACAATCTAGTTTGATGGGTTCTGTATCTAAAAGGTGTGTAGGAAATTAATATTGATGTCAAAATTACACTGAAATTACTGTGATAAATGTAAGAAATTGGTATAAACACATATGTATAGTATTACATGTATTTGTTGCAGTAATGTTTTAAACGCCTCGATTAGGATGTGTGCGCGTGCTGCAGTAATTTTTTTTAATATCCTGGTTTAAAAGACAAACATTTTGGCTGCAAAATGGCTGTAATTAAGATGTTGTAAAAGTGAAATAATCAATCTTTCAAACCACGTTGATGTTTTCAAGGAAAGACGTGATGGGATTTTATTATAATTTCTGGGGATTCCCTGAGGAGTAGATAATCAGAGCTATTTTTAAATTTAAGTAAGTAGGTCATGGGATTTGAGTGGGATAAAGATAATATATGTAATGGAAGAAGCCAGCTCTGCAGCAGGCAGTTTTAATTTTTAGTTTCTGGAAGCTGTGAACTGAACAGCAGCTTTTGAAAAAGGTTGTCGGATTCAGCATTAACTTTACAGACATGGACCCTCTTCATCAGTCTTTCAAAAAACTCTATCCAGAGGACAGCAAGTAATCTTGTGTTTGCTAGCTTAATTTATAAGTGTTTTTTGATGTGTGATGGGTTTTGCTTGATTGGAGATAGAAATGGTATCAATTAGAAATTAACATGTTTCCTTTTATTGTTAAGCATTTTTAACTGGTAATTGTAATCTACATTTCTATTAAGTTAAGGTAGTTTAATACTGTGTAGATAATAAAGTTAGTTTTAATATACCTTTATCCTATTTATGTGTGGAATCACTCATGGAGCAATCTTTCTCTCACAGTTTTACAAATTTAAAACAAGTATTGGGGTTCTTCTTCGGCATCCTGGCACATGTTTGGATCTGGCCCGGTATCGTAATATGACAATATTGTGTTTTACTATCATTGCTAATATGACTGCATCATACAAATGTCACATTTGAATAGCTGACAAGAGAATTATAGAAGCTCGAAGAAAAATTTGTCTCCGATTTCCACATTGATCCCTACACAGCACAATCAACCCAGATTTTCAAAAATGTGAAATATCAGGGGCGAGATTCTCCGACCCCCGCCAGGTCAGAGAATCGCCGGGGGTTGGCTTAAATCCTGCCCCCGCCGTCCTCATAATTCTCCGGTCCCCCAAAAATCAGCCCGGCGTGATGTCGCGCCGCCCGCCTCAGAGAATGGCGGGGTCCGGCGCGACTCAATGGGCCCAGGGACTGCCCGAATTCTCCGGCCCGCGATGGACCAAAGTCCTGCCCGTCTTTTGCCAGTCCCGCCGGCGTAAATTGAAGTAGGTCCCTTACCGGCGGGACCTCGTGGTGCGGGCAGGCTCCGGGGTTCTTGGGGGGCACGGAGGGATCTGGCCCCAGGAGGTGCCCCCACGGTGGCCTGGCCAGCGATCGGGGCCCATCAATCCGCGGGCGGAACTGTGCCGTGGGTGCACTTTACCCTTCCGCAGCATAGGCTCGACCGGTCTGCATTCCCGGTGCGGAAACAAAGCCCTCTGCGCATGCGCGGGGATGACACCAGCACGCTCTGGCGCTCCCGCGCATGCGCCAACTCGCACCGGCTGGTGGAGGCCCTTCGGCGCTGGTTGGCATGGCACCAAGCCCCTTTCCCGCTGGCCGGTGGGGCACAAACTACTCCAGGGCAGGCCTAGCCCCTGAAGGTGCGGAGGATTCCACATCTTTGGAACAGCCCAACACCGGAGTGGTTCACGCCAATCTGTCCCGCCGGGACCCCCCGCCCCGCCGGGTAGGGGAGAATCCTTCCTCAGGTATTTTCGTGACTGTCGGCTTATCTATTGACTCTGCAACATATAGCGAAATAAACTGGAGACAATAAAAACAGAAAATGCTCAAAAAACGCAGCAGGTCTGGCAGCACCTGTGGAGAGGGAAACAGAGAGCGGAGTTTCTAAGCCCGTGAGACCCCTCTTCAGAACTAGACAACTTGAGACGACGTTACACAGACTTGCCAATCATTTGTGAAAGATTACATGGATGATTCATAAGTTCTTGGACCTGGTGGGGCAAATTTGTCTATGTTTATTTTTCAAAGAAATGGCCTTGAAATTTCTGTCAACTTTCTTTCTGCTCCTTACGATGTCATATTTCACGCAACATTGTAAATCTTACCTTGATTATATCTTTTCTAATACCTTCAGTTTTCAATCTCTGGAAGAAGTGAAGCATGTCCTTTCTGCTCTCTGTATTTAACAATCTCCCATTAGAGACACCATCAAAAAATGTCAAATCAAATCAACAATAACACACTTGTTTGAACCATCTTGCTCCAGGGATTTGGTTAACTTCACACAATTCTCTTTGAAATGCTCACTTTTGCGCAAGAATTAGAAGAATGTTTGAAATATTCAACTCCCAATTATCCAAACATCCATTAGGCCCCAAGGTTTGAATTGTAAATAGAAACTATGTGATGTTGATTAATTGAATAATCGCTTTACTTCCCAAGTGGGTAGATAATTAATGTTTCATTATTTAGTTTCTTCCACTTCACAGCCTATCATTCTCTTCCCAGTCCAGGAAGCCTGGGATAGGGAAGGCATTTCTGGATCAGTGATAGGAGGAAGTTGTGCAGAACTCTGAGATTCATAAGGGATCTGAGTGTCCTCATGCATGAATCAAGAAATGCTAGTCTGCAGGTACGACTTGTAATTATGAAAGCTAATGGAATGTTATCATTTATTGTGAGGGGAACTGAATCTCAAAGTAGAGAGATCATTCTTCAGTTGTACAAGATACTGCTCAGAACACAGTTTGAGTACTGTGTACAGGATTGGTCTCCTTACTTAAGAAAGGATGGAAATGCATTAGAAATAGTTTGGAGAAGATTTATTAGTCAATACCTGGAATGGGTGGGTTGTCTTATGATGAATGGTTGGAATGGGCAAGACCTGCATCCACTGGATGTTCAGAAAAGTAAGAGGCGACTTGATTGAAACCAATAAAATACTGAGGGGTCTTGACAAGGTGGGTGTGGAGAGGATGTTTCCTCTTGTCGGAGTACAGAGAACTAAGGGGCATGTTTTAAAAATAAGCCTCGGGATTCACCGTTGTCTGGATCCTCCACTTCGGCAGCAGCACACTCACGCCCGCAGATTTCCCGACGGCGTAGGCGTGGCCACAATGGGAAACCCCGTTGGCCGGTTCCCGAAACGGAAGATCCCGCTGCCAGCGGGGGTGCGCCGTGCTAGAAAACAGGGGCCGGGATCCTCCCTTACCCGGCTGGGCGGGGGTCCCGGCGTATTGGAGTGGCGTCAACCACTCCGGCGTCAGGCCTCCCCAAAGGTGCGGAATTCTTCGCACCTTTAGGTGCCAAGCCCTCACATTGCGGGGCTCGGCCCGCGCCGGAGTGGTTGCCCCTCCGCCGACAGGCGCGAACGGACTTTGGCTCCATGCCAGCTGGGGCCGAAAGGCCTTCGCTGGCCGGCGGAAGTCCGCGCTTGCGCCGGTGCATCAGCAGCTGCTGACATCATACCAGCACATGCGCAGGGGAGGGGGTCTCCCCGCCATGAAGGCCATGGCGTGGTGGAAGAAAAAGAGTGCCCCCACGGCGCAGCCCGTCGCCAATCGATGGGCCCCAATTCCGGGCCATGCCACCGTGGGAGCACCCCCCGGGGCCAGATCGGCCCGCGCCCCTCCCCAGGACCCAAGAGCCCGCCCGCGCCGCTAATCCCGCCGGCACCAGAGGTGTTTTGATTCCCACTTGCGGGATTGGCTTGTCAGTGGCAGGGCTTCGGCCATCGCGGGCCGGAGAATCGCCACGGGGGGCCCGCCAACCGGCGCAAGTGGCCCGCCGACCGGCACGTGCGATTCCCGCCCCCCTGCCGATTCCCGGGTGGCGGAGAATTCGGGCCACAGCGGGGGTGGGATTGACGCCGGCGCCGGGCGAGAATTCTGCCCCAGGTCTGGCTGAAGGAGAATCCTGCCAAAGAGGTTTCTCTTTTAAGACAAAGGTGAGGAGAATTTTATTCCTCTCAGAGGGTAGTGAGTTATTGGAACTCCTTTCCTAAAATGCAGTGAAAGTTGAGTCTTTGAAGATTTTTTTAAAGTGGAGGTACATGGATTCTTGGTGGGGAAGACATTAGCATAGTGGTAATAGGGGCTGGTTTAGCTCACAAGGCTAAATCGCTGGCTTTTAAAGCAGACCAAGCAGGCCAGCAGCACGGTTCGATTCCCGTACCAGCCTCCCCGGATAGACACCGGAACGTGGCGACTAGGGGCTTTTCACAGTAACTTCATTGAAGCCTACTCGTGACAATAAGCGATTTTCATTTCATTTTCATATTGCTGGATTATTAATCCAGAGGCCCAGGCTAAAGCCCTGCGGATGTGGGTTCAAATTCCAACACGGAAGCAGAGGGTATTTGAATTTAGTTAATAAATCTGGAACTAAAAAGCTAGTCTCAGTAATGGTGACGACCAAGCTATAATTGATTGCCATAAACAACCATCGGGTTCACTAATGCGATTGAGGGAATGAAATCTGCTGTCCTTACCTGGTCTGGCTTACATGGGGCTGGTTTAGCCCACTGAGCTAAATCGCTGACTTTTAAAGCAGACCAAGCAGGCCAGCAGCACGGTTCGATTCCCGTACCAGCCTCCCCGGACAGGCGCCGGAATGTGGCGACTAGGGGTTTTTCACAGTAACTTCATAGAAGCCTACTCGTGACAATAAGCGATTTTCATTTCATTTTTTCATTTTCATGTAACCCCAGACGCACAGCAATGTGGTTTACTCCTACCTACTCCCAGAAATGACCAAGCAAAGGTAAGTGGGATGGACAAAAATGCTGGCCTTGCCAGGACACTCACATCCCATAAAAGAATTACAAAAAAAGATTCTTGATAAGCAAGGGATGAAAGTTATCAGGGGGACAAGAGTGGTTGCAATCGGATCAGCCATTATCTGAGTGAATGGCAGAGCAGGAGCCAGGGGCCCAGTGGCCTACACCTGATCCTAATTCCTATGTTTGGAATAATACCAATAAAGCATGCTTTTGGGGCGACTAAAAAATATAATTAACAAAATGAATGACATGCTCAGATTTAAGAAAACAATTTCAAAGCTATGTGATGTTCACTGTTCTCTTAGTAAGGATGGCTTTGATGTGTAGTGTTCAACAAAGAATATCAGGTTATGTTAATTAACAAAGCTAATTTATTAACACTACTTATAATTGGATTCAAACGTCTTACTAGGTGCAAAGGTTGCTAAATAAACTATGCTATAACTCTTATCTACAGGACCTCCAGGACACATGACTACTTTCTCTCACGCCTTAACACCTTCTCCCAGAATCAAGGTTGTCACGTGATTCACATGACTGCTCTTGATCACCATCTGGTGGTAGATGCATTTACGTTAAATTGCTAACCCTTCATCGAATATATGATATCCATATTGTCACAGGTTTAATTTTGTGGTCAAGTGCTGAGCAAAGGCACATACTGCTCACTTTGGAGAAAGCTGTCTAGTGTGTGCATTTCCCCAATTCTGATGGCAATTTAAGTCTGACACCAAGTTAAGGTGATCACGAGGTGACCATCTCCAGTGGCATGAGCAAGCAGAATAAACAGCCCATCAGATTGAACCCTATACACACCTAAAACTGGTCAGCGAAAAGCAATGATTATCCTTCACTTTTAATTCAAACTTTCAGACAACAAAATAAATGATGGTGATAAGATTAAAATAAAAGCTAAAATACCTTTAATGGATGGAATTTCCTCCCCTCTTCCCCTCCCCCCCACGTGCTTTCCATCTGGTGAGGCACCTCACCATTACTCGCCAGTAGGATTTTCCGGCCACGCCGATGTTCACAGCACTTTGCAACGTTCGACCGTCCCACGCTGGGGAACCCGCCACAGGGGTTTGCCTTCAGCGGGGCCAGAAGATCCCGCTGACGGAAATTCCTGCCTAAGCTTTAAATAAATTGCACTTTAAAGAATGGATTTTTATCGGCAGTAGGATTTTTGTCATGGCCAATGCGAATGTTCAGCACTGATTATGACGCTGCTGCAGCATTAACCCATTCACCAAGGTCTAACTTTTTCAAGGCCTTTTGCAATAAAACTAACAGTGTGAAAGGTATGGGGCGGGATTCTCCGACCCCCACTGGGTCGGAGAATCTCTCGGGGGGGGGGGGGGTCGGTGCGAACCTCATCCCGCCACCCCGACGGCGGCTGCCCTATTCCCCGGCGCTGGTTTTCGGGCAGGTATGGGGATCATGCCACGCCGGTCGGGGGTCGTTGGCAGCAGCCCCCTTGCAATTCTCCTGGCCCTGCTGGGTCGAGCGGCCATCCATTTCTGGCCAGTCCCGCCAGCGTGGATTAAACATGGTCCCACATGGCGGGACCTGGCAGTTAAGTCGGCTGGTGCGGTCCTCAAGGTGGGGGGGGGGAGGATCCGACCCACGGTGGCCTGGCTCGCGATCGGGGCTCGCCGATCTGCAGGGCTGTGACATGGGGGCACTCCTTCCTTCCGCGCCAGCCCCTGTAGGGTTCCGCCATGGCCGACGCGGAGAAGACAACACCCTGCGCATGTGCCAGAATACATCGGCAGCTCTGCGCATGCACGGAACCACGCCGGCAGTTCTGTGCATGCGCGAGATCACGCCAGCCCTTCGGTGCATGCGCTAACTCGCACAGTCCCTTTGGCACTGGCTGGCGCGGTGCCAACCCCTCCGGTGTCCACCTAGCCCCCGGAAGCGTGGAGAATTCCGCACTTGATGCCGGAGTGGTTCACTCCGGTTTTCCCACCGGAGCGGGGACCTGGTCCCCACACAGGAGAATCCAGCCTCAGGATTCCATTAATTTGCTTCAGAATTGCACTTTTGTTGTCCTTAACAGCAAACCCTCTGGAGCTTCAATATTTTCATGTTATTCTGCACAAGTGTTCAGCATCCAAAGGATGCTATCAGCTTCAGCACAGTAAAGATGGTGAATGCTAATCGTTTTGCCATAACATGTCCAATGTCCAGAAGCTGGGCTTCGGATGTCCCCTGATTTTGGATTACCCATCGGTAAGTCAGGCAATAAAGGTAAGTATTTTACCTACAGTTTTCAGAACTGTGTGATGTTGTTCCATCCTTTGTTTCCAAGATTTGCAATCCTTCCTGGACACTGGTATTAATCCGCTAGATATTCTCAGTGAGGCAAGTTCCTCATATTTAATCCCCATATTTGATATCCAGAAGGTGCCAGAAATACTGTTGAGTGGTTCCAATAATTCCAAGGATGTGATTTAGTAGCCAAATAACCACATAAAGGGTAGGCAATTATTTGTTTTCTTTCTCTCCCATCACCATGTTGTGATTTGAGAGAAAAATGTCTGTTTTATGGACAGCTGGATTTGGGGTTCTGTATATATACCAGTACAGAGTCCAGGGCATATCATTTCTCATACTTTCAGAAACCTTACTGCAATTTGTGATTATCTATCATGTGAACTGTACTCTGTGTATTTAATGGGCTTTGGATCATATATTAAGTGTGGGTTTTTGTCTCGCAAATATAATATTTTTTCACAGACTGTGTTTTTCAAAAGAGCTGAGTCAGTTTTTTTCAAAAATGTTTGGAGTTTGTTTCAGCGACAACTTTCCCCCACGATTACAAAACTGATCCTCAGCAATTCTTGTGGGACCCATGTGTGGTGATCACATGGCAAATAAGATTATGCTCATTGACCTCCTCATAGATACAGCTGCCCAATATCGTCTTAGCGTCTGTACACCATCCATGACTGATTCTACCAAGAGGTTAATGTCAAGGAGTTTCTCTCCAAGTAATGTTTTTATGTCTCCTTTGCCAAGTCGTTTCTGGAGCACTTCTTAATAGAGTCAGCAGGTAAAGGAATAATCTGTGGACTGTACCTTTAACAAGTCATTTCCAAGTTCTGGAAGTGTAATTGAACAGTAAAAGTTCAAAAGCATTCCTGTTGAAGACTTTTGTGTATGTGTTATTTTAGAACATGTCCATCAAGTCGATGGAGTAGTTACAACGCAGGACCATTGGGGAAAAATAAGGTAAAAGCATCAACCTTCAGGAAAATTCCAGTACTTTATTCCAGTTACAAAGGTGTACACTGTCCTGAAGATTTGCTCATTCTTTTTGTGATTTCCCCTCTGTGTTTGTCTGTCTTTTATGTGTATGGGGAGGGTGTTAAGTTGGGGGAGGTTAGGAATTAGGTAACAGTTAAACCTGTTGTATTTGCTGCTCAATAAATTATATTGATTGCTATTAATAAAATTAATTGTGTTTAATTTACAAACCTGGTGCCTGTAGTTATTGGGCAGCTAAGGGTCAAAGGCAATGGGTGGGATTCACCATTCCCTGATGCCGATTTCATAATCAGTGATCGGGCGGAGAATCCCTTTTGACGTCGAAATCGGGGCGGCACCTGTTTGATGCAGGTTTTCTATGCTCCGATCCCCCCCCCCCCACCCAAATGGCATCATAGTGTCACGCGCCGCATGCCATTGGGATAGCCTTAACGTGTCACCTGAAGGCCCTCCTCAGATGTTCTGCCACCGATGAGCCGAGTTCCCGACAGCGCTGTTAATATGTGGGATCAGCGGTCAGGAACCCCGCGTGGCGGCTGCGGACTGTGTCCAGCTCCGCCACAGTCAGGCAGGAGCCATGCTGCTGGTCGCGGGCAGCTTCCGCAAGGGCTGAGGAGACTGGTGGAGGGTCGCTAGGGGGTGCACTATGTGGCAGGTCGGGTCAGCACACAGGACGTTATAGTAATAAGGTCGGGCGGGGCTGAAGGACTTAATGTAGAACAGGAAGGACAGAAATGTTGAGTGAGTGTGGCGTGGAATAGGAGACAAGCAACAGAGTTTAAGGTGAATCTGACTTTATGGTGGAGGCACTGACACAGGCAGCATTAAAATAGCCAAGTTCGGAGGTGACAAAGGCAGAGATGAGGGTTGTCTTGCAGCCAGCAAACAAGTGCTTATGAAAGACGGCATCTTGAAAGTTGCTCACAGAATTTAAGTAGAGTTACTTGCAAAAATCTAAACTGGTAAGATTGGGATTTGAAGTTCACCTTTTGAAGAAACCCAACAGAATAAAAAACAAAAGGGAAGCAGTTGAATTCAGAGGACAGAATCTTCACGTTGTTGAGGTAATGTGAATATCAAGAAGTGTAGCCCTATTCTTAAATTAGATTCCTTGGAGATGTCTGTCATGGTACTCCAGGAGAAAATTAATGAAGTTCAGAATAAAATGTCATCTTACCCATAATGCATTCAGGAAGTAGAGAGAAGTGGCCCCAGGGTAGAAAAATCTGATTTTACGAGCTGAATGTTTCTGTATCATAGCAACACAATGATCAAATATACACAGCAGAGTGTAGATGACTGTACACCACATGCAATTGACCACACCTTTAAAAATAAAAGCAATATTTTACCAACTTTCCAGCACATTTTTGCAGCAAAATGGGTCACTTCAGTCTAAGCTGCTTTTATCTAGCCTATATATTGCATTTCAAAAGGTCTGTCAGGTCAAAATAGTCGTTTGTCACTAAGATTCTCACATTAGAGAGATTGAAAGGACAGCTCATTTTTCCCTCGGCTCTCTGGAGCATTATCATTTTTTTATGCTTTTGCATACTACCCTAAAGGTGCACATCAAATTGGTGCTGTTATTCATCACTCTTTTAACAAAAGCATAACTTTATTCTATTATGTTTCCACCTCCTCTCCTTCCTTTGCAATCTTCTGCGGTTTACAACTGAAAAACATTGATTCATATTGTTTAATTCTGGCATGACAATTTAATTCTCCATCTTCATGCGCACCTTCTAAATGCACAACCTTGACCTTCTAGAAAGAACAAGGTAACAGACTAGCAAGGCTGAATTTTTAGACCCCAGTGGAGGCGGCCACAGAGACAGGTGGCTGCAGAATGGCACTGCCCATTCCCTGGCTCCATCCTGCCACTGGGCAATGTGGAGGCGGAAGGGGAGAAGATAGGAGGGGAGATGTGGTGGAGATGGTGAACAGCGGGATTAGTCGTATTCTTGTGGTGGGTAGCCAATTCAGCTGAAGGGTAACTAACTGGGTGACCAGGCTGTTGAGACCATTTTCTAAGGTAAAGTAGAAAAATGTAGCAGAGAGAGCACCTCCATATTTAGGCCACTTTTTCTCTCATTTTATCTGAAAAGGCATCCTCCTATTTTCCTTCCGGAGCAGAGAGCCTACCTATCACCATTAAGTAGGTGTCAAGCCTGTCTTCTGACTATTATTTGGCCAATTCAATGAAAATCAGGACAGAGTGAATTTTTCCACGTGTGCGACCTTCTGACCCCCATTTTACCATGTTGGCAGGGATTGAGGCTTGATTTTGGAGTGCAGAAGGAAAATCCTGCACAGGAAAACACTCTCAACTTTAAATTCCCATCAAGTCACATACCATCCTGACTGAGCGCTACATCGCCATTCATTTGTGGTCGCTGGGTCAAAATCCTGGAAGTCTTACCCTAATTGCATTGTGGGTGTACCTGAACCACATGGACAGCAGCAGTTCAAAAAGTGGTTAATCACCACCTTCTCAAAGGGAATTAGGGATGGGCAATAAATATTGCCCTGGCAAATGACGTCCACATCCCCTGAATGAATTTTTAAAAATAATTTCCTGCATCCCTCCAAAATTAATTTGTATATATCTGCCTTAAATTACTTAGAATTTCACGAGGTACAGCACCAAAACCATAAAAAGCCTGCAGTGCAGAATGTGGTCACTTGGCCCATCGAGTCTGCACTGACCTTCTGAAAGAACACCCTACGGTAGGTCCACTCCCCCATCATATATCCATTACCCCAGCTAACCTGCACATATTTCAACACAAAGGGACAATTTAGCATGGCCAATCCACCTAACCTGCACAGCTTTGGACTGTGGGATGGATCTGGAACACCCGGAGGAAGCCCACGCAGACAAGGGAGAACATGAAAACTCCACACAGACAGTTACCCAAGGCTAGTATGGAATGCAGGTCACTGGCGCTGTGAGGCAGCCGTGCTAACCACTGTGCCACCATTCCGAAACAGGCCATTTGATCTAAGAGGTACGCCAATGTTTATTCTCCACAAAAATCTCCTCCCAACCCTCTTCATTCAATCCTATCATCTTGATGTTGATCAGAAAATATAACAAAGTCATGATCAACATGAAGGATCTGTTTCAATATAGATTTCTTCTCATTTTGTAACAATACAGACTTTATTTGAATTCTATCTTGGTGCTGAATAAAATTGCACACATATAAATAATTCAATTTGAACAATTTTATGTCAGCTAACTAAAAAGAGCATTTATTTTCCCCCTTTGATAAAGCAAGGTCAGAGGATGTGGATGCAGAAAATCAACTGGCTTGAAAAGAGTACGTGAGACCAGGTAAACTGGAGAATGGTGCCCATTTGCTTGCTGACTTCTGGGGCGGGATTCTCTGTTCCCCAACGCCGATTTTGCAATCGGCATTGGGCGAAGAATCAATTTTTATGACCAAATCAGGGGCAGAGCCTGTTTTACGCAGGTTGCACACGCTCCGCCCCATCCAAAATGGGATCATTGCGGCATGCGCTGCACACCATTGCGACGTCACCTGAAGGCCCTCCCTGATGCTCCGCCCCCGATGGACCACGTTCCCGACTGCGCAGTTGACGTGTGGTCTCAGCGGTCAGGAACCCAGGCTTGGCTACTGCGTACTGCGTCCAGTGCTGCCACAGTCGGGCAGGAGTTGCGCTGCTGGTCGTGGGGCTTCGGAGAGGGCGGGGGGACTGGCGGGGGTTGTCCAGGAATTGGGGAGGGGGTGTCAAAGGAGGCACTATTTGGCAGGTCGGGTCCACGCCTGCGCCATGTTGTGTGGCACATGGCGCCGGCATCATGTGCATGCACGGCCACGGACCTGGCAATTCTTAGCCTTTAATTTTGTGGAGTCCGGGCATTTTAACATGGCTGCTAGCCCCTCTCCAGTCGGAGGATCGGTGCTGGGGCAGTGCCGATTTTTCCCAGGTAAAATACCACAGATCCTCCAGGTACAGCCTGAAAATCGGAGAATCCAGCCCGTGGTGTTTAAAGCCCTTCACCCTTTGAGAGAGAAGTAACAATAAATGAAGCAAAGAGCTCTGCAGTGTGAAAGCTTAGAAGGGTTTGTTCAGTCAGTGGAGAAGGGGTGACTCACCAGACTGCAGTAAGAAGATTAAATATGCTATTCGAGGGTCGGAGGAAGGCTTTATAAACGCATGGGGGCAGTTTGTTTGAGGCCAGCAGCAACGAATAAGATGAGGAAACGGGAAAGATAGAAAGAAAAGGGAGAGGAAAAAGAAAAATAAAGACAGGGAAACCATGGGAATGCTCAACTCGGGGGGGGGGGGGGAGGGGGGAGCGGGAAGAGGAGAAAAGGCTGGACAGGCATAAAAGGATGGGGGCAACACCCCACCAATCACAGGGAAACACAGCCAGTTGACGGGGAAAGAAAAGAAAGATGGGGGGGGAGAAAGGGGGACCAAAAACCACCCCCAAAAACCGACCAGGCAGGACATAAGGGGCGGGGGAGTGGGGAGGGTGTGGCTGGGGGTGGACGGGGGGAGGACCACACACCGACCCTGATGGTGGCAGAATGTTAATAGGGGAAATTAAGTGAAGGACAGGATAAACATCTCTGTATAATACAATAAAATAAACACAGCGAACAATGTACATAACTGTTTATAAATTTTGAAAATGCCAATAAAGAGATTTTTTAAAAATGCAAATTTACTCATTGGATGGCCACAGTGAAGACTTCAACAGGGCAGATCCAGTCATCAGGCTTCACGCCTGCTTAAATCAGCTTTCATTTAAATTTGAATTAAACGCAACATTACTTGTGTGCAATCAGCTGAAATTCTCATTGAATGTGTCCCTCCCAGCAGGCGATCATCAGGGGCTTCTCTGCAGTGCATTCAAATATTGCAGCTTACAGTTGCCACTGGGAGACTCATGCTAGCAGTTGACGTTCCCTCCTGATTCCTGCTATCAACAAAAGTCTCAGTACTTCCACGATATGATGCAGATGGGGACAGTGTAGTATTGAGATTTTATAAATCTCAGATATCGCCATGAATGTTTTGAATATTGTAAGGATAATGTGTCTAAGTGTCTCACTCCAACGTTGGAGATAGGTTGGGCTATTTCTTGCTGCTGGTCAGCCAATATGGTGTAGCCACCTGGGTTGGCCACTTCCTCACACAAAATGGAAGAACGCAAAGGTTACAGGGAAAAATGGACATTGGCAAAGAAACACACAGTTTGCAGAATCCCCTGTATTCTAGCCGCTACAGAAACCAGACAGAATTGTAACTAACAAGCTGCGCATATTAAGTGAGCGATTCACAATGGACACAACAGTTAACTGCAATCGCTACATTCTATGGAAGGTCAGACATTCCGGTGCCAGTGGAGTCTGAGACAAAGGACACCAATAAGGTGTAAGGAACTGCCCGGTGATCGAGGAACAGCCCCGTTATTGGGGAAATTCAAATCAATCGATTGGGAAGAGACCAATCGATTGCAGGTTTAGAGAGGGTCTGCCCAGAAGGACGCAAATCCCCTGGGACCTATAAAAGTCAGGTCCCAGGACTGATTCATTCTTTTTGACCAGCCGGCGCTCCCAGCAGAACACCTTTGCAGCAGAAGACCTTGAGAAGGAGAGGCCTGGTCAGCAGCTGCCATCAAGTAAGTGTCATACAACGCACGCTACGAGAGTAGACACTCCTGACCCCTTTAGTCCACACGGACTGGAAGCCTGCGGATCCAGGACAAAGCAAGAGGCCATTGTTCCCTGATCCGGCAGTTCCCTTATTCCAGATAAGTATTGGCCTGTTAGTGGTAGGATTAGCCTAGTCTTTTAGTTTTATATGCATAATTAGTAGATAACTGTATTATAATAAACGTGTCTTGTTTGAACTTACTAACTGTTGTATTGAATTATTGGTCTGAACTTGAACTTGAATCTTGTGGCGGTAACTTAACGATACCTGGCGACTCTAGAGTTAAGGAATAATACAGAGCCAAATTGAGTGTAAAGCACACTCACCCAGAACGAGCAACAATGGACCTTTGGTGTCATTTATATCAGTCTAGGAAACTGCATATGCCCACTTTCCAGCAAGGATTATTTAAAATTCAGGCTACATAACGTGAACCTCAGGTAGATCTCAGGAGGAAATCTCATGAGGACATCAGGTTAAACCTGGGCAAGGTAACCTCCTGCTGATTTCCACATTTTGTCCTTCCCTCAACTGGTGAATCAGTACGTTGCCATGTTTAGCACCATTTGGAAGAGTACTGAATATAGCAAGGACAGAAAATGTATCCTAGTTGGGACCGAAGTTCCGATAACCAAGAGCGGCTTGATAACACAACTACTGAGGAACTGGCAAAATCCTGAAGGAATGAGCTGTTACCTGGGCCAGGCAACAAAGTGCACTTGATATCATCCTCATCAATTTACCCATTGCAGATGTATCTGTCCATGACAATACTGGTAGGAGTGACCACCGCACAGTCCTTGCGGAGACAAATACCTATTTTCAAACATCGTGCTGCGTGGCACTACTTCCATGCTAAATGGAATGCAATCAGAACAGTTCTAACAGTTCTAAAATGATCATCTGTTAGAAGTTGTGAGTCATCAGAAGTATTGGATTGCATCACAATCTGTAACCTCAAAATCCATCTCTCATGCTACCATTTTAATCCATGATGTGGAGAGGCCGGCGTTGGACTGGGGTGGGCACAGTAAGAAGTCTTACAGCACCAGGTTAAAGTCCAGCAGGTTTGTTTGGAATCACTAGCTTTCGGAGTGCAGCTCCTTCATAAGCACTCACCTGAGGAAGGAGCTGCACTCCAAAAGCCAGTGATTCCAAACAAACTTGTTGGACTTTAACCTGGTGTTGTAAGATTTTAATCCAGCTTTGCATTCAACACATGCCCCATAAGGAGTGCAGGAAAGCACTCCTGCCAGGGGTAGCACTAGGTGTACCTGGAAATGAAACACCAATCTGGTGAAACTGCAACACAGGGACGTGCATGGCAAATAGTGAAAGCAGCATGCTTAAACAGACCTAAGTGGTCTCACAACCAATGGATCAGGTCAAAGTTCTGCTGTCCTGTCACATCCAGCGGTAAATGAAGGTGGAAAATTAATCAGGGAACCTGAGGAGGAGGCTCCAAAAATTACAGGGTAAATGAGAGCCACGTGATCAAGGTTGGGAAATTACTATTCCAGGGTATACAATATTTCAGAAAGATGGACAAAGGCAGACAAAATGGCAAAGGAGAAGTATTAGCCCCATATGACATTAAGACATTAATGAGAAAGAAAAAGGCCTCAGAAAATCCTGCAGTAGAATCATGGGGGGAATTTAGGAATAGCAAGGATCAGAAATCAACGGTGGGCACAGTTTATAGGTTCCCTAACAGTAGATATGCTGCTGGGCAGACAATTAAACAAGGAATTATTGGAGCTTGTAACAAAGGAATTGTAATAATTGCGGGGGGGATTTCAATCATTTCATACAGACTGGGGCAAAGAACTTGACAAGAGTGGTCTAGAAGATGAGGTGGTTGAATGTTTTCATGACAGTTTCATTGAGTGATACATTGAGGAATCAGTGAGTTAAAAGTACCTTAGATCTAGTATTTTATAATGAAGCAGAGTTTTATTTATTTCATGGGATGTGGGTGAAGCTGGCACGGCTAGCATTTGTTACTCATCCATAATTGCCCTTGAACTGGATGGTTTTCTCAGCCATTTCAGAGGGCAATTAACCACATTACTGTGGGGCTGGAGTCACATGGCGGCCAGAGCAGAGACACAAGGAGGAGGTGGATTGAATTATTATTACTGTTCTCCTCTTTTGCCCTTGACATTTAATTTTGTTTTCCTTAATAGCCTGTCGCTTGTTGAAATGGGCCATGGTGTGTTTCCCAAACCACGGTTTATGAGGTTGAATGTTAAAAATAATCCCACAGCAAATTCTTCAACAAACATAACTAGGATTCAATACCCAAGGGGTGAAACACGACACACGTTCACACTCGCAAGAATACAACGGAGAACGGCAGAGAAATAAAAGGAAAGAAATGACAAATTGCGAGTTACATAAAAAAAACATCAAGACGGTATTGACATTATAATTCACCTGGGCGGAATCCAGTAAGTCAATGTCCAATGAAGGTTCTTTCAGGTGGGTTTGTCTGGCTGATCTTGGTCCTAGGAGATCTGTTGAGGCATTTGAAGGTGAAGCAAAGTAATGTAACCATCCCATGCCACCAGGAAGCCCATGGGCGGGTACGTGCTGCTGGTGGTAAAAGTGAATCACAGCAACCGGAGAATTCCGGCCATTGTATTGTGAGAGTTAGTCCTTTCTTTCAAGGACACTTGTCTGGATTTTGAGAAAGATGGCTGTCAGTGACATCCTGGAGTCTGACTTTCTCTTCTGGGGTTAAACTGCAACTGAAGATCCAAAAGCTGTATAATTAAAGCAATTCAAACAACTCAAGTCTCAGACATGTGACAGGGTTGGTTCGGGTCGAGCCATTCAGCTAAGAGGACCCTTGTCAAAACCTATTGTACTTTGAGCAGCTAACTGTGGAACCATTAGCACAACTTTGGAGAAGAGGAGCTGCAAAGAGCTCTGCCATTGTTCAGAGTCGACTGGGGCAGATGCCTCATTGACTAGTGCTTTGTATTGGCCAAGCAGGAGTGCTCATACAATGAAAAGCGAGTGTCACATGCCAGGAGGGCGATGGGTTAGGCTTTGTCCATTGGAATGTCTTGGAATCTTCCAGAATTACCAGCAAGGGACAGGCTGCAGCCATTTTATCAGCCCTGCAATTGCCCATCATTTCATTTTTTATTTTTAAAGATTTTAAACAAGGGAATGTGGAAAAGAAACAATATTTTATGATTTTTTTTTCCTTCATGCCTTCTCGGTATGACATCAGATAAGGGGAACAGTCACCTTCCCCAAATGACCTTAGAGAATCATGAATATTGACAACAATCGTTGATGGTTTCATGGTCACCATTATCAACATTGAGCGGTTAGGTCAGTCGGCTGGATGGCTGGTTTGTGATGCAGAGCGACGCGTTCAGTTACTGAACCTGCTATGGTTATTCACGAAGGCTCGACCTTGCCCCTTGCCTAAGGTGTGGCGACTCTCACGTTATATCATGTTATATGCAGTCGGCTCTCAAAGCGGAAAGTAGCCGATGGTCCTCGAGGGCTGTAGCGACATTTGCATTCTTTTAATTGATATAACTGACTTCAAGTCCAGGTTTATTTATTGAATTTAAATTGCACCAGCTGCCATTGTGAGATTTGAACCCACGTTCCCAGAGAATTTGCTGGTCCAGTGGCATTACTACCATCCTCCGAATGAATAAAAATCCCCATAATTCCTTGTACTAATTAGTCATATTGTAGTGAAAGATCCTTTGGAAAATAGTGATAATAATACCATTGAATTCCATGTTAAGTTTCAAGTGACATACTCCAGACAAGAATTCTTAAACATAAACAAATCCCATTACATAGATATGAGGGGAGAACTGTTGAAGGTTAATTGATTAAATGGTCTACAAGGTATGGTGGTAAGTGAGTAGTTGGAGACATTTAAAGAAACAATTGAAAATGTTCAGCAAAATTATGTTCCTTTGAAAAGCAAAGTCTCAACAAGAAAGTCCCGCCAGGGTCTCACTTAGGAAGTTAAGGATAGAATTAGGTAGTAGTAGAAAGTTTGAGAATAGGGAACGTTTTAGAAATCTGGGCAGGGATTCTCCGGCCATTGGGATTCTCTGATCCTGTCGGCATGCACCCCCACCGGTAGATTTCCCAGTGGCTTGAGGTGGCTTAAATGGGAAATCCTATTGACAAGTGGCAGGAGTGGAGCATCCCGCCTCCAATGAATGGTCCGTTACCAAGAAACACACGGCTGGGAAACCCAAGAATCCCATCCCTGCAGAGATCTAGAAAAAGGTTGGTAAAACGGGGGACAATAGTGTATGAGAATAAACTAGACATAAAAAAATCTTACAACCAGTTTTTATATAAAAAGGAAGAAAGTAGCTGAAGTAAACAATGGCCCTTTGGAAGTAAAGGCAGGATAAATTATAATAGGGAATGAGGAAATGGCAGAGGCATTGGACATATGTTTTGTGTCTGCCTTCACAGTAGAGGACACAGAAGTAGATGATAACCCAGAGGCTAAAAAGAGCAAGAAAACTGAGGAAATTACTATCAGTGGAGAAAACGTATTAGAGAAACTCATTGGACTAAAATTGAACAAATTCCAGTACCTGATAGTCTGCACCTTAGGGTTCTAAAATAAATAGCTGTGGAGATGGTGGATGAGCTGGCTGTGATGTTTTTCAAATTTCTTTTCATTCAGGAATGGCCCCATTAGATTAAAATTAGGTAAATGTTACATCATTTTTCAATAAATGAGGGAGACATAAAACAGTGATGAACAGACCAGTTAAACATCAATTGTCGGGAAAATGCTGGAATCAATTAGCAAGGAAGTCTTAACAATGCGCTCAGAAAAGCAGAGTGTGATTAGAACGAAACTCAAACAGGTTTTACTAACGGGAAACCTTATTTGACAAATTTATTAGCGTACTTTGAGGAAGTAACTGGAAGGGTAGATAAAGAGGAACCAATTGATGTAACTAATCTGGATTTCTAAAGGGCACTAAATAAGGTGCTACACATAAAGTTAATAGGCAAAATAAGGGTCTGAATTCTCCGCCATTGGGATTCTCCGTTTTGCCGGAAGCCCGGTGGTTTCCTGACAGAGTGGGGCTGCCCCACAGTGGGAAACCGCATTGACCAGCCAGTGAAACGGAGAATCCCGATGCCGTGCCATACGAGAAAAAGTGTTTCTGGCAGGTGGGATCAGTTCTTGGACTCTAGATCATTGGTAATCCTTTCTCAGACTCATTTCCAGACCACCTATTGCTGTTGGATGTCCTCAAAGAATTGTGTCCCTTCATTCAGGAGATACATCCAAATATTTTCTTTTGAGCAAGGGTCCCCAGGTGTTGGAACCAACAATTCTACGGACACGTGCTTGTAGGATTAGAATAGCGGTTTTAATATACTTACAACAGAGTGAGCCTGTTAGCCGTTGAACTTTCGGTGAACTGGCCGGCTGACCCTGTGGCACTGATCTTTATACAGCAGCTCCCGGGAGAGGAGTCCTGGGCAGAGTCAAGGGGGAAGTCCCGTACAACTCTCGAGCATTCCCAGAGCTACTCCCCCTGGAGGTCAGATAGTGCAACTGCACTTACAATATAGACACATGTATATACAGGTTATAATCCGGTGTGAATCACATTCACCACACCAGGTATTGACATCTATGTTGCATTTTTTGAGGTAAGTCTTCAGGGTGTCTTTGAAGAACTTCTTTTGTGCTCTACTTGTTTGGGGGCTACCTTAGGTTGAGTGAAGAAGATTTGTTTTGGCAGTAGGGACTCTGATGTCCGAAGCATGTGGCTGCACCGGTGGAGTTGGTTTTGGATGATCATGGCCTTGATGCTGGTTCTCTTGGCTCCTTACAGGGGAATGATGTGAATAAGCCTGTCCTCCCAGCTGAGGTGGAGAATCCATCTCATAAAGCATTGATGGTATCTCTCCAGGATCTTGAGGTGGAATCTTGGTGTCAGCAGGAATGTCACAGTCATCAAAGACTCTCACCCTTAGGCATCCAAAGGAGGCACTCGCAGATTGGCTACGTTGTTGGATCTCCGCATTGATGTCAGCCTTAGATGAGAGGTGACTGCCCAGGTATGGGAAATGTTCCACATAGAAGATACATAGAACATAGAACAGTACAGCACAGAACAGGCCCTTCGGCCCTCAATGTTGTGCCGAGCCATGATTACCCTACTCAAACCCACGTATCCACCCTATAACCGTAACCCAACAACCCCCCCTTAACCTTACTTTTATTAGCACACTACGGGCAATTTAGCATGGCCAATCCACCTAACCCACACATCTTTGGACTGTGGGAGGAAACCGGAGCACCCGGAGGAAACCCACGCACACAGGGGGAGGACGTGCAGACTCCACACAGACAGTGACCCAGCCGGGAATCGAACCTGGGACCCTGGAGCTGTGAAGCATTTATGCTAACCACCATGCTACCCTGCTGCCCCTTTGGTAGTGTTTCTCCATTGATCTTGATGGAGACATGGACCGGATCTTGCCCTGGGACGGTTGCTTAAGGAGTTGAGTCTACTTCAGGTTGAGGCTTAAATCGATTCTTTGGTATGCTTCCACAAAGGTGACAAGCATAGCTTGGAGATTCTCGTCTGAGAGAGTGAAGGTGGTGATGTCATCCACATGCAAGTTCCACAAGCGATGTCAGTGTCGTTTTCTTTGGAATTTCAATTGGTTGAGGTAGAAAAGCTTTCCGTCCATCATGGAGACAAAGTCCACTCTATTAGGAAGCATGCTCTTGACAAGGTGAAGGTTGGTGGTGATGAAGATGGAGAAGAGGGTGGGAGCGATGACACATTCCTGCTTGATTCTAGTCTTGACCTCAAAGGTTCTGTCTTTTTCCATCGGTGAGGACTGTCACTGAAATCTTGTTATGGAGGAGTCGAAGGATGTAGCTGAATTTCTCTGGACAGCTGGCCTTTGGCAGAGTCTTCCATAGCACTTCCTAAAAGCCTTGGTCAGATTGATGAAGGTCATGTAGAGTGGTTGATGTTGCTCCTGGCACTTCTCTTGAAGTTGCCGAGTAGTGAATATCATGTCTGCTGCTCTATCTTCAGACACTGAGAGATGACAGCTTGCGAGGATTCAGGTGATGATCTTCCCTGTGATGGTGGAAGGGTCCTTCCTGCTTGATCTGGTTTATTCCCTTATTTCCCCTTTCTTTTATTTTGCTGTTACATTTTTGATCCACGGATGTTTAATGGACCTGTCACTTGGAGGCAAAGCAGCCTGTAAGCAGCCTTTAGTTCAAACAAGCAGATTCCAGAAGGCTGTGCTGTTTTAGACCGGTGATTGGAGATTGGCTGGCCCCAGTGATGACTCGATCTGATCGATGTGGCTGGTAGCCAATGAATGGACCAGAAGGCTGTGATCTGCCCGGTAGCAGGTGGCGATTGGATACTATCCTTCTGGGTTGATTTAAAAGAGCTTTGAAAAGACAACCTAGTTGAACTCGTAAGTGAATTAAAAATAGAGGTACCAACTAGAGCTAAGAAGGTCGCTTTCATTGAAGCGATTGCTCAACATTTAAATTTGAACGAGATGCGCTGCGAAAACAGGAGAACCCGTGAAGTAGTGTAGCATCAGGGATATTTTCTGGTGGGGACACTGAGCTGGGGAGGGTTCGGTTGCAGTTAGAGCATGAAAAAGAATTAAAAAGAATAGAAATGGAGCTGAGGCAAAAAGAAAAAGAAATGGAGATGCAGGAAAAAGAAATGGAGCTGAGATATAAGAAGAGAAAGGGAAAAAGAAATGGAATGGAAGTGATGAGGTTGGAAAGGGAGAGAGAATAAACAGAAAGTGAGAAAGAGAAAAAAGAAAAAGAGAGAGAGAGAGACGGAACCCAGTGACAGTCAGTTTAAATTTATGTAGGCCCTCCCAAAATTCGATGAGAAGGAGGTAGCAACTTGTTTAGGGTTTTTGAGAAAATAACAATCCAAATTAGAGTAAACTGACAATGTGGGCACAGAAAGTTTATGCTTCCCTGTCAGAGCAGGAGTCTAAGACTTAGGATACGATAAGAAAGGCTATTCTGGATGCATATGAATTGATTCCCAAAGCGTATTGGTAAAAGTTTGGTAATTTAAGGAGACATGCAGGACAGACGTATTACGAATTTGGAAGGGTTAAACAGAACGATTTTGATAGGTGGGGACAAGCATTGGGAGTTGAAACTACCTATGAGACTCTAAGAAAGGTAATTCTCTTTGAGGAATTTAAGAATCCTGACATCCTATAGTTAGAACACTTGCTGATGACCAGAGACAGACAGGCAGCAATCATAGCTGACGATGATGAGCGAATCCATAAATTTAAACCTTTGTTCCATCACCCCCATAGTTTTGAAAAGTACAGAAAGTGGGAGAGTGAGAGGAAGGCAGGTAGCCAAAGTAAGGAATGGATAGTTGGGAATGCTCCGAGATCTCCTCCTCAGACCAGGAAGGAAGGTCCTGAGGTTGGAGGTGAGACTTGGTAGGCTAGGTGTTACAATTGTAACAAGGTGGGACATATATGTTCCGTATGTTGGAAGTTGCAAGGAAAGTCCATGGGACTTGTGGGAGTTCATAAGGAGGATTCTGAAAAGGGAGCAAAAGCTACTGGGCAGACTGTAGTGTTAACTGGACTTAGGAGACCAGAGGTAAACACCGTTGTGAGAGCTGGTGTGAGAAATGAGGTAGATGAGAGATATGCCGGATTTCTGTCAAAGGGGAAAGCCACCCATTTTCCTCAACTAATTTTGCCAAACGCATAACTATCTTAAGGGACACAGGTGCTACTCAAATTCTCGTACTGGAGAAGGATTTGGTTTTCCCTCCAGTGAGCTCAATGAATGCTGAGGTATTAATGAAAGGGATAGGTAAAAATTGTATCCCAGTTCCATTGTATAAAGTACAATTGGAATGTGATTTAATGCAGTCATTTTCAAACCCAGGGTCGCGACCCGTGGGTGGGTTATGGGTAGGTGTTGGTAGGGTCGTGGAGCCATGTGCTGCAGCATCCCCGATTGTGTAAGTAGTGCCCAATGGCACGACAAGCTTTTAAAAATGTCCACTGGGACCGGCTTTCAGAATGCCGTCTGTTCTCCGTATGGGTGCTCCGTCAACAATGCATAGGCCCACAGCGCAGCGAGATGGAATGCCTCCTCCTGACGTCAGCGTGCTGACCCAGGACATTTTTTAAAATCGCTGGAGTCTTCCTGCCTGGAGAGGCAGCAGAGAGCAGGTCACACTGACGTCACATGTTCTGGATGCAAGAGATATTACTCCATTTTGCAGTGCCAGCAGTGCTGGTGTGAGATCCAGGGCCTCTGGTGAACAACCCAAGAAACATTCGCTGAAAACAGGACAAAGCAGCATAAAGATGATCACTTGAGGTGTGGTTTTATTAATTGTGTCACTGCAAATCAGGATTCAAAGTTCATGTGTGTTATATGCAGGGACGCACTGGCAAAGCAAGATTAAAATTCTCAGAACTTCAGAGACATTAAGTCAAGCATGACAGGTTCGAGGGCAAGCATCTTGATTTTTTTCGAGGCATGCAGTGAGATCTTAACTCATCAGCTGAAGTCCTTAGCAGAAACGCAACATTGAATGACAAAGCAAGCGAGATTGTGAGGAGCAAGCAGGTTCACCTGTCACGTTAAAGGTTAGTGAAAATGATGGGTCGCGATGGTCGGCCAGTGTGGGTCATGAAGGACGGCCAGTGTGGGTCATGAAGGTCAGTCGGTGTGGGTCCTGAAGGAAGGCTGGTTGGTAATATGGGTCCCGGGCAAAAAAGGTTTGAAAACAACTGATTTAGGTGTCATGTTCAGTCGCTGTCGGAGTGGTTAAGGAATTCCCAGTGGAAGGAGTAGACTGACTTTGGGGAGTGATTTGGCAGGAGTCCTGGTTGTAACATCACATTACAGAGAGTCTGAGAGAAGTACTACAGATAGCACATAAGATGCCAATGGTAGGGCATGTGGGAAGTAGGCATTGGGCAGTAAGTGACTCAAAGGAAGAAATGTTGAAAGACTTTGATCAAGTGATAGTGGTGGTGAATATGATTTGGTTGATACTGATGACATTATCTATGTATCCTATGGGCAGCGGGCAGAACAGAATGGCATCATGCTGCCTGGGACACCCGAGCAGCAGCCGAGCCGATCCAGGCCCGATCACCCAGAAAACGGCGACCAAAGGGGACACAGGTCACAGGGTGGGAACTGCTGCAGACCACCTCCACTCCTAATGAATCTACCGCCTGTGGATCCAACCACGCATAGTGTTAGGGCCCATAAGGCCTGAAAGATAGACAACAGTCAATTTGGCATGGGTGCAGCACTGAAGATGGCATTAGGGACTAGGGCACAAAGCTGTATATATATATTCACTTGTTCCTTTCCCAAAGATTTGGGAGTTCTTTCCAGCCTGCAGTTGAAGCTCCCAAGGAGGATGATTTTAACTTCCTTAGGATTGTTGGACAGAATGGTATCCAGGGTGGATTAGAAGCCTTCTTTGGACTCATCATTGGCATCAAGGCTTGGGGCATAGGCACTCATTTTTTTTTAAAATTTAGATTACCCAATTATTTTTTCCAATTCAGGGGCAATTTAGTGTGGCCAATCCACCTACTCTGCACATTTTTGGGTTGTGGGGGTGAAACCCACACAGACACGGGGAGAATGTGCAAACTCCACATGGACAGTGACCGAGAGCCGGGATCGAACCTGGGACCTCAGTGCCGTGAGGCACTAGGCCACCGTGCTGCCCGGGCATCGGCACTCATGACCGTTGCCTATTGGTTCATGGCAAGTTGTAGACAAAGGATCATGAAATGCTCATTGTTGCCGACAGGGAGTTCTGAGAGTTGGTATAGGAACAATATACTTAAGGAACCAGTGCCTCTAGCTTTTATACCAGGTCAATCAAACAACAGGTTAATAAATTGAGTGGGAAGGGCAGCATGGTGGCACAGTGGGTTAGCCCTGCTGCCTCACGGCGCCGAGGTCCCAGGTTCGATCCCGGCTCTGGGTCACTGTCCGTGTGGAGTTTGCACATTCTCCCTGTGTTTGCGTGGGTTTCCTCCCCACATCCCAAAGATGTGCAGGGTAGGTGGATTGGCCACACTAAATTGCCCATTAATTGGAAAAAATGAATTGGGTACTCTAAATTTATAAAAAGAAAATTTTTTAAAAATTGAGTGGGAGAATGGAGGATAAGACCATCAAAGTATAAAAAGATAACAGTTCAGCTCGCACGCCTTTATTTATTGCGAAGTCAAGACTAATAAAATGGAATGGCTCATGGAAAACCCAACAGAAGTAAGTGAGTCAAGGTGGAGGCTATGAATTTAAGATCGGGATCCCATACTTTATGGAATGCATCAGACTTAGAACAGAGTACAAAAGCCAGGAATTCTATAGGGATGCATTCTATAACTAGCCTATGCCAGTTCTGAATTGAAGGATATTTGTTGCTAATCCGGGAGTATAGGATATTCTTATGAGCTACCAGTCAATCAGGAAAAATTACAGATTATAAACGAGTAGCCACCAGAGCCTGCGGAAATGCAGCTATTCCCATTCCTGCATCATGGGGTCATCTCAAAGTCTGTTGATGATACCAAGCTAGATGGGATGATAGCAAGCTAGGTGGGAAGGTAAGCTGTGGGAAGACACAGAGAGGCAGACATGTTCAGTGAGTGGGCCACAAGATGCCAGATGGAGTATAATGCCGGGAGTGTGAAGTTATTCACTTTGGTCATAAGATAGAAAGCAGAACTTTTTTAATAGGTGTAAAACATGTAAGTGTTGATGTTCAAATAGACTTGGGTGTGATGGTGTAAAAGAAGTGACCCATTTAATGAAGAAATTTAGGTGTTAATTGGTTTAACGAAGTAAGGATTGTGCAGCATTTTCACTATTGCCAAAAAGCTAGACAAAGAAAGTAGAGAAGACCTTGAATGTCTTGCTGTTAGAGGGTAGGCATACATATGTGGACCCGAGACAGTAAATAACAAAACCTTCAAAGGTTCATATTATAAAAGTGATAAGACATTAAAAAAAAGTTTTTGTACAACTCAATGAATAATGCCATCCTGTACAGTGAGCAGCAGAGACAAGGCACACCATTCCAAAAATTAACATACCGACTCACAGCACCCACAGATGTTGGGCTGTATTCTCCATTCGGGAGGAGACTATGTTGTCCCAACCAAGTTGAACTGCTACTGATTTGTGCTCCCAATCAGGAAGTGATTCCCAATCATGGTGAGGTTTCCAGCGAGTCCTGAGGGAGTCCCGCTGTTGGGCCGCCATTTTGAGCGGACGGCTAGATAGCGAGGTCCTGCGGCTGGCCACACACCCCTCCCCCCACCCCCACACATTGCAAAACGACCCTCAACCCTCTCACATCGCAGATCAGCCCAACCCCCCACCCTGCACCACGATTCATCCTGGATTCTCTGGATCCCCCCTCCTGAGTACGGATGTGACCCAACCTGCTCGCCCCCCAAGAGTTTCCCAGAATAGAGGGACCCTCCTCCAAGACACCTGAATAGAGCCCCCCCCCCCCACAGAGACTACCTGAATATAGCCCCCCCCCCCCCCCCCCCCCCCGCAGAGACCCCTGAATAGGGCAAGCCCCCTCCCCCCACCGAGACATCTGAAATAAGAGGACTCACTTGAGACCCCTTGAATAGGGGGACCCACCAGGGACTCCCCAAATAGGGGAACCCCCCTCACATAGACTCCCTGAATAAGCAGCTCAACACCATCCAGGGTAATGTAGCACCCCATCCATCAATTGGATCATTTACTTTCCCTATGCTAGGCACACAAGAGCATCAGTGTGTAGCATCTACCAGATTCAATGCAACAACTCACCCAGGCCAAAATAACAGCACTGTCTAACCCTGTGACTGTGGTGATATGCATCACTGTAGATACACAAGGGGTTAATATAAGTACACATAGACTTTCTAGACACTAGAGGGAGCACCAGAGACATGACACACAGACACATAGGTCCGTAAGATAGGACACGACCAATGGGCATTAACGATACACACAGAGGTGACACTACCACAGGGGGGCATTACACTAACCCATATATAAAGGACACAGCACATATGATCTTCCTCTTTCCAGTGGAGACACTCAGTGAGTACAAACACAGGGTTGATTCAGCATCACACCCACCATGTGGATTGTAGCAGACTGGTTCGTCAGTCTGAGTAGCTATAGAAGGATTAACAGTAGAGGCGAATCCGAGTAGGAGAATTGTAAATAGTTTAATAAACGTGTTGAAGTTATCTCCACGTCTGAACCTTCCTTTGTCAGAGTGAACATCAAGGAAGCAGCTTATGCTACGTCAAGAGCATAACAAGACAGTCACCTCTACTATCCATAAGAACAGCAGCAGCAGACATTTGGAAACACTACCACCCGCCAGTCACCCCTTAAAGACACAGTACTAATTCAGAAAATATATTGCTGTTCCTCCATCGTAACTGTGTCAAAAACCTGGTGTATCTATAACCACATGAACTGCAAAGGACTCACCATCACTTTCTCAAGGACAATTATGAATGGCCAATAAATAATGGCCTTACCAGTGGCACTGACATCCCAAGAACGAATTCAAGCACATCTGGGTGAGGGTGCATAGTCAGGGGGTGAAGTAGGTTTTGGATGGAACCTGCAATCAAAATTGTGGGGCAGTGTTGAGCAATAATCATCAACAATCCATTATTTTAACGTCAGGTGAAACAGAGCTGTCCTAAACCGGTTGCTTTTACATTCAAAGACGTATTTATTTTAAAAGTTAAAAATGAAGTGAGGAACACAACCATAGAACCATAGAATTTTGACAGTGCAGAAGGACACCATTCGGCCCATCATGTGTGCACTGGCCCTAGCTAGCGCAATCCCCCACCCTTTCCTTGTAACCCCATAACTCCACCTAACCGTTGGATACTGAGAAGCAATTTAGCATGGACAACCCACCTAAAAGGCACATCTTTGGACTGTGGGAGGAAACCAGCGCACCCAGAGGAAACCCATGCAGACACGGGTGAAGTGTTGGCTAGTGTAGGCTTGAGAGATGAACAGACACTTCCAACACTAATGAAGGTTCAACTCAATTTTATTAACTACTTCTAACTTGGGCAACATGGTAACATAGTGGTTAGCACAAATGCTTCACAGCTCCAGGGTCCCAGGTTCGATTCCCGGCTTGGGTCACTGTCTGTGTGGAGTCTGCACGTTCTCCCCGTGTGTGCGTGGGTTTCCTCCGGGTGCTCCGGTTTCCTCCCACAGTCCAAAGATGTGCAGGTTAGGTGGATTGGACATGCTAGATTGCCCTTAGGGTCCAAATTGCCCTTAGTGTGAGGTGGGGCTACTAGGTTATGGGGATAGGGTGGAGGTATGGGCTTGGGTAGGGTGCTCTTTCCAAGAGCCGGTGCAGACTCGATGGGTCGAATGGCCTACTTCTGCACTGTAAATTCTATAATCTCTATAACTAACTAACACACGATGACTGTGGGTCTAAATAATGCTAATTTAAACTAGAGACCTAGGCCTTGTCCGAACCAGTTGATTCTCTCAGCACGTGTTGTGAGTTCGTGCTGGGCTGAATGAGTTCCTGTTACACTCAGAGGCAGCACCCAGAATGAGCGGGAACCGGGGTGCCCTCTGCCTTTATAGTGTATGTATTCTAACTGGTGATTGGCTGCGGTGTTTGTACATGTTGATTGGTCCCTGTGTGTGTCCATAAGTGTGTATCTGCACCATGCTATACTGGTATATAGTATGACATCCCCCCTTTTATAAAAAATGCTGCTCTAGGCATGTGATAATAAATAGTGTGGGTGTGTGGAGAATGTACCTAGCTAAGTGTGAGGTGCAAAGACATATGTACAAAGCTATATACAGGGAATAAGACTATTTACAAAGGAAAAAGCCTGGTGCAGATAACTACCATGAACTGGAAAAAACTAACGAATCTATTTACAAATCACTGGATAATGAATGCAACAATAAAGGAACATTTCAGAGAGTCCACATGTGTACAGAGTTCATAACTTCAGTCTCTGAGGTGGGTGACAAACTCTGGTTGACCGCCTCAAGGGTGGGGCAATGGCTGGCACCTCAGGAGCTGGGAGGGCTGCAGCACTGTCAGGGGCAGGCAGAGCGACCGGAAGCACCGCACAATCCACGGCGGGATCATAGATCATAGAACATAGATCATAGATCATAGATTATAGAATTTACAGTGCAGAAGGAGC
This sequence comes from Scyliorhinus canicula, assembly GCF_902713615.1. Taxonomy (NCBI): domain Eukaryota; kingdom Metazoa; phylum Chordata; class Chondrichthyes; order Carcharhiniformes; family Scyliorhinidae; genus Scyliorhinus; species Scyliorhinus canicula. The sequence continues at coordinate 29,479,236 of NC_052166.1, read as the reverse complement.
CATTCAGCCCATCAAGTCTGCACCGGCTCTTGGAAAGAGCACCCTACTCAAGGTCAACAACTCCACCCTATCCCCATAACCCAGTAACCCCACACAACACTAAGGGCAATTTATCATGGCCAATCCACCTAACCTGCACATCTTTGGACTGTGGGAGGAAACCGGAGCACCCGGTGGAAACACACGCACACACGGGGAGGATGTGCAGACTCCGCACAGACAGTGACCCGAATCGAACCTGGGACACTGAAGCTGTGAAGCGATTGTGCTATCCACAATGCTACCGTGCTGCCCGGTATGGAGAAATATTGGGACAAATATCACTTTATGATTCTAATATTTAGTCAGTTTTTCTGCCACATGCTGGTCGGAGGATCACGTGATGACCCTGGAACCAGGCGAAGAGCACGCTTGTTGTGGCACCGAATAGATCCATCCGGTAAGCGGACCAGGAAGGAGCGGGGAGCCACCCGCCTTAGAACAACAGCAGGAGCAGACCAGCCACCATCCGGAAGGTGGATGCGAACCTTGTCGCGTGGATGGATGTCGGGAAGGTCAGCAGCCCGAGAGTCGTAAGAAGTTTTCTGCTGCAGTTGAGATATGTGCATGCGGTGGAGCACGGGGACATAATCGAGGTTAGGAGCAAGAATTGATGGCACCGTCATTCTGAGCGTGCGGTTCATTAGCAGCTGAGCAGGCGACAGGCCGGTGGAGAGCGGGGCGGAGCGATAGGCCAGCAGAGCAAGATGGAAATCTGAGCCGGCGTCGGCGGCCTTGCTGAGGAGCCGCATAATGATGTTGACCCCCTTTTCCGCCTTCCCATTGGATTGGGTGTATAGGGGACTGGAAGTAACATGCTCGAAATTGTAGTGTCGGGCGAAGCCGGCCCATTCCTGGCTCGCGAAACAGGGGCCATTGTCTGACATGACCGTCAGCGGAATGCCATGTCGGGCAAACAACTCCTTGCACACCCTGATCACAGCCGAGGATGACCTCCGGATAGCTGGAGAAGTAATCGATGATGATGATGTAATCCCTGCCCAATGCATGGAACACGTCGATGCTCACATTGGTCCAAGGCGATGTGACGAGCTCATGGGGCATCAGGGTCTCCCGTGGTTGGACGGGCTGGAAACGCTGGCAGGTAGAGCAGTTGAGCGCCATGTTGGCGATGTCATCATTGATGCCCAGCCAGTAGATGGCTTCTCTGGCCCTGCGGCAGCACTTCTCAATGCCTAAGTGTCCTTCATGGAGCTGCTCCAACACTAGCTGGTGCATGCTTTGTGGGACGACGATGTAATCCAATTTCAGGAGCACCCCATCGACAACCGCCAGGTCATCTTGGACGTTGTAAAATTGTGGGAATTTTGGCCCTTGAGCCATCCGTCTGACATTAGGTGCATCACCCGCTGCAGAAGTAGATCAGCCGCTGTCTCGCGGCGAATTTGCATCAGTCGTGCATCCGTAGCTGGCAAATGGGAGGCTGCAAACTGAACGTGGGCGTCTATTTGGCAAATGAAGCCATCACAATCACATGGAGTTGTGATCGGCCTTGAGAGGGCATCGGCAACGTCTTGGCCAGAGGTTTAGATCAGTTGAAAGTCGTACCTGCGCAGCTTGAGCAGGATACACTGGAGGCGAGGCGTCATGTCATTCAAGTCCTTTTTGATAATATTTACAAGGGGGCGGTAGTCGGTTTAAACCGTGAGCTGCGGAAGTCCATAGACTTAGTATGACTCGGGGCATTACGGTACCATGGAAGTGAGCTATTGGTGTAGAGGACTCGCTGCCCATTGGCCCTGGTAAGTCATGTGCCTCTTAGCCGATTGGCTGAGAGTTAGGTAGCTCCGCCTACAAGGCAGGATATAAGAACCCGTGCTTCCTGGCAGTCGGCCTTTCTTACGTGCGTCTGCTGCCGGGCACACATCTTGTGCATTAAAGCCTGTCGTTTGGATCTCATCTTCGTCTCGTGTCCTTTGATGGTGCATCATGCACATAGCGCTGCTCTGTGGGAGTCATCGCCCGCGACGCATACGCAACGGGGGCCCATGATGAGGCCTCATCTCGTTGTAGGAGCATGGCACCAACCCCCGACTGACTGGCATCAGTAGAGATTTTGGTCTCTTTGGTCGGGTCAAAAAAGGCCAACACTGGGGCCGTGGAAAGCTTGGCCTTCAGCTCCTGCCATTCACGCTCGTGAGCAGGGAGCCATCGGAAGTCTGTGGTTTTGCGAATCAGGTCTCTGAGGGCCGTGGTGTGTGAGGCAAGATTCGGGATGAACTTCCCAAGGAATTCACCATACCCAGGAACCGGAGGACTGCTTTCTTGTCCTCGGGCGCCTTCATGGACGTGATTGCTGTAATCTTGTCCTTGTCCGGACGCACCCACTGGTAGGAGATATGACCCCGCAGAAATTTGATACTTGACTGACCGAAGGAGCATTTGGCCCTGTTGAGGCGGAGGCCATATTCGTGGATGCGCCTGAAAACACGCTGAAGGCGGGCAATGTGTTCCTGCGGGGTGGTCGACCAGATAATAATGTCGTTGACATATACCCGTGAGCCGTCGATCCCGTCCATCATCTACTCCATGATCCGGTGGAAAACATCGGACGCAGAGATGATGCCGAATGGCATCCGGTTGTAGCAGAACCTGCCAAAGGGTGTGTTGAACGTACACAGCTTCCTGCTTGACTCATCTAGATGGATCTGCCAGAAACCCTTCGAGACATCCAGTTTTGAGAATAGTTTGGCGTGGGCCATCTCGGACATGAGCTCCTCACATTTCGAAATCGGGTAGTGCTCCTGCATGATATTTTGATTTAGATCTTTAGGATCAATACAGATCCGCAGCTCGCCGGACGGCTTCTTGACGCAGACCATGGAGCTTACCCAGTCTGTGGGTTCCGTGACCCTAGAAATGACTCCTAGGTCCTGGAGCTGTTGCTTAAGGCGGTCCTTGAGGGGCGCTGGGACTCTGCGAGGTGCGTGAACGACAGGCGTGGCGTTGGGCTTGAGTAAGATTTTGTACGTGTAGGGGAGCGTGCCCATGCCTTCGAAAACATCATGGTATTGCTGGATGATGGAGTCGAGTTGCGCCCTGAAGTCTGTGTCAGAGAATGCAGACACATCGCTTTAAGTGGAGCAGCTTGCATGCCTGCGCACCAAGCAAGGAGGCTTTTGAGGCAGCAACAATCTGGAACGGGATAATGACTATGTGATCATGATGTGTCACCTCATGGCGGCAGGAGCCGCTGGCGGCGATGGCATTGCCATTGTAGTCCAGCAATTTACACGCAGATGGCAGGACAGCAGGCTGTACGCAGAGCTTGCGAAAATCCGACGATTTGAGATTGACGATGAGATTGGCAGAAGCGCCAGTGTCCAGGCGGAACCTGACAGGCGACCGGTTGACCGTAAGGGTGGCACACCACTCATCATCCTGGCTGATGCTGTGGACGTGAACGGGTTCAGTGCCATGGTTGGGGGACATCCTGTTAGTAGTAATGACGCCAATTTTGAACGGGACCTGTGGGTCATTGCAGGCACAGTCGGGATCAAGGTCTAGAGTAGGTTCATTGATGGCAGGCTGGATAGCCCTGACATCTCTGTGGGGCTGGGTGGACCTTCGAAAAACGGCAGGCATGGAAGATCTGCACATTGCAGCTTAGTGGCCTCGTTTGCCACACTGCAGCAGCGTCGGGACTTCAAGGTGACATTGCCTCTTTAAGTGGGCGGAGCCACAGTTGCTGCACGCTGGAGCGCCCAGACGTTCGTCGCGCCATCGCACATGTGCGGGGCGATCCTGCGTAGCACACACCTGCGCGAAGCGGTCCATGACATCAGCACGTTCGCTGCGTGTGAGCACGGGTCTCCGCGCAAAGCGTGCAAAATGGCCGCCATCGTTCAGATCTAGAGCCTGAAGAGATTTAATCATTTGGACCCGTTCTGCCTTGTAAGGGGCTTGCCCCGCCGTTTCAGCAGCCTGGATGCATGAGTAGCGCGTGGAGGCATGTTCATGAAGTACACAGGTCTCAATGGCCGTGGAGAGAGTGAGCTGCTTTACTTTTAGTAGCTGCTGGCGCAGGGGCTCAGATTGAACACCAAAAACAATCTGGTCATGGAGCATGGAGTCAGAGGTGGACCCGTAGTTGCAGGACTGCACAAGGATGCGGAGGTGGGTAATAAAGAACTGGAAAGGCTCATCCTTACCCTGAGTTTGCTGCTGAAACATGTATCTCTCGAACCCTCGTTGACCTCGACCGTGCAGTGGCTGTCGAACTTCAGAATTATGGCCTTGAACTTCTATTTGTCATCCCCCTCATCGAAGGTGAGCGAGTTGTAAATGTGCAGAGCATGGTCACCGACTGTGAAGAGGAAGAGAGCAATCTTACGTGCGTCCGAGGCAGTTTCCAGGTCCCTGGCTTCGAGGTACAGCTGGAAGGGCTGTTTGAAAAGTTTCCAGATGGAGCCCAGATTCCCTGCAATGCGGAGATGCGGCGGCAGGTGAACGGAGTCCATTCTGTAGGATGGCGCGAGACTGGTGGAAGGCAGATCACTGAAGGGTAGATCTCAGAAGTGCGAGCATTCGTCAACTCCTGGTATCATGAAGTGTTGGCTAGTGTAGGCTTGAGAGATGAACAGACACTTCCAACACTGATGAAGGTTCAACTCAATGTTATTAACTACTTCTAACTAACTAACTCACGATGACTGTGGGTCTAAATAACGCTAACTTAAACTAAAGACCTATGCCTTGTCCGAACCAGTTGATTCTCTCAGCACGTGTTGTAGGTCTGTGCTGGGCTGAATGAGTTCCTGTTACACTCAGAGGCAGCACCCATAATGAGCGGGAACCGTGGTGCCCTCTGCCTTTATAGTGTGTGTATTCTAACTGGTGATTGGCTGCGGTGTTTGTACATGTTGATTGGTCCCTGTGTGTGTCCATCAGTGTGTGTCTGCACCATGATATATTGGTATATATTATGACAACGGGGAGAAAGAACAAACTCCACACAGACAGTCAGCCAAAGCCGGAATTGAGCCCGGGTCCCTCGCGCTCAGTGGCAGCAGTGCTAACCATCGCGCCACTATGCTCCCCTTTCACTTCTTTCCTGACAGAATCTGACACTTTTTATTTACAGATGGACACATGTGAAAATGAGGCTCAACAGAACCATCCTTCGTTCCGTCCTCAATGATGTCATCCCAATCATGTCAGATTTCAGATGCTCGCAGAGAACGCCCACCTCTATCACTGCCTCTGTGTGACACCCTCATCTGACATCCAGTCCTGGATGAACCACATAGACTTTCAGCTTCTACCTCCTGTCACCGAACTCCACTCCTGCCTCAGCTTATCTGCTGGTGAAACCTTCATCTGGACATTTATTAACTTCTGACTTGACAACTCCAATTCTCTCTAGGCCGGCTCGCCACCTTTCAGAAATTTGAATTAATCCTAAATCTTTTCAGTCTACATTCTTACCATGCCCGGTCTTGTTAACCGAACGCCAATGTGTTTTACTGACCGACATAGTAGGACCAGTGCCTCAATTTTCACATTCACAGCCATGTGTTCAACTTTCCTCAATACCCTACTCCCACTAACGCTAATGTCATCAACCTTCCAAGAACTATGCATCAGTCCAATTCTGGACTTTCTGCACATCTCGAATTTTCTTAATCTCACCATTTGTATGAATGCCTTCAGATCTCTAGGGCCTAAGTTCTGATATTCTCTCAATAAAGCCATCCATCTCTCCACCCAGCGCTACTCCTTTGAAAGCACCTTAAAATCTATCTCTTTGACCAAATATTTACACTCACCTAATATCTCCTTCAAGGCACTTCAGTGCAGAACTGAAGGGGTGCTGCACTGTCAGAGGTGCCTTATTTTGGATGGGAGGTTAAAGCGAGGCCCCATCTTCCTGCCTAGGTGTGTATAAAAGATCTCATGGTACTATTCCAAAGAGGAGCAGGAGAATTATCTCCAGTGTTTTGGCCAATATTTATCTCTCAACCCACTGTGGTGAATTATAAACCTCAGTAATTCACACTGTATTGTACCACATGTATTGAGCCTGTACTCTGTACCGGATTGTGTGTAATTGCGCGGCCCTGCTCATAGGGGGAGATGAGGAGTTTGTACTGGGCTCCACCCTTGGCTCTGCCCATGGCTCCTCCCCCAGCTGGAAGTATAAAGATCAGTGCTGTGAGCCTGCTGCCAGTTCATCTCGAGTTCATCCCGTCACATGCAGGCTCTGATGTAAGACGATTAAAACTACTGTTCACTTTTAACCACGTGTCACGTGAATTGATGTTCTCATCACCCACATCACAAAAACAGATTTTCTGGTCCTTGTCACAATGTTGCCCGTGGAAGCTGCTTGTGTGCAAATTCTCTGCAGTGCTTCCTACATTTTAACAGGGACGACACATCAAAAGTATTTCATTGGTTAAGATTGCGTTGAGGCATGCAGTGGTTATGAAAAGAAGTGTATAGGTAGTCTTCCCTTTTTTATCCAAAATTATTGTTTGCCAACACTCATGTGAGGTGACCTGGGATGTTTCCTGCATTAAGAACATAAGGACATCAGAACTAGGAGGAGGCGTAGGTAACTCAGCCCCTCGAGTCTGCTCCGCCATTCAATATGATCATGGCTTATCTGATCTCGTCCTCAACTCCACTTTCCTCCCCATTTTCCATAACCCCTCAGCTCATTAGTATTTAAAAATCTATCGCGCTCCTCCTTAAATTTATTCAATGTCCCAGCAGCCACCGCATTTTGGGGTAGTGAATCCCATAGATTCACGACTCTTTGAGAGAAGTCATTTCTCCTCACCTCTGTTTTAAATGTGCTACCCCTTATCCTAAAACTATGGCCTCTCGTTCTAGATTGCCCTACAAGAGGAAATTTACTTTGTCAATGCCTTTTATCATCTTATATACCGCAATTAAATTTCAGTTCATTCTTTTAAACTTGAGAGAGTATAGATCTAAACTGCTCAATCTTTCATAAATTAAACCTCTCATTTCTGGAATTAACCCAGTGAACCTCCTCTGAACTGTCTCCAATGCAACTACATCCTCCCTCAATGGTCAAAAAATGTATCTAGCACTCCAGGTGCGGTCTCACCAAGCCTTGTACAGTTGCAGCAGCACTTACCTACTTTTATAATTTATTCCTTTAGCTATAAGTGCCAAACTTCCATTTGCCTTCCTTATTACCTGCATACTAGTTTTCTGCAATTCATCCACGAGGACACCCAGATCTCTTCATTGAAGCACTCTGAAATGTCTCTCCTTTTAGATAATAATTTGCCTTTCCATTTTTACGCTTACACTTTTTTAATTTTTTCCAATTAAGGCGCAATTTAACATGGCCAATTCACCTACCCTGCAGCACGGTAGCATTGTGGATAGCACAATGGCTTCACAGCTCCAGGGTCCCAGGTTCGATTCCAGCTTGGGTCACTGTCTGTGCGGAGTCTGCACATCCTCCCCGTGTGTGCGTGGGTTTCCTCCGGGTGCTCCGGTTTCCTCCCACAGTCCAAAGATGTGCAGGTTAGGTGGATTGGCCATGATAAATTGCCCATAGTGTCCAAAATTGCCCTTAGTGTTGGGCAGGGTTACTGGGTTATGGGGATAAGGTGGAGGTGTTGACCTTCGGTAGGGTGCTCTTTCCAAGAGCCGGTGCAGACTCGATGGGCTGAATGACCTCCTTCTGCACTGTAAATTCTATGATAATCTTTGGGTTGTGGGGGCGAAACCCACGCAAACACGGGGAGAATGTGTAAACTCCACACGGCAGTGACCCAGAGCCGGGATCGAACCTGGGATCTCAGCGCTGTGAGGCAGCAATGCTAACCACTGAACCACTGTGCTGCCCCCCCCCCCCCCCCCCCCTTACACTTAACAATGCTAAATGTCATCTGCCAAATTTTGGCCCACTCACCTAATCCATTAAAAATTTCTTGTTTCCTCACTACAACTTACTATCCCACCTATTTTACTGCTGCCTGCAAATCTGGCTATAATATCTTCTATTCCTGCATCCAAGTCATTGATAGATAATGTAGCTAGGTGGGGCCTGAGGACCGAACTAAGTGGCACCTCATTGGTTAGTTACATCTTGCCAACCAGAAAAAGACCCATTTATCCTGACTCTTTTCCTTCTGTTGGTTAGCCAGTCTTCTATCCAAGCTAAAAAGCGACCCCTAGCCCCATGAGATCTTAACTTGTGTATTAAACTTTTGTGTGGCACCTTATCAAATGACTTCAGGAAATCCAGATCTACTGCATCTGCAGGAAGTCCTGGTTTATACTGTGCTCCACTGTGGAATTACTGTTCGGTGACCTGTAGATTACCCCCATCAGGGACTACTTTCCTTTGCTATTTCTTATTTCTTCCCAAACTGACTCCAGTGCCTATATTATTTCTCACCTCCTTTACTGACAAAGATACACCACCTCCTTTTCCTTTCTATCCTACCAAAATATTGAGTACCCTTGGATATTCAGCTCCCCAACCTGGTATCTTTGTAACCGTGTCTCAGTAATCACCACCAAATCACATTTGTTCCCATTTGCATTGTTAATTAATTAATTTTGTTCCGAATGCTTCATAAATTCAAACACAAAGCCTTTAAGTTTGTTCTATTATCAAATTTCCCAATCTTGTATGGTTCCTTGGTGCAATATGATGTTCACACGTTTTGTTTCTTCCTTTTATTTTCTGGTAACAATCCACCTCATCACTAATCTGCACTCCTACCTTCTTCTTTAACATTGATTTTCTAATTTTCCATGTAACTGAACCATTTTCCCCCCTTCCCCCCTGCCCCCCTCTCCCCCCCACCAACTATTGATTCCAAAGCCCTATTTACAGCCAAAGGTATGCAATTTGCCTGAACTCTGGTCCCAGCATGATTCAGATGAAGACCATCCCATCGGAAAAGCTCCCTCTTTCCCATGTCAATATCCCATGAATTCAAACCCACTTCTTCCCGCACCAAACTTTGAGCCATCCATTTGCCTCTTTAACCTTCTTGACCTTGTGCCAATTAGCTTGTGACTCTGGTAGTAATCCGGAGATTATTACGGGCGCGATTCTCCGCTGCCCACGACGGGTCGGAGAATAGCGGGAGGGCCTTCCCGACATTTTTCCCGACCTCCCGCTATTCCGCCCCCCCCCCCCCCACACGGCCGCCCCACGACACGAATCGCTGCTCGCCGTTTTTTACGGCGAACGACGATTCTCCCCGGCCGATGGGCCGAGTTCCCAGGCCTTTACGGCCGTTTTCACGAACGCAAACACACCTGCTCTCACCGTTCGTGAAAACGGCAGCAAAGTGCCGTCCCGGACAACCATGGCACCGATTGGCACAGCCGCACCACGGCCGTGCCAAGGGTGACATGGGCCCGCGATCGGTGGCCATCGATTGCGGGCAGCGGGTCCGATACCCGCGCACTCTTTGTTCCTCCGCTGCCCCGCAGAATCAGTCCGCGGGGCGGCTGAGGGGCATGACAGCCCGCGCATGCGCGGGTTTGACGCATATGCGTGATGACGTCATCCGCGCATGCGCGTGTTTGAGCCATCCAACCCGCGCATGCGCGGCTGACGTCATCGTGCATGTCAGCCGCCGTGACGCTTGGCGCACGGGCTTAGCGACGGTCGCTAAGCCCGCGATGCCGTTCTTCACGGGGCCGCGCTGCTAGCCCCGACCGGGTCCCGGGAGGGGGCGCGGAGGCTACCGTGAAACACAGCCAGTTTCACGGCAGCCTTTACGACTCTCCGCATTTGCGGAGAATCGCGCCCTACATTTTTGGTTCTGCTTTTTTAAATTTAACCCCTAGCTGCTCATATTAGCTCAGCAGAACCTCAGTCGTTGTTCTACCTATGCCGTTGTTAACTACATGGACCACAACAATTGGATCCTCACCCTCCCACTGCCTGTTCCTCTGCAGTCCAGAGGAGATATTCCGAATCCTGGCACCATGTAGGCAACACAACCTTTGGAACTCTCGGATCCAACTCTCGGATCATAGACAGTGTCTATGCCACTAACTATACTATCCTTGATTATGACTGTATTTTTTTTGCCCCACTTGAATGGCTTCCTCACCAGCGTATTGTGGTCAATTTGCTCATCCTCCCTACAGTCCGCATTCCCGTCCACATAGAGAGCAAGAATCTCAATCCTGTTGGACAAGGATAAGTTTCTGCAACCCTACCTCATGGATCCCTATACCTGCCTCACTCATAGTCACAACCTCCTAGCCCTGATAACTGGCCAAATTCAAGGTCGGTAATCGAAGGGCTATGCCTGCCTCTTGAATCACACCATCCAAGTAACTCTCCCCCTCCCTGATGTGTCGCAGCGACCAAAGCTCCTACTCCAACTCATGAGCCTGAGCCAAAGTTCCTCGAGCACCCAACACTTGCTGTAGATGTGTTCACTCGGAACCACAATGGGTTTCAATAGCTGCCATATTATGCAGGTACAACACATCACTTGACGCTGCATCTCTACTTTTATTTAGTAAGTGTTTAATTTAGAAAACAATTCCTAAATGGTTTTTAATTTTATTAATCTGTAAAATAGTTCCCCTTTTTACCTTTAATCTGAAAGCAACTTAGAACAGGTAATTCAAATAAGCAGTTACTTAGCAACCAGTGAATTTACCACTTTCCTGTGACGTCACTCCTGGATTGTTTTTCAAACTCAGTCTGCTGCCCGAGTAGAGGTGTACCTCACAGATCCGGCTGTCTCTGCTCCCGGAGGGTACGTGAAGGCCCCGAGCCTCAAACTGCATTTATCCTCTGCCCGAGTAGAAGTGTAACTCGCAAATCCAGCTGTCACCCCTCCTGGAAGGTATGTGAAGGCCCCGAGCCTCGCACTGTATTTATCCTCTGCCTGAGTAGAGAGATGTCCTTCTCAGGTCCGCTGTCTCTTCTCCCGGAGGGTACATGAAAGCCCCGAGCCTTGCACGGTATTTATCCTCCGAGTAGAGGTGTCCCGTGCAGATCTGGCTGTACCCCCCTCTTGGAAGGTAATTAAAGATGTTATATAAATGTAAGTTGCTATTGCACTTTATTTTCAAATTGCTGCCATTGCTGTCCTGGCACTCTATTTCCTTTGCCACATTCCCAGCAGGCATCAACATTGACACATGTTGCCTGTCCTGGGCCAAATGGGAGTCTCAACAAAAATAGTCCTTTTCTGGGAATAAACATAGGGCGCGATTCTCTGATGCCGCGCGACATCGGGAAAGACATGAACTCGGCTGAGTTTCACGACGGCATCGGAGGCCGCTCCTCGCACCCTAGTCTCTCCCCCCCCCCCCCCCCCCCCCAGGGGGCTAGGAGTGGCGTTGCGAGAAACTCGGCCACCGGGCCTTGACGCTTGCGTCAAAGCAGCGCACCAAGAATGACGCGACGGCGGCATCTAAGTGATGTCAGCCGTGCATGTGCAGGTTGGCCGGCTCCAACCCGCGCATGCGCGGTTGCCGTCTTCCCCTCCCCTGCCCCCGCAAGACATGGCGGCTTGATCTTGCGGGGCGGCGGAGGGAAAAGAGTGCGTCTCTTAGAGACGCCGGCCCGACGATCGGTGAGCACCGATCGGTGCCAGTCACCTCATGACCACGCCCGTGGTGCTCGATCCTCCCTCCGCCCCCCCACAGGCCCCACACTTACCTTTCACGCACTGTTCACGACGGCAGCGACCAGGTGTGGTTGCCGCCGACGTGAACTGGTCGGGTTCGTCAGGCTGCTCGGCCCATCCGGGCCGGAGAATCGCCGGTCACCGTGAGAAACGGCCAGCGGCGATTCTCCGAGCGGCGTGTCGAAAAACGTGACACGCCATTTTTGGGGGGGGTGGGCGAATTGCGGGGGGTGCCAGGGCGCGTGTCGTGATTCGCCCGGCCCTCCCGCGATTCTCCCGCCCGGCGTGGGGAGCGGAGAATCGCACTCACAGTTTTGACAAAAAGTAAGAGGAAGACAGCAAATAGGAAGAGAAAGAAAGGAACAAACAAAAACTTATATGCACCTTTCATCACCTTCGAACATTGTAAAATGCTTTGCAGCCAATGAAGTACTTTCGTGGTGTCATCATTGTCATATTACTTATGGTGGGACCTTGACCAATCAGCAAATTATCTTTTTTTTTAATTATTTTGTTTGAGGGATTGATATTGGCCACAGCACTGGATAGAATTCTCCTACTCTTGTTCAAAGTAGTGCTGTGAGTTCTGCTACAGTCACAGGAGGGTAGACAGGACATGTTTGAGCACTTCCTCGGTATCGCAAGAGATTGTCAACTGAGATCCGATACAAGAGACCAATGACCAAACTCAACCACTTGCAGATGTGCATATGCACCCGGCTTTCTCTGGGGTCAGAGAACAACTGTCTCAGTTGTCGTGTTATTCACCCTGAGGTAACACGGACTGCAACACGATGCAGATAAACTGTAAAGCATACACCAAACGTAGGCACTAGTTCAATATGATTTATTGAATTGCTGTAACAATGCACACAGCTGGCTGTGGGTTGACTCTCCACTACTCTACGTATACCAACACTAGCTAACTCGACCAGGCTATCTCTAATCCATGTGTAGAAGGTGCTGACTGATATATACACCCTGACTGTTACTACAGTTGTCACCAGTGGAAAGAGGCGGAGTGCTGATGCCTCGTGTGTTTTATAGTTGGAAGCCCCCCTCTGGTATTCTGCCTGGTGATTGGTTGTGTTCTGTCCTGTATGTTGATTGGCTCACCTGGATGTCTGTCACTGCCTGTTTTTACCACATGATGTGCATGGGTGCGTATTATGACATCAGCCAGGCAGTGTAAAGGGGTAAAGCTCAAGAACAACCCTTGTGCAGTGTGTCGGTAGCTGCAGAATAAATGCAGTACAGAAGCTCTAAAGGAACAGTCAGTCTGTTTTTTTGAAACCATCAATCATGCTCCAGAAACCTTTTCAAATTCCTCCAAGACTAAATTAAATTAGTAGCTGTGTGAACGTCAATGGATTAATAATGTCCTTATATTTTCGGAAAGTACTTGATTAGATTCTGTATAAAGAAGACGGGTGGACTCAACAGAATTGATGGGAAAGAATCCGACTGGATGAAAAACAGAGGTTAACGGAAAGCAGATGATATAAATCGTCACTTCTGGGGGAAATGATCTAAGATTCTCCATGGTCTATGAGGCTTCCAGTCCTTCATCTTATAAAATATGGACCCATTGGTATGTCCATGACTATGACTGTGAAAGATTCTATGAATAATTAAAGGAAGGTATAACCTCTGAATTTTTTCAAGTTGACAAAAAAAAGAAAAATCAGTAGCTTATTTAAGTTGATCATACAACGAGATCATGTTTAACAAATATTAGAAACTTACAACTGCTGCTATTTGAGATCATGCACGAGTCATCAGTTGACACATCATTAAACTCTTTTGCAGTGCCATGATGAATACGAGGTGATACATCATTCATGTCAGCACGTAAATCCAATGAGGGGTAGAACAGTGGTTAGCACAGTTGCTTCATAGCTCCAGGGTCCCAGGTTCGATTCTCGGCTTGGGTCACTGTCTGTTTCGAGTCTGCACATCCTCCCCGTGCTTGCGTGGTTTCCTCCGGGTGCTCCGGTTTCCTCCCACAGTCCAAAGATGTGCAGCTTAGGTGGATTGGCCATGATAAATTGCCCTTAGTGTCCAAAAAGGTTGGGTGGGGTTAGTGGGTTACTGGGATAAGGAGGGGGGGGGCAAGGGCTTAAGTGGGGTGCTCTTTCCAAGGGTCGATGCAGACTCGATGGGTTGAATGGCCTCCTTCTGCACCATAACTTCTATGATTCTATGGTTATATGAAACATGCAAAGGAGATCGTAAGGAGAGAGAGAGAGAGGGGGAGGGACATTACAATCTCTTGTGAGAGTATTTGCTGCCACCAAGAAGCCATTCCACACGATGGACCTTGACTGGATTAGCAAAAGGGACTTTGAATTGGCTGCATTTTACAGGGGACTAGAGACGGGTGGGGAATGTTCAATGTAATTCTGCGAAAAAGGCTGGAGTACTTACACAGAATGTCTTGAGCAAAATGGATCTGAGTTCTGAGCTATCTAAATTAAATGGTATAGACAAAGTCATAAGTCTCTTAGCCATCATCAAATATCCAGTCTGCAAATGGGATGGTTTGATGGACTCCAATGTGTATTGAAAAATCATAACGAGGAACAAATTAATGTGACAACACCAATCTAAAGGATTCCTTTAGTCTCAAATTTTGATGTTCTGAAAACATCAAATCAATTTTTAAGTTGCCTGATAAATCTATTGCAAATGTTCAACAAATTGTTCCAATCCCAGCATTGACGACCATAGTATTTTGTTGCACATATAGGCCTGAATTTTATGATTTGTATTCGTGGGAAGTCAGCGGACCCCGGCAGCAGATGTAGAACCTACTCTTGGGCAAGATCGCATTCTCCACACAATTGCATGCTGGGTTGCCAACTAAGGCCGCCCAGTGCGAAATGTTTCTTCCAGTTAATCTGACAGTGTGGGCAGGGGTTAAAACAATCTGCAGGCAGGCAGCACCCTGAGGGCTGAGAGGGGATGGGGGTGGGGAGGCAGAGAGAGTTTTCTGCAGGTTGCAAGGAATAATTATGAGCAGTCATGTACTCAGCATTTGGTGGACATGGAAGGCGGAAGAGCAACTCCGGCGGGCAGTCTGCACCCTGGTTTCCTGATGAGCATCTGGGGGTTGTGCTCGAGGAGATCAGTGCCAGGCGGGACATGTTGATGCCCAGGGATGGCAAGAGGAGGCCACAACCAAGAAGGTCTGGACAGAGGCTGCCGCCCAGCTTACTGGGCAAGATGTGATGCACTGCACGTGGCTTCTGTGTCGCAAAAGGTTCAATAATTTTCAGTAGTCCGCAAGGGTGGACTTCTGTGAAGAAGTGTAGTTGGGTGCCCCTTTCTGGTGATGCTTGGGCTGTAAGGTGTGCATATCAATTGGCACTGAAGCATGTGCTGCCAAGGCTGGTATAATAATAATAATAATCACTTATTGTCACAAGTAGGCTTCAATTAAGTTACTGTGAAAAGTCCCTAGTCGCTACATTCCGGCGCCTGTTCGAGGAGGCCGGTACGGGAATTGAACCCACGCTGCTGGCATTGTTCTACTTTACAAGCCAGCTATTTAGCCCACTGTGCTAAACTGCCCCTGGACAACAGGAAGTGTCAGGGAGGCAGGATCACCAGCGGTGCATCGGGATGCCTGAACACTTGGCCTTAATGAATTGGGAAGGTGAGGTGTGCCACTCTGACATGCTCTGCAGCCTGGCTCTCTATGTGGGAGGTTGGGAGGGGTGGGGGAGAGAGGGGGGCGATTGGACTGGTCCTTCAGCGAAAAGGAGCACTAATGAATGGGTGGTGGGGTACCCAAGCATGTCCTCCACCATTACAGAATTGATGCACTGGAGTTGGAATGCCGCCACATGTTTTGCCCCACCAATCATGGTGTGGCAGGGCCTTGGTTGAAGGTAAGAGTGCAATGAGCTCATGCAAGTGTGGTGGAGACAACTGAGGATTTCCCAACCATGGTGCTGTATGCACACTCCTAGGTGAACACCGATCAGGCTTCGCCAGCCAGAGGATGAATGGTAAGGTCATCATGGCCACCGGGCAGCACAGTAGGCCGGCTCCAATGCTGATGCCAGTGAGAGGGTGGTGGGGCACCAAGACACAGCGTCCACAAATGTAAGTTGAAGGCATCGTACGCTCAACAGGAGCTTGTCATGGGTGTTGTTATTTGTATTCATTATTTTGAAATTTGTATGATTTGGTCACATTGTATTTTCTTCTTTGCTGCTTTGAAAGTGACATAAACATTGATTGTGTTTTAATAGGTTGAGTTGGCTTGATATAGGGGTGCAATAGGGTGCAGCAGGCTTGTCCCTGTATTGTATTGTCTGCAGAAGGAGTTTGAAGTTGGTTTAGCATATCACGATTGTTTGTAAAGGAGACAGTGCCATTGGCACTAGGAAGCATCAATGCCTTAGATGCCGAGCTGAATGCTCGTAAGATCGTGCAGCCCTGGTGACCCTGCCTCTCTGATGGCTCCTGTCATCCGCTTCCACGTCCTCACCTTGTGCCTCCCCGGGTTCTCCATCAGACCCATCACTGGTGTCATCCTATCTGGCCTGTGGAGCTACCTCGCTTTCCTCTTGCCAGAGCCAGATTGTGCAGATTGCAGCGTGTTACCACTTTGAGGGAGACACACTTTGGAAGACACTGAAATCCACCCTCTCATCGGTCCAAGCATCTAAAGCACACCTTGAGCAATCCAGTGATCGTCTCCACCACCGCACATGTGGAGGCTTGACTCCTGGTGTATCTCTCCTCGGCCTCTGTTCTTGGGTATGGGAGTAGGGTCAAGAGCCACCTTTTTAAAGGATGGCCCTTTCCATCCATCCAAATGAGCTGGAGCCATGAGCAGCCTTGGTACCTTGGTAAGTGTCACAGCATGCAAGCATCAAGTGAGCTGCCAGCACAGAATTGCAGAATCTGTGTCTTATGGCCCCAGAATGGAAACCCCTTTGGTTAACAAAGTCACCCAGCTCACCTACTGTCACCTTGATGGTGGCAGCCTATCACACCTTGGATATTGAGAAACCCAATAATTGGCACAAAGTCTCTGACTCTCTCAGCCTGATTGGTCTCGTCTGTCTGGTAGTGGATAAATGTGAGGACATATCTGAAGATAGCATCAGTGAAGAGCTTGATTCATCTATGTGCAGCTGATTGAGGCACATCTCACAGATCCACCATGGAGCCCTGGAAAGAACCGGTGGAGTTGATGGCCATTGTGACCTTCAAAGCCACTAGACTGGGGTGTCTACCCACACGGGAGCAATTTCCAGCCCAATTATCTGGTATATTGCTGTCAATGTGCCTCTCAAGAGCAGAGCATCCTTCGGCACTGTGTCTCGGACATGTTGAGGTAGTTGGACATGTTGAGGTAGCCTTAGATTCTAACTGCAGGATAATGGCTTCTTCTGCAGGCCTTACCGCCTTGACCTCCCAGCTGGCCCTGCACCAATTCAGCCAGTGCCTCTCCTCTCAAATGTCACTGCCTGGGATGCTGCCCACACTCACCTCCTCTCCTTCCTGTCCCTATCTTCCTCTTGAGAGGAGGTCCCAATGGTTGAGTATACTATCCCTATTTATGAGATATAAAAGAACCTGCGACTGACAATTAAGGATGCACTGTGCTGCAATCCTGAAGCAAAGATACCAGAGGCGATGTAGTCTTCACAAATAGCTAGGAAGGCTTCCAAAGCCAGAGAATTTGAAAAAAATAAATTTGGCAGAACAATGAACTCGGACAGCAACAAACTTGCAAATAAACAGAAAGTGCTTGTGCTCTGTGGAAAGCTGATGAAAATGTGGTGGCCACCTATCCCGTCTGTGTGATGTGTGACATGTCACTTGAGCAGTGCAAAATAGCATCCTATAGGCTTCTTAATTACCTTAATTGGGCCTTTATTGTTGGCGGATGCATGCTGGAGTCATTTTTGAATATTGCATATGTGCATGATAACATTGGAGCGCACGTCTGATGTGCAACTTTATGTGCATTGGGTTGAGCGCACACACGGAGTCAGAAACTAAAATTCAGGCAATAATCACATTGCATTGAATCCAAAATCAACAGAGGCCATTCATCATTTGTAAACATAATGCCACTTAATAGTTACACACACAAATTTAACTGGACAGAAGTGGCAGTCGAATTATTATGAAAAATAACACAACAGACTCACAAACCTGGTCCCATTCCACGGTAATACATAGCCCACAAGGTATTCAAGTATTTGACCATGAAGGCAGTATTAACACTGATGGATGCTTCATTATAACCACCTGATTTCAAGGATGAACTAATATGCTAACAGTCCTGGGCACGGAGAGAGAAAATGCCAATAATGATGGATGGAGCAACATCCCAGATTCACTCTGATTCACAGGAAAGCAAAACAGTGCAAAATGTTGTCAGTGGTTCTGTGCACACCTACATTAAAGTGCTGGAGATCCAATATATGTGGAATGAGCGTCTGGGTTGATTTCCTCCCGACTGGGATGTGACTGGGTTCACCATTGTTTTTCCAGACAATCTTGGATGGAATACTCAACAGAATCTCATGACAGAGTTATTGATGGAAACTGGTTGCTCAATTAGCAAGCAAGCAGACACAGTACACCCTGCATTATAGATAGAATTTACAGTGCAGAAGGAGGCCATTCGGCCCATTGAGTGCTCCGGCTCCTGGAAAGCACCCAACCCAAGGTCAACATCTCCACCCTATCCCCATAACCCAGTAACCCCACCCAACACTAAGGGCAATTTTGGACACTAAGGGCAATTTATCATGGCCAATCCACCTAACCTGCACATCTTTGGACTGTGGGAGGAAACCGGAGCACCTGGAGGAAACCCACACACACACGGGGAGGATGTGCAGACTCCGCAGACAGTGACCAAGCCGGAATCGAACCCGGGACCCTGGAGCTGTGAAGCAATTGTGCTATCCACAATGCTACTGTGCTGCCCCATTCAGGAGGGTTCACCTGCCTGAAGTTCAGAACTCACGTACTGATAATGTGACTGTGGTAACCGACACTAGATATTCTTACATTCAGATGCAATTTGAATAGACCAGAGAAAAGGAGAGGGAGACAGACAGGGAAAGAAACAAAGAAAAAATACAAGCAAGATTGAAAAGCTTACAGATAAGATGAAGAAAAGTGCAGGTGCATGATTGAGATGCCAACTGACAGGTTCAGTGCATTTAAATGAATGAAATGATTGTCAGGAGGAGGAAAGGCAATTGGCTTGAATCCTTAAAAAGAAAACAGTGGCCTTGCGTCAATCAAACTCTCAAGGTTGCTCGTACAATTGCGTTTCTCCTCTTCTTCCTCCCTAAAATGGCTCCCAAACTTCAGTCAATAGTTCATATCATTGATGTGAGAGAGGGAAGCCAGCTTTATTGTCCTCCAGCATCTACTCAGCAAGCTCTTACCAAAAACCTATTGAGCACAAACCAAAGAAGTTTAGACCCATTTACCAAAGTGTGTTAAAGTCATCGATTGTCCTATGCCCTGGGCATATTCAGTTGAAACTTGTGGTGTTGCACTTTATGCGAAAGCTAATACATAACCATAGTATGTGTCAGCTACCGGAACTATCATCTGGGCATCTTGTTATTTTAAAATGCATTGTTTTAATAATATGGGCTGGGATTCTCCGAGCCTCCCCGTCGCAAACACACTCGGCGAGGGGGCGTCGGATCCACGATTACGTCCGATGCCTTCCCGTCATTCTCCTGCAACTGGAGAATTGCCGCCAGTCGCGCGCACACGGTTGACGGGGCGTCGGTCGGGGCCGTTGAAAGAGGTCCCCGCGGCGATTCTCCACAGACGACAGGCCAAGTTCCTGCCGGTGTGGTTCACGTATTGTTACACTTGGCGGGAGCTCGGAATCGCGGATGTGGTGGCCGTCCTGGTGAAGGGATTTGTCACTGGAGAGGGGGGGGGGCCTCCACGACAGCCAGGCTCGCGATCGGGGTCCACCGATCGGCAGACGCACGCCCGATCTGGGGGGGGAAGGGGGCCTACTTCTTCAGTGCCGGCCCGCTGTGTGGGTCCGTCATATTGCGTGGACCCGCGGCCGGAAGTGCAGGGCTCCATATCGGCAGCCGAAGTTGCGTGGAGCACTTAAAAACGGAGAATCACTCCGGACTTTCGAGATAAAGGATTGTCTGAGAGTGATTCGCGCCCATTTTCACGCAGGGGTGCTAACATAGCCCCATTGTTGGAGAATCCCGCCCATGATCTTCCACTGCTTCTCATTTGGAATGGGCGAAGGATTAACTGGAGGGATTTAAATGAGTGATGCGATCATCAATTCACACGAGGCGATTAGTAGAAGTGAACAATGGTTTTAATAAAACAGCCTGCCTGCGACTGCTCTGTACTGAGTAGCTCCTACAGGTTGCAGGTTTATATACCACCCCCGAGGGGGCGGAGCCACAGGCAAAGGGCATCAACATAATACAATACAATACAGTGGTGAATTACAGTAGCAATACGTTCACCACATTCACCCCACTGTTAAAAATTGAAGTCCAGCGGAGGTGAAGTGGGCTCACATATCAAGTCTGTCCGGAGCCTTAATCGCTCTCTGCGATCGCTTCAGCTCCAGCTTCGCTGTGGGCTCGGGTGTAATGGGGGGGGGGGGTTTGGTTATGGTCGCTGGGGAACTGGCGGGCGCCAGATCCCGGAGGGAGAGGGTATCCTGTCATCTGTCGCAGTACGCCACGGAGGCATACTGAGGGTTGGCATGTAGGAGCTGGACCTTCTCGACCAGGGGATCGGACTTATGGCTCCTCACGTGCTTCCGGAGGAGGACAGGCCCTGGTGTTGTCAGCCAGGATGGAAGCGAGACCCCGGAGATGGACTTCCTGGGGAAGACAAATAGACGGTCGTGAGTGGTCCTGTTCGTGGCTGTGTAGAGGAGCGACCGAATGGAGTGGAGCGTGTCGGGGAGGATCTCCTGCCAGCGGAAAACCGGGAGACTTCCAGATATTAGGGCTAGAAGGACGGCCTTCCATACTGTCGCGTTCTCCCTCTGCACCTGTCCATTTCCCGGGGGTTGTAGCTGGTAGTCCTGCTCGAGGCAATGCGCTTATTGACGCAGCTCATCACTCATAAGAGGAGCCCTGGTCACTGTGGACGTAAGTGGGGAAACTGACCAGGGTGAAGATGCTGTGCAGGGCCTTAATAACAGTGGCCTGCGGTCATGTCGGGACATGGGATGGCAAAGGGGAAACGGGAGTACTCGTCAACGATTTTGAGAAAGATCACGTTGTGGTCAGTAGAGGGGGGGGACCCTTTGAAATCTATGCTGAAGCGCTCAAAGGGGCGGGAGGCCTTCACCAGGTGAGCTTGTCTGGCTGATAGAAGTGCAGCTTGGCAGTCACTGGTCATGGCCCTGACCTCAGTGGAGTAGGGCAGGTTGCGGGCCTTGATGTAATGGATAAGTCGGGTGACCCCTGAGTGATAGAGGTCATTGTGGATGGACCGAAGCCGGTCATCATGCGCGCTGGCACATGCGCCGTGGGACAGGGCATCTGGGGGCTCATTGAGATTCCCAGGATGATACACGATATCGTAATTATAGGTGGAGAGTTCGATTCTCCACCTTAAGAGCATATAATTCATTCTAGATCATGCCCCGCTGTGTGATGTTGAACATAAAGGCTACCAACTGTTGGTCGGTGACGAGGGTGAACCTCCTACTGGCCATGTAGTGCCTCCAATTCCGCACAGCTTCCACAATGGCCTGAGCTTCCTTTTCGACAGAGGAGTGTCGAATCTCGGAGGCATTGAGGGTACGGGAAAAGAAGGCCACGGGCCTGCCTGCCTGGTTAAGGGTAGCGGCCAGGGCGACATCTGACGCATCGCTCTCCACCTGGAAGGGGATGGACTCATCCACCGCGTGCATCGCGGCCTTGGTAATGTCTGCCTTGATGCGGCTGAAGGCCAGATGGCCTCAGTCGTCAGGGGAAAGATGGTGGCTTTGATAAGTGGGCGGGCTTTGTCTGCATAGTTGGGGGCCCACTGGGCATAATATGAGAAGAACCCCAGGCATCTTTTCAGGGCCTTGGGGCAGTGGGGAAGGAAGAGTTGCAGGAGGGAGTGCATGCGGTCTGGGTTGGGCCCTAGGACTCCGTTTTCCATGACATAGATGAGGATGGCTAGTTGGGTTGTGCAGAAAACGCATTTCTCCTTGTTGTAGGTGAGATTCAGGGATTGGGCGGTTTGGAGGAACTTCTGAAGGTTAGCGTCATGGTCCTGCTGATCATGGCCGCAGATGGGGACATTATTCAAGTACGGGAATGTGGCCCGCAGCCCGTGCTGGTCAACCATTCGGTCCATCGTTCTTTGGACAACCGAGACCCCATTGGTGACTCCGAACGTGACCCTGAGGAAGTGGAAGAGGCGGCTGTCTGCCTCAAAGGCAGTGTTCCGGGCGGATCGGAAGCTGGTGGTATGCGGAATTCAGATCTACCGTGGAGAAAACCCGGTAGTGTGCAATCTGATTAACCACATCCGCTATGCGGGGAAGGGGGTATGCACAGAGTTGCGTGTAACGATTTATGGTCTGGCTGTTGTCTACAACCATCCGGTTCTTTTCCCCGGTCCTTATGACCACCACTTGGGCTCTCCAGGGGCTATTACTGGGCTCGATGATCCCCTCCCTCAAGAGCCACTGGACCTCCGACTTGATAAAAGTCATGTCCTGGGCACTATACCACCTGCTCCTGATGGCGACGGGTTTACAGTCGGTGGTGAGGTTCGCGAAGAGCGAGGGAGTGATGACCTTAATGGTCGTCGCAAGGCTACATACTGTGAGAGGGGGTAGGGGTCCGGCAAACTTCAGGGTCAGGCTTCTGATGTTGCTCTGGAAATCTACTCCTAACAAGAGAGGTGCGCAGAGATGGGGAAGGACATAGAGTTTAAAATTGGCGTATGCGGCACCCTGTATCGCGAAGTTCGCGACATAGTACCCCCGGATCTGCACTGAATGTGATCCGAAAGCAAGGGAGATTGTTTGGGACGTAGGGTAAATCTGGAGGGAGCAGCGCCTTACCGTGTCCGGATGGATGAAGTTCTCCGTGCTCCCGGAGTCGAACAGACAGGCCGTTTTGTGCCCATTGACCCGGACGGTCCTCATGGAGTTCTTGGGGTGCTTGGGCCGACTGGTCAAGAGTGACAGTGCCGAGCTGCGGGTAGCCGGCGTGGTCGGTGGTAGCGAGGTGGTCCCAAGGTGGCGGCCAAGATGGCGGCCCCTGTCAATCGCACGTGTCGGGCGGTGTTGAAGATGGCGCCAAGTTGGCGGCCCCCATGAGTCGCACATGGGGGGCTGGGTTAAAGATGGCGGCTAAGATGGCGGTCCCCATGAGTCGCACATGTCGGGCGGAGTTAGAGATGGTGGCTCCCACGGATAGCATGAGGCAGATGACACGTCAGAAGGGGACGGTACCGGCAGGCATGCAGCCACGCGGGATCTGCAGGCCTGTGATTTTGGAACTTTGGGACGGGCCAAGCAGACTTTGGCAAAATGTCCTTTCTTGCCGCAGTGGCTACAGGTCGCGTTACAAGCTGGGCAACGCTGCCTGGGGTGCTGGTTCTGGCCGCAGAAATAGCAAGATGGCCTCCCGGGTTGGGCGGGCAGCTGTGCAGCACAGGCCTGGTGCACCCTCGGGTCAGGTGATGGACGTGCCTCCAGCGCCCACGAGGAAATCGGGTGGTTGGAGGGGAAAGCATTTAGGCTCTGGAAGGCTACCTCTAACGAGGTGGATAGTTTTACCGTCTCTTCTAGATCGAGGGCGCCCTTTTTGAGCAGGTGCTGCCTGACATGGTTGGACCGGACTCCAGTCATAGGTGTCCCGAATGGCGAGTTCCATGTGCTGCGAAGTCGTGACTTGTAGTTACAGTTCCGAGTGAGTACCCTCAGGTTGTGTAGATATTCCTCCAGTGATTCCCCTGGCCATTGACGATGTGTGGTGAGGAGATGCCGTGCGAACACTTCATTCATCGGCCTCACATAATGTCTTTTCAGGATCGCAACTGTGTCTGCGTACGTGGTCGCGTCCTCGATTGGTAAAGTGATTCTGTGGCTCACCCGGGCATGGAGGAGACTTAGCTTCTGTGCCTCGGTGACAGCGGGCGAGGAGGAGGAAGCGAGGTAGGCCTCAAAGCAGCGGACCAATGTGAGAAGATTCCTTTGACTTCAGCTGCCTGTGGGTCGAGTTCCAGTCGATCAGGTTTGAGGGCGGCTTCCATTGCGATATCTTAGCTTATTAAATTGATGCGACCATCAATTCACACGAGACGATTAGTAGAAGTAAACAGTGGTTTTAATAAGCTAGATCTGTGCCTGCCTGTGACTGCTCTGTACTGAGTGCCGCTGACAGGCTACAGGTTTATATACCACTCCCGAGGGGGCGGAGCCACAGGCGGAGCCCACAGGGGCATCAACATAATACAATACAATACAGTGGTGAATTGCAGTAGCAATACATTCACCACAATGAGTTAAATATGTCAATGCTTGGAGAGAGGGATGAACTCCTAATCCACATTGCTGCTCTCAGTTAAAAATCAGGGTCACGCATGACTTTGTCAGTACCATCGCTCCAAGCAGAGGTAGTTTGAGCACTTTAATGGAAAACCATCCTATTCAACACTGAGTGTTGACAATCAGTTCATAATTTAGTTTACACCCAGCAACGTCTTTGTATTATAAGGATCTGTATAAGGAGTTGATAGTATGAGGTATATGGAACTGAGTACAGTACCGGCCACACAGTGATATAAGAGAGAACATGACCTACACCCAGATTCAGCCTAGTGTTGGACAGAGCCGTGTGTGCCAGCATGCATGGAGACAGATCCTAGCTGGTACCCTATGCTGTATTATTTGTTAATATTGTAAGCGTCAAAAAGGACTTGCAGATGGCCTCTGTATGACTATGAAGACTTCTTCAGGTCCCCTGAACTGCAATCTGCAACACCCTACAACAGGACTATCTGCAGCACCACGTCAAATCTAGCAGTAAGCAACATTTCAAACTGAGTGAAATGATACACAGTTCTCAACAGTAAAATAGAATTACATCTTTTGAAAAGTAAGTCACCCGATACCATCTCAGCATCACTGCAGTGTTAATTGTCTCCCATATAGTTTGCTATTATGAAAAATGAAAATCGCTTATTGTCACGAGTAGGCTTCAGTGAAGTTACTGTGAAAAGCCCCTGGTCGCCACATTCCGGCGCCTGTCCGGGGAGGCTGGTACGGGAATCAAACCATGGTGCTGGCCTGCTTGGTCTGCTTTAAAAGCCAGTGATTTAGCTCAGTGAGCTAAACCAGCCCCTCTAACACTCTAAGGCACTCCAACAAACAGTAAGAATGTAAACATTATTTGTTCCAACTTCCCAAACCACCGACTGTGTTCCATCACAAGTTTAATTACCACTTAGAATTATCGCTTTAAAGATAAATCATTGCACAGGCCCCAGTATTTTTCAGAAGAAGCCTTGTAATGTACCATGCAGACAGAACCCAATGTGTGATTGTGGAGTTTGTTTCCACTCTTACACAAAAACAAACAGAGCCCTTACTTTAACCTTGATTGAATAGATGGTTTTCAATTTCAGATTGCCCTCAAGCCAACTCTGTCTGCATTTCTAAATCAAGTTTCCCCGACCTTCAATCTCCCAACGTAAAAACCTACTGAGGTATTAAATCTCTCGGTTTACCAAGCCACCGTCTGCTCCTAATTAAATATTAACCAAGGTCTATTGTTGCAAAGTACTCACTCATTACATTTATTAATGTATGGAGAACCTAAAAATGAACTGGAAGCGCGTTAATCCATTTGGAATACAGCCAGCATGGTCACAGAAAGGCAGGATTACCAGGTGACTATTTAAACCTTGCACCTGGAACACTTGGGCCAATTTCCATTTGGGGCTTGGCACAGAGTAGGTGGACAGTGGCAAAAGAGTCTAAACAGTTCGTCCTTTGGCACTGTTTGGATGATTGCTTTTCTGTGATTGACTGCAAGCTTCCAGTGCCTCTCACTCATTATTTGCAGGGTGACTCCCTACCAGGGCAGTTTGAGTATTGAATCTCATCCTGGCGTTACCAATGGCAATCTGTAGAACAGAGCATTACTGAATAGGGGGCATAAAGACAAAGTCCAGCATGCCCAAATTTTTATACACTGCCGTGGAAATCTCTGTGGAACAAGAAAGAAAAAGTAAGAGGTCATTTTTTTTCCCTTTCAAATTGTTGACTGGCTCTCCAGAAAATTAGGCAGCTGCAGTGCGGAGATGTGGGCAGCACTGTAGCACAGCGGTTAGCACAGTTGCTTCGCAGCTCCAGGGTCCCATGTTCGATTCCCAGCATGGGGCACTGTCTGTGTGGAGTCTGCCCGTGACTGCGTGGTTCTCCACCTGGTGCTCCGGTTTCCTCCCACAGTCCAAAGATGTGCAGGTTAGGTGGATTAGCCATGCTAAATTAGGGCAGTGTCCAAAAAAAGGTTAAGTGTGGTTACTAGGTTACAGGGATGGGGTGGATGTGTGGGCTTGAGGGGTTCTCTTTCCAAGGGCCGGTGCAGACTCCATGGGCCAAATGGCCTCCTTCTGTACTGTAAATTCTATGATTCTATGATTGAGGCTGGGAGGGTCAATGCTCGCACCATAGTTGTTAGAATCTGGCTGCATTACAGGAAACAATTTACTGGTGACTGTGTCTTCTAGGGCTGGTTTAGCTCAGTGGGCTAGACAGCAAGTTTGTGATGCAGAACAAGGCCAGCAGCGCGGGTTCAATTCCCATACCAACTGAGAATTCTCCCTGTATACCCGAACGGGCGCCGGAATGTGGCGACTAGGGGCTTTTCACAGTAACTTCATTGCAATGTTAATGAAAGCCTACTTGTGACAATAAAGATTATTTATTTAGTAGTTCCCACATTCAAAATGCCGGAGCTTTATTGAGTGTTTTTTTTTGCAGCTTTCCCATGTGGCTGGTGGACTGAAACCTTGTTGCTTATCACCTGACTGTCGTGCAGCAGTTAAATGTGGCGCCCTGGATGCACATTCGCAAGACAATTAGTTCCTAGCTCTTTATAAATAATACAAACAATATAACAGTGACCTGACCAGGATTGTGAAGGTAAGACTTCACTTAATATTGTTCTTAACTCTCTGCACAGTTCAAAATTTGGCCTCAGCACTGATTCTCATTCCTTTCCCCACCTTTCACATTTTTCCATCTGATCATGAACGTTCTGCAGTTGAATCACTATCAGAACAGTTTAAGTATTGAATCTCATCCTGGACGTAGCCATAAAAGACCAATCCAATAAATTGTTTTTTTTTTAAATAATTTTTATTCAAATTTTTACATTTTCACAAAAAAGAAAACAGTAATAGAAAATTCAAAGAACAAAAAGAACAACCCCCCCCCCCCCACATATATATACAAAAGAGAAACAATAAATAAACGCCCCCCCCCCTCTCCCCCCCCCCCCCCCCCCCCCCCCCCCCCGGGTTGCTGCTGCTGCTGACCTTTTGATTTTACCGTTCTGCCAGGAGATCTAGGAATGGTTGCCATCTCCTGAAAAACCCCTGCACTGACCCCTTAGGGCAAATTTCACCTTCTCCAATTTAATAAACCCACCATATCGTTAACCCAGGCCTCCACGCTTGGGGGCCTCCACTGAAGAAGAATCCTCCGCTGGGCTATTAGGGACGCAAAGGCCAGAACACTGGCCTCTTTCGACTCTGCACTCCCGGCTCCACTGCAACCCCAAATATTGCGAGTCCCCAGCCTGGATTGACCCTGGATCCTACCACCCTCGATACCATCCTTGCTACACCCTTCCAAAACTCCCCCAGCGCTGGGCATGCCCAGAACATATGGACATGGTTTGCTGGGCCCCCAGAGCACCTAACACATCTGTCCTCACTCCAAAAAAACCGACTCATCCTTGTCCCGGTCATATGAGCCCTATGCAGCACTTTAAACTGTATGTGGCTAAGCCTCGCACATGAAAAGGAGGAGTTCACCCTTTCCAGGGCATCCGCCCACGTCCCCTCCTCAATCTCCTCACCCAGATCCTCCTCCCATTTACCTTTCAGCTCCTCCACCGAGGCCTTGTCTACCTCCTGCATCACCTGGTACACTTCCGAGATCCTCCCCTCTCCAACCCCGAGAGCACCCTGTCCTGAACACCACGCGGCGGCAGCAGAGGGAACCCCGCCACCTGCCGCCTGACAAACGCCCTTACTTGCATGTACCTAAAGGTGTTCCCCGGGGGGAGCCCAAACTTCCCTTCCAGCTCACCCAGGCTCACGAACGTCCCATCTATGAATAGGTCCCCCAGCCTCCTGACACCTGCCCTGTGCCAACTCAGGAACCCGCCATCAATTCTCCCCGGAACAAACCGGTGGTTCCCCCATATTGGGGACCACATCGAGGCCCTCACCTCCCCCCTGTGCCGCCTCCATTGCCCCCAAATCTTGAGGGTAGCTGCCACCACCGGGCTCGTGGTATACCTCGTTGGAGGGAGCGGCAGCGGCGCCGTTACCAGCGCTCCCAGGCTCGTGCCCACACAGGATGTCATCTCCATCCTATTCCATGCTGCCCCCTCCCCATCCATTACCCACTTACGCACCATCGCTGCATTGGCAGCCCAATAATACCCACAGTGGTTGGGCAGTGCCAGATCCCACCCTATCCCTGCCCCACTCCAGAAACACTTCTCACCCTTGGGGTACCGTGCGCCCACACAAATCCCGTAATGCTCCTGTTAACCAGTCTGAAAAAGGCCTTTGGGATAAGGATGGGGAGGCACTGGAACAGGAACAGAAACCTCGGGAGCACCGCCATCTTGACTGACTGCACCCTTCCCGCCAGAGACAGCGGCAGCATGTCCCACCACTTAAACTCCTCCTCCATTTGCTCCACCAGCCTTGTGAGGTTAAGCTTATGCAAGCCCCCCCCAGCTCCTGGCCACCTGAACCCCCAAGTATCTGAAGCTCCTCTCCGCCCTTTTCATTGGGAGCCTCCCAATCCCCCCCCTCCTGGTCCCCTGAGTATATCACAAACAGCTCGCTTTTCCCAAAGTTAAGTTTATACCCTGAGAAATCCCCAAATTCCCGGAGAATCCCCATCACCACCAGCATTCCGCCCATCGGGTCCGCCACATACAAGAGGTCATCCGCGTAGAGCGACACTCGGTGCTCCTCCCCACCCCGGACCAGCCCCCTCCAATCCCCCGACTCCCTCAGCACCATAGCCAGGGGTTCAATTGCCAGCGCAAAACGTAGGGGGGACAGGGGACACCCTGCCTCGTCCCTCGATATAATCGAAAATACTCCCACCTCCTCTTATTCATGGCCACACTCGCCATCGGGGCCTCATACAACAGCCTCACCCAACTGACAAACCTCTCCCCAAACCCAAACCTTTCCAGCACCTCCCACAAGTACCCCCACTCAACCTTATCAAAGGCCTTCTCCGCGTCCAGTGCCGCCACTATCTCTGGCTCCCCTTCCACCGCCGGCATCATTATAATGTTCAAGAGCCTCCGTATATTAGTGTTCAGCTGCCTCCCCTTCACAAACCCCGTTTGATCCTCGTGTATAACCTGCGGCACACAGTCCTCAATCCTCGTGGCTAAGATATTTGGCAACAACTTGGCGTCCACATTCAAGAGTGAAATCGGCCTGTATGATCCACACTGCAGGGGATCCTTGTCTCGCTTAAGAATCAAGGAGATCAGCGCACGGGACATCGTCGGGGGCAAAGCTCCCCCCTCCCTTGCCTCGTTAAAGGTCCTAACCAACAGGGGGCCCAGCAGGTCTGCATATGTCTTGTAAAATTCAACCGGGAACCCATCCGGCCCCGGTGCCTTCCCCGACTGCATGTTCCCTATCCCTTTGACCAGCTCCTCAAGCTCAACTGGCGCCCGCAGACCCTCCACCCGTCCCTCCTCCACCTTCGGAAATCTCAGCCGGTCTAAAATGCGCTCCATCACCCCCTCCTCCGCCGGAGATTCGGACCGATATAGTCTCTCATAAAAGTCCCTGAAGACCCCATTAATGTCTACCCCCCTCCGCACCACATTTCCTCCCTGATCCTTAACACCACCAATATCCCTGGCCGCATCCCACTTACGGAGCTGGTGTGCCAGCATCCTGCTCGCCTTCTCCCCATACGCGTACACCGCACCCTGAGCCTTTCTCCATTGAGCCTCCGCCTTTCTGGTGGTCAACAAGTCAAACTCAGCCCGAAGGCTGCGCCGCTCCCTCAGCAATCCCTCCTCCGGGGCCTCCGCGTACCTCCTGTCCACCCTCACCATCTCCCCCACCAATCTCTCCCTTTCTCTCTGCTCCCCTCTCTCCCTGTGGGCCCGAATGGAGATCAACTCTCCCCGAACCACCGCCTTCAACGCCTCAAGAACATCCCCACTCGGACCTCCCCATTATCGTTGGCCTCTAGATACCTCTCAATACATCCTCAGACCCGCCCCCTCATCGCCTCGTCCGCCAGCAGCCCCACCTCCAAGCACCACAACGGGCGCTGCTCCCTCTCCTCCCCCAGCTCGAGGTCCACCCAATGCGGGGCATGGTCCGAAATGGATATCGCCGAGTACTCAGCGTCTACTACCCTCGCAATCAGCACCCTACTCAAAACAAAAAAATTGATCCAGGAGTAGGCCTTATGCACATGGGAGAAGTATGAAAATTCCCTGGCCCCCGGTCTCGCAAAGCTCCATGGATCCACCCCTCCCATCTGGTCCATAAACCCACTCAGCACCTTAGCCGGCGCAGGCCTCCTACCCGTCCTGGAACTGGATCGATCCAGTGGCGGATCCAGCACCGTGTTGAAATCCCCCCCATTACCAGGCCCCCCGTCTCCAAATCTGGAAACCGGCCCAACATGCGCCGCATGAAACCTGCATCATCCCAAATTCGGGGTATACATTGACCAGCACTACCCGCTCCCCTTGTAGCTTGCCGCTCACCATCACATACCTCCCGCCGCTGTCTGCCACCACACTCGACGCCTCAAACGACACCCTCTTCCCCACCAGGATCGCCACCCCCCCGGTTTTTTGCATTCAGCCCCGAATGAAACACTTGGCCCACCCACCCCTTCCTCAACCTAACCTGATCCGCCACCTTCAGGTGCGTCTCCTGACGCATAGCCACATCCGCCTTCAGCCCCCTCAGGTGTGCGAACACGCGGGACTGTTTAACCGGCCCATTCAGTCCCTTCACATTCCAGGTGATCAGCCAGATCAGAGGGCCACCTGCCCCCCTCCCCCATCGACTAGCCATCACCCTTCCGTAATCCGCCACGGGCTCGTACCCCCTGCTCAGCCCATTCCCCACTGCGACAGATCCCCATCCAGACCCCCTCTACACGCTCCAGCTCCTTCTTGGCCATTCCAGCAGCTACCCGGTATCCCCCCCCCCCCCCCCTCCCCCCCCCAAAACCTCCCCATCCCCCCTCCAATCTAGGGCCCCCCCGAGCTGTGTAACTCCAGTCATTGTACTTCCGTAAGTCAGCCGACTCCTGCTGACCCCGGCCGCTCCCGCAACCCCAATTTCCCCTCCCAGTGACACACACCCATTCCCCCAATGCCGACCCCGCCCCCTGCATCTCTAGTGCGGGAGTAAAGCCCGCGCCCCCATCCCAAGCCCCGCCCCCTGACGCAAAACGCGGGAAGACAGGCACATGACCCAACAGGGCCGCAAACCCCACCCAAACCCGCAACCAGTGAAATAATAAAAGTCCCAACATGATATGATAAAACACCCAAGTAAACAGATAACAGTCCCGAAAAGCAGACATGAAAAAACAGAACAGCAAAAAAAACATTGTCCAATAGAACCAAAAAGAAAAAAGCGAAATGATATCAAGGAGGACAAAGCCTCCGGGCTGTGTACAATGTTCCCCAGCCCCCAGTCTTCAGTTCAAGTCCAGCTTCTCTGCCTGGACAAAAGTCCAGGCCTCCTCTGGGGAGTCAAAGTAAAGTTGGCGGTCTTTATAAGTGACCCACAGGCGTGCCGGCTGCAACAGGCCAAACTTGACCCCCTTCTTGTGCAGCACTGCCTTCGCCCGGTTAAACCCAGACCTTCTCTTCGCCACCTCCGCACTCCAGTCCTGGTAGATCCTGATCTCCGTATTCTCCCACTTGCTACTCCTCTCCCTCTTCGCCCAACGAAGCACACACTCACGGTCGACCAAGCGTTGAAAGCGGACCAGCACCACCCTGGGCGGCTCATTTGGCCTGGGCTTCCGCAGCAGCACCCGATGGGCACCCTCCAGCTCCAGGGGTCCCCGGAACGACCCCGCTCCCATCAGCGAGTTCAGCATCAGGACCACGTAGGCCCCCAAATCCTAACCTTCCAGTCCCTCTGGGAGGCCCAAAATCCGCAGATTCTTCCGGCGGGAGTGATTCTCCATCTCCTCCATCTTTGCCAACCATTTCTTGTGAAGCGCCTCGTGCGACTCCACCTTCACCGCCAGGCCCAGGAGTTCGTCCTCGTTCTCCAAAGCCTTCTGCTGTAGCTCCCGAATCTCCGCAGCCTGAGCCGTCTGAGTCTCCCCGAGCCTGTCCAGCGATGCCCTCAACGGCTCCAGGATCTCAGCCTTTAGTTCCTGGAAGGAGCGCAGCAGCAGCTCCTGCTGCTCCCTCGCCCACTGCTGCCACGCTGCCGGTTCCCAGCCCGCCGCCATCTTGTCCTGTCTGCCTCGCACCGCTTTCTGCTGCAAAGTTGATTTTCTGGTCGCTCCACTTCTAGTCCAGCCCATCCACCGGCCGCTGAGCACAGTGGCTGCGTTCCCACCCGGGGAAAAGCCGAATCAGCGCCGTTGCGGGCCTTTAAAAGACCCCGAAAGTCCAAAAATAGCGGGAGCTACCGAACCGGAAGTCCCCCAATCCAATAAATTGTTGATCTGCACTCTGTAGGGAGGTTCGGCCAAAGAAGACCAGGGTGACTCTGACATTGTGTTGTAGGATGCAACTCCTCAAGAAGAGCAGAGTTTCTTTATGCCCTGATCAGAAGATTACTGCAGCTTCCTGGGTTGAATGGCTGTGTTGGGGTGGTTGTACATGATGATACAAAAGAAATTAAGATATTTCAAAAGTAAATCTTGGAATGTAATTTTGGCTCTTGCCCTGTCTTTGCTTTGGAATGGTCCCACTCTTCTAAGTATTGGATGGGACAGGGAAGCATCAGTAACCAAAGCAATTGGAGAGATATTTTCTGTTTCTTATTCTGGGCTATTCATCTGAACCTTCCACTTGGAAATTAGGGTGAATTAAGATATTCTCAAATCCTTCGGAAGCAAAGGTGTGCTGATGAAATAACTCAGAAACACCCAGTCTGGGTATCTATGATGGAAACCTCAATAGTCCTCAGCATGTGAAAGTCAAATACTAACAGATTTAAAAAGTACCTTGCCCTTCTGTGTGCTGCAGGATTTAACTTCTCGGTAGGGGCAGCATTTTCAATATTGTTTGGAAAGATATTATAGATTTAGTTTTTAAATGAATAAAATATACAGGTAGCCCCTGCCACACCCAACTATTCAAATTGAAACTTTGCAAACTTACATAGGACATAGAACAGTAGAACATAGAACAGTACAGCACAGAATAGGGCCTTCGGCCCTCGATGTTGTGCCGAGTTTTCTCCGAAACCAAGATCAAGCTATCCCACTCCCTGTCATTGTGGTGTGCTCCATGTGCCTATCCAATAATCGCTCGAAAGTTCCTAAAGTGTCCGACTCTACTATCACAGCAGGCAGTCCATTCCACATCCTAACCACTGTTGGAACCAACAAGTCTACGGACACGTGCTTGTAGGATTAGAATAGCAGTTTTAATATACTCACAACAGAGCCAGCCGGTTAGCCATTTAACTTTCCGTGAACTGGCCAGCTGACCATGTGGCACTGATCTTTATACAGCAACTCCAGGGGGAGGAGTCCTGGGCAGAACCAAGGGAGAAGCCCAGTACAATTCTCGAGCATTCTCAGAGCTACTCCCCCTGGTGGTCAGGTAGTGCAACTGCACTTACAATATAAGCACATGTATATACAGATTATAATCCGGTGTGAATCACATTCACCACATTCACCCCCTGTGAAAAAAATCAAGTCCAGCGGGGGTGGTGACTCACAGAGTTAGTCTGTCTGGACGAATTGTTTGTTTCGATCTGCAGAGCACCGGGGTTGCAGCCTCTTGCGGTGCTGGGTGGGTGTTGAGAGCTGGGGTACGATGGCAGACTCCGGGGCGGGTCTTGTCCGAACTTTATACACCTCTGGCTCGACCGGAGACTGGGGGCGCTGGGGGCGGGCTGGTTCTGGCGCGTGGAATCGGTGAGGTGAGCTTGCCGAATCGGGGGCGCGAGGGGGCGGCAGCATAGGGAACGGGGTAAGGGGTTCCTCAGTGGGGGTAGGGGGGGCTGGATCCAGCGGGTGCCAGGTCCCGAAGGGATACTGTGTCCTGGCGACCGTCCGGGAACTCCACAAATGCGTACTGGTGGTTGGAATGGAGGAGGCGCACCTTTTTAACAAGGGGGTCAGTTTTGTGCCCCCTGACGCGCTTCCTCAGGAGGACCGGGCCTGGTGTCCTCAGCCATGCCGGAAGTGAGACTCCCGTGGTAGTGCCCCTAGAAAAATTGAAGAGTCGCTCGTGAGGGGTTTGATTTGTAGCTGTACAGAGGAGGGATCTGATTGCGTGGAGCGCGTCTGGGAGGACTTCTTGCCATTGGGAGACTTGGAGTTTTCTAGACCGGAGGGTCAGTAGGACGGTCTTCCAGACCGTCGCGTTCTCCCTCTCCACCTGTCCGTTTCCCCTGGGGTTGTAGCTGGTAGTCCTGCTCGAGGCGATGCCATTGTCGAGCAGGTACTGATGCAGCTCGTCGCTCATAAAGGACAAACCCCGGTCGCTGTGCACGTAGCTGGGGAAACCGAACAGGGTGAAGACACTATGCAGGGCCCTGATGACTGTGTGGGAGGTCATATCAGGGCATGGAATGGCAAAAGGTAATCGGGAGAACTCGTCGATGATGTTGAGGAAATAAATGTTCTTGTTAGTGGAGGGGAGTGGCCCTTTGAAATTGATCGCAAAGCGTTCAAAGGGCCTAGAAGCCTTGACCAGGTGGGCCCTGTCTGTTCTATAGAAGTGCGGTTTGTACTCCGCACAGATCGGGCAGTCCCTGGTGACCGCTTTTACCTCCTCGTTGGAGGAAGGCAGGTTTCGGGCTCTGATGTAGTGGGCGAGCCCGGTGACCCCTGGATGGCAGAGGTCCACATGAATGGCTTTCAGATGGCTGATCTGCGCACTGGCGCATGTCCCGCGGGATAGGGCATCCAAGGGCTCGTTGAGTTTCCCCGGTCGATATTTAATATCCTAACTATAGGTGGAGAGTTCGATCCTCCACCGAAGGATTTAATCATTTTTTATTTTGCCCCTTTGCGAGTTGTCAAACATAAAGGCAACCGATCGTTGGTCGGTGATGAGGGTGAACCTCCTACCTGCGAGGTAGTGCCTCCAGTGACGAACAGCCTCCACGATGGCTTGTGCTTCCTTCTCGACTGAGGAGTGTCGGAGTTCTGAAGCGGATAGGGTACGGGAGAAAAATGCAACGGGCCTCCCTGCCTGATTTAAAGTGGCTGCTAGAGCTACCTCTGAGGCGTCGCTCTCAACCTGAAAGGGAGTGGATTCATCCACCGCCCACATGGCTGCTTTGGCAATGTCCTCCTTGATGCCGTCGAAGGCCTGACGTGCCTCGGCTGACAGGGGAAATCATGTGGCCTTAAAGAGTGGGTGGGCTTTGTCCGCATATTGAGGGACCCACTGGGCGTAGTATGAAAAGAATCCCAAGCACCATTTAAGGGCCTTGGGGCAATGAGGGAGGGGGAGTTCTAAGAGGGGGAACCGTGCATGCGGTCCGGGTCTGGGCCCAGGACTCCGTTCTCCATTACGTAGCCGAGAATGGCCAGTCTGTTTGTGTGGAAAACGCATTTCTCCTTGTTATAAGTGAGATTTAATTTCTGTGCCGTTTGGAGAAAACGGTGGAGGTTGGCGCCGTGGTCCTGCTGGTCATAGCCGCAGATGGTAACATTGTCCAGATACGGAAACGTGGCCCGCAGCCCGTACTGGTCTACCATTCGGTCCATTGCTCGTTGGAACACCAAAACCCCATTAGTGGCGCCGAAAGTGACCCGGAGGAAATGGAAGATGCGGCCATCGGCCTCGAATGCCGTGTAGTGGCGGTCCTCCGGGCGGATTGGGAGCTGGTGGTATGCAGACTTCAGATCCACCGTGGAAAATAGCCGATATTGGGCGATCTGATTAACTATGTCTACAATTCTGGGGAGGGGATACGCGTCTAGGAACGTAAAGCGATTTATGGTCTGGCTATAGTCGACGACCATGCAAAATTTTCCCCCGGTCTTGACGACCACCCCTGAGCTATCCAGGGACTATTACTGGCCTCTATGATCCCCTCACTGAGCAGCCGTCGGACCTCCGATCAGATAAAGACCCTATCCTGTAGGCTGTATCGCCTGCTGCGAGTAGCTACTGGCTTGCAATCTGGTGGGATTGGCGAAGAGCGGAGGGGGGGGGGGGAGATGCGCAGTGTCGTTTGGCTGCAGATTGTGAGTGGGGGCAGGGGCCTGCCGAAGCTGAGGGTGAGGCTCTTGAGGTTGCACTGGAAATCCAGGCCTAATAAGAGTGGCGCGCAGAGGTCGGGCAGGACATAAAGTTTAAATTTAGAATAACTAACGCCTCGAATTGGAGCGTAGCAATGGTGCGTCCTTGGATTTGGACTGAGTGGGAGCCCGAAGCGAGGGCGATAGTTTGGTTCACCAGAAAAATAGAAAGCGAACAGCGTCTTACCAGCTCTGGATGTATAAAGCTCTCGGTGCTGTACCCGTTGATCTGGACCTCCGCCATCGAACTTCATAAGTGCTTGGGGCAGGATTGATCCAGGGTAACTGCGCTGAGTTGCGGGTAGTCGGCGGCTCGATCAGCTGTGCTGGAGTGGCCCCGTGATGACTGCCCTCTGAGTTCGTAGTCGTCGAGGTGAGTTTCAGAGTTTGAAGGGGATGGATCCCAAGATCGCCGCCCCCATGAGTCGCACATGGCCGGCCGCATGGAGGAGGATTGCCAAGATGGCTGCCCCCATGAGTTGCACATGGCCGGCCGCATGGAGGAGGATTGCCAAGATGGCTGCCCCCATGAGTTGCACATGTCGGGTGGGGGCGGAGTCGGCATACAGGCTGCAGCATTTCGGGGCCTGCAGGCCTGTGAATTCAGGGAATGAGTGCTTTGAGCCGTGGGAGGGTTAGAGGCTGGGGCTTTCTTCGCCAGACACACTCTGGCATAGTGTCCTTTTCGCCCGCAGCTGCTGCAGGTCGCGGATCGGGCTGGGCAGTGCTGCCGTGGGTGCTGGCTTTGGCCACAGAAATGGCAGGCTCAGGTAGCTGAGTAGCTGGCTGTAGCAGTTGAGTAGCTGGCTGGGGCAGCAGAGTAACTGGCTTTGGCAGCGCGGTAGCTGGGGGGCCGTGCGGCACAGGCTTGGGGGGACTGTTGGTCGGGGGTCCACGATGAGGTCGCGGGGTCCGCGGGAAACGAGGTGAGGCTGCGGAAGGAAACTTCCATAGTGGTAGCACCCTCCACAGTAGTGTCTAAGTCCTGGGTCCCCTTTTCTAGCAGTCTTTGGCGCACATAGTTAGACCTAAGGCCCGCCACGAAAACGTCCCGCACAGCAAGCTCCCTATGTTCAGCCGCGGTAACGGCTTGATAATTAAAGTCATTGGAAAGATTGTTCAATTCCCTTACAAACTCGGCTAGCATTTCTGTAGGCCGCTGATGGAGTGTCGTAAACACGTGGCGTGCATAAACCTCATTTTTGGGCCTAACGTACATTTTGTCCAATATTGCCAGTGCTGCGGTGTAAGAACCGGCCGGATTCAGCTGTGTGGAGATTCTGTGGCTTACCCTCGCGTGCAGTAGGCTGAGTTTTTGTTCCTCCGTTGTTCCGGCGGTGCTGGCTTCTGCCAAGTAGGCTTTAAAACATCTCAGCCAGTGGGAAAAAATTTCCTTAGCCTCTGCATCCTGTGGGTCGAGTTCTAGGCGTCCGGGCTTGAGGGCTGCTTCCATGATTTCTTCTACTGTTTCCTGAGTATATTAAATTGTTGGAACCAACAATTCTACGGACACGTGCTCGTAGGATTAGAATAGTGGTTTTAATATACTCACAACAGAGCCAGCCGGTTAGCCATTGAACTTTCGGTGAACTGGCTGGCTGACCATGTGGCACTGATCTTTATACAGCAGCTCCAGGGGGAGGAGTCCTGGGCGGAACCAAGGGAGAAGCCCAGTACAATTCTCGAGCATTCCCAGAGCTACTCCCCCTGGTGGTCAGGTAGTGCAACTGCACTTACAATATAGGCACATATATATACAGATTATAATCCGGTGTGAATCACATTCACCACAACCACTCTCTGAGTAAAGAACCTACCTCGGACATCCCTCCTATATCTCCCACTCTGAACCTTATAGTTATGCCCCCTTGTAACAGCTACATCCACCCGAGGAAATGGTCTCTGAACGTCCACTCTATCTATTCCCATCATCATCTTATCAACCTCTATTAAGTCGCCTTCGAGTTAAAGGAGTTTAGTGGTTTAGAGTTCTGGAGATATTGTAGCAAAGAAGGAGGCCAATAGGCCCATTTTCTTCAATGAAGAGTGCAATGAAGGGGGAGAATGCCACGAGCAGCATCAGGCATATCTAAAAGTCAGACATCAACCTGCTGAGTCTACAACACTGGAATACTTGGGTAGCAAGTGATGGAAAGATTTAGGCGATCCCATAACCAACCGATGGGGCGGCAGGGTGGCACTGCTGCCTCACAGTTCCAGAGACCCGGGTTAAATTCCAACCTCGGGTGACTATCTGTGTTGAATTTCTCCCCGAGTCTGCGTGGGTTTCCTCCGGTTGAAGGTGTGGGCTTAAGTAGGGTGCTCTTTCCAAAGGGCCGATGTCGACTCGATGGGCCAAAAGGCCTGCTCCTGCACTGTAAATTCTATCAGATCAGGTCTAACATCTGCAGTTCTAACATATCCAGCTGCGACTGGTGGTGGACAAATCAACAATTCACTAGAGGAGGAGGCTCCACAAATATCCCCACCTCAATGATAGCACAACGAGGCAAATGATACGGCATTTGCTACAATCTTCAGCCAGAAGTGCCCAGTAGATAATCCATCTTTAGCCAATTCAATTCACTCCACGAGATGTCAAGAAATGGCTGAATGTTTTGGATACTGCAGTCTATGGGACTGATCACTATGGGCTATGATAATATGGTAGCAATTGGACTGAAGACTGTGCTCCAGAACCTGCCATGTCCCTAGTCAAGCTACTCCAGTACAATTACAACACTGACATCTACTCGACAATGTGGGAAATTGTCCAGATACACCCTGTAATGAAATGAAAATGAAATGAAAATCGCTTATTGTCACGAGTAGGCTTCAAATGAAGTTACTGTGAAAAGCCCCTAGTCGCCACATTCCGGCGCCTGTCCGGGGAGGCTGGTACGGGAATCGAACCATGCTGCTGGCCTGCTTGGTCTGCTTTAAAAGCCAGCGATTAACCAGACAAAAAGCTGGGCAAATCCAAGAGACCAATTGCCACCCCATCAGTCCACTCTTTATTATCAGTGAAATGACGGAAGGGGTCATTATTAATGCTATCAGGCAGCATTTACTTATTAATAACCTGCTTACCAATGCTCAGCTGTGTTCAGCCGAGGCCATTCAGCTCCTAGCCTCAATACAGCCTTGGTTCAAACACGGGCAAAAGATTCGGAGATGAGGTGAGAGTGATTGCCCTTGACAGCAAGACCACATTTAACCAAGGTAACATCAAGGAGCCCAAGCAAAATTTGAGTCAATGGGAATCGGGGGAAAAACTTTATACTGGTTAGAGTCATACCTAGCACAAAGGAAGATGGTTGTGGTTGTTAGAGGTTAGTCACCTCAGTCCAGGGACATCACTGCAACTGTTCCTCAGGGTAGTGTCCAAGGTCCAAACATCATCAGCTGCTTCATCAATGTACTTCTTCCCATCATAAGCTCAGGTGTGGATGTTCTTTTGTTCAGCACCATTCGCAATTCCTCAGATGCTGAAGCAGTCCATGTGCAAATGCAATAAGATCTGGACAATGACGAGGCTTTGGCTGACTTGTGGGACGTTACATTCGCACCACACAAGTGCCGGGCAATGATCATCTCCAACAAAAGAGAATCTAACCATTGACCCTTGACATTGCCATCACTGAAGCCCCCACTCGCAACTTCCTGGGGGGGGTTATCATTATATGGAAACTCAACTGGATTAGCCACATTAATACTATGGTTACGAGCAGCTCAAAGGCTAGGAAACTTGCAGAAAGTAACTCCCTTCCTGACTCCCCAAAGCATGTACAGAATCCACAAAGCACAAGTTTGGAGTTTGAGGGAATACTTTGGCTTGCCTGGATGGGTGTAGTTCCAACAACACTCAAGTAGCTTGACACCATCCAGGACCAAGCAGCCAGCTTGATTGGCACCTTTCCACAAATAGTCACTCCCTCGCCACAGTTGCACAATGGTAACAGTGTGTACCATCTCCAAATGCAAACCAGCAACCCACCAAGGCTCCTTTAACAGCACCTTCCATACCCACTACCTCTACCATCTAGAAGGGCAATGGGAGCAGACACATGGGAACACCACCACCTGGACGTTTCCTTCCAAGCCACTCACCACCTTGACGGAAATATGTTGCTGTCCCTTCACTGTTGCTGGATCAAAATGCTGGAACTCTCTCTGTAACAGCACTGTGACATGGATTGCATGGTTTAAGAATTCAACCCACCACCACCTTCTCAAAGGCAATTAGGGATGGGCAATGAATGCTAACCTAGCCATTCCCTTGAATGAATTTTTAAAAAACCATGCACTCTCTCTGAAGTGCTATCCAGTCACAATACTCTGCTTTATTCCCTTCGCTCTGCATGTTGGTTTATTTTCCTCAAGTGCCCATCTAACTTGCTCTTGAAATCATTGATAAATGCCATTGTAATGGACACCAAATTTTCTGTCATTACAACTCTCAGCGCTTCTTAAAATCCACCCTCCATCTCTTCCCCCAAATCTTAACTCTATGTAACTGAGTCCTTACACCATCATCTAATTCTAAAAGCTTTGATTTGTCTAGCTTATCTAAACCTGCCAATCATATATGGGGGCAGCACAGTAGCATAGTGATTAGCACTGGAGCTTCACGGCGCCAAGGTCCCAGGTTTGATTCCTGGCTTGGGTCACTGTCTGTGCGGAGTCTGCAGGTTCTCCCCGTGTCTGCGTGGGTTTCCTCCA
The DNA here is from genome assembly GCF_902713615.1 of Scyliorhinus canicula. Classification (NCBI taxonomy): domain Eukaryota; kingdom Metazoa; phylum Chordata; class Chondrichthyes; order Carcharhiniformes; family Scyliorhinidae; genus Scyliorhinus; species Scyliorhinus canicula. The sequence goes on along the minus strand of NC_052166.1, from coordinate 29,438,121 downwards.
GGTGCTTCGGTTTCATCCCACAGTCTTAAGATGTGTAGGTTAGGTGGATTAGCTATGCTAAATTGCCCTTAGGCTAGGTGGGGTTGCTGGGTTACAGGGATAGGGTGGAGGTGTGGGCTTTGATAGGGTGCTCTTTCCAAGAGCCGGTGCGGACTCAAAGGGCCAAATGGCCTCCGTCTGCATTGTACATTCTATGATTCTATATGCCTCTATTAGATCTCCCAGGGCCACCGTTGCCACAGGGAGAACAACCACAGTTTTGTCAAATTCTCTCACCCTTGGAACTATTCTGGTAAATCTGCACCCATCCATGCACCTTCACTTCCTGTTTGAAGTATGGAGAGGATTAACTCTATAACAACACCTCAATCATCCCTGGAATATATCAAATTTTTCAAAGGAATATTATGGCTTTCAGCGCACAAAATTCCTGCTTAATAGAACATACAGTGCAGAAGGAGGCCATTCGGCCCATCGAGTCTGCACCAACCCATTTAAGCCCTCATTTCCACCCTATCCCCGTAACCCAAAAACCCCTCCCAACCTTTTTGTTGGATACGAAGGGCAATTTATTGTGGCCAATCCACCGAACCTGCACGTCTTTGGACTGTGAGAGAAAACCGGAGCACCCGGAGGAAACCCTGGCACACACGGGGAGAACGTTCAGACTCCGTACAGACAGTGACCCAGCAGGGAATCGAACCTGGGACCCTGGCGCTGTGAAGCCACAGTAATAGCCACGTGTGCTACCGTGCTGCCCGTGCTAATAGTCTTCAACGTGAGATGTAATTTTGCAATTGGACAACATCTGTTAAACTATCCTGATTTTGTGAAGAATTACACTGAAAACAAATTTAAGATTGTTTGTCAGGCTCGCAATGTGATTTGCTTACACATATTGGAAGCCACATATACGAAGTGAAATGAAATGAAATGAAAATCGCTTATTGTCACAAGTAGGCTTCAAATGAAGTTACTATGAAAAGCCCCTAATCTCCACATCCCGGCACCTGTTCGGGGAGGCTGGTACGGGAATTGAACCGTGCTGCTGGCCTGCCTTGGTTTGCTTTAAAAGCCAGCTCTTTAGCCCTGTGCTAAACCATTCACACAAGGCCTTGTCCTTTGCAGAAAAAAAAGCAGCAGGACCATAAATTGTGCCCTTTACAACTAAACAAAAGCTTAGAAACAGTCATTACCAGATTCATTCCCCAGGGCGATACCTTGACTAATGAGAGTTGACCAACCTGCTATGGATTTGAACAAAGCTGGGCAGTTAACTGTGCCATGCTGCATTCCTCATGGCAACGCCTCCACCAATCACAGTCCAATTACCAACCAATCAGCACTCTCTTCTCATGCGCCATGAATATTTGTTTCCTGTTACCGTTGGAAAATTCTTGTGAGCTATCCTGATGCGTGCAAGAAAAAAAAAGCTTCCATAGCACATCTCCTTTATTAGAAATTACAAAGATGACTAATAAACAGATTGGTTGTGCATGATCAATAAGATGATGGACGTTCCAGATTGTTATTGCACAAATCCAATATGTGAATCATGCTTCACTTATCTGTCACAAGTATTGGTAAACCACCATGTTCTAATGGCAAAAGAAAGTTAGCACTTTTACTGAGTTCAGTGACAACTTGAATACAACTGTCATGTTCCAATCGCAGGCTGCTCATCTTTAGTTGGTCTGAGCAAATCTTCACTTTCTACTCGTATTGAAATTATTGAAAAATTAGTTAGTAAAGATCTGAAGAAGATTTTCACTGTTGTATGGATAAGCCTGAAGGACTGTAACATGTTTTCTTATCTTGTCCATAAGGTCACAAACTCCCAAGTTAATTTGTTGAACATTGTTTTGAATTGAGATGAAAGTAGGAGCATCTTAATTTGAGTTTCAGAACACAGAATCCAGGTGAAATCTGATCATGTTTCACCACAGTCACACATTTTCCACAAAGCCTCTTGTCTCTCATTACAAACGTCCCTTTCTCTGGTAGCTATCAGCTGAATTCGCTGGCAACAAATGCTGGTAGATTTGCCTGCTTCTACCAAGTGGAAAATGTCATGCATTTAGGCCGGGGGAGCAACATCTATGTAGGTGGGCAACACTGGTTGTAATGATCGCATGTGGTCCATCTGTTTAACATACTTAGATTAATACTTTGCTCACAGATCAGTGTTAATTGTTGGGCAATCTGTCACCTCTGATGTTTCAATTAAACTTTTTCACTTCTACTCAAGGAAGTAATTGATCAATTACAGTCCAGGTTTGAGCACCTGTTTTAACTGCTCCATTGTCCTACTACATCAATGTCGTATCGAGCAGATATGAATTATCCTGTAAATGGCAGAACTCTTTGGAACATTAACATACAGAGGGATCTGGGCATGTGTGGTAGTATGACTAGAGGTACTACGGCACCTGGGAATGTGAGTTACCATTGGTGGAGAAGGCTTGCTGCTCATTGGCCCAAGTGTTTGCCTTTTCATTGGTCGAGACGTAAGGTAACTCCACCCAATGAGGCGGGGTATAAGAACCCGTGTTTCCCAGCAGCCATCCTTCTTTCTCGAGCTGCTGGGGAAACATCCTGTAGATTAAAGCCTTTGATTCGGACTACTCCTTTGTTTCTGTAGTTATTGATTGCACATCAATGCAAGTCCAAAGTTTCGTAAAAGTGGCAACACAGGTGGCCAAGGTGGTTAAGAAGGCATATGGCACGCTTGCCTTCATCAGGCAGAACATTGAGTACAGGAGTTGGGAAATCATGTTGCAGCTTTATAAAACCATTCATCAGAATGCTGCCTGGTCTCGAGGGTGTTGGCTATGAGGAGAGGTTGAATAAACTAGGAGTGTTTTCACTGGAAAGACGGAGGCTAAGGAGAGATCTAATGGAGGTCTACAAAATTATGAGAGCCATAGACAGGGTGGATAGTCAGAGGCTTTTTCCAAGGGTGGCAGTGTCAATTACAAGGGGTCACAGGTTCAAGATGAGAAGGGGAAAGTTTGAGGGAGATGTGTGGGGTAAGTTTTTCACACAGAGAGCAGTAGTTTCCTGGAACATGCTACCAGAGGATGTGGTGGAGGTAGGCACTTTAGCAACATTTAAGAGGCATCTGGATGGGTACATGTATAGGGAGGAAATAGACTGAGTAAGGGCAGAAGTACTTTTTTTTGTTAGGGCATCATGTTCGGCACTGCCTTGGAGGGCCGATGGGCCTGTTCCTGTTCTATAATTTTCTTTCTTCTTTGAGACCCTCTCAAGCACAACTGACGTTCAAATTCATGTCCATCATAGCACAAAATAGGACAGCGCATCCAGGAACATGTCATTGTAAGTTTAGGTGTGGCACTTTGCTCAGGTCTATTTATGTAGCACTCGGATGTTAAATTCATGTTTAAGAGCCAGTGGTTTTATCCAGCATGCATGTCATGAATCATGTGTCTCTCCAAACCAAGAATAATAATTGGCAAGAAGAAATATATCAACTCTCTGATACACCAAAGGGGCCTGAATGACACTCTAAAGCAGAAAAGCAAAGATTGTGCAAAGCACCTGTGCTGGAGTTAAATGTATTGCAGCCTCGGGCTTCTTCTACGAATGTTGCCTTTATTCAAAATCGCATTCTGAAAACAAACAAAGGCCCTCTGTGAACATTTTACAAGAACCTGATAAGTATGGATGATAAGTCTTTGAATTAATCAGTGACATTTGTTTGCAAAATATCCTTCATGAAAGGTCCTATCAGAAGTTTTCAATTGATTGTTTATTGAATTCTGATTTCAGGTTTCCAGTAGCCACAGAGTTTAGTTTTTATATTTCATGACTGGAATTCTCCGTCTGGTCCCACCGACGGGATTTTCCGATCCCACTGCACTGAATGGAGTTTTGGTTCAGCGGCAGATTCTCCGTTCTCATTGGCAGCGGTGGCGGGGTGAACCCAGATCTGGGAATCCTGGGCGGGATTCTCTCAGCCCACGCCGGGCCGGAGAATCGCCGGGCCAGGCACAAATCGCGCAACGCTTCCCCGATGCCGGTCCACCAAATTCTCTGGTGAGTGGAGAATTGGCGCCATTGGCGACAGAGTGGTCGGCGCTACGCCGGTCGGGGGCGGCTCTACACGCCCGCCGATTCTCCGACCGGGATGGGCCAAGTGGCCGCAAAAAAAATCTGAGTCCCGCCGGCACCATCTACGTGCGGTCTTACCTGGCGGGAACTCGCTGTGCATCCTTTCGGGGGCGGCCTGGTGGGGGGGGAGAGGGTGTGCGACCCAAGGGGGGCTTCCGCTGTGGCCTGGCCCGCAATCGGGGCCTACTGATCGGCGGGCCAGCCTCTCGGGCTGGGGGCCTCTTTTGCTCCACGCCGGCCCCTATAGCCATACACCATGTTTCGTCGGGGCCGGCACGGTTAAGCGCATGCGCAGTGGCATCCTTGTCCGCACCGGCCTTGCGGCGTCCATTTGATGCCGGTATCGGGAGCTGGAGCAGCGTGGATCACTCCAGTGCCGTGCTGGCCCTCTGAAGGGCTCAGAATCGCTGCTCCTGGGGCTCTGTTGACGCCGTCGTAAAACGTGATGGCGTTGACAACAGCGTCAACACTTAGGCTCAGGATCAGAGAACCCCGCCTCCTGTCTCATGTGTTTATTTAGTTCTCGCATTACACATGAAACATACGCAGGACCAAAACAATTAGCCATGACTTGGAAATGGAATATTTACAGTTAAAGGCCGTAATCATTATGTGTTTCTTAAAAACCCGACATTTTAAAAAATGCATTAAAGTGAAGCTTGGAACACTGTAACCTGTCACTTTCAAATTGTGAAAGTAGTTGCCAAACTGATTTTTTACAGCTCATAAAAAAAAACATTTTATTTGATCTAAAAAGCGATATCAACCTTAATCCTCTACCATTACCTGACCGAAAAGCACTTAATTGGTTTAATGTTGCATAACATATGCAGGGAACACTAATAAACATTCAAGTATCATTTTGTACTATCTATCTCCTCAGACTTGGTTGGTTCAAGAGATTATTTTATGTCAGCTAAGAATAAAGAGTAACATTTTTTTTATCCTTTCACATGATGTGGACATCGCTGGCGAGGCCAGCATTTAATCCCCATTCCTTATTGCCCTTGAGAAGGTGGTGGTGAGCCGCCTTCTTGAACCGCTGCAGACCATGTGGTGTAGGTACACCCACAGTGCAGTTAGGGACTGAGCTCCAGGAGTCTGACCCAACGACAGTGAATAAATGGCAAAATGTTTCCAGGTTAGGCTGGTGTGTGGCTTGGAGGGAAACCTGCTTCCATGAACCTGCTGCTATTGTCTTAAATCGTGGAAATCGTGTAAGGTGATAGGGAAGCAACCTCAGTGACTATACATCTTGCCACTGCTACATCCTGCTGCCACTGTACATAAGTAGTGGAGGAAGTGAAAGGTGGTGGATGCCAATCAAGGGGCAGCTTTGTCTTGGATGGTTTCAAGCTTATTGAGTGTTGTTGGAGCTCCATCACACTCCTGAGTGATGCCGTTTTGAGTTTGGATGATTCAATGTCTGGATGTCATTGTATAACCTAACCATTGTTCGAAAATAGAAATGGTTCGAAACAAATTTTTCCATGTTGAACTGAAGTAAAAGTATACTAAGAGCTTTTTAGTAGTGGATACTGCTGAAGGCCATTAAAAACACAGGGAAAATAGCTTCTCCATTGCAACTTGAATAATAAAGATACCAGTATACTGAGCCTTGTTTACTAGGCCGATGTTCTTACTGCATTCCATTAGCGTGTTGAACTGGATCAGACTCCCTGTTGAAAGAAAATTACATATTGATTAATTTATCTTCGGTTGCTTTGTGTTGAGTTGAGCTTTTTGAGGAAATCTGTTGCTCAGTGTGAAATGTCCAAAAAATCTCGCAGTTCCCCTTGGTGCAATTAATGTATTTATTCAAGAAATGCTTGCTGGATCTCAAGTGGATAAAAGAACCAATCATGCATCATCATTCTTCATTACTGAGGCACGTGATGTTGGTGTCAGAATAGCTCTAGACAAACAAGAAATGAGCTGCAAAGCTGCAACAATTGTTCAACACTCAACTTTCCACTGTTTCAGCAAATCCCTTTCCAGTCATTGCTCCAGCTGTATGTATATATTCAGCAAACTAGCACTGATGACATTTTATTATTCATTAGTAAAGAACAGGTTTCAATATTTACATCTGCTGTGTTTTAACATGAATTCTCATTCACATGAGCGGAATTATTTAATTGCTCAGTATTAATTGGCACTGATTAATTAACTCACCCATTCAGTTTGTGTCTGTTACAAGGTGTTGGGGGTAGTTTGCTATGTCTTATTAAGGTATTTTTAGTCTTATGTAGTCCAACAATAAGGATGTATTAACTACTAGAAACTATATACAAGGTGCAGTAAAGGTCCAAGCTAGGATGCTTGCTTCTACACGGCTCTGTCCAATGCTGCACTGGCCTCTTGATATGGGCCATGCATTCTCTTATTAATCTGTTATGCACCAGACCTTTACCATACATCTTCCCCAAAATCCTATGTAATTGTAAATTATCCTGGTTTACCCCATGCATTTACATCTACATTTACATTCGCACCTAATCTCCCCTACCCCCCATTTGAAGTCTCTGAGTTCACACATTCAGGCAGTCTGGAGGCCTTATAACTATCATCATGTCTTGTCCTCACTACTGTGGGAGGAATGGTAGGTTCCATCACTGAATTTGCACTTTTTTGAATTGAAGGTTGTTTTGGCATCTGGGTGTCTACCTCAATTTCTCTCCACTGTATAGTGGGAGGGACCCTTTAAAGAATGAGGAGGCTCCTCTTGGGTCTTCTGACTGATATAGACCTTGTCATCTGGTTTAGCAAAGTAGGCTAAGCAGCTGGCTTGTAATGTAAAACAATGCCAGCAGCGCGGGTTCAATTCCCGTACCAGCCTCCCCGAACAGGCACCGGGATTTGGCGACGAGGGGATTTTCACAGTAACTTCATTGAAGCCTACTTGTGATTATTATTATCCTCTCGTAGTTTGTGGCAAGTGTCTGGTGTGGAACTTGTTCTTGTGGTTGAAAGCCTGCTTCTGCCTGTAGGACTGCTCTCTGTCTTGGATATCCTGGCAAACCTTGATTACCAACCACGCTGTTCTTTCCTTGGCAGGAGTGGGAGTTGTGTGGAGAGATTTCTGTACATCAGGATTTCAGGTGGGTCCGGACTGCATTGTAATGGAGTGGGGCTGTAAGTGAAGGGTGCTGTTTGGAAGTCTTTGTTCTTTTTCAGGCCGGATTTTATAATGTGGATCCATCTTTTGGCCTCCCCGTTTGACTGTGGTAATCTTGGGGAGCTGGAAGGGCAACACAGTGGTTAGCACTGCTGTCTAATGGCGCCGAGGACCCAGGTTTGATCCCAACCCCGAGTTACTGTCCGTGTGGATTTTGCACATTCTCCCCTTGTTTGCGTGCGTTTCACTCCCACAACTAAAAAGATGTGCCTGGATTGGCCACACTAAATTGCCCCTTAATTGGAAAAAGAAAGAATTGGCTAGTCTAAATTTTAAAACAATTTTAGGGAGCTGGTGGAAAGCTGATGTGATGCAAATTAGGCAAAGTACTTGTTTGAATATTGTGGACTGTCATTGGACACAATCCAGGACACCATGGCTTGCAAACATCTCATTCCGTGTTTCAATTATTGCATCTGTAGCTTTGCCTCAACCCATCTGGAAAAGTAATCCACCACAAAAAGGAAGGATTTGCTGTTGAAAACAAATAAACTGATGCGGAGCCTCTCCAATGGCCCGGTAGTGAACTGCGTGGGGATAACGGGCTCACTTTTGTCCTGCTTGTGCAGCTGACAGTTTGCTATCATATCCTCAATTGCACTGGAAATGCCTGTGCAGCAGACAGTAGATTGATCTCATGCCTGCATTAGGTGATACCCTGGTATCTTTTTTGGAGGCTCTCTGCCAAAGGGAACTCAGTTGTCCAGCTGCTCATTGTATACCAGGAGATCATCAAAAGTGTTTTTGTTTATTCAAACCAAGCTTCCGTGGTTCCACTGCTTGGTCTCTGCTGTGGCCATCCTTGTTGCCAGGAACAACGGATGTGGACAAACTTCTCATCTTGCATTTGTTCCCGAGAGTTTTCTAACTGTTGCTGGCAGATGTCTCCTTGTCAATTGGGATTATGCTTCAAGCTCCTTGATCAGATTGATATCTTGTTTTCTTGGAAAGTCAAAGAAAGTATGTCTGTTGTTTTTTATTTTTGTCTTGGACGCTTTCTGTCACATACACAAACCGCAAGAGCCGTAGGTGGAATCACTTCTCTCTGGAAGGTACCTTTGCTAGCTCCTTCCTGTCTAGCAATGAGGTCAGTGGCTTATGACCTGTTTTAGTGGTGAACTTTGGGCCAATGTTGTAATGTGAAAATGTCTCCTATGCCCACATGATTGTGAGGACTTTCCTTTTGATGATGGTGTACTTCATCCCGGTGTCCAACACTCTTCTGGATACATAGTACACCGGTCAGTCTGTGCAAATCACGCTGAAACATCTCTGCATCCTCCTCACAGCTCACCCTCCCACCCAGCTTTGTATCATCTGCAGCTTTGGAGATAATACACTTAGTTCCCCCGTCAAAATCATTAATATTTAATGTGAACAGCTGGGATCCTAGCACTGATCCCTGTGGAACCCACTAATCACTGCCTGCCAAATTGGAAAAAGACCCATTTATTCCAACTCTTTGCTTTCTGTCTGCTAACCAGCTTACTTTTCATCTCAATACTACCCACAATTCCACGTGCTTTAACTTTACAGAGTAATCTGCTATGTGAGACCTTGTCGAAGGCCTTCTGCAAGTCTAAGAAAACTGCATCCACTGGTTCTCCCTGGTCAACTCTACTAGTTACATCCTCAAAAAATTCCAATAGATTTGCTAGGCATTATTTCCATTTTGTAAATCCATGCTGACTTTGTCTTATTGTGCCGCTGCTTTCCAAATGCTGTGCTATGGAATCTTTGATAATGGACTCGAGCAACTTCCCCACTGTTGATGTTAGGCTTACTGGTCTGTAGTTCCCCATTTTCTCTCTGCTGCCCTTTTTGAATAGCAGGCTTACATTAGCCACCCTCCAATCTGTAGGAACCATTCCAGTGTCCACATAATTTGAAACTGACCACCAGTGGATCTATTATTTCTGGGGACAATTCCTCAAGTACTTTTGGATGAGCCTGTAATTCCAAAAATTTCCCCAAAATCATTTCTCTACTAATATTGATTTCCTTCAGCTCTTCATTAAAACTGGTGTTTCTCAAAGCTTCTGATACATTTTTGAAATCTTCCTTTGAAAGGCAGAGGCAAAGTACAAATTTAGTTCCTCAGCCATTTCTTTATTCCCCATTATGAATTCCCCTCTTACTGACTATAAGTTTTTATCACTCTTTTTCTCTTTACATACCGATAGAAACTTTTACAGTCTGTTTTTATGTTCCCCACGAGCTACTTTTATACTCTATTTTCCTCTTCTTAATCAATCTCTAGTTGTCTCAAAAGCTCCGTGACCTGTGCCAGATTTGATAAAGATTTTTGCCTTTATTGCTGACCATATGTCCTACGAACCAAATTCATGTTTTGGAGAAATTGCATTGCTCATTGATCATTAGCGCTGCTTCCTCCAGGTATGCTAGGAATGCGTGTCTTTTGTTATGTTCCTCCACTGTGTTATGCTATGAACTAAGACATCATCCAATAGAGCAGGTGACACCTGTGGGCCTTGCAAAATGGCCAGCATTGAACATTGAGATAATCCCAGTGCTGAGATCATTCAAAATGGCAGAAGATTGAAGCACAATCTGTCAAAGGGGATAATGATAATAGTCATCGACATGGACCCTTCATCCAGATGAAGTTACCAAAGCCAATGTTGGCATTGAGGTTTGAAAACATCATGCTTTTGAATAGTTTAGTCAGTCTATCATCCATTGAGGACATTGGGTGTACCTTTCTAGTTACAGCTTTATTGAGGTCTCCGCTGGTTTGAGTCATACCTGGCACAAAGGGACTTGGTGATGGTGGTTGGAGGTTAATCATCTCAGTCCCAGGACATCACTGCAGGAGTTCCTCAGGGTAGTGTCCTAGACCCAACCATCTTCAGCTGCTTCGCCAATGACCTCCCTTCCATCATAAGGTCAGAAGCGGGTCAGCACCATTCACAGCTCCTCAGATAATGAAGCAGTCCGTGTCCAAATGCAGCAAGACCTGGACAATCTCCAGGCTTGGGCTGACAAGTGGCAAGTTACATTCACGCCACACAAGTGACAGGCAATGACAATCTACTAGAAGAGAGCATCTAACCATTGCCCCTTGACATTCAATGGCATTGCAACCACTGAATCCCCCACAATCACCATCCTGGCGGTCACCATTGATCAGAAACTGAACTGGACTAGCCATATTAATACTGTTGCTACCAGGTCATGTCAAAGGCTAGGAATCCTACCGCATGTAATTCACTTCCTCCCCCCCCCTCCCTCCCAAAGCCTGTCAACCAACCACAAGACATAATTCAGGAGTGTAATGGAATACTCTGCACTTGCCTGGATGAGTGCAGCTCCAACAACACTCAAGAAGCTCTACCCCATCCAGGACTAAGCAGCACACTTGATTGCTCCTCCTTCCACAAACATTCAAACCCTCCACCACTGACAAACAATGGCACTCTTGTGCACCATCTACAAGATGCACTGCAGTAACTCATCAAGCTTCCTTAGACAGCAACTCCCAAACCCACAACCTTGTGAATCATCTTGCAATCTTCCATGTGTTTTGATTTCACAGCTTCCTGAAGTGTGCTATTTGGTTACATTGAAAGCATTGGGCTGCAATTGCCGGATATTGATCACGCCTGTGGTGGTGCTTTGCTCTGCAGCATTGGCATTGCCTTTCTACTGATCAGATAGGATATAACCTCCCTTGGTCTGAAATGTCCCTGTTTCTGCATTGTTTCACCAACTGGACAGTGGGAGTTACCTTCTGCCACAGCTTGCTTTCTCCTCTTTCTATGGATATGTGCGGCTAAATAATTGCAGATTGGCGGACAATCTGGATGGTTTTCTCAAGGGTCAGATCTTCCTTCACTTAAAGCAGACCTGAAAGTGCTTCATCCGCCACTCAAGACATTTACTCTATCCCTGATTAGCTTAGATTTCAGGCCACCATAGCCATAGCCTTCAGCCATTAATAGGGTACGTGGATGTTTGGAAGTTCCATGCTGCCGGACTTGAAACAGTGGATCACGGGTTACAGGATAGTGGAGTCTAAATCATTACTTTTGCCAATGAGAATTATAAGATTTTTTTGAATTCGACTTTCACTGTCTTTTATTTAAGAGGTGTTATCTTTTTTTAAAAATAAACTTAGAGTACCCAATTCATTTTTTTTCCAATTAAGGGGCAATTTAGCATGCCCAATCCACCTAGCCTACACATCTTTGAGTTGTGGGGGCGAAACCCACGCAGACATGGGGAGAATGTGCAAACTCCACACGGACAGTGACACAGAGCCGGGATCGAACCTGGGACCTCGGCGCCATGAGGCATCAGGGCTAACCCGCTGCGCCACCGTGCTGCCCCAAGAGGTGTTATCTTAAACATCAGCTGGACAATCAAAACCTTTGGAAAAACCTGTGTTCTGAATAAAAAGAAACTAAAGCTTACTTCCTCCGAACTTTAAAAGATAACTCTGACAAACGGTCATCTGGACTCGAAACGTTAGATCTTTTCTCTCCCTCCAGATGCTGCCAGACCTGCTGAGACTTTCCAGCATTTTGTTTTTGGTTTCAGATTCCAGCATCCGCATTAATTTCCTTTTATCCAGTTTTGAAAAATAACCGCTTGATTCAGAGCTCTGCTCCTGCGGCCAAGGGCTCATGTTCAGGGTTCTTTTGTGGTTGACCTCTGAATGACCTGCAGCAAGGCGTGTCAGCGGGAACTAAAGATAGACTTGCATTTATTTAATGCTTCTCACCACCTAGGAAATCCTAAAATGCTTTGCCATCAGTTAAGTACTTTCAACGTGCATCCACCGTTCTAGAAAACACGGCGACCAATTTGCACCGAGCAAGTTAGCGCATCTTGCCATGATTTCTTTGATATCAATCTAAGTAGACTGGTGAGGCCTTGATTTAATTTCTCATCCAAAAGGCAGCACTTCCAACAGTGCAGCACTCCATTGGGACTGCACCGGTGTTTGAACCTAGGTTTTGTGCTCAAGCTCATGGGACTTGATCCCAGAACCATCGAGGAGGCTAACTCAGCAAAGGCCATATCAGGTAACTGCACAATACACTCCATGGCAACTGGTTAGAGACCAGTGGCTGTACTGCCAGCCAGGGTTTGAATTAACAAAAATAGACCGAACAACATTTTTAAAATGGCAATGTCCCTCTCCGAGGCAAATACCGATGCTCCCACCATGCCAAAATATATCTAAAACACACATACTAACAGTGCACATTTAACCATTTTAACATGTGCCTCGGGAGCAATATCAAGGCTGAGCGTCAGAATTATACACAAGAATCTGTAATGTCTGCATGGCATTGAATTACACAGCTCTGTGTGCTCACCATTACATTAAATTTAATAACATCCTCTGATTTTCTCAGAGCTCTTTTCAGATATTGGAGATAATTGTTCATGTACATGTACAGTCCATGCCTACAGCACTTAGATAAAACGGTGGTGGATAATATTTGCCACTCTCCTTTTGTCCAAAATGCACAATAAATGAAATAGAAATGGGCATTTAAAAGCTTTACAGGGACTTCGATCAAAGGCAGATGTATCCAGTCGCTCATCTCTGATTGATACCAAATCAAAGAATTTTCAAGTGAATTAAACAAGTAAGTTATCCTTAAAATAATTTTTGCTCAGGTCACAGCTGTATGAGTCAGCTGTTTCATTCAGAATCCGTAAATCAGTGATATATTTCTGATGACCACTCCCCATGTGTTCACCAAACAGGCTTCTTGCTAACCCAAAGGTTTGAACACAATTAGAACGCATCCATTTTCCACAGGATGTTTCACTGAAATCATCACTAGCTTAAGTATTAGAAAGCGCAGCTGACAGTTTATATTGATCATGAAACTCTTGACCCAGCAGCTGGAGGAAGATGAGATCCATCCGAAGAACATGACCCACATGTATAACAAAAGAACCAAAATGCTTTGTCCTGAAGAGGTTGTCATCAAGAGTGACACAATGGCGGAGTGGTAATCTCGTAAACCAGAGGCCCAAGGTAATGGTCTGAGGGTTCAAATCCCACTATGGCAGCTGGGAGAATTTGAATTCTATTCGTAAATCTGAAATGAAAAAGCTCGGCTTAGTAATGGTGAACATGAAACCACCATAACCCATTGTGGTAAAAACTAATGTCCTTTATAGAAGAAAATCTCCCGCCCTTACCTGGTCTGATCTACATGTGTCTTCAGGCCCACAGAAATGTGGATAACCCTTAAATGCTGTCTGAAATGGCATGCGAAAGAATGCAACTGGACAGATTACCCTGCGTGAGCCTACACACCAGAAATCACAAAGGTATTCACACTTTCGACCTTGCAAAGCATCAATATGGAGGTTGTGCCAAATTGTGAGAGCTATCCCAGAAGCTAATCAAGCAACAGCCTGACATTGTCGTACTTACGTAATCTTTCCTTACAATATCCCAGGCGCCACCATCACTATCCTTACGCAGGTCCTGTCCCACTAGTAGGGCAGACCCAGCAGAGGTGCCAGCACCATGGTATACAGTCAGGAAGGAGTTTCCCTGGGAGTCCTCAACATAGATTTCGGAGCCCATGAAGCCTCATGGCATCAGATCAAACCTGGGCAAGGACACCTCTTGCTGATTACAGCTTACATACAATTTACAGTGCAGAGGGAGACCTTTCAGCCCATCGAGTCTGCACCGGCCCTTGAAAAAAGCACCCCACTTAAGGCAATGCCTCCACACGATCCTTGTAACCCAGTAATCCAATATAACCAGTTGGCCACAAAGGAGAAATTTAGTATGCCCAGTATACCTAACCTGCACATTTTTGGACTGTGGGAGGAACTTGGAGCTCACAGAGGAAACCCACGCAGACACAGGGAGAATGTGCAAACTCCACACTGACAGTCATCCGAGGCCAGAATTAAACCTGGGTCTCTGGAGCTGTGAGGCAGCAGTGCTAACCACCATGCCACCCATCCCTGACAGCATCCCCTCAGCTGATGAATCAATACTCCTCCGTGTTGAACACCAATTGGAAAAATTCTTGAAGTGACAAGTGAACAGATGTATTCTGGGTGGGGACTTCAAAGCCATCACCAAGTGTTGTCATGGTAACATCGCTGTCGACAGCTGGCTGAGGCCTAAAGGACGTAGCTGCTGGACTGGGACTGCGGCTGGCGAGGAGTGAACCAACAAGAGGTTAAAAACCTACTTCCCCTCACCCTCACCAATCTATCTTCATAAGTGCATCTGGCCATGACATTTTTGACAGAAGGAAACAATGCACAACCCTTGTGGATGCGAAGACCTGACTTTACAAAGAGGATACCTTCCATCGTGTTGTGTGGCACTACCACAGTGTTAAATGGGACCACCTTTGAACAGATTGGATACTCATGAGGTTCGATGGAGCAGCAGCAGAATTGTATTCAACCACAATCTGAAACCTTGTAGCACGGTGTACCCCTACTCAATCATTATCATCGATCGGGGATCAACCCTGGATCAATGAAGAGTGCAGGCGGAAATGCCAGGAGCAGCACTTGGCAGACTAAAAAATAAGATGTCAACCAGGTAAAGCCACAACACAGGACTCCTTGCATGCCAAACAGTAGAAGCAGCAATGTGATAGACAGAGCTAAGTGATTCCACAACCAAAAAATCTGATGGAAGCTCTGGAGTCCTGTTGCATACAGTCATGAATGGTGGTCGACACAGGAGCAGGTGAAGGCTCTACAAATATCCCTGTCCTCAGTGATGGGGGTGCTCAGCACATCAGTGAAAAAGACAAGCATTTGCAGCCATCTTCAGCCAGAACTGCTGAGTGGATGAGCATAAGAACATATGAACTCGGATCAGGAGTAGGCTATCTGGCCCTTCGAGCCTGCTCCGCCATTCAACGAGACCATGGCTGATTTTTTTATGGACTCAGCTCCACTTTCCCACCCAAATACCATAACCCTTTATTCTTCAAAAAACTATCTATCTTTATCTTGAAAACATTTAATGAAGGAGCCTCAACTGCTTCACTGGGCAGGGAATTCCATAGATTCACAATCCTTTGGGTGAAGAAGTTGCTCCTAAACTCAATCCAAAATCTACTTCCCCTTATTTTGAGGCTATGCCCCTAGTTCTGCTTTCACCCGCCGTGGAAACAACCTCCCTGCATCTATCCTATCTATTCCCTTCATAATTTTACATGTTTCTATAAGATCCCCCCCGTATCCTTCTAAATTCCAACTAGAACAGTCCCAGTCTACTCAACCTCTACTCGTAATCCAACCCCTTCAACTCTGAGATTAACCTTGTGAATCTCCTCTGCACACCCTCCAGCGCCAGTACGTCTTTTCTCAGGTAAGGAGACCAAAACTGAACACATACTCCAGGTGTGGCTTCGCTAACACCTTATACAGTTGCAGCATAACCTCCCTAGTCCTAAACTCCATTCCTCTAGCAATGAAGGACAAAAATTCATTTGCCTTCTTAATTAGCTGTTGCACCTGGAAACCAACTTTTTGCAACTCATGCACGAGGACACCCAAGAACCTCTGCACAGCAGCATGTTTTAATATTTCATCATTTAAATAATAATCCCTTTTACTATTATTGCTACTAAAATGGTTAACGTCACATTTGTCAACATTGTATTCCATCTGCCAGACCCTGGCCCATTCAATAAACTATCCAAATCCCTCTGCAGATTTCCAGTATCTCCTGCACTTTTTGCTTTACCACTCATCTTATTGTTGTCTGCAAACCTGGGCACATTGCACTTGGTCCCCAACTCCAGATTATCTGTGTAAATTGTGAATAATTGTGGGCCCAACACTGATCCTTGAGGGATACCACTAGCCACTGATCGCCAACCAGAGAAACACCCATTAATCCCCACTCTTTGCTTTCTATTAATTAACCAATCCTCTATCCATGCTACTACTTTACACTTAAGCCATGCATCATTATCTTTTTTTTTAATAAACAATTTTATTGAGGTAGTTTTTGGCTTTATAAACAGTTACAAACATCATCAGAAAGGAAGCAAAAAAGGCAAAAATGTGCAAACATCCACGTACTTTCAATACTTCCACCGTAACATATTGCACAAGCCCGCTCCCCTCCCACCGGTACTACCCGCCATATTTTCCCTCCTACTCTACTCTAACCCCCCCCCTGCTGACGCTCACTCTCCCGCAAAGAAGTCAATAAATGGTTGCCACCTCCGGGTGAACCCCTGCACAGAACCCCTCAAGGCGAACTTGATTTTTTCCATCCCCAGGAAACTCGACATGTCCGCAAGCCACCACTCCGTCTTCGGGGGCTTTGAGTCCCTCCACGCCAATAATATTCGTCGCCGGGCTATCAGGGAAGCAAAGGCCAGCACATCGGCCTCTTTCTCCCCCTGGACGCCCGGCTCTTCCGAAACCCCAAAAATTGCCACCCCTGGGCTCATCCCCACCCTTGTTTTTAGCACAAGGGACATGACCCCCGCAAATCCCTCCCAGTACCCCCTCAGCTCAGGGCATGCCCAAAACATGTGAACATGGTTCGCTGGTCCTCCCGCGCACCTAGCGCATTTGTCCTCTATCCCGAAAAATTTGCTCATCCGAGCCACCGTCATATGGGCCCGGTGAACGACCTTAAATTGGATCAGCCCGAGCCTAGCACATGTCGCGGTCGAGTTTACCCTACTCAGGGCCTCTGCCCACAGCCCATCCTCCATTTCCCCGCCTAGCTCCTCCTCCCATTTAAGTCAGTTCCTCTGTCTGGGACCCTTCCTCCCTCATGAGCACCTTATAAATACCCGAGACTCTACCCTCCCCTTCATCCCTCCCAGAGACTATTCTGTCTAGGATCCCCATTGGCGGGAGGCGCGGGAAAGATGGGACCTGTCTACGAACAAAGTCCCGCAACTGTAGGTATCTAAAATCATTTCCCCTTACCACCCCAAATTTCTCCTCCAAGCTCCTCAAACTCGCGAAGCTCCCTTCCAGGAACATATCACCCACCCTTCCCGCCCCTGCTCGCCGCCATACTCGGAACCCCCCATCCATACTGCCGGGGGCAAACCGATGGTTGTCGCAGATTGGCGCCCAGACAGACGCCCCCATCTCCCCCACATGCCTCCTCCACTGGCCCCATATCCGCAGGGTCGCCACCACTACCGGGCTGGTGGTGTACTTGGCCGGCGGCAGCGGTAGAGGAGCCGTGACCAGGGCTTCCAAACTGGAGCCCCTGCACGAAGCCGCCTCCACCCGCTCCCAAATAGACCCCGTACCCACCATCCACTTCCTTATCATAGCGATGTTGGCCGCCCAGTAATAATTGACCAGACTCGGCAAAGCCAGCCCTCCCTCGCTGCGGTTCCTCTCCAACAACGCCTTCTTTACCCGTGGAGACTTTCCCGCCCAGACAAAGCTCATGATCAGCCCGTTAACTCCTTTGAAGAAGGACGGTGGGATAAAGATCGGGAGGCACTGAAAAATAAACAAAAATCGAGGGAGGATTGTCATCTTTACAGTCTGCACCCTCCCTGCCAGCGACAGCGGGAGTGCATCCCATCTCCAAAACTCTCCCTTCATTTGCTCCACCACCCTGGCCAAATTTAACTTATGCAGCCTGCCCCAGTCTCGTGCCACCTGGATTCCCAAATACCGGAAATTTTCCTCAACCAGCCTAAACGGTAGCCCTCTCAATCTGTTCTCCTGGCCCCTTGCCTGGACCACAAACATTTCACTCTTGACCGTATTTAATTTGTATCCTGAGAACTGGCCGAACTCCCTCAGCATTCCCAGTATAGTTCCCATCCCGGCCACTGGGTCCGACACGTACAGGAGCAGGTCGTCTGCATAAAGAGAAACCCTGTGTTCAACCCCGCCCCTCACCATCCCCTTCCAACCCTCTGCGGCTCTCAGCGCCATCGCCAGCGGCTCTATGGCCAGCGCAAACAGCAGCGGGGAGAGCGGGCAGCCCTGCCTGGTCCCTCGGTACAACCTAAAGTACTCCGACACTTCTCTGTTGGTCCTGACGCTGGCCCTCGGGGCCTGATATAATAATTTGATCCAATCCACCAATCCCTCCCTGAACCCAAACCGTCCGAGCACCTCCCATAGATAGTCCCACTCTACCCGGTCAAAGGCCTTCTCGGCGTCCATTGCCACCACTACCTCCACCTCTCTACCCGCCGGGGGCATCATTATCACGTTGAGCAATCTCCTCAGATTGGCCGCCAGCTGCCGACCTTTCACGAACCCAGTTTGATCCTCCCCAATCACCTCCGGTACACAGTCCTCCATTCTCCCCGCCAGTACCTTTGCCAGGAGCTTGGCGTCTACATTAATCAGGGAGATTGGCCTGTAGGACCCGCACACCTCCGGGTCTTTACCCCGCTTCAATATCAGAGATATGGTGGCTTGTGACATTGTCGGCGGCAGGGTCCCTCTGTCCCTTGCCTCATTGAAAACCCTCGCCAAGACCGGGCCCACCAGCTCAGAGAACTTCCTATAAAACTCTACTGGGTATCCATCCGGCCCCGGGGACTTCCCCGACTGCATGGCCTTTAGGCCCCCCAATACCTCCTCTACTCTAATCGGGGCGCCCAGCTCTTCCACTTGCCCCCCCCCCCAACTGTTGGGAATGTTAACCCGTCCAGAAACCTTTTCATCCCCTCCGGTTCTTCCGGCGGCTCCGAAGTATACAGCTTACGATAGAAGTCCCGGAATACCCTATTCAATTCTGCCGGATCCTCCACTTTGCGCCCCCCCTCGTCCCTCACTCTACCTATTTCCCTGGCCGCCTCCCTCCTCCTGAGTTGCTGCGCTAACAGTCTGCTAGCCTTTTCCCCATACTCGTACACCACTCCCCTTGCCTTCCTAAGCTGTTCCACGGCCCTGCTCGTGGATAGTGCCCCCAGTTCCGCCTGTAGCCTCCGCCTTTCCCTGAGTAAAACCTCCCCCGGGGACTCCGCGTGCTCTTCATCTATCCGGCCCATTTCCCTGACCAATCTATCCATCTCTGCCCGGTCTGCCTTGGCTTTGTGGGCCCCAATTGAAATCAGCTCCCCCCGAACTACTGCCTTTAGCGCCTCCCACACGGTCGCAGCTGAGACCTCCCCAGTGTCATTCACCTGCAGGTAATTTTTTATACATTTCCGAAGCCTCTCGCAGATCCCTCCTCCGACAGCAGTCCCACATCTAGCCTCCATTGCGGGCGTTGATAACTCGCTCCCCCGAACTGCAGGTCCACCCAATGCGGGGCATGGTCTGAAATGGTAATTGCTGAGTATTCCGTGTTCTTTACCTCCCCCATACAGTCCCTGCTTATTACAAAGAAATCTATCCTGGAATATACTTTATGGACGTGCGAGTAAAACGAGTAGCCCCTTACTGTTGGCTGTCCCTCTCTCCAGGGGTCCACTGCCCCCATTTGCCCCATAAACCCTTTCAGCTCCCTTGCCATTGCTGAGAGTCTACCCGTTCTGGGACACGACCGATCCAAAGTCGGGTCAAGGACCATGTTAAAGTCCCCTCCCATTATTAGCTTGCGAGAATCCAAGTCCGGGATCTTCCCCAGCACTCTTTTAATAAAGTCCACGTCATCCCAGTTCGGGGCATATATATTCACCAGCACCACCCTTCTCCCCTCCAGTCTGCCCCGTACCATCAGGTATCTGCCCCCCCTGTCTGCAGATATGCCCTCTGCCTCAAATTGCACGCGCTTGTTGATCATGATTGCCACCCCTCTGGACTTCGAGTCCAAGTCCGAGTGGAAGACCTGGCTAATCCAGCCCTTCCTTAGCCTGGTCTGGTCTGACACTTTCAGATGTGTCTCCTGCAACATAATTACGTCCGCCCTCAGGGCCCGCAAGTGCGCGAACACCCGCGCCCTCTTAACCGGCCCATTCAGTCCCTTGACGTTCCAGGTGATCAGCCTGGTCGGGGGGCACATCCCACCCCCCCCCACCCCGCCGGTCAGCCATAGCCTTTCTCGGGCCGGCCCCTGACCCGTGCGTCGCGCCATTCCTGGCCCGCCCTTTGGCTGCCTCCACCCTCGACCTCCTTTCCAGTGCCTATTTCAAGTCCCTCTCCCGTCAGCAGAACAAACCCCCCTCCCCTAACCCCATCCCCCGATACCCCCACCCCCGCCATCTACTGGCTGTTACTTCCCCCCCCATCTGACTTCCTTGACTAGCCAATCTGCTAGCCCGGTGACTCAACACTCCGGCGCCTTCCTGTCCCATTCCCCTTGTTTCCCCGCCCTCCTCCCCACCCACTGGGGCAAGCCGGTTCCAGTGTCTTCCACGAGCTGCACAAAAAGCCCAAACAGGAAAAAAAAAAAACATAAAAAGGGAAAAAACCACAGAAAAAAGAGAAAAAGCACATAAATGTCCATGAACAAAGGAAAGAGTCTCAAATGTTCCGCTTGGCCCCTTTGGCCCAGCAAACAGTTGAGCAGCGGTCCAGGCACATTCGGCGTTCCTTCCCACAAAAATCCTCGGGCCCTAACTCGCGTCCTTGGGGCCTCCTTTCGGGACCAGCCCCAGGTCCCTCACAAAATCCATCGCTTCTTCGGGCTCGGAGAAGTAGTGGTGTTGACCCTGGTGCGTGACCCATAGCCGGGCTGGGAACAGCAGACCAAACTTCACGTGCTTCTTGAACAGCACCTCCTTGACATTCTTAAAGGCTGCTCGCCGCCGAGCCACCTCCTGGCTTAGATCCTGATAAATGCGGAGAACACTGTTGTTCCACGTGCTGCTCCTGGCGCTCTTTGCCCACTGCAGCACCCGCTCCTTGTCCACGAACCTGTGGAACCTAATCACCATCGGGCGGGGGGGTCCGCCCGGCCGCCCCTGCCTTGCCTGCACTCTGTGTGTCCCCTCCAGCTCCAACGGTCGTGGAAAGGCTTCGGCTCCCATCAGCTGCTTCAGCAGGTCTGCTACAAACGCTGCAGCATCAGCTCCCTCCGCCCCCTCCGGGAGGCCGACCATCCTCAGATTGTTCCTGCGGATTCTATTCTCCAGCTCCTCCACTCTGTCCAGCAGTCTTCTCTGCCGCTCTTTCAGGCCGTCCACTTCTACCGCTGCAACCGTTTGCGCATCCGCCTGCTCCTCCACCGCCTCTCCCAGCTCCTTAACTTTAACATCCTGGGCGTCCATCCTCTGGTTCAGCTGATCCACCGCTTTCTGGATTGGGTCCAAGCTGTCCCGCTTCAGCGCTTCAAAACTGGACTTCATTACCTGGAGCATGTTATCCAGCGCCAACTGGATTGCTGAGTCCGGGGTCCGTGTGTCCGCCATCTTAGGTCCCAGGTAATTTTCTTCAGGTCCTTGTCTCTGTCCCTTTTTCTCCTTCTTCTTCTGCCTTCTGGAATCCCGCTGTTCCATATGCCGCAGCC
The DNA here is from genome assembly GCF_902713615.1 of Scyliorhinus canicula. Classification (NCBI taxonomy): domain Eukaryota; kingdom Metazoa; phylum Chordata; class Chondrichthyes; order Carcharhiniformes; family Scyliorhinidae; genus Scyliorhinus; species Scyliorhinus canicula. The sequence continues at coordinate 29,416,426 of NC_052166.1, read as the reverse complement.
CGCTCCTCAGCGCCTTCGCTGCCGCTTTCCTTTGCCCAGCACCTTAAATTTTTACCCCCTCCTGGGCATCTGAAGTGGGTCCAAGCTGTCCCTCCTCAGCAACTCCAAACTTTTTTTTCCCTTTGTCCTGGAGGAAGGAAGGTCCGTGGGTCCGCCATCTTACCCTTCAGGTCAGCTTCCTCCTTGCCTCCGTCTCTCTCTCTTTCTTCCTCACCTGCTGGCCTCCCACACTTTCATTTTCTGCAGCCCGCTCTCCTCTTCTATTCCCGGCAGCCTTTCTGCCGCCTCCGTGGTCCCGCTATCGCGGGGAAACAGCTGTTCAGACCCGCCGGAGTGAGAGCCCACCGAATGTGCGGCTCACTCGGACATCGCCGCCACCGGAAGTCCATGCATCATTATCTTATGCAACAACCTTTTGTGTGGCACCTGTTCAAAAGCTTTCTGGAAATCTAGACTTACCACATCCATTGGCTCCCCATTGTCTACCGCACTGGCAATGTCCTCAAACAATTCTACTAAATTAATTAGGCATGATCTGCCCTTTGTGAACCCATGCTGCGTCTGTCCAATGGGACAATTTCCATCCAGATGCCTCGCTATTTCTTCCTTGATGATAGATTGCAGCATTTTCCCTACTACCAAAGTTAAGCTAACTGGCCTATAATTACCCGCTTTCTGCCTCCCTCCTTTTTTTAAACAGTGGTGTCACGTTTGCTAATTTCCAATCTGCCAGGACCACCCCAGAGTGTCGTGAATTTTGGCAAATTATCATGAGTGCATTTGCAATTTTCCTAGCCATCTCTTTTAGTACCCGGGGAGGCATTGCATCAGGGCTAGGAGACTGGTCTACCTTTAGCCCCATTAGCTTGCCCATCACTACCTCCTTAGTGATAACAAAAGGTCCTCACCTGTCATAGCCTCATTTTCATCAGTCACTGGCATGTTATTTGTGTCTTCCACTGTGAAGACCAACCCAAAATCCTGTTCAGTTCCTCAGCCATTTCCTCATCTCCCATTATTAAATCTCACTTCATCATTTAAGTGTCATTTCGGGTATGAAAATCAGTTCGCTTAAAGCCGGCACCGGCAGTACGCCTCCAATTGCGTTTTTATCCCAAAATTGCCGAGGGATATCCTGTCCACAGAAAGCAGGACAAATCCAAACCAGCCAATTACCACCCGAGAGCCTCTTCTTGATCATCAGCAAAGTGATGAACGGTGTAGTCGACAAGGCTACCAGGTCACATTTATTTAGCAATCTGCTCATTGATGCCTAGTTTAGGTTCAGCCAGGATCACTCAGCTTCTGATCTCATTATAGCCTTGGTTCAAACATGGACAAAAGAGCTGAACTCAAGAGGTGAGATTAGAGCAACTACTCTTGACATCAAGGCAGCACTTACTGAGTCTGGCTTCAAGGGGACATAGGAAAATTGGATATAGGAAAATCAGGGGGAAAATTCTCCACTTGTTGGAGCCATACCTCGGTATATAGAACATAGAACAGTACAGCACAGAACAGGCCCTTCAGCCCTCGATGTTGTGCCGAGCAATGATTACCCTACTCAAACCCATGTATCCATCCTGTACCCGTAACCCAACAACACCCCCTTAACCTTACATTTTAGGACACTACGGGCAATTTAGCATGGCCAATCCACCTAACCCGCACATCTTTGGACTGTGGGAGGAAACCGGAGCACCCGGAGGAAACCCACGCACACACGGGGAGGACGTGCAGACTCCGCACAGACAGTGACCCAGCCGGGAATCGAACCTGGGACCCTGGAGCTGTGAAGCATTTATGCTAACCACCATGCTACCGTGCTGCTTGTTGTGGTTGTTGGAGTTCAATCATCTCAGTCCCAGGACATTACTGCAGGAATTTGTCAGGGCAGTACTCTCGGCCCAACCGTCTTCATAAGGTCAGAAGTGGGAATTTTGTACAATGTTCAGCACCTTCTGGGACTCCTCAGGTACTGAAACAGTTGATGTCCCATTGCAGCAAGATTTGTACAAAATTCAGGCTTGGAGTGATAAGTGGCATATAACACTCATGCCACACAAGTGCCCGACAATGATCATCTCAAAGAACAGAGAATATAACCATCTCCCCTGTGCATTCAGTGGCACTTAAACCACTGAATCCCCACGATCAATAACCAAAAGGGTTGTTATTGACCAGAACTTGCGAGCTGCGAGCGCCAGAAAATACCCGGCTAAACACGCTCGACTTTGTCCCCATTTAGTTGATTTGAGTCCAAAGTCTATGTGTGCACTTCCATATATTGGGCAAGATTCTCCATCCGGCAATGGCAGAATTGTGAATTACGATCGCGCGGAGAATTGGGTGTCAGCTGAAAACCGATGTCAGGGCCGGATATCCAATGCACGCCATGCTCCGGCGTCGCGATGGCAGTGTCAATGCGTTCCAAGCCCTGTGCCAGTGTGGGCATGTAAATCGTACAATAGCAGCCATTAATGGGCCCGACCCAGTAGCCTCTAGCCTCCGGCAATGTTCTGCCTCCACCAGGTGGAAATTGATGCCGGCGCAATTCACGAGTGCTATTTAAAAACGGTAACGGGCTCTGTGGCTGCTGAGGATGAGAGAGAATGTAAGAAAAGTTTCCAATGGGGCAACCGAGGGCTGACAGTTGTGCAGCTGACTGGGGGGGGGGGGCATCTGCCAGGAGTGGAGTAGTGGAGGGTATCCCGGAGATGATAAGTAGGCCTGGGGTATCCCCCGAGACCGGGGTGGCCCGGCACAGTCCGCCATTGGCGCGGCCTGAAAGGCAGCCATCTGGCTGTACACTCCACTGACTGCCCACCGTGACCCGTGAATGTGCAGAGTGTCACCGGCTGTATGGGTGCCCCCGCCCGCCCTAGACCACCCCTTCCCCAGGAACCCCCAGACCCCAACCGACCCATCAACAGGATGTGCGTATCCCAGCGCAACCAGTGGCCCACCAGGTGTTGGCTCCCCATCTGATGCCCTGTTCTACTGCAGGGGGAGCAGGAGGTGGGGTGAGTGGGTGGGGGGAGGGGAATGCAGAGCGCAGCCCGAACAGCGGCAGCATGCACCATAGCCCTTGCCACCCTCCCTGGCACACTGCCCCCCACCCCCATGGGGGGATGCCCCACCAATGACATCATCAGTTAGCCCACCCCACAGCACTACGAGTTGGCAGCAAATCCTGTCTTCCCACTGCACCCCTGCTCCCATCCATCCTTCCACCCGATGCTTAGACACAACCCGTGTGTTCCACAGAGGACTCCTGACACACTACAGCTGTGGTCCCAATGGATGCCCACCCCACTCACCCAAACAGGTCCGCAGTCCCTCATGCCACAGCCACTGTGTAGCCCGATGGACCTGGTTGGGCACAGGAGTACACAGCTTGCTGACATGTCCTCCAACTTACCACCTGCAGAAAATGGATTTCGGTGTATGGGGTGTGGTTGACGCCTGCCTGGCCGCCACAGCCCCAGGGAGGTGCATGAGCAGGAGCTGCTTGAGGAGGACCCTACAGAACAGAACCTGCCCCAGAGGAGCAGGAGCCAACTGGTGGCAATGGAAAGCCGGCCACCCAACAGGCCGAAGAGGAGGTAGGAAGGAGGTGCCGCATCAGACCTCATATATACCGGCATGCCTGTTAAACGAGGGCCTACTGGACTAGGTGTGCCGCGGGCGACGACAGCTGAGCAGGGAGATTGTGCGGCATCGTTGCCAGATCTTGGCACATCTGGAACTGTGGGGGGATGGGGAGCGCACCCACTACTGGTGGCCGCCATGTTGATGGTCACCCTGAACTTTTCTGCCACGGGGTCCTTGCAAGAGCCGAGTGGGAACCTTTTTGACATCTCACAGACCTGTATTCACAGGTGAATGTGCGCCATAACATATGCCCTAAATGTCCGGGTGGCACAATACATTAACTTTGATGTGGATTGAGCCCACCAAGTGGGATTCACTGCCGTAGCCGGCATGTCCCAGGTCCAGGGGGCACATGAGCAGGTTCCCTTCATCAATCGGAAGAGGTTTCACCCTCCATACACAGCTGGTGTGTGACTAGTGGATGCACATCGTGCACCTCTGCGCCCGCTATTCGGGCAATGTCCACAACACTTTTGTCCTGTCACATTCATCGGCGCAAGGCACCTTTGAGGCGCTCTCCCGGGTGAAGGGTTGGCTCTTGGACGACAGGGATCATTTTCTGCACTTGGAGCTGAAGATGCCTATTCGGGTCCTCAGACTGGTGCGGAGAACCGCTATAACAATGCCATGTAATGACCAGGGGCGTCTTTGAGCGTTGCATCAGCGTGCTGAAGGTGCCTGGACTGCTCTGGAGGAACCCTTCTGTACAGCTGTGGGAGGGTCACCTGCATCGTAGCAGCGTGCTGCGACCTCCAGAACATCACGCAGCAGACAGGTGACATGCTAGAGGAGGTGGCAGACGGCATGCCTCGTCCGACAAGGAGGATGTGGAGAAGGGCCAGGACATGAGGGCCGGGCAGACACAGGAGGCCGCAAGACATGCACCAAGGCCACCGGGCAAGGGACAACTTGATTGCCTCCAGGTTCGCCAACTAAGGGGTCTGGCCATTGGCAGCTCAATCGTCCCATCCCACCCATACACCACCATCCCCAATCCCCCCCAACCCAGCAACCCATCCCCTTGCCTCCGGGTTTCTCACTGGCTACGCCGTAGGGTGCTGACCCTAGATCGGCAGCATCAGCGAGTCTGACCCATGGGATGGAGGCTGATGACAACCCGTTTTGTGATGTTCTCTGGTGCTCCGCAACATCAGCAATGCCTGACTCCCACCCCAGTGTCACAAACCACTGTCCGTCTGGGTGAATCCTGCCCGCATGCTAGTCATTCCATCACACGGGCCCACTGTTCTTTTGGGAGGGCTGGGCAAGGGGGTGTTCGTTCACGGACTGGGTAGGCCCTATCACACGGTGCCCGCACATCTCTGGCCCAGGCCCCTGCCACCTGACTGCCCTGGGGGCCCTGGCCCGTGCTGTCCTCCGACACCCACACCCCACATCACTGGCCGATCCTCCACGGCACCCAGCTCTGCATCCACAAATATCGGGGCCGCTCTCCAGGGTGGCACCTTTGTGGCTCAAATGAGACTGTGGGGAGTGGAGTGCTTATATGCAGCTCCAGTTGGTCAGCCTCTCCAGTGCCAATCCCGACCTCTCTGAATCTGATGGCGGTGTCAGTTGGAATTGAACTCGTTCCATGTAGCGTGAATTCTGATTCATTGGCATGTCCTGAATTACTCCAGGACTGGCACCACCACTGGGACCATGGAACACCCGACATTCGGTCTCGGCGTCAGCACTAAGTTTCTCAAACGATTGTTTTTGGCTCCAGATTGGTGCCATATAAAGTAATACTGTTTTTAGTCCATTTAATTGTGTTCCAATCACACCACTGTCCTTTCCCATGCCTTCTCCTCATATCTCCTGTTTAGGCCAGCTTTGAAGAAGTTTCAAGGTCCACGCTTGAATGAACATGGCCGTTTAGTTTCACATGTTATCTCTTGCATTGTTATCAATCCCTAAGGGCTGGTAGAGGCAGACAGGTTTATTAACTGAGAGGAACAAAAGTGGGCCTGTCTTTCTCACAGTTCGAAGTGAGTAATTCTGCACTGTTTTTAATGCGCTTTGCAGAAACTGCTGACTCTCGCAAAATCCTGGCCTGGTTGAATTATCCGTCATGGGCTCCTCCATGCACCCATTACACGGTTCTTAGGATGTCTTTCATCTCAAACTTCTTCTTTCACCCTTGACATTCCTTGTTACCATCGTGATATAAATGTTGCACGCAGTAATCACTCAGTTCATAAAATCACAGAGTTTATAGTGCAGAAGGAGGCCATTCGGCCCAACAAGTCCGCACCGGCCGTTGGAAAGAGCACCCTACTCAAGCCCACACCTCCAGCCTATCCTAATAACCCAATAACCCCACCTAACCTCTTTTGTTTGCACACTTAAGGGCAATTTAGCATAGCCAATCCACCTAAAATGCACATCTTTGGACTGTGGGAGGAAACCGGAGCACCCGGAGGAAACACCCGTCGACACGAGGAGAACGTGCAAACTCCACACAGACAGTGACCCAAGCCGGGAATGGAACCTGGGACCCTGGAGCTGGTGAAGCAACAGTGCTAACCACTGTGCTACCTGCCGCCCAGATGTGCACACTTTCTCTGGGGAATTGTTCTGTGCAGCGAACCATCAGAAAATGTAATTCAAACCATTAACTTTGGATGGTCCAGACTTAGTTACACGAACCGTTACCCAGAAGAAGTTAGAAGAATGAAAACCTCCCCCTCCCCCCCCACCCCGCGCCCTCCCACTCCCCAGTGGTCTCCCCATCAAGGGATTCCCACCTCCCACGTGGGAATCCTCTCAAACCCCAGACCCAACTACACCCAAACCGAGGCCTAGACCTCATTGATGGGCTGGCATCATCAGATGGAGATCTTGCAAGACACTGGACAGTGAGAGCCTTTTTCTTCGGATGGTGATGTCTAGCACGAGGGGACATAGATTTAAATTGAGGGGAGATAGATATAGGACAGATGTCAGAGGTAGGTTATTTACTCAGAGAGTAGTAAGGGCATGAAATGCCCTGCCTGCAACAGTAGTGGACTCGCCAACACTAAGGGCATTCAAATGGTCATTGGATAGACATATGGACGATAAGGGAATAGTGTAGATGGGCTTTAGAGTGGTTTCACAGGTCGGCTCAACATCGAGGGACGAAGGGCCTGTACTGAGCTGTAATGTTCTATGTTCTATGTTCTATGTGGTCAGTGAAAGGAAAGGATAGTTTTGTGGGGCATCAAGAACTCTCTTGGGGCCTCATCTGGGTGGAGGCGAAATGGATCCTCACTTCTCTGGCACAGACCAACCTCGCTTCGGTCACTTCTCCCTTCTCGGGTAACCCCGTGATCTCCAAGGCCCATCCCTCATAGAGGTGAGGACTGGGATCTCTGGGATTCCTCCACCCGTCTTTGTCTTTTCCCTCTTACTATGGGCCATCTTTATAGGCAGCATGGTGGCGCAGTGAGTAGCACTGCTGCCTCACAGCACCGTGGTTCCAGGTTCGATCCTGGCTCTGGGTCACTTTCCGTATGGAGTTTGCACATTCTCCCCGTGTTTGCGTGGGTTTCACCCCCACAACCCAAAGATGTGCAGGCCAGGTGGATTGACCACGCTAAATTGCTCCTTAATTGGAAAAATGAATTGGGTACTCTAAATTCATATTAAGAAAATAAATTATGGGCCAGCTTTTTCTGCGGGGAAAAGAAAGGTCATCGTGAGCAACATGCTTGATATGTCCGCGGGGTCTTTAGCAGATGGCGTGTGAGGGCACTGCACTTAGACATGAAGGGGTTGGGTGGTGGGTGCCAGGGTGTTCGGAGGGTATGACGTGTCAACCAGTCAACTGAGGATGAGGAGTTGTGGGGGGCAGTTGGGAATTAGAGGGGTGGCAGGTGGGACAGATGGCAGGACAGAGGTGGTAACTCAGCCTTGCAGCTCGTTGGATGTCGTTTGTCTTCTTCCAACATTGAACAGCGGTCCTATCATGCTGCCCGCGCTGACTGCAACTGTCACTGCCTTCCAGGGGGCATTGTTGACTCTGTTGTTGGTTATCCTTCGGGCAACAGGGTGCCCTGCCTCTCATCGCTAGCGTCGGGAAGACTGGTCAGGTCGGCATCGCCATAACGAAGATCAGGGGCTGAAAACTCCATTCCTGAGGCCAAGTGCTGACACCATCGGAGGATCTGTGGAGTTCCACGACGGAAGAATCGGTGCCACACCCACACCGATTCCACTACTCGTGAGGGGCTAGCACTGGCGTGTGTGAAACACGCCTGGAACACGTGAAAAACAGTGGGAGAATCGCTGGGTCGGCGCTGGACATGCGCAGGGCTGGCAAGCTGCAGCCAATCGTACGCTTACAGCCCGACACACGTACCGATGACACCTGAAAAGATGTCGCGGTTGTGCTGGATCGCGTACCCGTCCACCTCGACCCTACAGCCCACCCCAGGCCAACCCCCACTACACCCCCCCAGCTCTGGCAGAAGCCCCCAGCCAGTGGCACGACTGTTGGCGAAGTATGGCGGTGCTGGACACTGTTCGTACGCCCTCTCTCTCTTTCTCTGCAGCCACCATACCACGTGCACGATGGTTGAGACCACACCTGGCCCACGCGATCGGGAACTCGGCCCATCGAGGCAGAGCATCGCGGGTGGGCCAGTCAATGAGATGCAAAAGCGGTTGCAATTACACGCGGCTCGCATCGCAATGACGCTGATTTGGAGGGGGCGGATCATCGTGTTTCGGTGCCAAATTCCCGATTTCAGTGTCAGGCAATGGAGAATCCCGTCCCAGATCTGCGCTGCCATGCTTGTGCGTTGACAGGGAGTGGTGAGGAAGCGTTTCAGAGCAACATCCCCTAGTTAGTGGCAAGCTGCTCAGGTGGGACCTGGGCAAATCAGACAGAGAGGGAGCCAAGAATGGCTAGATTCACCTGGGGGCTCATTTTTGGCAGCAAGTGCCTTTGAGCACAGGCCATGATCTCGCCAACCCGTCCGCCGAGACGCACCCTGCCAAATGCACCCAAAAGCGGACTTTAACTTTTGTTAATAACGCACCCTTAACAACATTGCAGACGGGTTTGCAATATTGGACTTTGATGGTACAAGTACAAGTTACATTTGTTTGACATTAGATAAATATTGTAAATAGTATACGATGAACATTTCAGACGTCAATTCATCATTTGCAGCAGTTTAAAGATATATAGGTGAGTTGCTGCAGGCAAAAAACCCATTATCTGTTTCTGCAAAAATGTCATCTAATATCCCAATCCTGGTCACATGCTTCAGTTTTCAGATATACGGCTTTAGGTTACATAGCATTCCACTCTAAACTGTCATTTGGATCATGTCTCAAATATGCAAAAATAAGAGGTAGGAAATTTATACTCATTGAAGTGACAATTTATGATGAAGAACAACGTTACAGCCTGGATTGCTTTATGTCTGAAGGTGGATGTGGTGCAGTGCTCAGCAATTCTGTTTTGCAATCCCTTGTCCATGAAAAAAAAGCGCAATCAGCAAATACAAAATGGCTTAGAATTTCTCAGCAAGGATTGGAATCACCTACGACATTAAATCTGTTTCCTTGCCTGAAAAAAGGTCCCAGAAGGTGAGTTGCACCATTACTGATGTCCCCATTTTCAGGGAGCTCTATGCTGTTCAACCAATAGTTTCACTGAAACTGTGCACAATTTATCATCATTTCTCCACCCAACCCAGCCAAGTCAATGATGTGCGCAAAACTCCTGGATTTACACTCAATTTCTTGCTGTTACCTCTTCAACTGAAACAAATGGCTTAGCGAAAATGATTGAAATTCATGGGTTCAGTTTTGCAGGTGGAGGTCCCTGGCTTTCTTTATATATTTTGATTTATTGCTCATAGCCATCTAAAACCCTCCACTTCACCCCCTCGTGTGATCGGTTTAGTCTGTATTGCGAGAACTGCGAAGAGGTGTGCGACCCAGGAAATCAATACAAATTTTTAATATGTCATGTAGTCACTAAATGTTTGTGAATTAATATGTGTTGATGTAACTTAATGGGTGATACATCATCATCAAGACATATTAACATTGAACACCTTTTTGGTAGCATTCTGAGTGTTCCTTACAGCTGGGTTCAGGTCAGCAACCAAGATACAGAAAACAGAGGGCGCGACAGGTGAATCCCGGGAGAGACCCAGATCGGGCTTTGCGCCGGGCTCCGGGCAGATTGAAAGTCACCCGACTCACTATGCTGGCACGATCTGGATCACACCCTCACTGGGCATAATCCAGATCACAATACTTCGGCTAATTTAAATAGGCTGACGCCGCATTCACTCAACGCCCGGGAGTTACTGGTCACACCGGCGAGTCCTCAACCAGGAGCTGATTAATATCGGTCTCCACAAGTGGAGACCAATCATGATGGGCACTCGGAGGTCTTGGAGGCCATTGGAGCCCCCCTGGTGGTCGGAGACAGCACAGGGCAGTACTATGGCACTCCCAATGGCACCCTGGCAGTACCAACCAGGCACTTGGCACTGTCAGGGTGCTTGGTTGGCACTGTCACGGTTTAAGGTTGGCACTGCCAAGGGCTGGGGCTTGAGTGGAACCATGCCCATGAAAGGGGAGGATGAGAGGAGTATGAAGGATGGGGGCGTGATGAAGAGGGGTATGAAAGGGCCTCTCAAAGGAATGTCCTGAAAGGGGGGAGGGGGAAAAAGGTGGGTGGAGGCTTGAAAAAGGTTTGGTGGTTTCAGCGACCCTATAGCGGGGTGTCCTCACTTGGAGTGGGGGGGGGGGGGGGGGGGGGGGGGGTAAAGTTCATGTCTGCAGGTTGACATTGCCTTGTGTGGGAGAGTGTGGCGGACCCTCAAGCTCACTTAGAGATCAACCTGATCTCTGAGGAGTCGGTCTCAGCGATGAGTTAAGCTCCCCAGTGCAGAAAACGTTTGTAAGTGTGGGCTAGACCTGGTCAAACTTCCGAAAGCTCCCAAGAAACGACTAAGTGTGGGTGAATAGCGGTGTGACTCTCACCTAAAAAGCTGCAGGAAACACACCCATCAAACCTGCCCAAAATAACACTTAGGGCTGGATTCTTCTGCCCCGCTCACCACAAGATCGCCACGGACGAGACGCGGACAATGGGAACGTCCTCGGGCGGGATTCTCCGGTCACCGAGCGGGCGTGGCCGGAGAGTCCTGCCCTTAGAAATGTTTTGGTTGAATCGCCCCCATCGCGTTTCTGCGAACTGCAGAGCTGGTTACTGAATGGTGCGCACAGGGGAATGCATTAAAATGGAGTTATTTGGGATAAATAGTACATTACATAAATGATTCACAGGAAAACTGGAGCAGTGCACGAGCAGGTTTGAAAGCAGTGATTTATGCCAGCAGCCTGTGGTCGTTTGAAAAGTTGACTTTCTCCCATTAAGAGACAAACTGCTGCTGATCACTTTTGGAAGGCACAGATCAATAGAGGGGCTCTAAAATAGAAAAAAGTACAAATATTGATCAGTAGCTGGATTTACAGAGATCATAAGGTGTGGGCTGTCATGTTCAAACACACCATCTTCAAGGGTGTTTTCATCAATCAAGGGTAACGGCTCATCTTATAACCTAATATTTGATCTTGCTGCTTTCTTTACAATACCCATGTCATCACATCTCTTCAGCATGCTTGTGCAGCTGAAGCTTTGTTGAAAAGCCAAATGTTCCTGCTCGTTTGCCTGCTTAAGACCCTCACAGTAGGTCGACAACCTCACCCCCACTGATAATCTCCCGAAAACAAGGCACAAAACAGAGCTGTGACAGGAGCAGAAGGCCAACTTCCTCTTTGCCATTTTACTGTGTTACTTAAAGGGCCAATCAATGGTAAAGCTGGCATGCCACCCAAACACTTTCACTGTATTTTGTTTTGTTGATGTTGGTGGTGGTGAGACGGCAACAGTTTTCCTGCTGCCCCCAAAATGAGAATACAGTCATTCGAAACATGCTGTGACATTATGGGAAATGTTCAGAATACAGAGGCTTAATGTCATATCATAATTAACCACTAGATGGAGCTAGATGCAGAACTATATAAGGCTCTGACTCACAGGCTTCTGGGAGAAGGCTAGAGAGGAGAGCATAAGAATCGTGAGAGCGATCAGAGTACAGTTATGGATAGAGTAGAGCGATTAGTGTTAGTTGAGTGTATATTGTAGATTACAAGATTATTGTTTACTATCTGAGTAAGTGGTCGAGCTTTGATAAGTAGTGTAAATAAATGTTAGCTTTGTTAATGAACTAAGCTTCTGTGGTCTTGATGAACACTACAACATCCATCCTGATAAAAGAATCAAAAGAAACACCACACATGCAACATACAGCTCCTCGTAGTTGACCATGTTTATCCTTTCAGTCCCAGGATGTCATCCTGATCTGATTTCTCTTCTTCAATACGGTTGATGGACCAGCAGGACCAAATTATTATGAGCATTTCAGCTGCAATTCTGCAACATCAAATGAACATTGTGAAAGCTTTATATTGAATTTTGCTGTTTACAGTTTGTTTTAAGAAGATGCAGTATCACCTCTGGGTGCATAGCTGACCTTCATAGAACTTGTGAAACAAAAATAAATTATACCTTCTAAATCAGATCCTGCAACCTCAAATAACACATAAAAAAATGTAAAATACACCACAGATTGAGAAAATAAGCAATCTCAACAAAGCCTGATAAATGTGCTCAAAGTTTAAAAAAATGCATATTCAATTTGAATTGTTGCATTTTTGAGATGCACAGTTACAAATGTCTCTGTCGCCATTTTGGTTCGGCCCTAAACTTGCCTAACCTGACCGAGTACCTAACCTCACCAGAAGCTGGAAAATAATTTGGGCCTTGAGGTGAAAACACCAGGAGGGATATGGATGATAACATGTTTTTCTTAGAGACATTACTCAGTGATTGAGAACGGAAATAAAGAGGCATAGTCCAAAGATGTGCAGGCTAGGTGAATTGGCCAGGCTAATATCACCCAAAGGTTAGGTGGGGTTGAAGGGACAGGAGCAGGGGTTTGGGCCGAGATAGGGTGCTCTATTGGCACAAGGGCTGGTGCAGAATCGACGGGCTGAATGCCTTTCTATCTTTTTGGATCCATCCGATCCAAACTTTCTATCCTTATTTTGACAGTACCGGGGCCCATGCAACAAGAATTCAAAAGGGAATTTTGAATTCTCCCAGGGGGGAGAGGCCGGACCACAGATTGGTGGGCCCCGAGCGTGGGCCAGACCCATCGGAGGTCCCCCGGTGAAGGAGCCCCCCCACAACAGGCCGCCCCCCGAGCGTTCCCACAGAGTTCCCGCCGGCAGCGTCCAGGGGTGAATGGCGCCGTCGGGACTCTGTCGCGTCGGTGAGGCCGCTCGGGCCATCCATGCTGGAGAATTGGCGGCCGTGGCCGGCGCCGCGCCAAATCCGCCGGCGCAAATGGCACCGATTCTCTACACCTCGGAGAATTGTGCGCCGGCGTTGGAGCGTCATGGCACAGTTGCTCCGATGCTCCGGTCCGGCGCGTGTCTCGGAGAATTGTCCCCAGGGTTTCTGATGCACTGGGATGTCTTCCAGTCAATCCGGTAACTTGCATTTGATCTTCTGGTGTACAGAGATCGTAAGCCGCACATGTGCTTCGGGACTATGTGAAACCCGATGCACATTGGAAGTGCGGCAAGTTCAAAGTTATGCTCCTGTGTCTTTCAAGTCCTTTGGTGCTAGCACTGCACTGAAACAGGGGAATGTGAAATCTCGGGGGGGGGGGGGGGGGGGGGCCTTACAGGTCGCCGGAGATGATTGTGCGGTTTGAAGGTCGGGCGGACAGCCGATCGGTGGATCTCCTTTGTGGGTCTACCTCCGCGGTCCGAGCCCACGATGAAGCACAGCGCGCCCGCTGAAGTCCGCCCCTGTGCGCATGCGTGGCCTCTGACCTGGAAGTGCGGGAGCCCACATCTGCAGCAAAATCTGCGGGATTTACTCCGGGTCCCTGCTAGCCCCCTGCAGGGCTGCGGATTCGTGTCCCTTTAATCCAGGATTTTCAGGAGTAAAACTCAACTGTTTTGTCGCCGGTGTGGGGACATAGTCCCAAAAACGGAGAATCCAGCCCCTTGTGTTAAGCTTTCAGGGTGTCTTTGAAGTGCTTCCTTTGTCCTGCTCTTGTTCGGGAGCCTTCCTTGAGCTGTGTAAAGAAGATTTATTTTTGCAGTCAGGATAATCACATCCTCAGCCCACGGCTGGCCCGGCAGAGTTGGTTTTGGATGATCATGGTCTCAATGCTGGTGCTCTTGTCTCCTTCAAGGATGCTGATGTTAGGTTGCCTGTCCTCTCAGCTGATGCGTAGCTAACTTTGGACATTGCAACATTGTTTAAGAGGCTCTCTGATGTAATGCTGATCTTTGCGAACCTCAGTGATTACTTCAAATGTTTTACTAAAGTTTAATGCCTTAATTGACGTATGCAAGCCTCCTGCAAGCTCATGTGAACTATCTCTTTGACAGGGTTTGCAGAATCTAGTACAAATTAAAAATCTGGGCCGGAATTTTCTGGCCACTTTCTGGTGGCGAGATTCTTTGGTCCCATTGGCACCGAACCCCTGCTCGTGTGTTTCCCAGTGGCGTGGGGTAGCTTCAATGGATATTCTCATTGACAATGGTGGAGCAGAGTATCCCACCAGCGGCAAAGGGTGTGCCGCCACCAGCTGCCGGTAAAAAAGCATCTAGAAGGATGGGGAATCCTGCTGAGTTCTCTCAGAAAACACCACACAGAAGCTAATCACTCACCATTGTCAGAGAGAACACTGTCCCTGGCCAACCCACCAATTGCCAGTTAATTGATCGAACCAAGTCCCTCCAAAGCTGGTTCCTAAAATCCACTCGGTGCCAAGGAGTCTGTCATCTTCTCTCCAAAATACAAAACCTGGGAACTGTCCTGTCAAGCAGGCTGTTTCACTTTGGATTTTCGTCCTAAAGGCACATCGCAATTATGCGGCCATGGCCAAAAATAAAATAATATAAACTAAATGGGAGCAGGGTGATACACAGGAAGGACTCGTATTATTTATTGACAATTAATCAAACATATGCAATTCTTTGTGAGTAGCGGTAAAAGATTGCAATAAAAACAATACTTACAGAAAAACATGCACAGGACATGATGAATATAAAATATGCCTCACGGTAGCATGGTGGTTAGCATCAATGCTTCACAGCTCCAGGGTCCCAGGTTCGATTCCCGGCTGGGTCACTGTCTGTGTGGAGTCTGCACGTCCTCCCCGTGTGTGCGTGGGTTTCCTCCGGGTGCTCCGGTTTCCTCCCACAGTCCAAAGATGTGCGGGTTAGGTGGATTGGCCATGCTAAATTGCCCGTAGTGTAAGGTTAATGGGGGGATTGTTGGGTTATGGGTATACGGGTTACGTGGGTTTAAGTGGGGTGATCATTGTTCGGCACAACATCGAGGGCCGAAGGGCCTGTTCTGTGCTGTACTGTTCTATGTTCTATGTTCTAATGGTTTATAAGATTCACCTCTGTGTAACTCGTCATGTGAGAGTACCTTTAAGAAATGAACCTTTAAGAAATGTACCTTTAAGTAATATACCTTTAAGAAATGAGTATGTATATAAATATCTGTAGTGACAGTACCTTTAAGAAGTGGGTGTTTATTACTGCAGTGATGTCAGAGAGGGAGGGAGCTGGGCTGTCTGTCAGCTTTTTACTTTCGTTTTAGGCTGCTTGCTGCAGGGTGTGTTTTAGTTTTGTTTTCAGTGTTGGAGCTGAAGCCAGACCAAGCAGGTGTACTGCTGTTCTCTCTGCCATCAAAAGCCTATCTTTTGATCATTTGGTGAATTCAGAATTATAAATGTTTTCAGTAGTGACTTTAACATGATGTGCTTCTGATAAAGGCTTTGTTTTTAAGTCACATGGATGTTAAAAGAAAAGCTTAAAGGATTACTTAGTGTTGTAGTCTTTGGGGGTTGTATTTGAATTGATGGTTGCTAAGATGTTCACTGTTTGTTTTAAAAAGGTTAACTTGAGTTCATAGAATAAACATTGTTTTGCTTAAAAGAATACTTTTCCATTTCTGCTGTACCACACCTGTAGAGTGAGCCATGTGCTCCCCATACCACAGTCTAGGAAATGTTGTGGGTCAGGTGAACTCCATGATACACTTTGGGGTTCTCTAAACCCTGGCCCATAACACTCTGATTAGAAAAATAAACAATTCTGATTCAATTCTACTTATTAGGATTGGCTTAAATGCATTGTTGCTTTGCGCGTTTACCAAATAACATCAAGTTATAAGATGCAATGTTGTCATTACTTTAGAAGAAAGTTATATGTATGAGGCATTTGCATTGTCATTGTAAATCAATTCAATAAGGTTTATGCTTAATCAAAATGAAAATAATACATTGAGATCAATATTTAATGTTGACAATATTCTAATACTGTATAAATTGCCATATTCCGCTCCTCATGCATCTATTTGTAGTAAGTCATATAAGGCCTGAAATTAAATCAAGTGGTGAAATATGTTTTTCCAGGGGCAAAAGGATTTTTTTTCTTATTAAAAAGGCCAATTGGAGTTGCACCAAGGAAAGATTGCAGTCCAGGTCTCCAGTAATATGCAATAAACACATAAAGCGTCTGATTTATGAAACAATCACCTCTGCAGAAGAGTTGAATTGGAAAATATGCTTACTGTGTTAAAAACTTCCCCGCACCAAGGAAACCATTTTTCACATAAATACACTGCCAACCTGCATCAAGCTGACAGAACTAAAAGATACCAATTCATTTACAACCCACAGGCCCTAATTCCCTCAAATATCGCGGCGTGGTTAGATTTAAATTGATAAGGAGCAATCTTGTTCAAGTGCAATTTATTCCTTCGATCTTACAGCGTGAAGTTTTCCAAACGTTGCAAATAAAATGAGTTCTGTGAGGAAAAATAGGTTTCGCAATAGCTGATATACCTCATAGCGAGGATTCATTTTCGCATAATCTACCGCCGAGCATGGCAAAAGGTTTATAAAATTTTATTTGCTGCAACGGTATCCTGACGGTTTCCAAAACTCCCCCCCCCCCCCCCCCCCCCCCCCCCCCGCCCCCGCCACCACCAGCTCCTCATTCCACCCGCCCCTGCACAGCCAAGTAGTGTATGCTTTGCTGCAGTGAATGATTAATTGGTAAGAGTCCCTGCTTCGCTTGCTGCAGCAGCGTGGAACAAAAGGATTTAGCTCATTTTCATGAATAGGTTATGACTTAGTCTATGTCCTACAGCAGTTGGCGTGTCATAAATTAAACATATCAGAAAATGACAGAAGTTAATGAACCATAATATGAGCTCTGAATTCGAAAACATTTTAGTGCTTGGAAGTACATATAATGAATGGATAAGGTACATTTACAAAGGAGGGACCGCAGCGGCCTGAGGCAATATTTCTTAATACTGTACTGTGGTCAGAGATTTGAGAAAGGTGGAACCAGCCCATTGAATTAGGATCAATGAAGCGTCCTAGATTGAGACTAAACTCTATACAACCTGCCTAGAACACATTGAACGTCCACCGAACGGAGCTGCAGAGTATTTTGAGGCAGAGAAATCCATGAAAAAGTAAACACAGAGTTGTCCAAACTGTTGTATCCATAGTCAGATTGAATAATGCCCGTGACGCAGTTGATGCAAAATCCCAAAGAGATGGTCACTAGTTCAAGAGGTGGGGGGCGCGATTCTCCGCTCCCCACGCCGGGTGGGAGAATTGCGGGAGGGCCCCCCGACTAATTTCACGACTCCCTTCCCCCCCCTGCGATTCTCCCACCCCCCGCTCGGAAGAATCGCCGCTCGCCGTTTTTGAAGGCGACCGGCGATTCTCCGCCGAGCGGCCCGCCGTTCGCAACCGTTTCACGACGGCGGCAACCACACCTGGTCGCTGCCATCGTGAAATCGCCATGAGATGCCCGTTTTGGGGCTTGTAGGGGGCCTGGTGGGGATTGAACACCACGACTGTGCTCGGGAGGGGACAGGCCTGCGATCGGTGCCCACTGATCGTCGGGCCGGCGTCTCAATCAGACGCACTATTTCCCCTCCACCGCCCCGCAAGATCATGCCACCACGTCTTGTGGGGCGGCTGTGGGGAAAGACGGCCACCGCGCATGCGCGTGTTCGAGCTGTCAGCCGTCGTGACGTCAGCCGCGCATGCGCGGGTTGGAGCCGGCCAACCTGCGCATGCGCGGCTGATGTCACATAGGCGCTGCCGTAACGTCACTCTCGGCGCGCCGCCTGGCGGCCGAGAGTTACGGAGCGCCGCTCCTAGCCCCGCTGGGAGGGGAGAATAGGGGTTGAGGAGCGGCCTCCGAGGCCGTCGTGAAACTCGGCCGTGTTCACGACGGCCCTCCCGATTTTTCCCGGGAACGGAGAATTCTGCCCAGGATTCTTGTCATTTAAGTCAGCCCATGAGTATTGAGAAGGGTTTTCTCTGTCCTTCATCATGAAATGCAGCAGTTCGTGAATATTAAAGTCCTCATGGTCCTTGAAAAAGAAAACACATTTAAAACAAAAAAATCAATTTTCAACTTTTCCTGTCACCATACTTTTGAGATGTCTCCACACCAAGAGTACAACCATTTTCAAAGCTAAAAATAACTCATTTTGCCTTAACCTCAAATGTCAAACCTCCGCCTTAAGGTCAAATTTTCAACATCACCCAATGTTATCAAGCTTGTTGCGCAAGTTACTTAAATTCTCGTGTTTACATTGCGAGATGTCCCGGTGATGCCCAAGAAAGAATCAAGTAAGAAAATAATCTACTGTCAAGGGAGAGTTGGAAGAGACACGTGGCACAAAAATTGATTGATGGGTATATGTAATGAATTGTGCTTTGTACTTTTTAAGTCTGAGCCCTCCGTCAGTGGGGCTGGTGGTGGCGTGCACTGCCAGAGGGAGGATTTGACTGTCTGGAAATTAATAGTAACATGGATGTTGTTGAGGGACCCATGACCGCTGTTTCTTTTGAATATGTCACATTCATTCTGTTGCAGTTACACCTTGAGGGATTGACACACGACCTCCAGCTTCCTACATGTCAAAAGGCATTTCAGTTCTGTGTCTTCAAGGTTCGTGCCATATTCCTCTCGACAGTTAAGGAATCCAGTCCAATTCCAGTATTTGGGATCACAAATGATGAATGACAATGGCAGCAACATTGTTGTTATAATCCTATAGCAGACCCAAGAATCTGCAACATCAGAGTCCTCTTGGCCTCACAAAGAGGTAGAAGGAAGAACCCAGTCTTTTAAACAGCTGATATTCCATCAATATGCTTGAAAAACCATCTTCAAATCAAGTACGATCTACCTAGATAAGGGATCCGGCTAACCCCACTGTTCCAAGCACTACTGGGATACAAGTACCCCAGCCCAAGTTTGAGCCACGTGCGGGAGACCCCTTGGGGAGTAGGAGGAATGTAACCTGAAGAAAACCACATTTTACTGAAGACATCGCTTCTGAGTGGTCGCTTGAGACTTTACACTGGCGACAAGGATGGGATTGGCCGGGCCGACCATGGTCCCGCCTTCATGTGGGTTCTGCGGGTCCTTTCCAGGGGGTAATGTACCTACTCAAAGTAGACGCATACTCTAAATGGATGGATGTATACCGGTTGACAACGACTACATCCTGTGCCACCATTGAATGACTCTGGCAGACGTCCAGCGATCACAGACTCCAGGAGGTCCGTGTGTTGAACAACGGCACCTCATTCACCAGTTCAGAGTTTGCGAGGTTTTTTAAGCAAATTCGAGTCCATCATGTCCACACCGTACCCGTTCTCGAATGGATTGGCAGAACGGTGCCGTACAGATGTTCAAACTAGGGATGAAAAAATAGATCACGGCCTTTCCCGTTTTCTGTTCTGCAATAAGACCACACCACACCCTACTACTGGAGTGACGTCTGTGGAGCTTTTGATGGGTCGTCACTTGTGCACGTGGTTGAGCTTTGTTTCGTTGGACACAGGGAATAGAATCCGTGACCAGCAGGAACAGATCAGAGTGAAGCAAACCAGGCCCATGAGAGAATTCACCACTGGTGACTCCGTTTACGTCTGGAATTTTACTGAGGGGGCATTATGGATTCAGGGAACAGTCAGAAGGAGCACTGGGCCGGTCTCGTATACAGTGTGGGTGGAAGGAAAGGACTTGAACAGGAAGAAAGCTGATTTGCCAGCACCGTTCTCTCCAGACCACGCTAACAAGATCGAGCAGCACTTAAGCAACAATTGCTCAGCCAACCTCAGCCAGCTCACAATGGCACTCAGGTAACCAGCACCAAAGCCTGGGGAGGCCAGGAAGGATATATTGTTCCCGCAATGGTCCAGGCGGGGCTGACATAGGGCAGCCAGTGCTGCCTGGGATGAGGTGGTGGTGGCTGTGAGCATCGGGAAATGTGACTAGGAGGACTGGCCTCCAGTATAGGAAAAAGGTCAATGACCCACACCCAGCAGCATGAGTGAGTAGACACCAATGTCCCCCACCCCGAGATCTTTCTTCCCCCACGGTGAATTCACCCCCCCCCAACTCTCCAGGTGACTCTCAATCCTCCACCCCCCTCTTCTCCTTAAACCCCCTCCAACCCTCCCGTCATATACCAACACCCCTCCTCCTCCTCCTCCCCTTCCCACCACTGTGAACCATGGTAATGAGGGCCCCTCTGTGTCTCCTCAGGAAAAACTCTCCCACAATCATCGGGAGAGGGCGGTAGTGTGCTGGACATCAGAGTCCTCGCCACCTATGAGGAGCATGCCCTGGAGGTGACTAGTGTGGTCGAAGACAGGGTGGTACCAACGCGGAGATTGACGGATGACCCAAAGGTGAGGAACCACTGGGTTCCACCTGGAGGACCTGTCAAACGTGCCTGACTGAGTGACCCATCTCTCCCACTGACCATATGTCCATTTTTCAGCAGGTCCTCCAAGGGACAACGCCAGCACATCCCGGGTGGCCCCCTCTCCAGTCTCCCATGAGACCACCACATAGGAGAGCTTCGAGGATACGATCATAATAGTTGCGCCACAGCTGTCATCCCCACCCTCCACCAGCGCACATACACGTACCTCGGTGGAAAATGTTAATGGTCAGGCTTCTGCCGCATAATCTGGTGAACACCACTCTGCTGCTAATGTACATCAGGTGGAGGCAGGAACCTTCAGGTCAGAGGTCTGCTGGATCCCAAGACCCAGCTGGGTCCCAGCCTGATGCGGAGCCTGTGGAAGAGGTTAGGGTGTGGCCGAAACATTCAGAGGGAGATATCAGTGTTACTCAAGCAGATCCATACCCGCTTGGAGGAGTTCCAGAGGCTACAGGCGATTGAGGGGGCTCAGGCCACCACCTGGACCTGCCCCATGGAGTGGCGATGGTGGCCCCAGCTCCCCCGAGTTTCACCCCTCCAATGAGGCCGAGTCTCGCAGCCAGCACACGGGACAGGGTGGCACGGCTGTGCATGTGCTGCCAAGGCCCTCCGGCCTCAGAGTCCCCAGAGGATGCCCGCCAGGGGCTTTGCAGGCCATGGGATGTGGTAAGCAGCTGGCTGCCTCCACCTCAAATGTACACAGCAAGACATGGTGGTACAGCTAGGAGTGCAAAGCTCATCGAGGATCAGTGAGGGCACCGGGGGAAGGAGGGGTTGGGGGAGGGGGAGATGGTGGATGAGGGGCCGAGGGGTGGTGAGAGGGGGCAGCACCATTGGAAGTGTCCGAAATTGACAAACACAATAAACACCTCACTCTCTTCCACAATGGGTGCCAATCTCCGAAACCTTCACCCATCTATCCAGACAACCCCCTCCCCATGACACTCACTCACCCTCCGACAGTGGACATGTCCCCGGATCTATGTCCCATCCCCTGGTGTTCGGACATTGGCTGCTGCGTGTGTGGTGTTGCCTCCCGCAATGTTCAATCACAGTGTCCATGCATCAAGGTGTGATTGGGATGCTAGGCAATGACTCCCACATGCTACATGGCCAGCCCACCGAAGGGAATTCACTTGGATTGCATGAAGCGCTCACTTCGCCACAATTGCCAATTCTCTATTGCAATTACCTTCAGCTGCAGTCAGAGGCCACGGCACTGTGTGGGGGTTATGAGTGGTCAGTGGGGCAGACGGGCGGGGACAGGTACTGTCCCCGAAATTGGCACACATGATCCAGCAGTTGGCATGATGGTGCTGTGCGATGTTGCCCCCCCGGTGCCTGCCCCCCACCCTCCCATGACGGCCCACCCCTGCAGAGGGTCCCCCAACCCCTGCCGGTCACTGGAGTTGTAAGCCCAGCACACCGGGCTCTTTGTCGGTGTGCAATAATGGCTATTCACCTCCTCTGCTCCTCACAGAAACCGTTCTGCCAGTTTCACGTTTTTCAAAAGGAGTACTAATCGGCACCAGGCCGCTGAACCTCGGGAGGCTGTTGGATATCGAGTCGCTCCTGTAAATTGTATTGAAATAGGGATTAAGTGGTGATAATTGGTTTCCCTTCACGCTATGGCGAGATCGCTATTTCGCCTACAGGAGCAGGCCGGTTGCATCGCACATTATTTGGCGCGGCGCGGTTCTCATTTTCTGCCTCTCCTGCTATTCTCCGGCCTCATTTGCTTGACCGAGTGAGTAACTAAAGTGGAGAATCACACCCACAGATTTGCTGCAGAGCAGAAGAAAACCATTCGGCGCATCAAGCCTGCACGAACAATCTGAAAGAGGACCCTACCCAGGCCCACACCCATGCCCTGGTGCTATGTCTTTTCGTCCGACGTCATTTCGTCCAACGACACTTCGTCCACGTCTTTTGGTCCAACGTCTTTTTGTCCGCCCGTCTTTTGGTCCAACGTCACTTCGTCCAATTATCCAATTACAAATTAACTCCGTATAAAACCATTCAATTGATAAAATGCAAGTACAATACAGCAAGTGAATTTAGTTGCTAAAATGCAAGTAATTGATAAAATGCAAGTAAAATGCAAGTAGAAAAATGCAGTTTAAAAATCTAAAAATGCAGTTAAAAAATCAAAAAGTTTACTAATAATTTTTTTTGTCTAAGACTTTTTGTAACTTGACTTTTTGTAACTTGTAGCACTCTACTCCACTCCCCACATTAACTTTTTATGCAATAAAGGTTTTTATTATCGGTCTCTTTCCTTTAACGAGCCTCGTTAAAGGATAGTTATTATCGTTCTCTTTCGCATCAGAAAGTGCTCTTCAGGATTTAGCATCATATCGTCATTGGGCATGCGATGGGACATTCAAGATTGTGCCACAACAGTGGTTTCAACTGTTCTGCATTCATTTACAAGTTAAAGGAAGCCGTTTTCCACGGGTCTTTGCATTACTGCCGAATAAAAAAAGCAGACATACGAATTATTCTTTGACCAATTGAAAATTATGCAACCTAATGCAGATCCGATTGATATCATGGCAGATTTCGAAGTTGCAGTTCACAAGGCAATTAATTCATCATTCCTTAATTCATCTGTCGTGGCATGTTTGTTTCATTTAGACAAAAAAAATTATTAGTAAACTTTTTGATTTTTTAACTGCATTTTTAGATTTTTAAACTGCATTTTTCAACTTGCATTTTACTTGCATTTTATCAATTACTTGCATTTTAGCAACTAAATTCACTTGCTGTATTGTACTTGCATTTTATCAATTAAATGGTTTTATACGGAGTTAATTTGTAATTGGATAATTGGACGAAGTGACGTTGGACCAAAAGACGGGCGGACAAAAAGACGTTGGACCAAAAGACGTGGACGAAGTGTCGTTGGACGAAGTGACGTCGGACGAAAAGACGCGACACGCCATGCCCTATCTTCGTAACCTCAATAACGGGCAACTTAGCAAGGTCAATCCACCTAACGTGCACATATTTGGACAATGAGAGGAAACCGAAGCACCCAGCGGAAACAGTGGTGGCATGGTGACATAATGGTTAGCACTGCTGCCTCACAGCACTAGTGACCCAGGTTTAATTCTGGCCCTGGATGTGACTGTGTGGAGTTTGTGCATTCTCCCAGGGTCTGCATGGGTTTCCTCCAATTGCTCCGGTTTCCTCCCACTGTCCGAAGATGTGCTGGTTAGATAGATTGGCCGTGTTAAATTGCCCCTTGGTGTCCTGAAATGTACAGGTTAGGTTCTAGGGATAGAGCAGGGAGTGGGACAAGGGGCGGTAGGGTAACACAGTGATTAGCACTGTTGCTTTACAGCGCCAGGGTCCCATGTTCAATTCCCGCTTGGGTCACTGTCTGTGCGGAGTCTGCACGTTCTCCCTGTGTCTGCATGGGTTTCCTCCTGGTGCTCCAGTTTCCTCCCAAAAGTCCCGAAAGACGAGCTTGTTATGTGAATTGGACATTCTGAATTCTCCCTCAGTGTACCCGAACAGGCGCCAGAGTGTGGCGACTAGGGGATTTTCACAGTAACTTCATCGCAGTGTTAACATGTGACACTAATAAAGATTATTATTATTATTGGTAAGGTGTTCTTTCAGAGGATTGGTGCAGACTCAATGGCCTGACTGACCTCCTTCTGCACCGTAGGAATTCTATGGTTCTATTCCATGGTTCTAGGAAACCCATGTAGCCACGGGGAGAATGTGCAAACATCACAAATTCACCCAAGGTCCGAATTGAACACAGGTCCCTGGTGTGAGGCAGTAGTGTGCCACTATTTTACCTGTGCTTTATGTTTCTGCCTTGTTTACTTCAATTATCTTATTAATTTATTAACCAATAATTAAATGTTGTGTTTTGATGTTTCTGTCAGATATTTTAGAAGCTTATAAAGTTTAATGTGAAACATTTATTGGCAAAAATAATTTTATAATACCAAACTTTGAAACCAGTTAACATGTAATCTAATGTTTAACTTTATCAGTTGAATAGTGGCATTTTGTCTCTTAACCTCAACTTTTACAAATTTCTTGCAATAAAATATATTTTCTCACTGGAACACAACGGTCAATAAAATATATTTTTCCACATAAACACAACGGTTCTGTCTATTGGTAAAGTGGAAGGAAGGGGTGGGAGGAAGGGGAGAGAGGGAGGGAGTGAAATGAGGAGGGAGAGAAGATTCAGAAATACCAATTGTTCATTTTACAAGCTTAAAGTCTGAAACTAGCAGCTGCTGAAGCACAGTGTCCTGGCACACATCTCCTCTGACATAATTTCATGATGTCCTTTCCCTGAACACTCTTAGGAGTAGGTAATGCTTCCTTGCCAGACAAAGATGTAGCCTAACTCTTCTCTCAATTAAAGAATTTACGGTGCAGAAGCAGGTCATTGGGCCCATCGAGTCTGCACCGGCCCTTAGAAAGAGCACCCTACTCAAGCCCACGTATCTACCCTATCCCCGTAAACCAGTAACCCCCCCCTTAACGTTTTGGACACTAAGGGCAATTTAGCATGGCCAATCCACCTAACCCACACATCTTTGGACTGTGGGAGGAAATCAGAGCACCCGGAGGAAACCCACGCTGACATGGGGAGAACGTGCAGACTCCGCACAGACAGTGACCCAGCTGGAAATCGAACCTGGGACCCTGGAGCTTTTAGGCAACTGTGTTAACCACAATGCTACCTTAATTCCCAACCAAGATTCCTGCATCAATGGCGAAGCCCCAAAATTGGTTCAAGGATTTTAAGGAGCCGAGTTATTTGTGCGATAAACCAGATGTGAGGTGAAGCATAACTACAAATTTTGAATCAGAACTGGATTCTGCAGTACCTGTCAGAGAGATAGTTTGCATTAGCTTACATGAGGCTTGCATACATCAATTAAAGCATTAAACTTTGTTAAAGCAGTTGTAGTAATCACTGAGGCTTGGTAAGGTGAATATTACTTCAGGGAGACTCTTAAACAACACAGCTCAAAATACGCTGCAAAAACCAAATGTACTTTAGCTCTGAATAAGCTGGGAGGACAGGCGTGCAAACATTATAGGGTTCTTGAAGGAGTCAATCGCACCAGTATCAAAGCCATGATCATCAAAACCAACTCTGCTGGACCACCCATACGCTTAGGACCCCCAATTGCCAAAGCAAACATTCTTCACCCAGATCCCGAACAAGAGGAAGACAAAGGAAGCTCTTCAAAAACATCTTGAAGGCTTACCTCAAGAAAGATGGCTGTGGTGGTTGGAGGTCAATCATCTTAGCTCCAGGATATCACTGCAAGGAGTTTCTCAGTCCTAGGCAGGGCCGGCTCAAGGCACCGGCAACTCGGGCAGTCGCCCGGGGCGCCATGTGCTAGGGGGCGCCAGACTCGGGTCCCGCGCATGCGCAGTTGGGCCGGTGCCAACCAGCGCATGCGCGGTGGCCGCCCTCCCCCGCTGTGGCCGCCCTCCCCCGCTGTGGCCGCCCTCCCCCGCTGTGGCCGCCCTCCCCCGCTGTGGCCGCCCTCCCCCGCTGTGGCCGCCCTCCCCCGCTGTGGCCGCCCTCCCCCAGGGGAATGGGACAGTTCAGCGCCAACGTTTCAGCGCTGCCGTTTCAGCGCCTGGACGTTTCAGCGTCAAAAATTTCAGCGCTGCCGTTTCAGCGCCAAAAATTTCAGCTGGCCAGCGCTCATTCATTCACAGGTCACTTTACAAGTGCAACGAGATTAACAGGGGAGCCAAAAAGCTGCAGTGCAAAGGTGGTGACACAGGTATACTTAGTTATAACACTTAGTTATTTGGCCTTTTTTGGAGTTTTATTACTGTGTGCTAAGTGGTGTGCAGAACCCAGATACAGAAGCCTCACCCCCAAGGTCTGCTTAAATGTCATGTCTCAAGCTTTTAAAATTTGCTTATCTTTAAACATGGGGATAAAAATCCCATGCTCTTTAAACATAGGGGAGAAAAAGCTGAAACTGTCAGTGAGAGTTTTGAAAAACCCTCCGTTGAACTACATGTCATCTGGTGTAGGTTAGAAAACAATTTACCATCTGCTCATGCGGTTTCAATAATCAATAATCAATTATCACTCCCCCCCCCCCGGTCCGCTCCCCCCCCCCCCCCCCCCGGTCCGCTCCCCCCCCCCCCCCCGGTCCGCTCCCCCCCCCCCTGCGGCTCCCCCCCCCCCCTGCGGCTCCCCCCCCCCCCCCCCCTTGCGGGTCCCCCCCCCCTGCGGGTCCCCCCCCCCGCAGGTCTCCCCCCCACCCCCCCCCCCGCGGGTCCGCCCCCCGCCCAGGCCCGGCCCCCCCTCCCCGGCCCCGCCCCCGCCCCCCCCCTCCCCAAGGGCGCCGAAGTTCAGCTTGCCCGGGGCGCCAGCAACCCTAGGGCCGGCGCTGGTCCTAGGCCCAACCTTCTTCAACTGCTTCATCAATGACCTCCCTTCAATCACAAGGTCAGAAGTTTGGATGTTCGCAGATGACTGCTCAATGCTCAGCACGATTCATGTTCATGACTCCTCAGATAATGTAGCAGTTTATTATTTTTTTAAATTCAGAGTACCCAATTCATTTTTTTCCAATTAAGGGTCAATTTAGCGTGGCCAATCCACCTACCCTGCACATCTTTGGGTTGTGGGGGTGAAACCCACGCAAACACAGGGAGAATGTGCAAACTCCACACGGACAGTGACCCGGAGCTGGGATCGAACCTGGGACCTCGGTGCCGTGAGGCAGCAGGGCTAACCCACTGTGCCACCGTGCTGCCCTAATGTAGCAGTTTATGTTCAAATACAGTATGACCGGGACAATATCAGGGCTGATAAGTTCCAAGTTGCTTTCATACCTTACAAATGCCAGGCAATGATCATCTCCTACAAGAGAGGATCTAACTATCCCCCCCTGACATTGAATGACATTACCATTACTGAATCCACACAATGAACATCCTGGGGGTTACCATTAATGAGAAACTGAACTGGACTAGCCATATTAATACTGTGGCGACCAGAGCAAGTCAAAGTCTAGGAATCGTACGGTGAGTAACTCACCTTCTGACTCCTCAAGGCATGTCCATCATCCACAAGGCACAAGTCCGGAATGTAATGGAATACTCTCCACTTGCCTGGATGAGAGCAGCTCCAAAAACACTCAAGATGCTCTACACCATCAAGGACAAAGCAGGCAGCTAGATTGCTACCCCTTCTGCAAACATTCAATCCCTCCACCACCGACGAACTGTGGCAGCTGTGTGACTTGGAAATAATTCACCGTTCCTTCACTATCGCTGGGTCAAAATCCTGGACCTCTCACCCTAATAGCACTATGAGTGTACCTACACATCAGGGACAACGGCGGTTCAAGAAGGCAGCTCACTACCACCTTCTGAAGGGCAACTAGGGATGGGCAATAAATGCTGGCCTAACCAGTGCGGCTCACATCCCGTAAATAATTTTTTTTAAAAATGGAATGTATACATCAATGCCTGGCAGACCTTTGCTCAGAAGAGACCTACTTGGAGGAATCTCCTGACTGAAGGGACACAATTCTTCGAGAACACTCAATGGCACGTGGAAGCCCAGAAAAGGAGCCTGAGAAAGGAATACGTGCAGCGTTTGCGACCAAAGACCCAACTCACATTTTGGAAACTCCTGCCAAGTGAGTGATTGAAGATGTGGCTCTAGGACCGGGCTCATCAGCCATGCATGGACCCACAGAACCTGTGACCAGTAACACTGAGTATCTCAGATGGACAGTCATATCCATTAGTGGGTGATCACCGCATTCTATCCATTATAGTTTCTTTAATGGAATTAACACCCGCATGACAAACCAAAATTTAAAAAAAACTTCTTTCACTTTCTGTGGCATCAAGCTCACTTTGTACAGTAAAATACCCTTTTATTAGGACAAACCAAACTTTAATATATATATATATATATCTTCCTTTCACTTTATTTGCACTTTAAACATATTTATAAATGCGAAACACTAATAATGTAAAACATTAACCTACAAAACAAAGGTCTCCCCCACTCTGTTTGATGATCCTGGACCGAGAAATAAAAGTGCAAATAAAAAGATGTAAAAACTTACCAAATATTGGGGCAAATACACCAGGTTGGTGCTGTCCTTTAATTTTCATTCATCCGGATCAGCTTTGCGCTTCTCTCAATCTGTCAAAAAGAAGAGGGCCGGGAGTTTAAAGGCGCATGCCCGCACATCCGCACTTACGTGTCAAATCGAGGATCCGTCTGATGAGGATCCTGGTCGAACACAAGGATCTGAAGTTTATTGCGAGCAACAACCATATGCAGCTCTGCACAAGCCTTAACCTGGCTTGGGTCCCCACAGTTACATAGATGTTGACTTGATAAGATGCACATATAGTCTTGCTGATATGGGGCCACAGACAGCAGTATCTGCAATAGAGAGCACAGGCAATAATGAATATCTAGCATGGAGACTGTACTTTTCTACTCCAGTCACACACAGTGATGCCACAATTAGATCATAGGACATAGAACATACAGTGCAGAAGGAGGCCATTCGGCCCATCGAGTCTGCACCGACCCACGTAAGCCCTCACTTCCACCCTATCCCCGTAACCCAATAACCACTCCTAACCTTTTTGGTCACTAAGGGCAATTTACCATGGCCAATCCAACTAACCTGCACGTCTTTGGACTGTGGAAGGAAACCGTAGCACCTGGAGGAAACCCACGCAGACATGGGGAGAACGTGCAGACGCCATACAGACAGTGACCCAGCAGGGAATCGAACCTGGGATGCTGGCGCTGTGAAGCCACAGTGCAATCTTCTTGTGCTACCGTGCTGCCCTAACCAGCGCTGATCAGTATGTAGCTGCTTAAAAAGTAGATGTCATTGTCTGAATTGGCATGCATACAATATCAAAACAAGACAAGATTGTCAGTGTCTGCCACCCCATTACACCGCTGGAACTGGCAGCAAATCTGTATTTCAAATTGTCAATGTTGCCACAGTCCCAGAGGATCCTAAGATGCTCTCTCCTTTTTGAGAGCTGACTGGTGGTCATTTAAGCTGAGTATAACCACACCTCAGGCGAGCAGCAAGGTTGAGAAAGCGAGACCTTTATGAATAATATCAGCCTGGATGAGCATTGAACCCGCATTATTGGCGTCGCTCCATATCATGAACCAGCCTTCCATATGTGCAATATCACAGAAATCTAAAAGATGTTACAACTTATTCCATGCTTCTCCAGAGGGTGTGCTGTCAAGTCACCCCCAGATGGCAATCAATGGGAAATCAATTCAATTGATCAGAAATTCCACTCTGGGGCCATTTGCCTCATTGTTAAAAACCCCTGAAAAAGTGACACCTTGTTGAATGGTATTCTGATTGCCAAAGTTCGAGATAATCACAGTTTAGATGCAAAATGCTGGAACTTCATCAAGTGTACTTCTTGCAGCTTTCTATGTGGCTGGTGAATTGAGACATTGTTAGGAACAAGAGTAGACCATTCAGCCCATCGAGCCTGCAGTTAGGTCAGTTAGGTCACGAATAAATGTTTACCTCAATGCCACTGTCCTGTGGTATCTCCATATCCCTTGAAGTCATTAATCTTGTTACTGTTGTTCCACAGATGATCGCAGTGCCTGTGGGTTGTCTTTTCAGCACACTGGTATCATGTGAATGGCATCTCTTATGCACAACCTTGCTCTTAAAATGTTTTTAAAAAATAATGTCATGATGAAACATTCAGCAAATAATGTAGTGAAGCAAATAATTTCAAAATGGAAGCGTTATTTTGATGTATCTTATACTGGGCTGGATTCTCTGGCCCCCCAGCCATGTGTTTCTCTATGGTACGCTGTTCCCTGACAGCGGGATTCTCACTTCACACTGCTTGTAAATGGGATTTTCCATTGAAGAAGCTCCACGCCACCGGGAAACCCACTGGCAGGGATGCACTGCCAGCAGGAAAAGAGAATCCCAATGGCCGGAGAATTCTGGTGTGCCGGAGAATTCTGATGTCAGGTGAATGTACCTTTAAGAAATGGGTGTTTATCAAATAGCTGCAGTGATGTCAGTGTGTGGGTGAAGCTGGGCTGTCTGTCTTTAACTTTTGTTTTTGAGCTGGCAGCTACAGTGTGTGTTTTAGTTTCATTTTCAGAGTTTGAGCTACATCCAGCCAGACAAGGTATAATTTTGATCTCTCTCTGTATGAAAAGAATGTCTTCAGATCACTTGCTAATTTGAAAGTGATAACTGCTCTCGGTTGAGGATTTAAACCTGCTGCCTTTGTGAAAGACGGTATTTGTCTTATGGATATTGCTAGGAAAAATTAAGGGTTACTTATAGAGTACTGTATTCTTTGGGGGAAGTATTTGAGTTGATAGTTGCTAAGAAATTTACTGTGTGTTTATAAAATGTTAACTAGATTCATATAATAAACATTGTTTTGTTTTTAAAATATTTTAGATCTCTGCTGCATCACACCTGTAGAGTGGGCCTTGTGCTCCCCCTAACCAAAATATATTTAAAGTTGTGGGTCAGATGAACTCTATGATATACTTTGGGGTTCTCTGAACCCTGGCCCATAATACTGGTCACAATGTATGATTTCAAAAGAGAAGAATAGATTCAACTTGGTCAGAAAAGTTAGTGGTATTAACAAATAAGCTGCTGACCTATTTCTTTTTTGTCACGAAATTCACATTTGTGAACATTTTTTCCCCAGTGATATTTTGGAACAAATATTCTAGCACATGAACGCGCTAAAGTTATCTTTGAATTTAATTGTTATTTATCTTTCGGCTTTGTTGAGCAAGTGTAATTGTTAAATATTTTCGAAGGGAATGGCACATGAGGATGTAGAATCAAAATAGCTGTTCAGGGCAGCATGGTAGCATTGTGGATAGCACAATTGCTTCACAGCTTCAGGGTCCCAGGTTCGATTCCGGCTTGGGTCACTGTCTGAGCGGAGTCTGCACATCCTCCCCGTGTGTGCGTGGGTTTCCTCCGGGTGCTCCGGTTTCCTCCCACAGTCCAAAGATGTGCAGGTTAGGTGGATTGGCCGTGATAAATTGCCCTTAGTGTCCAAAATTGCCCTAGTGTTGGGTGGGGTTATTGGGTTATGGGGATAGGGTGGAGGTGTTGACCTTGGGTAGGGTGCTCTTTCCAGGAGCCGGTGCAGACTCGATGGGCCGAATGGCCTCCTTCTACTCTGTAAATTCTATGATGGTATCGAAGGTACAAAGACCCTCTATTTATTGAACAGCAAATCAATATTTCTACCCTCTGCCTTTCTTAAATGTTTCCGGGTGAGTGAACATTTTCTTTGCTAGGCGACAGGACATTTTGGACGTCAGCAGTCAGAAATTTCCAGTCGGTCGCGAAGCAAACGCTCTCTTTGCTGAAAGCTGATTCCCATGAAGTGTATTTTGAATGTCGCACCCTGGACAAATCTCGCATAAGAATTAGTTCCTAATTCTGTAAATAATACAAAGTAAAAGTGAGATAATCACCTTTAAATATCCCTGAAAAGCTTACCTAATATTTGTAGAATGTCAAATTTCTCCACAATGAATAAAGAAATTCCACATTTAAAACAAACTATTTTTTTAATGACTTTATTTTAGCTATTATCTTGGTGCAACAATCAGAAATTGTTCATTAAAAGTTAAGAATATTAAGTGCCATTAACTTGTATGTTTGCTGGTATGAATACTTTTGTTTGATTGGCTGCTTCCCAAATTGTCCGCTGAATAGGCTCCAGACTTAAACTACGTAGAACATGGAACATAGAACATGTAGTGCAGAAGAAGGCTATTCGGCCAATCGAGTCTGCACCGACCCATTTAAGCCCTCACTTCCACCCTATCCCCATAACTCAATAACCCCTCCTCACCTTTTGGTCACTAAGGATTGGATTGGATTGGATTTGTTTATTGTCACGTGTACCGAGGTACAGTCAAAAGTATTTTTCTGCAAGCAGCTCATTCAGTACATGGAAGAAAAGGGAATTAAACAAAATTCAGGAAAATACAAGAAAATGCATGAGAATACATAATATGGCAACACAAGATATACAATGTAACTACATAAGCATTGGCATCAGTTGAAGCATACAGGGTGTAGTGTTAATGAGGTCAGTCAATAAGAGGGTCATTTAGGAGTCTGGTGACAGAAGCTGTTTTTGAGTCTGTTCGTGCGTGTTCTCAGACTTCTGAATCTCCTGCCCGATGGAAGAAGTTGGAAAAGTCAGTAAGCCGGGTGGGAGGGATCCTTGATTATGCTGCCCGCTTTCCCCCAGCAGCGGGAGGTGTAGATGGAGCCCATGGATGGGAGGCAGGTTTGTGTGATGGACTGGGCGGTATTCACGACTCTCTGAAGTTCCTTGCGGTCCTGGGCCGAGCAGTTGCCATACCAGGCTGTGATGCAGCCCGATAGCATGCTTTCTATAGTGCATCTGTAAAGGTTGGTAAGCGTTAATGTGGACATTCAGAATTTCCTTAGTTTCCTGAGGAAGTATAGGCGCTGTTGTGCTTTCATGGTGATAGCGATGACTTGAGTGGAACAGGACAGATTTTTGGTGATGTGCACCGCTAGGAATTTGAAACTGCTAACCATCTCCACCTCGGCCCCATTGATGCTGACAGGAGTGTTTACAGTACTTTGCTTCCTGAAGCAGATGACCAGCTCTTTAGTTTTGCTGGTATTGAGGGAGAGATTGTTGTCATTACACCACTCCACTAGGTTCTCTATCTCCCTCCTGTATTCGGACTCGTCGTTATTCGAGATCCGTCCCACTATGGTCGTATCGTCAGCAAACTTGTAGACGGAGTTGGTAACAAGTTTTGCAACGCAGTCGTGTGTGTACAGGGAGTAGAGTAGGGGCTAAGTACGCAGCCTTGCTGGGCACCGGTATTGAGGACTATTGTGGAGGAGGTGTTAATTCTTACTGATTGTGGTCTGTTGGTTAGAAAGTCAAGGATCCAGTTGCAGAGTGGAGAGCCAAGTCCTAGGTTTTGGAGCTTTGATATGTTTGGCTGGGATTATGGTGTTGAAGGCGGAGCTGTAGTCACTAAATAGGAGTCTGATGTAGGAGTCCTTGTTTTCGAGATGCTCCAGGGATGTGTAGGGCCAGGGAAATGGCGTCTGATGTGGACCGGTTGCGATGGTATGCGAATTGAAGTGGGTCAAGGCGTTCCGGGAGTATGGAGGTGATGCGCTTCATGATCAGCCTCTCGAAGCACTTCATTACAACTGACGTCAGGGCCACCGGGCGGTAGTCATTGAGGCATGTTGCCTGGTTCTTCTTTGGTACTGGTATGATGGTGGTCTTCTTGAAGCAGGTGGGGATCTCGGAGTGGAGTAGGGATAGGGTAAAGATGTCTGTGAATACCTCTGCCAGCTGTAATGCGCAAGCTCTGAGTGCACGACCAGGGATCCCGTCCGTGCCCATCGCCTTCCTGTGGGTTCACTTTCAGGAAGGCTGATCTGACTTCGGAAACTGTGATGGTGGGTATGGGTGAATTATGGGCTGCTGGGGCACTTAACAGCGGATTGTTGGTTACCTGCTCAAACCTAGCATAGAATGCATTAAGTTAATCGGGAAGGGGTGCGCTGCTGCCAGAGATACTGCTCGGCTTCGCTTTGTAGCCCGTTATGTTGTTCAGTCCTTGCCACATCCACCGAGAGTCTGCCTGTGACTCTAGCTTAGTTTGATATTCACTCTTGGCATCTCGGATGGCTTTGCGGAGGTCGTACCTGGATTTCTTGTATAGGACAGGGTCGTCTGCCTTGAACGGCTCAGATCTGTCCTTCAGTAGGGAGTCAATCTCATGGTTGAGCCATGGTTTCCAGTTGGGGAATGTACATACTGCTTTCTTTGGCACGCAGTCATCCAAACATTTTCTGATGAAGTCTGTGACGGTGGTGGCATACTCATTTAAGTTAGTCGCTGAGTTCTTAAATATGTACCAATCCACTGACTCTAAGCAGTCACGTAAGAGCTCTTCTGTCTCCTCGGACCAGCACTGCACAAGCTTCTTAGCTGGATTCTCCCGCTTGAGTTTCTGCTTGTAAGCCGGGAGAAGGAGCACAATCTTATGATCTGATTTCCCAAAGTGCGGTCGGGGGATGGAACGATAGGCGCCCTTGATTTTTGAGTAGCAGTGGTCAAGAGTGTTGTCGCTCCTGGTGGGACAGGAGATGTGCTGGTGGAATTTTGGCAGTACACTCTTGAGGTTGGCTTTGTTGAAGTCTCCAGCCACAATGAACAAGGCCTCCGGGTGTTCTGTTTCATAGTTGTTTATGACTGCGTACAGTTCATCCAGCGCCTTCCTCACTTCTGCCTGGGGTGGGATGTAGACCGCTGTTTATAATGGCAATTTATAATGGCCAATCCACCTAACCTGCACATCTTTGGACTGTGGGAGGAAACCGAAGCATCCGGAGGAAACCCACACAGACACGGGGAGAGTTTGCAGACACTGGACGGACAGTGACCCAGCGGGGAATTGAAGCTGGGACCCTGGCACTATGAAGCCACAGTGCTATCCATGTGTGCTACCGTACTACCATCAAGAGAAGGGGAGATTACCAGACCTTTGTGGGAAACACACCAATGCCAACACCCAACCCCCCATCCCCCACCCCCAGCACCCCAGCATTCTCTCCTTCCACCACAGATCACCCCCCTCAGGCTCAGCACCACCACAATTCACCCTTCTCACCACCACCACAGACACTAATGTCCTCCTCGACTCCCAATCTCTACCCCCTCTGCTCACAAGCCACCCAGCTGCCTGTTAGCCTGCCTCTCGTTTGGGACCTCGATTGCAACATTGATGACAGGCAGTGCTATTACATTTTCAGGTCCCACAGGGAAATTTGTACTTCCAGCGTGCCCATAAATATTGGTGAGATATACGTCTGAAATGTATTGACCAACCATTCTCTGGACATTAATAGATAATACTTGTTTTGCACCTTCTTCAGCAGTGAAAGATGAGTATCTGAAATGTGGACTATTTGCTCATCGTTTTCACAAGATTGATTAATGTAACATTCAATTTTTCTCTCATTCTCTTTCGATCTTTGCCATATTTAGAAGAATATTTTGCCACTGATTGCCTGTTCAATGCTTACTCCATAAAACCGTATTCTAAATGACTTGACCAGATTGCTGGTTATCTATGTTCATTATTTGCATATTCTGAAGATAAAAGATTCCCGGGTGTTGCCCCTCCAGAAGTTCATACTTCAAGCCATCACAGTTGTGCGGCCCATAACTTCAGCCGGTACAAAGCCTCTGAAATGGTATTAAAGTGCAACGGTACAAGGCATACAGCATAATAAAGGTCAAGTTGCTCATTACTGATCTCTGATTCATGTTGAACTTTGCAATAAAAGACTAAGGGAAAGCTCACTGGCACGACAGACACAAGTAGCATGTCAGCCCAACTAAAGAAACATTCACAAGAGACACGCTGAAACTAGGAAAAGTTACACAAGAATTTTAATATGTATAATGCAGAGGGAAATGAATCACCACAGGCTAGGCATGGTTGAATGGGTTGCGTCCCTCTTGTGATTTTTGTGTATTTTTAGTTGCTGAATTATGTTCAGAAGAATGGGAGGGAAGCAATGAATTTGACTCAACAAAATATATCTTGATCTTATATTCCTCTTCTAATTCTCAACCTAACTAATTAAGCCCTTGGAGTAATGAAAGACCTTTGCAGTTTTAGAATAGCTCACTTTTTCACTGAACGTTTGCATAGAAGGTTTCTTTGTAACTTTAAAATGGTGGCAAATAGAATCCGGATTGAAAACCAGAGTAGTACTTGCCAATCTTTGCCTTTCAAAAAGAAAAATAATTAAAAGGCTTCTTCTTCTTCTTTGGCAGTCCCTCAGATTCGAGGATGACTTGCTTCCACTCGGGGAGGTGGGTCCTGCAGTGGCCGAATAGTCCAGTCCTGGATCCGCAGACTCTGCCAGAGGATGGGCAGGTGGTGGTTGAAGAGGTGGGTGGAACACTCTAGATTCTGCGCTCTCCTTCCCCTGTTTACGCTTGGCCTCCGCGTGCTCCACCCTCTGACGCTCGACGTGATTGCCCCCTCGCGGATGCTTTATCTCTCGTTTGTGCGTTCCAAGGCAAGCAATTCCCATGTGTCGATAGGGATGTTTAATTTATTTGGGGAGACTTTCAGCGTGTCCTTGTAGTGTTTCATTTGCCCTCCTAGTGGTCGCTTGCGATTGCAGAGCTCAGAGTACAGCACTTCATAGATCATAGAATGTACAGTGCAGAAGGAGGCCATTCGGCCCATCGTGTCTGCACCGGCTCTTGGAAAGAGCACCCTACCCAAGGTCAACACCTCCACCCTATCCCAATAACCCAGTAACCCCACCCAACACTCAGGGCAATTTTGGACACCAAGGGCAATTTTTCATGGCCAATCCACCTAACCTGCACACCTTTGGACTGCGGGAGGAAACCGGAGCACCCGGAGGAAACCCACGCACACACGGGGAGGATGTGCAGACTCCGCACAGACAGTGACCCAAGCCAGAATCGAACCTGGGATCCCTGGAGCTGTGAAGCCATTGTGCTATTCACAATGCTACCGTGCTTGTTAAAGGAGTCTTCTGTCGGGTATGTGCGCAATGTTGCCCGCCCATCACAGCTGGTCAAGCGTGACCAGTGCCTCGCTACTGGGGATATTGGCCGAGGGAGGATGCCCACTTTGGTACACCTATCCTGCCGGTAGATTTGCATATTTTTTGCAGAGGCAACATTGGTGATATCTCTCATAGTCAGAGGGATTTGTTAAGCGCAAAGTATTTTGGTGTTAATAATAGAGTAAATTGAGAACCATGTAGGAACCATAGTTAAAATTGTTCTAAAGGGCGGTACGGTGGCGCAGTGGTTAGCACTGCTGTCTCTCAGTTCCAAGGACCCGGATTCGATTACGGCCCCAGATCACTGTCCATGTGGAATTTGCACATTCTCCCCGCGTTTGCGTGGGTCTTACCCCCACAACCCAAAGATGAACTGGGTAGGTGGATTCGCCACGCTAATTTGCCCCTTAATTGGGGTAAAATAGAATTGGGTACTTCAAATTTAATTGAGGAGGTAATTACACAGGGGTTTGATGCTTACAATTGTGCATTTTCTGAGGTGTGCCTTCTAGGACAGTGAGTTAAAACCTTGTGGTAAATGGTAAGAGAGACATAGCTTCTCTCAGTACTCGAGGACGCCCCAAAGCAGTGTATAGCCCATAACATATTTTTCAAGTGGAGTCACTTGTTGTAATGTAGGTGTGAATCTGGATCAGAGCAGCAGGACAACAATGCAATCTCTCTCAACATCTGTTGGGCTCCTGCATGAATTGAGCTTTCTCCGTCTGATCTGAAGCTTGAATCAGCAGGTGATCTCCAGCTACAAATGGAACACAGTTTAAAAGTTAAATAGGCAGACTGGCACAATTCCAGCTTTTAAAACAACTAGATTATTTCCCCAAATCAACCGGAATGGGAGTTACTTTAAGCAGATGTCACACATTTGGATCTGAAACCTTATTTTTAGGTATATATTTGCTCTCATTTACATCAACCTGACGAGGGCAAGTTCCTTAATGAATTGAACTCAGATTTCCATTACATTAAATATTATTCAATAATAAAGAAAAGTCAGATTTGCACAGAATGAAGCTGCTGATCCAATTTGCACTTCATGTGCAGAAATCAGGCTGGGCAAACATTCCACCACTGAATTAGCAGTCAATAAAATCTGCAACCAGAATATCTATTAAAGCAACCATTGGCTTTGTCAGTTCGTTCTGCCAGTCTCTTGGGATAATACAGTTTTTATTCTCAACTGTCATGCTTCCTATGAAATGTATAAATTCTTCATTCCAAGCATTCTTCAGAAATGCAAGACTTCTAAAACACCCAAAGGTCACAGGTGTTTACCCAATCAGAGTTGAAGAAACAATACAACTTTGACATGTGACAGAGATTTTATTAAAACTTCCCTTGTGATTAAGTTAAAATATACCGAAGATATGTTATGAAATATGAATGAGAAGGGGAGGCACAGTGGCACACTCCCAATAATTTAAAAAGTGCAATCCGATTCATTTTCAAAGTGCTTTTCATATTTCACTTATTTCTTCACAGAAGTTAAATAAAAACAGCCAGAATATCCAAACAAGCAACTTAGAAAGGCCACTAAAACAATCAGCGGGATACTCTGCCGGCGGGATTCTCCGTTGCGCCGCAGCGCACCCGCATCCACGGGATTCCCAACGCCGTGGGGTGGCCACAATGGGAAACCCCATTGGCAGGTGGAATTATCGGAGAATCCCACTGCAGCGAGCGGGACGCCACCCAAGAAAACGTGGCTGGCGGACAGAAGAATCCCGCACACTGTTTTTTCCCATACTCATCTGAGAATCTTCCAGTGATAATACATTTGGTCCATTGTTGATTATCTTTTGACTGTTGACTAAATTTTAAGAAAAGATTATATAGTGAGGGACTAGGTCCTCACACTATATCTTAAATATATATATTTCTAAAATTTTAAAAACTGAACATAAATCCTTAAAATGGCTGAAACTCTGTCACCCTCAGGACAAAACAAGCCATGTTGCAGTTTCTGAACTCTCACAGCTCATTATCTCGGAGGAGCCACTAATGATCAACTGAGGAAAGGCAGTTACATGAAGGCCAATTGTATTGGGCAACCCAGGTTGGCCATCAGGAGTGGAACATTAAGATAATGGCCTGCCAAACATTTCTCTTAACCCTTAATGGCTGAGACATTATCAGCCTGGAATACAAAGCCAATTTCCAAACACTGGATTAACATCCTTTGTTGAAGACATCATGGCAAATTAAAGACACGTGATCTAGGCCTCTGGCTTGTTGAATAAGAAATATTGGGATGGGGTCTCTGGTCTCCCAGCCATGTGTTTCTCAGCAGCATGCTACTGACTGGTGATGGGATTCTCTACTCCTGCCACTGCCATTGGAACCACTCCACACCGCCGGAAAACTCTTTGAAGTCAAAAGCACTTGGAAAGTGAATTATTTAGCATTGGTTTTCAACCCATTGACCTCCATGATAGAATATCTCATTGGACTTTGACTTTGGACTGCTGAACTCATTGACACAGTATTTCTTTTCTCCTTGGTCTCTGTACCGTAAATCTTTACTTTCCCCAGCTCTTTCTTTACTATCTGAATATGAGACAGACATTACAAACCCTGTTCCACATCTTGAGTGTGTGAACAACAAAGAACAAAGAACAAAGAAAAGTACAGTACCAGAATAGGCCATTCGGCCCTCCAAGCCCGTGCCAACCAGGCTGCCGACGAAACAAATCTTTTACACTGCCTGGGTCCATATCCCTCTATTCCCATCCTATTCATGTATTTGTCAAGATGCCCCTTAAATGTCACTATCGTCCCTGATTCCACCACCTCCTCCGGCAGCGAGTTCCAGGCACCCACTACCCTCTGTGCAATGACTTTTTGTGACCCCTTTTAGCCCTCCTGACGACTTGCTTAAGTTTCTTCCTACTTTCCTTATATTCCACACAGGCTTCGTCTGTTCCCAGCCTTCTAGCCCTGACAAATGCCTCCTTTTTCTTTTTGACGAGGCCTACAATATCTCTCGTTATCCAAGATTCCTGAAATTTGCCGTATATATCCTTCTTCCTCACAGGAACATGCCAGTCCTGAATTCCTTTCAACTGACACTTGAAAGCCTCCCACATGACAGATGTTGATTTACCCTCAAACATCCGCCCCCAATCTAGGTTCTTCAGTTCTCGCCTAATATTGTTATAATTAGCCTTCCCCCAATTTAGCACATTCACCCTAGGACCACTCTTATCCTTGACCACCAGCACTTTAAAACTTACTGAATTGTGGTCAATGTTCCTGAAATGCTCCCCTACTGAAACTTCTACCACCTGGCTGGGCTCATTCCCCAATACCAGGTCCAGTACAGCCCCTTCCCTAGTTGGACTGCCTAAATATTGTTTTAAGAAGCCATCCTGGATGCTCCTATCAAACTCTGCCCCATCTAAGCCCCTAGCACTAAGTGAGTCCCAGTCAATATTGGGGAAGTTGGAGGCTCCCATCACAACAACCCTGTTGTTTTTACTCTTTTCCAAAATCTGTCTACCTATCTGCTCCTCTTTCACCCGCTGGCTGTTGGGTGGCTTGTGACTGCACCCTTCTTATTCCTGATCTCTACCCATATAGCCTCGCTGCCCTCTGAGGTGTCCTCCCGTAGTACAGCTGTGATATTCTCCCTAACCAATAGCGCAACTCCACCACCCCTTTTATATCCCCTCTATCCCGCCTGAAACATCTAAATCCTGGAACGTTTAACTGCCAATCCTGTCCTTCCCTCAACCAGGTCTCTGTAAGGGCAACAACATCATAGTTTCAAGTACTAATCCAAGCTCTAAGTTCATCTGCCTTATGCGTAATACTTCTTGCATTAAAACATGTGCACTTCAGGCCACCAGACGCGCTGGGCAGAATTCTCTGCTCCCCACGTGGCATGGGAGAATCGTGGGAGGGCCTCCCGACATTTTTTACACCCGCCATGCGCCCTCGCGATTCTCCCCCCCCCTTTCAGAAAAATCGCCGCTTGCCGTTTTTCACGGCGAACGGCGATTCTCTGAGCCCGATGGGTCGAGCGGCCGGCCCTTCACGCCCGTTTCACCACGGCAGCAACCACACCTGGTCGCTGCATTCGTGAAACGGGCGCCGGATGCCCGTTTGGGGCATCCAGGGGCCCGATTGGGACGGGAGCACCGCGACTGTGCTCCGGAGGGGACAGACCCACGATCGGTGCCCACCGATCGTCGGGCCTGCGTCCAAAACGGACGCACTCTTTCCCCTCCGCCGCCCGGCAAGATCAAGCCGCCATGTCTTGCCGGCCGGCGGTGGAGAAAGACGGCACCGCGCATGCGCGGGTTCGCGTCGTCTGCGCGCTGATGATGCGCGGGTTCCTGCGCATGCACGATGACATCTGCGAAGCGCCGTTCGAGCGTCATTTCCAGCGGCTGAGATTGCGGCCGGGAATGATGGGGGCCCGCTCCTAGCCCCCCGGGTGGGGGTGAATTAGGTGCGGGGAGCGGGCCCCGAGGCCGTCGTGAACCTCGGCAGAGTTCACGACGGCCTCCGCGATTTTTGGAGCCGGCGGAGAATTCCGCCCGTTGTGTTCAGCAACATCTCCCTGTCTACTCTGCCTCAAAGCCATACTGGCCCTATTCCCTAGTTTTCCCTCAATGCTTTCACCTTCTGACCTATTGCTCCGGTGCCCACCCCCCTGCCATACTAGTTTAAACCCTCCCGTGTGACACTCACAAACCTCGGGGCCAGGATATATTAATGCCTCTTCAGTTTAGATGCAACCCGTTCTTCTTATACAGGCCACACCTGCCCCGGAAGAGCTCCCAGTGGTCCATATAACAGAAACCCTCCCTCCTACACCAGCTGTTTAACCACATGTTTAGCTGCTCTATCTTCCTATCTCCAGCCTCACTGGCACGTGGCACAGGGAGTAATCCTGAGATTACAACCCTAGAGGTCCTGTCTTGTAACTTTCTGCCTAGCTCCCTAAACTGCTGCAGGACCTCATGCCCCTTCCTGCCTATGTCGTTAATACCAATATGTACAACGACCTCTGCCTGTTTGCCCTCCCCCTTCAGGATGCCCGCTACCCGTTCAGAGACATCCTGGACCCTGGCACCAGGGGGAGTCTCTTTCATGTCCACAGAAGCGCCTATCTGTGCCCCTGACTATAAAGTCCCCTGTGACTATTGCTCTTCTGCACTTTGACCCTCCCTGCTGAACATCAGAGCCAGCTGTGGTGCCACTGCTCCGACTGCTGCTGTTTTCCCCTAATAGGCTATCCCCCCGACAGTATCCAAAGGGGTATACCTTTTCGAGAGGGGGAACAACCACAGGGTTTCCTGCACTGACTGCCTGCCCCTTCTGGTGGTCACCCATTTCTTGCCTGCACCTTGGGTGTGACCACATTTATATAACTGCTATCTATGACACTTTCCGCCACCTTCATGCTCCTGAGTGCATCCAACTGAAGCTCCAACCAAACCATGTAGTCTGTGAGGAGCTCCAGTTGGGTGCACTTTCTGCAAGATGAAGCCATCCGGGACGCCGGAAGCCTCCCAGACCTGCCACATCTCACAGTCAGAGCACTGCACCCCTCTAATTGGCATTGCGTCAATTAATTAGTAAATTAAATTTAAAAGTTAAAAAAAATGTTAATGTTAACTATATGTTTCCTTACACTAGATTTCTAGAAAGCTAAATACAGTACTCTCCGATCTCTGGCTTAGCTACCCCTCTAAATTATAATTAAGTAGTAAGTAATTATGTTTAATTAGTTTAACAATGCTTAATTTTTTACTTTAGTGTAGCTTCCCAACCAGCCAATCAGGTCACAGCTTTACTGTGATGTCACTTAAGTTCTCACCCCCACACAATTTGAAAAGGTAATAAAAATCGCTTACATTTCCAGGTTCTCAGATGCTCTCTGGTGTGCAAATAAATTCACCTTTTGCCTGTTTTTTCCAGTGGAGCGACTGAAAGATTGTGTGAAAAGGCCTCAGCATTTCCTGGTGGCATATATCCAAGATGCCATTGTCCCCTCCCACTATTATTAAATTTGCACCTCATTAATGTACCCATACGTCAGAATCATTCCCCTACATCTAATTAAAACGCTGTTTCAGTACAGCGCAATTTACAACTGCCTTTGAAAAGTGTGCTCCTGGTGATATGAACTTCGAGGGGAACTCAGAGCTCAGTGCACACAACTTAATGCAGTGCTCACGAGTATCCCAGTGCAAGGAAGCAGCTCTGCCGATTTGGGGGGGTGGGGGGAGGGGGTGGGGGGAGGGGGTGGGGGGGGGGGGGTGCGGGGGGGGAGGTGCTCAAAAGCAATTCTTCCCAGCAGCTTTTTCATGGCTGGCTTTCAGATGCCAGAGAAAGAGCAGCAGTGAATGAGAGAAGGGACCCTTCGGGCAAGGGCGGCAGTGCAGGGGGACGGTCGGTGATGGACAGATTAGGCCATGCCATTTTCAACGCATTTCAAGATTGAACATTCTTCCGTAGCTGAGACAGTACAATATCAGCTCCATTGTCATACTTGGAGTCTGGGTTCTAAAAGCAATCATGCCCACTCAAGCAACCCTTCAAAATCAACCAAGTGTTATGGGGCCACATAAACATTGGACAACTGGACAAGCTTGAGGTGAAATGGAGAAAGGTGGGCATGAATCACTCACTGGGGATAGCCTTCAGAAGACCCAGCATTATAGTCATATGGGCACTAAATATTGACCCTCATGGTCCAAGCAAACTGCTCAGCCTGGGAGTGCAGGTTAGAAAAATGGCAGCAACTGTGTTGGGAGCATGGTAGCACAGTGGTTATCACAGTTGCTTCATAGCTCCAGGGTCCCAGGTTCGATTGCAGAGTGCTAGCTCTGTGCAGGGCCCCCCGCTAAACATGACACCTGAATTACTGAAGGACGGATGTCACAGTGGGGAAAGGGAAATCAAATACGGCTCCACCAGTGATCCAACGTGTAACCGCTGTATTTTTTAAATAGAACCTCCAGCAGGAGGCACTGTTTAGTCTTACATCAGTGATGACAACTCTTGATGAACTTGGCTGTTGGCCAATAAGCTGTTTCAAATTTCCAGGGCTTAGTTGATAAGCTATGCTTATTGATGCTGACCATTCTAGAATTTTCCTTCTTCTATGAGACTGTGTTTCCAGTATTTAATTTTGTTTTTAACTCAGAGCTGAAAGAGACTCTTTAAGTTTCTCTGTCCCTGAACGGCAGCACGGTAGCACAAGTGGCTAGCACTGTGGCTTCACAGCGCCAAGGTCCCAGGTTTGATTCCCTGCTGGGTCACTGCCTGTGCG
This sequence comes from Scyliorhinus canicula, assembly GCF_902713615.1. Lineage (NCBI taxonomy): Eukaryota > Metazoa > Chordata > Chondrichthyes > Carcharhiniformes > Scyliorhinidae > Scyliorhinus > Scyliorhinus canicula. The sequence continues at coordinate 29,371,896 of NC_052166.1, read as the reverse complement.
GAGTCTGCACGTTTTCCCCGTGTCTGCATTGGTTTCCTCCAGGTGTTCCGGTTTCCTCACACAGTCTAAAGATGTGTGGTTAGGTGGATTGGCCATGATGAATTGCCCTCAGTGTCCAAAAGGCTTAGGAGCGGTTATTGGGTTACACAGATAGGATGGAAGTGAGGGCTTAAATGGATTGGTGCAGACTCGATGGGCCGAATAGCCTCCTTCTGCACTGTATGTTCTATGTTCTCTCAGACACCAGATTTGAAATTCGGTTTACCCCTCAGCACAGCTCGAGGGCATTCTAGTGAGACTGGAAAACAAGCCAGAGTAAAACTCAGGCTGGTTTGAGGAGAGACCAAGAAAATCTTAAGGAAATTCAGACAAGACATCTGCTGAAAGCAGGGACAGTTGTTTGAAAACCTTTTTCAAATCTTTTGTGGGGAAATTGGTTCTTATCCCAGAAATGCTGTTGATCATTCCGGTGGAGTTGGAAACAAATAGGAGTGACACAGACCTTAGGCTGTTCTTTTGAGTGAAGGCCCAGAGTAATAAAAATTAAAGTGACTCCCCAGGGGGAATTCTACAGCTTGGGAATTCTGACTGAATACTGCTGCCAGAAGATCCTTGTTGGCAATCCGACCAGTGGTTACAATCACTCAGCATCTTGGGAGGGCAGCCTGCTGCTGCAATGACTTCAACATCTGAAGCAAGGACACTCATCTTTCATTCCGTATTAATTGTTTTATTATGTTTAACCCTCCCCCTCACTCTGTGCGTGTCTTGTGCATGTTTGAGTAGAGAGTGGGATCGAAAAAGAGGGGGGAGTAGTAGATTAGCTGGCCATTAGTCTATTCAAATTATTGCATGCCTTATCTCTATTTTTTCAATAAATAAACAGTTGAGTTTCACTTACAAATCTCGGTGGGGATTATCTGATCCTGAGGCTAAGTGTTGATGCCACAGTTAATGCCATCGCGTTTCTCGATGGTGTCAACATGGCCTCAGGAGCAGCAATTCTGACCCCTACAAGGGGCCAGCACAGCACTGGAGTGACCCACGCCGCTCCAGCTGCCGATCCCCGGCATCAGATGGGCGCCGCTGGTCTGCGCATACTCAGTGGCTCCCGTCTCCACGCCGGCCCTGAAGCAACATGGCATAGGGTTACAGGGGCCGGTGCGTAACAAAAGCGGCCCCCAGCCCGAGAGGCCGGCCCACCGATCGGTAGGCCCTGATTGCTGGCCAGGCCACAGCAGAGGCCCCCCCCTGGGTGGACCCCCCTCCCTCCCCACCAGGTCGCCCCCAGATGCATCCACGCCGAGGTCTTACCAAATAAGAGCAGGTGTGAACGGCGCCGGCGGGATTCGGCTTTTTTGGCGTGGCCGTTCGGCCCATCCCGGGCGGAGAATCACCGGGAGGGGCCCCGTACAGCGGCCCCAACTGGCGCCGTGCCGAACACACCGGAGAATCGGCGGACTGCCGTCGGGGTGGTGCAGCACGATTCAAGCCGGTCCCATCAATTCTCCAGCCCGATCCCGGACTGAGAGAATCCCACCCCCCCCGATACTTGTAAGTCATTGGAACAGTCAAGGGCTAAAGAGCTCAGTAGCTTTATACAAATTATTGGTTAATTCACTTGTGTTGGTACTCCGGGGCCTGTTGAGCTGGAATTGACCGCACGCGAGCCCAGGGTGTCATAACATTCCCTATTCAGGTGAGTCCAGACTTCCTACTTGGTGTAATTGAACATGGATTAAACACTTAGAAATATAGCGGTGTTTGTAGGCTGGAATACTTATTCAGAGATGTTTCCTTGTCATCCTTTGAGCAGCTACATCAGCAATTTTACATCCAAAGACATTCCTATTTTAAAAGTATTTACAATTTAGAGAATTTATTCTTAAGAAGAGAAATTTGCATCTTGACTCCTCAATTTCCCTGATGGAATGAACGTCAAATTCTGTGGAGCCTAAACAACTAAAAAGTAAGTTCTGTGATACTTTCAATTCCAGAACCAGCATTAGCATGCCGGGTGCTTTGCAGTCTTGGGAAAAGGATTTGTCAATCAATATTGTTGAGGACAAATATGGACTGTGCCAGTAAAATTTCAGTTTATAATAAAATGAAGGAGACCCGATTCAAGATATTACACTGTCTGTTTATAACACCTAGTCTTAGACATGGGTTTGATCCTCCTATATCCCCTTGTGCCTGAAGTACCTGGTAGTCGAGGGTGATTATATGCATTGTTTATGGATCTGTGTTAAGATTCAATGCTATTGGTCTGGTGCCGTCAGGGAGCTGGAGAGTATTTTTGATAAGAGCCTTAAGAGTCTAATCCTGTGTTCCTGATTCAGGGTCTTCTAGATGAGAGAATTATTGATTCTAATTAAAAGAGGCTGGACAATATCCTGACCTTAAGAATATCCTATGGTCCTGGATTTGTGACAAATATTGTTCAATTCAGAACTGGCAGAGGTTAATTATGGAATGTATTCCTTTGGAATTCTTAACCACTGTGATCTGCTATAAGTCTGATGCATTCCGTAAAGTATCCCTTATGTGAAATTTGTGGGCTCCAATTTGATTGACATACTCCTGTTAGGAGTTCCATGAGCTAATTCACATCATGTCATTTCATTTTGTTACTCTTGATATCGTAATGCATAAAGGCATGCATCCTGAACTGAAATGTGCTCCCTTTTCCCCCGCTCAATTAGTTAATCTAGTGTTGAATTAATCTGAGAGAACTAGAGGCATCGGCTTCTTAAACATACTCTCATGAATTTATTCTGTCTTGCTTGTTCCAGTGTTCCCTTTTTTGGCGTGGCCGTTCGGCCCATCCCGGGCGGAGAATCACCGGGAGGGGTGATTATTACTCTTGTTCTGTACCTGTTTTGCACTGATTTTCTTTGTTACTTTGTTACATTTATTATTTTAAAAACCTGATAGAAATATATTTGAAAAAGAAAGAACTGACTTGCCACCCAATTGGTGCCACTTTTCTCATGCAATATAAATTGCTGCTCACTTTGAAATTTGGCATTCTTGTGTCTGTCCTGACGAGTGCAAAACAAATGAATAGATTCAGCATCATGGCCGGAATTCTCTGATCATTGCGATTCACATCAGCAGCGTGCCTCCATCTGCAGCTTTCCCTGTGGCATGGAGTGGCTTCAATAGGGAATCCTATTGCAAAGCGGCGAGACTATGCATCCCGCCGCCAGCGAAAGGTGTGCTGCCGAGAAACACGCAGCTGGGGGACTGGAAAACCCAACCCCATGGCTCTTTATTTTCCCAGCAAACATAAATGGAACATTTTGCGATGACACAATAAAAGAGAGTGCGCAACGATTGCCATATATTTGATGATAACGGTGAAATGATTCCGGATGGACAGAATGAGGATGAAAGCACTTTATGATTTGGCTATTACAGCAATAATTGCCGAATGAATCACAGGAATGCCTCAAAAACATTTTGGATATGTATTTCCGATGTGACTTGAATTGTCATTATTGGTGAAAAGCCCAAATCAGAGAGGCAGGATCCTCGAAAGAGCACATGGCAAAGAGAGTTTTCAGGAGGAAGACAAAGAAAATAATGCACCTAAACAAATTCTATTTGTCCACTCACAAGGAGTTTTTGTGATGAATGTTTTTGTAGCGGAATCCTTTATGCAACACTGGTTATTCCTTGTATTTCAACTCTACCTGGAATAAATTGGTTAAAATGATAACTTGATTTGCTAAATCATGAGGATCAATGCAAGATTAAGGATGATGAAAGTACTACATGCTTTTTGTTTGGCGATGTCAACATATTGAGGTTACTGAAGAGATTTGGAGCCTCATGTAAAATAGCTGGAATAAGCCATTTTATAAGTATTGATGAAGTCTCTCGTGAGATACCACTGCGATACAGTAAACCTTCCACAATAAAGTCACAAATGAAACTTGACCTGGAGCATGATAAGGCAATTATTTTTCGAAAGTCAGTGTATCAAGTGTCTTAAAGTTACAGAAACAATTTTCTCATCCGACTTACCAAAGGTTAAAAACTGCTAAAAGAGGCAGGTGCGGTTGATGAAGAGGATATGGAGCTGATAAAAGAGATTGGTGAGAAGTGTAAATTCAGTAAAAAAAATTATCAGAGGATGATGCCGAATCTACTGAAAACTTCATATCGACACAACTCTTCAACAAGGTAGTTGCTTCTATCTAAATGATAGCGACAGACAAAATATTTTAATTCTACTTTTTTTTTGCAGACCTGGACAAAAAGGCGATTGCAGAAAAGGACAGGGAGTGGACTTAGGCTGCTGACTGATAATGGAACAGGAACACCATGGTAATGAATAATGAAGTGGAATTTCCTCTCAGCAGTGGACTTTGATCAATGCAATGTTGCATAAAGAGTCAGCGGATCAACCAGACTGCAAGTTGACGATCACCCTGGAACAGATAGTTCGATAGTTCATGCAGAGGATTTAGTTCAGACGGTTGGAGGAAGTACTCTCTAACACAGGGGTGGGCAAACTTTTCCGTGCAAGGGCCACATTCAGAAAATCACAATTTTAAAGGGCCGCATAGTGTATTAAGTAAAATAATTACTTCACCCGGTTATGATTCTGGGCGCCTCATATAGAACATAGAGCAGTACAGCACAGAACAGGCCCTTTGGCCCTCGATGTTGTGCCGAGCAATGATCACCCTACTCAAGTCAACGTATCCACCCTATACCAGTAAGTAACCCAACAGCCCCCCCCCCCCCCCCCCCCCCCCCCGCCCATTAACATTTAAAAAAAAAAAAAAAATTTTAATGACTTGGTGGGCCGCATAAAGACCTTTGGCGGGCCGCATGCGGCCCGCGGGCCGTAGTTTGCCCACCCCTGCTCTAACATCATTTGTGTGCAAAATCCCAAATTGTCTCCTGAACGGTGTGATGGTTCTCCTATGCCAGAAGTTAAAATAATTAGTTCCGGCTTTTCTTTTTGCACATTTGCTCAGCTTTACTTGCTGAAGTATTTTGGAGCAGAAATCTGTGAGTATTCAGTAAGACCATCTGGTGCAGAATTTAATTCAGGTGATTTGGTGTATTTTGAAAGAGAGCATTATGGAAAATGGAAAAGTCCCGATTAGTTTGCACGATGGTAAGCCTGTTTCCTGGCAGTGGAATATCTGGCTCACCATTCACCATTGGTGGGATCGTCAGGTCCCGCCAAAGTCAATAGCATTTTGCATGGCTTACGTCCCCCACCACCAGGGAAACCTTCGTGGGAGGAGGGGCGGGCAGTGGATTTCGGTGGAACCGGAAGATCCTGCCAATGGGAAAAAAACACCTCGTGGTTATAATAATAATAATCTTTATTGCCACAAGTAGGCTTACACTAACACTGCAATGAAGTTACTGTGAAAAGCCCCTTGGTCCGGTACACGGAGGGAGAATTCAGAATGTCTTTCGGAGCACCCGGAAGAAACCCACGCAGACACAGGTGGAATGTTCAGACTTCACACAGACAGTGACCCAAGCAGGAAATCGAACCTGGGACCCCGGAGCTGTGAAGCAACAGTGTGCTACCTCGCAGCCCACGACAAGTAAGTGGTCAAGGTTCATTCGACACAAGTAAGCAGGATAATTACACTTTGGACTCTGAGTAGCTGTTGAAGTAAACAAGTCATTTTGCACCTCAAAGCCTCGCGGGTTTTGTATTGAAGGTCCTGAAGAAGAGAAGGTAGATCCAGGGCTGGATAATAGTATTGGCAATGACCATGATGCACAACCATGGGCCGATTGTGAACAGAGGGTACGTATATATTCCAGAGCAATCATGTGACTGGAAGCATAGCACAACAGTGGAAAATGTAGGACAATCTACCAGTCGGTGTAAAGATTGTTGAATGCTCACAATATGATGGGCAGAATTAAGGTCCATAGACGTGCAGAATGGAATGAAAGAAAGAATGGTGTAAATACTGAGAGCAGGTCCTATATCAGAAAACAATCATCTGCTGGAGAAAGATCCTCCAGTAGTGCAAGAAGGTGATCTGAAAACAATTGTGACAGACATAAAAGTGCAAGTAATGGTTTGAATGGACATGACAATTAAGTAAAGGCTATGAAACCAGAAACCAAGCTCCTCATGACCGTGAATCTTGATGCCAACCAATAAACCTGAGGATAAACTAATAACCACGGGCAAGGTTTTCTGGCACTTCCCTCCTGCAGGATCTTCTGGTCCCACTGAAGGTAACAACCCCCCCCTCCCACCCCCCCACCATTGCAGGTTCCCTAGCAGCCGGGTCAGTGAGCGATGCAAATAACCATTAACTTCAGTGGGACAGGACGATCCTGCTGATGGTCAATTGTGAGTATTCTCAGTGATGGGATGGGGGCGGCGGGGGAGGCTGCAGAAAAGTCTGGCCAGGGGCAAAACATAAGGAGTGGGATTCTCTGTTGTGCCAGCAGCGCACCTACACCCGGGGATTTCCTGATGGCATGGGGCTGCCCATTGGCCGGCTGGTGGGACGGAGAATCCCGCTGCCGGTGGGGGCGCGCAACGCCCGAAAAACTGCTGGGGCGGGATGGAGAATCCAGCCCATCGAATTAGATAGTTTGATAGAATTTGGAATTTACTCTAAGGTACAAAATAGAAGGTTTGTAACATTGGTGAATTTTGCATTTTGATGGATCTTAAAGCTAAAGTGACGTTAATTACTTTGGGTTTTGTTGAGTGACTGGGTGATATAAATTTTAGTGAACTCTCCCTCATCTATCAAAAGTTATTTTGAAAATCTTCTCAGCAATTTCAGCCACATCTTCATGGAAGTGTAGATCATTTGACTTAAAAGCTCTATTTCTGTTGGCGGCACATAGGGCCGTGGTTAGCACTGGGACTACGGCGCTGAGGACCTGGGTTTGAATCCCGGCCCTAGGTTACTGTCCATGTGGAGTTTGCACATCCTCTCCGTGTCTGCGTGGGTTTCACTCCCACAACTCAAAAATGTGCAGGTTAGGTGGACTGGCCACACTAAATTGCCCCTTAATTGGAAAAAAGTTAATTGGGTACTCTGAATTTTAAAAAAAAGCTCTATTTCTGCAAGGTGACACTCTCAGCGAGAAGCTTTCTACAACTGCCCAAAGTGGCAGCAGATACAGAAGGAATTCCATGAAAACTAAATAACTGCATATATGGCCTGAATGATGTTTCCAGGGTATAGTCATTTTTGGTACATTCTGTTTGCTGAAAATAGGTTTTGTTCAACCAAAATTAGATTTCAAAATGCTAATCTTCCCAATAGATATTCTAATGCCGTTCATTACATAATATTGGGCAGGATTCTGCGTTTGGGAGACTTACTTTCTCCCGCTTGAGCTGAATTGCACCTGATTTGCGCTGCTGCTGGGAGCACAAATGAGGTAGCAATTCCCAACCTTTAGCCATACAATCTTTTGCACAGTGATGATTGCGAGGGATTTCCTTGCAAATCCTGCTGTCAGGCACCATGTTGAGTCGGCAGCCCCTGGATTTTCAGGGTCACCTCCACCCTCCCCCCCCCCACCCAGTACAAGGGTGACCACCCCCCCTGACTGAAGACCCCCTAAATAAAGAGTCATCCAGAGGAGAGAGACCCCTGTTTGGAAGCCCTCCAGAAGAGAAAGACCCCTGTCTCCTCCAGAAGAGAAAGACCCCTGTCTGGTGGCGAGGTCCACCACGTCAAAGACACATTTGTCAGGATCAGCACCAATTGTCACCCATATGATTCCCAGCCCAGTCGCTCGGAGAAGCACGAGGGCTCAGCGAATATGGGGCTGGATTCTCCATCGGCGGGATCCTCCTTTTCGCCAGAAGCGCACTCACGCCCACCAGAAAACTGCTGGCTGCGGTGGGATCAAGATTCCTGCCCATTGATTGATTGATTTATTGTCACATGTACCAAATAAAGTGAAAAGAAGTTTTCTGCAGCCAAGGGAACATACACAGTAAGTACATCATAGACAAATGAATAATCGACAGAGTACATCGACAAATGGTACATCAACAAATAGTGATTGGTTACAGTGCGGAACAAGGGCCAAACAAAGCAAATACGTGAGCAAGAGCAGCATCGGGCATCGTGGGATGCGAATGGGTCTTAAGCATTCCTACTAACCTCACACTAGCGCGGGGCACGAATCCCAATCCCAATGTCAATGGGGGGGGGGGCATCAGAAAGGTTTTGTCCCCCAATGCTGGATCCTCCGTCGCATATGGAAGTCCCGCTGCCAGCGGCGGCAGTGGAGAATCCAACCCATTGCTTCCGGGTGAAAATAGGAAATGCTGTCCTCTAATCTGGTAAACCAGATAATTAAATGGGTTATTAAAATGCTTTAGCTACTGATACACTGGCTCTTGTGGAACAATGGGTGTGGGAATGGATTTGTCAAATACTTGAAGTGAGATCCTCCACAATGGGTGTAATGGAGACGGTATATCCACTGAATGTTAAGTAGCTACTGATCTGTGAGATCATGTACATTATGTGAAAGTGTGAGTGAGATGAAGTTATGGATTACCTTGCTGACTTGAATCCAACCATTTCCTTTCCTTTCTCTCCAGCACAAGTCGTTAACTGTCTGATTGTTCCACAAAAGGATTTGTATGTACAAAGGAACTGTTAGGGATCCAAGAAGTGCAGAGTCTCAGAATGTAGTGCTTTGGGATGACTCTATGATTATTAAAATTTAATTTGTTTGGTCATTTTTGTTGAACATATAAAATCCAATTTATATTTCAAAGAGCAAAGGGAATCTGTTAATTGTACATTAATTTTGTTTAATTGTATACAGTTGGTGGACACCAACTGGGGATTTGCTTGTGCCATGAAAAGTTGATACAGTATTTATTGTATTCAGAGGTGTGTGCTTATAATGTGTAAATCTGTAAAAAAAAACTTCATACACATATGTGTAAAGATTGACTCTGGTTCTATTCACCAAATATTGGGCGAAATTCTCCCAAAACGGGAGAAATCGTAAAACTGCCGTAAAACCCGGGCGGGTTTTACGGCAGTGCGCCCCTTCCCGACGGGGGACCGATTCTGGTCCCACGTCGGGGCTAGCAGCCTGACGTCGGAGGCTCCGACAAGTCGGGCTTAACGAAAATCGTTAAGCCCGCTTGCCGGAGTTAGCGCCGGCTGACGCGTCATATGACGTCAGCCGCGCATGCGCAGGTGGGAAGACTCCTCCCGCGCATGCGCGGGTGACGTCATCGCGTTTTTGCGCGAAACCCGCGCATGCGCGGGCCGGGTTGCCCCTCAGCCGCCCCGCGTATTGATACTGCGGGGCGGCGGAAGGACAAATAGTGCGCGGGCATCGGGCCCGCTGCCCGCGATCGGTGCCCACCGATCGCGGGCCCATGGCACCCTTGGCACGGCCGTGGTACTGCCGTGCCAATCGGTGCCATGGTTATTTTTTGCGAGTTTGTCACGATGTTTTTACGAACGGCAGGACCAGGTGTGTTTGCCGTTCGTAAAAAGGTCGTAAAGGGCTGGGACTTCGGCCCTTCTAACAGCTGAGAATCGCTGCCGGCCGTAAAAAAACGGCGGCAGCGATTCTTGTCGGGATTTCGGCGGGGGGGGGGGAGAATAGCGGGAGGGCGTCAAAAAAGTCGGGAAGGCCCTCCCGCTATTCTCCCACCCGTCGTGGGGGGGGGAGAATTTCGCCCATATTTTCTGGAATGTAAGATGGTGGCACAAACAAGAGTGGCCTACTCCTGTTTCCCTATATTATTTAAAAAAGAGTCAAAAGTCTACTTCCCAGTGGAAAGCAGGTATTCCTGGAATCTTTCCCTCATGTTTACCCTTGATATAGCAGATTTGGGGATGATCTTTATCAATCGTAGAGTAATCCCATTTCTATCAGAGGTAGGTTTTAGGATGACCTTGTGTCCAACCTGACTCTTGGGCAACTATATTGCTGAAAAGCCCATATTACAAATGCAAATTAAAAGAGACCATCTCCCTCAGGCCAAATTACACAAGTTTAGCTTCAAGATCATTCTGAATTATCTACCCACCAAGTAAATGACTGAGAAAGCAAAGTTTTGAATTAATGTGCTTCCTCCTTATTAATAAACAACTGCTACCTCGAGGTGTGGGGAAATATAAGTGGTCCTGAACTTCCCATCCTATTTAATATATTTTAAATCTACATATGACACCCACAAATGAATAGCAATGGCATCATGAATCTGTCAATGGCAACAAAGAAAATAAGATCGCTGTTTCATGAAACGTAGTCGCATCTAATTTGTTCTGAGTGACAAGGTGTAACCAAAGGAAATGTTGCACAACAAAGGAGCTTTCAAAAGCCTATTACACGCAGAACAGAGGTAACATTTTGAACACCACAATTTCTTCCACTGTTTTCCACTGTAAGCAACTCCTGGAACAGGGGAAAAGCATCTGAAATGGAGCAAAATCATCTTGAGGCAACAAGGGCTTAAAGGAATTAAAATATTGTGGGCTGGATTCTATGATTTTGAGGCTACGTCCCCACACCGGCATGGGAATGATGGCGTTTTACAACAGCAAAAATGGCGTAAAACAGCCACTGATGCTCCGTTTGGCTGGGGGCTAGCATGTCGGCAGCGTAGAGCCCCCGGCTCTAGCTGCCGATACGGCCTGGAGAATTGCTGGGTCCAATGGCGCGCATGCGCACAGCAGCGGCCGTGCGTGCAACATGGCCCGGCCGCTCGCAGACCCGGCCTGCAAAAAAAAAGCCCCCCCCCCCCCTTGGCCGGTTCGCATCCCCTGGACCACACCCCCCCAGTTCCCCCAGCCCCTGGTAAATTCCCTCTGCCCGCGAATCGGCCCTCCCCGAACTGTGGCGGCACTGGACTGAGGCCGCAGCCACCACGCCGAGTTCCTGACGGAAGAGACCATGAGAGACCCAAGCCGTCGGGAACTCGGCCGGTCGGGGGCAGAGAATTGAAGGCGAGCCTCAGGCTATATCCTGAGGCCGTTGATACTTCATGTGACTTACTCGGAGAGTACGCCTCTTTGGAAGGGGCGGAGCATCGTGAAAGCGGTGCCGCCCACGATTTAGTCGGGAACTTTGATTTTCTGGCCGAATGCGATTTTGGCGACAGGAGAATCCCGCCCCACGTCTTTAATGACTGTTACTTCAGACGTTATTTGTCGCAATTCATGCTCTCACTCTTTTGGAAGGGTTGACTTCCAAAGTACATCAATGCAATTAATTGCACCATGCGTCTTGCTAAGATTTTTGATTTGTAAACCTTGCTTTGCACCGGAGCAGAATATTATTTTGCTTTGTTTCAGTTCAGGGATCAGTCACTCTCCATGGTGCTGAATGAGGTGACAAGCTGTGGTGTCTAGCCCCTTTAAAGGCGAGATTGGAAGATAGGGTCACATGACCTGGAAAAACACAATCGGTAGCAGGGTATGGTTTATCCGAGCAAGCGTGGGTTTTTCCTGACACCGACTGCCACCCACAAAGCTTATTGGTGGAATTGGGTCTCCGTTAAACCAGGAAAACTCTGATAAAGGATTTGCCCTCAGAAGGTGGTGTAAATCTGTAATGCACTGCATAGGAATGTAAAGGAGGCTGGAAACATCATAACCTTTAAAAAGCACTTGGATGAGCATGAGAAACACCATCACATTCTACAATATGGGACAAGTGCTGGTAAATGGGATTAGCATGAGATTTTATTTTATTCATTTACGGGATGTGGGGATCGCTGGTTATGCCAGCATTTATTGTCCATCACTAGTTGTCCACCAGAAGGTGGTGGTGAGTTGCCTTATTGAACCACTGCAGTCCTTAGTGTGTAGGTGGAGTTGGGGGGGGGGGGAGGGGGGGGGAGGGGAGGGGGGGAGTTCCAGGATGTTGTCTCAGTGGCAGTGAAGGAACAACGTTATATTTCCAAGTCTAGGATGTGAGTGAACTGGAGGGGAACCTCGAGGTGGTGGGGTTCCCAGCTACCTGCTGCTCTTGTACTTTGAGATGGTAGTGGTCGTTGGTTTGAAAGGTGCTGCCTCAGGAACCTTGGTGAGCTACTGCTGTGCACCTTGTAAATAGTATACATGGCTGTCACTGTTTGTTGATGATGGAGGGTTTGAATGTTTGTGGAAGGGATAGCAAACAAGCGGGCTGCTTTGTCCTGGATAGTGTCAAATTTTTTAAGTGTTGTTGGACCAGCGCTCATCCAGGCAGGTGGCGATTATTGCATTACACTCCTGATATGTGCCTTGTAGATGATGGACAGACTTTGGGGGGGATCAGAAACTGAGTGACCTATCGGAGCCCAAACTGAGTGTACGTTAGTAGATTATTGCTGAATAAGTGCTGCTTGATAGCACTGTTGATGACTCCTTCCATCTCTTTTCTGATGATGGATAGTACACTGATAAGGTGGTAATTGACTGGGTTGGATTTGTCCTATTTCTTGTGTACAGGACACACCTGGGCAATTTTCCACATTGCTGTGTAGATTCCAGTGTTGGAGCTGTACTGGAACAGCTTGGCTTGGAGTGTGGCAAGTTGTAGAGCACAAGTCTTCAGTATTATTGCCATACTATTGCCAAGGCCCATAGCCTTTGCAGTATCCAGTGCCTTCAGCCATTTCTTTTTTTTGAAAATCTTTTTATTGGCTTTTCTCATATTTATAAACAGTTGTTGTTTTATTTTACAGAGAGGCCTTCAGCCATTTCTTGATATCACGTGAAGTTAATCTAATTGGCTGAAGACTGATGTCCGGAGACCGAGATGAGGTAGTTATTGTCAGCGCAGGATCGATGGGCCGAAGCATTCCTTCTGCACTGTACGACTCTATGACTCTGACTCTGTAAGATAGTATGTTGTAAGTTAAAAGTTACAATGGGGCAATTCAGGACAACTGCCAGACTTTTTGTTAAATGAAACTTACCTGGGTACTAGATCAAAGTGGAAAAGTCCAATCATCATAATATGCATTAACTGTAGTTGAATCTGACAACTATGGTGTGTTTCTCACTCAGATCTGTATGACACTCATTCCAAGGTTATTATACCTTGGTGCCAGAAAGGATTTTTTTTTTGACAGTGATAAGTTCAATACTGTAATTTTGCCAACATTTTCTTATGTGTCTTCAGCTTATCAAATGTCTTATTAGCTTAGGATATGTACACTTCAGCTCAGCCTGCTCTGCACTAAGCTAGCTTCCAGTGGTTCTCGTAACAATAAATATCACCATCACTTGAGCACTGCACACCCAAGTGCTGTTGACTACTAAAACACATCGGAGGCAGTGTTATTCCTCATAGTATCAGGGTGATTCTGTGATCCATAATGGATCACATTGCCCACGTTAAGAAACTTTGAGCACTTTAAGCACAACCTTTCATATTTTTGGATTAAAAGGAAGTAATTAGCAGTAGCCAACATGGATTCAGAAAGGCATGTCATGCAGGACCAATTTAATGCAACCCTTGCATGTGATTCAGTGAATGTGATGGAGATGGGTTTTCAAAAAAATCTTAGACACTTACTGTACAGGAGGCTACTTCAGTAGATTAAGAAATTATAGAATTATAATAGCATATTGGATTGTTTTCAAAGTGCTGGAATTTCTGCACACCCTCTGCGTGTTTTGTGGCAGTGGAGACAGCCTGGACGTGTTCAGCGGCAGGATCTTTTTGACCCAGCATTGCCAACGGGGTTTTCTGTGGAACGCACTCCTCGCCATGGGAAAACCTAGGGCCGGAGTGCGCCGTCGTCGGGACAGGAAGAGCCTGCCAGCGTGAATGACTGGTAAGTTCCAGCCATTAAAAGGAACAAAGCATTTTCCCAGTGTTTAGAGGCAAGTGGCATTATTAGGAAAGATTCTATCGGGGTCTATTCACCGTGCATGCAAAAACTTTGAATATGAGCCTTTGGATATGGTGTCCAAATGTACAGATGATACTGGGAGACACAGTAGGCAACTGAGGACCAAATGAAGCTTCAGAAGGATATTTATAAGACAACGGAAAGAATAATAAATTGAGTGCGATGTTTGCACATGTGAGCTGGTGCATTTCAAAATGAAGCCATGTTAATTAAAATGAGGGAGAGCTGTGCAATGTCGAATCACACACTTGGGAGTTCACCTTCAAAAAGAAATGTAAAATGTCATGTCACGTTGATCAGGTCATTGACATGTCAGGTGTTATAATAGGAGCGATAGAATTTAAAAGCCGATATTTAAAAGATGCAGCTGTAAACCTATATATCGTCTCAGCAAGGCCACAGATGGGGCATGATGCATCTAGGGGTGGACTGTTGCCCCCAAATATTCCAGGATTCTTCATGGTTCATGTGGGAGAAAAAGGCGCTGATATTGCGGTGCTGCATAACCTGTAACTCGGCCATTTGGAAAATCTCCCAAATTTCCCTTCGTCTACCCCGATGAACAGTTTTGAACTCCAAATGAAGGATGTTGTGACAATTTGGAGGCAAAACTGCAGATTCACTCGATGCCTGATGTCATGAATATGAAAAAGGTATCGTAAAAGTGGTGCTGTTTTTATTCGAATACAAAGCGGATTTAAGGAATAGGTTATGAAGTAGGGGAACAGCGAAGGTTTGAACTACACCCAAAGAGGGTAAGCATCATTTCCAACTGTTTGGACCCAACAGATTTTGCTTTCTATTTAATTCAGAATTAGATGATAGAAAATCACAGGCTATGCTTATAATTTCTCAAAAATATATTCCTTTCAATTGACAATAGCTACTTATATTCCATGTCTCAGCAAGCACACCAGAGCGGCATCAATTAAATGTAACCAAATTTAGCATGGGGAAGTGTCTATAAAAAAGTGCAGTTGCAGAAGCAATTTCACTTCAACTCCTGATCAGGCATCAAGGTGATAAAACATTCAGCTTAAGGAGTTCAAAGAGCAGTGTTCCAGTAAATACCTGCTATTCAATATCTGTGCCACAAATCCTGAATGTGGACTCCAAATCACAAAATAGGAAGGACCAAAACAACAAGGAATGTTGACAACATTGTATAAGGTGTACTTAACTATTTTTCAATTTGCTCCATGGAATTAGTGCAGGGCTGAGTAATAAAGCACCAAACAGTTATAAAAGTGGGTATTATAATCTTTCTTTTTTCTGGTCAAATGTTATATTCCTCTCAGTACAGCGGGGCACTGTTCTGTCGGAATGGTAAACTGTAAAATGCAATAGCATCTATTGAGGAAAAAGAATCAGTGCAGATAAAACAGGTTAACAAAAATGGTGAGAGATACCATCTACAAGATACACTATGGGAACTCACCAAGGTTCCTTAGCTAGCACGTTCCATACTCAAGACTACTACCATTTGAAAGGACAATGGCAGCAGATACCTGAGAACACCACCACTCCTCCAATCCACTGACAACTCCCGACCATCCTGACTTGTAAATATGCCACTGTTCCTTCACTGTCACTAGGTCAAAATCCTGGAACTCCCTAACAGCACTGTGCTTGGGTCTACACCACACGGACTGCAGCAGTTCAAGGACGCAACTCACTGCCACCTTCTCAAGGGAAACTAGTGCTTGGCAATAAATGCTGGCCTGGGCAGCAGCGTCCAGATCCTGTAAATAAATAATAAAATAAAAATCTGTTTATTTCATCAAGAACTTCAAACAGTTGTACAATATTGCAGGGAAGTACAGGATTGGGAAACTCTACAGTCCACCTGGCCAGTCTCAAAGGGCAATTTAATAATCAGCCAATAATCAGTTTTTTAAAAATAAATTTAGAGTACCCAATTTTTTTTTTCAATTAAGGGACAATTTAGCATGGCCAATCCACCTAACATGCACACCTTTGGGCTGTGGGGGTGAAACACCCACAGACACGATGAGAATGGGCAAACTCCAAATGGACAGTGACACAGGGCTGGAGTTTGAACCCGGGTCCTCAGCACCATAGGCAGCAGTGCTAACCACTGTGTCACATGCCACCCCAATCAGCTTTTTTTGTGATGTTAATTGAGATACATTGGCTAGGTTTCCAGGGGTAACTCACCTGCTCTTCTTCAAAATATGGGGCGGATTTCTCTGTCCCACCCACCGGAGTTCTGGTGTGGCATGCCATTGGGATGCTCCATTTCGCCGGTTGGTCAATGGGGTTTCCAATTGTGGGGCAGCCCCACGCCGTCGGGATACCCCCCCGGCTGCCAGCAAAATGGTGAATCCTGATGGCGGAGAATTCAGCCCATGATTTTTGACATCACCTGAGCAGGCAGATGGAGTGTCGGTTTGACCACCTGTCCAAAAGAAACCACTTTTGACAGTGCAGTAATCCTTCAGTACGGCACTGATGTGTTAGCCTTGATATTCGTGTTCAAGCTCTGAAGTGGGACTTGAACCCAAGACATTGTGAGTCTCAGTTGGCAGGAGTACTACCCACTGAGCCAAGGCTGACAGATATTCAAAAAGGAAGAAGTCATGTTGACTGACACATCTCTTACATCCACAGTTATCATGTGATTTATTACGATAGAGCAACCTCGGTGCCTCTCCAATTTAATATTTTCATTTAGAATTTGACAAGTCACTACACTTCCACAACCCTCTTTGTGTGCGAGGATTTTTGATTCAGCAATTCGATTCATTTCACGAGATAAGCACGTTTTTCATTTGCTGAGGCGCGACTTATCAAGCAACAATTCACACACGGACTTGGACTTTGTACTCAGTGGCATAGAAACAGCGGCCACCATTCATTGTGTTTACAGCTGCCTGCAGACTTTTTTATGGGCTTTTAAATGGTAATTTACAGGGGCCAGATCTTTGGGTCTCTGGGTTGTCAGAGATCTGATATACAATCAAGATGCGCCTCAGGACTCTGTGACAGTCCTGGTATGTGGGCCACTATAGGAATTATCCAGGAGCTTTCCTTGATGGGCATGACCTCCTGATTACAATCCAACAATCCATCCCGAATTCCCAACTACCTCCCCCCACAACCCACCTTCCCCCACCCCACCCCACGGACTACCCATCCCAACCACTCATCCCAATTCAATGCTCACTAACTTCCAAATCCGACCACTTCCCCCAACCCGACATGAATGGCCCCCAGCAGCCGACTACCCACCCAACTTGACCTGACGAGCCACTGACCTGATTACCCTGCCCGACCCAACTCACCTCACCCAGTCATCCACTACCCACATCACCCATCACATCCGTCGACCTATTTTTCCCACTAGCTAGCCTCACCCACGTTACGTGTGCATTCATTCATCCACTCGCCCATTCACTCATCGAGTCACTACTTGTGACAATAAAAAAGATTATAACTATTATTAATAACATTCAAACTAGAATTTTAAACTTGGCATATGGAGGTCACATGGTGCTGTGTTTTCACGTGCGCCAGCTCTGCTCATCTTTTAATTCATCTTTTTGTCCGAGTACACATTTCATGTTTGTCTTTTCTTGAGTTAAATAACATGTGCTATGCCCTGGAAAGTGTTTGGTTGGTGTCTTCACAATAAAGAGCCGAGATAAGATTTCAAAATTCTCGTTTGTTTATGGCTGAGGTGGCTGAAGTGGGCGAGGCTGAGGGGCCTGCTTCCAATGACGCAGTTGCTGTTGAATGAGCTTTTGTCTTGGTGGTGATGTGTGCATCTGATCATGTCTGCCAATGGGGATGTTATCTTGTTGAAAATCTCGGATTAGCGGTGCAGGTCATCCCTTCCAAGAGTTGCAGAGTACTTTTATGGAGGCGGAGTCAGAGGTGTCCCCTTTTGGGGGGAGCGGGGGCCAGAAAGGCTGGGTTTGGTCCCCGGGTGCATGGAGATTTGGGAAAGGGCTGAGCGCTGTACTTTGTGGATATCCTATTTCCCCCCCCCCCCCGGGATAGGTGTGATTTCCCCCTGATTGACTGGTGGCTGACTCACATTCTCATTCGTGTGTCTTGGAAAGATGCCCAAGAAGTTGTGGGTGTGGTTGGATACTGAATCCCTGTTCCGTTTTTATCACTTCTTGTTTTGTATGGAATAGCTTTTTGTGTCAATTTCTAAAATATAAAATCTTAATTTAAAAGCTTTGCGTATGGTAACTAGTGCTGTAAAAGGTGGGGCATCTCCTGTCATCCCCTGACTCTACTCCACTTCAATGGAGTACTCCAATGGATACTGTGCATTTCTGCAGAAGATGGGCTTGGATGTTGCAAAATGAAATGCGGATCCAAGTGGAGCAGCAATCTGATGATAAATACCGCTCGTTGGAAAATCAGGACCAATATTAATGTTGTCTGTAAATTATCAGACACTTTATAAGCAAGGTTTATAAGAGTTAGAAGCAAGGTTAGAAGCAAAAGGTTTTACTCAGGTGCCTTTACTTATGAGACATACCAAGGAAATAACAGGTTCGCTGTTTAACCCAATTTTATTCACAATTCTCTCACTCACATAAAATGAGTCAGACTCACAGCTGAATTCTAGTATTACCCGCACTTATTGAACGAGGCTGGCCAAGTGATGATTGCTCGATGTGGATATCTTCTCTGGACTCGGAGCACCGGGTCCCTTCTTCTTGCAATAATTGTGCCTGTGGGATACCCAGATTATCGCTGAAGAATTGTTCCAATGTTCCTTTATGCCGGTTTTGCTAGCACTGAGTGATAGGTATATGACCACACCTGACCTGAGTTCTATTGTCCCATCCAGAATTAAACTCATTAATGGGAATAAATAGGATACTTCTGTTCAGACAGAGTGAATCAATCAAGATCTATTGTCCTCTGAAACACTCTTGTCTGACCAGCTATTAGCCCATTCTGGAATCTGATGGCCTCTTTTGTTTGCCTTTCATCCTGATGCAAAGTTGATCACCTCCTGTCTGGAAGTCAGTTACATATTCAGGAGGCAGTGGTGTAATGGTATTACTGCTGGACTAGTAATCCGGAGACGCGGGATAATGATCTGGGGACTAGTCAAGTAACAGCCTGACCTAGTCATACTCACAGAATCATACCTTACAGACAATGTCCCAGATAGCACTATCACCATTCCTGGGTGTGTCCTGTCTCAACAACAAGAGAGAACCAGCAGAGGTGGCGGCACAGTGGAATACAGTTGGGAGTTGCCCTGGGAGTCCTCAAGATTGATTCTGAACCCCATAAAGTCTCATGGCTTCAGGTTAAACATGGAAAAGAAAACTCCTGCTGAATACCATGTACTATTCACCATCAGCTGCTGAATCAGTACTCGTCCATGTTGAACACAAATTGGAGGAAGTACTGATGGTTTCAAGAGTGCAGAATATTCTCTCAATGGGAGACTTCAATTTCCATCACCAGGATTGGCTCTGTAATACCAGCACAAAGCAAGTTGTCCGGGTCCCAAAGAACATAGCTGTTAGACTGGCACTGCAGCAGGTGGTGAGGGCACCAACAAGGGGGAAAAACATACTCAACCTCATCCTCACCAATCTGCCTGCTGCAGATGCATGATGCTGTCGGTTGAAATCCACCCATGTCAATTACCGCCCTATCAGTCTATTCTCCATTATCAGCAGTGATGGAAGGAGTCATCAACAGTGCTATCAAGCGGCACTTGCTCAGCAATAACCTGCTCACAGTTGCTCAGTTTGTGTTCTGCCAAGGTCATTCAGCTCCTGACCCCATTACAGCCATGGTTTAAACATGGACAAAAGAGTTGAATGCCTGAGGTGAGGTGAGTGACTGCCCATGACATAAGGCACAATTTGACCGAGGATGGCATCAAGGAGCCCTAACAAAACTGGAGTCGATGGCGATCAGGGGGGAAACTCTCCAGTGATTGGAATCATATCTGGCACAAAGAAAGATGGTTGTGGTGGTTGGAGGTGAATCATCTCAGCTCCAGGACATCACTGCAGGAGTTCTACAGGATATTGTCCCAGGCTCAACCAGCAGCTTTATAAATGAATCCCTCCCATCATAAGGCCAGAAGTGGGGATGTTTGCGGGTGACTGCATGATGTTCAGCATCATTCGTGACTCCTCAGATAATGAAGCAGTTGATGTCCAAATGCAGCAAGACCTAGATAATATCCACTCTTGGACTGACAGGTGGCAAGTTACATTCAAGCCACAAACATGCCAAGCAATGACCATCTCCTAGAAAACAGGATCGAACCATTGCCCCTTGACTTTCAATAGCATTAACATTGCAGAATCCCAACAGTCAACATCCTATTGATCTGAAATTGAACTGGAATAACCATATTAATAATATGGCTACCAGAGCAGGTCAAAAGCGAGGAATCCTATGGTGAGTAACTAACCTCCTGAACCCCCAAAGCCTGTCCACCACCTACAAAGCACAAGTCAGGTGTGTAATGGAATACTCTCCACTTGCCTAGATGAGTGCAGCTCCAACAACATGGAAGAAACTCGACATCATCCAGGTCAAAGCAACCCGCTTGATTTCTACCCCCGACACGAACATACACTCCTTCCACCACCGATGAAGTGTCAGCTGTGTGTACCATATCGAAGATGCACTGTAAGTAGTCACCCGGGTTCCGAAGGCAGCACCTTCTAAACCCACATCCATTGCCTTCTTGAAGAAGAGTAGCAGATACATGGGAACTCCACTACCTGGAGATTCCCCTCCAAGTCACTCACCACCCTGACTTGGAAATAAATCATGGTTTCTTCACTATTGCTGGGTCAAAATACTGTAAATCCCAGCACTGTGGTGAACCGACACCTCAGGGACTGCAACGGTTTAAGAAGACAATTCACCACCACCTTCTGTCGGGCAACTCGGGATGGGCAATAAATGCTGGTCCACATCCCGTAAATGAATATTAAAAGGCATTGACTTTGTCCTTTTGTGTAAATGTTATATCTGCTGTGAGTGATTAATCACAAAGGCCATGAGTGCTCTTGCAGATGGCCAGCATCGATTCCAGCCAGGGTCTCATTTGCCAGTTTCTGTTCCTGGTCTGTGCGTCTTGTCAGGATGTTCCCAGTACCACAGTATTTAGAGATCCTTTTCAGCATGCCACCCTCTTCGGGCACCGACAGTAAATGTGAGCCGAGCAAACGACAACATGTCTCTTCAATCGGATTGAAGAATGGTCTCTGAGACTTGCAGAGTCTGAACCGAGAAGTGTAAATTCTAAAATTTGGGAGAAAGACAAGAGGTAGAATGAAAAAATAACAATAAATATATTTGTTAAAAACAGCAGCAATAATTCAATTCAGAATGAAGGTGATGACACACTGGTTACAATTAAATTTATAAGACCAGGAAAGGTGTTTGGCAGTAATTAGGACTTAACACATTTGTAAAAGTTCACTTACATCTGAATGCACCAATCCTAAGTTTCCTTTGTGTCCAGTGGATAAGCACAGCTTTGCCAAACCCTACATACATTTTAATAACCAAAGTTATTGGCAACATGTCACTTTAATGCAGCTCTGGAGGAACAGGGCAACTCAAACAGCAACCTCATGAGTTTTTAATTTAAAAAATTTTTTTCCAATTAAGGGCAATTTAACGTTGGCAATCCATCTCCCCTGCACATCTTTGGGTTGTGGGGGTGAGACCCACGCAGACACGGGGAGAATGTTCAAACTCCGCATGGACAGTGACCCTGGGCTGGATCGAACCCGGTTCCTTGGTTTCGTGAGGTAGCAGCGCTAACCACTGCGCCACTTTCCTGCCCACCTCATGACATCCATGTTTATATGTGAGAGCGCCAATACCTTCACTGTTATTTCTATAACAAAATTCGGGTCTCTGTTTTATTAAAATAGTAAGAAAACAACTGTGTCCTCATTGTGTAAGTGTACAGCTGCCAAAAAGACACACAAGTTTGCACAATGAATAGTTTATGTGTTTGAATCTTGAAGCCATTGTTGGTTATCACATGAGGGTTGAGCTGCCTAATGTCTGCAACGAAGGCTGGAGTTCATCCAGAGATATTGACACAACCGATTATTAATCCGAGTGAAGTCTGCACAGAGAGGCATCAGATCATTTGTGTTACAGTGAGGTTACAGAGCTCCCTGTTTCTGGACAACTTCCCACTCATTCACTGCTCAGCTTCATAAAAAGGCTGTAATTCAATTGCCGGATAAATTGCTACCTTTCAGTCCCGTATTTTCATCAATCTGTCCATTGTGTTTAGCAATGGTTGAAGTCTCCCATTTCTTGAGCTTTCAGTGATCTTCAGCAATATGCAAGCTTCCCCAAAGGAATAAAATCCAGGGTTGGGGGTGGGCGACAATAGAGAGGAGGCATCGGTACACAAACCCATATACCACAATTTCAGGCAGATAATACCCTTTAAAGTCAGTAAATAACCCATTTTTCCTTTCCTGCAATTAATAATAGTTGTAATTAATAATAGTTGTAATTAAACTTTGCCTCTGGAAAGTCTTCCTTCAGTAGTTTTCACAAAGTTACTCCATCGATTGATGAATCATCTCCTCTCTCTCAATTTTACCGCTTCTAGACTCTTAGGCAACTGTCAACCCAGTATTGAGCAGATAAATTACACTCACCAAGAGCCGCCAGCACACTATGCTTCAACTTTATTCCTGATCAATTTTAAAATGAGATCTGCTAAGAGAATTATTTACCACTGAAGAATGTCCCACTGAAATAGTTACGCTTCACTGGCCAGGCCTTGGCTTGCTCTTGCAAGGCTGCAATGACCAATATTTTGTCTTTGCTCCTGTGCCATTGTTTTGTATTCATTCTTGTAATCAATCACAATTCTCAAACAACAGCATTGGCATAAGTCAACAGTAATATCAGGGGGGAAGTGGAGAAAAATAAGCTTTTCTGTGAATAAATAAATTATGGAATCTCTCAGCACAATCTGGGGCCAATCTTTCCATTGTGGCTGTGCAGACTCTACAAAATATGTAACGAGTTTGTCTCACCTCCCACTCTTTCCCCATAGCCCTTCAAATCTTGCCTTTTGCAGCATATTATTGCATGACTGTTAACCTGAAAATACTGGAAGTAAGTATTTCACTTTGAAAATATGGCTTAATTTGTCTTGTGGAGGTTATAGAAGTTTAAAAATTTTTTTTTTAGAGTATCCAATTCATTCTTTCCAATTAAGGGGCTATTTAGCGCAGCCAATCCACCTAGCCTGCATATCTTTGGGTTGTGGGGGCGAAACCCATGCAAATATGGGGAGAATGTGCAAACTCCACACGGATAGTGACCCAGAGACGGCATCAAATCTGGGACCTCGGCGCCATGAAGCAGCAGGGCTAACCCACTGCACCACCGTGCTGCCCGAGGCTATAGAAGTTGAGGCCTTATCGAGTTGTGGGTAGCACCAGTCTCTTTTTTAAAAATTTGTTCACGAGGTGTGGAGAGAAAAAACAATTCTTACCTCTGATATAAATGGGCGACCCCTTATTGTTAAACATTGACAGCTAATTCCAGCGGTTCCCAGTCAGGGTGGTGTGTGGCTTGGAGGGGAACCTCCAGATGGCGCTGTTCCCATGTATCTGCTGCCTTTGTCCTTCTTGGTGATAGAGGCTGTGGTTTTGGAAGTGCTGGAGGAAGAGCCTTGGTGAGTTGCTGGAGTATATCTTTTAGAAGGTGTGCACTGCTGCCACTGTGATGGAGGGAGTGAATGTTTGATTTGGGAGGTGGGGTGACAACCAAGCAGGCCAGCTTTTCCCTGGATTGAGTTGAGTTTCTTGAGTGTTATTGGAGCTGTTATCATCCAGGAAAATGGGGACTTTTCCACCACTCTCCTGACTTGTACCTTATAAATGTGAACAGGCTTTGGGGAGTCAGGAGGTGAGTTACTCGTCACAGAATTCCAAGCACTCTGACCTGCTCTTGTCGCCACAATATTTATATGTCTTGCCAGTTCAATTTCTCATCAATGGTAGCCACCAGCATGTTCAAAGAGCCAGGAACTTTGGGTTCAAGTCCTACTTCAGGACTTCATGGCCAAGGTAAGTTAATTCATAACATGGCTAAGCAAGTTGTGACTTAATTTAGAAATCCTTTCAATGTGTTTTTTTATTTTAGTTTAGACTGGCAGCATGGTCGCCGCAGGCTTGGAGAGTTGAAGGGCCTGTTCCTGTGTTGTACTTTTCTTTGTTTTTTGTATGCCAATGGCAGGTAGTCAGAGCAGGAGAGATTCACAGTCAGCCATGTAATGGAAATAATATTGAACCCTCAAGCATCATTATCCATAGCACTGGACTATAAAATGCATGTAAAACTGCATGTTGCCACAACAACACAGACTCTTTGAAAGGCTGGTTGGTTCAGCTGTCTGGAGAGCTGGAGTGGGTCAGATCAGTGCCAACCACAGGGTTTGAATTCCATTCCAGCTGGGGTGGAATTGCTCTGCCCGCTATGCAGGTCATGGCACTATGTGCCGACCCTGCCTTGGGCAGAAAACTAAAGAAGAAGTTTGACGAACTTGGACCTTCAACAGAATTCATCTTGATAGCAAAAGCTAGGTAAAAATTAAAAGTCTTCATATTAAAGGTTAATATAGGCATAGGTTTCAAAGGTTTTCCTTTAGACTTGGAGGGGGAAATCATTCCAATTGTGGTGCATAATTACTCTACGCCTGATCCCAATTGAGATCGGCAGCATGTACATATTGCACGGTCTCTTCTTGTAACATAGCCCAGTGCAAAGTGAGCTGCTGACTGACTGCACAGTTAACAGTGGGAGCAGCAATGTAGGTAGCTGTCACAGTGTACAAGTAACCTGCACTTCTTACAAAGAAGCTCCTCCTATAAGGGAGCTGTATTCAGGTTCCGGTAATTGGTGGAACAATCTCATGGAAAGAAGATGAAGCAACAAAGATGGAGCGACAGGCTAGAGAGAAAACTCAGGTTTTTGGATGTCTTTATAATAGATGTGAGTTAGAGGGGAGAATATGTTTCCATCAGATGTCTGGATGATCTCAAGACATACCTTTCAAAGCAAAAGGAAGCACTGGGGTCAATTGCTTGTGTCTGGCTCCAAGGCCTTGGCTGCAGTGCAGCAAAATGTTCAATGACTTCTCGCGTGTAACTAAGGGGAGTGAAAATATCCCCAAATACAACTCTTACCAATGGCACCGACAACCTCTCTCACTGCTCAATGCCCCAAAGCCTGGCTCATCCTTCAGCAATTAGGACTTCTCCCTAGCATCTAGATGCTTCATCTGACCCTCACACGCTGAGTACTTTTACATATCCCAATCTCACATCTACCTTTTGCAGCTTCTACATACCTCCAGCTATTCAGCTATGGCAGCTACTTTACCCAAATACATTGTAATACACTCACTGACATTCTTCTCCCTCTTTCTCGCTCTCATAGGACACATGTTGAACATTAATCCTGCAAGCGCTCTGTTTTCTTGGTCTAATGTGTTTTGTCATTTTACACACTGAAGTACAGAGGCATCACTGGAATAATACAGAACAAGTTATTCTTTGAGGCATATTTCACACATTCCACAAGCTCCACTTGCCTCTGATGCACTTTTACAATACATTCCATTTTCAGCAGAAAGCTGGATGAACTCATTGTGCACTGACCGAACTGACATTGAGATAAACAAGGTTCATGTGGCTCGAGACATACACTGCAGGTTTCCAGTAGTTAACAAAGTAGTTTATTGATGAAAGGCAAAGGCCGAGAGATAACAGGCACAGAGCACTATACAGCATGTCTTTACTCTTCAGCTCCCTGGCTCACACTGTCCAGGCTCCTGCCCCTTGAGCCCCGCGCAAGCTCCCCAACGATTGACCCCAGTGGAGCTCGACCCCCACCCTGAAAGGGACCCCATGCAACCCTGGTTCTCGTAGAAAGGAGCAGTGAACAGGCATCCTTGCATTTCCCCGGCCCTTTGGAGGAGTTTGTGCTTTGCATGATAGGGCTGGCAGTCACTGGGGCCATTGCATCCACAACACCAAAAACATTCAGGATGATGGTATGTTCATACTTTATGGACATTCTCAAATCCCACTTCACCCTCATCCTGCTATCTGACATAAAGTGCAAGCTGTAGAAGGTGTAACCTTGGACCTGTTTCTTTCTACTTTTCCCAATCTTCCATTGCCTAAAATTTCCCCTTTTGCATTTTAGCTTTCAGATACCCAAGATTTTTACTTATCCAGCCACTGAAGTTTTACCCTAAAGGTTGCAAGCATGTGCAGACCTCTGAAGAACCAGCATTGCTGTTTTAGCTGACACTTTTAACCAGCAGCTCAGATATTAGTACTCCAGAAACTTTAGAGCGCAGCTTAAACATGGGATCAGCAGGGGATGAATCATTGGGCATGAGTGCAGAGTTGCAGTCATAGTGGGTAACCTTCTTTATTAGTATCACAAGTAGGCTTACATTAACACGGCAATGAAGTTACAGTGAAAGTCCCCTACTTGCCACACTATGGTGCCTGTTCGGGTACAGTGAGGGAGAATTCAGAATGCTCAATTCCCCTAACAAGCACGTCGTTCGGGATTTGTGGGAGGTAAGCCACGCAGACACGGGGAGAAAGTACATGATGTGTTGGCTTGTGTAGGCTTGAGAGATGAACAGACACTTCCAACACAGGTGAAGGTTCAACTCAATTTTATTAACTACTTCGAACTAACTAACACACGATAACTGTGGGTCTAAATAATGCTAACTTGAACTAGAGACCGAAGCCTTGTCCGAACCAGTTGATTCTCTCAGCACGTGGTGTGAGTCCGCGCTCGGCTGAATAAGTTCCTGTTACACTCAGAGGCAGCACCCAGAATGAGCGGGAACCGTGGTGCCCTCTGCCTCTATAGTATGTGTGTTCTAACTGGTGATTGGCTGTGGTGTTTGTACATGTTGATTGGTCCCTGTGTGTGTCCATCAGTGTGTGTCTGCACCATGATATATTGGTGTATATTATGACAGTGCAGACTCCGTGCAGACAGTGACCCAAGCTGGGAATCGAACCCAGGTCCTGGCGCTGTGAAGTAACAGTGCTAACCACTGTGCTACCGTGTCACCATGAAACATGGCACAAAGGCCAACGCAGTGAAAGGTGAGGCTGATGTATTCTAATGCATTGGGCTCAGATGAGGAAATCAAATTGGGCTGCATACAGGACAGAGCACTGATGGCATGCACACAGAGATGCATGGTGCACTGGCATACAGATGGTCTGATGCCACTCTCAAGGCACCAAAAGAATTTCAACTCCAACCAACTTTGCACAAGGATTCGCACAGACTTTGGAGACTATCCTTTTCATTGTGAATGCAGTGACTAGCTCAATAATACCACTTGTTGATCGACTCCGGATGCAACATCTCACCTCTATGCCAGCACAGGTAGAAGTCTCAATGCTTCAGGAGAAGCTAAGACTGATGTCATGAGATCCAGGTTTTGTTGTCATGCAGACACAGACTGTTAGTACTCAAAGGCCCTCATATCTGTAGTGCTCCAGTCCAGGAACTTGTCTTTCCCTGTCAAGTATTTTTTTAGTAAATACATTGACTCAATTAAAGACATTTTTAAAATGCCCCCCCTCTTATTTATCTCCTTGGTTACTCCCAGAGGAGGTGTTGAGATCAATCTTTAACTCTTGGAGACTCTAGGGCATGTAATGAATGTAGGAATTTCAGATATATATTGTATTATTTGTGTGTGTTTGGTGCAGTGAGGGTTAAAATGCTGGTGTATGGATGCATCTGTTGCAGCATTCTTTTTTGAACTCCGTGTTTAAATGTCAGATGATTTGGCTACAGAGGTGCTATTAAAGCATTGTAAAAATAAGATGGTTATTCATTCCAACCATGTATATTGTTCACCTGAAGTTGGGCTAATGGAATTATATATATATATATATATATATGAAGTTTCCCTGGGAAGTAGATAATTAGAGACATTGGACTGAATTCTCCGCTGTCGGGATTCTCCATTTTGCGGGCAGACTGGGGGTTTCCCCATGGTGTGGGGCTGCCCCACAATGGGAAAGCCCATTGACCAGCCGGCGAAATGGAGAATCTCGACGGTGCATTTAGCCTCAGTGAGATTAGCCTTAGTTAATAAGAAGAACCAGGTGCTGAAGCAGTGAGGTGTTGTATTGATTTTAGATTGGGGTATAAACAGATCAGCAGATTCTTTCAAAACAGTTTAGTTAAAAAGATTTTGTCCGTGAATAGAGCAGCAGTTTCTGAAAAGGCTTGCAGGTTAAACAGTGGTCTAACACAGACAAGAATCTGCAAGCAGGTTCCTGAAGGATCTCTTCCTCTCATAGCAGTTTATCCAACATCTCTTTACAGCAAGTATTCCTAGGTTGGTTAGCTGTATTTAAAAGCGGATTTTGACCTGAAATGAGTTTTGCTTGACTGGAGATCAAAGAGCACATTTATGCATTAGTTTCATTTTATGGTTAAGCATTGTTTATCTGCTAAGCGTAAGCCATTTTCTTTATCATGTTAAAGTTAATAATACTGTGTTAGTAATAAAGTTTGTTTTAATATACCATATCCTTATTTGCGCATGGAATCACTCCTGGAAAGAAGTACCCATCCCTCACAGTCTTACAAATTGAATGAAATGTTGGGGTTTCTATCGAGTGTCCTAGAACCGGGTCTGCTCAGGGATTATAATAGGCAGTTAAGGAGGGTTGATGTTGGGTTTCGATGAAGAAGTTATTGACAGCAGGCTGAAGAAAAAGATCACCAACTTTGTTGATCGAAATAAAGTTTGCACCTTGGAAAGAGATGATGTTTTTGAAGTTTGGCCCCATTTAAGGCCCACATCCTTTTCATCTTCACTCATCTGTCCAGTGGATGAAACTATTGGAAAAGGATTACAATTTTGCCTTAAAATGATTTTTGACCTTTCCCTCATGCAATGTCTTCAGAGAAACTTTCCCTAATATAAATACATGAACGGATCAGAAGATAGTCTTTGCAACCAAGTTTATAACCTGAGTAAATAAAGGACCAGGATTCTCCAAAATCCCGGCCAAGTGTAAACACTGGAGTGGTGAACACGGGCGTCAACGTGCCTCCTGGCCCAGCATTTCCATGGTCTTCAGGGGGCTAGCATGACGCTGGAGTGCCAGACGCTGCTCCAGCGCCGAAAGGCAGCCCTGCACCGCCGGCACGGGTCTGCACATGCGTGTGGTTGCCGTCTTTGCACCGGCGCAGAGCAACATGTCAGAGACCTACAGCGGGCTTGCGTGGAAGGAGGTAGGAGATCCTTCAGATCGCAGGTGCGTGCTGATCGGAAGCCCCCGATCGAGGGCCTGGAGCCCGTGGAGGCCCTCCCTGGAGTCAGATCCCCCCTGCCTACCCCACCAGGACGTCCACCACGGCCGCGGGTCTGAGCTCCGGCCGGGTAGTACCAGGTTGGAACCACACTGACGGGACTCGGCGGAGCTCGGCAGGAGTTTGGCCGGTCGCCCGGGGAGAATCGCAACGGGGGCCTCTTTCAACAGCCCCCGACCGGCGCCCCGGTGACCGTGCATGTGCGACTGGTGGGTCCGGGGAAAATTGCGGAAGCGCCGTCGCGCCGGATTTTCAGCGAGAACGGCTATTCTCCGTCCCCGTGCTGGGGACTATTCTGGCGCAGGGGGTCGGAGATTCCCACCCAAGCTGTCTTAAATATTTTATTTAGAACTATTCTTATCTTTTTTGAATGATTATCAGCATTGCGTGCCTTGTGAGAAAGTGGCTGAAGCTTTTAGATTTTAAAATAATTTCTCAAGAAATATTTTGTTGAGTAAATTGAAGGTATTTTGAACATGAGTACAAATATTAATGCCTCAAAGACCATTGTATGTGTTCCGGCTGCCTTCTATACCAGCAAATATCTGTAACTAAAAGGTGTGGTACTTATTTACTTGTAACAGTTGAAATTCAATATAATGTTTTTCATAGCGGGCGAAGCTATCTGTATTTCAAAAGTGTATTTTTAAAGTAGTAAATACCATGTTTAACACATCTGTAGCACAGTGCTGCATAATGTATGGACTGAAATTGATCACCAAACCCTTCAAGCATCTTCACTCAAATCTAATGTGATAAAAAAAATGTTTCCATAGTGAATTGGATGCTTTCTCTGAGTGATTTCGAACACATTTCAGAAAAACAATTCCTTCAATTCATGAACTGATCTAGTTTAGAAATTTTCAGCTTTTAACCATATGGCTCAAAGGTAAGGACAATTTGGGGCATTTTAAACACACCATGCCTGCCAAGCAAATCTTTCTTTCAGGCAGTTGATGCAAGTGTATGCTTGATCACAGAATCGGAGAAAAGATACAGCACAGTAGGGGGCTATTCAGCCCATCTAACCTATGCTGACCCAGGTGTCCTTTCTAATTCCATCTTCCTCCATCCGGCCCGTAGCCCTGCAGCTTACAGCACTTAATGTGCAGATCCAGCCACTTTTTAAAAAGTTCAGGGTCTTTGCCTCCACCCCCAACTCAGGCAACGAAGTCCAGACACCCATCAGCCTCGTCATCAAAATATTTTTCCTCATGTCCCTTCTAGTCGTTCTGCCACTTAGCTTGAATCTATCACCCCTGGTTTTTGAACAATTTCCTCCTGTCTACTCTATCTCTAACGCTCACAATATTGTATACCTTAGTCATCTCACCCCTCAGCCTTCTCTGTTCCAAGGAAAACACTGGCAACCGCTCCGATCTCTCCCCGTAATTACAGTTCTCCAGCCCTGGCAACATTCTAGTAAACCCCCTCTCCACGCTCTCCAGGAAATAGAACATAGAACATACAGTGCAGAAGGAGGCCACTCGGCCCAATCGAGTATGCACCGACCCACTTAAGCCCTCACTTCCACCCTATCCCCGGAACCCAATAACCCCGCCTAACCTTCTCTTGGTCACTAAGGGCAATTTATCATGGACAATCCACCTAATCTGCACGTTTTTGGACTGTGGGAGGTAACCAGAGCACCCGG
Organism: Scyliorhinus canicula; assembly: GCF_902713615.1. Lineage (NCBI taxonomy): Eukaryota > Metazoa > Chordata > Chondrichthyes > Carcharhiniformes > Scyliorhinidae > Scyliorhinus > Scyliorhinus canicula. The sequence goes on along the minus strand of NC_052166.1, from coordinate 29,340,979 downwards.
AGGAAACCCACGCAGACACAGGGAGAACTCCGCACAGACAGTGACCCAGTGGGGAATTGAACCTGGGACTCTGGCGCTGTGAAGCCACAGTGCTATCCACTTGTGCTACAGTGCTGCGCCTTCCTGTTACAATTATACCCTTCCTTAATATGGTGTCCAGAACTGCACACAATACTCCAGTTGTGGTTTCATCAGTGTCTTATGTGCATTGAGGTACATAACGCATTAAATGGCTTTCTCAGAACTTAAATATTTATTTTAGGGACGTCAATTCAGGCTTAATGCGATTATGCATTCGAAAACAAATCATCAACATTGATTCATTGCCAAAATTTAAATCTCTTCTCAGCTCCTCCTTTTCATTCTTACAACCTTGTGATGGCAGTGTCATTCCAAACATGAGGTTTAATTTGCGACGTGAGAAACTATATCTTTGGAATGTTATCTTATGCTTGATACAGGGTAGTTTTACCGACATGGTGATGCAATGAGGCGTTGAATCTCGCGACATTCCATTAGGCTGCCATCAGGCTCATTTAAGTATGTCTGCGCCAAATTCTCCCAGGACCCTGGAACTAATGGCTTCCCTCTGTGAGGCCTCAACCGGACCACACAAACTTGGACCAATCATAATGGCACCTTGAGAGTAAGTACAACTAACAACCCCTGGGTGGTCAGACTCTTGGCAAGGTGTTACCCAGGCACTCCTGTTGGTACCTGGGCAACTCAGCACTGCCAGCTTGGCACCCTGGCATTGCCACTGGTTGGGCCTGGGTGGCAATGCCAGTCTGTTAGGGGCGCTGCCAGGATGCCAGTCTGGCTGTGCCAAGGTGCCCCAGTGCCAGGGTGCCGCTGCCAGGTGTCGGGCCTGGGGTGCCCTTCAGAGGTGGGCTGAGGGGGGCTCGAGAACATGGAAGAAGTAAGTTGTGTGCAATGGGAAGGGCTCTGCAGGCCATGATGGGGTCGTTGGGGAGTGCGGGGAGGGGTGGTGGGAGGGGTTGGGGGGGGGGGCGGGGGGGAGATCAGGGCTGCTTTCAAAAATGGCGTCCCGATTTGTGAGTTGTCTTCCTGCACGCAATCTGGGCTGGCCAGTGCAGGAAATGATGTAAGTGCGGCCTCGAAGGGGCAAAGAGAACAGCAAACTGCTGTTGAATAGCGGGATGTTTCTCGGCGCTGTAGCCGCTGAGAAACACGCTGCTAAACGCGCCCAAACATGGACTGTTTTTTTTCCCCCCATTGAATCGCACACATATTTTCTCACTGTGACTATTGACAAAATTTAACCAGAAAATTCTACCTCCCTAAACCACCCTTACTGAAAACAAATCACCTCGAGATGAACTGGTAAAGAGATGTTCAAACAAACATAGAGATTACTGTCATTTTCTATACTCTACATACAATTAGCCTCCAGGAAGAGGCAAGTACGGCCATTCTGTCCCAAGTGACCAAATTGATTTGTTAACTCGGTGTGAATCAATCTCAGTTTGTGATATTAAATCAAAACCACTTTGCAAGCAGATGTTGTGTTCTCTGATTTAACCATTGCAATGATGTGCACAGAACATTTGGTTGTTTAACTATAAAGATGATTTATTGACAAGCAGGTGGAAAAGATAACTGATGAACTATAATACAGACAATGGCTACGAAATGAATTCAGTGAATTCTCTCGGAGCTACTCTAAGTGCGACAACTTCTTGTATGACTTACTACCAACTGGTGGGTGCCCCGAGTCACATGATAGATTGCTGACGCCATCTGCTGGTCAGAGGTCATACCGATGACTATGTGCACTGATGGACAACTATATACATTGATGTGTACATGCATATCACCACAAGCAGACACACAGCAAGTCTCATCGTTGACCTCAAAGAAAGCTGCCCATGAAGATCAGCTTGGTGACATGCATTTCACCTTTGCTGATGTTAATTTCTTTCTGGCACCAGCTACTCAGAGAGTTCTGATGTCTATCATAGATGTCATCAAGTAAGCAAATATATTGCTAACAATTGAAAATGAGTAAGCATTCAGCAGAATTTATAGTTCACTTCTTATAATTTGACAGAAAGTAAATTGAAGATTTGGACAGACACGTGCAGGGTAGAAGCTGAAATATCACTGGCAAACTTTGAAAAATAATTGTTTTTAAACACTTGTGACTTTTAGCGTAGAATAGGCAAGTTTCACATTTCATAAATAGAATTTTTTTTTTGGGCCAGAGAGATTTGGCGGGATTCTTCCTTTTGGGGACTAAGTCCCCACATCCACCGGAAAACGGGCTAGAATCACTCCGGATTTTTTCCAAGAAAGTCCGGGGTGATTCTCCATTCTCCATGGGGCTAGCACAGCCCCAGCGTGCGTCCCGCAACTCTGGTTGCCGGCGGGGCCTGCTGTCCGGGCTGTGCATGCGCCCGGCTTCCGCAAGCGGGTCTGCACATGTGCATGGCTTCCCACATCGCCGTGGGCGGCGCTGACATGGCGATGGAGACGGTGTGTAGGCCCTCCTCCGATCGTGATGGCCCGCCGATCGGTGCCCCCCCCCCCCAGAGTCTGGTTTCCTCCCACCCCCCCCCCCCCCCACCCCGCCCAGGACCACCTACGTGAGTCTGAGTTCCAGCCGCATGGTATCAAATTAGAACCACGTCGGCGGGACTTGTCGGCCCATCGAGCGCTGGAAAAATGGCACTGGGGGCTTTTTCAGCGGCCACGTGGACCGCGCCGCACAGCTGGCGAGCGATTCTCTGGTCTGTGGAGAATCGCGTCCCGGCGTCGGAGTGGCATAGCAGGATTTGTCCGCCACCCCGGTGATTATCCAGCCCGGCGTAGCCTTAGAGAATCCCGCCCATAGTTATTCACTCGTAATTCTGAATTCATGAACGATGCCATAGTCCCAGAGGACCATAGGCTGGTTTCCCCTTTGAGAGCTGACTGACTGATGGTGATTTATCCTGAGGGTCACTGCATGTCAGGCGGGGACAATGGTGAGAAGGTGAGGCGGCCTACATGAATAACCGGTACGGGAATTGAACCCACGCTATTGGCGTCACTCCACGTCACAAACTAAGCGAGCCAACGTCTTCAATGTTAAAAACCCAAGTTACGCCTCTTTTGATAAGTCGTAACTTTATCAAAGATTGTTGCATCGAGAATAGGAGTTAAGAAGCACATCAGAACAGTGATTTTAAATTGATTTCCATTTACGATCCTGCGGAAGTGGGGAATCACTGACAGCAACTTATGGATTAATGCATAACTGCACATGTCCAGACAACAGAAGTTACTGTCAGTTTCTCAGAATAATGATTATGAACACTGTTAGCTTTATCATATTACAACCATGAGCCAGGGTCTCAACATTAAAATGATGTATGCACGGCACACTTTGTAACATGATCTCTTCCTTATCTTCCACCATCCACCTCCCTCACAGTTGTTGGCTAGAATTTGTTTGTGGTGTGACTGCTTAAAAAAAAGACCTGAATGGGCTGCCACTTTATTTGTTTGATTTTTAGCATGTTCTACCTGATCAACAAATAAGAGGGACCGGGAAGTGGGAGGAGCGGTTGTCCAAGATGGTCTCAGTCAGACCTGATGGACGTTTCAGACATCACATCAATGTTCTGTGTTCATATTTTGGTAACTAGTCTTGCGAGTCTGACCTCAATTTATATATGTCCGAAATAGCAGGTGTGAAAGAGAGAAATGATCTCCAAAATTGTATTTTCTATTCATGAGATGTTTTAAAACCTAATAATGCATTACCAGCACCACTGCAACATGGAAGTGACTTCAAATGCAAAGTGATTCTACAACTCGGCATATTCCAAACTTTTTGCCATTGAATTTCATTAATAAATGGCAGAAAATATCCTGTAAGATTCCAGCAAAACCAAAATGTTTTTCCTTCTTATAAATTATAACACAATACAGAGTGATAAAGGTTTCAGGATGGATGTAAAATTGGAATGGAATTGCTGTTAAGTTAATATCTCTGGCACGGCATAACCTCTTGAGGTATTCCAGTTATTGTTGTGGAACAAGAGTGGAAGAATCCACAAGGAGCAAATTACATGATGAGGAGCAGGTATGTTCCAAATCTCATTCTGCAATGAGTTAAACACGGCTAATAAAACCAGACCTCTTTGCTGCCTCCTCCCAACCGGAAAACCCCTGAATGTTAGATCTGGAAAAGAGCCATGTGATTAAACTAACTTACAATGAAACGCACAAACCCTCTTTTCTTTCCAGCTTAAATGTTGTGATTGTCATTGCGGTAGAGTGGCCCCTTTAAGGGGTGGTACACGTGACTGGCTTGGGGCCTCTCATGCGTGAGTGTGTGAATCCCAACCAATGGGGACAAAGCATGGGGGCCCTGGGAGCTGGGAACTGGGCAGTGTGGATCCTGGAGTCAAAGTACGAAGACATGTTTCAGAGATCTCTGTGCCAGTATATAGTTACAGTAAGAAGTCTTCAAACACCATTTGTTTCGAATCACTAAAAGGGTTAAGTGCTGTTGAATAGCGGTGTCAATCGTGGCACTGCAGGAGCCAAGAAACACACCGCTAAACGTCCCTGAAATCGGATGGAAATTGTTTGGATGAATCGCGCCCAGACAGCGTTTGAGGGCTTTGAGGAAGTTGGGAAGGGGGAGTTCCATTAGGGGGCGCATGCGTTCGGGATCGGGGCCTATCACTCCGTTACGCACTACGCAGCCGAGGATGGCTAGACGGTCGGTGCTAAACACGCACTTATCCTTATTATACGTGAGGTTAAGTAGTTTTGCGGTTCGGAGGAATTTGCGGAGGTTGGTATCATGGTCCTGCTGGTCATGGCCGCAGATGGTGACATTGTCGAGATACGGGAAGGTGGCTCGTAAATCGTATTGGTCAACCATTCGGTCCATCTCCCTTTGGAAGACCGAAACCCCATTCGTAACACCAAAAGGAACCCTTAAAAAGTGGTAGAGTCGCCCATCCACTTCGAACGCAGTGTACTTTCGGTCACTCGTGCGGGTGGGGAGCTGGTGGTAGGCGGACTTAAGGTCCACCGTGGAAAATACTTTGTACTGCGCGATCCTGTTAACCAGGTCGGAGATACGGGGGAGAGGATACGCGTCCAGTTGCGTAAACCTGTTGATGGTCTGACTGTAATCGATGACCATACGGTTTTTCTCCCCAGTCTTAACCACCAGAACTTCTGCTCGCCAGGGACTGTTGCTAGCCGCTATGACCCCTTCCTTCAGGAGCCTTTGGACCTCGGACCTGATGAAGGTCCGGTCCTGGGCACTGTACCGTCTGCTCCTGGTGGCGACGGTTTTGCAATCCGGGGTGAGGTTTGCGAACAAGGAAGGGGGGTCGACCTTGAGGGACGCGAGGCTGCAGACAGTAAGGAGGGGAATAGGGCCGCCGATTTTAAAAGTTAAGCTCTGCAGGTTGCACTGAAAGTCCAGTCCAAGAAGTGCCGGTGCGCAGAGGCGGGGAAGGATGAGGAATTTATAGTTTTTAAAAACCCTCCCCTGCACCGTGAGGTCCGCCACGCAGCACCCGGTGATTTAGACTGAGTACGAACCAGATGCCAGAGCGATTTTGTGCTTTACTGGGTAAACGGGGAGCGTGCAGCGTCTTACCGTGTCGGGGTGGACGAAGCTCTCTGTGCTCCCGGAGTCCAGTTGGCTACTCGTCTCACGACCGTTGAGGTGGATCTGTGTGGTCGCCGTGGAAAGCGTGCGGGGCCATGACTGATCCAGTGTCACCGAGGCAAGTCGTGGCAGGAACTCGGAGTCGTCATTGAATACGGAGTAATCGCTTGCGGGGTCCTCTGTGCCGATCCAAGATGGCAGCGCCCGTCGGCCGCACATGGTGGGGATGAACAAAATGGTGGCGCCCTGTGGTCACACTTGGAGTCGGGGGCCCAAAATGGCGGCGCCGGGGCCGCAGGTGGCATCGGGGGCCCAAGATGGCGGCATCCAGGGATCACTCGTGGCGGTGGGGTTGGAGGCAGCGAGGTCTGCGGGCCGCATGGGGCCCTAGAGGAGTGCTGGGGGGGCCTGTGGTCGCTGTCTGAAATGGCAGCGATTGACTTGGAGAGGCAGACGGCCGCGGAATGGCCCTTTTTGCTGCAGCTCTTGCAGACTGTGGTGTGGGCCGGGCAGCGTAGGCTGGGGTGCTTGGCCTGCCCGCAGAAAATGCAGCAGGGGCCCGCGGGCTTGCCTGGGCCTCCTGCAGCGCAGGTCTGGGGGTCTGAATCGGCGGGGGCGAGTGGGGTGTGCCACGCTGCCCACGGGGCTGACGCGCGGCCGGGGGCATATGCGCGCGCATTGCGGTCAGCGACCTCCAAGGAGGATGCAAGGGTCCATGCCTCAGTGAGGCTGAGAGTGTCCTTTTCTAAAAGTCTCTGTCGTTTTTGGGGGGACTGCATGCCCGCCACGAAGGCGTCCCTGATCAAGAGTTCGGTGTGCTCCCCAGCAGTGACCTGCGGGCAGGCACAATTACTCCCCAGGACAATGAGGGCCCGATAGAATTTGTCGAGAGACTCACCGGGGAATTGTTGCCTTGTTGCCAGGAGGTGCCGCGCGTAGACCTGGTTTACTGGCCTGATGAAGTGTCCTTTTAGTAGATCCATGGCGACATCATAGTCCAGTTCGTCCTCCATCATCGAGTCAACGGCGGTGCCCACGCACGAGTGGAGGATGTGGAGTTTCTGCTCCTTTGTTGGTTGATTTTCTGTAGTAGTGAGGTAGCTGTTGAAACACACCAGCCAATGTTTAAAAGTTGCTGACGCGTTTGCAGAATGCGGGCTGATCCGGATGCATTCTGGCTTAATCCGTAGTTCCATTTTCAAAGTCTAGCATATTAAATTGATGCACCAACAATTGGACTCGAGTCGTAGTGAAGTTCCAAACAACAGGCTTTAATATGCTCGATGTGAGCCCGGCATTGGTCATACAGAGAAAGGCCGACTACCAGCCAGTACAAGCTCTTATACCCCGCCTTGTAGGTGGAGCTACCAACCTCTCAGCCAATCGGCGGGGAGTCACATGACCAGCCACAACCAATTGGCAGAGAGGCACATGACTTGCCTGGGCCAATGGGCAGCGAGGCTGCTGTACCTGTGGCAGCTTGGTTCTCCGGTAATATGATCTCCCCAGCCATACTACTACACACATCGCACCGGGTGCAGCAAGTCAGGTGACGTGGCCGATTTGGGCCTCTCCCAGTGTTCACCCGCTGTGCCCAGACCAACGTGTTCACTGAATCTTATCCAATATTGTAAAGAAAAGTGGGGAGTTCTCATCATGTCCTAACAAACTTTTAGTTAACACCAACAAAACCAATTATCTGGTCACTAATCTCATTATTGTTAGTGAGACACATATTGGCTATGACAACAACGAGTGCACTCAAAACATGTAAATATCTGCAAAAGTGCTTTTTGACGCCTTAAAAACATGTAAGGTGCAAAACCTAAAATTGAGTTTCTTCATCTTTCTTGCATGTGTCATACATCCAAGACAAAGGCTTTCTTCTTCACACCTTGCTTCCCCCCTCCGCCCCCCCATCTCCCCCCCGCACCTCCCCAATGGCTCTGATAGAGATTTAAAAATCAAATAGGCGAAAATAGAACCGAGTCTTCTCTGCACCCTTTGTACATCAGCGTATTCCTCACTGAAAAAATCCTCACTGACAAGGTGACGATGTAAAATGTGACCAGAATAATAAATATTTAAAAGCTGGCACCACTGCTAATTTCACATTCAAGTTTCACTCAACTTCAATTAATCTGGAACCTTGGAAGTAATCCACTTTCCTCAGAGGGAACTGGAGAAGGATACTTTCAAGAGGATCTTCAAAGTATTAGAAATCGAAGGTCCTTCATGAGACAATAATGACAACTTGATTGAAAGTGAACACTTAATTATTTACACCACAATGTGGTGCCAGCATTGTTACTGGGCAGCGACTGGTTCTAATAATGTAAAAACATCCGACAGAACCTAACACAAGCAGCAAACTGGGAGCAATCAGCAAGCTCATTTGCACTTTTTGTCTTATATGCCCTTGACATATTTATATGCTTCCTAAGCGTCCGTGACAGACAGCCATCCAATCACAAAGGGAATTGTAAGTATCTTACAAAACAGGGCACAATGCCAAATGGAAGTTCTGCCAAGAATGCCACTCGTGAATAGGTGATTGCAAGCTACAGTGCCAAGCAGTGCCAATTACACCCACACCATGATATATCATTTCAGAAAAGCTTTAGCTCATGACATTGGAGAACATTAAAAACTAGAGTGGGCGGGATCAGCGGGAATTAAGTCTCCTAATTGTTAAATTAATGCTTTCTGCTGAAAGTGCGCGCAAAGAAAGTGTGCGGGCAGAATAGGCACAACCGCAGACACGGGGAGAACAGGCAATCTCCAACCAGTCACCCAAGATCGGAATTGAACCCGGGTCCCTGGTGCAGTGAGGCACCAGTGCTAACCACTGTGCCACTGTGCCCCCTCAAGTTCCTGCCAAATTTAACAGCAGGACCTGACTGCTATGGAAGGCATTTCCTAACTACAATCAGCCAGATGGAGAGACTGGCTGTTGATGGGGCAGAGAGATTGGGAATTGTGGGGGGGATGGGGTTAGGGTGAGGTTAGAGAGATCAAGTGTTGGAGGGAGAGCAGAAGATTACAGATTGATTGTCAAAGAGGTCAGAGGAATCGAATCAAGAGTGGGGAAGATCCCAAAAGTGGTTGGGGGCAGAGCCATCCAGGGAGAAGTCTGTGTGAGGTCACAGATAGGTGTGGAAGGAAATTGTGGGTTGTGGAGAACATCGTGGGAGTCGACAGTTCCGCCCCTGTTTTCGGCAGTTGGGATTGGAGGTGAGGGCGGAGAATCGAGGATGAATCCCAAAGCATGAATTTAATTTGGCCAATCTACCTATCCTGCACATCTTTGGATTGTGGGGGTGAGACCCACACAGACCCGGGGTGGCACGATGGCACAGTGGCTAGCACAGCTGTCTCACACCTCCAGGGACCCGCTTCAATTTCGGCCTCGGGTGACTGTGTGGAGTTTGCACTTTCTCCCCTTATCTGGGTGGGTTTGCTCCTGGTGCCCCGGTTTCCACTCACAGTCCAAAGAAGAGCAGGTTAGGTGGATTGGCCATGCTAAAATTGCCCCTTAGTGTCCAAAGAAAAGCTAGGAGGGTTGATGGGGATAGGGTGGTGATGTGGGCTTAAGTAGAGCGCTTTTTCCAAGTGCAGCTACAAACTATGTGGGCAGCACGGTAACATTGTGGATAGCACAATCGCTTCACAACTCCACGGTCCCAGGTTCAATTCCGGCTTGTGTCACTGTCTGTGCGGAGTCTGCACATCCCTCCCCGTGTGTGCGTGGGTTTCCTCCGGGTGCTCCTGTTTCCTCCCACAGTCCAAAGATGTGCAAGTTAGGTGGATTGGACATGATAAATTTCCCTTAGTGTTGGGTGGGGTTACTGGGTCATGGAAATAGGGTGGAGGTGTTAACCTTGGGTAGGGTGCTCTTTCCAGGAGCTGGTGCAGACTCAACGGGCCGAATGGCCTCCTTCTGCACTGTAAATGCTATGAAAAATTCTATGAAAACTCTATGAATGGCCTCCTTCTATACTGTAAATTCTATTATTCTATGACACGGGGAGAATGTGCAAATGCCATAGAGACAGTGACCCGGGGCTGAATCAAACCCGGGTCCTTCATGCCGTGAGGCAGTAGTGCTAACCACTGCACCACCGTGTTACTCTACCTTTCAAATAAGTTGAGGGCATCTGCCTCTTCTAGTCTTTAAGGCAGTGGGTTACAGACCAGAACAACTCTCCGGGTGAAAGGGTTTTTCCTCATCTCCCCTCTAATCTTCATACCAATCACTTTAAATCTGTGCCCCCTCGTCAATGGTCACTCTGCTGAAGGAAATAGGCCCTTCCCAGCCACTCTAACCATAACCCTTACAATTTTGTAAATCTCAATCAACTCTCTCTCTCAAATTCCTCTATTACAAGAGGAATAATACCAGCTGATCCAATCTTTCCTCATACCTGAATTTTCAATCCTGGCAACATCCTGACAAATCCCCTCTGTAAGCTCTCGAAAGCAATTACACCCTTTCTGTAACGAGGTGAGCAGGCACTACTCAAGATGTTCCCTGACTGACAACTTATATAGTTCCAGGATTACCTCACTGCTCTTATATTCTGTACCTTGGCTCATGAATGAAAGAATTCCATATGCCTTCTTAACCACCTCATAAAACTGTCCTGTTATATTCAAAGATGTGTGGACATTCGCTCCAATGTCCCTCACTTTCTCTATACATCTTAGTATCCTCCCATTTGTTATGTAGTCCTTTGCTTTGTTTGGCCATCCCAAATGCATTACCTCACACTTCTCTGGGTCAAATTCCATTTGCCACTTTTCTGCCCACTGACCAGTTAGTCCATCATAGAACATAGAACATAGAACATAGAACAGTGCAGCACAGAACAGGCCCTTCGGCCCTCGATGTTGTGCCGAGCAAAGATCACCCTACTCAAACCCACATATCCACCCTATACCCGTAACCCAACAACCCCTCCCCCCCCCTTAACCTTACTTTTTAGGACACTACGGGCAATTTATCATGGCCAATCCACCTAACCCGCACATCTTTGGACTGTGGGAGGAAACCGGAGCACCCGGAGGAAACCCACGCACACACGGGGAGGACGTGCAGACTCCGCACAGACAGTGACCCAGCCGGGAATCGAACCTGGGACCATGGAGCTGTGAAGCATTTATGCTAACCACCATGCTACCGTGCTGCCCGTCGATATCTTCCTGCAGTCGACAGCATCCTCCTCACTGTCAACCACGCAGTCAATTTATATGTCACCTGAAAACTGCTTCATTATTTCCCTGACATTTGTCATTAATATATACCACAAAAAGCAGGAGACCTATTACCGAGCCCCTGCAGAACCCAACAGGGAAAAGTCTTCCAATCATAAAATCACGTTGACAATTTTGTCTCTAACTTGCCCCATTCCCTTGGATCCCACAGGCTTTTTTAAAACAAGACTGTCATGTGGGACCTTGCCAAAACACTGTTAAAACCTATGTGGACCACAGCAACTTCACTACCCTCAATAATCCTCCCCATTACTTCCTCAAAAATTCAATCAAAATAGTCAGGTACAACCTTCCCTTCATAAGGCCATGTTGACTGTCCTTATTTAATCCATGCCTTTGTAAAATTCAGTTTATCTCGTCTATCACATTTCAGTCCAATAATTTGCCCTTTACAGAGGTCATATTGACTGGCCTGTAATTGTTTGGTTTATCCCTTGCACACTTTTTAAATAATGGGACAACATTGGCAGCCAGAAGGAAAAGATAGTAAAAATGGGGATGGTGCAGCACCTCTGCCATGTTCCCGCGCCCTTGGCACCATGTGCAGATGGCTAAGTTCACCACAGCCCTGAACTTCTGTGTCTCAGGATCATTCCAGAGTTCGATCGGGGACTTGTGTGGCATTTCACAAGCTACAGCCCACAAGTGCATCTGTCTAGCTCTGTGGGACCATTACATGAGGATCATGCACGTGTGTGCATGCTTCCCAGGGAGTGTACACGACAGCCACATCCTGAGGCAGTCAGATATCCCAGGTCTCTTCGAGGATCACCCCAAGATGGCCGGCTGACTCTTAGGGGATAAGTGGTACTTGGTGAGGACCTGGCGAATGACGGTAGTATGGAGGCCAGAGACTGATGGGGGAACCCGATACAACGAGGTCCATGCGGCCACTCAGGCTGACATTGAGGTGTGGATCGGACTCTGCAAAATGCGGTTCCGATGCCTCGAGTGCTCTGGTGGTGTGCTGCAGTACACCTCCCACAAAGAGTTGCCCGCTTTGTGGTGGTCTGCTGTGCCCTCCACAACCTTGAACAGCAGCGGGGCAATGAGGAGGGCGGCGAAGAGGCACAGGATGAGGAGTGTCTGGAAGATGAGCAGAGGGAGGACCTGCAGGACCAGCCAGAGAATGGAGGACAAGCAGCAGTGGCGAGGGTCTGGAAAGCCTGGAGGGCCAAAGAGGCCCTCATCCTCCCCAAATGACAAAGGACGTGCCCTCGTCCATCATCGCATTCTTTCTCCACGCCCCACCCCCCAACCCCGCGTCCCCCTCCCCTTCCCCACCAGAGTTGTACACAGTACTCCCACTGTGACTACACAAAAGTTCTATACAACTCCAACATGACCTCTCTGCTTTTATAATTTGTGCCTCGATTGATAAAGGCTAGTGTCCCATGTGCCTTTTTCACCATCCTATTAACCTGCCCTTCTGCCTTCAGAGATCTATGGACAAATATGCCACGGTCCTTTTGTTCTTTGGACTTCCCAGTGTCAGGCCATTCATTGAATACTTTCTTGTCACATTACTGCTTCCAAAGTGTATCACACTTTTCAGGGTTAAATGCCATCTGCCACTTTTCTGCCCATTTGACTATCCCATCTAAATCTCCCTGCAACACTCAACCTCACTGTTAACCAACAGGCCAATCTTTGTGTCATAGAATCATAGAATTTACAGTGCAGAAGGAGGCCATTCAGCCCATCGAGTCTGCACCGGCTCTTGGAAAGAGCACCCTACCCAAGTCCACAGCTCCACCCTATCCCCATTCCCCAGTAACCCCACCCAACACTAAGGGCAATTTTGGACATTAAGGCCAATTTATCATGGCCAATCCACCTAACCCACACATTTTTGGACTGTGGGAGGAAACCAGAGCAACCGGAGGAAACCCACGCACACACGGGGAAAATGTGCAGACTCCGCACAGACAGTGATCCAAGCCGGGAATCGAACCTGGGACCGTGGAGCTGTGAAGCAATTGTGCTAACCACAATGCTACCGTGCTGCCCACATCTGCAAACTTACTGATCCTACCCCCTACATAGTCATCTATGTCATTTATATAAATTACAAACAATAAGGGACCCAGAACAGATCACTGTGGTACGCCATTGGACACTGGCCTCCAGTCACTAAAGCAGCCATCTGCCGTTACCCTCCTACAGCTGTCTCCAACAGCTAAGCTCATTTTGAATCCACTTTATCAAGTTACCCTGTGTCCCATGTGCATTTGCCTTCTTTATAAGTCTCCCATGTGGGACCTTGTCAAAGGCTTTGCTGAAATACATGTAAAATACATCAACTACACTACCCTCATCGACACACCTGGTCACATGCTCAAAAGAAAATCACTCAATTAGTGAGATGACCTCCCTCTGACAAAGCCATACTGACTATTCCTGATCAAAGCTTGCCACTCCAATTGGAGATAGATTCTCTCCTTCAGAATTTTCTCCAATCATTTCCCAACCATTGACGTGAGACTCACTCGTCTGTAGTTCGGTGGCTTATTTCTGCAACTTTTCTTAAATAGTGGGACCACATTAGCTGTTCTCCAGTCCACTATCACCGCCCCCGAAGCCAGAAAGAAATTGAAAATTTAGGTGAGAGCCCCTGCAATCTCTTCCCTTGTTTCCCACAGCAACCTGGGACACAATTCATCTGGACACGGAGGTTTGTCCACTTTTAAGCCTGTAACACCTTGTCACTTCCGAAAAGGACAAACAATCACTTGAAGAAGGAACTTGGAAATCTTGCCTCTTTTGTGCATGAGTATTCAACTTTTCAACCGAGTAGCAGCTCGTGCAGAGTTGGCAGAGTTCAAAATCCCCGTTCCCCGCAATCCAGACCCCACTCACTTCAATGCAAGCAAGTCTTCCCCAACTGTCGGTCTTCTTTCTCATCGTTGTTTTTGAAAACCTTTGGTTAACCTTCACATCGGCGGCAGTGCTTCGCTCGACATCTGTGTGTGTGTGTGTGTGTGTGTGAGGGCGCGTGCGTGGATCCGATCCTGAGCATCTATCGTTGCTTCCGATGCCGTCCCACAATTAGTCGACAAAAAAAATGTTTCTGCCCCAATCCTCATCGCCAGGTTTCTCTCTTGTTGTATTTCTTTGTTGCCACAAAGAGAACATTTATGGAGGGGCCCACACTCAGGATTCTTGTAAAACACAATGAAAGGTTCATACAATCAAGGTCCTGATCTGCCCAAAACCCATGCAAACACTCTGCTGACATAACTACACATCACGCGATACAAAACCAGCAACAAAACATTCTCAGAAACGTAACAACTAGACATCAATTTCCCTAACATACTTCTGCCTCATCAAAAAATAAATCTATTTAAAGAGGAGGTCCTTATGGAACATTGTTTCACCTGCTTACATCACTTAAACTTATTTTTGATAAAGCTTCCCATCTGCAGGGTTTAATCCTAAACCATCATGTATTTCTAAGTGTATTTTGTCATTTTCAGTCACTTAAATTGGATGACCATTGCAACTTGAAACTACATTTCATTTGCTCTTCTCCTTAACCCCGTCATTATTTTTGCATCAAAAATCCAATTGAACATCACAACATCTCATTGTTTATGTAAACCATTATGAACCGTTAAGAGATGGATTATTTAATACAGTAAGCATTGCACTGTTTATTGTGGGAAGGCAGTAGCAGGTGGGGAGGCCCTCAAAGCCTGCCCGGAGCACTTGCCCCCTCGGTCTGCTGCCAGAAGGCTGCTTCCTGTGCCCGAGGTGGCTTCCAATGATGGTTGATTAATACCATAATTGGCTACCTGCTGCTTATGGGAGGGTAGCCTTTCCACCCTCAATCCTGCCTCCAGCCAAATGGTCCAGGGAGCAGGGAAGTGCTGGCAAACCAGCATTTGGTCCATCTGTGTGTATGGATGTGCCTGTCCTCCTCTGTACAAACAAATCTGCCCAAGGTGACAAATGTTGCATGCTTGAGGATACTCCCCTGGCAGCTCCTTAACAGAGGCTTTACACATTTATTTATTTTTGTAGAACACAATAGGCCAGTTATTAAAAAATAGTGTTAGAGATTGTAACTCAATCAGCATGCTCTGTGCTTACAGATCATGGGACAGAAGCATGTTGTACTTAAACCAGATAACTGCCACATAACATGATCTAAAATACAACAAGTGAAGAGTCAGCAGTTAAGGTCCATTAGTCTTACAATATACATCATGGCATGACTGCCTTTTAATGATGGTGGAGTGTCATGTTTGAATGCAGTTTTAGTTGTCAATAAAACATTGTTCTCTTCCTCCTCCTGACATGATATTTTCTATTGAAGTGAATAAAACATGATAAAATACATCACATCCCACATGATTCATACCCCATTAATTTTCAATTTGTGTGGGCAGTGTATCCTACAGTCCTTCAGTCTTCTATCCAACTTGCTTTATTCAAAGATTGCTGATTTGAAGGTCCCAGGGTAAGTGTGTGCAACAAAAACCTACTTCCTTCTTTCTCATTGATAATTCAAGGCATATAAACTGGGGGCGGGATTCCTTGGCCACGCCCAGAAATTCCCACCTGTGGTCAATGGATCTTTACGTGGTCCGCATCCTGCCCATGGTGATCTTGAAATAGTCAGGGCAGAAGAATCCGGCGATTGTACTCTTAACTGCTACTATTGGCTATACCTTTGATTTTAGGAGAGTCTTGATTCCCATTTAGGTCTAATGTAATAAAGGATAGGAATTTGTTGAGATTAGGGTACTCCCTCCTTCACCTCCCATCCTACTCCTCTACTTTCTAGGCGGCAAAGGCTCTCACTTACCCTTCGCTATGTCATTTAATCTCCAAAATTGACCATCCCGAATTGCTGTTCTTCCCTCCCTTGGCAGTCGTCCAGGACCGAGGATTACTTTCTTCCAATCTGGAGTTGTGCATCCTAAAGTGACTTAAAAGTCCAATTCTGGATCTGCACACTCTGCCACAGGTGGGGCAGTTAGTGTTCAATGAGGTGGGAGGGTGGGGTGCTGGGAATTTGGTACGGTCCTTCCGCTGTTTGTATTTGGTCTGCACCTGGGGCTGTTGGAGATGTTCAAAATGTTTGGCGGATGCCTCTTCTCCAGTGTAGGCAATGTCAAGCGATAGATTTCCCCCAAACTGATGTTGAGACTTTGAGAACGTCCCTGAAACATTACCTTTAGTTAGGATTATATTCATTGGAATTTAGAAGAGTGAGAGGGGATCTCATAGAAACTAACAAAATTCTAACAGGTTAGACAGGGTACATTCAGAAAGAACGTTCCCGCTGGTGAGGGGGTCTAGAACTAGGGGTCATAGTCTGAGAATAAGGGGTAAACCTTTTAGGACTGAGGTGAGGAGAAATTTCTTCACCCAGAGAGTGGTGAATCTGTGGAAATCACGATCACAGAAAGTAGTTGAGGCCAAAGCATTCTGTAATTTCAAAAAGGAATTAGATATTGTTTTTTGGGGCTAAAGAGATCCAGGGATAGAGGGGGAAGGCGGATCAGGGTATTGAACTTGATGATCAGCCATGATCATAATGAATGGCGGAGCAGGCTCGAAGGGCCAAATGGCCTCCTTCTGCTCCTATTTTCCATATTTCTATGTTTACCCTCCTGATAACATCATGCAGCGATGAAACTTGGGGAGTACCAGGCGTGTTTTGGGAGCCTTGTGTCAGGCATGTCGACAATGTGGCCAGCCCATCTTGAATCTTAACTTGCAGATGAACAATAGATACCAGGATGAGATTTGCCTGGTGAACCTTAGCTGGAAGGATCTAGCACCATGTGGAAAAAAGGGGAGGGAAAAATCTTCATCATAACTGAAACAGAATTTGACTGAAAAGAAGATGCTGGCTCTTGTAAAGTTACAAATGAAGAACTTGCATTTGTCGAATCTCAGGACATCCCAAATTGCTTTACAGCTATTGCCATACTTGCATGGAATGCAGTGTCTGTTAAAATGTAGGAAACGTAGGAGCTAAATTTTACACAGCAAGGACTCACGAACAGCAATGTTTATAACCAAATAATCAGGCTTCTGTTTGAGCGATATTGGTTGTGGGATACACATTTTTCAAGTCAGTGGGGAGAAAACCGCTGGCCGTCTTCAAAAAAGGCCATGGGATCTACCTGGGAGAGCAAGTGTGGCCTCTTGTTGAACTTTTCTCCCGAAAGACAGGGGGTTTGAGTACATCACGGGCCTTGATTATGTGCTTAAACATCTAGACGGGGATTGAACGCATGATCTTCTGGCTCAGAGGCAAATCTCTTCCACAGTTGCCATCCACATACACCTTCATCCAATGCACAATGAATGAATCATGTTGTATTGAAACCTATTGCAGCGAGCTAAATGCAGCAAAAAAATATATAAAGTGGAAAATGAAGTAGCAGAATGGAAAGAATTAATCTAACAACCATATTCACAATTGGAATAAATGTGTTGTACACATCACTATGTTCAATAATAAAGCCATGGCCGTGAGTGGAAATAAACCTCAGAAATACTGGGAAGCAATTAATTGCCATTCCAGTCATTAATTAATAACGGCTGGTAAAAGTCACCGAATATTGAGCCTCTTTAACAATATATTCCTTCCACATGATCCACATTGCTTCAGGATGGGCAATAAATGCTGGCCTAACCAGCGATGCCTACATCCCGTATATGAATTCTTACAAAAAGTGTGGCGTCTTGACTCGGATTCGTTTACCCCGGAAAAACTTAGGGCTGGATTCCTGAGCACGCCAGCTTCGTTTTCCGGTGAGGTGCGCCCCCGCCTGCTGAGGATTCTCCGTTCCCAAAGCCGGACAATGAAACTTCCATTTGTGGGCCACCATCGGGAAATGCGTGGGATTGGGTGTGCTGCCGGTGGGGTGGAGGAACCCGCTGATGACCTCTGCAATCAATGGGGCGCAATGGGCTGAAATCCATCGCGACGACGCTCCCATGATTCTGCGGTCCCCGGAGAATCTCCACGAATTGCGGCGCGCAGAGTCTACGCAGCGCGGATAGGGGGCCATTGACAGAGGCCCCCCTGTGATTCACCGACAAAAACTGGCCAAGTTCCTGACGGTTTCGTTCTAACCACATTTTGCCTGTTGGGAATGGCCAGTGGCGGCTATGGAGTCAGTCCGCAGCCGTCCTGGTGGGGGGTGGCGGGATCCTTCACCGTGGGGGGGGGGGTCTCACGGACGGCCAGCCTAGCGATCGTGGGCCACCGAACCGCGAGCGCGCGCGATCTCGGGGGGGGGGGCGGGGGGTCTATATTTTTGGGGCCGGTCCGCGGTGTGAGTCCGCCATGTTGCGCGGGGCGGCCGTCGAAGACCGCCTCCGTGCGCATGCGCGGACTCCGACCCAAGTGCAGGGCCCCGTATCGGCAGCTAGAGCTGTGAGGAGTACTCCGGGGCCCTGTTAACCCCCTTCAGGTCAGAGAATCACTATGGACTTTCTTCAGGAAAGTCCGGAGTGAAATGCCCGCGTTTTGACACTGGAGTGGTGACGTAGCCCATTAGTAGAGAAAACCACCCCAAACCTTGTTCGAAGGCCTTTCCGATGAATGCTGCAGCGGTGTGTGAGCACGGAAGGAAAAAGGCAGAGAGCCGGTTGTCCTGTTTAAATAGCGAGATTCTATTTGGGCCTTCTCCTTTGGTCTTCGCATGCAGAGATGGCCTACCTTCACAGGAGCATTCTTTTCCTCCTTAATAAGAAAGGGAATTTCTGCGCTGGTTAAATCCAAAGGGCAGGAGATGTTTGGAGAGCTGGAGCTTGCTTTGAAAGCACCAGAAGAGTCACTGCCATCGGTCACAATCAAGGCTGAATAGCTGAAGATATTTTTAACGTATCTCAAAACTAACTAGTTTGCCCAATTTTACGTATCAATAAATTTTATTCAAGCGGAGCCAAACCAGCTGTTTAATGAATCAAGCTCATCGGAAGATTTTTTTCTTAGCTGTTAACTTCAAGATGCTCCTCAGTTTTCACAAAGGAATTGTTGGATCGACACCCGAGAGCCCTCAAACAGATGGCAACTCTTAACATTCGGCAGTAAGGCCTCTGAATAATGCAATAACCACCATGGATATCCCTATTAGCAGCAACTGCTTGTTACTTGTCAGTTTTAAATGGCGAGAATAAAGGATCTTCAGTGTACAAGTGACAGATTAATAGAATTAAATTTCACAAAATCAAATTGCCTCCAAGTGAGACCTAAATTTATACTTTTGAGAACTTCCATCATGACAGGCCATCTGTGCATAATGTAACTTCCAACAGTCCATGCAACACATCAGACTTATCAGGTGAGTTTATTTCGTGGAGCCAGTCAAAAACAGAACATGACAACAACATTTAAAGGAACCTGTACTCTTAATAGTAACTGGCAATTTTTGTCTATGAGGGTAAGCCTTTGCCAACTTGACTAACAAACATTACAGATGCCATCGAATGATGAGGGGAGTTGGGGACATAGCACTAATTTCACTGGAAAGGTAACCCACAGGCCCAGGCTAATTCTCTTGGGACGCAGGTTCAATCCCACCCTTCCAGTTGGTGCAATTTAAATTTAATGAATTAATTTTTTAAAATCTGGAATTGGAAGCCAGCCTCAGTAGCGGTGTTGTGAACCTAGCACAGTGATGGACAGCCTAGTTGGGCAGTGGTTAGCACTGCTGCCTCATGGTGCCGAGGTCCAAGGTTCGATTCAGGCTCTGGGTCACTGTCCGTGCGGAGTTTGTACATTCTCCATGTGTATTACCCCCACAACCCAAAAATGTGCAGGGCAGGTGGATTGGCCACGTTAAATGACCCCTTAATTGGAAAAAATTCATTGGGTACTGTTCATTTAAAAAAAGTGATAGACAACTTAGTCTAGTGAGTGGGCCGCATGAGTGCCTTTGCCCACTCACCCCCCCCCCCCCACCCCCCTCCCCCCGCCCCGCCTTCACCTCAATGAGCTGCAAGGTTAAAATCGGGTATGTTCACTCACCATGACCCCATGATTAAATACATTTAATATACGGCGAATATTCCATACTGCGTTATAGACAATGCTTAATCGTTTTTATATTTTAATAGAACTATCATCAACTTCAAATGGTAAAAATAAAATGATGTCTCGTGGGCCACACACAATGCAGATAGGCTGCATGTGGTCCCAGGTCGTAGGTTGCCCATCACTGATCCAGCATCAATGTCCTAAATATTAATCTGGTTCATTATTGGACTTTAGGGAAGCAAATTTACTGCCTTTACCCAGTCTGGCCTAATGTAATTCTAGACCACAACGATGTGCTGACTCTTATAAATGTAAATGTCACTATAGTCCCCGAGGAACATCGGCTGCTCTCCCCTTTTGCGAGAGATGACTGGTGGTGATTTCACCTGAGGGTCACCACACTTCATTGATCTCTGAAATGGATTAGCAATTCATTCCATCGTACCAATTGTGGATGGGCAAAAAATACTGGCCCTGACATCGAAACCAACATCCTACGAATGCATTAAAGGCATAGCAGAGAGAGAGGAACATCCAATCTCTAGATTAACCAACTTGTGCAGTATGTTTGACGGATTTTTCTGTTGAGCTCAGAATACCAGTGCTGCGCAAGATCTTATATTATCACATCTTTGCAATAGAAACATATCCTCTGGAAAAGCAAACTGAAGTAAGAAGGAACAAGTTTGTTGGCAAAAAAGTTTGATTTTAAAGATGAATCTTAAAAATGATGATGGACTAGAGTGTAAAAGACCGAATTCCAGAGGGTGACATCGTGGCAGCTGAATGCACAGCCATCAATGGTTGGGTAAAGTCAGGTGTTGTGCAGGAAGCCGGTGTCAAAGGCATTCAAAGATGGCTAAAAATATTTGAGGAAGTCAGTGAGGTTCTGAACAATCCCAGGATAAGTAAAATTAGCAAAGTAATTTACATAAATTTTCATTTTACCATATCAGTGAAAACAATTCAATTAAATACACAGGGAGTCTGGATGAGAAGTAGTTTTCAAGTTAAAAAGGAATAGTATAACGATCCTGGACCAGACCCCAACAATGGCCAGGATGCTCGACAGATACCCCAATATTTTTTTTCAATTTTGTCAGACTGTGAGGAAAGGATACTTCACTCCAGGAGTGATTACACACAGAAATAGGGATGTGGCATATTAAAACAAACTTTATTACTAACGCAGTGTTGAAATATTTTTAACATCACACTAGAAAATAGCTTATAATTACCCCTTGAAAATGCTACTCGATACAGTGAATACAACACCCTTAACTGCTATCTTTATTCCCACTCAAACAAAAAGAAAAACCATCTCATCTCTCAATCCACTGTTTACATACTATTTGCACATACCATTGGTTATACAGGAGATGTTAGAACATAGAACAGTACAGCACAGAACAGGCCCTTCGGCCCTCAATGTTGTGCTGAGCCATGATCACCCTACTCAAACCCACCCTATACCCGTAACCCAACAACCCCCCCCCCCTTAACCTTACTTTTATTAGGACACTACGGGCAATTTAGCATGGCCAATCCACCTAACCCGCACATCTTTGGACTGTGGGAGGAAACCGGAACACCCGGAGGAAACCCACGCACACAGGGGGAGAACGTGCAGACTCCACACAGACAGTGACCCAGCCGGGAATCGAACCTGGGACCCTGGAGCTGTGAAGCATTTATGCTAACCACCATGCTATTTGAGAAATAAAGATCTTGTGACTCTGCTTTAAAGAAAAAATCCTGACTCCTGTCAAAGCTATGCTGAAACTCTGGCTGTAAAACTTCAGAAGATGCTTCTCAACTTGTTCTCAGTCTGCGTTGCTTTAAAGACTGATAATCACTTTTAGCTGAACTGCAGTTGGAGCAAACAGCTTGACCTCTGTTCACAGGTTTATCCAGAACACCACTGATCTGCTTTTCCTGCAAAATATCTGATGCCTTAGCTCCACCCAACATTGATATCATTTTACCAAGCTGAAATCTAATTAACTCCACAGGGAACTCCCCTTAATCCAAACAAAACTATATCAGCCCAAGCTTTTTATGATGGTTTAATTGCACTCTTGGCTCCCAAAACCTTTGTTGTCTTTCAAACTAGGAGCCTTTTATTTTAAACAAGACTGCAACAGTCAAATATTAACTCAGGCTTTTAACCCTTACTGCACCAGATACCTATAATACAATACAGCTGGAATTCCTGCATTCATCACAACAGAAAGTGGAAAATAATTAAACCAAGGCATAGGTTGTCACTATGAAGTGGAGTGAAGATAAAGCAGAAGGGTTGTCAGCAGAGTGGGGCAGCTGATACACATGAAGAGCGAGAATGGCAGACCAGAGAGGGAATAGAAAGGATGGAATAAACTGAGAGGCCAGGAGAAGAATTACAACTCTGGTTGTAGGGAGAGAAGAAAATCAAAGGCCATTAGTGCAAATCAGGATGGTTCTGGGATCGAAAGGGGAATGTAACAAATGCCAAAAGTACTGTCAAGGGGAAGGCAGGGAAAGAAAGAAAATTGGAAGTTGATGGAGGAGGAACATGGCAAATAAAGAGAGGATGAGGGCAGGGAATATAGATGAGAGAGAGTCAGTGGAGTGATCAGGAGAGGCAACAGAGAAGGGAAGGAAATTTAGAAGGAATAGGGAGAAAAGACACAAAATAAATGGTGGAGAAAGCTAGCTAAAGTGAGAGATGACAATTAAATTGAATTGGAGAAATGAAGACTTGTTGATACTTTGAATGTGGCCTTATATAATCAGCAAAACAAATTCAACAAAATCCCTATTTTGATGAGAACAAATTACTGAGAAATCACTGGGAACAAATAATTAAAATTGAGGGTACAACTGGAAAATTTATATTTGCTCAGATCTTCTGGTCTCCAGATAGTCAGAAATCGGACATTCTCAAAGAGATTCACCACAGAATGCCTGGAAAATCCCAATGCAAGGGCTTTATGGAATTAGTTTGGAAGTTAGTACTTCTGCTTAGCAATTCCCGCTGTTCCACCCAGAACCCTCCGAAAACGTCTTCAGTTAGACTCAGAGACTTTGAATGGTTCTGATTTACTTACCTGGATGGTTACCAAGAAAATGTCAGACAGCAAACAAAAACATGGTCTAACTCTCAGGCAACTATACAAACGAGCCCCCAGTCACACAATCCTGACTATGACCCTGAAACTCCTCCCCCACTACCTTGAGTACTAATTTATTACCCTACAACCCGACCTGGCCATCTCTCAACTGGATCTGACTATCCCCAATACGCCTACCCAACTACCACCTACCAACATCACCCACCTTCCCACCACATCCAGCTGCCACCTCACCCACTCATCTACTACACTCACTTGCTAGCCTACATACCTTTCACCCTACCGCTTTACCCACTTATCATATCCACCGTGACCCATCCATTGGGTGTTCTCGGATTCCGCCACTGAGGATTATATAGCACTATTTTGCCTGTGTGTGGCCCTGGGTCCACGCTTGAATCTGCTCCGCAGACACTGGCAGGGTATCTAGGAAATTCAAGGTCATGGTGAGTTCTTCCAATGCCGGCAAAGGGACCAAACTTGTGGGCTGCGGAAGGCAATTCAGATTATCAGTTTTGGCAATGTATGATCCTGGTGGTGCGCAAGAGAGTATTTGTAGGCCACAAACAATAATGCCCAATGTTGGATCCAAGGTAAATCCAAGGTGCTGTGGGGGAAATCACCTAATCTTCTTCGGAAAGGCCCAGCAGATGTTTATGATCTGTAATGATTATGAAATGTCAACCAGAGGCATATTGATGGGAACAACGGCTAATATTGTGCTGCGAGGCATGATGGTAAAAGATGCTAACAATGAGGCATGATGGTAAAATATGCTAACAGTGAGGCATGATGGTAAAAGTTGCTAACAGTGAGGCATGATGGTAAAAGATGTTAACAATGAGATATGATGATAATATTGCAGCTCAATCAGAATGACTTTTGTGGGAAATGGAGAACAACATCTTGAAGCTGAATATTTCACTGATAACACTTAGCTTTGAAACAACGAAAACATGGCTCTCTCATGGACGAATAATGCAAGCTTGTTGCGGGGACTGCTTTGTTGGTTTCATCAGTTGGTATGAGCAGGGGGCAGCAACAATATGGTTGGCACTTTTTCACCCCAAAATAATAGACGATCCTTCCTTTTGGATCTGAGAATAGCATTTTTCTCTGTCCACCAAAGTCCTGGATGTATATACCATGGGCCACTCTGTGCCAGCATCCCATTGAGGGGAAAGAACTGCCCCTATTCCACATGAAAAGTATCACACATTAATACCAGTTCTCTCTTGGGTCGCAATGAGCCAGGATATTTGATGATAGTAACTGCTACTGGGCCTTCCTAAAGACTTCATCCCGCGCCGCCTTCCATGAATATTTCTGGGCTTCTTTAACAATTTGTGCAGGGTGATGCAACCATTAATTCACACCAGACAGAGAGTTGAAGTGAACAGTGGCTTTAATCAACTAGAACAGTGCCTGCCTGCGACTGATATGCATTGAGAGCCACCTACAGGGCAGCTGCTCTATACACCTCCCCTCAAAGGGGCGGAGCCAGGGGAGGAGCCCACAAAGGCACCGACATGATACAAGCGGTGTAATACAGTACAGTGGCCCATAGGTGGAGCCCACATGGGCAACCGCATAGTATAAAGTAATACTGTGGTGAATGGTTACCACAATACGTTCACCACATTCACCCCCTGTTAAAAAATTGAAGTCCGGCGGGGGTGAAAGGCTCACAGGTTGAGTCTGTCCGGCGCCCTGATCGTGCGCTGTGATCGCCTGAGCTCTGGTTTTGTAGCGGGCACGAGTGTTGAACTCGTCGATGCGGGCACAGGTGTGGACTCCGGGAGCATGTCTTCTGGAGCTTCATCCCTGTAGGTTGGCGATGGGGGGAGGGGTATAGGAGGGGAGTGGAGGCCATGTAGGGGCAGGGGTGCTGTTCGATGTAGGTTGGGGGAGGGAGACCATATCTTGTCAGCCGTCGGGGTGCGCCACATATGCATACTGGGGGTTGGCGTGAAGGAGCTGGACCCTCTCGACCAGGGGGTCGTACCTTTGGCTCCTCACGTGTTTCTGGAGGAGTACAAGCCCCGGTGTCTTTAGCCAGGCTGGAAGCGAGACCCCGGAGGTGGATTTCCTGGGGAAAACAAATAGGCAGTCATGAGGGGTCTCATTCGTGGCTGTGCAAAGAAGTGACCTAATGGAGTGGAGCGCGACGGAGAGAACCTCCTACCAGTGGGAAACTGGGAGATTCCTAGACTGCAGGGCCAGGATGACGGCCTTCCATACCGTTGCGTTCTCCCTCCCCACCTGTCCGTTTCCCCGGGAGTTGTAACTGGTAGTCCTGCTCGAGGCAATGTCCTTACTGAGCAAGTGTTGACTCAGTTCGTCGTTCATAAACGAGGAGCCCCGGTCACTGTGGACATAAGTGGGGAATCCGAACAAGGTGAAGATATTATGTAGGGCCTTAATGACGGTGGCTGCGGTCATGTCGGGGCAAGGGATTGCAAAGGGGAAGCGGGAGTACTAGTCAACGACGTTGAGGAAATGCGCGTTGCAGTTGGTAGAGGGGAGGGGCTCTTTGATGTCGATACAGGTGCTCAAAGGGCCGGTATGCCTTCACCAGGTGGGCCTTATCCGGCCGATAGAAGTGCGGCTTACACTCCGCGTAGTCCCTGGTCATGGCCCTGACCTCCTCGGTGGAGTAGGGCTGGTTGCGGGCCTTTGATGTAGTGGATAAGTCGGGTGACCCCCGGGTGACAGAGGTCATTGTGGATGGCCCTGAGTCGGTCACCTTGCGCGCTGGCGCATGTGCCGCGGGACAAGGCATCTGGGGGCTCGTTGAGCTTTCCAGGACAATACACTCTATTGTAATTATAGGTGGAGAGTTCGATCCTCCACCTCAAGATTTTATCGTTCTTGATCTTGCCCAGCGGTGTATTGTTGAACGTGAAGTCTACCAACCGTTGGTCAGTGACGAGGGTAAACCTCCTACCAGCGAAGTAGTGCCTCCAGTGCCGTACAGCTTCTACGATAGCTTGAGCTTCTTTTTCGATTGAGGAGTGTCGAATCTTGGAGGCGTTGAGGGTACAGGAGATAAATGCTACGGGCCTGCCTGCCTGGTTAAGGGTGGCGTGGAGGGCGACCTCTGACGTGTTGCTCTCCACGTGGAAGGGAACGGACCCATCCACCTCGCACATCGCGGCTTTGGCAATATCTGCCTTGATGCGGCTGAAGGCCAGGCAGGCCTCAACCGCCAGCGGGAAGATGGTAGCTTTGATCGCTGGGCGGACTTTGTCCAAATAGTTGGGAACCCACTGGGCATAATAGGAAAAGAACCCAAGGCACCTTTTCAGGGCCTTGGGACAGTGGGGAAGGGGGAGTTGCAGGAGGGGGTGCATACGGTCGGGGTCGGGCCCTAGAACTCCATTTTCCACGACATAGCCGAGGATGGCAAGTCTGGTTGTGCAGAAAACGGATTTCTCCTTGTTATAAGTGAGGTTGAGGGCTTGGGCGGTTCAGAGAAACTTCTGAAGGTTGGTGTCGTGGTCCTGCTGGTCGTGGCCGCAGATGGTGTCATTGTCCAAGTACGGAAATGTGGCCCGTAGCCCGCACTGGTCCACCATTCGGTCCATCGTTCTTTGGAAGACTTAGACCCCGTTTGGTGACGCCGAATGGGTCCCAGATGAAGTGGAAGAGGAGGACGTCTGCCTCAAAGGCCGTGTAGTGGCGGTCCTCCGGGCGGAATGGGAGCTGATGGTATGCGGACTTCAGATCTACCGTGGAGAACACCCGGTAGTGTGCGATCTGATTAACCATGTCCGCTATCCGGGGAAGAGGGTACACATCGAGGTGCGTATACCGGTTTATGGTTTGGCTGTAATCTACAACCATCCGGTTCTTTTCCCTGGTCCTGACGACCACCACTTGGGCTCTCCAGGGGCTGTTACTGACCTCGATGATCCCTTCCCGCAAGAGCCACTGGATCTCGGACTTGATAAAAGTCCTGTCCTGGATACTGTACCGCCTGCTCCTGGTGGCGAAGGGTTTACAGTCGGCGGTGAGATTCGCGAATAGTGGGGGAGGGTTGACCTTCAGGGACGTGAGGCTACAACGGTGAGGGGGGGTAGAGGCCCTCCGAACCTAACGGTCAGGCTCCTGAGGTTGCACTGGAAGTCCAGTCCCAACAGAAGGGGAGCGCAGAGATCGGGGAGTACATACAGTTCAAAGTTTGCGTATTCGACGCCCTGTATCGCGAGGTTCGCGACGGTGTACACCCGGATCTGCACTGAGTGCGATCCGGAAGCGAGGGAGATTGTTTGAAATGCGGGGGAGATTTGGAGAGAACAGTACCTTACCGTATCTGGGTGAACGAAGCTCTCCGTGCTCCCGGAGTCAAACAGGCAGGGCGTCTCGTGCCCATTGAGCCGGACGGTCATCATGGAGTTCCTGAGGTGCTTTGGACGTGACTGGTCTAGGGTGACTGCGCCGAATTGCGGGTAGCTGGCATGGTCAGAGGTGGTAGGGTGGTCCCAAGATGGCTATCCCCGTCGGTCGCACGTGTCGGGCGGCGGTGAAGATGGCGGCCAAAATGGCAGCTCCCATGAGTCGCACATGGTGGGCCTGGTGGGAGACGGCGGCCAAGATGGTGGCCCCCCGTGAGTCGCACGTGCTGTGTAGAGATGAAGATGGCTGCCCCCATGGACAACACGAGGCGGGTGAGGCAACTGAAGGGGGCGGAGCCGGCAGGTACGCAGCCACGCTGCGGGGTCTACGGGCCTGTGAGTCCGAGAGTTGGGCCTGTGATTTGGAGGACTTGGACCTGGCAAACTTTGGCAAAGTGTCCTTTCTTGCTGCAGTCGCTGCAGCTCGCGTTCCGAGCCGGGCAACGCTGCCTGGGGTGCTAGATCTGACCGCAAAGGTAGCAGGGCAGCCCCCCGGGATGGGCGGGCAGCCGCGCGGCACAGGCCTGGGGTACTCTCTGGTCGGGTGTCCACGAGGGGGTCGCGTGTTCGGAGGGGAAAGCGTTGAGGCTTTGAAACGCTACTTGTAGGGAGGTGGTCAGTTTTACCGTCTCTTCTAGGACGAGGGCGCCCTTCTCAAGCAGGCGCTGTCTGACGTAGTTGGGCCGGACTCCAGCCACGTAGGCATCCTGGACAGCGAGTTCCATGTGCTGTGAGGCCGTGACAGCCTTGTAGTTGCAGCTTCGCGTGAGGACTTTCAGGTCCCGTGGGTACACCTCCAGCGATTTCCCGGGCCTTTGGCGGTGCATGGTGAGGAGATGCCACGCGAACACTTCATTCACCGGCCTCACGTATTGGCGCTTCAGAATCGCGAGCGCGTCTGCATACGTGGTGGCTTCCTCGATTTGCACGGAGATTCGATGGCTCACCCGGGCGTGGAGGAGGCTCAGCTTCTGTTCGGCGGTGACGGAGGACGAGGAGGAGGCGTCAAGGTAGGCCTTGAAACATGTGAAAAAATCCCTTTGGCTTCCGCGGCCTGTGGGTCGACTTCCAGTCGGTCAGGTTTGAGGGCTGCTTCCATCGTGATGTTGTAATTGATTAAATTGAGGCGACCATCAATTCACACGAGACAGAGTTGAAGTGAACAGTGGCTGCCTGCGACTGCTCTGCACTGAGAGCCATCTACAGGGCAGCTGCTCTATATACCTCCCCTCAAGGGGGCGGAGCCAGGGGCGGCGCCCACAAGGGCACCAACATGATATAAGCAGTGTAGTACAGTACAGTGGTCCAGAGGTGGATCCCACATGGGCAACCGCATAGTACAATGTAATACAGTGGTGAATGGTTACCATAATACGTTCACCACACAGGGGTGACAATAAAGTGGTCAAGGTTGAGATAAAGTTCCCATTGTAGTTCATGAGGCCTAGAAAAGATTTTAATTCTGTCGTATTTTGCAGAGCTAGTGCCTCTTTGATGGCCTTAATTTTATCCTCCACGGGATGTAGGCCTTTTTTATCGACTCAGTTCCTCTAAAGTTCAACAATGTAACCATTGATCGCTCAAAACTTCCTCACAAGGAGCAGATCAGCAAGGGGCAATACTGGCTTTATAAAGGAGTTGGAAAATAGAGTGGGGTCCTGGAGCAGAACACAAACTTGGAAAGATCTGGAAGGGAGCAAAAAAACTTTTTGTTATCCCTGAGGTAAGCATATAACTTGAATTTATCATGAAGTCCAGCATTTTGTAGGAAATGCACTGCACATGAGTTACAACTGACATAAACAACATGTGCTCAGCTGATTGATGGTCACATCATATTAGTGAGTGTAAAATTACTCAAATAGCACCATTTACAGGTGCAATGATATTGCACTGTAACAACTGATCATTCTTCATAATATTTCATAAATTACACCATGCCGGTTAATTATAGCCTTTAAAAACATCAAAAAATAAAAATTTCAACAAGATATACAATAAGGATCATTTTATTTCATCGTGCTTTGTACACCTGCTGTCATATTGAAGCGGGACCCCCCCCCCCCCCCCCCCCCCCCCGCAGTCACTGCATTAAACATCTAGATCCAATCATAATTTCTAACCTGACCCGTTTTGAGTTTATGAAAGTCCAATTGATCTCAAATATTTTCCCAAAAAAGGCATAAATAAGTCTCAAACTACTGCAAACATAAGATTGGAAGTCTAATATGCAATAATTGTTATAATTAAGGCATGAGTAAGACAGAAATTCAGCTGTGGCACAGTGGCGCAGTGGTTAGCACTGCTGTCTCAAGGTGCCGAGGACTCGGGTTCGGTCCCGGCCCCAGGTCACTGTCTGGAGTTTGCACATTCTCACTTTGTCTGTGTGGGTCTCACCCCCATAATCCAAAGACGAGCAGGGTAAATAGATTGGCCACGCTAAATTGACCCTTAATTGGAAAATTCATCCTGAATACAAAGATTATTCAGTAGCAATACTCTAATTTGAGCCTAAAGATTGGTAAAAGTTGTGTATTTTACACTGAAGTACTCTCCATACTAAACATGAAACTGTCACTTCCTCTTTGTGGAATCTGTAAGTGGAGCAAAATTCAATTTCACAGGTCATTTTGGAATATATTTCCTCAGAGATTCTCCCACACCGTTGAGGCGAACTCACTGAAAGTACAGCAAAATCATTAATGTGCACCAACAGGGTTTTCAACCAATTGTGGCAACTCAGGGCAGCCCAGATATTCCCTGTATTCACAATCATTATTTTCCCAGTGGCCATCGTAATGACCCGCTATATCACAAGGTGTGGAGGTAGCTGAGCCTGCCAAGAAAACCCAGCAACCCGATGGTGGCAACTCAGCAACCCAATGGTGGCAGCTTAGAAGCCCAGTGGCCAAGGCAGTTAGTTACCTGTGTCATGTGAGAGCGCCTTTAAGAATTGGATGTTTAAGAAATGTACCTTTAAGAAATGAGCTGACCATACTGAAGAGATGTCACAGGGGGGAGCTGAGCTCACTTCTGCTTTTTGGGAGTTTTAGTTTCAGTTTGAAGAAAGCTTGGGTGTGGCTGTGAGCTGCATTGCTGGTGATCTCTGCCATGAAGAATTATCTCTTAATCCTTTGGTGAAATCGGAATTGTAAAAAAGGTCTCAGAATTGAACATACATCTGATGTGCTTCTGTTTGAAGGATTTGTTAAGTCTTTTGGATGTGTAAAGGAACAGTTTGCAGGATTGGGTAGTGTTGTATTATTTTTGGGCTTATCTTTGAAGTAAGGGGTGTTAAGAGATCCAATGTTTATTTAAAAGGTTAATTTGAGTTCATGGAATAAACATTGTTTTGTTTTAAAAACCACGTGTCCACAATTGTAATACTACACCTGGGGAACAAGCCGTGTGCTTCAAAAGCAACAATCCATTAAAGGTGGGGGTTGGTTGAACTCCATGATACATTTTGGGGTTCTGAAAACACCTCTCCGATAACACCTGTGAAGAGTAGGATTTAGCCAATTCCCGGACAGTGCTGGGATGACATGTTTTATTAATTGCCCAAAAACTAGATATCACCGATATAAACCTACAAACAGAGTAATGTCACCCCGGAGGCACTGTGTCCAGAACAGTTTCTAGTCCTTTTCGGGGGAAAGGGTTCATCCTATTCTTCTTGACACTGCAGAAATCAATAGCGCAAAGAATAGAGGGCGATTTGCGGAGGGAATGAAAAACATGACGAGGGCAAGGGGATCAGGAAATCCATGAACACTGAATCAGTTAATGAGTGACTCCAGGGAAAATGTAATTCTCTGGAGGGCTCGCAATAAGGCAGTTAGTCGCTGCCTTAATGGGGCAGCAGAACGGAGGAGAAAAAGTGGTTCTATAAATATCAACATTGAGCGTATAAATTTTGCAGCTTTAACATTTAAGTTGCACATGTTATTTATTCTTAACTTTTTTCAGGTATGAGAATGTCAGTCATATAATCCAAGGATAAAAATAATGCTGGGGATATGAGCCAATGGGAAATATCATAAAGCAAGGCTGAGCAGTTTTCTAACAAAACGCCTGACAGCAGCCGGGGCCAGTGACTGTCACACTTTCGTCCTTCAGGCTTCACTGTCATTAAAGTACAAAGGAAACGTGTGCTGTTGCACAAGTGCGATCCCTTCAGTCAACGCTCTTCTTCTCCTGATCCTCTCCTCTCTCATGGCAAACATTTCTCCTCCTATTTAGCCCCTATCCTGAATGGACAGATTGGAATTCCTGTATTTCGGAAATGACTCCCGGTTACTGATATTACAGCCAAGCTATTGAATCGATATATAAACACACTTCAGATTAAAGGTAGCTTTTGTGAGAAAAAGGAAATGATCCATCAGGTGACAGAAACCCACCTTAAAAAAATACAGTAGTTTAAAATTCTGATGCAAAGAGGTCAGAAGAGTCTGAAAGCAATAATTTTCATATGCAAAGTGATAATTCCCAGCAGTGTGAGGCATGACTGAGAGAAATGAGGCATTTCTGCCGTTGTTAGATTATCTATTAGCTTCTTTATTGCTGGTCTCAACACAAGCACACCGCTCCAGTCAGTCATTTCTAGCTATTTTCTGTAAGCTTGGTAATATTGATATTATAGTCTAGGTATTATTTGCACCTCACAGCATTGCACAGTTCTAAAAAGATCCAGGTTTGCATTGCTTGAGCATGTATCATGAGACCCATACATCAAATATTTCAAGGAATGAGACCATCTCTTTCAATGTGAAACATCCAAGGTGATTGGCATTGTTGGGCAGTAACTTTGACTGATTGCTGTTCATAGGGATAAGATTGAGGTATGGCCTGTGTTGACAGGCCAGGATCTATGGTTCTTTTTAGTCCCTTTAATGGACAGCTTTGCAGACATGGAGGGCCTATCTTTAGCTGGACCGTTTCAGCCATTGAGTTCATCTGGAGAAAGCAATGGTACTGAGCTAGCGGGCATAGGCTCCTTGGTGACATTTCACCACTTCAGGTGCGAGTGACTTTGGAAAGCAATACAAGATACAGTTATACTCCTTTGACATTTCATGATAAATAGTGAAGTTTGCAGCTGCTATAAATATACTGTTCACTGCGCGTACTCTTTTCCTGTCAAATGTTGAATAATTCATCCTTTGGTTTATATTGCCTGAACTTCAGTCTGCTTAAATGTACATCAGCTTTACATAAGAGCATAGAAAAGCGGTGGGAAATAAATGACCAACTGAAGCATCAAGCGAGATGAATGGACCAAACTCTGAAAGCAATTGCTGTTTTCGGAACGCGCTCATGGCAGAAAACCCCCAGGAGGACAGCAGAAACACCCAAGGGATGTCCTCAACACGGCCCTGAAGAGGTCAAACGTACTCAATTCATGGGAGCCCCGGGTCTGTGACCAAAAACAATCGAGAAGGAGTCATTTAGTAGTACAGAATTTGAGAATTGCTGAAAAAGAAAATCAGGCTATCCAAGCTTTTCGGCTTGCCCCCATCAGGAATACCAAACCATATGGGTAAACAACAATTGATACTGTATGAGAAGAGAGTGCCAATTGGTTGGCAAGTGGATTCTGAATGGTGGAGGTGTTGTCATGAGGAACGCAGCATAGATCAGTTAGCTATCCAGCTAACCTGGTTCATTCCCCCAGGGAAATGCCTTGACCAGTTTGAATTTGAACAAATGCCTTGGTCCCCTCGAACAGCAAAAGAAAGAAAACCAGACTTGTGATTAAATAGTGTTTTTCATGACCATCAGTCATTTAAAAGTGCTTTAAAGCTCATGAAGTAATTATGAAATGTAGTTAATGTTGTAATATTGTAAATGCAGCAGCCAAATTGTGCACAGCACACTCCTACTACCAGCAACGTGATAATGACCAAATAAAAAGTTTCAATGTTTACTGAGGTCCAGGGCACTGGGGATAACTGTCCAGGTTTTAGAATCCCTACAGTGCAGAAGGGGGCCATTTGGCCCATCGAGTCGGTGCTGACCCCTCGAAAGAGCAGCCCAGCCCTGTACCCCACCCAACCTTTGGACGCTAAGTGGCAATTTAGCATGGCCAATCCACATAATCTGCACATCTTTGGACTATGGCAATTAACCGGAGCACCCTGGGGAAACTCACGCAGAAATGGGGAGACTCCACACAGACAGTCCCCAGAGGTCGGAATCAAACTCGGGCCCCTGCCACTGTGAGGCAGCAGTGCTAACCATTGTGCCACCGTCATCCCTTTGTAATATTGCCATGGGATCATTTGCCTCCATCTGCTATGGTTTGATGTCTCATCTCAAAGTCTGCACATCAGAGAGTGCAGCATTCCCTCAGTCAGGGATGATGCAAAAACAAAGCATATTAGACGGTCACAAAGGAAGGCAAGGTTTGTGGGGGACGGTGGCAATTTGCAGTGTCCCAGTATCGGCATCATTGTCATAAGCTGAAGTCTGAAAATTTTGAAATGATATTGAATACTTTATTTTAAGCATTAGCAACTTAACCGAGTTCTTGGGGGCACAGCACTTCAAAGTCAACCATCCAGAAAGACAAGTGCTTGCGTGATGATCTCATGATACAGGTTGAGATCTCACGAGAGGTGTGAGAGATGAACTCTTGGATCTAAGGGAACATGGTGTGGTCAAAGCAGAGAAGTGGGATGAAACTCAGGAAGCTGAGGCCAGAGCAAAGGCTGAGGGCAGGCCAAGAATAGCAACTGCAAGTGAATTTAAACTATTTTGCCGTACTAATTTCTGAAGATTAATTGTTGGAGGTGGGAGCGTAGGGGGTGATGCCAGGTTGAAGGTTCGCCCGGACGGCAAATACTTTGACACCAATCCTGCCCTCAGTACTGCACTGGAGTGCTGCCTTGACATTTGTGCTAAGTCCTGGACAGGATTTGAAGTTGGAACCTTGTGATTCGAGGCGAAAGTACTACCAATGGAGTCACAGCTGACACCAACTTAAATGTCTGACCAGCAATTTTCTTTCTCAATGGTGTTGCTCGATGGATAAATACAAGACACCAGGAGAATGCACTGCCTTCTTTCGATACTGCCACAGGATCTTTTACACCTGAATAGGCAGATTGGACCTTGGCCTAAAGCCTCATCAGAAGGATCATTCCCGCTGATGGCACAGCACTCCCTCAGCACTGTACTGATATGTCAGCTTAGATAATGTGCATGAGATCAAGGAACCATAAACCTTGAATCACAGGCAAGAATACTATGCCCACGCCATGATGACAGTTCACACTGTGTTAAATATACAGAGAGTAACAGGTCAGTTTTTTCTCATTTCTACTTGGGATGTGACAGTTCCAGTTCGGACATTCTGCCGAAACATCCAGCACTCAGATCTAATGACCCTTCACAATTTTATGAGTGACATTTTACTTAAACGCGCCCCACCACTAACTGCTTGATGAACAAACACCAAGATAGATTGTGGTTACACAATGCCAAGCCAATCTACTCTTCAGCAACACGCAGAACTCCTGACAAGCTGATATATTACAGCTCCTTTCACTTCGCCTTATTAATGCAAAGTAACCTCCAACAGCAACTCTGATGAGTTTAGACGATTGTGCGATTGATTCTGCACATTGAGTCCAAGGTCTCCAAATTCTATTCAATCGTTCCAAAATGGAAACAATTTCTATTCAGTTTGAAGTATCCCTGAATTCACATTGTGAATATTGTGGGAAATAATAGATTACATTATCATACAAAATCATAGGAATGAGGACAGTTTCTTGGTGAGAGTACATAAAGATCATTGCGTAATAAGTTTAATATTTCAATTCAAATTAACAAGTGTAATATTAATGATACATATCTGGAGGAGAGCAAACACGTTTGATGAATTCATGTCCAAAATTAATGCAGTACAAAATTAACAAGGCGTCCTGCTCCTTCTTTGAAATTGAAGCAACAACACTGGTCAATTATATTCATTCATTGGTTTGTCATTGAAAATAATTGAAATTAAACTGCCTTTGTCTATGTTAGCACATTTATGCTTGTCACCTTCCTATAGCTTATCTGAGTTGGTTGTGAAGTACTAGAAATTTCCTTTGGGCATGAAAGGCATTACGTAAATGTAAATTATTTCGGCTAGAAACAAACTATGAGGAATTAAGAGGTGTTTCGTTTCCAATTCTTCCCTTTATCATCTGCCATAGCTTTTATTTTCTTTCAGTTCTTTAGTCAGAATGTTACAATGGGTACGATCTACTCGAACTGGAGCGAGGCATGGCTGGTAGATGCCGGGTGAAGCCTCCCGTGGGCTTCACAGCAGCCAGTACGCCACGTGAGTTCTATCCAGATCTCGCTAGGTGTCAGGATCAGGATGGCGCCCATAATGGGCATGACCAAGCCTTGTTTGCTTCAGTCAGTCTTGAATCTACATAGACAGGCACACCCGAGATCTACTGACCTCCTGCGATCTACCGTCCTCTGCAGGGAGGCTCCAGCTGGACACCATACAGTACTGGTCAACAAAAATGTGGACTAGACGGAATATCACCCAGGGAGTCTCCCAGGCCATCTGAGGCCCCTGGGGGGCTAGAGACAATGCAGGGTGAGTGCCTGGCCCTCTGCCTACAACACGGACACCCTTGCATTGGAAAAGTGCCTGGGTGGCACTGCAAAACCAGCAGGAGGGATGCCAAGGTGGCAATAACATTCCTGGGTGCCAAGGTGGCATTGCCAAGGGTCAGGGCCTGAGGGGAGCCATGCCCATGCAAGGATGGTGGATGGGGGCATGAAGGGTGGGGGGTGCAGGGCAGGTAATTAGTGGTATCTGGGAGGTTGGGGGTGTGAAGACCAGGGGTCCTGAAAGATGGTGTGGGAGAATCTGAAGTGGGGGGGGGGCTTAGGGACCCCATAGTGGGGTCTTCTCACTTAGTGGGGTGCAGGATAATGCCCATGTGTGTGGGGGTGGTATTCTCATGGTGGGGGGGGGGGGGGGGGTGCGGAATCCTCAATCTCACTTAGAGTTCGGGGCTCCCTTTCAAAATGGTGCAGATCTCTGAGGAGACAATTTGACCAGCAAGTTTAGCTCCCCAGTAATGAAAATAATTCTAAGTATGGGCTAAACCAGCGAGAAACTCCCCAGGGTAGAAAAAACTGACTAAATGCCCTTAGCTAGCTCATCGACAGAGCTGGCGGGAAATTCCCAGCAAAGCCCTCCACTAAAGACACTTTTCCGTTAAATTACGCCCAATGCATCGATGATGGAAATACTCTCCTTGTTATTCCTAGTGGAACAAAATTATTCATCATAATGTGCTGTCTGGGCTTAACCAGAATTTAGCTATGTGTCCTGGAAGTCCAAAGTTACAGCCTAAATGTTACAACTGCACAAAATACTCAATAATCAAAGAAAAGTGAGCAAATTTCTAATGGCGAATGATGGCCCCAAACAATATAAAATATGAAAAGCATTTCTGAACTTTGCAAAATACTCACAGAACTGGAACAACATAAGGCAGGAATTTGACTGCACAGTTAGAATACAGGTTAGGGGAAGGTTAGCAAGTTTTCAGCAAAGTAAACCAAAAAATTGTCAAGCAATGTAAATAATGCTATGCGTGCTATAAATGGTAAAGTAATTATATTACTTGGTGTCATTTCTAAGGCCCCAACCCTCCTCTTTCCCACCACACTACTCTCATGTTTATGCGCGGCTGGTATTGCATATTCTCTGCCCACAGGATAATATGCCCGTGAGGGGACAGCAGTGGCATAAGTAATGGAGCAGCAAATCAAGAATGTAATGGAGGTGATGGTCCCTTTGGAAAGATGAGGGGGAGGGGGGGGAGAGTAATGAAAGACAGTGGCATTCGGGGGATGTTGGAAGTGTTGAATGCAAAGAATGAAGAGGCAGGACAAAAGAGACCCTGTTGGAGTTCTGAGAGGTGGGGCAAACGAGGGCAATAACACATGAAATGGAAGAGATTCAGTCAACAGTCCTGCCCACTCCAGTGGTGGGAATCCTTGACTGAGAGTCAAATAAGACACTTTGTTGTGGACGATGGCATAATCAGAGCAGATAATCAGAGAGCGAAACTTAGGTAAAATAATAGAATCTCCCTGTGCATCGGGGTTGAAAGCAGAATCATTCAAGTGGTTATGCGATTGGATGGGCGTACGATGGAAAACCAATTAATAGAAGGGGAGAGTGGGAAGTTGAATGGAAAATTCAGCTGGACCATGCAAAAGGAATGTATCCCTCAGAGTAAAGATGGTGCATATTTTCTATTGGTCAAATCCTACCCATGGCTGTAGATTTTTCAACAGCTTAAATTGAAGATTTCAGTGTAGTGATGAACTACTGATTCACAAACACCCAACTGATTGGAAATACAGCTCGGCATTGTTTTTGTTCATGTCAACCTTTTCAGTGTTAAGAAACGTAGGAAGATATTGTACCTACATATTGTAAAATAGCATCAAATAATAAAGCAGGTCATTTAAATCAAGAAGACATCTAATGAATGGTTAATAATGATAAAAATTTAAAGATTAGCTATAACCCAGGTCAAGTGCTCTATTATAACAATTTTTTATTAGTAATTCTACCGCACAATTATCTTATTTTAAATAAATGATTCAATACAACATTTCATAAATATAGCGAAGAGGGTAAAAAGAATTCATATCTAATAAAACGAATTAAAAACATGCAGAATTTATTACTACTATTGCAGCCACATGGGATGATTCATATTGCTAATATTAGGAAAGCTACAATTTAATAATGAATACTGGAGCAGTCAATTCAAGATGCGGCCAATGGTGCTTCTTTCATTGATATAAATGAGATTCTCACTGATACGACAAGAATTTGTAAACGAGTTCCAGCTAATTGTTTTGCCATTTAACACATCAGCTGAATGAAACATAATTCAAAGTCAAAGTTGGCAGTCACTCCTGTGGAAGCTGAAAAGAAGATTCTTCCACCTGCTGAATAAGTGTCTTGATGAGGAGCCTCAGCAAGACTGAACATTGGAAGGCAATGATGCCTGTAATAAACAACAAGGATTGTTACAGACTTCAGGAGGATATAGACAAACTGATGAAATAGTGAAATCTAGCATGAGAAATCTGAAGTGATGCATTTTGGTGGGAACAATGAGGAGAGGCAATATGAATGAAATCGTATAATTTTTGAAAGACACTTGATGGTGGAAGGGAAGGGGGAGGTAGGTGGCCTGTGGGTGTGTGGGGTGGTGGTGTTGGTCATATCTACACAGATTCTCAAGGTGACAGGACAAGTCGATTATAAAATCCTGGGCATAATTGTTAGCAGAAGCAAGTACCAAATCAAGGAAGCTACATATACATTAGCAGAGGAGCAGTCCTTACGTGGGGTAACGTGCCCAATTCTGGGCAGCAGGAAGAACGTCAAGCTCTTGAAGAGGATGTAGAATAGCTTTACTGGAATGACACCAAGGATAAGGGAGCTCAATTATGCAGAGGCTGAAAAGGCTGGGGGGGCGGGGGGGGGGGGGGGGGGGGGGGGGGGGGGAGAGGTTCTCCAAAGAGCAGTAAATGTTAAGGTGAGAAATGATAGAGATGAACGAAATCACAAAGGGTTTTGATAGACTGACATTTCCAGTAAAAATTGTGTTTTTTTAGCATTGGGTGACAATATGTCACTGCAGTGTGATATTTAATGACTTCATTATTAATAGACTAGAATAGAACCATATAATTTCTACAGCGCAGAAAGAGGCTTTTCGGCCCATCGAGTCTGCACCGACCCTCTTAAAGAAAATCCGACCTCGGCCCACTTCCCTGCTCTGTTTCCGTAACCCCACCTAACCTGCTAAGGGGCAATTTTGCATGGCCAATCCATCCAACCTGCGCATCTTTGGACTGCGGGAGGAAACCGAGCACCCGGAGGAAACCCATGCAGACACAGGAAGAAAGTGCAAACTCCGCACAGACAGCCACCCCAGGCCGAAATTGAACCCAGGTCCCTGGTGCTGTGAGGCAGAAGTGCTAATGACTGTGCCACCGTGCCGCCCATAACAAATGTTATGACATTGTTTCCAGTGTCTTGAGCAGTAGGTAACCTGGGGCACAGATTTAGCATGGTCGACAAAAGAAACAGTAGCGACATGAGGAAGCTTCCTCTCAAACTGAGTGGGTTGCTGTTATCTGCAATACATTGCGTGAAAGGGGGTGGACAATGGTGCAGTGGTGACATTCAAGTGGAAATTCAACACATACTTGAAAGCATTAAGTTTACAGGGCTCTGGGGCAAGAGTAGAAGCAATGCGATTATATGCCTCGCTCTGTTGACGGCCAGCACAGGCGCAAGGGCTTGAGGAGCCTCCTTCCATAAGTTATCATTCCAGAAGGACAAATGACATCACAAAATTAGGAATAAATATTTTCCTCTTCAAGTTTTCATTTTTTATTTGCATTGAGCTATAAATATTTTGACAAATGCATTCACGTTTTGAGTGCAAACCTGCGGAAGGTTCTCCATCTGAGTTAAAATATCATGTTCAAATGGAATGGTTGTCAGCTTTGTGCCACGGCTTGAATCAAATGTTTACAAAGGTTCAAAGGCTGAGTTTTACTTTGGTTACTTGGAGCTATCAGCGAGGGGAGAAGTGCATCAAAATCCGTCTGGATAGGATTCAAACAAAGGTCATGGAACTTAAAGCACAGGCTTTCCGCACCCATTGCTCACAAGTGAGTCATGATGCATTGTTTTGAGTGCAGAAAGATATATATATATTTTAAATCTGATGGCTGGGCAAACAGATAACTCCTTTGATCCAGAACATTCAAGGAGTCAATATTCAAGATGGAGCTTGCAAGATGAGACACTTGTTGCTGTTTGAAAGCTTTGACCCTCAATAAATCTATTTCTTTATTGTGCAGCACTTTATTTCAAATGAACTTTGGAATAGGTGCAACAGAAGAAGATATAACGTGTATTGAATGCCTGTGCAGTATAACGAAGGAGGCCAACTATAATTAAGGGAAGAAACTTTCTAAAATCCAGAACCTGTCAAATATCTTTGGAAATATTCAAAAGGAATAATAGCAAAACAGTCGCCTTGACAGACATTTCTGCCTTTCAATCTAATTTCACTCTGACATTCTACGCAAGAAGTCTAGAGGTATTAGGAATAATTTACAGCACACTTATATTGCTCACCTTCTCTTTCCTACCAATACTCCTTCCAAGTGATCACACCGATGAATCCCCTGTGGTCACAGCCGCTTCTCATGAACTGTATCAGTAGACAGACAAAGCAATAAAAGCCCATTGCCTTGTATTACTCTAAGCTCAAAGCTATTGCCTTTCACTGGCATGTCCCAAATTTTAATCAAATCTTCTCCATGCTTAATGTTTCTAACAGATTACATGTGAAATCAGTCTGGCAGTTGACAAACCTGTTAGCACGAGAGAAGAGGTGTTAATGCAGTTGCGCAGGGCGCAGGAGGGATAATCTGGTCAGTGACTGAAAATTTGATGTAGTCTTGAAACATTCAGAATGCCCTCGAGACTAATTTCCTTTCATGATTCTCAATTAAAATCCACGCTCCCAAGCAAGATTCGGGATGACCAGCTGTTTTTGTAGAAAACAGATGAGCAGGTTTGAGAGAGAGCGGACTCATTTCTGTCAGACATACATTCAATTCCTGCGGAGATTTTTGAGAAAAAACATGATTATTGGAAAAACAAAAGGTCTTGCAGCTTTTTCTAGCCTTCGTCTGTAAGTCAAAAGTTCGACATTCCTTGACATCATGCTAACATTAAATTCACATTTGCAGAAGTCTATTCCGTAAGCCAGCGACAGTGTGGATAAATGTAACTTAAATTATTTTTATCTCAAAAGTTGATAATCGATGAAATCATCTTAAATTGTGAATGAAGCTGCTATTCACCCTAAAGGGCACAGTAGGGACTCTGAGAAATAAAACTTTCCACATTGATTTTTGAGGCTTTGGTCAGCATATTAGATAAGGCTACTAAAGTAATGCAGCACCTGCCAATACAAATCTGAAAAATCAGCCTATAATTCTGAGTAACAGTTTTTTTAAAAAATGAATTGATAAGTACAGAATTGAAAAGCAAATAACAACTTCCAATCATCATCAGAAAACCAAATAGAGTTTTTTTTTTGTTTTACCGGTGCTATAACCCCAATGGAGCTCCCGGGATCAGGATTATACGATTTTCCGTGACCTCCTCAGAACGGGAACGTCACCCTTAAGACAGTCAGGCCTTCCCCTTATAATAAAATTTTAAAAAATAATTTTAGAGTACCTAATTCATTTTTCCAATTAAGGGGCAATTTAGCGTGGCCAATCCACTTAGCTTGCACATCTTTGGTTCTAGGGACGAAACCCACGCAAACACGGGGAGAATGTGCAAACTCCACGTGGACACCCAGAGCCAGGATCGAACCTGGGACCTCGGAGCCATGAGACAGCAGGGCTAACCACTGTGCCACCTTGCTGCCAGGGGGAGGGGGCATTCTCCTTTATAAGGAGAGCCCCAGTTGTATATAAACTCCGGCCTAGCTGCAGCTCGGGGAAGGAGGCCCTTAGTGGAGTGAAGGAGTATTGTAATTGTGTTGAAATAAACATTGTTCTGTAATTTTTACTTCCGTCTATGCATTTTGCCGACCGCGGATTCAACAACCAGTAAATTTGATTTTGCCCTGTTTCCACAAATAAAGGAAAAACAGTGGCTGGAATCCTCCGGCCTTTGCGATTCAATTTTCCCACCGGCAGCGCAGCACCGTCAGCAGGTTTTGCGGTGGAGTGGGATTGTTACAATGGGAAATGCCATTGACAATGGGTAGGAAGTTAGAACCGGCAGAAAACAGTGCGTGGCCGCCAAACATGTGGCTGGGGGAACGGGGAGAATTTCGCCCAATATACTTACCCGTATCCTGAGAATGTCATTCAGCTTTTGTGTAACGTAGACATTTGAGCCAACCCTGAAGGATATGGAAGGTTATTTATCAGCAACCTGCACTAATTTGACACAATCGCAATCCAATGTGCAAGGAAGTGCAGCAGAGCAGAAAGCACTTTGCTTCATATTGTTACGTTAAAGTATGTTTTGGCTTTATGTGTGTTTTCCCCTTTGCTTTTGCAAACACAAAGTCAAATTAGAAATTCAGCAAGACGAAATTTGAGAAAATATTTTTATTGCATGTGGTCAGTGTTATTGAGATCTAAATGGGGACTGGAATTCTCCATTGCGAATCCGCCACACTAACGCTGTTAGCAAGGACAGAGGATTTTGTGCTCAACCATGGCCAAGATTCTCTCCCAACCGGCGGGCGGGCCGTACCGGTGCCAAAGAGTGGCGTGAACCTCTCCGGCGTCAGGCCGCCCGGAAGTTACAGAATCACCCGCACTTCCGGGGGCCAGCGGAGGCTCTTCGGTACTGGTTGGCTCGGCGCCAAACACTCGAGCACCGGCCTAGGTTGGCGCCGTGCCAACCAGTGCCGAAGAGCCTCCGCTGGCCGGCGCGAATTGGCGCATACGCGGGAGCACCAGCGTGTTCTAGCGCATATGCAGAACGGCTGGCGTGATCTCTGCGCATGCGCAGGGGGTTTATACTCCGTGCCGGTCATGGCGCGAAGGGAAAGAGTGCCTCCAAGGCACAGGCCCGCCCGCAAATTGGTGGGCCCCAATCATTGGCCGGTCCACTGTGGGGGCCCCCCGCCGATTCTCCCGCGCATCCCGAGGACTCCGCAGACCACCCTCAGATCCAGGTCCCATCGATATGAACCTTGTGTATTTCATGCCGGCGGGGCAGGGCAAAAATGGGTGGCCGCTCGGCCCATTGGGGCCCGGAGAATCGCCGGGGGGGGGGGGGGGGGCATTGCCAATGGCCCCCGACCGGTGCGACGTGATTCCCACCCCCGCCAAAAAAACGGCGCTGGAGAATTCGGCAGCCGGCGTCGGAGCGGCGGGGTGGGATTCACGTCGCCCCCCGGCGATTCTCCAACCCGGCGGGGGGTCGGAGAATCCCACGCCATATCTCCCATTCACTTAATTCACTGAGAATCCCACTGCTGGGAATGGATAGAGAATCCTGTCCACGGAGTCTACAAGCCAAACATGAAATAGAAGTGGGGTGACTCACCATAACTTGAAGCCCGCTTGCACACCACCTCCGATATGACTTTCTTACTTCTTCATGGGATGTGAGTCAAGTGGCCAGAATTTATTGTTATAATAACTGGGAAAGTTGTTGAAAAGAAAGATGGATTTATTTACATATTTACAGTAGTCTCCGTTTTGTATCATCTCACTTCCAGTGCGATCCTAACCCTATTTTGGCCTGCTTTTAGACCTTGCCCATAACTAGCCCCAGGCGGGTGGCTTCCAGTAGGTACCTGGGGAGCACGTATTCCACAGG
The DNA here is from genome assembly GCF_902713615.1 of Scyliorhinus canicula. Lineage (NCBI taxonomy): Eukaryota > Metazoa > Chordata > Chondrichthyes > Carcharhiniformes > Scyliorhinidae > Scyliorhinus > Scyliorhinus canicula. The sequence continues at coordinate 29,297,103 of NC_052166.1, read as the reverse complement.
TCCCCATGGGGAGATTAATGATTGTGTCCCCATGGACTTCGTGGGGGTATGACAATCACCCATCCCTAATTGCCCTTGAAAAGGTAGTGGTGAGCCATCTTCTTGAACTTACGCAGCCCAGGGGCTGGTTTAGCTCACTGGGCTAAATCACTGGTTTTTAAAGCAGACCAAGCAGGCCAGCAGCACGGTTCGATTTCCGTACCAGCCTCCCCGGACAGGCGCCGGAATGTGGCGACTGGGGGCTTTTCACAGTAACTTCATTGAAGCCTACTCGTGACAATAAGCGATTTTCATTTCAGTTTTCATTTCCATGTTGTGTGGGCACACCCACAGTGTTATTAGGAAGGAAGCTCCACAAATTTAAGACAGCAAAGATGAACGAATGGTAATATGTTTCCAAATCAAGATGGCGTGTGACTTGGAGGGTAATTTGTCGGTGGTCATGTTCATCAGCTCCTGCTGTCCTCATTACATTGGATTGTAGATGGAGCAGCTTTGGAAGGCACTGCCGATGGAGACTTCGTAAGAAGAAGCACAATCCTTAGCATTCTGCTTTGTAGCTTCCTTTCCTCATCAGGCAGCGAGATCTGCCTGGAGCTGGAGCTTTGTGCCATTTTCTGTTCATCCTTTGCTCTCCAGGTTACGAAATCAAGAGAATGCTATTGTGGGGCTGCAGGCCTCCCTGACGGTTACAGCTGCTGCAAAGGGGACAGGGCACTCCGTATTTGTCCACTGTGGCACCATGACACCTGGAGCTGGCTGTGTGAGAAAGTGCATGTATGTTCAAACATCTGCCTTTTTATAGCATTGCAATAAAATAAGTTTGTGTTGGAAACAATAGTGTTCAACAAAGTGACCACTGCACTAAAGAACTGAGCAACGTGGTATTTGTGTCGAAAATAACTTATATGTGTTGATTTTACTTGAAATAAACAGTTCATAGAATTTACAGTGCAGAAGGAAGCTATTCGGCCCATCGAGTCTGCACCGGCCCTTGGAAAGATCACCCTACCTAACTCCACACCTCCATCCCATCTCTGTAACTTAGTAACCCCACCCACACTTTTTGAACACTAAGGGCAATTTATCATGCCAATTCACATAAACCGCACATCTTTGCGCTGTGGGAAGAAACCGGAGCACCCGGGGAAGAAGTGCAAACTCTGCACAGACAGCGACCCAAGCCGGGAATCAAACCGAGGACCCTGGAGCTGTGAAACAACTGTGCTAACCACTGTGCTACCGTGCCCCCTTTTGTTCTATGTCAAAAGTTTGCACCTCTCTCAGGTTCCAATTTGAATAAAGGGTCTCCACTCAAAATTGTACAATGCACTTTCTACAAATGCATTGTCTTGCGCTGTGTTTTCAGTATCGTATTTCTAATAAGTTAACATGCATTGTTGGTACTTACATTGTGTTAAAGGACTTTAGATCATAATCATTGCCGCATGGAAGGCTAAAGGTTATTGTACATGGAAAATACAGTTCAAATACATGCCTTTCCACCAAACTGTTTGTGCTGCATTTACACCCCCTCCCACAACTGTTTTGACAATGAATGCCACACACGAGTTTGCAAAGCTAAACTGGCATTGAATAGCTGATACTATTCGTTCATTGTAGCCTGAAACTTGAGTTGAGTAACTTGCTGGTCTTGCATGTAAAACCATAAGATATGTGGCTCTGTAGCCTTTTCTATTGTTAATCACAAGGTTAACAGTGAGCTCACCCAGGGAAAACGACTTATCTTTTATATTTTTGTGTTCATTGCCTCACACATACTACTTTTCAAAATGTGTTTTGAATAGAATTACATGCAAATTACACTCCAAAATAAAACAGAAAGTGCTTCAAAATCTCAGCATCTCTGGAAACTTCTGTGGAAAGAGAAACCGAATTAATATTTCCAGTCCATAGTTCTGAAGAAGACTCACACAGGCTCGAAATGTTAACTCTTTTTATCTTTCCACAGATGATGCCAGACCTGCTGCAGTTTTCCACTGTTTTCTGTTTTATTTCAGATTTCCAGCATTTGCACTATTCTGTTTTTAATTTCGTACAGAAATGACCCAAGTGGTCGAACTGGCTGTGCAAGTGTATATGCTCCAAGCAGATTTTGTCCAACCTTCTCCCTCAGAACCCTATCAGCATTATCCTTCTATCCCTTTCTCTCTCAAGTCCCTATGGGCAGCATGGTGGCTCAGTGGTAAGTACTGCTGCCTCACAGCGGCAGGGAGCTGGGGTTAATTCAGAGCGAGTGTGACTGCGTGGAGTTTGTACATTCCCCCCGCGTCTGCCTGGGTTTCCTCCAGGTGCTCAGATTTTCTCCCACAGTCCAAAGATGTGGAGGTTATGTGGTTTGGCCATGATAAATTGCCTCTTAGTGCCGAGGGATGGACAGGTTAGGTTACAGGGATGGGGAGGTAGAGTGAGTTTTGGTCAGGTGCTCATTAGGAGGATTGGTGCAGACTTGGTGGACTGAATGGTCTCCTTCTGCACTGTAGAAATTCTATGGTTCCATACCTAGCCTTCCCTTAATTACACCTGTGCCAATTGCTTCAACCACCAAAATTTGGTCGCAATTTCCACGTTCCAACTACTGTGTGGGTAAAGAGGTTTCCCTGGAATTGTAGAATAGAATAGAATAGAACAGTACAGCACAGAACAGGCCCTTCGGCCCTCGATGTTGTGCCGAGCAATGATCACCCTACTCAAACCCACGTATCCACCCTATACCCATAACCCAACAACTACCCCCCTTAACCTTACTATTAGGACACTACGGGCAATTTAGCATGGCCAATCCACCTAACCCGCACATCTTTGGACTGTGGGAGGAAACCGGAGCACCCGGAGGAAACCCACGCACACACGGGGAGGACGTGCAGACTCCACACAGACAGTGACCCAACCGGGAATCGAACCTGGGACCCTGGAGCTGTGAAGCATGTATGTTAACCACCATGCTACCGTGCTGCCCCTTGTCTCGTAGATTTGTTTGTAGCTGTCTTACACTTTTGGTACAGGATATTCCATGCAATCTTCCACGGCCTGCCATTGGTCGTTGTCAAAGGGGTTTTCTGTTGAATGCACCTTTGGCCACCGGGAAACCTGTGGAGGGGATGCGCTGTTGGTCGGACCGAAAGATCCCGCCAGAGTGAACAGCCGGCAAACTCTGGCCCAAGCGACCTCTAGTTTTGGACTTCCCCATAAATGGAAACATCTTCTCTCCATTTATACTGTCAAATCTTTTCCTAATTTTAGACAGTTCAGCCAGTTCAATCTTTCTTGATAATCTCAGTTAATACTTGCATAAGCATTTCTTGCACCATCTCCAATGTCTCGACATCCTTTAGTTAATACGGCGCCAAGAACTTCAGTATTTTACCACGATATTTTGAAAAAGGTGCCAACATTATTGACAGTTCATTACTGTTAAAGTTGACTACCTTTGAGACAAATTGCCCTCCAAGATAGGCGACTCCATTGACATCAACTGATCAATTGAAGTGGCTTATCATAGAAACAATAAATCCCGACATTGCCAAAGGAGGCCATTTGGCCCATTGAGTCTGCACCGACCCTTCGAAAGACTACTCTACCGAGGCGCAATCACTGCCCTATTCCTGCAAACCCCACCCTGAGGGGGAATTTAGCATGACCAAACAACCTAACCTGTACATCGTTCGTCTGTGTGAGGAAACGGAGCACCTGGAGGAAACCCACCAGACATGAGAAGGTGAAAAATACACACAGGCAATCACCTGAGGTTAGAATCGAACCTGGGTCCCTGGCCCTGTGAGGCAGCAGTGCTAACTACTGAGACACTGTGCCACCCTTATGTCCGAAGATAACTCACAATCCTTCTCTGTCAACATGTAGAAACCAGTTATTCCTTTGTTTTACATAAACTGATCCTTCCCTTGAAAAAAAGGTGTGCAAATGTTTAAAAGGAGAGCCAAATGTTCAAAGGTGTTCAACATTAGTCAATGGCCTGATATCTGGCTTCAGCTTTTGGTTGATTTAGCGAGCACTGCACAGGCAGAGAGCTTGTCAAGAGCCATAGTCTGTGATTTATAACCGGCAAATAGGCTATCGTGTTAACTCAAGAATGAAATCTTAAGTGGGAGAGAAATCATACTTTGCAAATTGTGTTCTTATAACTGTGTGAATTCTGCTAAGAATTCTAGGGAACAATATTTTTTATGATTGAAAATTAAATCAATATCGTCATGCAGTTTATTGAAGTCAGCAGTCAGTTTTCTCAACATGCTGGTCTTTAGTATTCAATGCGGAGAAAGTCATTATGAAGTAACCATTGTAGGTATAGGTGGACACTTTATAGGAGGAAACATCCGAGAATTATATTTTTCAGTATCGTGGCTATTGGGAGATATAATGGGGTGGGAAGGCAGGAAGAATGAACAATCAAATTATTTAATGAGAAAAAAACACTGTCGATGGATGCAAGGACAAAGAAAAAAGAGTCCAGATTTGATATTCAGTGAGTGTTTTATGGAAATGGCCGAAAGCAAAACTAATTTATCAGTCCACACAAGCATTACTCACTTGGTTCTATTTATAACAACGTCATTGTTTCAGTGGCAAATAAACTTTTATGGACTTCTAGTCAACTTCTTCAAAATCATCCTGAGCAGTGCCAAAAAAGACGAATATTCCCAGCTGTCAGAACATCTGTTTTCCTTTTCTTTACATCTTCAAGCAGGTTGGCAAACAACAGTACAGGTGACGCTTCAGGGACTGGCCAGCTCAAAATAAAAGACTATATCTATACTTGCATTCAAATGACGCACCGCAAGCCACCTAAATGCAATTCTGTCTCTGATGCCAATCTGTTTTCCCAATGCTCCTCCATGATGCTTTACATGGAATGTAGTTACAGTGTTTAGATTAGAGTCGGATAATGTCGGCCTTGCCTGCGAGATCCAAAAATGACAAGTGTGGAATTTTTATCGAAAATGTGCTGCTGTATAAGTATGCATTGCTCTATTTGTTTAGCTTTACAAAACATCAACTGTTTTTCACCAGGTGGATATGAATCTTTCCTTTTTAATTACACGTCCTTTCCAATGTTCCTTCTTGGTTGCACGGCCACAGATAAAGGTATGGGCAGAATTTTCCAGCCCCTCCCGCTGGCAGGATTTACCAGTCCTGCTGAAGTGAATGGAGTTTTGAATGACTTGCCGCATTTTTTGGCCCCGTCTCGATGGGGCTGGAAATTTTAACCTATGAGTCTATGCACTTAATCGAATCAGCCACTCACCACAAATAAAAAGCCAGGGTACATTTCTCACGTCTGAGCTTCTGAAACATAGTCATGGACCAGATTTGAATATTATTTATTATTATCATTGAACCTTTTTAACTTCCCTTTGTGTTTGGTTGTGCTGCATTTGTCTTGTGAGAACATTTTCTCTTTGAAAGGATTGTTTGGATCGTCGTGGAAGACAGTAGGAAACCGTCACTGACAAGGACTCCAACTTCTTCCATCATGCAGGAGATACAAAAGTCTGAGAACACGCACGAACAGAATCAAAAACAGCTTCTTCCCCGCTGATACTGTTGTGATACACATCACTGTATGTACACTATAACTAAGTAACCACTAGAGGGACGACCAGAGATGTTCATATATATATATACATATATATATATAAGTCAAGACTTATATAAGTCAAGACACTCTTCACAGGAGCGGCAGCTGGGGAGTTGGACATGGACATGGACAGGCAGCTCAGATGTAACATAATATAAGCGCTGGAGAGTGAACAAACTCAAATAAATAAAGCATCTACTTCAACTGTAAGACCACAAGCTTTATTCAGATACAAGGAATAATAAAGATACCAGACTCCTAAACGACCCTCTTCTGGAATGACCTGATTAATAGTACACTCCTATGTGCTTCACCCAATGCCGGTGTCTATGTATTTACATTGTGTACCCTATTATGTATTTCCTTTACATTTTATTTACTTTGCATGTACTGAACGATCTGTTTGAGCTGCTCGCAGAAAAATAATTTTCACTGTACCTCGGTACACGTGACAAGAAACAAATTCAATTCAACTGCCAAGGAAACAGCTCAGGGTGAAGCAACATTTGACAATCAACCAAAGGCCTACCTTCGGGTAGAGCACACAGGAATGAATGTTTGAATCAGGACATTTCGTTTGTCCCTTCATGGCAATTGTTAGCCCAGACAGAATAAATAAAGGCTGTGAGGCCCACACATTTTGTCTGTTTTTGATTAATCATCATTACCCTACAATAGGGAGTCAGGTTGGATGCAAATTCAGTCCATCTCTGGATCACTCTGACAGGATCAGATACTCCTGAACAATATCTAATCCAGTGACTGACTCACGAGAAGACATTGAAGACCACTACAGAAGAATGAAAACACAGACTGTGAATATTAACAGTGACTTGAATTTTCATCTTGGTCCCATTCATAAATGTTCAAGGACGCACTCCATAGAATCCCTACAGTGCACCAACCCCCTGAACGAGCACTTTACCAATGTTCATTCCTCTCCTTATCCCCATTACCCACAGAACCTGCACATCTTTGGACACCAATGGGCAATTTAGCATGGCCAATCCACCTAACCTGCACATCTATGGACTGTGGGAGGAAACCAGAGAATCCAGAGGAAATCTACGCAGAGACGGGAAGAATGTGCAAATACCACACAGTCACCCAAGGCCGGAATTGAACCCAGGTCCCTGGCACTGTAAGGCAGCTATGCTAACCACTGTTCCACCATGGCCACCCAAGCAGTGGCCAGGATTGCTGGAATTTACCTTGCATGTGGCTGTTCCTTGTTCTCTTTTTTGTTTTCCTAAACCATCCATATAATTCAGATATTTCATTCGGACTGCCAATTTCTCAGTCTCTTGGGTAAAGCATCCCATCACAATCTGAGACTGCAGTGAAATGGGGAATGTGGGCCTGAATGTAGGCATCAGTGCTGCATGACACAGTCAATCTTGTCGTGAATGCAGTCCAATATAAAGTACTCCACCCTCTAAATGCTTATACTCCAGTGAACATTTAATTTGACATTAACAATATTTCACTTTTGTACTCTGTATTTTCTCACCATTTTTAGTGGGCAATATTGCTAAATAATACCAGCTCACCTCACTATAATACTAAAATAGTAAAATCAGTCCTACAATAAACAAAAGATAAAATTATTATCCCGCTCTCATCAAATCTTAATAGGGAGGAACACAATGGTGTATTGTTTGTTTGCAAAAATGTCATCAAAGGTAATCAAATAAGAGTCAAGGTGCCAAAATAAATCAGATTTTGTTTTCCTGTACCCGATTCAGTCACTCTAATTCATTCCTCCTTCTCAGTGTTACGATGCCAGTTGGTGTCACTACTGGGCCGAATGACCTAATTCTGCTCCAATGTCATATGGACAGGAAGGTCCCAAAATGGAAGGCTGGCTCAAAAGACCGGGAGCGGGATTCTTCGGGTTGCCAGCCGTGTTTTTCGGCGCAGTGGGATTCTCTGTCCCCCATTGTGGACTCCCGCTGTCGGGAAACCCAGGGGTGTGGGTGCACTGCCGGCAGACTGGAGGATCCCACCAAGGAAGAATTCCGCTGCCTAACTTTTACTTTCTTTTAGTGGAGGAACACAGTCACATGACTGCCAATTGACAACAAAAAAAAAACATTTATTAAACATGAAGAGTTTGACTCCTTCACTTCCATGTATCTTCACAGGTGTACACAGATTTTAAGGATAACACAGGTTGCAAAATATACCTTATGTTATTATGTTCTCAGTAAGCAGACAGATCCTGTAATCCAACAGGCTAACTGTAGTCAGACAACATCCTGCTCTGAAACTAAGTGACAGGTGACAACCAGTCGGATATCTGTGGATATTTCGTCAAATTCACCCAGATGATTGTTTTGAAATAAGGGTTGTGGAACTCCACTGCCAAACGACACGCTTTAGAATCTTCTTTCAAACAATGCTTTATCTCTGCTGTTTTCATCAAGGATCCATATCCAGGACTTCTGATGCTCCTTGCAGTATACCTTTGTCTTGAATTGTCACATGTATTTCGACAGTATTCAGTCCCCAATTGAATACTATTGCTCCAAAGACTGGAATAAGGATACCAACCTTACAATTGCTTCAGATATATGTTTTTCTCCAGACAATTTCACCCAGTCTGTCCTTTCCAATTGTGCCTTCAGTGAACAATACCCAGTGATCAAATCCAGTTCCTGATTTTCTTTGACTTTAATCTTCTTGAAAACTCTTCTTCATTCTCTAGTTTCTAGAACTAATTGTCCTTTAGTTTCTGGAACTTGTATTCTTGTCCATTACTCGATTGTTCTGCTTCTGCTTCTGACTCTATTTCTTTCTCCACAGATGCTAACTTTCAGTCAAGGACCCAGACCTCTATCTGATACATCACCTTGGTTTCTCTCTCCACAGTTGCTGCCTGACCTGCTGAGTATTTTCAGCAATTCCCATTCATATCTTTATTTTATATTCAAATGGAATTATTATAGCCAAATTTCCAGATGGCATTTGCCTTCCTAATCGTTTGTCTCAGTTGTTTTTTGTACGAGCCACACATGACTCTCCGAACATCAACATTTACAAGTTCCTCATGTTTTAAAAAATGTTCTGTTTTTCTATTCTTAAGAGCAAAGCGAATAACCTCATATTTCACCACATATTACGCCATCTGTCATCTTGTTATCTACTCACTTCATCTGTCTATATCTCTTTGCATCCTCTCTGCATCCTCCCGGAAGCTTACATTTCCACCTAACTTTACATTGTTAGCAAATTAATACATTATTCTCTGTCTCCGTGCCTAATTCATTGATATAGATTGGAACATAAAACATACAATGCAGAATGAGGCCATGAGGCCCACCAAGTCTGCACTGACCCACTTAAGCCCTCACTTCCACCCTAACCCCATAACCCAATGAGCCCTCCTAACCTTTTTTGGTCACTATAGGCAATTTATCATGGCCAATCAACCTAACCTGCACATCTTTGGACTGTGGGAGGAAACCGGAACACCCGGAGGAAACCCACTCAGACACGGGAGAACGTGCAGACTCCACACAGACAGTGACCCAGTGGGGAATCAAACCTGGGACCCTGGCGCTGTGAAGCCACAGTGCTTTCAACTTGTGCTACCGTGCTGCCCATAGCTGAGGCCCCAGCACTGATTGTTGCGGCACTCCACTAGCCTGCCAACTTGAAAAGGACATATTTATGCATACTTTTTGCTTCCTTCACATTAACCAGTTCTCTTTCTATACTTATTTCTTACCCCCAACTCCATAGCTCTTATCTTGCTGATTAACCTTCCGTGTGGCAACTTATCGAATGTAATGTGAAAACCAAGATACATAGTATCTATTATTCCCCTCTACCTCCACTCACCTGATGAAGGAGCTGTGCTCTGAAAGCTCATGATTCCAAATAAACCAGTTGTAATTTAATCTGGTGTTGTAAGATTTTTTACTGTCCACTCCAGTCCGACGCTGGCATCTCTACATCATGGTCACCCTCTATCTATAGCACAGTGGTTAGCTGCCTCACAGCACCAGAGACACAGGTTCAATTCCAGTTTGGGTCACCGTTTGTGTGAAGTCTGCACATTCTCCCCATGTCTGCGTGGGTTTCCTTCGGCTGCTCCGGTTTCCTCCCACAATCCAAAGATGTGCAGGTTAGGTGGGTTGGCTGTGCTAAATTGCTCCTTCATGTTCAAAATAGCTGTGTAGGTTAGGATAACGGTTTATTGGGAAAGGGCAGGGAAGTGACCTTGGGTGGAATTCTCTTTCAGAAGGTCAGTGCAGACCCGATGGGTTGAATGGCCTCTAATGCACTGCAGGGATTCTATGATCTACCCTACCAGTTAAATCACCAAAAGAAAATCATGTTGACTTTGGCTGATCATACTCTATTTTTAAAAAAAATTTGAGTATCCAATTCATGTTTTTCAATTAAGGGGCAATTTAGCGTTGCCAATCCATCTACCCTGCATATTTTTGGGATGTGGGGGCAAAACCCAAGCAAACACGGGGAGAATGTGCAAACTCCACACGGACAGTGACCCAGAGCCGGGGTCGAACCTGGGACCTCGGCACCGTGAGGCAGCAATGCAAACCACTGCGCCACCATGTTGCCCATCATACTCTGTGTTTTAAGTGAATATTCTAGAAGCGTGTGTACTTAATTCTACACTGCAAGAGGTCTTAAAACACCAGGTTAAAGTCCAATAGATTTGTTTCAAATCATTAGCTTTTGGAGCACAGCACCTACCTCAGGTGAATGAAGAGATGGGCTCCAGATTCACATATATAGACAAAGTCAATGATGCAAGACGATACTTTGAATGCGAGCCCTTGCAGGTTATTAAGTCTTTACAGGTCTTTACAAAGCGACTGGAGAGAGCGATACTCATAGGTTAAAGAGGTATGAATTGTCTCAAGCCAGGACAGTTGGTAGGATTTTTCAAGCACAGGTCAGATGATGGGGGTTGAACGTAATCCAACATGAATTCAAGGTCCCGGTTGAAGCCGTACTCATGTGTGCGGAACTTGGCTATCATTATCTGCTCAGCAATTCTGCTTTATTGCATGTCCTCAGGGCCGCCTTGGAAAACGCTTACCCGGAGATCAGAGGCTGAATGCCCTTGACTGCTGAAGTGTTCCCCGACTAGAAGGGAACATTCCTGCTTGGCAATTGTCGTGCGATTGTTGATTCGAAACAAAGGTGTTGGACTTTAACCTGGTGTTGTAAGACTTCTTACTATGCCCACCCCAGTCCAAAGCTGGCATCTCCACATCAATTCTACACTGAGTAAACATTTATAAGAATCCATATGTGGTCTACTGACTTCGACAGTATAGAGAACAAAAGAGTAAAACGTTTCACAATTAGAAACTTCACCTGCTATACTCTGGCTAAGTCCAAACGTTTGCCAAAATCTGATGTAGATTCACAGCAAAATAACACTTCTGATATTTCCAGACACTTTAATGTGCTTTTTAACCAATTAAACATTTTTAATATTTTAGTTAACATTCCAATGTGTGGAGCACAGCAGTTCTTTGTGCATAGCATGATCCCACAAACAGCAACGAGGCCACAACAGAAATTCCATTGGAATGATGCTGGTTGAGAAACAGATAGTGGCCAGAGTACTGCCGATAACTCCCCTGTTCTGCGTGAATACTGGCAAGGGTTGTTTCGCTTCCATGAGGGAGGCCAGACATTGTCTTGGTTTAAGGGACCGTCTGAAAGACAGAACCTGCAGCAGTATCATTTTCTCGCCGTACGGCACTGAAGTGACAGCCTAGCATTGTGCACAAGACTCTCGATAGGGATTTGAACTCACGACCGACTAACTCAGAGGGAAGTTGCTCCCAACTGAGCTTCGGCTAACAGCTACTTCTGTTACTCGCGTTAATGAAATGTAAGCAAAGTAAGTGGGTAAGAGTTGCTGTCAGTTCTACTCTGCATCCCAAATCAACAGCTAAGTGGCAGGAGGAGGAAGACACTTCATTCTGTCACTTTCACAATCTTGGCATGAATCAAAACCTGGAACAGGCAATCGTATTCTTGATGTGTCAAGAATGATCAACGTCTGTTCAAATGGTGGGCAGCAGCAGGCAGGTGCAGATGGATGTGATATTATTCTATTAAAAAGGTGTAAGTGAGAGAGACAGAAGATAGTGCCGGAAAGGCATTCCATCCCACAAAATTTGTTTCCAACAGACATGCATAACTGCACTGTGCTAAATATGTTAATTTTAGCATATTGTTGATGTCATTGTCACAAATAGTAAGGCAGTATTAGTCATAGAGTGGCCCTCTGAGTCGAATTAATCACTTTGGAGAATCCATCTGTGGTAGAGATAAGAATTTTGCAATGGTCCAGACTGGAGTGAAACTTCTGCTTCACCATTCTAACGAAAGAGTGCGAGACTGGGAGCAGACCACGGAGTCAAACCTAACCCAAGCACAGATTCACCAGAATGGCACCAGGGCTAAGAAAGTCAAATCATGAGGGTAGGTTTCATTGACTTGGCTTGTGTACTGAAGATCTGGCAAAGCACTAAGGCCCAAATTTTAAATTGAGCTCAGCTCTTAGGAAGTGATTGCAGATTACACATCCGCACATAGACGAAGGGGGAGCTCTGGAACTTTCGTCCCCCAAATGGTTGTTGAGGTTAGGGCACTTTCAAGCTTGAGTTTAACAGATTTTTTTTAGGTGAGAGTATTAAGGTAAATTGAGTCAAGACAGAGATCAATTATCTATTTTAATGGTGAGGGCTGAATGGTATAGTCCAGTATCTGTTTTTGCATAATTTTAACACAAGTTTAATGTTCATTCCACATGTATTTTTGTGCTAACGGAGCAGATATTTTCCTATGCCAAAGAGACAAATCAAAGAGGGGCGACATTTGAGGATAGCTTTAAATAAACAGAATGAATGTTTTTAAAATTAGCGCACATCTTAGATAAAAATTATGACCAAATTATTATTCAGCCCACACATGTGCAAAAGGTGCTTGACTGGATAGTCAGAGGCTTTTTCCCAGGGCAGAGGGGTCAATTACTAGGGGGCATAGGTTTAAGGCGCAAGGGGCAAGGTTGAGAGATGTAGGAGGCAGGTTTTTTTACACAGAGGGTTGTGGTTGCCTGGAACTCGCTGCCGGAGGAGGTGATGGAAGCAGGGACGATAGTGACGTTTAAGGGGCATCTTGACAAATACACGAATAGGATGGGAATAGAAGGATACGGACCTCGGAAGAGCAGAAGATTTTAGTTTAGATGGGCAGCATGGTCGGCACAGGCTTGGAGGGCCAAAGGGCTTGTTCCTGTGCTGTACTTTTCTTTGTTCTTTGACTTCACCACATCAACATAACACAGAAAACTGGTCAAAGTCACATCTGCAGTGGCTCATTTTGCCTCTTTAGGACATGGGGCCGGTTATATATCGTATTGTCTGTAAATAGCTGGGAACTAATGTGTTATGCATAAGTGTGTGTGGGGCCACATTTCACAGCTGCACTCGAGGTTCATTTCATGCAAAAGAGAACCAATTTAATCTGGGAACTTCGACTGTTCTAAGCAGCTTGACAACATTAAATTGAAAGAATTCTGACCTTCCAAAGACTACAGTGTGGTTGTTAACAACAGTTGAGAACCCAAAGGTAACAGGAACTCCACCCCCATTGCACTCTGCTTTGTGAGCCAATATAAAATATACGTCATTTTCAAACCCATCAGGCTGAGTTGGAGGTATCGAGAGGCATTTCTATGGTTTGAGCAGGAATCTTGTGAGTCCTGAATGATTCTTGTGATGAACAGTATTAATAACTGCTGTAAACGGTACCTAACCTTTAATACCTTGCCCCTTTAAGAGGCTTGGAACCCTGGGGGACTCCACCTCTGGCTGCGCCCCCAGGAAACGGTATATAGGATAAGGCTCCATGTGGTGAGCGCACTTCTCTCGGATGCTGTTCAGTTCTCTGTAGATTAAAACCTTTTGATTACCGACCTCGCTCTCGCGTCGTAATTGAGGATGCCTCAATTTAATCTACAGACAAGATGGACAGCGCTCTAAAACCGGAGAAACTCAACCTGGAATGACAAAATTCTGAGGTGGAGAATAGAGCTCTCCACCTATACGTACGATATTAAAAATCACCCGGGGAAGCTCAACGAGTCCCCAGATGCCCTGTCCCGCAGCACGTGCGCCAACGCACAATTGGACCGTCTGAGATCCATCCACGATGACCTCTGCCATCCGGGGGTCACCCGGCTTGCCCACTTCATCAAGTCCCGCAACCTACCCTTCTCCACAGGGGAGGTCAAGGCCATGACTAAGTCATGCCAGATCTGTGCGGAATGCAAACCGCAATTCTATCGACCAGACAAGGCCCACCTGATAAAGGCCTCTGGGCCCTTTGAGCGACTAAGTGTGGACTTCAAAGGGCCCCTCCCGTCCACCTACCGCAACATATATTTCCTCACCACCATCGATGAATTCTCCCGCTTCCCTTTTGCTCTCCCCTGCCCCGATATGACCTCGACCTCCGTGATCAAGGCAGTGCGCAGCATCTTCACACTGTTTGGTTTCCCCTCTTATATCCACAGCAACCGGGGTACATCGTTCATGAGCGATGAGCTGCGTCAGTACCTGCTCAGCAAGGGCATCGCCTTGAGCAGAACGACGAGCTATAACCCGCGGGAAAACGGGCAAGTGGAGAGGGAGAACGTGACAGTTTGGAAGGCCGTCCTCCTAGCCCTACGGTCAAGGAGTCTCCCAATCGCCCGCTGGCAGGAGGTCCTACCCGATGCCCTGCACTCCATTAGGTGGCTCCTCTGTACGGCCACGAACGAGACCCCTCACAATAGTTTGTTTGTCTTCTACAGGAAGTCCATCTCTGGGGTCCCGTTTTCACCCTGGCTGACGACTCCGGGTCCAGTCCTACTCCGGAGACACGTGAGGAGCCATAAAACGGATCCAATAGTCGAGAAGGTCCATCTGCTGCACGCAAACCCTCAATATGCCTACGGAGAGCACCCCGACGGCAGGCAGGATACCGTCTCCCTGCGAGATCTGGCACCCGCTGGCTCTCCCACCGACCCCACCGACTCTCCCACCGACCCCGACGTTTTCCCCACCGACCCCCCCCCCTTCTACCGACGCTCCCCGCCCCGCACCGACCGTCGACTCCAACAGCGCCCCCCCCATAGCGCCCCCTGCCCCCCCCCCCCCCAGCCGGCGTCGGCACCGATCACTCTAATCACCCCTTATACCCCCCTCCAAGGCGGGCATAGGCTCAGTCAACCGTGCTCCCGAATATACCACCATCGGAACCGACCGCGTCCACGGTGCCACCACCGGAGCAGCGAAATTCAGCACGGACGATCAGACCACCACAAAGACTGAACTTATAACTCCACTTCACCCCCGATGGACTATGCGTTTTTTTTAAACAGGGGGTGAATGTGATGAACAATATTAATAACTGCTGTAAACGGTACCTGACCTTTAATGCCTTGCCCCCAGGAAACGGTATACAGGATAAGGCTCCATGTGGTGAGCACACGTCTCTCGGATGCTGTTCAGTTCTCTGTAGATTAAAGCCTTTAGATTACCGACCTCGCTCTCGTGTCGTAATTGAGGGTGCCTCAATTCTCAAGGTCCAGGAGAGGCTGCGATGGACCCGTACAGGTTTCTTTTATTCTCTCTTTGTGGAGCACATGGTCACAGGCCAGCAAAGGGTTTACTTTTAAACAATGTGCCACACACTGGTATGGCTTTAGGCCAGGGTGGTGGAGTATTAAGAATTTGCTTCTGAGCTTGCAATAAGATGGCAGACAGCGGCATGCATTTGAGAAATGGGCAAGCTTTTATTTACCTGATCCAAAGTCAGTGGGCCAGTTAAAAAGTCATAGGGAACCTGCAATTCACGATTCCCCCAAATGCTGTCTCCAGTCAGGAGATCAGCCTGTCAATGAAGGCTTCTGCAGCAAGTTAAACCATATTGACTGGGGATTGAATAGGGGTTGGGAGGAAGAGGGTCTGAGGTTTATTTAGAGGCCGGAGGGTTGGGGACCTGGAAGTTGAGGCTCAGTGGAATCTGGGAGGTGCAGGTTGGAGGTCAGAGACCTCGTGGGAAGGGTTGTCGGGAATGTGGTCAATTGTGGAGCTTCCTTCAACAGGCACCTGGATCCGGATGCAGGAGAGACAGGTTCGTTCACTCTGAAATCCAGTAAAGCCCTCACCCCATTAAAGCTGCAAGCTTTCCCAGCCGACAGATATTAAAAGTTGCAAACCTGAATAACAATGATGCTCATGGCCTCGTTATCATACTTAAGGTTCCTGCCTGCCTCCTTCGACTGGGTTGGTGGCCTACCCAATATCCGGCTTCAATTAAAGCTGGAAATGGGAAGGTTTGGATTGGGAGGCAGATTTTTCAGACTTCATCTCCCGATATCCCCCTATAATTTTCAGTTCAGCCTGCCAGCACCTACTTGCCTCTGTGCTGGGGAAGAAAAATAACTATTTCATAAATCTCCAAATACATGTTATTACTATAGGCTAGAGTATACATCAGGGATGATAAATTTGAGGGTTGTATATGCTGATGTAATATGTCAGTTTTATAGTTATTTTAAGACAATTCCCTTCAGTGCTGCCTTGTATCACATCCCAGCAGATGTATTCTACATATTGTGCACACATACTAACCTCTAATTCTAGAAGATGAACCATTAGCTTGCAATCAATTATAATTCTTCAATAATAGCTTGCCAAAAGTCAAGTTGTATCCCACTGCTCCCAGCTAACAAATTCCCACAGAAATTTGCATTGAGCATGATAAAATGACTTTGAAACTGGAAAAACAAATAACTATCCTTCAATTGTCACTTTAGACAGAAACATTCAAGCCATAAGCACAAGTAACGTTATGAGCCAACATGAATTGGCAATTATCTGCTTTACACAGCTTCCAGTTGTAAGATGACAATAAGAATCAAAATGCACGAACGTGAAATAAAAACTTCCATTTGGCAAAGAGTTCAAATGACATTCGCAAATCCCTCTGGTTTCATTCATAAATGCAGCACAATCTGTGCTGTAGATGACAGTCCTGCCATAACTTGTTGTGATCAATTATTCTGTGCGTGTTCTGTAATAATATACTCAGGTGTGTTAGATTACGTTTTGTAATATCTTGTTACTCATTTGCTTACTGCCAGAATGGCTGTATGCTTGATGTTCAGTAATACTCAAAGTCTTCAAATAAAGCAAATACTGTTTATTGAGTAACAATTATAAATTAAAATGAGTTTGTTCACTCTTCAATAACTATAACTGTAGATTAGATTAATAAGATTAAATAAATATAATGATGATTAACTACACCTGCACACTAAGCTATCTCTCCCTCTCTAACTCTTTTCACTAACACTTCTTAACACGAAGTGGCGGGCACTCTCTGAGTTTACCTTTTATACATATATCTGGTGCTGCCATCTAGTGGTTATCTAGCACTTGCTTATGGATGTTAACCCTTTACAAACATTCAGTTTTACAGATCGCGACAAGGTGTATTATGCATCCATAGTACAATGCACTATTACTCAATAAAACCCTCTCTTCTTGGCTCACTAATCCTATCTTAATTTGTGTCATTGTCATATTATTGTACAATATTCCTCTCCCAATGTGCAAAGCTGCATTAAAAAGCTTGACGTTTTAAGTGGTACCTAGCAATGTTAAAAAGACAGAGGAATTCAGCGAATGCAATTACAATCAGAAAACATTAAAAATCCAACAGTATTTATCAAGCCTTATTATGTGAGGCTTTGATTCTTATTTCTTGTAAAGATTCCCTGATCTTCCAGATGAAGGATTAAACCAAGACCTTATTGGTTCCCTCAGATGGAGGGATGTGATTACTGAGGGTACGGTTTCAAAGAAGAGCAAGGGAGTTCTGTCTAGTCTGCTGGCCAATATTAATCTTTCAACCAACACCTACAACAAGATTCTAATCATTAACATCTTGCTGTTTGTGGGACCTTGCTCTGCACAAATTAGCTACCACATCAGTGACGTACATTTCAACAATACTTCAATGTCTGGAAAGTGCTTCAGGGACATATTAAAGTTGTGAAAGGTGCTATGTAAATGCAAGTCGGTTTAACATCTTTCCTTCATAGTTTTGCCGTTTTCCATACGCTCTTAAGTTTCCTTCTGCTATGCACATGTAATCTAAACACATTTAATAAATCACTGTCTCGCAACCTATTCCAGTCTCAGCCCAATTATCAATGCTGTCAGCACAACTGAATAGTGTGTATCACTATTAATGATGGCATCCCAAACTAATTGGTTTTACAAAGATTTAGAAACATAGAAAATAGAAGCAAGAGGAGCCCTTTCGGCCCTTAGAGCCTGCTCCACCATTCATTGTGATCATGGCTGATCATTCAACTCAATAGTTAATCCCACATTCCCCCTATATCCTTTGATCCCATTCATCCCAAGTGCTATATTTAACTGCTTCTCGAAAACATACAATATTTTGGCCTCAACTGCTTTCTGTGGTCACAAATTCCCCAGACTCACCACTCTCTGGGTGAAGACATTTCTCCTCATCTCTGTCCTAAAAGGTCTACCCTGTATCCTGAGACTGTGACCACTGGTTCTGGACACATCAATCATCAGAAACATCCTACCTCCATCGACCCTGCCTAGTTCTGTTAGAATTTTATATGTTTCTATGAGACCCCCATCCCCCCTCATTCTTCTGAACTCCAGCGAATACAATTGTAACCGATTCAATCTCTCCTCATGCATCAGTCCCGACATCCCAGGAATCAGTTTGGGAAACCTTCGCTGCACTCCCTCTGGAGCAAAAACATCCTTCCTCAGATTCTTTTTTCAATTTAGAGTACCCAATTCATTTTGTTCCAATTAAGGGGCAATTTAGCGTGGCCAATTGTGGTAGTCACCACTGATGTACTTCGACTAATGACACACCCCATGAACGTCTCTTTGCCTTCCCCAGGAAGTCCATCTCCGGAGTGTTGTTCCCGACTTGGCTTGCAGCTCCAAGACCTGTACTCCTCCGTAAGCACGTACGACTCCACAAGGTGGACCCGTTGGTTGAAAGGGTACAGCTACTCCACGCGAACCCACAGTACGCCTACACAGTGTGCCCCGATGGCTGCCAAGATACTGTCTCCCTCAGGGACTCGGCACCAGCAGGTTCCACACACACACATCCCTCCGGCCCGGCACCACCCTCCCCTTACCCGGCGCACCCAGCCGCAACTCACGTCCCAGGACAATCCGTCCCCTCCCGCCCATGCCCGAGGATGGCGAGGATTTTAGCACGCTCTCGGAGTCACCAAGGACCGGACTGACACCGGAATCGGCGCCACCACTGCGGCGCTCCCAGCGGCAGATCAAGGCTCGCGACCGACTGAACCTGTAACTTGATCAGGACTAATAAAACATCATCCTTCTGTATAATTCTCCTCCACCCGGCTGGACTCAATTTTATTTCTCTCTGTATTTTAAAACATGCACTTGTATATAGTTCTCCTCCACCCTGCTGGACTAAATTTTTTTTCTCTCTCTGTATTTTAAAACATGTACTTTTTACAGTTCTCCACCACCCCGCCGGACTCAATTTTAACAGGGGGTGAATGTGGTAGTCACCAGTGATAGTAGGTGATTTGTGGTAAGGCCCTGTACTACAGGCCCTGTACTACAGGTACAGAGGTAGTTCCCTGCCTACTGCCTCCGCCCAGTAGGCGGAGCATAAATATGTGTGATCCCTGAACAGCAGCCATTTCACCAGCTGCTGTAGGAGGCCACACATCCTAATGTATTAAAGCCTCGATTGCATCTAACTCTCGTCTTTGTGCTATTGATCGTGCATCACCAATCTACCTAACCTGCACATCTTTGGGTTGTGGAGGTGAAACCCATGCAGATACGGGGAGAATATGCAAACTCCACACAGACAGTGACCCAGGGCCGGGATGGAACCTGGGACCTCGGCGCCGTGAGGCAGCAGGGCTAACTCACTGCCCCACCGTGCTGCCCTCATCCTTCCTCAGATAAAGAGACCAAACCTACACACAATATTCCAGGGGTGGTCTGACCAAGGCCCTGTATAATTGCAGCCATTATATTTGCAAGACAAAAAGATCGCTTCAACCTCCAAATGAACCATATGCCTTGGTTTTAACCCGGGGCAGAAATGATCAATAAAGGGGGCTGAAAGGAGTCCCCTCTGGAATGTGAGCCTGAGAGAGTTTATTTCTGATGAAAGCACTTCCTATTCCTCCCATCAGAAAAAAAACCCCTCAAATTAAAAGAAAAGTTTTTAAAACTTACCTGGGCCCCATCCGATCTGACGTTGTTTGGCGACATCGTTTATTGGTGGCTTTTACTGTGCAAATTGCACATCTGCATTAAATTGGTGTCAGAGTCCTAATTATGTCATTGGCCGTTAGCACATTAACATTTAATAAACTTGACATTCCTGTTCCTGGGAAAAACAGCACCACATTTGTCAAGGATTCTATGGGTACAGACAGTCCAACAGCACCACCTCTTGTCAGCCTGACAGAGAAACCCTTCAGTCATTGAACACCAACACAATGACCTAGATAGAAAATAATGAGACATATTGCCCAATGGATATCATTTTAACCTTCGAAGCAAAACTAGCAAAAGAATAGCTGATTGATCCAGGTAAAGAAATTAGTGACTACTTGAAAGAGTTTTTTTTTAAATCCACATTCTTTTTCATAATATACCTCTGGACCTCAGTCCATTTTGTGGGGGGGGGGGGGGGGGGGAAGCATTCTTGAACTGAGAGCAATTAACTGAACAGAATGGGATAGATAGTTGGATTTTACAAAATACGGGCTGAATGAGGAGTGTTTCTTACTGTGAGGATGAATAATATTGACGTCTTCCTGAACTTGATGCATTCATGTTTAGCTGGCTGAAATCCTACAGATCATTTTTGAGGCACACTTGTTTGGACACAAATTTAGCTAAGTTATGAAGTGTTGACAAAAGACTCAAAATCTGCAGTGAATTTCCCACACAGCACAGGGGAGGCAGTGGCCCAGTGGATTAGTAATCGCTGGACTAGTAATCCAGAGATCTAGACTCATGGTCTGGGGACCCGTGTTTGAATCGTGCCATGACAGATGATGTAATTTGAATTCAATAAAACCTAGAACCTGTGCTTGTTGTTGTGTTTGTTGCCTCTGGTACACTTCTTGATGTTGTCTTTGTGTTGTTTTTGTAGGTTTTGTTGTGTTTGTTGCGCTCAATGACCACAATGGAGAATTCGGGTCCTTCACAAAATTGCCATTTCATTGAGCGTGCTGTCTCTGAATCCTCGGCGCTCCCCGTCTGGAGTCATGTCCGGTTCACGTGAATCATCTTTGGCTTGTCGATGCTCCCTATCTGGAGCACTTTCTGGTTCACCTGAATCACCTTTGGTTTCTTGATGCTTCCCGTCTGGAGTCATTTCAGGTTCTTGTGGAGGCTCGAGTAGATGAGTTTTGAATTAACGTAGTGTCACTGGAGTCACTAGTAGCCTCACTTTGATTGTCGTGTGCCTCTGTAAATACTAGCTGAAATATGTCAGTCTCGCTGAGATGTTGCACATCTTTTATGGGAATTGTGAAGCCTGTGTCACTTGTCGCACAGACAGTGGGTAGACCTTCAGTGTCTTCTTGTTGGTTAGATGAGCTGGGTAGACTGTCAGAGTCTTTTTGTTGTTCACGTGAGCGTGGTAGACTGTCATAGTCGTCTTGCTGTGCACTTGAGCGTGACAGACTTGCATCGTCTGCTGCTGGTTGCTCAGATGAGGTTGCTCGACCTTCATGGTCTTGTTCATGCAAGGACTGTGCTCTGAAGTCTTGCGTTGCTTCCATCATGGAGTCTGTCAACGAGCTCGCTGTGGAGGCTTGTACCGCTCTCTGTGGAGTCTGGCATCATTCCCTGTGTGTAGTCATGCAGCGGTCTTGCTGTGGAGTCGATCTGTGTTCTCTGTGTGGAGACATGCAGTGGTCTCGCTGTGGAGTCTCATCGCTAACTGTGCAGAGTCGGGGAGTCTTCGTGGTGCATGGACCACTTTCTTGGCGTCAGGCCGCAGCAGACTCCTGTACTCATGGGTCAGGATGTCGTCTATGCTGGGCTGAGGATCTTCAAATCCGAAGAACTCATCCATGACTGTGTCGGATGCTTCAATGTACAACACATCTCGTTGTGGTTTGGATTTGGTACTGCGGTCGCCACGTCCAATGATGAAATCATCGACTGAATCATAGTCTTCAGGACTAAATCATCTCTTAGGGCGGAGCTAACTGCTTGTTGCAGGGTTCTGCGAAGGTTACTTTCAGCTAATGGTCGAAGTTCAGGCATTGTGCTGTCATTCCAGGTGAAGGATTGTGTTTTCTGGCTTTAAAATTTTTTTTCTCTATTTATCGGACATTTCCCCTTGAAGTTGGTGTGGTCCGGGGCCTCTGATGTCATGACGCTTGTGACGTAGAGTGTAGGAATGGACTGTGCATGCGGAAATCGCTTTTCCTTTACTGTGCGCTCTTTGCGAAACTGCACATGCGCGGCTTCTCGCGCATGCGCAAAACACTGGTTTGCCGGATCGCGTCTTCTCAGGAACTGCCCATATGCGGCTCCTTGCGCAAGGTGGCTGCCAATAAAAATTACCATTTGCTTCTGTTGCAAGCCTACCTTTGCCTCGTGGTGAGTATAGGCACCATTTTTACCAATTTCTGTTGTGTTCACCTCGCAGTAGTTTTCAAACTTGTCCAGGGCTGTCAGAAGTCTCTCTTGTCCTGCCATTTGGAATACTTGAAGGAGTTGAAGATTTCTGTTGCACTTTCACCCGCAATGTTGAGTAGAAGATCTATCTTCTCAGCATTGGCCACGCCATCTAGGTCGGATGCTACCATGTCAATCTCATATCTCTGCTTGAATGCATGCCAGTTGGCACTGAGATTGCCGTGGTATCTGAACTGCTAACGAACCGGAATCTCGATCATCTTGCCTGGGTGCTGTTGCTGGTAGTCACGGATCTTGCTGAGTTGATCTATATAGATTCAACAGGCACTACAGGTACCATATTGTGTTATGTACTCTGGGATAACACAGGCTCCAACTCGATGCAGCTTTGGTCAAAAGATACTCCAGACTTTGAAGTAAGTTCAATGTGATTTATTGAACCATTAGCACAGTTCTCTATGAGTTCAACTCTCCTGCTAATCTTGCTATAGTAACTCAGTCTAACATTTGCTCTAAGCCACGTGGTGGGTGTGATGCTTCTGATCTGCCCCTGCCATACTCTCTAAGTGTCACGTGGAAAGAGAAAGAGCATGTGCCCTGTCCTTTTATATATGGGTTTTTAATGCCCCCTTGTGGTAGTGTCACCTCTGGGTGTCTTGACTGCCCATTGGTCATGTCCTATTCTATGTGTTCATTAACTGTATGTCTACATGTCATGACATCTCCAGTGCTCCCTCTAGTGTTTACTTGGTTGTAATGTATTTACATTAACCCCTTGTGTATATACAGTGATGCATATCACCACGCACCCTACTGGGAGAAGTGTGCAATATAAAAGCGGTGTATGCCCTTCAGGTGTCTGAGTTTTTTATGTGGAAGGATTATGTTTTCAATCAATATTCAACATCACTGAAGCAAACATCAGAACTCAAGCTGTGATTCCACCCTGATGATTCATCTTTACCTCCTGCCCTCTGGCCAGTTTTGGACTTGGTGTTATGTGATAACGCAATGCATGATGTATAGAAAATAATGAGGCCCCAGAATGATTCCAAATCACCCACATGAAACGTCCACATTGTAGGTGTTTGAATGTTTAGTGTCAAGGCTGTTTCCTTGGCAATATTCCTATGCAATGTTATAAATACAAAGTTTAGAAGTTTGGCATATTATGGGACTGTGTTTGATTTAAGGTAAAATGGATTGTGAAGGATGTCATGTGACCTTCTCTGAATCCTGCTTGGCAATAGACCTGGGTTGCTACGGGTACAGTGAAGCCCAAATTGATTTACCGGGAAGAAGTTTCAAAATGTTTAAAATTGCAATCAATGACCAGAGCAGCAGTGCCCTTGGTGGACAGACGTCTGGGGCTGGATTTATTTGAGGAGTCGCAGGTGGAACCCAATATTCGCAACTGCCGCAGGAGACGTGTGTGGGCAGTGAGCACACATCCTGCACTCCCAATTTTGCTGGATCCATTGTGACAGTAGGCATCTCCTGACTCCCCCCCCCCCCCCCCCCCCCCCCCGCCCGCCCGCTTCCCCTCACAATTATCCCAGCTCCCCAGCAGAGTCATGAGCCTGGAGTTGAGACTCTTGAAAGACAACTTCAAAAGGGCTTACCCATGCCACACATGCTCTGTCCATGTCCCTACACACCATTGGTGGTGTATGATGTGCATATGCATGCAAAGGAAGATATTTTAAACTGTCAATCATTACTCACCTCAAGGGGAAGTGATATATTTGTCCCATGACTTCATAGAATCCCTACAGTGCAGAAGAGGCCATTTGGCCCATCGAATCTGCAGCGGCCTCTGGAAAGAGCACCCTCCCTAAGCCCATGCCTGCACCCCATCCACATAAGCCAGTAACCTCACTTAATCTTTTGGACACTAACGGGCAATTTAGCATGGCCAATCCATCTAACCGGCACATTTTTGGACTTGTAGCTGCTTGGATTTGTAGGGACTCTACATCAGAACTAGGACTATGATGTGTGCATAATAATCTGAGTTAGCTTAATCTCTACATCACCTTATCATGAAATAAATAACCCACATTTGTCTCATTAACCATGGTGTATGATTGGTATGTTCATGCCAAATAGAGAAATAGGTAACAACACTAATAGCCTCTGATACACCTCTTGCAAACTAATGCCCACTTATACCTACTTCCGTGACCGACTTATAAACCCCTTGCCAACTCATGACACTTCCATAATCATTCACCCAATATACAATCTGTACAGATCAAATGAACACTTAAGTTAAACAAAATTGTTAACCCTACAACCCTATAATGGTGTCAATCAACAAAACCTTTAAAATATCAATAACAGATACAATAAACACTTGACATGTCTTTGTCTTGCACAAGTATACATTGCGCCATTGATAAATTAGATATAAGGGGAAAAAACTGAGTACGTTGTCATTCAAGCTTTTTTTTTCCTTCCTGGGCACCTTTTGTAATGAAGGAAAAGCTTTGCCCAGGTTCCCGGCCATGTGTCATGGCTGTGGATTTTTGGTCACATGAAAAATTTAATGGGGAAACTTTTCTGCAGTTTAGAGTGCAAGTTATCTACTAAAATAGCATTTTGTCATTGTTACTGTAATAAACAAACTAAAAGAAAAAGCCGAAAACCTGAAATTTTACGGGAACATTTCAGTTCAATCGCTTAAAACGTTAATGGTCTCCATGGTGATTGTAACACATCACAATTTTGGTTCATTGCCCATCTCTCACAGCAGTGCCACCTCCTCTCAAAATCATCTGAAACTAGTTTCATCCAAGGCAGACTCGTTCATGCTGTGGCATCAGGTGACTGTGAAGCCGTTCCCTACAAGGAAGTCAACTGCAATTTAGGTTATACAGCCACTATTAATGCAATGCATTCATTTTATAAACTGGAATTTATACTTCAGCATTTTTGTGTCAATTATTCAACCGAATCCTGAGAAAATATTCACTCGATTCAGAACTGTTTCACAATTAGGGAAATAACGCAAAGGGTTGCATTGCATCTTTGGGTTTTGCTCATATATTGGAATGGAATTCTCCAGCCATTTGCTGGCGGTGGAATTCTCTTTTCCCCTTGGTAGTGCATCCCCGCCCTTCAATGGGAATGCGGGCTGCCTTCAATGGGAAACCCCACCGACGAGGGGCGGGACTGGAGAAACTGCCGCCAGCGAACAGCGTGGTCAAATTCTCCCTCCTTTAGAACATAGAACATAGAACATAGAACGATACAGCGCAGTACAGGCCCTTCGGCCCTCGATGTTGCACTGACATGGAAAAAATCTAAAGGCCATTTAACCTACACTATGCCCTTATCATCCATATGCTTATCCAATAAATTTTTAAATGCCCTCAATGTTGGCGTGTTCACTACTGTTGCAGGTAGGGCATTCCACGGCCTCACCACTCTTTGCGTAAAAAACCCACCTCTGACCTCTGTCCTATATCTATTACCCCTCAATTTAAGGCTATGTCCCCTTGTGCTAGCCACCTCCATCCGCGGGAGAAGGCTCTCGCTGTCCACCGTATCTAACCCTCTGATCATTTTGTATGCCTCTATTAAGTCACCTCTTAACCTTCTTCTCTCTAACGAAAACAACCTCAAGTCCATCAGCCTTTCCTCATAAGATTTTCCCTCCATACCAGGCAACATCCTGGTAAATCTCCTCTGCACCCGTTCCAAAGCTTCCACGTCCTTCCTATAATGAGGCGACCAGAACTGTACGCAATACTCCAAATGCGGTCGTACTAGAGTTTTGTACAACTGCAACATGACCTCATGGCTCCGGAACTCAATCCCTCTACCAATAAAGGCCAACACACCATAGGCCTTCTTCACCACCCTATCAACCTGGGTGGCAACTTTCAGGGATCTATGTACATGGACACCGAGATCCCTCTGCTCATCCACACTACCAAGAATTTTACCATTAGCCAAATATTCCGCATTTCTGTTATTCTTTCCAAAGTGAATCACCTCACACTTCTCCACATTAAACTCCATTTGCCACCTCTCAGCCCAGCTCTGCAGCTTATCTATGTCCCTCTGTAACCTGCAACATCCTTCCGCACTGTCTACAACTCCACCGACTTTAGTGTCGTCTGCAAATTTACTCACCCATCCTTCTGCGCCCTCCTCTAGGTCATTTATAAAAATGACAAACAGCAACGGCCCCAGAACAGATCCTTGTGGTACGCCACTCGTAACTGAACTCCATTCTGAACATTTCCCATCAACTACCACTCTCTGTCTTCTTTCAACTAGCCAATTTCTGATCCACATCTCTAAATCACCCTCAATCCCCAGCCTCCGTATTTTCTGCAATAGCCGACCGTGGGGAACCTTATCAAACGCTTTACTGAAATCCATATACACCACATCAGCTGCTCTACCCTCGTCTACCTGTTCAGTCACCTTCTCAAAGAACTCGATAAGGTTTGTGAGGCATGACCTACCCTTCACAAAACCATGCTGACTGTCCCTAATCATATTATTCCTATCTAGATGATTATAAATCGTATCTTTTATAATCCTCTCCAAGACTTTACCCACCACAGACGTTAGGCTCACCGGCCTATAGTTACCGGGGTTATCTCTACTCCCCTTCTTGAACAAAGGGACCACATTTGCTATCCTCCAGTCCTCTGGCACTATTCCTGTAGCCAATGATGACCTAAAAATCAAAGCCAAAGGCTCAGCAATCTCTTCCCTGGCTTCCCAGAGAATCCTAGGGTAAATCCCATCCGGCCCCGGGGACTTATCTATTTTCACCTTGTCCAGAATTGCCAACACTTCTTCCCTACGCACCTCAATGCCATCTATTCTAATAGCCTGGGTCTCAGCATTCTCCTCCACAATATTATCTTTTTCTTGAGTGAATACTGACGAAAAGTATTCATTTAGTATCTCGCTTATCTCCTCAGCCTCCACACACAACTTCCCACCACTGTCCTTGACTGGCCCTACTCTTACCCTAGTCATTCTTTTATTCCTGACATACCTATAGAAAGCTTTTGGGTTTTCCTTGATCCTACCTGCCAAAGACTTCTCATGTCCCCTCCTTGCTCGTCTTAGCTCTCTCTTTAGATCCTTCCTCGCTTCCTTGTAACTATCAAGCGCCCCAACTGAAACTTCACGCCTAATCTTCACATAGGCCTCCTTCTTCCTCTTAACAAGAGATTCCACTTCTTTGGTAAACCACGGTTCCCTCGCTCGACCCCTTCCTCCCTGCCTGACTGGTACGTACTTATCAAGAACATGCAATAGCTGTTCCTTGAACAAGCTCCACATATCCAGTGTGCCCAACCCTTGCAGCCTACTTCTCCAACCAACACATCCTAAGTCATGTCTAATGGCATCATAATTGCCCTTCCCGCAGCTATAACTCTTGCCCTGCGGGGTATACTTATCCCTTTCCATCACTAACGTAAAGGTCACCGAATTGTGGTCACTGTTTCCAAAGTGCTCACCTACCTCCAGATCTAACACCTGGCCTGGTTCATTACCCAAAACCAAATCCAATGTGGCCTCGCCTCTTGTTGGCCTGTCAACATATTGTGTCAGGAAACCATCCTGCACACATTGTACAAAGAATGACCCATCTAATGTACTCGAACTATATCTTTTCCAGTCAATATTTGGAAAATTGACACGGGGCACACTTGCAACAGAGAATCCCGGCCATTATGTCTTGTGCTGCAGATTAAGGATCATTCCTGCAATCAAACCTTCATTTTGTTATGAATTGAAATGTGACCTTTGGCCCATTTTGTTTTACTGTAAGTCGAACAGAAATCCTCATTACCGTAGTAGCTTATTGAATATGGCTAGACCCCTTTTATAATTTCTTGTGCTTCACAAATCTGTCGAGTAAACACACCAGTGGAACATGACTTGCGGTGTGAATTACAAAGTGGATTTATTTGAGGATATGCAACACGAGCCCAATCTACGACATCCCGCAGAACTTGCGCATCCTCAATATAATAACAAACTATGGGACTTATTGTTATTTCTCTCCTGCAGTACTAGACTTGAGTTAACATTCAAAACAAAACTTGCAGCAGAAGGGTCTAAAGTGGTGGAATGAAAGGTGGGTAGAAACCCCACACAGATATTGGCCATCACCCCAATTGCCTCATGAAATATTCTGCATCACCTCTCCCTGGACAAAGGAAATTAAATAAAGCTGTCGGTTAAAGATAAAATTGAAGCCTCCTAGTGCCTCAAAACTCAGGTCCTATCCCCAAGAGCATCGGCAGATTTCACTTGAAAGGGTTGTGGATATCAATCCATTTTCCACCTTCTTCAAACAATATTTGATGGATCTCGCAAGGCAAAATAAGCAGCTGTGCTTCTGCAGTGATTGGCTAGGTCACAGAACGAATAGACTGATATTATGAGACATGCAATGCTTAAATTGAGCTAGGTCTTAAAACAAACTCAGCTTTCACATTGAAAATACAGCAAGGGCAAGAAATGAAAAAATGAAATGAAATGAAAATCGCTTATTGTCACAAGGAGGCTTCAAATGAAGTTACTGTGAAAAGCCCTTTGTCGCCACACTCCGGCGCCTGTTCAGGGAGGCTGGTGCAGAAATTGAACCGTGTTGCTGGCCTGCCTTGGTCTGTTTTCAAAGCCAGCGATTTAGCCCTGTGCTGAACCAGCCCCAAGAAAGCAAATATCACCAGGGACAAAAAAAAATCCTATATTGTCATTCCAAGATTCTACTCGGTCTGTAGTTCTGCCACAACCCTGCTCATGTAGTCCATCAGATACAAAACATTTACACAGCTATGAACCTGATCAAAGCAATTCGGAATCTGGCACAGAGTTCAAGTCATTCACATCAAATTCCAATTTTTGCAGTAATTAAAGAAATAAACATTGAGAGCTGCTTGGAAATGAACAACCGTTGGAAAAAATGGCAATATCTGCGAGAAGAGAATAAACCAGCACAGCAGTAATCATCAGCCAAACAACAAATTTGGGGTTACAATATAAAATCGCCATTTTGATTCCTGATGTCTTTTATGGCCGAAATCTCAGCTAACACGGGATATGACATTTTAGCCTCAAATCTGTTGATTTAACAGGGCATCGGGAAAAAGGGCAAGGTATGTCACTGCCCATAATAATTCAGGGGATCTTATTGAAATAAAGATTCATAGAAGCATTGAATCCTGCAGTGCAGAAGGAGGCAATTCGGCCCATCAAGTCTGCAACGATCCTTGCAAAGAGCACTCGGCTAAAGCCCGTGCCTCCAGAACCCAACCTAACCTTCTGGATAATCTTTATCTTTAAACTAATAAGGTTTATCTTCACTGTAGGCTTACATTAACACTGCAATGAAGTTACTGTGAAAGCCCCGAGTCGCTACATTCCAGCACCTGCTCGGGTACACGGAGGGAGAATACATGGTACATCGAATTTGGGACCCTGGTGCTGTGACACAACAGTGCTAACCATTGTGCTACTGTGCCGCTTTTAAGGGGTTTGATAGAGGAGATGATAGGAGGTTGCATCCCCTTGTTGGAAACTGTAAGTATCGCTACTGTTCCAGAGGCTTCTTCCCTTTGAGAGCTGGCTGGTGGTGATTCAACTACCACTACCACTCCTCAGGCAAGGGGTAGGGTTGAGAAGGGAGGGTCTTCAGCAAAAACCTCAGCAGGTACAGGAATTGAACCTGCGCTGTTGGCATCACGTACTAGCCGGCCAGCCAACTGAGTTAACTGACTCCCTGTTGGAAAGTAAGAACCAATAGTCAGAGTCTCAGAATTAGGGACCAACCATTTTTTTCTTTATTCTTTGATGGAATGTAGGCATCGCTGGCAAAGCCAGCATTCGTTACCCACCCCTAATTGCCCTCGAACTGAGTGACTTGCCCAGCCAGTTTAGAGACCCAGCAAGGTGGCACAGTGGGTAGCACTATTGCTTCACAACTCCGCAGTCCCGGGTTTGATTCCCGGCTTGGGTTGCTGTCTGGGTGGGATCTGCACGTTCTCCTTGTGTGTGCGGAGGTTTTCTCCGGGTAATCCAGTTTCCTCCCACAAGTCTCAAAGGATGTGTTGTTAGGTGAATTGGACATTCTGAATCCTCCCTCTGTGTCCCCGAACAAGCGTCGGAATGTGGCGACGAGGGGCTTTTCACAGTAACTTCATTGCAGTGTTAATGTAAGCCTACTTGTGACAATAAAGATTATTATTATTATTACTAGATTGCTGTGGGTCTAGAGTCACAGACTAGTTGAGGACGACAGGTTCCCTTCCCTAAAGTGCATCAGTGAACCAGATGTTTTCTTTACCACATCAATGATAGTTGCCATGGTCGCCATCACAGCGACTAGCTTCATATTCCAGATTTATTTAGTGAACTTAGTTTTCACCAGTTGCTGTGGAGGGATTTAAAGCCCTGTCCCTGGAGCATTAGTCCGTGCTTCTGGACATCATCGCCACGCCACCATCTCCTTGCACTGAGGATTGAGATGAGGGGAATGTTTTCCACTCAAAGGGTTGTGCAGAACACTCTGGAGGCCTCCAGTAGTGACAAATTGGCATATTAACGAAAGGCAAAGGCTGGTAATAGTACAGGTACAAAACACAATAGAGTGGGTCATGTCTCTTCAGCTTCGGGCTCCACCTGCCCAGACACCTGTTTCCTGGGCCCCGTGCTAACTCACTATGTCAGGGTTCACGTGCTCCTGTGCAATTGGCTCTGAGTCAGTCACGTGGTCCACCAGGCCTGTCCCCTTAAAAGGGCCGCGCTACTCATTCATTCTCCCCCTTTAAGATCCTTATTAGATTTTACACAGTAACCATGTACAGGTTCTATAAGCATGGCAAAAGACATCAGAGAGAAAGAGTTCATGAAAGAGTCAATTGGTCCGAGGACCTTTGAGTCCTCCCGGACCTTTGGCTTCCTCCCACAGACTGGACATCCTTCGAGGTAGTAATTTTGTCAGTGACCGGTGATAGTTCAGGAGGCACCATCTACTCAGTTGGGGGACTAGCCTCACAGGCCTCCAATGGTGTAGCTGGCAGGATTGATTCGGGACTTCTCTGTCCCCTCGGCTCAGGAACATTCACAGGAGTGTCGACATCACCATTGGGACTTGTTTGCTATGAACTGGGGGTCATCACCTATGGCTCTTGACAGTCTTTTCATTTACAATCACCATGTATGACACATTCACCGACTGGAAGACAATCCATTTGAGGAACACTAATCATAACTGCTCCAAGGTGAAGTTACGAACCAAAGACCAGGGTCTGGATTCTCTGCCACCCCACGCCATTTCTGCCTCGATCCGCCAGCGGGATTCTCCATTACGCTGGCTGGTCAATGGGGTTTCCCATTCTGGTGCAACCCCACTCTGTCGGGAAACCCCTGGGTGCCGGCAAAATGGAGCATCCCGCTGGAGAAGAATCCCGCCCCAGGTCCCCCACCCAGAATAATCTGTTGTCCCTCTGCTTGGCCTGTTGACTTCCCTGGGAGGCATGATATGCCTCCACCCTCCCCACCAAGATAGGAAATACTAAATCCAAACAGGTTCTGAGTTGACAGCCTATCAGCAACCCGGTGATGTGAGCCCTGTGATGATTGGTGGGGTGGGGGTCAATTGGATGACAACAGAAAATTAAGCTGTTGGCGGAGCAGTTAATCAAATTGTTTCCTCATGCCGTTGTTGAAGGTCTGACAGGCCGTCTCAGCCAATTCGTCGGACACCAGGTGGTGTGTCAGTGTACTGGTGTGGCATATGCCGTCAGCTTGAACAAAATTCTCGAAGACCCCATTGTCAGATACAATGGATTCCGGCAGGCCATGCACGGCGAACACTCAATGTAAGGCGTCCAGTGTAGCCGCCGAGGTCATGGTTCCCATCTCCATGGAGTGGGCATCCAGCAAAACTAAAAATATCCCACCCAAGAAAGGGCCTTGAGAATTCCTTGAAGGAGGTTTTCCACCATGATCTGGAAAATGGCGCAATCTGACATGATACCAAATAGCAATCTTGTGTCCTGAAAAAGGCCTTTATTTTATCATGGCAAACTTCCAAGCCTCTTTGCCCAATTTTAATTGAAAGTATGTATGGCAAGATATAATTTAGGATAGGTGAAGCTTACAGCCAACATGGTGGAGAGGTCTTTGATCCACCTATCCACCTGGACAGCATGATTTATGGTTAACGCAGTCCCCACAGATTCTTATGGATCGATCTGGCTTGAGAACGGGGTCTCTGAGGGCTGCCCCATCGGAGAAGTAAACCGGACTGATTACGGACAGTCCTACTAAGATTTTAAACTCAGCTTCAGCTTTCTGATGCAATGTAGAGGTAACTGGTCTGGATATAATTGACATACATTTTGGCTTTGATGCCTTTAATGGCCCTAGTTTGCTGTGAAAAATATGTCCTTGTATCTTTGCAGGGCATCTTGAACGACACACCGTTGTAAGTTTAAAAACATTCCAGCAAATTGAATTTGATTTTCTATCAACAGTCCCTTCCCATGAAGTTGGATCTGTGCCCTTCCACGACAAGATGGGCCTCTTGCTCTGGTAGGCCACTGATGTATTGGTGGTCCCAAGGGTTTTCAAGGATTCCCCAGTGTAAGTGGAAAGCGTGGCGATGGTGCTGCTCAAATTTAAAGTTTAAGTCCATCACACATATACTTGAAGGTCCGCTCCAGCCTCCTGATGCGGCTCCGAATGGGCGTTGCGCCAACCCACGCATGCGCAGTTGGGCCGCACCAACCTGCGCATGCACGGGGGACTTCTTCCGCACGCTGGCCCCGACCTAACATAGGGTCGGTGTTCAGGTGCTGGCCGCGCCGATCGGTGGGCACTGATCGCTCGCCAGACTGCATCGAAGGCCCCCACCCCCCCTCCCAGGCCACCGCCCCGAGCATTCCTGCAGAGTTCCCGCCGGTAGCGACCAGGGCTGAATAGTGCCAGCGGGACTCTGTCGTGTCAAAGTGGCCGCTTGGCCCACCCAGGCCGCAGAATCGGCGGCCCCGCAGACTACAGCGGCCCGCGGCCAGCGCCGCACCAAACGTGCCGGCGCAAATGGCGTTGATTCTCCGCACCTCGGAGATTCGCGCGCCGGCATCAGGGCGCAGTTGCTCAGATTCTCCAGCCCGGTGGGGGGCTCGGAGAATTTCCCCCATTGTGTACACCTTAAATGATATCAAAGTTGAGGAAATGTGAATTTTCTTATTCTTCATTATGGCTGGACTGTACTTAGAGTTATAATGTACAAATATTGGAATAGACTTCAAGTCTTAAAGTTTGAATCACAGTCCAACATGCATGCATTAGCTTCAGTTAAATCCTATTTAAAGGAAGGAAAAAACAAGAGTATTTGGACAGAGGCACGATTGGAAGGAGAGAGATGTTTTGGTATATTGCACGCCAGTGCATTGAGAATATCACCAGCATATGAACAACCAACCAGGACAGCAT
The DNA here is from genome assembly GCF_902713615.1 of Scyliorhinus canicula. Lineage (NCBI taxonomy): Eukaryota > Metazoa > Chordata > Chondrichthyes > Carcharhiniformes > Scyliorhinidae > Scyliorhinus > Scyliorhinus canicula. The sequence continues at coordinate 29,263,233 of NC_052166.1, read as the reverse complement.
TTAAATAAAATGCCAATGGGGCGGCATGTGGCGCAGTGGTTAGCACTGGGACTGCGGTGCTGAGGACCCGGGTTCGAATCCCAGTCCTGGGTCACTGTCCATATTGAGTTTGCACATTCACCCCATTTCTGTGTGGGTTTCACCCACACAGCCCAAAGATATGCAAATTAAGTGGACTGGCCACGCTAAATTGCCCCCTAATTGGAAAAAAAAATTGGGTACTCTAAATTAAAAAAAAACTAAAAGCAGATAGCTGTGAAGGTAAGAATTCTGAAACATTTTAAAAATACATTACATACTGGGATGTGGGTATCGCTGGCTCGACCAACTTTTATTGCCCATCCCTCATTGCCTTTGAGAAGCTATTGGCAGTCGCCATCTTGAACCATTGCCGCCCTTGTGGTGTAGATACACCCACAATGCTGTTAGGAAGAGAGTTCCAGAACTTTGACTCAGTGAAGGAAAGGTGATATAGTTCCAAATCTGGGTAGTGTGCAAATTAAAGAGGAATGTGGAGGCAGTGGTGGTCCCATGCATCTGCTTCCCTTTTTTAAAAAAGTGATAAAAGTTGCAGGTTTGAAAGATGCTGTCGAAGGAGCCTTGGCAAGTTGGTACACATTTCTGTCACTGCGTGCTTGTGGTGGAGGGAGTGAATCTTTAATGTGGTGGATTGGGTGCCAATCAAGCAAGCTGCTTTGCCTTGGATGGTGTCGAGATTCTTGCATGTTGTTGGAGCTGCAGGCACCTAGGAATGTGAAGAGTATCTTGCCACACTCCTAACTTGTACCCTGTAGGTGGTGAACAGACCCTGGGGAGTCAGAAGATCAATTACTCTCCACAGCATTATCAGCTTCTGACCTGCTCTTGTTACCACAGTGTTTATATGGCTGCAAATATTTGCACACCAGAAGCATAAAGCAGGTGGAAAGAACAAACAGGGATATATTCCAGGCTAAACATTTATACAGTATTTCAGTTATGAACCATGGAGAGAAGAAACAGGTGTGTTTACCATTTCCTCTGCAGGATTCAGCCAAAAATGTGAATCTGTCCCATCTGCCCATCGACAATGTCAGACCTGCTCTATAATAGAGCCCAAGAATAAATTTGCTTCCTCCCCCAACAGATACAAATTGACCAATTTCATAAATAACCCAACCCAAGTCAATGATCTGCTTTATTTCTCCAGAGATAGAGACTGACCTGTTCAATAAATGGTCAATCAGAAACATGCAACTATCTTATATCTCCACAGAGGTTGACTCTGTGTTTCCAGCATTTTCCATTTCTTGGGCGGGATTCTCTGGCCCCACCGCCGCTTGTTTCTTGGTAGTGCGCTGTTTGCCAGCAGCGGGATTCTCTCCCCACTGCTTGTCTGAGATTTCCCATTGAAGACACCTCAAGCTACCGGGAAACCCCACGCTGCCAGCTGGAACAGAGCATCCCAACAGACGGGGAATTCCGGCCCTTATATTTTGAGGTAGCTTGAATTAATGCAAGTGAGCAAATAGAGAAGATCGGGATGGAGGCATTTTTTGAAGAATGAACCCAGTCATCATCAATTCATCCAAAATACTCAGTTCACCATCTATGTCCCAAATCTGATAGCAACATAGAGAGCTATATTCAGAGTTTCTTTAAATGAAGGCACAAGAAACGTCAACAAGCACTAAAACCTGCACTTTGCTTTCAAACATCAATGGGCATCAATGGGGCATAATGATCCAAGATATATGCAAACCAATCATCGATTCTATTGACCTCCTGTAAAATGACACTATCAAAAGCAATGTCAGGCACAGCTGTTGGTATGTTATAAAAAACACTCCATCTGCAATATCTATCGTCAAGAAATAAAAATTTGTTTTGCTGATATTTACAGCATTGACCAGGAATTCAATAAAATTCAACAAGAAGTGTTACCACGTTTTGGTGTGATACATTTCAATCAGAAGGTCGTGTGCAAACATTGACTTCAAGGGAAACTAAGTTCAACATTTAATAACCTTTGCTAAATATAGTTAATCAGTGAATAAAAATTTACTTCAGAATGTCAATGTCAAACAAATGAATTTTCAATATCAGCACCTCCATACAGGACCATTCAGCATGGTCCTGAGGGGCAGGCCATTTTAAGATCAAGCCAATGGTTGATCTTTCCATTTCAGCGTGTAGTGTGTCTTGCAGCTATGAGAATTCTTTTGGCGGGGATGAGGGCAAGGTTTTTGTTTCTTAAAGAAATGTTGACCCATTTTCAGGATTGATTATAGAAATATCACAGTTCACACTTTTGTTGAGATATTCACAAAAGTATTTTGAAAGAGAGCCCCCAAAATATTAATAGCTGAATTACTGTGCCACACACAGATCTACATAAGTGCAGCTTATTGAAAATTATGGAACAATTGATGATCGATAAATCTGAATGTGCATACCTCTACCCAATCTATTACTGTCATGATTGCACAATGTACATGGTAACAAGCATATCACAATGGCTTTACATGCAATGTGAAAGTCCAGTGCAAAAAAAAAATTATATTTCGATCTATTCCTATTTGTTATAGTGATTATTTTGTGCCCAGATGACATACCAAGTTTCACACCTGTAGTTTCACATCATTTCCCTCGCACACTCCAACATCACATCCCTCAAGGCCTGAATAAATTATCAGGAAGCTAATGCCAATTCAATCTGATATGTTTAAGAATGCATTTTAAAGGGGCGGCACGTGGTGCAGTGGTTAGCACTGGGACTGCGACACTGAGGACCCGGTTTCGAATCCCGGCCCTGGGTCACTATCCGTGTGGAGTTTGCACATTCTTCCTGTGTCTGCGTGTGTTTCACCCCCACAACCCAAAGATGTGCCGTTTACGTGGATTGGCCATGCTAAACTGCCCCTTAATTGAAAAAATATATATTTGGGTACTCTAAATTTATTTTTAAAAAGGAATGCATTTTAACACACATTTGTAGGATCTTGAATGTCGGGTTAATATAGAACCCATAACATCTGCAAGACAAATGAGTGCCTGAACAAGGTAGGTTCCTAGGATGTTAATCGTGCTTTCACCACACCTTTAGTTTCCTGTAAAATATTTGGGATATCCTATCTGTAGTACAAGGTCAGGCGCATAAACTGATGATGGGGAAATGCATTCAGGGAATCTGACATTGAACGTTGGAATTCCCCTTACATCATATGTGGGTGGTGGGGACGATCACAATGGGAAATCCTGCTGGCATAAGAATTGTTTTGGGCATCCCGCCTGATTTTCCCCTCCCTCCCGCTGTAATCAGGAGTGGATAATCCCACTCTCCATTCTTTTTGCATTTGATTCTTCTTATCCCAATTACACTTCCTCTGTCCCCATCTCTTGTTCCATTACTTGTCTTACAACTGCCTCCATTCCCCTGACCCCATTCATCGCTTTTATTATTTAATCTCTCCTGCCTTTCACCCATCAAAGTCATTTTTATTTTGCTCTTCCATCCCCCAATCTTCTTTCTCCTGTGGGGGTGATGAGTGCTGATGTACCCGAGACATTCGCTTGGGTTTGGTTGTTCAATATCTAAGTGGGACTCCACTAAAGGCTCTGCTCACTAAATATATAGTCCGCCTTTCATCCTCAACATGGTTGCAGATTCATTTGCTTTCAGGCTCTAGTTAGCCACAACTGTTGCACTTTTAAATCTCTTTGAGCGTGAAAGAAAAAAAGAGTAGATTTTATAACCCAGGGGTTTTAGTTATTTTCCGAAGGCAACATGCTACAATATGAATCAAACAACACTGCATTTTCCTAATTTGACTCAAGGCAACATAACCCAGCTCTCTTTCCCACTGGTCATGAAATCGGAAAATCTGAGCTTTCAGTTTTGTATTCTCAGTTCTCCAAGAACGTGAGCCGAATTTGTTCCTATGGTGGAGCATGCCTTTTCACATTCCTGAAGGTCCTGCTTACATACTCAGCACATCACTTTTGGAAAAATTACATTCTTTGGAACAGTTGGTGCAAGATGCTTTCCTTTAAAAGGTGATTTTTTTTATGGTTGTTCATTGAAAATAACTTCTTAATTTCTTTAATCAGAAACAGGACTTGTGCTTCCTCAATAAAAGATGCGACTGTTTCTGCCAATACAGAACTCTGTTAAAAAGTGACTACAGATCCCATTTACAGTTCTGCGATCAGTTCTGGGCACTTGCACCTCAGGAAGAATCAACAGAATGCAGAATTATATCTAGGGCTAAAAGAGTTAGGTTTTGAGAGCAGATTGATGAGACCAGCCTTGTATTTCCTCGAAGATGAAGGCTGAAGCGAGATGTTTTAAGATGATTGAATAATTTGATAGTGTAGTTGGGAAGTCTAGAACAAGGGAGCAAAGCCTTAAAAGTCAGAGCCACCTCTCATTCACATGTGACGTCAGAAGAATTTCTCATGCAAAGTGTAGCGGAAATCTGGAACTCATTGTCTCCCAAAAAAACTATTGCAATTCGGTCACTCGGAAATTTCAAAAGTTATTAAGGGTTACAGAACTAAGGCAAGGTTCACGGGAGTTAAGGTACAAATCTCCCGCAATTTGATTGAAGTTCTCAAGGGGCTGAATAACATATTCTTAGTCTTACTTTCCGAAGTCTCAGCTTAAAACTCATCAGCTGCTTTGACTATGCGACATGAAGATGTGAATCAATAACCTGTAACTTGGTTCCACAGCTGAACATTATTTTACCAGAGGATACTGAAGCTATAATTGTCTTGAAAATTCGTGGCATCATTATATGGCATGCATTCACCTCTCACAATAAACAGTTTTCAGCTTTCTCAATCCCCGCCACATCGCTCAATAACTGGATTAAAAAAGGTGATTGGAATAAATTAAGTCAGGAGAAGGAAGAATATAGGCTCGAGTATATGCATTTATTTCCTGTGGCAAATCACTTTAAATACTCATCTACTTTTTCTCTTGCTTCAAGGCAACTTGTTAATTTTTTCTGCAATTTTATTTCTTCAGCCGTGATGAGATGAGCATTAAAAAGATTTAAAGAGGTTAAATTATTTGCTCGCGTTCGCCAAGTCCTGCTCCAATGATATTTAAAACCAAAGTGAGTTTGAAGCTGTGACTTTCAAAATTACATCTCGACTTTCAAAGAAATATACACACAGGAGATTAATGAATTCCATTCTTTACATATGAATAACACCCCATTTACCGGGAATAAGAGTTTACTTCAGTGGATGAGAATGACTTGCCATGGGGCGATTTAATTTATTCGCAGGTCAGGCAAGTCTCATTTGTTAATGCAAAGAAGAGGTTGACAATGGGTCGGGTTCATGTCTTCCATCAAAATTGTGGCGTGTTGAAACAATTGTACAGTGCAAATTTGAAAAAGAGACAAAAGTTAGATTGTGATTGAAGTAAAAGTTGCGTCAATTTATCAGTGATTTTACCAGAGCTATGTAACTCAACATTGTTGTTCAAACAGCTACGGGGATCCCTGTGTGATGAAACATGAAAATGCCTACAATTTTTGTTCTGCAAACCGCAGTACAATTCCATTTGGTTTAAACGGAAATTTAGCTCTTGCAATACATTAATATCATCAGCTGCGGAATACAAAGCTCAACAGAGCACAGGTTTGCAGGAGAGGTCAAAGAAATCACCTCAAAAATGGGCAATAAAGAACACTTGTACAATTCAAGAACACTTTGCATAAGACCATAAGACCATAAGACATAGGAGTGGAAGTAAGGCCATTCGGCCCATCGAGTCCACTCCGCCATTCAATCATGGCTGATGGGCATTTCAACTCCACCTACCAGCATTCTCCCCGTAGCCCTTAATTCCTCGCGACATCAAGAATTTATCTATCTCTGCCTGCAAGCTATTTAGCGTCCCGGCCTCCACTGCACTCCGCGGCAATGAATTCCACAGGCCCACCACTCTCTGGCTGAAGAAATGTCTCCGCATTTCTGTTCTGAATTTACCCCCTCTAATTCTAAGGCTGTGCCCACGGGTCCTCGTCTCCTCGCCTAACGGAAACAGGGTTTCTTTGCGTCCACCCTTTCTAAGCCATGTATTATCTTGTAAGTTTCTATTAGATCTCCCCTTAACCTTCTAAACTCCAATGAATACAATCCCAGGATCCTCAGCCGTTCATCATATGTTAGACCCGCCATTCCAGGGATCATCCGTGTGAATCTCCGCTGGACACGCTCCAGTGCCAGTATGTCCTTCCTGAGATGTGGGGCCCAAAACTGAACACAGTACTCCAAATGGGGCCTAACCAGAGCCTTATAAAGGCTCAGTAGCACATCGCTGCTTTTATATTCCAACCCTCTTGAGATAAATGACAACATTGCATTCGCTTTCTTAATCACAGATTCAACCTGCATGTTTACCTTTAGGGAATCCTCGACTAGCACTCACAGATCCCTTTGTACTTTGGCATTATGAATTTTCTCACCGTTTAGAAAGTAGTCTATGCTTGGATTCTTTTTTCCAAAGTGCAAGACCTCACATTTTCTCACGTTGAATTGCATCAGCCATTTCCTGCACCACTTCCTGATCCCCACTGGGGAGTTGACAGGCTGAAGTGAAAGCATAATGTCAGGCTAAAGGTCAGAAAGGGAAGGTAGTAGTTGACCGAACATAGAGTTGACTAAACTTACCATCCACTTGCTTTTCCCTCAAGTGCGACCCGGAAGCGCACTTCCGAAATCGTGGAGAAGACAACGGACGTGCGTCCCAGTGTCACCCGCGCTCACTCTATAATTTGGCTAGCAGGCGAGCCCACCAAATATCGAGCAGACTCTTTTGCCCACTGAGGGGTCAATTGAACACAATTTTTAAAAAAATTTAGAGTACCCAATTCTTTCTCTTCCCAGTTAAGGGGCAATTTAGCATGGCCAATCCACCTAACCTGCGCATCTTTGGGTAGTGGGAGTGAGCCCCATGCAGACACAGGGAGAATGTAATTGAACACAATTTTGTGTGGCTTGTCTGTGTTTTACCGTTGGTGGGGTGCAATTCAGGGCCGGTGCTAGGAATTGCGGGCCCAATTAGAAAAGTGATGGCGGGGCCCCTACTCTACAAAAGTAAAAATTTATGTATGTTTATATTTTGTGTAGTATGCTCGTCTTTAACCAAGAAAAACATTAAATGCTTGATATACTAAAATTTTGAAACTTACTTACCCGGGCGGAAGGTTTTGGCGGCGCAGGGCTGAAGGGTTTGTCGACGGTAATGCGGTGCGTTCCCCAAAAGTAAAAACGGGCGTGCTTGTCAGATGTCTGGCCCGCGATTGGTGCCCACCGATCGTGGGGCCGGCGTCTCAAAGAGACGCACTCTTTCCGCTCTGCCGACCCGCAAGATCAAGCTGTCACGTCTTGCGGGGCAGCGGAGGGGAATGTGGCAACCGCACATGCGCGGGTTGGAGCTGGCCAACCTGCGCATGCGCGGTTGACGTCACTTAGGTGCCACCGGCCGCGTCATTATCGGCGCGCCTTTTGACGCAAGCGTCAAGGCCCGGCGGCCGAGTTTCTCTCAACGCCGCTCCTAGCCCCCTGGGGGGGGGAGAGAGAGAAAAGGGGGCGAGGAGCGGTCTCCGACGCCGGAGTGAAACACTCCGGGTTTCACTCTCGCGTCGGCCGTTGCGGAAAATCGCGCCCTTAGACATTCCCACCCCAGATGGTAAAACTCCACTCCTTTTTTCACTCATTCTAAAGAAACTGGGGCGAAATTCTTCCAAACAGAGACTGAGTGCCGACGCCGGAGTGAAACCCGGAGTGTTTCACTCCGGTGTCGGAGGCCGCTCCTCGCCCCCTATTCTCCCCCCCTCCGGGGGGCTAGGAGCGGCGTTATGGGAAACTCGGCCGCCGGGCCTTGACGCTTGCGTCAAAGCGGCGCGCTAAGAATGACGTGGCCGGCGTCGCCTAAGTGATGCCAGCCGCGCATGCGCAGGTTGGCCAGCTCCAACCCACACATGCGCGGTTGCCGTCTTCCCCTCCGCTGCCCTGCAAGACGTGGCGGCTTGATCTTGCGGGGCGGTGGAGGGGAAAGAGTGCGTCTCTTAGAGACGCTGGTCCGCCGATCGGTGGGCACCGATCGCGGGCCAGTCCCCTCACGAGCACGCCCGTGGTGCTCGATCCTCTCTCCGCCCCCCACAGGTCCCACACTTACCTGTCGCGTGCTGTTCACGCTGGCAGCGACCAGGTGTGGTTGCCGCCGGCGTGAACCCGTCGGGGTCGTCAGGCCACTCGGCCCATCCGGGCTGGAGAATCGCCGGTCGCCGGGAAAAATGACCGGGGGGGGTGGGAGAATTGCGGGGGGTGCCAGGGCGGCGAGGCGTGATTCGCCCGGCCCTGCCGCGATTCTCCCACCCACCGTGGGGAGCGGAGAATCGCGCCCCTGGACTTTATAATAGAAGATTGTCAAAAGTACTATATGCAGTTCCAAAGCTTTTTCATTGCAGTTAAGTCATAAAAAGTCAGTTCATTAACACACAACGGTTAGGTGTATCTCTGTCCATTATTACTGCAAAAGAATAGTCATGTGAATAACAAACTGGACACTGAAAAAAAACCACAATAAAAGGATAGAGATGGCCAGACAGAATATGATGAATCAGATAGCATTGTGTCAAAGAGTGACTCTGCAGTGAAAACTTATCAATTATTGTCCATGTACTATAGATACATGTAAACAGTGTTGTGACGGTGCATTTTCCTGGATTTAACAGTCTGTGAAATAACACTGAACAGGGCCACAAGAGTACCGAATAAGAACTGAATGAGGCTTATTTAAGTAAAGCATTATTGATGCATTCAAAGGGAATTGGGCCCCTTTTCTGATCACTGAATCTTTAGTATGCTGGTGAGAATAATAATCACAGGATTTGGTATTGTATTTGATTAGCATCTGAAAATTAGTTCATTGTACCTTTGATTTTCGGTGCTTGTCATGTTCAGAACATAAGAACAGGGGGAGGCCATTCAGCTGCTTGAGCCTGCTTCACCATTCAATACGATCCTGGCTGATTGTACACTTCAATGCTGTTGACAACTAATGTCCCGATAACTCTTTACGTTATTGTTAATCAGAAATATATCAATATCTGCTTTAAGCTTTCACAATCCCCTTTGGTAGAGAATTCCAAAGATCCACAGCTCTCTGTAAAAGAATCTCTTCTCATCTCTGTCCTCAGTGGCATCCTCCTTATTTTAAATGGTGCACCCTAGTTCTAGACCCTCCTACCATGGAGAACATTTTACCTGCATCTAACCTGCCTATTCTTTCAATATGTTGTAGGTTTCAATGAGATCACCTCTCATTCTCCTCAATCTCTCACCCATAAAGCTTAGCATCGATGTGTTATATAGTTCTACATCTAGCTCCCTCTAGTGGTTGATTTCTACATTACATTAACCCTTACAGTTCCTTACAGTCCTGTTGCTTTCTCACAGCTAGAAAATGGAGGAAGCACTCCTCTGTTATTTTGAGCCAAAAGCACAGACGTACAAGGCGTCAGTGTACCTGCCAGCATGTGATCTGCTCTCTGCCGCCGCTACTGTGGGGAAGATTGAACCAGTCCATTTAAAATCTGGTCATGGCTGGCATTCTTAAAAGCCGGTCGCAAACATTGGCCACTTCTGCCATTGAGACCGACCACTCCGCGAGCCTCCTGGTACCCACCCACAACCCATCAGTGGGTCGTGACTCGCAGTTTGAAAAACCTGCTCTAAAGTTTTGAAGAATTGTCCTGAAAGAAGTGAGCATCTTTGCTGTAAACCTGAAATGGTGCTGAGTCTGCAGAGAAACGAGTCAACCTTGCCAGAGAAAACTATCTCAAACCTAGAAGAAAGAAGTATTAAAATGAAAGCATAAACTTCAGAAAGACATTGATCGGAAGTCATCCCAGTGCATCAAAGATCTCTACCTTTTTATTTATATTGTCTTTACCCTTTACCCTCTGTGTAATGTGTGCATGTGTGTATATATATATATATAGAAAGAGAGAGAGGACAAGTTACAAAGGGAGGTTTGGGAAAGGAATAGGGAACAGTCAGTTACATTTTCTGCCATTTCGTTATGCCATTTCATTATAACGCTGTGCATAATAAAAGGCTACCTGGGTTTTGAATTACAAACCTGGATTGTAGTTTATTGGACTCAACCAAGGACCTTGGATATTTGAAATTAAATCACATTTCACCTGTGTTGTGACTCTGGATCAAGTGAGGCTGAAATTGACCGTGCACTAGCCCAGAGTGTTGTGACACAGGAACAATCTGGTAAGAAAGATGCATAAGTCATTACTTGGAGAAATAAGCATATAAATGGAATTGAGAACCAAAGGGATCGTGGAATACAAATACATGAATCACTGAAAGCTGTGGCTGAGGTTAATAGAACTATAACAAATGCAAACTAAACACTAGGCTAGTGTTTGCAAAAGTGCAGAAAAGAAAAGTAAGTCATGTTATACTCGGTTGGTTCATGTTTCAAGTATTGTGTGGAATCCTGACAGGAGCCGGTTTAGCACAGTGGTCTAAATAGCTGGCTTGTAATGCAGAACAAGGCAGCAGCGTGGGTTCAATTCCCGTACAAGCCTCCCTGAACAGGCACCGGAATGTGGCGACTGGGGGCTTTTCACAGTGACTTAATTGAAGCCTACTGTGACAATAAGCGATTATTATTATATTGTTAAAAAAGGTTACGGGGCATTGGAAAGGGTGTGCTAAAAGGTTTACAAGGATGATATCAGAACTACACTTGTCAGAAAAGGATGAATAGGCTTGATTTCGGTTCTCTAGGGGACTGACCTGTTAGAGGTCTTGAAATGATGAAAGGTTCTGAAAAACTAAACAGAAGGAAAAGGTTATATGACCTATGAGAAAGAGAAAAACTAGAGGCCGTCAATTTGAGATAACCACCAAGAAAACACATGGGGAATGCAGAGGAAGTCTTGCTATCCAGAGTTGTGAGAATTTGGAATTCACCGTGGCAATGAGGAGTGGAGGCAAATAATGTGGATGCATTTAAGGGGCAGGTGAACAGGCATACGAGGGAGAAGGGAATAGAGCTAACGATGATACTGTTGGGTAAAAAAGGACAGGATTAAACTCCAGTGGCGCATAAACCACAGCATGGGCTGGTCGAGCCAAATGGTCCGTTTCTGTGCTGTACATGCTTTGTAATTCTAGCACAAATCACCTGCCCTGTTTCTGACAAGGATATAATGGTTCAGTTCATGTTATTACATTTTGTGCGACTCGTCCATTGTACTATTCACACACAAGTTGACACTGTATCTACTATCCACTTTTGTCCACGGTCACATTTTGAACAAAATGATGATGGTTCATGCTTTTATTCAAAATGGCCAGCGAGACTCCCAAAGGGAAATGTGGTGATATGCATCACTGTAAATACACAAGGGGTTAATGCAAATGCACTAAGGCTAAATAAACACTAGAGGGAGCACCAGAGACATCATGACACACAGACATTCCAATAGGTCAGTAAGATAGGGCACGACCAATGGGCAGTCAAGACACCCAGAGGTGACACTGCCACAAGGGGGCAACTCATATAAAAGGACAGGACACACATGCAACACCAAGAGAGAAGCACTCTCTTGGGGCAGATGGGAAGCATCACACCCACAACATGGCTTAGAGCAGACTGGCTAGTTAGATGAAGACGAGAACTGGCAAAACTGTGTTTGCGCATGCGCGAGAAGCTGAACATGCGCAGTTGTGCAAAGAGCGCATAGTGAAGGAAAAGCTATCTGCGCACGCTCAATCCATTCCTACGCACTATGTCACCAGCGTCATGACATCAGAAGGCACGGACCATGCTCACTTAAAGGGAAAATGTCCCAAAATATAAAAAAATAAATTAAAGCCAGGAAACACAGTTCTTTCATCTGGAACGACAGCACAATGCCTGAACTTTGACCAGTAGCTGAAACTAACCTCCGCAGAACCCGGATACAAACAGCTAGCACCATCCTAAGACACGATTTAGTCCTTGAAGATTACAACTCAGACGTTGATTACTTCTTTGGACATCGTGAGCGCAATGACAGCTCCGAAACAAAAAGTGATGATATGGTCCTTGAAGACTACGACTCGGAAGATGATTTCATCATTGGACGTGGTGACCTCAGTACCAAATCTGAACCGCAACGAGATGTGTTCTACAGTGAAGAATCCAACACGAGTTCTTCGGATTTGAGGATACTCAGCCCAGCACAGACGACATTTTAACCCAGAAGTACAGGATTCTGTTGCGGTCTGACGCCAAAAGACAGAGAGAGATACAAGCCCACAGAGAGCGGCCTGACGCCACGAGACAGAGAGAGATACAAGTCCACAGAGAGTGGCCTGACGTCACGAGATGGAGAGGGGTACAAGTCCACAGAGAGCGGCCTGACGCCACACGACAAATGGTCCATGCACCACGAAGAGTCTTCGACTCCACATAGAGAGTGGTCCACACACCATGAACAGTCCCCAACTCCACGGATAGAGTGGTCCACGCACCATGAAGAGTCCCCGTCTTCACACAGAAAGCGATGACAGATACCACAGTGAGACGACTGCACGTCTCCACACAGAGAACACAGAAAGACTCCACTGCGAGATCACTGCACAACTCCGTTGGGAGCACACAGATCAACTGCACAGCAAGACCACTGCATGACTCCACACAGGGAATGAAGCCAGACTCCACAGAGAGAGCGGTACAAGCCTCCACAGCGAGCTCGTTGACAGACTCCACGATGGAAGCAACGCAAGACTCCAGAGAGCAGTCCTTGCATGAACAAGACCATGAAGGTCTTGCAACCCCATCTGAGCAACCAGCAGCAGACAATGCAAATCTGCCACGCTGAAGTGCACAGCAAGACGACTATGACAGTCTACCACGTTCACACGAACAACTAAAAGGCTATGACAGTCTACTCAGATTATTTGAGCCACAGAAGACTCTGACAGTCTACCCAGCACATCGAACCGACAAGAAGACACTGAAGGTCTACCAATTGTATGTGCAACAAGTGACAAAGGCTTCACAATTCCCATACATGATGCATCTCAGTGAAACTGACAGACCTCAGTTATTATGTACAGAGGCACTTGACGATCAAAGTGAGGCTACTAATGACTCCAGTGACACGACGTTAATTCAAACCTCATCCACTCGAGCCTCTCCACAAAAAAATGCATTTCTGAACGTTTTGACTCCGGACGGGGAGCATCAAGACACCTCAGATGATTCAAGTGAACCTGAAATGAATCCGGACGGGGTGTCAAGAAACCAAAGCTGATTCAGGTGAACTAGAAAGGACTCCAGACAGGGAACATTAGCAAGCCAAAGATGATTCTAGTGAACTGGACATGACTCCAGACGGGTAGCGCTGGCTGAGGAATCAGATACGGCACGCTCAATGAAACAGCAGATGCGACAAAGGACACTGACACAAGTAACTTTGTGAAGGACTCGAATTCTTCACTCCGTGTGGTCATTGAGTGCAACAAACACAACAAAACCTACCAAAACAACAACAAAGACAACAACAAGAAGCGTACCAACGTCAACAACAAGCATAACAAAAACAACAACTGCTGAAGGACAGATCTGAGGCGTTCAAGGCAGATGACCCTGTCCTATACAAGAAATCCAGGTTCGACCTCCGCAAAGCCATCCGAGATGCCAAGAGAGAATATCAAACTAAGCTTGAGTCACAGACAGACTCTCGGCGGTTGTGGCAAGGACTAAACAACATAACGGGCTACAAAGCGAAGCCGAGCAGTATCTCTGGCAGCAGCGCACCCCTCCCCGATGAACTTAATGCATTCTATGCTCGGTTTGAGCAGGTAACCAACAATCCGCTGTCGAGTGCCCCAGCAGCCCATAATTCACCCATACCCACCATCACAGTTTCCAAAGTCAGATCGGCCTTCCTGAAAGTGAACCCACGGAAGGCAATGGGCCCGGACGGGATCCCTGGTCATGCACTCAGAGCCTACGCATACCAGCTGGCAGAGGTATTCACAGACATATTTAACCTATCCCTATTCCACTCCAAGGTCCCCACCTGCTTCAAGAAGACCACCATCATACCGGTACCAAAGAAGAACCAGGCAACATGCCTCAATGACTACCGCCCGGTGGCCCTGACGTCAGTTGTAATGAAGTGCTTCGAGAGGCTGATCATGAAGCGCATCACCTTCATACTCCCGGAACACCTTGACCCACTTTAATTTGCATACCATCGCAACCGGTCCACATCAGACGCCATTTCCCTGGCGCTACACTCATTCCTAGAGCATCACGAAAACAAGGACTCCTACATCAGACTCCTATTGACTACAGCTCCGCCTTCAACACCATAATCCCAGCCAAGCTCATATCAAAGCTCCAAAACCTAGGACTTGGCTCTCCACTCTGCAACTGGATCCTTGACTTTCTGACCAACAGACCACAGTCAGTAAGAATGAACACCAACACCTCTTCCACAATAGTCCTCAATACCGGTGCCCCGCAAGGCTGCGTACTTAGCCCCCTACTCTACTCCCTGTACACACACGACTGTGTGGCAAAACGTGGTTCCAACTCCATCTACAAGTTTGCTGTCGATACGACCATAGTGGGCCGGATCTCGAATAACGACGAGTCTGAATACAGGAGGGAGACAGAGAACCTAGTGGAGTTGTGTAACGACAACAATCTCTTCCTCAATGCCTGCAAAACGAAAGAGCTGGTCATCGACTTCAGAAAGCAAAGTGCTGTAAACACCCCTGTCAGCATCAACGGAGCCGAGGTGGAGATGGTTAGCAGTTTCAAATTCCTAGGGGTGCACATCACCAAAAATCTATCCTGGTCCACTCACGTCGACACTATCACCAAGAAAGCACAACAGTGTCTATACTTCCTCAGGAAACTAAGGAAATTCGGCATGTCCACATTAACCCTTACCAACTTTTACAGATGCACCATAGAAAGCATCCTATCGGGCTGCATCACAGCCTGGTATGGCAACTGCTCGGCCCAGGACCGCAAGGAACTTCAGAGAGTCGTGAATACCGCCCAGTCCATCACACGAACCTGCCTCCCATCCATTGATTCCATCTACACCTCCCGCTGTCGGGGGAAAGCGGGCAGTATAATCAAGGATCCCTCCCACCCAGCTTACTCACTTTTCCAACTTCTTCCATCGGGCAGGAGATTCAGAAGTCTGAGAACACGCACGAACAGACTCAAAAACAGCTTCTTCCCCACTGTCACCAGACTCCTAAATGACCCTCTTATTGACTGACCTCATTAACACTACACCCTGTATGCATACTGCATCGCTATCACAAGCATAGAAAAAAGAGGGTCCAAATCAGACAACAAAGTGATTTGACCACTTGCACACCTCCTGATCATTTCTTGGTTCCTTAAGCACAGGGACACTGATGGCATTCACAAGGAAATGACAACATCAACATCGACACTTCAGTAACAAAACCAGGAAGCCACTCGACCATATTAATTCATGTACTTTGGACTCATACATATTATTTGGTGTTGTATAATCATCACTGTCATCATGGCTTGCACGTGTCATCACTTATCTACCTATTTAGTTCAATTTTCTTTAATACTGTACAGAAAATATGTAACACGAAAAAGGGGGGATGTGGTGATATCCATCAATGTAAATACACAAGGGGTTAATGCAAATACTCTAAGACTAAATAGACACTAGAGCACCAGAGACATCATGACACACAGGCATTCAACCAATAGGTCAGTAAGATAGGACACGACCAATGGGCAGTCAAGACACCCAGAGGTGACACGACCACAAGGGGGCAACCCATATAGGGCAGGACACATGTTCTTTCTCTTTCCATAGAGAGAAGCACAGGGGCAGATCGGAAGCATCACACCCACCGCATGGCTTAGAGTAGACTGGTTAGTTAGATTGAACGTAGAACGTACAGCGCAGGAGGCCATTTGGCTAAGTCTGCACCGACCCACTTAAGCCCTCACTTCCACCCTATCCCTGTAACCCAATAACCCCTCCTAACCCTTATGGACACTAAGGGTAATTTAGCATCTAACCTGCACGTCTCTGGACTGTGCGAGGAAACCGGAGCACCTGGAGGAAACCCATGCAGACACGGGGAGAATGTGCAGACTCTGCACAGACAGTGAACCAGCAGGGAATCGAACCTGGGACCCTGGCGCTGTGAAGCCACAGTGCTATCGACTTGTGCTGCACATCTAGTTACTATAGCAAGTTTAGCAGGAGAGTCAAGCTCAAGTAGGGGAATTGTTAATTTCATAGAATTTACAGTGCAGAAGGAGGCCATTCAGCCCATCGAGTCTGCAGCGGCCCCTGGAAAGGGCACCCTACCCAAGCCCACTCCTCCACCCTATCCCCGTAACCCAGTAACTCCATCCACCCTTTTTGGACACTATGGGCAATTTATCATGGCCAATCCACCTAACCTGCACATACTTGTTCTGTGGGAGGAAACCAGAGCACCCGGAGGAAACCCACGCAGAATGGGGAGAACGTGCAGACTCCGCACAGACAGTGACCCAAGCCGGGAATCAAACCTGCAACCCTGGAGCTGGGAAGCAATTGTGCTAAGCACTATGCTACCGTGCCGCCCCTAATTGTTCAATAAATGTGTTAAACCTATCTCCAAGTCTGAACCTTCCTTTGTCAGAGTATACATCAAGGTAGCAGCTTATGCTACATGAAGAAGCATAACGCAACAAGAAATACTTTAAGCCTCCTGCGGGAGTAGCACATAAATTGCATGGCCGCATTATCAGGAGTGTGTGAAGAAACAGCACCTCGAAAATTGAACACGAAAGGAAACTATTTCTTGGCGAAGCTTCAAAATTACATACTACAGAGTTCCACACTCTTGTCATGATGGGAGTAAAACCTAAACTGAAATGTGATTAGGCTGGCTGCTGCTCGTTAACTAAAATGTCCGCTGTGCTCATGTTTTATAAATAAAGCAACTAAATAAAGATTTGTTTCAAATACAAAGAGCAGGCTAACCACCATTGGGATTATGTCTATTATATTTAATCCCCCAAAGGCCTAACATTATGGAAAAAAAAAGTAGGCTGCAATGCCACAGTGAGATGCAGTCACATCAGTTTGGAGACTGTGGTTGTAATAAATCTCTGGTTCGTAAGTTTGTTTCTTGGCTAGGTACCAATTTCTTACCCTGATTATGTTTCTGAGAAGAATGCTGGGATATTTTACTATGTTGAAGGCATTATATGTGTTTAATTTTGCATGGTGTCTTTTGGCTTTAGTAAACCTTAAACAAACTGCCTTTTGTGCAAGCATGTATTAGTGCTAAGCATGGCTCTGTTAGTAGCATTCACGTCGCCAAATCCAAAAGACTCTGGGTCCAAATCCCACTCCAGGGTTTGAGCGGAACAATCTTACCTGACCCTCCAGTGCAGTACTGAGGAGACACAGCACCGTCAGAGGAACCGTTTTTCGGATGTGACATAAAGCGAGTTTCTGTCTGCCTGCTCCGAAGGATATAAAGGCCCCATGCCAGTGTTTCGAAGGAGCTGCAGGTGACTATTCCCAATGTTTATTTCTCAATGAACACCACACAAAAAAAAATAAGATTGTCTCATCATTACCTCATCGCTGTTTGATGAAGTCGGCTGAGTGTAAATTAGCTGCCATGTTTCATAAGTTACAACAGTAACTACAACTCAAAAGGTACCTCACTGGTTGTAAAGCTCCTTTCCTTTGTTGTAACAGTGAAGCTGAGGTCGGCGAAGGTTGTCTTGTGACACAAGAGTTCAAATTTGTTGTAAAAATAATTCACCAACTTTTTGGGGGACCCAATGAAATTTTAAACATGCATCTCTCATAATCATTTCTCAAGAGGGTGCTTTTAATCGTTGAATTTGAATTTCATTTTATTATTGCCTGGGGTCAGTACGAAATATATTGTTGCCAAGAATAGTTGGGAAGCACCATCCACATAAAATCTGAGAGGTAGCTGGAAGACGCAGGAGTTGAGATTCAATTAAGCTCTCACGCCATTCCTGACCACTTTTGTAGTTTGACTTCAACACACTGGTTTTTAGTTAGCCTTTATTGTAGTGAGCACCTAACGGGCAGGGTTGTGGGGGGTGTGCGGTGGGGGGGGGGGGTGTGGTGGGGGGAATGTCCTTCTCACAATTTGTTCAAATGCACAGAATATGAGTAATGCGAGAAGTGATTATGGAATAAAACGCTCAGTGACAGATTGTCAAAAAGAAATTGCTACCATGTGAAAATGACAAGTTCAGACAGTCTTGTAACAGCATGGTCATACCGTGGACATCTATTTGGAATGTATTGTTCCTCCATGCAAGTCTAATTATTTAGCAGATAATCCGATGGATGGGATTTAGAAGTGGTTGGGGGATTGGAGGTGTTGGGGCATGGAATTAGATTAGCATGGAAATCCTGAAACCTTTTACTCTGATACAGACTGTCCTATGCCTCACACCTCCCTCTCCGAGTTGACAATAATTGAAATCAATGAGAATTTCAATTTGGTTACACCCCCCCCCCCCCCCCCCCCCCCCCCCCGCCCCCCGCTCCCATCGCTGTTTGAAACTCCAAAAGAGTTCAATCAACTGCAACTGGGATTTTTGATCGCAATATAATAAGTAAAATTTGCTGAACAAAGGATGACCTTGAAAATATAACGTAGAATCGTTTAATACTGTGAAATGAAAAATTAGAACAGAATATTTTTCAAGTAACACTTTTGAAAGTATTTTTTGCTGAACATTTTGGCGTCGACCTTCACTCCAATGCTCCCCCTCTTTAATTTGCTCTATGTTAGTGTAATGGTGCGGATGTCAATGAGGAGACTTCTTAAATCACAGTGATTTATTGGAACAAACAATGAGGTTAAACTATGTACAGGAACAGCCGATGAAATCTAGGTCTTTACTCCTTGATGCCTGGATCCACACTGGCCCAGGCCTCTGCTTTCTGGGCCCGTGTTTTCTTCCCATTGGCCGACGGTCCACGTGCGCCCGCGCAATATGCCCCGCGAGACACATGGCCGGCCGTACTGCCACAGTAAGCATTTCAAAAAGTAATTCTATTTTACGACTTTTTGTTTCCTGTTTGGACATTTGTGAGAATCCTTTAAATTGATTGGCTGCTTGGGTAGTCAGATGCACCCACTCCAGTTCAATGCTGTGAATCTCTGGTAAAGAATACGCCTGCAAGGTGATAGAGCAGAAATTCTCACCAGAGTGGGACCGAGCGGAATACTCGCCCATTTAATCCTTCTCAGGATCAGAAAGCAGGGTTGAAATGAAGCCATCCGCACAGAAGTAGGCAATGAAATGGAGCCAGGAACACTAGAATTAAGCATTATGCAAACATATTTTGAAAATCAACAATTACATTGCTTTTCTTGTTGACATTTTTAAGCTGACAAAGGTAGATTATGCAGCCCAAATGGGATCAGCTATTCAGTCCTGTTTCATACAGTCTTCAAACACAACCACACAATTCATCCCAGTGAAACAATGCACGCAGCTAATTCGAGTGTCTTGGCAGGGTTTGTAACAGATTGCATTTAATAAATGTCACCAGCCTAAGTTTGAAAAGTGTTCTTTTCCCCTTCAAAAAAGGAAGGAAATATCACTTGAGACAGCTTTATTTTAAACAGAATCCAATTTTTACATAACTAAGTTGAGTTCCTCTGCAGGAGGCTGCACTAGTAAAATATAGATTGAACATGTAAGTTTACAACTAAGTGTTTATATGACAAGCCAGACATTCTAAAAATGACGGCTTATGTGGGCAAAGCAATGGGAAATTCCAAAGTACAAATGAAAAGGCTCCTCACATGGTACGCGTCTGATTCATAATTTTTTCAGAGCTGCAAGGATTCATTCTCGCAGCGCAACGCAAATCAAGGTTTTCATCAGCAGAGAGGGGGCAGTATGTGGTTATCAGCAGAAGCTCTACCTGTCCATGTCCCATGTTTGACCTGATGCCATGAGGCATCATGGGATCTCGAGTTGACATTGAGAATTCCCAGGGTAACACCCTCCTGGCTGTGTACCACAGTGCCACCATCTTCTGGTAGCTCAGGAATGATGGTGGTGGTGGTGCCTGGAACATTGTAAGTTATAATTCCAGGAGTACGGCAATTGCGGGGATTCTCCGTTGCAAGCCCGCCCCACTACCGCTGCAAGTGAGGACGGAGAATTTGGTGCTCAGCCAAATCTCCCATTGACTACAGCTGGACCATAAAATCCCACTGCCGTGAATGGATGGAGAAGCCCGCCCGACGTCAGGCAGTTGCTGACTATGACAGTCTGTGGAACAGTTCTCCAAGCCCCCAGATATTAGTAAGGAGGACTTTGTAGAGTTGACAGGGCTGGGACTGCATTTGTCACTTCCGTGCCTTGATCGATGCTGGGTTGTCAATCTGGCTTCATTATTTTACTATTCCTGGTCGCAGTTTGATACAACTGTGTGGCCTACAAGGCTATTATACAATCACCACCATATCTGGCCTAAGGACGGCTGTATTTGTTTATTTTATTGGGCTCTCCCTCGTTCGTTTTTGATCCGCCCCACACATTGTCGTTCGTCCTTCCCAACTGGGATAACACAATGCTGGACTTCCCGAAGCGCTGTACCACTCAGCTTGAGGGATCGATCTGCTTACCAGTTCTTCATTTGAGCACTATCGTCGCACTGTGTCTTTAAAGCTTTTCTGTGCAGTGCCCACGTTGTGACTTCAACACTCCCTAACGCTGCAAACTTCCGTCTGATCAAAATGTTGCCATGCAGCATGATCTAAGACTAGTCACCATGTCATATCTGTACTTAATCTTGCTATCATGCTGTTATCCCACTGCTGCCACCACACTGTGTTTTTATTATAATTTAAAAGCACAAATTATTCAGAAAGATTTATGTAAACATGTTGTGTGCACATTTATTTAAATTAAGTGCACAATGACATATATACATGGATAGAAAGCTTGAAGACAGCAGGAGCAGCAGGGCTCTGTGTGCTGTGTTTTGCTCACCGGCCTAAGTTAAAATGAGGCTGGATCAAATGACACACTTCCCCTCTATTAATGATATGCTGCTATCCCTCAAAAGCCTAGTACAACATTCCTTCCTCATTTTAATGCAAGATTTTCAGTCTATACAGTCACATGGAACTCAATTTTACTCCAACTAGCTGCATGGACTTTGATGCTATAACCAGGCTCTTAAAAATGAAAAGTGGTAATGTCAAGTCATGCAACGATGCATGGAATTGCAAATTAAACGGGTCAAGGTTTAAATATACAAAATATTGACGTTTTTCTTTACTGGGGATTTGTGCAGCTAAATACACAAGCATTCCTTAACGGTAAACTTCCTGTAATTACAAATAGAGGGTCATTAATTTGGCATTGGCAAAGGCAACCTTCTTCAAAGCAGCTGATGGTTTGCACTCAAATGGTCCAGGCCATTCTGAACCAATTTAAGTACATCCAGAGCATTCAGTGAAGACCCAACCAGCTCTTCTTCAATGATTGCCACTGATACCACTTTACTTATGACTGGCTCCAGTTTTAAAACATTTTATAATGTCCTGATTCCCTTTCATTCCATGAACAGAGGAAGTCATTAATACATGCTATTTGTTTGGGGGATAAACAAACAACATGGCCTGTCAATTGGTTTAACATGTGCAACGTTTATTAAATTCCTAGTGTGAAAAACAGTAAGTTGTCAATACAAATTGCTTTTGGTAGCATTTGTGGTTTCAATATTTTGAACACTTAGCATTGAAAGGGGATCTATTTAAATATGGATTGCATGTCCAACAGTAGGTAATTCTGGTCTAGAACAGTACAGCACAGAACAGGCCCTTCGGCCCTCAATGTTGTGCCGAGCCATGATCACCCTACTCAAACCCACGTATCCACCCTATACCCGTAACCCAACCCTTAACCTTACTTTTATCAGCACACAACGGGCAATTTATCATGGCCAATCCACCTAACCCGCACATCTTTGGACTGTGGGAGGAAACCGGAGCACCCGGAGGAAACCCACGCACACAGGGGGAGGACGTGCAGACTCCACACAGACAGTGACCCAGCCGGGAATCGAACCTGGGACCCTGGAGCTGTGAAGCATTTATGCTAACCACCATGCTACCCTGCTGCCCCCTAGTCTAGTTTGCTTTTCCCAGGATTTGATGGTTTTCTCTATTGATTTCTGTTTTGAATATCTCTAATTGCTCAGAGATACTTGAGCTTTTATACAAGCACATTTCTGTCCTGCTGGGAGGCATTGTTCTGGCTTCAGCTGCTTTCAATGCTGGCTGCACAACCCAGCATAGCAGCGAATTTTGTTTTGGTAAAGGTGCGTGGGTGCAGAGAAGCAAAGGAAGAACTTGTGTATTGTCTGCCACACATCTGAACCATCTTTACATGCCTGAAAACTTTTTAAATCACCCTGGTATTAGGGGCAGCATATCGGCACAGTGGTTAGCACTGCTGCCTCACAGCACCGAGGTCCCAGGTTCAATCCTGGCCCTGGGTCATTGTACGTGTGGAGTTTTCACATTTTCCCTGTGTCTGCATGGGTTTCACCCCCACAACCCAAAGATGTGCAGGATTGTCCATGCTAAATTGCCCCTTAATTGGAAAAATAAATTAGGTACTCTAAATTTATTTTTAAAAATCCCCCTGGTATGCAGAACTATTAATTTAGACAGCCATTCCGATAAGCCAGGGTGCCGAATAAACAGCCCTTCCTTTCAACTGGAAATGTGATTTAAACTCTGGTCGAGATAGGTCATGCTAAACCCGATGCTTAGAATTTTCAAGTAAATAATGAAAGCTTTGCAGATGGGGCACATTATGCTCACCCTGTGGCATTTATCCAATGTCCTTTTAAACGGATGAAATAAACAAAGTAAATTAACTCCCTTTGACAGGTATCCGTTCTGCTCAGGAATAGTCAGGTCAGAGAAAGTCATCTTATTTCCAGTCTTCCCCAAGGGTTTGCAGTTCAGTACTCGTGGTCTTTCACCATGTGATTCAATTGTGAATTTTCTATTATTTTCAGAATATCGAAGAACTGGATCATTTCCTTTCGCAGTCTTCTTGTCTCCCATGAAAACAATTCCAATTTGCTCAATCCATTTTGGCTCGGTACTCTGAATCACTGCATCAGAGCACGCTTCCTGAACTAATCCATCAATGTCCTTTCAAATGTGGCCAAATTGCCATGCAGTGTTCTAGACATTAGATCACCAATGAATTCACAAGGGTTAAAACTCTGAATTGTCAAATGCCTTGGGTATTATCAGGTGTTGGACAAGATTTCATAACAACTCAACTCTGATTTGTAAAAGTGAATTTGATTTCTCCACAAGATAAACAAGCTTTCTTCTGCTGTATACTTCACAACATGAAGTAACCAAAACAGATGTGCGACAGCCGTTTGCATTTCCTCTGTACTTCCCGTGTAATACAGCGCCATAACGAGTTGGACATTGAGTGAGCAAAGAAGGGAATTCAGCAATGTGGGAAGGGAGTAAGCATGTTATTGTTTATTTTAAGGCTGGGACAAAGTCATCACTGGACAGAATCTGAAACAGCAGAATTTATATAAAAACACGGTAGGACTGGGGGCTGTTGGAACCAACAGTTCTACGGACACGTGCTTGTAGGATTAGAATAGCGGGTTTAATATACTCACAACAGAGCCAGCCATTGAACTTTCGGTGAACTGGCCGGCTGACCATGTGGCACTGATCTTTATACAGCAGCTTCCGGGGAGGAGTCCTAGGCAGAGCCAAGGGAGAAGCCCCGTACAACTCGAGCATTCCCAGAGCTACCCCCCCTGGAGGACAGGTAGTGCAACTGCACTTACACTACAGACACATGTATATACAGATTATAATATGGTGTGAATCACATTCACCACAGGGGAATCATGGGCAAAGCAATTTGTGCCCATCCCGAGCAGTTCGGCATAACTGAATTACTTGGCAGATAAGATTCAATCACATTGGTGGCCTAGACCAGACACAATTTAATGAACTAGTTCTCACAACATTCCGAAAGCTGTGTGGTCACATTTATTCATATAATCTCTATTTTGTTTTTAAACAAACAAAATACAAAAGCCTCAAAATGGCATTTGTGGGATTAGAACTCACACTGCCTAGATATAAAGCAAATTATTGCTGACGATGGAATCTGAAACCAAAAAGAAAATGGTGGAAAATCTCAGCAGGTCTGGCAGCATCTGTAGGGAGAGAAAAGAGCTAACATTTTGAGTCCAGATGACCCTTTGTCAAATTCGTACTGCATTTTCTTACTGCCTGGATTGCCAGTTCTATGAGATAACCATAAACATTGTCCGACAGTGAAATGGATGGAGTAGTAATTTGGAATCGGAGCATAGAAGAATGCTCGTCTGGTGAAGAATACCCGATACGAGAGGCAACAGACATGGAGAGATATTAATAAGAGAGACTTGGAAACCAAATTGCAAGGCCCCAGGCAGGCAAAGAAGTTGGCAAGGGCAAGAGATATAGATGTGAGAAATGATCTGAGCATCAATGTTCTGGGTTAACCTGAGATTCTAAATGGTGGAATCAGTGAGAAACCTGCGAGGAAGTGGGTTCCATACGACCCTTCGTGTTAGAAATGTGATGAAACGTTCCTCCTCATCTCAGTTCTAAATCTACTGCCTCCTAATCTATATCTGTGATATAAAGCCATTAATTGTCAGAAATTTTGAAAATGACCTGGTCTGGTCAACACAAATGAACTTTAGGCTTGGCAAGTAGCTCATGAATGTTTTATTCAACATCGAATCTGTGTGAGGACTAGAATCATATTAGCCCGGATCCCATCATTGTTCATCTGTGAAACAAATGAACAAAAAATAATTAAACACCATAAACTGAAGCTTCAAATCCGCACGGATTTGTGAGGGGTAGGTCTTGCCTTACAAGTCTTATTGAATTCTTTGAGGAGGTGACCAAGCATGTGGATGAAGGTAAAGCAGTGGATGTAGTGTACATGGATTTTAGTAAGGCATTTGATAAGGTTCCCCATGGTAGGCTTATGCAGAAAGTAAGGAGGCATGGGATAGTGGGAAATTTGGCCAGTTGGATAACAAACTGGCTAACCGATAGAAGACAGAGAGTTGTGGTGGATGGCAAATATTCAGCCTGGAGCCCAGTTATCAGTGGCGTACCGCAGGGATCAGTTCTGGGTCCTCTGCTGTTTGTGATTTTCATTAACGACTTGGATGAGGGAGTTGAAGGGTGGGTCAGTAAATTTGCAGATGATACGAAGATTGGTGGAGTTGTGGATAGTGAGGAGGGCTGTTGTCGGCTTCAAAGAGACATAGATAGAATGCAGAGCTGGGCTGAGAAGTGGCAGATGGAGTTTAACCCTGACAAGTGTGAGGTTGTCCATTTTGGAAGGACAAATCTGAATGCGGAATACAGGGTTAATGGTAGGGTTCTTGGCAATGTGGAGGAGCAGAGAGATCTTGGGGTCTATGTTCATTGTTCTTTGAAAGTTGCCACTCAAGTGGATAGAGCTGTGAAGAAGGCCTATGGTGTGCTAGCGTTCATTAGCAGAGGGATTGAATTTAAGAGCCGTGAGGTGATGATGCAGCTGTACAAAACCTTGGTCAGGCCACATTTGGAGTACTGTGTGCAGTTCTGGTCACCTCATTTTAGGAAGGATGTGGAAGCTTTGGAAAAGGTGCAAAGGAGATTTACCAGGATGTTGCCTGGAATGGAGAGTAGGTCATACGAGGAAAGATTGAGGGTGTTAGGCCTTTTCTCATTAGAACGGAGAAGGATGAGGGGCGACTTGATAGAGGTTTATAAGATGATCAGGGGAATAGATAGAGTAGACAGTCAGAGACTTTTTCCCCGGGTGGAACACACCATTACAAGGGGACATAAATTTAAGATAAATGGTGGAAGATATAGAGGGGATGTCAGAGGTAGGTTCTTTACCCAGAGAGTAGTGGGGGCATGGAATGCACTGCCTGTGGTAGTAGTTGAGTCGGAAAATTTATGGACCTTCAAGCGGCTATTGGATAGGTACTTGGATTAGGGTAGAATAAGGGAGTGTAGGTTAACTTCTTAAGGGCAGCACGGTAGCATTGTGGATAGCACAATTGCTTCACAGCTCCAGGGTCCCAAGTTCGATTTCGACTTGGGTCACTGTCTGTGTGGAGTCTGCACATCCTCCCCGTGACTGCGTGGGTTTCCTCCGGGTACTCCGGTTTCCTCCCACAGTCCAAAGATGTGCAGGTTGGGTGGATTGGCCATGACAAATTGTCCAAAATTCTATGATTAACCTAGGACAAAAGTTCGGCGCAACATCGTGGGCCGAAGGGCCTGTTCTGTGCTGTATTTCTCTATAAATACGGACATATAAGTTAATCTGTTCCAGCATTTGATGAGATCATAGGCGACCTGATTGTGAATCTATTTTACTGTTTACCCCCATATACCCTTATGATTCCCTCGTCACTCAGGAATCTAACTCAGTTAGATCTACTCACCAAAGTCTATTCAATGACAATGGCCGCGGTTCTCCGCAACCACGATGGGTGGACGAATAGCGGGAGGTCCGCTATTCTTCCACCCCCCCCAAAATGGCGTGTCCTGTTTTCCGACACGGCACTCGGAGAAACGCGGGCCCCCGTTTTTCACGGTGGCCCGCAATTCTCCGACCCGAATGGGTCGAGCGGCCTGCCGTTCCCGACCTGTTCACGGTGACGGCAACCACACATGGTCGCTGCCGTCGTGAACATAGTGCGCCAGGTAAGTGTGGGACCAAGGGGGGGCGGATCGGGGATCGAGCACCACGACCGTGCTCGGGAGGAGACTGGCCCGCGATCGGTGCCCACCGATCGTCGGGCCGGCGTCTCAAGGGGATGCACTCTTTCCCCTCCGCCGCCCCGCAAGATCAAGCTGCCACATCTTGCGGGGTGGCTGAGGGGAAAGACGGCAACCGCGCATGCGCGGGTTTGAGCTGTCCAACCTGCACATGCGCGGCTAACGTCATTAGGCGCCGCCGCGGTGTCATTCTTGGCGTGCCGGGCCTTGAAGCCAGGGACAAGGCCTGGCCACCAAGTTTTCCAGTACTGCCCGTCTATCCCACCGATTAGGGGAGAATAGAGGGCCGGGAGAGGCTTCCAACGCCGTCGAGAACCTCTCCAGGTTTCACGACGGCCTCGGGCCTTGCGGAGAATTCCGCCCCTTGCCTCCACTGATCACTGGTAAAGAGAATTCCACAGACAAACTCAGAGAAAAGAAACTCTTCATTTCTCTCTTAAATGGGAGACCCCCTTATTTTTAAACTATGTTCACGAGTTCTAGTGTCTGCCATAAAGGGAACCATCAATTCAGCATTTACCCGGGTGGCACTTGGCACAGTGGTTAGCATTGCTACCTACAGCACTGAGGACCCAGGTTTGAATCCCGGCCCTGAGTCATTGTCCGTGTGGTGTTTGCACATTCTCCCTGTGTCTGTGTGGATTTCATCCCCACAACCCAAAGATGTGAAGGTCAGGTGGATTGGCGATGCTAAATTGACCCCTTAATTGGAAAATAAATAATTGGGTACTCTAAATTTATTTTTTTAAATTCCGTATTTACCCTGTCAAGTCCCCTCAAGATCTTGTAGGTCTCTATTGGTCTTCCTTAAACATGTCATAAACTCTTCGTTTCAACAAAATTTGATTCCTGGCAATCAAATATGAACAGGCATGATTGTAGAGTTTGCCATGGAAGCTGTCAACATCTACTACCAGATAATTCAAAGCTGAAAGTTGCTTGCAACGTCGTTCAGAACAGAAAAACCCAACCTGTATGTGTAAACTGCTTATACTGTGTATACAGTCAATAGCAGCATGTGTTTACATGGCAGTTATCTCACAGTGGTGTGTTCAGACACCATCAAGTACAAATGTAACGATAGCAACTATCTCATGTACATTTGCACACAAGTAATTGATTCTCACACATTGGTAACTTATGTCACATGAAGTCTAAATGGCACACAACAGCATTGTCAAACCATCGACCAGGTCAACTGCAAATAAGCCCTTGGATACCTTTCTAAGCATTCCTTCTGTGACCCAATGCAATTTTCCATGCCACAACTTCCTCCGACCATTGTCAAAAAGCATTCTTGGACTCCTATTAAAAAGGAAATGACACGCTTAACTCCCTATTCTAAGAGTTTACACATTTGTTCTAATTGACGATTCACTAGGCTGAGGCATTGTCTGCCAAACTGCTCAGAAAGGCACAATTCTGGTTGCTGCCTGGTCCTTAATGTCAAATGGAGAAGAGGTAGGAGGATGGACAGAAAACTTCTCAACCTCAACCAGTTGTAATCCAAAAAGAAAACAACACTGATATCGCTCGTGGAATTTCAGTATGTGGATGACGTCGCCATTTCCACTCTCTCAGAAGAGGATCTCTAAGTCGTTCTTGAAACTTTCACAGAAGCATTCCTAAGAACCAGTCTCAGCCTCAACCTCAAGGAGACTCAAGTCCCTGACAATCCACCCCAGGGCAAGATCCGGTCTCTCCCTCCATCAAGGTCAACAGAAAAACTTATCAAAAGTGGAACATCTCCATTACCTGGAGAACCACTTCTCATCTGAGGCTGACATCGATGCGGAGATCGAACATCATGTCCAATCACTACCTCCTTTGGATGCCTAAGTACGAGAGTCTTTGACGACAGCTACTTCCATGCTGACACCAAGATCCCAGAGTATAAGGCAGTCATCCTCCCATCTCTTCTATGCGACTAAGAAAATTAGACTATTAGTACAAACGCCACCGCCAAGGCCCTGGAAAGGTATCATCGATGCTGTTTGAGACGGGTCTTTGCATCAGCTGGGAGGACACGCTTACTAACTTTACTGTCCTTCAAGTAGCCCAGAGCACTATTGTTAGCGCCATGATCATCAAAAACCAACTCTGCTGAGCTAGCCACGAGCTTAGGATGTTAGAGTCCCAACTGCCAAAGCCAACCTTCTTTGACCAGCTCAAACAAGAGGACAACAAAGGAGGTGCTTCAAAGACAACCTGAAGAGTTACTTCAAGAAATGCAACAGAGATGCCAATGCCTGGGTGACCCTTGCTTAGAAGAGACGTATTTGGAGAAATGTCCTGCTTGAAGGGACACAATCCTTCGAGGATACTTGACAGCAAAAGGTGGCCCAGAAAAGGAGCTTAAGAAAGAAATTGCAGCGACCAAGAGTCCAAGGACCGATCCCACCTCTCAGAAACAGCTGCCAAATATGCAGTCGACTGTTTTTTTCTTACTCGCAGAACAAATATATCTGCCTTTAATTTCAATGTACACTTCCAACAATTGTACCCAATGCTATTGATTTGTATTTAATTGCTGTATCTCAAAGTTTAACATGTTCCAATCGTCATAGAGGCAGAAACGAGATAGAGTTTCCCATTGACCAACAAAAGGAATCGAAGGATAAAGCTTCACATTTTTAGGCATTTAATGTTACAGGCAGTCAGAAATCAACAGATATACAACATCAATTAATTTATACACAGAACTAAAGGAAAGGTATGTTTGCATTAATTAATGTAACCGAAATGTGCCTTATGACCTTACTGGGCATCACACAGCAGCTGTTCATGATTAAGTTATGATTGAGATTTTCTCCCCATGGCAATTAGAACAAAGACAAAGAAAACTACACCACAGGAACAGGCCCTTCGGCCCTCCAAGCCTGTGCCAACTAGGCTGCCCTTCTGAACTAAAATCTTCTACACTTCCTCGGTCCGTATCCCTCTATGCCCATCCTATTCATGTATTTGTCAAGATGCCCCTTAAATTTCACTATCGTCCCCGCTTCCACCACCTCCTCCGGCAGTGAGTTCCAAGCACCCACTACCCTTTGTGTAAAGGGGGGGGGGGGAGAAAAAAAGAATGTAGTGGGAGTAAGGGACTGCATAGTGAAAGGGATTGACACTTTTCTCTGCAGCGAAGAGTGAGACTCCAGACGACTATGTTGCCTGTCCAGTGCCAGGCTTCAGGACATCTACTCATGACTGGAGAAAAACTAGTGGTGGAAGGGGGAGGATCTAATAGTCATGGTCTATGTAAGCACCAATGATATAGGTAGAACTAGTGAAAAGATTCTGCATACGGAATATGAGGAGTTTAGCATTAAACTGAAAAGCAGAACCTCAAAGGTAATTATCTCTGGATTATTACCCGAATCATTTGCAAATTATAATAGGGAGCATACAGTTAGAGAGGTTAATACATGGCTCAAAGGCTGGTGTGGGAGAAGTGCGTTCCAGTTCATGTAGCACTGGCACCAAGACTGGGATGGCGAGAGCTGCACCATTGGGATGATCTATACCTGGAATATGCAGCGACCAGTTTTCGACTGGGCTGCATAACTAGGCAGGTAGAGAGGGTTTTAATCTGAACAGTGGGGTCAAGGGATCAAATTTGGGAAGATGTGATAAATCAAAGAGTACAGACAAGTGAAAGTGAAATGTATTAATTTCAGATATGATAAAAATATTTGAACAGGCAAGGACAGAGAGTAAAGAAAGTACAAATCTAAGAGTAAATCAGCAGGTAAGGCTAGAGATTGCAAAAATAATAAAAGGAAAGTATTCAAAACAAAACAGATGAACTGTGAGTGCAAATCGAAACATGTAGGTATGATGAAATTGCTATGACAGGGACCTGAATAGTAAATGGTACATGGCATTAAGGAGGGATAGGAAGCTAGGAAAAGGTGGTGGCCTGACTCTTTTAAATAATGTTGGCATTAGCAATTAGAAAGGGGTGATTCAGGATGTTTGCGGGAGAAGAGAAATGATAGATGCAAAGGATCACTTGCGGGAGTGGTGTACAGGCGCCTACTAATAGCCACACAGTAGGATGGGCTGTAAAGAAAGAAAGATTGGGAGCTTGTTCAAAAGGTATGATGATAATCATGGGGGATTTTAATCTGCATACAGACTAGGAAAAGGCTGCCTCAATAAGAAATTTATAGAATCACTACAATGCAGAAGGATCATATAAATGATCTGCAAGCAGAAACAGAGTGTGACATAGCAAGATTTGTGGTTGATACTAAAATAGGTGGGAAGGCAGGCAGTGAGGAGGAGAGAAAGATTTTACAGACAGATATAGTTTGGTTAGGAGATTAGGTTTACGTGCGACTCAAGACCCACAACAATGTGGTTGACTCTCAACTGCCCCCTCAAAGGCAATTAGGAATGGGCAATAAATGCTGGCACAGCCTGTGGTGCCCATGTCCCATGAATGAATAATTAAAAAAAAGATGCACCTGGGCAGAAGGATCTGTGTCTTTGTTCATGAATCGCAGAAAGTCAGTATACAGGTATAGCATGTAATTAAAAAGGCACATGGAATGTTAGCATTTATTGCAAAAGGACTGGAGTATAAAAGTAGAGAAGTGTTGCAATTGTATAAGGTGTTGGTGAGACCACATCTGGAGTATTGTGTCCAGTTTTGGTCTCCTTATTTGAGGAAGGATGTGCCGGCATTGGAGGCAGTTCAGAGGAGGTTCACCAGACTGATTCCGGGGATGAAAGGGTTGACGTATGAGGAGAGATTAAACATTTTTGGCTTATACTTGGTGGAGTTCATAAGGATGAGAGGGGACCTAATTGAGGTGTATAAAATACTAAAAGGGATTGATAAAGTAAGCGTAGACCAGGGGGCAGCACGGTAACATGGTGGTTAGCATAAATGTTTCACAGCTCCAGGGTCCCAGGTTCGGTTCCCGGCTGGGTCACTGTCTGTGCGGAGTCTGCACGTCCTCCCCGTGTGTGCGTGGGGTGTGTGCGTCCGGATGCTCCGGTTTCCTCCCACAGTCCAAAGATGTGCGGGTTAGGTGGATTGATCATGCTAAATTGCCCGTAGTGTCCTAGAAAGTAAGGTTAAGGGGGGGTTACGGGTATAGGGTGGATACGTGGGTTTGAGTAGGGTGATCATTTGCTCGGCACAACATCGAGGGCCGAAGGGCCTGTTCTTTGCTGTACTGTTCTATGTTCTATGTTCTCCTTGTGGGGCAATCTAGAATGAAGAGTCACAGATATAGGTTGAGAGGCGGTAGGTTTAGATGAGGAGGAACTATTTCTCACAGTGGTTGGTGAATTTGTGCAACTCGCTGCCCCATAGTGTGGTGAAATCTAAGTTATTAAATGTTTTCAAGAAGGAGATGGAAATATTTCTGATTTGAAAAAACGGGTTAAAGGGATATGGGGATTGGTGGGAGGTGGACTTGAGACCAGGAAGATTACAGCTATGATTTAATTGAATGGTGGAGAAGGCTCAAGGGGCAGAATTGCCTACTTCTGCTTGTAATTCCTATGTTCCAAAGCTATTCCGTCCGTCAAGTCTGCACAAGCCCTCTGAAAGAGCACCCTACATAGACCAATGTCCCCACCCTATCCCCCTAATCTAGCAACCCCATCTAACTTTTTGGACACTAAGGGGCAAAACAGCATGGCCAATCCACCTAACCTGCACATCATTGGATAGTGGGAGGAAACTAGTGCACCCGGAGGAAATCCCCGCAGACAGGGGGAGAAAGTACAGACTCCGCACAGTCAGTGATCCAAGGCTAGAATTGAACCCGGGTCCCTGGCGCTGTGAGGCAGCACTGTTATCCACTGTGCGACCATTCCTCCCATGTATTCAGGATAGTGTCTTAGAACAGCACATGCAGGTGCCAATTAGAGAGCAGGGGACCACTAGGCCTGGTATTGAACAATGAGATAGGCTTAATTAATGACCTTATAGTGAATGTGGGTCTATGCGGCAGCGATTATAATGAGTGCAATTTGCCCGAATGGGAACAGAGTCTTCATAGTGCGCAATTAGCTGGGTGATTGCTAGTGCTCGGAGTGCCGAGAAACACAACGTTATCGAATGGCCATTCAGGTAGGTCGGGTGCCTCAGCGGAGAATGAGCAGCAGCTGTCCCACTTAGTGCCATTTTAAGCACTGCATAGCTCAGTTCGCCGGAGCTCCTCAGTGTAGGGAGATATTGGGATGCCATTTTTAGAAAGCATAAAGAAGGAGGGGGGTAACTATATTAATTATAGAAACCTCTGCAATAGATTGAAGCAACACAGCTAATGTTGGATAGCCACAGGATCGATATGGATTACAAAGGGTAAGAAGGAATTGATCATGTTAACAGGGATACCTGGAGTATCTAACAGTGGGAGGGAAGTTGGGGGGGGGGGGGGGGGGGGGTGGGGAGAGAGAAAAAGAATGTAGTGGGAGTAAGGGACTGCATATTGAAAGGGATTGACACTTTTCTCTGCAGCGAAGAGTGAGACTCCAGACGACTATGTTGCCTGTCCAGTGGCAGGCTTCAGGACATCCTCAAGACTGGGGAAAAACGTGCGGTGGAAGGGGAAGGATCTAATAGTCATGGTCTATGTAAGCACCAACGATATAGGTAGAACTAGTGAAAAGATTCCGCATACAGAATATGAGGAGCTAAGCATTAAACTGAAAAGCAGAACCTCAAAGGTAATCATCTCTGGATTATTACCCGAATCATATGCAAATTATAATAGAGAGTTGGAAGAAGAAATATGCATGCAAATCCATACATTGAGTAAAAGGCAGAGAATAACAATGAGCGATTTGAACTTTATCCAACTAACCTGCCAAGCTGGAGGGAAAGATGCTCTGGGAACAGGGGCCGGGATTCTCCCTTACCTGGCGGGGTGGGGGTCCCGGCGTAGCGGAGTGGCGCCAACCACTCCGATGCCAGGCCTCCCAAAGGTGCGGAATTCTCCGCACCTTTAGGGGCTAGGCCCACGCTGGAGTGATTGGCGCCACGACGACTGCCGCCAAAACTGGCGCCAACGGACTTTAATGCCCGCCGGCCGCCATCAGGGCTGGCCGAGAGGCCTTCGTCAGTGCACGCATGCGCCGGTGCGTCAGCATCCGCTGACGTCACCACTGGCACATGCACGGTAGGGGGGTTCTCTTTCGCCTCCGCCATGGTGGAGGCCGTGGCGGCAGCGGAAAAAAAAGAGTGGCCCCACGGCATTGGCCCTCCCGGCGATCAGTGGGTCCCGATCGCGGGCCAGGCCACCGTAGGGGCACCACCCGGGGTCCGATCGCCCCGCACCCCCCCAGGACCTCGGGGGCCCGCTCCCACCGCCAATCCCGCTGCCACCAGAGGTGGTTGAAACCACGTCGGCGGGAGAGACCTATCTACGGCGGCACTTCGGCCCATCGTGGGTCGGAGAATCACCGCGGGGGGCCTGCCGATCGGCGCGGCGTGATTCCCACTCCCGCTGATTCCCGGGTGGCGGAGAATTCCGGCCACTGCGGGGGCGGGCTTTACGCCGGCCCTGGGTGATTCTCCGACCCTGAGGGGGGGTCGGAGAATTCCGCCCAGGGTTTTTACAGTGTGTTCAGAATCTCTTTGTTACTCAAAAGTTGATGAATTCACTGCTGGATCTAATAATGGAATAGGAACCAGGGGCGAAATTCTCCGACCCCCAGCAGGGTCGGAGAATCGCCTGGGGCTGCCGAAAATCTGGCCCCCGCCGTGGCAGAGATTCTCCGCCACCCGGGAAGTGGCGGGGGCAGGAATCACGCCACTCCAAATGGCAAGGCCCCTGCGGCGATTCTCCGGCCCGAAGTCCCGCCGCTGGGAGGCCTCTCCCACCGCCGAGGTTTGAACCACCTCTGGTGGCGGTGGGATCGGCGGCGCGAGCGGGCCCCCGGGGTCCTGGGGGGGCGGGGGGCGATCGGACCCGGGGGGTGCCCCCACGGTGGCCAGGGCCGCGATCGGGGCCCCCCGCTCAGACTCCGGGCCAGTGACCTGGGTGCACTCATTCTCTTCCGCAGCTGGCCGCTGATGTCACCGCATGTACCGACCGGCGAAAGCCTTTTGGCCAGCCCCGCTGCCGGGGGCGCCGTTTGTTTGCGTCAGTCTTCTGGTGCCAACCGCTCCGGCGCGGAGCTAGCCCCCAAAGGTGCGGAGAATTCCCCACCTTTGGGAAGGCCCGACCCCGGAGTGGTTGGCTCCACTCCCCTATGCCGGGACCCCGTCATGCCGGGTAGGGGAGAATCCCGCGCCAGAAGAGCAAGACATAACTAAGACAAAGATAAAACTGATTTGGAGAAGATGAGAATAGAACATGGGTCAAGGAAACTGGGAAAAAGTAAATTCAGAAAGAGATATAATAGCAGTACAAAATATTTAAACACTGATAGAGTTTAGAAGAAATAGCTAACACAAAGAACCAGCTGATAATGAAAGTCATGGTTGAATAAAGAGATCAGGGTAGAAATGAAATTGAATTTCAGACATCATGCTCAGTACACAATGAAGAATAGAGAGAATGGAAAAAGGGAATACAAATGTTTGGAAATAAGTCAGAAAAAATTAGAAACGAAACAGGAATTACAGAATTAAATTGGAAGGAATATAAGAAAATGTAAAGTATTCAACAGGCGTATAAGCAATAAGAGAGAAATAAATATAGGGACAGGGCTACAAAATGATACTAACAATAATCTAATAGGTGATAAGAATTTATTAGCAGAAACATTTTTCTCAGTTTGCCTTTAGTATTTACCAGGGAGACATTAAAATGGACCAAAATGTCACAAAGATATTTAGGATAGAAAGGTCAAAGATAATTAATTAACTAATCAAACTGATCTGGTTGAATTTCTTCTGCATGGTTTAAGACTATGTTGGGGAGATGAACTTAACAAAATATTAGGAACAGGAATAGTGCCAGAGGACTGCATTACATTACAGGTAATGTAATTTCTAAACTTAAAAAATGGGTATAGAACAAATGTAAGGATCCATAAACTGGTTGGCTTGTCAATAGTAGGTAATTAACTGTGGCGGCACAGTGGCACAGTGGTTAGTACTGCTGCCTCACAGCACCAGGGAACCAGGTTTAATTCAGGCCTCAGATGACTGTGTCAAGTTTGTATGTTTTCCCCGTGTCTGCGTGGGTTTCCGTCGGGTTCTCCAGTTTCCTCCCACAGTCTGAAGATGTGTGGCTGGATTGGCATGCTAAATTGCCCCTGACTGTCAATGGATATGCAGCTTAGGTTACTGAATTTGGCGATAGGGCGAGGTGGACAGAATGCTCATTCGAAGGGACGGTGCAGACTCAATGCGCTGAATGGCCTCCTTTTGCACTGTAAAGATTCTATGAATCCATAACTGAATTTTTAAAGGTGTAATCAATTCAGAAATAAAAAAACATAATGCAGATTAGTCAGCACAAATTTCAAAATATGACGGCCATTCCTGACCAACGATAACGATCCTGGACTAGATCCCAACAGTGGCTAGCATATTGGGTAGAAACCCCAACAATTAATTTTCATTTTGTTAGACTGTGAGGAAAGGACACCTCACTCCAGGAGTGATTACACAAAGAAATAGAGATATGGGGCGAAATTTTCCGACCCCCAGCAGGGTCGGAGAATCACCTGGGGCCGCCGAAAATCCGGCCCCCGCCGTGGCAGAGATTCTCCGCCACCCGGGAACTGGCGGCGGCGGAATCACGCCACTCCGATCGGCGAGGCCCCTTCGGCGATTCTCCGGCTCGTGATGGGCCGAAGTCCCGCCGCTGAGAGGCCTCTCCCGCCACCGAGGTATGAACCATGTCTGGTGGCGGCGGGATCGGTGGCGCGAGCGGGCCCCCGGGGTCCTGGGGGGGCGGGGGGCGATCGGACCCCGGGGAATGCCCCCACGGTGGCCAGGCCCGTGATTGGTGCCCCCCGCTCAGACTCCGGGGCAGTGCCCTGGGTGCACTCTTTCTCTTCCGCGGCCGCTACGGCCTCCGCCATGGCGGAAGCGGAAAAGAAACCCACATCGCGCATGCGCCGGTGGTGATGTCAGCGGCAACTGGCCGCTGACATCACCGCCGGCGCATGCGCTGACCGGCGAAAGCCTTTCGGCCAGCCCCGCTGCCAGGGGCTCTGGTTTTTTGCGCCAGTCTTCTGGTGCCAACCGCTCCGGCGCAGGACTAGCCCCCAAAGGTGCGGAGAATTCCCCACCTTTGGGGAGGCCCGACCCCGGAGTGGTTGGCGCTACTCCCCTACGCCGGGACCCCCCGTCACGCCGGGAGGGGGGGAGAATACCGGCCATGGTACTAACATGGTGTTAAAATATCTTGAACACCACACCAGAGAATAACTCACAATTACCCCTTGAACAATACTACTCAATACCCTTAATTGTTATCTTTATTCCCACTTAAAAAAATACAAGAAAAAAATATCAGCTCTCAGTCCATTTTAACTACCAATGGCACACAAGAATACTTTCTTTGCAGAGATGTTCTTTGAGAAAGAGAGATCTTTTGATACTGCTTTGAAGACAAGGGGCTGGATTGTCCGAGCCTCTGCGCTGATGTCGCGTTCAGCGGGGGGCGGAGAATGGGCGTTCACATGGAAATCGTGACCGGCGCCGCTGAAACGATTCTCCGGTACCCTGGAGAATTGCTCAGGAACACGTGCGCGATCTACACTGCGCGGGTAGGGGCCATTGCCAGATGGCCCCGCCCCCGGGAATCTCCGCCCACAACTGACCGAGGTCCTGATGGCTTGGCCCCAACCACGTATCGGCTGTCGGGAACCTCGGATGGCAGCTGCGGACTCAGCCCGCGGCCGCCCCTGTGGGATGGGGGAGGGGGGGGGGGTGCATCGTTCACTGGATGGGACCTCATGGAAGGCTGGGGGAGCGATCGGGCGGCACCATTGGGTGAGTAGGGTGGCAGGTGGATAGGGTGGCAGGAGGACAGGGTAGCAGGTGGAGAGGGTGACAAGTAGATAGGGTGGTAAGTGGATAGGGTGGCAAGTGGATAAGGTTGGGGGATAGTTGGAAAACAGGAGAGATAGTAAGCGAATTGGAGGGGTGGTGGTTGGGAGGTGGGTGGGAAATAGTGAGTGGGCATGATTGGGAGCCAGTTGTATAGTTTCAAAAGAATTAGAGCAGGATTTCACTGTCTGACATTTCCTGGGTACATATCCAGCTTAGTACCTCAGGTGTGTGCGATGTTTCCAGCTCTAACTCAGAGTCATAGACATTGCGAAGGACGCCAGGAAACAGTGGGATTACCCATCAGCAGTTGTAACTTCCGAGGAAATTACCACAAAGGTCTGTGCATCAGGGCTTCCACAGGATACCATCTTGGATCATACATCCAGACTCTGACAATCTGGAGAACAAAAGATTTGGGCCAATAAGAATTAATTTGCGAAGACTAATGAAAAGAAGATGCTTTCACTTATGAGGCAGTTCAAAAATAGGGGCAATAAAAGAAAGTTGGTCACCAATACGTCCAAGAGGGAATGCTTATCCAGAGAGGGAGTTACAGAATGTTGAACATGCTACTACTGGGAGTAGTTGCAGCAAATAGAATGAAAGTCAATCCAGACAAACACATAACTGAGAAAGGGGTAGAAATATCACCTACTAGGATTGGATGAAGAGGAGGAAACTCATAGAATCACATAATCCCTACTTGGGGAACATAAACATTGGAATCTGTCAGTGCTCCAAATAACCTTTCTCTGCATTGTATTTTCCACATAATGGAAACATTATTTCAGCTGTGAGGCACGGATTGCTGGAAAAGGACCTTGCGGATAACAGAAGGATGAATTACCAATATTCCACAGTGCAGCAAAACTGAATTTGAGGATCTGGTGATATTTAAGATTGTGAAATTTGTACATTTGTACAGTTTCTGAAGCTTCTCCAGTGCCATAAAACACACAGATCTGACATTGATTGGAACTCATTTGCCAGCTAGTTCATATTTTCTGAAGCTATTCCTCCTGCTATGGGCCAGGGTTTAGAGAACCCCAAAATATATCATGGAGTTCACCTGACCCACAACTTTTAATAGATTGTGGTATGGGGAGCACACGGCCCACTCTACAGGTGCGGTACAGCAGAAACGGAAAAGTATTTTTTAAAGCAAAACAATGTTTATTCTATGAACTCAAGTGAACCTTTTTAAAACATACAGTGAACATCTTAGCAACCATTAATTCAAATACAACTCCCAAAGAATACAACACTAAGTAATTCTTAAGCTGTCCTTTCAACATCCAGAAGACTTTAAAAAAATACTTTCATCAGAAGCACATCAAGTTAAAGTCACTACTAAGAGTAGTTATTAGTTTTAAATCACCAAAGGATCGATTTACATTCTTTAGATTACAGAGAGAGATTCTAATACACCTTCTGGCTGTGACTGCAGCTATCCAGTTCTGAAAACAAAACTAAAACACATCCTGCAGCAAACAGCCTAAAACAAAAGTAAAAAGCTGACTGACAGCCCAGCTCCACCCACTCTCTTACATCACTGCAGTAATAAACACCCATTTCTCAAATAAAGGCAAATTACTGCGGATGCTGGAATCTTTGACAAAGAGATCTAACCCATTTCTTAAAGGTACTCCCACTACAGATATTTGTATACACACCCATTTATAAACACCCATTTCTTAAAGATACTTTTATATAACACCTCCTAACATTTAAAAGTTTGATTCATATGAGTTTTATGTTTTAAATCCAAATTGCAACTTAAATAATCCTACTTGATGATACACCTGGGGCGGGATTCTCTGACCCCCCCGGCGAGCAGCGTCAATCCCGCCCCCGCTGTATCCCGAAGTCTCCGGAACTAGAGATTCGGCGGGGGCGGGAATCGCGGCGAGCCAGTTGGTGCCCCCCGCCCCGGCGATTCTCTGGCCCGCGATGGGCTGAAGTCCCGCCACTGTCATGCCGGTCCTGCCGGCATGGATCAAACCACTAACCTTACCAGTGGGACCAGGCAGCGCGGGCAGACTGGTCCTGGGGGGAGGGGGCGAACTGGCCCCGGGGGGTGCCCCCACAGTGGCCTGGCCCGCAATCGTGGCCCACCGATCGGCGGGCGGGCCTGTGCCGTGGGAGCACTCTTTTCCTTCTGCCATCGCCATAGTCTTCACGATGGCGGAGGCAGGTGACGCCCTCCTCTGCACATGCGCAGGGATGACATCAGCAGCCGCTGACGCTCCGGCGCATGCGCGGACTTCCGTCGGCTGGCAAAGTCACTTCAGCCCCGGCTGGCGTGGCGCCAAAGGCCGTTCCCGCCGGCTGGCAGGGCGCCAACCACACCGGCGCGGGCCTATCCCTTCAATGTTAGGGCTTGGCCCCTCAGGGTGCGGAGACTTCCGCACCTTTGGGGTGGCCCAACGCTGGGGTGGTTCACGCCACTCCATCACGCCGGGACGCCGGGTAGGGGAGTATCCCGCCCATGATGTGTATTGTAGTGATAATTATGGTCCCTTTGCACAATGCTCCAGTCCTTCATTCATTCAACAGTAAATGTGCAATGAGTGTTAAACCTCTCTCAATATTTGTAATAAAGTTGCTAATTCTAATCTTTATCCCTTCATAATCCGAAAGCCTAGCACCAAGGTCAGCAAGGGGTCGGATACAAGTTGCTGTAAGACCAACAATATTCATCATAGAATCTTGTAGCACCATTTCGGAGGCTATTCACTCTAACATGATGGTGCTGGTTGTATCAAAGTTATCAATTAGTTCCATACATGTTGCTCTTTCAGCATAAGCGGTTCAACTGTTTCCTTCATCATACAAACCAAATCCCTGTTAAATTGCGATCAAATCTAAGGTGGCACAGTGCCACATTGGTTAGCACTGCTGCCTACAGGCCTGAGGAACCGGGTTTGTTCCCGACCCCGGGTCACTGTCTGTGTGGAGTTTGCACATTCTCCCCGTGTCTGCATGGTCTGTTGCTCGGTGTTGCTTTTACTTAATTGCTCTGTTTTAATAACCTTTGCTCTAGAGTCGCCAGGTAGCTTTCTGATACCACCCCGAGGTTCAAAGCCAAGTGCTAATCAATAACTCGATACACCAGTTAGTAAGATTCAAATCAAAACACATTTATCATACACACAGTCAATCACTACTCATGCATAAAACTCTACTTACTAGACTATCACTATAACTAAAGGCCTATACTTAGCTTTCGAATGGTCCACCAGGTCAGAGGAACAATGGCCTTTGTCTGGTTCTGAGTCTGCAGGCTTCAAGCTGGTATGGAATAGTAGCTAGGAGAGTCTATCTCATAGCGTGCGTTGACTGGAGACTTACTTGGTTGGTGCAGCTGCTGGGCAGGTCTCTCCTCACTGAGAGTCACGGTCAAGAGTTCCTTGACAGCTGCCAAGAGAGAACTGCCAAGAGAGTAAACTGAACTTGGGGGCACTATCTTATAGGTCCCAGGGGTTTTGCGCCCTTTTGGGTGGACCCCGGACTGGGTTCCAATCGATTGGACCATGTCCCAATCGTTTCTATCGATTTCTCCAATACTGGAGCTGTTCCCTGATCGTTGTGTTGCTCGTTCTGGGTGAGTGTGCTTAACACTCAATTTGGCTCTGTTTCGTTACTTAGCTTTGGAGTCGCCAGGTATCATTAAGATACCGCCACAAGTTTCAAGGTCAAGTTCAAAGCAATAAAACCATCCACCAATTAGCAAGTTCAAAAAAATTAGTTTATTATAAATACAATTATAAACTACTCATGCACACACTAAGATAACTAAACTATTCCTACCACTAAATAGACCAATACTTATCTGAATAAGGAACTGCCGGATCAGGGAGACAATGGCCTCCTGCTCTGCACTGGGTCTGCAGACTTCAGGTTGGTACTTACTTGCTGGTGGCTGCTGTCTGAACCTCTCCTCTCTCTCGGTCAAGGTCTTCTTCGGTAAAGGCTGGTCGAGAGGGCTGGTCAAGAGAGGAGGGCTGGTCAAGAAGGACAAACTGAGTTTGGGACATGTCTTTTATAGGACCCAGGGCTTCGCGCCCTTTTGGGTGGACCCTCTATCTGCTGGGGATCGATTGGGTCTCTTCCCAATCGATTTGTTGGAATCCCCCCAATACTGAGGCTGTCCCTCAGCTACTGGGCGGGCCTTCAGGTGCTTTGTCTTCGAACCCCGCTGGTGCCGGGGTGTCTGGTATCCTATACAATGTTGCAATCACTTCACTATTTGTGTCCATTGTCCCTGGGATCGTTCCATTACTATGTTAACTGTCCCGGAGATTGCCTCATTAGTATGCGGAATGTTCATTTCGGTGCTGTCTGCTCTCTTAGCAGACAGAATACACAGTGGCTTGTTGCAGCCTGCTTGTGCTGCAAACTTTGTCCATTTTACCCTGCAAGCTTTGCGTTCCTCCATTTTGTGTTGAGGGAATGGCCAACGTCGGTGGCTACAGTTGGGTGGGCCCTATCTGTTTGTTGGCCTGCCTTTATCCTGGGTCCCGCTGGCGCCGGGGAGTCTGGTTTGGTCCTGATTGATGCAATGTCTCTAATTGTTCCTGGGGATTGCTCATTAATATGTAGATGGCTATTGGTTTTGGTTCTGTCTGGGTTCTGCAAATCTTAATACACAGGAAACCTTGCACCTGCTTGTTTTCCTGTAGCTGGCCAATTTTCCCTGTATTCTTTGCGGGCATCCATTTTGGAATCGGGACGTGGCCACCCCAGGTGGCTACAGGTCTCACCCCCAGAACCCAAAGACGTAAAGGTCAGGTGACTTGGCCATGCTAAATTGTCCCTTAATTTGAAAAACACAATTGGGTACTCTAAATTTAAAAACAAGTTGTGATTGAATCTACTTCCTTTAATGGCAGTGCATTCCAATTCAATGATATAACATACTCAGATGTCTGACTAAAATGGCCCACAGTTTATGAATGCAGTAGAAAGGAAAATTGTGGAAGTCTAAGCAGCAAATACTCAACCACTTTTTCCTGGCTCTGCTGTAAACTATTGCTCTGCTGTCAATGGGTTTGCAAGGAATAATTATTATAGGACTGTAGGCGCAAAGTCATCTTCAGCATTGACTAGAGCTGACAATAGCAGTGCAAGCTGAGCCATTCTGACCAAAATGCCAATGAAAATAGAACAAAGAAGAATACAGATTATCCCTGCCAAACTCTTACAAATCCAAATCCCTGTCAAATGCTTGCAATTCCAAATTTGTGTGCATTTTTGGCAATATGACTGGTAGAATTCCAGTGGAAAACATTCACACAACTCGAATAGTCCTCAATACCCCAAAGTCACCTTGCTTGCCAATTCCAAGATCATGCCAAATGTACCTCTATGGTAGAAATTATCAGCAGCCAAGCCAATGGGCTGATTAATGAATTGAAGAAAATTAATACAGTTCAATGAAAAATCATAAAATGTCTCTTTTCTACTTTCAGGTCTCCTCTAGACCGACACCAACAGGACTGTCGACCATTCCCAGCATTCCCACATTTATGTCACTTCACAACAAGCCAACAATGTCCTTGCTTTTACTACAGTGGAAATTACGTTCTCTGCTCTCTCTCTCCCACAACTCAGTATATCCCCAATAGCACTGGTCATCACAAACATTATTTTGCAGTTTACTTGGACAATAATCTTTGAACTTCAAACACCCTCCTCTCCCCACTTTGTAAACAAACCATGAGTAGACAACCTTTTGTTCATCAATTGTTTTTTTTACAAATTCAACATGAAAAAAAAACAATTGCAATTTTAGCTTCACAAGCACTTTTCCTTCCAATCCGATTCTTTACCAAAGAATTTACAGTGCAGAAAGAGGCGATTTGGCCCATCGAGTCTGCAGTGGCTATTGGAAAGAGCACCCTACCCAAGGTCAACACCTCCACCCTATCCCCATAACCCAGTAACCCCACCCAACACTAAGGGCAATTTTGGACACTAAGGGCAATTTATCATGGCCAATCCACCTAACCTGCACATCTTTGGACTGTGGGAGGAAACTGGAGCACCCGGAGGAAACCCATGCACACTTGGGGCGAACGTGCAGAATCTGCACAGACAGTGACCCAGCAGGAATCGAACCTGG
Source organism: Scyliorhinus canicula (assembly GCF_902713615.1). Taxonomy (NCBI): domain Eukaryota; kingdom Metazoa; phylum Chordata; class Chondrichthyes; order Carcharhiniformes; family Scyliorhinidae; genus Scyliorhinus; species Scyliorhinus canicula. Next base: position 29,219,170 of record NC_052166.1, on the reverse strand, counting down.
GACCCTGGAGCTGTGAAGCAATTGTGCTATCCACAGTGCTACCATGCTGCCCGCTTTGCTACATTTTTATTCAATTGCTTAGAGCTGATGATCTCTTCAGGGCATCCAATAATAATAATAATAATCTTTATTGTCACAAGTAGGCTTACATTAATTCCAAGCCAGGAATCAAACCTGGACCCTGGCGCTGTGAAGCAACCATGCTAACCACTGTGATACCGTGCCACCCGTCTCGCTCAGAAGGAACGATGGAGGTCTTGCAGTCTAAGGAACACAATTATATCACAGGAATATTAGGCATCAAGCAAAGATTAGAGGAACAGGCATTATTTCACCTGTTCAGGTCAAAATGGACTACCTCATGAAGGCCAACTGTTCTGCTTCTGACTTCACCTTCTTTATCAAAATGAGCAATGAAAATTGGCAGTTCTGGATTTCTTATTGCATCTGTGATTGTAGATTATTTGAAAATAAAGGAAAACTTTTCAGATTTGCACTGAAAAAATTGATAGCTGTATCAAATACAATGTAAGGAGGTAATGCTTCCAAGTAGTTAATTGGGTATGCGATTGTGCAAGCAACTGCCCCTTCATGTACAGTTATGTAATCTTAAAGGGACCACTCAGTACAACAAGCTGACTGCGTAAAACGAACAGACGTTGGTTGGTGCTGTGGCTTAGATGGTTAAAGCGCCTGTCTAGTAAACAGGAGATCCTGAGTTCAGGGGCCTCACGGTAGCATAGTGGTTAGCATCAATGCTTCACAGCTCCAGGGTCCCAGGTTCGATTCCCGGCTGGGTCACTGTCTGTGTGGAGTCTGCACGTCCTCCCCGTGTGTGCGTGGGTTTCCTCCGGGTGCTCCGGTTTCCTCCCACAGTCCAAAGATGTGCGGGTTAGGTGGATTGGCCATGCTAAATTGCCCGTAGTGTAAGGTTAATGGGGGGATTGTTGGGTTACGGGTGTACGGGTTACGTGGGTTTAAGTAGGGTGATCTTTGCTCGGCACAACATTGAGGGCCGAAGGGCCTGTTCTGTGCTGTACTGTTCTATGTTAGGCAGAATATTAGCCCCAAGTGCCCTATCACCATACATGAAACAATGGCTATTTCCAATAAAGTCTGGCTGGAGGTTTTATGGTTTTACTCAAGGGTTGGTTACAAGAGACCAATCATTCATTCCTGGAAACTCCAGAATAAACCTGAAGAGTTGGCAACTCTACCTGGCTGTAAACTCTGCATTGAGAAAGGAGCATGATTTAGGGGTTCCGGTGATTCTCTCAGCCGGTATCCGCTTAATGGCACGAATATCCATTTAAACATAAAACTACGAAGCCATAATCAAACAGAGTGCAGCTTGTCAGGTCTTCATAATTGTGTTGACAGTTCACATTGTTAAGGTTTGTGATGCAAAACTCTCTTTAAAAGGCAATTAGTTATGCAAGGTAAATTATTTCAGAACATTGTTCGGAATATCACAGGACAATTTATGAAGTAATGGGTAGCAGGGCGAGTCTCAATTCCATTAGCAGGCAGGTTGTTAAAATGCACTGTGCATATTTAATAATCCTTATTTACTCATTAGTAACTACAGGGGTGATTTCAGAAAATCATCTCCCTGTTTATTCTGTTCCCTGGCAACTACAGGAATTTGAATACATTTTTCTCACAATGATTTCTTCCAATTGACTTCAGGAAAAGCATCAACTGTGTTGTTCCATGGTCGGCTGACCCGTCTAATGTTTTTATTTTAATTTATCTTTGCTTCAGATTACATTTTTGTCCTTGCCAGGGTTAAGGACAGTGCTACTGAATGTTATGGTTGAAGAATGGAATTTGACTCCGCAGAGAGGATTTGACATTTTGGCCGGGATTCTCCCCCAACCGGTGGGCGGGCTGTTCCAGCGCCAAAGAGTGGCGTGAACCACTCCGGCGTGGGGCCGCCCAGAAGTTGCCGAACCCTCCGCACTTCCGGGGGCTAGGCCAACACTGGAGTGGTTGACGCCACGCCATCCGGCGCCAAAGGGCCTCCGCCAGCCGGCGCGAGTTGGCGCATGCGCGGGAGTGCCAGCGTGTTCTAGCGCATGTGCACAACTGCTGGAGTGATCCTGAGGCATGCGCAGGGGGTTTCTTCTCTACACCGGCAATGGCGGAGCTTTACAGAGGCCGGCACGGAGGGAAAGAGTGCCCCCATGGCACAACTCACCCGCAGATCGGTTGGCCCCGATCGCGGACCAGGCCACCGTGCCCCCCCCCCCCCAGAGGCCCGACCTTCCCGCGTCCCCTCTTCGAGGACTCGGCAGACCGCTCAGAGCCAGGTCCCGCTGGTATGGATCTTGTGTGTTTCACGCCTGCGGGACCGGCCAAAAACAGGCGTCCGCTCGGCCCATAGGGGCCCAGAGAATCGCCGGGGGCGGGGGGGGGGGGGGGGGGGGAGGGGGGGGCACTGCCAACGGCCCCCAACTGGCGCAACATGATCCCTGTCCCCGCCAAAAAAACGGCACCGTTGAATTGGGCAGCCGGTGTCAGAGTGGCAGGGTGGGATTCAAGTCGCCCTCCGGCGATTCTCCGACCCGGTGGGAGGTCGGAGAATCCCGTCCTTTGTCTTCGATATTGGGGAAATGTGGGTGCCGACAGTGAAAATACACAACAGTGATTTTTGCCTGGATTGTTCAATTAGTGGCCAAAGGGTGAATTCGCCATCCGATTTGGCAGTCAAAGCTTGGGGACCAATAGGAAGCCCTCATGGAAGCGTGTGCAGCCAACAGTTCAGGTCATAGGAAGGGGGCGGGTGCGGCCACCTAGGTGCTATTTCAACTACTTTAAAAATATGAAGTAAAATTGGCCACAGACCACTATTGTGCAGGGGAAGATTATCCACATATAGTCAGGTCGAACCTCAAAGGCTGCATGGAGGATAGATCCAAACTTCCCACAACCCTCAACTAACCCTCTGTGTGCTCCAGCGTGTCCACCACATAGCGGCCAATGCAACAGGCGGATTTGCTCAGTTGAATGGAAAAGTCAATGCAACCTCTGATCATTAGCCTTTATTGGCCTCTGATGGATTTGAATGATAGTCCACCGCAGATGGGTGGCTAGCTATACCACCCGCAATCTGGCATTCATTGAAATCTATTCCACGCAGCTGAAATCAATAAGTGTATGCAGAGTGGCGGAGACAACAAAATGCCAGATTAAACAGATGTTAGAAGGTGTTTCGCCGCTCACAGTCAAATATGTTAAATAGAAAAAGTACTGGGGGAAATAAAAAAGATAGCTCGAAGGTAAAAAGAACAAAACTGGTACTCAAACATTTAAGCGCATTCTCTGTGAAACAGAACATTTACCATCTCGTTGTATAAGAACTGTGAAAAACTAGATCACTTTGCGAAGATGTGTAAATCAAAGAAAGCGCACAATTGCAGATGATGACCTAACTCAAACTGAACATTGGTGTCGTGAAAGCAAATTCCAAAGAAGATGAATGGAAGGTTGGCTTAATGATTGCCAAAATATTTGCCAAAAATTGCCGACATGCTAATGAGGGTGACACGGCGGGACAGTGGTTAGCACTGCTGCCTCACAGCACCAGGTACCCAAGTTCAACTCCAACCTTGAGCGACTGTCTGTGTGGAGTGTACACATTCTCCCCATGTCTGTGTGGGCTTCCTATGGTGCTCCAGTTTCTCCCTACAGTCCAAATATATTAGGTGGGGTTACATGGATAGGACAGGTGAGTGGGCCTAGGTAGGGTGCTCCTTCAGAGGGTCGGTGCAGACTCGATGGGCTGAATGGTCTCCTTCAGCACTGTAGCGATTCTACGGTTTTATGTTTGTTAATTTCAAGATTGACACAGGTACACAAGCAAATGTCATTCCTGTAAGCCTGTATTATCCGAAAAGCAAAGGAAAACAGCTAATAAAAACAAAAATAAAGCTATCTACTTACATGGGTAAAGAAAGATAAATAAATGTCTGTGGAAAGTCAATGTACACTTAGCAAACTATTTGAATTCAAAGGGATTGGTTACCTAAAGTGAGAAAACACCATCAAAATTGATGAAATTGTGGCACCCAAAATACACCCGCCCAGGAAAGTACCAATAATTCTGAGAATAGAGTTGGACACGATGGAGAAAGCTAATATCATCAAGATAATTGAAGAACCAGCAAAGTGGGGTGAATCCAATTGTAATTGTAGCAAAATCAGATGGAAATCTGCGAGTCTACCTGGGTCCCGGAAGTGGCGAGGGCAAACTGGCGGCAATGAGCTGGTATTGGGGAAGACGAGGATGTTAGAGTTACGCATCCAAGAGTAGACTTTCCGCTTTGGGTGCAAATTCATCCTTTTGAAAAGTGTTTTCTTTCCCTGCTGAATTTTTCATACAAACCCAAAATTTACGAACAGAAAATGTGATTGAGCCATTGAACTGTGCTCTGTATGACTAATGGTACTTCCTGCGGAGTGTAAAGAACTGTGCCTCTACTATCTTCCCGAGCTGGTCGATGTTTATAATAGTACGTACCCTACTTTCCTCCTGCACTGGATACTTGCCACACTCCTTCCCATGTATCCCTCCTTGAGCGCACCACGTAATGAGATCAACATGGCCAAGTTGATGAATGGATCACCGAGCATGATGCGGGGATAAGCTTGGCATTCAACATGCCACCTCAGAGGACTGAGAAAGTAGAGCTGCAAAGGAAAACATTCTGACAAGGTGGATCTTCCCATCAGTGCAAGAGTATTCCCCTAGAAAAGAAATATCAGGGGACTGAGTAAGATGCAGGATTTCTGGAATCGTGAACCCCACAAAGTTATCATGTGGCTTGATACAGGTAGCCACACTTATATAGCTGAACCTGTAAGCTGGAGGACAGCCTGCGACAATGGCTCACAGGGAGGAGTCATTCAAGGACAGAAGTCAACAGCATCTCTGAGCCTCAATTGTCGGAGACAGCAGCTCAAGTGAGGGGGACTCGGCTAGTAACGAGGAATCCTGGAGTGACCTGGGTGTTGTGAACTCAGAGGGTGTATCCAGTGTGAGGAGATCCACTTTGGTACTCAAAGAAGAAGCAGAGATGACCTAAAGTGAGGTTACACCGAGGATGACAGGGGCTGCCAATCATCTGATCCTGGGAGGTATGACTGACCTGGACCCCTATGTGGCTGATCGATTCCAAATTCTGGACCTCATTGACATTGCCAGTTCAGATGAGATGAGGGGTGCAATTCTCCCAACGGGAGACTAAGAGCCGACACCGGAGCAAAAACCGGAGTGTTTCACTCCGGCGTCGGAGGCCGCTCCTCACCCCCTATTCTCCCACCCCCAGGGGGCGAGAAGCGGTGCGTGCGTGGTTGCCGTTCCCCCCGCAAGACATGGAGGATTGATCTTGCGGGGCGGCGGAGGAAAAGAGTGCATCCTTTAGAGACGCTGGCCCGCCAATCGGTGGGCACCGATCGCGTGTCAGACCCCAACTGAGCACCCCCCTGGTGCTCGATCCTCCCTACTCCCCCCCCCCCCCCCCACAGGCCGCACACGCAGCGTTCGCGCGCTGTTCACGCCAGCAGCGACCAGGTGTGGTTGGCGCCGGCGTGAACCCGTTGGATTGGGCAGGCCGCTCGACCCATCCGGGCCGGAGAATCGCCGCTCGCCTGTTAGAAACGGCGAGCGGCAATTCTCCGAGCAGCCTGTCGTGAAACAGGGAGGGTGGGAGAATCGCGTGCGGGTGCCAGGGCGGCATGGCGGGAATCGCCCGGCACTCCCTTGATTCTCCCACCCGGCGTGGGGGTTGGAGAATCGCGTCCGAGAAGTTCATCTCGATCAAATGCCGGACATCATCTCAATTCTTACCATTTGCCCCAATCAGTGCTGCACGAAGACAGTGCTGTCAACAATGTGGATTTGAAAAGCGAGCTATCACAGCTTAACTGAAGCTCCGATTGCTTTGCAGACATTCACTGTGTGATCCGTGCAGTTTCCAGGATGACAAGTCTCAAGTAGGGAGAAGTATCGTGGGGGAGGTGAGTGGGCCCTCGGCGACCTGACTCCCGCCTTCCAACTTCGAAGTGGGGGGAGCGGGGTGGGCAGAGGACAGGTCTCGCCCACTTCAGGGTAATAGGACCCTGTCAGCACAGATTTTTCGGCCTGGGAGGATGCCGGTGAGGAGGTTCAGTGGGCCTCGGGGTTTCTCGCAGAACAGCAACCAAAGGCCTGACGAAAGCTGGAGGCACGGCCTGTGTTGGGAGTGTGGGCTGGAGGAGAAGGAAGCACCGGAGGCATCGTGGAAAGGGAGAGAGAGCAGGACTGCAGCCAAGAAGCTGGAACAGCAGATCAAGCCTGATGAGTCACTGTGTTGAAGAGGTGAGGCCCCGAATAGGACAGAGATCTGGAGTGTTGGTGTTGAACATTCTCTAAATAATTTGTTTCCTGAAGTTACGCTCTGCTTTGGGAATTTATACAGTTTTGAAGCAGGTGGATTAAAGGAACCTTGTTACTTCTAACTTTTGTGCAGTCTTGAACTTAAATCTCACATTACACAAGGAAATTATATCAGTGAGAGAACAGAAATATTTCCCAGTTCCAAGCTGCTATTATTTATGTGGAGCAAATTAAGATTCAGCACAGCAAGATGCAAACCCGTTTGAACAAGATGCCTTAATCCCAACAGCAGAAAGAGACCATTTTCCTCACCAGCCATCCTTGAGGTCTGAATGTGACTCCATTCCTGGCTGCTAAGACATGTATTGAGAACATATTAACTAATTTGATGCAAAACCCGGTGTATAATAGAATGTTTAATCTGACCAGGCTGGGCTGTAATTGAAACTCTGATACACGTCCAGGTGATTATCTGCCAAACTATTTAACACCAGCAATGCCTCTAAAAAAGTAAGATGCTCCATGGAAACCGTTTTAATCTGAACATAGTCATTTTAATATTAGTTTATAAAATTTATTCTTGGGAGGTGAATGGCGCCGATAAAAAACAGCATTTACTGCCCACCCCTATTTGGTGAGCCGTCTTCCTGAACCACTGCAGAAGAGTGGTGTATCCTACCATCAGTGCTCCTTGAATCCCTATAGTGCAGGAGGAGGCCACTCAGCCCATCAAGTCTGCACCGACCCTCTGAAAGAGCACTCTATCTAGGCCCAATCCCCCACCCTATTCTCATAACCCTGCGCATTGATCATGGCTAATCCACCTAACCTCCTCATCTTTGGACTGTGGAAGGGTACCGGAGCACCTGGAGGAAACCCATGCAGGCACAGGGAGAACTTTGAAATTCCACACGAATGAGGCTGGAATCAAACCCGGGTCCCTGGCGCTGTGAGGCAACATTGCTAACCACTGTGCCACCTTGCTGCCCTAACTCAAAGAAATCAAGGGCTGACTTTTTCAATTTTTGAAGTGTCGCAGTGGACAGGAAAAGCTGCATTGAAGCCGTCGGCCCCAATGACGGCTTTCCCTGCCGTATTGTTGAATGCCCAAATCTCAGTGCCCGGTGGCAGTGCCCGGTGACAGTGCCAGGGTACTACCCGAGCATGATCCTCTGCCCGCTGAGCGTTACATTCAGTTGAGCTCCTCCAGCGGGGTACCCGCCAGGTGCAGGCGTGTAATGTAACAGAGGAATTATCATGTGCCAACCTTCTGCCCCATGCTGTTAGGGAGGGAGTTTGATCCAGCAACTGTGAAGGTTCGGTGATATAATTCCAAGTCAAGCTAACATGCGCGCTCTAAATCACTTCTAATTGTTATTTACATAATGAACTAAAGTCACGGAACAGTAACTTATGGTCAAAGCCTGGAAGGGTAAACCAATGTAATATAATTATACGCAACTTTTATCCAAGTGTGTGCCATTCACATGCATGTGGGCGGCATTGTAGCACAATGGTTAGCACCATTGCTTCACAGCACCAGGGATCCGGATTTAATTCCAGGCTTGGATCACAGAGTCTGCACGCTCTCCCCGTTTCTGTGTGGATTTCCTCCGGATGCTCCGGTTTCCTCCCACAAGTCCTGAAAGACGTGCTGTTAGCTGATTTGGAGATTCTGAATTCTCCCTCAGTGCACCCGGACAGGCGTCATAGTATGGCGACTGGTGCATTTTCACAGTAACCTCCTTGCAATGTTAATGTGAGTCTACCTGTGACACTAATAGAGATTATTATTGTTTTAAGTATAGCAAATACCACACATGTGAGTTTTCAATGAAATGAAGTATATCCCTAAATTTATAATGTTTTTGATACATTACAAAGACAAAGTCAAACCATGTTAAGGAGAGCTTTCTGACAGGATTCTATTCCACATCGATATTCTATTCCAGCTCACTCATAGTGCCAGACTTTTAGTGGACTTTGTAGTTTTTTTTTTAAATCTTTTACATTTTGGTTTTGATTGACAAGATAAATTAGAAGAGTGATTATGCAATGTAATTTCAAACTTTATTTTCAAAATGACAAAAAATACAAATAACTATCTTCATCTTTGACCAATTGCTGATTTATAAATTCAAAACCTATTTCCTCAAATTCTTCAGAGAAAAGAACTCCTGACCTCAAGAATAATTCTTTTTTTGAAGTGGTTATATTAGATACAGCAATCAAATCTCCATGGAAACACAAAGGACCTTTTATGACATCGTCCCAGAATTTGTCGGAGCTGGGCATCTCATGGCACAGAACAGGAGGTTTTATTTTTCTTCACCCTTCAACTTCAACTAATTTAGCATTGCAAATTCTTGAAAGTGTGAATGGATAGTGGCATTGACCAAGACAGCAGACATTGGGGACCTAGATGAATGGTGGGGTTCAATGTGTGTGTGTGTGTGATATGAATGAGGTAGCCTCCTACCCAGTGATCAGATTGGTTCTTAATTCATAAAACCCAGGGGTGGGATTTTACGTCAACTGATGCCGAAACTGGGAAACGTAATTGGGTGGAGAATCGGTTTTAATGCCGGAATCGTGGCTGTGTCGTTTTCACGCCAAATCGCAATTCTCCGGTGCCTCGACAGCGGTGTCAATGCGTACCACTCCACATGCACAGTGAATGGTGTTTGCATATCATTAGCAGGGCCTGACCCGGTATTTTCTGGGGGTTTCTCTGCCCACACTGGGGGTGGTGTGAGGGGGTGGAAGAGGGGGGGGGGGGGGGGGGGGTGCGGTGGGGGAGTTCCCAGCAACGAGGTTCAGTTGTGCTTTTAAAAATCGTAAAACAGGTACCGTGGCTGCTAAGGGACAGAGAGCGGAAATGGCCAACATTGACACAGTTTGCTGATAGTTGTTTTGCTGGCTGGAGGGGGCTTCTGCCAGGTCCGGGGGAGTAGCAGGGGGTGGCCAGGTGGTGGGATGTGGGGTTGGGGTGGGCGGGTACGGAACAGCATTGCCACAGACTGCAAGGCAGCCAAGCAGCTGCGCATGCCGCTGACTGCTCACTGTGAACTTAGGGCCACAGGTCATATGGTTGTACCCCCAGTTCACCCCCCGATGTGCCCTCTGGTCCCAGTCGACTCATCAGCAGTATGGGCGCGCTGCAGCATAACCAGTGCCATGTTGTTGGCTGGAATGGTGTGGCTGGGGAATGCAGTGTGTATATGCGGCTGCAGCTTGTCAGCCTCCTGAGTGTCAATCACGAATCTGGCGAATCCCACACTTTCTCATTGGAATTGATTGAGTTCCATGTGGTGCTGGTGCAAGCCTCTCCACAGTCACTGAATTGATCCAGGTGCGGTGGCAGTTTTGCTGTCACAGAAGTTACATGGGGGTGCGGAGGGGGGGCCCTGGCAGGGAGACCCCCCACAAGGGTGGCAGCCATGGGAGGGTTGGGAGGAGGTTCTGGGGGGGGGGGGGGGGGGGGGGGCAACCAGAAGGCAACCGCGCATGGTAGCACCATGCCATCCGCTAGATCATGTGTATCCATTCAGTGGGCACCCCTAGCCCCTTCCTTTCTGCCCCAATGACCACACCCACCAACTGCCGAGGCCACTGGCCATGCAGCTGAAGGCTATTGCTAATAGGAAATTGGCAATCGTGGATAAGTGAGCACTTCACACAACCCAAGTCGATTCCCGCGGCTGGATGGTGGGAGTCATTGCGTAGCATCCCAATCACACCTTGATTCATGGACACTGTGGTTGAACATTGCGGGTGGCAACACCACACAGCACCCAACATTAGAACACCCAGGGGATCGGACACAGCTCCGAGGACATGTCCACAGACAGAGGGGGGCCAGTGCCCGGAACAGGTGATGTTAAGAGTGAGTGTCCGGGGAGGGGAATGCCTGGAGAAATGAGTTAAGGGTTCGGAGGTCGGCACGTATTGCGGAAGAAAGTGACAGAGACATTGTACTGGTTGTGCTCAACTGTGTTGAATGTGTTTTACAATTCCCCACCCTCCCGATAGTGCCATGCCCCCTCCCCCTCAGCCCCCATCTCATCCCAACCGCCCCCACCCACGTCGAGGTGTCTCCCCAGGATGTACATCAGAGGTGGAGGCAGCAGGCTACTTAACTCATCCCGTGGCCTTCGATGCCCCTGACGGGTGTCCCCTGGAGTTGGGGGGGCCCTGGCACACTTGTCGGTGGCACATGTACAGTTGTACTGCCCTGACCTGTGGGCTGGCTGCCAGACGTGGCCTCATCAGTAGGGTGGGACTCGGGGGAGGTTGTGTCCACCGTTGATACTCCATGGGACATGTTGGGGTGTCTGAGCAGTGCCCATGGGGCCCTGGGAGTAATCTTGGGACGGAGGGGCAGCTGGTTCGAGCCCTGGCTGCCGCTGCATCATCTGGAACTTCCAGCCCTGATGGCTCCCAATGTCTGCACCATTGTGTCGACGCCCTGAGCGATGCTTCTCAGTGACTGGGACATGCTCTGCAGCGCCTCGGCCAATCCCATCTGAACCATATCCCGCAGAACCTCATCAAACTCAGGCTAGTACTGGCTCACATCCCCAAGTGAGTCAAGCATTCTGCCAAGATTCTCAGCCATTGTCGCGCAACGTCTTCGACACCTTCACTAACGGTGCTGATGTTGTGCACCAGGCTGTCCACTGTAGACACCACCCTCGCAATGTTGGCCTCAGTGTCACACATTGCCGGCGACATCCCATACGCCCTAAGCCTCTGGGACTTCTTCAATCAGCTACGGATCTGCTGGAGTGCCACTGACATCTCCCTCTGAATGCCCTGGCCGCTCCCTATCATCTCCATCAGCTCCGGGTATAACCCTTCCATAGGCTTAGCATCAGGCTCGGACTCGGCTAGGTCCTGGGATCCAGCAAACCCCCCACTGCTGCCTCGCCTGGGGGTTGCTGCCTCCAACTGATGTAATCAGCAGCAGTGTGGTGCTCACCAGATTGTGCCCCAGAAGCCTGACCACTACCATGTCCCACCGAGGTTTGTGTTCTGTGCTGCTGGAGGGTAGGGATGACAACAGTGATGTTTCAATCGTGCCTTCTTTGGAACTCTCCTCCGAGGTGTTCTCTTGGGAGGCAGAGAAGGGGGCCAGCCCAATGGGCCAGCACCTATTGGCTGGAGGACCTGCGGGAAAATGAACACGTGGTCAGTGGGAGGGATGGGTCAGTCGGTATGGCAATAAAAATTCATGTTATTGACAGGGCCCGGTGGTTCCTCACCTCTGCAGCTTTCGGCAATCTCCACGTTGGTGACTGCCCTGTCCTTGGCCACTCCAGTCACCTCCAGGGCCTGCTCGTCAAATGAGGTGAGAATTCTTACGTCCAGCTCACCTCCACCAATGTGGGTCCTCTGCCGACCGTTGTGCGAGAGCTTGTCCTGAGGAGCCACACAGCGAGGGCAAAGTTAGCTACATAGTTCATAATGCTGGGGGGGGGGGGGGGGGGGGGGGCGGTGAAGGAAGGTTTGGGGCAGGTTGAAAGGAGAGGGGTGGTGAAGAGAGGGTGGGCAGCCACTTGGAGAGTTGTTGGGGTGGGTGTCGTATGCTCACATGGTGGGGAGGGAGTGGTTGCTGTCCTCTCACTTGTGCTGCCCGCTCTAGATCGTTGACTTTTATACGCCACTGGAAGATAATCAGTACCTTGAGTTTTCACAAACAAAGAACGCTCTCCACGAGGCTGAGAAACGTAAAATGGTGTCTCTGTGTTAAAACCAGCTTCCTCATCTCGGCGTCTCTGATTTAAAGCTGTACACGCATACGCACTTCCCGAAAAGATGCAAACCAGCAAAATTCAGTTCTGTGCATGCGCAGAAAACCGAAGCTGCGCAGTTGGAAAAATCGTTCGAATACGGATCTGCGCGTGTGCGAGCCGCGAATGTGCAGTTGAAGAAAAAGCGCACATCGCCTGATGATCGATTTGCGCATGTGCAATCAATTAGTCCGCATGATGACTAATTGAAAGTGAAAGCGACAGGGAGCAGGGAGTTAAATGGCAAGATACGCAGGAGGATAACATGTAGGCAGGTGGATTTAAGCTTGAGGCAGACTAGGAATGCAACAAAAAGGAAGGATAACTTTGGACATCTTAGGACTTCCAATATCTGTACTGATAAGAAAGTTAACATTAAGGCACTTTACCTGAATGCTCGTAGCATTTGTAACAAAGTAGATGAACTAATGGCACAGATCATCGTGAATGATTATGATGTGGTAGGCATCACAGAGACATGGCTGCAGGGGGTTCAGGACTGGCAGTTAAACATCCAAGGATATACAACCTATCGAAAAGACAGGGAGGTGGGCCGAGGGGGTGGGGTTGCCTTGTTAGTTAAGAACAAAATTAAATCTATGGCACTAAACGACATAGGGTCGGATGATGTGGAGTCTGTGTGGGTAGAATTGAGGAACCACAAAGGCAAAAAAACCATAATGGGAGTTATGTACAGACCGCCTAACAGTGGTCAGGACCAGGGGCGCAACATGTACCGGGAAATAGAAAAGGCATGTCAGAAAGGCAAGGTCACAGTGATCATGGGGGACTTCAATATGCAGGTGGATTGGGTAAATAATGTAGCCAGTGGATCCAAAGAAAAGGAATTCATGGAATGCTTACAAGATGGCTTTTTGGAACAGCTTGTCATGGAGCCCACAAGGGAGCAGGCTATTCTGGACCTAGTGCTATGTAATGAACCAGACTTTATTAAAGATCTTAAAGTAAGGGAACACTTAGGAAGCAGCGATCATAATATGGTTGAGTTCAGTCTGCAGTTTGAAAGAGAGAAGGCAAAATCGGATGTAATGGTGTTACAGTTAAATAAAGGTAATTACGAGGGCATGAGAGAGGAACTGGTGAAAATCAACTGGAAGCAGACCCTAGCAGGGAAGACAGTAGAGCAAAAATGGCAGGAGTTTGTATGCATAATTGAGGACACTGTACAGAGGTTCATCCCCAAGAAAAGAAAGATTATCCAGGGAGGGATTAGACAGCCATGGCTGACAAAGGAGGTCAGGAAATGTATCAAAGAAAAAGAGAGATCCTATAAAGTGGCCAAAAGCACCGGGAAATCAGAAGATTGGGAAGGCTACAAAAACAAACAGAGGTTAACAAAGAGACAAATAAGGAAGGAGAGGATCAAATATGAAGGCAGGCTAGCCAGTAATATAAGAAATGATAGTAAAAGTTTCTTTCAATACATAAGAAACAAACGTCAGGCCAAAGTAGACATTGGGCCAATTCAAACTGATTCTGGAAGGCTAGTGATGGGAGATGAGGAAATGGCTGGAGAACTTAATAAGTACTTTGCGTCTGTCTTCACAGTGGAAGACGTTAGTAATATCCCAAAAATTATAAAGGGTCAGGGGGCTGAGTTGAGTATGGTTGCCATTACAAAAGAGATGGTGCTAAAAAGCTAAAAGGTCTTAAAATTGACAAATCTCCTGGCCCCGATGGGCTACATCCTAGAGTTCTGAGGGAGGTGGCTGAAGAAATAGCGGAAGCGTTGGTTGAGATCTTTCAAAAATCACTGGAGTCAGGGAAAGTCCCGGACGATTGGAAGATCGCTGTTGTAACCCCCTTGTTCAAGAAAGGATCAAGACAAAAGATGGAAAATTATAGGCCAATTAGCCTAACCTCGGTTGTTGGTAAAATTCTAGAATCGATCGTTAAGGATGAGATTTCTAATTTCTTGGAAGAGCAGGGTCGGATTAGAACAAGTCAACATGGATTTAGTAAGGGGAGGTCGTGCCTGACGAACCTGTTAGAATTCTTTGAGGAGGTGACAAGTAGGTTAGACCAGGGAAACCCAGTGGATGTGGTCTATCTGGATTTCCAAAAGGCCTTTGATAAGGTGCCACACAGGAGGCTGCTGAGTAAGGTGAGGGCCCATGGTGTTCGAGGTGAGCTACTGGCATGGGTTGAGGATTGGCTGTCTGACAGAAGGCAGAGAGTTGGGATAAAAGGTTCTTTTTCGGAATGGCAGCCGGTGACCAGCGGTGTCCCACAGGGTTCAGTGTTGGGGCCGCAGCTGTTCACCATATATATTAATGATCTGGATGAAGGGACTGGGGGCATTCTAGCGAAGTTTGCTGATGATACGAAGTTAGGTGGTCAGGCAGGTAGTGCTGAGGAAGTGGGGAGGCTGCAGAAGGATCTAGACAGTTTGGGAGAGTGGTGCAGGAAATGGCTGATGCATTTCAACGTGAGAAAATGTGAGGTCTTGCACTTTGGAAAAAAGAATCCAAGCATAGACTACTTTCTAAACGGTGAGAAAATTCATAATGCCAAAGTACAAAGGGATCTGGGAGTGCTAGTCGAGGATTCCCTAAAGGTAAACATGCAGGTTGAATCCGTGATTAAGAAAGCGAATGCTATGTTGTCATTTATCTCAAGAGGGTTGGAATATAAAAGCAGCGATGTGCTACTGAGCCTTTATAAGGCTCTGGTTAGGCCCCATTTGGAGTACTGTGTCCAGTTTTGGGCCCCACATCTCAGGAAGGACATACTGGCACTGGAGCGTGTCCAGCGGAGATTCACACGGATGATCCCTGGAATGGCGGGTCTAGCATATGAGGAACGGCTGGCGTTCCTGGGATTGTATTCATTGGAGTTCAGAAGGTTAAGGGGAGATCTAATAGAAACTTACAAGATAATACATGGCTTAGAAAGGATGGACGCAAAGAAACTGTTTCCGTTAGGCGAGGAGTCGAGGACCCGTGGGCACAGCCTTAGAATTAGAGGGGGTAAATTCAAAACAGAAATGCGGAGACATTTCTTCAGCCAGAGAGTGGTGGGCCTGTGGAATTCATTGCCGCAGAGTGCAGTGGAGGCCGGGACGCTAAATGGCTTTAAGGCGGAGATAGATAAATTCTTGATGTCGCGAGGAATTAAGGGCTATGGGGAGAAAGCTGGGAGGTGGAGTTGAAATGCCCATCAGCCATGATTGAATGGCGGAGTGGACTCGATGGGCCGAATGGCCTTACTTCCACTCCTATGTCTTATGTCTTATGGTCTTATGACATGAGCATCGTGACATCAGAAGACTCCGACCACACCCACTTGAAGGGGAAATGCCCGCAAATCACAATTAAGATTCTTAAAGGTACAAAACCCCAAACTTTAACCTCAAAAGTCACAACGTTGCCTGAATTGCAACCAGCAGTTGAAAACAACTTCCGTAGCACCCTGGAACAAACAATTTGCGGCATCCAAAGTGAAGAGCACATTAACAAATCCAAAACTGAACAAGATGATTTGTTGATTAAGTGTGAAGCGGACAAAAAGAAGTCCAAAACTAAAGAATGATTTGTTAATTAAAAGTAAACAGCATAAAAATAAATCCCAAACCACAGTAGATGATTTGTTTATCAAAGAATACTACTCAGACATGGCTGAGTTGTTTGGATATGATCATAATAACATCAGCAACATGGTTGAAAAGCTCAACACAACTCTACTCATGGTAGATGAATCCAACACCATGATGCAATGGCAGATTGTTGATACATTGGATGACAGCAACCTGTCAAATAGCCAAGAAGAAAACAATGCCACACAGAGAGTACTGACCAACTCCGTTGAGAGAGCACAGATCAACTCCACAGACAGAACACTGCACGACTCCACACAGAGAGCGATGAAAGACTCCACAGAGAGAGAGAGAGAGACAAGCCTCCACAGAGAGCTCGTTGACAGACTCCAGAATAGAAGCAATTAAGACTCCAGAGCAACAACCATGCACGAAGAAGACTATCAAGGTCTATTCATCTTATTTGAGCAATCAGAAGCAGACTATGAAAGCCTATCCAGCTCAATTGAACAACAGGAAGGCGATGAATGTCCAACCACTGTATGTACGAACAGTGACACAGTGATCACAATCAGCATACACGATGCACAAGATCACAGCGAGACTGACAGATCTCAGCTCATCCATACAGAAGCACTCAACAATCAAAGTAAAACTATTCTTGAGTCCAGTGAGACCGCATCAATGAAAACCACATCTACTCTTGACAACCCACAATAAACTGAAATCTTGACAACGTTTACTCCAGAAGAGGAGCAACAAGAGATCAAAGATGAAGCAAATCAAGCAGAAATGACTCCAGATGAGGAGCAACAAAGAATCAAAGAATCAACCATAAATTACTGATGTCACCAGGACCAATGCAACATCAGATCATTCTCACCATCCTCAAGTCGAAACACTCAATAAAACATCAGATACCACAAAGGACACTGATACCAAAAACTTTGAGAAGAATTATCCACATGGAACAGGCATTGAGTACAACAAGAACAACAGCAAAAACTACAAGAACAACAAAAACAACAACAAGAAGCACCTGAAAGGCAACAGAAATGACAAGCACAACAAAAACAACAAGAACAAAAATGAAAACAACAAAAATAGAAACAACAAGCATGATAAAAACAACAAGAACAACAATGAAAACAACAAAGACATAAATGACAGAAACAACAAAAATAACAACAATGAAACAAGGATCTGTACAACATGGTACAACTCTGCACATGAAGGACAATGTAACAGCACAGTCCAAAACAATGGCAATAGTACAAACATAACATGGCATGACAATGAATCTCACAAATTCATTTCTGCTCCAACAAACAACCAAAACCAGTTTTCAAGGCAGATGACATACAGAATCAATACCACAAGCACAGGAAAAAGTCCAGTTCAGACAAAGCAGATGACATACAGAATCAATACCGCAAGCACAGGAAACAGTCCAGGTCAGACAACATAAGTGATTCGACAATTTGAACACCTCATGATGACTTGTTGGTTACTTAAACACAAAAACACTGATGACATTCACAAAGAAATTACAATGTCAACATCACCACCTCAACAACAGAAGAAGAAAGAAACTCAACACCGAATAAATGTATAAAGTTTGGACTCATACAATTTTTATAATGATTGGACCCATAAATATTAATTGGCTTTGTATAATTATCAATATCATCACAACGTGTACATCTCATCATCTATCTACCTGTTTTGTACAATTTTCCTTAGCACAGTACAAATATGTAAAAAGAAAAAAGGGGAGGATGTAGTGATCTGCGCATCTGAATGTATACAATGGGCTAATGTAAGTACAGTACAAATAAGTAATCACTAGAGGGAGCACTAGAGATGTATAAATAATCAGACAAAAGCCAGGATCTCTCTTCACAGGAACGACAGCTGGTGGTAGGACACAGACAGATAGCTCACATGTAACATCTGGTCTCAGCTCTGGGGAGAGAACAAACTTACTCAATAAAGCATCTGCTTCAACTGGAAGGCTATGAGCTTTATTCGGACATAAGAAATAATATAGAACTCACCATTCATTATGCAGCCTACTTTGACCATTGTCAAAGCTTTTGTGTATGTGTGTGGGGGGAGGGGGGGTGTGGGGGGGGGGGGAAAGCAGAATCGAATTAAGGAAACCCCATTGCTTTCACAGGATCTGTCTATTTCTGCAATTTTCTCTTAACCTGCACATTAGTTATTGATCCACTTCCTTGCAACAAAGAGTTACCAGATAATCGATATTCCCTCCAGGATTCCTTCTGATGTACATCTCTGTAATCACATTAGTGCCACAACCTGATTGAGTGTTGCAACACATTCTAAACTTTGTATTTTTTAAAACTTAATCGGACCATTTGTATTTTCAAAAGGACATGACTTCAATCACTTGCTAAAGCACAGAAACAACAGATGTCCCCACATCTTGTCAGCTCCAGAAGTCCACAAACGAAAACAGATTCACTCTATTTCCAAATGTTCTCTGGTTATTAGGGTAGCCAATTAATTCATTGACCAGGGATATGATGGACTCTGTGCTTCCAATTTTTTGTTCAATGGGACTTTTTTTTCTTCTCACTTCAGCTGTTAGATTGGGGGAAGTAATATTGGTCGGAATTCTCCCAAGCTGCTGCCGATGGGTTAATGGGGAGAATATGGGGGGAGGCTCCGAAATTGGTTTCACACTGGAGTGAATTTGCAGCTGGATATTCCATTGTGAAAACCACTGTGAAAACCCACCAGAGGCCGGCATAAACCTCATTTGCGTACCATTAATGGGATGTAGATGAAGACATGACCCCACCCCCGATTCCCCGCAGTGCCGGTGGGAAAGCAAGCCAGCGTGAAACACGTTCGGAACAGTAGGGCGGCAGATGTCAGGGCTCATCTGAACAATGCCTGGTGGTTGCCTCTGGAGTTCAGGATGGAGGATGCCCGCAACTCTGGACCCTGGAACAACATAGCGGTGGGGGAGCCAGCGGATCCTTCCAAATTAGATATCGTGGAGGGGGGTCCATCTTCCTGCCTCAAGAACATCCCTGAAGATCGATCTTTGTTATCAGGTGATCTACCTCCTTTCTACAATGGTGGGTTAGTGATGTCAGGCACTTTTCCAATATGGCACCCAGGCATAAGGACAGACTAAATGCCACCCAGGCCTGTCAACGAGGGACAATGGCACATTACTGGCCAAAAGAAATAAAATGCAGCAAACCATCTCTGGCATGTTATCCTGGAATAGAGGATTTTTCTCCCCCGTTCATATGTCGCTGAAGCTGTATCCAAAAATGTTTTTTTTTACAAAAGGGTCACACCTTTCAGAACCATCAAAGCTTTAGAAGCTTTTACAAAGCTACCTCATTAAAAGTATGCATCTAGATTAGGTATTGAGAAAATACTCTGCACCTTTTTAAATGGAGTTCACTGCCTTCAAGGACACTTTCATTCGATGCACCGTGATCACGTCATTCCTGAGGTCTTGTAAACTGCCATGATTCATGCACTCACAATAGAGGAGTTCTGCAGTTATTTGAATAATACCTAAGGCCTTTGTTGAGGAGTGACAAAGAGAACAGAGCAGACAAGAGGAAAAAAATACCACTGAGCTGATTTAAAATTAATCAAGTTTGTATAAAAATCATTTGATTTCGCTCTGCTCCTTGTCCGTGGGATTTGCCAGCAGCCAAGCATAAAACGCTATTAACCATTCACTAACTCAGAACTTGATTAGACTTGAATAAAGTGCTCTCCAGATAGTATGAAATTCAATTTTTTTACTGGGTTGCTGACTTCACGTTTAGTAAAATGCCATAACCATGCATGATTGAGAGGAAACTGGATGCCAATCATCACGCTTTGAAAAAAAAATTAAAATTAGGCAGCTAAAAAAAATCATTGAGAACAAGATGCTGGTGCTACCCTCGTGAGTATCCAACATTGCTCCTCACAAGGAAAAGTTTTCCTGTTTTTTTTGGATCTCATTCTGCTCTTTTGCAAAGATCATCTACTAATGATGCAATCATGACGATATTCTGATCATTTACTGACATTGCAATTGGAGACACACACCCTTTTCCTGACCTTCCAGGAACATCAAAAAACAACTGTCGCTGCGCAGTGGTTAGCACTGCTGCCTACTGTGCTGAGGACCCGGTTTCGAGCCCGGCCCGGGTCACTGTCTGTGTGGGGTTTGCACATTCTCCCCGTGTCTAAGTGGGTTTCACCCCCACGTTCCCAACATGTGCACGTTAGGTGGATTGGCCACGTGAAATTGACCCTTAATTGGAAAACAAAATGACTGGGTTCTCTAAATTAAAGAAAAAATCAACTGCAGCCAAGGTCATGTCCAGAAACATCTTGATAGTCAAACTAGCCGGCTTGATGTGGGGAGCTGTACCACCACCCTCCGAAACTCAGCACGCATATTTATATTCAGTATCAGAATACTGCGCCACTGTTTGGTCAAGATCATCATACACACACAGAATTGACACCCAGCTGAATGCCACCATGCATATCACTATTGGAACATTACACTCAACAACATTGTCTTGACTCCTTGTCCTTGTAAACATCACTCTTCCACATATCCGCCGACTTGTAACAAACAAAATTATAGAAAAAGTTTGCAATCCCTCAAGGTGTGACTCCCATCAAGAAGGCTGACCTGGAAAAACCTCTCACACAGGACTTCAACAAAGATTCCTCCTGGGCAAATGAATTGGAATATTGACCATGACAAACAAGTGACTGGGGCTTGATTCTCCGCAAGCGGGATGCTCCATTTTGCCGGCAGCCCGGAGGTTTCCTGACAGCGTGGGGCTGCCCCACAATGGGATACTTCATTGACTAGCAGGTGTAACGGAGCAGCCCGCCGGCAGAGTGAAACAGAAATGTGGCTCGGCGGGGCGGAGAATCCAGCCCTTCGTCTCAAACCCAACCCAACAGCTGCCTGGTTTTAACATTCTAAGGAAACAGGTTCAGGGATGGCCACGGCACCAGCTTGGCCAATCCAAAGATGGGGCATGAGTGCCAGCTCCTTGTGTGCCCGTGGGAGAGAGAAAACTGTGCACCACATCATCGAAGAATATCCAATCTACAGACTCAACAGAGGACAAGACTCACCACGGCAGGACTGGAAGAAGTTGCTTGGCTTAGGGATTTTGCATTTGCTCAATAAATTGGTTTCTCTCCAGGCAGATGGATCTGTGTTCAAATTACTCCTTTTAACTTATCAAGGTTAAAATCAAAGACAGCAGCCCGTAGTCAAAACTCAAGACTTCAAACTTTTAACTTCAAAATTAAATTCAACATCGCTTCCCAAAATAACGTCCTTTTTGGGGGTATGGGGATGCATTGTTGGCAGTGAACAAAACCTTTCCATTTCTTCAAACTCTCAGCTATGGAAATATGATTAGTTGCACACACACACACAGTCAAGTTAAAACTTAGATTATTTACCAAGCTTTGCAATATCTATATTTTTTATTCATATTGCCCATCCTCCTCTGAAGAAGGTGGTGGTGAGTTGCCTTCTTGAACCGCTGCCGTACTTCGGGTGTAGGTACACCCACTGTGCTGTTAGGGAGAGGGTTCCAAGATTTTGACCCAGCGGCAGTGGAGGAACGGCAATATATTTCCAAGTCGGGGATGGTGGTGACTTGGAGGGGGAACTCCAGGTGGTGGGGTTCCCAGGTATCTGCTGCTCTTGTCCTTCTGCATGGTAGTAGTCATGGGTTTGGAAGGTGCTGTCTCTTGTAACACAATGATTTAAAATTCATAGAATGATATAACATCTTCCCAATTTCTTTGGCCCCCTTTTCTAGTTTTGAGGCACTGAGTGCTAGGAAACATGGCTGTCAAGTGGGGAGGGTGGTCAGTGATTATCAAGCCACTGAATACATGAATATCTTGTCCCAAGACACATGATCTCTGAATGATACTGAGAGAGGAAGAGAGGGAAGTAGAGAGTTTGTTAAATCACGAAGGCAGAGGTGGAAAAATCACAAAACAAAACATGTTTTATAAAATGATTCTCAAAAACCTTGCAGCACTGACCCATCTGCTCTAAAGAGAGCCCATTCATTTGAAATTTTTGAATAATATTTTATACTTTTATCAAAGTATTGGAGGCTGCTGCTGTAGTTCTGGCCTTCCCCTGGAATTAACTCATTAAAATCCGACCATTGATAATAGAAAAGTTAACATATCAGCGTGGTGGAAGGACATAAGCATTCTTTTTGTTCTAGAATTCTGTGTGAAGCATGACCTAATCTTAAACATGCTTCTGGCGTGGGGGGGGGGGGGGGGGGGGGGAGGTTAAGCTCACTTTGCTTGACAGCAGGTTCATGATGCAGAGCAAGCCCAGCAGCGTGGGTTCAATTCCCATACCAGCTGAGGTTGTTCATGAAAGGCTTGCTTTCTCAACCTTGCCCCTTGCTGAGGTATGATGATCCTCAGGTTAAATCATCACCAATCATCTCTGCTCCTCAAAGGGGAAATTAGCCTATAGTCATCTGGGAGTCTGGCGTCCTTACCTTTTAAGATATGCTTTGATAAGTTATTGATTCATTGATTTATTGATGTCTTTAGGTACTGGTTAAGTGCATAGCTAGAGAATGGAATTGTTCAAAAGGCCATGACTGTGAAAAGATAGTCATTGTTTCAGATAATAAATAAACTATTGAACTTTAGGGTCATGCCTGTAGTAATTCAGACATTGTTTCAACGAATGTTTCATATAATGATTAGACCATTTGTATTCCAGTGCATTTAGTAATAAGAATGTATCAAATACTTAGTTACAGCAAAGTAGATGGCTAGCCGTGGCATGAGAATTCCATTCTCGTACGGCGACGAATGTAGACACTGAATTATTTCTGATGGGTACCAGTCAATCTTAAGTAATGGCCAATGTTTAATTCTAAATTGTCCTCTCGGTAACAGACATCTATTTAAACAAACCAGGGCCGGGATTCTCCCCTACCCGGCGGGGCGGAGGGGTCCCGGCGTGTTGGAGTGGCGTGAACTACTCTGGCGTCGGGCCGCCCGCCCCAAAGGTGCGGAACTCTTTAGCGCTCACATTGAGGGGCTAGGCCCACGCCGGAGTGGTTCCCACTCCACCGGCTGGCATGAACGGCCTTTGGCGCCACACCAGCCGGGGTCGAAAGGACTTCGCCAGCCGGCATACACTGAAATAAGAATTGAATCAAAACTTTTTTTTTAAAATCAAACAATTAATACAAGGACCAAACACATGGCAAAAAAAGCATTAAATATAAAGGCATACAAAAGTCACTTTAAACACAGACAAACGAATAGTTGATGCAGGAATTCAGGAATCTGTCCTTGACCATGAGGCCTTACTGACATCATACATGCGCAGGGGAGGGGGTCTCTTCTGCCTCCGCCATGGTGAAGACCATGGCAAAGGCGGAAGAAAAAGAATGCCCCCACGGCACAGGCCCGGTGGCCAATCGGTGGTACCCCCCGGGGTCAGATTGCCCCACGCCCCCCCCACCAGGACCCTGGAGCCCGCCCGCGCTGCCAATCCTGCCGGTAAGGTAGCTGGTTTAATCCACGCCGGCGGGAGAGGCTTTTCAGCGGCGGGATTTTGGCCCATCGCGGGCCGGAGAATTGCCGCGGGGGGCCCGCCGTCTGGCGCAGCGTGATTCCTGCCCCCGCCGAATCTTGGGTGGCGGAGAATTTGGGACACAGCGGGGGCAGGATTGACGCCAGCCCCGGGCGATTTTCCGATCCAGCGGGAAGGGGGGGGGGGGGGTTGGAGAATCCCACCCCAGGTATCTGCTGAGAATTATAAACCAATGAGAGTAAATGAGGGGTCAGACCATAGATAAGGATGCCCTTAAAAGTAAGGCCTCATGGTCAAGGACACATTCCTGAATTCCTCATCAACTATTCATTTGTTTGTGTTTAAAGTGACTTTTGTATGCCTTTATATTTAATGCTTTTTTTGCCATTGGCCCTTGTATTAATTGTTTGATATTTTTGTTTAAAGTTTTGATTCAATTCTTATTTCAGTGTACTCAAGTGAATAATTAGCAATAAAGTTGTATTTTTGACAACCCCAATCATCTGGACTATCGACTTTAATTGGAAGATAAAGTAAGAGATCCTACATTCTGCCAGACATTAATTCTTTCAGGGATGGAGAAGAGGTGGCACGTCAACCTGTGCCATGTTCTGTTGCTTCTACTTGCCAGTTGGTGTGACTAGCACCCGTGCTACTCCCTCCAGCCTCCTTCCTGCCAAAGCAGGAAAATAACAAATACAATCTAAATAACAATTCAATCTCACAATTTATTTTTATTAAAAGTGTTGACAGTCCTCAAATGCTCTTGGATTGTACCGTCAAACTCCAAGGAACAGAGCACACCAGCAAAAGCATTTTAATAATCCAATGATGATCATTAGCGCCTCTTGAGAAAGCAATCACATCATATTGCAAGTTTAGAAAGCAGAAGTGCTTCTGTACTGCAAGTTTGAGACAGAAGGACGTCTGGGAGACTTGTGCTGATTGCTGTTTAGGACTCTTGATGTTGGTTATATATTAAAAAGCATCCTTGGCTGACATAGAAAACCTGTAATTGAAGAGTAGCCATTGAATGCAGTCTGTAGACAGTAAAGATTAATAAAACTCAGAGACCATCTCTTATTAACAGGATTGTCCATGTCAGCTACAGACTCTCACAAATGGATTATACGTCAGTTGAACAATTGTCTTTTTCCTAATAAAACAAAACAGCAGCACAATTAGACTTTCAATAGTGAATGTAACAAATCAAATTGTTTTTGCGCACAATTCCATTATAGAGAATAAATATTGGATTCTTAAAAAAGCAATCAAATAAACAAAGTGACAAGATAAGCATGCAGGAGAATGCCAATCATCAGGCTAAAGTTAGGAGCCTGCTATCATATCACAGATCATAGAATCCCTGCAGTGCAGCAACAGGCCATTTGGCCCATTGAGTCTGCAGCGACTCTGAATGAGCACTCTGTCCATTTACAAGTGTCCTCCCCTACCTATCACCGCCACCTAACCTGCACATCACTGAACATTAAGGGGCAATTTGGCATGGCAAATCCACCGAACCCGCATATCTTTGAACTGTGGGAGGAAACTGGAGCACTTGGAGGAATGCCACACAGACACGCGGAGAATGTATAGATCTCCACACCGACAGTCACCCAAGGCTGGAATTGAACCCACATCCCTGGCATTGTGAGGCAGCAGTGCTAATCACTGTGCCACCACGCCACCCTCAAGTAGTAGGGAAGGATTTGCGAACAGAAGACCCCATCTGAACATGGTACAATTGCATGCAAAGCAACTTTTTTAATGTTTTTTTTAAAATTTAGATTACCCAATTATTTTTTTCTATTAAGGGGCAATTTAGCGTGGCCAATCCACCTACTCTGCACATTTTAGGATTGTGGGGGCGAAACCCACGCAGACACGGGGAGAATGTGCAAACTCCACACGGACAGTGACCCAGAGCCGGGATTGAACCTGGGACCTCAGCGCCGTGAGGCGGTTGTGCTAACCACTAGGCCACCTTGCTGCCCAACTTTTTTATGTTGATTAAGAATCAAAATCCCTCGATATATTTCAGATTCCAAAATCCGTCCAGTCACAAAATTGTAAGCATGGGGAGAATTTTCCTAACCCAGGGCAGGCGGGCTCAAGGGTGAACATGGTGTGACCCCGTCCGGCTTTGCCAGGGATGGGATTGAAGGAGAATCTTCTTGGACCTGTCAAGGAAACCCCTCCATGGACTCGCCCTTCTCCATGTCTGCAACCACCTGCAGCTCCACAACTTTCTAAGATGTGTTCACTCCTCTAATTCTGGCCTCTTATGTATCCCTGATTTTATTGCTTCATCATCCACGGATGCGCCTTTGGTTACCTGGACCCCAAGCTCATCCATACCCTCACTGTACCTCACCACCTCTGTATCTTGTTTTCTTCCTTAACACGCCTTAAAACCTATTGACCAAGATTTTGGTCATCTGACCTATGTGCTTCAGTGTCCTGGCATATCACCTTGGGCATTTCATTATGACGCATAGGTGGGGTGTTAAAACCTGCTGAATTCACCTTCCTCTTCATGAATCAATGCAAAAAACAGAATCTGCACACAACACTGCTGTCTGTAGAGGGTGTTGCCGGTGGCAACTTAAGTATAGAGTTTTCTGTGACCAGCTTTATAAACTGTTAATATTGACCTAGCTTTAGATTTTAAAATTTTTGTTTGACATATTTTGCATCAAAGGAACTTCTAAATTATAGAATTGTTTAAAATATATTTTTTAAATGGCTAAAAATGTCATCTTATATTAATACTGAATGTAATAAACCTGAATTTGAAAGCTGATGCTCCCTGCAGATAGTAATACAAATGATTGTCACCTTGAATGTGGATGAGATAAAATAGACCTATTGGTACTCATGTAGGTCATGTGATTTGCAGTCTTCTCACTCCATACCTAAGGGGTGACATCTTGAAAGTCTTTGCACCTGGTAAGATCAACTAATATCATTGGTTACTGTGGCCGAAAAAAGAACAAATGACATCAGGATACCATTATGAGGTAACTGGGATAAAGTGAGAGACATGTTGGGGGGAAAAATGCATTATTCAGCCATTTTATGGATTTCAAATTTGAATTGCAATTTTAGTTCTGTATAATAGTGCGATGGCTCGAGAAACACACTGGAGGCTTCCAGTCGTAAACAATGGGTTTATGGATGAAAGGCAAAAGCTGGAAGTAATACAGGCATTGAACACAACATAACGGGTCTGGTCACTTTGATTCTGGGGTCCACACTGCCCGGGTCCTGCTCCATATTGGTTGGGGTTCACACACTCCAGCCTGATTGACGCTGAGCTGGTCACGTGGTCCATCAAGTCGACTCCCTTAAAGGGGCCGTGCGACCACAAGTAGTTAACCTCCAGTTTAAATAAAATTAGACACACAAAATCGTCCTTATCTCCCTTGGCCTAATGTTTCTCAACTCAACTCAATCACAAGACTAACATATTACAAGCCCACCTCGATCCTCCCACTCCCCCCCAAAATTTTTTATTCATAAATTAATTAATTGTTCTGTGAAGTTGTTTGAGAAAATATTGTTGGATTTGGAGGGAGCTGGGGGAGGTTCTAAGGAGGTCTCTGTCAGAAAACCATTTTATAATTTTTGATTGATTTGAAGTGAAATGAAAAGTGCAATAAGATCTCATGCATGTAGCTCACCATATTGTACATTTCAACCACAAAAAGTTCTTAGGTTGAATGTAATTATTATTTCTCTGTGACATTTTAGATCCTAGTCTATTAGCCTTTAATTTCTGGCACTGAGATGAAATTGGAGAGGATCATGGAATACAAAACATTAACAAAGTTCTCAGAAAATACTAAAATTCTATGGAAGAAACGCTGCAACCGTAAATTAGGTTGAATTGATTGATTGACTGGCTGTCCGGAACTGAGCCTTTCTTCCTTGCAGTATTTAATGGGAGCTCTCATGATGGGAGCTTTAGTGAGGCCATTTGTGGGTTCTCCTGCACTTATGAAGGCTCATCTCAGTGTCAATGTGAAACCTGCAATATGCAATAATGCCTGTGCAGCTCGCCAACATTCTGAGGTTTAAAATTGAGTTGCAGTTTAGATCAGCACTGTGACTGTACCTACACCACACAGGTGGCAATAGTTCATGTGATGATAGGTAAATTGTCATCTGTATTATCAACTGTATGTAAATAATAATATATGTATAACTTGTAGTTCCAGCATCCGACCACCAAGTTGTTTGAGCCTGAAGACATAGGAACTGGTCGCACCATGGACTGGATCCTCCGTCGTCGGGATACTCCATTTTACCTGCAGCCCGGGGGTTTCCCAACAGGGTGGGGCTGCCCCACATTGGGAAACCCCATTGACCAGCCGGTGAAACGGAGTATCCCGCCAGCGTGTTGAACCAGAAATCTGGTGTGGAGGAACGGAGAATCCAGCCCCATGTGTCCCAGGAGAAGGTGACAGTTAGGAATTTGTAGTCGTCACATATTAGAGTAGCTCTGTAGTATCTTAGTGTAAGTTAATGTTAGTCAGTATTTCCAATAGTATTAATCTTGGACATTTTAGTAATTTGTTTGTGTAGTGTTAGTAATAAATAACTTTGTTTCTAATGTTTTTGTGCACACTACAATAATAAGATTGAACATCAGCCCAATTAAAGAATGTTCCAGTTCAAAAAGCAGGGGCAGCAGGGTAGCATGGTGGTTAGCATAAATGTTTCACAGCTCCAGGGTCCCAGGTTCGATTCCCGGCTGGGTCACTGTCTGTGTGGAGTCTGCACGTCCTCCCCCTGTGTGCGTGGGTTTCCTCCAGGTGCTCCGGTTTCCTCCCACAGTCCAAAGATGTGCGGGTTAGGTGGATTGGCCATGCTAAATTGCCCGTAGTGTCCTAAAAAAAGTAAGGTTGGGGGGTTGTTGGGTTACGGGTATAGGGTGGATACGTGGGTTTGAGT
This sequence comes from Scyliorhinus canicula, assembly GCF_902713615.1. Lineage (NCBI taxonomy): Eukaryota > Metazoa > Chordata > Chondrichthyes > Carcharhiniformes > Scyliorhinidae > Scyliorhinus > Scyliorhinus canicula. Next base: position 29,190,869 of record NC_052166.1, on the reverse strand, counting down.
AGGGTGATCATGGCTCGGCACAACATGAAGGGCCTGTTCTGTGCTGTACTGTTCTATGTTCTATGTTCTAAAAAGGCAGCTCACTGTCACCTTCTCAAGGGCAATTAGCGATGGCTAATAAATGCTGGCCTTGCCAGCGAAGCCCCACCTCCCACGAGTGATTTTTTTTAAATTCCAAAAGTCTGTGGTATTGGAATGGAAGGGGTATTGATACATCCCAGAGTTTTCAGAAGTTAGAGTCATAAAAGTTAAATCAAGGAGGCTATATGAATTAACAATGTCATGAAATCTGATATGTGTAAAAGCAACTTTTTTCTTTTATCGGGTATTCATCCTCCAGGATGTCTGGTCACACAGACTGCAGACCATTCACAGGACATAGATTACAGAAGGGAAAAGTACTCTTGTTCCTCTTGCCCTGCTTGAAAAAAATAGCTACCGATCGTGGGGTAGAATTTGCACAGGCTTTCTGATTTCCTGCTGTCACTTTACTAGAAGGGTGGATATGGTGATATGTCTGTGAATAGTATTGTACATAGTTAGCAATGCGACCTCCAACCAGCTGGTGGTGTCGGACATCGGTCATGTGATGTGAGACACTCGCCAGTTGGTAATAAGGCATACAACAGGACAGCCGCCCATAATGTAGTTTCAGAAGAGTTCACAGAACTCAAATAGTAACCTAGTCTGTATAGTATTCGGTTTGTTATCTTTCCACGTGTTCATCAATAAATCATCATTCTCGTTATGTCATCAAATGATCTATGTACATCATTGCAACGACAATGTCACAGAACACAACAGTGGAGGGCCCACAGAAATGTAAATGTCCTGAGTTTCTGCCAATCTTCTATTCAGTTCCACATTAACCCTCTGTGTGCCAGACCTTAAACTGTCTGCCCTACCCACTCCTGAGTCTTTATCCAACATATTTTAAGTGATTATAGTATAACTTAAGTCATACATTGTTGATACTATCACACACTTAAATTGTCATTGCCACATTATCACTAACATATTCCTTCCCTTCCAAGTCCATGATTTCAAAGGTTCAGGTAGGCTGGATGCCTTGTATCCCTTCCATATCTCATTCACACTACTGTCAAAGAAGTGACAGGCTCTGTTGCTGCTTTCTGAAGGTTTGGAGGGTGTTCTGGCATATACTAATGTTCCTTGACAGCGATCCATTGCACAGTGGGACAGGAAGCCCATGGGTGAGGAGGAGACTGCTCCTTTTTTTTCCTGACTCTGCCCTCTGTGGTGCCAAGCAGGTAGGGGCGAGCTTGGCCGTCATTCTTGATAGTGACGGTACCTTCCCTTTAAATCCAGACCTTGTCATCTTTCAGTAATTGTAGCAAGTATCTGGAGTGGTACCTTCTCTTGTAGCTTCTGCCTGTAATATTGCTCTCTTGCCTGGATATCCCAGTAATCATTAGTTATCCAACCCTGGTACGGGTTTTTTGTTGGCAGGATTGGAATTTGTGTACAAAGGTTCCTGCCAATCAGGAGTTCAGATAGGTACAGGCTGCATTGTAAAGGGTGAAACCTGTAAGTGAACAGTGTTGTGGGAAAGTTCTCATTTTTTTAGAATAGGTTTTACTGTACACTTCACAGTTTTCCCCTGCACAGTTTGCTGTAGTATTCAATCCTGTTCGACTAAAAGCATTGGGTTAAATTTGCAGGAAATTGAGCTCACGTTCAGGGTTGCTTTAGTCTATAGCTTTGGCATAGTTCTGGTATTGCTTTCTCCAGCCTGGAGTGACTTTGTGTCTTTGCTGCTGAACTGTGGGTTTGCCTTTGCAACGCAGTTTATTTCTCCCCTTAAAATGGTCCTGCTCTACTCGGAGGTCTTACTGTCTAACAACCCGGATTGCCTTTTCCAGGGTTAGATCTTTTGCTTGCGTGAAGTAAGAGACTGGTTGTCCACCACACCTACCATCATTTTATGTCCCCATATTCACAACCTTCTTCCATCCTGTACATGAATGACAGATACTCCTGGCAGCTGGACGAGCTTGTTAAATGTAGCTCTTTTGAGTATTTTAGATTAAAATAAAATCTCAGGATTTTTGTACTTCATCAAATTTAGCAGATAATTCATTGGTTCCTTGGCTTGCAATAATGTTGTCAGCAATCAGTGTGTTAACCTGCTCTGCTCCTGACTTTTTTTTTAAACCTGAAGCAATGCTATATTTGAGGAATATTTACCTCCAAAGTCCAAAATTATGTGATTAATCTGGGTCTTGGATTAGTCCAACTTGATTTAAGACTGTGGAACTCTGATCCATGGTTATATATTTTTTTTAAATTGGAGGCGTTGCTTCAAGAAGTTGCTGAAATCCAAGATGGCGCCCCTTCTCACTGGAAGACCTGTTCTTTGGCAGCCCCCTGTTGTAATGGCCCTCAGCCTTGAAAAAGTGTTAAACAGAGGTCGCTTGGTTTGACTGGCTGCAGACTGTTTCAGCGCTATACTTTAGGATCGCAAAAGTTTTGAAATCTGGACATTTATTAGCAACGTGGTCAGTGCATGAATTCTGCTTTTATTGGAAGTGCAAATGAGGCTTTTTTTAAAATAAAAGTTGGCTGTTCATTAGTCACAGTTTTCTCCCTAAGAGACAGTTAGCCTTGACAGCACTTTCTCACACTCTTCTTCCTGGCCTGTTCTATTCTCGCAGTTTCCCTTTTTCCATTGCAACTGTTTTGGCAATGCCATCTTTCATGTCAATGATTCCAATATGTCTTCCTGTTTCCTCGACCGGGGATTTTCCCCTCCCTCCACCCCCTTCCCTCTACCATGGTTGCTCTTATAAGTCCCATTGTGTCAGAAGATAGATAACCTTTTCCTTCAGAATCTATTTCATTTTGGGTTCAACTATACAGAAGCTCAACTGTTTCAACAGGTTGATGTAACATAATTGTCAAGTTGGTGTCTCAGACTGATTTGCTCAAATGCCAGCCGAGACAACGTGCTCCACATCTGGAGTGTGGATTGAATCCACACTATCCATTTGTGAACATGGCAGGCTCATACTGAGTCGAACTGATCATCTTTACTTATTTTAAATTGCTGATGAGTGCTGTGAAGAAAAATCTTGGAAATCTTGGACTTCAGCTGTAGTGGACAATTACTAATGCAGTGTATTTTCTTTGAGCAATCAGGAGCAGAAAGAAACAGTCTGTATTTGGTGAAAAACACAACCCAACACTTGGAACACTCTGCTGAAAAATGTTGAAAGTACCAGCCAGGTTAAGTACATTCATTTGGCTTGATTTGTCAGATATTGCTCTGGAGAGGCTGGCAATGTTATATACGTCAGCCATCAGGCCTCATTTACATTCAAGTCAATGCTGCTTCCTTGAAGGACGGGATTCCTTTAGCTTCCGAACAAATTGAATTTACTTCTGAAATATTGAACTCAATTACTTCACAAATCTAAACGAGGGCTTTAAGGCAATGTCAGAGCCAGCCTCTGTTTATTCATCCAAATGAGTTCTCAGTTTTAAGTAAAGATTTGTGGCATGTGGCAAGATCAAACAGCATTATATCTGTCTTTCCGACGAATCAGACTGTCATTGCTGCTTGCCACGGTATTATGGGGAATCTGAGTTGTCTTTGAAAGCGGACCCTAATGAATGCTGAAGTTCAACCAAATCAGTCTTTGTCTCAATTCTCTCTTGAATTTCCCAAAAGCAATCCTAATACACAATTGGGGTAAAGGGTCATTCTCGCTCTCTCTCAGTGCTGCTGCATTTGCCTGAGAACAGATTAAATCCAAGCAGTCATTTTCAAAGAACTTACTGTCGCATGGTCAATCATAAATGTTTATTTTCTTTTTCCAATTTGAATTGCTATTGATTTTCAGAGCAAATGTACAACTAGGATGTCTTGTCGTATATAGACACGCATTTAAAAAGGAGCATGTCATGTATATTGCCAAGAGAAGCTTGTCAGCAGAACTAGAAATATATATCAACTAGTATCAGAACAATGTGGTGATAAAGCCTGTCAATATTGTATGTCGGAATTAATAAAGGTTTTCTTTTTATTAAGTATCCAGATGTGGCTATCACTGCATGTCCAGCATTTATTGACTTTGAAGAGGAACTGGTAAGCCTTTTTCTTGAACTGCTGCTGTCAGTGCAGTGAAGGGTCTCCTAATAATATTATTACTTGGGAAGCTCCAGGGCTTTGACCCAGCAATAATGAAGGCATGATAATATTTAGGAAACTTCAAGATCACGGCATTCATCAGTAACCTGCTGCTTTTTGTCAAGGTGAATTTGGCAGGTGCTGCAGAAGAATCTTTCCAATTTTCTGCCCTGCATCCTGTAAATAGCTCACACACTCTCTAGCCATGGTATAGGGGCCAAAGCTTAAACTGGTGAAAGGGGTGCTGATCAAGTTGACTGTTTCATACTGGACAATGTTGAGCTTTTAGTGTTGTTGTAGTTGCACCTGGTCGGGCAAGCAGAAAGTATTTCATTACATTCCTGACTTGTGTGTTGAAGGTGATGAAGGGTCACTGGGGAGTTCAATGTCGAGATTCTGACCTGGTCTCAGAGCCGTGGCTTCAATGTTGCTGATCACTAGTTTTCTGGTGGAATTTCAGCAATGGTCATCCCACTGAATTTTAAGAGAGAATTCTCTCTTGTTTGAGACAGTTATCGTCTGATATTAGTGCAGTATAAATGGTTTTGAACACCAAAGAAGATAAGGTTGCCTTTTATTTGGGTTTTACAGCAGTATATCATTTATAAAAATAATAAAAACATTTTTGTTTGTAACAGAATATACAACATGTTACCATAAGATGTTATTAACATAAAATAGCTTGTGATTCACTTGATCTTTTCGTAATTGTCTCTGATCATTCAGATCTTACACTTAATACATCTACAGCTACTTTCAGATTTATTTTCTGATTTCTTATGAGAAAAATCACTTATTGTCACAAGTAGGCTTCAATGAAGTTACTGTGAAAAGCCTCTAGTCACCACATTCCGGTGCCTGTTCGGGGAGGCTGTTACGGGAATCGAACCGTGCTGCTGGCCTGCCTTGGTTTGCCTTCAAAGCCAGCGATTTAGCCCAGTGTGCTAAACAGCCTGGACAGCCGGGACAGATCAGAAGCATCACACCCACCACGTGGCTTAGAGCAGACTGGTTAGTTAGACTGAGTTACTATAGTAAGATTAGCAGGAGAGTCAAACTCATAGAGAACTGTGCTAATGGTTCAATAAATCACATTGAACTTACTTCAAAGTCTGGAGTATCTTTTGGTCAAAGCTGCATCGAGTTGCAGCCTGTGTTATCCCAGAGTACATAACACAACAGGCCCGTCACTCAGTTGTGGAAGGCCCACCACAACTTTCTGAAGAGCAATTTGGAATGGGTAATATATGTTGGCCTTGCCAACAATGCCCAGACCATATGGATAGAACCATAGAACAGCTAAGGCACAGAAAGAGGCCATTCAGCCCATCATGACTGTACTGGCCAAACGAAAAAAAGAAACTAATTTCTCATTTTCATGATATCATTTTCCAGCACCTGGTCCCTAGGTGACCGCATTTCAGGTCCAGGCACTTTTAAAATGATTTTTGCCTTTCAGCCTCAACTATCAACTTCTGCTGGTTTAGCACAATGGGCTAAACAGTTAGCTTGTAATGCAGAATAAGGCCAGCAGCGCAGGTTCAATTCTCGTACTAGCCTCCACGAACAGATGCCGGAATGTGGCGACTAGGGGCTTTGGAGTATTTGGAGTATGGAGGCATTTCACAGTAACTTCATTGACGTCTACTTGTGACAATAAGCGATTATTATTATTATTGGGCAGTGAATTCCAGACACCCACCACTCGTTAAGTGAAAAGTATTTTCCACATGTCCCCTTCTGATCCTTCTACCAAACACCTTAAACCTGTGGCCCCTGTAATTGACCCCCTTCGCTGGGGGAAACATGTCTTTCCGTCTACACTATCTAAGATCCTCAAAATTTGGTGTAGGGCAGCAGTGCTAGCCACTGAGCCGCCGTGCCACCAGAGCCAAGAGCTATCCTCATTGCTATCAACTGCAGGGCCAATTTTTGTGTCATCTGCAAATTTCTGACTCATGCCACCCATTTTTTTATTTTATTTTAGAGTACCCATATCATTTTTTCTAATTAAGGGGCAATTTAGCATGTTCAATCCACCTACCTTGCACATCATTGGGTTGTGGGGGTGAAACCCACGCAAACACGGGGAGAATGTGCAAACTCATGCCACCCACTTGTAAGTACCAGCCTTCCCGGTACTTCCTAGTACTTCCCGTACCAGCCTCCCCGGACAGTCGCCGGACTGTGACGACTAGGGGCTTTTCACAGTAACTTCATTGAAGCCTACTCGTGACAATAAGCGATTTTCATTTTTCATTTTCAAGTCCAAATCATTAATATAGAAAACAAACAGCAAGGAACCTAACACTGAGACCTGTACAACACCATTGGAAACTGTTAACAATTCTCAAAAAAACAAATCTGTTCACTATTCCCCTTTGTTTCCTGCCACTGAGCATATTTTAGATCCAACCTGCCAGCTTCCCCTGTATTCCATGTGACCTCACTTTTCTGACCAGTCTGCAATGCAGGACCTTAGTGAAATCCATGTAGGCAATACCCAATGCACCACCCTCATCAATCCTCTTTGCTATATCCTCAAACAAGTTCTATTGAGTTAGTAAGAACCAAACGTCCCCCAAGAAAAACATGCTGACCATCTCTGGTCAATCTGTCTTTCTAAGTGATCGTTTATCCTGTCCCTCAGAATTGTTTCCAACAGTTTTTCCGCAACTCAAATTAGATTAACCAGCCTATAGATTTCTGGCCTATCCCTGACTCACTTTTTATATAATGGTACAGCGTTCGCAGACCGCCAATCCTCTGGTTACATCACCTCTATCTTGTGAGGATTGGAAATTGATCCTCAGAGCATCTGCCATTTCCTCCCTGACTTCCTTCAACAGTGTGAGATACAATCCATCTGGCCCTTGTGATTTATCCACCTCAAAGAGCTTCCAGTACACCCATTCCCACTATGCTTATTGCATCTAATATTTTGCACTCCTCTTTAACTAGAATGTCTGAACAATCCCTCTCCTCAGTGAGGACAGACAAAGTACTCATTGACAACCCTGACCACATCTTCTGAAACCACTATACATTCCTGATGTTTTTTTTAGTGTGCCTGGGTGTGCAATAATCACCAAGCCAGGCAGAAGCTTTCGCAGTGGCCAAGTGGAGCTCTATGAGCTCTCCGCTGAGTTATGTCAGGAGGCACTCTTCAATGATGAGTCATTGATTGGGGTGCACCATAGCTAAACTCTGAGTTCCCTACAAGGCCCCACTTGTGTCAATTTGCTGCACAAAGGCCTTGACCAGTGCGGAAACGGTTGAGGAGTGCCCAGTGTTGGCACGGCAGATTGAAGCCGTGTGGGCGGGCTGTGGGATCTATGATGCAAAAGTGGTTATTAATGGTGGGACAGGCCCTACCTTTTCCTTCATTATTCTCTTGTTTTTAATGTACTGGTAAAACATCTTAGAATGAGGATGGAAATAAAAAGGAACAAAACCAAACATGTGGTGTCATTGAGACTAAGATATGAGGTAGCACGAGGGGATAAATGAAAAAGAAATCTACTGGCATGTTGTCAAAATCCAGCTGGGATGATCTGATCTGGCCTACTTGTGGCTCCAGTCAACACTATGCGGTTCACTCTTCATACTGTCCAAAGTTGAGCAAGAAACTCCAAAGAACACGATTCACCTCCATCTTTGTGGAACAACTAGAAAAGGGTACTAAATGTAGTCTTGACACAATGCAAGAACAAAACAAAAATCAACAAGGAAGAAATCTAACTGATAGTTTCATTCCCATAATGCATTTGTAATTATACATATAATATGTAAATATTATGCAAGGATAACATCTGAATTGGAACTTGGATATAAGGGCTGAAAGGATTATATGTGAAATAGGTTTCAGCAATGACAGCCCATTTTGAACAACAAAATGAAGCACTGGCAATTTGCTCCGAGTGGATGTATGTTGGTAATCCTACTTAGAGACCAGCTGGTCTGATAAATGGCTATATATGTATTTGTAGCCATCAGTACTGTGATGTTCTCGTGTGTCTATCGGGATTTATTGAGAACGTAGTGTTGAACAAAGAACATCAAGCTAAATTACTGAACAAAGCTGATTTATTTATACTACTTAAATAAGATTCGAACAAGTCACAAGGTATAAGTTATTCAATTAAACTATACAACACCACTGATTACAGAACTTTACACTATGCAACTAATCTATCTCACGCCTAAACAGCTTCTCCCAGAATCCCAGGAGTCACATGATATTTATATGCCTGCTCCGTATCGCCATCTGCTGGTGAGAAGTATTAACATCAAATTGCTCACCCTTTGTATTCCTTACAATATACATATTGTTACAAGTACCATTTGGAAAGAATAACATTCCAAAGGCTGAAGTAACACCATGCAGTTGTAACACCAGAAACCATTCATTGAGTGGCTATTTCAACAATTAACATTTGCATTATGTAAATCTGTGCTGGTGCAAATTCAGAGAATTTCTTCCTGATGCCTCATCCCCAAAGTCAGAACTAAAACTTGTTAAATATATCTAACTTCGCCTCAGTTATTCAAACCAGGATAGTAGCTTTTCACGGCTGACATTTCCATAGTCACAGTGGCTTTTGGGCCTTCTGTGTTCAATAGGATATTTAACCTTCTCTGTCTCCTCATATCCCTGTAACCTTCAGTTCTATTTGGTGATAATAAAGTACAGCCAAAGGACATTGCTGATCAGTCAAGCCAAGCAGATACATAACTCATCCAGGACAGAAAGTGCATGTGCTTACGCCACATGATGACTGATGTATCCAGGCTGAATTCTCCTATGAAATTAATGAGAGCCCCAAAGGGCAAAATTCTGTAAAAAAAAAATGAAGTAATTCATATCGCTGGAACTGTTGAACATTTAGGTCTTTCCGTATGGATTAACCAGCTGTGCTAGTTATTATGATCATTCAATGGCACAAGATCTTTTGGAAAGAGATGATTTATTATATATGAAATATATATATATACAACCTTTCATGAGGGAAAAAAAAGTAAATCTCCACTCAACTATCACATAGGGCTTCAAGGACTGTCTTGATTCATCAATTGACACCAACATTGGAAAAGGTAATTTGAATAGGAGGCAATCATATTGAAAAGTTATCTGTCAATTTAGATGGCAGACCCCATTGGATTGAAATAAAAACTGATTTGGTTCCTTAATGCTCTTTCGGAAATTAAATCTGCTAATTTTACCTGATCTGACATGCATACGGCACAAATCTCATACCAGTGTGGTTGACTCTTACCTCCATGCTGAAGCAGCCCAGCAAATTATATCATCGGGGTGGGCCAAAAAATGTGGACAAACTCCGCAAGTCCTACATTGTGAGAATTAATTAAAAAATTTCCTGAAAAGCTACCTAATGCTCGGTGCAAATTTCAGGCAACCCACTCAAACAAGGCGCTAAATCACAATCTGGAATTGGAGCATCCATATTAGTCTACAGTGTGGTTGTATATTCTGACGAAAAAGCAGAATCGAACTGAATGCCAATTGAATACTTTGCTCAGTACCTTGATTTCAAAAGAACTCAAGAGGAAACAAAAATAACAAGGAATGAAGGTACTCAACATTAAACAGGTTTGGTGCATTACTCTAAAATTTAGAAAAAGAAAGAAAATTGTCCACGGCCTTCAGTCTGAAGCCTTCCAATCTGATTAACCTCAAACTCCAGATTTCTCTTCAACAAAAAATAATCACATTATAATTTAAAACCAAGAAAACTTTGAAACTGACAAGGAAGACGATTTTATTGCTAAGAATCTCAGTGTGCTGGGAAATTACCAATTGTATAAGAATCTGCAACAGACCTCTGACATTACCCCATGTGGTAAAATAATAAAAGACAACAAGGAATGCCAGAATGAGGAGATATGAATCACTATGGGTGACGTGCATGGCAGTATGGCAAACAAACATACATAGGATCAGACTCCTCCTTGCAAGAATAAACAGTAGGATAATACTATTTGGGGCAGCAGGGTAGCATGGTGGTTAGCATAAATGCTTCACAGCTCCAGGGTCCCAGGTTCGATTCCCGGCTGGGTCACTGTCTGTGTGGAGTCTGCACGTCCTCCCCCTGTGTGCGTGGGTTTCCTCCGGGTGCTCCAGTTTCCTCCCACAGTCCAAAGATGTGCGGGTTAGGTGGATTGGCCATGCTAAATTGCCCGTAGTGTCCTAATAAAAGTAAGGTTAAGGGGGGGGGTTGTTGGATTACGGGTATAGGGTGGATACGTGGGTTTGAGTAGGGTGATCATGGCTCGGCACAACATTGAGGGCCGAAGGGCCTGTTCTGTGCTGTACTGTTCTATGTTCTATGTTCTATGTTCTACATTCATAAAAATAACACGTGAATTAATTTGCGGGAACACAAATCTATGAGGCATCCAGGAGTGGATTCTCTGTTCCGGAGACCAAGTGCTTCCGTCGGAGTAAAATTGTTCTTGGTCTCCACTGAAGCTAGAAGCAGGGCCCAGGTGCGATTCTCTCTCCTTTTCCATGCAAATTTATGTGTAGAGGGGAGGTCGCGGGATTCTAGTGGAATCCCGGAATCGGGTCACCATTTTGAGTGGGCTGCCTGATATAGGGTATAATGGCTGATCACCTTCCCCCGCCAGAACATAATTCATAGCAAGAGTGTTTATAATGATCAACAGCTTCTCAAACATCAAAAGCAGCAAAGTGCTTTCTGCTGTGAAAAAGAGGAAGTCAAATCAGAGCTGTCAATCATAGCAAGAGTGTTTATAAACATTGTGGTTAGCATCAAGGCAAGGAAATGGAGATGCATTCAAGTGCAAAGAGAAATCTAGATTAACAATCCATGAAGCAGCTGTCTTTGGAGTCATAAAATTGTCACTTGATGGCTCATGCAATGTTTGCTGCATGAAATTGAATGGAAGATTCAATGCATTTCAAAAGATGTCAAGGGACTTCAAGCATTTGAAGTGTACTTGGTTTTGAAGGAAGCCTCTGACACTTGTAACAGCTACTGCTTTAAGCACTTTTATCTAACCATGTTAGGAAAATGGAACTGAAAATGCAGTGATTTTCCACCTTACTGCCTGAGTTGCTCTTCAGCTTTCAGGCAGGACTGTCTGTTGGGGATCTGATATGGGGAGCTGGTGGCCATCATGATTTTGAAAGGTACTGTCAAAGGAGTGTTGCTGAGTTCCTGCAGTGCATTTAAAAGCATGATAAATGATGGAAGATCAGATTAATGGCAGGATGTATTCCCAGATATCAGGTGATGGATTCTCCGTTGACCGCCACAGGTAGCAGGTTTCCTGATGCAGCTGAGAATCAAGTGCCGCTCCAAAAATGGGATTGGCACGGGCAGCAATCCCGTTCTGTTGGAGATCTGATGGGGGGGGGGTCTCTGATAAGCGTGTTGCTGATGAGGGGTCTCTGATGGGGGGGGGTCTCCGATGGGGGGTCTCCAATTGGGGGGGGTCTGATGGCGGGGTCTGATGGAGGGGTGGTGGTGCAGTCGAGCAAGGGAGCAGGATTTGAATTGTGATGGGAAGGGGGACCTTTGATTGACTTTGGGGGGGGGGCACCTTCATTATGCATTCACCCCCTTGATCTATTGTAGCATCTAGTCTGTCAGGGCCAAGCTTGGAAATACCTGCTCCAATTCACACCCACGTGAATAGGGCTGGAGCATCACGTTTCACTGGAGAATCGGGCTTCAAGCCCCTTAATGAACCATTTCCACCGGCAAGGGGCCGAAACATCGGAATGGGATTTCTGCCCGTGCCGGCCCCATTTTTCGACTGGGGCTTGAATCTCTGCCGGGTCAGGAAACCCACTACCAGTGACAGTCACCGTTGCCCGCTGATATACACAGGGGTCAGTATTAGGTTCCTTATTGTTTGTGATATAGAACAAAGAACAAAGAAAAGTACAGCACAGGAACAGGCCCTTCAGCCTCCTAGCCCGTACTGACCATGCTGCCTGACTAAACTACAATCTTCTACACTTCCTGGGTCCGTATCCCTGTATTCCCATCCTATTCATGTATTTATCAAGATGCCCCTTAAATGTCACTATCGTCCCTGCTTCCACCACCTCCTCTGGCTGTGAGTTCCAGGCACCCACTACCCTCTGTGTAAAAAACCTGCCTCGTACATCTACTCTAAACTTTTCCCCTCGCACTTTAAACCTATGCCCCCTAGTAATTGACCCCTATATATGCACAATATAGATGAGAATGCGGAGGGGGGGGGGGGGGGGGGAGATGATTAGTAAGTAAGGATTACACAAAGATTGGGAGAGTGGTTATAAGAAGAAAGAAGGTCCTAGGTTGCAGGAAGATATTGATGGGTTGGTCAGATGGGCAGATAATGGCAATTGGAATTCAACCCTGAAAAGTGCGAGATGATGTGCTTTGGGAGGAATAATAAGACAAAGGAACACTCAATGATTGGCAGGACACTAGGGAGCTCAGAGGAACAGAGGGATCTTGGCGTCCTTGTTCACAGATCCCTGAAGACGGCAGGACAGGTTAATAGAGTAGTTAAGAAGGCACGTGGAACACTTGCCTTTATCAGTCATGGCATAGGTTATAAAGATCAAGGAGGTTGTGTTGGAGATGTACAAAACTTTGATTCGGCCACTACTGGAGTACTGTGTGGAGTTCCGGTCACCTCACCATAGGAAGAATGTGATTTTACTGGGGAGCATGCAAAGGAGATTCACCAGGGCAGCACGGTAGCACAGTGGTTAGCACTGTTGCTTCACAGCACCAGGTCCCATGTTCGATTCCTGGCTTGGGTCACTGTCTGTGCGGAGTCTGCATGTTCTCCCTGTGTCTGCGTGGGTTTCCTTTCACAAGTCCCAATAGGTGTGCTGTTAGGTGAATTGGACATTCTGAATTCTCCCTCTGTGTACCAGAACAGGCGTCAGAACGTGGCGACAAGGGGCTTTTCACAGCAACTTCATTGCAATGTTAATGTAAGCCTACTTGTGACAATAAAGATTATTTTTTTAAAAAGATGTTACCTGGGATGGCACATTTGAGCTATGAAGAGAAGCTGGATAGACGTGTGTTGTTTTGTTCAGAGCAGAGATGTCTGAGGGGGGACCTGATTGAGGTGTATAAGATTATGAGGGGTATGGACAGAGTGGTTAGCAAGCAGCTATTCATCTTAGTTGAGGGGACAATAACAGAGGGACATAATTTTAAGGGTAGGTGTAGGAAGTTTAGAGGGGATTTGAGGGAAACCTTTTTTTCACTCAGAGTGATGAGTGTCTGGAATGCACGGCCTGGGAGGTTAATCGAAGCAGGAAACCTCACAACCTTTAAAACATACTTTGATGAGCACATGAAATGTCAGAACATCCAAGGTTATGGGCCAAGCGCTGGAAACTGGAATTAGTGAGGATTTAGTGTAGTTTATCAGTGCAGACTCGATGGGCCAAAGGGCCTCTTCTGCACTGTCTGACTCTATGATTCTCTGTGGCTCATTTATGGTTGCTGGAAATCCTGTCGATTATTTTGCAAGTACCATTCTCTGCAAACAGTCCTGTGAGTGTACCTATACTATATGGAATCCAACGATTTAAGAAGGGCATTTTAGGGATGGGCAGTAAATGCTGCCTCAGCCTGTGATGTCCAAATCCCTTGAAAGAATATTTAAAAAAACAAAAGGAATATGGTGGAAGTTTGGGCAGCTTATATTTTGCCTTTCTTTCTCCATGGCAATGCCTAGGCCAATCACAGTCAACTTGCCAACTGAACGTCGGTGGTATGAACTGTTTTGATCATTTGAAATTTGGAATTCTTGTGGCTGTCGTGATGAGTGCGAGATGGAAAGATTTGACAACACATCTCTCTTTTCAGCAATACTCATGTTCTGTGTTACCCAGCTGTGCTAACTCATGAGACCCACGGGGATGGCCCGATTGATCGCCCCATGAGGCTCGTGCAATACCAGCTTCCTCGCTAAAGGGCAGAGGTCCATCAGCTGGGGCTCACAGAATCAACCCTTAAAAGCCAGCCCAGATTGAGACCAGCATCATGGGTAGCCCTCTGTGCTGTATATTTTGGCTGAAAATAACCTGCCAATTTGGTTCACATTCTTCGGTCTCCTGAACTTTTATACTGGTGACGAGGTAAAGCTAAGGCTGGAATTCTGGACATCTGGACCCCCTTTAATTCCTCAGAGTGACAGCAAGGTTGGTGAGATTTTAAAAATGCCGCCTTTTGGAAGGCTTGAGGCCTTTGACGCAGGTGTGAAGATTGGTCCAGTATATCGAACGGATAGAACAATAGAATAGAACATTACAGTACAGGCCCTTCGGCCCTCGATGGTGCGCCAACCTGTGAAACCAATCTAAAGCCCATCTACACTATTCCATTATCATCCATATGTTTATCCAAAGATCATTTCAATGCCCTTAATGTTGGCGAGTCCACTACTGTTGCAGGCAGGGCATTCCACGCCCTTACTACGCTCTGAATAAAGAACCTACCTCTGACATCTGTCCTATATCTATCTCCCCTCAATTTAAAGCTATGTCCCCTCGTGCTCGACATTACCATCCAAGGAAAAAGGCTCTCACTGTCCACCCTATCTAATCCTCTGATCATCTTGCATGCCTCTGTTAAGTCACCTCTCTAAACGAAAACAGCCTCAAGTCCCTCAGCCTTTCCTCATAAGGTGTTCCCTCCATACTAGGCAACATCCTGGTAAATCTCCTCTGCACCCTTGCCAATGCTTCCACATCCTTCCTATAATGCGGCGAGCAGAACTGCACGCAATACTCCAAATGTGGCCGCACCAGAGTCTTGTACAGCTGCAACATGACCTCATGGCTCCGAAACTCAATCCCTCCACCAATAAAAGCTAACACACCGTACGCCTTCTTAACAACCCCATCTACCTGGGCGGCATCTTCCCTGGATCTATGTAGATGGGCCGAGATCTCTCTGCTCATCCACACTACCACAAATCTTACCTCAGCCCAGTACTCTGTATTCCTGTTACTCCTTCCAAAATGAATCACCTCACACTTTTCTGCTTTAAACTCCATTTGCCACTTCCACATGTGGATGCCATGTTTCTTACCGGCGAATGGTATTGTAGGAGATGACCGGCAAAAGGTAATACTCCTGACCACCTGCGGAGCCCCAACTTTCAGTGTGAGCAAAAGCCTTACCTACCCAGCAGCCCCGGATTCAAAGGCCTTAGTGAACTTAATAGAACATAGAACAGTACAGCACAGAACAGGCCCTTCGGCCCTTGATGTTGTGCCGAGCAATGATCGCCCTACTTAAACCCACGTAACCCGTATACCTGTAACCCATTAACCTTACACTATGGGCAATTTTAGCATGGCCAATCCACCTAACCTGCACATCTTTGGACTGTGGGAGGAAACCGGAGCACCCGGAGGAAACCCACGCACACACGGGGAGGACGTGCAGAATCCACACAGACAGTGACCCAGCCGGGAATCGAACCTGGGACCCTGGAGCTGTGAAGCATTGATGCTAACCACCATGCTACCGTGAGGCCCCAAAACTTGTGGAGTTTGTCACGAATCATTACAGCCCTAAACCATCAGTGATCGTACAGAGATAACGGTTCAAGATTAGAGGAGAAATCGGTCACGGAATTTCTGACGTGCCTTCGCAAGCTGGCTGAGCATTGTGAACCCGCCCAACCCTCCCGGAGATGTTGGGAGACCGTCTAGTGTGTGGCATTAATAGCACGGTGACCCAACAGAAACTGTTGGCAGAATCGGCCTTGGATCTAAAAAGGGTCATCGAGCTGTCCTTTTCATGCGTCAACATGGAAAAGGGAATCCAGGAACTCCAGGGCTCCATAGACTACGATGGACACAGCGTTGGCTGTCCCCCACCCCCCATTCCGATGAGTAATGTTCCCCAAGAGCAGGATCCATGGGACTTAGTCGCCACATGAGCAGTGCTGTGGTCAGACCCATTTGGCAAGTACCAGCACAGCCCAATGAATCACACCCCCCCCCCCCCCCCCCCCCCCGAGGACAAGGAAGAGGATCCACTACAGTGCTGCACTTGCGGTCATAGGAACCATGGTGGCCGGAGAATCAAAAGTGAACGTGTCGCCTTGGCCAGGTAACAAGCACCCTAAGTCTCTCTAGGGAGAACAGTCCCAGTTTATTCAAGCTCCCCTCATAGCTAAAACCCTCCATACCAGGCAACATCCTGGTAAACATTTTCCGTATTCTCTCCAAAGCCTTCACGTCCTTCTGATAGTGCGGTAACCAGAAGTGGACACAGTATTCCAAATGTGGTTGAACCAAAATTCTGTATAACTGTAATATAATTTTCAAGCTTTTATACTCGTTACCCCATCCTATGAAGGCAAGCATGCTTTCCTTGCCACCATTTCCACCTGTGCTGCCATTTTTAAGGAGCTGTGGACCTGCATGCCCAGATCTGTGTCTCTATGCTCCTCATGGTTCTGCCATTTATTTTATTGCTCCCACTTGAATTGGATCTACCAAAATGCATCACCTTGCATTTGTCCGGGTTAAATTCAATTCAATCTGCCATTTCTTTGCCCGGTTTTGCAGCCTATCTATATCCTATTGTATTCAGTGACAATCTTCATCACTATCCGGAACTCCTGCAATCTTAGTATCATCCACAAATGTACTAATCAGACCCACTACGTTTTCTTCCAAGTAATTTATATATATTACAAAGAGCAAACGCCCCAGTACTGATCCCTGCAGAATACCACTAGTTACAGACCTCCATTCGGAAAAACACACTTCCACTGCTGCCCTCTATCTTCTATGCCCAAGCCGGTTCTGGATCCAACCAGCTGGTTCACCCCTGACCCCATGTGATTTAATCTTTTGCACCAACCTACCATGAGGGAACCTTATCAAATGCTTTATTAAAGCATCCACAGACAACATCCACAGACCTTCCCTCGTCAATCATTTTTTGTCACCTCCTCAAAAAATTCAATCAAATTAGTAAAACATGACCATCCTCATAAAAACCATGCTGGCTGTCGCTAATAAGACCACTCACTTCCAAATGTGCATGGATCCTATCTCTGAGAATCTTTTACAACAATTTCACTATCACTTACATCAGGTTCACTGGCCTAGGATTACCCAGATTATCCTTGAAACCCTTCTTAAATTACAGTACAACATCGGCTATCCTCCAATCCTCTGGGATCTCACCTGTGGCCAATGAGGACACAAATATTTCTGTCAGAGGCCCAGCAATTTCATCTCTTGTCTCCCTCAAAAATCTGGGATAGATGCCATCTGGCCCTGGGTATTTGTCTACCTTCATGCTTTTTAACATACCTAACACTTCCTCCCTCGTAATAACAATTTCTGAATGTTAATTACTTTTCATCCCTTCATTCCATTTCCCATATTTCTTATTCTCTTTCTTCAGTAATCTTGTTTTCAGTTGGCCTCACTCATTTTACCACTAACAGTTTTCTCTCCTTTGTAAGTGTTGCTTTGTTGCTGTCCAGCTTTCAAATTTATCTTATCCTTTCACAGGATGTAGAATATTTATTGTCCGTCCCTAATTGCCATTGTGAAGGCAGTGGTGAGCTGCATTCTTGAGCCGCTGCAGTCCAAGATGTGGTGTCGGTCCACCCAGAGTGCTGTTGGGGAGGAAGTGCCAGGAGTTTGACTTTGCAACGGTGAAGGAACGACAATACAGTTCTAAGTCAGGATGATGAGTGCCTTGGAGAGAAAAATGCAGGTGGTGTTCTCAAGTATCTGGTGCCTCTGTCCTTTAAGGTGGTGGAGATCATGGGTTTGGGGATGTGCTGCCTCTGCTGCATTGGTAAGTTGCTGTAGTGCAGATGGTACTCATGTCTGCCACAGTAAGCCACTGATGGAGGGAGTGGATGTTGAAGGTGGTGTATAAGGTGCCAATCAAGTGGGTTGCTTTGTCATGGATGGTGTCACACACCTTGGGCAGGATTCTCCATCCCGCCACACCTGTTTTTGGGTGCTACATGCCCCCACTAGCAACGGGATCCTCCGTCCCGCCAGCTGACCAATGGAGTTTCCCATTGTGGACACCCCACGCCATTGGGAAATGCCCAGGTGTTTGCATGCTGCCGTCAAAACGGAAGATCCCGCCAATGGAGAATCCAGCCCCTTAAGTCTTGCTGGAGCTTTGATTTGTGTAGTACATTTCTCTTTTTCTCTCTGCTCAATCTCTTTAGTGTCCATTTCCTCTTTCAATTCTCTCCTTTTCTTGTTTCAGATTTTTTATAACTACATGCTTTTCCAGGTCTGTTCTCGTACTCTTGTGGTTTTTCTTCCTTAATTCTACTCACCCTTTCTTCAATGCGTTTATTTGTATTCCCTTTCCTTCTGCCTATCCCTCATTGGAATTGCCTTTTCCTCTTTGCTTATTTTATTTTCCCTGTTCTGATACCCTTTCCACATTTTTCTATCTTGTTCCATGTTCCTTCATTCTGTCTCTCTCCTTACCAATCTATATGTTTAATGTTTCCCCTCTTCCTCTGTTTCTGTTCTGCCCATCTTCTTGTTTTGTTCTTTATCTTACAATGCCATTCCTTTCACAATTTGTTCTTTTGCCTCCCTTTGCTTAATGCATTTCCTCCCCTCAGCTTTGATTTTATACGCCCTCTACTGTGGGCAGCCCGATAGCACATGTGGCTAGCACTGTGGCTTCACAGCACCAGGGTTCCAGGTTCGACTCCTGGCTTGGGTCACTGCCTGTGCGAAGTCTGCACGTTCTCCCCGCGTCTGTGTGAGTTTCCTCCGGGTGCTCCGATTTCCCCCCACAGTCCAATGAAGTGCAGGTTAGGTGGATTGGCCATGATAAATTGCCCTTAGTGACCAAAAAGGTTAGGAGGGGTTATTGGGTTATGGGGATAGGGAGGAAGTGAGGGCTTAAGTGGGTCAATGCAGACATGATGGGCCGAATGGCCTCCTTCAGCACTGTATGTTCTATTTCCTGATCATTCCTAATCCCATTTACTTTTTTCTGCCTCTATAGCCTATTTTCTAATTACATTCAGCAGTTTGTCTCCCCCACCAGACTATTTTTTTGTTTGTTTGCTTGAGCCTTCCTCATTTTATTCTATTTCTCCCACTTTGTGATTGCCCACTTTCCATTAAATAAATGAACATTATTGGCTTCACTGTGGAGAAGCTTTTCCATAGATTTACCAAACACTCACTGAATTTCAGTTTTAAATTTATTCACCTTTGAGCGCAGAACTATGTCCTCTGGTTACTGTTATGGATTAAGTGAAATAACACGCCATGGTCTATGTTGTTTAGAATCCCAAAAAAGCAGCAATCATATCACCTCTCAGCAGTTCCCAGTGACAATATGTCCAATTTAGGAAATTGCTCATCATAGTTCAATTCCTCAATTTCCTCAATTATTCTGATTGCTCTCTCCTCTATTCTTTCAATAGCTGCAATATCTTTTATGTATTGTGATGACTAGACAGAGTTTTCTGAATGCGGTCGCAACAATGACAGGATTACTCATTATTTCAACGCAATATTGATCTTTTAATGCATCCCAATATCTGATGTGCTTTACTTACAGTGGACGAGCATTGTGACAATACCTTCTACTATTCCCTTGATCTTAAAATTCTTGTTGTGTCAGCATTGAGCAGTATCTGTACATCGGTAGGTTTGGACACTGGTATTTGCAACATCGGGCGTTGGAGAAAGCGAACAGGGAATATAACAATAAGATGAGCACACAAAATAAATGGTGGAAGTACCTTTGGAGTAGGTGGACCACGGGGGGCTGAAGTCGAGTTTCCAAAATGCTTTTGGTGCACAGGTGGCACAGGAACCACGTTGTATTTCTTCAGTGAGAAAATTCAGGTGAAAGTTATCTATAGACCTTTGAAATGCTGAACATTTTAAGTTTCTCCACACTTTTTGGTTTGTTGCATGTTTAGGATTTTCTAGCCCACTGGGTCTTTGAAATAAATCATGAGGATTACTAAAAGCTCATCGAATGGGGCCAGTATCAGTAATTCTCCCATCCAGATTCAGCAGCAGGAAGTATGTGAGAGTGTCTAATGCTGCCCATCCAATTCAGCCCAACGTAGCCCATTAGTGTGAAACATAATCCAATTACTATATAGTCCGATATTCTAACTGTAGGCTCAGTTTGCATCCCAAGACAGAAAATCCAATTGACCTACTAATTAGCACTTCACTTCTATTCATTGTTGTCCCTTTTTTGTTTTCATAGCCTCTGCAATATTTTTAATACATGTTAGCGTGGAATTAAATGTGATTCCTGCTGGCCTCCAGGCATTCTGGCTAATGGTGTGCTGCAAATGTGTCTGCCATCATCACGTCAGGATCCAATTAAATGTTTTTACTTTCAAACCTTTACATTTGAGAGTCTTTCCGACATCACTAAGCATTTTTCATACCAGAACTCCAGTTTGACCTTGTTGCTGTGGGAGTCCTCGATTATGGAACAGCTACAAGTGTGCCGAACCTTGGTGCTGAATGTGTATGTATGATCAGCCTTGAAATATAAACTGACAATGTGAGATATCTGAAAATGCAGTCCTGGTCATCAAAGGTGAGCTGAAATTTAAAAGAAAAAATTGTGGAAAGGTGAAAATTGGGACATTCTTTAAATTTGGATTGCAAAGAAAGCCTGAATGAGCGTGGGTAGAAATAACTAATCTATACAAGCTTCTCAAATATCTGCACCGTTTCTACTGCTCTGTTGCAGGGTGTGCTCTTGAGTTTGGGATGTTTAACACTCCTCTAGATCCTCTGAGTGGTCATCAACTCGAACTCAGCTCAGTGATCCGTCAGCGATGCAGCTTTCATACTGTTCGTCAGTCCAGGTTCACAATGACATGCTTCATGTAGGCACAAGATACTGGACGGTGGATTATATGGGACAGGCATTATTCATATACAGCACAGGTGACACAATCGACTACTTTACAAAGTATTTGGTTTCACTTTCCTGATCTTTCGTGCTTCTTTATGATCTGGTTTGCCTACATCAAAGGTATATGTCACAGATAAAACCTTGTGATGTACCTTTCCCCGAAATCCTTTGAAAACAGTCCACTTACATTCACACTTGCAGTTATTTACTTCAAAGACACTTTTTACAAATCTCCTGATTTAACTGGTCTTAAATCCTTTGAAGTGCAGCGTTTATTAGCCATACTATCGTTAATGGATCCTTCTAGCTATGTTTATTAACCTAACTACTATAGTTGTACCTTAATAATTCCTGGCTGATGTCATTACTGTCACTTATTTCCTTGCACAAGTACTTTTTGTATATTATACTAAAGGGACTAAAAACAAACGAGCTATGCTTTCCTCGTGTGAGACTTTGAGGCCAGCCTCCTTCTCTTGGAAAGTATGGTGTGCCGCGATATAATGAGTCCTTAACTCCCAAGATGTTCAACATACAACTGTCCAGTACGTCTAACACTTACCACCTCTGAAACATCGTCAGCTCCTGTTCCCACCTTCCTGGTCTGCAGCCAAATTTCCAATCCACCCCGTGAGGCAAGACTTCCCCAATACCCTCCTTGCAACCTACAACTACCACCCGCCACAAAGTACAAGACTCATGTCAGGAAATGTATCTTCATTCAGATGTCTGTGAATCTTTGTAATTCCAGACCAGAAATTCAGTCATTAAGTATATTTAAGACTGGGATTTATAAACCTTTGACACTTCAAATAATCTTTTATTATTAAGGGAATCAAAGGATGTGGGGAAGTGGAAAAGTGGAGTTCATTAAATCCCCAAAGTGCGGAAAGAGGCCATTCAGCCCATTGAGTCTACGCTGACCCTCCGTAAGAGCACTCTATCTCGGCTATCCTATTGGCCAATCCACCTCATCTACACATCATATAAAGTGAAAGATCAGCCATGGCCTCCTTGGTCAGTGGAACAGCCTCCAAGGATTATTTATTCTCCTCCTGACCTTATTTCTCATGTTCTCACCTGCGGCATGGTGGCACAGTGGTTAGCACCGCGGCCTCACAGCTCCAGGGAACCGGGTTCAATTCCGACTTCGGGTGACTTTTTATGTGGAGTTTGAACTTTCTCTCCGTGTCTGTGTGTGGTGCATTGGTTATACGGGCGGCACGGTAGCACAGTGGCTAGCACTGTTGCTTCACAGCTCCAGGGTCCCAGGTTCGATTACTGGCTTGGGTCACTGTCTGTGTGGAGTCTGCACCTTCTCCCTGTGTCTGTGTGGGTTTCCTCCGGGTGCTGCGGTTTCACAGTAACTTAATTGCAGTGTAAATGTAAGCTTACTTGTGACAATAAAGATTATTATGCTAAATTGCCCCTCAGTGTCTAAAAGGGTCAGGTAGGGTTACTGGTTTATGGGGATAGGGTGGAGACGTGGGTTTAAGTAGGGTGCACTTTCCAAGGGCTGCTGCAGACACGACGAGCTGAATGGTCTCCTTCTGCACTGTAGGGAACCTTTGATTCTATTATTCCAAGGGAGCTGCCAGGGAGATGGTGGTGTAGTGGTATTGTCACTGAACTGGTAATCCAGAGACCAAGTGTACTAGAACATAGAACATATGGTGCAGAAGGAAGCCATTCGGCCCATCGAGTCTGCACCGACACACTTAAGCCCTCACTTCCACCCTATCCCCGTAACCCAATAACCCCTCCTAACAAGTTTTTGGTCACTAAGGGCAATTTATCATGGCCAATCCACCTAACCGGCACGATTTTCGACTGTGGGAGGAAACCGGAGCACCCAGAGGAAACCCATGCAGACACGGGGAGAATGTGCAGACTCCGCACAGACAGTGACCCAGCAGCGAATCGAACCTGGGACCCTGGCGCTGTGAAGCCACAGTGTTATCCACTTGTGCTACCGTGCTGCCATGTATTATTCTGTGGTTGCAGGTTTGAACCCCGCCATGGCAGATGGTGAAATTTAAATCCAATAATATCTGGAATTAATGATCACCATTTTTGTAAAAACCCATCTGGTTCACTTATGTCCTTCAGGGAAATCTGCTATCCTTACTTGGTCTGGCCTCCATGTGACTCCAGGTCCATATAAATGACCTCTGAAGTGGTCTTGCAAGACATTTAGTTGCAGGACAATGAAAGATAGGCAGTGGCACCTTAAAAAAAAACATCCTAGCAGCTAGTTAAATTAATCTGAGGTAGTTTTCTTATCTTCCCTCTTTTCCACAGAGGTTTTCAATCACACTTTGGATCTGTTTGGCGAATGATGTGCCTCCATTTGGAGGCGGTTTAACATGAAACCTTTTTCAATTCCTCTTCCTTGAAACATGATTAGAATATGAAAACTGCTGATATTTAGGCTATATAACGAGGATAGACTATCTTCCTTGTCTCAACTTAACGTTGAATGTGTAATGACATGTGAACTTCCTTCTAGAGACCAATTTCGTCCCAGTCTCAGCGACCAAGCCCAGCTCCTACTCACGGCCACTTCCATTGAATGATGGGTAATCATGGCACCACCTGGCTCCATGTGGCATCACAATTGGGCCAGGGAGCCAATCAGGTTGTGTGTCACAAAACAGCCAGAACTTTCTTACTCAAGATGTTCCAGTGCTCATTTTAAAAAGCTCTGCTCCTGTGGAATCTCGCTGGGTGTAGCTTGTCCCGATAATGTTCTGAGCCTGACACTGACTCACACGCCCACTTGTCTGTACAAACTCCACACCCAGAGTTCATAATTGAAAAATGACCCATTACAAGCCCACCTACCCACATTCCAAATTTAAGATCCCATGAAGCCAGCAAAACCCATCACTTACCATCCAAAAGACTTATCTGTCTCAGGTTCCACAAAGATCTCCTTTTCCTTGTTTCTGTTTGTTTCGGCAATGTAGTTCTATTCTTTCGCATTTCTAACACCTCTCCTGTGCTTTGACGTCTGAATGAAAGCCAACTATCTCAAGGCCAACTCTTTGGCTGCAGACGATAGTTGTGGAGGTAGGGCGTAACAGCAGGAAATAAGGGGCAGCATGATAGCACAGTAGTTAGCACAGTTGCTTCACAGCTCCACGGTCCCAGGTTCGATTCCCAGCTTGGATTGCTGTCTGCGCGGAGTCTGCACGTTCTCTCCGTGTCTGCGTGGGATATCTCCAGGTGCTCCGGTTTCCTCCAAAATGTGTGGGTTAGGTAGATTGGCCAAGCTAAATTGCCCTCAGAGTTCATAAAAAAGGTTAAGTGGGGTTATTGGGTTACGGAGATGTTGGCTTAAGTAGGATGCTCTTTCTAAGGGCTGGTGCCGACCCGATGGGCCGAATAATCCCCTTCTGCACTGTAAATTCTATGATTCTATGATCAGAATGGGTGAGTTGTCTTATGAGGAAAGGCTAGCTTTGTATCTGCTGGCGTTTAGAAGTCTAAGAGGTGATTTGATTGAAACCAATAAAATCATGAGGGGTCTTGACAGGGCGAATATGGAGAGGATTTTTCCTCTTGTGGCAAAATGTAGAACTCATGGTCACTGTTTGAAAATAAGGGGTTGCCCATTTAAAACGGAGATGAGGCAAAATCTTTTCACTTTGCCTTTGGAACTCAACTCCTGAAAAGGTGGTGGAAGCAGAATATTTGAATATTTTTAAGGCAGCAGTGGATAGAATTTGGTAAGCAAGGAGGGGAGATCGATTACCGGGATAGGAGGGATTCAAATTTGAGATTATTATCACATTAGCCATGATCTTATTAAATGGAGGGGCAGGCTTGAGGCTTGAATGGACTACTCTTGCTCCTTATTCACATGTTGATGTGAATGAAAAAAAGAATTTGTATTTATATAGTACATTCACAACTTCAGGATATCTCGCAGCACTGATTGGATGATATTTGAAATGTGATCACTGTTGTAACATTAGAAAACATGGCAACCAGTTTGTGTACATTTCTGTCCCCCACACAGCATGGAGATAAATGGCTAAATTGTTTGTTTTCTCATAGCTAATTGAAGGGTCAATATTGGCCAAGGTTAATGGGTGAACCCTCTTCTTTGAATAGTCCCATGGAATTTCTTATGTCCACCTGAAGGGGCAGATGGGGTTTCAGTCAATGTCTCATCTGAAAGATTCTCCAACCCTCCGCCGGGTTAGAGAATCACCGGGGGGGGCGGAGTGAATCCCGCCCCGCCGCTCCAACGCTGGCTGCCGAATTCTCCAGCGCAGGTTTTTTGGCCGGGTGGGGATCACGTCGCACCGGTTGGGGCCATTGGCAGTGGCCACCCCCAGCGATTCTCCGGTCCCTGATGGGCCAAGCGGCCGCCCATTTTCAGCCTGTCCCACTGGCGTGAATTACACAAGGTCTATACCGGCGGGACCTGGCTCTGAGGGCGGCCTGCAGAGTCCTCAGAGGGGTGCAGGGGGATCCAGCCCTGGGTGGGGGGAGGGGGGGGGCATGGTGGCCTGGCCCGCGATCAGGGCCCACCAAATGCAGGCAGGCCTGTGCCGTGAGGGCGTACTTTCCCTCCGCGCTGGCCTCGGTAAAGCTCAGCCATGGCCGGCTCGGAGAAGAAACCCACTGCGCATGCACAGGGATCACGCCAGCGGTTCTCTGCATGTGCCAGAACACGCTGGCACTCCCACGTATGCGCCAACTCGCGCCGGCTGGCGGAGGCCCTTCAGCGCCGGTTGGTACGGCGCCAATTACTCCAGCGCCGGCCTAGCCCCCGGAAGTGCGGAGGATTCCGCAACTTCCGGGTGGCCCGACGCTGGAATGGTTCACACACTCTTTGGCGCTGATACGGCCCGCCGGTTAGGGGAGAATCCCGGCCAAAAATTAAAGTCTATTTCATTAAGAATAATTACTAGTTTTATTCAAATCCTGAAGATAACTTTTTTGCAAGGTAAATGTTTACCTAAATGATATTTCTATCTGCATACAGTATATGGATTATAACGCTTATTTTTCATGGCGGTAAATCAAAGGCTAATGAGCTGCTTCTTAGCTTGCAGTTAAGGGGTGTGTCAGCTGAACGCATGCACTAATGTAATGATGAAAAATTGATAACATTAATCAATGTGCTATTTGTTCAATCAGTCTTGGCATTTTCTGCTTGATATGAATGTCAATTATTCTAATCTATTGGGATAAAAAGGTATCATTATTAAAGGTGTTGCTGACTCATTTGTTCTGAACTGTGCAATGCAGCATGCAGCCACGTTGAATCGCAATAATTCTAACCGTTTCTCTGAGAAGTGATCAGGTCCTGCCGTTTTCAGTTCTTCATTGTCGTTGCATGGTGTAAAATTTTGCTTTTGACCTTGGTGACTATTGCCA
This sequence comes from Scyliorhinus canicula, assembly GCF_902713615.1. Taxonomy (NCBI): domain Eukaryota; kingdom Metazoa; phylum Chordata; class Chondrichthyes; order Carcharhiniformes; family Scyliorhinidae; genus Scyliorhinus; species Scyliorhinus canicula. The sequence continues at coordinate 29,164,394 of NC_052166.1, read as the reverse complement.
GCTGATACAAAACTACCCGAAAGCAATTACCTTTGTCAAGAAATCATCTAGGAAACAACCCAGAAACATTATCCGTTATTAATTCCAACCGAATGCACTCAATATGTTGAGGTATATCGCAACATGTGTTTAGTCCTGTTGGCTAATGTAAAGGTCAGAAAGGTCAACCATATTTGTGGCAAAATCTACACAAGGAGCATCACCTCTTTCAGAATTTTGGTTCCTTTGTATTATCTCAGTTCTAATTGGATAAAGTTAACTTGTCAGAAAGTCATCTCAGCTGTAAAAACAGAAACTTATATGCTATCAATTCGGCAAAATTGGCCCCATTTTATTGTTCAAAAGGCCATGTTCACAAACACATTACAAAAATCCATCCTAAATGTTTAAATTAATTCAATTAACTATTAAACATTTACAAAAGGCCTTAATAGTTTTGAACATTGAATTGATACAGGTGTTGGGCAACATCTGTAATATTGATATTGTTGCAATGCTAAGCACTGAATAGAATATCCCTAGACTCCATGATGGACAGCAATGAGATAAGATAAATATCTTAGGATAAAGGGTAGCAGATTTAAAACAGAAACGAGAAGAAATTATGGGCTGGATTCCAAGTTGACATGATCCTCTGCTTTGCAGGGAGCGCTCTCACACCCGCGGATTTCCCGATGGCGGGGGGTGCCCACAATGAGAAACCCTATTGGCCGGCTGGCGGGATGGAGGATCCCCCTGCCAGTGGTAATGCGCCGCACCAGAAAACGGGTGTGGCTGGAGGAAGAATCCCACCCTACTTCTCTCAAAGGGTTATGAAGCTGTGGGATTCACTACCCCAGAGTACAATGGCTACCAGGACATTGAATAAATTCAAGGAGGAGATATTGAAGGATTATGGAGAATGGGCAGGATGGTGGAGTTGAGGCTGAGGGAAGATCAGCCATAGTCATATTGAATGATGGAGTGGGCTGGAGGGCCTACTCCAAGTTCTCATTTATTTTTATTCATTGATGGGATATGGCATCACTTGTTAGGCCAGCATTTATTGCCCATCTCTAGTTGCCCTTCAGAAGGTGGTGATGAGTTGCCTTCTTGAACTTATGGAGGGAGTTCCAGGATTTTGAACCAGCGACAGTGAAGGAACGGTGACATATTTCCAAGTCAGGATGGTGAGTGACTTAGAGCGGAAGCTCCAGGTGGTCGTGGGTTTGGAAGGTGCTGCATCAGGCACCTTGGCACATTACTGCAGTGCATTTTGTAGATGGCACACATGGCAACCACTGTTCATTGGTGGTGGAGAGTTTGAATGTTTGTGGAAGAGAGAGCAATCAAGCGGGCTGCTTTGTTCTGGATGATGTCGAACTTCTTGAGTGTTGTTGGAGCTGCGCTCATTCAGGCTCATTCCATTACACTCCTGACTTGTGCCATACAGAGAGTGGATAGGCTTTAGGGGTCAGGAGGTGAGTTACTCACCATTGGATTCCGCGGGATTCTCCCTTCTGGGGGGCTAAGTCCCCACGCCAGTGGGAGAAACGCCGCCAACCACTCCGGTGTCAACAGCCCCCGAAAGTGCGGAATTCTCCGCACTTTTGGGGGCTACGTGGACGCCGTAGGGGTTGGCGCTGCTCCAACCGCCGGCGAAGGGACTGTGTGAGTTCGCGCAAGCGCCAAAGGGCTGGTGTGATCTCGCGCATGTGCGGAACCGCCAGCGTCTTTTGGCGCATGGACAGGGGGTTATCTTCTCTGCGCTGGCAATGGCGGAGCCCAACAGGGGTCAGCGGGGAAGGAAGAGGTGCCCCCATGGCACAGGCCCACCCGCAGATCGGTGGGCCCCGATCGCGAACCAGGCCACCGTGGGGGCACCCCTCGGGGTCAGATCCCCCCACCCCCCCCTCCCCTGAGGACCGCCCCCACCGATTACCTGCCAGGTCCCACCATGTGGGACCATGCGTAACCAGTGCCGGGAGGGGGGGGGGGCCTGCCAATTGCCCCGACTGATGTGGCAGGAATCCCACCCCCGCCCGAAAAATAGCGCCGGAGAATACGGCACCTGGCGGCGGGGCGGGATTCGTGCCGCTCCCCGGGGATTCTCCGTCTTTGACCTACTCTGGTAGCCACAGTATTAATATGGCTAGTCCAATTCAGTTTCTCATCAATGGTAACCCCCAGGATGGGGTTTGTGGGGCATGCAGTGATGATAATGCCATTGAATGTCAAGGGGCAATGGATAGATCCTGTCCCGTAGGAGATGGTCATTGCTTGGCACTTGTGTGGTATGAATGTTACTTGCCACTTGTCAGCTCAAGTCTGGAAATTGTCCAGGTCTTGCTTCATTTGGAAATGGACTGCTTCATTAACTGAGGCATCGTGAATGGTCGTGAACATTGTGCAGTCATCTGTTCTTATCTTTTCTTGAAATGAGGAAGGGACCCAAGCAACAAAACCTGTGTAATGCCCACCCTGCAGGTGGTTATCATTTGTCAGTGAAGTGAGAGTGACTGCCCTTGACATCAAGGCACCATTTGACAGACTGGCATTACGGAGCCAAATTGAAATCCATGGGAATTGAGTAAGGGGTGTGGGCGGAGGTGGGTTTGGTTGGGGGTTGGGGGTGGGGGGAGGAGAATATGTTGCAGTGGTTGGAGTCATATCTAGCACAAAGAAAGATGGTTGTTGTTGTTAGAAGCCAATTGTCTCAGTCCCGCGACATTGCTGCAGAGTAGTGCTCAGAGTAGTGTACAAGGCCCTTCAGCTGCTTCATCTGTGACCTCCCCTCCACCAGACGGCCTGCTTTGGCAATGCTTCTGGTGATTGCACAGTGTTCAAAATAATTTGCAACTCCTCAGGTACTGAAGCAGTCTTGTTTACATCCAGCAAGACCTGGACTACCATCAGGCTACAGCGACACACACAACACAGAAATGTTGGATGATAACCAATATATGAGAATCTAAATGTTCCTTCTTTGAAAATCAAAGGCATCAACTCACTAAATCCCTGAGAATTAACAGCCTGGGGGATGAGCATTAATTCTAAATGTAACTGGACAAGCCATACAAATACCGTGACAATCAAAGCAGTTCAGGTGCTTAAGATTTTAAGGTGAGTAACTCATTAATAATAACAAGGCGCAAATCAGGATGTGCGAGAATACTGCTGGGAAAGGCAACAGATTCCATAGGATCTCTATGATGTTGGGACAGAACAAAGGGGTCAGACTCAATGGTCAGACTGCCCCAGCTATTGTGGCATCACTGTCCTTTCTATTGCTGAGAGGTTTCTGGCTACAGTACGTCTGAACAGGTTGCAGAGTAAAACCTCTCAGAGAGCCAGTGCAGATTCAGAGCCAACTGAGGTGCCACAGACTGCGTATTTGTACTCAGCAAATACCATAAAACTGTTGTGAGAAAACAAAGGCTTGGATGTCACTTTCGTAGACCTCATCAAGGCATTTGACACTGTGAGCTTTGGAAAACCTGTATGCCCACCCAGGTTCCTGGCATGGTGAAGCAGCTTCACGGATATCAGTATGGACAAGACACAAGCACAACAGTGAATTTGTGAGTCCCTTCAAAATCTCCAATAGTGTGAAGCAAGGATGTGTACTGGCCCTGACCTATTTCAGCATCTTCTTTAGCACGAAGCTGCAGCAGGCAATTTTGACATTGAGAAGGGTGTTTATGCATATACACTTCCAGGAAGGATGTGATTGCACTGGAGGGGGTGTAGAGACGATTCGCCTGGGATGGAACATGAAAATGAAAAATGAAATGAAAATTGCTTATCGTCACAAGTAGGCTTCAAATGAAGTTACTGTGAAAAGCCCCAAGTTGCCACATTCTGGCACCTGTTTGGGTAAGCTGGTATGGGAATTGAACCGTGCTGCTGGCTGCCTTGGTCTGCTTTCAAAGCCAGCGATTTAGCCCTGTGCTAAATTGAGTTATGAAGATAGATTGGATAGGCTTGGATTATTTTCGCTGGAGCTGAGAAGACGAAGGGGTGACCTGATTGAGGTGCACAAGATAATGAGGAGCATGGACAGGGTGGTTAGGGAGAAGCTGTTCCCCTTAGTTGAAAGGTCAGTTACAAAGGGACACAGGTTCAAGACGAGGGGCAGGAAGTTTAGGGGGATTTGAGGAAAAAACATTTTTACCCAGACATTGGTCGCCTCACATCCTTTAAAAAGTACCTGGGTGAGCACTTGGCAACAGTCAAGGCTATGTGCTAAGTGCTGACAAATGGGATTAGATGGGCAGTTTCGGTGTTTATCATACATCGGTGCAGACGCGATGGGCCGAAGGACCTTTTCTGAGCTGTATTATTCTGTGAATTTAGTTTCGCTGATGCTTTCCTGGCTCAGTATAATGAAAACTGAAGTCATGCATTGGCCTGCACCCCAAGAAGAATATCGACCATCAAGCATTATCATTGAGGGAACGGAGCTGAATGCCATAAGCAATTTTCCTATTTTGTGGAGAGTCACCTTGCTTGATAACACCGTGTACAAGGGAGTGGACAATAGGTTGTCAAAAGCAAACAGTGATTCGGCAGACATGATATATGAGTTTGTAGCACAGCCTTAGAGTATAGACCAACACTTTGGATTAAATTGTACAAAGCCGTAGTCCTCACCATGCCCTTGTACAGAGCCGAGTCATGGATCCTGTATCAACAGATTGAATGCGTTCTGTAGTGCTTCTAGAGCGCTTCCTTCAATGCTGCGTCCGCAGCATATTCAAGGTCCACTGGGGCAGCATAAATGCTTCACAGCTCCAGGGTCCCAGGTTCGATTCCCGGCTGGGTCACTGTCTGTGCGGAGTCTGCACGTCCTCCCCGAGTGTGCGTGGGTTTCCTCCGGGTGTTCCGGTTTCCTCCCACAGTCCAAAGATGTGCGGGTTAGGTGGATTGGCCATGCTAAATTGCCTGTAGTGTCCTAAAAAGTAAGGTTCGGGGGGGGGGGGGGGGGGGGGGGGGGGGGGGGGGGGGGGGGGGGGGGGGGGGGGGGGTTGTTGGGTTACGGGTATAGGGTGGATACGTGGGTTTGAGTAGGGTGATCATTGCTCGGCACAACATCGAGGGCCAAAGGGCCTGTTCTGTGCTGTACTGTTCTATGTCTATGTCTATGGCAGGACCGTATTGCAAACATTGAAGTCCTGGAAACAGCCAAGATCACCAACATCTGGCCGCTCCCCTGCAAAGCCAACTGCATTGGATTGGTCACGTTGCCTCGATGGACGTCAGTCGCCTCCCCAAGGTCGTGTTGTATGGAAGCTGACCTCAGAGGGGCCGCGAGCAAATATTTGAAGGAGTCCCTGAAGAAGCTCCTCTCTGAATGCCACATGGAATCACTGCCAGTGAGAAGTGCTAGCCATGAAACGTGATGCCTGGAGATGCCGCATTTTGCATTTGAAAACGAATAGCCACTTATATTTATATGTGTGAAACATACCGAGAGTGGCAAGTTTTCTACTTTCAAGGATATGAGTGAACCGGTAGTAGGGTTTTTATGGCAAGGCAATAGACACCATTGACACAGTCCACTGCTTCCCTGGCCTCTGAATGGTCCCTTTTTCTGATATTAGTTTCAATCACTTTGTCTATTTGTCAAGTTGAACTGACTACTTAATCTCTCTTAATTGCTTTGCCTGACGACCACCATTGCTGGTGACACCAAAACCTGTGATGCAAGATCAAGCTGAAATTTTAACTCTCCGTATATGCAGCCCGACTTGCTGAGTGTTTCAAGCATTTTCTGTTTTCATTTCAAATTTCCGGCATCTATTATATTTTGCTTTTCTGTTCCTGTTAAGGGAGTTTCTGCTGGCCGTTTCAAATTGACTGCTGTCTTTAGGTATTTCCTATTTTCAACAGCATTGTGTCCTTTTTATAACATATAAGGATGGTTGTCTCTTTGTTCAGCCTGGTTATCAGACTATTAGTCTGCATGCAAGTCATTGTCTGTTGTGATTGTGGCCTGCTTCTTAATCAACCTTATGTAGCAGAAGTGTACACCTTAGAATGACCTTGTTCAATCTGCGATCGCATCAATTTTGCAATGATGTTCAAAGGTTTTTGAATCTCCCAGCAATAATATATTAATAATTGTAAATAAATTAACATATGATAAACATTTAAATCTCCAACAATCAATTTTCAGCTGTTTCCATACCAAATGAATGCACAGACAAAAGATTGGCTCTAAACTCCAATGTGTGTCAGCTGGTAATGCTGCATATTGCCCTCCCTGTGAGCAATTCGTAAATCACATTCCTGTCCACAAGCGGTTTACTGTCCAGAATACTCTCCTTGCTATACACTGCTGTTTATAATTTTACACTTTGGACTTCGGAACATGCAAAACTGGTCTCCTTATCTGAGGAACGATGTTCTAGCGATAGAGGGAATGCAGAGAAGGTTTACCAGACTGATGCCCGGGATGGCTGGACAGACGTATGGGGAGGGATTGGTCGATTAGGATTGCATTCACTTGAGTTTAGAAGAATGAGAGGGATCTCATAGAAATCTACAAAATACGAACAGGACTATACAGGGTAGATGCAAGAAAGATGTTCCCGATAGTGGAGGTGTCCAAAACCAGGGGCCATAGTCTGTGGATATAGGATAGACCAATTAGGACTGAGACAAGGAGAAATTTGTTTACCCAGAGAGTCGTGAGCCTGTGGAATTCTCCACCACAGAAAGTAGTTGAGGCCAATATATTGTGGGTGGGGTTTTCCGGTACATCAGCCACATGTTCCTCGGCGGTGTTTCCTTGCCAGTAGCGGGATTCGCCATTTCCACCACCTGCCAATGGGATTTCCCACGCTGCTGGGACACCCACGGGCGTGGGTGTACTGCGAACGCAACGGAGAATCCCGCCGACAGAGAATCCAGCCCATGTTTTCAAGAAGCAGTTAGATATAGCACTTGCGCTGAAGGGGATCAAAGGATAAGAGGGGAAGGCAGGATCAGGCTATTGAGTTGCATGATCAGCCATGATCACAATGAATGGCGGAGCAGGCTCGAAGGGCCGAATGGTCTCCTCCTGCTTCTATTTTCTGTGTTTCTAAATCAATTTCAAAATTTACAAAGGGCATAACCAACACCGAGAAAGAAAGCAGCATAATCCCTAAAGGCATGAGAAAACCTGTGGATTGGGAAATTAAGTAGTAAATGAACTTTAACATGGGGAAATTTGAGTGATGTACTTTGTAAAGAAAGATAGAAACATACACCTGAGAATAGGAGAATCTGAATTGGGTAGAAGAGCAAAGAGATCTAAGGATTCTCACAAATAAATCACGAAAAGCAGCTTCAAAGCAATTAAAAATGCTAACAAAGCATGGTGCTTTATTTATAGGATTACCAAACTCATATTTGCAGAAGCACCTGGTCAGACCACATTCAGAGGTCTTTTTAAGGTGCTATTGCCAAACCACTAAACATCAAGTGCGAATCTTAAACAAAGAAAACTCGTTGGACAGCATTGCATTTTCTCTGGTTGACAGAAGCTTACCTCCGTGCCTTGAGGTCTCAGGCACTGAATTGAGTTTTTCGTCTATTCTGTACGATGCTGCCATTGTAGATGATAAATGTTTAACTGCAGCCAATTATGAATTGATTTTCAAGGGGTGATGATACATCATGTCTGAGATGAATTATGATAGAAACATTTGTTTTTCTGCGCATTTTACAATGGATTTATTTGCATTATTTTGAATGATATCATCACAGAAATCTACAGCACAGCAGGAGCCCATCCTGTCGTTGTGACTTGTCAAATGGTCAGGTTTTGTCTGATAATATAATGTGTGTAGTCGTTGATGGAGGGAACCTCAGATTAGGTTGCAGTGTTCCCACATGCCTGTTGCTCTTAATCTTCTAAGGGGTGGAGATCAAAGGTTTGGGAAGTACTGTGAAGAAACTATTTTAGATATATTTTGCAATAGTAAACATTGTTGAAGGGGAACTGTTCAGACCTGGACATATAAGATTGTTACTTCATGTTGTCTGACTCAAGATTCTGGTACTCATTACGTTATGTCACTGTGGGAGAACTTCCATCACATCGAATGACCTAGTTCAAGAATGCAGCTTACTACCACCTACCCCCCGCCCCCGGCCGCCCCCCCCCCCCCCCCCCCCCCCCCCCCCCCCCCCCCCAACCTCCCTGCCAATACCAAGGACAGTGTCAGAGATATTCTTCAACAGGGCTCCGGCAGCGTAATGCTACCCATTAGAAATTCAAACTTTCCGGGTAAATGTGAAGCACATACAGGTTCAGGTTCTCTGTCAGGTCCATCACACCAAAGCACAAATAGCTCAACCTTCATTGCTTGTTGCCATCAGAACATCAAGCACAAATCTCAGGAGTCCATCAAGAGGGAAAGATTCTTCCTGTCTACTCTATGTCCCTCATAATTTTATGCACCTTAATCATGTCCCCCTTCAGTCTCCTCTGCTCCAGAAAGCACAAGGAAAAACTAAGTTTCAGGCCTTGTCATTGGGTATTCCTGCAGCAAGTGTGAGAGAACGGCAATTGCTGCCAACTTCCTGCACACTGCCAATAGAAGGAGTCAGTCTATTTCTCGTTCAACTGTACCCAGTGAACACTATTACGGTTGGAATAGAGGTCATGGCTTAATATTCATGACAATGTGCTTGAAAAGTCAAAGAGGCCACTCACTTTGTGAGCAAAACTGTTGGACTGCAGAAGAAAATCAGCACTGCCAGGCGCTGGAAATGAAATTGGCCTTTCAATGGATTAAATTCTTAAACACAAATGCAAGGGTACGGCAACAAATGGATTTGATTTACTCACTTTCTGCAAACTGCCAATTTCTTTGACTGTATCTTTGGCTTTGAACCTTCTGCCTCACGTTCTGCACAGTTAAAATCCATAGACTCCGCTCAAGCATTTGAAGTTCACTCATCTAGCAAATTTATATACATTTTTTCCCCCATTCTGCCAATGTTCTGACACAATGATAAACAGCCTCTGTTTTTAGTAAAGGTTGGAGAAAGCTCAGTCAATCTACCTTAATTGCTTGAAGCAACTGAACCGTAAAAACTGCAGCTACAGTGTACCTGGACACACTGACAATGACAACGGAAGAACAGAGTTCCTGTTTAACAGTTAGGGGTCGGGGGATACTTCAGCTGAAATAATTGGGAGCAAGGTTTGTGTCAATTTTAAGGACAAGTATAGCGTGGCCTTTTCGCTGGTTTTAAAAAATATATGTTAGTTCCAAGAAAGTCCTTGTCCAAATCAGATTTCCCATCACTGAAAAGTCAAAGTTAAAGGGGAGAGTTTAATTTTTGATGACAGTGTGAAATGGGTAAGAGCAGATAGGTCACCCGCTGGATATTCCTTTGTACTGAAGAAATGAAAAGAAAAAGCAGATGAATTAAATAAAATGTGAAAGCTGTCTGAACCTTCCCCAAGTGAACATTTTTAAAATTCATTTACAGGAAAGTTGGTTAGACCAACATTTATTGCCCATCCATGGTTGTCCTTCAGAAGGTGCTGGTGAGCTGCCTTCTTGACCGCTACCGTCCCTGAGGTGTAGGTACGCCCACTGTGCTGTATCTTCTCAGGTCATCATATCTCCTTTTATTTCTCCCCTCTTAGAATCAAATCTTATCAAATCCTTACGCATCCTTCAGCGCACTCCTACTCTCCTGCTGATGTCAAAGGATTTACTCCCTCTTAGCCGACAGCTCGCCTGGTGTCTCTCTTGGCATCCACCAACTCATTGAGGCACTGATCATCACCTCCTTATGAACTACCTCATTCTACCCTCTGGCCAACCTTCCCCCAACCGCGCCCCCTCACCATTGAAATATATATGTAAGGGCCAATTACCAACTGCCTGGTGGGGAGGAAGCCAAAAGTGCAATTGGAAAAATGAAGGCAGAGCATCCAGGAACAGAGGAGCAAGGCCGAAGGAGGTCGCGGCCACTGTGACAGCTGCAACAGTAAACATTGCTTAGGTACACCAGAATATTGTGTTCGTGCATTTGGTGATTAAGTGGTTGGGGAGACAATGAACATCAGGCTGTTAATGCTCTGTCTCTCTTCACAGGTGGCCAAGGGAAAGCGGTCAGGTTATGGGCAGGATAAAAGATCAAGGACAATGAGTCCGCCTCCACGCTGTAGTGAGTGGCAGGAGGTCCTAATGCCTGCTGACCAGGAGAGGAGACCTCCCAGCTTGACCAAAGAAGTCTGGGCAGTGTTTGCAAAGGAGGTCAATTGACGATCCCCCTTGTCCATCGTGGCCGCCAGAATATCGCACACATTACGATCCCAGACCAGACCCCAACCGTGGCGAGGATAATGGACAGAAATCCCAAAATTTGAGTTTATTTTGTAAGAATGAGTGGGAAGAATGATTCACTCCATGAGTAATTGCATGAAAAACATAGGGTTTTGGTATTTTAAAACAAAAGTTGATTATGAATACAATATTAAAGCTTTCACTTCACATCCGAAAAGTGGAGCATATAATTACCGCTTAACACTACTATTCAATTCCCCATTAAACAACAAGAAAAGAAACACAGCTCTCAATCCAGCTTAAAATCAGGATGAAATAAAGTAATACTTGCTTTCCAGACCAGATTCTTGGTTCCGGTTAGAACCCCTGCAAATTCTGGCTAAATGTCTTCAAATAGTTGCTTCAACTTGTTTGTTTCAGCCTCTTCCTGGAGATTGTAGCGCGATTTAGACGCTGCAACAACGGATGAACGGACATTGTGCTACTCGCCAGGCAGGAATGTTCCCTTCCAGTCGGGAAACACTTCAGCAGTCGAGGGCATACAGCCTCTGATCTTCGGGTAAGCGTTCTCCAAGGCGGCCTTCAGGACGCGCGACAACGCAGAATCGCAGAGCAGAAACTTACAGCCAAGTTCCGCACACATGAGTACGGCCTCAACCGGGAGCTTGGATTCATATCGCCTTACATTCACCCCCCACCATCTGGCCTGGACTTGCAAAATCCTACCAACTGTCCTGGCTTGAGACAATTCACACCTCTTTAACCTGGGGTTACCCCTCTCTCTGGCTCTGTAATGATTTAATTACCTGCAAATGCTCGCATTCAAAGTATCATCTTGCATCTTTGGCTTTGTCTATATAAATGTTTCTGGAACCTACCTCTCCATTTACCTGAGGAAGGAGCAACGTTCCAAATGCTAGTGATTTGAAACAAACCTGTTGGACTTTAACCTGGTGTTGTAAGGCTTCTTACTGTGCCCACCCCATCTCCACATCATGTCTTCCAATGTTGGCATGGGAGCCAGGCTTGTGGGTAGTGGAAGTGACTCAAGGCATCAGCGTTAGCTGTTCACATCCCAAGGTGGTTCTCCAAGTGATATTTATTAGCTGCATGTACAAGGGCCCAATGTTGAACCTGAACAGAAGCAATAGAGGGATTTCCTTATCCTCCTTAAAAAGTCTCAATAAAGCTTGTGGTCGGCCACTATTATGAAATACTGATATAGCCGTACTGGTGAAATCTTTTTTCACCAGACAGAACCGCCAAGCCCTCCTCGCTTTGAGAATACCTCTGCGCAGCATCCAAGAGAGTCCTGGATGCATAGGCAATGGTCCTTTCTGTCCCTTCTTTCCAGTGGTGTGAGAGTACGGCCCCAACCCTGTAAGAGAAAATATCACATGTCAGAATGGGTTCCTTTTTGGGGTCGAAATTGGCAAATAAAGTGGACGCCAGGTGTCGTTTTAATTTGTCAAACGCCTCCACCTGTGGCACCTCCCAAGACCATTTTGCAGTGGTATATGTAATAGAGACAGCAGGGAGGCCAAATTCAGGATAAGCTTCCCATATTAATTGACTAATGCCAGGAAGAATTTCCATTTCGTGGTGTTTCTTGGAGTTGGTGCTTCCCTGAAGGCCCTCATCTTATCCTCCACTGAATGTATCCCTTTTTTTATCCACCAATAGCCCAAACACTTTTGGAAAATGCATTTTTCCTTTTTTAGATGTACCCTAGCTTCCGAAAATTGCTGCAAGACCTCTTCCAGGTTTGCCAGGTGCTTTCATTCTGAAGTCCCCTGACCTGAACGTCATCCAAGTATAAAGCCATTTTAGGTCACCAATGGAGTATGTTCACCATGATCTATTGGAATGTGCCACACAATGACGAGACCCTGAAGGTCAACCGAGTGCTCATATAGACTCTTGTGCTTGTTGAGTGTAACGTATTTGGGAGACGGCTTGCCCAATTCTAGTTGAAGATGGGCGCGGCTCATATTTAACTTCGTGAAAGACTGGCCACCTGCTAGCTTGGCATATATGTTTTCTATTCCCAGCATTGGGTACCTATCCAGTTAGGAAACCTGATTACCTGTTTGTAATCCCTTCAGGGATAATATAAGTTTACAATCCCCACAACGGCGGACTGATATATAAGGCTTAAGGCCAATGACGATAGACACTGCCCACTCTGCTAATTGCACGGGTCTTATTATATCTCAATTTTCCAGATGCTCAAGCTCGGTATCTACCTTCTCCAATAGAGAATATAGAACTAGTCTTGCTCTGAAATATTTCAACATAGCATTGGAGTCAACATAAAGTTTGGCTCTGTCTTCTTTTATTTTTCCAAGGCTGTCCTGGAAGGCTTCATCATTTGCTGATGACTGCATACTGTCCTCCCATGCCCAGCCTGAAAATCTCTGGTCAGTTCAACCTGATCTGCTGGAGCCAATCTCTTCCCTTTAGACTTGACCCCTGTCCTCACACAATGATTAGTGGAAGTCGGGCTGATTGCTGTCTATAGATCACCGGGGTCATTGTGGTGCCCTTAATCCACAAAGGTTTCCCCCTTGTTGATAGCTAGTCTAGCCCTAGTGTCTTCTAGACTCAAGGGTTGGATACCAGTTTGGATTCAGTCAAATGTCTGTTCTTCAAAGACAGAGACGGCAGCCCCCTTGTCCAACTCCATTTCCAATGGGCGACCATTTACCAGAAGTTCTATCATTATTGGGGTGACATTGGGCATGGTGATATGGTTTAGTTGCATTGTCTCTGATTCTGGGATTTGGTATACCTGCATGGCATGGACCTGTGCTGGCCTTGGCTTCTTCCCTGAGTAGCATGTGTAATGCCTAACAACAGCATGCTTAGGGCTGTCATAATGTTTCCTTGATGAGCTGAGCTCTGATTTGGGGATGGAATATGTGCACTGGGGGCTTTAGTTGAGAAATGATCAGTATTACACAAGGCCCCTCCCCTGAACCAGAAGACATTGCTGTCTGATGCGCCTTGTAGCTCCTGACCCCCTTTTTCTGCATTCTCCAGTGATAGGGCGATTTCAGTGGATTTTTTTAGATCCAGTTTCTTGATCCAGTTTTATCATGCTAAATGTCAGGGTCCTGCATGCTGTAAGCAGTGTCACTTTCTGCTTCTCACTTCTCACAATGTTATTAGCCCGGAAGAAATAATACATGCACTCTCTGTATTGGGCCCAGTCTTCTTTTTTTAACATGACAGGGGTCAAGTTAACTGAAGAGAGGCATTTTGCTTCTTAACAGAGGTGCCGTTTTCCACTCTGAAGGTTTCTTGGAAAAACTTCCTCGTCGCCAATGTAATAACTTTGCTATGCCCTGTCCTCCAGTAACAAGCCCTTTTATTATAGTGATGAAAAAGGCCACTGCTGTCACTTACAATACACGCGCCCAAGTGTGGAGACTGATAGAGATAGATGTCAGTCTGGGTTGGAACATTGGATTTAAGTGGTCACTTAAGGGTTTTTTCCTTCCTAATCTCAGTTTTTAGCCAGGTGGGTGCAGGTCAGAGCAGGGTGCCAAACTAGAAAAGATAACAATGACAAACTCAGGCGCAAAGGGACTGGAGCTCAAATCTGAAGCCCCCTCAGATTTAGAATGCTATCCCATCCAGGACTCGGGGGCTCTGGTTCCCTCTCCCCGCCTAGGCCTGACCCCCAACACCGAGATTACCCTCTTCTAGGCCCCCAGACGTTTTTCTACGCCTCCCCCAAAAGGGACTCCCAGTACTTACCTGTAGTGTGATCCTGGTACTTCTCTGGCACAGCATTGCAGTGTCTCTTCTGATCACTGCAGCACTGTCCCTGGAGTGGCTGCGGAGCTGCCAACCAATCTGACTGGTTGACAGCTCTCGAAGGCATCAGCTCCATCTAAGAGGACACAGAAGTTCCATCTCCTGCCAATCAATGTTCAATTGAACATAAATGACACTGGGTATGTTGGGGTCACCGGGGATGGGTTCCGATGGGAATCGACTACAAGCGCATGCCATACTGAAAATTAAGGCCAACGGAAATTCAGCCCTAGCTTTTAAATCTCAAATGGCTAACCCGTTCCAAAACAAACACACTTCTATTCAGTCGCCATGAAGAGAGCAAATTGTGTAATAGTCTCTTTAACTGGTCAATCAAACTGTGAACCCAGAACCCCATTGAGACAATTGTAGTTTTTGAAACTCAGCCAAGCATTGATATTGACATAACCACAGCCCTTGGGAAATGTCAACAAATAACTAAATTGAACGTGAAACACATGTTCTTTTTCTAACTGACACCAAATTGCTTGTCAATCAAGGCAGTCTATCAAACAGGAACCCGATTATAATGCATTTCAATATGATTGATGGACTTCCCCATTGGAACCCCCCTTTGCATATCGTAAAGTTCCTCTCCGCCACCCCTTTCACTGGTGGTGTGGTATCACATCGGAATGCTGCATGAAAAATGGGGAACTGGTCAACAGGACCCACTGGGGCGAACTGGTAAGTACAACCCCCGGAGGGAAGAAGGTCATGCTGGGTGAGGGGGGGGGGGGGGTTTGGAGGGTGTTCTGTGTCCTTAGTGGGGGGTTCCAAGTTCTGGCGGGGGTTTCCGTCTCCATGAGGTGATTATTTTAATTTTTTAAATTTTTCTTACATCATGGCATTCTTTGAAAAGGTGCCCCAATCTCTCAGGAGCCTAAGTTGCTGAGTTGCTCATTCAGACCCTGCCAGCATGACAGGGTGTGACCTGTTTCCTGTCTTTTCCTCAAGTTTTAAAAAATTCAGCGGGAAAAGCCGGCAGCGCTGCCGGCATGTTGCATACCGCGTTTCCTGCCCGAGTTGACACTTTGAACGAAAATCGGAAAACCTCCGCCCTCAATATATTCCTGGAGGTTTCATCCAATGCTCCAGGCATGAGTCGGCCAACACATCCAATCCTTGTGACATACTGCCTTCCTATGGCCTTGTGACTTACTACCTTTTCAAAGGAAAAAGACCCAGTTGGATGCTGCTTGTCTGTCTGCCAGCAAAACAATCTTTTATTTTTCCATTTTCAATATTTTCACTTCTGGTAAAGAGAAGTGCTCAGCGAAAATGACAAAATAAAACAATCTTTTTTCTTGTCCTGATAATTTTCCTCTGGGGTCCAGTCCAGCCCTGAAGTGTTGTCAAACCGAGATGAGGGTTGAGCTATTGTTGTTGCTGCTTTGACTTTGCCTAACCATAACCTTTGTGATTCCCTATGAACTAACATAAAGATGCACAGTACCTGCAATTGCTCATTTATTTGCTGAAGTTATGGTCCATATCAATTGATCTTCTGTACTCTATTGCATTTATTACTCTGAAAAAGGGTAGTTCTTGCAACACAGTCTATTGTTTATTGGAAAAATGGAAAGAACAGGAAGACTTGGTTTTCTGCAGCTCATTTAATGACCTGTGGGCATACCTTGACCTTTTGCAGCCAATGCAGTACATTTCTGAATTGCTGTCACCATTATATTCATAGAATCCCTGCAGTGCAGAAGGAGGCCATTCAGCCCATCAAGTCTCCACCGACCTTCTAAAAGAACACCCTACCAAGCCCACTCCCCTGTCCTACCATTGTAACTCCATATCTCCACCTAACCTCCACATCTTTGGACACTAAAGGACAATTTAGCATAGCCAATTGAAGTAAAATTTTTGGACTGTGGGAAGAAACTGGAGGGCCCCGCAGGAAACCCACACAGACATGGGGAGATTGTGCAAACTCCACACAGTCACCCAAGGCCGGAATCAAACCCGGGTCCTTGGCGTAGTGAGACAATAGAGCTAACCACTTTGCCGCCCCAAGGAAACAACATCAACGGGCTCATCCGGGATTGCAGCAAAACAGGTCCTCCCACACAACAAACTCCCACTTACCGCAATGTTATAACCGGGCCATCTGTTTCCGCGATTATGGGTGAGAGGTAAACATTTATCAGGATGCTGGGGCTAACTCCTGTACTCTTCTTCAAAATAGAGCCATGTGACCTCACCCCAGAGTGTGAAGCAGGTCAGACTTTAACGTCCCTCCAATAATGCGGCACCCATTCAGTACTGAATTGGAGTATCAGCCTAGAATATCTTGTTAAGTTATCTGAAGTGAGCATTGAACTCACGACCTTCTGACCCAGAATTGAGAAAGTTACAAACTCAACTAAGCCTAGCAATGCTGCACTAAAATTGTAGTAATCCACAGGAGGCAGGAGTTCCGTCACCACACCAATATTTATTTACAATAACGATATTACAGGAGCAGCTAAAAACAGTGCTGCTAGCAGTCCAGTCAACTTAAGACTGGCTTACAAAGCCTACACAGGTGATTATATGGGCCCCCTCAATGAGCTATCACTGAGGGAGCTCATACTCCAATTGGCCAACCAATAAAGCCAATTGGAGTTCATTACACCCCCCCCCCCCCCAAGGTCCGAGGAATTCTTGCCAGCTGGCATTCCTCTGAGCATCTTCCTGCTCCTCATGTCTGGGTGTGTCGTCCGCCAGGTCGTTCTCCGAAGTGGGCGGGGTGTACCTTATAGGTGCCCGTCTTTTCCTTGATGACCTCCTTGGAAGTTGTTCTTCCTCCTCCTTGGGGAGAGGTGTCACGGCGTGTCGAGCGTGTCCATCTCCGACTGACGACTGGATGACGGGGTCTGGAGAAATTGCTCGGGGCTGGGGTGTGGGTATCCTTTCCGTCTGGGCTATTCCAGCTTGAGGCGGTCCTGCTTCGCCTGCCTCCAGGTGTGGTTCCGTTGCCCTTATTTGGTCTAGGTGTTTCTTCAGCACCTTACCTCCTATTGAAACCTCATAGGACATGGGCCCTGTTTGGGACTCTACCGTGCCTTTGACCCATGTTGGTCCATTCCCATAATTCTTGACCCAAACCGGTGCCCCCACCTGGAAATGTCTCTGCTGCCGACTATTATCATGCCCCCTGCATTGGGCCTCCTGTTGTTTCTCCACTTTAATGTCCCTAAATGCTCGGTTTTGGCGGGTGGACCATTTCCATTCTTGCCCCTTTTTTAGTAGCTGGTGGAGGGGTTCTAGGATGGACGCCCTATTTTCAATAAACTTTCCATAATAGGTTACCAACCCTAGAAATGATCATAACTCCTGGACCGTGGTGGGAGCTGGGGCTTCTTTTATTGCCCTTACTCTGTCTTCTAATGGGTGTAAGCCTGACTCGTCTACTGTATATCCCAGGTACGTCACTTGTGGGGCCAGAAAAACATATTTTTCCCTTTTTAGCCGTACGCCTGCCTTTGCAAAATACCTGAGCACTCCCTCCAGGTTCCTTAAGAGTTCCCTGTTTGTCCTACCCGTGATTAATACATCGTCCAAATAAATCGCCACCTGCGGTAGTCCCTGCAGAATATTTTCCATCATACGCTGGAATATAGCGCAGGCTGATGACACTCCAAAAGGTAGCCTAGTATTACGAAAAAGGCCCTTCAGAGTGTTGATCGTAGCGAACCTCTGGGAGCCCTTGTCCAGTTTTAACTGCAGGTAGGTGTGGCTCATGTCCAGTTTCGTGAACAAAAGCCCACCTGCCAATTTGGCATATAGGTCATCTATTTTCGGGATTGGGTATTTGTCCAGCAGTGCGTATTTGTTTACTGTCTGTTTGAAATCTCCACAGAGACGTATCGAGCCGTCTGGCTTCAAAATTGGTACCACCGGCGCTGCCCATTCCGAGAACTGTACTGGTCTGATAATGCCGTCATGCCATAACCTTTCTATTTCGTCATCTACTTTCTTCCTAAATGCAAAAGGTACCGGCCTGGCCTTACAAAATTTTGGAAGGGTTTCTGGGTCCATGTGCAAAGTTGCTTTGGCGCCTATGATTTCCCCCAAACCTTCCTGGAAGACCTCCGGGTATTTTTGGAGTACTCCACTCAACTGTCCGCTTCCACTCTGGAAAATTTTCATCCAATCTATTTTTTGGTCTTTCAGCCAGTTCCGTCCAATTAAGCTCGGTCCGGAGCCCTCTACTATCGTCAACGGTTATCTGAGCAATTGTTTCTTATATTCCACGGGTACATGAGTCGTGCCTAGAACTTCCAAGGGTTCCCCCGTGTAGGTTTTAAGTTTTGTCGATGTTTTTGTTAGGGTTAGTGGCTGGAGTCCATCTTTGATTTTTCTAAATGCTGCCACTACCATTACTGATACGGCCGCACACGTGTCTATTTCCATTATTGTCGGCCGCCCGTTCACCCGTGGGGTAAACCCAATGGGTTCTGCTTTCTTCATTGTAATATTATATAATTGTTCCCCTTCAGAGGAGGATGGGGCATCTAGGTTGTGTACTTCCCTGCGTCATCACCTGCTATTCCTCTTTTGCCACCTCCTTCTAGGGTTTCTGTTGTTGTTACCCCACTCTGTCTGGTGCCAGAAACGGTCCTTCTCTGTTGGGGGAGCATCAGCCGGTACTTCCCTCTGTCTCCAGTTACTCCTGGCAGACTTGGAGGCAGTTCTGGGGTTTTCCTTTTTCCCTCTATTCCTCAGGTTTTTCCTGAGAGCGGCTTTCTGGTAGCAGGACCCGTTGTGGTAGTCCCTTTCACAGGTATCTACCTCCATTGGCGTGCCCTGTAGTTCCTGCGCCCAACTTGCTGCCTTTTCGAGGGACAGTGCGAGCTGTAACGCCTGCCTGCAGTCTAGCTCCGTTTCCGCCAACAGGCGTTTCTGTATTGTGAGGTTGTTTATACCACACACTAACCGGTCCCGAAGCATTTAATTTAGCGTCGGGCCGAACTTACATTTTTCCGCCAGCCTTTTCAGGCGGGTCAAGAAATTTGTGACTGACTCCCTGTCTTCCCGCTTCGCTGTGTAGAATCTGTACCTCCTCCATTTTGTATTGAGGGAATGGCCAACTTCGGTGGCTACATTTCTTATTCCAGAATGCCATTACTGAGTGGGGTAAAGATGATGAATTACCATTGAGGAAAAACAATTTGATTAATGATGTCAATAACGGTGCATTGCAGTTCAGCCTTTCAATCAATCCCTTGATTATTTTGGTAAATTTTTGTATTCTTTTATTCTAAATTGGAGACAATTTTGGAATAAAGAATAACGAACCAACTTGCCAGAAGGCCTTTGACAAGGTGCCATATAGGAGGCTGTGAAATAAGTTAAGAACCCATGGTGTTAACGGTAAGATACTGGCATGGATGAAGGTTGACTGATTGGCAGAAGGCAGAGAGGGGGAGAAAGCGATCTTTTTCAGGCTGGCAGCCAGTGACTAGTGGTGTGCCTCTGGGGTCGGTGCTGAGACCACAATATACATTAATGATCTGGAAGAAGGAACTGAAGGCACTGTTGCTAGGTTTGCAGATGATACAAAGATATGCAGAGGGACAGGTAGTATTGAGGAAGCAGGGGGGATGCAAAAGGACTTGGACAGGCTGGGAGAGTGGGCAAAGAAGGAGCGGATGGAATACAATGTTCAAAAGTGTGAGGTTATGCACTTTGGTAGGAAGAATGGAAGCATAGACTATTTTCTAAATGGGAAAGGGCTTAGGGAATCAGAAGCACAAAGGCACTTAGGAGTCCTCATTCAAGATTCTCTTCCGGTTAACGTGCAGGTTCAATCAGCAGTTCGGAAGGCAAATACATTGTTAACATTCACGTCAAGAGGGCTAGAATACAAGAGCATGCTTGTACTTCTGAGTCTATATAAGGCTCTGGTCAGACACTATTTGGAGTTCTGAGCAGTTTTGGGTCCCGTGCCGAAGAAAGGATGTGCTGGCCTTCAAAAGGGTCCAAATGAGGTTTACAATAATGATCCCTGGAATGAACAGCTTGTCATATGAGGAGCAGTTGAAGACTCTGGGTCTGTACTCAATGGAGTTTAGAAGGATGAGGGGAGATCATATTGAATCTTACAGGTCACTGAGAGGCCTAGATAGAGTTGATGTGGAGAGGATGCTTCCATTAGTAGGAGAAACTAGAACCCGAGGGCACATTCTCAGACTTAAGGGGCGATCCTTTAAAACTGAGGTGAGGATGGTTTCTTCAGCCAGAGGGTGGTGAATCTGTGGAATTCTTTGCCGCAGAAGGCTGCAGAGGCCAAATCATTGAGCGTCTTTAAGACAAAGATAGATATGTTCTTGATTAATAAGGGGATCAGAGATTATGGGGAGAAGGCAGGAGAGTGGGAATGAGAAACGTATCGGTCATGATTTAATGGCGGAGCAGACTCGATGGGCCGAATTCTGCTCCGATGTCTGGTATTCTTATGGTCTTTCCCTTTTCTCCCCCGATCATGTACAATTCGTCCTCTCACAGATTCTACCAAACTCTTGAAAACTTCAATCAGTATCAAGTAATCATCAAAGACACAAGAGCACTCTGAGTATTCCTTAGCTCTTGAAAGGTAATCAATCCAAACCGCAGGACAATATCTAATACTGCCATTCACATTAAAACATTGTGACCAATTTCCTCTCACCTGTGATATATCCACAGTCCTAGAATCACCAGAGTTGCTCTATCAATTCTTCAACAATTTGTCCCTTACAATCCTCAGTTACAATTTCAAACCATTTGTTTTTTTAGGAGGTTGGTCAAGGAAGTTTTAATTGCTTTCCGAGGGAGTTTATTCTGTGTTACCCACTATTCCTTTGGAAAAATATATCGTTGCTCATCCTGAGTTTTACTTGAGGCTCATTCATCCTTAGCCAGCTTCAATATACTAGCTAATATTCTCAATGTTTTAGAGGCCCAAAACCTATCTTCTCTTTTTCCACATGATTCCAACTGAAGCAAATTCAATTCAGTGTGTCTCAATGGCATGATTGATGTTTTAAATTGGCTAAATTTGCAGTGTACATTGTCAATCTTGCTTTTTGTAGGAACATTTGGGGTCATAATGGGGACAGCACTGTGGCACAGTGGTTAGTACTGCTGCCGCACAGCGCCGGAGACCCAGGTTCAATCCCGGCCTTGGGTGACAGTGTGGATTTTGCACTTTCTTCCAGTGTCTGTGGGTTTCCTCCAGGTGCTCCAATTTCCTTCTACAGTTCCAAAATGTGCCAATTAGATGGATTGGCCATGATAAAATTACTCTTTAGTGTCGAAGGATGTGCAGGTTAGGTGTGGTGGTAGGGATACGGTGGGGAGTGGGCCAAGGTAGGGTATTCTTTCAGAGGGTCGACACAGACTCGATGGGTCAAATGGCCTCCTTCTGCACTGTTATGATTCTATAATACCATAACTTTCTTTTGGGTCAAGAGATTTGGAAGACATTTCTTGCCTGATCAGTCTAGGTGCATTGTGGGAACACCAAAAATCTCTCGTCCTCTGCCTTTGATTTTTCATCCATTAAAATTAATGGACAGAAGTCACCATTTGCTGGGAGAAACTCTGAGCTGACTTCAAGGATCATTCAGACATTCCAAACAAATACAGGATAAGGAAATCCTTGCATTGATACACCGTAAATTCTCTAAATCATTCCCCTACAACTATAATTATTCAAACCATGAAGACAAGGAACATTCTTCAGATAAACAATACGACAAATCTTTCCTTAACTAGATAACTCTTACGCCTAGAATAACACCCTCATGATGTTGGGATAACATATTGACATGGAATTGACATTAACAGGAAACAGAATTAGCACAAATGAGTATTTTTCTAGTTAGCAGGATGAGATGAGTGGTGTACCACAGGGATCAGTGCCGGGCCCTTAACTTTTTTACATTTCTACAATTGATTTGGATCAAGAGACTGAAGGTATAGATGCTAAATTTGTGGATATGTAGTAAAGTAAATTGTGAAGAGCTTTCATAGGGGCTACAAAAGGACATGGATGGGTTAATTGAGTGGGCAGATCGCTGGCAAATAATGTGAGCAACTTCACATGAGGTGCAGATGGATCTGGCTGTCCGAGTGCAAGAATCACAAAAGTATACAGGTAGAGCAAGTAATTAGGATAGCTCATTGAATGTTATCATTTATTGTGAGGGGAATTGATTACAAAAGTAGGGAGGTTATGCTTCAGTTGTACAGGGCACTAGTGAGACCACATCTGGAGCATTGTCTGCAGTATCATCCCTTTATTTATGGATAGATGTAAATCCGTTCAAAGCAGTTCACAGAAGGTTTACTCGACTAATATCAGGAAATGGCGGGTTACCTTATGAGAAAAAGATGAAGAGATTCTGGGTGGGATTCTCCCGTCCGCCGGCCACGTTTTCTGCAGCGGCGTATCACAGCGGAGGTAGGGCTCTCTGTTCCCACAGCCGGCCAATGCGGTCTCTCATTGTGGCCACCCCACGCCGTCGGGAAACCCCATGGGCGTGGGTGGGCTGCTGGTGGGCCGGAAGATCCTGCCGATGGAGAATTCCGCCCTAGGTTTGTATCCACTCGAGTTCGGAAGAGCAAGAGGCGTTTTGATAAAAACCTTTAAGATCCTGAGGGGTAGCGACAGGCTGGATGTGGAAAAGATGTTACCTCCTGTGGGAGAACCTAGAATTAGAGGTCACTGCTTAAAAATAAGAGGTCGCTCTTTTAAGCAGAGCTGAGGAGAAATTTCTTCTCTGGAATCTCTGGAATTCTCTTCCTCAAAAGACAATGGAAGAATATTCTTTGAATATTTTTATGACAGAGCTCGATAGATTCCTGATTAACAAGGAGGGGTAGAGTGATCAAGGATAGGCATAAATGTGGGGGTAGCCTCGAGGGGCCGAGTGGCCTACTCCTGCTCCTACGTTTTCTGTTTGTATGTATATTCATATTGCAAATGGATCGTACACTTTTCATAGTACCAATTACTGAAAGCTATTTATTGTAAGGCAACAATGAAATTCTAATTCTGTATTTAAAGTAGAACATAAGCATACTGATTCCCAGACTTAGCCAGTACTGTTCTATAATCAGCAGTTAGAACATGGATGGATTCATGTACCATTTTAGGTCCCCTACAGAAAGACTCCACCTCTGGCAATGCAACACTCCCTCAGAGTGCACTGAAATATCAGCCTAGATTATGGGGAGGATTACGTTCAGCCCAAAAACATATCACCAACAGAATCAAGTTGATATTTCATATATTTGCTACTGTGATACAGCTTGATCTTCAATGAATGCCGGTACAGGGTAAATTGCAGAATAGTTTGCAATTATTTCATCTAAAATAGGACTAAGCTCCATAGGGGCGATACCACTCTCCCTCTATAATCTATTGATCTCAGATTTCAAATTAACAAATGATCCAGGATCACTTCAGTTTGTGGAAGCGAATTCCAAACTTCTACCACCTTCTGCATGTACAATTGTTTTCTGATTTTACTCCTGAAATGCCTGCCTCCAACTTTTAAACTACCTCCCAGATGTTTGTGCCCAGGTGTGGGTCGGAGATTTTGGAGATTTCTCGGCTTGATGAACCACAAACTTTAAAAATAGCCACCCGCAGGTGACCCCAGAATGAGTGCACAAGCTGCCAGGTATGGATATGGGCTGAGTACAAGACATCTGTGCTTTGCTACTCTGTTTAAGTACATTAGAAATAAGAATAAAACAAAAAACATCCATACAGTTCTCACCCCTCCATGCCAACATAAACCAACCTATGCTGCCCGCCCACCTGGATTGCCCCATACCCGCTGATAATAATAATACTCATTATTGTCACAAGTCAGCTTACATGAACACTGCATTGAAGTTACTGTCAAGAGCCCCTAGTCGCCACGTTCTGGCGCCAGTTCGGGCTCACGGAGGGAGAATTCAGAATGTCCGGATTTGTGGGAGGAAACCAGAGCACCCGGAGGAAACCCACCCAGGCACAGGGAGAACGTGCAGACTCCGCACAGACAGTGACCAAGGCGGGAATCAAACTTGGGTCCCTGGAGCTGTGAAGCAACAGAGCTAACCACTGTGCTACCGTGCCATCATAGTGCAAACCCCTGCCAGCCCATGCTCTCTGCCCACCACACTTTGCCCTTGCCTGCTCTATGCCAACTCATCTAGTATCCTTCGACAGTTCCTTGCCAACTTTGGCATTTCCTGGATAGCTTTGGCAATTCCTGAAAATGTTTGATAGCTTTGATAGCTGGACAGCCATTTTATAGTTCTTTAACAACTGGAAAATGATTTTACTACTTTGCAGTTCCTTTTGCAGCTCCTTGAAAACTAGACAGTTCCTTGACAAGTGGACACTTCAATGACAGTTGGACAGTTCCCTGACGCAGGGGGCTCTTTATGGTTCCACGACAACTGAATGTCTCTTTTGCAGCTTGACAATTCCATGCATTTGTCCATAATAAGCGCATATTCAGGTTTACATTTTACAACTACAAATCGTGCTTTAACCCTCCCAAATATGACCTGGGACCAGATTCAAAGAGGTGCCTTAGTTCTCCAATGGGTAGATACCCAGGTGAATTCAGCCAGTTCAGACCTCCACTTATTTGTTCTAATCTGCACATTCCAGAGTCCATGCTCCTTTTTTTTCCAAAATCTCACTTAATTGGAGGCTGGTTGTGATTGAAATGGTCAGCTGCCTCTGCAATCTGTGCTCGTGTGAACCCTAGTCCTCACTCCTGCAAAGATGGAAAATGTCAAGTTCGGGGCGGGATTTCAAAATTACATTGAATTCCGGGAATTCATTACAATGGGAAGCCTCTCCAATGTTGCGAAAATCTGGGCCCAACACACCCTCATCCTCGGCTAGCCAAAAATTTTGAAATAGCCCCTCTCTCTGTCTCTTGAAAACTTTGAGAAAAATCACTTCTTAACCTTCCACATTCCAGATAACACAATGGCAATTTGTGTCATCGCTCTTCGTAAATTAATCCTTGGCGTGCAAGTGTGACTCTGGTAAATTAGCGCGACACTCCCTCCAAGCCCAAAATATACATTCCAAAGTGGCTCAGTAAGCCATGTTCCTGGCTCTGATTTGGGAGCAGACTATCTGTCAGCTTTTAGGAAAGTGAGATGTAATGTATCGACCATTCCAAACGCATAAGTACTGGGTCTCATGAGTGAGGGCTAGACTTGGCAAGTGAAGAAGGATTTTTAAGAAACTATTTCCTCGCTTGGGGATGATTGGAACACCCTTATGATTACGAGGGGTGGGAAGTCCAGATGTCCTAACCAACTGCCACCAACAACCCCCCCCCCCCCCCCCCCACCCCCCCCCCCCCCCCCCCCCCCCCCACCCCGGCCCGGCTGCTTAGGTCCCATAGAAATGATAGTCCACCCACTGGTGCCATAAACATGGGTGGGAGAGGTCAGAGATGGAGGTCACTGACTAACGTGAGAGAGACAAGATAGACATATGTGGGAATTTGAGGCTGATATTTGAATGCTTTGCTGCTCTAGGAGTTAGAAATGTTTGCAGGAAGGTTCAGAGATGGTGAATGCAAGTTAATGAAATCAGAAAAATGAAGTATTCACAGGAACAACAAAACATAAATTGGAAAAACAAAGACATGTTTTGTGGGGATAGGAGGCAGCCCGCCATTGCCCGGCGGTGGGATCTTCTGGTTCCACCACCCCACCCCGCCCTCCCGCTGCTGTCAATCCACCCACCCACGGGGGAGGGGCATCTGGTGAGGCGGGTGGGAAAATCCCCCCCCCATTTAATTACGACTAACATAATGGGTTTCAAAGAATGTGTAGCCCAATGACAAACTTGCTGCTGTCTGCTATTTGCTGTAATTTGATTGATCTCTTTAATTTAAAAAAAAGCATGTTGAGAAATCTTGCTGCTGAATCAAATTTGCATAATTTTGGAAATTTTTACGCATCTATTATAAATGCATCTATTATAAACGCTCTCTCTTTCTGATGGAAACGATTGGAAAAGGCACACAATTAGCCAAAGGTGCTTGAGTAATGAGAACGTCTTTTTTTTCATTACAATCGTTTCGATTGTACCAAATTTAATTCTGATGACAATGACTTCACCTAATGGTCCACCATCATACAAAATCAAAGATGAACAGTGAGGATTTTTGGAGCATCTGTAATAATCGAGTTTAAGAATTTAACTGACAAACTGAAGCATTTAGATTAACTTCAGCTCACACTGTGCCAGAGG
Organism: Scyliorhinus canicula; assembly: GCF_902713615.1. Lineage (NCBI taxonomy): Eukaryota > Metazoa > Chordata > Chondrichthyes > Carcharhiniformes > Scyliorhinidae > Scyliorhinus > Scyliorhinus canicula. Next base: position 29,138,036 of record NC_052166.1, on the reverse strand, counting down.
TCAGTGAATGGTTTTGCATTTTCTGCTCTTAATCTGTACATTCTATGGCCGGGATTCTCTGAAATCACGGCCAAGTGTTGACGCCAGCATTAAAACTGGCGCGAGCTACTCCAGCATCAACGGGCCTCCCGGACCACGCATTCACCCCTTCCCAGGGGGCCAGTACGGTGCCGGAGTGGTGCCCGCTGCAACAACGCTCGAAAGCCGCCACAACTGGCAGTGGTTCGCGCATGCGCGTCTGTTGCCGTCTCCATGCCAGCCCCCAGGCAATATGGTGGAGCCCTACAGGGCCCAGCACAGAGGAACAGAGGCCTCCCCAGGAATTAGCCCGCCCGCGGAACGGTAAGCCCCGATCGCGGGCCTGGCCACCGTGGAGACCCCCACCCCCTGAGCCGGATCCCCACGCCTCCACCCCCCCCCCCCCAACCAGGATGGCCTCCACAGCTAGAACGCCGCGGTCCCGCCGGGTAAGACAATACGTAACCCACGCGGGCGGGACTCGGCGGGCACTCAGCCCATCGAGGCGTGGAGACTCACTGGGGGGCGGGCCGGTTTCAATGGCCCCCGATCTGCGCAGCGGCCATCGCGCAGGCGCGATTGGCGCTGATTCTCTGGTGACTGGAGAATCGGCGGCCAGGAGTTAGAGCGGCGTGGTGCGATTCTCGCCCCCCCCCGGCCGATTCTCCGGCCCAGCGCGGGATCAGAGAATCCCGGCCTATGTGTCTCTCAATGATCAATATTTCTAAAATAGCACCAGCTGCAGGCACAAAGCTTTAAATATTATAGTTAACATAGAATTTAACATAGAACATACAGTGCAGAAGGAGGCCATTCAGCCATCGAGTCTGCACCAGCCCACTTAAGCCCTCACTTACACCCTATCCCTGTAACCCAATAACCTTTTAGGTCACTGAGGGCAAATTATCATGGCCAATCCACTTAATCTGCACGTCTTTGGACTGTGGGAGGAAACCGGAGCACCCGGGGGAAACCCACGCAGACACGGGGAGAAAGTGCAGACTCCGTACAGACAGTGACCCAGCAGGGAATCGAACCTGGGACCCTGGCACTGTGAAGCCACAGTGCTATTCACTTGTGCTACCGTGCTGCCCTAGTTACTCTGCTGAATTCATAATACCAAATATCAGGCATGTATGAGTGATAGGGTGGGTTTTTCTGTTCACATCCACCCCTAGACCGGAAATTCCCGCCTGAGGTCAATGGACCTTTAAATGGTCCATCAAACTTTCTGGCTTGGCCATAAGAATTCCCATGGCAGACAGGACCGAAAAATCTACCACATAGTTTTAAAGTCAGCACTATTGACTAGGTGAGGAGAAAAGATTCATAATGAGGCAACAGTACTGGAAGGATTAGGAATTATGACCCAACGTTAAGTTTTACACAACCACCAGCATTACTCTTCGGCATGTATGACACTATGTATCTATACAATTCCACAATATACTATTCTTTATTCACAGAGAGTAAATCAAGATTCCTATCCAACAATAGCTTTTATCTCCGGGTTCCATCGGTACAATTATCATCAGCAAAGAACGTTTAATTCTACAAACCCTCTCTCCCTTTTGTCACGTTAGTACAGCTTTCAAGACTTTCTTTCCAACTACCCAAAAAAATAACATCCCGGTTCTTGGTTTGCCATGGAAAAACACCCAGCCCTTTAGCATCTCCAAGCTATTGACAAAGCTTTCCAGATTTTAGACCTTTTTTAGACAGCTCACAGATTGCCTCGAAGAGCTTCTGTCTTCTTTCTACCAAACAGAAAATTTGACCTCTTCCTGTGAGTGAATGCTTCTTCTCCTCTTTCCATCGGAGTTCCTCTTTCCATCTATCTCTGATTTTTCTTTGTACCTGTATCTGGGCCTTTGAATTGCAACAGGAACAGCCCATCAAGCCTGCTCCAACATTTAATACGATTGTGGCTGATCAGAAACTTCAATGACATTTGCACCCACTATCTCACCTTGGTGAATGCTAGCGACACAGCTTCGATCTTAACTTCCTTCCTGTTTGTACTGCTTCCAGGTCAAGGATCACCAATAACATTGACCACTATCTCTTATTATCCAAGAAAGATACAACTGATGCTTTTACAAATGATACAAACTCTTAGAAGTCCTTCTCATCATTCTTAAAAAGAATTGCACATTCCACAGACATTTTAAAGATATTACAAATTTTCTTTACTACACCGCTTCCAGAACAAAGGTCATCACAAGCTGTTTTGATGGATCCCGGCAAATATCCATTGTTAACAAAGTGAGTCCATGACCTTTAATTATTTTAAGTGTCGTATTATTTTCATCACTCAATTAATCAATTAATTTGATGAAGTTTATTTGGAAGCTCTCCAATGCCTAATTGCACAGTGCACTTTTTATTTTTGGAATAAGTAATTGTTTAGGAAGGCCGCAGATTGTGCTGTGTTTGCTGATCTCATCGGAGCTTTGGGGTGATGCTACTTTTGATACAAGGGTTGACAGGGTAGGATATAGGGAAATGAGGAGGCCGGGTAGTGGGAGAGGAGCAATCAGCAGGGAATCTTGCCTCTGATTACTATCCAGTAATAATCAGGGACCATCTTCCATGTTCAAACGGTCTGCAGCTTGCATTGTTTGCAACAATGCATTAAGAATGTCGTGTGGTGAGGAACTGGAAGATGGATGGATCATGCCCTCGTGAAGGAATCATCATCTTTAGGATAGGAGGTTGGTGATGGAGAGAGAAAGGCCTTGGGAAATGCAAAAGGAACATTAATATGGATATGCATGCAACACCTCTTTATGTCCTTTGGAACAATGTATAGCTTCACAATGGAAACAATCGATCAGGTAGTAGACTGAGCCTGTCGCATGTCAAGAAATGCAACAAAACACCATTAAACACCATTGGATTTGTCATTTGTTATTGCTCTGCTTGTGGACCTTTTTTCCACATGCTCATTTTTCTTTCAATCAGCTTGCCCTGTCAAATATTCTTCCACGAAGATTCCTGATGTTAATATTCTCGGGAAATTCTTTTTTTGTGGAGTTAACACTTTCCAACCCGTCTCTTTTGAATTAAAACCCACTCAATACAGAAACTCAATTCAACGATATTAGGCATGATTCAGCGGCCTCATCGCGTCTGACTTCGAGTCAGGACGAGGTCATTGAATACCGCGAGAGGCCTTCAGCGAGAGTCGCGGCGCTTGAGACGTCTCGCTAGATTCAACAGAATCTTGCGGTGGGTCACGATCTGGATCTCCCTCCCTCTGAGCAAGATCCAGGCACGCATAATTCAATGAGCCATAAGGCTCATTGAGACATGCACTCACCAAATTCACAGCGGCCCGGGATTCACCGGCCTCGCTAGCAAGGCCTCAACCAGGCGCCATTTGGTACTGGTTCGCAAAGTCGTGAACAAGTTGTGATGGGGGTCTGGCAGAGGTGTTGACGCCTGGTCGGGCACTGTCATCCTTGCACCTTGGCACTGCCACCCTGGCTGGGACACTGCCAGGGTGCCCAGGTGCCAGGTTGCCCATGCCAGGGGTTAGGCCCTGGGGACCTTGAGGGATGAGGGGGCTCGAGGATCCTGGAAGAGGTACGCTGGGTGAAGTGGGAGTGGGGTCCTGAGGCCTTAGTAGGCATGATGAGGGGTTAAAAGATCATGGCTATTTTTTAAAATGGTGCCCCAATCCGTGTGTAGACTTCCTGCAGTGGTGAGCGGAGTTTGTCAGCACAGGAAGTGAATTAAAGTAGAGTAGTGGAATTATGTTCAGTGTCCCGGACAGTATTTATCCATCAATCAAAATCACGAAAACAAATCACAGAATCCTAGAATTTTACAGTGCAGAAGGATGCCATTCGGCCCATCAAGTCTGCACCGGCCCTTGGAAAGAGCACCGCTCTTAAGCCACTCACCCCCACCCTATCCCAGTAACCCCACGTAAACATTTTGGACACGAAGAGCAATTTAGAATTGCCAATCCATCTAACCTGCATATCTTTGGACTGTGGGAGGAAACCAGAGCACCCGGAGAAAACATGGGGAGAAAGTGCAAACGCCACACAGACAGTCACCCGAGGCTGGAATTGAACCCGGGACCCTGGAGCTGTGAGGCAGAAGTGCTAACCATTGTGCCATCTTGCTGCCCTGTTCTTTATTGGAATTAGTTGTGCAAAAGTGGCTGGTGTGTACCCTACATTACATCACTGACCAGACTTCAAAACATACTTCAGTAGCTGTAAAGCACTTTGAGATGTCCAGCGGTCATGAAAGGTGCTATATAAATGTGAGTCTTTCTTCCTTCTCATAACCAATGGATGCGATTTAATGGCCTTGTCGTGCCAGATGTGTCGCGATGAGGCCATTGAATCTCACGAGTGCAAGGAATTCATGATTCTTGAGATGTCTCACAAGGTTCAACCGAATCTCATGAGATGTCGCTATCTGGATCTTGTCCACGCTGGGCGATGACTCACGAGGTTTGGTTGAACCTTGTGAGGTGCTTGAGCAATTAAGCTAATTTCAATATGCATTCTCGGCCCTGGGTCACTGTCCGTGTGGAGTTTGCACATTCTCCCCATGTCTGCGTGGGTTTCACCCCCACAATGCAAAGATGTGCAGGTTAGGTGGATTGGCCACGCTAAATTGCCCCTTAATTGGAAACAAATATAATTGGGTACTCTAAATTTAAAAAAAAAATATTCATACACCGGATTCACTAAGCTCCCAGGAACTAACAGCCTCCCCAGTGAGGCCTCAATCAGGCTCCGCTTCGTAGTGGTCCACACAAACGTGGACCAGGTGTAATGGAATCTGCAGAGTTTTCCAGACCATTGGAGACATTTGGGTGGTCGGGGACAGGGTAGGATGGCACTCTGGATTTCCCTATGGCACCAAGGCACCTTGGCACTGCCAGCCTGGTATTACATTACTGGGTTGAAGTAATATATGTTGTCACTGGTTGCTGATGATCCTGAAGAATACACGAGTCTTCAATGTAAAGCAAACAAATTTATTAAGCAACGATAAAACTAATAAATGAGTTTGACACTCTACTGAACTATCTCCAGAAATAAAGTAATAAAAAGTAACTACATAAACTGTATCTGAACTACAAGTGTTGTCTAAGCTGTAATCTATCTATATTGCACCACTGCTGTCCAGCTACTCCTGTGGAAAGAGACCAAGATCCTCTCGGAGTTAGTATAGTGATATCTTGTGGTGCCCTCTCGTGGTAGTGCCATTGCTAAGTGTTGTGATTAACCCTTTAGTTACATGTCTGTCTGCACATAACTACGCCTGGCACCTTGATACTACCACAATGGCACTGCTAAAGTGCCTAGGTGGCACTGGCAGGCTGGCAGCAGCACTGCCATACTGACAATGTCAGGGTGCCAAGTTGCCAGGGTGGTACTGCCAAGGGCCTTAGGGGGGCATGCTCATAAAGAAGGGAATGAAGCGGGTGCAAATGATGGGGAGAGATTGTAGAAACTGCAAAAAAAATTAACATCAGTAAATAATCATAAATATATGGTTTCAACTGAGACAAATTGTATGGTCAAATTGAATTCATTTGAAATATATAGAATTGTATTTTAATTATTTTTAAACGTTTGATAATAATGCTCAAGAATTCATACAGAACAAGTATATTCGATTTAACATTAATATGTGCAGCCCATCCTGAGTACAGCGCTGAGCCGTCATTTTACTTTATTCACTCAAAGCTCTGTACTGGATCTAGTGCGACAACAGAGCCACAACTTTGACTGTGAGAGCCATGTCCAAAATGTTAATATTTAGTTTGTTTTTTGTCACTTAAAGTTTCTAGTAGTTTTATTAATATATAAATGATTAAGCAATTTCTATAAGCACTATAAAATATTTAGCGTTGATTAAATCTTATTGAATTTACTGAATCATGGCTAGTGAACATTCCCAATTTCAATCTTGCGGCCCACTGAGATGGAGAGCTCCTCATGCGAGCCTAGCTTGTCCATCACGGAATGAGGTACATCCCACAGCTTAACTCATGTACTTTCTACACTTTGTAGTCAACAGATCCTGCCCTGTGACTAACAGTCGAGCTGTAGCTTGAACTCACTTTCTAACCGCCAGTGATTGATGTTACGTTAAATTCATTCCTGCTGCCTTGCCCTCTGTCTTTACTGGTACGGGGTCCAATTTACACCACTTGGTGAGTGCGGTTCTTGCTTCAGTCAAGAATATTTTTAACTTCCTGGGAGACTTTATCAGAATGTAAGTGCAGAATACAAACTTCATTTTTAATAATTTTACTGCGGGAAAGGTTGGGGATGAATAAACATCAAGGAGCAGTTTTTAATTTCTTTGTGCCGCTACAAATCTTCAGGCACCTGTAAGAATAACTTTTAAAATCCCAATGTAGTTTAAAATAAATGCTCTGCTCATTGGAGTAGTCAGTTTAAATGGTGCCAGTGTTTCTTTGGACCCAAATGAGGTTTTTATGGAGGATAATTGAACAGCTAACAAGTGAAACTGGGCGAAGCTTAAGAGGGAAATAAAATTCAAAGCAAAATGAGCAGAAGTGGTCAAGACAAAGTAAACATTCTGAGGGGAAGAAGTCCTTTGGAAAGCGTAAATGAGTGGCAAAGACCCGATGGTCCGTCATGCTTGGCACACACATATGCCCAAAGCATCATGAACACTCTTCCCCAGAAGACAATTAATCGCTCGGGAGAGGAGATCAAAGAAAATTTCCAGGTCCACGAATGGAAAAAGTACAAGGAATAATTATTGACATTGAAACTAGGCAACACGGCAACAGGAATCATCACGTTGCACTTTCAGCAGTGAAAACACGAAGGTCAGGATTTTCTGCTCTACCAGTGATAGGTCTCCTCCCGGGTAGGCCGGGAAAATTTGGAGAGCGGTTAAAGGTCAACTGAAGAGTTATACTTAATTAGAAACAATGCGAGCGCAAATGGCGACATGGATGTAAAATCCTGCGAGAGTCAAGAAACGCAAATTTTGCAGATGTTTGCAGACTCACCCCTCCCCACCCCCTGCCAGTAACGTAATGAGGTTCCCGCCCAGAAAGGTCAGGAATCTCATTTTAATATAATTAAAGGGCTTCCCTGACATATCCCTCACATTGGGATCTCCCCCACCTTGCTATTGTCACATCAGCGAGATTTCCAACAGATTTTTTAAAACGGGAAGCAGGTGGAGGGAACCCATCGGGGGAGGAGGGGGGAAGGTAAGTACATCCCAAGGGAGGGAGAGGGAGAGGGACATGTCCGGGCAGTACTCTGGCATTGCCTCTGGCGCTGTTGCTTGGCACCCTGGCACTGCCCCCACACCATAGGGGCAATGCCAAGGGGCAGAACTGGGGGGGATGCCATGGGGTGGGGCCAAGAGGGAACCCCACTGGGGAGATCCGTTGCCCGTGTCCTTTTTCGGGGGGGGGGGGGGGGGGGGGTCTCTGTGCGCGTGTGGTGGTCTTTTTTGTTACTGGAACTCTTTAAAAAAAGGTGCCCTGATCTTGAGATTCCCGACGTTGCCACCTTCAGCCCCACCTCACCAGTGTGATGGCATGAGTCACGCCTCCACTTTCTTTGCACCAAATGCTGGATAATCGGAAGAGAATTGGCAGCTGTACAGCCAGCGAGCTGACATGGTGCAAAAATTGCCATCCTGCCCATTAGCTCTCTTTGTCGCTCCACAGATGTTGCCAGATCTGTTGAGCTTTTCCAGAACTTTCTGTGTTTACATTAATTAAAGAAAAATGGGTTTGATTCCAATTCAAGCTTCTGAAGATGTAACTAGCAATGTAGACAAGAGGGTAACAACTGATGTCCTTTATTTGGGTTTTCAACAAACATTTTATAGGTGTCACACAAGAAATTGTTACACTAGATTAGGTCTCGTACGTTTTGCATTAATACATTTGTACAGTTTAAGAATTAACTAATAGTTAGAAAACAGGAAATAAATAGGCGTGTTATTTTCAGGATGTCAGGATAGAGGGAATGCCTCAAGGATCGATATTGGGGTCTCAACTATTTAAAACTTATATCAATAAATAGAAGTCTAAAATGTTCAACAGTGCTAACAATACAAAGCTTACTGGAGAAATAAACTGTCAGAAGGATATTTGCACAGTGTTAGCATTGTTGCTTCACAGCGGCAGGGTCCCAGATTCGCTTCCCGGCTTGACTCACTGTCTGTGCAGAGTCTGCATGTTCTCCCCATGTTTTGCAGGGGTTTCCTTCGGGTGCTCCGGTTTCGCCCACAAGTCCAGAAAGACCTGCGGCGGGATTCTCCGACCCCCTGCCGGGCCAAAGAATCGCGGGGGATGGCGTGAATCCCGCTCCCGCCGGCTGCCGATTTGTCTGGCGCCGGGGTTTTGGTAGGGGCGGGTATCGCGCCGGTCGGCAGCCGCTGGCAGCGGCCCCCCCGGCGATTTTCCGGCCTGCGATGGGTTGAGCAGCCGCCCGTTTTAGGCCGGTCCCGCCGGCGTAGATAAGACCTGGTACTTACCAGCGGGACTTGGCTCTGCGAATGGCCTCCAGGGTCCTCAGGCGGGCGTGGTGGTATCTGGCCCCAGGGGGTGCCCCCGCGGTGACATGGCCCGCGATCGGGGCCCACCGATCCGTGGGGGGGCCTGTGCTGTGGGGGCACTCTTTCCGTCCGCACCGGCTGCTGTGGACCTCCACCATGGCGGTGCGGAGATGAAACCCCCGCGCATGCGCTCGGATGATGCCAGCACATGCTGGTGCTCCTGCGCATGCGCCAAGTCGCAGTGGCTGGCGGAGGCCCTTCACCGCCGGTTGGCACGGCACCAAGCCCCTTACGCGCCAGTTGGCATGGCGCCAACCCCGCCGGCGCCGGCCTAGCCGCTGAAGGTGCAGAGGATTCCGCACCTTCCGAGCGGCCCGACGCCGGAGTGGTCCACGCCACTCCACGGCCCCGCAAACGCCGGCCCCGCCGGGTAGGGGAGAATCCCGCCTGTGCTGTTAGGTAATTTGGACATTCTGAATTCTCCCTCTATGTTCCCGGAATGTGGCGACTGGGGGCTTTTCACAGTAACTTAATTAGAACATAGAACAGTACAGCACAGAACAGGCCCTTCGGCCCTCAATGTTGTGCCGAGCAATGATCACCCTACTCAAACCCACATATCCACCCTATACCCGTAACCCAACAACCCCCCCCCCTTAAACTTACTTTTTTTATTTGGACACTACGGGCAATTTAGCATGGCCAATCCACCTAACCCGCACATCTTTGGACTGTGGGAGGAAACCGGAGCACCCGGAGGAAACCCACGCACACAGGGGGAGGACGTGCAGACTCCACACAGACAGTGACCCAACCGGGAATCGAACCTGGGACCCTGGAGCTGTGAAGCATTTATGCTAACCACCATGCTACCGTGCTGCCCCCCTTGGATTGGCATATGGACGATATGGTTAGGTATAATTCGACCAATGCAGTAGAGTCCCCTTCGTCAAACCTGACAAATTGGTCCACGTTTGTGGGGACTATAAACTAATGGCCCTAAATTGCAGTGTTAATGTAAGCCTACATGTGACAATAAAGATTATTATTATTATTGTTATTATCAAAATACAGCAAAGGGATTATGGAGCAGTTAATTCATTGACAGAAGTTGGCAGATGAAGCATAATGTTGGCAGCGTGAAATTATCCGCTTGGTAGAAAAAATAGAAAAGCAAAAATAGAAAAGCAGGAATTTGAGGGTCCTTATATGCAAATCATAGAGAGTTAACATGCAAGTACAGAAAGCAATTATGAAGGCATATAGTAGGTTCGCCTTCCTTGCAAAGGTGTTGGAGAATAAGCGTAAGGAAGAATTGGCGCAATGATCTTTGCTGAGGCCACACTTTGAGTATTGAGATTTAGCCGAAGGAAGGATATACTTGCTTGTTAGGGTTGGTGGAGGGGGTCTGTGATGTTGTGTGTGTGTGTGTGTGTGTGTGTGAGGGGGGGGGGGAGATAGTTTGAGTGGAAGGAGCCTTTATCCTCTGAAGCTCAGAAGAATGAGTGTTGGCAGAAACATGTCAGATTCTTGACGGGTTTCACAAGGTAGATGCTGAGAGTCAGTTTCCCCTGGCTGATGCGTCTTGAAGTACAGGCCTTTGTCTCAAATAAGGGTTTTTTGCCATTTAGGACTGACATGAAGAGAAATTTCTTCACTCAGGGATTGCACATTATTGGAATTTTCTGCCCTGGAGGGCTGTAATTGCTCAGTCAATGAGTATACTTGAGATTGAGAGACTTTTGTGCAGTCGGAACTGAGGATTATGGTGATCGGGTTCGGAAAATTGAGTTGATATTCAGCCATAATCCTATTTAACGGAGGAGCTGGACTGGAATTCTCGGCCGTTGGGATTTTTTCACCCGACAGCAGCGCACGGCCGCCCACGTGTTTTTCGGCGGTATGGGGTGGCTTCAGTGGGAAAACCCATTGACAAGTGGCGGGAGTAGAGAAGCCTGTCGCAGGCTATTGGGGCGCTGCCGATAAACAGGCGGGCTGGGGGGTACTGGAGAATCCTGCCCATGGGTTACTCCTGCTCCCATTCCTTATGTTCTCACATTTTCTTAGATGCTGTTCACTATAAGCCTGGCAGCTTTCTCAATAATGACGGAATTTATTCCCTCTATTTCCAGCTGGTTTGCGACCACAGGCAGTGCTCTAAGCTGGGCCTTCTGGCAGCAGTCATGATTCTTTTATCCTGCACCAACTGGTAATGTTTTGTTCAGCTCCTAACCTGTAGGCATCGTATATGGTTAGCTGTAATGGAAATTATATAATCTACTTGCGTGACAGACAGCCTGCACAGTCTAGAATGAAAGTAAATGTCTTGGCAATAGAAAATATTTGGACCAAACAATTTCTAATGCCTGTTCGTGACAGTGACTGACAGGAATCCTATTTTCAAGAGCATTAGTGTAATTACCTCTTAGAGAGCTGTTGGCGTCTAAATATGCCACATTTGATGGAACTCCATTTTGTCAGGGACATGGAAAGCCTCACCTGATGGACAAGGCTGAAACTAAGAAAACTGGTTTTGCAGTACCCAGTAATTGAATTTGTCAGTGACATGGGCCAGGTTTCAACGCTTCTAATAGCCCGAAACCAGTGTCGGCACCTGCTTGTTCAAAATTATTATTTTTATTATTTACGATGAAGGCACTTGATGAAATGTGAAGATCTATTAGCCTAATTTAGTTTGCGAACACTGTTAATCATGATAAATGGCACCTTGCCACTTAGACATTTGGTTACTGTGATGAATTGAGAGCTCTCAGACAAGCAATGGTCTTCAATCCTCTGCTCGCCCACAACGCGAACTGACGTCCAGATGCTTCGGCACTCCAGAAAGAGCTTTAAAATTATACACCAACTAACAGACAGGATTCGATTATCTGGAATCCTGAATCCACAGTGGCAGAATAGAGTGGAAATGTATCTGTGAATTGAATTATTTGTCCCCATCAAGAATTTACCCTCTTATCTCGGATGTGACTTCAAACCATGGTCCCATCTTCCCTCTCAAGCATATGTAAAACAGGCCACAACATAATTTGAATAAGGTTAGAGCAGTTCTCACCAATGTTTTTAAAATCTATTTGTTCGTGGGGTGGGGGTGGGCATTGCTGCCTAGGCTAGCATTATTTGCCAGCTCCTAATTGCCCTCGAAGGTGGTGTTGAGTCACCTCCATGAACCGCTGCAGTCCATGTGGTGTAGGTACGCCCAATTATCCCTGAATTAATACCTGAAACAGATAATTTGACCATTTCTTGCTTTTGCTGTTTGTGGGACCATCGCATAATCGAATTGTTTGCCACACCTCCCGTACTACAAGAGGAACTAATCTTCAGAAGCACTTCATTAGCTGGAATGCACTTGTGGGACATTTTGAAGTAGCCAGTGCCATGATATAAAATAGATGCAGGTCATTTCTTCATTTTTGTTTCTCATCAGTGTCGTTTCTCCAGCTCAGTCACAAACAGCTTCGAAGCCTCCGCAGGATTCCTGTTAGTGTGTGACTCTCTGGGACCTCAGTTACGTCACCATTCTGCTTTTAGTAAGCTTGAAAGTGTTGTGACCATCTTGACTGAATCAGACGGATCCAATCCTTACCTGACATCCAGCATGTACCAGCGGGATAGCGAGACGTAGGAAAAATAAAGTGGGAACGGCAACAGCAGAACTCATAGGGAGATTTTTTTTGGGGGTGGTAAGGGGGGGGGGAGGGTGCAGACTGTCAAATGGTTGGTTCCAGGAGTTCTGACAATCAAAGGCTGGGAGGTGGACTGCTTAGTTTTGAGGGTCAATTGGAGGCTGACAAAGCAATGAAAGATTGGCATCACCACCTTTAGCAGAGGATGCTGCTGAATGGATTTGCGAGGGCATTTCCACGCCATAGGTCTTTAGATCCATAGAATCCCTACAGTACAGAAGGAGGCCATTCGGCCGATCGAGTCCACAAGGACCTTCGAAAGAGCACCCCACCCAGACCCAGTGTCCCACCCTATCCCTGGTTACAAGCCATGTGGGGAAATAGCTTCTTATTGTGGATTTTGTACATGTTTCAGGATCGTGCTGTTTACGCTCACATCCCACTATTTTGAGTATCAAGCTAAATGTTAAGAATGTGAAATATCACCATACTTGGTGTACTGGTGTATAAAATCCGAATGAAATTCTGATGAAAATGATAATGTGGAATGTTCATTTTCCTGTTTGGAAAGTCCTGTATTTTGGGACGATTGTGGACTTGAAACATATTTCTAACTGTTAGTGTGGGATTTTCCAACCTTCTGAGTTTTCCAGCACTGTTTATATCTTAAGACGGGTTTCTCAGGTCCCCAGCCGTGGGTTTCTCGGATGCGCGTTGTTCGCTGGTGGTGGGATTCTTTCTTCCCACCGCTTGTCAGTGGGATTTCAGACCATAAGACATAGGAGCAGAATTAAGCTATTTGGCCCATCAAATCTGCTCCGCCATTCAATCTAGGCTGATATGTTTCTCATCCCCATTCTCCTGCCTTCTCCCCATAACCCCTGATCCCCTTATTAATCAAGAACCTATCCATCTCTGTCTTAATGACACTCAGTCATTTGGTCCCACAGCCTTTTGCCGCAATGAGCTTCAGAAATTCACCATCCTCTGGCTAAAGAAATTCCTCTTCATTTGAGTTTTTAAAAAAATTTCAAGTACCCAATTCAATTTTTTCCCAATTAATGGGCAATTTTGCATAGCCAATCCACCTACCCTGCACATCGTTGGATTGTGGGGCTGAGACTCACGCAGACATGGAGAGAATGTGCAAACTCTATACAGACAGTGACCTGGGGCCAAGATCGAACCAGGGTCCTTGGCACGGTGAGGCAGAAGTGCTAACCACTGTGCCCCCGTGCCGCCCATCTCCTCATCTGTTTTAAAGGATCGTCCCTTCAGTCTGAGGCTGTACCCTCGGGTTCTAGTTTTCCCGACTAGTGGAAACATCCTCTCCAAGTCCACTCTATCCAGGCCTCTCCGTATCCTGTAAGTTTCAATAAGATACCTCCTCATCCTTCTAAACTCCAGTGAGTACAGACCCGGAGTCCACAAACACACCTCATACGATAAGCTCTTCATTCCAGGAATCATTCTTGTGGACATCCTCTGGACCCTTTCCAAGGCCACCACGTCCTTCCTCAGATACAGGCCCAAAACGGCTCAAAATACTCCAACTGGGGTCTGACCAGAGCATTGTACAGCCTCAGAAATACATCCCCGCTCTTGTATTCTTGCTCTATTTCCCATTGAAGCCACCCCATGCCAATAGGAAACCCGCAGACGGGGGTGCATTGCTGGCGAGAAAAGAGAAACCCACCGGCTGGAGAATTCCAACCCAGATCTCCAGCATCCACAGCATTTTGCTTTAATTCTCTTTCATTAAGCTGTGTTAAGGGTGTAATGGAGCCATCTCTATTAACACCCCAGGATTTGGCCATCGCATCCAGGGGACTTGTCTGTCTTTAGATCCATTAATTTCTCCAGTACGTTTTCCTAAATAATATTAATTGATTTATTCTGCAGAGTAATAGTATATAGAGGACTTATTGTATAGAGTAGTATTAATTAATTGATTGTGGGCAGCATGGTAGCAGTGGGCAGCACGGTAGCACAAGTGGATAGCACTTGGGTCCCAGGTTCGATTCCCCGCTGGGTCACTGTCTGTGAGGAGTCTGCACGTTCTCCCTGTATCTGCGTGGGTTTCCTCCGGGTGCTCCGGTTTCCTCCCACAGTCCAAAGATGTGTAGGTTAGGTGGTTGGCCATGCTAAATTGCCCTTAGTGACGAAAAGGGTTAGGAGGGGTAATTGGGTTGCAGGGATAGGGTGGAAGTGAGGGCTTAAGTGGGTCGGTGCAGACCCGATGGGCCGAATGGCCTCCTTCTACACTGTAGGTTCTATGTTCTACGTTCTTCACTCTCATAGGCACTTGGTCCCAAATCATTTCTGATACATTCTATGTGAAGGCAAACAAAATATTTATTAAATCTTCCTGCTGTGTCCTTAGTCGCCATTATAATTTTTGTCTCCGACGTCAAGGGACCCACATTTACTTTTGCTATTTTTTTCATTTTTCCCCAAAAGCTCTGAGAATCTATATTTCTATTTCTTGCCAGTTTACTGTCATGTTCTATTTTCTCCCTCTTTGTCAATAATTAATAGAATCATAGAACTTACAGTGCAGAAGGAGGCCATTCAGCCCATCGAGTCTGCACCGTCCCTTACAAAGAGCACCCTACTCAAGCCCACGTATCTACCCTATCCCCGTAACCCAGTAACCCCCACTTTCCCATTTTGGACACTAAGGGCAATTTAGCATGGCCAATCCACCTAACCCGCACACCTTTAGACTGTGGGAGGAAACTGGAGCACCCGGAGGAAACCACGCAGACACGGGGAGAAGGTGCAGGCTCCGCACAGATAATAACCCAGCCGGGAATCGAACCTGGGATCCTGGAGCTGTGAAGTAACTGTGCTAACCACTATGCCTAATGCTGATTTTGAAACCTGCCTATCCTCAGGTTTGCTATTCTATTTGGCAACACTGTCAGCTTCGTTTAATCTAATCCAATCATTCACTTCTCCAGTCAGTTATGCTACTTTTCTATTGGCGTTTTCATCCCTTACCATGATGTATACTAAGAATCATAGAATCCTACAATGCAGAAGGTGACCATTGGGCCCATCAAGTCTGCACCGACCCTCTGAATGAGCACCCCAACCAAGCCCATTTCCTCACCTTGTCGCAATAACTCCTTAACCTAACCGACACATCCCTGGGCACTAAGGGACAATTTAGCATGGCCAATCCTGTCGTTTTATGTACTCTGGGATAACACAGGCTGAAACTGGATGCAGCTTTAACCAAATGATACTCCAGACCTTGAAGTTAGTTCAATCTGATTTATTGAACCTGTAGCACAGTTAGCACAGTTCTCTGTGAGTTCGACCCTCTGCTAACCTAAGTGTGGTTACTCTGTCTGACTGAACCAGACTATCTCTTAGCCACGTGCTGGAAGTTTGATACTGCAAATATACCCTGACTCACTCTGTAGATGTTCATCAGTGGAAAGAGGCGGATTGTGAGTACCTCATGCCTTTTATGGTGAGGTACCACCCCTGAGTGTCCTGCCTTCTCATTGGTCATACCCTGTTCTCTGTGTTCATTAGCTGCCTGTCCGTGCCTGTCTGTATATCATTATCTGCATGTCTGCATGTCATGACATCTCCCTTTTAAAAAATGTTTTGTTGGCACATGGGAACGTACTTACATGTGGTGGCATGTATTAACATATTTACAAGCGGTGGCATATGTAAACGTATTTACATGTGAAGGCAGCTGTCTAATGCGAGAAAACAGAACATAGCAAACAAAACAAATGTTCATAAGTCCAGTCTCTGGGGCTTGCGTCTGATCCTTGTTGACCGCCGGGGAGGTGTTGCTGGGGGTGATGGCACCTTGACAGGTGGGATGGAAGCCTGACTGCTGGCCTTGTAGTTTGAGGTATCAGGTTGCAAAACAACGGACGGAAACGGAGAAGAAAGCGGTTGCGAGCAGGCAACTTTGTGCAGTGCCCGTCTGTTTCATCGCACAACAGAACCATCAGCCATACGTACAACATACGAGCGGGGCGCAGCATGCAGACCAGCCACCATCTGGTATCTTGATCCTGACAGTGCCGGGGATAACACAGGCAAATCGGTATCATGGGTATCACAGCCCTGCTTTTGCTGGTTGCGGAGCTGCTGCACCTTCTGCAGCACTAGGAGGTGATCCAGGTTGGGCAAGTGTATGGCTGGAAGTGTAGTCTTCCGTAGGTCCCTGTTCATCAGGAGTTGAGCTGGCGACATGCCAGTGGACAGTGGGGTCGCCCTGTGCGCAAGCAGCGCGAGGTAGATGTCAGAAGCTGAATCCGCGGCCTTGGAGATGAGCTGTTTCACAATGTACACCCCTTTCTCAACCTTCCCATTGGACCAGATAATGTGGGCTGGAAGTGACATATTTGAAATGTATGACTTGGCAAACATAGACCACTCGTGGCTATTGAAGCACAGGCCATTGTCACTCATGACAGTGAGTGGGATACCATGCCTGGAGAACGTCTCCTTACAGGCGTTGATGACGGTACGAGATGTGAGGTCTGAGAGCTTCACAACTTCAGGTTAATTGGAGAAATAGGCAATAATCAACACGTAGTCACGACCATTCGCACGAAAGAGGTCGTGCCAACCTTGGACCACGGGGATGTCTCGATTTCATGCTGCTAGAGCATCTCCTTGCTCTGCACTGGTTGGAAGCATTGACAGGCCGCACAGTTGAAGAATTTGATGGGTTGATCACCCGCTGTTGAGAGGAGAAGCGTGATCTTCCTTGCATCAGACTCACCCACGAAGCTTCAATGTACAGCAGAAACTTTTGCTTGAATGTCCGCCAGTTGGCACTGAGATTGCCAAAGGTCCTGAGCTGGTGAGGAGCCTGAATCTTCTCCATGGTGCTGGGATACATTCACTGGTCGTCACAGGACAGACTGAGGTAAACCACCTAGATTAAGCAGTCTCCTGGTAGCATGTCGTGTTATGTATTCTGGAATAGCACAGGCTGAAACTGAATGCAGCTTTAACCAAAAGGTACTCCAGACCTGGAAGTTAGTTCAATCTGATTTATTGAACCAGTAGCACAGTTCTCTATCAGTTTGACTCTCTGCTAACCTAAGTGTGGTTACTCTGTCTGACAGAACCAGACTAGCTCTTAGCCATGTGCTGGAGGTGTGATACTGTACATACACCCTGACTCACTCTGTAGATGTTCATCAGAGGAAAGTGGCGGACTGTGAGTGCCTCATGCTTTTTATAGTAAGATACCACCCCTGAGTGTCCTGCCTGCTCATTGGTCATGTCCTGTTCTCTGTGTTCATTAGCTACCTGTATGTGCCTGTCTGTATATCATTATCTGCATGTCTGCATATCATGACAAATCCAACTAACCAACATATCTTAGGACTGTGAGAGGAAACCAGGTTGTTTCTTTAAATGCTTGCCATTGTGTATCTACTGTCATGTCTTTTAACCTAATTTCCTAATCTTCTTCTGCCACATCATGCCTCATACTTCAATCATTAGCTTTTTGTATTGTCAGATTTAATGAAATTCTAGGTTATGCTCATTTTCCCACAGAGAATTCTTTGTTATAAGGGTGACTACATAAGCCTGTTTCATGGCGTAAGATGTGATCTCAAATAGCCTGCCCCCTTGTTCATTCCTCAACATATTCTTTTGGGAAACTGTCTCAAACGTATTCCATGAACCCATCCTTCAAGAGTCTTTTGTCATTTGATGTTCCGAGTCTAACTGCCTCCAAGGATTACTGCATTATCTTTATTAAATTCTCCTCTAATTTCCTGACTTATACTCTACCGAGCGCTGTTCGGGGGAAAATCTGTAAATTTTCGCCACCAACGTTTTGTGCCCTTGTTATTTCTTAGAGTCATCCTTATTGATTCAATGTCCTAATTTTCCGGGCTAAAGACCATTTGAACAACTGCCTTTATTCCAGTCGTTATTATCACAGTTACCTCGCCAGCTTTTCTATTTTGTCTGTCTTTTCTAAACATCAAGTATCCTGGAACGTGCAGGGCGGAATCTTTCCTATTTTGCTGGCTGTGGTAAGAAGACCGGAACGCAGCTCACCAGCTGCATAGCCGGCTTTTCTCATTACATCGCTCAGCGCTCTGCAAAGAAATTGGAGGCATGGCCCTCATCTTCACGCTGGTGAGGAAGGGATGGAACAAGCCGGCAACACAGGAATTCTGAGTTTGGGGCGCCGTTTTTAAAGAGCCCCTCCCCCCGTGCCCCGATGCTCATGGAGACACCCCCCACTTGCACACAGATAAGCCACTCACTAACCACCACCACATCAACTCCTCCCATTGACGCATAACACTCCCCAGCAGTGCCATTGGGCAGTGCCAGGGTACTTGCCGGCCTGTCCCACTCCCCTTGGGGACTGAACCAACCTGTCGTCCCGGGAGGAGGGGAGGGGGGTTCCCTTCATGTGGTTCCTGATTTTAAAAATCTGTTGTAAAAGGGGGGAATTCCTAATATTTGGGGGCAATACGACGCGGGGCGATATGGCAATACGAAGTGGAATCCCGTTAATGTGATTGGAATATATTGAAATGAGGTTGCCGACCTGCTTGGCTGGGAACTTCATTATATCACTGGTGGGGAGGATGCGGAGAAAATGAGAAAACATGATCTCGCTGGCGAGATTCTCCAGCTCTCGTGGGATTTTGCACCTGTGTCGTCATTTGTGCTTGAGGTGAACATGGAGGCTGATGTACCATCAATTGTACGCGAGGCGAGTGATTTACCAAAGTCCGGCTTTAATAGACTAGAACACAGCTCTGCGATCGTCTACAATGGAAAGGACAATCGTCAGGCGTCTGACCATTTATACCTCATTAATAGAGGCGTGGTTAACTCAGCCTCTCGGCCAATCGGTCGAGAGGCACATGACCGACCAGGGCCAATGGAAAGCCGACGTTCTGGCCCAATGGCAGACAGGTATGCAGATCATATCACCACAGAGGCAAAATCCTCCGCTCCCTCCTCCTGTTGTTTCCAATCTTGATCACCTGGCAACTACAGCTTGGTAACGGCTCCCAGATCAACTCCATTTGTGCAGTAATTCACCCATCCTGTTTCAAATGCATCATGCATTCAGATATATATATCACCTTTAATTTGAACATGTTTCTATTTTTCGTGTTTCATGCTCTGCTACCATTCTCAAACTCTCTATCCTTTTTCAAGGTAATGTCTCGATTTTACCCAAATTGCAACTGTACTCTAAGGTCGTAACTTAGCTCTTCACGCCTAGAAATTCACCATGACCTGAATCCTCCCGCTTAGTGAGTTTTATTAGTTTAACGAGTGCAGTCTCTGGAACCTTGGATCCCACAGAACTCTGCAATGACTGCACAGTATGAGGAATGGAGACGTGAGTGACAAAAATATTCAATGCAGGAGGTCACAAGGCGAAAACATCTCGGAGATCAAACAATTCATGATGCTTCTGTAAAATCAATCTTATATTTTGAAAGTGTGTCCAGATCAATGGGAAGGCCAAAGGGGCAATATCCTATAGAACTGAAATTCTTGAAACAGAAGAGCTGGAGCGAACGTATTTTTTAAACATGGTGAGCATGCAAGTTTATGATAATATAATTTTAGCACAGCAAGAGAAAATCTTCTCCATCTCAATGATTATGACATTATTAATAAATTAAAAATGATTGAATTGAACTTTACATTTCCCTGTCAAAACATTTCTGTCCAGCTATTTGTCAATCAGCAGAATGCGGACTGCAAATAAATATAGATAACAAAGGGTTTTGGAACTAAGTAGGTGTCCACTACCCTTGTTCCAAATATTCAAAGTGTGTTCATGAAATAATGCTGTGCAATGTTAATAAGTGAATGAAGACATTAACTACAATATTCATTTGTCCACTATCGAATCGGAAAGTGTAAACTTGGAGGTTATTGGCTGCATTTGTGAACAAAGGTGTCGCGTTCTCCCTCTCCACTTGCCCGTTTCCCCGCGGGTTATAGCTCGTCATCCTGCTCGAGGTGATGCCCTTGCTGAGCAGGTACCGACGCAGCTCATCGCTCATGAATGATGTACCCCGGTCGCTGTGAATATAAGCGGGGAAACCAAACAGAGTGAAGATGCTGCGCAGTGCCTTGATCACGGAGGCCAAGGTAGTATCGGGGCAGGGGACAGCAAAAGGGAAGCGGGAGAATTCGTCGATGACGGTGAGGAAATAGATGTTGCGGTTGTTGGACGGGAGAGGCCCTTTGAAGTCCACGCTTAGTTGCTCAAAGCGCCCAGAGGCCTTTATCAGGCGGGCCTTGTCTGGTCGATAGAACTGCAGTTTGCATTCCGCACAGATCTGGCATGCCTTAGTCATGGCCTTGACCTCTCCTATGGAGTAGGGTAGGTTGCGGGACTTGATGAAGTGGGCAAGCCGGGTGGCAGAGGTCATCGTGGATGGCTCTCAGGCGGTCCAATTGCGCGTTGGCGCACGTGCCGCGAGACAGGGCATCTGGGGACTCATTGAGCTTCCCCGGGCGATATTTAATATCGTACGTATAGGTGGAGAGCTCTATTCTCCACCTCAGAATCTTGTCGTTCTTTATTTTGCCCCGTTGTGCGTTATCGAACATAAAGGCGACCGACCGTTGGTCGGTGATGAGGGTGAACCTCCTACCAGCTAGGTAGTGCCTCCAGTGTCGCACGGCCTCCACTATGGCTTGTGCCTCCTTCTCGACTGCAGAGTGTCGAATTTCCGAGGCGTTGAGGGTTCGGGAAAAGAACGCTACTGGCCTGCCCGCCTGGTTGAGGGTAGCAGCCAGGGCGACGTCTGATGCATCGCTTTCTATTTGGAAGGGAATGGCTTCGTCCACTGCGTGCATGGCGGCCTTGATGATGCCGGCCTTGATACGGTTGAAAGCCGACTGGGCCTCATCCGTCAGGGGAAAAACTGTGGTCTTAATGAGTGGCCAGGCTTTGTCCGCATATCTGGGAACCCACTGGGCGTAATAGGAGAAAAGCCCCAAGCGCCGTTTGAGTGCCTTGAGGCTACGGGGGAGGGGGAGTTCCTCAAGGGGATGCATGCGGTCGGGGTCCGGGCCTAGGACCCCGTTCTCCACGACGTAGCCGAGGATGGCGAGCCGGGTTGTGTGGAACACGCATTTCTCTTTGTTGTACGTGAGGTTGAGGGCCCGGGCAGTCTGGAGGAACTTCCTCAGGTTGCGTCGTGGTCCTGCTGGTCATGGCCGCAGATGGTGACGTTGTCCAAGTACGGGAAGGTCGCCCGTAAGCCGTACTGGTCCACCATTTGATCCATCGCCCTCTGGAAAACGGAGACTCCGTTTGTAACACCAAAGGGTACCCTGAGGAAGTGAAACAGCCGACCGGCTGCTCAAAAGCTGTGTGGGGGCGGTCCTCTGAGCGAATAGGGAGTTGATGGTAGGCCGATTTGAGGTCAACCGTGGAGAATACCCGATACTGGCCGATTTGAGTCACCATTTCAGCTATGCGGGGAAGTGGGTAAGCATCGAGTTGTGTGAAGCAGTTTATTGTCTGGCTATAATCCACTACCATGCGTTGCTTTTCCCCGGAGCGGACTACCAATACTTGGGCCCTCCAAGAGCTGTTGCTGGCCTCTATGACCCCCTCTTTTAGTAGCCGCTGAACCTCTGACTTGATAAAAGTCAAGCCTTGGGTACTGTACCGGCGACTCTTGGTGGCGATGGGCTTACAGTCGGGAGTGAGATTCGCGAAGAGGCGGGGTGGCGCAACTTTGAGTGTTGCCAGGCTGCATACTGAGTGGGGGCAGGGGTCCGCCGAACTGCAGTGTCAGGCTCCGGTGGCTGCACTGAAAGTCGAGGCCGAGCAGCAGGGGGGCGCAGAGTTGAGCAAAGATGTAAAGTTTAAAATGGGAGTATTTCGCGCCTTGAATTGCGAGGTCCGCGACACAATACCCCGTGATTTGAACCAAATGGGACCCTGAGGCGAGGGCGATAGTTTGGGAGGCGGGGTAGATGCACAGGGAGCAGCGCCTTACCGTGTCTGGGTGGATAAAGCTCTCCGTGCTCCCGGAGTCGAATAGGCAGGGAGTGTCGTGGCCGTTGATTCGCACCCGCATCATCGTGTTTCGCAGGTGTTTCGGCCGCGATTGATCAAGTGTGATCGCTCCTAGATGCAGGCCGTCGAACTCGCAAAATGGCCGCCTGGAGTCACAAGATGGCCGCCGCCGCCGGTCGCACGTGTCGGGTTTCGAAGATGGCCGCCGCCAAGATGGCCGCTCCCATGACTCGCACGAGGTCGATGACGTGTCAGAAGTGGGCGTGTCCGGCCGCAGCGCGGCCGCGTTGCGGGGTCTGTGAGGCCGGGAGTTTGATTTCTGGGCCTGCTGAGGGTTTCGTTTGTGACCTTTGGGCCCAGCCAGGCAGACTTTCGCGAAGTGCCCTTTCTTCCCGCAGTCGTTGCAGATCGCAGATTGGGCCGGGCAACGCTGGCGTGGGTGCTGGCCTTGCCCACAGAAATAGCATGGGGAGCCCCCGGAGTGAGTGGATCGTCGCGTGGCACAGGCCTGTAGCGTGGCCGAGTCTGGAGGGGATCGAGAGGGTTTCGTAAGGTCCGCGGAGTACGTACGGAGGTTACGGTGGGCCGTTTCGTGAGAAGAGGCGAGCGTTACCGTGCCTTGGAGATCCTTCGCCCCATCTTCTAGGAGCCGCTGCCGGATGTACGATGACCTGATGCCAGACACAAGGGCATCGCGGATATGTAAGTTCCTGTGTTCTTCAGCCGTCACTGCTTTGTGGTCGCAGTTCCTCGCGAGCGAGGTGAGTCTTTCCACGAACTCGTTCAGCGTTTCCCCGGAACGCTGGCTGCAGGTTGAGAGCAAATGTCTGGCGTGTACCTCGTTAGTAGTTTTTATGAAGCGTTTCTTCAATATTTCGATCGTTGCCTCATAGGTCGTAGCGGTTTCGATCATGGCGGAGAGTCGGTGGCTCACCCGGCCATGTAGTAAGCGCAGCTTGCGAGCGCTGTAGACATCAGTCGGTGAGGAATCCAGATAGTCCTCGAAGCACCGGAGCCAATGTTTAAAAATTTCCGGGGCTTCCGGCAACCTGGCGTCCAGGTTGAGTTTCTCTGGTTTTAGAGCGCTGTCCATCTTGATGTGTTCTGTTTATTAAATTGAGGCACTCTCAATTACGACGCGAAAGCGAGGTCAGTAATCAAAGGCTTTAATAAACAGAGAACAGGACAGCATCCAAGAGAAGTGTGCTCGCAAAATGGAGTCGCATCTTAAATACTGTTTCCAGGGGGCGTAGCCAGAGGCGGAGTCCCCCAGGGTTCCAAGCCTCTTAATGGGGCAAGGTATTAAAGGTAAATACCGATCATCACAAAGGGTGTTTCATATTCATATATTAAAACATTAGTTACAAATATACAGATATAATTTCCTCACAGAGTAATGCAAAGGGTTGTTGTTTGAAACACGCAGCGCTATTTAATCCCAATATTGCCTCTTTGATCATATTAAAGACTATTATCTCGGATGGAACTAGGATATGCTAGAGGTTGACCAGCATTTTCTCCCCCATTTGAAGGCCCGGATCTTCCAATAAGGACAGCAGCGAACACGGAGAACTTCTGATACCTCCGAAATG
Organism: Scyliorhinus canicula; assembly: GCF_902713615.1. Taxonomy (NCBI): domain Eukaryota; kingdom Metazoa; phylum Chordata; class Chondrichthyes; order Carcharhiniformes; family Scyliorhinidae; genus Scyliorhinus; species Scyliorhinus canicula. The sequence goes on along the minus strand of NC_052166.1, from coordinate 29,114,214 downwards.
GCTCCTTGGGAGTCTTTACTTATCTTCCCTCTGGGACTTGGCAAACTTGGGCTGTTTGCATTTACCCTGGTTTTTACTTGATTTACTTTGACTGCAGTTACAAAGCTGGTAAAAAAGCCTAGTCAGGAGTGTAGCTGTAAAAAAAAACAATCAGGTGTAGTGTCAAAGCATTCCCAGCACACCAGTAACCCTGACACAGCACATACAGCCACCCACCAACATTGCTCACCTGCTCCCGACACAGCTCATTCCCCTCCCAATAGTGTTCACCGATCCCCCACCGCACTGCTCCTTTCAGGCTCAACTTTCCGAATCTTTAGTTCCTGCCTGGAATGGAGTCAGGTGTGTGTGGGGTGAGCATTGTTAGGTTTGAGGGAGATTGCGTGAGCATCTCCAAGAGTGAGGGAGGGAGGGCATTGTTATCATTGACATGGGGAAGGGTGGGGAGTAATCATTACCTGTGGTGAGGGACGTGGGTATGTATTTCCAAGGGTGGGCGGGAAGGAGGGGAGGTGAGCACTGCCAGGGATGTAGGAGGGAAGGAGATGAGAATTGCCAGGGTTGAGGGAGGGAGGGGGGTGGGAATTCACGGTGAGGTGGGGCGGGTGGGGGGGTGGGAATTGAGGAGGGGGTGAGCATTGTCAGGGGTACAGGAGGGATGGAGGTGGATCATTGCCAGTGGTGGGGGCGGGGGGAATGGAGATGAATGCTGCCAAGGGTGTAAGAAGGAGGGTAAGCATTGCCTGGGATGCGGGGGTGGTGACAGAGGGTGAGCATTGCCAGGGGTACAGGAGGGATGGGGTGGAGCATTGCCAGGGATGTGGGAGGTTGGTGAGCATTGCCAGGGGTCTGGCGGGTGGAGGGGTGGGTGGAGGGGTGGGCGAGCATTGCCTGGATTTGGGAGGTGGGTAAGCATTGCCAGGAGTGTGGCGGGTGGAGGGTTGGGTGGACGGGCGGGTGGAGGGGTGGGTGAGCATTGCCAGGGGTCTGGCATGTGGAGGGGCGGGTGGAGGGTTGGGTGAGCATTGCCAGGGTTTGGGAGGTTGGTAAGCATTGCCAGGGGCGTGGCGGGTGGATGGGTGAGTGAGCATTTCCAGGGGTGAGGGAGGTTGGTGAGCATTGCCAGGGTTGTGGCGTGTGGAGGGGTGAGTGAGCATTGCCAGGGGTGAGGGAGAGTGCCCTCTGCCTTGAAAATAATTGCAACATGCAACCTTCAGGCTGTTTAAGAAGCTTAGGACAGAATTGTACAACCCTTCTGACAGCGGGATCTTCCAGACCCACTGAAGTGAATGGATTTTTAATTGTGCATTTTCTGGCACAGTCGAAAATACAGTGAGGGGCTGTAAAAATGCCCTCAGACATAGTCAAAAAAGGAAGTAATATGGCCTGAGCTTAATAGGTCTCAGTGAAACGTCATGAAGGTGAATGGACAAGTAACTTCCTGTATCAAAATTAATTCTTGCATCTATGATATGCCAAATAAAATGAATGAGACAGAGCAAGTAACTGTAAAGTTAGCTTCAAATCAGTGGTAGGACAATTATAGGGATATTATAAAGGTTAATGGTGAATGATCAGAAAGCCATGACTTGATTAGATGCAAAACAAATGTGTCATGTTTAGGTCACACCTGAGTAATTTAATTGAGAACTTTAGGAAGTTATTTGAGTTATATCAAAATCAGTGGAATGATTGTGATAGATTTGGATTTAAAGCTTTTTACAGTGCCAAGTAAAAAGGGTTGTTGTAAAGTTTAAGATATCAAAGTGAAAATGGGATATTGATAAAGTGACGTCTAAGAGAGTTTTATTCAAACTTTTTTTCCGGGGACCCATTTTTACCAACCAGCCAACATTCGTGACCCAACCTGGCTGACATTCGCGATCTACGCCGGCCGACCTTCGTGACCCACACCGGCCGTTCTCCACGACCCACCATTTTCTCTTACCTTATTTGCTGCTGACAAAAATGGAGGAAATGGTTTTGGGTCCCTTTGGCCCTCGTACACACTCCTCCAATGGAACCTGGTGGATGAAGGTGAAGCCTTCCGGTGTGGGAAAGTATGGGGCGCGATTCTCCCAAAACGGGAGAAATCGTAAAGCTGCCCGGGTTTGACGCCAGCGCGCCCCTTCCCGACCGGGAACTGATTCTGGTCCCCGGTCGGGGCTAGCAGCCCGACGCCGTAGGCTCCGGCATGACGGGCTTAACGAATATCGTTCAGCCCGCTTGCCGGAGTTAGCGCCGGCTGACGCGTCATATGCCGTGGTCGTGGTACTGCCGTGCCAATCGGTGCCATGGTTATGAAAGCCATGATGTGGAGATGCCGGCGTTGGACTGGGGTGAGCACAGTAAGAAGTCTTACAACACCAGGTTAAAGTCCAACAGGTTTGTTTCAAACACGAGCTTTCGGAGCATGGCTCCTTCTTCAGGTGAATGCTGAAGAAGGAGCCTTCTTCACCTGAAGAAGGAGCCATGCTCCGAAAGCTCGTGTTTGAAACAAACCTGTTGGACTTTAACCTGGTGTTGTAAGACTTCTTACTATGGTTATGAAAAGCGAGTTTGTGACGCCGTTTTTACGACCGGCCAGACCAGGTGTGTTTGCCATTCGTAAAAACGGCGTAAAGGGCTGGGACTTCGGCCCATCGAACAGCTGTGAATCGCTGCCGGCCGTAAAAAAACGGCGGCAGCGATTCGGGTCGGGAGTTGGGCGGGGGGTGGGGGAGAATAGCGGGAGGGCGGGAAAAATGTCGGGAAGGCCCTCCCGCTATTCTCCGACCCGTCGTGGGGGTCGGAGAATTTCGCCCCCGGAGTCTCCATCTGTCCAAAGTTCTGCATTTTTTTCCTGTGAAATTTTATCAAATGAAACCTCTCCCCCCCCCCGAACTTGTAAAAAAAACATAAAAATAAAATGAATAAAATAAATGAAAAAAAAACAAAATGAATAAAATAAATGAATAAAATGAATAAAGTAAATGAATAAAATAAATTAATAAAACCCCCCTGAACATGTAAAACAAAAAGCTGCGACCGCTTAAAAATAAATGCGGCCGCACTGCGCATGCGTGCCCGATCATAGGCACGCATGCGCATGCGCGCCGATGATCGGGCAAGCATGCGCGGTGCAGCCGCATTTTTCTATATGTTCATGGCCATTTTCAAGGCCGCTTGCAGCCGGCGTTATTAACAGCTGGCTGCTGCGGCTGTTGCGCGCAGATTTGCGCGATCAGGAATGCCGCGACGGACGGCTCCGCGACACTTCTGACACACGCCCGCGACCTATCCACGCCCCCGAGTTTGGCAATGCCTGGTCTAAGGGATTAAAAGAAATAGCAGAAATAATTATCATAGTTAGCTGCGTATAAGATGATCCAATTTGTTTCCAGCCCCCAAAATCGTGCTTTTGCATGTTCTTGGCATGTACGTTGACCCTATTTTTCAGCCACAACATGCTGTACTTGCATTGCTGGTCAGCTTGAATTTTTCACCCCACGAAGTAAGTTTTACTTACTGGTGCATTATAACTGAGCTATAAAGGATCAAGCAGGTGATGTAGGCTGTGGTGCAGAGATTGCTGGAGGCTAAGACATGCCCTCTGACAGCAGATCCTGACAATCAAACAACAAAGAAGGCGACCGCCCACACCAATGCCAACGATTCACTTACATACTAAGCACGTAAATCGACCTGTGGGTTTTTGGAGAGTCTTTGAGGCGTCAGTGGTCAACCCAGACACCTACATGGCTGGCCATGCCACAATGGCTTGAAAGACATACTCTGGGCGGGATTCTTCGGCCGCTTTCGCCCAGCGACCGGAAAATCCCGCCCGAGGTCAATAGAGTTCTCCATTATATGTGACTCGCATGTGGCGTTCTTGCAGCTGGCGGAGCAGGCAAATCCAGCCCCCTGTAGTATGGAAAACTAAAGATAAAGATGAGTGGTAACAGGACAATACAGACCGGTTAAAGCAATGGGCAAATATGAAGCGCCAAAAAAAAAATGTGATGCGTGCCACTGGGGACGAAGGACAGGCAACAGAAAACAAGCCACAAAGGAATCTACAGCACAGGAGCAGCTTCGACCCTCCAAGCCTGCGGCAACCATTCTGCCCATCCAACCAAAAACCTTCTGCATTTCCCAGTCCATAGCCCTCTATTCCCATCCTATTCATGTATTTGCCAATACGCCCCTTAAATGTTACTATCGTACCACGACCTCCTCTGGCAGTGAGTTCCAGGCACCCACCACCCTCTGTGTAAAAAACTTCCCTCGCCCATTTCCTCTAAACTTTGCACCTTGCACCTTAAACCTATGTCCCCGAGTAATTGACTCTTGCACCCTGGGAAAAAGCTTCTGACTGTCCATTTTGTCCATGCCCCTCATATTTTTATTGACCGATCAGGTTGCCCCTCAACCTCCGTCGATCCAGTGGGAACGAACCGAGTTTAACCAACCTCCCCTCACAGCTAATGCCCTCCATACCAGGCAACATCTTGTTGCAACATCAACGTCTTCTGTACCCTCTCCAAATCCCCCCATCCTTCTGGTAACATTGTAAATGTATCACTGCAGTCAAGAACCAGGGATGGAATTCTTTGACCCCCCCCCCCCCGGCCGGGTCGGAGAATCGGCACGGCTCCATGCGAATTGCGCCAAGCTGCCCTGATGCCGGGACGCAATTCTACACAGTGCGGAGAATCGGCGCCATCGGTGCCGGCGTGGTCAGCGCGGCGCCGGTTTGGGTGTGCGCCGACTCTCCGAACCGTGCCGGCACGGGCCGGCGCGCCGATTCTCCGGCCCGAATGAGGCCGAGCGGCTAGCAACAAAAAGCCCGCCGGCGCCGTTCTACCATCCACTGAGCCAGCGGGACCGCGACGTTGAAGGGTCCGGGGACGGCCTGTGGGGGAGGGAGGGGGGTCCAACCCCGGGGGCGGGGGGAACACTCCGTAGTGGCCTGGCCCGCGATTGGGGCCCACCAATCGGCGGGCCAGCCTCTCTGACCCTCCTGTCTCCTTTCCTCCATGCTGGCTCTTGTAGCCCTGCGCCATTTGGTGTTGAGGCCGCCGTGGGGAAGAAGGCCACTGCGCATGCGCTAGTTGCCGCCGGCACAACTGCGCATGTGCGGACCCCATAGCGCGGGTCCAGGCCGGGATCGGCAGCTGGGGCAGCGGCGGCCGCTCTAGCGCCATCCTAGTCCCCTGTGGGCCACAGAATGGGATCGCGGAACGGGCGCCGACGCTGGAGTAAAACACTTCCATTTTTACTCCGGGTCAACACTTAGCCGCCCGTTGGGAGAATCCTGCTCCAGTGTTCTGAGAGTATAGGTAGCTCGGTCTTTTGGGGGCAGGATTGAAGGTGTAGACCAGACGAAGACTCATGGGGCGCGATTCTCCGCACTCACGCCGGTTCGGAGAATAGCGGGCCGCGCATATTTTCACGGCAACGCCAGTCCGACGCCCTCCCGCTATTCTCCGAACCCCGCAAAAACTACACGTCGGCATTCCTGGCAAAGGCCGCGAAAGCCCCCCCCAACACAACCAGAATCGCAACTTATTGGCCCCCCGCTATTCTCCGGCCCGGATGGGCCGAAGTCCCGACGTCATCACGCCATGTTTTCACGCCGGCCAACACACCTGCATTTCAAGTTCGTCAACCAGTTGTGCTGGCTGACGAGAGGTTCGAGGAGGTGAGCGCACCGATCAGCGAACCGCTGGTGTCTGGCCACAACGGTGAAGGCATCCCCAAGAACGGGGGGGTCCAGAGCTGGAGGGGAGTGTGGGAGACGGAGGGGGGAGTGGGGGAGACTGAGGGGCGGAGTGGGGGAGACTGAGGGGGGGAGTGGGGGAGACTGAGGGGGGAAGTGTGGGAGACGGAGAGGGTAGTGGAGGAGACGGAGGGGGGAGTGGGGGAGACTGAGGGGGGAGTGGGGGAGACGGAGGGTGGAGTGGGGGAGACGGAGGGGAGAGTGGGGGAGACGGAGGGGGAGTGAGATTGGGGGGGGGGTAGGGAGAGAGTGAGCGAGTGACCCGTCCAACCCCGGTTACAAAATGTCTGCCACCATGCCATGGCGTGTCGGTCACGAGGACACGGCCGCTGGTTGCCCTGTGATATACGGCCACAGGCCACTGACGCACCGGTGAAGAGGACATAGTTAACTGCCCGTTGGATGCAGAAAGTGACCAGGGGTTAGGCTGCCCGCGTGTCAGCAGCGCGACCAGGCCACCGGGACACACAGGTATCCCGTGGGAGGCGGCTGCCGAGGTGTCGACTAACGTTCGTCTAACATGTCCCGTTTCTCTGCCCCCACCACCCTTCTGTAGGTTAGCACAATGTCTGTGAACAGAACGGCTATGTTCTGCGCAGTGGTTGGGGCTGCTGCACTGCATTTGGAGATGCAGCAGCATCCACAGCCACAACCCGCAGTGGATGCTGGGACAGCTGCAGCAGCAGAGGGAAGGGCCAAGGAGTTGCCAGTTGTCGAGCAGCATGGGGGGGGGGGGAGGAGGAGGGGGAGGAGGAGAGTGAGGGTACAGCCACAGCGCCAGAGGCGACGACCAAGGCCAAGGATGTACCGTGTCCGGATCTCTTTCCTAACAATGACGGACATCACCTGCAGGAGGAGACTCCGGCTGAGTAGGCGGACGGTGATACATATCTGTCACCTCGTGGCGCATCTCGCCCCACGTGGAACGGGGGGAGGACACGCGATCCCGGTTGCCATCAAGGTGACGGTCGCTCTTAACTTCTATGCGACCAGCTCCTTCCAGTCTCCGAGCGGGGACGTCTCCGGGATCTCCCAGTCATCGGTCCACAGGTGCATCCGGGATGTGACCGACGCCCTCTATGCCATCGCGGACCGCTACATCACCTTTCCCGAGGACCGAGCAACTCAAGACTCACGAGCTTGTGGATTTGCCAGCGTGGCCGGAATACCGATGGTGCAGGGGGCAATCAATTGTGTTCACGGCCCCATGCGCTCGCCTGCAGGGGACAGGGAGGTGTTCACAAACAGGAGGGGGACATACTCCATGAATATCCAGGTGGTATGCGACCCCCACATGACGTTCATGAACGTCTGTGCAAGGTTCCCAGGGAGTGTGCATGACTCCTACATACTGGCGCAGTCGTACATCTCTACGATGTTTGAGGGACGTCCCCCCCGGCTGAGGGGCTGGTTGCTAGGTGACAGGGGTTATCCGCTGAGGTCTTGGCTGATGACGCCTATACGGAGGCCTCAGACCAATGCGGAAACACGATACAACGAGGCCCACGCAGCAACCAGGGGTGTGGTTGGCAGATCCCCCAACAAGGTCCAGTGCCCTCTGCTCAAATGTGGTGAGGGGGTGCAGGATAGGCGAACCCCCTCCAGTCTTGTTCCGCTCACGAGTGTTGTGAGCGGTCTTGTCCTGTTGGGGGAGAGGGCATAGGTAGATCATTACAATACGGCAGGTATCAGCAGTCCATTCAGATACTGGCACAGTTTGGGGGTCAAGTTGTAATAAGACCATTGCATCTCTCCACGGGGGCCGGAGCGCTGGGTCTGTGACTACTTTGTGAACCACCCTCAACTCACTCTGCCCCAATCCCCCTCCACCCCCCATGCCAGGGGAGGAGGTGGGTGATTATGTAAATAGGGGAGGGATGGTTGTGACCTGGGAGCACCCTCTTGGCACTTACCCTGGCAGCCCTGGTGAGGTCGAGCATCTTCTTCCGACATTGCTCTGCAGAGCGAGGGGTCTGCCCCACAGCACTGACGGCAGCAGCCACCTCACGCCAGGCCTGGCGCATCGCGCTGGCAAGGTGGCGATGCCCTCTACGCGGGCAGATGATGCCCCTCCTCTGCTCGATTGATTCGAGCAGCGTCTTCACGTCAGCCTCAACGAATCGCGGGGCGGCGTCACGTGGGCATGTTCGTATCGTCGCCGCGTTCCGGCGTCATCGCGCACGTGATTGACGCGACCCCATTCCTAGCCCATTTCCCGGACGTGAAAACGTCGGGAACTGGGCCGTGTTGGGCCGTCGCAAAAGTCGGCCGTGAAACGATTTTCCGCGGGTGCGGAGAATCGCGCCCATGGAATCTTACAAACTAGTCTTTAATTTACAAGCAATAGCAAGGGCTCTTTGCATTCCAGTTAGGACATCAAAAAACCCAGGTTTAATAATACAGCAGTTATACTTCAAGACTTGCTGACAAGAAATTACCATACACCAATCATTTGTTACAAATTATCTATCGATTAATATTACATCATGCATAGTACATAAAAATAATTAACCAATTATATTAAAAGTCTGCATGCTTAATTAAACTATCCAATCATTACAAAGGCAGGTATATTGTTTTGAAGTTAGTGATATCGGTAGTATGATATCTAGGGTGTAGCTATCAATCATTTTCCCTCCCTATTGATGTGTGCAAACATACTGAGCCATCACAATGGTACCTTGTTAGACACTGTAGAACAGACCTTGAACTGTAACATATGCAGTTTCTCTGCCTGAAAACTAGTCTGTCAAAGATACAGTGCGTCCTTTAATACACTTGGCAGACAGTCTGAATTGAAGAACTCAACTTTCCCAGTAAAATGGTGAAACTGAAAGTTGTTAAATGGGTGCAGTATACTATCTAGTATCTAAGGATTCTTAAATTGTCCCCTTCAAAGATAGCAACGACTCGCATGTATCGGTCAGTATAGTGTTGGACAGAGCTGTGTGTGGAAGCAAGTATGGAGACAACTCCTAGCTTGGACCTTTATCATACCGATATATATAGTTTCTAGTAGTTAATGAATAATTACTTTTGGACTACCCAAGACTATGAATACCTCAATAAGACCTACCAAACTATGCCCAAAACTTTACAAAATCTTTGTTTCTTTTTTATTTAACTGCTAGGCAGTGAATAAGCAACACAAGAGAAAGCTGAATTGGAGACCAGGACGGAATTCTCCAGCCATTGGGATTCTTTGTTCCTGCCGACATTGCACCCCCCCTCCCTGGGTTTGCAAGCAGCGTTGGGTGGCTTCATTGACAAGCAACGGGAGTAGAGAATCCCGCCACCAGCAAGTAGCGTGCTGCCGAGAAACATGTGGCTGGGGGAATCGTTCTTTGTCAAACTCATTACAATTTGGCTGTGGCAGTTTCTGATTAATCTGTTGGGTTAATAACGGTCATGTCCTTGAACGTTTCTGAATCCAGAGAGAAGAAGCACAGTGTAACAGCAAAGAGATTTGTTAATGCGCAAGATTCACTAAAGTCAGAAGGAGACGGTGGCAATTTAATAATAATAATCTTTATTAGTGTCACAAGTAGGCTTACATTAGCACTGCAATGAAGTTACTGTGAAAATCCCCTCGTCGCCACATTACTGCGCCTGTTCGGGTACACTGAGGAAGAATTCAGAATGTTCAATTCACTACAAGCACGTCTTTTGGGACGAGTGGGAGGAAACTGGTGCACCTGGTGGAAACCCATGCAGGGAGAGAACCTACAGACCCGAGCCGGGAATCAGAGCCGGGAATCAATCCCGGGTCCCTGGCGCTGTGAAGCAACAGTTAAGAAAAAGGCAACGGTCATGAATGTTGAGTCAACAGATCTGACTCCAGAAATGAAGCTTGAATATTCCAGAAGCAGAATTAGTCAACATCATAGAAGTGAACCGACACCTTATGTCAAAAACAGACAGTTTCAATACCACAAGCTTAGCAAGTATGTTGAATGTAGACTGAGACCTTAACCCTGATAAATTGAACATGAAAGTAACTTTGTGCTGTTTTTGCTAAGTAAAACTCAGCAGTTGCTGAGATATTGTGATGTGTTTTCATTACTGCTGCTCCCAAGATGATTTAAGTTTTGTTGTTTGATATCTGTCACTGAAATTATTAACACATAAAATAGCACTTACACTGCATCTTTTTATATGATATTCTCTTTGGATTCTTGCATGTAGGAATTAAGTTACATTAATCTACATCGTGTGGTATAACAGCCAAGTGGTATTTTGAATGTAATAGTATAGGGACAATTAATACAAAATCTGAAAACAAAAACACCGGTTAAGCTGTTAGTTGAAATATTGGGTGCAGTTTTAGGAATACCTTGATAGAAGAATGCTGGTACCTTGGGAAGGCTGCGATATGGATCCATTGTGAGAGCAGCTTCTGAATCATTAATGTGTGTCTCTGATCCAAACAGCTCTGAATGCAAGAATTATTAATTGAAAAACCTTGACATTGCAGTGCCCAAAATTACTGAAACAATGTTAGAATTTGCTTCTAGATATCTGTATATGGCTTAATATCCTTGTGGAATTTAGTTCATTCAAACTGTTCTGAACTAAATCACGGTATTTTATTTTAACATCTTTCAACAGTTTATGGTGACTGCAGCATCAGTCGTAAACTGTTTAAACCTTACCTTATTCGGGTTTAGTGTTGTACCTTAACAATTGCTTAATTTTCTTCAACCTATACTTGAGCAGATCACCTTGTGATCAAAATATGTTGGACAACAATTACAATAACTTGATTTTAGAAGATGTTGTTGAATAAAATAGCATTTGTTTCTGTATCTCTTCATATGATGTCCTCTTTGGATTCTTGGATGTAATTAAGTTACAAGGAACAACAAGCAGTGTGTGCGCTGTAAATGTACAGAGTCAGAAGATCATTGGCGGGATTCTCCGGCGGCCAACACCAAAATCGGGAAACGCGATTGGTGGGAAATCGGTTTTGACGCCGTAAATGTAGCGGGCGCCAGTTTGATGCCAAATCGCAATTCTCCGGGGCCTCGACAGCGGTGTCAATGCGCTCCATTCCGTATGTACAGTAAACACCCTTGCTATATCATTGGTGAGCCTGACCCGCTATACTATGGAGCCTCCGCCATTCTCCACCTCCACTGGGGGGAATTCTCAGTGGCGAGGTTCACTTGTGCTTTTAAAAATCTTAAAACAGAAGCTGTGCCTTATGAGGGAGAGAGAGGGGCTACGGAAAGTGTCCAACATTGCGATAGTTTGGGCAGCACGGTGGCGCAGTGGGTTAGCCCTGCTGCCTCACGGCGCTGAGGTCCCAGGTTCGATCCCGGCTCTGGGTCACTGCCCATGTGGAATTTGCACATTCTCCCCGTGTCTGCGTGAGTTTCGCCCCCACCACCCAAAGATGTGCAGGGTAGGTGGATTGGCCACACTAAATTGCCCCTTAATTGGAAAAAATTAATTGGGTACTCTAAATTTAAAAAAACATTGCGATAGTTTGCTGACAGTTGAGCCGCTGGCCAGGGGGCTTCTGCTAGGTCCGAGAGGGGGAGAGGGCAGTAGGAAGTGGCCAGGATGTGGGTTGTGGGGTCGGGGTGACGGACATGGAGCCATTGCCGCAGCCTGCCAGGCCGCCATGCAGCTGCATTTGCCGCTGACTGCACTGTGAACTTAGCCCCACAGGTGGTATGGGTGTCCCCAGGCCACACCACTAGGTGTGCTCCGGCTCCAGTCAACCCATCAGCGGGATGGGTGCGCTCCAGCATAACCAGTGCCATTCCTTTGGCTGGGATGAGTGTGTGGTGAATGGAGTGCTAATATGCGGGCTTCAGCTAGCCAGCCTCTCGAGTGTCAATCCCGACCCTGGCGAATTGCGGATTCAGCTAGCCAGCCTCTCGAGTGTCAATCCCGATCCTGGCGAATTGCGGCTTCAGCTAGCCAGCCTCTCGAGTGTCAATCCCGATCCTAGCGAATTGCGGCTTCAGCTAGCCAGCCTCTCGAGTGTCAATCCCGATCCTGGTGAATTGCGGCTTCAGCTAGCCAGCCTCTCGAGTGTCAATCCCGATCCTGGTGAATTGCGGCTTCAGCTAGCCAGCCTCTCGAGTGTCAATCCCGATCCTGGTGAATTGCGGCTTCAGCTAGCCAGCCTCTCGAGTGTCAATCCCGACCCTGGCGAATCCGACACCATTTTCCATTGGAATCGACCGTGTTCCACGTTGCACCCATGCTAGCCCCTCAACGGTCACTGAACTGGTTCCGTTCAGCACCAGTTTTGCTGTTGTAGACGTCCACGGCTCCCGCCCCGGCGTCAACACTTCGTCTCGGAAACATAGAAACGGAGAATCCCGAATCCTGTTCTGAAACAGCTGTAATTCTGACTCAATTCGAGGGTTGCTATTTTGGAGTTAAACAATTGAGCTAATGCTCTCTCCTAAGCTGGCACATACAAACACAAGTTCACTAGCAGGAGGGCGCCACCCATCAATACTAGTTAAAGAGATCATCAACTACTTGCAAGTTGGTTGCTGAATGGTTTTTACTGGTTGTTGTTGAATTTGTGCAAGTTTTATTTTTATTTCATTCGTGGGATGTGGGCTTCGCTGGCTAGGCCAGCATTTAGTGCCCATCCCTAATTGCCCTTGAGAAGATGTTTGTGATCTGCCTTCGTGAACACCTGCAGTCCACTTGGTGACGGTACACCCATCGTGCTGTTATGAGGGGAGTTCCAGGATATTGACCCAGTGACAGTGAAGGAACGGGGATATATTTCCAAGTCAGGATGGTGAGTGGCTTGGAGAGGAACCTCCAGGTGGCGGTGTTCACTTGTGTCTGCTGCCCTTTTCCTTCTAGATGATGGATTTGGAAGGTGCTGTCTGAGAAGTCTTGGTTAGTTCCTGCAGTGCATCCTGTAGATGGTGTACGCTGCTGCCACTGTCTGCCAGTGATAGAGGAAGTGAATATTAGTATGGGGTGCCAATAAAGTGGGTTTCTTTTCCCAGGATAGTGTTGAGCTTATTGAGCAATGTTGGAGCTGCACACACCCAGGCACATGGAGTCCTCCATCACATTTCTGATTTGTCTTGCAGATGATGGCCAAATGGTGGAGTCAGGAGCTGAATTACCCGCAGCAGGATGCCTGGTCTCACAATGAAGATTGGCCCAGCAGCCTGGAAATAGTTTGCTTCTCTGGGACTTTGTCCCAATTATCATTAAAGTAATAAGGCCTCTAGCCTCATCCCTCATGCCCCTCATATCCACACACTCCCCATGCCCCATCCATGGCAAATTATTACACATCAGCCCCCCCTCCTCCCCGCATACCCTCATACATTTCATGACAACTTATGCTCCTCCACCCATCCTCCCATCGTGCCTCACATCCTCCATGCCAAGCTATTGTCACTTTGCCCACCCTGAATTGTCCTTATTGTCCCTATGCCAATCTATTGTCAACTCATGTACCTCCCACTCATCACCTTTTCGCTTTGAACCTTCCATACCAACTCACCTGTATCCATTCTGGACAGACCTCAAGAGCCATGATGAGATTCAATACAATAAAATTCTGAGTATCGATTACCAACTTCACTGTCTTAAAACCTCATTGTTACAAAGCTCATTGAATACATTTAAGTCCTTTAAAATACTTAAACACCTGTAAAAACTCAAATTTGTTTTCATAACCCCACATCAAAAATGGCTAATCCCTAACAAACATTTGGAGTTGTCAATCAAACTGTGAACTTACAGCACCCCTATTGTGATAACGATAGGTTATGCAAACAGTCAAGCTGTAATACTACTATAATAATAATCAGGCTGTGTCAACAAACAGCCATTGATCCACAGCAATGTCCGACATCTTAACTGCTCCCTGAAATGGCCCAGAAAGCCACTCAGAGATGGTCAAGAAATGGTGGCCTTACTAGCGACACCAACATCCTAAGAGAGAACTTTTAAAAAGTTATACCTGAAACCATAAAATCTCCCCTGTGCTTCCATGGTTCTGAAATTATCTCACTGTGTTCATTTTTACCTTTTCTAAGCCAGTAAATGTGTGAAAGCGGCTATCATGAGTATTGAGGAAATAGAGCTATGTTCACTAGGGCAGGGAAGGTTGAAGGAAGAATCCTATACTGGTGTTCTAATTATAAAAGGTTTTGAGAGGGTAATTGTTGAAAGCTCATTTGGTAAATCAGTAGTTGTATTTAGAATCAGTACTAAAAGTTAAAATGGTGAAATGACTTATTTTTCCATGTAAAGTGCTGTTAAATGTCGACGTCATTATCTCAAAAGGACTATCGACGCAAATTCAATCATCGTATTTAAGAGGATCTCAGATAAACAACTGAAGCAGAAAAATATTCACAGGTGCAGGAAAATAAAATAAAGGAAAATCAGGTTATACTGCATGACTTATATAGGAGCGAGAACTGAAGCAGTATTATGGACCAAATAACCATTCTGTTTTGATAAATCTGTGATAACCAACATGAATCAGTTTAGGAAGATCCAATGCCTGAGAGGTGGCTCAATTCAACATCAATAGGCTGCAAATCCCCTTCTCACGAGTCAGGGATGTGGATGCTGAGGAAATGAAAACAAAATTCAAAGGCAATAGCCTGAAACAGGAGCTGGAATAGCAAACGCCAAGAGAATGATAAAAGAACAGTAATGCTTGCACCAACAGAACGGTCTAGCCAGAAGCAGTTGCAAGGTAATGAGAGTTATCGACAAAGAATGTCAACTCAAAGTACAGACCTTGACTTGGTCACAACGCTTCAGTGATGGAAAAGTGAAAACAACAGTTGCAAAGTGATAAGCAGTATGGTCCAGATCGAGACAATTATGGTGTTTTAAAGTCTTAGATGGCAGCGCAAGGAGCCAAATAATAAAAAGATGCTTAGACAGGAGCTGAACAGTGTGGTATTATCATAACTATCAGCACTGCCAGGGTTAATGAAGTTTTGAGAGTAACCACTCGAGGGAGCTACAGTTACAACTATATAAGGCAGTGAGTCTGGGAGTGTGTACAGGCTAGTGAGAGTCAGAAGTACAGACAGTATAATTGTGTGCAGATGATTTAGTAGTGAGATTAGCTTAAATGTTATTTGTCAACTGTGTATTCTTGAAGGGACACAGGTAAAGACATGAGTTTGAGCTGGAGCTACGTTATACAGAAACTTGCAGAAGTCAGCTTTCTCATGGTGTACACTGTTAGAACATAGAACAGTACAGCACAGAACAGGCCCTTCGGCCCTCGATGTTGTGCCGAGCAATGATCACCCTACTCAAACCCACGTATCCACCCTATACCCGTAACCCAACAACCCCCCCCCCCCCTTAACCTTACTTTTTAGGACACTACGGGCAATGTAGCATGGCCAATCCACCTAACCCACACATCTTTGGACTGTGGGAGGAAACCGGAGCACCCGGAGGAAACCCACGCACACACGGGGAGGACATGCAGACTCCGCACAGACAGTGACCCAGCCGGGAATCGAACCTGGGACCCTGGAGCTGTGAAGCATTTATGCTAACCACCATGCTACCGTGCTGCCCAATTAATTAGGCTTTTACCAGCACCTTTCAAGTTTACCCTTTGAGTTGCTGTAGATATGAGCATTTCATTGGTAACAAGCATTTTCAGGCCTTGGTGACTGACAGGAGCAACTATATAAAACCAATCTTTTGTTTTTATTTGCTCATCGGATGCAAACATCACCAGTTGTGCAGCATTTGTTGCCCAACCCTAAAATTCCCTCGGTGGCACAGTGGTTAGCATTGCTGCATCATAATGTCAGGGATACGGGTTCAAATTCCGGCCTTTGGCCATTGACTGTGTGGAGTTTTCACATTCTCCCCTTGTCTGCATGGATTTTCTCCGGTGCTCGGGTTTCCTCCCACAATCCAAAGGTGTAATGTTTAGGTGGAATGGCCATGCTAAATTGCCCCTTAGTTTCCAGGGATGTACAGGTTATGGGGATAGGGTGAGGTGGACAAGGGAATGGGCATGGGTAGAGTGTACTTTCAGAGGTTTGGTGCAGACTCGATGGGTCAAACGGCCTCCTTTTGCACTTTGGGATTCTATGATTCTAGTCTATGAGTGGATTTTCAGAGGGCATTTAAGATTCACCCATATCAGTGAGCCTCTGAGGTACATGCAGGCCAGACGAGATAAGGACTGCAGATTTCCTTCGCTCAATAGGTTTAGTGAACCAGATGGATTTTTACAACACTCGACAATGGTTTCATCGTCATCGTTAAACTTCCAATTTCCAGCTGCGCTGGGAATCGAAACTAAGTCCCCAGAGCATCACCCTGGCTCTCTGGATTGCTACTCCAGTGACAACAACACTAAGCCATTGCCTCCCCAGAGTTTAAGGATTGAGAAATAAACAGAGATTGAACATGAGAGTGAATTAGTGGCGGATAAATTCAACGCCAGACCATGTACAGGAAGAGAAATAAAGGGAGGGAATGAAAGATTGGAGTAAGAGAGAGTGTTTGAAAAAGAGAGAAAAGGAAAAGTAAAAAAAAGACTCCAACAACAATTTGCACCCTGAAGGAATGAGACTCCAGAATTTGAATCTTTCACTTGAAGCTGCTTTGTAGGTGGCCGGCTTTCATCTCATAGACAATAGTTTGTGCCATGGTGGCCAACTCTTGGTTAAACATTGTCTGGTCTGGCCCCACTCTGCCACGTTGAAGAGGGACCTTGGTGGGACGTACATCGGTCCCTTAAGGTAACAGGGCAGGTTGTTAAAGTGTTTAAGAAGGCATATGGTATATTTGCCTTCTTTGTTAGCCCAAGCATAGAATTTATGAGCAGGGACTTTCTGCTGGAACTGTATAACTGTATAAAACATTGGTTAGGTCACAGTTTAGAGTATTGTGTACAGTTCTGGAATCCACATTACAGGAGCAATGTGATGGCACAGGAAAGGGTGCAGAGGAGATTTACCAGGATGTTGTCTGGGCTGAAGAGTTTTAGGTATGAAGAGAGATTGGGTGGACTGAGGTTGGTTTCCTTGGAGCAGAGGAGACAGTTGAGTGGTGTAAAATTATGAGGGGCATCGATAGAGTGGACAGGAAGAAACGTTTCTCCTTGGTGGAGAGATCAATGACCAGTGGTCATAAATTTATGTTAAGGGGCAGGAGGTTTGGAGGGAATATGAGGAAAAATCTTTTCACCCAGAGGATGGTGGGAGTCTGGAACTCTCTGCCTGAATGGGTGGTGGAGGCTGAGACCCTCATAACATTGAAAAAGTGTTTAGATATGCACGTACGATGCCAAGGCATGCAAGACTAATGATCAAGTGCTGGAAAATGGGATTAGAGTACTTAAGTGGTTGTTTTTGACCGGAGCAAGCACATTGGGCCAAAGGGCCTTTTCCGTGCTGTAGACGCCTATGACAATGACACAGCTCTTAAATCCCTGAGCCTGGTGTCCAACGTGTGCATCAATATTGCTGTACATAGTTAACATGCAATTATTTGTTTAGCAAATTCCAGCCCATTACATTTGGTCACAATAGCTGCATCTTCAAACCCTCAAGTGGTCAGTTGAGCAGTCCTGAGCAAATGCAATTAAAAAACAGGGCTTGCTGCTATATAATTGTACTACAGTTAAGCATATTTTCAACATTTCTTTCTTCAATTTTACATGAAGCATCCATGGAGAATAGCATCAGCTATTTTCTCACTTAAGTTCCAAAACTGCTCCTCTGAAATTTGCATAGTGAAGTTTGAACTTACCCACATTTCAGAGATAAGGGGCGGGATTCTCCCCTAACCGGCGGGGCAGGCAGTACCGACGCCGAGGAACGGCGTGAACCACTTCGGCGCCGGGCCACCCAGAAGGTGCGGAATCCTCCATACCTTCAGGGGCGAGGCCAGCGGCGGTGGGGTTGGCGCCACGCCAGCCGGTGCCGAAGGACTTGGCGCCGGCAAACCGGCGGCGAAGGGCCTCCGCCAGCCGGCGCGAGTTGCCGCATGCACAGGAGCGCCAGCGTGTGCTGGCGTCATCCCAGCGCATGTTCAGGGGAGTTTGTCTCCGCGCTGGCCATGGCGGACCGTTACACCGCCCGGTGCGGAGGGAAAGAGTGTCCCCAAGGCACAGGCCCGCCCGCGGATTGGTGGGCACCGATCACGGTCCAGGCCACCGTGCCCCCCCCCCCCGGAGAATCGGGCAGCCGGAGAATCGGGCAGCCGGCGTCGGGGCGGCAGGGCGGGATTCACGCTGCCCCCCGGCGATTCTCCGGCCCGGCGGGGTGGTCAGAGAATCCCGCCCAAGATACTTTATTGGTTAAAAGAAGAAATGTTTTGCTAACTGAAACTCAATATTTATTATGTTATACCCTATGGTTAATCTTGTTCCGGTTAAATGGATAATGAGGAGAAGATTGGAAAAATAAATGTAGTGGCACTGGATCACAAGATCAGAAGTGGGAATGTTCACGGATGATTGCATAGAATTCTATTCCATTCGCAACTCCTCAGATAAGGAGGCAGTCCTTGACCGCGACAGCATTCAGGCATGGGCTGGAAAGTGGTAGATAGCGTTATTCACCCAGACAAGTGACAGCCATGGAGAGAGTGTCCAACCACCTCACTTCAACATTCAATGACATTAACATCACTGAATCCCCAACAACCACCATCCTGGGAGACACTCTTGATAAACATATTAAGCCAGATTCTCCTTCGGCGGGATCCTCCGCTTCACCGGCAGAGCACTCATGCCCGCAGATTTCCCGACAGTGGGCGGGGGGGGGGGGGGGGGTGGCTGCCTTCAATGAGAAACTCCATTGGCCGGCTTCCGGGGCGGAGCTTACCGCTGCCGGCAGGGGCCCGTTGCACCAGAAAACGGGTGGATAATCCCGCCCATTGGACCAGCTGCATAAATACTGTGGCTGCGTGAGCATATCAGAGATCAGGTACTGCGGTGAATGATTCAACTCCTGACCCCTCATAGAATTTCCCTCTGGAGCAGGTTGAGGGGGCAGGGGAATGGACAATGGGGAGGTAAAGCAAGGGGTGGAATGCTCTTCATCATCCTGACTCCCTGCTCAGGTAAGATCTTCCCAATGGCCAATTGAGACCCTTAAGTGGTGAAATAATGATCAGTTAAGGGCCACATCCCACCACCACTGTTATTTTCCCTGTGGAGGGCTGCGCCTGCGCCACATGGAGAAGCTAGCCAATGGAAGATGGGTGTCTCCTTGAGGGCTTGGTGGAAGGTTCCTCCTAGTTGGGTCCCCTGTTGCCCATGGAGGGCTGGCCCACTGAAACAATCCATTTGCCCTCAGCTAAAACACCCCAATGCAGTCCTATTCTGTCACTGCCAAGAAAATACCTCAGAATAGAACATCAGACGAGGTAAGGAGTAGCCTTGAAGCAGAACACATATGATTTGACATTGAAATTGTATGTTAGCCATGTTCCTATTGCTAATTATTATGCAAACTTACACAGATTTAAAGTGGCAGCACATACCTCTTAAAATCAGATGTATCACAGTTTTGGTACAAAAACTAGTCAGAGTTGTACAACAAAATTTTCAGGCAGGGAAAATTGTTGCAAGAAGTTGCTTTTATTGTGAGATGAAAGGAACATCTGAAAGAATTTCTGACAATATGCCAGGTTGCAGCATTAAAAGATAACAAGCTTACTTTTTTGCTTCTTTTTTAATTTATTGACATTTTTATTTAGCACGGTAGCACGGGGCAGCACAGTAGCACAGCGGTTAGCACAGTCGCTTCACAGCTCCAGGGTCCCAGGTTCGATTCCCGGCTTGGGACACTGTCTGTGCGGAGTCTGCACGCTCTCCCCGTGTCTGCGTGGGTTTCCTCCGGGTGCTCCGGTTTCTTCCCACAGTCCAAAGATGTGCGGGTTAGATGGATTGGCCATGTTAAATTGCCCTTAGTGTCCAAAAAGGTTTAGTTGGGTTACAGGGATAGAGTGGATGTGTGGGCTTGAGTAGGGTTGCCCTTTCCAAGGACCGGTGCATACTCAATGGGCCTAATGGCCTAATTGCACCAGTGAATACAAAAGGTGTCCATTGGCTGTAAATCACTTTGGTACATCCTCAAATCATAAACAGCACAATATCAATACAAATTATTTCTCCCTCATTTTGGTTTTCTTCTTCCATCTTGTATATGCTGTGTACATCCGAAACGTAGGGCAGGATTTTCCCAAGAAATGGAAACGTGTAATTTACGGTGAGAAAATCAGTGCGATTCCCGCCAGTGCGATCCGGAGCACGATCTTTGGGCACTTTGAAGTTTTGCATATCCCATCTCCATTCAATTCGCCCGTCCCACAGATCATCTGAGCATTTCGAGCAAAGGGGCCCTGCATTTAAATGGCTCCACAGCATTTGATCCGATTCAAACCAGGAGGATGGCGGCAAGGGAACCAGCTCCTCAATTTACTTTTTAAAAAATAAATTTAAAGTACCCAATTCTTTGCTTCCAATTAAAGGGCAATTTAGCGTGGCCAATCCACCTACTCTGCACATCCTTTTGGGTTGTGGGGCTGAGACCAAGGCAAACATGGGGAGAACGTGCAAACTCCACATGGATGGTGACCCGGGGCCGGGATCGAACCTAGGTCCTCGGTGCCATAAGGTCGCAGTGCTAACCACTACGCCACCGTGCTGCCCGAGCTCCTCAACGTACGAGGGGGCCCTCACCCATATGCTGGATACTGTGGAGGAGAGGGGGGCAGTAATATACCCTCGCATTAGCAAGAGGCTTTCAAGCAAGGTAACAAATCCAACCTGGGTGATGGTAGCAGCACTGGTCAGTGCCAGCATCTTGACCAAGAGGAGGGAAGTGCAATGTCAGAAGGAGATGAGTGACCTATTATGATCAGCTTTCTCCTCTTGGCACTACACCCTTCAGTAATCAGAGAGGCAGTGGCGTAGTGGTATTGTCACTTGGTTAGTAATCCAGAGACCCCGGGTAATGCTCTGCAGACCTGAGTTTGAATCTCACCATGGCGGGTGTTGAAATCTTAATTTAATTAAAATCTGGGTTGGACTGTTCCCAGAAAATGGCAATGTGCCAGGGTCTGACTGAAAACGGGTGTGTTTCCCTCCAGAAACACAGCCGGGTTTTCAGACCAGGTTTTCTTAGTGCACAGAATATCTGGGGCATGGTCAGTGGCATCACTTTTGCAATGTGGGGCCTGATAGAGCCTTCTTTAAAGGGCGCCCCAGTCTGCATTTAAAGTACGTTTCTCCCAACACCCCTGTGGACATGGAGGACCACCCCACAAGGTTTGGTGCAACCCCCCACATGGAGGTATCAAGGGCCATTTTACACCTCCTCCCCTCCGCCATGAAAATATCGGTGGGGGGGGGGGGGGCACTATACACCTTGTCCCACTATCATCGGGCCTCTTCACTCCCCCCCGCATTGTCATTGTGGCTCTCCCCCGGGAAATTAGTCCGTTAAACCCAGTCTCTGGAATTAAATGTAAGGTAATGTATCTGCAATTAGTAAGTTCGTGGATGACACTAAGGTTGGTGGAGTTGCAGATAGCATTGAGAATTGTCACAGAATACAGCAGGACATAGATAGGTTGGAGACTTGGGCAGGTGGAGTTTAATCCAGAGAAGTGGGAGGTAATGCATTTAGGTAGGGCTAACATAGAGGGGAAATATACCATATCTGGCAAAACTCTTACGAAAATAGAAAGTCACATAGATCTGCGTGTGCAGGTCCACAGATCTTTGAAAGTGGTAACACAAGTGGACAAGGTAGTCAAGAAAGCGTATGGAATGCTTGCCTTCATTGGACAGGGCATCGTATAAAAACTCTCAAGTCATGCTACAGTTGTACAGAACCTTGGTAAGGCCGCACTTGGAATATTGTGCACAATTCTAGTCGCCACACTACCTGAAGGATGTGGAGGTCTTGGAGAGGGTGCCGAGGAGGTTTGCCAGGATGTTGCCTGGTCTGGAGGGCGTTAGCTATGTGTAGAGGCTGAATAGACTCGGACTGTTTTTATTAGAACAATGGAGGTTGAGGGGTGACCTGATAGAGGTCTACAAGATTATGAGGGGCCTGGATAGAGTGGATGGTCAGGCACTCTTTCCCAGGGTGGAGGGGTCAGTCACCAGGGGCCAGAGGTTTAAGGTCCGTGGGGCAAAGTTTAAAGGAGACGTGTGAGGCAGGTTAAGACAAGTAAAAACAACAGTCGATTTGTGAAATGTTTAGTAAGAACATGATGAATTTCCATCGGAAGATAAAAGAAAACACAGGAAGTAAAGACTTCAAATGAAACTGAGAACTATTGGACAAAAAGAAAAATCAGCAAAAATAATTAAAGCTTCAGAGAAGACATAAATACAACAGCAGCAAACTTAGAATTTTTTTGACAAGAATTGATAGAAAGGGGGAAAAAATAATGAGACAATGGAAAATAAGCAAATCGTAAATAAGATCAGTCCGTTAAAGAATTGAATTGGGAGAATAAGAGCTTTAAGAATGAAGCTTGGCAATGAGAACTTAATTGAAGAAGCAAAAAAGCGTTAAAACTGACAGCAGAATCAGCGACTAGCAGCAGGCTAGGTGGATTGGCCACGCTAAATTGCCCCGTAATTCAAAAAAAATAACTGGGCACTCTAAATTAAAAAAAAATAAGTTTGCAGAAGTGGTCATGCCGTGGAAAAGCAACAAGCCTGTATGGAAGAATTCCATGCAAGACTATATTTGGAGCTCTGCAGAGTTAAAGACTACCAATAGAAGTGCTTCTGTTTGAAGACACAAGCCTCAAGACCTTGTCCAACCCAGGTCCTTGGCGCTGGGAGGCAGACCTTTTGAGTTTCTAACAAAGCCTGTGTGGTGAATGTATAATATGTATAATTCACACTGTGCATCACTGTGTCCCTTGTGGGCTCCATCTGTGAGCCGTTGTACATGAGGAGCATGTACAGAGCTCCACCCTTGGTTCCGCCCATGGATCCGCCCATGGCTCCTCCCACTACCAGAAGTATAAAGTGCTGCGGTCTTGTGAGCCTGCCCTCAGTTCTTCTGGTCGTAGGCAGTCTCATTTGGAAGTCGATTAAAGCCACAGTTTACTTCTACTCGTGTCTTGAGTGAATTGATGGTCGCATCAGCCTGTGAACATCATTACAGAAGTAAAAGGCAGAAGAGGTGTAAAATAAGCTGACAATTCACTGTCACTCATTTGTACAGCCTTATGTGAATAAAAACTTCACTCAACGTCACAACATTGGATCAATTCTCCTAATTTGTAGAATATAGTTAGTGGTATAAAACACAAAACCCTTTGAGACGTTGGCAGCTAATGGGTTATCCTTTCATCTGAGATGATATGAGTAATTTTACTCTGTTAAATTGAACCAGAAACTATTCTAAGACAACATTCAACAATTCAAACTGTTATTTAACAATCCGTTGTGTAAAGTCTACTCAAGCCATGATATAAGGGCTGCAATTATGCCGTAATTACTGCTACTGATGAATAAAGTGCATTAGTTGTGGCAGTGTTATTGCCCAAATGGGATTTTGCTGTTAACAGACCATTGCAAGCTTTATGTTCTCACTTGGAGACAGAAATCATGTAAACCTAATCTTTAAATGTTAAATAAAGGCAATTTGTGTTCTATGAAGAATTAATGTTCTAACTCCTTAACCTGTTAAGAACTGCAGGAGCTTTTTACAACAGACTGAAACCTATAAAAAATATATTTTTCTTATATTAGGACATTCCATAATATTTACAACACAGTGACAGAATACAGCTTCAATTCCAGCAGTTCAAAACTGAGCATCTACGAAGTGCTGTGGGCCATCAACAGCAGCAGAATTGTCTTCCGTCATCATCTTTAGCCTCATGGCCGGGTATGTACATCACTCGACCACTGCCATCAAGGCAGGGGATCACAAAGCGTTCAATGAGGAGTGTGGGAGAGCATGAATGGATCTGCACCAAGTTGAATTGAGATGCCAACTTAGTGAAGCTGGAACCAATGGATCAGATCAAAGCTCTGCAGTTCTGCCACATCCAGCCTTGAATGGGAGAGGATAATTGTACAACTGGGATGCTGCACAAACACCCCCACCCTCGTTGTTTAATTGTCCTCCACCACACAAGATGTGGCCGGACTGCAGAGCTTTGGTCTGATCCATTGGCTCCAGCTTCACCAGGTTGAGGTAGCCCAGCACTTCTGTGTAAAAGATAACAGTGAAGCATTTCAATGCATCCTCAGCCAGAAGTGGGTCCCCAATATCAGATATGCTAATCTTCAGCCAATTTGATCCATTCTGTGCAAATTCAAAAATTGCTGAGCACACGGCATACACCAAAAGCTATACTCACTGGCTACATCCTGGCTGCACTGAAGACGAGTGCTCCAGAATTCATGAGCCAAGCTGTTTCAGGACAGCTACAATGTTGGCATCTACCAAAAGTGGAAGCTTTCCCAGGTCTGTCCTGTCCACCTGGAGTGGGTGTTGGCCACGAATAAGAACATCGGCCCTTGGAAAGGCCCGGCAAAATCATTGTGAAGATGCAATCGAGAGTCTGAGAAGCAAATGATTTGGATGTTCCGTGCCGTCGTCCATTTTGTTTCATACATTGGGACCAGTCATCCCGATCTGCATCGAAGAGTTCGAGCTTCCCAATGTGTGGCATCCCATCCTCATCGCCAGTGTTTGATCCGAGCAGAGTGGCGACAAGGAACAAATGTTTGCAGGCAAAATCAAAGGCTTAATCAATTACACTCCCCAAAGGTTACTCCCACCAAAGCCCATTTACGGGCCGGGGATTTTATACCGGTCAGGCTTCCCTTGTTAAGGGGAAGCACGCCAATTTAACGGGGAAGCTCATATTCTGCTAAAGTCACAGGGAACAAATAGTCCATATCCTGTGACCTCCATGTGGATTATGGAACAGTCTTGCCCCAAGCATCGACAAATAGCTGAATTCCAGAGACGGAGTGAGAGCACTTGCCCTTGACATCAAGACAGAATTTGACTGAATGTGGCATCAAAGAATCCTAATAAAATGCAGAGGTTCCTTAAGGTAGTGTCCATCTTTAGTTGTATCATCAATGACGTTCCCTTCAAAATAAGGTCAGAAATGAGCATGTTCACTGACAATTGTGTAGCATTCATTCCCTTTGCTCAGGTAGTGAAATAGTCTCTGTTCCCATGCAGCAAGAACTAATTTCCTCTACCTCAACATGCAATAGCAAATTTCATGGGACTGGTTTAGTACAGGCTAAATCAATGGTTTTTAAAGCAGACCAAGGCAGGCCAGCAGCACGGTTCAATTCCCGTACCAGGCTCCCCTAACAGGTGCCGGAATGTGGCGACTAGGGGTTTTTCACAGTAACTTCATTTGAAATCAACTTGTGACAATAAACGATTTTCATTTCATTTCATATTGTAACAAGTATAAACAAATGAAATTGTCCATAATTCTTAGACTTGTGATATTGCAACACATTATTTTTTTACAGGTCAAGGTTCAGAAAAGCAGCAACGCAAGATGGCAACCACTTTACTCGTGTGCAGTGACGATTTGGTGGTGTTATGTTCGTGTACTATGATAATAAATGAATCAGTGTACGACAAAACATCTTGTTCAAGACTGGTTATTTAACATTGAATAAACTGTGGGTAAACTAAACTATTGCTCACCAAACTGGATCTTTTAACATGCTTCTAACAGCTTCTGTCACACTGATCAAGACTGACTCTGTCCGTTTCCAGTGTCCTGTTTCCCCTTGCATGGTACCATGTGGTCGGAGGCTATATACACTTTTATATGCGCTGTTACTGCATATCATCACATTCCCTTTCCTTGAGATTTTAAAAACATACTCCACATCATTTCTGTAAACAATACACATGATATAAGTAACAGTGTGTTTTACACAATTCACAAATGTTATTGTCCAATCACAGATTCAGCCGCTCTTGTTTCTTTATCTTCTTGTCGATCTTCTCAACCTTGGTATGCTTGGTGAACCTGTGTTACTACTTTGAATATCTGTCCGTGTATCTGATAAGGTTATGTCACTGTTTTTAACGTCGTTCTGTATATTCAAGTCTGACTCTTCCAATGTTTGTGTAGGTTCAGATGATAGACATCTTCAGTAACACATCGTCTTGCTTTTCTTGAGCCTGTTCTTTTGTTTTCAACAGTGGCCGACGACTTCTTCTCAAAGTCCGTCCTGGTTCTGCCATTACCGTGTATGATCTTGGACCTACCTCTTATACCACAGTAGCTTTTCTAGACCATTCATCAGGATCCTCAATCCTTACAACATTGCTTGGTAACAAAGGTTTAAGATTCCTGGTTGTTCTATCATACTATGCCTTCTGTTTTTGCTTCTGAGATTCCAGCTTAGTCTTAACTTTTTGCTTTGCCTTGTCTTT
Organism: Scyliorhinus canicula; assembly: GCF_902713615.1. Taxonomy (NCBI): domain Eukaryota; kingdom Metazoa; phylum Chordata; class Chondrichthyes; order Carcharhiniformes; family Scyliorhinidae; genus Scyliorhinus; species Scyliorhinus canicula. The sequence goes on along the minus strand of NC_052166.1, from coordinate 29,088,036 downwards.
GTGTGGCAATGTGGTACGCAGCCCATTCTGCCTGATGCTTTGTAAGACCTTGATCAGTCTGTCATTGTGTTCCTCGAAGATGCAACCATATACAATGTTGTCTACATAGACCTGGACCCCCTCAATGCCCTGAATGATACATTGCATAGCTCTGTGGAATATCTCGGACATGGCTATAATGCCAAAGGACATGAGAAGAAAGCAATATCTCCCAAAAGGAGTATTGAAGGTGTAGAACTTGGTACTTTCTTTATCAAGCTTGAGCTGCCAGAATCCCCACGATGCATCAAGTTTGGTAAAAGATTTGGCACCAGACTTGTGATCTCTTTCCTCTTGGATTTTGATAATGCTCCCTTTTAATGTTTGCATTCAAATCCTTGGGATCCGTACAAATCCTGAGATTGTTATTCTTTTTCAGACCGACTATTGAGTTGACCCAATCTGCAGGTTCTTCTATTTTCTTTGTGACTCCAAGTTGTGTCATCCTGTCTAAGTCTGCCTTGTGACCGTCACGCAATGGTGCTGGAACTCTTCGAGGAGCGTGTATCACCGGTTGAGCATCCTCTCTTAATTGTGTTTTAGATACCAAAGCCCTTGAATATTTCGGGAAAGGTCTGTACAACGGACGCCTCTGAGTCACTGTGTGTACTCAGTGCACAGTCAGTACTAAAGACTCTTCTTACCAATTTCAGTGCCTCACACGCTTCATTACGCAATAATAATTCACGATCTTCAGCAACAACTGAGAACTTCAGCTTGTGCACTTTGTTTTTTACTTGCACGTCTAATTTGCACATACCGAAAGTATCAATCTTCTTACCATTATAGTCTTGAAGTAAGACCAGTTTATTTTGAATTCTCGGCGTTCGCTGCATGGTCTTAAAATCACTTACACTGATTAGGTTTGCCTTCGCACCATTATCTACTTTCACAGTAATCAGTGATCGATTGATAATCCAACGTACAGTCCATTTGTCCCTTGTTACTGCTGCAGTATCACTTTCAGCACTCCATATACTTATGAGCGGCATTGTATTCGGTATGGCTTCATTTACTGTGTCCTCATTCAACACCAGGCCAATGAAAAATGTGTCACTTAAATTAGTGTCTTCGATCACATTAATCGACTGCCCTGCATTTATTTCCTGATTTGAGAAACAGTGTTTTGAGAAGTAATTCTTCCCTTTGCATTTCATGCATAATTTGCCAAAAGCTGGACATTGCCTCAGTAGGTGCTTATAAACACATCGTTTGTATGCAATTGCTGCATGTTCAGACCATTTAGAAAGACTGCTGAGACCACATTTCTTCGCTAGGTGCATCACAACACCAATGGCGGCGGCTGCATCGCTTGCAATTTTCACGCCAAAACGTCTTGCATTAAATGTATTAACATGTTATGCAGCTAATTCGCTAGCATGGCAAATTTATGTGGCGTCTTCTAATTGGAGTGCATTTTCTCATAAAAGATGCTATTAGTATCATGGAATCCAAAAACAATTTGACCACTAAACATGGAGGATTTCAGAGTCGTGAAGTTGTACGTCTACGCTTTCAGCTTAATGTCAGTAAGAAAAGTATCGAATGATTCGCCAGTCTTCCATGAGCATTTGAAAAATGAACCTTTCATGTTTCATTTTTCTCAGGTGTCCAATGCTCGTTAAATTTGTTGATTACGGCATCAAAATTCTTACTGTCCTTGCCTTGCCTACAGGAGAATGTATTATATATTTCAATCACCTGCAGGTCTGCCACCATGCAATTTTTCTCTCGTCCGGCTGTGCCTGCAACCCGATAGCTGAGACATACAGTGTTAAGTGTTGCTTAAACGCGCGCCAATTTCCATCCACAATACCAGTAAGTTGAAGCTGATCTGGAGCATTCAGACTTTCTATTTGAAGAACTACGTTTTTCTTGCAGCAATGTTTCTTCTTTGTTTGACGACTGTACCGTTCAAATCACCCCTGGTACCATGTTATGTTCGTGTACTATGACAATAAATGAATCAGTGTGTGACAGAACATCTATTTCAAGACTAGTTATTTAATGTTGAATAATCTGTTGGGTAAACTAAACTATTGCTAGTCAAACTGTGGCTCTTTAACATGCCACTAACAGTTTATGTAAATGTGATCAAGACTGGCTCTGTCCCGTTCCAGTGTCTTTTCCTCCATGCATGACACCTAGTGGTCAGAGGCTATATACACTTTTATATACACTGTTATATGCACTGTTACCGCATATCATTACAGGTGGGAGGAAATGTTGGCAGCAAACTGGTAAGATAAATGAGAAAGACATAAATCTCTGTGCAACATCTTTCTTAAATGAATGGCTTTGAAGTGCAAGGTCTATTGTCAGTGATACAATTTGACTATTATTTTGAGCTTCACTTGCAAGTTCTGAACAATTGGGGAGCCAGGAAAAGCTAATCAAGAACAACTCTTGGCGTGTGATTTATTAAATTATAGCTTTGGATAATTAGTCCAAAGGAAGATCTTTTAGTCTGAGTCTGGAGTCCAATTTTAACCTCAAAAATGATCTCTTTGAACATCTCTTGTTCTTTGATGTGAGCTACTAAAGGTGCAGTGCCAAGTTCTGTACATCTGAACATTTAAACAGCCTCAAGATGAAAGCACACAGGAATAATGCTGCAACAGTTAGAGAATCACATTTCCTAGATACCATGCTGTGACACACAAGCGCAAAGTCTGTTCCCTGTACCATGAATCAGCCTCTAACAGGGGTAGACAGAAAGAGCTGCAAAACAGGAGGAACAATAATGGTATATGGAGTTATGCAGTGGTACATTTAGCTGCTTTGAACCTCCCACCACAGTGCCTGAATAATCAAGTAAAATGGGCTCTAGAATGAAGCCTCAGAATTATTAAACCAGTATTTCTAGATGAACAAATAATGTTATGACTTTATTGTCCAGGCATTTACACATTCGATTTCAGATTTTCTTGATTCTCTAAGATGTTTAGAGCAGGGTTTGAGGTAATATCAGGTAAGCTCTTCCTTTCTTTTTCTTTTTCTTGTTTTTTTTTAAATCTAGAGGTGATATCAGGGAAGGCAGTACAATGCTCCTCCTGCAGAATGTTTGAGGTGAGGGACGCCGTCAGTGTCCCTGCTGATTTCATCTGTGGGAAGTGCACCCAACTCCAGCTCCTCAAAAACCGTGTTAGGGACCTGGAGCTTGAGCTGGATGAACTTCGGATCATTCGGGAGGCAGAGGGGGTCATAGATAGGAGCTTCAGGGAAGTAGTTACACCAAAGACTGGAGATAGATGAGTAACTGTAAGAGGGACTGGGAAGAAGCAGTCAGTGCAGGGACCCCCTGCGGTCGTTCCCCTGAGTAACAAGTATACCGTTTTGGATACTTGTGGGGGGGACGACTTACCAGGGGTAAGCCATGGGGTACGGGCCTCTGACACGGAGTCTGTCCCTGTTGCTCAGAAGGGAAGGGGGGAAAGGAGTAGAACATTAGTAATTGGGGACTCAATAGTTAGGGGCACAGATAGGAGATTTTGTGGGAGCGAGAGAGACTCACGTTTGGTATGTTGCCTCCCAGGTGCAAGGGTACGTGATGTCTCGGATCGTGTTTTCCGGGTCCTTAAGGGGGAGGGGGAGCAGCCCCAAGTCGTAGTCCACATTGGCACTAACGACATAGGTAGGAAAGGGGACAAGGATGTCAGGCAGGCCTTTAGGGAGCTAGGATGGAAGCTCAGAGCGAGAACAAACAGAGTTGTTATCTCTGGGTTGTTGCCCGTGCCACGTGATAGTGAGATGAGGAATAGGGAGAGAGAGCAATTAAACACGTGGCTACAGGGATGGTGCAGGCGGGAGGGTTTCAGATTTCTGGATAACTGGGGCTCTTTCTGGGGAAGGTGGGACCTCTATAGACAGGATGGTCTACATCTGAACCTGAGGGGCACCAATATCCTGGGGGGGAGATTTGTTAGTGCTCTTTGGGGGGGTTTAAACTAATTCAGCAGGGGCATGGGAACCTGGATTGTAGTTTTGGGGTACGGGAGATTGAGAGTATAGAGGTCAGGAGCACAGATTTGACTTCGCAGGAGGGTGCCAGTGTTCAGGTAGGTGGTTTGAAGTGTGTCTACTTCAATGCCAGGAGTATACAAAATAAGGTAGGGGAACTGGCAGCATGGGTTGGTACCTGGGACTTCGATGTTGTGGCCATTTCAGAGACATGGATAGAGCAGGGACAATAATGGTTGTTGCAGGTTCCGAGGTTTAGGTGTTTTAGTAAGCTCAGAGAAAGGGGCAAAAGAGGGGGAGGTGTGGCGCTGCTAGTCAAGGACAGTATTACGGTGGCGGAAAGGATGCTAGATGGGGACTCTTCTTCTGAGGTAGTATGGGCTGAGGTTAGAAACAGGAAAGGAGAGGTCACCCTGTTGGGAGTTTTCTATAGGCCACCTAATAGTTCTAGGGATGTAGAGGAAAGGATGGCGAATATGATTCTGGAAAAGAGCGAAAGTAACAGGGTAGTTGTTATGGGAGACTTTAACTTTCCAAATATTGATTGGAAAAGATATAGTTCGAGTACATTAGATGGGTCATTCTTTGTACAATGTGTGCAGGAGGGTTTCCTGACACAATATGTTGACAGGCCAACAAGAGGCGAGGCCACATTGGATTTGGTTTTGGGTAATGAACCAGGCCAGGTGTTAGATCTGGAGGTAGGTGAGCACTTTGGAAACAGTGACCACAATTCGGTGACCTTTACGTTAGTGATGGAAAGGAATAAGTATACCCCGCAGGACAAGAGTTATAGCTGGGGGAAGGGCAATTATGATGCCATTAGACATGACTTAGGATGTGTAGGTTGGAGAAGTAGGCTGCAAGGGTTGGGCACACTGGATATGTGGAGCTTGTTCAAGGAACAGCTATTGCATGTTCTTGATAAGTACGTACCAGTCAGGCAGGGAGGAAGGGGTCGAGCGAGGGAACCGTGGTTTACCAAAGAAGTGGAATCTCTTGTTAAGAGGAAGAAGGAGGCCTATGTGAAGATGAGGCGTGAAGTTTCAGTTGGGGCGCTTGATAGTTACAAGGAAGCGAGGAAGGATCTAAAGAGAGAGCTGAGACGAGCAAGGAGGGGACATGAGAAGTCTTTGGCAGGTAGGATCAAGGAAAACCCAAAAGCTTTCTATAGGTATGTCAGGAATAAAAGAATGACTAGGGTAAGAGTAGGGCCAGTCAAGGACAGTGGTGGGAAGTTGTGTGTGGAGGCTGAGGAGATAAGCGAGATACTAAATGAATACTTTTCGTCAGTATTCACTCAAGAAAAAGATAATATTGTGGAGGAGAATGCTGAGACCCAGGCTATTAGAATAGATGGCATTGAGGTGCGTAGGGAAGAAGTGTTGGCAATTCTGGACAAGGTGAAAATAGATAAGTTCCCGGGGCCGGATGGGATTTATCCTAGGATTCTCTGGGAAGCCAGGGAAGAGATTGCTGAGCCTTTGGCTTTGATTTTTAGGTCATCATTGGCTACAGGAATAGTGCCAGAGGACTGGAGGATAGCAAATGTGGTCCCTTTGTTCAAGAAGGGGAGTAGAGATAACCCCGGTAACTATAGGCCGGTGAGTCTAACGTCTGTGGTGGGTAAAGTCTTGGAGAGGATTATAAAAGATACGATTTATAATCATCTAGATAGGAATAATATGATTAGGGACAGTCAGCATGGTTTTGTGAAGGGTAGGTCATGCCTCACAAACCTTATCGAGTTCTTTGAGAAGGTGACTGAACAGGTAGACAAGGGTAGAGCAGTTGATGTGGTGTATATGGATTTCAGTAAAGCGTTTGATAAGGTTCCCCATGGTCGGCTATTGCAGAAAATACGGAGGCTGGGGATTGAGGGTGATTTAGAGATGTGGATCAGAAATTGGCTAGTTGAAAGAAGACAGAGAGTGGTAGTTGATGGGAAATGTTCAGAATGGAGTTAAGCTACGAGTGGCGTACCACAAGGATCTGTTCTGGGGCCGTTGCTGTTTGTAATTTTTATAAATGACCTAGAGGAGGGCGCAGAAGGATGGGTGAGTAAATTTGCAGACGACACTAAAGTCGGTGGAGTTGTAGACAGTGCGGAAGGATGTTGCAGGTTACAGAGGGACATAGATAAGCTGCAGAGCTGGGCTGAGAGGTGGCAAATGGAGTTTAATGTGGAGAAGTGTGAGGTGATTCACTTTGGAAAGAATAACAGAAATGCGGAATATTTGGCTAATGGTAAAATTCTTGGTAGTGTGGATGAGCAGAGGGATCTCGGTGTCCATGTACATAGATCCCTGAAAGTTGCCACCCAGGTTGATAGGGTTGTGAAGAAGGCCTATGGTGTGTTGGCCTTTATTGGTAGAGGGATTGAGTTCCGGAGCCATGAGGTCATGTTGCAGTTGTACAAAACTCTAGTACGGCCGCATTTGGAGTATTGCGTACAGTTCTGGTCGCCTCATTATAGGAAGGACGTGGAAGCTTTGGAACGGGTGCAGAGGAGATTTACCAGGATGTTGCCTGGTATGGAGGGAAAATCTTATGAGGAAAGGCTGATGGACGTGAGGTTGTTTTCGTTAGAGAGAAGAAGGTTAAGAGGTGACTTAATAGAGGCATACAAAATGATCAGAGGGTTAGATAGGGTGGACAGCGAGAGCCTTCTCCCGCGGATGGAGGTGGCTAGCACGAGGGGACATAGCCTTAAATTGAGGGGTAATAGATATAGGACAGAGGTCAGAGGTGGGTTTTTTACGCAAAGAGTGGTGAGGCCGTGGAATGCCCTACCTGCAACAGTAGTGAACACGCCAACATTGAGGGCATTAAAAAATTTATTGGATAAGCATATGGATGATAAGGGCATAGTGTAGGTTAGATGGCCTTTAGATTTTTTCCATGTCGGTGCAACATCGAGGGCCGAAGGGCCTGTACTGCGCTGTATTGTTCTATGTTCTATGTTCTATGTTCTATGTAACATGGCCAATATTGCCCCCAGCCGATGCCCAGACCTACCCATTTTCCAAGTACAGAACATGGAATGCAATGCAGTACCACAAGCCTGAATCATTTATTTCCTGTCCCTGCAGTGATCTGTATATCTGTATGCACACAAGGGGTTAATGTAAAGACACTACAACTAAGCAATCACTAGAGGACAACACTAGAGGTGTATAAATAAGCAGACGGAAGCCAGGATCACTCTCTTCACAGGAAGAATAGCTGGTGACCAGACACAGACAGACAGCTCAGCACAGGTGTAGATAATCATAAGTACTTCTCAATCAATTATGTGCATGTTACATCTAGTTTAAGTATTGGAGAGATAACAAACTCACAGTTAATTCATCAACATTACTCAATAAAGCATTTGCTTCAATTGGAAGTCGACGAGTGTTATTCAACATCGAGTTAAGGATCATTCTGGAAGAAACAAGTGAGCAACTGATATTGCACAAAGCAATACATCACTATTAGAAATAGTAATGTAATATGGTACCAGGCATAACTTCAAGAAATCTTACTAGATAGATTAGATAGAACTAGAAAGAAAAAACAAATTCCTACCAGATATTCGACTTTGGAAGGCTTTGCAGCATTCTGATCCCTCGAAGAACAATCGGCTTGATGGACCAAATTCAAGCCCCACATCCACTCCAAACAAACGGTAATCTTAAATCTAACTGAAAACTTTTTAAACAGCAATTCCATATATTTATGGAAGCATGTGATTTGAACACCGCTTGTGAAGCTAGAAATGTAGCTCTGCTTTTATCCTTTGCAGGACAGCAGGCTGTAGAAATATATAACTCTTTCACTTACTCAGATAGAGAGGACAGAACCAAACTTGATGTAATAATTAGAAAATTTGAAAGCCATTGCAAAACGCAGAAAAATAAAATCTCTGAGAGATTCACGTTCACCAGATGTTTGCAAAAATATAGAGAATCAATCAACAGCTTTGTCATAGATTTAAAATCACTCGCACACGCCTGCAACTTTGCTGCTTTAAGGGATTCAATGCTCAGAGACCAATCTGTGAAAAGATTAACTGATGAGAGACTCAGAAATTCATTTTTAAAACGGAAAGATTTAATGCTGGAAATCACGATTGAAAAGTGCATGTCGCAAAAAATCAGTACCTTGAGTTTTCACATAGAAAGAACACCGAAAATGTTCTCCACGAGTCTGAGGAAGTTAAAATGTTGTCAGAGCACATTTTAAATGGCATTCATCCTGACCGGGGACAGTGCGCACATATGCACATCCACAAAAGACGCAAACGGGCAAAAGTTCTGAGCATGCACAGGAAACCGCAGCCGTACAAGAAACTGCGCATTTGAAAAAAGATCACAACCCATCAGAAGGGGCTGGTTTAGCTCACTCAGCTAAATCACTGGCTTTTAAAGCAGACCAAGCAGGCCAGCAGCACGGTTCGATTCCCGTACCAGCCTCCCCGGACAGGCGCCGGAATGTGGCGACTAGGGGCTTTTCACAGTAACTTCATTGAAGCCTACTCGTGACAATATGCGATTTTCATTTCAGAAGACCGATTTGCGCATGTGCAAGAAGTGGCGCATGCACAGTTGAAATATCGCACTCAGATTAAAAATGGGTTTACGCATGCGCAAGATTAGGCGCATGCTCAATTGTTTTTTAAATCGCAAAACGTCATGATGTCAGAAGACTCAGATCATGCTCACTTAAGGGGAAAATGCCTGCAAATCACAAACAAGGCTCTAAAAGGTACAACAACCAAATTTTTACCTAAAAAGGCACAATATTGCCTGAACTTGAACCAGCAATTGAAAATAACTTTCGCAGCACCCAGGAACAAGCAGTTTGCAGCATCCAAAGTGAAGAGCCCATTAACAAATCCAAAACAAAAGAAGGTGATTTGTTAATTAAAATTGAAGAGAACAAAAACAAATCCAAATCTGAAACCACAGAAGATGATTTGTTTATCAAAGAATACTACTCAGACATGGTTGAGTCATTTGGATATAATGATCACAGCATCAACAACACGATTGCAAAGCTCAATACGACTCTACTCGTGGTAAATGAATCCAATACCATGATGCAATGGCGGATCGTGGATACATTAGATGACAGCAACCTGTCAAATAGCCAAGAAGAAAATGACGCCACACATAGAGCACTAACCGACTCCGTTGAGAGAGTACTGATCGACTCCACAGAGAAAACACTGCATGACTCCACACAGAGGGCGATGAAAAACTCCACAGAGAGAGCGACGCAAGCCTCCACAGAGAGCCCGTTGACAGACTTCAGAATGGAAACAATTAAAGACTCCAGAACGACAACCATGCATGAAGAAGACTATGAAGGTCTATCCACCTTATTTGAGCAACCAGAAGCAGACTATGAAAGTCTACCCAGCTCATTTGAACAACAAAAAGACGACTATGGAGGTCTATCTACCTGATATGATGAACAACAAGAAGACAATGAATGTCTAACCACTGTATATACGAATAGTGATCACAATCAGCATACACAATGTGCAAGATCTCAGCGAGACTGACAGATCTCAGTTCGTCTGTACGTCATGACGACTTGTTGGTTACTTAAACACAAGAACACTGACGACATGCACAAGGACATTAAAATATCAACATCACCACTTCAGCAACAGAAGAAGAAAGAAACTCAACAGACTAAATTTATGAAGTTTGGACTCAATTTTCTTTTACAGAGATTTGACTCATAAATATTAATTGGCTTTGTATAAATATCAATATCATCACAACTGGTACAGATATACATATCATCATGTATCTCCCTGTTTTGTACAATTTTATTTTACACAGTAAAGGAAATATGTAAAAAGAAAAAAGAGGGGATGTAGTGATCTACATATCTGTATGCATACAAGGGGTTAATTTAAAGACACTACAACTAAGCAATCACTAGAGGGCAGCACTAGAGATGTATAACTCATAAGTATAAGCCAGGATCACTCTCTTCACAGGACCAGTAGCAAGTGACGAGACACAGACAGACAGCTCAGCACAGGTGTAGATAATCATAAGTACTTCTTAATCAATCATGTTCACGTTCCATCGTTTTTAAGCATTGGAGAGAGAATAATTCATCAACGTTACTCAATAAAGCATTTGTTCCAATTGGAAGACTACGAGTGTTACTCAACATAGAGTTAAGAATCATTCTGGAAGAAGCAAGTGAGTAACTGATATTGCACAAAGCAATACATTATTATTAGAAATAGTAATCAAATAGTCCCTAACCCAGAGGTTCTGAAACTCAGTGCAGGTTGCCAGACATTGCCCAACTGAGAGCAGGTAACAGGGCAGCATGGTAGGACAGTGGATAGCACTGTTGATTCACAGCTCCAGGGTCCCAGGTTCGATTTTCAGCTTGGGTCACTGTCTGTCTGGAGTCTGCACGTCTGCACGTTCTCCTTGTGTCTGCATGGGTTTCTTCCGGGTGCTCCAATTTCTTCCCACGTCCCGAAAGACACGTGTTGTTAGGTGAATTGGATAATCTGAATTCTCCCTCTGTGTATCCGAACAGGCGCCGGAATATGGCGACTAGGGGCTTTTCACAGTAACTTCATTGCAGTGTTAATGTAAGCCTACTTGTGACAATAAAGATTATTAATTCGGAGATGAAGCTCTGTATGATGCATTAGCCTGCCGCATGGTGCATTTCATCCATCAGGCAAGCCAAGGAGTTGCATCAGATAGTCTGTTCACCCTAAAGCCACATATGTGCTTCAACCTCAGACAAACTGAGTGATAAGCTTCTCACTCCTAAGCACCATTCAATTCACAGAAGTGTATTTAGAATTCATCCGCTGTTACTGCACCACTTTTTTTAAAAGTGGTAAATAACCTCCGGCACCAGTATTCAACAGTTAACGCCATTTATGTTTTCCTGCAGAAAGATTGATGAACTAAGTACTGTCACATTCTTTGTTTCATCATAGAGGCCATTTTGACAATAAATTAGATAGAAGAGGCAGTGTGTGTTGCTTAGCAAGAAATAAATTATTTATAGCTCAGTTCCCAGCACGATCTCATCTATCACAGTCTGCCTGTAACCTCAGCAAAGCAGGTTTATCTAACTTTATCCAGCTAAAAGTTGTTAGATCTAGTCTCTAATGGTTTCCAAATCCTATTAGTTTCTGTAATCTTGTCCAGAAGTAGGATTGAACGGTTAGTTTTCCCCATACCAAGGGATAAGTTCTTTTTTGTTTTTCCTCAGTCTATCACACAGCAGTGCCCTGTCTGGTGCACTTAGAAACCAAAAGAATATTATGCCAATGCAATAATCAACAATCCTTTACTCGGGTAAATCAGCACAGAAAACTACCCCTACTCTGCGTGTTGCTGTTTCATTTGGCACCGGCAGTTCTTTTGAGTCATGAACATCTGACAATGTCAAATGCTTGAAGAGGAAATGTTGAAAAAATGTAAACAATGCAGTCGCAAGAGTACCATCGCTCAACGGAATTTCAACCTTGCCTTTTTATTCGGAGACATTGTGCAAAAGTCTCCCTGTATGTAACTTGGTGTTTGGAATCATTCCTTTTTGTACATTAAAAGTTCAATTGCAAGCTTGCTGACTTCATTTTTTTTTCTCCCTCGTTCAGGCGTTTGGAGACTATTCCATCACCTTGCTGACTTGTGCCTTGCAAATGGTGGACAGGCTTTGGTTAGCACTACTGCCCCTCGGCGCCAGGGACCTGGGTTTGATTCTGGTCTTAGGTGTCCGTGTGGAATTTGCACGTTCTCCCCATGTCTGCGTGGGTTTCCTCCGGGTGCTCCTGTTTCCTCTCACAGTCCAAAAATATGCAGGTTAGGTGGATTGGCCATGATAAATTGCACTTTAGTGTCCAAAGATGCGCAGGTTAGCTGGGGTTACATGAATAGGACGGGTGAATGGGCTTAGGTAGGGTGCACTTTCAGAAGATCAGTGCAGACTCGATTTGCCAAATTGCCTCCTTCTGCACTTTTGGGGTCCGATGGAGTCAGGAGACATCTTACTCTTAAATCTATGGCAACAAAATTGAAAATAATGGTGAAATGCTGAGTTTTGAATGAGCCCCAAATTCTCAGAGATTCCTTTTCATTCTTATTGCAATATCCATGACAAAAAAGCTGTCTTCTTTTCCTTTACTCGTTCTTGTGTCGGAATGGCAGGCAAAACTTAAGGACCGCCGCACGCAGCAGCTGCAAGACCTCCAGGACCAGGGCATCATTTCTAAAGTCACGGAACCCACGGACTGGATTAGCTCCATGGTTTGTGTCAAAAAACCATCAGGGGAACTTCGTATTTGTATTGAACCCAAAGATTTGAACCATAACATCATGAGGGAACACTGCCCTATCCCTAAGCGCGAAGAGCTCACCAGCGAAATGGCTCACGCCAAGTTTTTCACGAAGCAGGATGCCTCCAAGGGGTTTTGGCAGATACAGCTGGATGCATCCAGTCGAAAGCTCTGCACATTTAACACCCCGTTTGGTCGTTACTGTTACAACCGGATGCCCTTTGGCATCATCTCCGTCTCGGAGGTGTTCCACCGAATAATGGAGCAAATGATGGAGGGCATCGAGGGGGTGCGAGTGTACGTCGATGACATAATTGTCTGGTCCACAACTCCGCAGGAACACATCGATCGCCTCAAGCGAGTGTTCCATAGGATCCACGAGCATGGCCTCCGACTCAACAGAGCCAAATGCTCGTTCAGTCAAGCAGAAATAAAGTTCCTCGGAGACCATATTTCGCAGTTCGGTGACTGATAATGGCCCGTCAGTCAGGAATGAACGGATTTTGCCCGACAGTACAATTTCACGCACGTCACTTCAAGCCCCCACTACCCACAGTCAAATGGGAAAGCTGAAAAGGGGGCACACATTGTTAAACGACTGTTGTGTAAAGCGGTTGATTTGGGTTCAGATTTTAACCTGGTGCTGCTAGCTTCCAGGGCGGCTTCTTTGTCCGCTGGCCTGTCCCCAATACAGCTGCTAATAAACCGCACACTACAGACGACGGTGCCAGCAATCCACATACCGGACCTTGACAATGACCGAGATCATGTTCAGCTACTTGATGGTGGCTGGTCTGCCACAGCTGTGGTGGTCAAGCAAGTGGCCCCCAGATCATTTCTCATTTGCATGCATGATGGCTCTTTTCTTTGGCATAATAGGCGGGCACTGCCGCTGCTTCCAGACTCGCCACCTGAACGTGATGTCCCGCCTCGCCTGCTGATTCCTCAGGACATACCCTTCCAAGAGGTCACCGATCTACTGCTTCTTTTGCCACCTTCTCCAGTGCATGCAGCTCCGCCCATTCCAGTGCATGCGGCCCCTGACCCACCCTTGATGCGGTCAACCAGAATTTGTCACCCGCCACAGAGACTGAATTTATAGACTGAATGTTTCATTGCCTTTTGCTTCGTTTACACATCTGTACATATTGTTTGTTCCTAATGTGTTGTATGCACCCTATCTGCATTAGACACCTTCCCATGTAAATACGTTCACGTATTTTGTACATAGTCAGGCTCATGCACACACTCACTATTTATTGACATATACACATTTTTTAAAAGGGGGAGATGTCATAATATACACACAAGTATATGATGGTGCACAGACAGACACTGATTGACACACAGGATGACAAATCAACACACAGTTCACAGCAGCCAATCACCAGTTAGGACACGGCCACTATAAAGCCAGAGGGCACTAGTTTTCCCGCTCTCTTGGGATGCAGCCTCTGAGACAGTCAGAGCCCGTGAGCAACAACTCGAACATCCACCATGTGGTAGTAAGATAGTCTGGTCAGGTTAGCCTCAGGTCTCCAGTCAACTTAGCATAGTGTCAACCCACAGTTAAAGTATGTTTAGTAGTTAAGAGTTCAATAAAATAGAGTTGCATTTCTTCAAGTGTTCTTCACTGCTATGGTAAATGCAGTTCTCGCAGACCCAGTATACCCAACACACAAAAACCAGCATTTATTGCCAGTTCCCAATTGAAAGTGGTGGTGATCCTGTCCTATTGTACAATTTGAGAAGAACAAGCACGTTTTAAACATTTTGAGTTGTTCTTGTTCAGAAACATGCTAAAATGAATGGAAACGTGTCCTCTGTAATTGATCATCCACTGTGCTTGCAGTATAGGTCCCAGTGATATTTCTATATCCCAAATAGTTTTAAATGCAACTAAATTGGCAGGTGTTGAACATAACACTTACCCCTTTCAATAATTTCTGTACCTGCTTTCCCTCGTGACGGCCTCCAGGCTTCTTCAGGCCATGGCTTTTTATACAAAATGTTGTTTGCTAGATCCTTGACGTTACCCAGACAGCCTGTCTTTTCTTTAACCAGAGGCTCTTGCAGCATCCACCAAGTGCAACCTCTTGTCCGGGCAGCACAGCCATTAATTCACATTGACAGTGAAACAATTAGGATGCATCGGCTGCAGTTCTATGAGATGATACTAGTAACTTGTGAAATTCTACTCACTGGCTGAAGAAACCAGCATGATTCCTCTGTAATAAGGACATGGGGGAGTCCACACTGAGTTAAATAAAAAGAAACAAAGATTTTATTGACAGCATGATATATACACTGTCCGGTAGATTGCCACCGGGTTCATTTCTACTTGGTGCCTTACTGGCTGACCTTATAACAGAGGTTAATAGAGATCTCCCATCCCTAGTGGGGGAGCTGATTCTCCGCAAGGACCATGGGGGAGATAATCATTCTCACCCAGTGGGCTCCATACGGGCTATTACATTCCTCCCTCTCAAACGTCCGAAGCCCCCCCTGATGACCGATGGGATGAAGAAGAAGGAGCAGGCGGAGGACATCAAATTCATTTCGGTCCCGGCAATTTACTGAGCTGATGCACCGGATAAGATATACCACTCCGGCGAATGTCATCTGTGGCAGAATGCCATGACGGACAATCAGCAGGAGGCAGCTGATCGGCATCCGAGACCTCAGAGGTTTGCGTCTCCATTTCTGAGCTGGAAGATACAATGCCGATACATATCGGGGTCGAGAGAGTCCAGAGGCGTCACAGCAGGCTGGTTCCACAATGCGGCTGGAGAATCCAGGACACGTTTTTTTCGAGGAACCTCACGAGGGAGCAACCTGCATGAGTGAATGTGATCCAACAACTGTCGCAACAGTTGTCCTCAGACCCAAACCTGGTGAGAGACTGGTCCTGTTTAGTGGATGACAATCGCAGAGAGCCAGCGAGCACAGTTGTTGAAGTCATGAACACCATGTTGTCAGGTGGCAAAGTGTTGAAGACGTCGGCGTCGAACTGGATGACGTCCTTGCATATCTTGATTATGACGCAGTTTCGCCCCAATGTCTTGTATGAAGCCTACGACCCATTTGCATCTCAGCGGGGGCCACTCCAGTAATTGAGTGCGGCATTGTCCTGTCCGAGAACAAAAATCTTGCTCGCTATGTGTCCATCGAGCCTGAAATCTGCTTCTTTAGTCCATGTTTAACCGTTTGTACATCTCTGCGAAGCCATTCAATCACCAGTGGTATAGAGAAGTGCGGACATGGCGAATCCCATTACTGTTCACAAAAGCAACAAACTCTTCATTCGAGCAAGAGGCCCCATTATCCGTCACAAGCATCTCAGGGATTCTGTGAGTGGAAAAGGAAATGCGCAATCGCTCGTTGGTCACTTGATCATCGCCATTCTGTGGACCTCTCGTCACTTTGAGTGCGTGTCCACCAGGATGAGGGACATCGACCCCAGGAATGCACCGATGAAATTGGTGTGCACCTGAGCCCAGGAACGCCCTGGCCACTCCCAATGTTGTCGGGTTGCTACCGCAGGGAGCTTCTGGTGCTCTTGGTAAATTGAGCACTGTTGCGTCAAAGACTCGATATTGCATCCAGGTCTGGCCACCAGATGTCGCTTCTCACCGGCATCTTAATTTTGGACACTCTGGGGTGCCCATTGTGAAAGTTCTTCAACACAAAAGCCCGGCTCTTAATCAGAACAACAACCTTCGTTCCCCACAGCAGGGTACCATCTTCCACAGTCAGCTCCGAGAGCTTGGAGGAGAAAACTTTCTAATTCCCTGGTAGCCGTGGATGCTGCCCACCTTAGAGGACCAGATGTTGCAACTTGGCAAGAATGGGGGCTAGTTTGCGTCCAGTCATAAATACATCATGCAGTTATTTCCATAAAATTCAGGACTCCGACTACTTTGTCGGTCGCAGTGCGGTTTGTGGGTTCGGTCTGCAGGGGAAGACGGAAGACTGTTCAACGTATCATATGTGCATCCCTGGGCGATGCTCAAAAAGAGTATTTGTAAGCAGCCAATAACACAGCCCAGCGTTGAATCCTCGCAGACGCAATTGACAGGATCGCCTTGTCTTCACGGAAGGGGTCCTGCAATAGTTTGTGATCCTTGACGATAAACAAATGGCGGCCTTAGATGTACTGACAAAACTGTTTAACCCCAAACTCCAGGCCTTCCTTCTCCGTCTGAACATATTTTCTCTCTGCCGCAACCGGTGTCCAGGAGGCAAAGGAAATCAGAGGTCACGGCCACCACTTATCCGCTGAGACAGGATTGCCCGAATCCCACATGGCAAAATACCGCATGTGATGTACAAAGGTTTTGAAGGGTCAACACTCACAAAGAGGACAGCCACCATTTCCCCTTCCTGAATGCTTCATCCTGGGCCTTGCTTCATTCCCATGGCTGGTGCTTCTTGAGGAACAAAATGAAGGGAGACCAGGACGGTTGCCAAATTGGGAATAAATCACCCAGAGTAAATTATTACTCCAAGAAAGGAGCGAAGCTTGTTTGCATCTCACGGGGCGGGGTATTTTGATGGCTCCCTCTTTGGTGGCTGGGTGTAGGACTTCCCAGTCCACCCGATACCCCAAATATCCAAGTTCCTTTGTGTGAAGCACGCACTTCGTGTGGCGCTGGCAGACCCCATACCACGAAAAACGTTTCAATGCTGCCACGAGGTTCTGCAAATGTTGCTTTGTGGTCCCTGTGGCCAGCACATCGTCCAAGTAAACCGCAACAGATGGCAATCCGTGTAGGATATTCTCCATGACCTGCTGGAAAACTGTGCATGTGGAGGATACTCTGAACAGAGGTTTGTGTACTCAGAGCCCTTTTGCGTATTGATCAAAAAGTACTATCGCAATGATTTATGGAGCTCCAACTGTAGCTAAGAGTTGCTCATGTCCCATTTTGTAAATGTACAGCCACCGGATAATGTTCCATAAAAACCCTCGATGCGCGATAAAGGATAACGGTCCAACCGTGAAGCTGTGTTCACCGTTAATTTATAGTCTCCGCAGAGATAGATTGTCTTATCCAGATTCATTACGGGGACCAGCAGCGTGCCCACTTGATGAAGCACACAGGCCTAATGATGCCCAAAATCTCCAAACGACGAAGGTCGACCTTGACTTTCTCCACTAAAATGATTGAAACTGTCCACCTAGATTTTGGCCACAATGCTGTTAATTTTACCCAAGCCAGGATTGAAAACCTCGGGGAACAGGGATGGCATGTTGGCGCAGTGGTTAGCACTGCTACCTCACAACGCTGAGGACCCGGGTTCGATCCCGGCTCTGGGTCACTGTCTATGTGGAGTTTGCACATTCTCCCTGCGTTTGCATGGGCCTTAATTCTACAACCCAAAAATGTGCAGACTAGATGGACTGGCCAGCCTAAACTGCCCCTTAATTGGAAATAAATTGCCCCTTAATTGGGTACTCTAAATTTATTTTAAAAAAGACAACCGGGGAACTTGCTCAGTACCGCACACAAACCGCCAGATCCCTCTTGGAGGATATGTTGCCAATCCAACTGTAGCTGGTGTAGCCAATTGCAGCACAGTAGGTTTGGGCCACTTTCTTGCACAACAAGAAGGCAAATTGATTGGTGCCCATAAACTACTGGAGCAAGGGTGGACCCCACACTATTCAGTCATGCCCCCGTATGTGGCCAATCAGGCCATCATGTCAGCTGAAGTCAAAGTATGCACATCTCATTTTAAAAGATCAAAAGTGCTCTGCGCTACCTCAGAAATGACAACTCCTGTATCCAACTCTATTTGGAGCATATGGTCATTCACCTGTATTGGAATTGGGGCCACAGGGGCAGTACCAAATTGTTCAGCTGCATCTCAGCCTCATCCCTGGCCTCTTTTGGGTCATCCAGATGCAAGACCCGGCCCCGGAGCTAAAGCCTACATCGGCCGGGGCACCTTGAGCACCGGCCTTCTTGCTGCCAGCAAGTATGCCTAGGCTGGCACTCACACGACACACACAGGCTGAAATCTCCTTCCGCCAAGTCCGGTGACGTTGTGTATCTTGGCGGCTGGCTCTTCACATTGAGTACGGGCTGCAGGGATAACATGTGATAATGCCCCAAAATGTTCATCTCTATCACTTGTATCTTGTGGACGCTGCATTCCGCACTTTCCCAGGACAAGATGACCTGCAGTGCCTGCTGAAAGGTCAGGGTGATTTTGCCCAAAGGTTTCTTCTGTGTTTCCATGTTGTTCATGCTGCAGATCAACCGAGCACAGAACGTATCAGATAAAGCAGTCCCATACTCACAAAACCCGGCTGTCTTCCATCCTCATGACACAAACTCAGTGACAGACCTACCGGGGTACCTCTCTGCCATATCAAATCGATATCTTTGAACGATTACTGACGGGGCTGGGTAAAAGTGTTGTACCACAAGTGCCATGAGGTGGTCAAACGTTTGCATATCTGGTGCTGTAGGGTACCTGAGACTCCTGGTCACCCCGAACATGTGCACTCTGCAGGGCGTCAATGGCATAACTGCCTGGCACTCATTCTCCCTGATGTGGTTGACCTGGAAGAAGAAACGCATCCTTTCTGCGGATTGGTTTCAATCTTCGACACTGGCATCAAATGCATCTAATCGCCCAAACAGAGACATAGCAAAGTAAATAAATCCAAACCTGTGTGCAGAAAATTGGGTAGGTGGCTCAGTTGAGTAGGTCTTACTGTCGACAGCAAACCAGTTTACTCCTTGTAGCCAGTTTAATGAGGAAACGGGGGAGTCCACACCAAGTTAAACAAAGTTTTTATTTACAGCACAATATACACACAAACGGGTGGATACCTACCGGGTTCCAATCTGATAGGTGCTTTACTGGCCAACATTTTATATAGAAGTCAACAGCGATCCCCCGCCCCTAGTGGGGGAGCAAGGGTCATGGGGAAGATAATCATTCCCACATAATGGGCCCCAAAAAGCAGACAGATGTAAAGTCTGAGTGAAAGAAGTAGGAGACAGAGAAAAAGGTTTGCATTTATATAGCCACAAACTCAGAACATCCCAGAATACTGCGGCCAATGAAATACATTTGAAATATACCGCTTGTTGCCATGTCTGAAAAGCTCAGCCTATTTGGGATACAGACAAGCTTTAAGTGGTGCTGGCTACCATGCTATTGGCCTGCCACTGGTTGATGCATTCAGCCAATCAACAGCACATTGTTCACGTTGGCTGGCTGCTAAATTAATTGCAATAAGCAAGCAAGGGTTGATTGCACATTATGATCACCACATCTGTTTTACGGGGGCCTATCAAGGGTATTCCCTTCACATTGACTTCATTTAACTTCTATACCTGGGTCCTGTGTAAACACAAAATAGAAGAAAAGCTGTGAAAGATTTCAAACTTTTTATACTTCTAATATTATGTTAAATTGTTACCTTCACTCCCACAAGATTAATGTCCAGCACAGATTCAAAGAAATGTTCCAAAATGAAAACAACTCAATCGCTTTTCTAATTTACATTTAACACCATAAATCATTGTCATGCTAAAAAATGTTTAATCAATATTGCTCAAAATTCTAGATAATTAAACTGCAATGCATGAAATAAGCCTTCCTTCCTTGAATTTCGGTGAAAAAGTGAGGGGCAGATCCTCATTTAAATGCACAAAAATGCGAGTAATGAAGTTAGTTTTTATTTTCTGCTGGTTGTGCAAACTCAGAATTCTTTTTATAAGATTAAGATGATAGATATGCAAAAATCACATAACTGCATTTTGTGGCTGTTTTACCATTGGCTTTGAAAAACTTGATTACATGGGAAAACCGAGATGACATATAAAGTGCCAGATCAATTATTCTGCCTTTCTTTTGAGTTGCAAAACATTTCTCCAATTATGTCCTTTCACGATTATTACCATAGAACAGTCTCTGTCATTTCCAGAACGTTACTGCTTCAATTAGCTAACATCATCTTTCTTCTCGTTAAATTCAGATTATAATGCATGGATTAAAAAAAATCCCATGCCTAAAATTATGGCTTTTCACTTATTGTTGAAACGATGTCCATAAAGCAGCTAAATTGAAATGCCTTGTCTAACAACTTCAGAAACTTAATTATAACTTTATTGCAATATTAACTTTCTCTGACTGCCCATTTCTTTGAGAGTGGCCTTGAGATGGGATATTAAATTATGTGATGTTAAAGTTTTGAATTCCACTTGGTCACCCTCACTCCAGCTGCACTTCCATCACAGTGGCTTAGCTTTACAATTTATAAGCCCTGGTCACTGTAACTGGGGCATTTAATTCCAGTTTTTGAGAGTGTGAAAATGAGCATAACTGACCAAGCCACAGGAGCATAACTTATTTTCAATAGCCATGGGGTGGCTAAATTGGCGATACTTGGAGTCAAAGACCACCATCAACTCTGTTCTGGGATCCATGTAGGAGCAAACAAGATAGTGAGCAATGCAGCTCCCAATCCAGGACCCACATGTCTCCTGCCCCTGTCAATGGCGGGCCGGGGTTTACCGCCGTCAGAGGTCAGGAACTTAATTAAAAAACATTTGCATATTATAAATTTGCCTGCGCCAGAACCCCCCCCCCCCCTCCCCACCCCCCCCCCCCCCCACCAACCCCCCCCCCCCATATATAGTTGCTTGATGGCCGGCGGGCACACGATGGACTGAAGGGCCTTTTAGTGCAACTATAACTTGTCCCCTTCAGCACTACACATCATCTATGTCTGACCAGAATGCAGACAAGAAGGGGGGGCTTCATCTCAAAGGTGCTTAGAACACATAACATTATGTGACCCAACACCACTAGAGCACAATATTCTTGCAGTAAGCACAATAAACCGATGTGGGGAATGACTTTGGGATGGGACAATCACTGTAGTCAGAGAGGTACACATTGCACAGAGGAGAGACCTCTGCGACTCACTACTTCAGAATGAGCAGGGGCAAAGGTTTCAATGCCAATGACACAAAAACATCTCATTATAATCAAGGAATCATAGACAAGGGGACATGATAAGTTATTTACATTGGCAAACATTACATACAAGTGATTAACACACTTGCTCATGATGTGCAACTACACCTTCCTGACTTTCCTAACCCGCAGCTACACCTTGGTGCATCCTCGACATCTACAGTGGATGTGGCGGCTTGCTGACTGCTATGCCCTATTGTCTGTGCTGACATTTGTAGGCATCCACAGGAGAGCTGGGGCGGGATTCTCACGTACCCGGCGGGGCGGGGGTTACTGGCGGGACAGAGTGGCGTGAACCACTCCGGCATTGGCCCGGCACAAAGTTGCGGAATACTCCGCACCTTCAGGGGCTAGGCCGGCGCCGGAGTGGTTTGCGCCCCGCCGGCCGGCGTGGAAGGCCTTTGGCGCCACGCCAGCCGGGGCTGAAGGGACTCCGCCAGTCATCGCGGGTCCGTGCATGCGCAGGAGTGTCAGCGGCTGCTGACGTCATCCCTGTGCATACGCGGGGGGGGGGGGGTTCACCTACGCATCGGCCATTGTGGAGGCTGACACGGCTGGCGTGTATGAAATGAGTGCCCCCACGGCACAGGTCCGCCCGCGGATCAGTGGGCCCTGATCGCGGGCCAGGCCACTGTGGGGGCACCCCCCGGGGCCAGACCGCCCCGCGCACCCCCTCCCCAGGACCCCGGAGCTCACCCGCGCCGCCAGGTCCCGCCGGTAAGGGACCTAGTCTACTTTACACCAGTGGGACTGGCATTGAACCAGCGGGACTTCGACCCATCGCGGGCCGGAGAATCGCCGGAGGGGGCGCCGCGAGAGGCCGCCGACCAGCGCTGGGTGATTCCCGCTCCCGCCGAATCTCCGGCGCCAGAGAATTCGGTGGCCAGCGTGGGCGGGATTCACGCCGTCCCCTGGCGATTCTCCAACCCGGCGGGGGGTCGGAGAATCCCGTCCCTGATGCCTGGAGGTCCTGGCCTGCTTTCGACCCACTGTGCAGCAATAGTATGCTCCTCGGCATACAGAGCTGGAGATGATGGGGTCACAGGAAGAGGGGATTGGGAGTGGTTGGACAATCCCATCAGTGGATGGCCATGGGGTGTCGAGCTGCTGGTCCTCCTTCCTGTGGGTGCCTGACTGCTGGCTGATTCCTTGACGAGAAGAGGCTGCTGCAATGGGCTCAAGATGTCCTGAAGCCCTCTTAAATTGACAGTGACGGGTCAAATTAAATATTTTCTCTGGTCAAAACACCCTTAAGGTTTGCCGAGACCCTGTTTTGTTATGCTCTTGACGTAGCATAAGCTGCTTCCTTGATGTGAACTCTGACAATGGAAGATTCAGACTTGGAGATAGCATTAACACATTTATTAAACTGTCTCCGGTACTCCCTCTAGTGTCTATCTAGTCTACGTGTATTTACATTAACCCCTTGTGTATTTACAGTGATGCTATCACCACAGACCCATCATTGGGCTTGCCAAAGCATGTTGAAACTTTGGCGGTGAAGTCAGGTGCACCAGCGGCACAAATCGAGTTCTGATGGCGAATCAGTGGCCGATTTTCACCACGTCAATTTTATGCTCCATTGACTTGGAAAATATTCCCAAGATTTTTATTTTCAAAGCAAGTAAAAGCAACAGTGAGACTAGGAAACGGTTTGGGCAGCACAGTAGCACAAGTGGATAGCTCTGTAGCTTCACAGCGCCAGGGTCCCAGGTTTGATTCCTGCTGGGTCACTGTCTGTGCAGATTCTGCACGTTTGCCCCATGTCTGCGTGGGTTTCCTTTGGGTGTTCCGGTTTCCTCCCACAGTCCAAAGACATGCAGGTTAGGTGGATTGGACAGGATAAATTGCCCTCAATGACAAAAAATGTTAGGAGGGGTTATTGGGTTACGGGGATAGGGTGGAAGTGAGGGCTTAAGTGGGTCAGTGCAGACTTGATGGATCGAATGGCCTCCTTCTGCACTGTATGTTCTATGTTCCATGCTCTATGTCCTCCAAAATGAGTTTGAGCTGTAATTTAGTGGAAGGGAGACAGGGCAACATGAGAAATTGGCTGCCAACTTATTACAAATCTGTTTCATTTCACCTTCGATATGATTTGATTTAATTTGTCTGCTCTTAAGACAGGACATTGTGGCAGTGATAACAAGTAGGGCTTGTACCATAGAAAACAAAAGAATTGGAAACTTTAAATTCCAATTCAAACCACTGTGAGGAAGCATGAGGAATTGTTCGTCACAATTTAAGAATAATGCAAAGCTATAAAAAATACATCTCCCTCGCCATGTCATGAAATAATAACATGTTTTAACAAAGAACTAACAAGTAGGATATGTGAAGTGACATTTCAAACTTTCAGCAACTGCCATCATTATGCCATTATTCATTTTGTAATTAAACTTTGATAAAGAGAAAAGATTGCTACCTTCATAGAATTTACAGTGCAGGAGGAGGTCATTCGGCCCATCGAGTCTGCACTGGCCCTTGGAAAGAGACCCTACTCAATCCACCTAATCTGCGCATCTTTGGACTGTGGGAGGAAACCAGAGTACCTGGAGGAAACCCACGCAGACATGGGGAGAAAGTGTAAACTCCACACAAGACAGTCACCCGAGGCCGGAATTGAACCCGGGACCCTGGAGCTGTGGGGCAGCAGTGCTAACCACAGTGCCACCGTGCTGCTCCACACATCTTTGAAGTGAGTGATCAAGAAATGCGAAAACAAGGAGGCGCAACGTTTTAAAATAGGCGCTGCACCTAAAGCATTTTTTTAAGTATGGGTTCCAATTCGATTTGGTGGCAATATTTTAAATTTCCTTTTAAATGTTGGTATCTGATTAATGTTCAGAGTGTTTTATATAAAATTCTTGAATTACTTGTCCCATTAAATCCTCCTGTCGGGTCAAACTATCAGAGGATTAGTCTTCACTGGGGAAATCAATAATTACACAATTTTACCACCAGTGAAGTTAAAATTGTAAATTGCTGATTAAAAGAAACAAGAGACGTTTTAACAGTTAGTGCAATTATTCTAAGCCGTACTTAGCCGTTCTTCAGCTATTTGCTTGTATCTCTCCTCACTCGTTTGACCTGACAGTCCATTGTGTCGGAGGAAGTTGCCATTAACCCACTATTAGAGCTAAGGAGGTCAACTGGAGGGCACTAATTCAGTAGGTGCTTATGTAACATTTTCAAATAATCAAGAATAATGAAAAATAAATATTCTTTTCCCTGCCTTATGGCAGTTGATGTGACAGGGTCACAGTTTCATTTCCAATATATAGAAGTGTTTTTTAAAAAATTAATTCATGGGATGTGGACATCGCTGGCAAGGTTGGTATTTATTGCCCCTTCCCAATTGCCCTTGAGAAGGGGGTGGTCAGCTGATTTCCTAAACCACTGCAGTCCACGGGCTGCAGGCACATCCAAAGTGCTGTCAGGAAGGGAGCTAAAGCATTTGGACTTAGCAGGGATAAAGGAACAACGCTAAATTCTCACATCAGGATGGTGTGAGACCTGGAGCAGAATCTGGGGCTGGTGATGTTCCCATGTGCCTGCAGCCCTTGTCCAGGTAGGTGGCAGAGATCTCAAGTTTGGAACGTGCTGTTGAAAAATTTAAAAAAGGATGACTTTAAAGGTTATTAGATTCGCAACTGCCCGATGAAATTCTAAGCTCAAGAGACCAAATGCTCCCTGATTCAAACTACGATAGACAGTCAGATCTAACACATCAGTTGGGGGAGCTGCAATTTAGCTCAAGTACTCCATACATCAAGAGAGGAGCAAAATCAATCATACTTCTCACGCCTGCTTTACAGTCCAAAGACCTTGATTTATATGAGCTCTAGCACCGACATCGATTGTGAACCCGACTTGCCTCAGCTTTGATGTTCCTACATCAAAACTAATATTATTTTTATGCCAGCCATACGTATTGGGTGTGCCAATACATATGTTCTGGACTCAAGTATGAAGAGCAAATCTAAATTGTAGCAGGCGTCAATGTTACTTGAAGAGAAAGGAACGATATTGGGAGGAGAGCGGTGGGGTTACATAAAATAAAACATGGCTTCTGGTGATGTATTCAACCCCTAAAACTACAATAATGATTGTATTTTAATTTAACAATTTAATTCAAGTATGATATATGTGCATCATTTTCCTCAAGCTGAGCTCGAACATCCTACAGAAAAAAAGTGTCAGCATGATTACGCGACCCTAAATAAAGTGAGATGTTGAAAACATCAAAGCAAAATAATAATATTATTTTTATGCCAGCCATTAAACATTATGTCAGAGATAATGCACACAAAATGGCAAACATATTGTTCCATATTTTGTTCAAAATAGAGATTTTTAAAAGTTAAAGTAATATTTTCCAAGGCATCAATCATTCTGTCACAATTACTGTGATATTATTATGTTCATAAGCCCACTTGTATCATTCTGCAATAATGAGTCGCGTTGGCTTAACTGAAACAGTGAAAGTCCTTTCATGATGAAGAACATTACTTTCACAGCGAATAAAACATTAGCAAGGAATTAATTCCAATACTTGGCCATTTACTGCACCATCTATAATACATGCATTGCAAATATTCATTGTCCTGAAAATTTAATCAGGTTTAATGGTCTTTCGCCATTCCCCCTCCCATCACCTTGTCACATTCCCCTCAGGATTTTGCTGGTCTGTTGCTGTAATATTGGTAGATTAATGGAACCTATGTGGAATTTCAGGACCTTTATGTCCACAAACAGTTTTTTTTGTTACAAATTTCAGAGTGTCCATGTATGACATCGACTGATTTAAACTTGTCATCCCGCAATTACATCTTCCAGCCAGTGGTGGCAGTGTAGCACCCCAATGTCTCATCTCACATCGACTCTGCTTTTACTGCAGAGAACCGTTGAAACTCCTAACAACAGTGGTTCTATACTTGCCATGTTGCTCTATGTTTTACTACTTAACTATGAAACCCATGACATTCAATGGCATGGCTATCGCTGAATCCCCAAACAAAATGGGTGTTAGCAATGACTAGACATGAAGGAGCTTTTTAAATACTGTAGCAACAAAAATGAAAATGAAACTCACTAATTGTCACATGTAGGCTTCAGTGAAGTTACTGTGAAAAGCCCCAAGTCGCCACATTCCGGCACCTGTTCGGGAAGGCTGGTACGGGAATTAAACCTGCTCTGCTGCCTGGATCTGCATTACAAGCCAGCTGTTTAGCCCACTGTGCTAAAGCAGGTTAGAAGCTGCAAATTCTGCAACAAGTTACTCACCTCCTGATTCCCCAAAGTGAAGGCACGAATCAGCAGTGTAATGGAATACTCTCTACTTACCTAGATGAGTGCATCTCCAATAACACTCAAGAAGCTACACACCATCCTGGTTTAAGGTGGTTTAGCTCAGTGGGCTAGAAATGAAAAATGAAAATGGCTTATTGTCACGAGTAGGCTTCAATGAAGTTACTGTGAAAAGTCCCTAGTCGCCACATTCCAGCACCTGTCCGGGGAGGCTGGTACGGGAATTGAACCATGCTGCTGGCCTGCTTGGTCTGCTTTAAAAGCCAGCGATTTAGCCAAGCGAGCTAAGACAGCTGGTTTGTGATGCAGAACAAGGCCAGCAGTGCAGGATCTATTCCCGTACCAGTTTACCCGAACAGGCGCCAGAATGTGGTGACAAGGGGCTTCTCACAACTTTGTGCTTGTGACAATAAAAGGTTAAAAAACCATCCAGCACAAAGTATGCTGCTTGACTGGCACCCCATCCACAAACATCCATTCCCTCCACCACTGACAGTGTCAACAGTGTGCATCACACACAAAATGCACTGCAGTAACTCAGCGAGGCTCCTTTGACAGCACCTTCCAAATCCACAACCTCTATCATCTAGAAGGCCTAGGGCAGCAGACGCATGGGAACACCACCACCTGGAGGTTCCCTTCCAAGTCATACAGCATTCTGACTTGGAAATATATTGCATTCCTTTGCTGTCGCTATGTCAAAATCCTGGAACACCCAGGGCCATGTTAGAAAGTCTCTGGTACTTGTTTCGCACTCATGGGATCCCTGAGGTTCAGGTGACAGATAATGGGTTGACCATTACGAGTGAAGAGTTTGCCACGTTGACAAAATGGAACGGCATGCGGCATATTAGAACCACACCGTGCCATCCCTCATCCAACGGTCTGGCAGAAATGGTGGTCCAATCTTTCAAAATGGGCATAACAAAAAACACTGTGGGTTCCATGGATACATGACTGACACGGTTCCTTTTTAACTACCGCACAATGCCAAACGTGATGATGGAAATCGTCCCTGCAGAACTGCCGACGGGCCGACGGCTTAGAACTCAGTTGAGTCTCACATTTCCAAACTTCGGCAGGAAAGTGAAGGCACTGCAGGAGGCGTAGAAGAGGCACCATGACTTGAAGATGCTGTAGTGATCTGTACATCTGTACATACATCTGCACATACACCAGGGACTGCAGACAGGTGTAACAGCCACAGCATCACTAGAGGGCATCAGAGATGGGTATAAAGAGTCCAGCCCAATTTAGGATCGGCCTCTTTCAGAAGCACAGGGCAGTGAGCAGCAACAGACAGAGACAGCTCAGCATACGCAGCTTACCGTAGCTCACTGGTCATATCTCTTGCTTGTATTATATCTAGTTAAGCTCCGGAAACAGAACAAACCTACTGAATAAAGTATTTGTGTTAACTGGAAGTCTACAATCTTTATTCAGACTTTGAGAATAATATACGGTACCAGGCATGATTTCAGAAAGCTAGCGAGACATCAGCAAGAGAAGCAAAACTTAAACCAGATATTCGACTGTGGAAAACTTCACAACAAATGGATCCTCGACGACTAACTGATTCGATGGAACTTGTTGGAACTCCATGGTGGCTGGAAACAACTGGTAATTTAAGTTATAAGTGGAAAATGTTTGAACAGATGTTCCAAATGTTTATCGCAATGATTGAAGCACTGCCTCTGATGCAACAAAAACAAGAATAAAAGCGAAAAAAAACAAAAACAGAATCAACAAGCGCAACAAAAAGAACACCAAGAATGACAGCAACAAGAACGGCAACGAAAACAACAAAGACAGAAACGTCACAAACAACAACAATGAAACAACGACGTGTACAATATGGTACAACTCTGCACGTGAAGGACAATTCCACAGAACACTGCGAAACAATGACAATACTACAAACATGCCATGGCATGATAAAGAATCTCACAAATTCACATCTGCTCCAGAACAAACAAGCAAAACTGCTTTCACGAACGATGACATACAGAATCAATAGCACAAACACAAGAAAAAGTCGAGGTCAGACAATGGTGCGACACAGAATTGCTACCCGCAATCAAATGGAACAGGGGAAAAAGGTATCCACATCATTAAACGCCTCATCAGCAAAGCAACCGAGTCACGTTCCGACATCAACCTAGCTCTGTTGTCATACCGAGCAACCCCATTGAGCTCAGGACTGTCGCCAGCACAAATGCTCTTCGGCAGAGACATTCCGACCGGCAAAGCAATTCCGAGACCCCAGCAACACACCGGTTCTTGACGACATTAGAATTAGAACAGTATTAGAACAGTACAGCACAGAACAGGCCCTTCGGCCCTCAATGTTGTGCCGAGCAATGATCACCCTACTCAAGCCCACGTATCCACCCTATACCAGTAACCCAACAACCCCCATTAACATTATTTTTTTAGGACACTAAGGGCAATTTAGCCTGGCCAATCCACCTAACCCGCACATCTTTGGACTGTAGGAGGAAACCGGAGCACCCGGAGGAAACCCACGCACACACGGGGAGGACGTGCAGACTCCGCACAGACAGTGACCCAGCCGGGAATCGAACCTGGGACCCTGGAGCTGTGAAGCATTGATGCTAACCACCATGCTACCGTGCTGCCCTGAACATGCGGGCACTATGCTCCAAACTAAAACTATACTACGATCAACATGCAATCCCACTCAAGCCACTGACAATAGGCGACACCATCAGAATCAGGGACACAGAAGGTGGATGGTCTGAGCTAGCCACGGTGATCAAGCAAGAGGCAAATCATCTGCGGGAGTACTTTTTTGCCGTAACCGCCGGGATCTATTAGAGATTTGACCTACAACAGCAGTATTTCCCACACTGGACTTGACCGAGTCCATTTGTCCACAGTATTTGTGTTAACTGGAAGTATACAATCTTTATTCAGACTTGGAGAATAACAGGGCGGCAACTTCGCTCAGGGGACGTGGCCGATGCCAGCAACTTTGGAGACGGGACACTTTGGCTCCCAGGTGTTGTGCTGGAGAGGACGGGACCAGTCTCGTACAAGGTTAGGATTCGGGGAGAGTCGGGGAGAAAGCATTTGGAAGCATTTGGACCACCTGCAGAGGCAGGAGCCTGTGTTTGACGACACGCGACCAGCAGCATTGATGTCTTCTCCGTGACAGGAACCTCAACTTGATGGACACATAAGTAACCATGCCTACAGACAACATTGTGTCCGGGAAGAACACTTCGGTCGGTGAACAGATATACATTGCCCGACCCAAAAGCCACTGCAAGCGGACACACAGCTTCGAGCAAAGCAGTGCAGACGACTCCCTCCACTGGCGGCTGAAAAGTGACTTTCGGACTTTGGGTGTGAAGGGTATTATAACTCACAGGAGGACCATGGAGAAATCATTGTTGAACTCCCCATAGACCTTTTGGCGTACGAGCCTCCCAGGTAGAGGGTGGAGGCCACCCAGCTGGAGCTCGTGAAAGACTATCATAAAAGTTCAGAAGGAGACCTTTTGGCCCATCGAGTCTGTACCGGCCCTTGCTCCGATAGAACACCCTGCCTAGGCCCAAAACCCCACTCCTATCCCAGTCGCCCCACCTAACCATTTGCGCAATGTTTGCAGGACCAATTCACCTAACCTGCACTTCTTTGGACTGTGAGAGAAAACTGAAGCACCCGGAGGAAACCCCTGCAGACACGGGAAAAGTGCAAATCCCACACAGACAGATATTCAAGATTGGAATTGAACCTTGGTCCCTAGCGCTCTGAGGCAGAACTGCTAACCACTGTGCCACCGTGCCGCCCTAAATTTTGTTGCCTAAACTCAGGTACTTTGTTTCCAATTCCTATTCCATGTTCCCAAAATGCCACAATTCAATCCCTGCTGCCCAATGAGGAGTCTGCTTTCTCAGAAGCTGATATATAATTCGTAAAGCTTCGATTTTCTACAGTCCTGCTTTGTTGTTTAATCTGGCTTCATATTTTATTTTCAGGATTTATTAAATTTCTTAATCAGCAATCCACTCCAATCCTTTTACTGCAATTGTCTTTTTCACTTGCCTTTCCTGAGGAAGGTATGGCAGAGGAAAAAAGTGAAAATGGTTTTCAATATCCCTGAACATATTACATTTGAACACTCTAAGTATCTCTTTATGCAATGAGGAGAAATTCTTCTCGCAATACTTTTACTTACTAACTCTATGAAATTGTTGCTTTTGTCCAGTCATCTTGCATATCTTTAATGAATTGGCTTAATCCCTGGGATGCTGAAATCCCCTGTGATTATCACACATTGATTCACTGCAGACTCTCCTACTGGTGAAAAGAATTAATGGCCTTCTTGCTTTCTAGGCATTCAGTTGCATATAAGTTAGGAGCAGGAATAGGCCGCATGGCCCTCTGAGCC
The DNA here is from genome assembly GCF_902713615.1 of Scyliorhinus canicula. Taxonomy (NCBI): domain Eukaryota; kingdom Metazoa; phylum Chordata; class Chondrichthyes; order Carcharhiniformes; family Scyliorhinidae; genus Scyliorhinus; species Scyliorhinus canicula. The sequence goes on along the minus strand of NC_052166.1, from coordinate 29,056,987 downwards.
TGCTCCACCATTAAATAAGATAATGGTTGACCTGACTGTACCTTCCCGCCAACCCCCTCATAACCTTTCAGCTCTTTGGTTATCAAAAATCTTTTTGCCTTTGCCTTGGAAACATTGAAAGAATCATAGAATTTACAGTGCAGAAGGAGGCCATTCGGCCCATCAAGTCTGCACCGGCCCTTACAAAGAGCCCCCTACTCAAGCCCATGTATCTACCCTATTCCCGTAACCCAGTAACCCCCACTTAACCTTTTTGGACACTGAGGGCAATTTAGCATGGCCAATCCACCTCACCTGTGCATCTTTGGACTGTGGGAGGATACTGGAGCACCCCGTGGAAACGCACGCAGGCAGGGGGAGAATCAGCAGACTCCGCACAGTCAATGATTCAAGCCAGGAATTAAACCCAGGACCCTGGTGCTGAGAGGCAACAGTGCTAACCACTGTGCTACCGTGCCTCTCCACATCCACCCTGTCAAGGACATTCAGGAACGTATGGCCAGTTTTCCAGCGACATAGGCGGCTCACCCGGTCAATTGTGTTGCTCGCTGGCGGGAAACTGCCGCGGATGTCGCCTTGGCGGGAATGGAAAACCCACCAGCGGGAATGGTCAGGAAATCCCGGTTTATGTATTTCAATCAAGTTCCCTCTTACTCTTCCAAGTTGAAGCATCATTCATCCATAGACTGTGCAGGCATTATCTGAAACCAATTGAGTTGTGGAACATGGAAATCGAATGAAGAATGTTTCAGAATGACAATTAGGAAATAGGTTTGTGCCACTGCATGATGATGCAGTGAGTTTCATTTCAGAAGTGCAATTACACTGAGTGATCCAGTGTTGCCATAAAGCATCCTTACCGAAGAAACACAGCAGATTCATCTCTGCAATATTGCATCATCTCTAATTTTGCTACACTTATTGAGGCCATTAAATGCCAACAATGTTAATGACACAAAAAAAATGAAACATTGAACTGAAATTATAATCTACAAATATATGTATTAATGTATTAATGAATTAATATATATTAATGACTTATACTGTGGTGTTCATGGCACACATTCAAAAGTTGTAGATCATTGGAAGATTGGAAACATTAACTGCGATGAGGATAGTCTTGAACTTCAAAAGGACAGGGATATGTTGGTAGCTGGGGCAACATGTGGCAAATTAAGTTCAATTTGTTCAAATGCAGATATGTGTGAGGTGATTCATTTTGACAGGAAGAATGTGGAGAAGCAGTATAAACTAAAGGAAGACACTCCTGAGGAGGTGCAAGTTCAGAAAGACTTCGGTCTATATGTGCTTGAGTCATTGAAGGTGGCAGGGCATTATAGAGAGCAGTTAATAAAGCATATAGGGCGGGATTCTTCGTCCGCCGCACCCGTTTTCTGGTGCAGTACGCCCCCGCCGGTAGTGGCATTCTCCGTTCCGCCAGCCGGCTAATGAGGTTTCCCATTCTTGGAAAATCTGTGGCCGTGAGTGCGCTGCTGGCGAAATGGAGGATCCTGCCGACAGAGAATCCGGCCCATAGTATCTTAGGTTTTTTTCATAGCAGCATTGTGTACAAGAGTAAGGAGATCATGTTGAACTTGTATAAGACACTAGTTAGGCCTCATCTGGAGAACCGCATTCAGTCCTGGGCACCATACTTGAGGAAGGATGAAGACATTGGAGAGAATAAAGAGGAGATTCACAAGAATGATTCCCGGGATAAAAAACTGTAGCTATGAAGATAGATTGCAGAGGTTGGGTCTGTTTTCCTTGGAGAAAAGAAGGTTGAGAGGAGACTTGATAGAACTATATAAGATCCTGAGGGATATAAACAGGGTAAACAGTGATAGACTGTTCCCACTCCAGAGAGCAGCAAGAACTAGAGGTCACAGACTTAAAATAGTTGGCAAAAGGAGCCGAAGTAACCTGAGGATTTCTTTTCACTCAGTGGCTGGTTGGAATCTGGAACTATTTTCCTGAGAGAGTGGGGGGGTGAGGAGGGCGGTGGGGGCAGGCGCGATTGAGCTATTGAAAAGGGAATTAGGTTGCTATCTGAACAGAAATAATGCACAAGGTTATGGTGATAAGGAAGGGAGTGGGATTAGGTAGATTGCTCTTTTCAGAGACTCAGTGCAGACTCAATGTGAAGTTTCTTTGATGTCCGTTCAAACGTAGTCGCAGCGTCTGCATGCCTCACAGCACCAGGGATCACCAATGTATCACGCCTCGGGACATCCTTTCCTGCAATTGCCAGGCAGGAATGTTCCCTTCCAGTCAGGGAACACTTCAGCAGTCAAGGGCATTCAGCCTCTGATCTTCGGGTAAGCGTTCTCCAAGGCGGCCTTCAGGTCGCACGACAATGCAGAGTCGCCGAGCAGAGCTGATAGCCAAGTTCCGCACACATGAGTACGGCCTCAACCGGGACCTTGGATTAATGTTGCACTACCTTAAACCCCGCCATCTGGCCTGGGCTTGCAAAATCCTTTCCATTCTGTGCTCGCTTGAGCCAATTCACACCTCTTCAACCTGTGATTATCCCTCTCTCCAGTCACTCGGTCTGGACCTGACAAGACTTATTACCTACAAAGACTCGGATTCAAAGTATCATCTTGCATCATTGACCTTGTCTATATATGTGGTTGTGGAACACACCTCTTCACTCACCTGATGAAGGAGCTGCTTACAACCTGGTGTTGTAAGACTTCTTACTGTGCCCACCCCAGTCCATTGCCGACATCTCAACATCATGTCCACACATACAGTCACCGAAGGCTGGAATTAAACCCAGATCCCTGGTGCTGTGAGGCAGCAGTGCTACCAACTATGCAACCATGAAGTTCTTAATTATTTCTCTTCACATAAGGCATGTTTTAGGCTAAAAAGAGCACTTTTTTTAACTAACAACTTCTCCTTCAACTTAACTTTCTTCCTGCAGATAAAGGTGTTGCTATGAATCCTTACATGGATCATTTTGTAGGATATCTGCCTTTTTCTATGTTTTGTGGAACATTTCCTGTTATGGCCCTATTCAGATTTGCCTCACCTCTTTTCCAGGCATAATGATGACTGCATCGATGATATTTACTGCTCTCACCTTGAGCTAGGAAATTTAATCAACTTTGCTTCCAGTTTCTGTCCTTCTCTGCCTTTTGCATGCTCCATCCTCACTTCCTTTCCTCGACATCTCTGAATCCATTTCTGGAGATAGAACATCAAATATTATTCTGTATAAACACATGCAGTGGGATTTTCTGGGCTGGATTCACCGCACCCCATGGCAAAATCGCGGCCGGCGGGTGGGCGGAGAATCCATTTTCCCGCAAAGAATCGGGACCGGCGCCAGTTACCCGACTGCGGGCCCCAAAAAGCAGCATACCCGGGGGGTACGCCGCGCCGCCTGGGACCCACCAGCGTCCATTGCCAGAGGGCCTCTCTGTCATTCTCTGACCGGCCAAAGTCCCGACTGCATGGATCGAATATGGTCCAGCTGGTTCAGATACTCGCACGGCAGCTGCGGACTCAGTTCCCGGTCGTCCTGGTCGGGAGTGGGCTCATCAGAGGCCAGGGAATGCCTTCTAGGCTGCCGGGGAATGTTTATGCGGGGGGGGGGGGGGGGGGGGGGGGGTTGAGGGTCACGCGTGCGGCCGATTGGGGGTTTTCTTTTTTGGGTGCAGCTCTGCGGTCCAAGTCCGCCCTGGAGCCTCTGGAGGCCACCATCACCGCGCCTGCGCGGCCTGAAACCCGAAAATGGGGGGTCCCGTATCTGTAGCAAAAGATGCAAAATCTATGCCGGGTCCTTGATAGCCACTTGTAGAGCTAGGAATTTGTCTCCCTTTAATGCCAGCTGTTCTGGCGTGAAACTCCACATTATGGGGGTATAGTCCTAATAATGGAGAATCCAGCCTTCTGTTCCTGAGACTAAGGGCTGGATACTCCGAATTTGCGGCTATGCCCGGAGGAAGCATCTGGTCTTATGACCAAAATGTTGGCGGCGCCCCCCGCACTGATGCTCAACCCGGTGGGGGGTAGCATCCGCGCCACATAAGGCTTTACCTGCAGATGCGGACACAGAATGGCTGGGTCTGTGGCCACGCATGCGCACGGACCCAGCCTGCCAGATAGTGCCCCCCGTAACCCTCCTCGCCACCCCCAGACCATCCCCCACCCCTCGCCGAAGCCCCTCCTGTCATTGGAATGGCTTCCCCCCCACCCCCGACTGTGGCGGCGCTGGACACAGTCCGAAGCCGTACACGCGTTCTCCGAAGATTAAGAGGGTATGCGACTGACGCCATCGGGAAGTCGGTCTATCGGGGCGGAGCATCAGGGGAGGGCCTCCAAGTGGTGTCTTGAGGCCGTCCCAACGGCGTGCAGTTACTCATGTACACCGTTTTTAAGGGGGCGGAGCATCAGAAAAACCATGGCGCCCCTGATTTTGACTTAAAAGCGGATTCTCCGGCCAATCGCCGTTCGCGATTTCGGCGTCGGCCAACAGCGAATCCAGCCCGAAGTGTAGATGCCGGCACAGGATTTGTGGACTTCTACGACAGCCCTGGACCATTTCAACGACTACTGAGGGGCTAGCATCGGTGCCACATGGAACACATTCAATTCCAATGAGAAACGGCACCGGATTCACCGGATTTGCATTGACACTCAGGAGGCTGACAAGCTGCAACCGCGTATACACATTTCACTCCCCACACACACCATCCCAGCCAACAAGTCGGCAGCGAGAAGGGCAGCACCCCATTTTGCGGAAGCCGAGCTTGATACGCTGCTGGACATTGTAGAGGAGAGGCAGGCCACCCTGTACACTGGCCTAGGAAGGAGGCTGCCACTCACAGGTATTAGGGGACTTGCTAAGTCTTTCCAGCATTTTCTGTTTTTGCTTCTTTTTTAATAGTTGTCGGCAATGGGCTTCTCTTGTACAATTATGTCTTCATCTTAAAAGCTCCTTTACATGACTTCTGCTCTTTGTAATAATATGACCTAATTTAAGGCAATCTATAAGATGAAGAAAAATCTATCTCCCAATTTAGCCTACCTTTGGAAGGCTGACGGAGTTGACTCCCGTGGGTGAATGGTTAATTGTTTTGAGGAATTTGATCTTTCATGCTCCAAGCAATCTGCATTTTCCCTTCTAGTTCAGTGTGTGATTTGTAATAGGGCTCCTGTACTACAGAGCCCTCCTCGCTGAAAGCTCTAATCAGCTGAATCTGACCCCAGCTGACACCAGAAGATGAAAGTTTAGAGGCTATTAAAGCAACCTGCTACCACTCCTTCTGTGTGAGTATTCCTGGAGATGCACTTTAAAGCAGAACATCAAGATTTGAATTGTTATGGGAGAGGTGTTTTCAGAACCCCAAAATGTATCATGGAGTTCAACCAACCCCCACCTTTAATGGATTGTTGCTTTTGAAGCACATGGCTTGTTCCCCAGGTGTAGTATTACAATTATGGACATGTAGTTTTTAAAACAAAACAATGTTTATTCCAAGAACTCAAATTAACCTTTTAAATAAACATTGGATCTCTTAACACCCCTTACATCAAAGGTAACCCCAAAAATAATACCATTACCCAATCCTGCAAACTGTTCCTTTACACATCCAAAAGACTTAACAAATCCTTCAAACAGAAGCACATTAGATTTAGATTCAATACTGAGACCTTTTTACAATTCCGGTTTCACCAAAGGATTAAGAGATAGTCCTTCATGGCAGAGATCACCAGCAATGCAGCTCACAGCCACACCCAAACTTTCTTCAAACTGAAACTAAAACTCCCAAAAAGCAGAAGTGAGCTCAGCTCCCCCCCGCCCCGTGACATCACTTCAGTAATATGATCAGCTTCATTTCTTAAACATCCAATTCTTAAAGGCACTCTCACATGACAGAATTACGTGGACGTTTCCACTTTAACACAAAGGTGAATAAATGTGACAACACTATTTCCTGCCCCAAGGAAAATATTCCACTCAGCTGCAACACAGCTTTGTACAAGCAGCTTAAATTGCACCTTGTTCACTCCTTCTACAGTACCCTTTTTAATCATAGAATCCATACAGTGCAGAAGGAAGCTATTTGGCCTATCAAAACTTCGAATGAGCACACTACCCATTTACACTCCCCGGTCCACTCCACCCTATCCCCATGACTCTCCATAGCCTAACCTGGACATCAAGGGGCAATTTAGCATGGCCAATCCACCCAACATGCACATCTTTGGACTGTGGGAGGAAACCGGGGCACCCGGAGGAAACCCCAACTGGACAACGGGGAGAAAGTACAAACACCACACAGTCACCTGAGGCCGGAATTTAACCCAGGTCCCTGGTGCTGTGAGGCAGTAGTGCTAACCACTGTGCCACCTTGCCGCAAGTGCATTACAAAGCAAATTCCTGCAATAAACATGTCAGGTTTTAGATTGGGAGACAGAACATATTATTCCCACATCATTATTCACTTTCTCCTGCTGGTTTCTTTCTCATGCATACTATTGAGCCAAGTTTGAACTGAATATCAGGGCAGCTTTGTTTGGTAGATGTCTGCCTTGGGACAGAATGGGTGTTCTTCATTTCTAAATTGAGCACCGTCTGTTGTGACTGTAGTGACCACTTCACGAGTGACCATCTCTTCCCCAGAGGCACAAATGAATAGCTTTGGCTTGAGGTCGACTGATGTGTTTTTTTCCCCTTTCCAGTGAGCTCTCTTCTCCCCCATCTAGTCATTTATTTTCTCATCTGCTTTCTCCACGTCGCCCGCTGACTGCTTGTCTCCAGGCACACCAGTCAGCAGCAGCGAGCAGCTGAATAGGGGTAACTTTGCAAAATACAGCATTTTCTTTTTTTAACGTTCATTTTCAATTTATTGCATCTCTCATTGCCAGATTTCTTTTTTTTTAAATGAGACAAATCAGTTTCACATCACTTCATTTCATAATTATTACATTTGTTGTAACTGATGCAGCAATAAACTCCACAATTACAGCAGAGTCTGAAGTTAAGCATGGATTTCCATTGAATTGTTTTAATCAGGCCCGTATTATGTGCTTTTCTGTCTGTACTAAACATCCGTCTTGTGCAGTATTACGCCAATTCTTAAAGTGTCAAATTTGAATACAAGGCTGATTTTTTTCCACAGAAACTCTTTACAAATGGAAATTGTTCTTTGCAAAGTGAGCAGTGAAAATAAGGCATTCCACTCTATTTTTTTTCAGTGTTTGGGGCATGCAGACAAGATGGAATGTGTAGTTTCTGAGTTAAGGTTTTATGATTTTTGTTTGGTTGCAGAATATGACATTGATATTAATGTATGTGGGTTGCCGATGCATAACTCAGCTTTGAAAGCATAGTTGGCTGTGTGCTGTTGAATTATTTTGACCGTGCTCCCCTCCCCTTTAATTGAATGGGCTTGAAGATTGCTGCATAAGACAGATATGGGGCACGATGATTTCAAATACAGAGCATTTTGGAACCTACTAAACCTGCCTGTTGTCCAATTAATGTGACATACGGAAGAAGATTGCATTATCTTTGAATTTTCTCGGTTACATTATGGTGCTCGAACTAAATGAGAGTTTACGATGTCTGTGTTTAGCCCAGTCATCAATAAAATGGGATCTGTGGGAATTGCACCATTTGGAAACACTCGACAGACAAAAGGAAACTATGGATTGAATCTATAGTGCAGAAGGAGGCCATTCGGCTTATCGAGTCTGCATCAGCCCTTGGAAAGAGCACTGTACTGAAGCTTAAGCACATGTCTCCATCCTATCCCCATAACCCAGTAACCCCACCTAACCTTTGGACACTAATGGGTAATTTAGCATGGCCAATCCACCTAGCCTGCATGGGACAGCATGGTAGCACAGTGGTTAGCACTGTTGCTCCACAGCTCCAGGGTCCCAGGTTTGATTCACGGCTTGGGTTACTGTCTGTGTGGAGTCCACACGTTCTCCCCGTGTCTGTGTGGGTTTCCTTTCGGTGTTCCTGTTTCCTCCCAGAAGTCCCGAAAGACGTGCTATTAGGTGAATTAGACATTCTGAATTCTCCGTCTGTGTACCGAACAGGCGGCAGGATGTGGCGACGAGGGCTTTTCAAAGTAAATTCATTGCAGTGCTAATGTAAGTCTACTTGTGACAATAAAGATTATTATTATCTTTGGACTGTGGGAAGAAACATAGAGCACCCAGAGGAAACCCACCGAGACACCGGGAGAATGTGCAAACTCCACACAGGCAGTCACCCGATGCCGGAATTGAACCCAGGTCCCTGGCTCTGTGAGGCAGCAGTGCTAACCACTGTGCCCCATGCCACCCTGCTACGTGTGATATACTGGAAAAGTAGCTTAACAATACAGAAGCCAGTATTGACATCTTTGTGTTGCAAAAAAGTATTTGTGACAATTCTAATTCTGTTCCAATCACACTATTTAGATTGAATTGTTAGGATCCGGCTGGGGAATTTTAAATATGCAGGAGATGTCAGGTAAATACAATTTAAGGAGCATCAAAGCAATTATCCATGACTTATAGTTACTGTCCTTTGGAACTGACATGATTTGGCTGTTATCATTTTGTTTAAGTGTGATGCTTATAACTTTGTAAAATTCTTTAATCTTTGATATTCGTGTTGATCCCTCAAGGCAAAAGTAATGACCCTCGTCTGCTTTGCTTGGTAGGGTTCTGTTGGGTACACGGGTGACTGCCAAGGCTGATTTGTGGCCAGAAGGTTCTTCAGCAGATAGGACAGGATTCCGCAAATAATTAAGTGTTGGACGAGTTGCTGACTTTAAATTTTCTCTCCTTGCATTGTCTCTTTGTCTCTGATATGCGTTTGCTTTCAAAGGGGGGCTGCACCACTTCTTATTTGGTTGAGCCAGACACATTGATCCTGGGCAACCTTCTATCTGGACTTGAAGTCATTATCAAAACGCTGAAGTGCAGCCTTCAGGTGTCCTTGTAACACGTCCTTTGACCACCGTGAGATTGCACCCTCGACCTAAGTTCTCCATAGAGAATTTGCTATGGTAAGTGAGAGTCGCATTCTGGCTTTATGAATGGCCCAACTCAGTTATGACTATTTCGAAATGGTGCGGTTGCTTGGCAGGCCAACTCAAGTAAGCACCTCAATATCTGGGATTGTGCCTTGCCATCTGATCTTCAGAAGCTTCCAAAGACAGCTCCTGGACTATCAACATCCTATGGGTTACAATTTACCAGAAACTGATTTGGACTAGCCGCATAAATACAGTGACTACAAGAGTAGGTCAGAGTCTAGGAATCCTGCATTGAGTAACTCACCTCCTGACTCCACAAAGCCTATCCAAAATCTACAAGGAACAGTTCAGGAGCATGATGGAATACTCTCCACTTACCTGGATGACCGCAGCTCCAACAACACTCAAGAAGCTCAATGCCACCCAGGACAAAGCAGGCTGTTTGATTAACACCCCTTCCACAAATATTCGCTCCCTCCACCACTGACGAACAGTGGCTGCAGTGTGTATCATCAACAGGATGCACTGCAGCAACTCACCGAGGTTCCATAGACAACACCTTCTAAACTCATGACCACTGCCATCTAGAAGGACAGGGCAGCAGACACATGGGAACCCCGCCACCTGGAAGTTCCTTTCCAAACAACTCACCATACTGATTTGGAAATATATCACTGTTCCTTCGCTGAGAAACTGGTGAAAATTTTACCAGCAATGGACAGGAATTAAATTTTTCGATTGCTGCACGACATTGTCCACCTCTGCAAGCGGAAAGGGATCTACCAATCTCATCTTCTACTGATAAGAAATGAACGACCCAAAATGGAATGTAAATCATGCAACATTGCCATCTATAGGTGAAGTAAGATATGAGAGGGGAAGATCATTTCAACATTGATCAGTTGAGAGCAAATCATATGATATTGTCCATCTTGGTGTGCAAATAAGTTCACTTTCATTAATTTTTTGCTATTCTACACTGAGAATTCACCAAAATCGGTTCATAATCCTCAAGGTCTTTACCTGTTGTATTCACTGTGCAAAGGGATATCTTGCTTGTATTTTCTGTCAGTATTGATAAAACCAACAAGTTGATTTATCCCTGGTGTCAAATCTATACAATTTAAATTAAACAACTCATTTGATTGAATAGAGTTTATTTCAGTTGATTGTCTCTTCTTTACACATTGGAACCACCCCTCATCCCTGGCTACCATTACTGGGATTTTCATCAAACTGAGACTCTGGGTAGCATTTTAAGCTTCTTGTGTGGTTGAGAGGAAAATGTTAAATTGGTTGTTCACGTTGCATGGATTGTTAGCCCTGCAGTGTTAGAGATGGAGCAAAATACTCCAAAAGTTACCCCCCACTCCCCCAGCTCCATCACCCCAAGTTAATAATGAAACTCATGTTAAATATTGAAAATAAGAACTATAGGTGGAATTTTGCAGCCAGATCCCTGTGGGGGTGGGGTCAGAAAATACGTCAAGCCATTCTAAACTCCATTGACTTTGACAGGGATGGAAAATCCCGCCTGTGGGGAAAGGGCCGTAAAGTTACGCCCTGTGTGTTGTTCGTAAAAAGTTCATTGGACACGTATTGACTGCTGACAACAATCTAACATTCCAATGATTTCACAGATCTTAAAAGCTTTCAGGTGGAGGGTCAGATTGTTTTTGCCTAAACGGGTTCAAGTACGGAACTGTTCATTCAGGTTCTGTCACAAACCAAAATATTTTGTCCCTCGGCTCTTTTCAGTGCTGCAAGAAACACACGGCTAATGAATAGATTTTGTTTCCTTTTGCCTGACTCACAATGCTAAGGGCATATGTTTTCGTCAAATCTTAATAGAGGGTTGGTTAGCTCAGTTGGTTGCATGACTGGTTTTTGATGTGGAGTGATGTCAACAGGGCGGGTTCAATTCCTGTACCGGCTGAGGTTTTTCGTGGAGGCCCTACCTTCAAAACTTTGCAGCTCACCTGAGGTGTGGTAACCCTCAGATTAAATCACCCTAAGCCACCTCCCAAAGGGGACAGCAGCCTCTGTGACTGTGGCAATGTTGACATTTATTTACATGGACATGGAGAATTCCTTAGCCAATAGTCGCCATGGTGCCAAGAGTCATGGTCTTTAAAATCAAATCCAAGATGTCTGCCATCCATGCAGTGTTGATTGATCTTTCTTCACCCTCTACATTTTAGCAATTTTCTCTTTACCTATTCATTATTTTCAATGTTCGTTGTTCACCAGTCATATATAAAACCTTACTATTGAATCATAATTCTGCAAAAATAAAATCATACTCCAGTGTGTGCTTCCTACAATTTGACGCAATTATTTCCTGACAAAATCTACTCTTTGAGATACTTATACCATAATAATTCAAATATCTGTCCAACCTTAAAATTTATCACAAAATTGGATTATTCTTGAACAGCAGACATTTTAGGGATACAGGGAAAAAGGAGAGGAGAGGGAATCATTGGTTACCTCTTTCAAAGAACCAGTACAGCAATGACAAACTAAATGTTTCTTCCATGCTGTGCGATTTAAATTTTTTAATAATCTTATTGTCACAAGCAGGCTTACATTAACACTGCAATGAAGTTACTGTGAAAAGCCCCTAGTCGCACATTCCGGTGCTTGTTCTTTTACACAAAGGGAGAATTCAGAATGTCCAAATTATCTCACAGCATGTCTTTCGGGACCGTCATCCTCAAAATCCACCAACATTTTTGTTTCACCCCTAAAAAGTGGTGTAATATACCATGCCAGGCCTTTCAACATCCTGGGACTAGAGTCTCAGCCACATTGTGACGGACAGCTTCCACACACAACCAGCTGTCAGTATTGTTCCATTCAGGAACTTTGAAGTGGTCAGCTGTGAAACTAACTGCAATGTTTGTAAACATCAAGCTTTGATTGACAGTTCCTGGACCACTTCAAACAGAGTTAAGTGCCTTTGTTTCACAACTGACCACTTCAAAATCACTGGGACATGAAGGGAAATGAATGGAAAGCACCTAACTCTGAAGTGGTCTAGGATCTGTCAAGTAAAATCAATATCAAAGAGAAATGAATAAAAGTCTTACGGATCAAAGAGCGAGTTTAAACACAGCTGACTGATTTTCTCTTTCGATTAATTGACAGGTGCTGATTCCTCTGCCTGAGCCAGCAGGCGTATTGGCCAGGTGAGTGTGAAAACAGTGATTTATTTTCTCTGCCTCTGTCTGGACTGCTCTCTAGCTTCCAACAGGACCTCACTTCTCGAGGGCTTCCTGACAGGAGTCTCTCTTCTGGGGGAGGGGATCTGTTGGGGGGGGGGATTTCTTTATTGAGGAGGTCTCTGAGGTCTCATTGTGTAGGGAAGGAGGGCTCATCCGTGTGGCCTTGCTGTTGGGCCGCCCATTTAAACTGGCAGCCTGATAGTGGCTAAGAATTAGGAATTGATTCTGATTTGGACTCCGTTGGGAGAAATAGTCTGCCAAATGGATAACCTTGCCCCTGGACTTGGAGCATATCTTTTTGCCCCAACATACCACCTCCGGAGTGGGTTCGCATCTCTGCCTTTCAGTCACAGCTTCCAGCTTTGAATCCCACACCAGGACTTGCTAGCCAAGGAAGGTGCATTCATAATAAGGACAAACAGGTTGAGTGTCAACCTGCAAATCTTTCCAAACATGCCAATGGTTGCGGAAATAGCAGGAGAGACTCCTGGTCAGCCAAGTTTGATGTGAAGTAGCGCCCCTCAAGTTATAAGTCTCTGGAGACAAACTAGTGACTGTTCCGAGAATTATTTGCTATGATGGAAGTCTGCTAGAGTAAACCGTCAGGTGCAGGAAGATAATTAGAATTGGAATTGCAATCAGACCCCGTTCCTCTTCGCAATTAGACACTTACGCAACAGCCCCTAAATAAACAAACAAAAATGTAAAACATTTCACTGTTCATATAGTCAACACCTTGTCATAATATACACACAAGTATATTATGGTGCACAGACAGGCATTGATTGACACATAGGATGACCAATGAACACACAGAACACAGCAGCCAATCACCAGACAGGACACGACCACTATAAAGCCAGAGTGCTCTAGTTTTCCCGCTCTCTTGGGATGCAGCCTCTGAGACAGTCAGAGCCTGTAAGCAACAACTAGAACATCCACCATGTGGTAGTAAGACAGTCTGGTCAGGTTAGCCTCAGGTCTCCAGTCAACTCAGCATAGTGTCAACCCACAGTTAAAGTATGTACGATAGTTAAGAGTTCAATAAAATAGAGTTGCATTTCTTTAAGTGTTGGAAGCCTGTCTCTCTCACTGCTACAGTGAACGCAGTCCTCACAGACCCAGCTTACCCAACACATCACAGCTGTTGCAATATACCTATGAAGCCAGGCCAAATACAATGACTTCTGACTATATTTATTTCAATTAGTGAAAGTACGGGAAGGGAATGGACAACAAGATGGACTTTCTGGGGGGCAGAAAATAAGTGTAAGAGAGATGTAGGAGAAGGAAATGGTTCCCTTCAAGGCCCAGTTGAAAGGACGAGAGAAAAGGTTGTGAGGAGAATGTGAGAGAGAAATAAGTAAACGCACTGTGAAAAAAAGTGAGAAAGCTTCCCTCAGGTTCCTTAAACATGTTCTCACCTGAAATCTTAACTGAGTCAGAATGCTGCCTGATTGTTCCTCTCCCTTACCTTCAGCTGTAAGGACAAAAAAATTATCATTCCAGCTGAGGTTAGTTAGTTCAGCACCGAGTGGGAATGATGACGGAGTTTCTTTGGTCAATGCATTTCGACACTCGGCAGCACATTTACCAACTTTGCCACTGGGGTCTAAAATAAGCCAGAGTGTAATGATTTAGTGGCACAAAGCAGTTGCAACAAATGCATCTTCTTTGAATAATTCTTGAAATGTTCTTGAATAATGGAGGTTTTGCTCCCCAGCCAGGCATACTGGAATGAACGGGCTTGCAAACACTCAAGAGAAAGTAGTAACTGGGTGTCAGTTTTAAAAAGCTGCCGTGATTTTTCATGTTACTTCCTGGGCAAAGTTTGGAGTGCGCAGAATTCGAAATGAGGCACTGAGCTCCTGGGGACTGCATTCTGACACTATCATAAATATTCCACAGTAATAACAGCAAGGAAGGAAAGGGCAGTGATGACTTTTTGGGGAATTATTGAGGGACTCGCTTTGGTAAATAAAATATGCGTGACTGTGAGTTTCAGCACACAATGCCCCAATGCATATCATGAATATGCATACACTGCGATTCAAAATGATGACCTGACACATGACCAAATGTCAAATATTTTGACAACCTTTTGGGATTGAGCTGATAAGATACAAAAAGGCCCGTTTTTCAACAATGACGAGATTTCCAATTGCGTTCTGAGGAACAATTTCGCCGGTTGGGCAGAAGTCAATGAAACAGCAGGATGTCACCCACACTGCCGCAAGGTAAAATGCGCTGGATTTGCGCAAGCGCATTTTCTGTTTCTCCCATTGATGTCCTGTCGGGCCACGTTTACTGAGGTTTGCTGTACCATCTCATTTAAATATCAATTGGCTGTTTACCAGTGTAAACCCAGTGTAAAATTGGAGGATTTTGTTGGGGCTGCTTGCAAATGAAAGTGCAGCCTTTGCAAAGTCATGTTCGTCTGAAGATTGCGGCAGAAAATAAGTAGGGAAGTGTGTGGATCATTGAGTTCACCATCACATTGTTACAGTGAATACTCCTGGTGACTTTGTCACTCCTCAAGAATGTCTTCCACTGCATTTGTGCCACACAAGTACCAGGCAATAACCATCTCCTACAAGAGGGGATCTAACCATCATCCCGCTGTCTGCATAGGTTTCCTCCGGGCGCTCCGGTTTCCTCCCACAATACCTGAAAGACGTACTGTTTGGTAATTTGGACATTCTGAATTCTCCCTCAGTGTACCCGAACAGGCGCCAAAGTGTGGCAACCAGGGGATTTTCACAGTAACTTCATTGCAGTGTTAATATATGCCTACTTGTGACACTAATAAAGATGATTATTATTATTGACATTCAATGACATTACCGTCGCTGAATCCCCCACAATCAACATTCTGGGGGTTAACTGACCAGAAACTGAACTGAACTAGCCATATTAATACTGCAGCTACCAGAGCAGGCCAAAGGTTAGGAATCCTACGGAGAGTAACTCACCTCATGACCCACCAAAGCCTGTCCACCAACTACAAGGTGCAAGTCAGGACTGCAATGGAATACTCTCCACTTGCCTGGATGAATACAGCTCCAAAAACACTCAAGACTCTCAACACCATCCAGGACAAAGCAGTCTGCTTGATTGCTACCCCTTCTGAAAACATTCAATCCCTCCACCACCGACGAATATTGGCAGCCGTACGTGCCATCTACAATTGGCAGTCACTCGCCAAGGTTCCTTAGGCAGCACCTCCCACACATAAGAACATAAGAACTAGGAGCAGGAGTAGGCCATCTGGCCCCTCGAGCCTGCTCCGCCATTCAATGAGATCATGGCTGATCTTTTGTAGACTCAGCTCCACTTTCCGGCCTGAACACCATGACCGTTAATCCCTTTATTCTTCAAAAAACTATCTATCTTTACCCAAACCCACAGCCACTACCATCTAGAAGGACAAGAGCAGCCGATACCTTGGAACCCCACCTGAGGCCTAGAGGGTTTACTTTGGTTGTCCTATCACGGAACAAATGCTCCCTCTGCAGTGACTGAGGAGGCGGCTTAAGGGGTCAAAGGCAAGGGGAATTCTGAAGCGTTGGATATTCTTGGAATCCTGAGTGGAGGTTCAAAGGGTGTCCAACAGCCACTCCTCACACTTTGGGTACCTGCAGGCCATTGCCTGATTCCTCGAGGGGAAGGGGCACTGAGAAAGGTTGAGGTGTTCTGTTCTCCTCTCATATAGCCACAGCAACCCCTTACCCAGGGCTATAGTGATGGAGTGCAGATCTGCGAGCATCTCTGACAGAAGATTGTCGCTCACTGGACGAGGCATCCTCCCATGTGTCATGTTCTGTAGACTGGTCGAAGTGATTGATGAACTACAGAACATGTAGTTTAAAATAATTTATTGCTGAACAACTGCGTGATAAGATAACTAGGATAAATTAAATAGTGAACAACTAACACTAAACAACTATCGTGGAACTACTGCAAATACATCTATCTTCCAGCATGACCTACTCCCAGCTGCCAGATCATAGGGTCACGTGATGTGTTTACACTGCCACCTGGTGGTCCGAGGTCATGCATAACATTATATACAGGAGAGATGGCAATTCTTCCTCGCAAATTATAAAGGTGATGACCCGAAGGAGAATAATGATGAAAAGCAAGAGGACGTAACTATCAAGCTAACAAATGGATCAAATGATTTCAATTTATTCACCCTACAAAATGTGATCCCAATTTCAATGCGGTTGACAAAAAAAATAATAATTTTAGCCAATAATGACTTTCCTTCTATTTTTATGTGACAAAATAATGTGGACTGAAGGCTATGTGGGTCCTTCAAAGGCATCTCCAAAGGCTGTAAGCTCAGGTTTTATGTGACTTGATTCTAGCACTGGTGCCCGAGTGGAACTAATGCATGGGATTCACTGCCGGCGGGATTCACCATTCTGCCGGTAGCACAAAAGTCCTATTGGCAGGTGGCGGGAACGGAGAATCCCGCTGCCGGCGAGGGCGCGCCGTCGAGGAACAGACGACTGGCGGACCGGAAAATCCCATCCAATGTTTTCTCCTGACACTGAAATCCCACAATATGATGATTGCAAAAATGAACGGCGAGGAAATACTCACATTGGTAGTTCAGTTGGCAGCGCTCATGCCTCAGTATCAGAAAGTTGTGGGTTCAAGTCCCTGACCAGGAAAATGACCATTCTTGTGTCGCACTGAGGGAGTGTCGCATTGTTGGCATTGCTCTCAGACTTTAAACTAAAACCCTGGGCTCCGACGCCATTTTGTAATTCTCCGAGGAAGCGAAAATGGCATGGTCAGTGAACAGTGCCGTGTGGCCCAGAGAATCACCTGAGGGGGTCCGCTGAGCGATTCTCCGGGCTCGCGGTCATACTGCGGCCCGGACGGGCTGAAGTCCTGACGGCGTGACCCGAGGTCACGCCCGTGCCATTCTAACCTGGTATCAAAAATCGTCAGCCAGTCATGCTGGCTAACAATGCGGCAGCAGGAGATGAGTGGTCGGAGTGGGGGGATCCTAGGGCTGGCGGGACGGGCAGAGCCGTGGCTGAGGGGTGGGGGGGGGCGAGGGGAGAGGCCCTCCATGTTGGGGAGGGCATGGGGAGGACAGCCCCACTGGCTGGGAACGTCCCGCCACGGCAGGGTGGTGCCAAAGCCATGGGTGAATTATAGCGGCCAGGCTGATGGACACTGACCCCGGGCGCTGGCTGAGCGCAAGCCACCGGCCGTGCGGATGGGTGCCGGACCCCCCTGAGAGGGCGGTCCTCCCAGCCAGCGGCACCCACCGGTGGGTAGGTCCAAGGCCGCACCTACGTGTGCCCCCAGTGAGGGCAGTGCCATCCAACAGTGATGCTTGCAGGAGGGACGGGCAACAGGAGTCGGGGCACCGAGGGTGCGGGCAAGGGTGGGGGGGCATGCGTGGCCGGGGCAAAAGCTTGCAACCAGGGCGGCCATGTAGCCATGGCACCTGGTTGTGGCAGGAGTCATGTGCCATTGTTAAACCTGTTGTCTTAGCGTTTGATAAGGTTCCCCACGGTCGGCTATTGCAGAAAATACGGAGGCTGGGGATTGAGGGTGATTTAGAGATGTGGATCAGAAATTGGCTAGTTGAAAGAAGACAGAGAGTGGTAGTTGATGGGAAATGTTCAGAATGGAGTTCAGTTACGAGTGGCGTACCACAAGGATCTGTTCTGGGGCCGTTGCTGTTTGTCATTTTTATAAATGACCTAGAGGAGGGCGCAGAAGGATGGGTGAGTAAATTTGCAGACGACACTAAAGTCGGTGGAGTTGTAGACAGTGCGGAAGGATGTTGCAGGTTACAGAGGGACATAGATAAGCTGCAGAGCTGGGCTGAGAGGTGGCAAATGGAGTTTAATGTGGAGAAGTGTGAGGTGATTCACTTTGGAAAGAATAACAGGAATGCGGAATATTTGGCTAATGGTAAAATTCTTGGTAGTGTGGATGAGCAGAGGGATCTCGGTATCCATGTACATAGATCCCTGAAAGTTGCCACCCAGGTTGATAGGGTTGTGAAGAAGGCCTATGGTGTGTTGGCCTTTATTGGTAGAGGGATTGAGTTCCGGAGCCATGAGGTCATGATGCAGCTGTACCAAACTCTGGTACGGCCGCATTTGGAGTATTGCGTACAGTTCTGGTCGCCTCATTATAGGAAGGACGTGGAAGCTTTGGAACGGGTGCAGAGGAGATTTACCAGGATGTTGCCTGGTATGGAGGGAAAATCTTATGAGGAAAGGCTGATGGACTTGAGGTTGTTTTCGTTAGAGAGAAGAAGGTTAAGAGGTGACTTAATAGAGGCATACAAAATGATCAGAGGGTTAGATAGGGTGGACAGCGAGAGCCTTCTCCCGCGGATGGAGGTGGCTAGCACGAGGGGACATAGCCTTAAATTGAGGGGTAATAGATATAGGACAGAGGTCAGAGGTGGGTTTTTTACGCAAAGAGTGGTGAGGCCGTGGAATGCCCTACCTGCAACAGTAGTGAACTCGCCAACATTGAGGGCATTTAAAAATTTATTGGATAAGCATATGGATGATAAGGGCATAGTGTAGGTTAGATGGCCTTTAGTTTTTTTTTTCCATGTCGGTGCAACATCGAGGGCCGAAGGGCCTGTACTGCGCTGTATCGTTCTATGTTCTATGTTCTATGTTCTATGTCTACCCCCCGTACCCCCTTCACATCTTAATGTTTGGGCACCAGCCAGCAATGTTGCCCTGTGGCAACGTCGGCACAGACGGCTCAAGAGGCAGCGGTGGCTGCTGCAGAGGGACGGTCTGCAGAGGGCCAAGTGGCACCCGCTCAGGCTGGAGGATCACCCGCCCGGCAGGCGCAAAAGGAGGAGGGCAACGACGAGGGTGAGGCACAGGATGACGATACCGATGAGGAGGATGAGGAGGAGAAGGAGGAAGTGAGGGGAGAGGAGGAGAAGGTGCTGGTGGCGCCACAGCGTCAGGGCACCCGATGAGGTCACATGTCTACCGGCGGCGAATGTCCTTCCAGGACCTCCCGGACAGCGCATGCAGGACGACACTGCGGATGAGCTGGGAAACCGTCGCCCATTTCTGCCACCTGATGGCACACCTGGCACCGCGTGGAACTGGGGGAGGACAAGTTCTCCCGGTGGCCGTCAAGGTGATGGTGGCCCTGAACTTTTATGCAACGGGGTCATTCTAAGCGCCGAGTGGGGACCTGTCTGCCGTCTCCCAGGCATCGGTGCACCGGTGCATTTGTGCAGTGACGGACGCCTTGTACGACATCGCGGACCGCTACACCCAGTTCTCTGTGGACGACCCTTGGCCCAATGGTGCATGTGTCGCCCCCGTCTGCGTGTCACTGTCCAGTCTGTCCATCCTCTGTGGGTCTGGGTGGCAGACTCTGGGTGGCAGTCCTCTGGATGTCAGTGTCCTGGGTGTCCGTGTCCTGGGTATCGGTGTCTGTAGCAGGCCTTCTGTGACGTCTACCCTCCCTGCCGTGGCCTGCATCCCTGGCGGCCACTGGACCTGGCACTGGACGTGCTACGGCAGACGGCCAGGGACGACCTGCGGCTGGCCCTGTAAGACACAAAACAGCATATATCGTGAGACAGGCGGACGGGGGGGAGGGTGTGGAGTGGGGTCTGGGGTGAGGGTGTGGAGTTGGGGGCTGGGGTAAGGGTGTGGAGTGTGGTGCTAGGGTGAGGGTGTGGAGTGGGGAGGCTGGGGTGAGGGGTTGGTGGGGGGCTGGGGTGAGGGGATGGAGTGTGGGGGTGCTGGGGTGAGGGGGCAGAGTGGAGGGCTGGTTTGAGAGTGTGGAGTGGGGGCCTGGGGTGAGGGGGTAGAGTAGGGGGCTGGGGTGAGGGGGTGGTGGGGATCTGGGGTGCGGGGGTAGTGGGGATCTGGGGTGAGGTGGTGGAGTGGGGGGCTGGGGTGAGGGGGTGGTGTGGGGGGCTGGGGTGAGGGGCTGGAGTGGGGTGCTGGGGTGAGGGGGTGGAGTGAGGGGCTGGGGTGAAGCGGTAGAGTAGGGGGCTGGTGTGAGGGGGTGGGGATCTGGGGTGAGGGGCTAGAGTGGGGATCTGGGGTGAGGGGGTCGAGTGGGGGGCTGGGGTGAGGGGTGGTGTGGAAGTCTGGGGTGAGGGAGTGGAGTGGGGGTCTGGGGTTAGAGGGTGGAGTGGCGGTTGAGGTGAGGGGGTGGAGTCAGCCAGGGAGTCTCACTTGGTGGTGCACCTCCGACCTGGTAACTGGCAACCTCCCGGTCCTCGGCTCCGCTTGCGAGGTCCAGTGCCCTCTGCTCATGGTCAGTGAGGTGGTGAAATATGGGTGGACCACCTCTGGTTCTTTCACGCTCCCTTTGGTTGTGGGCACTCTTCTCCTTGTGGGGGGGGGGGACGAGCATCAGTGTTAGGCGGTCCGATGCATGCAACGCTGCTGTTGGGTATATGATGACATGGGAGCACGGGGCACCCGGTCAATGCAGCTGGCATGGTTGGGTGCAGCCCATGTGTGTCAGGGAGGGCGTGCACCGTCCTCCTGGGGAGTGGGGTCGTTTCACCTATGTGGGAGGGAGGCGTGGTGGTGCCAGGGGCACGTTGCTCTGTACTCACCCTGGCCGCCCTCATTAGGGCGTGCAGCTTTTTGCGGCACTGTTCGCCGGTACGTGGGGTGTGCCCCACAGCGCTGACGGCCTGGCCCACCTCCCTCCACATACTCCGGACGGTTCTGCGCGGGTGCTTATGGCCCTGTCTGGGGCACAGGACCGCCCTCCTCTCCTCTACCGCGTCCAGGAGCGTGTCCAGGTCATGGTCCCTGAACCTCGGGGCAGTTTCGGCAGGCGGCCGCCATCTTGCCAGTGTCGGCAATGAGCGCTGCAACTTTAGCAACTCCGTACCGCGTGAGTGACGCGCCCGCGTTGCTGATGCCGATCTGTGGCTGCTCCCCCCACGCTTCTCGCGGAGCCCGTGCTGGCCCCTTTTACGGCGCAGAATGGCTGCTCCCAGTGGCCCACTGACGCCGTCGTAAAACGCTCTGGCGTTTATGACAGGTTCAACAATCTGCCGCTGGATCGGAGAATCCCGCGCCCCATATTCCCTCTCAGACGATAGCGTGAAAATCGATAACCCGACCATTATTACCTGCTGCATTACCGACATTGCAACAATGACTGCCCTTTACAAGTATTTCAAGGCTTTCTTTGGGGTATCCTGAAGTTGTGAAAGGCACCATAGAATCTTCTTTATGAAGTTTTAATTTCAAAGAGAGACTCCAGTAGCAGCATAAACTGAAAGCAAAAATGAAGTCAAATGGTTTGTACAGTCAAGAGAACTCTTAGGATTGAGTGCCAGACTTGGAGCCCTCTTGGGGCTTGTATTTTATACGCTGTGTGTTGTAGGGGATATAAACTTTTAATGTACGGAACAAAGATGACCAATTAGTTGCCCATGGAGCTGGAGTAGTTGATGAAAACAGATGGCAGTTGCTGGCCCAGAGAACCAGCAAAACCTTTCAGAAATAACCCAAGGGAATTTGAGGAGACTGCAGAAATTAGAAAGGAATTGCCTTGTGGAGATAGAAGCCTCTGTAAAGTGTAATAAAAGCAACCCAGAGGGCAACCACATTGACTGTTTCTGTGGCAACATGGGGAAGATTAATGACACAGGAGAATGGGGATAATCGTTTATGACAGTAAACTCACTATTCCTCCAGTCCCAGTTGTACTCCTGCAGTGCATTCGGTAACATAAGGACAGGATCAGCCATCTGGGAGTCCTTTTCTAGGCTACAACACCGCGACACATTCAGAAACCTGAACAAGTGCTTCATGTGGCCGGCAGGATTTTTGCATAGACTTTACAACAGAGAAACAGATCATTTTGGCCAACTGATCCATTCCAATGTTTATTCTCCACATCAGCCACCTCCCACCCGACTTTATAATAATGATATTTATTAGCGTCACACATAGGCTTACATTAACACTGCAATGAAGTTCCTGTGAAAATCACCGAGTCAATATACTCCGGCGCCTGTTCGGATCCACGGAGGGAGATTTCAGAATGTCCAATCCACCTAACAAGCACATCTTTCGGGACTTGTGGGAGGAAACCGGAGCACACAAAGGAAACCCATGCAAACACGGGGAGAATGTGCAGACTCCGCACAGACACTGACCCAAGCCGGGAATCGAATCTGGGTCAATGGTGCTGTGAAGCAAGTGCTAACCATTGTGCTACCGTGCGTCTAACCCAATCAACAGATTATTCTAATTCTTTCTCCGATATGTTCACCTAATCCCCTTTGAATACACCCGCAAAGTTTGTCTCAACTAATCCTTGCAGCAGCGAGTTCACATTCTAACTACCCTCCGTGACCTCTCGTTTTGGACTCCGCCTAAATAGAAACATTCTCCACCGGTATCCAACCAAACCCTTTCAAGATTTTAGAGACATTAAAAAGATCATTTCTCTGTCTTTCCTTTTCTAGAGAAAAGAAATAAATGAAATTGAATGACAATTGCTTGTTGTCACAGGTAGGCTTCAAATGAAGTTACTGTGAAAAGCCCCTAGTCGGGGAGGCTGGTACGGGAATTGAACCCACGCTGCTGGCCTTGATCTGCTTTAAAAGCCAGCTATTTAGCCCCCTGTGCTAAACGAGCCCCAGATGATCCAGTTCTTCCTGATAACAATAAATGTTTAGTTCTGGTATCAAATTCGTAAAACATTTTTGCACCTTCTTCAATGCCTATATATCCTTTTTTCCAAATAAAATGGATATCAATGTTGTTTATTCATGTGAGTTAACTTGCTAATAAATTTAACGTAACTTATCTGCTTTTTTGTTGTAAAGAGGTCACACTCAGTCCACACGGGTCAACTTTCTTGCAGCCTTCCTTTGCCTTGCCAACCAAATGTTGGGGAAAATCAGTTTGTGTGAACGGGGCTTCTACCGAAGTTACAGCAGAGGAGCCAGAGAATTCTTGAAGAAATTCTGCCCTCCCATATCATCACAACTGCAACCCACTCCATATGAAAAGCCCAGAAGGTCTGGGGCAATGTAAACGAACATGGCAACCTGGCCTTCATCCGCGGATGTCTGCCCACTAGCCCTTGACAATGTGTCACACGGAAATGGGCAAACGTCAAATAAACATCTCACATTAGTTGTTTTCAGTATTTGATAGTTTTGATTTCATTTTAAAATCTCAGATAAAGTTATAGAGTGGAATTAATGTTTTGCCCTGCAGAAAGATTGTTTATAAAATCCCATAGAATCCTGCAGTGCAGAAGGAGGCTGTTTTGCACTCACCCTCCGAAACAGCAGCCTGCCTGGGCTCACTCCCCTGCTCTATTCTCACAACCCAATAACCCCACCTAAACTTTGGACACCAAGAGGCAATTTAGCATGGCCGATCCACCGAACATGCACATCTTTGGACTGTGGGAGGTAACCAGAGGAGACCAATCCCAGCCCTGGGTCACCGTCCGTGTGGAGTTTGCACATTCTCCCCATGTCTGCATGGGGAGAACCCCCACTACCCAAAGATATGCAAGGTAGGTAGTTTGGCCATGCTAAATTGCCGCTTAATTGGAAAAAGAAAAGAGTTGGATTCTTTAAATATTTTTAAAAATAATTATTATTATTATTGTGAGGGATTAAGTGGGTCGGTGCAGACTTGATGGGCCGATGCACTGTATGACAAACAGTAACTTTCAGTGGTGGATTTATTCTTTTCCAAGCGCAACAAAAATAGCTCCATAGTTTTCAATGGTGAGTCCGACAACTAAATATTAGGAGCGAATGGCAGAACAGCACACATCAGACAGCGATTCCAGATGTCTTCGTTTAACCTCTCATCTATTCACAAATGAAATTGCTGTACTGAAACATCAATGAGCATCTCTGTTAATGTGATTGGAAATTCTGGGCCACCAACTTTAGTTGATGATGTTTTTCTCCTTTTCCTTGTGGTAGTCTTGGCCATTTGGTTCTGCAGTTGCTGGGCCCCTTCCTTTGCCGACTTGCAAAGACTGACATTTGTCATTTGTAATTATGACAGTTTTAATTCTGCAACATTCTGATTAACTGTTTTTTTTAATAAAAGGAACTAGGTTCATTATCCACAGTTACAAATAAATAAAAAACAAATGATGCAAAAGGTTCCAAAATAAAACCGTTCTTCATCATTTAGGTCCAAATTCCAAAAGAGCAGAGGAGCCAAAGAATTTCCAAGGAAATTCTCCCCTTCCATATCATTTTAGTTTAATAATCTTTATTGTCATAAGTAGGCTTACATTAACACTGCAATGAAGTTACTGTGAAAAGTCCTCAGTCGTCGCATTCCGGCACCTCTTTGGGTAGAACATCGAACATACAGTGCAGAAGGAGGCCATTCGGCCCATCAAGTCTGTACCAACCCACTTAAGCCCTCACTTCCACCCTATCCCCGTAACCCAATAACTCTTCCTATCCTTTTTTGGTCACTAAGGGCAATTTATCATGGCCAATCCACCTAACCTGCAAGTCTTTCGACTGTGGGAGGAAACCAAAGCACCCGGAGGAAACCCATGCAGACATGGGGAGAACATGCAGACTCCGCACAGACAGTGGCCCAGCAGGGAATCGAACCTGAGACCCTGGCGCTGTGAAGCCACAGTGCTAATCACTTGTGCTACTGTGCTGCCCCACAAAGGGAGAATTCAGAATGTCCAAATTACCTAACAGCACGTCTTTTGGACTTGTGGGAGGAAAACGGACCACCTGGTGGAAACCCACACAGACACAGGGAGAACGCGCAGGCTCCACGTGGACAGTGACCCAATCCGGGATTCGAACCTGTGCCCCTGGAGCTGTGACGCAACAGTGCTATCACTGTGCTACCATGCCGCCATCACAACTCCAACCCACTCCATATGAAAAGCCCAGAAAGCCTGGAGCAATGTAAAGGAACATGACAACCTGGCCTTCATCCTTGGAGATTCTGGAAGGAACTGTCTGTTGACTGCAGGTTCCTACAACTGCAGCTGTTTCCACAGCTTTTCAACTCTACTCCAAAGTTCAATGATCAGTCTATCAGTGGTTAGCAGTGCTGCCTCACTGCTAAAAGTGCCTCAACAGTGCGGCCTTGGGTCACTGCCTGTGTGGAGTTTGCACTTTCTCCTCTCGCCTGAATGGGTTGACTCATTTACTCGGTGCTCCGGTTTCCTCCCATGATCCAAAGATGCTCAGGTTAGGTGGATTCTCCATGCTAAATTGCCCCTTATTGTCTGAAGGTTAGTTGGGGTATGTGCCTAGTTAGGGTGCTCTTTTGGAGGGTCGGTGCAGGCTGAATGGTTTTCACTGTAGGGATTCTATGATATAAAGACACAGACAATTGAATCTCTTGATTTCATCTTTATTTTATTCTAAGCTTCTTCCAACATTGTAAGAATAATTAATAATTATACATATGGTAGAATCTCTACAATGCAGAAGGAGGATATTTGGCCCATCCAGTCTGCTCTGAAAGAGCACCCTAATCCCATCTAATTTGTACATCTATGGACACTAAGGTGCAATTTTTTTGTGGCCAATCCACCGAACCTGCATACCTTTGGTTCATATATTGGGCATATTTTGGGCCAGATCCAATTGTAATTGATTATGTTCCCCATATATACTACGCACAAAAGCTGCAGGAAATTAATCGATTTTTCAACATGACAACAGTGGCACTGCCACAAAATTACTTCCATTTGCTGCAAAATATGTTGTGAAATCTGGAAATCATGAGAAGCACAGCAGCAATGATTTATTTGCTACCTTCTTTTCCAATCGTCCCTTCTGTTCTCTCTTTCTCTTCCTCCTCTATTCCCTCAGGTTTGCTTTGAGTGGAAATCTAATGGTCTGCATATCAGAATGACAATCGGATAACTTGCAGGATTCTTCTTTGTAGAGAAATTCATAATTCGACATTGTTCCTTTATTATGGGCCGACAAAGCCGAGTCAATTTTTCATAAAGCCCAAGGCCCAACGAACGGTGTGTTTCTGTCCAGAATTCTTTGTTCATTTGGATTTCACATCTAGATAATGTTCATGGAAAACACTGGGTGAAATTCTCCGTCTCGTAAAGCCGCAAATACGAATCAGGCGGCGAATCGAGCATCCGGCCAAAATCAAAATCTTCTCCTGGCACTAATTCGGGTGCCATGATCCGGCCCCTTACTGGTGGCGACAATGGGGGTCACACCCTGAGGTGCCGACAGCATGCAAAACCAGCATTTGCGTTAATTTAAATGTGATTAGTGGGTTTGACCCAGAATGCGCTGGGCCTCCACGATGCTCCGCCTCTCTCGGACGGAAATTACACGGGCAAGGTAGACTGCAGTCATTTACAATCGGGGACTGGGCACTATGGCTGCTGAGGGGGAGAGAGATTGGAAGCAAAGTTTGAAAAAATGTTAAAAATTGTACTGCCTGCTTGGGGGTGGCTGCCAGGGCCGAGGGGGGTTGGGGGGGGTGGGGAGTTGGAACTGGGAGCAGCTTGCTGACAACTCTGTGAATTTCGGATGCCCCCCTCGGGATTGGGGTGACCTGACTCAGACCACCATTGCTTCAGTATTTATCTTAAACACACCAATTTAGCACAATTTACAGGCCCCTGGCTCCTCACTCTGCTATGTGTCCTGTAAAGGTTCACAGGGCCTGTGGTTATTTGGGAGTCCAACTCACCCTCATCCCTCCAATGGTCCTACCATCATCACTACAGGGAGTCGGTCCTGGACAGGCAGTACCAGCGGGTCCTGTCCATGGGACGGAAGATGATGATGACTCGCTGTGGGATGAGCTTTGGTGCTCCTTATTTCTTGACCAATTCTGACTCCTGCCATCAGGATCACGTTCCATTGTCCGCCTGGGTGATCCTGCATGTGTGCTGGCCATTCCATCTCACGGGCCCACATATTCCTTAGGGGGTGCAGATAAGGAGATGGTAAGTGGTGATAGGTCATTCACTTATTTCCCCTTTCTTTATTTTTGCTCTTATCATTTTGATCCATGGATGCTTAATAGACATGTATCTTTAAGTCAAGCAGCAGAGAGAATCAGGAACTCAAAAGTTACAACATAGCATACTCTGCTAGCTTTGGACACAGAACTCAGACTTTGTGGCGCCCGGGAGATGGGGTGGGACTTGGTTCGATTGGTTGGCAGGTGGCCATTGAATTGGCCAAAAGGCCATGTGCTGCCTGGTAACAGGGGTTGATTGGATCCTGCCTGAGTGGGATAAAGAGGGATGCAATTCAGTGTTCTATGCCATGCAAATTATTGCATGACATGGAATATGAGGGATACCTGGTGGAAACCCGATACTGGGCCACCATTTTGAGCGGGCAGCCTGATCGCGGAGTCCCACAGCCAGCAGCCCCCCCACATTGGCCCTGACCCCATTTCCGCATCGCAAATTGTCCACGCCCCCCCCCCCCCCGCACTGCATGGCAGCCCCCCCCACCCTGAATTGCCTGGGAGCCACCCCAACCCCAAGTATGGGGGGTGACCTGACCCGCACCCACCCAGTGACCCCTGTAATAAATGGACCCTCCAAGACTCCTGTAATAGGACCCCCCTCAGGACCCCTGTTATAGGGTGACACCTCCAGGTTCCTCTTTAATAGGGGGAACCCCCTCAGGACCCCTGTAACAGTAACTTCATTGCAGTGTTAATGTAAGCCTACTTGTGACAATAAAGATTATTATTATAATGGGGGGCACCACCAGGAACGCCTTGTCTAAAGGAACATCCGCTCACACAGACCCCCCCCCCCCCTCCCCCCACACAGACACTCCTCCCCAGAAAAGAGACCCCTGTCTGGAAGCTAGAGAGAAGTCCAAACACGGCCTGTGGGAAGCATTATAGTTGGAATACTTACCTTGCAGCTCCATGTGTCCATTCTTCAAAGGAGAGCAGCTGTGCCTGCATCTGGATCCCACAGATCCACTGTCTGCAAGCCATTCTTAGCTTTTGAGTAGTGGTTTGAGTAGCAGTTCGTAAAAAGCATCTGCAGCTTTGATCCATTCATATTCCTTCATGCTTCAGTGGCCAAGTGGTGAAACCCCATGGTTTGTGAACATTGACCACAGCAAAGAGATGTAAGTGCAATGAAAACACACGCTTAAGGGATTGGAATGCACTTAGTGTTTGGAAAGCACTTACATCTCTCAGTCTCCTGTTCCAGAGTCCCCTCATGGTGACCCAGTGTCAATTTATTTTCAGTGATTACATTCCAATAAAGCACCTTAGGATAATTAACTGAATTAAAAGTGCAGCAAATATGCAAGGTGTTGCGGTCCTTCAATGACTATCTGAAATAAATACTGTTACTTTGTAAACGACTTTTTGCCGTTCACTTAAAAAGTCTACTTCAGTTCATTATTCACAATTTCTGAAATAGTTGAAAGCAAACTGATTAGCTACCTTAAAGCATTAGGCAATGGCGCCAAAGACCCAAGGGTCATAGATAAAATTAGTTTGAAATCAACATTTACATTCCCGGAAAACAATGCTTGCGAATCTTGCTGTTTTCCTCATATTATCTTTTAAGCCTGTTAACCTTGCAAGAGTCCAGCTCTCAATTGCTTGAGGTCTTCAGAAAGAGTAGTTTTCCTTAACTGAAACATTGAAGAAATAACAGTAACCTGAAGCTCCACATAATGGCCAAGTGATCCTTATCAGTACTTTACAGAAAAGGATAAAAGCTCCCACCATCTCACCAGAATGCAAAGGCAAATAAATTGCTTACACTAACCGGTTTTGACATTGCCAGTCAATTATCAGGGAAAGATCCTGATCTAATTGAACATCCAATGTAATCTCCCACGAGTGGAAGACCACTGAAATCATGGTTGAGAGGCATGCAATCTTGACATCTCCTGAAGGGAAATTACATTAATACTTTGCCATTGGAAACAGGGTATTTAGACCAGGTTTACTGAAGTATTTTTGAATGACTGTCCATTGAGGGACAGGGACCCTGGGCAAAGAGTCCATAGGTTAAAAAAAAATGCCCACAGTTCAGTGTAAAATGGCCACCTCAACTGAAGAGGTCCCAAGGCCAGTTAGTTTAGAAAAGTAGAGGAAGCTTTATTCAGAAGCTCTCTGTTCTATGCCTGCCTGAAGAATTTTCAAATAAAACCAAAACACAAAGGATGCTGGAATTCTGAAATAAAAAACAGAAAGTTCTGAAAAAAGATTTGGCAGCATCTTTGGAGAGAAATGGAAGCAGGGTTAACGTTGAGTCGAATATGACTCCTGTTCCAAATTGAGTTCTCAATGCTGACAGAAAGTGCCAAAATTCAGCTGCCAAGGCCTGAAGCTCTGGAATTGTCTCCTTCAACCTCTCCACCTCTCTTCCTGCTTCAAATCTATGTCTGACAAGCGTTTGATCATCTGCCCCAATGCCTCCTGAGTTACGTGCCAAATTTTGTTTGAAAGCATACCTGCGAAGTATCTTGAGATGCTTTAATTACATTAAAGGTGCTGCACAAATACAAATTGTCTGCTCATGGCCGTTTTAAATGAATGACTAAATGAATAAATCAATACCCCTCATGATCCTATGGAGATTAGAAGGGTAAGAGGCAACTTGAT
Source organism: Scyliorhinus canicula (assembly GCF_902713615.1). Classification (NCBI taxonomy): domain Eukaryota; kingdom Metazoa; phylum Chordata; class Chondrichthyes; order Carcharhiniformes; family Scyliorhinidae; genus Scyliorhinus; species Scyliorhinus canicula. The sequence goes on along the minus strand of NC_052166.1, from coordinate 29,027,152 downwards.
TAAAACATATAGGATCATGAGGGGTATTGATTTATTCATTTAGTCATTCATTTAAAACGGCCATGAGCAGAGTTTTTAAATTGGTCCTTAAATGAGTCCTTAAAAAGCTGGAGATGGATAGATTCTTGGGGATGGTAAGTGATCAAGGGTAGGCATGGTCAAGATTTTGAGATCATTGTCAGATCAAATGGCAGACCAGGCTTGAGGGGCTGAATGGCCTACTCCAGCTCCTTGTTCAAATGTATGTTCATATGATATAAAATTGAGATAGTAATCCATTTACAGCATGTACTGAACCATCGTGAGCAGAAGAAAATACTAACATATACAATGGGATTCTTACAGTGCAGAAGGAGGCCATTTGGCCCATCGGGTCTGCACCGGCCCTCTAAAAGAGCACTCAGCCAAGGTCCACTCCACTATCCCTATAACACCACCCAACCTACACATCTTTGGACTGTTGGGAGGGGGGGGGGGGGGGGGGGGGGCAGGAGTACCCGGAGGAAACCCAGGAAGACATGGAGAGAAACTCCACACAAACAGTTACCTAAGGTTGGAATTGAAACCAGGTCTCTGGCGCTGTGATGCAGCAGTGCCACCATGCCAATTGGATACATTCTGCACCCTCAAAATTACTTTGTTTTTTGCAATGACGCAATGACTCAGATTGGTTCATTGAAAATCCAACTTGGAGTCATGGTTGATGGCAATTGCGTAATTTATTTTCACCCATCTGAAAATAAGTTAGGGGAATGCTTTGTTTGGATTGAGTAAACCTTACCTGGCTTTTTGTTGCAATCACTGGGGAGTCCCAAAAAGATGAGTCAAAAGTAGTTTATGTAGTTTATTTCCTACTCAGAGCTAGCAACTACAGCAACTAGCAACAGTCCAAGTCCTAGTCGGGATCATCCTGAGATGTTGGCATGTTGCAACCCCCTATAGGGATGACACATGTATTGCATCCGATTCCCCTCCTACGTATATTTAAAGTTTATTGACAACTCAAAAATACAAAAGAATCAGCAACACGCTACAAAACGGTCATAAAAATCAATAATATGCTAAAAGCATTTACAAGACACCAAAAAAACAAAACTACCAGCTCTTAAGCCAGCATACACACACCACCACCTCCACTACCGCCCCCCCCCCCCCCCCCCACCCACCCTTTCGGCCCTAACGGTAGCCCCACATCAGTGGAAAGGTGCCCAACCGAGCAGCACAGACGACATGAAAAGGACACACCGATCGGGGACATAGTGAGAGAGAGAGAGAGAGAAACACAAGGCAAGTTACGGAGCAGCCACAAGAAACCCAAATAAGCACAAGGCAAAGCCGCCAGCACGCAAGCCAGCGCATGTCTGTCCACCTCCCTATCCTCCCTCCATGTGCCTCAAAGAATGAGCTAATCAGGTGACTAGGGGGAAAAGCTTTCGCCCAATTGGAGGAACGCCCCACTGGCTATAAACCCTAACCTGGGTGCAGTTCGGGGAAGGAGACACTGTGGGGCGTGGAGAGGAGTGATTGTTGTGACTGGTATGGAATATAGATAGTTGTACCTTATCAGCCTGGCCTCTCGTGGAGCCTTTGCCTCCATCTGCAACACTGGACCAGCTTTTATCTCAGGGAATTAACGAGCCTGCTGTTGGGCATCCGCCACTCAGTGGCGGAGCTCCTGCTCCATTAGCCCTATGGGGTAATCAATCTGGTCACTCGTGTGAGTCTCGTGCGAGTTTTAACACTTGTATTTCTAAACATTTTTTACAAATCCATGTGAAAAGTTTAGCTTCAAAAAATGAAGGCCCTGAATACAGACCTTAGTAACAGTGCAACATCATCTTCTGAGCTCCAACATCTGATCTGGTTAAATTCTTTGTTCCATTCTCTGTTTGTGACCTAATGCAAACTCAAAACAACGTGCCATGCTCAATAAAGGCATGACATATTGTAGCGCTAACAATTATACTCAAAGCCGAGAGACTGGTTCAATAGAGGCTTTATTGTTGTACGATGTTGTCCCTCCATCTGCAACTGTAGACTAAGGGTCTGAGTGGTTCTCATGCATATTTATACACAAGCTCTCTGTGGGCGGAGCTAGCCGGCAGGGGCTTACCGGAGGAACCTGTATTACAGGTACAGGCATACATCCCCCTACTGCAGTACGCATAACTACAGTGGTTATCTCACCACACATATCATAATTTGTGAAACATAAACTGTACCCAGTGTGGAATTTTCTGGAACCAACTTTCCTTTTTAAAATGATGATCTGCACAAGATGGCTAAGGGTTACCTGACACCTGGTATGCAGATTCAAAGCTGCCGCAGTGTCTTGTAAGGACAAAGGGACACATTCCAGACTGAGAAGTGTCAGTATTCATATCCGGAGACCATCCGAACACATACTTGACTTGAATGGGTTGTTCTGAAAACTAAGATAGTGATTATCTCAACAACCCAGGGTGAATGTTTGCAAACAATAGCCCAGGTTGTGGTTTATCATCTGAAGCCCAACACCAATATTTGGAAACGGGGACTTTGAGAAACCACATGGTAAGGTTACCACGTTGGTTTCCCATTTTTAACCTTGATGCACGTAACTCAACAGCTGCAGAAACAGCAGCAACGACTTTAGAGCTGGAGGGCTGGTGTCGCGCTTTTCCGATTCCAACACAAACACTGTGTGACACTGTCAAATACAATCAGTCTTACATTGTATGCTCATGACTGGCTGCAACTGGAGCATAACTGCTGAAATGTGATTTCACGCAGATTCAAATCAGCGAGTGAATAGAGGGATATCTGTTCATAGTTGAAGCTGTCCTTTTCAACGGATAATTTACCCATTATGTTCTTTTTCAGATAGTTCTGTGCTGGCACGTGCCACCTGATAGAGTGGCGGAAACAGATATCATGATTTTTGTAAAGAGTTGGATGATCATTTTCAGGCGAAAATAATTCTGGAGGCTAATTGACCAGACGGGCATGTGTATGTTCTGATCCTTGACTCCCATATTTTTGGTAAGATTCAGTTAGGGGCCAATAACATTTTGTTTAAATTAGACAAAATCTGAGATTCAAGATACTTACTAAGATTCCATGAGCTTTGAAGAAACAAATATAAACTTGACATAATTTATAATGGGCCGGATTCCAGCCCCCCCATCCCCGTATATTTTCTGGTGCAGAAGTAGTTCGCCATTGGCTGTTGCCAATATATTCCAGTCCCACCGATGTTTATGGTGTTTTGCATGGCTCTTCGATCCACCCAATATCTCTCTATACCCTAATGTTCAGGTTAAATATAAGGTATATATGAATTAACAGGCAAAAACACCATACTGCAAATTGAGTCACAAATGTCACACATCAAAGTTCACAGACTTCTCAGCAAGCCACCCAGAAATCGTAACACTGTGAGTCAGCCAAAATCATCGAAACTATGGGAAAATTCTCTGTTGGTTGGGATTCTCCCTCCCACTGCCAGCACACCCCCACCTGCAGGTTTCCCAGCAGTGTGGGGTGCCCTAAATGGGAAATACCATTGACAAGTGGGGGGAAGAAAGAATCCTGCCACCAGCGAACAGCGTGTCGCAGAGAATATACGTTGGGGGACCGGAGAATGCAGACCACCGTAACCAGAGAAAATTGTAATTTTCAATGTGAACCTTCGGCGGATCTGACATAAGAGTCACATTGGCCCAAAGAACCAAATTAATAGACACCAATGTAATCAGGATTCCGACCAAATTTTCGGTCTCGCTAAGCATGGATCCACCTTCATGAGAATAGAAAGCACAATTGAGTGGTTGAAGCTTGCTTGCCTGATAGTAAATCTTAATACTCAATCGCAAGACCATTCTAAATTAAGCCAGTGGGTCTTGGCACTGAGGCCATAACCAGTGTCTCTGTCTCATCTGTGGCTGCCTTCAGAGATTCAGCATGAAAACTATCCATTCCTGTTTCTTTATCTGGCCACTTCATTAGAGAGTCCACATCCTGTCGTGTTATACACTCTGGGGTAACACGGACTGCAACTGGATGCAGTTGTACTGGAAAGTAGACACCAAACTTAGACTTTCGTTCAATACGTTTTATTGAACTTCTATAGCAGTGCATACAGCTTGCTGTGCGTTGACACTCTACTAATCTAAGTGTGCTAACTATAACTAACTAGACCAGACTAGCTCTGAGCCACGTGTAGAATGTGCTAACTGATATATACACCCTGGCTGTCATTACAGTTATCACCAGTGGAAAGAGGCAGAGTGCTGATGCTCGTGTGTTTTATAGTGGGAAACCCCCCTCTAGTGTTCTGTCTGGTGATTGACTGTGTTCTGCCCTGCGTGTTGATTGGCTGTACTGGGTGTCTGTCACTGCCTGTCTGTGTCTCATTATGTGCATCAGTGCATATCATGACACATCCCTCCTCGTGAGCCACTTCAATAAGCAATTTGGGCTGTGCTGCATCCTCAGCTGTGTGAGCCACGATAAATCCCATTGAAACATTGTGAAATTAGCAGCTGAAGAAGGAAGTGCAAGTCAGGGTGGGTCAATTTATACAGTAATAGGGTACTACAGCACAGAAGAAGGCCATTCAGTCCATTGTGTCTGTGCTGGTTCTTCACAAAGCAATCCCGTCAGTCCCATGCCCCCTTCTCATCCCAGAGCCTGGAAATCGATTTCTCTCATGGGCTTATCCAACACCCTTTCAAAATTCAATGTTTAAATTTTGATTTTCCATTCGTTTATTTGAACTTTTAATTCAATGTAGAGTCAGCAAGGAATGGCAAATAAAGTGAAGGAAAGGAATGGATTGGATTTCCTCCTTTTAAGGCATTCCCTGAAAACCTCCTCTTTGACCAGGCTTTTAATCAGCTCACCTGATAGCTCCTTCTGTGCCTCATTTTGATGTATAATGTGCCTTTGAGGGACTGTGGGATGCTTCATTGCATTTTAAGCACTGTATAAATATACGTTTTTGCTGCTTCAGGGAAAGAAAAGCGGGGAAAAAGAATTACGTTATCAAAAAGTCAACAATAATTAAAATCCGAAGATCCGAAACTCCTCACATGGGCTAATTAATGTTTTTGGTGCCAGAGTAGTACATTGGCAGTAATCAGCAGTAATCATCATGAAAATAATCTCTGACACCTAACCCAGGCTTAATTAAACACGCCAGGATTTTAACTGGCTCCAAAACAGGCTGCCACTTCAAACCATTACTGAGGATCTATGTTACTCAAGCACCTCAACTTCATATCACGCACTGCGATTCAATGGGAAGCCAGACAGTGAGGCATCATTTTGGCTAAAATAATGGCAGAGGGGTGCGTCGTGCCCAACAACATTTGAATTTCTGTGCACAAACCCCCAACTGTGATTGTCTGAAGCTGATGTAGCATCTGTATGATAATGGTGACAAGTGCTATGTAGCCTTTGTGTTTTTGTGGCAGCAAATTATGGGCCATCATATCTTTGACTTTTCAAAAAGGGAAATTATTTTAGGCAATAAAATCCTCACTAATTTGTTCTCTTGTAATCGGAGCATCACCAAATCGAACTTGAATTCTCGACAAGAAGCAACATTCATCTACAAGGTCAGCATTTTCTGATAGCTCCTCTCAAAGTGCTGTTGCATTATATTTAGCACTGATGCTGTATGTGTCGTGTTGTAAATGAGCACGTTATTATCATTGCAATAGCATTTTTACAGCATAAATAATTAAGTGGAATACAGGTTCAAACGGGTGGCAAAATTATGAGCAGAATAGTGATGGGGATAATCAATAAGATCTCACTTACAAATTTCATCTCCATGTCAAGTCAATTTCATTCCTTGCTTGGCAACAAATTCATTTTATGACTTTCAATAAAGAATCCCATGGTTTTGATCTTATTTTATTCATGGGAAGATGTAATGTGTCGTTTAAAATTCATAGAAAGGCAATTTTTATAACCCAATTTGCTAACAAAGTTCTTGAGGCGTCCAATTACTTTCTCAATGATGGTGCTTCGCTGAGAAACTGGCAATAAATACCAGAAGTGTAGCCACTTTATAACGGGAGTAAGGTTAATCAGAGTCACATTGATCTTCTAATAATGTTTCTCTATCTACCCCCTACCATTTTATTTTGTCACAGATACCAGTGTTATTGCATATAGCAGGTAGAAAGCAAATGCAATTTATTTGTTCACCAGGACGGCAGATCTCCAGTGTGCACAAGTACAACCCGAGACTGATCTTCAAACATCCATTGGGCAGTGAAGCAGAGGTATCTCCGCTGTACAGGTCGCTGCTCAGTAAGTCGAATGACAAAAATTGTGCTTACCAATTTTGTAATGAGTTGTCACAATCTGCCATGATGTGGTTGACAAGGTCGCACAACCAGAACTGGAAACTGCCGGAAGCAGCATGAGACGCAGCAAACGTACCAGAGGAATCCCTTCAGCCTCTCAGGCTTATCCTGCCATTCAACAATAGCCGTGGCTGCTCTGTATCTTAACTCCATTTACAGTCTTGGTTTCGCATCCCTCAAAGAAACATAGAAAATAGGAACAGGAGGAGGTCATTCGTTCCTCTGAGCCAGCTCCGTCATTCATTATGATCGTGGCTGATCATCCAACTCAATAGCCTAATCCTGCTCTCTCTCTCTCTCTCTCCCCCCCCCCCCCCCCCTCCCTCCAGCGCCGGCCCTAGGGTTGCTGGCGCCCCAGGCAAGCTGAACTTCGGCGCCCTTGGGGGGGGGGGGGGGCGAGCGGGGGGGGGGGGGGGGGGCCGAGGAGGGGGGGGCGAGGAGGGGGACGGGGGGGCGGGGCTGAGGAGGGGGGCGGGGCCGAGTGCGGGGCGGACCCGAGGGCGGGGCGGGGGGCGGACCCGAGGGGGGGACCAAGGGGGTGGGCGGGGGGAGCGGACCGAGCCGGGGGGCGGACCGGGGGGCCGCCCTGGGGGAGGGCGGCCACCGCGCATGTGCTGGTTGGCACCGGCCCAACTGCGCATGCGCGGGACCCGAGTCTCTGGCGCCCCCTAGCACATGGCGCCCCGGGCGACTGCCCGAGTTGCCGGTGCCTTGAGCCGGCCCTGCCTCCCTCCTCCCAATATCCTTTGATCCCTTTAGTCCTAACAGCTCCTTGAAAGCAAACAATGTTTTTTCCTCAACTCATTTCTCCGGTCACAAACTCTGGGTGAAGAGATTTCTCCTCATCTCTGACCTAAATTGCCTACCCTCAGACTGTGACCCCTGATCTTGGATACCCACACCATCAGGAACATCCTTCTTGCATCTAAAAGCTCCCAATCTATGTTTTGGAATTTTAAATTGACGTTGCCCCACAGCCTTGTGGAGGAGTGTGTTCCACATTCCGACTATCTTTTGCAGATATTCAACATCACAGCATCTCTGAGATACCCCAGTATGCACTTTTCTTCTCAGGTGAGGGATGTGGGGAGGTGCGGCTATTTCAGGAGCGTATTCGCCATGTTACAGAATTCCGGCGGGATTCCATCTGCTGCAGAGCCGTTGTTGTTTTTCAGCTGTTGAATATGGCTTTTCAACTGCTTTCCAGACCAAGAGATGCTGAGCTCAAATTGAGCGGGATGTTGAGGCGTGGATTTGAGGCTGTTCAAGTCATGATTCAAAAGCACTTCATAATGTTCCCTCTAGTGAGCATTAACTGTCCAGATCCATGTCCTTGATGAGCACCCCTCCATGATTGACCCTCAGCATGGTGAGCCTTTGACTGCTTGGGCCATGAATCATCTAGACATCATTGAAGAAGGTCGTGTCCATGAGCTCCTTCCACCTACCATTTCTTCTTTATGTCACTAGTTTCATGTTGCACAACTGCCATCCGAGGTCTGTACGACTGTTGCTCTTCTCTTGAGGTGTGGTGAAGTTTATAGTTTATGACAGCTTTGCACTTCTGCTTGATTAGGTTCTTTTGTCCATTTTGGTCAAAGCAGTCATGACCTTTCTTGATGGGGGGGGGGCAAGGTCTTTTCAGTGTTGTTGATTGTGGTGGACAACAGGGTCAGTCAGGAACTCTGGGCATACTGCAGCTCCTGGTGACCCGAGATTGATTTGTTTCGGTAACGGAGACAAGTCGGGTTGCGGTAGAGGAGTCACTCTGCAGTCTGCCACAGTGAAGATCATTGCAGGATTCATTTCAATCACTCCTCCCAAAAGATCCTTCCAGAATCACAGTGTGTTTTTCACCCAGCATCAAGGACACGGAGTGTAATTCTCCAAAGCTGCCACTAGCGGGATCAATGGCTAATGGGGGAAGAACAGGGGGAGAATTCAGTGGGAGGTCCAAAAAAATAGTTTCACGCTGGAGTATATTTACAGTGAATCTTCTGCTGGTATCCGCCATAGCGAATTGGAAATTACCACTGGAGACTGGCATGATACCGATTTGTATCTCAGTGATGCCAGTGGCACGCCAGTCCACTGGGTTCGCGTGGCATGCAAAGTCGGGACAACTTTAGGGCCTTTCTCAGCTCACAGACATCTGACAAGAGGACTTGATGGAAGCCGACATCAACCTTACCCTGGAGGAACAATTACCTAACATGGTGGGTGGAGCTTCACGCACATGCGAAGCAGCCTTTTGGAAGGTGATGATCTCCATGCAGCAGCCTCAACTTCGCCGAGAATTTAGACCACCTTCCAGGGACTTTGTCTTTGGGGATGGGATCCTTGAGCTGCAGGATGGAAGGCGGTGGTGGTGGATGGCAAAGGAGGGAGCCAATGGGACTGTCCCAGGTCTGAAGAGTAACATCCATGTGAAAGTGCTCACAGGGAGGGCTCGATGGAGTCAATATTTGACTCCTGGGGTGCAAACTCAGAGTGGGATGATAGAACAGCATGGTTAATTTTACAGTGGGCACAAGGAGCATTATGGGAGGTTGTGGGTGCAACAGTGTCTGGTGAAGGGGCAGCGAGTCTTCATAGTGAAGATGTCGAGTGCTGGAAAAACAAAGATAGTTTTAAGGGATTTATATTTGTATCAGTAAACATTAGTTTAATTTAGTGATCCTGTGGAAGGTGGGTAAAACCTATCATTTGATTCATGCTGGACAAAGGGTGCTTGTATGCGTGGTGGTGGTTCATTTCCATCTATGGGTTTTTTGTGTTTAGAGAGGGCTATAACGTGAAGAGCAAATAAATTGGCAGTGGTTGCTTGCAACTGGGGGAACTTGTAAGGTCGAAAAGCTTTTAAGTTTTAGTTTTAGCTGGATATATTGCATTTGAAGACAGGGTGCCAGGGAGTGAATATTTGTCAACTCTGCCAGGAGAAAGACTGGACAGGGTTGGAGCTGCAAAGTGGCAGGCTTCCAAATAACCAATTAGCTTCCAGATAATCAGCACATTGGGATAGAAATAATGTGTTGAGATGAGTGAAGTTAAGAGAGCAGAGAACAGGATATTGTTCAGAAGAATTCAAGGAAGAGTAAACAAAGTGTACTGAGTTAAAGTGACAATTGTGATAACCAGATTTAAGTGGGAAAGCATACTTCAGAGGTGTATCAAAAGCTTGATGCCATTTTAATAGAGTCTAGGAATCAAGAGTTAAAGCAATTGGACGTGATTTAATGGGAAAAAAAAACAAAGTCCCATTTTGGGTGCATTTAACAGGATGTTTCTTGGTGGCTGCAATGTTGAGAATAACCCCACTATCAAATGGGACTCTTTTTTCTTGGCCTTGGCGAAGAACGCTCTGCTGAGGTCGCACTTAAAGGGCGAAGGAGGCACAGTGGTTACTCCACCTGAGTGGATGAACTGCAGTGGGACCATGAGGCACGACTATGCTGTTCCACTGAGGACCATGCACCCTGGCATGTTGGTCCCTTTGTGGTTTGTACGACCATCTGATGAGACGTACGGTGGCAGAAAAAGTTGGTTCACTCATCCTCTTCCGGCACAGTATAGCTGATCTCAGTATAGCTGATCACATACAGCATCAGACAACTACACCCATGCAGGGTTGGTCTCCCATCAGCTGGGAAAAGAATATTCCTCTGGATCGCCACTTGGTCCAGGAGGCCATTTTGCTACCCTTCCAGATATCCCTGTGTTGGTCTCGACTGGATATTAAAGCGTCTTTTAAAAATGCTGTTTAGATGTGATGACAGGGCGCAAGCCATTCAGCCCACCACAACACATCATGCAAGATGTTGTAAAACGTTGGGCTGCGTAATTAATAAGGCCAGGGATGGAAGATACTCTTGGATTTCCCGTCATCCTCTACAGCGGGAATTATTCCCTGACTTCGTCCCAGATGGGACAATTCCACCCATGATCTTCACTGGTTGACAAAAGCACACAAAATGGTAAGGAACAACGCCAACCTCTGTTCACAGCCTTTTGTGACTAAAAAAACCTTTAACTCTGACAACTATGGAGGCTTATGGAGTATTCTCCTCAGACCTGGTTGCTTTAGAGATTTGTCACCATTCTCTGCCTTCTGATGACACGCAATCTTGAACCTCGCCAATCAAATCACTCCAAACCCTGGTGATCAAACAAGACGGTGACGTGCTACCAACTCTCATCTCCATCTTTTGAGCTGCCCACAGATGTGGAGATAATTTACAGACCCGACAGGAAATTGTTAAACCTACACCGCCTTCAGTCTAAAACTAAAATCACTTTGTCTTCAGTCATTGATCTTCAGTATACAAATGATGCTGGCATATTGACTCACTCGGAAACTGAGCTCCAAATCAATGTCGACTCCTTCTCTGAAGCATTTCAGAAAATTGACCTTTCTTGAAACGCCTGGACTCTTGAGTGTTCATCTAAGCAGCTCCCACAGCATCATACCTCCCTCCATTCATTAATATTAATCAAGCCTCCACCCAGGGAAGGCAGGCATATATAACAAAATTTATCATCGCCTCCAGTGCAGAACTTCAGCCTTCCTCTGGCTCAAGAAGGATTTCCAACTCAAAACTAAGGTTGTGGTTTATTGGGCAGCAGGGTCCCCCTCTCTCCTATATCCTTCAAGGACTTAACAACATACAGCAAGCACCGCAAAGTAGTAGAGAGGTACCACCAGCAATGCCTCCTCCAAATCTGGTGACAGGAAAGGTAGTCCAACAGCAGTGTCCTCTCACAAACCATACCCAACATGGAGGCATTAATCACTCAAAATCATCTCTGCCAGGTGGGAAAAGCCATTCATATGCCTGACACCAGTCTGCCAACAAAACTGCTCAACTTGAACTTGGTCATAGTAGGACATTCCCTGAAAGACCTTAGAATCCATACAGAGATGGCATCAAATTATCCCTGAAGAGGTTACGCAACTCTGCCAAATCATAGGAATCCTTGGCCTGTTACCACCTAAAATGGAGTCACTTCATGTGGGGAGGTAGATCTAGAGAATTCTTCGCAAACACAAAGTCAAAGGGGAGACATTGGAGTGAGTGCACAATCACCCAAGAACCTCATCTACCCAACTCTTCAAACCCATGCTACATGTAGCAGAGTTTGCAGATCACACATTGGGCTTACAAGCATTCTCAGAACCCGCTGAACTGTGGGGGAAGCAAGTCATCCGCTATCTCTAGGGACTCCCTGAGAAGAAGATATTTACTATGGAGACGTGCTTCCTAATGTCAGTCCTGAACAACCTAAGTTTAATGTTATGCCCCCCCTATTTCCCACCAGAAGAAATAGTTTATGTATCCGATCACATTCTTTAATTATCAATGTAAGGAGAGTTCTAGAATACAGCATTACGAACATGATGAATTAGTTTCTCGGCAGCTGGAGTTTAGTTATGGTTGTTAGAATCAGCCAAAGCACCTTAAGGCCAGAGAGAGAGAGAAAGACAAGCATCAAGGCTTGTGCTTCTGATCATTATCTGGCTAACTGTGCTGGGAAATGCAACTTTTATCAAAGACCAAGTCAGGACTTGGCTCAGAGGTGCTGCTTATTGCACCACGATGATCTTTGACTCACCTTCTGATGCGACCATCAATTCACGCGAAACAGAGTGTAGATTTAAACTGTGGCTTTAATCGACTAGAACAGTGCCTGTCTGCAACTGCTCTGCTACTGAGAGTCGCCTACAGAGCTACTGCTCTTTATACCTCCCCTCAAGGGGAGGAGCCCACAAAGGCACCAATATGATACATCACAGGTAATACCTTACAATGGTCCATAGGTGGAGCCCTCATGGGCAACAGCGTGGTACAGTTACATACATGGTGAATGGTTACTGCAATATGTTCACCACACCTTACATGTGAACGGCTGCCATGTAACTGGGAAGTTCCCAACAGCAATGGAAACATATTCTAATTTAAAATAACACATTCAGATGAGAAAAAGATAGAAATTTCTGTCCTGTATTGTTGCTCAGGTCAAAACTATATGTTTCTGGTCCTTATCATTTTTCATCATTGTTTGTGTCAATGTGCAGTATTTCAATGTTAATTATCACTTGTCACAGTGTGAGTACTGTCTTTTCCTATTAGTTGACACTGCATAATCTTTTCCTCATAAATCTCTCAGCATGATTGCTGAAAAGAAACAGTGTCTGCCATGTGTTGTTTTAAATATCTGCTTTCATCCCGTCATAACCTTTGCCAAGAAATTCAATGCAGCTTTGTTGAATATGACACTAGAATTCATCAATTAACCTCAGCAACAGGACTCTCTAAACAAGTCATTCCTTAATTAACTTCCACAAGTATAAATCTCTTCCTCGCCAGTTACAGCTGATTATTTTTAGCCATTTAAGTGGGTGCCCTTCTCCTCCATGGGGTGCCATGTCCATAAGGACATGGCACAGGTGCCGCACTGTCTCTTTGTTGAGGCGGAGTCTCCTGCGGCACATGCTGTCTGTCATCTCATTGGAAGACCAACGACGCTGGTACGTCTTGGGACGCCGCTGGCCTCCCCTTTTGAGTTCCTTCTCGGTCCAATGGGCAGCCGGGTCTTCAGGGCTTGTGGCAACCCCCTGTATATGGGGTGCTGTCTCTAACCTACATCATCGCTGCTGCCTTCTCCAGTGTCTGCCCACCTGGGCTTCCACCAGCAAAGCAATGGCTGCCACTGATGTTCGTCCACAAGACTTTTACCTCCCGGTATGACTGAAATGATCTGCACATAAAGCGAGGTCACATGAAGTGAAGTGCATGTTGATTGCTGACAACTTTGACTGTCAGAGCCGTGCGCTCCCTCTGCATCCACAGTGTTAATATTTATTTTGCTTTTACCATTTGAAGTTGACGATAGCTCGATTAATATATAAATGATTAAGCATTTTCTATAACTCGTTATGAAATATTTGGTGTGTATTAAATGTATTTAATCTTATTTGAGGTCCTGGTTAGTGAACATGCCCGATTTCAATCTTGTGGCCCACTGAGATGAAGAAGGGCCATTCATGTGGCACACTCATGGGACCTTGGTTTTCCATCACCGATCTAAACAATCAGAGGCCATGTAACAAAAACTTGAGATTATATTTGCAAAATGTGACACCATCAGACGATTCAATGTCTGTTCGAGCCATGTTGACACTTAAGTCAGGTTTTTACAATTTACAATTTCTCTTCATATGCAGAATTAATCTTTTGTGAAGGTCAAAAGCCAATATTGTACTTTCTTTCCAGCCCCTCTCCCCCCTCCCTTTCCCAAGGCTATGCTGTGGTCCAGTTCCAATGATAGCACTGTTTGTGTGTGAACATTGGGTGTTGGGTTCATAATCCAATTAGGGTACTGCATGAACTTGTTGTCACCCAACATCCACATCGAGACACTTTCCATTGCTACAGGTGACTTAACTTCCATTTTGGGAGCACTGTGGCTAATTGCGACACTATTACTAAGATCTGCCAACTCTTCTAAAAGTAGGGAACAAATCTGGCATCTGGGTTGCAACTTATTCATGAAATGAGATGCCTCAATGTGTTTTTCATGCCTTGATTGACATGCTTTATCATTCCAAATTCTTGGGTTCTTTTCCCAGATCCCCAGTGTGAATATTAGTATTTCATTCCCACCTGTACTCTATGGGTTATAATAGGTCAGCGGTGCGGAAGCCAAACTGAATGATGTGATCTATAATAATAATCGCTTATTGTCACAAGTAGGATCCAATTAAGTTACTGTGAAAAACCCCCAGTTGCCACATTCTGGCGCCTGTTCGGAGAGGCTGAGATGGGAATTGAACCTGTGCTGCTGGCATTGTTCTGCATTGCAAGCCAGCTATTTAGCCCACTGTGCTAAATCAGCCCCTATCTAAATGCTAATTGCAGCCTATATTTAGGTTTGTCCATGGCACCATCCAATAATGCGCAGCATTATGAAAACCCACCTGTAGGGAATGCTGGCTCCATAAAAGTCACTGCTGTTGTGGCATTATAAATGACAATGTATTCACCATAAAAGGCACAAATTGACTTAATGGTAACAAATGAATCCGAATCGCCACTCTGCACTGATCCATAGGATGTTTCTTTCTAATCCATTCTTTTCAAATCTGATTTCTTTATGCGCTGGAGTGCAAAAGCAGGTTAAAATAAAAAATGCCTGTAATCTTATATTCTGATGCGCAGAATATAAAATCAATGAAGTAAGAACAAACTTGTATAAGACAATGGTCATCACTGTCAGCAATTTTTCGTACCCTGTTGGAGAAAGGGCATGGATACCATACAGCAAAGGTTCTTCAGGATGATTCCACAGTTAAGAAATTATAAATATGATGAGAAATCTGTGGTACTTGTACTATTTTCATTGGAGCAGAGAAGCTCGGCGGAGATTTAATGACTTTTTAAAATAATCTTTATTGTCACAAATAGGCTTACATTAACATTTCAATGAAGTTATTGTGAAAATCCCCCAGGTGCCACATTCCGGCGCCTTTTCGGGTACACAGAGGGATAATTAAGTATGTCCAATTCACCAACAGCACGTCTTTCTCGGAACTTGTGGGAGGAAACCAGGGCACCCGGAGAAGACCGGCACAGACACAGGGCGAACATGCAGACTCCACACATACAGCAACCCAAGCCGTGAATTGAATCTTGGACCCGAGCTGTGAAGCAACGGTGCTATCCACTGTGCTACTGTACTGCCAACATCCATTTGCTTCAAGGCTTTTGGTGGTAGGTTTCAGTATTCAGAGGTAAACAAGGGGGTTGGGGGAGGAGGGGGGGGGGGGGCGGGGGAGAACATTCCAGAATGCAGGGAGCATTTGAATTTTTCATTTTTGACAGTTAGTCCCTCCTGT
Organism: Scyliorhinus canicula; assembly: GCF_902713615.1. Classification (NCBI taxonomy): domain Eukaryota; kingdom Metazoa; phylum Chordata; class Chondrichthyes; order Carcharhiniformes; family Scyliorhinidae; genus Scyliorhinus; species Scyliorhinus canicula. The sequence continues at coordinate 29,011,900 of NC_052166.1, read as the reverse complement.
CTGGTGACTTGGCAAGAAAAGGCGAAAGGAAATTAGGTATTTTGTAAAATCGATGAACTAAATTGAGGGGCGAAACTCATTTTGGTGATTAAAAATGTGGTGAGCCAGTGTGAGGCTTATTGGCATGGAAATGAAATTAAATGAAAATCGCTTATTGTCACGAGTAGGCTTCAAATGAAGTTACTGTGAAAAGCCCCTAGTCGCCACATTCCAGCACCTATTCGGGGAGGCTGTTGCGGGAATCGAACCGTGCTGCTGGCCTGCTTGGTCTGCTTTCAAAGCCAGCGATTTAGCCCTGTACATCACAGTCATGATCATATCAAATGATCATGATCAAATGATCTTCATCCGATGCCAAAGCTCTTCATCCGATGCCAATGCTTATGTAGTTACATTGTATATCTTGTGTTGCCCTATTATGTATTTTCTTGTATTTTCTTGAATTTTGTTTAATTCCCTTTTCTTCCCATGTACTGAATGATCTGTTGAGCTGCTTGCAGAAAAATACTTTTCACTGTACCTCGGTAAACGTGACAATAAACAAATCCAATCCAATCCAATCCAAATGGTAGAGCAGGAACAAGGGGCCGAATGGCTCTTGCAGTGCCTAATTCATACGTTTGTGTCTTCATATCAGAATACAGCCAGTGGGTTAGCCCTGCTGCCTCACGGCGCTGAGGTCCCAGGTTCGATCATATCTCTGGGTCACTGTCCGTGTGGAGTTTGCACATTCTCCCCGTGTTTGCGTGGGTTTCACCCCCACAACCCAAAAGATGTGCTGGGTAGGTGGATTGGCCATGCTAAAATTGCCCCTTCATTGGAAAAAATTGGGTACTCTAAATTTATTTATTTATTTTTTAATATCAGAATGGTCAAAAAGAGACTGAAGTAAGTCATGCAGCAACTGTTAGATGACCACCACACTTAGATTTCAAAGGGCAGGAAGGGCAAATTGAATTCACAATTAAATCGTCGTGATGTCCATGCAACAGACTGTGATAAATTTTGAACAGCAAGCTTGACGAATATGTTAAGTAACAATTCTGGACACCAAAGGAGAGGCAAGTTCAGGGGGTCTAGCAGTATTAAGGTAAAACAAAGGATTCACAACTATATTACATTTTGATGTATATAGTATTCGATCAATAGTGCATTGGGGGTATTAGCCTAGATTTTGTGCTTAAATCTCAGAGTGGGACTTGCACCCTCAACCTTCGGGCTCATGGATATTTTATCAAGATAGAGATTTACACAAAGTACTGTTAACACAGGAGTAGATTTCATGCTGCATTATTTACAACAAAATTAGGCAGCTAATTGCTAAGTTAAATGAATTTCATGGAAAATGCTTGCTGGTGAACAACAATCAACGGCGCAGCACAAACCTTGTATTCATTTCTCAAGCCTTCCAAACAAATTAACTTCCTCGTTCACAAAAGATGACACGTTTAGCTGCCAATTTGTCAGCGTTACACCCAAGAACGCTGCATTCAGCTCACTGACTCCATCTCAATTCAATGCAGCGATGCTCAATGCCCAATCACACTTCGCATTATTCTCTCATGACAAGACGGTTACATTTCAAAAGACACAAATTCCTTATCATGAAAACTGTACAGTTTGCTTCAAATGTGCAATGTACCACAGACAAAAAAGCATCAACTGTACAATGCAATCCGCAGCAAAATAACTGCATCTGGCCAGGAGTCTGTTGTTGCAGAGAATGACAAACTGTTACTTATGCTGCTTCCTTTTCCATTTAACTGGAATCAAAAGCACTTTTGAAGTTCAACTGTACAAACTCAAAAGCTTATTGACCCTTTTTGTACCAATGCCAATATATTTAAGGCCTCTCTGGTGGATTTTGAATGAACAGATTTGTGAAGCTGCCTGTCTTCTGCCGCCCAATAGTCATCAATGTAATTTAGAGGGGAACTGGGGCAAGAGCTACATCCCACTCTGCGATAATTGTCTTTCCATCATTCGAGGCTGGTTTACTGCCGGAACTCTGTCATTGTCATTGGGCAGCACTGATAGCACTGTGGCTTCACAGCGCCAGGGTCCCAGGTTCGATTCCCCGCTAGGTCACTGTCTGTGCAGAGTCTGGACGTTCTGTCCGTGCCTGTGTGGGTTTCCTCTGGGTGCTCCGGTTTCCTCCCACGGTTCAAAGGCGTGCAGGTTAGGTGGATTGGCCATAATAAATTGCCCTTCGTGACCAAAAAGGCTTGGAGGGGTTATTGGGTTACGATGTTAGGGTGGAAGTGAGGGCTTAAGTGGGCCGTTGCAGACTTGATGGGCTGAATGGCCTCCTTCTGCACTGTATGTTCTATTGTCACAGGCACATATCAGTAATGGGACTGCAGTGGGAGAGTGGCACATTAGATCAGCTTTCGTAGAGGAAAGAAAGAAGGATTTGTGTTTGTACAATGGTCGCCATGAGATTAAATGCTCCAAAAGACATAAAAGTCAATTGAGTATTTTTCAAATTGCCACTGTGGCAGGCACATTGCACACGAAGCATAGTTCCACAAGCTGTGTATGAAATAAACAACCAGATAATATGTGGCGGATGTTATATGAATAATAAATGTTGGCCATTCAACTCCTCGGCTCTTCCTTAAATGGTGCCATAGGATCTTATCCAGTTGAGAGTGTGGTGTTATCATTATGATTTAATAACTTGGGTTTATTTACTGTACAAGACACAAGACACCAAAGGAATTGGTAAACACTTTGTGGGTTATTTATTGTTATGATCCCAGTTGATGTTACGACAGGACAGGGGGTGGTTTAGCACAGTGGGCTAAATAGCTGGCTTGTCATGCAGAACAAGGCCAGCAGCGCAGGTTCAATTCCCGTACAGGCCTCCCCGAACAGGCGCTGAAATGTGGCAACTAGGGCCTTTTCACAGTAACTTCATTGAAGCCTACTTGTGACAGTAAGTTATTATTATTATTATTATTCATATTCCAGAGGGGAGCCTGGCTTAATAGATCCTAACCTTTTTTTTGAAAGGAAGTTATTGAACAAATTCACAGGAGACTGCTGATGATATTTTAACACAGAATAAAATATTTATTAAACATGAAAAATCGACTATATTACACCACAAAAAAAGGTCAGAAAGATCAGACAAACATACAAACTGAGAAATTAGGAGCAGGAGTTGGCCACTCGGCCCCTCAAGCCTGCTCCACCATTCAATAAGATCACGGTTGATCTGATTGTAAGCTCAAGCCAACATTCCAGCCTACCTCCGGTAACCTTTCACCCCTTTCTTATCAAGAATCTATCGACCTCTGCCTTAAAGATTTTCAAAGGACCTGCTTCCATCACTTTTTGAGGAAGAGAGTTCCAAAGATTCACAACGCTCTGAGTGGAAAATTGTTTCCTCGTCTTTGTCTTGAATGAGCGAAACCTTTATAAAGGGACTCTCAGGTCCAGATTCTCCCACAAGAAGAAACATCCTCCCCAAATCCACGCTGTCAAGACCCCTCAGGATCTTAAAGGTTTTGACCAAGTCACCTCTTACTCTTCTAAACTCCATGGATACAAATTTAACTTCTCCAATCTTTCCTCATAAGACAGCCAACCCATTCCTGGAATTAGCCGAGTAAAGCTTGTGGCCAGGTGGTCAACGGCCTGAGAAGGTCGGCCCAACACAGAATTGAACATTCTAGATTAAACCACAGACAACAGCCTCCACAGCCAGGCCTGGTTTGCACAGGCCAAGTTTGAATACACTCGCCAGAGACGGGCAGGCCAGAGCAAGTCAGGCCTTGTCCTGCAAGCTGAGATTGGAGATAATCAGCCTTATCCAAATAAGGACAATTGTTGTGCATTCCCCAGAGAGTTTCGACCAGACTCTCTGGCACCTCAGATTCCCGCTCTTACCATGTATGGAATCGGGTTATGTGAGGACACTGAACCTGAAGATGGACCCCTGGAGGGAGTGGAGGTGATTTCTTGGAATTCTACTGATTTGGAATCAGCAACTCCATTGGGTGTTGCGAACTTCGCCCAGTGACCTCATTGGCTAAAGGTCAGAGAATCTTCTGGAAGAGCGCGAAGGGGCGGGGGAGGATTTAAGAATGGATGCCTGAAGATCATCCCCAGCAAAGACTATACTCGATCCATGCAACCCTGTGAGGTGGAAAGAGGACATGCAAGATCAAACTCTGTGAAGAAGACCCTGAGCTTGAGTGCCCGCGAAGCTCAGTGAATTAGACCCATTCATCCGATCGAGTTCATCGACACAGACACTACTTGTAACCTTAGACAGATAGCTATCGAGAGTTAAAGTTACTTTGTGAGAGGGTCAAGAGTTGTTTTATCGAGAGTTAAGAGTTGTTTTATAAAATAATTAAGAATTGTTTTATGCAAGATAATTGAGAGTTGTTTGTGAATAAAATTGGGCTAACCAACAAACCTGTTTTTGTCCCTGGTTCATCTCATAAGTAAGGGCACCTGGGTAAATGTTTTTTTTAAATGTTTCTGTTGGATTTTCATATTTTATATTCAACAGTTCATAAATTACAAATTACCAAACCATGCCAAAAAAGAAAGAAAAAAACAACACATATATTTACAAGCGATACAAAAACGAATTGTTGGCAGAACCCACCTTATAACTCAAAAGGGCTACAGAATTAGCACTATCCATGGAGAACGTCGGGAAGGGGGGCCCCAAGAACTCTAGGGGGTAATGGACAGTTCTCAGGTTAGGTGAGGTACTTCACTCAGATAAGTCAACACTCCCAGTGAAGGCTCCCACGTGCCTCACCCACTACCAACTCAACATTCAGACAGGATATTTTGGCACCTTAAAAGATGGTCGAATAACCGTCAACGTACCGGGGAGCTGCCCCGGAGGAGTATACGTGCCAGCCGCAATACTGCTATATTGTGGACAAAGGGCACGCCTTCAGGAAAGTCCGTCAGAATCATTGGTATGTTTGGCACCCAGGCCTGAAGCAGAAGCCACCTCAGGCCCGGGCCTTGCAAGAATATCAGCTCGTAGAGGACAAAACGATGCAACTAAATTGCATAGATACATAGAACATTGAACATAGAACATTACAGCGCAGTACAGGCCCTTCGGCCCTTGATGTTGCGCCGACTTGTGAAACCCCTCTAAAGCCCATCTACACTATTCCCTTATCGTCCATATGCCTATCCAATGACCATTTGAAAGTGTTTAGTGTTGGCGAGTCCACTACTGTTACAGGCAGGGCATTCCACGCCCTTACTACGCTCTGAGTAAAGAACCTACCTCTGACATCTGTCCTATATCTATCTCCCCTCAATTTAAAGCTATGTCCCTTCATGTTAGACATCACCATCCGAGGAAAAAGACTCCCACTGTCCACCCTATCTAATCCTCTGATCATCTTGTATGCCTCAATTAAGTCACCTCAACCTTCTTCTCTCTAACGAAAACAGCCTCAAGTCCTTCAGCCTTTCCTCGTAAGATCTTCCCTCCATACCAGGCAACATACTGGTAGATCTCCTCTGCACCCTTTCCAATGCTTCCACATCCTTCCTATAATGCGGCGACCAGAACATAGAACATAGGACCATAACGTGCAGAATGAGGCTATTTGGCCCATCGAGTCTGCACCGACCCACTTAAGCCCTCATTTTCACCCTATCCCCGTAACCCAATAACCCCTCTGAAACGTTTTGGACACTAAGGGCAATTTAGCATGGCCAATCCACCTAACCTGCACCTCTTTGGACTGTGAGAGGAAACCGGAGTACCCGGAGGAAACCCACGCAGCAGGAGGAGAACATGCAGACTACGCACAGACAGTGACCCAGCAGGGAATCGAACCTGGGACCCTGACGCTGTGAAGCATCATTCCCCTAAAGGTTGCCTTGGTATAGATAACACTCTTGGTCAACAACCAATCCCTAGAAATAGAGGTCAATACAGGCGCTACCAGCTCCATTGTCAGGGAATAGACCTTCCGGCGTCTCTGGATGGGCATCTTGCCCCTTGACCTGTGAGACGACAGAGACAGGTTGGGGCAACATATACAGGGGAACCATTCAAGATTATGGGGACTATGCTTCTGGTCACCGATGGACAGCAGATGGTCCAACTAGTTGTGCAAGGACCAGGACCCAGCCTCTTGGGCAGAGACAGACTCCAGAGGATACATCTGGACTGGCAACAAGATTTTAAGCTCGGAACCGGTGGATCAAAGGACAAAGATTTAGGTTGATATCCCACCGAAATATTTCAGGGCACGACCACTCTCATATAGAACATAGAACATACAGTGCAGAAGGAGGCCATTCGGCCCATCGAGTCTGCACCTAATATGCTTTACTTACCAAAGTAAAGATTAAACCCAAGTATTTAGAGAGCGTTTGGGCAGCACGGTAGCACAAGTGGATAGCACTGTGGCTTCACAGCGCCAGGGTCCCAGGTTCAATTCCCCGCTGGGTCACTGTGCGGAGTCTGCACATTCTCCTTGTGCCTGCTTGGGTTTCCTCCGGGTGCTCCAGTTTCCTCCCACAGACGTGCAGGTTAGGTGGATTGACCATGATAAATTGCCCCTTAGTGCCCAAAAAGGTTAGGAGGGATTGTTGGGTTACGGGGATCGGGTGGAAGTGAGGGCTTAAGTGGGTCGGTGCAGACTTGATGGGCTGAATGGCCTCCTTCTGCACTGTATGTTCTATGTTCTATTAGAGAGCCTTGGGATAATTCGACCAATGCAGTAGAGTCCCCTTCGTCAAGCCTGACAAATTGATCCACCTTTGTGGGGACTATAAACTAACGGCTAATGAAGCCTCACGTTTATATACGTACCCCATGCCATGCACAGAAGATCTATATATGAATCTGGCAGGTGGTGAATCCTTCACCAAACTGGATATGAGCCACGTCTACCTCCAGCTAGAACTAACTGAGTCATCCAGGAAATATGTGATGATTAACCTCCAAAGGGTTTATAAGAATATAAACGTCTGCCTTTTGGAATCTCGTCGTCAACTGTCATTTTTCAATGTGTGGTGGAGAATAATCTACGAGGGCCACCAAGTGTGCGGTATACCTACATAACATACTGATCACAGGAGCCATGGAGAAAGAGCACTTAGAAAGCTGGAGGAAGCTTTGAGATGATTTTCTATGCAGGAGACAAATGAGAAAAATGTGTGTTCCAGGAAGGCAAAGTGATCTACCTTGGGTACCAAGTCGATAAAAAAGGCCAACACCCCATGTTGGATGAATATAAGACCATCAAAGAGGCACTGGCCCCACAAAATACCACAATTAAAATGTTTCTTAGGCCTCGTAAACTACAATGGGAAATGTATCCTAAACTTAACTACTTGATTGGCATTCTTCAATGCACCAGAAATGGTTGTGGTGGGCACCGCGGATGAAACCTTCATGAAGGTGAAGCAGCAGTTACTATCATCAAACAACCTAGCTCATTACGGCCCCAAGGGATGCAGTCTTTGTGGAGAAGCGACAGCTCTTTCCCATCGATGGGATGATGGCACAGAGAAATAAATGAATCCAAATCCTTGGTGGACGTGGCAAGACGTTATCCTCAGATCGAAAATGAAGAATTAACTGTTATTATCGGAGTGAAGAAATTCTACCCATTTGTCGACAGCCGACATTTCACAATCGTAACAGACCATAACCCCTAGTGGGTCTTTTCAAAGAGGATAAAGCAATTCCTCCCATCGCCTCGACTCAGATCAAAGGTCGGGCATTATTGTTGTGGGTCTATGAATACTCCTTTGAGCTTCATCCAGGAACACACATTGCCAAATACGGATGTCCAGAGTCGCCTCCCGCTGCCCACAAGATTGGCCCCTCTGCCGGCATTAGAAGAAGTCATCATGACCTTGAACTTACTGGATTCCTTACCAGTATCCGCAAAGCAGATCCAAGCGTGGACCCAGAAGGGCCCCACGCTTGCAAAATTGTGCCATATGATCCTCAGTGGCAGAATCCGAGGATGACATGAAGCCCTTTATCACTGAGCGACAAGAGCTGAGTGTAGAAGATGGCAAAATCCTGTGGGAGTCTGAGTAGTCATTCCCCCACCCAGATCAGCACCCAATCCTGTTGGAATGACACAATGTACACAACAGGGTATCTAAGATGAAAATGTTCACAATGAGTTATGCCTGGTGGCTTGGGCTCGATACAGTCATCGGGAATCTGGTGATGAACTGCTCCTTTGCCAGGAGAACCAGAAGCTTCCACCATCGGTTTCTTTACACCCATGGGAATAGCTAAGAAGTCCTTGGGTACAGGTGCACATAGATTTAGCTGGCCTGTTCTTAGGATAGATGTTCCTTATTATGGTCGATACTCACTCAAAATTGTTAGAGGTACATTGCATGTCCTCCACAACTTCTCATACAAGAATAGAAAAACTATTGTACCCACGGCATGCCAGAGGTCCTCATACCCGATAATGGTACCCTCTTTACAAATGGAGAGTTTCAGGCATTCATGAAGTTGAAGGGTATTTAGCACATCCAAATGACGCTGTACCTTCTATCATCTAATGTCCTGGCTGAGCGGCAGTTCAAACATTCAAAACCAGAATGAAGAAACAGACTGCTGGTTCCCTGGATACAAAATTGGCCCAGTTCCTCTTTGATTATAGAACCATGCCACACACCATGATGGGAGTCGTACCCGCAGAATAGTTAATGGGACCATGACTGCATACCAGGCTCAGCCTGCTGCTTCCTAACTTGGAGGGGGGGGGGGGGAGAACTTGGAATCAAAGCAGGAGACCCAAAAAAGGCTCTTTGAGGCCTGAAGACCTGAAAGGACCTTCAGAACAGGAAATGCCGTCTATTTGAAGATGGTTTCCAATGGATCCTACGAGTCGTGCTGGGAAAGACTGGCCCAGTTTGTTACAAAATCCAAAGTAAGGCCGTGAAAAAGTACCTGGACCAACTGAGAACAGGAAACCAACGCCAGCGGAGATGGTTTCAGCAGAGACGACGTCCTTGACGCCCATTGCGACTACCTCTGGCTAGGAGACAGCCTATGGGAGAATTGAGGAATTGAGAGACATTTCCCTGATAATGAAGATTTGGAGTGAGTCTGAAATGGAGACGGAGGAGATTGATTCTCCGCTGGACCTCAGCACCGAAGCAGAGCCTCAGTCTGTGACCCTTAGTTCAATGATCCCCAGTCTGCTTCACGCCCCCTGCTCTGGCTCCACCTGCCGCTGACTTGGGGCATTTTGCCAAGTGACAAAAGAAGGCTCAACACCGCGTGAGTGAGTGAGATTATTCGGACTTGAGGGGAAAGCTATGTGAAAACACTCATGAGGACCATGGGGCATCGCTGATTGATCTTTGTAGAATATGCTTTACCGTGGTGAGTGTCTCTAGTCAATGACCCTTCCAGACCATTCTACAGTTTCAGTATTTAGAATTCCTACAGTGCCGAAGGAGGCCATTCGGCCCATCAGGTCTGCACCGACCCTCTGAAAGAGCACCCTATCCAAGCTCAGCCCCTCCGCCCCATCCCCATGACCCCAAAACCCCACCTAACTTGTACATCCCTGGTCACTAATGTGGCAATTTAGTATGGCCTATTCACCTAACCTGCACACTTTTGGACTGAGGGAGGAAACTGGAGCGCCCAAAGGAAACCCACGCACACACAGGGAGAAAGTGCAAATTCCGCGCAGACAGTAACCCAAGGCTGGAATTGAACCCGGGTCCCTGGCGCTGTGAGGCAGCAGTGCTAACCATTGTGCCACCATGCTTTCCCAACAACTTCAGTTGCTTCCATATCATGCACCTAATGCTATTGGAGTTAACAAATCGTATTGCTCCTTTCATGATGAGTTTCTAACAGTTCATTAGTCCCGGTTTTAGTTCTGCATTTGACCAACTGTTCACCAGTCCTTTTCCTGTTGTTATTTCAAGACACTTCACAGAGACTTCTCTGATGCTTGAACTTCAATAAGTTTTAATTGAAGACTTAAATATGTTGAGTTGGCGTCAACAAGCTTATCAAGGATTTCAAATAATCTGCTGTTGCATTTTCTACCCCCCCCCCGAAGAATCTTAGCAACAGCCAAAGCCATTTTGAGTTCGAACCATTGTAATATGCTTCATAGCAAATCCTATTTCTCAGCCCAATACTTCCATCTACACATTTATTTGAGGTTTCACAGAACCCGCATAAATTCAAGGATTTTGATCCCGGATGAGCCCCCACTTTGTGACAATCTCATTTGATGTTACTGCAGCATCAGAGGGGAACTAAATTTGGAGATTCAAACTCTTTTTTGACAATGTGGAGGAAATTTACGAAACAAATTCACAGGAGTCTGCTGCTGAACTTTAACGCAAAGAATAAAACACTTATTAAACAGGAACAATATTTCACCTGACAAAAAGGTTGGAAAAATCTCAATACAAACACAAGGAAATTAGTCAAATAATCATTATTCCATCTCCCCGGCTTAGGGGAGATTACATTAGGGGCCTCACGGTAGCATGGTGGTTAGCATCAATGATTCACAGCTCCAGGGTCCCAGGTTCGATTCCCGGCTGGGTCACTGTCTGTGTGGAGTCTGCACGTCCTCCCCGTTTGTGCGTGGGTTTCCTCCGGGTGCTCCGGTTTCCTCCCACAGTCCAAAGATGTGCGGGTTAGGTGGATTGGCCATGCTAAATTGCCCGTAGTGTAAGGTTAATGGGGGGGGTTGTTGGATTACGGGTATATGGGTTACGTGGGTTTAAGTAGGGTGATCATTGCTCGGCACAACATCGAGGGCCGAAGGGCCTGTTCTGTGCTGTACTGTTCTATAAAAAAAAAAATAACCTTCTGACTAAGGGTGCCTTTAGCTCCAACTTTGGCAGGCACAGTGGATATTTTTGATGCAAACATGTGATGAAGGGGAAGTAGTAGGCTTTTCAGCCCCTCGAGTCTGCCATTTAATAAGATCATGGCTGATCTACCAGTAACCTCGCATCTGCATTCCGCCCAGCCCCGATAATCAATAATCGTCTTGCTTACCAAGAATCTATCCATCTCTGTCTTAAAAATATTCAAAGACTCTTGTTGTCTGTAAAATTCAGACACTTTGACCAGTTTATTATTGAAACATTTTACCACTTGTTAAAGTAGTCGTCAATGGTGATAAAGTCAATGCCATGGACAGGAATGGGGTCAGTAGCGATTTTGAACCAAGTATGGGTAGGAACTTCATATGGGATCAGTCGTGCTTTGTGCTGATTTGTCAAATGCTCATGACATGCCTTGCACTTCTTGACGCTTACTTCAATGTCATTGTTCATAACCGGCCTCTCTTGTGAACATTCTCATCCAATCTATGTCCATTTGTGAGTGATGAAGCTGCTCGTAGAATCATAAAATTTAGAGTGTAGAAGGAGGCCATTCAGGCCACCGAGTCTGCACTGGCCCTTACAAAGTGCACCCTACGGAAGCCCATGTATCTACCCCTTCCCCGTAACCCAGTAACCCCCCACTTAGCATTTTTTGTGGACACTAACGGCAATTTAGCACAGCCAATCCACCTAACCCGCACATCTTTGGACTGTGGGAGGAAACCGGAGCAGCCGGAGGTAACCCACGCAGACACGGGGAGAACGTGCAAACTCCGCACAGTGACCCAACCGGGAACCTGAGATCCTGGAGCTGTGAAGCAACTGTGATAACCACTATGCTACCGTGCTGCCCACTATGCTACTGTTGTTGAAGATTATCAGTTCACAAAGATTCCAATATTTTGACCTGCATTTAAAAATTACTCCCTGTGAGGTGCCTAGCTAATCACGATCATGCTAAAATATTCTCACATGTTTGCAGACATGACAAATTGAATCAGGCCATTGTTCAATCATGGATTTCCACAGATTCTGTAGCGTGTAATTTTTTTGTCTTTTCCTCTTGTTGCTGTTGGTATTTACATTGTGCAAAATGTAGCAGATCCATTTGGAGAACATCTTCATGTTTGATGTCAATAAGTCAACTTGCAGATCTAAAGACATATCTTCTGTTTTTACTGGGTTACATGCAATCTGCTCATTTTATCCAACGTGACCATCAAGTTACCTGGCTTGTATCCAATCTCACAATCATAACGTTGAATCTTGGCGGTCCACCGGTCAAAGACTTTCACCAAATTATCTTCAGAAGCTTGTGGTTTGTCTCTACCTCAAGTCGTTTGCCAAACAGATGGTATATAATGCATGATTCCAAATTTAAAAGCTGATGTTTCTCACTCGATGTTGGAGTAGTTGGATTGTTTTAGCGACAGAGATTTTGAAGCACATGCAATTGGTTTGCCTTTTTGCAACATGCATGCTTCCAGACGACGGTGAGGCATCTATGTCCAGGGTATATGTCTCCCTTGGGACCTAAAATTACAATGTTGATACGTCTGAGGATTACTGTTTCAGTGCTTTAATGAGATATTTGTGTCTTAGGTAAGGCATATTCTCTCTCAACAATTCCAATAGTGATGACGATTCATGAGTGAAATTGGGAATGCATGAACACAAGAGATCAAGGAGACCTAGAAATCTCTGCATGTTGTCCTTATCTTGAGGCACTGAAATGTGATGTTGTACTAAGTAACTAATGGCCTTCTGGGAAAACCAGTCAACTTTTGGTACAACGTAAGAAAAGCCGAGCTCACATAACCTAAAGCCTGAATAAGATCAGGAAAGGTCAAGTTGTTCCAAAAACTGCCTGACTCTGTAAACTCTGATTAAACTAACTCGTCATAACCCAAAGCAGCCTAAATACGACAAGATAGGCAGGACTAGTCTTTTACGATACTTAAACAAGTCTGCTCCGTTTCTTAAACATGCGATCAAAAGACAAGATAATGATATGAGACCCCGAGTCCTGAAAGGTCAGCAAGGTGACGCCAGTTTTATGATATTGCTTATGTTTTTACTTCTGATCGAATTCCTGACAAAGCTGTATTCACGTAATCTTGATTCATATAATGTATAAATATTGTCCGTTTTCTCTGTAACAGCGCAGACTTGGGAAGGACCCAGCAGTTTGTATTTGACTGCTCCCCGACTCCAAGTTTCAGCCATTTCTGCATGCAGTTGCAATTCGCAAATAAAGCTTTGTTTTGTTTTCTTAACGAGCATTGTTGAATATTTCTATCACAGTCCAGAAGCGGGAAAAATATTGACTTCGACACCAGGGTATATGTCTCCCGTGGGACCTAAAATTGCAATGTTGATGCATCTGAGGATTACTGTTTCAGTGCTTTAATGAGATATTTGTGCCTTAGGTAAGGCATATTCTCTCTCAACAATTCCAATAGTGATGACGATTCATGAGTGAAATTGGGAATGCATGAACACAAGATATCAAGGAGACCTAGAAATCTCTGAATGTTCTCCTTATCTTGAGGCACTGAAATGGCTTTAATATCCTCTGTTTTACTTGTATCAGGGTTTATGCCAGAACTAGACTAAATAAATTCAAAGGGGCCTCACGGTAGCATGGTGGTTAGCATCAATGCTTCACAGCTCCAGGGTCCCAGGTTCGATTCCCGGCTGGGTCACTGTCTGTGTGGAGTCTGCACGTCCTCCCCGTGTGTGCGTGGGTTTCCTCCGGGTGATCCGGTTTCCTCCCACAGTCCAAAGATGTGCGGGTTAGGTGGATTGGCCATGCTAAATTGCCCGTAGTGTAAGGTTAATGGGGGGGATTGTTGGGTTACGGGTATACGGGTTACGTGGGTTAAGTGGGGTGAGCATTGCTCGGCACAACATCGAGGGCCGAAGGGCCTGTTCTGTGCTGTACTGTTCTATGTTCTATGTTCTAAATATATTTGCTGCACATTGAAGTTGTTTTCAGGTTGTTGAATAATATCCTTCATTGTGTGCTGCTTGCCCTGATAAGTGCAGATTATGGTCATGTTCTTGCTTTGCTCTTCCCACAACAGTTCATAATCTGTGAGACAGATGTAGTCAGGTGCAATGCATGTCATGAGTCCATGTGGGCTTGAAAGAGATCCTGACTAACAGTCAGCCTGATAGGAAGTTGTTGAAAACAAACTCATCCTAATGGGCTGCAAAATATAATAAGGCCCTGGGCTCTTCCATGACCAGTAATCATGCTAGGCATCAAACATCAAGAAGAATTTTGCACCTGCAAATCTTGGATTTAATTCTTCTATTGTGGGTATTTTGTAAGGACAGCTTTTCAAACTGTGTTTAAATGTCATGGATTGAAGAACACGCTCAATGATCTGTTCTTTTTTATGACATATTTGATTGAGCTGCTCCAATTCTCATACACTTGAGCTCTTCTAATAATACCATCTTTCTCCATTTTGCCTCGTCCGACCTTCAGTTTGTTTTGAATGTGGATGCTACATTTATGTGGTGGATCAATTGATGAACTTGCACAGTTTTGCAAGTGTAATATTACAGCTCATTGGAGCTCAATTTTGTTGAAAGGTTCTGAAGTGATAGGAATAGTTTTTAAGATTGATCTGCCTTGTGATATCTGACTGATTCCACGGTGCAACGTCATGATATGTTGGCAGATCTACAATCTCTGGGTGCCCAGCTTCGACGATTGAACAGCTGTGACACCCAGGAGGGTACTTGGGACTCCAGAACTATGGATCCCACACATGGAATTAATGAACAGTGATAGATTCACAGCAGTACGTTTTGCCAGAGCCTATGGATACCTGTCTTTTCGAATTTACACAAGGAGTAGATTGGCACTTACCCTGTGTCAACCTTGGTCAATAATGAATAGTTACCAACTTTATTAGGGCAGAACATTCAAATTTTGGCAAACACTTTGAATGTTTAATGGCATCTAAGTTTTCCACAAGATTAAGGGTGTGAAACACGTATTCACTGCTCTTTGTCTCATCTTGCAAATCATTGTCATTGCCTGCTTTGTCTGTCATCTCATTTATTTGTTTCTGATGAGATACTCAATGGTTCTTATTGGTTGAAGTTGTGTATGGTGTACTGTTTGTTTGGATCAGTTCAACCTTTGGCACTGCTTCAGCAAATGGCCATTTCATGCACATGCCTTTCAGAACTAATGAAAAGCCAGGCATTTCCTTGGGCCATGCAGAACATCACACCTTCCACATATCTTGTCAGGTTTAGGTGTTCTAGT
Source organism: Scyliorhinus canicula (assembly GCF_902713615.1). NCBI lineage: Eukaryota > Metazoa > Chordata > Chondrichthyes > Carcharhiniformes > Scyliorhinidae > Scyliorhinus > Scyliorhinus canicula. Next base: position 28,996,758 of record NC_052166.1, on the reverse strand, counting down.
GAGTGTGTCAACATTTTTTTTTCATACATTTAGAATACCCAATTCATTTTCCCAATTAAGGGGCAATTTAGCATGACCAATCCACCTAGCCTGCATATCTTTGGGCTGTGGGGGTGAAACCCAGGCAAACACAGGGAGGATGTGCAAACTCCACACGGACAGGGACCCAGAGCCGGGATCGAACCTGGGACCTCGGCAACGTGAAGCAGCAGGGCTAACCCACTGTGCCACCGTGCTGCCCTCGTGTGTCAACATTTGTGGTTGTACTTAAGGACCTGTAAGCCTCGTCAATTTGTGAGGATCACTTCATTATTTATGTCCATCCTTGAGTAGCTCTTTGAATGTTACATATTTTGGACATGTCCAAACTATCTTTCTGGAATGCTTCTATGGGAAGTGGATGCAATCATCAACTCAACAATTCTGTCTGCTAGCATGGAAAAGCGTTTGGAAAATCACAGTACATATCCTCTCTTCTGCATCTGCTGACAAAGTGGTTCGTAGATTCTGCAGGCTGTTGTCGCAATTGCATGAACTCTAATCAGTGAGTACAGCAATTTAACTTGATTCTGAACCAGTTTTCCAGTGTAGTTCATTGAAATGTTCAGACAATGTTCAGATGTTCATTCCCAATTGCGAGGCAAATGTTTATAACTTGCTTGTCTGAACGAAACACACCTGAATCAAGAAAATAGCACTGCAGGCTGTTTAATAATTTTCAATTCGGATAGCAGGTCAGCTTCACCTCAATTCAAAAGAGGGATTTTGCAGACATTCTGACAATATCCCTTGGACCTTCCTTCTTCTGTGGTACCTGGGATAAATGCTGCTGTAGATGCTTTCTTGCACTTTCCTGAAGACAAGTTGTGGAGGAAATACACCATGGAGTGATAACATTTTTGCTTTTTCTCAACTTATTGTTCAGCAACTCCTGAAGCCACCTGTCCTGTTAGAATCCCAATCTTCAACACTCTCTGATGCTATGATTTCATTGTGATCTGGCCAAAACACCAAGGATTGTCTAATGCCATGTCGCATGATGTAAGGCTGTACACCATCTTGTACTTAACCTTGCTGCCACATGTCATCGTTACACTGCCGCCATGGCATTTTATTATAATGGTTTAATTCCTTGTCGTTATTTACTGTACAAGATCAAATGCACCAATTCTTCCAAAGGAATTGATTAAACATGTTGTGGGTTCATTTGTGAAAACTGGGCCCATGAGAAGCGTTATACAGAGGTATAATAGATTGAAAGCATCAGAGCTGTTGTTCTGCTCAAAGCATAAATTAAATGAATACCGGGTCACTTGCCATGTTTTCCTTCTTTTAATGTCATGCTGATATCCCTTCAAGGTATGTTACAATGGAAAGGACAGATGAAGACTTGGCTTTAACACTTCATCCAAGGGAGTCCACCTCTGACAATAATGCTCCACCTGTACTACACTGGAGTGGGAGCTGATATTATGGGTGCAAATTGTTGGAATACGAATTGAACCCATGTCCTTCGAACTCAGAAGCAAAGGTGCAATCACTTGGTCAGAGACAGACACCGAGTGACCCACCGGAGTGCGTGGCCTCGATGATGTATTCAATTGTCAGAGAATCTAGAACTAGGGGTCGCTGTTTAAAAATAAGGGGAAATGAGTTCAGGTAGAGATGAGGAGAATATTTTTCTCTGAGTTTCGTGAGTCTCTGGAACTCTGCCTCGAAAGGCAGTGGAGGCAAAGGCTTTAAATATTTTTAAGACAAAGCTAGATAGATTCTTGATTAACAAGGGGTTGAAATAAGGGTTATCGAGACAGGAGCAAAAAACATTTTGTCTGATTGATGATCCTTTTATTAACCCTCGCTTCCAATATTTCTCATCTTTCTTCATGTTTTTGAACATGACAATCATCGTTTTCTTTCTTTGAACTTGCCTTTCCTCTGCCCACAAAACTTGCAATGCTGTTTCATACACTTTTCCCCTCCCCTACAACTTTGCTGCATTGCAATTGTGTGGCCAGAAGCATTAATGCATCGGTTCCCAGAATGATTAAAACTGGATTAAACTGTGGAATTCCTCCAACTCTCCTTCTGGCGACAGTCCAGGCACAAACTTTAAATACATAAGCTTAACATCAGATCACTGACTATTGATTTATCTCACCTTTCCTCTTGTTAATCTTGGTACTGTTGCAGATTACGGGTCTTGACCCTTCAACCAGCTTTCTCAAGAAGAAAGACATCGCCCCATATTCCGCAATCCGATTCTTGATGAATTGGGATAGGGTGAGAGCTGAGGGCAAAGGTTAGTGCTCTAAATATGACAAATGTGCATTTTCTGTCTCTTCAGCTGCCCAGCTAAAAATGTTGCACGCTAGCCATTATTCTCATTCATAATGCAATGTTTCTTTTTCAGCTCCACAGTCTCATCTCTGGCTAAATCACCTAAATATTTCAAATTATAATGTACCCACTGAAACGCTTTTCCAAAGAATTCATAAAAATTGACTTTTACATTTTTCCCAACAGATGTTTCAAGTTTAAGTGTTCCATTCGATTGAAATCATTTCTCTTGTGATTTGAAAGCCTCATATCCACTTTATGTCGTGTGAGAATGCTTTGTCTGGCCTCACTAGCGTGAGACTATTATCAAGTTCTTGCAAACATAATTACATTATTCAGCAGTTAGTTTTATACTGACATCTGACCAGAACTGAAGTTTAGTGAATAAACTACTTTACAAACGCAAGGAACATACAGCATTTCTAATCCAATGGTGACCAAGATAAGGGTGTGACACTTACAATCCATCCCCTGGTAATTGTGGTCACACTCCAATTTTGGATGAGATCAATTGCCAAATAACCTGTTTTTGTGATGATGGTTGTTGGATAATTGCTGAGCAGGACACACCTGGGCGAACTCATCGGCTGTTCTTTGAAAGTAGTAGTAGTAGCAGTAGTAAGAAGTCTTACAGCACCAGGTTAAAGTCCAACATGTTTGTTTCAAACACTAGCTTTCGGAGCACTGCTCCTCCCCCAGGTGAATGAAGAGGTATGTTGCAGAAACATATATATAGACAAATTCAAAGATGCCAGACAATGCTTAGAATGCGAGCATTTACAGGGAATTGAATCTTTACAGATCCAGAGATAGGGGTAACCCCAGGTTAAAGAGGTGTGAATTGTCTCAAGCGAGGACAGTTGGTAGGATTTTTCAAGCTCACCTGAGGAAGGAGCAGTGCTCCAAAAGCTCGTGTTTGAAACAAACCTGTTGGACTTTAACCTGGTGTCGTAAGACCTCTTACTGTGCTCACCCCAGTCCAACGCCGGCATCTCCACATCATCTTCTTTGAAAGTGTTATGGAATCTTTTATATTCACCTGTGAAAATGTCAAGGCCTTGATGTAACATCTCACCCTAAAGATAGTGTTGCTCCCTCCCAAGCACTGCACAGGGGTGCCAGCCTGGATTAAGTACGCAAGTCTCCTTAGTGAGACTGTGAACCAAAGATTTCTGACTCGGAGGGGGGGGGGGGGGGGGGGGGGGGGGACAGGTGGGGGAAGCGGGGGGTGGAACATGGTGCAGAGGGGGTGGAGTGCTTACCATTGATCCACAGCCAAGACCTCAAGTGTTTATCTAATTCATGAATGTGATATGGATGTCACTGGCTGGGCCAACATTTATTGCCCCTCCCTCGTTGCTCTTGAACTAATTGGCTTGCTGGGCCATTTCAGAGGTCACTAAAGAGGCAGCCACATTGCTGTTGATCCAGCTTCACATAGAGGCCAGACTAGGTAAGGATGACAGATTTCCTTCCCCGAAAGGGCATTAGTGAACCAGTCAGGCCTTTACGGCAATCGTTTGATCTTTAAACATATAATTTCAGATTTGTTTTTATTGAACTCAAATTTCACCATTTGCCATGGTGGGATTGAAACCTCCCCCCCCCCCCCCCCCCCCCCCCCCCCCCCCAGGGCATTATCCTGGGTCTCCCATTACTAATCCAGTGACAATATAATTATACAATCATCTCCCCTAGTAAAGTGTCAGATTGGGAAAAGATGCTCTCCCGGCATATGAGAAGTAAGTGTTAGTTTTATATATTGTATTTTAAAGCTATAAACAATCCCGCACCATGCAAAACGCATTCATATCCGAGAATTCAAAACCTGGGGCTAATTGAATTGCACCCTCTCAATTCACCTCATAGCAGTGAAATATATTCTGTATAAGAGACGTTCTGACAATCTAAAGCTTCCGGGAATATCAAGCCGCTGTCAACTAGGGGCCTCACGGTAGCATGGGGGGCCTCACGGTAGCATGGTGGTTAGCATCAATGCTTCACAGCTCCAGGGTCCCAGGTTCGATTCCCGGCTGGGTCACTGTCTGTGTGGAGTCTGCATGTCCTCCCCGTGTGTGCGTGGGTTTCCTCCGGGTGCTCCGGTTTCCTCCCACAGTCCAAAGATGTGCGGGTTAGGTGGATTGGCCATGCTAAATTGCCCGTAGTGTAAGGTTAATGGGGGGATTGTTGGGTATACGGGTTAAAGTAGGGTGATCATTGCTCGGCACAACATCGAGGGCCGAAGGGCCTGTTCTGTGCTGTACTGTTCTATGTTCTATGTTCTAACTCCTGTCAAACCAAGCTGTACCTTGCACCTACAAGACTTGCTCGAGGCTTCCCCTCAGAATATCTTCCTCAAGTTGGGAGGTCGGAGAGAAGAGTTCTATAATTTAGTGACTAAAGGTCTTTGTGACCTCAAACAAAGCTGGGTGTCAAATTTTTGCAAGTGGGTCTCGGGCCAAGCTCCATTTCCAGACAAACACCCACCAACCAAATCACAATCTAATAAGCAATTCTAGTCACAACGAAATAGTTCTTGCTAAACCATCCATTACCACCGAAATACCGCACTATTAAACAGATTTATTTCACCATTTAAAGCAATGGCTGCTTCAGCGGTATCAATGCAAAATAAGATAGTATTTTCATATTGCACCTGGGAAATTATATCATTAATATATTTGCGACGATCAGAGAGATGGAGTGGTTGTTTGTATACAGAGTGCTTTAGAAACCTTTCCAACCAAGACTGGAAAATGAAAATTCCTTCCTCACCATTACAAAATGGTTTAATTTCAGCTATTTTTGGATGAGGGATAAAATGGCCCAGCATGCTCGCTGGTCAGCCATCGAATTGCAATCAGCACTCACAAATGAGAACAAATTCACTCGTGGCGCTGTTAGAAATTCATTTCATCAGCAAATGTAGAATGCTCATATATAGTGCTACTAACACACGCAGACCGGTTATGAATTTAAAAAAAGATAATAATGAATTATACATCTTACAAAGTGCCATAACTGCCAGTAACAGCGGACTCCCTGCTGTCCCTGCACAGTGAATTATGGCCTACTTATTGTTTCACACCACAGCCCACTAAAAAAAGGGATTAAGTACTTACTGGCTTTTGCCTTGAAATTGGACACTTCCAATTCAGGCCACTAACTCACACAACATTCTTTTGTGTGCTAATTTTGTGGAGCCATTAGCCTATTTGAAACAAACTGTTACAAACCCCTGAAGACAGCAAATTTCATGCAAAAGCATTTTATTAGACATTCTAATATTAGGCGAAATAGATATCAGGGCACTTATTTAAAAATTAACTCAACTCAGAAGATATCAATGCGCTGGATTCTCCGGTTCCCTAGATGCGTGTATCTCGGTGCCACACTGTTCGCTAGCGGCAGGATTCTGTCTTCCTGCAGCTTGTCAATGGGTTCACTGCCGGCGGGAAAAGCGAATCACAATGGCTGGAGAATTCCAGCCATTGTCTCACCATATATTCTTGTGTAAATGTCGAGTTTCTGAGACTAAAATTTGAAGCCAGCATGTAAGGGTGGGCAGGAGGGTAGGGGGTCATGTGGGGGCAAGGGCTGCAGAACTGGTCGGGGTCACCATGTAGCCCATTGGATCTGATTGGGCACGGGGATAAGCACCATGCTAACATGTCTGCCTTTCACCCACTGCAGACAATCGTCTTTGGAATTCAACCAGGAATCTTTGCCATCATCCTAGCCACCACAGCCCTGGTGGATGCACTGAGGCCATACAAGCAGGAACTGCTTGGGAAGGACCCTGCAGCCACGTAGTCTGCACCATAGGAACAGGAGCCAGCCGGTGAAGATGAAGAGCCAACTTCCCAACAGGCCGAGGAGGAAGTGGTAATGTTGCGCCGCATTAGGCCTTGTGTGTACCTAGAGTGCCCGGCTGGGCATGTCGTCGAAGACCCCGGCTGAACAGGGGGATTGAATGGCATAAATGCCAGACACTGGTGCACCAAGAACTGCGGAGGAATGGGGGAGGACACCGGCTCCCAGTGGCCACCAAGGTGAGATTCACCTGAGCATTTATGCCTTGAGGTCCTTCCAGGCGTCAGTGGGAACATGTCAGGGATCTCGCAGTTCTCTGTCACAGGAACATCTGGGCCATCATGGAGGCCCTGAACGCCTGCTCGGCACAATATATCAAATTCAATGCGGGTCAATCCTACCAGAATACCTGGGCAGCGAGGTTCACCACCGCCACCAGATTCAGGGGGTGATTGACGGGACACATGTCTCGGTAGCAGCACGGTCGCACAAGTGGATAGCACTGTTCACAGCGCCAGGGTCCCAAGTTCGATTCCCCGCTGGGTCACTGTCTGTGTGGAGTCTGCACGTTCACCCGTGACTGTGTGGGTTTCCTCCAGGTGCTCCGGTTTCCTCCCACAGTCCAAAGACGTGCAGGTTAGGTGGATTGGCCATGCTAAATTACCACTTAGTGTCCAAAAAAAAAGGTTAGGAGAGGTTTTGGGTTACTGGGATAGGGTGGAAATGAGGGCTTAAGTGGGTCAGTGCAGACTCGATGGGCCGAATTGCCTCCTTCTGCACTGAATGTTCTATGTTCTATGAGCACCAGCGCATAAGGGGCCGGTATTCATAAACGAAAAAGGATTCCACTCGATGAATGTACAGCTGGTGTGTGACCACGGGATACATGCCATGCATGTCTGTGCCTTACACCCAGGCAGCGTGCACGGCTCCTTCATCCTGGCACACTCGACAGTTCCCAACATTCAATGCGCAACCCCGGGTGAGAGGTTGGCTCCTTGCGAACAGGGGTTATCCACTGCAGTCGTGGCTGAAGACACCTTTATCTTTTTGCCACAGACCAACGCAGAGACCCGCTGCAACAGCTCCCATAACACGACCAGGGGCATGATCAAGTGGTGCATCAGTGTTTACTGAAGATGCGGTTCAGGTGCCTAGACCGCTCTGGGTGGGCCCTCCAGTATAACAGTAGACGAGTCTCCCACATCGTGGTGGCTTGCTGCGTCCTCCATAACATCGCACAGCAGAGAGGTGGCATGTCTGAGGAGGAAGATGAACGGCAGGCCTGGTCCGACGAGGAGGATGCGGGGGATGGTCAGTATGGTCAGGGCATGGTGTCCGGGCAGGCCCAGGGGGTCGCACAACATATGCACCAGGTCCGCGCGCCCAGGTTCGCTGACTAGGGGCCTTGGCCGGCGGCATGAAAATCCCGTCCCACCCCCACAACACCCCTCCCCCCACCCCCAGCTGACCACCCCATCCCATGGCCACCCACCCTCCACCAAACGACCCCCCACCCATACACACCTGCAACCGTCTCCTTGATTGTTACCTGCCGCTACACTAAAGTGCTGAACCAAGGTTAGAGTCTCTGGGGTGATGGAGGCTGTTGGAGACAGCTGTGATGGAAAATCACTGTTATCTTCCGATCCGACCTCCGGGTTCACATGAACTCAGATGGTGGGCTGAGCTGCTCCCATCGCTGCTTGGTTCACAGGGTGTCCAACTTTGGCACTGGCTGGGGGCGATGAACGCCAGATGGACCTGCGCCACGACCAGCAGGTCCTAGAACACACAAGACAAGACACATGAAATGAAATGAAATGACATGAAAAATGAAATGAAAATCGCTTATTGTCACGAGTAGGCTTCAAATGAAGTTACTGTAAAAAGCCCCTAGTCGCCACATTCTGGCGCCTGTTCGGGGAGGTTGTTACGGGAATCGAACCGTGCTGCTGGCCTGCTTGGTCTGCTTCCAAAGCCAGCGAAATAGCCCTGTGCTAAACAGCCTCATATGGTTTGACCACGGCCGGGGTGGGGAGGGATGGAGGTTGAACATGTGGGTGGGGGGGTGCTGGGGTGGGGGTGATGTCGGGTGAGGGTGCTGTGGGGATGCTGGTGGTGCGGGGGTTTGACACACGTGACATGGGGAAGCGCAACTCAGCGGGGTCTCACTTCCTCGCCCGAAGCCGAACTCCACCTCGGTGACCTCCCTTTCCTCTGGACCACCGACTGCATCCAGGGCCCTCTGCTCTGCCGCAGTGAGGGGCCGCAGGTCCAGCAGTCCCCCTCCTGTCTTCTCCTGCTCTTGACAGTTGTGCGTGGTCTTAACCTGGTGGTGGTGGGAGGATGGGGGGAGGACGGAGCAGAAAACGTCAGTGTTAAACAGTCCGATGCATGCAGCCTGGGGGGTGGGTAGCTGGTGGCCTAAGTGGCCAGGGTACCCGGTCATGGCAGCCGGTATGGGTGCCAGCATGTGGTGTAGGGCAGGGGTTTCTGCCGCGCTCTGGATTGAGGTGGGGGGTTCGGCTATTGGTGTGTCAGATGGGGATTAGTGTCAGGGGCACAGTGCTGCTTACTCACCCTGGCCACCATGAGTAGATCGTGCAGTTTTTTTACGTCACGGCTGGTCGGTCCGTATGACATTGCCCATGGTGCTGACCGCCTCTGCCACCTGCGCCCAGGCATGGCAAATGGCAGCTGGCAGCCTCTTTTCCAGGTCATCCTCCATGACTTCAGGAGGGTCTCAAGCTCTGCGTCTGCGAAATGTGGGACTGTGCGTCTTACTGCCATCTTGTTGGCTGGGATGGTGTGTGTGTGGGGAGTGGCGTGTATCTGTGGCTGCAGCTTGTCAGCCTCCTGAGTGTCATAGAACATTGAACATACAGTTCAGAAGGAGGCCATTCGGCTCATCGAGTCTGCACTGACCCACTTAAGCCCTCACTTCCTCTCTATCCCCGTAACCCAATAATCCCTCCTTACCTTTTTGGTCACTAAGAGTAATTTATCATGACCAATCCACCTAACATGCACGCCTTTGAACTGTGGGAGTAAACCGGAGCACCCGGAGGAAACCCACGCACACACGGGGAGAACATGCAGACTCCGCACAGACAGTGACCCAGTAGGGAATCGAACCTGGGACTCTGGCGCTGTGAAGCCACAGTGCTATCCACTTGTTCTACCGTGCTGTCAATCGTGAAACTGGGGAATCTGGCACTGTTTCTCATTAGAATCATTTGTGTTTCACGTGGCGCCGGTGCTAGCCCCTCCACAGTCACTAATTAGTGCAGGTGCGGCGTCAGTTTTGCTGTCGTGAATGTCCACGAGTTCTAAGTTGACACCCACACAGTCGCAGAGGCGCAAAATCCCGCCCTTAATTTTTGCCTAAAAGTCAACGGTCGACTTATTCACAAGATCCATGAAAAATAAATGATTTTTTTAGTCAAAGTTGGGTCTCAAGTTACACATGAGATCAGCAATTAGTCGAGTATATACAGTAGTTCTGTCCAGTTAAATTCAACTTTTTGCCTCAACAATAAGCTCACAGGTTGAAATCAGGCCACCAACTCCCATTGTAATTTGAGTGGGGCCCTATCCTTTGATAGTCTTCCACTGTATGGGCGGCATGGTAACACAGTGGTTAGCAGTGTTGCTTTACAGCGCCAGGACCCCAGGTTCAATTCCCGGCTTGGGTCACTGCCTGTGCGGAGTTCTACCTGTGTCTGTATGGGTTTCCTCCGGGTGCTCCGGTTTCCTCCCAAAATCTGAATTTGCCCTCAGTGTTCCCGAATAGGCGCCGGAATGTGACGACTCGGTGCTTTTCACAGTAACTTCATTGCAGCATTAATGTCAGCCTACGTGTGACAATAATAAAGATTATTATTATCACTGCTGGCTGTTCAAGGTTGACACTCCAACGCAATACTGAGGGAGCACTGTAATGTCAGAGGTGGCAGCACGGTAGCATGGTGGTTAGCATAAATGCTTCACAGCTCCAGGGTCCCAGGTTCGATTCCCGGCTAGGTCACTGTCTATGCGGAGTCTGCACGTCCTCCCCGTGTGTGCGTGGGTTTCCTCCGGGTGCTCCGGTTTCCTCCCACAGTCCAAAGATGGGCGGGTTAGGTGGATTGGCCAGGCTAAATTGCCCTTAGTGTCCTAAAAAATAAGGTTAATGGGGGTTGTTGGGTTACTGGTATAGGGTGGATACATGGGCTTGAGTAGGGTGATCATTGCTCGGCACAACATCGAGGGCCGAAGGGCCTGTTCTGTGCTGTACTATTCTAATTCTAAATTTAAAAAAAGGTGCACATGGACATACTCTACAGTTTCCATTTGAAGAGGCACTATTTTGAAAAGGTACAGGAAGGTTTCCCTGAAGTTGTAGTCAATATTCACAATGTTGGCTAAAAAAAGGATAAAACATAAACCGTAGGAGCAGAAGTAGACCATTAGGCCCATCGAGTCTGCTCCACCATTCAATGAGATCATGATTGACCTGATATGATAGTCCTCAATTCCACTTTCCCACCCTTTCCCCATAACCCTTGAGTCTGTTACTGATTAAAAATCTGTCTATCTCAGCCATGAACATACTTAATGACCAAGCCCTGTGTGGTAAATTATTCCACAGATTCACCACCATCTGAGAGGGGAAATTCCTCCTCATCTCTGTCTTAAAATGGGCGAGCCCTTACCCTGAGATTATGCCCTCTGGTCCTAGATTCTCCCTCAAAGGGAAACAACCTCTCAGCACCTACCCTGTCAAGCCTCCTGCCAATCCCATATGCCTCAATAAGGTCACCTCTCATTCTTCTAAACTCCAATGAGAATGGCCCAATGTACTCAAGTTCTCCCCTGGTCATTATTACAATCCTGGGTGGCATAATGGCGCAGTGGTTAGTACTGCTGGCTCACGCCATCAAGGACTCAGGTTTGATCGCGGCCCCGGGTCACTGTCCGTGTGGAGTTTGCACATTCTTCCTGTGTCTGCGTGGGTCTCACCCCCACATGCCAAAGGTGTGCAGTGTAAGTGGGTTGGCCACGCTAAATTGCCCCTTAATTGAACATTTTTAAAAAATTCTGACAATGCTGTTTTATGGAACCTTGCCCTGTGTAAGTATTTCTTTCACAATACCTGAAACAAATTCCTTATCAGCTTGACTCAATGTATCACCAGACACAATCGAGAAAAGTGGTACAAACCTTTGATGAACAGTTTGCCTTAATTTATAGTTTACCATGATCACTTTCAATAGCAACATGAAGTAAGGGAATACACCAAGCCACCAAAATAACATCTCTTAGTGACACATCAGTGAATCCTATTATGAAAGCATCACTCTGAACTAATTCATCTGCTCAGGACTCCTGCAGCCCCCTAATTTACTGAATGTGCCCGTTCAGCATTTTTGTCCTGGTGTTTTACGATGCTTACGGAAGCAGAATAAATTACGATCACAACACCCTGAAATGTTAACTGACCATTAATTCTACAAATGCACCTTACGTCAAACTCCAAATACTGCCTTTGGGTCACGTGCTTTCAAGAGGCAGGGAAACTGCGCATCACTTGGTCAGACTAAAAATATTCCTGAGAGAAAAAAAATAAATGAACTAATGCTTCCAATCAGTTTGTGAGGAAAAGAACAAAAGGTTGAAGAAAGGTGTTAGATCCGAGGTTAGCAGCCACGCATCTGCTGTAGATTAAAAGCACAAAAAGGTTTATTACTAGTTACAGACAAATACCACCACTCCCCGGAGGGTCTCCTTCCCCGACTGCACCCAGGGTTAGGGTTTTATACTAGAGAGGCTGCTCCTGTTAAGCCCGTCCCATTACTGGGGAACATCACGGCCGGGATTCTCCGAAAATGGGGCTATGTCCCCATGCCCGCCGGAAAGCGGGCGCGAATCTCCACCTTCAAGAGGGATAGCAGGGCACTGGCGTGCGCCGCGCACCTCCTGTTGCCAATACGGGGCCCTGCACTTCCGGCCGCGGGTCCGCGCATGCTCGTGGTTGCCGATTTCGCAGTGGCCCCCACGCAACAAGGCAGAGCCACACAACGGGCCTGCGCAGACGATAGGCCCCCCCCCTACCAGATCACATGCGCCCACTGATTGGCAGCCCCCGATCTCGGCCACGAGTCCGAGCTCCCACTGGTGAAACCATACGGGAAGCATGCCGGTGGAACTTGGTGGCAATTCGGCCGATCGACCACAGAGAATCTCCGCGGAGGCCTCTTTCAAGGGCCCCCGATTGGCGGCGCGTCGACCGCACGCGCGCGACTGAGGCCGATTCGCCGGTCGCCGGAGAATCACGTCCCGGCATCGAAGCCGATCGCGGGTCTGAGACCGCATTCTCCGCCCCCACTCCGATTGCCATTTTGACGCAGAGGCTTGGATAATCCCGGCCCATATTCCCCGGAGGGCATGGGAAACCTGATGGTTCCTATCCCGTGACCTCCGCTAGGGTTACAACAAGAGCTTGCATTTGCATAGCACCTTTTACGACTTCAGGACATTGGTGTTTTACAACTAATTAATTACAGTTGAAGTACAGTCATTGCTGCAGTGTAGAAAAGCCACAAAACACAACAACATGATAATAACCAGAAAACCTCTGTTAATGATCTCAGTTGTGGGATGGATATTAGCCAAAGCACTGAGGTGAATTCCTCTGTTCTGCTTTGAATACTGCCATAATGGAACATCTTGAATCCCTATAGTGCAGAAGGTGGCCATTCGACACATTGAGTCTGGACCCACCCTACGAAAAAGCACCCTATTCTGGCCCACCCCCTCGCCCCATCCCCTTGACCCCACCTAATCTTCACATACCTGGACACTGATGGGCATTTTAGCATGGCCAATCCACCTAGCCTGTACATCTTTGGACTGTGGGAGGAAACCGGAGCACCCGGTGGAAACCCACACAGACATAGGGAGAACGTGCAGGCTCCACACAGACAGTCGCCCAAGGCCGAAATCCAACGTGGGTTCCTGGCGCTATGAGGCAGCAGTGCTAACCACTGTGACACTGTGCCGTCATGTTTTTACATCCAACTGAGCCAGCAGGTAGGGCGCCTTCACATATCATCTGAAAAACCGTTAGCAATATTTCAGCAACACGGTGGATATTCATTTTAAGATGGCTGATGTATCATCTTGTTTTTGGAATACAGGCTCACTGGGGTGCAGTGGATAGTGGAAGAGGCGGACTGAATGAACACAGCTGATTATCCTTCTGTTTGAAAAATCACTTGGGAACCACCCTGCCTGAGTATTCAATGGACTGGTGCCGTGGTGATCCTTCAGGCGCCAAACTAAATCGACCTTATTAATTATTTCCACAAATGTCGCTCTCTACCCTCTCTCTTTAGTTTGATATCCTGCTGAAAGATGGCCAGGTGCAAGTCCAAATGGGTTTTTGACACTTAGCGAACCCAACCTCTAGAAATACTGTGAGCTTCAGGAGGCAAGCGGCAAAACTGTGTAAAATAGATATTCAACTGTTTTCTGTTTTCATTGTTTAACGCTGTGGCTATTGCACCTTTTACAATTTATGACATTGCATTTATGGTGGACGGGCTGCATCTTAACCAAAATGGGTTCTGCATACTTGTAGGGAGGTTTGTCAGTGTTGTTGGATAGGGTTTAAACTAACTTGGCAGGGGAATGGTTTCCTGGGAGAAGGTTCAGCAAGGGGAGATGTACAGCCAAAATGAGAAGAGACAGTAAGTGAGTCAGGAAGGCATGGAAACTATCGGCCAGTTGATGCTGAATTTGGGTGCATTTGAGTGCTGTAGTGAGAGTTTGGTGACTGAGGGAGTTGGGTGAGGAGGGAGTAAGGCGCTCCTTTTCATTTCATTTCCTACATTTTCTCAAAGAGCGTGAAGGGAGACAGGAGTTTACAGAGAGTACAGCTGACTGGGAGCAGAGTCGGAGGGCGGAGTTCCAGTTGGTCCACAGTGCAGCTGTATTCTGTAAGGGAAGTGGGGATGGAGGCTAGGGCAGTTGCATGCTCCTCCTGTAGGATGTGGGTGGTGAGGGAAACAACCGCTGACTATACCTGCGGTAAGTGCACCCAACGCCAACTCCTCCAAGACCGTGTAAGGGAACTGGAGCTGGAACTGGATGAACTTCGGATCATCCGGGAGGCAGAGGGGGTAATAGAGAAGAGTTACAGGGAGGTAGCCACACCCAAGGTACAGGACAAGAGTAACTGGATTACTGTAAGGGGAAAGAAAACGAATGGGAAGACAGTGCAGGGATCCCTCGTGGCCGTTCCCCTTCAAAACAAGTATATTGTTTTGGATGCTGAGGGGGATGACCTACCGCGGGAAGGCCCTAGTGGCGAGATCTCTGGCACTGAGTCTGGCTCTGGGGCTCAGAAGGGAAGGGGGAGAATAGAAAAGCAATAGTGAAAGGAGGCTCAATGGTTAGGGGAATAGATAGGAGATTCTGTGGTCGCGAGCGAGACTCCCGGAAGGTATGTTGCCTCCCGGGTGCCAGGGCCAGGGATGTCTCAGATCATGTCTTCAGGATACTTAAGGGGGAGGGGGAGCAGCCAGAAGTCATGGTGCACATTGGTACCAACGACATAGGTAGGAAAAGGGGTGTGGATGTAATAAACAAGTTTAGGGAGTTATCATAGATATCATAGAATTTACAGTGCAGAAGGAGGCCATTCGGCCCATCGAGTCTGTACCGGCTCTTGGAAAGAGCACCCTACCCAAGCCCACACCTCCACCTTATCCCCATAACCCAGTAACCCCACCCAACACTAAGGCAATTTTGGACACTAAGGGCAATTTATCATGGCCAATCCACCTAACCTGCACATCTTTAGACTGTGGGAGCAAACCGGAGCACCCGGAGGAAACCCACGCACACACGGGGAGGATGTGCAGACTCCACACAGACAGTGACCCAAGACCGAATCGAACCTGGGACCCTGGAGCTGTGAAGCAATTGTGCTATCCACAAGGCTGGAAGTTAAAAGCCAGGACAGACAGAGTTGTGATCTCTGGTTTGTTGCCAGTGCCACGTGATAGCGAGGCTAGGAATAGAGAGAGAGTCCAGTTGAACACGTGGCTGCAGGAATGGTGTAGGAGGGAGGGCTTCAGGTATTTGGATAATTGGAGCGCATTCTGGGGAAGGTGGAACCTGTACAAACAAGACGGGTTGCATCTCAACAAGAGGGGCACCAATATCCTGGAAGAGAGGTTTCCTAGTACTCTTCGGCATGGTTTAAACTAATTTGACAGAAGAATGGGAACCGGAATTTTAGTCCAGCAACTAAGGTAGCCGATGGTCAGGACGTCAAAGCGTGTAGTGAGGCAGTGGGGAAGGTAACACTGACAAAGGAGAGTATTTGCAGGCACGGAGATGGGATGAAGTGTGCCTACTCCAACGCAAGAAGCATCAGGAATAAGGTGAGTGAACTTAAGTCATGGATCGGTACTTGGGACTACGATGTGGTGGCCATCACGGAAACTTGGATAGAAGAGGGGCTTGAATGGTTGTTGGAGGTTCTTGGTTATAGATGTTTCAATAAGATTCGGGAGGGTGGTAAAAGAGGTGGGGGGGTCGCATTATTAATAAGAGATAGTATAACAGTTGCAGAAAGGCAGTTCGAGGGGGATCTGCCTACTGAGGTAGTATGGGTTGAAATCAAAAATAGGAAAGGAGCAGTCACCTTGTTGGGAGTTTTCTATAGGCCCCCAATAGCAACAGATTGGGAAACAGATTTTGGAATAGTGCAGAAGTCACAGGGTAGTAGTCATGGGTGACTTCAACTTCCCAAATATTGAATGGAAACTCTTTAGATTAAATAGTTTGGATGGGTGGTGTTTGTGCAGTGTGTCCAGGAAGATTTTCTAACACAGTATGTAGATTGTCCGACCAGAGGGGAGGCCATATAGAATTTGGTAATGAACCAGGGCAAGTAATAGATTTGTTAGTGGGGGAGCATTTTGGAGGTCGTGACCACAATTCTGTGACTTTCACTTTAGTAATGGAGAGAGATAGGTGCGTGCAACAGGGCAAGGTTTACAATTGGGGGAAGGGTAAATACGATGCTGTCAGACAAGAACTGAAGTGCATAAGTTGGGAACATAGGCTGTCAGGGAAGAACACAATTGAAATGTGGAACTTGTGAAGGAACAGATACTTCGTGTCCTTGGTATGTATGTCCCTGTCAGGCAGGGAAGAGATGGTCGAGTGAGGGCACCATGGTTGACAAGAGAGGTTGAATGTCTTGTTAAGAGGAAGAAGGATACTTACGTCAGGCTGAGGAAACAAGGTTCAGACAGGGCACTTGAGGGATACATGATAGCCAGGAGGGAACTGAAGAAAGGGATTAGGAGAGCTAAGAGATGACATGAAAAATCTTTGATGGGTAGAATCAAGGAAAACCCCAAGGCCTTTTACACATATGTGAGAAATATGATGATGACTAGAGCGAGGATGGGTCTGACCAAGGACAGTAGCGGGAGATTGTGTATTGAGTCAGAAGAGAGTCTTGAACGAGTACTTTTTTTCAGTATTTACGAATGAGAGGGGCCATATTGTTGGAGAGGACAGTGTGAAACAGGCTGGTAAGCTCGAGTAGATACTTGTTAGGAAGGAAGATGTGTTGGGCATTTTGAAAAACTTGAGGATAGACAAGTCCCCCGAGCCTGACGGGATATATCCAAGGATTCTATGGAAAGCAAGAGATGAAATTGCAGAGCCGTTGGCAATGATCTTTTCGACCTCAGGGTTGGTACCAGGGGATTAGAGAGTGGCGAATGTCGTGCCCCTGTTCAAAAAAGGGAATAGGGATAACCCTGGGAATTACTGGCCAGTTAGTCTTACTTCGGTGGCAGGTAAAGTAATGGAAAGGGTACTGAGGGATAGGATTTCTGAGCATCTGGAAAGACACTGCTTGATTAGGGATAGTCAGCACAGATTTGTGAGGGGTAGGTCTTGCCTTACAAGTCTTATTGACTTCTTTGAGGAGGTGACCAAGCACGTGGATGAAGGTAAGGCAGTGGATGTGGTGTACATGGATTTTAGTAAGGCATTTGATAAGATTCCCTATGGCTTATGCAGAAAGTAAGGAGGCATGGGATAGTGGGAAATTTGGCCAGTTGGATAATGAAGTGGCTAACCGATAGAAGTCAGAGAGTGATGGTGGATGGCAAATAATCAGCCTGGAGTCCAGTTACCAGTGGCGTACCGCAGGGATCAGTTCTAGGTCCTCTGCTGTTTGTGATTTTCATTCATGACTTGGATGAGGGAGTTGAAGTGTGGGTCAGTAAATTTGTAGACGATACGAAGATTGGTGGAGTTATGGATATTGAGGATGGCTGTTGTCGGCTGCAAAGAGACATTGATAGGATGCAGAGCTGGGCTGAGAAGTGGCAGATAGAGTTTAACCCTGAAAAGTTGTCCATTTTGGAAGGACAAATATGAATGCGGAATACAGGGTTAACGGTAGGGTTCTTGGCAATGTGGAGGAGCAGAGAGATCTTGGGGTCTATGTTCATAGATCTTTGAAAGTTGCCACTCAAGTGAATAGAGCTGTGAAGAAGGCCGATGGTGTGCCAGCGTTCATTAGCAGCGGGATTGAATTTAAGAGCCGTGAGGTGATGATGCAGCTGTACAAAACCTTGGTAAGGCCACATTTGGAGTACTGTGTGCAGTTCTGATCTCCTCATTTTAGGAAGAATGTGGAAGCTTTGGAAAAGGTGCAAAGGAGATTTACCAGGATGTTGCCTGGAATGGAGAGTAGACTTTACGAGGAAAGGTTGAGGGTGCTTGGCCTTTTCTCATTAGAACGGAGAAGGATGAGGGGTGACTTGAGAGAGGTTTATAAGATGATCAGAGGAATAGATAGAGTAGACAGTCAGAGACTTTTTCTCCGGGTGGAACAAACCATGACAAGGGGACATAAATTTAAGGTGAATGGTGGAAGATATAGAGGGGGTGTCAGAGGTAGGTTCTTTACCCAGAGAGTAGTGGGGACATGGAATGCACTGCCTGTGGAAGTAGTTGAGTCGGAAACATTAGGGACCTTCAAGCGGCTATTGGATAGGTACATGGATTACAATAGAATGATGGGGTGTAAATTAAGTTGTTCTTAATCTGAGACAAACGTTCGGCACAACATCATGGGCCAAACGGCCTGTTCTGTGCTGTATTTTTCTATGTCTATGTTCTATTAAGTCACAAGGGACTTCGGCAAGATTGGATGGTATTTATTTTAATGCAAGGATATACAGCATTGCATGAAGAGCAAATGGGAGGCTTATGGCGGATATCAAGGGTACAAAACAGCAGAAGCCCAAGAGGAGTGTAGAATGTGCAAGAGGCAACTCAAAAAGGAAGGTAGGAGAGCAAAAAGAGGACATGAAAGGATACTGACAGGTAAATAAAGGAAAATCCTAAGTTTTTAAAAAGTAAATTAAGAGTGTAAGGATAACTAAGGAAAGAGTAAGGCCCATTAAGGATCACCGTAGCAATTTGTCTGTGGAGCCTGAGGACAAAGGTAAGGTTCTAAATGAATGCTTTGTGTCGGTGTTTACTAGTGAGAGGGACGATGTGGATATAGAAATCAGGGAAAGGACTGTGATAAAATTGAAGAAATTAACACAGCGAGGAAGTTTTAAGTGGTCTGGCAGGCTTACCAGTAGACAGATCACAAGGCCTGGATGAAATGTATCCCAGGCTGTTGAGTGAGGCAAGGGAAGAAATAATAGGAGCGCTGGCAATAATTTTCAATTCCTCTCTGGCCACAGGAAAAGCGCCGGAGGACTGGAGGATTGACAATGTGGTCCTACTATTCAAGAAGGGAGGGTATAAACCAGGAAACTACAGGCCAGTCAGTCTGAGCTCAGTGGTTGGGAAACTATTGGAAGGAATTCTGAGAGACAGAATTAACCTTGCTTATGTTATCCTTGCCTTTATTAGCTAAAGCATAGAGTTTAAGATCAGGGTGGCAATGCTGAAATAGTATAAAAGATTGGTTAGGCCACAGCTAAAGAGTACTGTGTTCAGTTCTGGAATCCCCATTACAGGACGGATGTGATAGCACTGGAAAGGGTGCAGAGGAGATTCATCCGGACATTGGGCTGGAGAGGTTTAGCTATGAAGAGAGATTGGACAGGCTGTGGTTAATTTCCTTGGAGCAGAGGAGACTGAGGCGGGACATGTTTCAGATCTATAAAAATTATGAGGGCATAGATAGAGCAGACAGGAAAAAATGTTTCCCCTTGGTGGAAGGATCAATGACCAGAGGGCATGGACCAGGCATTGAGAGGGGATGTAAGGAAAAACATTTTCACCCAGCGTGTGGTGGGAATCTGGAAGGGTGGTGGAGGCAGAAACCCTCATAACATTTAAGAAGTATTTAGATGCGCACTTGTGATGCCAAGACAGACAAGGCTAGGGGCCAAGTGCTGAAAAATGGGATTAGAATAGTTAGGTGGTTGTTTTTGACCACCGCAGATGCAATGAGCCGAAGGGATTTTTCTGTGCTGTACACCTCTATGATTCTATCGCGTATTGTTCTGCATTTGCATGTGAGGGAATGACTTGCTCGTATCATGATTTAATGTCGCCCTGATTTACTTCCTAGCATTTCATGCAGTGAGTGATTGATATCATTTACAGGATTAGTAATGTTTTCTTTGTGGAATGATTTGTATAACTGGAAACAAAGGGTTCACAGAAAGCAAAAGATAAAAGTCACATATATCAGCTGATAAAATGTGAATGCCATTCAGCCATCAGAACAAAGGGCTCCCTGGTTTTCTTTTAATGAGCAGATCTTAGCTGGTGCAACAGAGTGAGAGCTCAGCTTTGGCCATGGCACTCCTTTGGGGTGAATACACGCCAGAGTAACCATTCTAGGTCAGTGACTGCTCCGGGGAGATTGAATCTGATTGGGATGTGGTTGATGTCTGAATACAGTGCAGAAGTAGGCTATTCGACCCATTCGAGTCTGCACCGGTCCTTACAAAGAGCACCCTACTCAAGCCCACGTATCTACCCTATCCCCGTAACCCAGTAGCCCTCAGTGAACCTTTTTGGACGTTAAGGGCAATTTAGCATGGCCTAACCCGCACATCTTTGGACTGTGGGAGGAAACCGCAGCACCCAGAGGAAACACACGCAGATACGGGGTGAATGTGCAGACTCTGCACAGACAGTGACCCAGCCGGGAATCGAACCTGGGACCCTGGAGCTGTGAAGCAACTGTGCCAACCACTGTGCTACCAGTATGCATATATGATGCTGATGTAATAATAATGTCAAGTCACATGAATGAGAAGTAAGAGAGATCGGGAAGGAGGAGAAATCCATCCTCATTTAAAGGTCTAAATATGTAAAAACCTGCTGTAAATAAAGAGTAATGATTTAAAGAAACTATAAACGTGAGCAACATAATTTGAGAGAACAGACAATTCCCAAAGCCCCTGCCAAGACTTGTACCACATAACAATACATGGCGGCAGGAAGTAAAAGTCCCAGCAGGCCTTATAAAGAAGGTTCTGGGCTGGAAGAAAAGAGATCCTAAAAAGAAGGGCAAAAGGACAAAATAAACGCTCACCAAGACATTGGAATGTTGTTAAAGAAGCAAATACAAGCTGAGATCCTGACCAAGGGACTGGACAACAATAAACACAGGCCCAAAGCATAAAACTGCAGGAGCACAAAAGCAGTAACAAGGTCAGGGGTCAGCAACGGCATGCAGTCCATTCTACCAATCACAGGGACATTTCACATTGCAGAAGGCTCACAATAGTCCGAGGACTGGGACAACTGGAGAAACAAGGCACAGAACTGCTTCATGACGACACAAAAAAGATCAAAAGGAGGAGGTCAGCACACAACTCTATGCAATAAGATCTATCATTGATGATGTGCTCATAAGGCAGGGGTTGAAGAGACTTCAACTTCTTATGACAGAGTGCTGCAAGCTTTCGACACTCATCACAGTGTCCATCAGAATGGATGAGATATGACTCCATCACAGAGTCTGTGTAAGGAAAGCTTCAAACAATGGTAGCCACAGTCACGACAATCATCAGAAGGAACCAAACAAGAGGATTTGTACTTCATCAAGGAGGTTGAAGCACATGCATCCTTAATCACTCAGCACTTACCAGCCACTGCAAGGAAATAAAACAAAGCCAGCAAGGAGTTAAAGAATGCCTTGGAATCCGAGAGTATTGTCTGGAAGGATGTCCCACTAATCCAACGCTAAGGCAATACTTTGAACAGCACACACACCTCACTGTCATTGATGACTAATTGGTCGTCAATGTGAGAATCGTCATACCGAGAACACTTTGGCTTGATATTCTTCCAAAATTTCTCAGGGTCACCTTGGAATAGTAAAATGTTGTGCAAGAGCATAGAAATCAGACTGGTGGCCAGATGTTACTTGCTCTATAGAAGGAATGGAGTTTAATTCTCTGCCTCCCGCTGTCGGTAGCGGAGTTCCTGATGCAGCGGATCCTGCGTCGCCCACAAAATGGCGCCGATCCTGTTACAATGTTCCAGTCCCCCACTAGTGGCATTATTGAGGTTTAAGCCCGTGCCAAGTGGCGGATGTAAATAGGTCAAATAACCCACTTGCATCCTATTAATATCCAATCCTGTGTGATTCTACGGCCTTCTGAGAATTGCTGCAGTTGTTTTCCAGCATGGCCTTGGCATGGGGATCTTTCAGTGGGCCAAGGGGGTAATTATTTAAGGGAGTTATCCCCCAAAGTCCATTGGAGGGGGCCCCCACCCCACAATGCAACTAGCCCCCACCCCACCCCAACTAGAACCCCCCCAGCAAGAGACCCCCAAGACGCCCCATTAAAGGGACCCCCACCAGAGACCTCACCGTTACAGAGACCCCTGCCTGGAATCTAGATATCAGCCCAGCAGAGACGGTGAAAACAAATCACTACTATACAACTCACCTGTGCCATACACCTGCTGGCTCAGGCAGAGAAAGCAGCACCTGTAAATACCTAGAAAGTGTAAACCACACCAACTGATTTTAAACCCCTTCAGATCTTTAATCTGAAACAATTTCTTTCACATTAATGGTAATTGGTTTTACAAGGCTGTGATTGTCAGCTTGCACACAGCCAGTTGTTTGGATTGCTGAATCTCATTGCCCTTTATACTTGACAATGTTTATAAACATCTAAGTATGATTGACAGCTCTTGGACCACATCAAAAGCAGTTAAGTGTTGTCTACAGAAAAAAGGAAGAAGTGAGAGCTCATAAGAACATAAGAACATAAGAACATAAGAACTAGGAGCAGGAGCAGGCCATCTGGCCCCTCGAGCCTGCTCCGCCATTCAATGAGATCATGGCTGATCTTTTGTGGACTCAGCTCCACTTTCCGGCCCGAACACCATAACCCTTAATCCCTTTATTCTTCAAAAAACTATCTATCTTTACCTTAAAAACATGTAATGAAGGAGCCTCAACTGCTTCACTGGGCAAGGAATTCCATAGATTCACAACCCTTTTGGTGAAGAAGTTCCTCCTAAACTCAGTCCTAAATCTACTTCCCCTTATTTTGAGGCTATGTCTCCTAGTTCTGCTTTCACCCGCCAGTGGAAACAACCTTCCCGCATCTATCCTATCTATTCCCTTCATAATTTTAAATGTTTCTATAAGATCTCCCCTCATCCTTCTAAATTCCAATGAGTACAGTCCCAGTCTACTCAACCTCTCCTCGTAATCCAACCCCTTCAGCTCTGGGATTAACCTAGGGAATCTCCTCTGCACACCCTCCAGTGCCAGTATGTCATTCTCAAGTAAGGAGACCAAAATTGAACACAATACTCCAGGTGTGACCTCACTAACACCTTATACAATTGCAACATAACCTCCCTAGTCTTAAACTCCATCCCTCTAGCAATGATGGACAAAATTCCATTTGCCTTCTTAATCACCTGTTGCACCTGTAAACCAACTTTCTGTGACTCATGCACTAGCACACCCAGGTCTCTCTGCACAGCGGCATGCTTTAATATTTTATCGTTTAAATAATAATCCCGTTTGCTGTTATTCCTACCAAAATGGATAACCTCACATTTGTCAACATTGTATTCCATCTGCCAGACCCTAGCCCATTCACTTAACCTATCCAAATCCTTCTGCAGACTTCCAGTATCCTCTGCACTTTTCGCTTTACCACTCATCTTAGTGTCATCTGCAAACTTGGAAACATTGCCTTTGGTCCCCAACTCCAAATCATCTATGTAAATTGTGAACAATTGTGGGCCCAACACGGATCCCTGAGGGACACCACTAGCTACTGATTGCCAACCAGAGAACACCCATTAATCCCCACTCTTTGCTTTCTATTAATTAACCAATCCACTATCCATGCTACTACTTTACCCTTAATACCATGCATCTTTATCTTATGCAGCAACCTTTAGTGTGGCACCTTGTCAAAGGCTTTCTGGAAATCCAGATATACCACATCCATTGGCTCCCCATTATCTACTGCACTTGTAATGTCCTCAAAAAATTCCACTAAATTAGTTAGGCATGACCTGCTCTTTATGAACCCATGCTGCGTCTGCCCAATGGGACAATTTCTATCCAGATGCCTCGCTATTTCTTCCTTGATGATAGATCCCAGCATCTTCCCTACTACCGAAGTTAAGCTCACTGGCCTATAATTTCCTGCTCTCTACCTACCTCCTTTTTTAAACAGTGGTGTCACGTTTGCTAATTTCCAATCCACCGGGACCACCCCAGAGTCTAGTGAATTTTGGTAAATCATCATTAGTGCATCTGCAATTTCCTTAGCCATTTCTTTTATCACTCTGGGATGCATTCCATCAGGGCCAGGAGACTTGTCTATCTTTAGCCCCATTAGCTTGCCCATCACTACCTCCTTAGTGATAACAATCCTCTCAAGGTCCTCACCTGCCATAGCCTCATTTCTATCAGTCGCTGGCATTTTATGTGTCTTCCACTGTGAAGACCGACCCAAAAAACCTGTTCAGTTCCTCAGCCATTTCCTCATCTCCCATTATTAAAACTCCCTTCTCATCCTCTAAAGGACCAATATTTACCTTAGCCACTCTTTTTTGTTTTATATATTTGTAAAAACTTTTACTGTCTGTTTTTATATTCTGAGCAAGTTTACTCTCATACTCTATCTTACTCTTCTTTATAGCTTTTTTAGTAGCTTTCTGTTGCCCCCTAAAGATTTCCCTGTCCTCTAGTCTCCCACCAATCTTTGCCACTTTATATGCTTTTTCCTTCAATTTGATACTCTCCCTTATTTCCTTAGATATCCACGGTCGAGTTTCCCTCTTTCTACCGTCCTTCCTTTTTGTTGGTATAAACCTTTGCTGAGCTCTGTGAAAAATCGCTTGGAAGGTTTTCCACTGTTCCTCAACTGTTCCACCATAAAGTCTTTGCTCCCAGTCTACCTTAGCTAGTTCTTCTCTCATCCTATTGTAATCTCCTTTGTTTAAACACAAAACACTAGTATTTGATTTTACTTTCTCACCCTCCATCTGTATTTTAGAGAGGTAAGAGAGATCTGGAAGGATGCAAAGCTCCAACCTCATCTAGTGGACCAGACATTTAAATTTTTGGGATGTGGGCATCATTGGATAGGCCAGCCTCTATTCCCTATCCCTACTAGCCCTTCAGAATGTAGTGATGGTGTGCTACCGTTAATCCATGTTGTGTGATTGATTGATTGATATTTATTGTCAGTTGTACCGAAGTACAGTGAAAAGCATTTTTCTGCGGCCAAGGGAACGTACGTACATCGTAGACCAAAGAATAATTGACAGAGTACATTGACAAATGGTACATCAACAAATGCAACTGTAATGGGGGTTTCTCTGGTGGGGGTCTCCCTTATAGGAG
Source organism: Scyliorhinus canicula (assembly GCF_902713615.1). Lineage (NCBI taxonomy): Eukaryota > Metazoa > Chordata > Chondrichthyes > Carcharhiniformes > Scyliorhinidae > Scyliorhinus > Scyliorhinus canicula. Next base: position 28,971,707 of record NC_052166.1, on the reverse strand, counting down.
GTCTCTGGGAGTGGTCTCCTATGGGCATTTCTGGCAGGGTCTCTGCAATGGGGGACTCTTAGTGGGGGCTCTAGTGGGGGTGAGGTATATAGGATTTGCATGGTGGGTACACATACAATGGTTTCGGGGGGGGGGGGGGTTTCCAGACTTTGAAAAAAAATTTTTTTTTTTTACAAATTTAGATTACCCAATTATTTTTTCCAATTAAGGGGGCAATTTAGCGTGGCCAATCCACTTAACCTGCACATTTTTGGGTTGTGGGGGTGAAACCCATGCAGACACAGGGAGAACGTGCAAACTCCACACGGACAGTGACCCAGAGCCGGGATCGAACCTGGGACCTCAGCGCCGTGAGGCAGCTGTACTAACCACTAGGCCACCGTGCTGCCCTAGTTCCAGACTTTTGACCAAGTGGCAATGAAGAAATGGTGTTATATTCCCAAGTCAGGATGGTGGATGGCTTGGAGGGGATTTTGCAGATGTTGGTGTCCCCATGTGTCTGCTGCTCTTGCCCTTCTAGAAAGTAATGTCTGTGGATTTTTGAAGATGCTGTCTGATGAGGCTTGATGAGTTCCTGCAATGCATCTTGTCGAAGGTACTGCTGCGCAGGCAATAGAGGGAGTGAATGTATGTGTGTCTGGTGTGCCAATCAAGCAGGCAGCTATGTTCTGGGTGGTATTGAGCTTCTTGCGTGCTGTTGGAGCTGCACTCATTCAGGCATGTGGACAGTATTCCATCACACTCCTGACTCATGCTTTGTTAATGGCTTTGGGAAGTCAGGAGGCGATTATTTCGCAGCAGGATTCCTAGCTTCTGACCTGCTCTTGTAGACATGGTATTTATATTGCTAATTCAGTTCAGTTTCTTGTCAATGGTATCCCTCATATGTTGATAGGGAGTTACCATTGGCCAGAAATGACCAAATGTGTAAATATTTAGTGAAAATAATAAATATTAGTTTGAAAAAACTGGTGACCTGAGCAGCATGCTTTGGAGGAATAGACAATCCCCAAAACCCCCATCTCGACCCCAACTACACAAAGAAACATGGTGAATGGCCACTGATCACTCATTACCGAGACTCATATATGAAGATGCCTGTTCAGATGGAGGACAGAAGGGTTCGTAGAATCATAAAAGTTACAGTGCAGAAGGAGGCCATTCGGCCCATCAAGTCTGCACAGGCCCTTGGAAAGAGCACCCCACTTAAGCCCCACACCTCCACCCTATCTCCTTTATCCCCGTAATCCAGTCACCTCACCTAACCTTTTTTTCAACACTGAGGGCAATTTAGAATGTTCAATCCACCTAACCCGCACATCTTTGGACTGTGGGAGGAAATCGGAGCACCCGGAGGAAACCCACGCAGAGAACGTGCAGACTCTGCACAGACAGCGACCCTTGCCGGGAATCGAACCTGGGACCCTGGAGCTGCGAAGCAATTGTGCTAACCACTGTGCTACCGTGCTGCCCGAAGTCTGGTTGATGGAAAATGTACTCGGTGAGAGAAGTGTAACACAAAAAAGAGCTGAACATGAACTTTTCAGGATAATTTCAGCAATCTCACAGGAATATACATCAAGTAGATAAAGTTACAGTAGGTTTCATTTATTAAAAGGACACAACAACGTACTAGCTGTCGCATCAATGATTTACGTTGTCGATGCTCAAATTCTATCTCACCATCATTACTTCTGTTAACCTTTTCACTACCACACTGCCTTTAGTGTGAAATGTTCACCCCTTTGACTGAATTTACTCATGACTTACATATCCCGCTCTATGTCACCTCCTGCACTCCCACGTCCCCTCCTCCTATTACAAAAGCCTCTGTTCATTCAACTCTGGCGTCTTGTGAAGCACTCTTCTCTTTTTAGCTTCACCAATGGCAACCACACCTTCCCTCTCCACCTCCTCGTCCTTTAAGGCCACTCTTAAAACCCCTCCAAATATTCACTTATTTCTTACAACAGCTCCAATATGTCAAAAACTATCCAATTGGTTATCGAGTGATTTGGGATGCCTTAGACCATGAAAGGCTGTTACATCAATCCAAAATGGCATTTTTACCATTTAGGCAGGAAACTCGAATTGGGAAATTTCCCGAGATGAGGAGGGGTCAAACCAAGCCCACCCCTCCAGAGGCACTTCAGACGTGGCCAAGGAGGTTGGAGGTTAACAATGTGGGCTTGCTAGAAGGCCTGCCTCAGTTAACTAGGACTTTGTCTCAGTTGTATTAAAGGCTGTTAGGCTCACTGGCCCTCACTCCTCACCTCCACTTGCCACCTCACCTACTCACGCACACCATATGCCACTTCCATTCCCCCCCATGCCACCTTTGTGCCTTCAATGTCCGTTCCATGCCCCTTTCATGATCTGCCTGAATCTTCCATCACCACTTCCAATCTGCATTATAGAACCAGCAACATATAATAATAATGGTAAATCTCAAAATGTATTGAAAAAACACATACTTAAAAGGCTCCTTTGAAAAAGAAATGTCTTTTGCCAGTCCCGCCGGCATAAATTGGAGTAGGTCCCTTACCGGCGGGACCTGGCGGGGGGATCTGGCCCCGGGAAGTGCCCTCACGGTGGCCTGGCCCGCGATCGGGGCCCACCGATCCGCGGGCGGGCCTGTGCCATGGGGGCACTCTATCCTTCTGCACCGGAGGCTTTACCGGTCCACCATTCCCGGTGCGGAAATGAAGGCCTCTGCGCATACGCGGGGATGACGCCAGCACACGCTGGCGCTCCTGCGCATGCGCCAACTCGCGCCGGCCGGTGGATGCCCTTCGGCGCCGATTGGTGTGGCCCCAAGCCCCTTTCCCGCCGGCCAGCGGGGCGCAAACCATGCTGGGGCGGGCCTAGCCCCTGAAGGTGCGGAGGATTCCACATCTTTGGGGCGGCCCGATGCCGGAGTGGTTCACGCCACTCCGCCCCGCCGGGACCCCCCGCCCCGCCGGGTAGGGGAGTGTCCCACCCATTATATCTGCTGAACTTAGGCGTAAGTTGAACTAAGTATGGAGGCATACTTTACGGATTGCTTGAATAATAGGATAGAACATTGCCAAGGCTGACACAGCCTCATGTCGTTAGTCGTTCTATTTTGCCTTTGTTGCTCGTTCTGGGTGAGTGTGCTTAACACTCAATTTGGCTCTGTTTCATTACATAGCTCTGGAGTCGCCAGGTATCGTTAAGATACCGCCACAAGTTTCAAGGTCAAGTTCAAAGCAATAAAACCATACACCAATTAGTAAGTTCAAACAAAGGAGTTTATTATAATACAATTATAAACTACTCATGCACACGCTAAGATGATTAAACTATTCCTACCACTAAATAAACCAATATTTATCTTAAAGGGAACTGCCGGATCAGGGGACAAGGCCTCTTGCTCTGCACTGGGTCCGCAGACTTCAGGTTGGTACGGGTTAAAAAGGGTCAGGAGTGTCTATCTCTGGTAGCGATCGTTGTGAGACACTTACTTGCTGGTGGCTGCTGTCCGAACCTCTCCTCTCTCTCGGTCAAGATCTTCTTTGGTAAAGGCTGGTCGAGAGGGCTGGTCAAGAGAGGAGGGCTGGTCAAGAAGAAGGAACTGAGTTTGGGACCTGTCTCTTATAGGTCCCAGGGCTTCACGCCCTTTTGGGCGGACCTCTATCTGCTGGGGATCGATTGGGTCTCTTCCCAATCGATTTGTTTGAATCCCCCCAATACTGAGGCTGTCCCTCGACTACTGGGCGGGCCTTCAGGTGCTTTGTCTTCGAACTCCGCTGGTGCTGGGGTGTCTGGCTTCCCATACAATGTTGCAATCACTTCCCTATTTGTGTCCTTTGTCCCTGGGATCGTTCCATTACTATGCTAACTGCCCCGGAGATTGCTTCATTAGTATGCGGAATGTTCGTTTTGGTGCTGTCTGCTCTCTTAGCAGACAGAATAAACAGTGGCTTGTTGCAGCCTGCTTGTGCTGCAAACTTTGTCCATTTTACCCTGCAAGCTTTGCGTTCCTCCATTTTGTATTGAGGGAATGGCCAACTTCGGTGGCTACACCTTGCTAAGGCAATTGTCTCTCTGTACAGCCGACAGAGTAGTAGAAACAAGCAGAATAGTGTCAGAATGAAGCCTCCCACACATGCTTCTCATCAACCTGAGCAAAAGCAAGGTCTTTGTGCATAGTCACATATGGACGTGAAAAGCACCCATCGCTGTGTCTCCAGGATGTCCTTCACCTGGAGGGGGTGAAGTGCCAAATCTCGATGAAGGATGGGTACAGGGCTCAGAATTGTTCTGCTGCCTTTGAGATAGAGGAAAAGGATACTCTCACTAAATGTATCACTTCAATTCGTTTACAGATCCATTGAGGCAACAATGATGCAGGTTGTAAACAGCTTGATCTTGTTGTTAGCTCTCATCCAGATGAAAGGAAAGAGATCCCATCACAGCTTGGCACAGGACCAAGAAGAACAAGAACCTAAACAGCAAGAGGCAACGGGACATCACGTAGGTCAAGTGGTTGGCGAAGAGAGTACACAGCGCCGACGAGCATTGGCCCAGCCTTGGATGTTTTGCAGGCGGTGCTCTTATCTAAAGATGAGTGAGAGACAATGCTGGAGGCACCTTTGTCTGTCCAGGATTGTGTGTTCTCAAGTCTGCCAGCTTCTCTAGGACGGGCTGTGGCAGTAAGGGTTCTGGAAATGTAACGTGGTGTTCCAGGCCTGCAGTAAGTGAATGGCTATCTGGTTTCCATTTAAATATTTCACCTGGACCTTTGACCCCATGTGGCAATGGCAGGTTGTGTAGCGTCCTGCCCACCACACTAGGAGATTCGCCGTACACCGCGTGGATGCATAATTAATGAGTTGAACAGCGGAAGAACCCACGTGTCCAGCAGTCCCTCGTCCCATTGGGAATCAGTCCGATTTCCCAGCCGCCACCAGACTTTGACTCCAAAACAGAAAATTCTAACCTTTCTACCTCAGAACTGCCTGCAGCAACGATAATATGCATATTGGCGGGATTCTCTCACAATTAGCGGGGCAGCCCGTACTGGCGCCAAGAACGGCATGAACCACTCCAGCATTGGGCTGCCCAGAAGTTTTGGAATGATCCGCACTTCCGAGGGCTAGGCCAGCGCTGAAGGGGTTGGTGCCGCGCCAACCGGCTGCGAAGAGCCGCCGTTGGCCGACAGGATTTGGCGCATGCGCAGGACTGCCTGCGTGTTCTGACGCATGCACAGAACCGCCGGTGTGTTTCCTACGCATGCGCAGGGGGTTTCTTCTCCGCGCAGGCCATAGCAGAGCCTTACAGAGGCTGGCGCGGAGGGAAAGAGTACCCCAATGGCACAGGCCTGCCCACAGATCAGTGGGCCCCAATCGCGGGCCAGGCAACCGTGGGGGCCCCCTCGGGGATGGATCCTCCCGTGCCCCCCTGAGGACCCCACTAGCTGCCCTCCAAGCCAGGTCCCGCCGGGATGGACCATGTCTATTCCATGCCGAAGGGACTGGCCAAAAACGGGTGGCCGCTCAACCCATTGGGGCCCGGAGAATTGCCGGCGGGGGGGGGGGGGCGCTCCCAATGGCCCCCGACCGGCGCGGCGTGATCCCCGGCCCCGCCCAAAAATCAGCACTGGAGAATTCAGCAGCCGGCGTCGGAGCAGTGGGACCGAATTCACGCAGAATTATGGCCATTTTTATTTTAATTTGTATTTATCACAATGCTTGTTTAAGCCTCACAACAGCAGACTCGGAAGGATCATTGTAGGCTTTACGTTCCTCATCTGAAGTGATCAACATTGCGAATGATGTGCTTTAACATTGATGTCCCATCACTGTAGCCTTCCGAGCCAAAGAACAATTGACACAAAGCTATTATACCAAAACGGGATTAAAGGAACTGGATGGAGTTGAGGAAATTAATATCATGAATGAAAGGACATTGGGAGTGAGGAGGTCAGGACTTCAGGAAACACTAAATTAACAATGTATGATATCTCTAACCAACATTTGGGAAGGCAGTATTTATGAATTGTCTCAGTGTAAATATTTCATTTTGTCAGGTGCATACATTCGCTCATGGGTGAGCCTCCATTGTGAATGCTTAATGACCCTCTTCATCATTATACAGGCAGCAAAACAACCCAATTTATTTTAATATCACCCTCTGTTACCTCCTGCCGCAATGCATAAAGAATACATGAAGCCCATACATGAAGCCCATGATTATCTAAGCAGAGAAATCTGAAACAAAATGTTGGCGCAGTCCTTAGCTGTGACTCATTACCAAGGTTTTCTTCAAGTCCCTTGTTAACTCCCTTTTCAGTAAATTACAAATGCGTCAGCTATTAATTCTCACTGTTTAATGCAGCTGCTATATTAGAACAAGAAGTGACAACAACAAGATGACAGGCCCCGAGGGGTCAAAGACATTGAAACCGATTACACCATACCACTGCTTTAGGAAGGTCATTTGATAATTGTATTCTGGACCGATCCAGATTCCCAGATGGCTCTTTGACAAGAAGGACCCAGCATAAAGTGATCATTTGCCATTATAATGTTTGAAGAATGGTGCTGGCAGATTAAGCGGCAATGCTTTATTTAAAGGGTGCCTGAGCAGACAGTGAAAGAGATTGCAATTACAGTGCTGCAAGCAATCAAACGTACAACCATTGGAATGGAAGCAAAGCCCAGCCTCAGAATATTTTTCATATTACTCACTTGTCTCCTCTTCCACTCAATCCCCTGCAGGGAGCCAAATGTCACAACAACACAGCTGAGATAAATGAGCCCCCATGGTGACTAGATGAGTAAGGCAAAGCTGAGAAGTAATCACAGAGAGTCAAGAAAGATAACAGCAGCAAATTAAAGGAATCACTTCATTTTATGGGTTATAATTAAATATTAGTATGTTTGAAATATAGCTAACTATGTATCACAGGATAGCAAAGTGCATGTCTCCAGAGATGACGCTTAATCTTTAGGATAATAACAGTGAGACTATCACTGTTTGTCACTGTAATGGAATAAATCAGGCAGCAACTTCAGCCATCAGCCCAAGAAGTGTAAAACATGGAGTTCAGGAAGCAGCATTCCAATTTGTCCTGCTCCTCTACAAACATCTCTGCACCAGCAACTTATCAAGAGACTCAGCATTAAAATACATGATGAGCATGAAGTTGCTGTACTTATTATTCATTAAACATGCCAAAACAATTTCGGCCTTTTCCACTCAACGGCATTGAAAAGTAACTTTTACAAGTGTGGAATTGTATTCCTTCTGATTTTGTTGGAGTTTTATAAAGAATTAAATATTATAGTTATTTTTTTATGTTTCTGTGTCATTTATCTGTATTTCTTAATCCCTGCTTTCTTTTCCTTTATTTTGCTTTCAGTACAAAATTTGACATTGAATTAAATGTTCTGACACATCCTGGATCAGACTCCAAGTACCTCCGTGAGATTTCTTCAATATGATTGGTGTGTGGTGGGACATGCTCTTGTTTGCCCTGTTCATACACATCCTTGAAATCTCAGGGAGTGCAAGCACTACATTAGATTCCCAGTGATGCTAAGTGGTTACTCAAAAGACCATGATAAATTTTGGGATTATTTTAAAACAATCCGGGACGATTGAGCAATGGTGTACGTTTAGATTTCTGGATTGCAATCTTTAAACAATTGGTCTCTTCAAACAGTGATAAATGTTTGTAATGATCTGCCAATTAGAAAGCAGAATCGAAAACACTGAAAATGTTTAGAATTCAGCAGGCTGCTGCGATACATTATGACAGTCATGTGTTTTGTTTTTGTGCAGAAGCTAATAATTTTATTATCATTATTAGAGTTTGGCAATAATAGAATCATAGAATTTAAAGTGCAGAAGGAGGCTATTTGGCCCATCGAGTCTGCACCGGCCCTTGGAAAGAGAACCCTACCCAAGCCCACACCATCACTCTATCCCTGCAACCCAGTAACCCCACCCAACCTTTTTGTTTGGACACTAGGGGCAATTTAGCGTGGCCAATCCACCTGCACATCTTTGGGTTGTGGGTGCAAAACCCAGGCAAATACAGGGAGAATGTGCAAACTCCACACGGACAATGACCCAGAGCCGGGATCGAACCTGGGCCCTCGGCGCCGTGAGGCAGCAGTGCCAACCACTGATCCACCATGCTGCCCTCTTTCCCGAACATTGACTTGAGTTGGGTTTTATGATAATCCAACTGATTCATTGTTGCTTTTTTTGGTTTCCTTTCCAGCTTTTTGAACTGAATTTACATTAAGCTGTTGATAGTTAATTAAATTTACAATGGTGCACATATCATTGTGTGAAATCCTAATCTGTGACAATTCTCAATTCTGCTATATAACCGGCTTCAATGACACATTTTCCATGATAGCCTTCAGAATGACAATATTGTAATCAACATTGAACGAGCTCCTCGAGGAAATGATGACATTAACATTTCTCCAGACATTTACCTTTCATATTTCATTTCAAAAATGAATCTGTTGCTGGTATTTAATGCTGAGTATCATAACCTTGGAATTAAAGAGGCATTTGGAACTGCTGAAAACTCACTTTTACAATAAACTAATAAAAATGTAATCTTGTAGATTTAATTTTATCAGAGATTTGCAGTGGCATTCATAAGGCGGTTAAAGGCATTGCAAATCCTTTTCGAACAAATTCAAGAGACAAAATATCCACAATAATGCATTTATATGGAATCAAGTTCTACAAACAAAGTAACAAATGACTTGCTTTCATATGGAGCCTTTCAGGATCTCAGCATTTCCCATGGTCCTTTACTGTTCATGGAGTACTTTTGTAATGGAGTCACTGTCATAATGCAGCAAAATGGGATAGCTAATGTTCACACATTGGAGCAAAGAGCAATGAAACAAATTAACAGGTCATCAGTTTTACGTGCCAGATGCAGGATACATTTTGTCCAGATCAGTAGGGGAATCCCCTTCTTTTCGTTGAATAGTGTCATGGGATTTGTCATGTCAAATACTTGCACTTATTTATTATCATTAATGTAGCTGGAAAAGCAAGTATCACTCCTAATAGAGCCTTAAACATCATGAGAGATGCTTCAGAACTGAACATTTCCACATTCTAGTGAGGGTAACTGCGATAGTGAATGTCCCACAAAGTAGCATTAAATTGGATATGAAAAGAGATTCTGAGATCTCTAGTCTTTGTAACTGGGTGTAGTTAAGTTAACGGCCCTATTACGCAGCAACTGCTGGTGTGATACCAATACTGGCTCCGGAGTGGTGTAAGGAAATAACAGTAACTTATATTACATCAAGCAGACAAATTGGAGTTGTGTGTGCACATTTGAACTCACATGCACAGTACTCTTCTAACATCAAGATGTCAAGGAATTTTTTTTTAAACGTCACCTGAGACTCAGCTATACTGTAGTTGGTAGGAAGCTGGTAAACTCCCTGTGCTGAAGAGAGATACACATTATTTTGCAAAGTGATCTATAAAGTGTGGGCTTGATTCTCCGGTCCCCCCAGCTGAGTATTCCTTGGTGGCTGGCCCTGGGATTCTTCATTCCCACCGCTTGTCAATGGGGTTTCCCATTGAAGCCATCCCACGCCGCCCGGAAACCCACAGATGGGGGTGCGCTGATGGTGGCAAAATAGAATCCTAAAGGCCACAGAACTCCAGCCTGTATCTCTCAAGCATATAGTTGTAATAGGTCAATTTGTTATATGATGTGAGTGTCATATTCTGTAGACTGGCCGAAGTGAATGATGAACTACAAAACATCTAGTTTAAATGATTTATTATTGAACAACTGCATGATAAAGATAACTAAGATAAATTAAATTATAAACTACTAAGAATAATTAACTATTGAAGAGCTACTACAAAATACGTCTATCCTCTGGCATGACCGACTCCCAACTCCACAGTCACAGGGTCACATGGTGGGTTTATAATGCCTAGTGGTCAGAGGTCATACATAACATTATGTGCAAACTCGCTTTATGCATAGCATCACAGTGAAGTCAGCTACTTGAGGGCAATTCGTATTTCAGCAAGTGGTTGGCCCTTTAAGGGCAACACAGCAGAGTAAGCATCACATGGCCTTTGGGTGACCAATGGAGACGCAGAGTAGGGAGTCACCCCAGGGGATGGAGTGCTCTTCAGCAAAGATACATTTTGGGAGCAAGCTGCAGCCAGGCAGCTGGTGTACAATTTTTATTTATAAATGCTTGTTGTGTTCACTAAAGAAGTCTGTAAAAGTGTATCTTTACAGACATAGAATTACCTGCTTCATACCAGAGATATACTATGGCTGGCTATGGAAACACGACAAATGTCCAACTATTTTGGTAAAACAAAATGGAGTCTATGTCTGTTAATGAGTCAGAAGGCTGGGTCAATAAAGCTAAGAGTCAGGAGAGCCCTAAAACTGAATCAATCCCATGAGCTACTGAAATTTAGTTTTCGCCGAAGATATGCATTGCCTGAAAATGTGGCGGAAACAGATTCAACGGTAGCTTTCAAAAGTTAAATGGACAAATAAAATATGCTTGAATGAATTGTTAACTTAAACTTAACATGGGCAGAATTTTCCCATTTCTTAGCTAGTCATGCAGTGGAAAGGTAAAACTGCATCAAAGCCGTTGGACCCAACGGCAGCTTTCACCGCCATATAGCCAAACAAACTACAGAAATGACTGGATTATGCAATGGGTGGGGGAGGGGGGGGGGGGCTATCATGCGTAGAGGCCTGATAAATTGATGTAAATTTATTGTAATGGGCTTACCGACGTTGAACGCAAGGACTCTCATTACGTTATTGGCAGATGGTGGGGACAATCGCAAAGGGAAAACCCGCCAAAGTTAATCGCGTTTTGGACCTCTCGAAATATTTTGCGCTCCCGTCGCCATTTACACCCACCAGGGATGAGCGCAAAATCTTGGTCCATATAAATGCAAGTTGTTGGTATTGCAAGACTATGGGGAAAGAGCAGGGCTGTGGGAGTAATATTAACAAGCCTTTGAAAGAACTAGTACAGGCATATTGTGTCAAATGGCCTCTTTCCGAGCAGTATACTTATCATTTATCGAAGCATTGTGGAGTAGCTTCTGCTGTGAATACAGTTGCCAATTTGGGGGTAAATTGTGTTGAAATTTGCACTCGGTTCGAGAAGCCTTTTCCCCCCCCCCCCCCCCCCCCCCCCCAAGTTTACACTCAGAGTCATTTGCAACTCACAAAAAGCAAAATCTGCCTTGAACCAGTGTAGTCAAGCAACATTTTAGAACATATTCTATGAGATTCGCTTCCAAAACAATCCTTCATATTTTTAAGACTAATTGGTAAAGTTTGTTTAAAAGTTGGAGATGGGTTTTCCAAACATAAGCATGTATGAAAGTGACATAACAGTCTGTGATGCTTTATCAGGAGAATTATGTTGAAAGAAAGAATAATTGATTGGAATTGTCAGGCCTGTGTTCTTCTGGTCTCTTCAGACCATTCCGAAGTAAATGTGCTAGGCAGTGTTGCAGAATAGCACATAATATCACAGTGACAGAGTTACAAGGGTAAGGAAGCTTGTAAAGTAGGACCTGAAGGTATGCAACTTTGTGTTGAGTGTTTAACAACTTGACAGTGATTTGCTTGTAAATGAACTGTTCTCTATATGTTGTTACACAGAAATGAATAGCAATAAGTGGATTTTCAGACAGTTACACCAATCTTGCGTTGACTAGTGCAGGTCCTTGTGACTTTCCCAGTCCACGGGGCCCGACAATTTATGTGACCAGCTCAGGCTTACTGAGTGCCGCCTAACATTTCACGAATTAGAAATTGATTTTAGTTGTTGGAAAGGTGGCCTTTGGCTGCATCGCTCACCTCTACTCCTTCAGCTTTGCGATCTCACTTCAGCCGTTGAATGTGACATGACATTCTCCAAAGAAGTCAACAAGTGCAGGTTTTTGCCATTTGTTTCGAATTGAATTTCTGCTGCTTTGTTCCATTGATGTTTGACATTGTCTTTGACATGAAACATCAAATTCCGAGAAAGGGTAAAACAAATCATTGGGAACACTTGCTATGTTTAACATGGATTTGCTCTCTCTCTCTCCATGTGATGTGCTTTTCAGAAGGGCAAACACTGGGAAAACGGACCTAGGCAGAACTGAAACAGAGCGTATGTTTTCCGAACAGAACCGTGCTGTTTGGGTTTTCCCCGGGTGCTCCGGTTTCCTCCCACAGTCCAAAGATGTTCAGGTTAGGTGGATTGGCATGCATAATTGCCTTAGTGTTCAAAAAGGTTAGGTGGGGTTACCGGGTTACGGCGATAGGGTGAGGTGTGGGTTTAGTGCTCTTTTCAAGGGCCGGTGCAGGCTCGATGGGCCAAAAGCCTCCTTCTGAATTGTAAATTTTATGATTCTATAATTCTACGATACAGTGACATGAGTTGGCCCTGTACACAGATAATATTCAAAAGAAGCATGGCATACAATCTAGGGAAATACACTTCTTGTGGATATTAACTTAAATACCCTGCACCATTCCATGTGAAACTTTGCAGTCTTTTTGGGATGAAATTCATCTTGAACATGCAGAGCAGCCCGATTGCAAAATGCAGCCTGCTTAACTGATTGTCTTCTCCATTAAATCATTAATGCCATTTCATATCTAATAAGATTGTCAGCTTCAAACAGGCAGCTTGCCTGCCAAACAATAAAATACATGAGACTGAAACTTATGGCGAGTGATATTCATGTATATATAAAGAATGCATTTGCATCATATTACTTTGAGGGTAATTTTAAATTCTATTGCTGGGTCAAAATGGGCAATAGCAAATCATGCTCGCATTTGATATCACATCAGATTTCCTTTCCAATTGAAGTAAATGGGAAAGAAAATTAGTGTGTGGGATGCACATTGGGAGTCTGATAACCCGTTTCATTCTCTTCCGTAGGACGTGATGCCAAACGACCAGGGCCGTCTGCCTCCAGGCGGACACAGGCATCTGCCCCCACCTCACCCAGGGCCGCACGACAGAGGGTGCCCGATCAGCGGGGAGTCCCATCCTCCCTAACCGAATCTGTGGAGCAGGACGCCCAGAGGGCGGTGAGAGAGCAAGAGAGAGAAATGGCCCGCGAACACCCTGCGGCCTCTCAGCGGGCCGATGACATAGAGGAGGTGTCAACCCAAGACGACCTCGAGCTTGCGGCACAGCTATCTCCCACACCATCCACCATCCCAGTGACACACCCCGGTTGGCCTATTTAGTGATGTGGCTCCTGGGTCACAGTCTGGGTCACACATCACAGCTGAGCAGGTACAGCAGGTGGAGGTCGGAGCAGCCGAGGGCCCAGACTGGCGGAGGGCAAGCCAGGCCCAGCATGCAGCTGGCTTACAGACGTTTTCCGAGTTCCTGGACTTTCTCAACCCACCCGCACAGCCGATGCATCAAGAAACCCAGGGACACAATGACGGGATGAGGGCTGTCTTCCAGCCTCTACAGACGCTGTTAGAGGAGTCGAACCGCGTCCACAAGCAGGGAGTGGTGCCGTTCATGGCAGCAACCCAGGTTGACACCGCACGGGTGGCATCCGCGGTGGAGGCAATGGGTCAGGTTATGCAAGCCGTTGGGCTTAATGTGCACACATCATCCTCGGCCCTGGACAGGGCTGCCCTCTCACAAGCAGCAATGCGCCAGAGCCAACACGACACTGCCGGCGCGCTGCGGGCCTTGGCCGAGTCTCAGCAGGTCATGGCCCAGTCGCAGCACGCTATGGCACAGTCACAGCAGTCGATGGCACAGTCCCAGCAGTCGATGGCACAGTCCCAGCAGTCAGTCGCGGAGAGCATCAACCGCCTGACACATGTGCTGGAAGGCGTCGTGCACTCACAGGTTGAGATCGCACAGTCCCTGGCGGGAATGTCTAACTCCCTGGACTCCGTCTCTGCAAACCTTCGGATCCTGGTGGATACCGTTGCAGGCCTCCAGGACTGGCAGCGCTAGGTATCGGTGGTGTGACGGGGCACCTCCCCGCTCGCACCTCTGTCCCAAAGTGAGGCCATTAACTACATAACGGGACGTCCCGGAATTCTCGGCCTCCCCCCATCCCATCCCTGGTGCATCGGGTGGGCAGCAGGCAGAGCAGGGTGGCACAACGTCACCCGAGATGCCTGCAAAGCAGCCTGGCCCATCAAGGCCGGGTCACCCCAGGAAACGCTTGCCGAAGGAGAAACGAGCCAAAGGGGGCGATTCGCAGCAGTCCTCCTCCACTCCTGCTGTATCATCTGGGGAATCACTTAGACGTAGTGGTAAGGCAACAAAGAGAGACACTGAGTAAGTTGGCATGGGTGAAGGGCACAGTTTAGTTGTTGGGGCTGGGCACCTGTAAATTATTGTTCACATTAAACGCACTGTTCCACCTTACTTATAATACCGTGTGATTGTTCCACAGCCACAGGAATTGTGATGGTGACCGAGTGTCGCTGGGGTTGACGAGCGGTGGAACTTCGGTGCCGGGTGTGCAGTCCCTTCCCCCCCACCCCCTCCCACAGCTAGCCCACGCGGGCACGTGATGGAATGTCCATGTCGAACTCAGCGGCCACCAAGGTGGATGGTTCAGCTATTGCCATGGGTCAGACTCTCTCTAACAATTCTGAGCTCACAGCTCATCGCAGAGCGGGCTGTCATCATTCCACATGGCACTGATCACACCCGCTGACACAGCCATCAATGTTGTGCCATACCGTCTGGACCCAGTGGTAAGGGTGATGTCGAAGTGGAGCGGTGTACACTGAGAGGGGGTGGAGGGGGGTTGGGGGGGGCTGTGGCAGTTGTGTGTTGATCTTCTGCATGACTAGCGATGCAGGTGGTGGTTTGGTGTTTAGCGGGGACGTCACATATGACGCGTGAACCGTGCTGCCACCAAGGCGTCGCGTGCCCTCCGTCCTCGCCCGGTCCGTCGTGCCGCCTCCTGGACATCACCAGCACCTGGGTTGTGTCTGCGTGCTGCGCCCGCCACTCCGCCAGCCTCCTCCTCCTCCTCCTCTGTGCTGCCACCACTGCCACTGGCTTCTCCCTCCGCCTCCTGCAGCAGGTCATCTCCCCTCTGCATCGCGATGTTGTGCAGCGCACAGCAGACCACAACAATGCGAGCGACCCTGTCGGGCTGGTACTGCAGGGCCCCTCCGGAGCGGTCCAGGCACCTGAATCTCATCTTCAGGAGCCCAAGGCAGCGCTCCACCACACCCTTGGTTGCTGCATGGGCCTCGTTGTATCGTGTTTCCGCATTGGTCTGAGGCCTCCGTATAGGCGTCATCAGCCAAGACAGCGGATAACCCCTGTCGCCCAGCAACCAGCCCCTCAGCCGGGGGGGGACTTCCCTCAAACATCGCCGGGATGTACGACTGCGCCAGTATGTAGGAGTCAGGCACACTCCCTGGGAACCTTGCACAGACGTTCATGAACATCATGTGGGGGTCGCATACCACCTGGATATTCATGGAGTATGTCCCCCTCCTGTTTGTGAACACCTCTCTGTCCCCTGCAGGCGGGCACATGGGGACGTGAACACAATCGATTGCCCCCTGCACCATCGGTATCCCGGCCACGCTGGCAAATCCACAAGCTCGTGAGTCTTGAGTTGCTCGGTCCTCGGGAATGGTGATGTAGCGATCGGCGATGGCATAGAGGGCGTCGGTCACATCCCGGATGCACCTGTGGACCGATGACTGGGAGATCCCAGAGAGGTCCCCGCTCGGAGACTGGAAGGAGCCGATCGCATAGAAGTTAAGAGTGACCGTCACCTTGATGGCAACCGGGATCGCGTGTCCTCCCCCCGTTCCACGTGGGGCGAGGTGCTCCACGAGGTGACAGATATGTATCACCGTCCGCCTACTCAGCCGAAGTCTCCTCCTGCAGGTGATGTCCGTCATTGTTAGGAAAGAGACCCCACTCCCCCCTCCGTCTCCCCACTCCCCCCTCCGTCTCCCCCACACCCCCCTCCATCTCCCCACTCCCCCCCTCAGTCTCCCCCACTCCCCCCTCAGTCTCACCCACTCCCCCCCGCTCTGGACCCCCCTCCCGTTCTCGGGGATGCCTTCCCCGTTGTGGCCAGACTCCAGCAGTGCGCTGAGCGGTGCGCTCACCTCCTCGAAGCTCTCGTCAGCCAGCACGACTGGTTGACAAACTTGAAAAGCAGGTGGGTTGGCCGGCGTGAAAACATTGCGTGATGACGTCAGGACTTCGGCCCATCCGGGCCGGAGAATAGTGGGGGGCCAATAAGTTGGGATTCTGGTCGTGTCGGGGGGGGGTCTTTCGAGGCCTTTGCCGGGAATGCCGACGTGTAGTTTGTGCGGGGTTCGGAGAATAGCGGGAGGGCGTCGGACCGCCGTCGCCGTGAAAATATGCGCGGCCCGCTATTCTCCGAACCGGCGTGAGAGCGGAGAATCGCGCCCCATGTCTTTCGACAATGGAGGAGGGGAGAAGGCAGGGCCCAAGTTTACCTCAGCAGGAACAGCCCTACATTGTGATGTTGCTTACAACCACATGCTAACTGGTGCTGGTTTAGCACAGGGGGCTAAGACAGCTGGCTTGTAATGCAGAACAAGACCAGCAGCGCAGGTTCAATTCCCATTCCAACCTGCCCGGACAGGCGCCAGAATGTGGTGACTAGGGGCTTTTCACAGTAACTTCATTGAAGACTACTCGTGACAATAAGCTGTTATTATTATATTAACTGTCTAGCCACCTTAGCTAACAAGCCACCCCAATGATAACATTAACTGGTGTCAAAACTAATGAGTTGGACGGTTCAATTCCCACTCCAGGAACATGAGTACTAAATCGAGGCCAAATCCGTGAGTGCTGCACTGTTAGAGGTACCATCTTTCCATTGGGATATTAAATAAAAGCCCTGTCAAGCCCTTCAAGTGAACATTAGAGATCCCATGGCACATTTCAAAGAAGAACACTGGAGCATTGCCCAGTGCCCTGGCCAATATTTATCCCTCAAACAACACCTATAAACAAATAATTTGGCCATTATCACATTGTTGCTTGTGGGACCTTGTTGTGTGCATTTTCTACATTACACCAGCGTCTATAGTTCACAAAGTGAAATGCAAGCCTCAATAGTTCAAGAAGACCATTGGCTGCTCTCCCATCACTTTGCATCACAAACCAGCAATCCAGCCAACTGAGCTAACCGACCCAAGTATAGCATTGCCCTGAGCTCATGGAATTGGTGCACATACAATGTAAACTTTTTGAAAGATATTTTAATGATGAGATCTCCATTAAGACAGGCAACTTTGCAATCCAAGCAAATTGGTTGATATTTGCCATGTCACTGTTGTTTTATTTAATTATTTCCTACACCTGCATTCCATAAAAGGATTATTCCAGTTTCCAATGGTGAGCTGGTTTCCACTCAGAAAAGTGGGTTTTAACACTGTAGAGTTTGGTAATAAAAAGCTCCTATCGAATTATCGCATTGATACGCAGGTGATAAACATTGAAAAATATGACTTAGGAAGAAGAGTTGGCCATTTTTCTTGATTAATAATGGGATCAGGGGTTATGGGAAGAAGGCAGGAGAATGGGGATGAGAAACATATCAGCCATGATTAAATGGCGGAGTAGAATCGATGGGCCGAATGGCCTAATTCTGCTCCTATGCCTTATGGTGTTATGACCATTCAGCCCCTTGAGTCTGATCCACCACTCAATAAGGTCATGGCTGATCTGGTTGTTGTCTTTATTTAAAAAAAAATAAATTTAGAGTACCCAATTATTTTTTTCAATTAAGGGGCAATTTAGCACAGCCAATCCACCTAACCTGCACATCTTTGGGTTGTGGGGTGAAACCCACGCAGACATGGGAAGAATGTGCAAACTCCACACGGATAGTGACCCAGGGCCAGGATTCGAACCCGGCTCCTCAGTGCCGCAGTCCCAGTGCTATTCACTGTGCCACATGCCACCCTGGTTGTTGTCTTTACTTTTTTTAAATAAATTTAGAGTACCCAATTATATTTTTTTCCAATTAAGGGGCAATTAAGTGTGACCAATCCATCTAACCTGCCCCTTTTTGGGTTGTGGGGGCAAAACCCACGCAAGCACGAGGAGAATGTGCAAATTCTACACAGACACTGACCCAGAGCAGGGATCGAACCTGGAACCTTGACACAACAGGGCTAATCCGCTGTATCACCGTGCTGCCCAGATCTCTTGGGCGGGATTCTCTCAGCCCATGCCGGGCCGGTGAATCGCTGGGATGGGTGCAAATCGCGCAACACCGCCCCGACACCGGTCCGCCAATTCTCCGGAGAGCAGAGAATCGCCGCCATTGGCGCTGGTCAGGGGCCGCACTATGCAGCCCCCCTCCTGTGATTCTCCACCTGGGATATCATAAAAAGGGGCCGAGCAGCCGCGCAAAAAAATCCGAGTCCCGCCGGCGCCGTCCACGTGTGCACTTACCTGGTAGGACCTCAGCGTGCATGCATCCAGGGGCAGCCTGGTGGGGAGGGAGGGGGTTCTGACCCGGGGGGGGGCTCCGCTGTGACCTGGCTCAGGAACGGGTCCCACCGATCGGCGGGCCGGCCTCTCAGGCTGGGGGCCTCTTTTGCTCTGCGCAGGCCCCTGTAACACTACGCCATGTTGCGTTGGAGCCGGCGGGGAGAAATGAAAAAATGAAATGAACTGAATATCGCCTATTGTCACAAGTAGGCGTCAAATGTAGTTATTGTGAAAAGCCCGTAGTCGCCACATTCCGCCGCCTGTTCGGGGAGGCTGGTACGGGAATTGAACCATGCTGCTGGCCTGCCTTGCTCTGCTTTAAAAGCCAGCTATTTAGCCCTGTGTTACACCAGCCCCTCAGAGGGAAGCCACTGCATATGCGGGCATTGGCGCCGGTCCCACTGCGCAGGTGCAGACCCGCGGGGCCCATCTAATGTCAGCATCGGCAGCTGGAGCGGTGTCGGTCGCTCCAGTGCCATGCTGGCCCCCTGTAGGGGTCAGAATCGCTGCTCCTGAGGGCATGTTCCACAAGTGGAAACATCCTTGCAATATCTATCCTATTTAATCCCCTCAGGACCGTATATATTTAAATCAGGTCACCTTTCAGTCTCATAAGCTCCAATAGGGAGTTAAGTTCAACTTGCCCAACCGTTCTTCATAAGCAGGGCCGGCCCAAGGTACCGGCAACTCGGGCAGTCGCCCGGGGCGCCATGTGCTAGGGGGCGCCAGAGACTCGGGTCCCGCGCATGCGCAGATGGGCCGGTACCAACCAGCACATGCGCGGTGGCCGCCCTCCCCCAGGGCGGCCCCCTCCGCCCTCCCCCCCTCCGGCCGCCCCTCCGTCCTCCCCTCCGTCCCCCCCAGTCGGCCCCGCCTCCGTCCGCCCCCCCTCGGCCCCCCCTCAGCCCCACCCACCCCTCGACCCCACCCCCCCTCGGACCCGCCCCCACCACCCCCCTCCTCGCCCCCCCACCCTGCCCTCGGCCCCGCCCCCGCCCCCACCTCGGCCCCCCCGCCTTGGCCCCGCCCCCCCCCCCCGCCTCCGGCCCCCCCCCCCCCCGCCTCGCCCCCCCCCCCCCCAAGGGCGCTGAAGTTCAGCTTGCCCGGGGCGCCAGTAACCCTAGGGCCGGCGCTGTTCATAAGATAAGCCCTTCATCCCAGGAATTAGTCAAGTGAACATTCACTGTACTGCAACTAATATCATTGATTCAAATAAGGAGACCAAAAAGGCACTCAGTACTCGAGATGTGGTCTGACCTAGATCATGTACCACTGCAGTAAAACATCCTGGGCGGAATTCTTCGTTCCTGAGGCTAAGTGCCGGTGCGAAACGAGAATCCGTGGGAGTTTCACGATGGGAAAGACGGCGCGTATCCCTCACTGATTCCGGTACTGGTGAGGGGCTGGCACTGGTGCCACATGAAACGCTCGCGGAACACCAGAAAACCGCCAGAGAATCGCTGGGTCCCCAGCCGCGCATGCGCAGGGCTGACGGCCTGCTCAGGCCACACCGGAAAACATGGTGCCAGCTGTGCTGGAACCCTAACCCTAGCCCCGACCCCACAGCCCATCCCCTGTCCACCGCCTATCACTTCCCCCAGCCCTAGCAGAAGCCCCCCGGCCAGTGGCACGGATCCCGGACGAGTGTGACAGGACTGGACACTGTCCAAAGCCGGAATGCCGGGTACCGACCCCTGGGGCCACATGCCTGCGCCGTCAGATGACGCCGGTTTGGAGATGGCATCGTGGATCGGCATCAAACCGGCGCGTGCCCCAATTCCGGCATTAGAAGCCATTGATGCCCGATCGCCCATCCCGATTTCGGAATCGGGCTACAGAGAATCCAATCCCCTAACCTTTGTATTCCATTCTGCTTGCAGTAACGGTAGCATTCAATTTACTTTCCAAATAACTTGCTGGATCTATGTAATGCCATGAATTTGCCGAGCAACAGCAGTAAAACAAATTTTAACTGCCCAGCAACAGGTAGACATCTGCCTAGAGACAGCAGTATCCAGTATTCGAAAGATGGATGAGATGTATCCCTCCCAGTCATGAGATTATAAGGCATTGTAGATAAGATTGAGATGTGAAAAGCTTATGAATAGAAACAGTTTACCTCGAAAAATTGGGAAAATCAATGAGATGTACTCAAGGAATTTGATTGGGGCAGACAGCCAAATACACAGAAGGCTGAATCAAAGTGGAACCAAGGCATAATTGTTCGCCGCCTCAGAAGTAGTCAGACCAGTTTCCAGCCATCAAGCCTGAAGGCAGAATTTTACATATAAGAGCCTTGACGTCTTTGACCCAGGCAGTGCAGAAAGCCTTCATAAAGGTAGTTTAAACATCTTAGCTGGACCAGGATAGGATGTTTCCCAGACTTGACCATCATTCCTGCATTGTGTGGTAACTATAAGCTGTCTTTGACTTGTAGATTTATTTAATTTGGGTATTGTCTGGGGAAGCAGGGAAGTCTTAAGAGATTCTGGGGCTATCAATATATTTTGGAACAAGGGGTACGTAAATTTTGTGTGTGTTTAGTAATTCATATACCTTGGCCGGGATTCTCCCCTATCCGACGGGGCGGAGAGACCCGGCGGGACGGAGTGGCGTGAACCACTCCGGCGTTGGGCCTCCCCAAAGGTGCGTAATTCTCCGCACCTTTAGGGGCTAGGCCCGCGCCGGAGTGGCTCCCGCTCCACCGGGCGGCGCTAATGGCCTTTGGCGCCCCGTCAGCCGGGGCCGAAAGGCCTTCGCCGGCCGGCGGATGTCCACTCATGCGCCGGTGCATCAGCGGCTGCTGACGTCATACCGGCGCATGCATAGGGGAGGGGATCTCTTCTGCCCCGCCATGGTGAAGGTCATGGCGGGGCAGATGAAAAAGAGTGCCCCCAAGGCACAGGCCCGCCCGCCGATCCGTGGGCCTCGATCGTGGGCCAGGCCACCGTGGGGGCACCCCCCGTGGCCAGATCGCCCCGCTCCACCCCCCCCCCAGATTTGCTTTGATTCCCGCCGGCGGGAACGGCCTGTCAGCGGCGGGACTTTGGCTCATCGCGGACCGGAGAATCGCCGCGGGGGGCCCCCCGATCGGCACGGCGCAATACCCGCCCCCGCCGATTCCCGGGTGGCGGACAATTCGGGCCACAGCGGGGGCAGGATTGACGCCAGCCCCAGGCGATTCCACCCCTTCATTTTCTTTGTGTAGTATAGTCCTGTTCATGTGTTTTTCTTTACTTTAATAAAGTATTTAATAATTGTTACATGATGACTAGGCTGTTTGTTCTCACTGAGGCTTCACTTGGCTCATCGGAGCAAACATAACAAATCTTTACACCCCGTGAATTGTTGTTCCAAGTTGGGATACCCTTGCAGATAACATTAGCGTGCTTCATGACAATACTAACGTTTTGTGGTTCATGAACCAGCAAGTCCAGATCCCTTTGTGTTCTGCAATCTCTCTCCATTTAAATAGTATATTGCTTTTCTTTTCTTCCACATTTTCCTACGCTATACTCCATCTGCCAAATCTTCCCCAGTCACTTAATCTGTCTATCGTCCTTTGCAGGCTCTCTATCTCCTCATGACAACTCACCTTCCTATCTATCTTGCTGCCATTGGCAAATTTAGCCATATTTGGTCCCTTCATCCAAATCATCGATGTAAAGTGTAAATAGTTGAGTCCCAGCAATGATCGCTTTCGCACTTCAGCAGTTATAGCTTGGCAACGCAAAAATTACCCATTTAAATTTCTGTTAGCTAACCAATCCTTCATCCATGCTCATATGCTGCCACCTACATTGTGCAATCTTAGCTTTTTGGCCATCCAAGTACAGCACATCAACAGGTTCTCCTTAATGCACCTTGCTTTTTGCTTCCTCAAAAAACTTAGTTAAACATGAGTTCCCTTTCACAAACCCAAATCATCTCTGCCTGATCAAATTATGATTTTCTGAGCATCTTGCTCTAACCTTCTTAATAATAGATTCCAACAGTTTCCCTCTGACAGATACTAGGCTAACTGGCCCGTAGATTCTGACTTTCTGCCTCCCTCCTTTCTTAAATAAAGCTGTACATGATCTATTCCCTAACCTATTGGGACTCTTCCAGGAGATAATGAATTTTGGAAGGTTTTAACGAATGGATCATTATGTCAGACAATCTTCCCAAAAAATTGTCTTTGACCAACAAGAACAAACATCATGGTGGAAGGTGCAAGTCTGGATTGGCGAAGACCACTAAAGGCAAAAATCAATGCCATCTCAATGAGGATGAGGCAGCAATATGATTAATTTGTCTATGTTTGGTGATCATTCAACCCAGGATTCGACTGTTGCCATGGGAACTGATGAAGAGATATGCAAACTACCTCCTGCCAAGACAGCAGCTTTTGGAGCAGATTGACTGCAATTAATTTCTGTAACAGTGAGAGATGGAGGCTCTTTTTTTGTATTAATTATGTTCTAAGTGAATTTCTGTAATATTTAGTTCGGTTCAATTTGAAACACAGATATCTGGGTGTGAAACATCCCTCATTTCATTATTCACAGCATCTGTCATGCTAACTGGAGTCATTAATTTAATTAAGAAGTTGTTCGTGGTTTTCATTATAATGAACAGTAGTTCCATCTTCAAAGCTTTTCACTTAGATACTGTAGTCGGTATCACCCAAGAAAAAATGGAAAGAGAGGGGGTGACTGTGGAGTGAATGTCAGTCTTTGATGCCTCAATAATGACTCATGGCTACAGATGATGCAGTGGGCATTTATGGTCAATGGATAAAAGGATGATTGCAATGTGTCGTTACATCATTTCTGATTGATAGCTACAGAGGTTTACCTCAGTCTGTGACCAGATTAAAACGTCAAAGTCTTGCTTGAAAATATGAAGTGGACTCCTGCAGAATTGTAGAATTAAAGATAAAGAACGAGGCCATTCAACCCATTGTGCCTTTGTCAGCTCTTTGAAATTTGCCCAGTTTAAACTCACAGCCGAACATTTTCCCCCATAACTCTGCATATTCGTCCTATCCAAGTCCATGTCCAATAGCCTTTTGAAAGCTTCTAGGGATGCTGTTTCCACCATTCTTTCAGGTAGTGCATTCCAGACCATAATTGCCCACTAAGGAAAGAAAATGAGGAATTCCTTGTTTCCTTTGGTCCTTTTGCCAATTATTTCAAATCTCTGACCTTGGTCGATGACTCTTGTCTCTTCACAACGGTGTGCCTTTCCCGTGGGAGTGCAGGAAAGGTGGGATGCAGGATGGTGTGGTTGTATCATCATGGTGCTCTGCCCATCATTGTGCGGAGCAGGCTTAAATAATGCGGCTGAGCACATGCAGCATGTCATGGTTCAAAATGGACTCCTTGCTGTGCACTCTGAGCTTTTTCAATCCGACTTCAAGCCTTTCCTTTGCATCTCTCCGCTCATTCTGTACCTCTCTCTCTGATTACATCATTTTACTTCACCATCCCTCCTCTTGACTTCACCTATTATTGTGAATAGATGGCTGTAAAACTTCAGGCTTTGTTGTTAACATTGGAGTATATCTGACTGAGAAGTGTTAGATGCTGATAATGGTGCACATAAAGCCAAGTCTTCCACTTGGATTCCACTCACCAACACGGCCTCTTTTCAAGAAACATCACGTTCCAGCTGCAATTAATACAGTTGGTGAGTAATGAGGGGGTACAGTAATCCATTGAGAGGAACAATTGCCCGATCAGCATTTACAACTTAAGAATCGGCGGGAGCATCAATTAACATATTCCTGAATTGCCATATTATTGTACCTTTAAATGACAATAACATTCCTACTCATGAAATAGAATAGGTTCATACAGCATTACAATGGAGAATCAAAGGTTTGTTCTTAACAGGGAGAGATTTGTCCATGGCGAAGTTTGGCGATGCCACAACTTTAGAGAATGCACTTCCTGTACATGTATTTACATTGTGGTCAAATCCAGAGCCTGCAACCCCTGAAGCTTGTTGAGAGAAAGATAAAATGTTTTATAACTGGCAACCAAGTGATTGAAACTTGAATAACATTTCAACTAATACGCTAAGAAAGGGAAATCTACAGTACCTATCACAATAAACATTATTTTGCTGGCAAATGATTTGATTCATTCCTTTTTGTTTATGCGCCGTGTTTCAAAGTGAATGAGTTCAGTTTTCACTCTGCCTCTAGGCAGCCAGTCTGACTGAACTCAATGTATGGATATGTTTAAATATATTCAAACACTGCCAAGAGTTGAAGAGAAAGATATGGAGACTATACAATTGAATTGGCAAAAAAACATGTTGGTATTGTTGTTGGTTCAAACAAAGTTAGTAGTTTCCATCATTATCAATGGAGGTATCTAGGATACAGTGAGAAAAGCCATATTAACTGCATATGAACTAGTTTCAGAAGCCTACAGACACAATTTTAGAAATCTAAGGAAAGAAACCAGGACTAGAATTTGTAAGAATCAAACAAAATAATTTTGATAGCTGCTGCCTCATGACACCGAGGACCCAAGTTTGATCCCCACCCCGGGTCACTGTTCATGTGGAGTTTACACATTCTCCCCGTGTCTGCGTGGGTCTCACCCCGACAACCCAAACAAGAAATGTGCAGAGCAGGTGGATTGACCACGTTAAATTGCCCCATAATTGGAAAAAAAAAAATTGGTCACTTGAAATTTATTTTGATAAGTTGATAAAAGCATTAAAAATAGACCAAATGTGTGACGCACTTAGGGAAATTATTATTTTGGAGGCATTTAAAGATTCACTTCCCACAGGCATGAGAACGCAAGTGGAAGAACAAAGGATTAAACTGCTCGGCAGGAACCAGAAATGTCAGATGAGTTTGAATTAGTTCAAAGTTTTATTAGGCTGTAAGTATTTGCTGTAAGTATCTTTAATTCTATGATTCTGTAAGAGTCCACTTCATATTTACAAGCAAAACTTTGACTTGGTGGCAAATTTGACTAAAAATTAGTTCACAAAAGCCCAAGTCACATTCTTCGGCCATACAATTGGACAGGGTCAGATGGCCCTATAACAATTCCAGACCAGACGCCCATAGTGGCTAGGATACTAGACTGAAACCCCAATATTTTGTTTTATTGTGTAAGACTGTGCGGAAAGAATATTTCGCTCCAGGAGTGATTGCATGAAGAGGGATTTGGTATTTTAAACCAAAACTTTATTATTAACTCACTATTAAGATATTTAGCATCACACCTGAAAATAGCTTACAATAACCCCTTGAGCAATACTACTAAATACAGTAAATACAATGCCCTTAATTACTATCTCTGTTCCCAATTAAACAAGAAAGGAAAAATACATACAGATCTTAATCCACCCCACATCCCAATGGCACAAAATAATACTTGATTTCCAGAATGGATTTGGCTCCTGTTAGAACCCCATCTGGGTGGTTGTCTTCAAAAAGTTGTTTCAACTGGTTTGTTTCAATTTTCTCCTTGTCCTCAGACAAGTCTGCTCTGCTTTCAATACCATTACTCTTTTTTAACTACCCTACTGTGAGAGCAAAATAATTTACATGTGGTCCAAAATGATAGCCAGATTAGAACTCAACTCAAAAAGCTTTCTCAAAAAGTCTGAATGACTTAGCTCCGCACAACAATGACATCATCTCCCCATCTGAAAACAGATTAACTCTCCAGGCTGAAAACACAGTAACTCCCCAGGGACTCCCCCTAGTCAAACAACAGTGCATTAGTCTTGGCTGAAAACACATTACTCTGGTCAATTTCACATCTGGTGCTGTACTGTTACCAGAAGGTGACTAAGGTATAGAAAGACCTGTTGGTTATTTTTCCAGAAAACTAAGTACTCATCAAAGGAAGTATTTAAACGTTGAGAAGGAGACATTGAGTTTGGGATTGGCATTGCAAAATTTGACATTTATATTGCTGACAGTGCAACTGAGGCAATTGTTTATGTCGACCATAATCCGTTGAGGTTTTTGCAGAAGTATAACAATGGAATTTATTGCTACAACCATTTAACTTGAGAATTATACTTGTAGCAGGAAAAGAAGATGTATCTGATCAAATGTGAGAAATCCCAAAGTCTCTAAATCCCATCTTCTCCCTTTACTTAGGAAAAGTTATGGCACAAAAGGAGAGAGAGGGAGAGCACGAGAGAGAGCAAGAGAGATTGAGAAAGGGATAGAGAGCGAGAGGGGAAGCAAGTGAGAGTGCAAGAGAGAGAGCGAGTGATGACGGAAGAAGGGCCCACTTGAATTGAAAAATCCGACAGAGTTCGAGGAACAGGTTGCTGAGTTTTCAGAGGAGGAACCGAGCTGAGCCTATGCAAGTGGTTAGGTCGGTGGGTGACCCCTGACCAGTAAGGATCCATGCATAATGTAGTCATATGGAAAGCTAAGAGTGATGTGTTCCTCCATTTGGGAGGGAACTCAGGCAGTCACTCCCTTTCTCCTCTCTCATTTACAGGTGCCAACAGGAAAAGAGGAATTCCAGAAGATGAAACCCTGTCCAACAGGTCCTGAAAACCCACAGAGGACTGAGGACGCTGTGGAGGAGGAGGAATGAGCACTGTTGAACTATCATAGCAGTTGCCACACCGTCCAGAGGCATGGAGACACACATCCTCGTGGGTGCCAGTTCAGGCACGGTCTCACATCCTCCTGATCACCGCCTGGATATCTGCCCACAGCAGGAGGAGACAGGGTCAGCCGAGGTCATCAGTATTTGGGGGATTGCTAGGGAAGAGGCATCTACAATGTCCATGTTGGATAAGGAACCTCTGGGATCGGCCCTGCGTGAGATGATGGGGATGCAGCGACAGGCAGGGGATCATCAGGCACCGGTGGGGAGGCTCTCAACAGAGTGAAATGCAAGGCAGAAGTATCCATCTGTCTGCTTTATGATGAAGTAGCTCTAACCGGTGTACACATGGAGGTCTCCACGGAGGAGGATGGCGAGTGCCATGAAGAAATTCATTCAGTAGAGCACAAAGTTTCTGACAGAAATGCACGCACTCCATCATTGCAACCATCAATGAGATCTTGCTGTGGCTGCAAGAGGAGAAAGGAGCACCTAAACCTCCCTCCAAGTGCCCTTGTCCTCAAAGAGTCAGAAAAGGGATCCTCAGGCAGCCAAAAGGAGGAGGAGCAACTGTTGGGCACCACCAGGATCCTTACTCAGGACAATCTGAGTCTTTGGAATCCCCTTTACCTCTGACCATAAGATGGAGGAGCAGAAGTAGACCATTTAGTCCCTTGAGTCTGCTCCGCCATTCAATAAGATCATGACTGACCTGATATGATAATCCTAAACTCCACTGTCCTATCTTATCCCCATAGTCCTTGAGTCCCTCACTGATTCAAAATATGTCCATCTCAGCCTTGAACATACTTTACCATCCAGCTTCTATACCGCTCGGTGATAAAAAATTCAAAGATTCACTACCCTCTGAGAGAAGAAATTCCTCCTCCAATCTGTCTTAAATAGTTCATCCTTCTGAACTCCAATGAGTACAGGCCCAACCTATTCAACCTCTCCTCATAAGAAAGTCCCTCCATACCCGGCATGAACCTAGTGAACCTTCCCTGGACTGCCTCCAAAGTCAGCATATCGTCTCTGAGATCAAGGGACCCAAACTGTTCTGAGTATTCCAGGTGTGGCACAGGGAATCCCATCAGCTTCATCCTCTTGGACCACAGAGGGAGTAACTGCCCCTCAGCAGGAGAGCTAAATTGAGCTGAGGCCTTTGAGGCCTCAGGCTTCGGCATGCCCAGTGTCAAACTAGTCAGCAGGCTGTCTCCACCCAGTTGACATGATGGCCATTTTTTGGAAAATTCCAGCGCAGGTTAGATTTAATATAATCGTACATTGAGCCATGGAGTGCATTGTTTTGTCAAGGGACTGCCACCCAGAACTCATCGATGGTTGCAATGATGGAGCACGCGCATTCCTGTCAGAAACTTTGTGCTCTATTGAATGAATTTCTCCATGGCGCTCGCCATCCTCCGTGTTCTGGGTGACAGCCCCTTGACAAAACAATCTAACGTGTGCTGGTATATAGAAATGCACGGTAGCTGCAGTGGGAGAGGCAATTACAATTCACACTGCAAAATGTGCTCACGATATCGATAGCTGAGATATCAATAAAAACAAGAGAAGAATGTAACAAAAAAGGCTGGGTGGTAAAGTATGTTCAAGGCTGAGATGGACATATTTTGAATCAGTAAGGGGCTCAAGGACTATGGGGATAAGACAGGACAGTGGAGTTTAAGATTATCATATCAGGTCAGTCATGATCTTATTGTAAATAAATGAAACCTTTTCTACCCAAATTAAATGGAACACCTATACCTGGGGCTGTTTAGCACACTGGGCTAAATCGCTGGTTTGAAAGCAGACCAAGGCAGGCCAGCAGCATGGTTCGATTCCCGCAACAGCCTCCCCGAAGAGGTGCAGGAATGTGGCGACTGGGGGATTTTCACAGTAACTTCATTGAAGTCTACTCGTGACAATAAGCAATTTTCATTTCATTTCATACCACTATAGCTGCCAAATCTGAAATATTCATCAATACAAATAGCTCATTATTCTTCTGGCTCTTATAAGTAACTGCCACGCTATTCATAATGTATTCATATTCACTTAACCTTGGCTTCAGAAGATGTTTGTAGCACTGCTTTTCTGTACCACAAGGAACATAAATATAAAATAAATGGACATGCTAACAATGATTTCCAAGAGGACCAGA
Organism: Scyliorhinus canicula; assembly: GCF_902713615.1. NCBI lineage: Eukaryota > Metazoa > Chordata > Chondrichthyes > Carcharhiniformes > Scyliorhinidae > Scyliorhinus > Scyliorhinus canicula. Next base: position 28,942,428 of record NC_052166.1, on the reverse strand, counting down.
TTTTTTTAGAAATGACCTCTGTGTATCTGGGAAGCTTATGTTGAGGTTGCTATATGATGTACAAAGACTCGGCACGGTAGCATAGTGGTTAGCACAGTTGCGTCACAGCTCCAAGGTCCCAGGTTCGATTCTCGGCTGGGTCACTCTATGTGTGGAGTCTACGCATTCTCTCCGTGTCTGCATGGATTTCATCCGGGTTTTCCGGTTTCCTCCCACAGTCCAAAGATGTGCGGGTTAGGTGGATTGGCCATGCTAAATTGCCCGTAGTGTAAGGTTAATGGGGGGGATTGTTGGATTACGGGTATACGGGTTACGTGGGTTTAAGTAGGGTGATCATTGCTCGGCACAACATCGAGGGCCGAAGGGCCTGTTCTGTGCTGTACTGTTCTATAAAAAAAAAATAACCTTCTGACTAAGGGTGCCTTTAGCTCCAACTTTGGCAGGCACAGTGGATATTTTTGATGCAAACATGTGATGAAGGGGAAGTAGTAGGCTTTTCAGCCCCTCGAGTCTGCCATTTAATAAGATCATGGCTGATCTACCAGTAACCTCGCATCTGCATTCCGCCCAGCCCCGATAATCAATAATCGTCTTGCTTACCAAGAATCTATCCATCTCTGTCTTAAAAATATTCAAAGACTCTTGTTGTCTGTAAAATTCAGACACTTTGACCAGTTTATTATTGAAACATTTACCACTTGTTAAAGTAGTCGTCAATGGTGATAAAGTCAATGCCATGGACAGGAATGGGGTCAGTAGCGATTTTGAACCAAGTATGGGTAGGAACTTCATATGGGATCAGTCGTGCTTTGTGCTGATTTGTCAAATGCTCATGACATGCCTTGCACTTCTTGACGCTTACTTCAATGTCATTGTTCATAACCGGCCTCTCTTGTGAACATTCTCATCCAATCTATGTCCATTTGTGAGTGATGAAGCTGCTCGTAGAATCATAAAATTTAGAGTGTAGAAGGAGGCCATTCAGGCCACCGAGTCTGCACTGGCCCTTACAAAGTGCACCCTACGGAAGCCCATGTATCTACCCCTTCCCCGTAACCCAGTAACCCCCCACTTAGCATTTTTTGTGGACACTAACGGCAATTTAGCACGGCCAATCCACCTAACCCGCACATCTTTGGACTGTGGGAGGAAACCGGAGCAGCCGGAGGTAACCCACGCAGACACGGGGAGAACGTGCAAACTCCGCACAGTGACCCAACCGGGAACCTGAGATCCTGGAGCTGTGAAGCAACTGTGATAACCACTATGCTACCGTGCTGCCCACTATGCTACTGTTGTTGAAGATTATCAGTTCACAAAGATTCCAATATTTTGACCTGCATTTAAAAATTACTCCCTGTGAGGTGCCTAGCTAATCACGATCATGCTAAAATATTCTCACATGTTTGCAGACATGACAAATTGAATCAGGCCATTGTTCAATCATGGATTTCCACAGATTCTGTAGCGTGTAATTTTTTTGTCTTTTCCTCTTGTTGCTGTTGGTATTTACATTGTGCAAAATGTAGCAGATCCATTTGGAGAACATCTTCATGTTTGATGTCAATAAGTCAACTTGCAGATCTAAAGACATATCTTCTGTTTTTACTGGGTTGCATGCAATCTGCTCATTTTATCCAACGTGTCCATCAAGTTACCTGGCTTATATCCAATCTCACAATCATAACGTTGAATCTTGGCGGTCCACCGGTCAAAGACTTTCACCAAATTATCTTCAGAAGCTTGTGGTTTGTCTCTACCTCAAGTCGTTTGCCAAACAGATGGTATATAATGCATGATTCCAAATTTAAAAGCTGATGTTTCTCACTCGATGTTGGAGTAGTTGGATTGTTTTAGCGACAGAGATTTTGAAGCACATGCAATTGGTTTGCCTTTTTGCAACATGCATGCTTCCAGACGACGGTGAGGCATCTATGTCCAGGGTATATGTCTCCCTTGGGACCTAAAATTACAATGTTGATACGTCTGAGGATTACTGTTTCAGTGCTTTAATGAGATATTTGTGTCTTAGGTAAGGCATATTCTCTCTCAACAATTCCAATAGTGATGACGATTCATGAGTGAAATTGGGAATGCATGAACACAAGAGATCAAGGAGACCTAGAAATCTCTGCATGTTGTCCTTATCTTGAGGCACTGAAATGTGATGTACTTAGTGTCCAAAAAGGGTAAGTGGGGGTTACTGGGTTATGGGAATAGGCTAGATATGTGGGCTTGAGTAGGGTGCTCCTTGTAAGGACTGGTGCAGACTCGATGGGCCAATTGGCCTCCGTGTAAATTCTATGACTCGTGTGTCAGGAGCCAGCAGTGTAAATAGCCTTCAAAGGATAACATAGAAGCAGTTACTGAATTGTTCATCTACTCAGGAAAGAGCATTTTAATTTCCAGACAATCTTCACACAGAACTTCTAAAATGTAATTTGTCGTGTTCATAAAATCATAGAATCCCTATTGTACAGAAGAAGGCCATTCGGTCCTTCATGTCCACACCAACCCTCTGAAGGAGCACTCCAACAAAATTCACTTACCTGCCCTATCCCAATATCCCTTAACATAACCTACACATCCTTGGACACTAAGGGGCAACGTAGCATGGCCAGTCCACCTAACCTGCACATCTGTGGACTGTAGGAGGAAACAGGAGCACCTGGAGGAAACCCACACAAACATGGGAAGAACGTGCAAACTCCACACAGTCACCCAAGGTTGGAATTGAACCCGGGTCCCTGGCACTATGAGGCAGCAGTGCTAACCACTGTGCCACTGTACATTTAATATTGTGGGGAAAATCTATAGAAAAAAAATGAAATGTCTTGAAACTCGGTCCCTAAGTATTTTTGAAATGTACTTACTGTTGTAAGGTAAAGAATGCAACAACCAATTTATGGGCCCCTCAAACAATAATGCAATAATGGACAAATAATCTTTTCCAATAGTGGTTGATGGATCGATATTGACAAGGTCAAAATATTACCGAAAATAAGGTGGATTGGCCATGCTAAATTGCCCTTATGTCCAAAAATGTTAGGTAGTGTTATTGGGTTTCGGACATAGGGGGCGGGATTCTCCGACCCCCCCCCCCCCTCCCACCCGGCCGGGTCGGAGAACCGTTGGGGAACTGCGTGAATCCCTTCCTGCCTCTCCGACGCCGGCTGCCGAATTCTCCGGTGCCGGTTTTAGGGCGGGGTGGGGATTGCGCCGCGCCGGTCAGGGGCCATTAGGAGCGTCCCCTACCCTCGGAAATTCTCCGGGTGCTGGTGGGTCGAGCGGCCACCCGTTTTCATCCAATCCGGCCCACGTGAAATGGGCATTGTCCATCCCGGCGGGACCTGGCTTGGAGGGTGGTTCGCGGGGTCCTTGGGGGGGGACGGGGGGGGATCCGGCGCTGGGGGGGGGGGGGCCACGGTGGCCTGGCCCATGATTGGGGCCCACCGATTTGCAGGCGGGCCTTTGTCGTGGGGGCACTGGCACTCCTTCCCTCCACGCCGGCTTCTGGAGGGCTCTGCCATGGCCGATGCGGAGAAGAAACCCCCTGCGCATGCGCAGGAAACACACCAGCAGTTCTGCGCATGTGCCAGAACATGCCAGCAGTCCAGCGCATGCGCCAACTCGCGTCGGCCAGCGGCAGCTCTTCGCACCAGTTGGCGTGGAGGCAACCCCTCCAGTGCCGGCCTAGGATTCCACAACTTACAGGCAGCCCGACGCCGGAGTGGTTCACGCCGCTCTTGCCGCCGGTACGGGCCGCCCCACCAATTGCGGGAGAATTCCGCCCAGGGTGGAGGTGTGGGCTTCAGTCGGGTGCTCTTTCCAAGGGCTGGTGCAGACCTGAAAGGTCGAATGGCCTCTTCTGCACTGTAAATTCTGAAAAAAGCCCAGAAGATAAAGCAAATTGCTGCAAACGTTTATCAATCTGACGGGATACATGAATCATCCTTGACTGGCTCACATAGCTGAGGCTGGATTCTCCAAAAATGGAGCTGTGTCCCCACTGCAGTCTTTCCTGAAAAAAATAAAGAGCAATTTAGTCTTAGTCCGCAGCCGCCATGCCAGACGTGTTTAGAAACACACCGTCGGGAACTCGGCCTGCCGGGACCAGAGTATTGCTGAGAGGGCCTCTGGCAATGGCCCCCTAGCCACGTGGCGTGATTCGCGGGAGCAGCGCTGGGCCCAATTCTCACGAAAAAGTCAATTCTCCGCCTCCGTGCCAAACACGATTTTGGTGCAGGGCTGCGGAGAATCTAGCCCCTGACCTTTAACTGACATGGTACCGTCCACAAAGATATGTGAAGACATTGTACAAACGATAAGCCAATCCCCAAAATGTTTTCCTGTCAGAAAATCATGGTTCAAATACCTGTAGGATAGTTTGTCCCAGGTGGTGAGCAAAAAGCTTGCAGCTATCTGACTGTACACCAAGGCGCACAAAAAATATTTTGCAACAAGGTCAAAGGTGGCACCCATTAATTTTGAAAGATTGAAGAGAGTAGCAGTTTCCTCAATGCACAGTTCAATCATATAATCACACTTATTTTGAAATCAGAGCATGATTTTTCAAAACAATGCTACATTTGTGTACGTGCCACTGGATTTCGAAAAGCAAGTACATACATTCTTGAAATAAATGTGGTGCACAGGCAGTGAAAACAACAGGAAGAGTTTCTCAAACATATTAGGTCAGAGCAGCATTTGTATACATTGCCTCGTCCTGTAACCTTGCTCAAAGTTTGATCAAATTGGGCAAGGATTAAACATTTGCATCCAAATCAAATTAATAATAAAAAGTATGTGGCCACGATTGTTTGCTTAAAAAATAACACAACGAGCAAAAAAATAATTAATGTGACATTCGATTAAACACTAATTAGGAATTTGTTGAAAATAATTGCTCCTTCTGGGAAAGCAGCAGTGAAAAACAGCAACAGCGGACTGATTTAAAAGTGCAATGGCAAAATGTTGCATTTAAAGGGTATCAATTTGCTGAGAACAGCTCACTCGATTTTTCCTTCTGAATAAAGTGGCTCTGCCTCAAGAAGCTGAACTATCCCCAAAACCGCTGTTTCCTTCGGTGATGTGTTGTTCCTATTACAGTCTGCGTGAAGAACAATTCACAAAATTTATTTTCATAACCCATTAGCTATCTGACTCTGACCACAGGCAAGAAGCCACGCTGGTTAACGTGTGTCTGAGTTTGTGCTTTCTCAGACCAATGGAATCAATCAATACCCACAATTCTTTTCTAAGTAGTCTGAAATTGAAAACAAATGCGAGCATTACACTTCTTTACTTCAGATTGTCCACATTATATTTATCTGTTTCTATGGCTTATTACATGCCATCAATAGTACCATTCTGTTTTCTAATTTTCTCCTTTTTTAATAATTTTGCTTGTTTTGGTGATTTGCAAGAACTGATGACGTTGGCTAATAATGGCATATTCTACACACTTGATTTCATGCATCATTAAAGGTTGGCATGAATGTAATGTAGTCTCGGTCCTAAACCATAATGGGCATTCGTCATTGCACCAGATCGCACATTAGCTCTTCTAATGTTGACCTTGGTCTATCACAACTGAGCAGGAAGGTTCCAACCAGAATGCAGATTGTTCCTTCAAGTCAGGAGTGGAGAAATATTATACCCCATGATTTTGTTTGCCAGTCAGATTTATATCTGGTCTGATTCTGTCTTTTAATGCTGAAATTTTATTTTGCAACTTCTGCGAATGAGTAAAATTTTGACTATTTGCTTGGTGTTAGCACTACTGCCTCACAGCACCAGGCACCTGGGTTTATTTCCATCCTTGGGTGACTGTGCAGAGTTTGCATATTCTCCCCATGTCTGCATAGGTTTCCTCTGGGTTCTCCAGTTTCCTCCCCAAGTCTAAAAATAGGTGGATTGGTCATGAACAATGTGCAGATTTGCGGGGATAGGGAGGGGAATGGAGCCGAAGTAGAGTGCTCTTTCGGATGGTTGGTGCAGACTCAATGGTCCAAATGAACTCCTTCTGCACCGTAAGGATGTTATGGAGCATGATACCCATGATTTTTTCCACTGAAAAGTTATCGCCTGTCACAGAGGATCCTCTTCTTCATCTAGCATATCCAATGCCTGACATTAGGCTCTGTGGTTGGAGTCATTCCGAACACAAAGGAAGATGGTTGTGGTTTTTGGAGGTCAGTCGTCTTAGTCCAGGGGCATCACTGCAGGAGTTCCTCAGGATAGTGTCCTCGGCCCAACCATCTTCAGCTGATTCATCAATGACCTTTCTTTCAACATGTCAGATTTGGGGATGTTCGCAGATGACTGCACAATGTACAGTACCATTTGCAACAACTCCGACACTGAAGCAGTCCACGTGCAACTGCAGCAAGACCTGGACAATATCCAGGCTTGGGCTGACAAGTGGCAGGTAACGTTCGCACCACACAAGTGCCAGGCAATGACCTTCTCCAACAAAAGAGAATCTAACCATTGCCCCTTGACATTCAATGGTATTAGCATCACTGAATGCCCCACTATCAAGACACTGTGAGATACCATTGACAAGAAACTAAACTGGACTAGCCATATAAATACTGTGGCTATAAGAGCAGGTCAGAGACTAGGAATCCTGTGGCAAGTAACTCACCTTTCTGACTCCTTAAAGCCTGTCCACCACCTACAAGTCGAGTGTGATGGAATACCCCTCCACTTGCCTGGATGAGCAGCTCCCACAACAACTCATGAAGTTTGACACCATCCAAGATTTGATTGGTACCCGTTCCGTAAACATTCACTCCCTCCGCCACCGAGGCACCGTAGCAGCGTTTTGTACCATCTACGAGATGGACTGCAGGAACTCATCAAGGCTCCTTAGGCAGCACCATCCAAACCAATGAGCATTACCATCTAGAAGGGCAGGGGTAGCAGATACCTGGGAACTCCACCACCTAATTGTTCGCATCCAAGTCATTAACTATCCTGACTTGGAAATATATTGCTGTTGTTTGATTGTTGTTGGGTCATAATACTGGAACTTTCTCCCTAAAAGCACAGTAGGTACAGCTACACCACATGGACAGCTCACCACCACTCTCAGGGGCAATTAGAGATGGGCAAGAAACGTTGGCTTAGCCAGTGACCTGTAGAAAGCAAAAAACGTTAAATTCCTGCCACCCTGTGCACCATAGTGCTGCCATTTCAGAAATATGTTGCTCTGAGCACCACCACTCCACCCTAAGCTGTGTATTATTTAATATAATCCAATTAAGTTTTTACCGGTTTGATATTCTTTATGACAACTGTCAATGGCAATTGGTTCATCTCTCCATAACCAATTCTTCACTAAAAATAGTGAAAGCACTCAAACTGATATGGGATGGCAAAATAGAAAATATTAATCATTCCAAGCAATGAATTTTGGAACAGGTGTGTCTGAATTTCTGTAATTTCAAATGCATGAAACACATGCTGCGGGATTCTCCATCGGCGGGATCCTCTGCTTCACTGGCAGCGAATCCACACCCACGGGTTTCCCGGTAGGATGGAGAATCTTGCCCTGATTACCAGCCCCAAAGTGGTCATTTAGCTGATGCGTAGATACCTAAGATACCTCAGATACCTAAACATTTTCATCACTTAATAATTCTGTTTCTTCTAAGGTTGACTTTGAGAGAAATATATCTTTGTTCTGAAAAATTTCAGAGCTTGCTGAAGTGGCTTCAAGTTCGAGTTGTCCATTTTGTTTTCCATAGAGATGAATCCCTATCAATGAATAAGGTGGATGCTGCCTTACTTGAGAAATGGTACGCCCTGAAGGAAGTTATGGTAGTGCTTTTCATGCTCCTTCTGAGTTGTCACCCTTGATCTTGGGAATTTTAAAGTCTCAATCTGTGCCATCAATAATCCGTCAAAGAGAGATCTAGCCAGCATTTAATCAGATAATCAGTTATACGGCTTGGAGAGATGAGTAGAAACTCTGGGAACTAATACAAGATTAAAATGTACGGGTTGCACCAACAGAGCCTCTGTTGACATTCTTGAAGGGATTAGAACATAGAACAGTACAGCACAGAACAGGCCCTTCGGCCCTCGATGTTGTGCCGAGCAATGATCACCCTACTTAACCCCACGTAACGCGTATACCCGTAACCCAACAATCCCCCCATTAACCTTACACTACGGACAATTTAGCATGGCCAATCCACCTAACCCGCACATCTTTGGACTGTGGGAGGAAACCGGAGCACCCGGAGGAAACCCACGCACACACGGGGAGGACGTGCAGACTCCACACAGACAGTGACCCAGCCGGGAATCGAACCTGGGACCCTGGAGCTGTGAAGCATTGATGCTAACCACCATGCTACCGTGATTGTTCAAAGCATTCTCGGAGAGAACTGATGATTTATGGTAAGGAGGCTGTATATGTTCTCATAGATTTGCAAAGCTGCGCTGGTCATGTGGAAGCAAGATTGCAGTCATGAGGCACCATTCCTCACAACGTTTAAGGTGCATTTGGATGAACATTTGAAACATCATAGCATGCGAGGCCATGGAGTAAGTGCTCGAAAATGGGATGAGAATAGATAGGTGCTCGGTGGCTGGTGCAGACACGATGGGTCGCAGGGTCACTTTCCATGCTGTAAAACTCGATGATATTGTCATGTAACTTGCTCATGTCTCCGCAGCAGAGGAATATTCCATTCATCTACTGTGCCTGTGTCAGCCCTTTGGAAGAACAATCTATCCCAGTTCCTGGTAGCTTTGCAAATTTGTCCCTTTCAAGTATTTGCTCAATTCCCCTCTGAAAGTTGCCATTAAACTTTCTTCCACCATTCTTTCAGTTACTGTATTTCAGATCATAACAACTCTCTAAGTCAGGCATTGTCAAACCCGGGGGCGCGAACCGCGGGTGAGTCGCAGGCGGTTGTCAGGAGGGTCGCAGAACCGCCCGTCGCGGCGCTCCCGATCGCGTAAATCTGCGTGCAACAGCCGTAGCAGCCGGCTTTTAATAATGCCGATTGCAAGTGGCCTTTAAAATGGGCAGGACTAGATAATAAACATTTGGCCACACTGCGCATGCGCACCGATGATTGGGCACCCATGCGCACTGCGGCAGCATTTTTTTAATATGGTCACAGCCTTTTTTTTTTCAAGTTTGGGGGGCCAGAGGGACCATTCGGGCCAAATGTCAGCAACAAACAAGGTCAGAGAAAATGGGGTCACGCAGGTCGGCCAGCATGGGTCGCGAAGATCGGCCAGCGTGGGTGACGAAGGTCGGCCGGCGTGGGTCGCAAAGGTCAGCCGGCGTGGGTCGCGAAGGTCGGCCAGGTTGGATCCTGAAGGTTGGCCGGTTGAGAAAAATGGGTCCCTGGAAAAAAAGTTCTTGCTCTAAGTTAAAGAAAAACTTTTCACCTCACCTCTGGTTCCTTTGCTGATTACCATTACTCTTTGATTATTGATCCTTTTTCCAGTAGAAACAATGTATCCTTCTATATGTTTGGAGAACCCCTCATAATTTTGAACATCTCTACTAAATCTTCCCTTGAACGTCTTTGCTAAGGAGAACAAAATTAGCTTCTCTAGTTTCTCCATGTAATTCATGTCCTATGTCCATTGTATAGTTCTATTAAATCCCTTCCATTCCCCTCTAAGACTTCAATATTCTTTCCCAAATAGACATCTAGAAGTCGGCAAATACTCCAGCTGGTGATAAAATGTTTGAGATTAATTCCTTGTTTTTGTGCTCTATACGTCCATTGATGAAACAAGGATTCTGTATGCTTCTTAAAAGCCTTTTTCACTTGTCCTGCCACCTCAAAAATGTGTCGCACTATCCCAGTACTCTCTTTAAAATTGTACCCGTTAATTAATGTTGTCTCCCCTTGTTCTTCCAACCAAAACAGATCACCTCACGGATATCACTACCTTAAATAACATCTGCCAACCATCAGCAAATTTCACCAGTCCGTCTGTTTATTGACCCGGTGTAACTCATCGCAGCAGGTAATTAAAATCCAGTTGTCTTAAATGGGCACAGAAGGCAGCAACTGCCAAAGAAGCCTGTTTTTACACAATTCTATTAAATGCACGCTTCCTCAACTGTGTTGAGTGCTTAGTTTGAAATGATAACTGCTACTAATTCATTAGCAGTCCACTGGGTACAAATAAAGTGTTACATGTGACGTACTCAGTTGCAGCGACATACAATCACAGAGTAATGTACAAGAGGAATTTTGTTAACCATTTGCCTCCCTCATGCAATCAACAGGAAACACTTCAATTATACATGACCTCCTGAAGTTGCCTACATAACCAAGGATATTGGGCCATAACCTCCACACAGCGGAATAAAGCCATGTCCTGTTAAAATTACAAGAGTTTAAAGCACGCTCAAATGCTTCAAAAATCTTTATTGAAACTTCCGCTGGCTGGAGCTGCTTGGGACTTGCAGTGAATCAATCCTCGAAGGCAGAGCAACCCTGCAAACTCAGAGAACACTCTCTTTTTTTTACAACACTGGCTGCCATAAAGCAGGTAGGTTTATAGGGCCCAGTGTAATTTACAGGCCAGGGAGAGTAAGATAAGTGAATGGGATTTGGTTGGTCAAGAGGATTATGTTGGTAGAGGAAGTACGGGAGTGGGGGGGGGGGGGGGGGGGGGGGGGGTGCTGGGTACATTGAGTGGGGGAAGTCAGACACTGTGGGGGTGTAGGTTGGGTCCAGAGTGGGGGACATGTGATGAATATAAGAAATTGTTCTACTTCATATTTTTTAATTGTTGCAGTCATATTATTTCAACAGAAACAGGTTTAAGATGCGTACAGCCAGTATGTCTACTAAAGCTGTGATTAATGGCGTGTAAAAGTGAGGTCATCCTTGATTGTGCAGGGAGACTGTTCTGCTGATAGAATTGGGAAACATTAACGAGTTTATAGATAGATGGCTAACAAAACATTGTTTTGGTTTGGAGGTGCCTGGGATGTAGGTAATTTCTGAGAGATATTTTGTTTGATCCTGCCTGAACTGGTCACGGGACATCTTGTTGGAGGAGACAGAAGAATTCTTTATGCTTTGGATACAGGTGATTCATTTAATGGGAGGAGCCAGGTCTGTCTGTAGATTCAGTTTGCCATAGGATTTTAATTTGCCAAGAAGTATCTTTCAGTCAGAAAGGTTCTCTTCAAGGCCTTTGCACAGAAAAAAACAAGTAAACCCGATTGTTAACTTTATTTATAAGTGGTATTTGAACTATATTGTTTTGCTTCCAGAATAAACAGTGACGGGTATAGGGAGAAAGTTTCTATGTTTCCTTTTACCTAAGAACTGTTGTAACTATTATGTGTAAAGCTAGTTCTTTGTTGCTAATGTGGCTAATCCTGGGCGAAATTCTCCGACCCCCCGCAGGGTCGGAGAATCTCCCGGGGCCGCCAAAAATATCGCCCCCGCCGTGGCAGAACTTTTCCACCACCCGGGAATTGGCTGGGGCGGGAAACACCACCCGCCGGTTGGCGAGCCCCCTGCGGCGATTCTCCGGCCCGTGATGGGCCGAAGTCCCGCTGCTGGGAGGCCTCTCCCGCCGCCGTGGTTTGAACCACCTCTGGTGGTGGCGGGATCGGCGGCGCTAGTGGGCCCCCGGGGTCCTTGGGGGCCACGGGGCGATCGGACCCCGGGGGGATGCCCCCACGATGGGCAGGCCCGCGATCGGGGCCTCCACCATGGCAGAGGCGGAAGAGAATCCCCCAGCGCGCATGCACCGGTGGTGACGTCAGCGGCAGCTGACGCACCGGCGCATGCGCGAACCGGCGAAGGCCTATCGACCAGCCCCGGCGCCGGGCGGCGGGCGTCAAAGGCCGCTGGAGCCGGTTTGGGCGCCAGTCGGTGTGGTGCCAACCGTTCCGGCACGGGCCTAGCCCCTCAATGTGAGGGCTTGTCCCCATTCTCCGCACCTTTGGGGAGGCCCGACGCCCAAGTGGTTGGCGCCACTCTGCTACGCTGGGACCACCCGCCCCGCCGGGTAGGGGAGAATCCCGCCCAGTCTTTAAATTAAAGTTTGCTTTAACATAAAAAATGTCAGTGGGTCAGTGTTATCGCTCCCATGGTACAGCAACATTTCCTCACAATTTTACATATTGTAAACCATTGGGTTCTCATCTGGGAACCTAACAGATGGGTCAGGGAGATGGGGGTCAGGTCGGATAGGAGTCGTTCAGGTTGGGAAGGTGGCGTCGGGTTGGGTTTGGGGGTATGGGGCATACCCTGGAGTGTCAGGAGTGTAGGGGCGTCCTGTGCGGTGCTAGGTCTGAGTATTTAAAATAAGTATGCTGAAGTTAGAATGGCTTTTATTTCTTCTAACTCTATGAATGTAAAACTGGCTGTACCATCCAAAGTTAATGATTTAAATCACTTTGTCAGATCCAGCGCAGTTTTCATTTTGGACAATTGCCATGTCAAGCCTTACCTAGGAACTTCCTCAGGACATTGTTTGGAACCTAACACTGGGAAGCCAGGAAGTTACAGGTCATTATTTTTATTTCAATAACATAATACATCTGTATTCCATCCTGTCACCTGTCTTTAAACTACCATTCTGAACCCTTCAGCAACAAACATGTGGTGAGTTTCATAAATATTGATAATTTTAAAAACAAAATTGATTTTCTTAAGTCAATATTTCTCCTTATCTTCTAAAGAACTCACACTGAATGGGCTGTGAGACTTTCCAGGCTGTAGTTATTCACTTGCAGCTTGTTCAAATGCGATTTCTTGACCTGCAGCATGTGCCCTCAGATTACTCACCCAAGAAAAGATCAGGAGGGATTGACACTGCAGTCTAACTGATTGGGGATTAAATTATATTGTCCCCGAAAATAGGCACAGGAACTGTGATGGGCAATTAGCCTATCTGTGGCCATTGATTACAATGCAGGCAGCACACCAACGTCACACAGTTCATTCTCATGATCTCCTTGTCCGGCCAGCTATGATCATGCTTTTCATTGGCTGCAGACATCAGCAAGGAGCCAATATCATAAGCGGCTAGCACCACCCAAAGTTAGCCTCCACTGCCACAGCTGGCCTAAAAGGCAGCTGTTTTGTGGTTCAAACAGGTGACGGGAGTTGTGATTGACAGGAATTAGCCCTGGGCCAAAGTGAGGAAAGGCGCATCTGGCTAGACAGCGGCCGCCGAGGATTTTAGACCCAACTCTCAAGGTCTCAGTGGAGGAGGTGGCAAGGAGGAGGAATGTCCTGTATCTGCAATGGAAGCACTTAGGACATATATTTTAAAGGCAATGCAGGAAGATAGCTATATATCAATGGCAAGAATCAAACCCGGAGGACCTGGGAGCAGTGTGCAAGGGGTTCAATGACCTCCCATGAGTGGTCAAAGTCAGTGAATGCATTTTTAAATGTCTTATCCTATTAACTATATTAAACGCCTCAAATCATCTTGTCCCCATCATGTATCCACAACCATTCTATCAATTAAGATTTGTGACGTTGTTTTAGTCCCAGATGACTATAGTCTGCTCGCCCCTTTGGGAGTCGGCGGAGGGCAGGGGGTGGGAGGGGGAGGGAGGGGGGAGGGGGGGGGGGAGTGCTGACCTGTGGTGATTTAACCTGAGGATCACCACACCACAAGCGAGAGGCAAGGTTGAGAAGGCGGGGCCTTCATGAATAACTTCAGCCGGTATGGGAATTGAACCCTTGCTGCTAGCCTCGCTCTCCATCACAAAACAGCTATCTAGCCGAGTGAGCTAAACTGGCCCCCATCCACACCCTTCCCCACATCCTCACACACTCAGCACTGCCACGAGTCTCATACCCACATATTGCCAGCTATTACACCACGACTGTTACATCAGCCAAACAGATTGCCCTACAACACTGACACAGTTCACTCTTTCTTGAGGGACAAGGTGTCATAAAACCAAAGACATCAGGAAGTAGCCCCAAGAGGTTAGTATGCTTGCATGTCATTGCTCCCCTTCGACAATATTGTGCAAAATCCATTACTGGGATTGGCGTTGCTGAAACCATTGGAAGAACTAACCTCAAATTTAATCTTCCTCCCCACATCCTGCCTCCCCTTCATCCCATGTTTCCCTTCTTCCAACTGGCAGATGGTGTAATTGTACATCTCTTAATTCCCTGGCCTGATTTAAAGAAGAATTCTTTGAAAAAAACAGATGATCTGGTTTTTATTCCTGCAACATAACAGCGGCTACATCTCAATAAGTACTTAATTAGCTGTGAAGCACATTCAGACAGACTGAGGTTGTGCAGGGAACTATTTTTATTCATTCATGGGGGATGAGCATCGCAGGCAAGGTCAGCATATATTGTTCATTGCTAATTGCCCTTGAGAAGGTAGTGGCGAGTCACCTTCTTGAAGGGCTACGTTGCATGTGGGTTACATGCAACCACACTGCCGTTGGATAGAAAATCCCAGGACTTGGTCCCAGCCATTGTGAATAAACAGCAATAGATTTCAAAATCATCATGTGTGACTTGGATGAGAACTTGCAAACGGTGGTGTTCCTGTGCATCTTTGTTCATCAAAGTGGTAGAGGTTGCAAGTTTGGAAGGAGACGTGGTGAGGGTCGTCATGCATTTTGTAGATGGCATATATTGCATGGAGATCTTGAGACACAATTGCAACATCCCTACCTCGGAACCAAAAGCTTTTGGTTGAAGTCCCATTCCAGGACATGATGTCCATGAAAGGCATGTTTACAATATGGCTGCACAAGTTGATTATCAGCTTGTAAATCCTTCCAATGTGCCTGACGGTAGTCAATACGAGTGGATGGGTTTCCTGGTCAGCCATATTGCAGATGACAATGCCAAGCCACAGCAGTACTTTGGCCAATGTAATCATGGAAGTCCATGGTTGCCAATGAGCTTTTAGAGCATTGTACTGGGACTGATTTAGCTCACTTGGATAGACAGCTGGTTTGTGATGCAGAGCAAGGCCAGCAATGCGGGTTCCATTCCCGTACCAGCTGAGGTGATTGATGAA
Organism: Scyliorhinus canicula; assembly: GCF_902713615.1. NCBI lineage: Eukaryota > Metazoa > Chordata > Chondrichthyes > Carcharhiniformes > Scyliorhinidae > Scyliorhinus > Scyliorhinus canicula. The sequence goes on along the minus strand of NC_052166.1, from coordinate 28,927,404 downwards.
GACCCCACCTTCTCAACCTTGCCCCTCACCTGAGGTGTGGTGATCCTCAGGTTAAATCATCACCAGTCAGCTCTCATTCTCAAAGGGGAAATCAGCCTATGGTCATCTGGGACTATGGGGACTTTACCTTCATCTTAACTAAAGGAGCATAAATTATAGTTATATATAAATATATATAAATGCAAGTCCTTCTTTTCTTTCTTTCCAATAGCCTTTCTCTCTGGGTCTCTCTATCTCAGTAACTTTATCGTCCTTTAAAAGCCTCTTTCCAATGAGTTCCCTTGCACCGTGTTTTTTGGCTCATCTCCTGATTGTTATTTTCTTTGTCCCCCCTGTCAGGGTCTCCTCTGTGGCTTTGTACATGATGGATGCTCTTTGAATTCATGTTGTTGGCACTGTAAATTTTTTCCCCACAATAAATCTCGTCGTGCTTTGAAAACATGAACGCATCCTCAAGCTAATTAACTCATGGCAACATTTAAATGAGCATTGTAAACATTATGACACTTCCCCGAAGAGGTATTAACATGCTTCGCTTGCTCACAGGGGAGATGGAAGCTGCCTCAGTAACTAAAACATGTCAACCCTTCACTGTCCTTCCTGTATGTCTGAAACAATTTTTTTATTGAGGCGAAGTGAGCCATGAATCAAGAGTTAATTTACTTAACAATTCTTTTGCAGTTGGGGAAACTTAGGTTCTTGCTGTAAATTATGCAGGAGCTGTTATTCATATTCCAGGAGGTTGGTATTGAAATGGGCAGTTTGCCTAGACTAAGTACATCTGCCACAACTAAGTATTTTATCCAAGGCTTGGGATAAACAAACCTTCAGCAAGAATCATTAAATTACATTTTAACTTTCAGTAGAATAGTGATTAATTCTGAATGCATACATACATTTTTGGACCTGTGAGCTATTTTGCAGCTTAATCTTTTTCCAATTGGATCTAGTTCTCCAATCATGCATTGTTGTGACAGGAATTTCATTCAAGCTCCACTAATGTCCTTGGGCAGTTATTTTGTCTGTCAGGTCACCACAATTAAAGAAGTATCCGTCAAAACAGATTGAAACTTTGAAAACACATCTCCACCAACAACCCCCCCCCCCCCCCCCCCCCCCCCCCCTTCCCCCACTAAACTGGAACATTATAACAGAAGCAATCAGATAAAAAAAAGGAATAATGTCCCTTATTTTTGTGCTCTTTTACCCAATTGAGAACAGTGCCACCAGTCACAACAGAAAAAGCAATCCACGTGTCAGCTAATAGCTCATTATCAATGGAAATGAAAACTGAACGTCAGTTTCTGGAGTTTTTCAAATCTAAACTGTGACTGTAAAATAAATGACTTGTTGGAGTTAATGTGTTTGCCGAGGATGAATGCTGACACAGCACATTTACGTTGGTTAAGAAAACCTGATCATTAGCAAGGTTGCACCTACTAAGAAATACATTTGTCCCATGGGAAATGGGGCACTTTCAAAGTCGTTGCCAGATTTCTTATTATTTAGATTTATTCCCACACTTGACAGAACTGACAGGAAAGAACAGCATGATGCTAATCATTACAGCACAATGGGCAAATAGTCATTTGATTTTCACTTCTTCTAATTTTTATTCCCCTCCTTAGCTTGGCAGCAGCAGGCAAACTTCCTATCGTTTGTTCCTCCTGAAGGCAAAACATTTTACCGAGCAATGAAGAAGACCTGTTAAATTGGTGTGTGTCTCATTTGCACGCTGGCATCAGCTGGGATTCAAACCCTTCAGAGCAGAAAAGATGTTCATTTTGAATCAAGCCAAGGCCAAGACAGCAGCTAGCTGTTGGCAATCACCCAGCACCCCCCCCCCCCCCCAAAAAAAATAACAGGGTGCCTCAAAGCACTTCATAGCCAATTCACTTCACTCCTGCTGAAGTGTCACCATTGTTGTAACGTGCAGCAGGTAGCCTTTTTTTGTACTAAAACTATTGTGCCTCTGCTGGCCGCAACTGACAAATGCAGACAAAATTGAATACTCACAGGTTGACTTACCTTTAAATACAGCTTTTATTATTTCTCTAAGACTTCACCAAGACTTCAACTATGTGTTTATTTACATAACTTTCAAGACTCGTGGCATACTTCCCAATTTAGAGAGAGCTTGGTCAGGTTCACTCTGAGGGGTGTGAGCTGGTGGGCCTTGAATGTTAGGTCGGCATATACAGGGCAGCATGGTGGTGCAGTGGGTTAGCCCTGCTGCCTCACGGTGCCGAGGTCCCAGGTTCGATCCCGGTTCTGGGTAACTCTCCGTGTGGAGTTTGCACATTCTCCCCGTGTTTGTGTGGGTTTCACCCCCCTACTCAAAGATGTGCAGGCTAGATGGATTGGCCATGCTAAATTGCCCTTAATTAGAAAAAATGAATTGGGTGCTCTAAATTTTAAAAAAAGGTCTGCACATACGATGATTGATCCTGGGTTATCGTTGGTGAAATCTCCTTGTTCCTATGTTATTTATCGTTTTAGTTAAACAACCCTTCAAGCTTCGTGCTTATACTTCGTGTTCTGAAAACAAGGGCTTTATCAGTGATGTTATCTCCCTGATTCGCATGAAAATCCATTTTGCAAAGAGCTGCAGTTTTCTTATTAGTAATTGTCATCTTTTCCCTTCATGCCTCATGGCACAATGCTGGTCATCTTTCCCATCAGTACTATGGTCCCATAAAAAACAATGAGATAAGTCAATGGTTCTCAAATTGGGGTCCAGAGATATTTTCCTGCAGCCAAATTGATGGGTCAACCTTATGGCTGGAGGAGTTGGCAAGTGCCCAATGCTCAAAAATAAGCGAGGAAGCTATGGCTGGAGACATGCTCTGCTCCTGCTGCGCTCCTGTTCCCCCCTGGTGCTCTCCCCATGCTTTGCCCCCCTCACCGCCAGCTCTTGGTGTTCTGCACCCTCTGCATTCATGATCCACTCCTGCTTTCCTCATGATCCTGCTTCCTCTGGTCTCCTGCTCTGTCCATGCTCCCGCCCTCACTTAGGATAGGCAGTCTCCGAAATGAGATGCAGGCTCATCCATATTATTGGTACCTATAAGTAAACAACTTTTCATCAGCATTGGTAAAACACTCTTTTTGCAGCACTTCTATGCTATAATTATTGTGTAGCATTATGATTTATGTTATAACTAGGATGAGATGAGTGCACAGTTTATCTAGCCCCACTACTTCACGGGTCACACCATTAGTTTAAAAGTTTAATTCAAGCACCAAAATGCCAAATGCCGACCTTCGCTGCTGAGGATAGGAGGAGAGATTGAATCGGTTAGGATTGTATTTGCTGGATTTCAGAAGAATGAGGGGGGAATCCCATCAAATCCGATAAAAGTCTCACAGGACTTGACAGGGTAGATGCAGGAAGGATGTTCCTGATGGTGGGTGTGTCCAAGACCAGGGGTCACAATCTGAGCATATGGGGTAGACCATTTAGGACAGAGATGGGAAGAAATGTCTTCACCTGGAGAGTGGTTGGCCTGTGTAATTTGTTAACACAAGAAACAGTTAGATACAGTACTTAGGGTGAAGGGGATCAAAGGATATTGCGGGAAAGCGGGATTAGGCTATTGAGTTGGATGATCAGCCATGATCATAATGAATGGTGGAGCAGACTCGAAGGGCTGAATGGCCCCCTCCTGCTCCTATTCCAATCTTCTTTCAATAAATGCAGAATGATTGAGCAATCTTCTTTCAATAAATGCAGAATGATTGAGCATTCTTCTTTCAATAAATGCAGAATGATTGAGCATTCTTCTTTCAATAAATGCAGAATGATTGAACAAGACTTACTTTTTTAAACCATTTGCAAGGACTGGTGCCTATACACAATTGGAAGTGCAACAGTCTATCCCTTTTTAAAGATTTCCCAACATGCAGAAACACACACAAACACACACACACAACAAAGGACAGACAAATAGGGGTCGGCTGGGGGGGGTAGTGGGGGTGATTTTCTGGGCCCATTTGCTGTGGGTGAAAATCCCGTTATGGCTGCTACCTCTTGCCAGAGGGTCATGAGGGGATTTGTGCCAGAGAGATCACAGAATGAGGTCTTCCCAGTACCCACCACACCCCCACCAGTGACGTAATCAGCTTCATGTTCAGTGAGGATGTGAACCTAATTGCCATCTATTTGCATTAACTGAAATAGGCATAACACCGCATCTTCTGGGGACGTTGTATATTTCCACCCCCCCCCCCCCCCCCCCCCCCCCCTCGCATCCATTCCCACACCCACTGGCATAATACCAGGCAAGTGAGAATCATTACTGGTCTCCAGCTGTTGTGATTGTCACACCAGGAGTGCGGAGGCTAGTGTAACCTCCCTGTGGTGAGAGACGTGCCAGGGCCAGATTGGTAGTGCCAGTTTGGAATTTCCATGTTGGCAGTGGCAGGGGACATTTCTAGCAGGCCAAAACAGAAGGCGGGACTAGAGGACATGGACTCCAGGGAACTCGATTGCGGGATGGTGGGGTTCCCACCAAGCTCCAATGCTGCCGATGGTGGTGGTGGAGTTGGGGGGGGGGGGGGGGGGGGGGAGGTGCGCACTGAAGCCCCAATGCCAGCGATGGTTATAGAAAGGCCTTTACTTCCACATTGAAATAGGGGCGCCCATCTCTGTCCTAAAAGGGTGACTCCTAATATTAAAGCAGCGCCCCCGGGTTCTGGAAACATCCTTTTCACATCCACCTTGTCAACACAATTCAGGATTTTCTATTCTTCAATCGAGTCCCGAAAGGCATGCTGTTAGGTGATTTGGATATTCTGAATTCTCCCTCTGTGTACCCGAACAGGCGCCCGAATATAGCAACGAGGGCCTTTTCACAGTAACTTCATTGCAGTGTTAATGTAAGCCTACTTGTGACAATAGAGATTATTAATTAAAAGTCCCTCTTCATTCTTCGAGACTCCAGTGGAAACAAGCCAAGTTTTCCCTCACCTTTCCTCATAAGATAACCCACTCATTCCAGGTATAAATGTTAAATGTTGTAAACTCCAGGGCTGGATACTCCGCTGGTGGGATTCTTCGCTGTGCCGGCAGCGCACCCACACCTGCGGGTTTCCCGGCAGTGTGGGGTGGCTACAATAGGATGGGACTGGAAATTCCCGCTACCAGCGAGGGTGCGTCGCACAGGAAAACGGAGCTGGCAGACTGGAGAATCCTCCCCCCCCCCCCCTCCTCCCTTTAATAAGGAGGGTTGGGCCACCAAGGGAAGGGGGAGGGGGAGTGGAGGGAGGGGCTGGGGGTGGACAACCACACTCGTCACCAGCATACCAACTCCTGGATCGTATGTATCCATTCTAGGGGCAAACCTTGCCCCTGCCCGTCTGCCCCACCAGCCACCCATAACTCCCAAAATCTGATGAGGCATCTGGCCATGCTTCTGAAGACTATTGCCAATCGGGAATTGGCAATCGTGGTTAAGTGAGCACTTCACACAACCCAAGTGTACTCCCGTGGATGGGTAGGCCATGTAACATGTGGGAGTCATTGCATTCAATCACAATTTGATGTCTGGACACTGTGCTTGTACATTGCAGAAGGCAACAGCACACACGCAGCATCCAACAACCAAACACCCAGGGGATGGGACACAGCTCTGGGGACATGTCCGCGGCCGGAGGGTGAGTGATTGGGGCCACCCAGGATGGACCAGCATCATCAGCTGGAGGACCAGCGGGAGAATTGACATATGCTCAGAGGGAGGGATGGATCAATCAGTAACGCAATAGTAACTTACATTTGACAGGTCCTCCGGATGGGGCCCAGTGGATCCTTACCTCTGCGGTTTCTGCAAACTTTGCGTTGGTGACCGATCTGTCCTCGGCCACTCCCACCACCTCCAGTGCGCGTTCCTTGAGGGTGGTGAGGATTCTGAATCCGAGTTGCCTGCACCAGTCTAGGTTCTCTCCCGGCAGCTGCAATTGTGCCAGAGCTTCACCTGCGGAGAGACAGAAAGGGCCTTGTTAACTACACGCATGGTTCACAGTGGTGGGAGGAGAGTGTGTGAAGGAAGGGTTGCGGGGTTTGAAGGGAGAGGGGGTGAAGGGAGGGTTGGGGCCGCATGGAGCATTGGCGTCGGTGGATGCTTGCGTGGGGGCGGAAAGGTCTCACAGGGGGTTGGGGACATTAGTGTCAACTCACCAGTTCTGCCCGATGTAGGTCATTGACCTTCTTACGGCACTAAAGGCCAGCCCACCTGGTTACACTCCCCAAGCTTACAGGTAACACTGGTTGCCCTGTGGCTCAACCTCCTGGTCTCTCGAGGGAACAGGACATCCCTCCTGGCCTCAACTGCTGCTAGGAGCCTGACCAGGTCCGCTTCTCAAGTGCTACTCGACCTTGTTAGTGGAGGATCTGGCCAGCACGGTTCTGGCGAACTTATTGGCGAGCCTTTATTTGTGGCGAGAAGTCCATGGAGGCCTCGTTCAGTGGATGTTGAATAGTGTTGCCAGCCATGGACAGATCCAATCGTGTTGCACGAGAATTGAATGGCTTTATGAAACAGATTGGGGGGGGATGGGGAGGGGGGGGGGGTAGACCCATGGAGGTTCCACACCACCTGAGAGAAAAATAATTCTCCTTTTTCTCCCACGCGCATAAGGCCTATTCACGGATAAACTTCTTTGTGGTCGGGAAGAGGGTACTTCCAGGAGTAACAAAGGCAGAATACTCCACGATTGTAATCTCCGATCACGTGCTGCAGTATGTGGTTGGAGAAGGGATGGGTCCAACGCCCCCATGGAGGCTGGATGCCTCGCCAATAAGAAATTCAGTACTAAAATAACCCAAGCTATCACGATTATGTATCCTGTAACCAGAACGGCCAGGTCTCACCATCCACATTCTGGGAGGCACTAAAGGCGATAATCGGGGCAGAAATCATAGCTTCTCAGGCCCTTAGGGGTAAGAAGGAAAGGGAAGCCAAGCAGCAGCTGATAGACTCCATATTGGAGACGGATCAGCAGGATTCCAGGACCCTAACTGTGGAACTGCTGGCAGAAGGGAAAAAGCTGCAGATGGAATTTGACCTGCTCTCCTCACGGAAGGAAGTCCACCAGCTCCGCCAGGCATGGGGAGGCCTTTTACGAACACGGAGCCCCAGTCACGGTTCTGGTGACAGCGACGGACTCAAAACCCGTTTCTATTTTTGCCTGTTATTACTGTTGTTGCATTACCTTTTACTTGCAAAAGTCAATTTCTTCTTTTGTTTTTCTGTATCTGCAAGTCCAAACACCAATAAAATTATCTTTTAAAATTTTTTTTAAGAGCGGGAGCTGTGAAGGACAGCAGGGGGCTGAGTTTGAAATGCAATCAGGGGTGATATCATAGGAAAACGCTTAGTTCATTGGCTAGTAAGGAGCAACACATTTGCATTATTTATTCTAAATTGCTTTCAGATTACAGGTAAAAAGATAAATATTTTACAGATCAGAAAGACTAAAAAAAACAAATTAAAAACAAACTAAATGAAATAACATAGAGATGCAGAGCAGTGAAGTGCTATTGTCACCGGATTAGTAATCCAGAGAACCAGGGTAATGATCTGGGGACGAGGATTTGAATCCCACCATGGCAGATAAACTCAATAATGTCCAATGATGACCATTAAACCATTGTTAAAAAAAAACACTGGATCACTAATGAAATATGGTCAGGCCCATTTTTAAACGGTGCCCCGATCTCTCAACAACCCCGAGGGTGACACTGCCAGGGTGCCCATGATGGCACCCAGGATGACAGACTGGCAGTGCCAAGGTGCCTGGGTGGCATAAGCAGTGCCAGGGTGCCATCTTGCCCAGATACCAACCACCCGGGGGCCTCCAAATATCTGGAAGACCCCCCTCCCCCAAGTACCATTCCAGCTGTCCCCGTTTGTGCTGAGCAATGCCCAGTTCGGCAAGACCGGTAGATCTGGAAGCTGGTCCGACCTGGCGTCGGCAGAGTTAAGTGAGCTTTTAAACTCAATTACATGTCTGGGTCCCGCCTTGGTAGATCTCAAGAGGTGTAACGACCGATGTGGCTCACAGAAGAGGCTTGTCCTAGGGTCCACCGGCCAGATCCCATTCCGATTCCTATGTGACGCAGCAGGAAAGTTGCACCTTAGGTCTAGTCTTAGGTGGGTTTACTTTAATATTCCTGTGCCTAAAAGAAATCTATAGTTAGATTTCATGCTGGTCAAAGATGTTTGAATGTGTGGGAGTCAGTATCACTTCCAACTGGGACTCTATTATGTTTAGAAAGCTGCAACATAAAAGGTAGATAGAGTTGCTTCACAACTAGGAGTCTTTGTAAGGTAAATCATCGTTTGTTCCTTAGTTTTAGCTAAAAACTAGAGCAGTTGGTAACAGGCAGCTATGGAGGGAACATCTCTCTAAGCTTTGTTGGGCGAAAAGCCACACAATGGAATAATCTTTCAGAAAGTCAGTACCACAAAGCAAAAGGATAGCTACTTAAGGAAGCTGGAGAAATGAAGAGGCATTTCCAAAGGTCAGAATTTAAAGAAAAACAGAGGAACCAGGAGCAGAACAGGGTACTTTTCATTTATTTTCATTTCCCAGCTTGGGTCAAAGTCTGTGCGGAGTCTGCGTGGGTTTCCTCCGGGTGCTCCTGTTTCCTCCCAGAGTCCAAAGATGTGCAGGTTAGGTGGATTGGCTATGCTAAAATTCCATTATTGTCCAAAAAAGGTTAGGTGGGGTTATGGGGATAGGGTGGAGGAGTGGGATAGGGTGGAGGTATGCTCTTTCTAAGGGCTAGTGCAGGCTCAATGGGCCAAATGGCCTCCGTCTGCACTGTAAATTCTATGATTCTATGAAATCACAGAACTGAGAAGGAATCAGTTGGAGAGCATGCTAGAAAAAGTTTTCTCTATTTATCCTAAAGTTTGCAATGTCTTACTACTGTCTGGGAGATAAATCTTAAAGTAATTTGGAAGAAATTATTGGCTGAATATCAAAAGTTGTGTAACGATGAAGACACTCAAGGTAAATAAATCCTAAAGCGGTTGGTACAAAACTCTGGATTGGGCTTAATGTTATAAGTGGATTGACGGCTTTTTTTCAAAAGCATCATTTGGAAAATCTGTACTGGATTCAGTACTGGATTGCAAAATGCAGAATGAAAGTATTGCTGTGAGAGAATATTTTAAATTGTTATTTGGGAGTGGACTTTGTAAACTCTCATAAGACAATCATCTGGGGACATTCTGGAGAGAAACCTGCAAATACTAACTTTGTACGTTAATAAGACCATTGTAGTTTCAGCCGGTTTACCTTAGTTGGCTGACAGCTGGTTCATGACACAATACGAGGCCAACAGCGCGGGTTCAATTTCTGTGCCAGCTGAGGTAATTCATGAAGGTCCCGCCTTCTCAACCTTGCCTCTCGCCTGAGGAGTGGTGTTTCTTCGGTGAAATCAACACCAGTCAGCTCTCCCCCTCAAAGGGGAAATAATCTTTAATACTGTCACAAGTAGGCTTACATTAATACTGCAATGACGTTACTATGAAAATCCTCTCTGAAAAGCAGCCTCTGGTCATCTGTGACTATGGCAGCTTTACTTTTAAGCTTAAAATGTATTTTGTCATCCATCCTGAAGCTCTGTTCCTCCGTGTTTGATGAAACGAAAAAGTAAAACTAAAGTTCTTTTGAGCCAAGGTTACATTCTGGGACCTTCCCGTCCAGCTATAACATCAACTGGGATGGTAACACCACTGATGGAGAATGGAATTAGAATAACTATGTGCTTGATGGCAATCGCAGACATGGTGGGCCGAAGGGCCTATTTTTGAGCTGTTATACTCTACGACTCTATGGGGTTACCATTTATTGCTGTATGATAGTACCCCAGCTCCTGCTCCTGTGATAGCCTCGAATGTTTACCTTGAAGTATCAAACAAAGGCTGAGGCTAGATAATCTTCCTCCACCCACCCACCCCCCACCTCCCCAACCCACCCTCCTGTGAAGTTCTACCCAGGGCATTTCTCATTCTTTTCCATTTGAAGTAAGTGACTGTGCACACACTCTAAATTATTGCACAAGCAAACTTTTCTCAGAAGTAAATGAATTATTAATACCTAGTTTACTGAAAGCAGATTTCTACTGTGTATTAAAATGGATTTTCATGGGTCAAATACTCAATAAATTATATATATATATATATATATTTTTGAATCATCTCACAGCAACCTAACATTCAATTTCACCTTTTCTTAACTTATCAAATCTCTCCTTCGTCTCCTTCCTTCATTAACAGACAAGTAAACATTTTTACTGCTGCATTTGTTGCTGATAAATATTTAACAGCCTTGTATATTTTCTGCCTCATTTAAGTCAGTAACATTATATTTCCATTAAACGAAACTTAAACCCCAATACCAGTGTCGAGCTGTCCTGAAAGTAGGGAGTCATAATTACACCCCTACTTTCAGCATTGTATAATGGGAGAATGGTGCTTAAAATCTGCACAATTGCACTAAAACGGAGAGATGGCTTCTCTTCAACAACCTGCAGGATTTTCCTGATCGAGAGCTGCTGGGAGGATTAGCTTTGCTCCTTTGACCAGAAAAGAATGCTACTTCCCAATTATTCTGGGCCATTTCTTTTTCCAAAGGTCTTGAATAATTAGTCTCATGCCGAACATCAGGTGATGTGAAGTCAGGAGACAAATAGTACAATGAATAGCAAGTTAGTTGCATAACAGAAAAGAGTGCAGATGTTGCTCAGACCGGGAAAAGTTAGAAAGTGCTGCTCCACCAAATTGGTACGTAGACCATTGTTCACATTTTGGTCAATAATGTAAACACAGGAATCAAAATGTGAATTTCAAAACTTGCAGATGATTCTGGGTAGAGGTTACAATCTGGAACAAAGTACAAGACATTAAAAAACTTGAAGAGTGGGCGTGTGAACGGCAATGAGTTTCATGATAGGTAAGTATAAGGAGGTGCATTTTCGTGGAGGAATAAGGAAATCATCTAACCCTTGCAAAAATAAGAGTCTAAATTGTTACAGGAGCAAAGGGATCTAGGCAAACAGAAGCACAAATCCTTAAAAGTAGCAGCGCTAGCTGCAGGTCACAACAATGGAAACAAAGTACTAGGGCTCATTGCTGAAGGAATATAATTGAAAAGAAAAGATAAATCGTAAGTTCAGCAACACAGCAAAGGTGCTTGGTGCTGACCTCAACGAAAACAACCCACATCGATCTAGGCTGTGATTTTCCAGCCCATTCCCGCCGGGTGGATCTTCCGGTTCCGCCAAAAGCAACCCCCCCCCCCGCTGTGGTGGGTTCCTTATTGGCATGGCCGGTGAGCATCTCAAATAGCCATTGACACTGTGGGAAAACCCACCGCGGAGGGGTCAGAAAATCCCGATCTTTGTGATGGAAATTTCTTCTTTCCCGTCAGCAGTTGAAATCTAACACCAAGTTAAGGGGGAACAGCAGCAAAGACAAAAAGCAGGGGTAGCTGGTAGTTGGCTGGTAATTGAAGTATTCAACACAAATGGCAAAGCAGGAAGTTAAAGGCACATAAAATCCTTCATTTTCATTTCCATTTTTTGATGGTGAAATTAATGTGTGACTATTGATTTGTAAGCAAAAATAATGATAAACAGGCTGTTAAATAAAGTTTTTTAATGCTGTTCAAAATACGTAGAATTTGTTGATCATTGTGGAAATATTTGACATTCCTCAAATATAGATTGAGGTTTTCAGGGTTTGTCGGGGTGTTTTCAAGTGATTATCTTAAAAGCTCAGGTACACCTCATTTGATATGGTGTAACTTTTTCCAAGGATTTTTTCAGTGAGACAATTGTGTTCTCCCCAAATTGTAGGGAGAGTCCAATTTGTGAAAAAAATGACAGTGCTTCTTATGCAGCATAGACTTGGGATGGCAACTTCTGGATTTCTGTATTATTCTGTACATTTCCAAACTCCTGACTTTGCTGTCAGTTGTATTGGAGTGTGATATTAACATTTTCACCGTCAAAACCGCAACAGAATCCGATCTGTTATGTTAAACTTGATGAGAAGCTAGGTTAGATGTCACTTCAAGTAATCTGCATAGTTATGGCAATTTTAACAAAAGAAATACAGAGGCATTGCAACACAGGTTCCAGTGAGTGAGTGTTTATACCTGTCACAAAAGGCTGAACAGACTTGGGCTCTTTCCTCGAGCAAAGGGAACTGAGTAGAATTATTTAAAATTGTGAAGGGATTTGGCAGAATTCAGATGGTTTTGATGATCTAGTTGGGAATTGCCTGGGAAGTTTCAATCTCTGATGAGCAATTCCTCCAGTCCCCAGGATCCTCCACAACTGTCCCTGACTCTGAGCTGAAGTCAGTGATTTCAGGCAGCTCTTAAGTGAATAATTACCCAGGAAAATATTTACCCAGGAAAGTTTAGACAAAAATGACCTTGTCTGTCTTTTGGGTAACTCCAGACTGACAGCCCAAACATTTACACTGTTGCTCATTATGCTTTCCCTTAATTTGCTCTGTTTTAATTACCTTTGCTCAAGAGTCGGCAGGTATCTTTCTGATACCACCACAGGGTTCAAAGCCGAATACTGATCAATGACTCGATACACCAGTTAGTGAGTTTGAAATCAATGCACATGTATTTACACACACAGTCAATTATTACTCATGTATAAACTCTACTCGCTAAACTACAACTACTACTAAAAGCCTATACTTAGCTTCGAGTGGCCCACTCAGTCAGAGGAACGATGGCCGTTGTCCGGTTCTGATACTGCTGGCTTCGAACTGGTATAGAATAGTAGCTAGGAGCGCCTATCTCGTAGCGTGCGTTGACCTTAGACTTACTTGGCTGGTACTTGGCGGCCTCTCGTCGCTGAGAGCCAAATGCCAAGTTGAAGGTGACGAAGAGGAGTAAGAGAGAGTGCACTGACCTTGGGGACTCTGCTTTATAGCCACCAGGTGTTTCGTGCCCTTCTGGGCGGACCCTGGGCTTGGTCCCAATTAATTGGACCATGTCCCAATCGTTTGTATCGATTCTCTCCAATAACGGGGTCGTTCCCTGATCGTTGGGCGGGCTCTATGTAACCGTTGGCCTGCCTTTGTTTTAGCTTCCACTGGCGAAAGTCTGTCCTGGTACCGATTGTTTCAATGTTTCTTTTTGTCTCCGGAGATGGCTCATTACTATACTAATGGCTTGTAGTTTCAGTTCTGTCTGGGTTCTGCAGGTTCCAATCCACAGGAACCTTGCACCTGCTTGTTTTCTAGTGCTGTCCATTTTTCCCTGCACTCTTTGTGAGTGTCCATTTTGGAATCGGGACGTGGCCACCCCAGGTGGCTACAACACCAGCCTCCAAATAATTTTCCAATCCAACTGCCACCTCACCAACTTACCACCTCACCCACCCTACCCACCTTATTCATCCTACCATCCACTTACCTCACCCACCTGACCCACCAATCCTTACCTCACCTACTCTCCCCATGGTAGGATCCCAGATGAGAACCCAGCTATTTGCAATTTGTAAATCTATGAGGAAATGCTACTGCACCACAAGGGTGATAACACTGACCAATACATATCTTTTGTGTTCAAACAAACTTTAATTTAAACACAGAATTAACCATATTAGCAACAAAGAAGTAGTTAACAGTTACAACATTTCTTAAATAAAAGAGAAAATCTGAGCTTACTTCCTAAACTTGTCACTATATTCCAATTAACCAAACCAATATATTTCAAATCCCACTCATTAATAAATTTAACAACCAGGGGTTAATGCCGGGTCGGAGAATCGCCAGGGGCAGGCGTCAATCCCAAATTGTCCGCCACGAGAGAGTCGGTGGGGGCGGGAATCGCACCGCGCCGGTCGGCAGGCCCCCCCCGGTGATTGTCCAGCCTGCGATGGGCCGAAGTCCCGCTGCTGTCAAGCCTCTCCCGCCGGCGGGAATCAGAACACCTACCTGACCGGCGGGACTGGCGGCGCGGGCGGGTTCTGGGGTCCTGGGGGGGGGGGGGCGTGGGGCAAACTAGCCCCAGGGGCTGTCTCCATGGTGGCCTGGCCCGCAATTGGGGCCCACTGATCGGCGGGCGGGCCTGTGCCGTGGGGGCACTCTTTTCCTTCCAAAATGAAACCAGTGTTCAGATGAGAGTATTCAGACCAACTGCCTTTTCAGACAGATCTGGCTCCTCCTATTAACTCCACTAATCAGTACCCAAAGCAGAAGGCAATTTTTTGACTATTCGTACAAGATGCCCCTTGACTTGTTTAGCCAGGACCAAACACAGTACCCCTCAAACATTATCTATGCCTCAGGGGTCCCTTCACATGTAAACAATATTCCATTAGCTAGCTATCTGTAAAGAAGTTAATGATTCTCAAGATTTATTAGCAGAAACACTTCACCTGCAAATCAATGATTACCACACTTTTATGACATCTTAATCACAGCTCTAGCATCATACTGTATGCATGCACCTTAACCCAGGTGTTAATAAAAGTATTGCATAGAATATAAAATATGGCTATTCATTAAATTTATCACACCATTCATTCACTCATTCATCCACTCACCCATTTTGTGACATTCAATCTGGACATTTAAACTTACCAGGGGGATGGTAAGCTCGGGGAGACTAGCTAATTTTTTGTCCAACTCTACTATGATGTGACAGAGCTCTCCAAGAGACACTGAGGTAAAGCCTGCTTCAGAAAATCCAGCAAGAGATGTGGTTAGAATGTGAAACTGACTATTATGTGCAGCAGTAAAGGCAAGTAGCCTCCATGCTTTTGAGGAAAGCAAGATACATACATGAGGAGAAAGGAATAAATGGTTTTATCAATAGGGTTGTTGTAAAACTAAGTGTTCATTTTGTGAATATCTGTTTACTAACCGATATTTGATTTGTTGATGGAATTAGTCTTTTATTAAATCGATTAGGTTAGCATTAACAAGAACAGGTCAGAAGCTCGGAATCCTGCGGTGAATAACCACCTCTTGATTCCCCAAGACTTGTCCACAATTTACAAGGCGTGTGATTGTCATGTGAGAGCACCTTTAAGAAATGGGTGTTTAAGGAATGTACCTTTAAGAAGTTGAGCTGCTGTTGTTACTGGAGTGATGTCAGACTGTGGGTGGAGCTGAGCTCTACTTCTGCTTTTTAGTTTCAGTTTGAGAAAAACTTGGGTGTGTCTGTGTTTTTCAGTAAGCTGCATCTGAAGTTTAAACAAAGAGATGTACGGTTGATCCCTGCCATCCAAAGACTATCGATGGATCATTTGGTGAACCCAGAATTGTAAAAGGTTTCAGTATTGAATGTAAACCTCCTGTTTGAAGGTTTGTTAATTCTTTTGGATGTTAAAAGGACAGCTTACAGGTTTACTTAGTGTTGTAGTCTTCGGGGTTGTATTTGTACTAATGGTTGCTTAGATGTTCACTGTTTGTTTTAAAAAGGTTAACTTGCGCTCATAGAATAAACATTGTTTTGTTTTAAAGAAATACTTGTCCATTTTTTGCTGTACCACACCTGTAGAGTGGGCCGTGTGCTCCCCATACCACAATCTATTAAAAGTTGTGGGTCAGGTGAACTCCATGATATACTTTGGGGTTCTCTAAACCCTGACCCATAACATGATGGAATAGGGCGGCATGTGGCGCAGTGGTTAGCACTGGGACTGTGGCACCGAGGACCCGGGTTTGAATCCCGGCCTTGGGTCACTGTCCGTGTGGAGTTTGCACATTCTCCCCATGTCTGCATGGGTTTCACCCCCACAAACCAGGTGGATTGGCCATGCTAAATTGCCCCTTAATTGGAAAAAAATAATTGGATACTCTAAATTTTTTTAAAAGGAGTGTGATGAAATGCTCTCCACTTGCTTGGATGAGTGCAGCTCCAACAACACTCAAGAAGCTCAACACTACCCTGGACAAAGCAACCACATGGCACCCCATTCACAAACATTCCCTCCCTCCACTACCAATGTATAGTGGCAGCCATATGCACCATCCACAAGATATACTGCAGGAACTCTGTCAGAACTTTTGGTAGCACCTTCCAAATCCACGACCGCCTAGAACGACAAGGGCAACAGATACACGGGAACACCACAACCTGGAACTTTTCCTCCAAGCTACAACATTATGCTGACTCGGAAATATATCACTGTTCCTTCACTGTCACTGGGTCAAAATCTTGGAAGTCCCTTCTTAACAGCACTGCGAGTGACCTTACACCACACCAATTGCATCGCCTCAAGATGGCAGCTCATCACTGTCTCCGCAAGGTTCTATTAGGGATGGGAAATAAATGCTGGCCCAGCCAGCAATGGATACATCTGATGAATGAATAAAAAATAAAAATAAAAATATGAATGATCACACCTCACTGTTACACCAAACCATAATTCATAATCACAGCTATCGCCTGACCTTTTTTTAAATAAATGCTGTTTGGCGAAACATTACAGAAACAGATGAAGGTTGTCTCAAAATAAGGCTTACAGACTGCTCATTAAAGCCATGTCCAACATCTTGGTGCAGTATATGCCTCAAATATCATTATTATGCTTCAATTCAGACACAAATCAGGGCAGCACGGTAGCATTGTGGATAGCACAATTGCTTCACAGCTCCTTGGTCCCAGGTTCGATTCCGGCTTGGGTCACTGTCTGTGCGGAGTCTGCACATCCTCCCCGTGTGTGCGTGGGTTTCCTCTGGGTGCTCCGGTTTCCTCCCACAGTCCAAAGATATGCAGGTTAGGTGGATTGGCCATGATAAATTGCCCTTAGTGTTGGGTGGGGTTACTGGGTTATGGGGATAGGGTGGAGGTGTTGACCTCGGGTAGGGTGCTCTTTCCAAGAGCCGATGCAGACTCAATGGGCTGAGTGGCCTCCTTCTGCACTGTAAATTCTATGATAATCTAATTCTATGACAAAAATGAAGACACTCCTTTGCCACATGCCACCTTACAATACTTGAAATTTGTCTTTCATCATTTGCACTCCTCAGATTTCAGTCAGGGAACAGAAGAACAAATTACTTCCATCACACTATTGTATATGTCTTCTCATCAATTACTGAATCAAGTTATTCCTTTGTCGTACTGAATCATTTGAATTATTCACTTAGTCCTGCATACCTCTGTTGCTGCAAAAGGAAAAAAAAAATTCAAAGCACACGCTTGAGAGTTAGATGAATGTGCTTCAAGAAGCAAACAAGTCTACAGACTGAATTTCAAACAATAATTCTTCTGTACCCTAGATTCCCACACTTCCCAATATCAACTAAAGGGTCTGACAACTTGTTTTCCCTTTGTCATTTTCCTTGTGTCTCAGGCTTAAGGAAACAGCAATGGAAACAGAATTGAACAGTTGCCAACTATTTCCAAGCACTGATTCTAATTAAGGATGCCAAGAACATGAGAAAGGATGTCTTCCAGCAGCACCAAGCCACACTTGCACCCCTAACTTATCCCCAGGTAAGGGACTATTTCAATAATCATGAACTCTTTAAAAAAAAAGATTACATCATGTCAATTTTACCTAAAATTAAAATTGCGGCTTTTTGAGCTTAAATCTCTATTCGTACACAATGATCTGGTGATGATGTTTGGTCGACCGGCTATCTACATTAATGTCTCTTGAAAATGTCATTTGGAAGGGCTAGAGAAAGCTTTCACGTTGCCCTTTCATCCCTGTGATCTGGATTTGAACCCAGTTTCAATCAGTGGATGGTAAACTCTTTTGATGGTGTATGAACCGTATTGATCCTCCTCTGAGGAGGTTACAGTCCATAAGTTCATCATGTTCTTTTCTCAAATGGCAAAGTCACTCAGAGAATGGCAGCGGTTTCAAATGGGAGACTGGTCTGCATGATGATGTACATTCCTGTCATGTTCATAGTGTCAAACTTCTTTCGGGAGGTGATTGGCACAATATGGGGGAGGTGCCAGCTGTTTTAAATTCATTATTGGTATCGCAGGGCAAATTCAGAACTTATCTACCGAAAGTCAAACAACTGAATGTGTGCGCAAGTGTGGAAATGTAATTACTATTTACCCACTTGCATCCCAAGTTTGCTGCATCAGTTTCAACTGATGGTTGTTCATTTTGAATTGATTTGATTTGATTTGATTTATTGTCAAAGTACCGAAGTACACTGAAACGTATTTTTCTACGGCCGAGGGAACGTACACAGTATGTACATAGTAGACAAAAAGAATAATCAACAGAGAACATTGACAAATGGTTCATCGACAAACAGTGATTGGCGACAGTGCGGAACAAGGGGCCAAACAAAGCAAATACTTGAGCAAGAGCAGCATAGGGCATCGTGAATAGTGTTCTTACAGGGAACAGATCAGTCTGAAGGGAAGTCATTGAGGAGTCTTGTAGCTGTGGGGAAGAAGCTGTTCCTATGTCTGGATGTGCGGGTCTTCAGAATTCTGTACCTTCTGCCTGATGGAAGGGTCTGGAAGAAGGCAATGCCTTGGTGGGATGGGTCTCTGATAATGCTGTCTGCCTTCCTAAGGCAGCGGGAGGTGTATACAGAATCAATGTGGGGGTGGCAAGCTTGTGTGATGCGCTGGGCTGAGTTCACCACACTCTGCAGTTTCTTGCGATCTTGGACCGAGCAGTTATTCCCAGCTAGAATGGAGATTCTCAAGCTCCCTGCCCATCGTCAACACAGAAGCAATGCTTATGATAAAATGGTGGCTGTGAGCAGCTCTGAATTTGCAAAGGAGTGGGATAGTTTGTTAAATGAGAGGGATCAGAAATCTAATGCCAACACGCCTGCCCCTTCAAGTCTTCAGCAATCGTTCAAAATGAGGGCTGTGGTGAAAGGCAATAAATTACTTCCAATCTCTACAATCTCTAAAACAGTTTATATTATAACATCCTCCTAATCTCATTGATAACAAAAATGAATTCTCTCCAGCGAATAACGTATCACCCTATACATTCTTGTTGTTGAATGATTGCTTTGCCCGTTATGTTATTTTGAATGCACATTCCTGATCTCCTCACAGTCCTCTTTCTTTCTAGACTCACCAGCTCTGGGAATAAGATGTATAAATTATGCAGAGATTGCCAACACACAGAGCCATCTCACTATATCTTGTTATGTAAAGACAATAAAAGTGTAGCTACATGGTGGCAGCTTTGAGTTACACACTATCAGGGATAGAAACAAATGTCATCTTCCCATTGCAGGGACAAATCATGTCTGCGTGTGATTGCTGTTTGAAGACTGAAGTCGTCAATCAAAGTTCAGAATTACTAATAGATAAGAATAGCAGTGATACCTGTCATCGACCATTGAGTTATTATACAGCAGCTTCTTTATAACCCTTTAGTTCACATTCACTAGCCATGCGAGTATTCCAGGACTGATAGAACCATAGTTTAAAATAACAATTCTCACTTTTCAACATCCCTGAGGTCGTAAAGGTTTCTATGTTCTTTCCAAAAGCCAGTGCAACACTTAACTGAATGAAAGAGCTCACATTCACTGCACAGACTCCCTCTTTATGACTTTGGTTGACCAGACAATGCGAATTAGATGGAGGATGCATCATGAAATGTGATATCAAATTGTATGTATTCACCGGGGAGGATTCATCTGATAACTCACAAGTGTCATCATCCTTCACTGGTTATCTGGGCTCTTCTCTGCAGTCCAATATTGATTTTATTGCATCTCTTGTCATGGTATTTTCTGTTCCTCCTATATGCCTCTAATTTGAAGGAAAAGGCTCAACTGACCCAAAATGGGTGAAAATCAAGAGGCAATGCTTTCGCATAATTCTCTAAATTATCACAAGGTTCAATTAGATTGTAGTTGCTTTTTCAAGAGTAAAAGTGTTCTGAATCCCAGGAGAGAAATCCAACTTGTGGAACATTCTGCCAAATATAATTAATCCCAAACCAAGTGCTGCCCATTGATCACTTCTGTGACTACTAGTTCCCCAGCTCCCAGTGCCGGAAGTTTAACATTTTCATCTCCCATGGTCTTGCTCCACCTAAAATCTGGAATTTCCTCCATTCCTATGTTGGACACTCTGAATCGCTATTCCATTGACTCTGGCCTATTTTTCCTACTCCTCTTCCCCACCCACCCCTCACAACACCACCACCAGTGTCCCACTAACAGTGGTGAGCATTGTTGCTTCACAGTGCCAGGGTCCCGAGTTCGATTCCTGCTTGGGTCACTGTCTGCGTGGAGCCTGCACGTTCTCCCCGTGTCTGTGTGGGTTTCCTCCGGGTGCTCTGGTTTCCGTCCACAAGTCCCAAAAGACATGCTTGTCAGGTGAATTGGACATTCTGAATTCTCCCTCAGTGTGCCCAAACAGGCGTCGGAACGTGGCGACTAGGGGATTTTCACAGCAACTTCATTGCAGTTTTAAAATAAGCCTACTTGTGACACTAATAAAGATTCTTATTCTTACCCCATCACCTCCTAATTCCTGATTAAATATTCAGCCATTGGGTCCTACTCTTCAACCAAGGTTTCACCCTTTCTCATTTCGCCTGTCGCTGCTTACCTTGCATTTTCCGCATCCTAGCTTTGCTAACTTATCCCCCCTCACTGCAAAAGCACCATGTAAATGCAAGTTGTGACTCTTGATGCTTCATTTCTATAAGAGTTGCAAAATCTCCTCACTTAAGGTAACCATGACAAAAATTTCCTTTGTGACATCGGGGTCAGAACTTACAACATTAATAGAAACCCTTTCTGCAGTACAGCTGTGATGAGGCCAGTTTGAACTTCTACAATTTCGTCTTCAATGAAGAACCTGGTAATAGCGTTAAATGTCTGACTGCGAAACACAAACATTGGGTTGCGCGAAATTTTTAAATGTCCTGGGCTCAGGAAGAGAATATGTCTTTGAGGGATGTAAGCACTACCTCACCAGAAGTGAGATGTGTCATGTGGCCCAGTTTTTGTTTCACTTTTGCTTTGAGCAGAGCACACGCACACAGCTCTGAAGTGTTCAAGCTTAATAACTATGTGTCACCAGTCTAATGTGCCTAGTCATAATAAATGGACCCACAACATGTTTCCTGATCCCTTCTGAGTGATAGGTGCCTTGTGCCTTGTACAGTAAATAAACCCAAGCTCTTATATCACTATAATAACACAATGGCATTAACTGAGTGTTGCCAGCTCTGCATTGCTCAATTTGGTTCCAGCACCATGCTCTTCACTCATTGGTCATGCGTTTATTGTAAAGACACCGAAAGCTTGGAGTCTTTCAAAAGCATTCTAAAAGGGAGGTAAGTATAGAAGTTTCTTACCCAGGATGGAATTAATTATATATTTTTATTCATTACAATGGCTAGATCAATATTTTCTGGTTACCCTGAGAAGGTAGAGGTGGGCCATCTTCTTAGACCACTGAAGCAGCTTCTGAAGCAACTGAATGGCTTGCTAGGCCACTTCAGCGGGCAGTTCAGGGACAAACACATTTTATTACTGATAAAGTGCATTTTGGTTGGAGAAAGCCATTAGGCCCCTATAAGTAAACCTCTCATCAGGATCTTGATTGTGAGACACCGTAATATTATTAATGAGAATCGATCCACTCCTTTCTTTCAAACTTTCCATGATATTTTGATTTAACACTTCAAAGAATCCCTAAAGTGCACAAGGAGGCCATTTGGTCCATTGGGTCTGCACTAACCCTCTGAAAGACCACTCTGCCTACTCCCACTCCCGCACCCTATCCCCATAACCCCAAATCTTTGGACACTAAGGGCCAATTTTAGCATGGCCAATCTACTTAACCTCCACATCTTTGGACTGTGGGAGGAAACCGGAGCACCTGAAGGAAACCCATACAGACACAGAAAGAACATGCAAACTCCACACAGAGAGTCATCCAAGGCCAGTATTGAACCCGGATCCCTGCCGCTGTAAGGCAGCAGTGCTAACCATGGTGCAGCTGTGCCACCCAGGGATATTTTCCCAAGGGAAGAGAAGGCAGCAGAATAGCCTGATTGAGGCTCTGAACTTATGAAAGCATTTGATAGGGTAGATACCTGTAGCCACCTGGGGTGGCCACTGCCCAAAACAAAATGGAAGATTACAAAGAATGCAGGGAAAATGGACATGTTGCAAAAGCAAGCAGCTTGCAAAAGCGCTTGTGTATTCTGACTGCTGCAGAAACCAGTTCTGACTGCTGCAGAAACCAGACAGTACTGTGAAAGAAAACAAGTTAGCATACTAATGAGGCGATACCGGCAATTCCCAGGTACAATGGAAACAAGTTAACGCCAATCGATATATTGAATAGAAGGCCAGACTTCTCGGCGCCAAGAGAAGTCCAAAACAATAAGTCCCAAGAACCGCCCAGTGATCGAGGGACTGCCCCGTTATTGGGGAATTCAAATCAATCGATTGGGAAGGGACCCAATCGATTGCGAGTGTATAGAGGGTCCGCCCAGGTAGGCGCGAGAACCTGAGAGAGGTATAAGACAGAGACCCCCGACCCCAGCTCTCTCTCTCTGCCAGCCTCTCCTTGACCAGCCAACCCTCCCAGCAGAACACCGTTGCAGCAGAAGAACCTTGAGAAGGAGAGGCCTGGACAGCAGCCGCCATCACGTAAGTGTCATACAACGCACGCTGCAAGAGTAGACACTCCTGACCCCCTTTAGTCCATAACTACTGGAAGCCTGCGGACCCAGGACAAAGCTGGAGGCCGTTGTTCCCTGATCCGGCAGTCCCCTTATCCAGACAAGTATTGGCCTGTTAGTGGTAGGATTAGCCTAGTCTTATAATTTTATATGCATGATTAGTAGATTACTGTATTATAATAAACGTGTCTTGTTTGAACTTACTAACCGGTGTATGGATTTATTGGTTTGAACTTGAACTTGAAACTTGTGGCGGTATCTTAACGATACCTGGCGACTCCACAGCTAAGAAACGAAACAGAGCCAAATTGAGTGTAAAGCACACTCACCCAGAAC
This sequence comes from Scyliorhinus canicula, assembly GCF_902713615.1. Classification (NCBI taxonomy): domain Eukaryota; kingdom Metazoa; phylum Chordata; class Chondrichthyes; order Carcharhiniformes; family Scyliorhinidae; genus Scyliorhinus; species Scyliorhinus canicula. The sequence goes on along the minus strand of NC_052166.1, from coordinate 28,904,420 downwards.
GAGCAACATACCGAGAAGATGAAGTCATGGGTGGATGTATCCAAAGCTCCTGACCATAAATATGAGACAGCCATGAATAACATCAATAAGGAATTCAAGAGAAACTTTGTTTGGAGAATGATTAGAATGGAACTCTCTCCCACAAGCAGGAGTTGTGATAAGGAACATAAATCCGTTTAAGGAGAAGATATACAAGGGTGCGAGGAATAGAAACATATGCAAATAAAACTGGGTGTTGTAAGTAGAGTGGGGACTCGTACAACCGAAACTCAGTACAGACCAGCTGGGCTGACTAGGCTGTTCCTGTGATAGAAATTCAATGTAATCCTTTGTAGTACTATCACCCTCGCTGCTCAATGACTTCAACTGAAATAAATCCTTACTTTCTTGCCTTTTCCCAATAGCTTTGAATACAGGACTGGCAGCAGAGGCTGAAGGCAAATAAGGAGATCAGTCAGCAATGTGACATTGAAGGGGATTCAATTTGAAAATCAATGAATGTAGATGCCTGAAAGGACAGAGGGGAGAGGAAACACAAGGACAGAACAATCATTAAGACATCTCATTTCAAGGAATGTTTTTCTTTGAAATTGATGTGAAGTATTTGCATTAGTGGCTTCAGTCATGTAGTGGAGCTGCACAAAATAGATAAAGGCAATCAATTTGCTTCAGGGCTGCATCGCTGTTGTCCAACAAAATAGGATTGCTCACCCCTTGTGAGAACAGGACGTATTTGATGTTCCACCCATTACAGACCCAGAGTCGCTCCCCAGCTTAACATTTGAGTGTTGTACACCAAGGAAACACAACCTTCCCAGCTTAGCTGGAGTCAGTACCCCCAGGAGAGGAGGTAGAGTAAAGAGTGATAAAATCAAAGTGTAAGTATATAAGAATCTGAGAATGGAATCATAGAATGGTTACAGCACAAAAGGAGGCCATTTGGTCCAGCATATCCATGTCAGCTCTCTGCAAGACCAGCTCAGCGAGTCCCACACCTGCCATCAACCTCCCCATTCACATAGGGGGCAGCACGGTAGCATTGTGGATAGCACAATCGCTTCACAACTCCAGGGTCCCAGGTTCGATTCCGGCTTGGGTCACTGTCTGTGCGGAGTCTGCACATCCTCCCCGTGTGTGCGTGGGTTTCCTCCGGGTACTCCGGTTTTCTCCCACAGTCCAAAGATGTGCAAGTTAGGTGGATTGGACATGATAAATTGCCCTTAGTGTCTGAAATTGTCCTTAGTGTTGGGTGGGGTTACTGGGTTATGGGGATAGGGTGGAGGTGTTAACCTTGGGTATGGTGATCTTTCCAGGAGCCAGTGCAGACTCGATGGGCCAAATGGCCTCCTTCTGCACTGTAAATTCTATGATTTCTATAGCCCTGAAATTTGTCTCTTTCAGATAATTAACCAATTCCCTTTCAAAATCCACAATTGAATCTTCCCCCACTGCACTTTTGGGGAGTGCATTCTAGATCCTAACCACTCACTGCGCAAAACGCTTTCTCTCATGTCATCTTTGATTTTTTTTGCCATTGACCATAATTGTTGTTACCCATCTCTCGGTTCTTCTGCCAACAGGAATAGCTTCTCACTATCTACTTTCTACAAGCTCCTCGTGAATTTGGCACCTCGATCAAATCTCCTCTCAACCTCCTCTTCTCGGAGGTGAACATAGCCCCAGTTTCTCCAGCCTATCCCCACAGCTGAAATCCCTTGTCCCTCAAACCATTTTCTCTGATGCCTCCACATTCTTCCTGAAGTTTTGTCCCCAGAATTGGACAAAACATTCCAGTTGAGGCCAAACAAGTCTTTTTTAAGTTTTAACTCAATTTCATTGCTTTTGCACTTTATGTTCCTATTTATAATGCTCAGCATCCTGTATGCCTTTTCAACCACTTTCTCAATCTGCACTGCCACCTTCAACGTTTATATATCCCCCAGTCCCCCTGCTCATGCATCTCCTTCAGAATTGTAACCTTTATTTGACATTAACTCAAATATTGCATGTTCCCATAGCATTGTTTTTAAACAAAGGAACTAAGGAACAGGTGTAGACCATTCAGCCCCTCGAGCCTGTCCTGCCTTTTAATGAGATCATGGCTGATCTGTGGCCTAGCCACAGACATGCTTTGGGCCCATACCCCTTTGCTGAACAAAAATCTATCTATCTCAGAATTGAAATTAACAACTGATCTAGTTTCAACTGCTCTTTGTGGAAGAGAGTGAAGAAGTGCTTCCTAACATTTCTCCTGAACGGTCTGGCCCTAATTTTTAGACTATGCCCCCTAGTTTTAGGGTCTCCAACCAGTGGAAATAGTTTATCTTTATCTACCCTGTCTTTCCCTGTTAATATCTTTGATCAAGTCACACCTTAACCTTCTAAATTCTAGTGAAAACAGGCCTAATTTGCGTGATCTCTCCTTGTAACCAATCGGTTAAGCCATTCACAAATCTTCCTAGTTTATTGTGGGCAGTCTCTCCACATCAATTTCATTAACCTGTCCTCAAATTTGCACAGAAATATAGCCTTTAACAATCGAACAATAGAACAAAACACTTTTAATTCTAACCAATACCTTCATTATCTCCAATCAAGCAAAACCCACCACAGGTCAGAAAGCATGTTTAAATACAGTTACCAGTCACAAATAACCTGCCTATCTTTGGATAAAGAACTTTAAACTCATAGATCATACAGTGCAGAAGGAGGCCATTCAGTCCATCGCGTCTGCACCGACCCATTTAAGCCCTCGCTTCCACCCTATCCCCGAAACCCAATAACCCCTCCTCACCTTTGTTTTTGGTCACTAAGGGCAATTTATCATGGCCAATTCACCTAACCTGCACGTCTTTGGACTGTGCGAGGAAACGGGAGCACACGGAGAAAACCCACGCAGACACGGGGAGAACGTGCAAACTCCGCACAGACAGTGACCCAGCAGGGAATCGAACCTTGGACTCTGGCGCTGGGAAGCCACAGTGCTATCCACTTGTGCTACCGTGCTGTAAGAGACTGCTTGAAGGGGGAGAGATCCTGCCATATTTATGCTGAATCTCTGACAGCCTTCTCAATAACCGCTTTAAAGTTCACAGCTTCCAAAAGAACTAATCTAAAATTTTAAACTGACTGCCCTAGATCTGGCTCCTCCCATTAGTTATATCATCCCCATGTCACTCAAATCCCATGACCCACTGTCTTAAGTTTAAAGACAATGGGCAAGATTCCCCATCCAGCAATCCCGAAATCGATTGAGTGGCATCATCCTCATATTACTCAAATCCACCTAAGCTACACGTCTTTGGGTTGTGGGAGGAAAGCACAGAACCCGACGCAAACCCACGCAGACATGGGGAGAACATGCAAACTCCACATGGACAGACCCCAGGCTGGATTCGAGCCCGGGTCCTTGGCGCTATGAGGCAGCAGTGCTGACCACTGCATCACCACGTCACCCATATCGCAACTTTGACAAAGTAAACACGCCAAGCTGCCTCGGAGGAGCATTAAAAACAAAATTTGACACCGTCACATAGGAGCATGAGAGTGGATGAGCAAAAGCTTAATCAACGTGGCAGATTTTAAGGAATTTCTTAAAGGCTTAAAGTGATGTAGACAGGTTTAGGGAGAAAAAGCAAGAAATCAGGGTCTGGCAGCTGAAAGCACGGCCTGCCAATGGGGGCAATTAAAATCAAGCGGTTCACGGTGCTCAGAGAGGTGCAGATATCTTGAGGGCTGGAGGGCTAGAGAGGGACAGAGCGAGGGGTGAGGAAATTGCGGGTATTTCAAAACAAGGATGAGCATTTTATGTTCGAGGAGTTATGATAAGATGAGTGATCAGCAAGGAGGGCATTGGAATAGAAAGTCTGGATGTAGCATGGGCATGGAAGTGGGTTTCAGCAGCAGATCTGCTGAGCCAGGACAGAGTTGGAATCAGAATGTGGAAACCTCAACCACAAACTATTGTTGAAGTAGTGTCTAGTCATTGAAAAGGGATACAGTACAGGGCAGCACAGTGGCGCAGTGGTTAGCACTGCTCCCTCACATTGCCGACGACCTGGGTTCTATCCCTGTATTGGATCATTGTCTGCATGGAGTTTGCACATTCTCCACGTGTTGGTGTGGGTCTCACACCCACAGCCCAAAGATGTGCAGGGTAGGTGAATTAGCCAAGCTAAATTGGAAACATTTTTAAAAAGAAAAGGGAAATAGTTGCTTTAAAAAGCTGAATATTTTCACCTGCGGGGAGCTGCAAAAGATTGGACAAGGCATCTCTCAGAATTGATGACTGAATGCCTTGGTAACATTCTGAAACCTGATGAGGAGTCGCCCTGCAGTGTAAGTGCCACAGTACTTTGCCATGGTCATTGAACTAAGAGAAATATGAAGGCAGCATGGTGCAGTTATGTGATCTGCCACTACTTTTGCTGACATGCAACAGCTGGGGAAATACCACCTGGTGAGATGAACAAACTCAGCTCGAAATGCTACAAATGGCAGCTTTTGTGTTTGCAGAACATATTTGATATTCTCTGACCTTTGTAGAAAAAGAGCCAATTAACATCTCAAACAAAATTTCGCTTTCTGTTCCACTGATGAGCCAGGTTTACGGGCGGATAATCTGATCCAGACATGAATTATGCTGTATTTTTGGAAATTATGGGAAGTTTGAAAGACGCCTCTTCATTTGTAAATTGCAAAGGAGGAATGCAAGTCACAAGCAATAATGAAGAGCTCTGTATTCGGAAGAATAATCAGTATAATAAAGAAGTGAAGAGCAGGAGGAGAGCTGATAAATAAACAGAGTCCAACACTGATTTTAAAAGGAGCCCTACCTGGGTCATTATTGCTCCTCTACATATTTTGGTTTCAAGGGGCCACTTTTGAAGTGATGCATGTCGGTCAGTGTTTTTCCCGGGACCCACTTTTACCAACTGGCCGACCTCCGCAACCCACGCCTGCCAACCTCTGCAACCCACGCCTGCCAACTTCCGCGACCCACGCCCGGCAGACCTTTGTGACCCACTTTGGTCAGCTTTCGCAGCACACCATTTTTGCTTACTTTTAATGCGACAGGTGATCCTGTCTTGCCCTCGTAATCTCACTTGCTTTGTCATTTAATGATACATTTCTGCTAAGGAATTCAGCTGATGAGTTAAGTTCTTGCTGCACCCTTTGAAAAAAATCAAGAGGGTTTTCCCTCACCACGCTTTGTCTTCATATGCCTTTGAAGTTTTGAGTGTTTTAAACTTTAATTTCCCTGTACATAACACACATGGGCTTTAAATCCTGATTTGCATTGGGCAATTAATAAAGCCATACCTCGAGAAATAATCTTTATACTACTTTGTTCCTGATTTCAACTTCTTCTCAATGGGTTATTCACCAGAGCTCACACCAGCACTGCTTTGTCCTGCCGTGGACTCTCCTGGACAGCTCTCTCCAACAGATTCAGTTGTGAGATCCAAGCCTTTTTGTGTCTCTGGCATTCCCTTCCTTATTACAAAACAACCCATTATCAGTTCTTCACTATCTTGTTGCCTCGCTTGCTGGTAGCTACAAGATGGAATATTCTCTCCTCAATGATTTTGCGCCCAAAGCACGGATGTTACGGTATGTCATGTCACTGTAGTTTCTGGGCGTGTTACCTGCTCTATTCCCACTTCTAATGGGATGTCTCCATCATTTAAAAAAATAAATTTTGTCCTGGGATAGAGCGCTGACAACAGGAGGAGACAGACTGTCCTGTTGGACTCCAGGCCCGTGTAATGCCGGATCGGGATGAGGGGGCATGCACAGGATGGCCAGCATTTTTGAAAGCCACTCGTGGCAATTGGGCCTTCTCCAGTGAGTGGGAATGCTGAAACCAATTCCTCAGTGACTGATCACGCGGCGACCCTCCCAGCACCTGCCTGCGACCCATCCACGGTCATGCCCCTGAAAAACCCTGATGTAGGTGGAGAAAAATGTCATGATCTAAAAATATACAGCGCAAGATCGAGTTGGGGATAGCACAGCTAATGTTGGTGAAAACTAAGTGCTGATATATGATCCTGATCAAAATTTCAGTGTTTCATATATCACCATGATCACAAGATAAATCACAAGATCTGAATGAATAACATAATTCAATCCAACCTATTGATCCAGGGTTAAATTTTTAAAAAATGAATGATTCACATCATAGAACACAAAAAAAGAATGGCATAATCAGGCCAGTTCAGTCCTCCAATTGGGCAGCCTCCATAGTGCCTGTTCTCAAGACAAATCATGCCATAAGGATCTTAAGGGACTACAAGTCATCCATAAATCTGGTTGCCCAGGTGGATAGGCACCCAGACCCCTGGGCCAAGGACCTCTGCACCAAGCTGGTGGGAATCCTCAGAATCCTCAGTTACTCTAAATTAGATCTCAGCCATGTTAGAATTGGATGAAGAGTCCAACATGTTTGCCACGATAAATACCCGTAAAAGCCTTTATCAGGATGTAAGGTTACCATTTGGCATTGTGTCAGCCTGCACCATTTTCTAGTCTATGATGGAAAACTTCTTTTAAGGAATTCCCACATTGATGGTCCACCTTGACGACCTTTTATTCACTGGCACCACCCCTGAAGAGCATGTGTTCAGTCTGGAGGAGATGATAAGATTACAGCAAGCGGGGTGTGGCCGGGGGGGGGGGGGGGGGGGGAATGTACATTCCAAGTCTCTGAAGTGACAAATGTATGCTTCCACGTAGATGCACCAGGATTGTATCCACTTGAGGAGAAAGTCAAGAGTATAGATGAAATTCTAGCACCCAAGAATGTAAGTGAGGTCATCCTTCTGCCATATGATAAATTATTCTGGAAGATTCAATTCACTGTTAACCACAAATTTGGCACCATTACACCAGTTACTAAAGAAACATCAATGAGGGCAATGGAGGGATTCTCAAGAAAAATCTTTTTGTTTGGTGAAGCAAGCTTGCAATCCTCAAACTTTTTAGTTCACTTCGGCCCTGGGAAACTGATTGTTCTCGCATTCGATGCGTCTCCTTATGGGATACGGAGAAGATGGGAGATGGTTCTGAGTGGCCCACCACCTTTGCCCCGAAGACCCTTTAAGAAATGCAGCAGAACTATGCCCAAAGCAGGAAATAGAGTTTAGCAGTAACATATTGTGTGAAAACAATTCCACCAATATGTGTACGGACGGTGATTTGAGAAAGTCACCGAGCATAAGCCACTACTGGGCCTTCTGAGACAGGACAAATAAAGCTGCAAATAGCCTTGGTTAGGGTGCAGTGTTGGGCCTTGCTGCTGGTGGTCGACAATTATGCTTTCCAGGACCAGCCCCGCACATAGATTATCAATGCAGATGCACTGAGTGGACCTCCTTGCTGAGAAGTATACCACTTCCACCAATAACCCAGGAGATTGTATTGGCCATGGGTTTCTTAGACATCTTGCTGGTGTTAACTGGCCACATTCATAACTGGACCCAGAGGGATCCCATATTATCGAAAGTAAAGAGGATGATATAGACCGGGTGGCACGATGAGAAATCCAAACATTTGAGGCCCTATTTAACCCTCCAAGATGAACTGAGCTGCCAGGATGGTGTGATCATGTGGAGCTCATGAGTCGTCATTTCATCACCAGCCAGGACGCACTCTTTTACAGGAGCTGCATAGTGCCCACCCAGCGCAAATAAAGATAAAGATGCTGGCAGGCAGCTATATTTGGTGGCCAGTCATAGAAAGAGCCATCAATGAAATGGCATAACAATGTTACCCCTGTCAGACCCAATAGTCCCTGCCTCCATCAGCCACCCACTACCCTTGTGGAATGGCCAGTTCGCTCATGGTCCCAGGTCCACGTTGACTATGTGGGCCTTTTCCTGGGCAGGATGTTTTAAGTTTTGGTGGACGCCCACTCCAAGTTCCTACCTCTATTGGAGATGGAGACCACAACCTCAGTGGCCACGGTGAAGGAATTGTGCCGAGTGTTGGCTATACGTGGACTGCTGGAATCCATTGTATCTGACAACAGCACCTCTTTAACAGAGGAGGCTTCCAGACTTTTGTTTGAGCTAATGGTATACACTACATTAGGACTGCCCCATAATCATCCTGTGTCTAATGGATTGGCCAAGAGGGCCGCTTAGACCTATAAGAATGCCATGAGGGAATAGTCTGACAACCTACTATGCCAATGACTTGCTAATTTTCTGTTGTACAATTCACACCAGCTGAGTTGCAAATGGGCCATTGCGTCAGAACCCTTTTGGATTTAGTGCTTCCTAACATGGTGGGGAGGGTGGAGGCAAATGAGGCCTCGGAGAGAATTCAATGGGCTACACAGTGGGGAGACTGATCATCCCGGGTAGGGGTCCCGCTTTTGGTCTGGAAGTTTGCTGCGGGGCCAATATAGTGTTCTGACACCCTGGACGGGTGCATGGTCAATTTCAGCCCCACAGACCCCAGAGTCCCAACACAAGTGAATTAACCAGTAATTTGTATTTTCTGAAGATCTTTAACCCTTGACTGCTTCAATGAGTTGCAGACACCAGAATTATAATTTATCCATTAACAAACTGTTTATTAATAAAAAGGAGAAGAGATGAACGTATCAGTAAATAACAGGATAACAGTCTACCAGACTACCTAATTCCAAGACCCTGACCCACCCTCTACCCTGACACACACGACAGATACAAGGTAAGGGTCGGTGAGGAATACAAAAAAAGGAATCATAGGGGTAGGTCTAAGATGAGTCTTCATTACTGTGGTTGCAGCCCCTGGGAAATAGATGGTTCAGGTTGGTGCAATTTTATCCTTCGACCATCAGATGGTTTTGACCTAAGAATTCCAGGTCAACGTAATTCCACCCTTAGGTCATGACATGGAGTTAGGCCCGGGGTGCTCAGATCAGTGCAGTTCTCATCGCTGGTCACCAGATGATTCTGGACACATTGAGCAATCTTCTCAAGTTAGCTGTGAGCTGCCTGCCTTCACAAATCCTGTCTGATCATCCCCAATCACCTCCGGTACGCAGTCCTCAATTCTAATCGCCAGGACCTTTGCCAGGAGCTTGGCATCCACATTGATCAGGGAGATTGGCCTGCATGACCCGCAAGATTCCAGGTCCTTGAACCGCTTCAGTATCAGCGAGATGGTGGCTTGCAACATCGTCGGCGGCAGGGTCCCTCTGTCCCTTGCCTCATTAAAAATCCTAGTCAAGACCGTTCCCACTAACTTCGAGAACTTCTTGTAAAACTCTACTGGGTATCCATCCGGCCCTGGGGCTTTCCCCGACTGCATGGCCTTTAGGCCCCCCAATACCTCCTCCACTCTAATCGGGGCCCCCAGCCCGTCCACTAGTTCCCCCGCCTACTTTGGGGAATGTTAGCCCGTCCAGGAACCTTTTCATCTCCTCCGGCTCTTCCGGGGGTTCTGAAGTATACAGCCTACTAAAAAAGTCCCGGAATACCTTAATCAGTCCTGCCGGGTCCTCCAATCTGCTCCCCTCCCCATCAATCACTCTACTTATTTCCCTGGCCGCCTCCCTCTTCCTGAGTTGCTGCACTAGCAATCTGCTGGCCTCCCCATGCTCATACACCACTCCCCTCACCTTCCTAAGTTGTTCCACAGCCCTACTCATGGATAGCACCCCCAGTTCCGCCTGTAATCTCTATCTCCCCCTGAGTAGGTCCTCCCCCGGGGACCCCGCATGCTCCTCGTCTATCCAATAAATTTCGCTGCTGAAACCTCCCCCGTATTGTTCACCTGCAAGTAGTTTTGCATACACTTCCGTAGTCTCTCACATATCCCCTCCTCCGACAACAATCCTACATCTAACCTCCATTGCGGGCGTTAGTAATTCACCCCCCGACCTGCAGGTCCACCCAGTGCGGGGCATGGTCCGAGATAGTGATTGCTGAATATTCCGTATTCTTTACCTCCCCTACACAGTCCCTGCTCAAGATAAAGAAATCAATCCTAGAGTATACTTTATGAACATGTGAGTAAAACGAGTAGCCCCTTCCCGTCGGCTGTCTGGCTCTCCATGGGTCCACTGCCCCCATTTGCTCCATGAACCCTTTCAGTTCCCTTGCCATTGCTGGGAGTCTACCCATTCTGGGACACGACCGGTCCAGCCCCGGGTCAAGGACCGTATTAAAGTCCCCCCCCATTATTAACCTGTGTGAGTCCAGGTCCGGGATCTTCCCCAGCACTCTTTTGATAAAGTCCACGTCGCCCCAGTTTGGAGCATATATGTTCACCAGCGCCACTCTTCTCCCCTCCAGTTTGCCCCTTACCATCAGGAATCTGCCCCCCCTGTCTGCGACTACGCCTTCCGCCTCAAATTGAACCTGCTTATTGATCATAATTGCACCCCCCCTGGACTTAGAATCAAAGTCCGAGAGGAAGACCTGGCTAATCAAGCCCTTCCTTATCCTAGTCTGGTCAGACACTTTCAGATGTGTCTCCTGCAACATAATTATGTCCGCCTTCAGAGCCCGCAAATGCCCGAACACACGTGCCCTTTAACTGGCCCATTTAGTCCGCTGACATTCCAGGTGATCAGCCTGGTTGGGGGGCACAACCCACCCCCCCCCCCCCCCCACCCCCCACACCGTTCAGCCATAACCTTTCTCTGGACCGCCCCCGGCCCTTGCGCCACGCCATTCTTGGCTCGCCTCTTGGCTGCCTCCATCCCCGACCACCTTTCCATTACCTACTTCAGATTCCCCCCACGTCAGCAGAATAACACCCCTCCTCTCCCGCCCCCTAGCAACATCCGCCGGTAACCCCACCCCTGCCATCCATTGGCTGTATTCTCTCCCCGCACCTGACTCCCTTGACTAGCCAATCTGCTAGCCCGATGACTCATCACTCCGGCGCCCACTTGTCCCATTCCCATTGTTTCCCCAACCTCATCCCCACTCCCCAGTACACCATCCCCCCCTCCAACCCACTAGAGCAATCTCACTAACACAGGAAGGTCAAACAAAATGTAAACCTCAAACAACCCCACGAGGCTGCTCCAGATGCAATACAGTTCCCGCCGTGTACACAGAAAAGTGTTAACCCACGTCCCTTTCCGAGCGTTAATAAAATAACCCCGCAACACCCCAGTACCCAAACAATACCCACCCAAAACAAACCCAACAAACCATAAGCATAAACAAAGCAAAAGCCCCCAACCCACGTCTTTAATCCCCATTGCTGACCGGCCACCCCTTTGTTGCAATACCGGCTCCAGTGCACTCAGCAAGCCCAGCAAAAGGTACCCACCACAGGAGAAAGACCCAGAAAAAGAAAATAAAAGCAACAAAAACAAGAAAAAGACCATACGAGAGGGGGGGGAGAGAAATCTCCTCCCCCCAGGCAAAAACTGCCCACACAAAAACAAAATACCCCACATGGCACCTTTAAAACAGTAAACAATCGACCAACAGTCCAGGCACAATCGGCGTCCCTTCGAACGGTGGTTCTCGGACCCTAGCTTGCGTCCGTGGGACCTCTTTTCGGGACCAGCCCCTGATCCCTCGCAAAGTTCATCGCTTCTTCAGGCTCGGAGAAGTAGTGGTGTTGACCCTGATGCGTAACCCAAAGATGGGCCGGGAAGAGCAGCCCAAACTTCACATGCTTCTTGAACAACACCTCCTTAACTTGTTTAAAGGCTGCTCGCGGCCTAGCCACTTCCTGGCTTAGGTCCTGGTAGATGCGAAGAACACTGTTATTCCACGTGCCGCTCTTGGCCCTCTTTGCCCACTGCACCACCCGCTCCTTTTCCACAAACCTGTGGAACCTAATCACCATCGGACGGTGGGGGGGACCCCCCGGACGCACCTGTCTCGTCTGCCATCTCTGTGCCCCCTCCAGCTCCGGCGGTCGCGGAAAGGCTTCAGCCCCCATCAGCTGCATCAACAGGTCCGCCACAAACGTTGTGGCATCAGCTCCCTCAGCCCCCTCCGGGAGGCCGATGATCCTCAGATTTTGTCTGCGGGCTCTATTTTCCAGCTCCTCTATTCTGTTCAGCAGTCTTCTCTGCCTCTCCTTCAACCCGTCGACTTCTAGCGCCGCAATCGTCTGCGCATCCGCCTGCTCCACCACCACCTCTCTCAGCTCCTTAACTTTTTCGTCCTGGGCATCCAGCCTCTGGTTCAGCTGATCCACTGCCTTCTGAAGTGGGTCCAGGTTATCCCGCTTCAACGACTCAAAGCTGCTTTTATCAACCTGCAGCATGTTTTGCAGCGCTTTCTGGATTGCTGGGTCCGAGGTCCGCAGGTCCGCCATCTTGGGTCCCGGGTCAGCTTCCCGTGCACCTTGTCTTTGTCCCTTCCTCTCCCATTTCCGCTCCTTCCTGCTCTCCCACGGTTCCATACAGAGCTGCCCTCTCCTCCGCACCTCCGTGGCTGTCCTTTCACCGCTCCACAGTCCCGCTATACCGGGGAACCAGGTCCTTAAGTCCCGCTGGAGTGAGAGCCCCCGAATGTGCGGCTCACTCACTCATTGCCGCAACCGGAAGTCCCCACGGTATATTTTAAATGTGCCTTCTGTTTTTTATAACCTTCCGAGTCTTTGAGTGTGATTGTCTTATCCCATTCTTCACTGAAAGGGCGGAGAAGTGGTCTGCCTCCGTTCTTCTCCTGGTGTCTCATGGTTCAGCTATCTCTCTGCGTATTGTCTCAACCTCAGGGACAGCTGACTTCAGGACCTCACTGCTTCAAACTGTGTTTGGGTGCGCGTGCGTATGCAATCTACTTATGGTAACACTCGCGAAGATCATGAGGGATCATTAATCAATCTCCCTTCGGGGCTCGTGGAGTACGAGTTCCCATGATAACGGGAGGAGGCCTGTCCAGCTAGAACATAGAACATAGAACATAGAACAGTACAGCACAGAACAGGCCCTTCGGCCCTCGATGTTGTGCCGAGCCATGATCACCCTACTCAAACCTACGTATCCACCCTATACCCGTAACCCAACAACCTCCCCCCTTAACCTTACTTTTTTTAGGACACTACGGGCAATTTAGCATGGCCAATCCACCTAACCCGCACATCTTTGGACTGTGGGAGGAAACCGGAGCACCCGGAGGAAACCCACGCACACACGGGGTTAGAAAGTCTCATAAATATTGTCCCAGACCCGGACTGGGAGCTTTCCTGTTAATCCCTGGCGGGGATACTGGTGGTGTACGGCATGAGTGCGGCTTTACTTTTGAGTTGAAATCCATTTGGTTTGACCTTTATCTTCATGTCCCCTGGCTTACTCCACGACCTTTCTGCTTTTCAGGAGCAAAACTCACTCATAAAAGATCAGACTCAGATCACACCAACCCTCCTGAAATTCTTAATTCATGCACTGGAAATAAACTTTAAAATAGAATCAGCCATTAATTGCTTTTGGAGAGATAATTTTAAAAATATATTTTTTCATCACCAAACAGGTCTTAGAAGCTACCTGCCACCGACCACAATATGTGTGAACACAGAGATACCAACTTTCATTGGGAGCTTTTGCAGCAAATAGCTTTCACCAACGGTTAAAGAAGATAAATTTCTCATGAATACTAATGACCACCCCATATTCTAAAGCCATTTTTATATGATATAAAAGCCTAGCAACTGGGAGACTGCTGCACCCACTGCGTAAAAGAAGCCTGAATCCCAACATCAACAGAAGTGACCACGATTCTGTGATTAGGTTAAGGGAGCCAGTTTTCACTACTTTGTCTGGGGACACCCTTTATTAGTTCACTCTCAATAGGGACACTGGGCAGAGGTACTGGCAAGAGGCCAGCTCCCGTGGAAAAATACCTCAAGCTGTAATCGGAGTCAGAGACAGGAGATAATTGGAAAAAAAGCCAAACAAAAAAAGTCTCTTCTATCTTGCCAGTTATAAAGGCAAAAAGGCGACACTATCACTCAGAGAGGCCAACAACTGGTTGCAGAGGGAAATGCTGCTGGCACAATGTGTAGCTTTCTCAATTTGGGTTGAAGATTGCATTGTTATATAATATAAAAGGAGCTTTACTCTTTATTTTGCTCAGGTTGTTACACAATCTGGATTAGCTTCAATGCTGACACTATCAAGATATAATGTTTTGTTCCTATGTCTGCACAGGAAATAACTTTTGACGAACAGTAGAAAAATAACACCAATTATTTGCCTGAATGCTATCAATTCAGGTGCAGTAATACCATCATTATAAATCGTTTCGCTGGTACTGTTTTACTTTTCTGAACTAGCCCTTGACCAAATCGTCTTTGTAATATTGAACAAAGTCATACTAAGAGCAGAAGTGATCAGATTTTAAATATTAAGAAGAGAGCAATTTGGAAATACTGCGTGAGTAAGTGAATGCTTGGATTAGAAATGTCCTCCAAACAAATCCAAAAGGTAATGGCAGATGAAAGGTAGAATTTAATGCGCTTCGCTAAGGTGATTTTGGCATTTAATTGGGGCTGAAAGGTCGGTGGAGAACCCTGCCACCTTACCACCTCTTCCATCCTTAATTCCAGGGTGGGAAAACTCATGACTGTCCATCCTTCCTCCATATCAATTGAGGAGGACTCGCCATGTTGGCAGCCTGGTAAACAAACTCGTCGAGTTGCCGTGAGTTTTTAGAGGAATTTGTCATTGAAAGACTCTAAGTGCCTCAGGAAAGTGTGGGGAAGGGGGGTGGGAAGGGTGGGGGGGGGGGGGGGGGGGTTGGAGTGTTGAGAGCTACCACTTGATGCCAACCTTCTTCTTCCCCCAGCCCCACAAACCTCACCCAACAATTCCCATCTTCCCATCACTCACCTATAGCCTGGGTCATATAGGTTGAATAAGGCTCTGGTCACACCCCATTTGGAGTAATATGAGCAGTTCTGGACCCCATATCTAAGGAAAGGTATGCTGGCCTTAGAAAGGGCCAGAGGAGGTACACAAGATAGATCCCTGAAATAAAGTGTTTGTCCATTGAGGAACAGTTGAGGACTCTGTGTCTGTACTTGTTGGGGTTTAGAAGGATAAGGGGGGATTGTATTGAATCGTACAGGATATTGATGATATGAATAAAACAATTCTGTAGGTAATATTATACACAACCTCCAACCACCAAGTGGAGTGTAAATCCACCACATGCCCCTGTGTCCGGGGAGTTGGGTGTAAGTCGTGTTGGAGGATAGACGTTTTCTGCAGTAGCTCTATAATAGTTAGTTAGTGTTAGTTCATTATTTTATTTTCCTAGTTATCTTTATCAAGCAATTGTTTCAGAATTAATTATTTAAACTAGATGTTCTTTAGTTCATCATTCATATTGGCCAGTCTACAGAACATAACAGCCTGGATAGAGTGGACGTGAAGAGGATGTTTCCACGAATAAGAGCAACTAAATCCCAAGGGCACAGCCTCAGATCCTTTAAAAATGAGATGAGGAGAAATTTCTTCAGCCAGAGGGTGGCGAATCTGTGGAACTCTTTTCCGCAGAAGGCTGTGGAGACCAAATTACTGAGTGTCTTTAAGACCAAGATAGAGAAGTCCTTGATTGATAGGGGGATCAGGGGTTATGGGAAGAAGGCAGGAGAGTGGGGATGAGAAACATATCAGGCAAGATTGAAAGGCAGAGTAGACTCAATAGGCTGAATGGCATAATTCTGCTCCCATGTCTTACGGTATTATGAGTCTCTTGGCAACCCTGGGTCTCAGGTCGGTGCACTACTGGCAGCAGCCATTGCTCTCCCAGTTGTGCTGTAGATCAATGGATATCTGCAGACCTCGAATTGATTGGCAATTCTCGAGAGTTGGGATTTCCATCATAGTCTTGGACTGTGGAGAGGGCAGACCGCTGGCCAGATTAGCACTTAATGCAGCAGGACTTCCCAGAAGCAGGCAATGCAGGGCCCTCACCAGCTCTCCTGACAGCATGTGAAACCTCTATCACCTCCATTAAATAGTGCCTTCAGACCCAAAGACCCATGCACCCATCCTCTCAAGACGCTCTACTTCCACACAATTAAGATCAGCTGAAGTGGCTTCGGTGATGAAAATCACAAGCTTTGTCTAATGATAACTTTCCGCAGAGAATCCTATTCACAAGAAAAGGTCAAAATGCAACTGATAGCACATCTGCATCACTCAGTCTCTTTCAATAGTCATCCTCTTGAGCGGATTATTCGAAATAGGTATCTTCCATTGAGCTCAATTTTAGCTTCATCATCAATGTGCTCGGGCTTTATTAAACATACCTGGAGCTCTTCCATGGAGCTGAAATGAACAGAGTCACAACTTCATCCAAGTAGCTTGTCTTTCAATTAAATGTCAAGAAAGAAAACCATTGGAATTCTCTTCAAATGTAGAAATCCGCAAGATTTAATTTAGTGAAAATTAATACTTTCCAGGTGCACTGAATTGCTGAACTGCCGAGTCCCAATTTCTATGTTAGAAAATTTTCAATGATGATGTCAGACAAATAGGCCCACTGGGCCTTACCAATTTACTTCAGATCAACCATTATCTTATTGAATCCAAATTTGCAGATGACGCTAAGGTGGGTGGGAGGGTGAGCTGTGAGGAGGATGCGGAGGTGCTTCGGTGTGACTTGGACAAGCTGAGTAAGTGGGAAAATGCATGGCAGATGCAGTATAATGTGAATAAATGTGAGATTATCTACTTTGGTACTAAAAACATGAAGGCAGATTGTTATATTACGATAAATTAAGAGAGGAGAATTTGCAACGAGACCGAGGTGTTCTTGTACACCTGTCGCTGAAGGTAAGGATTCTGGTACAACAGGTGGTAAAGAAGGCAAGTGGTATGTTGGCCTTCACGGTGAGAGGACTTGAGTACAGGAGATTTGCTGTCTTGATGCAATTGTACAGGGCCTTGGTGAGGCCACACCTGGAATATTGTGTATAGTTTTGGTCTCCTTGTCTGAGGATGGATGTTCTTGCTACAGAGAGAGTGCAGCGAATGTTTACAAGGCTGATTCCTGGGATGGCGGGACTGATATATGAGGAGTATGTGGAATATTGGGAGGGGGCTGGGGTGGGCTGTACCAATGGTCATGGGTGGACTCCTGCTAGCTTTGCAGTGCCACCCAAGCACCTTGGCAGTGATGATTAGACTTTCCATTCTAGATATTTATTGGATTCAATTTTAACCACCATGCCATGGGGGGATTCAAAGTCTGGTGCCCAGAGTCTTACCCGGGGTCTCTGGATCACCAGACAAGTGTTAATACCACTATGCCCCTGCCTCCCCTGAGTTTTTCCAGCATTCTCCATTATTTTTTATTACCCAGGATAAGTAATGGAACAGTTCAGGACAGGGGCGGTGTCAGGGGCATGTTCGTGGGGTGGGAGTCAGGGGTGGCCGGGATAGTGCCAGAGGGCTGGTGCCAATCCACCTTGCAGTCTGGCGGAGGTCGTTGACACTCTTATGGCACTGGGTTCCAGTCTCCCTGGTGATGCTCCCCGAGCTGACGGCCACTGCCACTTGCTCCTAGGCCCTGTGGCTGACCCTCCGAGACCCTTGTTTGGGCAGGGCATCCCGTCTGATTTCGACTGCGCCCAACAGTCTTGCCAGGTCACCATCCCTGAATTGTGCGGCTGATCTTGGTGGCATGGCTGTGAGCTGTGTGAGGTTGGTTGTGCAGGAACGGTGAAGGTGCTGCTGTCCCTTGTTAGAAGGGGCCTGGTGAGCGTGGACCCAGTGAATCAGCTGGCGGAACAGTCATTTGCAACGTCAGGCCTGTGGGGCCTCGTTAAGTGGTCCGATTAATGTTTTATAGCGGTGACGGCCTTGCCGGGAAGCTCGTGGCAGTTTCCGCTCACTTTCACACTTAGAAACTTTTCCATTAAATTGTACTCTTAGAATTACTATCATCACTGGGGAGCTGAACTCACTGGCCAGACCGGTTCCTCAGAGATTGGGGCCTGAGGGTCCCTTTTTTCAAGCCCCCCATGCTCTCTTATAAGGCCCCCTTTCCACTCTTCATGCCTCCAATTTCCCAGAGTCCCCTACTTACCTGCCCTGCACCCCCCACCCAACCCTTCAAACACCCGACTTTCACGGGCTCAGCCCCCTCAGGCCCTGACCCTTGGCAGTACCACCTTGGCATCCACACACCTCGGCAGTACTCCTACTAGCTTTGCTGTGCCACTCGGGCACCTTGGTAGTGATTATTAGACTTTTCATTCGAATATATATTGGAATCAATTTCCACCACCTCCCCAGAATCTTACCCAGGGTCTCTGGATCACCAATCCAGTGACAATATCACTATGTCACTGCCTCCCCTGCTGAGTTTTTCCAGCATTTTCCATTTTTACTTCAGATTTCCAGCCTCCACATTATTTATTATTACCCAGGATAAGTTTAAAAATGAAAGGTAACAGCTTTTAAGTGACCTAAGTAACAACTCTGAAGATGGCCAAACATGACTGCACCCTGCACATTACAAAGCCATCTGAAAGGAGTGGGTTGCATGAAAGTAGCCCACTAGAGGCAATCATCTTACATGAGTGAAAATGGCCTGTCCCCTGAATCATTCACAGGCATCCAGACATAAGCTGTTATTCAGGTGGGTGCAGACAAAGCTGACAGACCTACTAACTTTGGACAGTGAACCCCGGATGAGAATTGGGGGACTCCACTGATCATGTAATCTAATCGCTTTCAATAATGGATTTGGGATGAGGGATCCACAATTTGTTGTGACCATATCTGGTAACTCATCAGCTTCAGAAAGGTGGAAGGGATGTGCAGGCTGTCTGGGTGTCATTTAATTGTGGTGCATGCACTTTGGCTTCATGAGTTAATCGTGGAGATACTCACCCTCATATTGGGAATGAGCGAGCTCTTTCTTTAATGAACTTAGTCAGGGAAGATCGCGCGTGGTCAGCTATCACATCCCAATTACAATCACTCCCACTTCCACGCCCGTCAAATTTCAGAAAGCAGGATTCTGCACATCATTCTTGTAAAGAGCTTTGACTGATTAGAAATTAAACAAGTCACTAATATTTACAAACCAGTTGTAAATTTAATTTTTTTTTTGCGACCAGGCAGCACGTTAGCATAGTAGTTAGCACAATTGCTTCACAGCTCCAGGATCCCAAGTTCGATTCCCGGCTTGGGTCACTGTCTGTGTGGAGTCTGCACAATCTCCCCGTGTGTGTGTGGGTTTCCTCCGGTTGCTCCGGTTTCCTCCCACAGTCTAAAGATGTGTAGGTTAGGTGGATTGGCCGTGCTAAATTGCCCTTAGTGTCCAAAATTGCCCTTCATGTGGGGTGGGGTTTCTGGGTTATGGGGATAGTGTGGAGGTGTGGACTTGGGTAGGGTGCTCTTTCCAAGAGTCGGTGCAGACTCGATGGGCTGAATGGCCACCTTCTGCACTGTAAATTCTATGATTCTATTATTCTATGAGAAAGGTAACTCTGATTGATAACCCATTTAATATGATATTTGAGAGTTTGCTATTTGCTTTGTGAGGCAATAGGATGGACATCCTGTGTTTTGCCTCCCAAAAACACTTCTTTTCGAAGAGGGTTTTTCAAAGTGTGGGTTGGGAGTTATGAGTGGGTCACAGGTGGATGTTCAGGGGGTCACACCATTCCCGCGGTGGTCCCAATTGTGGGAGAAGCACCCAATGGCCACTATCGGCTTTTCCAGTGAGAATATTGCCACTGCCACCTTTTAAATTTAGATAAATGAGGTTGTGTTGAGTCTTCCGTCCAGAAGCGACAACGGCTAGCTGGTCACACGCCCTCCATGTATACTTGATGTCAAGCGCCTTGGATGTGCTTTTGGTGCTAAATCATGGAGCAGAGTTGCTTCCATTTTCGAGTTGGTGGCAAGATAACTGCGGAAATGGGTCATTTTCCTAAAAGTAAGAGAAGGCTAGAGAATAAAATAGTCACAGAACAACACAATCTGCTGCAGGGAGCTGCACAGGAGAGTTCAGCGAAGGAAGTATAATCTCTGTGCAGAATTCCAGGACTCTGGTTAATAGTCTAGAGAGACGAAACTTAACTCGGGAACAAAGCAGTATAAAGATGATTTCCTGAGGTATGGTTTTGTCAATTGTGCCAATGCAAATAATGGTTAAAAGCCCACATGCAGGGAAGGGCTGGCAAACAAGCGGAGAGGTTTAATATTTTGAAGGAGAAGTGGTGGGTGAAAAATTCCTTCCGAAGTTGAGACAGTGTCACTTATTAACTTAGAGCTTACTCCAAATTAAAAGACTACGCTGCTGCAGCTAACCTGTGATACCACAGTAAATACATGCCAAAAATCCATGAAACTGTCAGCATTCTGAAGTAATATCTCCCAGGAGTATCGACTGCTGAGTAAAACAAGCATTTTGTTGCTTTTCCATTTTTATTAAGAAAAGCAATAAAACACTTGTTTTACTCAGCACAAAAGAGCTGGCTGAACTCTGCACCTGATATGTAAATTTCCCTCTGCTTCTTCAAGTGAGGTTGTGAGGACCAAAGTAGGCTCCCCTTTTGCATTAAAGGTAAGCGAACATGGCGTGAGCCTTGAAGGTCAGCCAGCGTGGGTTGTGAAGGTCGGCCAGTGTTTGGGTCCCAACGGTTGGCAGGTTAACTATAGTGAGTCTCAGGAAAAAAGTTTGAAAAACACTTTCAGAAGATTAAAAAGGCATTCTACCCTGGACCTATTTAAATATACGCATTTTCTTGACAAAACAAAAGGGAAGATAGCTCTGAGCGACATCTCAGAAGCAGTGCTATTTTAAATCTGTGCGGCCGATGAACATTGAATCAACTGGGATGGCATAGAGTCTCAGACTGAATGACGTTTTCTCTGAAGTGTAAAAGGTTAGATTACATTTGGTTTTATTAAGATATAACATGAATCAGAATGTGGTCCATTTCATGTCTATAAAATAAAATAGACCAATAAAATATCAAAGTGGAGTGAAAGATTAAACTTTCAAAGGGAAGCCAAACTGCCTTCTTGCTGGAGGTCGAGGTCAGTTCTCAAAGTAATGACTTGGAATCTATAAAGATTCAGTTAGGGAAGCTTAAAATTAAAACCCATCCCAAAGTAGTAGAATGCCTTGTGCTGTGCTCCTTTCGCCTTTGAATTTTACATATTTCATTAATTTACCTCAACTCAGAACTGAATTGGACTTGGATTTCAATTATGTCATTTAGAAATATCCGAGAAAATGCACAAGATTTTGTTAATTGAAAATTCCAAACCCCTAAACCACAATGTTTATACATCAAAATGAAAAGGTATATTCTGAGTGACTCCCTTACCGAATTTCATTTTAAGAATTACTCCCTTCAAATCTTCTCTCCTGAAAATAAAGACTCCAATTGGGATAAACTGCCACGTCCAGTGAGGGCACTCAGGAATTTCAAGCAGTGACTACGATTCATGAGTGGTTACGAGTTTTAAATATGGAGGCTGAGAGCAAACCTGTTGACTTCATTTCCCCCAAGACTACATTCTAAGTGGGTTCACGGAAGTGGAGTGAACAGCATGCCAGATTTATCTTTCTCAGTCCAGTTTTTTTGAAAAAAATCTCTGAAATGTGGGTCTCACAGCCGAGGTCAGCATCTGTTGCCTATCTTCAGAAGTGAGGTGAGGTGCCTTCTTGTACCTCTGCAGTCCCTGAAGTGTTAGGTACACCCACAGTGCTGTTAGGGAAGGAATTACAGGATTATGATCCAACAACAATGACGGAACAGTGATATATTTCCAAGTCAGGGTGGTGAGTGACTTGGAGGAGAACCTCCAGGTGGTGGGGTTCCCAAGTATCTGCTAGATGGTATTGATCGTGGGCTTAGAAGGTGCTGCCTATGGAACCATGCTGAGTTCACACATTTCATCTTGAAGATGGTACACATGGCTCCCACTGTTGGTCGGTGGTGGAGGTTTGAAAATTTGTGGAAGCGATAGCAATCTAGCTGGCTGCTTTGTCTTGGATGGTATTGTGATTCTTGAGTGTTGTTGGAGCTGCACTAATCCAGACAAGAGGAGATAATTCCATCACACTCCTGAATTGTGCCTTGGAGATGGTGGGCAGGCTTTAGGAGGTCACAAGGTGAATTACTCACCACGGGATCCCAAGTCTCTGACCTGTTCTGATAGCCACAATATTTATTTGGCTGGTCCAGTTCCGTTTCTGTTCAATGATAACTCCCAGGATGTTGACAGTGGGGATTCGGCGATGGTAATGCCATTGAATGTCAAGGGACAATGATTAGATCCTCTCTTGTGGGAGATTGTCATTGACTGGTACTTGAGTGGTGCTAATATTACTTGCCACTTCCAGGGCTCCTTGATGCCACACTTGGTCAAATGCTGGCTTGATGTCAAGGGCAGTCACTTTCACCTCACCTCTGCCACTCAGTTCTTTTATCCATGTTTGAGCCAAGGCTGTAATGAGGTCAGGAGCTGAGTGACGCTGGCAGAAGCCAAACTGAGCATCCGGGAGCAGGTTATTGCTGATTTAAGTGTCATTTGATTGTGCTGTTGATGAAACCTTCCATTAGTTTGTTGATGATCGAGAATAGGGCAGTAATTGGTTGGCTTGGGTTTGTCCTGCTTCTTGTGGACAGGACATGACACATTGCTGGGTCAACCTAGTGAAGTTTCCACATTGCTGGGTAGATGTCAGTGTTGTAGCAGTACTGGAACAACTTTGCTAGGAGTGTCCTCTGAATTGGCATAGCAAGCCATTTAGTTCAAGGGCAATTAGAGGTGGCCTTGCCAATAACACCCATAGCCCATCAAAAAAAAATACACAATTTTTTTGATAAATTGGTCTGCTTATGGCACAGATTTATCAGCCGGAATTCTCCAGCCATTCGCTGGTGGGAATCTCTGGTCCTGCCAGCAATTCACCCCAACCTGTGGGTTTCCCAGCAGCCTGGGGTGGTTTCAATAGGCAATCCTATTGACAGCGGCAGGAATAGGGAATACCAGTGTGAGCGGACAGCACGCTGCCTCCCCCTGCTGATAAACATGCAGCTGGGAAGCTGGAGAATCCCGCCCATTTTTTTTCCACCATGCCATCATTATTAATCACTTCTAACTGTCTCACTAGGCCAATGGGCAGTCCATAACCAGAAGGCAGCAAGACCTTGACAACAATCAGGTTCACGTTTGATAGGTACAAAGTAACAATAGTGCAAACATGTATCCAATAATAAGGAATCTAACACCACCTCTTGATGTTGAATGGCTATTTTGGGCAGTTTTGGGCCCTGTACCTAAGGAAGGATGTGCTGCCCTTGGAGAAGGTCCAGAGGGGGTTCACAAGAATGATCCCCGGAATGAAGAGCTTGTCATATGAGGAGTGGTTGAGGACTCTGGGTCTGTACTCATTGGATGAGGGGGGATCTTTCTGAAACATATAGAATACCGAGAGGCCTAGATCGAGTGAACGTGGACAGGATGTTTCCACTAGTGGGAGAAACTAGAACCCGAGGGCGCAGCCTTAGACTGAAGGGACAATCCTTTAAAACAGAGATGAGGAGGAATTTCTTCAGCCAGAGGGTGTTGAATCTGTGGAACTCATTGCCGCCGAAGGCTGTGGAGGACAAGTCACAGAGTGTCTTTCAGACAGAGATAGATAGATTCTTGATTAATAAGTGGATCAGTGGTTATGGGGAGAAGGCAGGAGAATGGGGATGAGAAACATATCAGCCATGTAAAGGACCATATCAGGACTTGTAAAGACTTAATTACCTACAAAGACTCACATTCTAAGTATTGTCTTGCATATTTGACTTTGTCTATATGTCTGCTTCTGGTACCCACCTCTTCATTCACCTGAGAAAGGAACTGTGCTCCGAAAGCTAGTGATTCGAAACAAACCAGTTGGACTTTAACCTGGTGTTGTAAGACTTCTTAGTGTGCTCACCCCGGTCCAATGCCAGCATCTCCACATCAGGATTGAATGGCGGAGCAGATCCTCAATTGGGCCAAATGGCCTAATTCTGCTCCTGTGTCATCTGGACTTACGGTCTTCGGCCTCACCTTCTAAAGTGGAGATTGGGAATAGGCAACAAATAAAAGACTTGCATTATATTGCACTTTTCATAACCACTGGATGTCTCAAAGCACTTTGTATCCAGTGAAATATGTTTTGAAGTATAGTCACATAAAAAACGAGGCAGTTGATTTGCACTCAGCAAACTTGCATGAAGCTCAATGTGACAGTGTATTTTTGAGGGATCAATATTAGTTAGGACACTGGGTAACTCCCTTTACCTTTTTCAAAATAGTACCATTGTCTGTTTATCACTTACCCGAGAAGTCAGATGGGGCTTCAATTGAATGTTTCGTCCTAGAAACGGCAAATTTGACACAGCTGTGCTATGAACAAATGATGGAAAATCAATATACCCTGTGGCGATAAGTTGAATAAGTTTGATCATCTTTATTCATGTATGTAGTGTGTATGGCACTGAACTAACAATCCAGAGGCTAAAGCGTGTGTTCAAATCGCACCATAACAATTTGAGAATTTCAATTCAGTCAAAATAAATGGAGCCGGCACTGGTAAAAGTGACCATGAAATTGTTGGATTGTTGCAAAAACCCATCTGTTTCACTGATAGCCTTTAGGGAAGGATACCTGTTGTATTAAACTGGGTTGTTCTCTGACTCCAGTTCACACCATTTTTCTTAAATCTTCCCTGAAGTGGCTGAGAAATTTGCATCAAACTGTAAATAAAGAGTGGACAATAAATTCTAGCCTTGCCAGCAATGCCTAATTCAGTAAGGTAGCACAGTGGTTTTGTTGCTTCACATAGCACCAGGGACCCAGGTTTAATCCCCGGCTTGGGTCACTGTCTGTGCGAAGTCTGCACATTGTCCCCGTGTCTGCGTGGGTTTCCTCTGGGTGATCCGGTTTCCTTCCACAAGTCCCAAAAGATGTGCTTGTTTGGTGCATTGGACATTCTGAATTCTCCCTCAATGTACCCGAACATGCACCATACTGTGGCAACTAGGGGATTTTTACAATAACTTCATTGCAGTGTTAATGTAAGCCTACTTGTCACACAAATAAAGATTATTATTCGTATTAAATCCAGAGATCGAATTTTGAAGAATCATGGCCGGGATTCTCACCTACCCGGCGGGGCGGGGGGTCCCGGAGTAGCGGAGTGGCGCCAACCACTCCGGCGTTGGGCTTCCCCAAAGGTGCCAACGGCCTTTGGCGCCCGCCGCCCGGCATCGGGGCTGGCAGAAAGACCTTCGGCGGTTCGCGAATGCGCCGGTGTGTCAGCGGCTGCTGACATCACCACCGGCGCATGCGCGGTAGGGGGGGTTCGGAGGCCGTGGCGGCGGCGGAAGAAAAAGAGTGACCCTACGGCACAGGACGGCCCGCAGATCGGTGGGCCCCGATCGCGGGCCAGGCCACCGTGGGAGCACCCCCCGGGGTCCGATCGCCCTGCACCCCCCCAGGACTCCGGGGGCCCGCTCGCGCCGCCAATCCCACCGCCACCAGAGGTGGTTGAAACCACGGCAGCGGGAGAGGCCTCTCAGCGGCGGGCCGGAGAATCGCCGCAGGGGGCACACCGATCGGCGCGGGGGGCCCGCCGATCAGCCTGGTGCGATTCCTGCCCCCGCCAATTCCCAGGTGGCAGAGAATTCCGGCCACGGCGGGGGGGGGGATTTACGTCGGCCCCGGGCGATTCTCTGACCCTGCGGGGGGTCGGAGAATTCCGCCCCTTAACTGAACAGTGATGAGAATGTTGAGCTTGCTGCCAGAAAGAGCGATTGACGTGAATAGCAAGATTTTTCTTATTCATTCCTGAGACGTGGCCACCACT
Organism: Scyliorhinus canicula; assembly: GCF_902713615.1. NCBI lineage: Eukaryota > Metazoa > Chordata > Chondrichthyes > Carcharhiniformes > Scyliorhinidae > Scyliorhinus > Scyliorhinus canicula. The sequence goes on along the minus strand of NC_052166.1, from coordinate 28,878,618 downwards.
GACAAGTCTAGTGTGTGTAACCCATCTCTAATTGCCCAGTGAGCCACTTTCTTGAACTCGCATAGATACATGCACAGATTTGTTCAGGAGACAGTTCCAGGAATTTGGCCCAGTGACAGTTAAGGACTGGCAATGTTTTCCCATGTCGGGATAGTGTTGGGCTCAGAGAAGAACCTGGGAATGATGGTGTCTCCATGTCCCGGCTGCCCTTGTTCTTCCAGGTGGTGAAGGTCACAGGTTTGAAAGGTGTTGTCAAAGGAACCTTGATGTGATGCATTCAGGGGAAAGCTAGTACACAAGAGAGAAAGGAATAGAAAGCTATGTTGATGAGGTTAGATGAAACGAGGTGGGAGGGGGATGTCATAATATACACCAGTGTATCATGGTGCAGACACACACACTAATCGACACACACAGGGACCAATCAACATGTATGAACACCGCAGCCAATCACCAGTTAGAATACATACACTATAAAGGCAGAGGGCACCACAGTTCCCGCTCATTCTGGATGCTGCCTCTGAGTGTAATAAGACCGCATCCAGTCCAGCACAGACTCACAACGTGTGCTGAGAGAATCAACTGGTTCAGACAAGGCTCAGGTCTCTAGTTTAAGTTAGCATCATTTAGACCCACAGTCATCGTGTGTTAGTTAGTTAGAAGTAGTTAATAAAATTGAGTTGAACCTTCATCAGTGTTGGAAATGTCTGTTCATCTCTCAAGTCTACACTAGCCAACACTTCAGGGGCTTGCATGAGGCATAAACACTGGTGCAGACCGATGGCCTACGTTGTAAATCATTTGTAACCATCACAAAGGGAGAGAACGTGGTCTTTCCTGTCCTTAAATTCTTGGAGCCCCCCACCCCCCCCCCCCCCCCCCCCCCCAACCTCCGCCCCGTTCCAAAATGTCAGTCTTGAGAGTTTGTTTGCTGTTGATTTGATTATTATACCCATTTGGCAGTCCGGTTTATAATGAGCAAGCCTATTTTAATTAGAGTTATTAAACAAATAAAGATTTTTAAAAAGGAGCAGAGCTGAATAAGAACAAAAGATTGCACAAAGAAATAAAACCAAGAATTGAAATCGGACAATTAATGCAAAAGACATTTAACATAATTAGTATTGACAGAATTGTTGATGCATAGTTTGATTTGAATGTATAAGGTAGGATCCAGAGAATTCCTCCAGTGCAGAAGGTCCATCGAGTCTGCAATGGCCCTCTGAAAGAGCACCCTACCTAGGCCCACTCCCCTGCCCAATCCCTGTAACCCATGTAAGCTACACGTCCTTTGACAATAAGGACCAATTTAGCATGTCCAATCCACCCTAACCTGCACATCTTTGGATTGTGGGAGGAAACTGCAGCACCTGAGGAAACCCACGCAGACATGGGGAGAAAGTGGAACTTCCACACAAAGCCTGAATTGAACCCAGTGCCAACCACTGTGCTACTGTGCACAGTGCGTTGTGCTTTTCCATGTGAAATGATGGTCAACTGCAGTTGCCAAATATGTTTTAGCATTTAGGAATGGATTGGACCATCCACTGGGTTTTTAATCAAGAGGTAAATATAAAATTTACATTTTAGTGTTTTATAACATTTATGAAAAAAATTGAAAAACATTTGTCAAAGTATTTTGGAATCTGCTATTCTGTCATGACGCATACGAAGTTAAAAAAACCACCTTCGCACCCAAGAGAATGTCACAACTAATCTTGTCAGATGGCAGGAGGTGGTGAGGGGCGGTGGCAGGAACGTGGGAAGTGAAGTGATTCAATGTTCCAACACAAATATTGTGAATTGCAAGTTCAGATATGTGTCTGATTGGCAATTCCTTTTTGAATTCATGAAATAGTTATTTAAATTCACCTTGATCATGTCTGCTGGTTTGAAAGTACTGTATCTGACTGGATCATATCATGTGCTGTCAGGTGTCCCTCTCCTCTGTCAAAATTGTCCAGTGTTCTTGGATCTGGGAGCAAGGTTGAAACCCAGTTTCTTTGATCAATAGCCAAACATCACTTAAAACCATTCATCCATGATCTCCGCTGTGCGGAGTCTGCACATCCTCCCCGTGTGTGCGTGGGTTCCCTCCGGGTACTCCGGTTTCCTCCCACAGTCCAAAGATGTGCAGATTAGGTGGATTGGCCATGATAAATTGCCCTTAGTGTCCAAAATTGCCCTTAGTGTTGGGTGGGGTTACTGGGTTATGGGGATAGGGTGGAGGTGTTAACCTTGGGTCGGGTGCTCTTTCCAGGAGCCGGTGCAGACTCGATGGGCCGAATGGCCTCCTTCTGCACTGTAAATTCTATGTAAATGATGGTTCCATCCTCACCATAAAAATTAAGTACAAGATGCCCAAGAACGATTTTGTCACTGGAATCGAGACCATCAATTCAGTTACTTTTGCCCACCTTTAGCTACCAAACAAAATCTCCTCTGCTCAAACCCTAAATTCATATATTTTTCTAGTGCCCGCATCCTATCCTGTACCAGATCCCGCTCAATTATCAGCCCTGTCTTTGAGAACCAACATTGCCTCCTGGTCTCCTAATGCCCCCAATTGAAAATTTCTCATCCTTATGTTTAAAACGCTCATTCCCGAACCCTACTCCTGCAAACCCCTCCAGTCCAACATCTCTCCATTCCTCGGTATCGGGTCTTGTGTGCTGCATCCACTTCCTTTGGTTTAATCCTTGGTGAGCCACAACGTCAACCCACTGGTGTCCAAGTCATTCTCTCTCTCTCTCTCTCTCTCTCTCTACCTCCTTCTTCTTGACCAAGCTTCTGACATGCTAACTTCCCCTTGACATGACTCTCTTCTGATTATATCTGTGTGAATTTTTCTCATGTTCAGGTCATGATATCAACTTAAGTCTTTTCAAGTATTAAAATTTACTGACATCATCATCAACACAACCTTGGAGAAATCTATTATCAGGAGCACAGATATCAGTAGGTGTGACTGATTCACCATAAAGCCATAAGACCATAGGAGCAAAATTAGGCCACTTGGCCCATCGAGTCTGCTCCACCATTCAATCAAGGCTGATATTTTCTCATCCCCATTCTCCTGCCTTCTCCCCATAACCCCTGATCCCCTTATTAAGCAAGAACCTATCTCTGTCTTAGAGACAGTGAATTGGCCTCCACAGCCTTCTGCAGCAAAGAGTTCCACATATTCACCACCCTCTGGCTGAAGAAATTCCTCCTCATCTCTGTTTTAAAGGATCATCCCTTTAATCGATTTTAATCATGCCTTTAATTGTCCCTTTAGAGTTTTTCCCACAAGTGGAACCATCCTCTCTATGTCCACTCTATCCAGGCCTCGCAGTATCTTGTACGTTTCAATAAGATCCCCCTCATCCTTCTAAACTCCAACGAGTACAGGCCCAGAGTCCTCAAAAGTTCCTCATACGACAAGTCCTTCATTCCAGGGATCATTCTTGTGAACCTCCTCTGGACCCTTTCCAAGGCCTGCACATCCTTCCTTAGATATGGGGCCCAAAATGCTCACAATACTCCAAATGGGGTCTGACTAGAGCCTTATACATCCTCAGAATTACATCCCTGGTCTTGCATTCTAGCCCTCTTGACATGAATGCTACAATTGCATTTGCCTTCTTAACTGCCGACTGAATCTGCGCATTAACCTAAAGAAAATTGTGAACAAGGACTCCCAAGTCCCTTTGTGCTTCTGCTTTCTGAAGCTTTTCCCCATTTAGCAAATAGTCTATGCCTAGATTCCGCCTTCCAAAGTGCATAACCTCACACTTTTCCACATTGTATTTCATTTGCCGCTTCATTGCCCACTCTCCTAGCTTGTCCAAGTCCTTCTGCAGCCCCCTTGCCTCCTTAATACTGCCTGTCCCTCTACAGATCTTTGTATCATCTGCAAACTTAGCACCAGTGCCTTCAGTACCTTCTTACAGATCATTAATCTATATTGTAAAAAGTTGTGGTCCCAGCATAGACCCCTGAGGCACACCACTAGTCACCGCCTGCCATCCTGAAAAAGACCCCTTTATCCCCACTCTTTGCCTTCTGCCAGTCAGCCAATCCTCTATCCATGCCAGGATCTTACCCTGACCAACATGAGCTCTTAACTTATTTAACAGCCTCCTGTGTGGCACCTTGTCAAAGGCCTTCTGGAAATCTAAATAAATCCCATCCACTGGTTCTCCTTTGTCTAACTTGCTTGTTACCTCCTCAAAGAACTCCAACAGATTTGTCAGATACGACCTCCTTTTGACGAAACCGTGCTGACTCAGTCCTATTTTATCATGCACTTCCAAGTGCTTCGCGATCTCATCTTTAATAACAGACTCTAAAATCTTACCAATGTTCGGAATCAGGCTAACCGGCCTATAATTTCCTGTCTTCTGCCTCCCTCCCTTCTTAAACAGTGGTGTTACATTAGCCACTTTCCAGTCCTCTGGGACCCTTCCTACCTCCAGTGATTCCTGAAAGATCATCACTAATGCCTCCACAATTTCCTCAGCTATCTCTTTTAGAACCCTGGAGTGTAGTCCATCCAGTCCAGGTGACTTATCCATCTTCAGGCTTTTCAGTTTCCCCAGAACCTTCACCAGGGTCTTTGACTATGTTCACTCCGCACACACACACACACTCAAACACATGCGCGCACAGACACACCCTGACTCGGAGATTGATTTCATAAAAAGTATAAAGCACATATCTGGATTGAAATGCAAAATTGAATAATGTTTTTTAAAAGTTCTCTTTAAACAAAATCTAATACAATTACAACAATAACGCAAAATTGGTAGCTGAGAACTGACAAAAAGGAATGAAGTTCTGAGCAGGGTGGATGTGGAAAAGTCATTTCCTCTTCTGGGAAAATTTTGAATGAGGGGACAATGTTTAAATAGGAGGGGTCAACCATTTAAGACTGAAATGAGGAGCATTTGTTTTCTCACAGAAGGTTGAGATTCTTTGGGACTCTTCCTCAAAAGGCAGTGGAAGCAGAGACTTTGAACATTTTTAAGGCAGATGTGGATTGGATTTTGAAGTGCAAGGGGGTGAAGATTTTAGGGTAGGAGGGAATGTAGAAAAATCAGATAAGTAATAACCTTATTAAATTTGAGGGGCTGAGTGACCTTTTCTGGCATCTAAGTTGTATGTTCGGATATAACTTAATAGGAACATTTGTGTCCAAGCACTAGATAAACAGAGCTCTCTGAAAGTGCCAGAATTCTGGCAACAGTGTATACTCAATCAGGTAGAAGGGAATTTAGCCCAATTGAACTTTTCCAGGAATGTGATGAGGAAAGTAGCTCAAATTAGTGAAAGATGGAAGGTTCAATTTAACACCCCAAGAATAGACTCCCATTTTGGGGGCGTACAGTGGGATTTAACTTGGCGCCTCCAGTTGAGGAGAGTGTTAAATAAGTTAAGAGCTCATGGTGTTCAGGGTAAGATCCTGGCATGGATAGAGGATTGGCTGACTGGCAGAAGAGGCGCCAGTTTTAAATTCCTCGCCAGTCTCTCGACTGCCCTCGAACTCCCCACCATGGCCTCCGAAAACCTCCAATGTCCCAACTTACCTCTTGGGGGGGCAGGGTCCTCAAGCATCCTCTCACCTGGCCTCTTAAGGGCACCCTCGGACCTGATCCCCGGCATGGGCAACGCGGCAACTGGGCATCTTGGCACTGCATTCCTGGTGCCCTGGCAGTGCACTGCACCTGACAGTGCTACATGGACACCCTGCCTGAATACTGAGGTGGCACTGCTCAGGTGCCTGGTTGGCAGTGCCAACATGTCCAAGTGGCAGTGGGAATGCTAGGGCACCACCTTGCCCTGAGCCTAACCACCCAGGGGCCTCTGATGACCTCCCTTCCTCAGGTGCCATTACGCCTTATCCATGTTTGTGTGGACCAGTGATAAATGGTGCCATGACGAGGTCTCCCAGGCACGAACGTTCATTTCCAGGCCTCTGGATAATCGGCCGCATACATATTTAAATACGCCTAATGGCTCACTTAAAATGCAAATCTGGATCTCGCCCTGCGAAAGTGCGATCCAGATCGCGACGTCTCGTAAGGCGTTCCGAGCGTCACATCCTCATGAGAGGCCTCATGCCAGATTTGACAGACAACCTTATTGCGTCACCAAGTCGGGCGCGACAAGGCCGTTCGATGGCGCCCAATGAAGGATTTCAGTTTCAGGGATTGGTAATAAATGTTGGCCGAGCCAGTTCCTGGCACAATCCCCCCTCTGGGTTATTGTACCAATAGCGGGGGTGGGGGGGGGGGGGGGGGGGGGGTTACATCTCTGGCTTCTCACTTTAAATATGGTCTTGCAACTATCTCTAACTTAGAGCACTTGCTCTACTTTTTACTTTAACTTCACCGAACAAGACCTTGTTCGACTTGTTTTTGGTTCTTTGAATTTAACTCTCTTCCAGAGACATGCTGCGGGATTCTCCATCAGTGGGATCCTCCTCTTTGCTGGCAGCACACCAACAGCCCACGGCTATCCCGATGGCATGGGGTGATCACAATGGGCAACCTCATTGGCTGGCTGCCGGAACGGATAATCCTGCTGCCGTGTGAGGCGCGCCGCGCCAGAAAAGTGGCTGTAGGGACAAAGAATCCCACCCATGCTTTTTGGCCCAACACTTTTTCCAGAATTTCTCTTGTTCTTTTGGGAAGCCTCTCCATGCAGCTCCCTTGTCCCATCCAGTTCCTTCTAGGTTCCGCTTAAAACTAAGCTCTAAAGTTATTTCTAACCGAGAGTGGGCCATGGTTGCTAAGCAACAACCTAGCCTTTTCTTTCAACCCTGCTACTTTCACAGAGTAAACAGTTTAATTTAAAATGCAGGCACAGTTTAAAGCGACCAGACCCACAACCTTTTGTTGTTAAACTAGGAGTTAACCAGTACGTTAACCATTTCAGATGGAGAAACGCAGTATTAAATTACTTAAAACTATACCTTTTTTTTAATGCCCACGACTGTAGATGTAGATTATTTAAAATTACCTGGCCGGAATTGTGAATCATGATCGGACAGAGAATCCGACTTCAGCCGAAAACTGAGCTTGGCGGCGGGGGCCCCCAGCAGGGTCGAAGGATCGCCTGGGGCCACCGAAAATCCGGCCCCCGCCGTGGCAGAGATTCTCCGCCACCCGGGAAGTGGCAGCGGCAGGAATCTCGCCACTCCAATCGGCGAGGCCCCTGCGGTGATTCTCCTGCCCAGATGGGACGAAGTCCCACCGCTGGGAGGCCTCTCCCGCCGCCGAGGTTTGAACCACCTCTGTAACAGCGGGATCAGTGGCGCGAGCGGGCCCCCGGGGTCCTGGGGGCGGGGGGGGGGGGTGGCGGGGGGCGATCGGACCCCGGGGGGTGGCGGGGGGCGATCGGACCCCGGGGGGTGCCCCCACGATGGCCTGGCCCGCGATCAGGGCCCCCCGCTCAGACTCTGGGGCAGTGCCCTGGGTGCCTGGGTGCACTATTTCTCTCCCGCGGCCGCCACGGCCTCCGCCATGGCGGAAGCGGAAGAGAAACCCACATCGCGCATGCGCTGACTGGCGAAAGCCTTTTGGCCAGCCCCGCTGCCGGGGGCGCCGGTTTTTTGTGCCAGTCTTCTGGTGCCAACCGCTCCGGCGCGGGGCTGGCCCTCTGTCACGCCGGGTAGGGGAGAATCCAGTCCATGGTATGTAACATGATCGCCCATCCATGTCTTCATTGATTTTCCTCTTTTCCTGCCATTTCCTCAAGGGTTGTTGCACAGTTCCAAAATCATCAAACACTGTACAATGCCTTGATCAAGTGCCGATCATTGGTTCTAACCCTTGAGAGTCAGGTGGAAACTTGACTATGTGCGCCATCACAACAAAGTCTTCAGTCAACATACATCCTCAGAGACGTTTAGCAGGATAAGTGTCAAGAGTCAGAACTCTGGCCAATTTTATTCCCCCTGCCTTACCTAGGGCTTCTGAGGGATTGGTGGGACTTCCAAGTTAAGACCGCGTAGTACAGCAGAAAGTGAAGGTCAAACCTGTGGCCATTCCTTGCTCGTAACTGGGTACACTGAAGCCAGCTGTGGAATAATGTCCCGTATGAACAAATAAAACCTGCATGCATATTTTTGCTCCAGCTTTAAATAGCCAGAAAGCTTTGAGTCTGTAATGCACCACATCTTTCTGGCGATACACTTCATTTAATTTAAAACATCATCCTCTTTTCAATATTGCCTTCTCTCTACCAACAGCGTATTGATGGAGGGCACACTGTCAGTGTTGCTAAGGGAAAGGTTTCCTATTTTGTCTGCCAGCGCCTGTTCATTTGCACTGCATAATGACAGCTGTGTTTATGATGATTGATTTTTAAAAGCTTGTTTCAAAGTTGCTGGAAATCACTGCTTTAAATTGTACTTTGATGGAGGCTGCGAAAGTGCATCAGCACCTGTTCAATGTTATAAAATATTGAAGGAAATGGCTGTAAATCATTGGTAATGGGTTTGGCTTGATTTATTCTCGAAGTTTACAGCTTTCAACCCTTTCTGAGCCCATTACGTTTTTAAGCGGAGTATTCATTAATAAATCGTAAAGTTTAAAAATTTACCAAGACTGTACCTCTGACTCTTGTGCACAATTACTTCGGGGCAACTATTTGAACTTTAATATCACAGGACCATTCCCAATAAATATGTTCATTTGTATATTTCTGAATACTAATACTTTCTTTCCATTTGTTACAAAAATGTTCCAATTTCTAATTCTAGTGCAGTAAAAAGCTGGATAATTCCCTTTTTTCTTAACACTTTGACTCCATCAGTCTTTTCCTTTCAATGCTGCTTGAAGCTTGGTATAAATGCCCAATTAAAAATGGATCAACTGAGAAAAAGCTATTTGTGGGATCCCTGAGACTGTCATTTTCTGAATTGCATGGAATAAATTGGAATCAAGTTTGATATTTGTAGAAAAGGGCGAAGGGTTGGAGATCACCAGTTAGGAATTATAATGAATTATAACTGTTTATTTACAAAGAGTATTTGCATGGAGTCTTTCATGATGCTATCATTAGACTCTGGGACCTACTCTGCCTGCAAAAGTCTGCGCTCCCCGCGCTCGATTCCCATTGGGTGATGGAACAGCACGGTAGCACAGTGGTTAGCACTGTTGCTTCACAGCACCAGGGACCTGGGTTTGATTCCTGGCTTGGGTCACTGTCTGTGCAGAGTCTGCACGTTCTCCCCATGTGTGCGTGGGTTTCCTCTAGGTGCTTCGGTTTCCTCCCACAGTCCAGAGATGTGCAGGTTAGGTGGTTTGGCCATAATAATTGCCCTTCGTGTCCAAAAAGGTTTGGTGGGGTTACTAGGTTACGGGGATAGGGTGGAGATGTGGGCTGAAGTAGGGTGTTCTTTCCAGGGGCCAGTGCAGACTCAATAGGCCAAATTGCCTCCTTCTGCACTGTAAATTCTATGATTCTATGATCGGGTCACATCATCCTCCCGATGGATGCTGCTATATCCCTCCCCCTTTAAGTCCCTTATTGTACAATACCATGAACAAAACACCAGTACTGAGAAACACTTCTTGTACACAGTCCATCAAAAACTGTCAGGGAACTATGTCTTCTCTGAGCGACGTAGCTCAACTGCTGAGTTAGATTCTGCTGCAATTATCTCACTCAGACTCTACTCTGGAACCTGTATCTCGTTTTTTCCCGTTTCAATGGGAGCTGCACTTTGGCCTGCTACTGGCTGTTCAGCCACTTTATCTCTTGTGTAAACCACAATTCTTTTGGACACAACTGGATTCTTCAGCAGCACTGGCTCTCGGGATGGCGCCCTGACTTCTCAAATAGTCCACGTGATTCATCACTAACTCGTCTTATATTTGCATCTCATGCAGTCATGGCCCTATTCTGACCAGCACAATTCCATGCACCCACTTTGGACCCCTTCCAAAATTTTTCACCAAAACTGGGTCATCTATCTCAAATGCCCTCGCTACTTTTGAAGAATCATGGTTCTGTTTTTGACAACCCCGCCTTGTCTCCACCCTCCCCTCTAAATTCGGAATTTCGAGGCTTAATCTGATCCTTAAGCGACGGCCCAATAAGAACTCGGCAGGTGCCATTTCTATCGTAGTACAAAGGGTGGCTCCAGGAGAAGCCAGGAGAAAACATGCCTTGTTAGTCTTCAATGGAGAATGTTGTATATATATGTTATTGTAAATAAATGTTATTTCTTTGTATCCTGAAGACTCGTGCTGGATTCTTTGTGGCCCTCACAAAACTGGCGGCGAGGATGGGATGTACCCCCGTATGGTATTGGGGCTGTCCTGTCCCACAAGATGGAGAACGGGGCCGAGCGGCCGATAACTTTCGCCTCCCGCACACTGACTGCAGCGGAAATAAAGTATGCGCAGATCGAGAAGGAGGGCCTGGCAGTGGTCTTTGCGGTGAAACGTTTCCACCAGTATGTATATGGCCGCCACTTCACTATCGTGACTGATCATAAGCCTCTCCTGGGACTTTTCAGAGAGGATAAGCCAATACCGCCCATTGCTTCCGCACGGATCCTTATTGTACAATACCATGCTCGCTGAATATGAGTATTCTCTGGAGCACAAACCAGGAACCCAGATAGGGAATACCGACGCACTGAGCCGATTGCCTTTATCGACCGGCCCCATGTCGACCCCCACGACCGTGAGGTGGTTGCAACCCTAAATTTTATGAACACCTTGCCTGTCACTGCATCACAGATCCGTGACTGGACCCAGACGGAGCCAGTCCTGTCAAAGATTTGGCACATAGTCCTGTATGGTGGGCAGCATAGACAGCTCCCAGGCGAGTTGCGGGCATTTTCCTCCAAGCTGTCTGAATTCAGCGTGGAAGATGGCATCCTTTTGTGGGGCACGCGTGTGATTGTCCCGGAAAAAAGACAGGAGCTGATACTGAGAGACTTGCACAATGGGCATCCAGGTGTGACCAAAATGAAAATGTTGGCCCGGAGTTATGTCTGGTGGCCAGGCCTCGATACCGATATTGAGAAGGTGACCCAAAATTGCTCCATTTGCCAGGAGCATCAGAAGCTTCTGCCAGCCGTGCCCCAACATCACTGGGAATGGCCAGGGCGGCTTTGGGCACGCTTGCATGCGGATTTCGCCGGCCCTTTTCAAGGATCCATGTTCCTGCTATTAATCGATGCCCAGTCTAAATGGCTAGAGGTGCATAAGATGGGAGGCACAACATCCTGCGCAACAATCGAGAACATGCGTTTGTCTTTCAGTACGCATGGCCTCCCCGAGCTGCTGGTCACGGACAACGGCACTCCATTCACAAGTGAGGAGTTTGCGAGGTTCATGAAGATGAACGGCATACGCCACATCTGCACTGCCCCTTACCACCCGGCTTCAAATGGGTTGGCGGAGCACGCAGTGCAGACATTCAAACGAGGCCTCAAGAAGCAGTCTTCCGTGTCGATGGACACCTTGGACTTGGACTTTGGGGGGGAGGGATGTTATAACCTGCCTGCTTACCATTGGCTGGGGACTAATGACAATCCCACAATCCTATGAGAGTATGAGCTTCCCCAATGAGGGGGGGGGGGGGGCGGAGAAATCATTAGCAGACTCCCTGCATAAATAAAGCTGGCCAGTTTGGAACCAGGAGAGAGAGAGGAGTGAGCAGCAAGGGAAGTTGCTGCTGTTGTATATATATGTTATTGTAAATAAATGTTATTTCTTTGTATCCTGAAGACTTGTGCTGGATTCTTCGTGGCCTTCAAAAAAGAGCAGGTGATTGTTTTTCCTGCCAGCTTTGAACATTTGGGCAGCACATTCAGCTGGCTGATTCAATAAGGAGTGGTGTTGTTGTGTATTGTACTTGCAGGACAAAAGAAAAGAAATGCGGAATTACGGGGTGGATCACAATAATCAATAGATTACTGATGACATCACAGTCTAGCAGGTGACTAAACTTAAGTGGGCAAGCAACAACACAACAACCCACATATATAACATGTATGGTGCCTTGCAAATGTGTTTAATCTCATTGAAAACCATCAGCCTTTGTGACAGCACTGGTGAACGCTATACCATTGCCTGAAAGTATTATCCCTGGCATACCATGGGTTACAAAGCATTCATGCAACTTCTCAAGTATAATGTGGACATTGTAAACCTTGTGCATGATTCAGAGGCCCCGTTGCGCCTGGCATGGACCCAGGGTGAATCACCCCCGGGCCCCAAATTAGGCTCGGTGTCGGGTGCCAGGATTATCGCGAGTCACCCGACTCGCTCCGTCCTGCGTGATGTGGATCTCACTTTCGCTGGGCGAGATTCAGATCTGAATATTTAAATGAGCATAATTGCTCATCTGAATGCCCATACACTGGACTCATCCAACACCTGGGGGACCTCCCAGACCTCCTTTGGTCAACCTGGTCGCTTCCAAGGGAGCAGTGGCAGATAATTTCTGTTGTTGTTGGCACTGGTCACACTGTTTTACCATCTGTTCTATAGCTGCATCAATCCCAGACCACCAGACGTATCTCCTCGCTTACATTTCCATCTTTGATACACCCAGATGGGCACTATATAACTCCTCTAGTAACAACTGTCTTCTTGGTTTTGGGACGACCACTCCAGATCGCCAAAGGATGACCATCCTCGCAAATAAGCTCATCCTTTCTGAGCAGCTATGGCTTCATCTCTTCAGAAACATTCACACTTTGTCAACCATGCAATATGATATGCGTGATCTCTGACAACAAAGAGTCCCTGTTGGTCCAGTATTTGAGTTGTTGTGTTGCGATGGACAAGGAATCCACAAAGTTGAGGGCCATCACAATATCTTGCGATACTAAGGAGGTGGTGTGATTTCAGGAAATGGAAGTCAGCTTAAAGCATCTGCATTGGCTACGTGAACCTCTGGTCAATGCTCAAAAGAATACTCGGAAGCCACTAGGAACAACGGCCATCATTGAATGCAGGACAAAAATATTAGGGGTACCACCTGTTTTCTTTAATGGCCCTCACTTTATCTTCCATTGGGTGTAGCCCTTGAGAATACACCCTGTATCCAAGATAAACCACCTCGTTCGCCTGCAAGATGCACATTTCTCTCTTCAGGCACAATCCTGTTCTGTAGAACCTGTTCAAAACTTCATCCAGATTTTCCAGATGTTCCTCCTCTGGACCCTGTAATCAGAACAGCATCTAAGTGAACAATAACTTTGGTCGACCTTTGCAGTAAGCTCTCCATAGTCCGTTGGAAGATGGCACAAGCTAACAAAACCCCAAAAGGTAAATATGTCACCATAATTATCCGTTAGTGAAAAAAAGTTGAAACAGAATTTCAGCAATTGGAAGATCTGAGCATCAATACTTCTTGATAATTCATTAAGATCTCATTCAGGCTCCCTCCTTTAATCTTAAAGATGTCCAGCCAGTTTCATTTTATCTCCAGGAGCCAATCATGTCCCACCATTTGTTCTTTGTTATCAAGTTTGGTCCCTGTCCTGACACCACCATTAGCGTAAGGTTGCGCTGACTGCTGTTTGTAACTCCTATGGGTTGTAATAGTTCCTACCATCTATATAGCCTCTCTGGAAAACATGGCTAATTTTGCTGTTTTTCTATAGTGTTGAGCAAGTTTCGGGGTTGATCTCATTCTTTCAGACACCGGTAGGTTTGTTTATTTTTAATAGTAGCCTATGTCCCCTGTCCACATCCAGTTTAGTGGCTGGTCATTTAGTATCAGCAGGACTGTGGTAGATGCCACCTTGCTGGGTTAGGTACTTTTTGGCGCAGCCATTTGGGCGCGGCCGTTTTGGCGCGGCCGTTTTGGCGCCAACCGTTTTGGCGCCGGCTGTTTTGGCGCCGGACGTTTTGGCGCCAAAATAACATTTCTTTATTATTAGCCTCAGGTGAGTTGGCTGGTGCGGGTGCGTTGAATTGGGTGCTGGTGCGTTCTATCACCATCTGTTTATATATTGGCGTTATATATTGGCATTATTGACGTTTTGGCACCAAAATAACATTTCTTTATTTGTGAATTAGCCTCAGTTGAGTTGGCTGGTGCGGGTGCGTTGAGTTGGGTGCTGGTGCGTTCTATCACCATCTTTTTATATATTTTGTAACTAAACCAATTCGCATACCCATATGATGGCTGAGGCAGTATCAACGAAACGTGGTAAAGAAAAATTTGTTCATAACGGATTCCTTTACGTCTTTGACAAAACAAGCAAAGGTGACAGCGAAGTGAAATTTTGGCGTTGTGAGCAAAAGAACCGGTGCAAAGCAGGTCTCCATACTAAAGCTGCAAACGTGGTGAGGCAGCTGAACAGCCATTCGCATGATGCTTCTGCTGCACAAGTAGAGGTTGCACTCGTGAAAACTAAAATAAAAAAGAGAGCACAGGAAACCCTTGAGGCACCGACTGTAGTTGTTAATGAATGTTTGACAGACATATCCCAAGCTAGTCTACCAGCCATTCCTAATATATCTGCTTTGAGGGGAATGATAAGCAGAAAGCGTAATTATGTATTGAACGCCCCCACCAATCCAAGTGATTTACAACAATTGATTGTGCCAGAATGCTACAGGATATATGTCCCTCAACCAGGAGTGGAAGAAAATTTTTTACTTTGTGATAGCGGACCAGGTCACGACCGGATATTAATCTTCGGAAGACAGAGCTGGCTACAGCACTTATTGACATCTGATATGTGGTTTGCAGATGGCACATTCAGTATTGCTCCCAGCCTCTTTTCTCAGATATATGTAATTATGGTAAAAAAACACGGAGGAGTTACTCCTACGGTTTATGCTCTTTTGCCCAACAAGCAACGCACCACATATACGAGAATGTTCGCATTATTGAAAGAAATCGAACCCAACTTGAAACCCAGTTCAATCGTCTGTGATTATGAACAAGCTGCGCACAGTGCTATGAAAGACATATTCCCTGATGTTCAAATAAAAGGATGTTTTTTTCATTTAGCTCAAAATATGCAAAAACATCTAGCTAATATGGGGTTCCGTAGTTTGTATAACACTGATCCAGATTTCGCGCTAAAAGCTAAAATGATTATTGCCATTGCCTTTGTCCCTTTGAACAAAATCGATGAATATCTGGATGCTTTAGCGACCCAACTGCCGCAAGAACTTCAAGATTTACTGAACTGGTTTGAAGATACATATGTTGGTCGTCTGAACAGACGAGGAAATGGTAAACGAACACCTTTATTTCGCCCTGAGATTTGGAACCTTTATCAGAGAACATTAAACGGGGAAGACCGCACAAACAATAATGCGGAGGCAGCCCACCGTCGATTGAAATATGAACTTGGCATGCATCATCCCACCATATGGAAACTAATTGATGGCCTGCGTAAAGTACAGAAAGGTAGAGATGCATATTATGAAAGGTTACTAGCCGGCCATGAACCGCCACAAAAACTAAAAAAGTATAGAGATGCAGATAAAAGAATACATGAAACTGTTCTTAAATTTGAAAACATGGATGCTATCGAGTACTTGAGGAGCCTTGCTCATAATTACCAAATGAACTAAACTAAAGGTTTTTTAACTTTAGTTTTTAACTAAATGAACTAATTTAAGGTTTTTAACTAAATGAACTAATTTAAGGTTTTTAATTTACAATAAAGCTAAAAGAATACATTAAAGTGTTCTTAAATTTGAAAATTTGAGTACTTGAGGAGCCTTGCTCATAATCACCAAATGAACTAAACTAAATGAACTAATTTAAGGTTTTCTGTCGTCTGCGCCCAAACGGCCGCGCCAAATTGGCTGCGCCCAATTGTCCCATGGCGCCCAAACGGCTGCGTCCAAACGGCCGCGCCAAAACGGCCGCGCCCAATTGTCCCATCCCCTACCTTGCTCTCTTTCACATTGTTTAAGGACGTGACATTATTGTTATGAGCCAGGGTTTGGAGAACCCCAAAGTGTAGCGTGGAGTTCACCTAACCCACACCTTTTAATAGATTGTGGTATGGGGCACACACGGCCCACTCTACAGGTGTGGGACAGCAGAAATCGAAAAGTATTGTTTAAAGCAAAACAATGAAGTTAACCTTTTTGAAACATGAGTGAACATCTTAGCAACCATCAATTCAAATACAACCGCCAAAGAATACAACACAAAGTAATCCTTAATAACTTCCCAAAGAACATCCAGAAGACAAAAGAAACACCATTTAACAAAGGCACATTAGGTTCACGTTAACCACTGAGAACATATATAATTATGAATTCACCAAATGATCAAGAGATAGTCTTTTCATGGCAGAGAGATCAACAATACACCTGCTCTGTCTGGCTCAGCTCCAACACTGAAAACAAAACTGAAACTAAAACACACCCTGCAACAAACAGCCTAAAACGAAAGTAAATAGCTGACATCCAGCTCCATCCACACTCTGATATCAATGATAAACACCTATTTCTTAAAGGTACATTTCTTAAACACCCATTTCTTGACATGATGGGCACGATTCTCCGCTCTGGCACCCCCCGCGATTCTCTCCCCCCCCCCCCCCCCCCCCCCCCCCCGAAAATACCATTTTTCCCAGCGACTAGCGATTCTCATGCCCGGATGGGCCGAGCAGCCTGACGACCCCGACGGGTTCACGCCGGCGGCAACCACACCTGGTCGATGCCGGTGTGAACATCCCACGACAGATAAGTGTGGGGCCTGTGGGGGGCAGAGAGGGGATCGGGCACCACGGGCGTGATCAGGAGGTGACTGGCCCGCGATCGGTGCCCACCGATCGTCAGGCCGGCGTCTGTAAATGACGCACTCTTTACCCTCCGCTGCCCCACAAGATCAAGCCGCCACATCTTGAGGGGCAGCGGAGGGGAAGACGGCAACCGCGCATGCGTGGGTTGGAGCCAGCCAACCTGGGTATGCGCGGCTGATGTCACTTAGGCACCGCCGGCCGCGTCATTCTCAGCGGGCCGCTTTGACGCAAGCGCAAGGCCCGGCGGCCGAGCTTCCTGCAACGCCGCTCCCAGACCCCCGGGGGGGGCAGAATAGGGGGCGAGGAGTGGCCTCCGACGCCAGAGTGAAACACTCCGGGTTTCACTCCGGCGTCGGCCGTTGCGGAGAATTTCGACCAATGTTCTCCCACTGAACAATCCCCCATGTTATTTACCGATGCTTGATTATTGCTCTATTTCTACAGGGCTGCCCCTTGATTCCGTATTTGTGCCTCAGGTGACATCCTTTTACACATCCGTTATGCTTGGTTCCTTAGCATTTACTCATTTCTTTGCAGTGGTTTACCTTTCCCCCACATGAAAGCACTCTGTGGGGGCAATTTTGTGCCTGCAGTGGCAGTCTGTGGGATTGGCAGCGTAAGTGGAAAATCCTGCGAGAATTGGGAAACGCGATTCTCTTTCTGATTTTTCCCATCCCTCACCCATGAAGGGCGTGAACCTCATTTGAATGCAGTTCCGAAGTCACGCTAGCAAGGTTTACACCAGGTGGCAGTTGATGTGATCCCTCTGGGTAACAGAAGTAAGTATAAGAGGGGAGTGGAGAGATATGTCCAAGTAATGCCCTGGCATTGCCGCAGCACAGGTTGGCACTGATAGGTTGGCACAAACAGGTTGGCACCGTGCCAACTTGACTGTGCTGCCATGTGCTGAGCGTAGTGGCGGGATGGGCTCTAGTGAGTGTCCCATGGGGGGGGGGCATTAATGTGTGGGGTGGGAGTGGACACTGAGGATGGGGGGATTGGGGGAGTGTTGGCAATCGTACATAGTGTCGGTGAGGGGGTGGAATAACCCAAATACCAGCCGACGTGTGGGGCGGTGGTACACCAGCAAGGTTTGTTAGGGGGGGAGAGGATGCCGGTGAGATTGGTTAGGAGTCGGGAGGAAGTGAGCCCCCAAAAGCTCCATAATGTGATCTGGGAACCGGTCGTCTGCAGTCCTGATCGGGGGGCCCTTTAAAGAAGGCACCCTGAACTCTATGGAACTGCTGTCGTCTCTATGAGGCTCTACGTTGCCACATTGACAGCGTAAACCACACCCACTTGTTCTTTTTTTCTCTAAGAGGCTTAACATTTGGATAGAAAACTGGTCTGTGCAACTGGAGAGTTAGATGCCAGTTTTCAGTCTGACACATTGCCAATGCTTCTTTTTATAAATGTTTTTTATTGGGTTTTTGAATAAAGTAAATTTACCATTATGTACACAAAATAGAATATATATATATATATAGAAGAGAAGGGAACACGCACAAAAAACAAAACAAACAAAAAAAAAAGTTAGAATAAAATAACTGGTAGGGTATTATGTGCTAGCTCAACAACAGCATCTCTGAATGATTGGCAATATTATTTTTAGGACAGAAGTAGGCATCTGTTTGTGGGAGGGGGGAAAACTGGGGGGGTGGGGGGTACATATACATTTGGGAGCCGGGGAAACAAATACAGAACAATTACAGAGGGCAATACGCAATTGGATCTGTTGTCGGTGTTGTCGCTTGCTTCTCCCAGGCGGTTTTCGCTGCTGTTGTCGTCTCGCAATCACCTCCGCTTCAGCCGTTCGCCCTGTCTCTCGCCTGGATTTTCCTCATTCTCTGCTCCTGTAGATGCCAAGTTTGTTATTGTTTACCCTGCCCTCCTTCCGGCAGTCATTCCCTTGCCTCCCCCCCACCACACTGGTTCCCCTCTGTCTCCTCCCTCTTCCACCCCTCACCCCCCTCCCCTTCTCCTGTGGTTCGCCTTTCTTTTCTCTTAGGTTTAGTTGCTAACCCCCCCCCCCCCCCCCCCTTCCGGTCAATCACTCCCTCCCCCACCTCAGCCACTCTTCCCTGGTTCTTGGCTACTTGGATATTCTTCTGCTTGCTCGTTGGCCACAAACAGGTCCCGGCACAATTGGGTGAATGGTTCCCACGTTCTGTGGAAGCCGTCGTCTGACCCTCGGATGTCGAATTTGATTTTCTCCATTTGGAGAGATTCCGAGAGGTCGGACAGCCAGTCTGCAGCTTTGGCTGGTGCTGCTGACCACCAACCGAACAGGATTCTACAGCGGGCAATCAGGGAGGCAAAAGCAAGGGCATCCACCCTCCTCCCCAGGAATAGATCTGGCTGGTCTGATACCCCGAAGACTGCCACTTTTGGGCATGGCTCCACTCTCATCCTCACCACTTTGGACATTGCCTCGAAGAAGGCTGTCCAGTACCCCGCAAGTCTGGGGTAAGACCAGAACATGTGGGCGTGGTTGACCGGGCGTCCTTGGCACCGTTCACATCTATCCTCCACCTCCAGGAAGAACCTACTCATACAAGTTCTTGTTAAGTGGGTTCCATGTACCACTTTTAGTTGCGACAGGCTGAGCCTTGCGCACTGGACGTGGAATTGACCCTATGCAGTGCTTCGCTCCAGAGTCCCCACCCTATTTCAATCCCCAGGTCCTCCTCCCATTTCTTTCTTGTTGCGTGCAGTACGGTGTCGTCCCTTTCTACCAGTCGGTCATACATGTCACTACAGTTCCCTTTATCTAGGATGCTTGCGTCCAGTAACTCTTCCAGTAATGGCTGTCATGGCAATTGTGGGTACGTCCTTGTCTCCTTTCGTAGGAAGTTTTTGAGTTGCAGGTACCTTAGCTCGTTCCCCCTGGCTAGCTGGAATTTTTCTGTCAGTTCGTCCATTGTCACATTGCCAATGCTGCTGTAAATTACCTTTAGCACTGTAGCACAGTGGGTAGCACTGTTGTTTCACAGCCCCACGGTCCCAGGTTCGATTCCCGGTTTGAGTCTCTGTCTGTGCAGAGTCTGCATGTTCTCCCTGTGTCTGCGTGGGTTTCCTCCAGGTTCCTCCCACAAGTCCCAAAAGATGTGCTGTTAGGTAATTTAGACATTTTAAATTCTCCCACTGTGTACCCGAACAGGCACCAGAGTGTGGCGACGAGGGGCTTTTCACAGTAACTTCATTGCAGTGTTAATGTAAGCCTACTTGTGACAATAAAGATTATTATAAAATAAACTCTGGTTAGATTCAAACCTGTCTTACTCCTAAGCTGCTTAAATCTTTGGTGCTTAGTGATTCTCCTGCTTCTGTACTCAACTCACTGCCTGAGCCAGATCCCACGTCTTTGGTGCTTTTTCTACTTGCGGTTTTCTGTCCTAAGTTATGGACTTCAAATCGTTGTTTGCCTTATAACTCTTGGGCGCCCTTTTTGGCATTCTTGATTTTTGTCGCCATTTCTAATGGCTTCTTGAAAGTCAACTCGGACTCAATCAACAGTTTATTTTGTGTGGCTACACTATTCAAACCACATGCTAGTCGATCTCTTAGCATATCATTTCAAGCTGATCCAAAATTGCAGTTCTCTGCAATGTACTTTGGCCTGACTTTGGATTCTGTGATGCTCTCCGCTGGGGCCCTCCCTGTTGAGTTAAACTTGTATATTTGCAGTGTCGCCGAGGCTTTTAGGTGATAATGCCCCTTCGCTTATTCCACTAGCTCTGCTTTTAAACTATGAATAAGATTATATGTCTGGGTTCTGCATGCAGGAAGTAAGCTGACTTTGTTTCTATCCTCCCCTTCTACTCTGTTAGCCCGGATAAAGTACTCCAGCCATTCGATATACTGCCCCCAATTTTCAATAGTTAGGTCGAAAGTTTCTAGCTTCCCGAGGAGAGGCATGTTTGTTCTCTGTCCCCCAGGTCTTGAATGATCTGAATCACTTTGGCGCTCCCGTCAAATTCCTAGCTGCTGACAGAGTTGCTGCGATTTACCTCATCAACAATGTGGTGAAGGAAGTATTGGTGACCACCAGTCAGTATGCACAGCAAATTATTACTGTTTATTTACAAGTGGTATTTATAAAGAGTTTTAACAGTGTTACTATTAATAGCTCTGGGATCTACTCTGACTTTCAACAGCCTGCAATCTGCATCAAGATCCCCATGCTCAATTCCATTTGGCTGATGGGGTCACATGATCCTCCTGATGTACGCCCCTTAAAGGGACCAGTTCCTATAAAACTCACATTTCGAATAGTATTCTGTATTAAGCCAAGGTTTATAAATTCTTGGGAGAGATTTGGAAGCTGTTCCTGCATCTGTTGGGACAAAATTGTAATGAACTCATGGCAAGAGGCTGTTATTCTGGTGATTCAAGTGATGAATCTGATACTGAGTTTCAACTTCAAAAAGCTTGGCAGAAACATGACTGCTCGGTCATCGGCCCATTACCTAATGACCAGAGGGCAATGCATGCACTTAACAGGAATCCATTTGAGCTAACGATCCATTGCTACCCACTTATGAACAACTCATTCTATTAGCAATCAGCAGGGATCTGATAAATGTATCTAATCACTGGCTTTTGGAGCTGTTATTTCTTTATTTAGTGGTCTATCCTCACAGAGACAAACAGTCACCTTGTCAGTAGCGAGATGGAGTTTTTAAAGCCCGCTTTCAAGTTAAGTCTGTGGACACTCCTTGACAATGGGTCATTGTTTGGACTGTGCCACAGCTGCAGCCTAGATAGTTTTGGTGACCCCATTGATATTGTTCGGATGCACAGAGGCCAAGGTCAGTACGGAAATTATTGCTGTGGGAGATCAAAGCCGTGTGATTTCCAGTGGATATTTTCTCCTGCTCAGCCTCCTGCCATAGGTCCACAGCTGGTACTCCTCAACGTAATGGAGTTACCCATATGGAATGGTGTGTGGGAAGGCATACTGTTGCAGTGGTCATTGAAGAAGGATTGGCTTGAGTTGAAGTAGGCCTTCTCCAGTAGCTTGCCAGTTGCAATTAACTTCCTGATCACATTGATTGGCGGAGCAGGCTTGAGGGGTCTCTGATTTCCTGTGTTCTATATTTCTATGTGGGGGAATATGGTTGCTCAGACTGGGACCTGGAGGAGTTGAGTTATTTGAGGAGTACTTGCGATGATGAGTTTTGTTGAATTGAGTTGCAGATTGCTAAATTTGGTGCGGGCATTTTGGTACCATACTGGGGTGCAATATTCCATGGTTGAGCATCTGATGGCAAGAGTAGAGGTCCTTAGATTCTTGGCCTGTGATTCTCATAAAGTACTCTCTGATTTTCTGAGGGGGTTGTCGTGACTTTTATTTTTTTCTACAGTCCTGATGAGATGTTGTCTGTACGTAATAGTTCTGAAAAGGATAAACAGGGTGAGGATTGTGCTTCAGTCTTTTTTTTTAAATGTCCAATTAAGAGGTAATTTAGCATGGCCAATCCACCTACCATGCACATCTTTAGGTTGTGGGGGTGAGACCCACGCAGTCACGGGCTGAATGTGCTAACTCCACACGGACAGTGACCTAGGTCCTCGCCGCCATGAGGCAGCAATGCTAACCACTGCGCCACCGTACCGCCCTAAGTTTCAGTCTTTGCCAATCCATGGTGATATTCAGTTCCATACTGGTGGTGCCATTGTGAAGGCAGAACGTGTGAGGGACTGTTTCACTGGGGCTCCGCAGTAGGCGCCACATTCCTGCAGTAGTCGGCCAGCTTTGAAACAACATTATTTTAGTGCATCTTCCAGGTCCTGGAAAGTTTGAATCTGTGTTCCACAGCAGATGCTGTCTGCCCATAAAGGTCTGGAACACTGCTCCCTCTTACTTCTGTGAGTAGCAAGTAAAGTAACAAATGCCCTGCAAGTTAATGGTGAGCAGGGGTAGTCTTGCAACACCTTTTGTCAGACTCGCAAAGGAACAGGCTGAGATCAGGGTTACTTTCCTTGAAAGAAAAAGAAGCAAGGTAGTGCTAAAAACGTTGTGGCACATGTGTGCTTATGCAAGCCTCCCCACAGTAAAATGGCAGGAGTTTTTAGCAACATGGGACTGTATGATGAAAGCACCGTGTGCACTGAAAGATTTGAATATTTTGTCCAGATGAACAAAATATCGGCGAACATAGTAGTCCCAACTTTCCGAAGTACAATGGCGGGGGAAAACCTTCAACTTCCTACGACGTCTGGTGCAACCAGAAAAACCAAGCTCGGAAACCTATGATGAGATTGTAGCGATATTGCAAAGCCACTTCTCACCTGAAACTTTGGTCATCGCCGAGAGGTTCATATTCCACAAATATAACCAAGACGGTGGTGAATCAATCCCACAGTTTGTCGCTATTTTAAAGAAATTATCTGAATGCTGTGAATTTGGAGATGTCTTTGAATGACACCATTAGAGACAGACTTGTGTGAGGGTTAAGAAGAGAAGCTATCCAGAAAAACCTGATAACAGAAAGCAATTCAAACCTAAAGAAGGCTTTAGAAGTCACAATCTCTGTGGAACTAGCACTAAGGAAGCCCAACAATTAAGCTCGAGGACTAAAGTCCATAAGATTTCGATCAAAACCCGAATGACACAGGTTTGAGATTACCATCAATGTGCAAAAACTGGGCACACACCAACTGATTGCTGGAGTAAAGATGTAAAATGCAAGAACTGTCGTGAAAAGGGACACATTGAATGCGTGTATTGGAAAAAAAAAACTAGTTTCAAACAAGAACCAAATACATCAAACAAAAAATCAAAGAGAGGGTAGAGTATCCACGTGACACAAAAAGGGTGTGAAAAAGTACCAGAGTCGAACTGTCGTTGAACGTACTTGGGGCCTTTGTGGGTGCAACAAACTGTTACTTGGTCACCCCTTTACATGATGGGCATCGGATGATATTGGAGATTGACACTTCATTGGTACCAGAAGCTGTTTTCCAAGGGAAACTATAACTAATCGCCCTAAAATCCTCAAAGATAACACTTAAAATATATGTCATAATATACACACAAGTATATGATGGTGCATAGACAGACACTGACTGACACACTGAATGACCAATCAACACACAGAACACAGCAGCCAATCACTAGACGGGACACGGTCACTATAAAGCCAGAGGGCACTAGTTTTCCCGCTCTCTCGGGATGCAGCCTCTTGAGACAGCCCGAGCCCATGATCAGCAACATGAACATCTACCATGTGCTAGCAATATAGTCTGGTCAGGTTAGCCTTAGGTCTCCAGTCAATTTAACATAGTGCAAGTATGTTTAACAGCTCATGGTTAAATAAAATGGAGTTATACTTCTACAAGTGTTAGTAGCCTGTCTCTCTCACTTCTCTGGTAAACGCAGTCCTCACAGACCCAGCATACCCAACACATCAACATATCCTGGAGAAGCAGTGCAATTTGGACAGGTTAACAGTCAGTCTATTCTAGCAGTCCGTGAAAAACAATAAAGCTCTTGTTTGTTTTGTACCTTTTGTGGTCTGCAAGCTTCTCTTTCAATAAATACCACAATGCTGCAAAAAGTTCATAGGGGCTACCTCCTTCACCAAGGAGCTGCCATTTTATCAGAATATTAAATTTACCTGACTGGGACTGGAGTCCAAACTATCCAAATTACAATAATCCAAGAGAAACCTTCCTGACCCATTTAAGCTTCAATACACAACGACAGGTACTTTCCACACTTCTCTGCCACCATTTGCATACAGAAACATCTTTTAAAAATCTGCATTTTATATGTACATTCATTTTAAAACCCACTGGTCCGTGCCACGGGCAGCCTTTCCCTTGTCAACCTAGTGAAACATTGTTCATAAATATTGCTCTGAACGATATTTGTGGGCCCAAAGCCACTGGAATCACTGCTTTTGCTGCTGTGTAACTTTTAATAATCATACCAAAGCATTTAGTGCTTAGAAGCAACTTCAGAATAACCTTATGGTTATATTAGGTCAGATAGCAGCATGCCTCAATGCTGTGGATGTCTCAAGGACTGATGCAAAAGGAACTTTAATTTAGAGAGGTGATGACAAATTATTCTCATCAAGCACCATGATCCACCCTGAAAGATCTGTCCCGTGGTTTCGGCCCAGAATCCCTGGTGATCGTGAGATGTCTTGACAGGGTTGTTTGGTGAACATCCATTCTGTGAAGAGAAAGCTGGTGTTGTTTTATAGACAAAGGTTTATCCATGTTTAATGACATGTAAGGCAGGGAAAGCAATGTGTTTACATGTTTCTATAGCTAGTTTTGTTGGTCTGTCGCCGGAGGCTTTAGCTTGCAGGGCAGCCCTCCACAGCGAGTACAGCTGACTGGCAATCTCCCACTCTTACCACTTACATATCAGAAGGATTTGTAGATTGATAACCAAAGGCCGGTTTAGCCCAGCTGGCTGGACAGTTGTTTTGTGATCCAGAGCGAGGCCAACATCGCGGCTTCAATTCCCGTACAGACTGAGGTCATCCATGATAGGCCCGACCTCCTCACCCCTGCCCCTTGCCTGAGGTGTGGTGATCTTTAGGTTAAATCACCGCCAGTCAGCTCTCTCCTACAAAGGAGGAAAACATCGTCATCTGGAACTGTGGTGACCTTACTTCACTTACATTGATAATCAACATGTTTAGCCACATTATGAATGCACTTGCCATGACCGTCAGGTCCTGGATTGGCCCAAAGGCAGGAGCACTGCACACTGCTTCGTTAGAGTGAGGCAAAATCCGTCAACCAGATTGATTTGAGAAGCATTGGGCAGGATTCTCCGTCCCACCACACTCGTTGTTTGTTGCGCCGTGCCCCTGTCGGCAGCTATCCAATGGGGCTTCCCATTGTGGGCAGTCCCACGCTGTTGGGAAACCTGCAGGCATGAGTGCGCTGCCGGCGAAACAGAGGATCCCGCCAACGGAAAATCCAGCCCATTATATTCTGTTACACTGCAGTGTTATGAGCTTTCTTACCACTCAGTGTGGCGATTTTAGAAAATACTCCAATTTGCCCTGCTCCCTGGCAACCCTCCTTAAACACCAGTTCATCCAAAACTCTCTTTCACCCATCATTCTTGGCCTCATGGGCTTGTATTATCTCCCTGTCCTTAGCACCTCTAACGTAAAATTCTCAACATTGAGTTTCGGGGGTGAGTGAGGGTTGGGTGGAATAACTTGAGCGGGACTTTCGTCCATTCAAATCTGTCCCTTGGTGGGAGGAAATAGCCATTTGCTGGAATTTTGACTGAGGACTCCCTGTAATTGTCCATTTTCGGGAATCAAATGGGCTTACAAATCTGCAAGGCCAATCAGAACTCTTCCAGTTTCAGAGAACCAGCAGACTGCAGTAATAGGTAAGTAAGCTGAGAGGGTACTTCAACATAAAAGTGCCTTCTCAACAAACCCATTTAATATTCCACTACAAATTAGGAAGAACAGTCAGGTCACCTTGTGAGGTGAGGATGGAGTATGGGCGGAAAGTCCTTCAATGGCCTGTGGCTGTAATCCCACCCAGGGAGACGAGGAGGGCCGGTTGGCCTGCTTGGATCACTACCCTCTCCCAGCTTGTCACTGGGTGCCTGTCTTCAGCCAGTTGAGCTGTCCACCATCATACCAGGAAACCGGAGAATGACTGGATAATCCCAGTTAAACTCTACAAATGAACCTAATTGCTTGTAAAGTGGGAAGGCCAGATGGATCCGATGCCGATTTCCCCTAAAATGGTTGCTGCTAGGAATGCAATTGGTATTGGCATGTTGCAGGACGTTGGTCTCTTCAGGCCCTTTCCACCTCTGTTCTGGCTTCATTAAGTTCTGAAAATTGTGTGCATTAAGTGTAAATCCCTTCACGGCATTCCTTCTTCCCTATCTCTGTGACCTTTCCCAGCCTTATAGCTTTTCCAGAACTTTCTTTTCCACTAAATCTGGTCCTCCTGCCCACCCTTCATTTCACCATTGGAAGCCATGGCTTCAGCAGTCTTGTCCCTACCCTCCGGTATATATTTCCTCCCAAACCCACTGCACCTCCCTCTCCTCCTGTAAAACACACCTGAAAACCCACGCTTTGATCAGATTTTTGTCACCCCTTCAAATAGCTCCGTTTTTAGGCTCGGTGGATGGGGTGCTAAAGAACAGAATGGGGAAAGTGCTCAGAAAGTTAGCACAAGAAAGTTTCTTTGAG
Organism: Scyliorhinus canicula; assembly: GCF_902713615.1. Lineage (NCBI taxonomy): Eukaryota > Metazoa > Chordata > Chondrichthyes > Carcharhiniformes > Scyliorhinidae > Scyliorhinus > Scyliorhinus canicula. The sequence continues at coordinate 28,851,678 of NC_052166.1, read as the reverse complement.
TAGAGCCATTGTTCAACATTAACAGATTGATAGGGCATGGTTGCACAGTGGTTAGCACCGCTGATTCTCAGCGCCGGGGACCCGGGCTCGATTCTGAACTTTGGTGACTGCCTGTGTGGAATCTGCACGCTCTCCCCGTGTTTCCTCCGGGTGCTCCGGTTTCCTCCCACTGTCCAAGGATGTGCAGGTTAGGTAGATTGGCCATGCTAAATTGGCCCTTAGTGTCCAAAAGGAGTTATAGGCATAAGGCAGGTGATGGGCATAGCTTGGGTGCTCTTTCGGAGAGTTGGTGCAGACTTGATGGACGGAACGGCCTCGTTATGCAGTGTAGGGACTCTATGGTTTTATGGCAGAGCACAAAGAGGACCTGAATCCATTGCAAAACCTGCAACGAGTGGAATTGAGAATATACTAGATTTGAGAATGCATTAAATGTAAAAAGCTAATAATGAGCATCCTGTTCTCCAGCAATGATCATTTTGCTATTTGCATTTGCTAAGCATTGTGTTTAGAATTCACAAGTAAGCCACCTTTTGCAAGTGCTCTTTTATCGAGTGAAAAATATGGACCACATTGTGAGGTAACTCTCATTAACAGGAGACACACATCTCATGAATGAATCTGCTTTATTGCCATGGTTTGCGCTATATTGGTACAATCTAAATGTGCTTATTCTGGCTCTCAGAGTCAACAAAAATAAATCACTGAACTAGTCACATATTGGCAACTAACGGTAAGACGAGAATTCTGATATTTTAAAAAATCAACATCATAATGAAGGCGTGTTCAATCATTAACCCAGTGTTTCATACATATCAATGTATCAACACAGCTGCTCCATTATTGTATTATGGGCTAAACGGCATATAGCAGCTACCAATCTCTCCACTCAAAGCAAACTAACACTTCTCCATCACAACTGCACTTTGCAAATTAACTTTTGCCTCGTATTTCCTTCACAAATCGTGACAAAAATTAATCTGTCATCGACTGTTTTTTATTGATTGTGATGAGAGGATAAACAAATATCAGCATCTATCGAGGGTTCGGCGATTCTTCCATGAACTGCAGCTAAATTGCCAGAATAATTTGTCATTCCAAAGTGTGCACTTGTTACTAAACATTGTTCTCCTCCACATGCAAGTTGCAACTCCTCAATTTGGTGGGTTTCCTTTAGCTTTAGTTAAACGCACAGCTATAATTAATTTCCCTGCATGGTCACATTTAGAATACCAGGTGATGTCTCACCTGCAATAATTGCATGCTAATAGACTTCATCAGGAACACAAAGGTTCTTTATTAGTAAGGAAATAGAAGGTGGCAGTGTGGCGCAGTGGCTAGCACTGCTGCCTCATGGCGCCGAGGACCCGGTTCCACAGGATCGACATTAACATGAACTGCAATAACAGGTACCTGGCACAGGCAGTTCATTACTATTTGTTTACACGGACACATCAGAAATGTCTATAGCAGGTCGATCTGGTACTTTGGTGCTTATACATTTGAAAACATTTCTTCATAGAATTTACAGCGCAGAAGGAGGCCATCCGGCCCATCGAGTCTGCACCGGCTCTTGGAACGAGCACCCTACCCAAGCCCACACCTCCACCTTATCCCCATAACCCAGTTACCCCACCCAACACGAAGGGCAATTTTGAACACTAAGGATAATTTAGCACGGCTAATTCCACCTAACCTGCACATCTTTGGATTGTGGGAGGAAACCGGAGCACCTGGTGGAAACCCATTCACACACGGGGAGAACGTGCAGACTCTGCACAGGCCGTGACCCATGCCGGGAATCGAACCTGGGACCCTGGAGCTGTGAAGAAATTGTGCTAACCACTGTGCTAGCGTGCTGTCCTTGTTCTTGATGGTTCATAAATGAGATCTTGAGGCTTGTGCGTCCCAACATGAACACTTAACTATGTACAGTTTCAAACACTGAGCGCGATTCAGTGAGCTTGAGTTAAAGTCTGACAAACAGCACGTTTAGCAGGCTGTTTCTTGGTGCTTGAAGCACCGCTATTCAATGGCACTTTAACATTTTTTTGGCCTTGGGGGTTTCTCTGCACCCAGGCTGCACTTAGAGAAATATCACCAGCAGGAAAGGCTCCTCGCAGATTGGGTGCCATTTTAGAAGGCTCCCTCTGTTTTCGACCCCCTCACGCTCACAGCTTTTGGGTAGCCCCAGGGAAGCACCTCTTTACCCCCTTCACCCAGAAGGCCCCTCCGGGCCTGGTCCCTGGCAGTGCCAACCTGGAACTTGGACATTCTGGCACTGCCAGCCTGGCACCCTGGCAGGTACAGCCTGGGTGCCAGAGAGAGAGCCAGGGTGTCACCCGACCATGTCCCTGACCATGTGGGGGTCTTTAATGGCCTAGATGCCGTTTTGCCTTCTCCACATTTGTGTGGACCAGTATCAAATGGCACCCTGGCAAAGTCTCCCAGGCGTGGCCGTTGAGTGCTGGGCGCCGGGTCATTTAAACACGCTGATCTGCACTTTGACCAGTGATGATGAGATGCAGATCGCAACATCTTGCAAGATTCTGTTGAATCTCATAAGTCGTTTCAAGTGATGCACATCCCGCGAGAGGCTTCTCGCAAGATTCAACAGCCTCGTCTCAAGTCAGGCTGCTGAATCATGCCCATAGTCTTGCATGGTTCTCTTCCTTGCAGGCTTGTTGCTTTTCCATTCGTGTGACTATTTCTGCAGTCTGGTTCGGGCACATAATCTCAGTTTCTTTCTCTGTCTGAATTGCTGATTCTGCTGTCAGTTTTAATGTTTTTTACCTCTTCAGTTAATTTCTCATTGTCAAGCTTCCTTCTTGTCATATGTTAAGGCATCCTGTTCTTTACAGTAGAAACAAAGAATGAAAAAGTTGACACACTGCAGGTTACTTAACCAGCCAGTCAGACCTTATTTGAGAGGTGGTCCTCACTCACAGGCTAAGGTGAAAGAGAGGGGAAATCTCCCAAGTGCCTCTGATGATGTCATTATGTAATCTCTGTGAGACACTACATGGAGATGTATTGGTTTATGACACATAACATCCCTACCCCTTTGCCTCAGTATCACGACAACTAACATTCACCTTAACTCTTGCTCACTATGAGCAATAATTATTTTACCACGTATCATTATACACGGATATATACAATTAGTATGAGATCTGTTAGGTGGACATTGGTTCCAATTAGCCAGAATCCGTCGTTCAGGAGTCTTTTTCTTCACAATGTCGGGAATCTGTTCACCACTTGGCTCAGGCACATCATCCGACAAAGTCGTTCTTCTTCAGCTTCTACAGATGCTGTTGGTTCAACTGTTGTAGGATCTGAATTCGACTCAGTCATGATTATAGGTCCAGGGATTTCCAAATCTTCAATGTCGGATGTTGTCCTTTCTGATATCCTACTCTGCAAATTCTCTTTTTGAAGCGAGGATTTGATCTCTGTGTTCCCTCCAAACACTCTCATCGATGGTTTGCACCATATAAGAAATATAATAATAATCTTTATTAGCGTCACAAGTAGGCTTACATTAAGACTGCAATGAAGATACTGTGAAAATCCCCGAGTTGCCACAGTACGGCGCCTGTTCAAGTATACTGAGGGAGAATTCAAAATGTCCAATTCATCCGCAAATGCGGATAGTCGTGAAGGCTGCCGTGAAACTGGCCGTGTTTGACAGCAGCCTCCGCGCCCCCGACCGGGAACCAATTATGCTCCCCGGTCGGGGCTAGCATCGCGCGGCTGTGAACTCCGGCATCGCGGGCTTAACGAATTTCGCTAAGCCCGTGCACCAAAGTTAGCGACGGCTGACGCGTATGATGACGTCAGCCGCGCATGCGCGGATTGGACGACTCCAACCCGCGCATGCGCGGATGACGTCATCACGCATAAGCGTAAAACCCGCGCATGCGCGGGCCGTTATGCCCCTCGGAAGCCCCGCGGACGGATCCATCAGGGCGGCGAAGTAAGAAAGAGTGCGAGGGGTAAGTACCCGTTGCCCACGATCGGTGCCCACCAATCGCGGGCCCATGGCACCCTTGGCACGGCCTTGGTGCGGCCGTGCCAATCGGTGCCATAGTTCCCCAGAATGGCACTTTACGGCCGTTTTTACGAACGGTGAGAACAGGTGTGTTTTTAGTTAGTAAAAACGGCCGTAAAGGCCTTGGAAATCGGCCCATTGGCCAGGGGAGAATCGCTGCTCGCCGTAAAAAAACGGCGAGCAGCGATCCGTGTCGGGGGGCGGCCATGGGGGGGGGGGGGAGAATAGCGGGAGGGCGTCGGACCAGCGTGGCCGTAAAAATTTGCGCCGCCCGCTATTCTCCGACGCGTCGTGAGTCCGGAGAATCGCGCTCTACGTCTTTTGAAACCTGTGGGAGGAAAGGTGAGCACCCGGAGGAAACCCACTCAGACACAGGGAGAATGTGCGGACTCTGCACAGACAGTGCCCCAAGCTGGGAATCGTACTTGGGACCCTGGCACTCTGAAGCAACAGTGCTAACCATTGTATTACCAAATAGTCTTTGCGAGTTTTGTGTCAAGTACCTACTTCTCACTTGAAGAGCAGTTCCTCACTAAAACTCTTCCTCTTTGATCAAAACTTCTTGGTTTTGATGTCTGTTCCTGCCGAGTAACTTAGTTTTGTTGTTGTCGCTCTACAATGGTAGAAGTGTCGAGCAGTAAGAACAAATAACATTTTGTTCTCAACTTTGTTTTTAAGAACAATAATGTCGGTGAGTTTTGGGTTGTCGCATGGGCTGTGTTTCTGTAGAATATGTGAAATTTATTTACTCTTTTAACTAATGGTCTTTCATCCTTTGATGCTTTGATGGCATTCTTCAATGACTGTACCAACCTCTCCGCCAATCCAGGCACAGTTCTCATATACTCTGTGCCATAGATTTTAAGTAGTCCATGAATTCCTTTGACTTGAACAAAGTCCTGTTATCACTAACTAATTGCTCCGGTTTGCCAAACCTTGCAAACGCTTTGCCCAGTCTTTTCAGAAGCCGTTGACTTAATCATCATTATTTTAGGCCACTTGGAATGTACATCCAGCAGGACGAGAAACATATTTTCATCAATTGGTCTGTGAAACAATATGTAATTACTGCCATGGCTGTTTGGCCAATCCCAAGGGTGAAGTGGTTGAAGAGATGGAGTATTTCCTATCCTCGCACAAGACTGACACTGACCTATTCTTTCTTCAATCTGTGACTCTAGTCCTAGCTACCAAAAATAACTCCTTCTGAGATTTTTTTTTTTTTTAATAAGAACTAGGAGCAGGAGTAGGCCATCTGGCCCCTCGAGCCTGCTCCGCCATTCAATTAGATCATGGCTGATCTTTTGTGGACTCAGCTCCACTTTCCGGCCCGAACACCATAACCCTTAATCCCTTTATTCTTCAAAAAACTATCTATCTTTACCTTAAAAACATGTAATGAAGGAGCCTCAACTGCTTCACTGGGCAAGGAATTCCATAGATTCACAACCCTTTGGGTGAAGAAGTTCCTCCTAAACTCAGTCCTAAATCTACTTCCCCTTATTTTGAGGCTATGCCCCCTAGTTCTGCTGTCACCCGCCAGTGGAAACAACCTGCCCGCATCTATCCTATCTATTCCCTTCATAATTTTAAATGTTTCTATAAGATCCCCCCTCATCCTTCTAAATTCCAACGAGTACAGTCCCAGTCTACTCAACCTCTCCTCATAATCCAACCCCTTCAGCTCTGGGATTAACCTAGTGAATCTCCTCTGCACACCCTCCAGCGCCAGTATGTCCTTTCTCAAGTAAGGAGACCAAAACACAATACTCCAGGTGTGGCCGCACTAACACCTTATACAATTGCAACATAACCTCCCTAGTCTTAAACTCCATCCCTCTAGCAATGAAGGACAACATTCCATTTGCCTTCTTAATCACCTGTTGCACTTGTAAACCAACCTTCTGTGACTCATGCACTAGCACACCCAAGTCTCTCTGAACAGCGGCATGCTTTAATATTTTATCGTTTAAATAATAATCCCGTTTGCTGTTATTCCTACCAAAATGGATAACCTCACATTTGTCAACATTGTATTCCATCTGCCAGACCCGAGCCCATTCACTTAACCTATCCAAATCCCTCTGCAGACTTCCAGTATCCTCTGCACTTTTCGCTTTACCACTCATCTTAGTGTCATCTGCAAACTTGGACACATTGCCCTTGGTCCCCAACTCCAAATCATCAATGTAAATTGTGAACAATTGTGGGCCCAACACGGATCCCTGAGGGACACCACTAGCTACTGATTGCCTACCAGAGAAACACCCATTTATCCCAACTCTTTGCTTTCTATTAATTAACCAATCCTCTATCCATGCTACTACTTTACCCTTAATGCCATGCATCTTTATCTTATGCAGATCTTTCATCTGTACAATTCCTGACTGTCCTTTGTGGAGCTGATCCAGTGTATGACACCTGGCAAGTATTGACTAATTGTAACCTTGATTTCCCCCATAGAAGTACTCCATTTTGTACCCTTAATTCAAGTTCCCTTGCTCAGTATTGTGTGAATTCTGGATTCCCCCTCTGTTTATCCAGTGGTATACCTTTCAGGATTGTGTCCATGGCCTACCCCATCACAGATCTGACCTTGTGAGTCTTTGCACTTGAGTGGCTCTAATAGGTACACTATCAACCTGGGAAAAGTACACATAGGCCTGGATTCTTCTGCCCCTCCCGCTGCAAGGTCGTCACAGGTGAGATGCAGACAAGGGAGAAGTCCATTGACCTGGGGAGTAAATCTCTGGTGATCGGGTGGGTGAGGCAAGAGAATTCCGTCCATAGTTCACATCATTCTCCTGTTATTTGGCTTTTTCCTGCAGTGGAAGATGTGATAGTGCACCAGCGTTCACATGTTGCTTCGATCTCCTGCATTTAATCTCAGAATTATGTGTTGATAAATGAGGGACCATCTCACCAAACAACTCCCAGCTAGAGGCAGTATTACTTTGTATGGATCAATGATCGTTGTTAAAGGCCTGTGGTCTGTTAACAAGTGACAATGTCTTCCATACAGGTAGTGATGAAATCAAGTGTTTCCAAAAACCTTCTTACACGTTTCTAAGAGTTTCCGTAATGTCTTCTTTCCATGAGCCAATTGGTTCACAACATGCCAATTTAGATTGATTTTGTTCAACCGTGCTCTTCAAAAAAGTGCAAGAAAATTACTTTTTAGTACATATAATGACAATTCTACAGAGTGACCATTTGCTTCAACTTGGATATGAAAAAAAAAGCTTCCATAGTCCCAGATTACCATAGGCTTCTTTCCCTTTGAGGGAGAGATCTGACGAGTGGTAATTTAACCTGAGGATTGCCACACATCAGGTGAGGGGCAAGATTGAGAAGGCAGGGCCTTCATGAATAATTTCAGCCGGTATGGGAATTGAACCCACGCTAAGCTAGACTCGCTCTGCATCACGAACCAGCTGACTAGCCAACTGAACAAAACAGGGCCCCCAAATATAAACTGGCCCTTCACTGGAACCTCCTCTTCCATGTAAGTTCTCAAGAAATGAAATGAAAATCGCTTATTGTCACAAGTAGGCTTCAAATGGTTACCTCATCGCCACATTCCTCCGCCTGTTTGGGGAGGCTGGTACGGGAATTGAACTGTGCTGCTGGCCTGCCTTGGTCTGCTTTAAAAGCCAGCGATTTAGCCCAGTGAGTTTCAGAGATGAGAGATACAGCGGCTCCTGTGTCTACTTCCATTTTAATTTTATTCCCATTCTGTTTCAGGTATACACAAAATCTCTGTGCATCATCTTGCATCGATAATACATTGGGTTTGAGTTCAATTGACTCACTGGATAATCTGTCTTCCTGGAAATTTTCACTGACTTCAATCAGTCTGTAAACATTTTGTGTGGATTTGGCTGGGTTCTTGCGTTTACTCATCTTCGAGATTTGAGAATTCTGTCAGGTCCAGCAGGCCTTTGTTATGTGACCCTTCTTTCCACAATTACGACTTTCCTGTGGAGAATGCCCACCTCTGCACACCTCTTGTATGTTGAGAGATCTTCCTTTCTCAGCATTCATCTTGTTTATTTTGAGCCAGCTCTGATTTTGGAAGTTAGCTGCCAAAATCATAGACACTGTTTATTCAACAGCAAGTTTGAGTGTTCGAGAGCTTTATGTTAACAACCGTAGCTAAAGTCCCTCTTTTCTCAATCCACACACAAGTCTATCTCACAGTGTGTCCTCAAGCGTCACTCCTAACTTACAATTCTTGGCCAGTTTCTGCAGTACAACTACATTTTCAACTTCTACTTGTTGACGTCGATGAAACTGGAATCTCTCGGCAATGGTCAATGATTTGGGTGGGAAGTGTTCATCAAGGGTCTTCGTCAATTCCTCATAGGTTTTGGTACCAGGCTTTGCAAGATGGACAAGACTATGTAATAGGGTAAAGGTTTTCCGTCCTATTACACTCAAGGAAGTTGATACTCTAATTTCATCCCGTGCGCTGTTTACAGCACGATAATATTGAAATCTCTCTTCATAGAGCTCCAAGCTTCCGCATTCTCATCAAACGTTTCCATCGTGTTACTTCTTCCTGCCATCATAGTTACCTGTTTTTAAGTTGTAGTCCTTTCTTTAACTTTTCCTCCCCTCTAATTTACTTTCTTGGTTGGACTGTGAATTTAAAATTTAAAAACAATTTAAAAACAAATTGTTTTTTTACAAACACCAATCAATTTTAAACCAAAAGATTTCAGCTTTAATCAGCTTAATCTTGATTCATATTGTTATTATTTTTCTTCCATTCTGTGCAGGCGTCTTTCCCAAAAGCAGGTCTCCATCTCGCTCGCTGATCGAGGATCCGATGCTGCAGCCTGCCACGTGTGAAGGTGCACAGCTGAAAAAGAATCCCCATGCTTCAGTGAAGAAGTTCATTTTTTACACAGACGACCCCCTTATTTTCTTTCTTTGCTAATTTTCCAGGAGATTTTGGGCCCATCGATTGTTTCAATCATCCAATCCCCTCACCCAGTAATACTGTTGACCTGCTAGCTGAGAAAATATTTTACTTTCCCGCCTCCGAATCTCCGAACGCTCCTGGTGTAAACAAAAATTTAAGAAATGGTCCGAGTGCTTTCTAGCAATTTTTAAATTAATAAAATCTGTTTCCAATGGCCAAATTTACCTCACTTCCATTGATGGTGGGGTGGTTCCTGAACATTGATCCAACAATACTTTTCACAGTACCTTGGCACATGACAATAAACCCAAATCCAAATCCAATCCAAGACACGAGATCCAGGTTTGAATTATTTCTTCACAGAATCATGGAACCCCTAGTGCAGAAGGAGGCCATTCAGCTCATTGAGTCTGCACCGATCCTCGGAAAGAGGACTCTACCTAATCCCTTCTCCAGCCCGCCCTATCCCGGTAAAGCCATAACCTAATCTACACATTCCTGGACACTAAGGGGCAATTTAGCATGGCCAATCTACCTGACCTGCACATCTTTGGACTGTGGGAAGAAACCAGAGCAACCGAAGGAAACCCACGCCGTTGCAGGGAGAACATGCAAATTCCACAGAGACAGTCACACAAGGCTGGAATCGAACACGGGTCTCTGTCGCTGTGAGGAAGCAGTGCTGACCTCTGTGCCGCACTTCTGGCTATTTTTACTGGAAACCGTCCTCATTGTCAACTTTGTCTTAACTGTTATATTTTTAATTGTCCTCCTCTACCTTAGAGTAGAAACAAAGAATGAAAAGGAGGCTACTCCACAGGTAGCAGCCAGTCAGACTTTATTAGAGAGGTGTTGCTTGCTCACAACTCATAAGGTGCAAGAGAGGGAAAATCTCCCAAGTGTTTCTGATGATGTCACAACGTATTCATGTGACACACTGTACAGCAGTGTCTTGGTTTATGATACGTAACACCTAATTTGCTTGATTCACTGGACTTATTCTTATTTTCTATTTGCTTTTTCATGGAGTTCCGTTTATTCGCCATTGTCTCATTGAGTTTACCTTCTTCTTAACTGCTTTTTCTAAATTTTTGCAACAATTTTCCCCAAGTTTGTTGTCAGTGATTTCATCTTGTTATTTGGACGTAACTTCCATGCAATTTTCTGGCATATGGAGATTGAATGCCACACATGCGTGTCGGGAATATGGGGAAATCCTGAAGCACGGACATCCGCCCTGAAAGCCGCCACGTTTAAACTCCCGACGAGTTTTCATGGAAGTGCTGCCTGATGTGGCTGAATGGATATTAATGGGCAGCGCTAAATTGGATGGCTTGTCCCGACGTTAGGTAAGGCAGCACGGTAGCACAGTGGTTAGCACAGTTGCTTCACAGCTCCAGCGTCCCAGATTCGATTCCCGGCTTGGGTCACTGTCTTTGCAAAGTCTGCACGTTCTCCCCGTGTCTGTGTGGGTTTCCTCCAGGTGCTCCGGTTTCCTCCCACAGTCCAAAGATGTGCAGGTTGGTGGATAGACCATGATAAATTGTCCTCAGTGTCCAAAAAGGTTAGGTGGAGTTACTGGGTTACAGGGTTAGGGTGGAGACATGGGGTTAAGTGGGTTGCTCTTTCCAAGGTCCAGTGCAGACTCGATGGGCCGACTGGCCTCCCTCTGCACTGGAAATTCTATGATTCTATGATTTTATGCTTGTTTATTCGCACTTTTCTTTTCCCCATCCAGAATCATCGAACATAGGCAGAAGACATCAGAGACCATTTATTTTACTGGGTTAATATTTCATAACAGTGTTTATCAATATGTTTAAAATGCAGATAAAATGAAAAAACTCTTTTTTAAACTTTGGTTTGTCATGAGGATGTTAATTCCATTAAAGGAACGATAGGGTGGGTTTGGAGTGTATGTAATCCTCCTCCCTTTACTCCTCTTTGTGCTCTCCTTCCCCCTTCCCCCACCCCTTCCTCCCATCCACGTCCTCCATCCCCTATCCCCCTTCCCTCCCCTCCCCCAATTTACAGAAAGGAAACAGAACCATTGTGTTTTCGTAAACAATATATATTTTGCAGAGCTTTGTGTTAAAGTGAAAAGATATATTTTATTGCAAAAAATTTGGGAAAGTTGAGGTAATTATTAATAGAAATGTAATACTACAGCTGCTGATAAATGTTGAGTTAAATGTTAACATGGTAACAATGTTTTGAATTTATAACATTATTTTTGTAAATAAATGTTTTCCATTAAACTTTGCAAATGTCTATTGAAACATCAAGGCACAACGTTTAATTTTGAGATAATTATAAATGAATAAGATAATTGAAGTAAACAAGACAGAAACATAATGATAAACACAAATCAATAAAACAAATCTGATGTTAGTAGGACAGTGACAGCTAAAAGCAAAAATTCCTGGGGAACTGCCTTTTTAATCTTGAGACTAGGTCTCAGAACCATCTTGTAACAGCATTTTGACCCCTTCTGAAGGTCTGTAAGGAAACAGTGTTATTGACATTTAGCCTTGCTTCAAGCATCTCCATTGGTCTGAGAAGTTCTGACTGCTTCTCTTCCCAACTAAACTTTTAGTTGCCATATTCTAAATCAAAATGTATAAACACTTTAAAAAAAAAAAATTTCAGCTTACCCAATTATTCTTTTTTCCAATTAAGGGGCAATTTAGCGTGGCCAATCCACCGAGCCTGCCATCTTACGGTTGTGGGGGTGAAACCCACGCAGACACTGGGAGAATGTGCAAACTCCACACGGACAGTGACCCACGGCCGGGCTTCGAACCCGGGTCCTCAGCCCCATAGTCCCAGTGCTAACCACGGCGCCACGTGCCGCCCTATATACAAACACTTTTAAGCATGCCACACGCAAAGTTATATAATAAGATAGGGCAGATTTTAATAGTTTAACAGATTTAAAACAAATAACAAAACCTGTGTTCCCTTATAAATATAAGATAATAATCAACTTCAATCATAAAAAAGAAAATTAAAAGTTACCGTAAAAGAACCAATAATAATAGCATTGGAAGAGTTATGGGCCAGAGTTTAGAGAACACCAAAGTGTATCATGGAGTTCACCTGTCCCACGACTTTTAATAGATTGTAGTTATGGGGAGCACGAGGGCCTACTTTACAGGTGTGATGCAACAGAGATCGAAAGTACTTTTAAAACAAAACCATGTTTATTTATGAATCCAGTTAACACTTTATAAACCCACAGTAAACATCTTAACAACTATCAACACCAATAATCCCCACAGATACAATATTCTATAAGTACCCCTTCATAACTTTCCTAACAACATCCATGAAACCAAAAGACCCTTTTACAGAAAGACAGCAGGTTTAAATTCTTTACAGAAACAGTTATTGCTTTGAAATCCTCAAATGATCTGGAGACAGTCCTTCGATTGCAGAGAGAGATCAATATAAGCTGCTTGCTTTGCCTGCAGATTTCCAGCTCTGAAAACAAAACTAAAACACACTGTAGCTGCCTGCTCAAAAATAAAAGTGAAAGTCAGCCAGCCCAGCTCCACCCACACTCTGACATCACTGCAGCTATTTGATAAACACCCATTTCTTAAAGGTACATCCATTACAGCTATTTGATAAACACCCAGTTCATAAAGGTACTTTCACATGACAGAAGGAACCACAGGAGCAATCCTTCCAACTCATCAAGCAGTTCTTACCACCTCTGAACCTGTTAATCTGAGAAAACCCATCATTCTGACTTGCGATGCTTCACTATATGGGATAGGGGCAGTTCACTCCCATACAATGGAGGGCGGCAAGGAGAGGCCAATGCCTTCCTCTCAAGAATGCTTTCTGATGTTGAGCGTAAATGTACCCAATGAGAAAGAAGGCCTTGCCAAAATTTACAGCATCAAGATGTTTCATCATTATGTTGGTGGGCGACGCTTTGCGGTAATGACCGACGACAAGCCCCCATTAGGGCTCCTTTGTGAAGATAAGTCGATACCATCAGGTGCCTCTGCCAGAGTACACTGGTGGATACACAGCCAATGGCTACATCTTTCAACATGGGTTAAGCACGCATATTTTGAAAGCTGAAGCATTGAGTTGGCTTCCACTTCCAAAGGACCTGGCACCCTTGCCAGTATCTCAAGAAATTGTTTGAGCACTGAACATTTTGGACACCTTGCCTGTTTCGACTGGCCACAGGATATAACCCTGTCCAGGGTGAAATGCATGATTTTGCCTGGGTGGCACCACAGCAAATATGACCAATCAAGACCGTACCTCACTGGTACGAATGACATCAGCTATGAGGATGGAGCCATGCTTTGGGGTCCCCTAGTGGTAGTGCCACCGAAGCCCGAGAGCCCTTGTTGCATCTGGGCCCATCCGGGCCAGACAAAAATGAAAATGCTCACTCAAAGCTACATCTGGTGGCCCGGCATCGACGAGGACACTGAAAACATAGTGCGCCAGTGCAGCCCTTGCCAGAAACGCAAAATACTGCACCCTACATCCAACCTCCACCCCTGGGAGTGGCCTGGATACCTATTGATGTGGGTACATGTGAACTTTCATGTGCAAGATGTTTCTTGTTTTGGTCGATGTAAATTCAAGGTGGTTGGAGCTTCAAGAGATGGGAACAACAACCTTGGCGGTAACTGGTGAGTTCCTTCAGCATTTTGTTAGAATGAATGGCATTCACCTCCTATCAGAACAGGGCCCTATCAACCTGCCTCAAACAGAGAGAAGCTTACAAACATTAAAGGGAGCTATGAAGAAGCAGTTCAGCCGACCACTCTGTCTTAGGTTGGCCAACTTCCTGTTGTCGAGCAATATGACCCCGCCACCGCACCCCCCATCCCCCCCACCCTCATGCTCCGAGGAGCATTGCACCAGTAGAATTAATGATGAGCCATTGTTTCAGGTCCATGGGGAACCTTTGTCCTCCAAATTTGGCAGGGATAGTGAAGGGATGCTAGGCCTCCCAGGGGAAACAACACACTTCACAAAAAGTGGACCGATCTTTCCAAGTGTGTTTCTTTATCAGAAACATTGCTTTTGGCCCACTATCGTTACCAGACCAGATCGTGTTGAAGTCGGGCCTAGTATCACATGCGGTAGGAAGACAGTAAGGAAATGCTTCGGTTGCATGACAAGCCGGGGAAGCACAATTCCAATCTCGCGACAGTTGGAGCTGGCAGGCGGCACCAGTGCTCCTGTGGTGGAACCGGAACAAACAGGATCTGGAAGTCGTTGTTCCAGGAACAAGCTGCAAAAGAGAATAGCCCTGCGGGATTGGTTGACTCTCAGGAACATTCTGCTAAGAATGGTGACGTCATTATCTCCAAGTTGGAGGAGCCAATTGGGGCGGTTAAGACAGTCCAAGAGGCCCAGGAAATCTCCCAATGGCTTAATGTTCTGATGGACTGTTTGTGTTCTCTTCCTGTTTTGTTTCCTCAGCCTTATATTGTATATAATTATTGTATCGAACTTATTTGTACATATGTTATTTGAGAGACTTAAGGGGGAGGGATGCAGTAGCGTGGCCCCTTTAAGGGGTGTGACCTCATGGTCCATGTGACTGGCATGGGGCCATTCGTGCCAGAGCACGTGAACCATCACCAATGCGGCAAAAACGCAGGGCACGGGTCCTAGACAGAGTAAACCCGGAGCGAGAGTGTTAACACCTCTATTTGAGACTCAAAGCTGGATTCTCTGCCGGCAGTTTCTCTGTTGCGACGGCTATGCCTGCACCGCATCCACACCTGTGGGTTTCCTGTCGGTCTGGGGTGGCCACAATGGGAAATCCCATTGGCAGGTGACGGAAACAGAGAATGCTGCTGCTGGCGAGGGCCTGCTGCCCAGGAAAACACAGCTGGCGGGCTGGATATTCCTGTCCTCTGTGCCTGTTTATAGGTTACCCTTATTATTTACCAACAAACACTTTGTTATTCATTACTACCATCTACCTGCTATTGCGTTGAGTCACCGCTCAACATTACTATGTTTCCGAGTTACAACAAACCCAAGTGGGACAGACTTGATGGGCCTTTGGGCCAGTTGTTTTCTTTTGTCCGTCTTTCTCATCTATTCGTACAAAGAAAACCTGAGCCGTTTTTGCATTGTTTGTATGAAGGGTAACTGTCAGTGTCCGGAGTCATTGCTCAGCACCGAAACAGCCTTCAAAAACTGCCAATCTTCCCTTCAAATGGTAAAATGCATTTCTTTATAATAGGAACAGGAGGAGGCCATTCGGCCCCCTGAGCCTTGCACCTTGAATTTAGATCATGGCAAATTGTATTTGATCTCTATCTACCTGTCTTGATTATGTGACTCTTAATGCATCCTTGCGTTTCAAAGATGCATTATTCTGAATTTTGCAACTTAGTTGAGATTCAACAGTTTTTTTAAGGGTTAATTTCCAGGTTTCCACTCGCCATGGTGTGCAGAAGGAAATCCTGACAGCTTCCCTGAATGACCCAAGTCTAATTTTAAGGTTGTGCGTCCTTCTTCTGGTCACTCCACCAGAGGCCTTAGTTCATCTCTTTTCTAACCTTTTAATCATTTTAAATGCCTTTTAATCTTCCACACTTAAGGGATTACAAGCCTACCCCCGACAATTTGTTCTCATATTTTAATCATTTTAGGGCTGGCATAATTCTGTTTAATCTGTACTGCACGCCAGTCAAGTTCAATATATCCTCGCTGAGGTGTGGAGCCCAGATCTAAATGAAATACTTTAAATGAGGTCTCACCAAATCTCTGCACAGCGGGATTCGTGGGTGGAATTTTCCATTCTGGAGACTAAGGTCGCGATCCAATGGTCATGCTGCACCAGAATAGAAGCTCGCTGCGGCGCAGCATGGCTTTGTAAGCATGGAGACTCCATTCCCGGGATCTACCCAGCTCACAACGCCTCGCGAGATTCATCGCATTGAATCTTGCGAGATGTTGCGATGTGTCTCCCGCCCACAATGGGCAGGATTACGTTTTTGGCAAATCTGCGTATTAAAACGAGGCAGTAAGCTTTACTCTAAGTAGAGTCCTGAGGTACCTGAGGCTTTGGGATTCAACCACTTTGCCTCAGAGACCTCGGGCGAGCGGCATTCTGAACTGGTGCCCACAAACGGGGACCAGACAGAACAGCACTTGTGGGGATCTCCTAGGGCATCAAAGGCACCCAGCTGCATGCCCTTCGGACAGGGTGGTACCCTGGCACTGTTGGTGCCACCTGGGTACCCCGGAATTGCCACCTGGGTGCCAGACTGGCACTGCCAAGCTAGCATTTTGTTTGCACGTGTGATTGGGCCGGGGTTGCCCAGTGTGGGTTTTGGGGGGAGCGAGGGAGGAGGAATGTGGAGGACACTCCCATTGTGTGTTCAGGATGGGGGAGGGGGAGGTCAGGGATTGTTTCGGGAGCCTCGGAATTTGTGACGCAATTTAAAAATGGCGTCCCGATCTCTCACTACAGTGGGAAATTCCAATGAGCAGAGCTCCCCAATGTCAAAATATGGGGCTACGTGCAGTCTCGGCTGCGCGTTCCCCGTTCAGGCCCCTTATACAATGTGAGTCGCGTTGAATAGCCACGTGTCTCTCAGCACTGTGAGCGCCGGGAAACACACTAATAAATGCCCTCACTATGGGACTTTGTTCCCTTTTAGGATAATCATGTCCTAAGTGTGGTGGTGGGCGGATTTCCTGCTGGGTGGCATGGTGGGAAATCCTGCCTGATTTCACGCTTGGAAACTCATGAATCATGTGTTGGCAAGTAGCTCTCCGAATCACATGGCGGGATGGGCAGTGATTTGACAGCTCCGCATGGGATTGAAGGTCTGGACGCCTTATCTAAATACTTCCGGAACACACACATTATTTGCAGTCGATCAGCTGTGTGCAGGAAAATACTTGATGTGACTCCACTCAAAAAAGGTGCCCCCCCCCCACCCCACCCCACAAGGTTCAACAGTGATTGCTTGTGGCCCTCATCCGTGGAGACAGCCAGCAATGGGATATCCTCTACCTGGGGGTTGATTCTAGGCGGTCACATTGGCGATCTGGGAGGTGGTTGAAAGGGTACCTCAGCAGGCACCCGAAGAAGAAATGTCATCAAGCGTAAGAAGCGGGTGAATGATCTCATCCACTCTGCCAGGGTAAATCACCCTTCAGTTTACTCCAATCTCACAATCTCATTATGGTATCATGCACTCAAAGGGTTACACGGCTCAGGGATCTCACAGAATATTAGCATGGGAGATATCAAACTGATTGTCACGGACACTTTAACATCACCAGCATCTCATCTATCAAGTTGCACATGCAGCAAGCATGCACTATTCCTATCCTCCCCTTCATTTCTTCTCATCACGTTTCATTCCATTTATCTCCATACAGGCCAAACTCGTCCACAACCGTCAGGCGATACCTCAGATGGGAAGAGGGATGGCAGACTTCTCGGAGATGTCCCACTTTGAGGAGCATGCCTCCGTGCTGGCAGGCGAAGACAATGATCGCAACTGCGGGGAAGGTGACTTCAGCCTCTTCCAGCAAGCCAGTATGGATGGGCCCTCCATGGATTGATCACATCCTGATAATAACAGTGAGTGACATACAATGTTGTGTTCAGCCTGCTAGTGATCTAAATCTATCATCTCTCTCACAGACACCAACAGGTCCAGACACAGCACCAGCCCAACCATAAGCTCCAGCCCCCAGGCTGGTGAATCCAGTGAAGAATTGGCACTGCTTTCCCCAGTGTAGAGACACTCACCCCAGTATGTGTGATGAGGCTCATGGCACATTCTAGGGGAAACCTCACTGATGCATTACTGCAGAAGTCGGGGGCAATGACAGCCCAGGTCTCTGACACTCAGAGTTTGAGTTAGACAGTGAGCCTCGACAAGCAGCCATCTCTAACATGCTGGAGAAAATCGGCAGTCGATCAGATAGAGTTATAGTTATAGAGAGACGAGCAAAAGACTGAAGGATGGAGGAGTCCGTCCGCATTCTACTTGATGTCGCGACTCCAAAATGCGAGCGCCTCGAGGTCTCCATGGGTGACGCCCACCTTGGAGACCTCAATCCAGTTATTCTCCAGCATCCCCAGTAATCATGGATCCCATTGAGGGTTGATGGCCACATGCCATTAATATCCGATCTTGATTTAGTCCGGTCTAATTTTCCACTGGCGTGGCACACAATTGGGAGTGGGAACATGATTCCGGCGGGTAATGTTTTTAATGAGTATTTATAGCATGCGAATGCATGCAAATGAAATTCCCAACATGGATCAACAGGCAACCCTGACTGGCCGTAAAGTTTGTGAGGGGAAAATTCCAAATTGATTTCCTGCCAGCGGGATTCCGACTTTTGGCCTTTCTCCGGGTTTCCTATGCCTGCCTGCCATGAAACCTGCCACGGGCAGGACTGAAAAATTAGGCCCATCATTTCCAATCCTTTGTTTTCCAATCCTCTTGGGAAAAAAAAGTGACAGCATTCCATGAGCTTTTTCAATTTTTTATTAATCTATCCACCAGTGTTTAGTGATTCTCTACTTACATCCTAAATCATGGTATACGGTTACAGAGCATGGAAGGGCGAGGGGGAGCAGAAGGTATTGGAACAATCTGATAATTGGGAAGTGGAGGTGCTGGTCCACGGGTTAGCTTGTTGGGCCTGGCTACAAATTTCCTGCTCCTCTTGGACCTCAAGCAGTGCAAGAAAGGATCCTTTTACCTGCCGTCTTTCCCAAGGTCAGGGGAACCTGGCTGATTACGATCAAAAATGTAACAACCTCCAAAATGTAGGCACAAGGACCTCTAAGTGAGTTTAAAGACCAACCTGCCTCTTGTGAGTGGAATGGTTGACTGCCCCTTGTCCTGCTTCCTCGCTTAGCTGATATCAGACCACTTATGCTCTTGTCTAAAGTGAAAAGTATCCCAATGGGGAGTTTGATTTTCTTGAAGGACAAGCCAGATGCCCTTCTTCATCCAAGCCTGTCCCATGAATACATTAACACTTCAAATATATTTTGTCCTGTGCTCCGGGGCTAGTGGATGTTTCAATGTGTTGTGTGATGTGTTGAATGAATCATCTGGTCTACATGCCGCACATTTAATGCTGACTATATATAAGTCAAAGTCAAATCTTTTGGTTAAAGTGCCCCGATAGAGAATAATTCACTATATCTTGAAATTCCCATGGTGTTTAGCAAGCGTGAGTTCAATTATTTTGAGAAGAACAGTTCACCATTCACGTTGTTGCCAATTTGCTTATCCACTCTTGATTATTTTCATCCAACAAAGTTTTCATAGAGTTCCCACATGTTTTTTTTTAATTGCTGTTATATTCAAACAGAAGACAAAACACCCAGTGGCACAATGGCACAGTAGATGGCGCTGAAGCCTCTTAGCGGCAGGGACTCGGGTTCAATTCAGGCCTTGGGTGACTGTCTGTGTGGAGTTTGCATCTTCCCCAAGTGTCCGCGGGGGTTTCCTCCGGGTGCTCCAGTTTACGCCCTCAGTCCAAAGATGTGCGGGTTTGGTGGATTAGCCATGCTAAATTGCCCTTTAGTGTCTAAAGATGTGCAGATTTTGTGGGATAAGGCAGGGGAGTGGGCCTAGGCTGGGTGCTCTTTCAGAGGGTGGGTGCAGACTTGATGAGCTGAATAGCCTCCTTTGGCACTGTCAGGATTCTATGATTCTTTGTTGGATCTTTAAACCTTTTCGTAAATAGCATTGTGCTTCAGCTGGAAAAGAGCTGAATGACAACGCCCTGTCCACGCAAGATTCACAGAGAAAGTTGGTGATAAAAGTAGAAGGAAATTTCTTCTATTCCATACGTTTGCAGAAAATGATAGCTGAAAATAAATCCTGTTGGTAGTTCTGAATGATAAGGCAGCCATTTAGAGCGTGCGCACTTTCGCGGTGGGCAGCCAGGATATGTTCTGCATCAGATTGCAGAGATCTTTCTTATTTTCTGTCTATCGCAGTGGGCCAAACCATGACATGGGTGTAGTTAATCCTGCTGCACTTCCTTTTCACCCAGCACTGCATGGCTTGGCAGTTCAGGCTGTCACACTGAAGACTCTCCTGATGAATAATCACAAAGAGGGACCATTTTGCCGTTTACTCTTTGTGCCACTGTGGTGAATGTGCAACTCAGTTACTCTGCAGCTTATACACAGTAAAATATCCCAAGGTGTTGCGCAGGAGTAAAAGCAAACCACAATCAGCATTGAACCACGTAAGGAGAGAGGTCGGTTTTATGGAAGGAGGAGAGAGAAGTGGAGAGGCGGATAGTTTTGGGAACGGAATTCTAGGCCAAAATTTACCGGCCAATCACGCATGATAGAATCTCCCTGTTCTGACAATGGGGGAACCCCAACCACCACCCCCCACCACCCCCCCCCCCCCCCAACACCCTTTCCCCTCAGTATTTTCTCCCTTGGTGAGCCTGTTCCATTGATTTTCCATTAATAGGGTGATTTTAACTTATCCCATCAGGTGGATAACCCACAGGATTCAGGGGGAACATTGGTTTCATTATTCCTGCTGAATATTACATTGACTTCAATTAAAACTGAAATTCAGTGGGGTAGTTTCCCCAATGTTTCTGCTGGTTACTTCAACTGCAGGTATGCTCATTGGCTCTGCTTTATGGAACAAGGCATCATGGTCATTTTGGTGCTTGAAGTTTCCCATGTCCAGTGTACACGGCCTGTCTCATCAATGATGGGAATAGAATTTCTGGCTACCTTAACGTTACCCAAGTCAACTTGTTTCAATAGTATTTTCCGCCTGGCGACAAGGTCACCCGCAGTGATATTAGTTCCAGTGGCATTGAGCTCGTGCCCTCTATCTTCCTATTGGCTCAGGACACCAGAGACGGGAGAGATTGTGGCCTGTGTTTCTTGTGCTCATGCAACACATCAGGCTGCACGATCATTCCCAAAGGCAATTTCAGAAGGTTAGTTTGCACATGAAACATTCATCTGGACTGTCCAACATCAGGCGTGAAAATCATACCCACAGCTTTTGTAATTATTCTGACCTTGCGCAATTAAAATCACAATCCATTTCTTTGCACAAAATAATGACGCATACAATTAATTCAGTGCGTCCTCCTTTAAACAATAATTGCGAGGCAAATTGCTGGCTAGAATTTACACCATTGAACCTATTTCAGTTAAACGCTAACATATAAGGCATTATCAGGGCATAGATATGACTTTGAATTTAAGAAGATTGCATTATCATGTTCTGTAAAAAAATCTTTCCAGTGACATCGCAACCTTAGCTTTTGTGTAAAAGATTCTCCTTCAAATGCCACAGTTAATTTTTAATAGATGTCCATTAACAAAATGGTAGTCTACCAAGCACTTACTTGAAACAATATTATTTCCAATGCTCACAGTGACTCAGGATAAGTAATTGAGGCTGCTCTCCGTGATGACTGCTGTGTGTAACCTGGTGAAATGAGTTCTGACAATCTTGTCTCGTTCCCAGTGGATACGGGTCCCCAGGATACCTCTGTGATTTAACAACCTGAGCTCTCACACTTGCACATTGGTGACAACATGGTGGGAAATGTCAGTCGGTGCTGCTGAGTGCTACCATCTGAAGCTGGGAATTTTACAGCGCGGACGAATGATGCATACACCATTGAACCTCTGGCGGCTATTTTAACTCGTCCCTTCTGTAACTGGTCAACTGCCGATTTCTGAAACCAGGGCTCATTACTGCTGCAAGGTGCCGTTTGATGGTGCGAGTGGGGAGGTTGAAGAAGGAACGAGGAATTTGTTCCGGTCCGTATCTTCCTCCAATAGCAGGGCTTCCTTTCCTTCTCCCAGGATTAATGTCAGGTGTGGGTTTCCTCCGGGTGCTCCGGCTTCCTCCCACAGTCCAAAGATGTGCGGGTTAGGTGGATTGACCATAATAAATTGCTCTTAGTGGCCAAAAAGTGTTAAGTGGGGGTTACTGGGTTACGGGAATGGGGTAGATAGGTGGGCTTCAGTGGGGTGTTCTTTGTAAGGGCCGTTGCAGACTTGATGGGCCGAATGGCTTCCTTCTGCACTGTAGATTCTCTGATAATTCTATGATAACCCCTTTCGAGTTGATTGATGCCCAGGCACGAAGATCTGCTCATTAGAAAACTTTACAGATCAGAGAGAAGCCAATAAGGAGCTCTGTTCAGCTTTGGTATTCCTGACTCTGTTTTTTTAACAACTGCGCCCATGTCTCTCGGGGCAATTCAGCAAAT
Organism: Scyliorhinus canicula; assembly: GCF_902713615.1. Classification (NCBI taxonomy): domain Eukaryota; kingdom Metazoa; phylum Chordata; class Chondrichthyes; order Carcharhiniformes; family Scyliorhinidae; genus Scyliorhinus; species Scyliorhinus canicula. The sequence continues at coordinate 28,829,440 of NC_052166.1, read as the reverse complement.
ACGTTGCACCTGGCACGAATCGTTAATGAGATTGAAGTTGAATGCAGCGCCCTCCTAGGAATTACCCAAATGCCCAGTGGGATGTCACGCGGGCGTTGTTTAGTATTCCTTTTCAAAAACGTGAAGTTGGCGCAATGGTTGCTGAGGGGGAACTGAGCGGGTGGGGCGCCCTTTCCATTTACCAGCATTCAGTTCAAGGGCACTGGAGCTCTGTCCCAGCGCTTGGTGAGGAGGGGAGGAACCCCTCGGGGGTTGGGCTTGGTCGGGGGACTGAAGAATTCCAGGTCACGTGTTGCCCCGGAGAGTGGGGGGGAGCTCAGCGACTTTGCATCTGTGAGGCCTTCAAGTCATCTTTAGAAATTGGGGAGACCCATAACAGGGGCAGCGACAGCTGCAGTCTGGCTGGCCTCCCAAACTCTCCAAGACAAAGCCCTGCTGCAGCTTCTCGCATGAAAGTCAATTTCAAACCTTTTCCCTGTGAACAGCCTGTAGCTACATAGCTGAATGCTATTTCATTTTTTTAAAAATTCCAATTACGGGCCAATTTTGTGTGGTCAATCCACGTATCCTGCACATTTTTGGGTTGTGGGGGTGAGACCCCTGCAGACTGCGGAAGAATGTCCAAACTCGACATGGACAGTGACATGGAGCGTTGAATATGGGCCGTGATCTCTTAAATGTGGCCGTCGCAAAACTCCCACCAAACACACCCAAAACCGGTCTACTGAATCACGCTCCCTGAATTCCCTACACAGGTTAGGCACTTGAAGTCAACATCAAAGCCACTATATATTGCTCTGTCAGTGATGTTCCTCATCGTAACGTAACGTCTAAACCTTGATGATTTTCTGGTTTCTTTTTGTTACTCCAATGGTTGGGGAAACAGTTAGATTTCGAAGTTACCAATCTATTCAACGGCTTCAGTTGACAGTGTGAGTGGTTGTGATGTAACCAGGAATGGATATCCCAGGGCAGGAGGTCAGTATGTGTGCAATGCCCTGACTTGGATGGTTACAGTCGCAATCTGAGATGTCCCACATGATCCACTTTGTGGGTCAAGAAGTCACATCTTCCTTGTCTTCAAGGGGTTGAGGGTTATCAGATATTCTGTGGAATGTTCCTGCGGTGGCTCGAGACATATACTGGAGGCTTCCAGTCATACCAAAAGGGTTTATTGATCAAAGGCAAAGGCAGCTGGGTAACAGGCACAGAACGCCGTACAACATGGTGGCACTGTGGTACAGTGGTTAGCACTGTTGCCTCACAGTGCCAGGGAGCTGGATCCGAGTCCAACCTTGGGTGACTGTCTGTTTTGTATGTTGGCAGGGTCATGGGGATAGGGAAGGGTGGTTGGGGAGGGGTGGAACTCGGTAGAGTGCTCTTTCGGAGGATTGGTACAGATTTGATGGGCTGAATGGCCTCCTCCTGCACTGTAGGGATTCTGCGATTCTATGACTTCAGCTCCCTGGCCCACACTGTCTGGGGTCCTGCTCCCAGTGCAAACTTCCCATTGACCGGGGTTGTGCCCGAACTGGTCACGTGGTCTGTGGAGCGAGCTCTCTTAAAGGATCCACGCTACCACATGCCAGCCCTCAAGTCCCTTAACATGCTACCCCAAAACTATGAACAAAAGATACAATGGTTAACAGGATCAACTAAGGAAAGAGAGTCCATCCAAAATTCAATCGGTCCAGAGACCGTTGGGTCCTACACGACGTCTGTAGGCCAGCCGCAGGCTTGGCAGTTTTTGGACGATTGAGTGGTCCACAGTCGATGCCACTACAGGAGGGTGCACTTAGATGACTGGTGTACTAGCCTCACCAGCCTCGACAGGCGCAGCTGGTTGAACAGAATTGGGAGTCCCAGGCTCCTATTGGCTAGACCGAGCTACAGGAGTATTCACAATGTTTGCTGGAGTTGTCGGCACCACGTCAGGGGTCGCCACCCCTCGACTCCTCAGGTGGTCGACGTGCTTTATCATTATCTTCCCGATAACATCGCCCACAAAAGACACTGGTCCTGTCTGGGCCACAACCCGTCCTTTTTAAAAAATAAATTTAGTGTACACAATTATTATTTTTTTCCAATCAAGGGAAAATTTAGCGTGACAAATCCACCTTCCCTGCACATCTTTGGGCTGTGGGGGTGAAACCCACGCAGACATGGGGAGAATGTGAAAACTCCATACGGCAGTGACCCAGGGCCGGGATTCGAACCCGGGTCCTCAGTGCCGCAGTCCCAGTGCTATCCACTGCGCCACATGCCACCCTACACAACCTGTCCTTCTAACAAAAGCGAAAACTTCGGACCAAAACCGGGTCTACCACTTGGAATGAGCTGTTACCTCTGATCGCTAACTCCTTCAGGAGACCTGATGTGCTCCACCCTCCCGCCAAATTTGCAAATACTAGATGTAATTGGGTGCTCAACCGATGGTGCATGAGTAGCTCACTGGCGTGACCCCCCATGGTTGAATGAGAGGTTGAGTTGTACAGCAACAAAAAATTTGAATGGCCCTTTCAGCCAGACCATTCGATGTTGGGTGGTAGGGGGCTGTCTTCATGTGCCGTATGCCATTTGCTCTCAAAAAGTGCTGGACAATATCGCCAGTGAAGGGGGTGCCATTGTTTGAAACAATTGACTCTGGAAGCCCATGAATGACAAACACTCGGCGCAAGGCATCCATGGTGGTCGTCAAAGTAATGGTCCCCATCTCTTGAACTGATAGCCACTTTGAGTGAGCATCCAACAGCACCAAAAGTTCCTTCCCAGGAACAGGCCAGTATAATCGATTTTGACCCTGGTCCATGGGCAATCTTGTCATTCCCAGGGGTGAAAGGTGGCGGAAGGCAGCAAAGATCCCCGAAGAGGTGCCGGAATGTGGCGACTAGGGGCTTTTCACAGTACCTTCATTTGAAGCCTACTTGTGACACTAAGCGATTTTCATTTCAGATTGTTGCATTTGGCCAGGGTGACACTTTTGTACGAGCTCTTCAATGGTTTTGTCTATGCTTGACCACCAGACGTAACTGTGTGCCAACATTTGCATCTTTATCTGTCCTGGGTGAGTGCTTTGTAACTCTTGACCCCTTGTCTGAGGCTGGATGACCGCGATCCCCACAGAATTGTGCCTTCACGTGTCAATTGGCCCTGATGAGTGAAGTAGGGCTTCAGCAGTTTAGACTTCTTGTAATGGCAGTCAGGCTGTATCATTCGTTTGACCTGGATTTTCCGTTTCTGCGGCGAGCTGCCGGTTCGAACAGACAATCCGCGGGAGGTTTACGCGGAAAATATCAGTGCGAACTCCTTACCGATTCTGGAATGGATGAGGGGGCCAGCAGTGGCGCCGGGTGAAAATCCCATCTCCCGTGCTAAAAACGGCCGTAGAATGGCCAGGTCCTTGGCCGTACATGTGCACGGCTAATGACTTGCAGTGGTCGCTCCATACAACATGGTGCAGGCCATGCACAGACCCAACCCGCCATCCGCAACCCCACAGCAGAACACCTGGGCACCCCCTGACCACCTCCCACCAGTTCCCCCCAGCCCTCGTGGAAGACACCCCCAGCCAGCGGCAAGGATCCTGGCTGAGTGTGGTGATGGACACTGTCCGCAGCCACCACGTCGGGTTCCCGACCGCTGAGACCACACGTGTCCCACGCAGGCAGGAACTGGGCCCATCAGGGGCGGAGCATCGCAGGACTGCCGGCCGATGACGCGCCAACGCCATTGCAGCGGCACGTGGCGAGCGACGTGATGATGCCATTTCTGAGGGGGCGGAGCATGGCTGACCGGCGTCGATTCTCCACCCGATCGCCGATTATGATATCGGCTTCGGGCTACAGAGAATCCCACCCAGGGTGGCTGAGTCTACCTGCAGATGTGCCCCTGGGCACTGACAGGCTGTCTCGGAAGTTTAGGGCTAGAATGATATCTTAGGGTACAGGTGGTGGCCAAATGCTCTTGAGTAGGGGCAGAGAAGTTAATACATCCGCATTAACAATTTTCATCCCAGGCCAATGCTAAAAAGCATTGTTGTGAGCTATCAATAGCAGGGCCCAATATTGTACCCTTGTCGAGGCTATAGGCAATATGGGCTTCCTCTTCCTTAACAGGCCCAGCAATGGCTTGTCGTTATGTCAACAGTCAACCGATCACATACTGGTGCAATTGCTTTGCACCGAATATAACCGCTAATCCCTCCTTCTCAATCTGGGCAGTTTCATTCTGCTCCTGAAAGCATCCTTGAGGCAAAGTCACTGTCGACAATTTTATGGGATAAAATGCTCCCTTTATTGTAAGGGGATGAGTCACATGTCAGCAAAATTGATTTCCCCAGATCGAAATGCAAGGATTCTCTAATATTTGCTTCACAACTGTCTCTTGAGGGTCCTTCCATTGCCAGCACTGATTCTTCCTTAATAGGTGGCGTGCTGTGGCTAAATTTGAAATAAACCTATCGTAATTGAGCATGCCAAGGAAGACATCAGCTCGTTGACATCTTTGGGTGCAGGGATGTCAAATACAGCCTTGACCTTTTCTTCCAATGGGTGCAACCCTGTCACATCAATGCAAAATCCCAGGTTTGTCACTTCTGAGGCCTGAAAAGTACATATTTTGCAGTTAGGCAGACCGATTCATCACAAAATCTCTTTAATACTTCCTCGAGGCTGGCCATGTGATCTGGTGTAGTGCCTGTGCTCAGCATGACATCAAAGGTAAACTTTGGGAATTTCCAGGAAGAGATTTTCCATCTGGAAGATGATACAGGCTGAAGTGATGCGGAATGGCAGTCTGGTACACTGGAAGAGGCCATTATCGGTATTAGAACATAGAACATAGAACACTACAGCGCAGTACGGGCCCTTCGGCCCTCGATGTTGCGCTGACCCGTGAAACCATCTGAAGCCTATCTGACCTACACTATAGAACATAGAACACTACAGCGCAGTACGGGCCCTTCGGCCCTCGATGTTGCGCCGACCCGTGAAACCATTGTAGCAAACATCTGAGACCCCTCAACCAGCTCTAGTTGCAGGTGGACATGACTGTCTAATGTTGAACAGGTGAGGTCCCCTGCCAGCTTGGCAAAAAGGTCTTCAATTCAGAGAATCAGACACTGATCGACCTGTGAGCCTGATTTATTCTCAGTTTATAGTCCCCACAAGTCCTTATCGGCTGATCAAGTTGAATAAGAAGTCTTATGACATCAGGTCAAAGTCCAACAGTTTGTTTTAAATATGTAGCTTTCGGAGCACTGCTCCTTCCTCAGGCCTTCACCTGAGGAAGGAGCTGCGCTCCGAAAGCTAGTGATTTGAAAAAAACCTGTTGGACTTTAATCTGGTGTTGTAAGACTTCTTATTGTGCTCACCCCAGTCCAATGCCGGCATATCCACATCACGATCAAGTTAAGGACAGGGACCAGACTCTGAAAACTAAATCGGTTTGAGTCAGCTCTTCCAATCTCTTCAGCTCTGCTTCAACTTCCTCGTGCAATGTGAATGTCACTGGTTTGGCTCTGAAGAACTGTTGAATTCGGATTGACATGTGTCCTGGCTTTTACGTTTTTAATCAAAACCAATTCTTTGTTGAAGATGTCTTCATACCTCTTTGAGAGATCTGAAAAACGCCATCAGACATGTTTAAGATTTTCAGCCAGTTGCGCCTAATCTTCTGTAAACAGTCTCTTACCAACAGACCTACCAACGGACAAATGTGAGGTAATGCAGCGCCCTCCTAGGAATTACCCAAATGCCCAGTGAGATGTCACGCGGGCGTTGTTTAGTATTCCTTTTCAAAAACGTGAAGTTGGCGCAATGGTTGCTGAGGGGGAACTGAGCGGGTGGGGCGCCCTTTCTATTTACCAGCATTCAGTTCAAGGGCACTGGAGCTCTCACCCAGCGCTTGGTGAGGAGGGGAGGAACCCCTCAGGGGGTTGGGCTTGGTCGGGGGACTGAAGAATTCCAGGTCACGTGTCGCCCCGGAGAGTGGGGGGGAGCTCAGCGACTTTGCATCTGTGAGGCCTTCAAGTCATCTTTAGAAATTGGGGAGACCCATAACAGGGGCAGCGACAGCTGCAGTCTGGCTGGCCTCCCAAACTCTCCAAGACAGAGCCCTGCTGCAGCTTCTCGCATGAAATTCAATTTCAAACCTTTTCCCTGTGAACAGCCTGTAGCTACACAGCTGAATGCTATTTCATTTTTTTTTAAATTCCAATTACGGGCCAATTTTGCACGGCCAATCCACCTATCCTGCACATTTTTGGGTTGTGGGGGTGAGACCCCTGCAGACTGCGGAAGAATGTTCAAACTCGACATGGACAGTGACATGGAGCGTTGAATATGGGCCGCGATCTCTTAAATGTGGCCGTCGCAAAACTCCCACCAAACACACCCAAAACCGGTCTACTGAATCACGCTCCCTGAATTCCCTACACACGTTAGGCACTTGAAGTCAACATCAAAGCCACTGTATATTGCTCTGTCAGTGATGTTCCTCATCGTAACGTAACGTCTAAACCTTGATGATTTTCTGGTTTCTTTTTGTTACTCCAATGGTTGGGGAAAGTTAGATTTTGAAGTTACCAATCTATTCAACAGCTTCAGTTGACAGTGTGAGTGGTTGTGATGTAACCAGGAATGGATATCCCAGGGCAGGAGGTCAGTATGTGTGCAATGCCCTGACTTGGATGGTTACAGTCGCAATCTGAGATGTCCCTCATGATCCACTTTGTGGGTCAAGAAGTCACATCTTCCTTGACTTGTCTTCAAGGGGTTGAGGGTTATCAGATATTCCGTGGAATGTTCCTGCGGTGGCTCGAGACATATACTGGAGGCTTCCAGTCATACCAAAAGGGTTTATTGATCAAAGGCAAAGGCAGCTGGGTAACAGGCACAGAACGCCGTACAACATGGTGGCACTGTGGTACAGTAGTTAGCACTGCTGCTTCACAATGCCAGGGAGCTGGATCCGAGTCCAACCTTGGGTGACTGTCTGTTTTGTATGTTGGCAGGGTCATGGGGATAGGGAAGGGTGGTTGGGGAGGGGTGGAACTCGGTAGAGTGCTCTTTCGGAGGATTGGTACAGATTTGATGGGCTGAATGGCCTCCTTCTGCACTGTAGGGATTCTGCGATTCTATGACTTCAGCTCCCCGGCCCACACTGTCTGGGGTCCTGCTCCCAGTGCAAACTTCCCATTGACCGGGGTTGTGCCCGAACTGGTCACGTGGTCTGTGGAGCGAGCTCTCTTAAAGGATCCACGCTACCACATGCCAGCCCTCAAGTCCCTTAACATGCTACCCCAAAACTATGAACAAAAGATACAATGGTTAACAGGATCAACTAAGGAAAGAGAGTCCATCCAAAATTCAACCGGTCCAGAGACCGTTGGGTCCTACACGACGTCTGTAGGCCAGCCGCAGGCTTGGCAGTTTTTGGACGATTGAGTGGTCCACAGTCGATGCCACTACAGGAGGGTGCACTTAGATGACTGGTGTACTAGCCTCACCAGCCTCGACAGGCGCAGCTGGTTGAACAGAATTGGGAGTCCCAGGCTCCTATTGGCTAGACCGAGCTACAGGAGTATTCACAATGTTTGCTGGAGTTGTCGGCACCACGTCAGGGGTCGCCACCCCTCGACTCCTCAGGTGGTCGACGTGCTTTATCATTATCTTCCCGATAACATCGCCCACAAAAGACACTGGTCCTGTCTGGGCCACAACCCGTCCTTTTTAAAAAATAAATTTAGTGTACACAATTATTATTTTTTTCCAATCAAGGGACAATTTAGCGTGACAAATCCACCTTCCCTGCACATCTTTGGGCTGTGGGGATGAAACCCACGCAGACATGGGGAGAATGTGAAAACTCCATACGGCAGTGACCCAGGGCCGGGATTTGAACCCGGGTCCTCAGTGCCGCAGTCCCAGTGCTATCCACTGCGCCACATGCCGCCCTACACAACCTGTCCTTCTAACAAAAGCGAAAACTTCGGACCAAAACCGGGTCTACCACTTGGAATGAGCTGTTACCTCTGATCGCTAACTCCTTCAGGAGACCTGATGTGCTCCACCCTCCCGCCAAATTTGCAAATACTAGATGTAATTGGGTGCTCAACCGATGGTGCATGAGTAGCTCACTGGCATGACACCCCATGGTTGAATGAGAGGTTGAGTTGTACAGCAACAAAAAATTTGAATGGCCCTTTCAGCCAGACCATTCGATGTTGGGTGGTAGGGGGCTGTCTTCATGTGCCGTATGCCATTTGCTCTCAAAAAGTGCTGGACAATATCGCCAGTGAAGGGGGTGCCATTGTTTGAAACAATTGACTCTGGAAGCCCATGAATGACAAACATTCGGCGCAAGGCATCCATCGTGGTCGTCAAAGTAATGGTCCCCATCTCTTGAACTGATAGCCACTTTGAGTGAGCATCCAGCAGCACCAAAAGTTCCTTCCCAGGAACGGGCCAGACCCTGGTCCATGGGCGATCTTCATTCCCAGGGCTGAAAGGTGGCGGAAGGCAGCAAAGATCCCCGAAGAGGTGCCGGAATGTGGCGACTAGGGGCTTTTCACAGTACCTTCATTTGAAGCCTACTTGTGACACTAAGCGATTTTCATTTCAGATTGTTGCATTTGGCCAGGGTGACACTTTTGTACGAGTTCTTCAATGGTTTTATCTATGCTTGACCACCAGACGTAACTGTGTGCCAACATTTGCATCTTTGTCTGTCCTGGGTGAGTGCTGTGTAACTCTTGACCCCTTGTCTGAGGCTGGATGACCCCGATCCCCACAGAATCGTGCCTTCACGTGTCAATTGGCCCTGATGAGTGAAGTAGGGCTTCAGCAGTTTAGACTTCTTGTAATGGCAGTCAGGCTGTATCATTCGTTTGACCTGGATTTTCCGTTCCTGCGGCTAGCTGCCGGTTCGAACAGACAATCCGCGGGAGGTTTACGCGGAAAATATCAGTGCGAACCCCTTACCGATTCTGGAATGGATGAGGGGGCCAGCAGTGGCGCCGGGTGAAACTCCCATCTCCCGTGCCGAAAAAGGCCGTAGAATTGCCAGGTCCTTGGCCGTACATGTGCACGGCTAATGACTTGCAGTGGTCGCTCCATACAACATGGTGCCGGCCATGCACAGACCTAACCCGCCATCCGCAACCCCACAGCAGAAGACCTGGGCACCCCCTGACCACCTCCCACCAGTTCCCCCCAGCCCTCGTGGAAGACACCCCCAGCCAGCGGCAAGGATCCTGGCTGAGTGTGGTGATGGACACTGTCCGCAGCCACCACGTCGGGTTCCCGACCACTGAGGCCACACGTGTCCCGCGCAGGCAGGAACTGGGCCCATCAGGGGCGGAGCATCGCAGGACTGCCGGCCGATGACGCGCCAACGCCATTGCAACGGCACGTGGCGAGCGACGTGATGATGCCATTTCCGAGGGGGCGGAGCATGGCTGAGCGGCGTAGATTCTCCACCCGATCGCCGATTACGATATCGGCTTCGGGCTACAGAGAACCCCACCCAGGGTGGCTGAGTCTACCTGCAGATGTGCCCCTGGACACTGACAGGTGTATAATAAGTTTAGGGCTAGAATGATATCCTAGGGTACAGGTGGTGGCCAAATGCTCTTGAGTAGGGGCAGACAAGTTAATACATCCGCATTACCAATTTTCATCCCAGGCCAATGCTAAAAAGCATTGTTGTGAGCTATCAATAGCAGGGCCCAATATTGTACCCTCGTCGAGGCTATAGGCAATATGGGCTTCCTCTTCCTTAACAGGCCCAGCAATGGCTTGTCGTTATGTCAACAGTCAACCGATCACATACTGGTGCAATTGCTTTGCACCGAATATAACCGCTAATCCCTCAATCTGGGCAGTTTCATTCTGCTCCTGAAAGCATCCTTGAGGCAAAGTCACTGTCGACAATTTTATGGGATAAAATGCTCCCTTTATTGTAAGGGGATGAGTCACATGTCAGCAAAATTGATTTCCACAGATCGAAATGCAAGGATTCTCTAATATTTGCTTCACAACTGTCTCTTGAGGGTCCTTCCATTGCCAGCACTGATTCTTCCTTAATAGGTAGCATGCTTTGGCTAAATTTGAAATAAACCTATCGTAATTGAGCATGCCAAGAAAGACATCAGCTCGTTGACATCTTTGGGTGCAAGGATGTCAAATACAGCCTTGACCTTTTCTTCCAATGGGTGCAACCCTGTCACATCAATGCAAAATCCCAGGTTTGTCACTTCTGAGGCCTGAAAAGTACATATTTTGCAGTTAGGCAGACCGATTCATCACAAAATCTCTTTAATACTTCCTCGAGGCTGGCCATGTGATCTGGTGTAGTGCCTGTGCTCAGCATGACATCAAAGGTAAACTTTGGGAATTTCCAGTAAGAGATTTTCCATCTGGAAGATGATACAGGCTGAAGTGATGCGGAATGGCAGTCTGGTACACTGGAAGAGGCCTTTATCGGTATTAGAACATAGAAAATAGAACACTACAGCGCAGTACGGGCCCTTCGGCCCTCGATGTTGCGCCGACCCGTGAAACCATCTGAAGCCTATCTGACCTACACTATAGAACATAGAACACTACAGCGCAGTATGGGCCCTTCGGCCCTCGATGTTGCACCGACCCGTGAAACCATTGTAGCAAACATCTGAGACCCCTCAACCAGCTCTAGTTGCAGGTCGACATGACTGTTGTCTAATGTTGAACAGGTGAGGTCCCCTGCCAGCTTGGCAAAAAGGTCTTCAATTCAGAGAATCAGACACTGATCGACCTGTGAGCCTGATTTATTCTCAGTTTATAGTCCCCACAAGTCCTTATCGGCTGATCAAGTTGAATAAGAAGTCTTATGACATCAGGTCAAAGTCCAACAGTTTGTTTTAAATATGTAGCTTTCGGAGCACTGCTCCTTCCTCAGGCCTTCACCTGAGGAAGGAGCTGCACTCCGAAAGCTAGTGATTTGAAAAAAACCTGTTGGACTTTAATCAGGTGTTGTAAGACTGTGCTCACCCCAGTCCAATGCCGGCATATCCACATCACGATCAAGTTAAGGACTGGGACTATTAGTGCAATGTGAATGTCCCTGGTTTGGCTCTGAAGAACTGTTGAATTCGGATTGACATGTGTCCTGGCTTTTACGTTTTTAATCAAAACCAATTCTTTATTGAAGATGTCTTCATACCTCTTTGAGAGATCTGAAAAACGCCATCAGACATGTTTAAGACTTTCAGCCAATTGCGCCTAATCTTCTGTAAACAGTCTCTTACCAACAGACTTACCAACGGACAAATGTAAGGTAATGCATTTTGGAAGATCTAATACAGGTAGGGATAATACAGTGAATGATAGAACCCTCAAGTGTGTTGACAGTCAGAAAGATCTTGGCGTACAGGTCCACAGGTCACTGAAAGGGGCAACGCAGGTGGAGAAGGTAGTCAAGAAGGCATACGGCATGCTTGCTTTCATTGGCCGGGGCATTGAGTATAAAAATTGGCATGTCATGTTGCAGCTGTATAGAACTTTAGTAAGGCCACACTTGCAATAGAAGCACACGAACACCCGAACATGGCAGATCTCCTAGGGATGGTTCCCCGCAAAGTTAGTAGATCCACCTCGGTTTGGTTTGATGCCCCAATTCCCTGCCGCTCCTTGGGTCCGTTCCTGTCCCAAGGACTGTGTCTGGCTCTGACCTGTGCCTGTTGATCCCACTGCAGACCTCACAGCCGTAGCATCCCATCTTTTGTTAACTTCGTCTTCAGCCACCCTTTGAAGCTCAGTGGCGTCTTTCTCGGCGCACTCCATCACCCGAGCTATCTCGATCGCATTTTCCAACATAATTATGATCTCCGCCAGATGCTTCTTCTGGATATTAATGTTATGGGTCCCACAAACTAGCTGGTCATTCAACATATCACAAAGCATGTTCCAAACTCACAGTGCTCATAAAACTGGCGGAATCTGGCTATGAAAGCTGAGACAGACTCTTCGTGGTCCTTTACTGCAGAGTTGAACTTATAACATTGGGGTATAATCGAGGGTCTTGGGTATTGATGTTCTTTAACCAGTTTCACTATCTGGTTAAAGGCCTTCGAGTTGGGTGTCTCTAGGAATATGAGGTTCCTAATTAAAATATACGTTTAGGGCACACAAACTGTCAGACGTATTATCTTCTGCTTGTACTCGTCTGTGACCTCATTCGCGATAAAGAACTAGAGCGGTTCGACGTACCAACTCCCCTTTGTCAAATGGGTCCAGTTTCCCAAAGATGGGCATTTCCACTTGGTTTAAATGATTCCAACCCCTTGCTGGAGCTTCTCTACATTTTCAACTGTTCCTTACTTCCCCCTCCCCCCCCCCCCCACCCCGCCCTTGATTCACGACAACTGTCAGCTGTGATCGAAAACCTTGACCTCGTCGCCAATGTGTTGGCTCGAAACATACACTGGTGGTTTCCAGCAGTAAACAAAAGGGGTTTATTGATGAAAAGTAAAGGCACATAGATAACAGGTGTGACATTATACAAATTATACAAATCATGTGAAGAGTTAATGTTATGTTAAGCCTCGCCACTGGAGGGAGCTGAGGGACAGTATTATAAATTGCACTGGCTCTTGGGTTCGGGGAGGAGACTAGATTTGGAGCTGACAAAGATAAGATTCATAGTGTATTGAAGAGTTAGTTAAGATATAGAACATAGAACAGTACAGCACAGAACAGGCCCTTCGGCCCTCGATGTTGTGCCGAGCAATGATCACCCTACTTAAACCCACGTAACCCGTATACCCGTAACCCAACAATCCCCCCATTAACCTTACACTATGGGCAATTTAGCATGGCCAATCCACCTAACCCGCACATCTTTGGACTGTGGGAGGAAACCGGAGCACCCGGAGGAAACCCACGCACACACGGGGAGGACGTGCAGACTCCACACAGACAGTGACCCAGCCGGGAATCGAACCTCGGAACCTGGAGCTGTGAAGCATTGATGCTAACCACCATGCTACCGTGTGGCCCCATATAGTTGTTATAGTTAGTAGATCGAGATAGTGTTAGCAAATGTAGTTTAGTTCTTACATGTATGTTTGCCATTCAGAATAAGTGTCAAACTCAAATTTAGTAGTGTTAATAAAATTAGCTTAGTTCTTCAAAAGATCTTTGTGTATCTTTGTGATCACTACACCTTCCATCCTGGAAACCCCTCACAAAGATCACCACAACAGGCACAGAACACGATACTGTAGATCCTTACACTTCAGATCCCTGGTTCACACTGCCCGGGGTACTGGTACCAGCACCCCACGCAAACTCCCCATTGGCGATGTTCGCACTCTCCTATGTGTCCCCAAACCAGTCACATTGTCTGTGGAGCCCGTCCTTAAAGGGGCCAGGCTCCCACAGTTTAAACTTGGGATTCCATCCCCTTGGGTCAGTTATTGTGTTGCGGTTGAGGATATTTGCATAAGCCAGGTGGTATGCCATCAAGAGGCAGGGCTGTCGTATTTGTTGATGATTTCACGTGCTTCAACTCCACTCTGAATTCCATTGTTAGTCAAATCTTTCACCAGGCCCAGGACGAGGGTGCCAGATGAAAAATGAAAATCGCTTATTGTCACGAGTAGGCTTCAATGAAGTTACTGTGAAAAGCCCCTAGTCGCCACATTCCGGCACCTGTCCGGGGAGGCTGGTACGGGAATCGAACCGTGCTGCTGGCCTGCTTGGTCTGCTTTAAAAGCCAGCGATTTAGCTGAGTGAGCTAAACCAGCCCCTCCCAGATGCATGGAAGTACCACCATCTGCAATGTTGCCGCCAAACTGCAGATTGACTTGGACATTCATTGTCGTTCCCTCATCACTGATGGGTTAAAAACACTAAAGTGTCCGACCAAATAACACTATGGGAGCAGTTTCATCACCCAATCTGCGGTGGCACCTCATCAGGACCTTCAGAAGGACAACTAGGACTGGGCAATAACTGCAGTGCTGTCAGTGATATCCATTTCCAGAAAATGATCTTAAAACAAACATGGAGTAGTCTGTAAAGGGAGTTTGAATCTTACTATTTCTTTCCCTTCTCTCAGATTACCCAAAATTGAATAGATATGTTCACCAAGTAATATAGCAAGTATAAATAAATGGTACTTCAAATATTGACTCTGAGCATCTAAGAATCATTTAGAAGCATTTAGATGAGCACTTGAAATGCCATAGCACACAAGGCTACGGACCAAGTGCTGGAAATGGGATTAGAATAGATAGGGCCTTAATGGTCTGTGCAGATATAGAATCATAGAATCCCTATAGTGCAGAAGCAGACCATTTGGCCCATCATGTCTGCACCGGCCCGCCGAAAGAGCACTGTACTCAGATCACTCCGCTGCCCACCCCACCCTATCCCCGTAATCCCAACTGCACACCACTGGGCATGAAGGGCCAATTTAGCATGGCCAATCCACATAACCTGCACCTCATTGGACTGTGGGAGGATACCGGAGCACCTGGAGGAAACCCACGCCAACAAGGGGAGAATGTGCAAGCTCCACACAGACAAGCATCCAAGGCTGAAATCAAATCCCAGTCTTGGCGCTGTGAGGCAGCAGCAGTGCGAACCACTGTGTCACCATGCCACCCTGTGCTGGGCTGAAAACTGTGCTGGAAAACTCTTTGGGCAGGTTCCTCCATCAGGCGACGCTGGAATCGGGGAACAAGATTTGGCGGAGATATCGGCGTTAGCAGATAATTGAGGTTGGCGCTGGGCGCAAACAGAATGCCATGTTCCGGGCCCTCGGCAGCAGCGTGAATGTGCTCTGTGCCACACGCAGGCATGGCCATGCAAATTGTACAGTAAAGGCCTTTGCCATATTATTAATGGGCCTGACCTGGCAATTTCCGGACCTTCTGCGATGCTCCGCCTCCACCAGGAGGAATTTCCAAGGCAAGGTCCACTTACAGTATTTTAGATCAGGAAACAGGCGCCGTGGCTGCTGAGGGTGTGGGAGGGAGTAACAATCAGTGCCCAGCATCGCTATAGTATGCTGACAGCTGTGCCCCTGGCTGGGGGTTGTCTGCCAGGGCCGGGGAGAGTAGCTGGGGTGGCTAGGTGCTGAGCCATGGTCGGGCTAGCCCGACATGTACCGCCATTGCCGCAGCCGGCAAGTCATCCATGCGGATGCATCCGCTACTGACTGCCTACCGGGAAATTAGTGCCATGGGTCATCTGGATGTTGTTTCCCCCCCCCCCCCCCCCTCCCCCACCCCACCCGGCCACCCCCTTAAGTATCTTCTGGCCATCAACAGGATGGGTGTGCTCCAGCACAACCAGTGCCATGATCTTGGCTGGGATGCGGACCGGCATGCAGTGCGATTGCATGACTTCTATGTAGCACCGGTGCTAGCCCATTAACAGGACCTGAATCGCTCCGGGACTGGCACTACCTTCATCCACATAGAATACTCGCGACTCCCTCAAACGGAGAATTCCTCCCTGTGACTTTATGAACTACAATGCTCCACTTTTATTTTTTCTAAGGTGAGCTTCGAGTTTAACTGAACAGTTGGAGAGAAGGGCTCAGCCTTTTGTACAGTTTACGTATAACGACCAGAGCGTCCTTCTGCATTTGGTGGCTTCCCTCTCTGTAATGTTCACCATATTTCAATAGTTGCTGCATTATGGCAGCTTTGTGACAGTGTGAAAATGAGTTTTTACACTGACTTCCTCTTCCCGGGAGTCAGTTTTCAGAAAACCAATAACCATGTCAAACCAATACCCTCCATCATATCATTTCCACATCCCACATTCCCAATAGTTCCAGACATTCAAGACATGTGACTTTCATTTGCACATTGGCTGAAACACATATCCGGTCCGAACACTTCCTGAGTTCACAAGTCACCTTCCCTTGTGAAAACAATGGTATTTCAAGAAACATCACAGATTCTCACCTTCTGTGAGTAAAGTGTTGCGAAAATTGTTTCTCTCTGATTCGCTCATATCTGCTGGGCAGTGACTATCCTTCAGTCCATCAGAAAATGAAATATTGTCACCTAGTTGGTGCAGGTCTGTTCCGGGCAACTGCTTTGGAGGTTACACATTAATTTGGGGTCCCGTTGTGATCAGATGGCAGCACCCTCAGCTGAGTTTGCCAGTTCGCAGTTCCTGACCCAGTGCAGAGACCTGGGGCTGGATTCTCCGCAACCTGACGCCAAAAGCGCGTTCGGCGACGAGGCGAAAATACAGATCCTCACATGGAATCGGGACCGGTGCCGGCTCCGTGATTCTCCGCCCCCTGAAAAGCGGCATACTCAAGGAGTACGCCGCACCGAGTACCCACCACCTGAGGCTATTGCCTGAGGCCCGTCCTGCTATTTTCCATCCCCGACTGGCCGAATTCCCGACGGCATGGAGCTAATCTGGTCCTGACGTTCGGGAAACTCGTGAGGCGGCTGTGGGCTCAGTCCCTGGGTGGCATTCTCAAGCCCCCGTGGTAGAGGCTGTGTGCCATGGCGGCCAACAGGATTTACAGGTCATGCCAAACTTGATGCCAAATTACATTCCTCGCCCGCGCCGCCGTCAGGGAATTTGCAGTGAGGGTCGGCATTAACAGGACAAGAAGATTCCGCTGATGGAAAAGCCAGAGAATTCCACCTTCCCCATCCCTTCTGGTTTTATACTGTCCTGAAAGCTGTCAAATGTTTCTGAGATGAAACATCAAAGTGCAATTACCTGTTCCAAAACAATGACTGCAGCAGACATAGACTAATAACATTTCTCTGGAATATACAGCCAGCAGGGTCCTTAAAGGGAGCGTTTCTGAAACAAGAGGCACATCATGCCACACTGGACTGAAAAGGGCTGAAGCTGTTTTCCTGCTCTGTCTGTCTGTCTCTCTGTTAGAAATAATGTGCCCAGGTTTGAAAAAAATCCAAGCTGAGAAGAGAAATCTGCTGTGAACTGAGATCTTCTGGGAATAAAACATGGAAATCTTCTCCCTACAACTACACCCAGGGCGAAAACTGAACAAAATGGCCACAATATGAATTACTACATCGAGATCAACCGATGAGCAGCTGATGGTATACTCCTGTTTTATCATCTTCATGAACTGTCAAAATTCCTTCAGTCTATTCTCGTAGCCATAGAGCATAAAGTACAGATGAGGCTTTTCGGCCCATCGAGTCTGCACCATCAAAACTCAAACAAATCTACACTAATCCCACTTTTTAGCACTTGGCCCATGGCCTTGAATGATATGACATTTCAAGTGCATATCCGCATGATCTTTAAAGGTTGTGAGGTTTCCCGCTTCTACCACCCTCCCAGGCAGTGCATTCCAGACTCCCATCACCCTCCGGGTGAAAACATTTTTCCTCAAATCCCCTCTTAACCTCCTGCCCCGCACCTTAAAAAAATGCCATCTCATTACTGACCCTTCAACTAAGAGGAATAGCTGCCAATAGGCCTCTTGTTCTGCTCTCTGTCCTGGTGTGTGGGCGGGCCCAGGTGAATGTGTGTGATGAATGAACGATGGTTGCAATTTACCTAATTTTTTTTAGTTCAAGAAATAGTTTCTAGAAATTTGTCTTGTTCTTTGTTTAACCTAAGAAAACCTGAACGATGAACTCTTTTTACAATCTGGAAGCGTAAATAATGGGACACCTGCAGCATTGGCAAAGCACGTTCTCTCTAAGTTCACACAAACTGTTACAGTCAGACCTGGAGAGAGAATAGGAGGGTCATTTCATCTCATCTCACATGGTCAGAACACAATCCAAAAACAAGGGCTGCATTCTCCACCCCAGCGCGGCAGATTTCTGGTCCACCCCGCCGGCGGGATGCTCCGTTTCGCCAGCTGGTCAATGAGGTTTCCCATCGTGGGGCAGCCCAACGGCATCTGGAAACCCCCAGGCCACTGGCAAAATGGAACATCCCAATGGCGGGGAATCCAGCCCAAACATTTTATTAAACTTCCCTATTCCTGGCCACCCCAGGCAACCCACACCCCGCCCTCACCCAGACACCCCCTACCCTCTGGCCTCCCATCAATGATCGGCAACTCTCTCTGTGGTTACTGATTCACCCCCGACTCGATCTTCTCTCCTCCAATCTCCCTCTGACACCCTCAATCACCTCCTTTCACCCTCCACACTGTCCCCGCTGGCCCAGCACCTCCCTCACCACAATCAGATGCTAAGCATCCGTTCCAGGCCATTATCACATTATTATTTTCGAAGCATTGCTGCACGCAAATTGGCTTTCCATTCCCCTGCATTGTAACAGTGATGACGCTTTAAGAGTATAAGGTGCCTTCGGAAATCCTGAGGTCATGAAAGACAGCAAAGAAATGCAAGCCTTTTCTTTTGACAGTTTTAATTGCAGTTCAGAAATTTAAGATAGCGTTGCATTAAGCTGTGCAGAAAAAGCATAAATAAAATTCGAACCTCAATTAAAATGTGTATGTCAAATCCAATATGATATTTTAAAAATCCAGAATGTGCAATCAAAAACTAGTATATTTGTGAGAGCAGCACCCACGATTTAGCTGCTTTTGGTTCTTGTTGCAAAATGGGTGAATAATCCCCAAGTGTATCCAGTTGATCCTTCAATAACAAGGAACTGGAGCTAGTTTCATATGGACTCTAACACAAGGTTAATGCTCCCAGTGAGACCAATCATTCTTTTTCTGAAGCTGACCTGCTGTTGATTTCCAGCATTTTCTATCATAACTGCACTCTGCACATCAGAGAGAGAGAGGGAGAGAGTGAGAAATGTACAGTTCATTTTTGCAGTCTCTGCGCTATCAGCTTCCCACAGACTTTCACCCTCCGTTACATCTCATCAACCACAAGTTGAGTGATTTGAAATCTTTTGAGCCTTTTTCCTTTCATTCTCTTGTTTCATCACAAATACGTGTTTGCGGATCTGTTTTTTTCAAACAATTAACCAGAGGGAACTGTGGGAGAGAGAGATGGAAATAAACCAGCCTAAAAATAGGAACGGCGGACCTTGGAGAGTGATAAGGCTGCACAGCCCATGTATATCCATCAATATCAGCATAGTCCTATTTAACTCGCATTAACCTCCTGCTGATAGCCTCAAACTTGCAAATAGCGGTAAACATGCCTGACATTTAAAGCACGCAGCAAAACTGAGTGGAGATTCTTTCACATTTATTTTTCTTTTAAAGACACCCAGTTGATAAAGATTAATGAATTTGTTTCTGATCTCCAAGCACAAATTAAAGTCTGCAGTCTCCTGCATCATAAATCACCGAAGGTCACTCAATAACAAATTAAACTCTTAGCGATGGGGATCTCGAGAGTGGTTCAGCCTTTACTGTATCCTTCCTGCGTACATACGGATTTGCTGTGGATTTGCTGGCACCCATCAAGGTGAAGGATGCCAGTGGTGAGGGTTGGCACTTTCTGCCCTCAGTATTAGCAACAGCATCAAGCTGATGCTCACTACAGGGCAACAAACCCATTCTCTCTCAGCGAGAATGCCAGTTGAGTGACTTTATTGGCTGCATAGGGGTCCAAAATGAGGGGCGTAAATAAAATTATTTTATTGCAAAGCAAATTATACACATATTACACTCCAGGTCTGCACCCGGTAAAACTCTTCTCGGTTACCATCTGGGCCGACGTTTATCACAGAGTCCATTACTCCGCCCGTCAGCGAGGAAGCACGTATTCCACGACGATCACGCAGGCTAATTGGTCCGTCCCTATGGCCTCATGTGGGTGATAACAGTGACCATGAAAGAGTATTTCAGGTAGAACTGTGCTATCGGTGTACGTCTTTGCGAACAGGCCCATTCAAAGTTGGAATTTAAGGGGAAACATTTTATGCACCCACAGTCCCAAGGCTGTGGGATACTTGTGACACAAGAGACAAAGATTGTTTACAGTCAGTTGATAGGGAAAATCTTCTCCCAGTTTTGGAGTTCAAAGCCTGAGTGAAGCATAAAGGTTAGAACGGATGGTTGGGCCAAATGACCTGTTTCTCTTCTGTATGCTCAATGTAAAAAACTATGCAAAGATGAAGGACAGGATAATAATAATCTTTTTTGGTGCCACAAGTAGGCTTACATTAACACTGCAATGAAGTTACTGTGAAAATCCCCTTGCCGCATTCCAGCGCCTGTTCGGGTATACTGAGGGAGAATTAAGAATGTCCAAACCACCGAACAAGCACGTCTTTCGGGATTTGTGGGAGGAAACTGGAGCACCTGGAGGAAATCCATGCAGACACAGGGAGAACGTGCAGACTCCACACAAACAGTGACCCAACTAAGAATTGAACCCGGGTCCCTGGTGCTGTGAAGTCAGATAATGGCAACCTGCGGAAGATCAAAACTTTCCAAAGCACAGGAAAGGCCAGATATGCATGACCCTTTCACCCTATTCAAAGGTCAATTCTGTTGTTAATATTCGTCCGAATATGAAGGCACAGCTATAGAGGAAAAGGAAAGCAAAAACATTGGGCGGGATTCTCCGCTGGTGGAATTCTCCGTTGTGTCGGCAAAGCACCTATACCCGGGGATTTCCCGATGGCATGGAATTGCCCACAATGGGAAACCCCATTCACCGGCTGGCAGGACAGAGAACCCCGCTGCTGGCGGGGGAGTGCCACACCAGAAAACTCAGGCAGCGAGAGGGAAACTCCCCCCTAGTAAGATCTAAATCACACTCTGCAGTCTTAAATGTTGTCACTAACAGATGAGTCCCTTCATCACATCTTTAACAAAATATGTGAAGGTGCTCCTTCACCAAAGAGGTCCACTAGTAGTGTTAATGTAAGCCTACTTGTGGCACTAATAAATGTTTATATTTCGCATACACATACCTGCACACACAATAAAAAGTAATTGCAACGCATAAAATATTCAAATTCTGCACCGTTTGATTGCCATTTCCATAAACTGTAATGGCATAGAACATCCCAATCCGTGACGGTGCCACATGCTGGACTGCCTCTCTACAGACAAGCACTCAAGCCTAAACTTTAATTAAAATTTAGAAAAAAGAGTGGGCGGCACGTGGCGCATTGGTTAGCATTGGGACTACGGCGCTGAGGTCCCGGGTTTGAATCCCGGCCCTGGATCACTGTCCGTGTGGTGTTTACACATTCTCCCCGTGTCTGCGTGGGTTTCATCCTCACAACCCAAAGATGTGCAGGTTAGGTGGATTGGCCATGCTAAATTGCTCGTTGATTGGATAAAATAATAATTGGGTACTCTAAATTTATGAAAAAAAAATGAAAAAAAAGGAGGAAATGAAGCCTCATAACAAAATTTACCTTTGCAACATTATTTAAAAAACATTGCCTGCAATCTACTGACACAACTCATGCATTCAACCCTACGCAATGATTACTTGCTTTGTACGTTATACTTAATCAGCTCAATTGTTGTACGAGATGGAGAATTGCTCGTAGATTTATTTCAATCATCCTTCATGCCCATTATTCCTCTCTTTAATAATTCTTTGAACTTCTGAAAAAAAACCAATGCTCACACCTTGCAAGTCTTCACGTGAATTATTTAATGGGAGCTGCTTTGCTCCACATTTCTTTCTTAACTTTGATGTACCGGTGAAGGATTGTGGTTTTGAAGAAGGTTGAAAATTTGAACCTATAGTGTGAGTATCCTACTGGGGGAGACAGCTGCTATTGCAGTTTCCAAAAACATCAACAAAAAGCCTGCTGTGCTCAAAATCGCAGTGCAGCCGGGTGCTCACATGGGCTCTGGGATAACCCGGGTACAGAAGGGGATCATGTGTCGGGAATGCGGAATGTCACCCCAGAACGCAGGCAGACACATTGCATGGAAGAGCTGCTCAGATTACACAGTTACACAGTAAAATGTTCGAAGTTCTTGTTTGCCAATCATTGAAACCTAGCACTTCTGCACTCAGCTGAAAGCAGTCCAAAGATGTGCAGGTTAGGTGGATAGGCCATGCAAAATTGCCCCTTCGTGTCCAAAGATGTGCAGGTTATGTGTGGTTACGGGATAGGACACACAAGGAAAAAGAAAGCACAAACATTGGGTGGGATTCTCCGATGGCGGGATTCTCCCTTGCGTCAGTAGCGCACCTACACCCGGGGATTTCCCGACGGCATGGAATTGCCGACAATAGGAAACCCCATTCACCAGCTGGCAGGGCAGAGAATTCCGTTGCCGGTGGGGACGTGCCACACCAGAAAACTCATACAGCGGGAGGGAGAATCCCCCCTAGTGGGTGGGGGAGTATGATTGGGTAAGGTGCCCTTGTGCAGTTTTTTTCAAACCTATTTTCCAGGAACCACTTTCACCAATGGGCCGACACATGCCAGCCGATCTTCGCAACAGACATTACGTTCGCTTACCTTTACTGCAAAAGGGGAGCCTGCTTAGTCCCTACAATATCACTCTAATCAGGTTCACAGGAGGAGAGGACAATGTACATATCAGATGCAGAGTGCAACCTGTTTTATTTTGCCGACTTCATCTTTGTAAGATCAGAAAATCTAACCTCACACATGTACGATGTGTTGCAATAGCAACTAAATGCTTGTTTTACTCAACACTGGGAGATGCTACTCCAGAATGCTGGCAGCCTCATGGAGTTCCGGCGTGTTTTTATTGTGCTGGCACAGGTCAGGTACAGCAGCTCAGTCATTTCATTTGGGGTCAGCTGTAAGTTAAAAACTGGCTCTGGAGGTCTCATCCTCAAACAGAATTTTTCACCCTCCACTTCTTTTTCAAAATCTGAAACTTCTCACATTTGTCAGTACTTCCCTGAAAAGAACACACATGGGCTTTGCATCCTGATTGACATTGGCACAATTGACAAAACCATACTTCAAGAAATCATCTTTATTCTACTTTTCCCCTGATTTAAGTTTCTTATTTGTAGGCTGTTCACCAGAGACCCTGAAGCGCTGTACAGAGTTAACACTAGCACCTCTCTGTCTGCCTTGGACTGCTCCTTCCAGCAGATTCAGATTTACAATCTTGGCTATTAGGTACACTGCCTATTTGAGTCTCTGACCGACTCTTTCCAGTAACAAAACGATCCACCTTGACAGTCCTTTCACCTTGCTTGCTTTCAAAATGGAAGAAACTCGCCACTGTGATTTCACGCTTGGCGTCAAATATATGTGCAGAGCGTGTGACCTGCTCACTGTTGCCTCATATGGCTGAATGACATCACACAGCCATTCTCATTTTAAAAGTCGGTAACGGCTGCGATTCTATTTTAAATGTCGGTAGCATCCATTCAGTGCTTGGCCTGCCAAAGGGACCATCGTGGGTATGCCGCAACCGATCGCTCCACAACCTTCCTGACACCCCCCCGCCCCCAATGCCCCCCCCCTCCCCCCCCCCCCCCCCCCCCCCCCACACCCCGCCGCTGGTTGTGACCCGCACTATGAAAAACCCTGCTCCTTCACAAGGTCAGAGCAGACTTGATGGGTCAAAATGGCCTGCATCTGCACTGTAGGGATTCTAGGGAACAAACCTGACAACGTTTTTTAAAACAGGGGAGCACTGCTCACATTTAACTTCAAAATAAGACCGCATCCCAGCTGTTAAAGGTTAACTGTCTGATCAACTCCATCCTACATTTTCCTGTTTTTTTCAAAAATAAATAAACACAGTCAAAGGAACATTATTGACTCGTAAAATCTCAAGCTGTCAATTCGAAGTGTGGAAAATATGCTTGAGTACAGGGAAAAACTCTTCATGAGAGGATATTGGATCCTCAGTACTTGCTGATTCAATAGTCTCGCCAAACCAACCTTACCTCATAAGATTTTTTTAAATTGTGAATTCCAAATGACACAACCATTTTCTTCTGATACAACTGTTACGCAATGTCATTGACACATGAATCCAAAAGACACTCTATCTCTCGTTCATAGTTTTTTAAAATAAATTTAGAATACCCAATTCATTTTCTCCAATTAAGGGGCAATTTAATGTGGCCAATTGACCTACTCTGCACATCTTTGGGTTGTGGGGGCGAAACACGGGGAGAATGTGCAAACTCCACATGGACAGCGAACCAGAGCCGGGATCAAACCTGGGACCTCGGCGCTGTGAGGCAGCAGGGCTAACCCACTGCATCACCGTGCTGCCCTTCGTTCATAGTTAAAGCACAAGATTTTCAGGCCATTGAAACAAGGGTGTTTGACACTGATTCGCCTCACAATGCTAGCAGCCATCAATGGAAAAGAAAAGAATGCCTGACTGTTCTCTGCACTCCCCGCTGATCAGCACTTTGCAGATATGCAACACAGCAGCGACCTTGAGATGAGCAAATCCTCCAATTCAACAGCCCACTTGGCTGTGTTGCATAAGTCAATTCCTCTTCTGCCATGTCAATGGCCAGAAATACAGTTTTCTAATGTAACCCTTTGATGACACTCTTAGTGGATGGGGAAGCACCCATCATATTGCCCTGGTAAAGCTATACAGAGATGAATAGAATGTAGTGCAAGAAAACATTTTTGGAGTGTCAATTAAACAGAGGCAAGGACTGAACTCACTGAAAACGATTGCCTACTTCCTGTCAAATTGGTTTTACAATTCTACATGTGAATCATTTTGAAATGTGAAAACTCCCATTATCATGCACTGCAGGAAGAACTAAAATGTTCAAGAATTGAGATGATTCAATGCAGTATCGTAGCAAAGTACCTGTTTGGGTACCTCTCAGAATAATAAATACAGAACGGTCACTTCCCCCTCTCCCAGTGCACCACTAGATAAATGAAACTCTCTACGAAAGAAAAACTGAATCGCACCGACCAGGGCCGGGGTTCTGCGGCCGTTGGAATTATTTTTTTCAGCTGGCTGTGCGTTTCCCAGTGGCTTCAATAGGAAATCACATTGACAAGCGGAGGTAGCACAGTTGTTAGCACTGTTGCTTCACGGCGCCAGGGATCTGGGTTTGATTCCCGGCCTGGGTCACTGTCTGTGCGGAATTTGCACGTTCTTCCCGTGTCTGCATGGATTTCCTCCCGGTGCTCCGGTTTCCTCCCACAAGTCCCAAAAGACCTGCTTGTAAGGTGAATTGGACATTCTGAATTCTCCCTCAGTGTACCCGAACAGGTGCCGTAATCAATCTTAAGGGCTCATTGTAATAAGTTCAGAATGGCATTTCCTCAACACACAATATTACTTTAAAGGAAGGGGGTTGGTTAGCTCATTTGGCTGGACAGCTGGTTTGTGATTTGTGTGATGCCAACAGCGCTGGTTCAATTCCCATACTGGCTGAGGTTATCCATCATGGCCCCGCCTTCTCAACCTTGTCCCTTGCCTGAGGTGTGTTGAGCCTCAGTTTAAATCACCCCCAGTCAGCTCTCTCCCTCTCATAGGGGAAAGCAGCCGACGGTGCTCAGGGTTTGTGGTGACGTTCACTTTGAAAGAAATATGCAGTTTTGGCTTTTCATCTATCAAAGCTGGACCGAACTCAGATTCTTTGGCAATCTTTCACTCACGAATTCCATGTGTTATAGACTCCAACTGAACCAACCTCTTCAGTCAAAATGACACAATAGGTGTTAAAAAATCTTGGTCTTTTTGAATACTGCAGGTGGGGAGGGCACTGCAAGTAGTGAGGAGGCTGCATTTGCTAAATGGGTTTACCACTTGCCTTATATAGAACAGTGACGCACAGTGACAACACCCATTTTTGCTTCACACTGTCTTGAAAAAGGCAGCAATCTACCTTGAGACAGACACACCTTGGAACAGCTTCAGAGCAGTAGAGAAGAAATGACCTCAACAGGGACAGACAGGGTAAAGGCATCCAGAAACAGCCTAGAAGGGGCTCTGCTCTACGTAACTAGGCAGTTTAAAAGTGCCATGCCAAGGGTGGCACAGTGGCACATTGGTTAGCACTGCTGCCTCATGACGCTAAGGACCCGGGTTCGATCCCAGCCCCAGGTCACTGTCTGTGTGGAGTTTGCACATTCTCCCTGTGTCTGCGTCGGTCTCACCCCCACAATCCAGGGTAGGTGGAAACAAAGGAAGTGCCATGCCAGCAGAACTGAAAACAAGAACGTTCTCTCCTCCTTGAAAGACTAATTCCATCCACTAGGTTTACTGGTGAAATCAACCTCTGACTATTCAACAGTGAATGGCATCGGAGCTGTGGAAACAAAAATAGAACCTCAAACCTTTACTTCAGACAATACAACACCATCTCAAAACATTAGGGCCTCACTGAAGAATAGGGACTGAATTGATCCAATTTTTATTCGTACACTTTTTATTTCTGTTGAATCTCCGAAGAGGTTTAGAGCGTCGCGATTCTCAATGAAGGCCTCTCGCGAGATTCAACAGCCTCATCCCGACACCAAGTTGGATGCGACGAGGCCGCTGAATTGCGCTCACTCTATTCACTAGATTGTTAACCTGTCCTGCCACCTTCAAAGACTTGTGCACAAACATCCGGGTCTCTCCGCTTTTGAGTTCCTTTAAGTCACGCTCCCCATTCTTGTCTTCCTGCTGCTCGGCATGTGTTTTATCTTCTATTTCCTGCCTGAGGAAATATACTACGCTATTAGGTTCTATATAGTCAGTGTTATAATGGGTGTTTTCACTGAGAATACTCTTTCAACAAGATATATCCGAAAGGAATCGCAGGCCTTTTACCAAAAAGAATATTAAATTGTCCTGCAGGGTCACATCAAATACTGCAAAACTTCACCAAGAATGGATTGAACGCTCTCGTGTTTAAAAAGTACTGTGGTTTCCTTTGGGACCTGGGTTCAAATCCACTCCAGGCAGAAAAGATTGTTTGATTGCAATACCTTTGATGAAATTTATTTGACTGAAGATTGTTTTACACTGTCACTGAATCCTTTGACTTCACAAGCATTTAATCACAAAATAAATATCCAATTGGAATTTTATCCAAACAGCATCTATGGGATATTGGAATAGAGGGCAGGATTCTCTGCACCGAATTCGGGGGCGGCACCTCTTTTGCAATGCTCCGCCCCCTGCAAAATGTGAGTACGCCGTGCACAGGCTTGGGACGTCACCTGAGGCCCTCCTCCGATGCTCCTCCCCCGATGGGCTGAGGTCCCGTCGGCGTGTGGCGAGTGTGCTAATTTTTTTCGGGAATCCGGCAGGTGGCTGCGGACTGAGTCCAGCGCCGCCACTGTCGGGGGGGGGGGGGGGGGGGGGGGGGGGGGGGTAGCAGATCCGTGGGGTGGGGGGGCTTTGGCAGGAGCTGGGGGCACGGGTGAGGGGTGGTCTGGGGTGGCGAGCCTGGCCAAAGGGGGGCACTATTTGGCAGGCCGGGTCCGTATGCGGCCGGTACAATATTGCATGACACGGAGGCTGCAGGCCGCCGCCATGTGCATCGTGGCCACGGACCAGGAAATTCCCTGGCCGTATCCGTAGCTAGAGTCAGGTCTCTAGGCTCCAAACGGAGCATCGGTGGAGATTTTGCGCTGTTTTTTGGGGCGTAAAATCCCACTGTTCCCACCCGGCGTCAGCACATAGTCTCCCAAACGGAGAATCCAGTCCAGAATGTTTCAACTTTACTCCGGTAATGAGTGGATTCGTGTTAACTACCGGTATATAAAATAACTCAATCAATATGAAACAGAAACACACATAACAGGAAAGCCAAATATGTTATAGCCACATGGAAATATTCATGGGCTGTATACTCTGCCAGCTGGATTCCCTGTTGCTCCGGCAGTGCAACCACACCCACGGGTTTTCCGGCAGCGTGGGATGGCAACAATGGAAAATACCTTTGGCAGGTGGCGGGAACGGAGAATCCTGCTGTTGCCGACGGCACAGCCCCCAGGCAAACGTGGCTGCCAGACTGGAGAATCGCACTCAAGATGTTTGTTGAGCGAAACTTGTGCTCAGACTATCAGACTATTAGACCATGAGACATACGAGCAGAATTAGGCCACTCGGCCCATCGAGTCTGCTCCACCATTCAATCGTGGCTGATATTTTTCTCATCTCTATTCTTCTGCCTTCTCCTCATAACCCCTGATCCCCTTATTAATCAAGAACCTATCGATCTCTGTCTTAAAGACACTCAGTGATTTGGCCTCCACAGCCTTCTGCAGAAAAGAGTTCCACAGATTCCCCACACTCTGGATGAAGAAATTCCTCCTCATCTCTGTTTCAAAGGATCGTCCCTTTGGTCTGAGATTGCAACCTCTGCTTCTAGTTTTTTCTACAAGTGGGAACATCCGCTCCACATCCACTCTATCCACGCCTCGCAGTATCCTGTAAGTTTCAATAAGATCCCCCCTCATCCTTCTAAACTCTAACGTGTACAGACCCAGAGTTATCAACCATTCCTCCTACGACAAGCTCTCTATTCCAGGAATCATTCTTGTAAACCTCCTCTGGACCCTTCCTTAGATACAGGGCTCAAAACCGCTCACAATATGCCAAATGGGATAAACCGCTCACAATACTGCAAATGGGATCTGACCAGAGCCTTATATAGCCTAAGTACATCCCTAGTCTTGTATTCAAGCTCTCTCAACATGAATGCTAACATTGCATTTGCCTTCCTAACTGCCAACTGAACCTGCACGTTAGGCTTAAGAGAATCATGAACAAGGATTTCCAAGTCCCTCTGTGCTTCTGATTTCTGAAGCATTTCTCCAGTTAGAAAATAGTCTACACCTCCACTTCCAGAGAGCATAACCTCAAACTTTTCCACATTGTATGTCATCTGCCACTTCGTTGCCCACTCTCCTAGCTTGTCCAAATCCTTCTGAAGCCCCCCCTGCTTCCTCAATACGACCTGTCCCTCTGCAGGTCTTTGTATCATCTGAAAACGTAGCAACAGTGCCTTCAGTTCCTTCTTCCAGATCATTAATGTATATTGTGAAAAGTTGTGGTCCCAGCACAGACCCCTGAGGCACACCACTAGTCACCGGCTGCCATCCTGAAAAGGACCCCTTTATCCAGTCATCCAATCCTCTATTGGCTGTATGGGTGCTGCCATCTCCGCATGCAATCCTTCACCATAACCCCCCCACCTGGCTGCCACTGCCAGCAGCCCACCCAATGCAACGCCTACTATAGCCTCTATGGGGGTGCCAAGCAAGTCTCTGGAGCGTATCGCTGTCAAGGGCAGTGTCAACTGATGTTACACCTGGCATTAGGGTCAGACACCAGGGCTAGAGGCCCCCCAAGGTGCCAGGCACTGATTGGGAGGGGACATGTGGGGTCAGAGCCCGCAGTAGCCCATTGGACCTCATTGGGCACAGGGGGTATTCACCATGCAAACATGTCAGTCATTCATCCGTTTCAAACAATGGATATTGGAATTTGACCAGAAGTTGTGGCCTTCCTGCTGGATGCCACAGCCCTGGGGGGATGCCCTGCAGCTGTACAAGCTGGAGTTGCTCAAGGAGGAGGAAGCTGCAGCATTGGAGTGTGCAGCAGAGGAATAGGACGCAGCTGTTTAGTGGAGAAACCAGCTGCCAACCGGCCGAGGAGGAGGTGCTGAAGAGGCGCCACATGAGGCCTTGTGTGTACTGGCAGCACTTGTCATTCGAGGTCCTGCCGGACCTGACATGCCTTCGAAGATTCCGGCTGAGCATGGAAACTGTGCGACATATCTGCCACATCATGGCACACCTGGCACCGTGGGGTTATGGGGGAAGGACAGCTGCTCCTGGTGGATATGAAGGTGACGGTACCCTGAACTTTTACGCCACGGGTTATTCCAGACGTCGAGTGGGAAACTGTCCGGGATCTCACTGACCTTGGTGTGCAGGTGCATCCACGCCGTCACGGAGACGCTATATGACTAGGGGCTCAATAATCCATTGAAATGTGGATCGAACCCACCAGTTTGCCCAAGCAGCAGGGTTCGCTGCCATCCACGGGATGCCCCGGGTCCAGGTGGTGATCGACAGGATACATGTCCCTCTACGAGCACCGACTGATGACAGGCTGCTATACACCAACCGAAAGGGGTTCCACTCGATGGTCATGCAGCTGATATGTGACCATTAGATGTGTGTGCCTGATACCTTGGCAGTGGGCATGACGCCTTCATCCTGCCTCGCTCGCCGAGTCCTGGCATGTTCGAGACCCCCCCTCCTCCAGCTCGGAGGTTGGCTCCTGGGTGACAGAAGTTATCCAGTGAAATCATGGTTGATGAAACCTCTCTGAGGGCCACAGACCAACATGGAGACCTGCTACAATGACGGCGATTCAGCAACAGGAGCGTGATCGAGCGGTGCTTCAGCCTCCTGAAGATGCAGTTCAGTTGCCTGGACCGTTCTGGAAGGGCCCTCCAGTATGATGCTGAGAGGGTCACCCACCTCGTGGAGGCCTGCTGCATCCTCCACAACATCACACAGCAGAGGGTCGATCTGCTGGAGGAGGAGGAATGCGAGGCCTCGACCGACGAGGACGATGTGGGGGAGGGGGAGGACCAGCTGGACGTGGAGCCCAGGCAGGGAAGGGAGCCAGGCCGCCGGAAGTCCGCGCATGCGCCAGAGCATCAGCAGCTGCTGACTTCATCCCCGCGCATGCGCAGGGGAGGGGGTCACTTCCGCGTCGGCCATCATGAAGTCTATGACCAACACGGAAGGAAAAGAGTGCCCCCATGGCACAGGCCCGCCCGCCGATCGGTGGGCCCCGATCGTGGGCCAGGCCACCGTGGGGGCACCTTCCAGGGCCAGATCGTCCCCGCGCCCCCCCCCCCCTCCCTCCAGGACCCTGGAGCCCGCCCGCGCCGCCAGTCCC
The DNA here is from genome assembly GCF_902713615.1 of Scyliorhinus canicula. Lineage (NCBI taxonomy): Eukaryota > Metazoa > Chordata > Chondrichthyes > Carcharhiniformes > Scyliorhinidae > Scyliorhinus > Scyliorhinus canicula. The sequence continues at coordinate 28,798,681 of NC_052166.1, read as the reverse complement.
GGCGGTAAAGGAGGTGGTTTGATTCCCGCTGGCGGGACCGGCATTACAGCAGCGGGACTTCGGCCCATTGTGGGCCGGAGAATCGCCAGGCGGGGCTCGCCGACAGGCACGGTGCGATTCCCCCCCCCCCCCTGCCGAATCTCTGGTGCCGGAGACTTTGGGAGATGGCAGGGGCGGGATTCACGCCGCCCCCCCCGGCGATTGTCCGACCCGGCGGGGGGTTGGAGAATCCAGCCCCAGATCTGGTCCACGGGATAGAGGATGATGACAATCTGTTCTGCGATGAGCTCTGGCGCTCCACATCGTTTGACAACGTCTGACTCTTGCCCATGATAGCACTTTCCATCATCCAGCTGGGTGATCCCTGCTGGCAATTACATCACATGGTCCCATCGAATCCCTGGGGTGATAGTGGTGGGGACGGTCAGTGGGGGTGTCGGTGTGGATCCCAGGCACCCACAATGTCTGCCCATTCCCCCTCCTGCCTCTCTAGCCAGACTAGACCAACCCACCCCTCACTCCCACGTGACAGAGCATCGAGGCAGATTGTAACAGTGTGAACAGGTATTTAATGTAACAACGTATATACAGATTTGTGCCCTAGCTCCTATAGCTAAACTCCGCCCTGCGCCTGTGCCAACTTAATTAGTGTCTAACGTTCTGGCCTTTTGGGGCCTAACGCCACATCATGCTGGATTCCCAGATGGTACAGTAGGAGTGGAGGTGGCCTACTGTGATTCCCACCCTGAGACCTGGGTCCCCGTTGGCAGCCACTTTCCGGGACTCCTAGGCCAGAATCTGCCCGGCTGCACTGCTCGGGAGCCCCAGGTGTTGAGGTACCACCCTGTTCTGCCCACTGCCCACCAAATGCGCCAGGGACAAGAGGGGTGGGTGGGGGGGGGGGGGGGGGGGGGGAGTCTGAGTTGCTGCGATGTTCCGGCACCTCCCCTGCGGGAGTCACCGGCACGGGCCCCATCACCTCCGCCTCCCTCACGGTGCCGGATGGCCCCTGGACTAGTCGATGGGACGAGGATGCGAGTGAAGCTAATACCTGAGGCTCACTCACCACCTCGCGCTGCTAGTCATGGAGGCCCACTCCATATATCAGAGATCTTCCACCCATATCATTCTGCCTGGAAGCTAAAGAGCAGTCCGGGGGGGGGTTTCTAATGGGGAGGGCCTCTGATACGGGGCGTGTCCAATGTGGGATCTGATGAGGTGGTCAGATATGGGGGGTCTGATAAAGGGGCCTGGGCGGGTTGGACAAACTTGCATTGTGGAGGGGCCCTTCTATGAACTTTGTTAAATACTCAACTCCTTGGCCCAACGTGTCAGGCTGGCAAATGTTTGCTCTTGGCCAGGAGAATCCGATGTTCATTCCATAAATAGGATTCAACCGCGTTCAAGCGACAAATTTACATCCTCCTACTGGCGCTGGGAGCGAACCTCGATGCCGCTGCCAGCAGGGGACCGGAACGTTGTAAACGGATTGGCATCCAGTGGTGATCCTGTTTTTTGCCTGAAGCAACATTCTCCACAGCATCGGGAGCTCCGCCACCGCTGGCCGGCAGCGGAGAATCATGGCCAGTGTGTCCAGAGAATCTATTAAATCCCTACAGTGCAGAAGGAGGCCATTGGACCCATCAACTCTGTACCGACCCTTTGAAAGAGCACCCTACCTCGGCCCAGTCCTCCTCCCTATCCCTGTAACCCCACCTAACCTACACATCTTTGGAGACTGAGGGGCAATTTTACCATGACCAATCCACTGGCCCTGCTCTTCTTTATTCTTGAGAACCAGGGCAAAATTTAATGTTGCCCATTCCGGAAGTAAGTTTGGAGGCGGTTAGCAGATGGGAGTGTGTGAGGCGATCGCTGTCACCTTCCGGGTAGAAAAATTTGTGGAGAACCTTCCTGCCCGGGAAATAATTGTGGCCCTTTAGTGGGCAATTAATGTCCACCTTAGGGCCTCATCCCACCACCGGCAGCAGGAGATCCCCCCCCGGACTGCTCTTTAGCTTCCAGGCAGAATGATATGGGTGGAAGATCTCTGATATATGGAGTGGGCCTCCATGCCCAGCAGCGCGAGGTGGTGAGTGAGCCTCAGGTATATGTGAGGATCCTGAAAATCAACCCCTGTTGGAGTCCTGAATCATTGGAGGAAGGGGGTGCGGAGTTGGGCGGCAAGGGGATTGGGTGGTCTTTTGTTCAAAGTTACTTAGTGCCTGATCCAGGGCAGGGTGGCAGAGAGGCAGAGTGGTTAGTACTGTTGCTTCACAGCACCAGGGACCCGGGTTCGAATCCGGCCTTGGGTGACTGTCTGTGGAGTTTGCACATTCTCGCCATATCTGCGTAGGTTTCTTCCGGGTGCTCCGGTTTCTTCCTGTTGCTCCGGTTTCCTCCCATAGTCCAAAAATGTGCAGGATAGGGTGGATTGGCAATGCTATAATGCCCCTCAGTGTCCAATGACTGAGTGACTATTGGATTGTAGGGGCGTGGACCTAGGTAGGGTGCTCCTTCAGAAGGTCGGTGCAGACTTGAAGGGTCAAATGGCCGCCTTCTGCGCTGTAAGGATTCTATTCTTATGGACCCGGCATTGGTAAGGGGGTGGCCCACTGGAAGCCACCCTCTGTTCTTTCATCCGCCCTGGCCCCCACAAACAGAGACACCCTCCCTGTGAACCCCTTCTTTGATCTCACTCACCTGTGGCCTGCGTCGCTCATCAACCCGCTGTCTTTGGTAGCACCCCTCCCGGTGGTGTTGACGGGAATGAAAGACCCACTGGACTCAGATTGGCATGCAGCCCTCGGCAGGCGGCGTTTCTGGGGTCCTAAATCCCTTGGAAGACCCGTTGCTGACCAGTTAAGTACCTAATGGGGACACCTTCCCCTTCAGAGGTGACAGGGGGCTCTTGTTGGTTCTCCAGAGGGCAGGCAAGACCCCCAGCGCCAATATTAAATTTTGCCCCCGTTGTACACCAGAAACTGCCTCCCATTCATGGAAAAAGGACAATGTAACTGCACTCTAATGGAAATGAAAAATACTGATGTCTACAATTTAGTGCAACAGACAGACTTATCCAAATAGTTCACTTGTTTTATTCTTCTGACCAGTGAAGTAGCCCCATATGTCTTCTGCTTGTCGTGTCACGTCTAAGTATCTATGTCTCTTGAGCTCATTTTTGATTAATAACTTGTACTGATTGCAATCTTCCAGGTCCACAGCCCCTCAGTCTTTGTTCAGGCAGATGGCTGCATTTTGTGAAGAGATTACAGTGCAAGAAAATAAAGATACTTTACGGTGAGTAATCTCTCTTTCTTTTCACTATCTTCTGCATGCACCTTAAGGTCTCTCTTACCGAGCTGCTGACCTCTTTAATCTATTTCTGAGAGCGGGAGAGAGAGAGAGGGAGAGAGAAAGAGACTGAACGGTTTATAAAGATATTGTACAATGCAAGAAGAGCCATGCAAATGTCATCTCAAGGTCAACCCCAATTCTACCTTTGATGCTGTCATCTCCAATAAAAAGCTCCAGACACAACTCCTACAAATGTCTGACTGCTGTGTTACAGAAAATAACAATTGATTTAGTGTTTCAAATCAATAACCATTGTCTGTAAAAATTACTGACCTGTCCACTACAGCTGACTTAAAATTGAACCGTTCTCTGTCCCTGTACAAAAACGTAACATACCTAGTCTCCAGGAGCCCAAATTTTTTGCAAATATACAACAAAAATAACACGTTGCATAATAATAAACAACTTCTGAACAAAATTTTGAATTGAGTTCCCACAGGATGTTTTCGCAGTGATGGCACTAACATTAATAACGTTAACTTAAAGAGAGCTCATAGCAAGAGAGAGAGAGAGTGTGAGCTTCTAAATGGTTTGAATTGCAAAACAGAACGAAGAGTTTAACACCGAGGTTTGGTGAAAGTGGGAATTAGTACTAATAGGAAAGATGTGCTAAGCAATCAGCCTCCCCCACCCCCCCACCTCACCCTCAGTAAATATATAAAGTGATAGCCACAATAATGAATTAAACCAAAGGTAATTAAAATTAACTAAGTATGGAATGCCAACATTGAAGGGATCTGAATTGCATTCAATGCAAATATGATGCACATAAATAATAAATAGGACGAGATTAAATAAACATCATATATTAGACAATATATCAATATTAATAACATATAATATTAAATATGATAAATAAAACAAAAGTAGATAGATAGACTTTTGAAGCTATGATGGGAATCATTCACAGCAATTTGTGTACAGTGTGACTGAGATACAACCAACTCTGCAGGAGGTGCCTCCAGCTTCTCTAGTTTTGGGGCTTGTAAAATGGCTGGAACCACTGAAGGACAAAAGAACAAAGAACAAAGAAAAGTACAGCACAGGAACAGGCCCTATGACACCCCCCCCAGGCCTGTGCCAATCATGATGCCCTAACTAAAATAAAATCTTCCACCTTTACTCGGTCCATATCTCCTATTTGCCACCTATTCATGTACCCATCCAATGCCTCTTAAATGTTGCTAATGTCTCTTCTTCCAACATATCCGCTGGCAGCGCATTCCAGACACACACCACTCTCTGCGTGAAAAACGTACCCTGCACATCTCCCTCAAACCTTCCCCCTCTCACCTTGAACCTGTGCCCCCCCTGTAATGGACACTTCTACCCTTGGAAAAAGCCTCTGACTATCCACCCTGTCTGTCTCTCATAATTTTGTAGACCTCTATCAGGTCTCCCCTCATCCTCTGTCTTTCGAGTGAAAACTGAGCATTTCCACCGGATTGCTTGTGGGTTGAGGCAGTCTGTCCAGGGTTTAAAATGGTTTGGAAGATAGGAAGCAGGTGACCACCTGGTAGCAAGAGGCAGATAGTTCAGGAATCGTCTGTGAGTGTGACGCTGACAAATTATTTTTACAGTGCCGAATGAAGTGAGGGTCATGTCACCTCGGGGGAGTGTGGGAGAGAACATAGCCACGAAGCTGCGGGAAAAAGGACTGCAGAGGGGGAACACAGAAAAATGTTCAAATGCAAAGGTGATAGGAAATCCTAAAGTCAGGCTGGCAAACAAATGTTTCTGTGCATGGAAGCACAGTGGTTAGCATTGTTGCTTCACAGCACCAGGGACCCGGGTTCGATTCCTGGCTTGGGTCTCTTTCTGTGCGGAGTATGCACGTTCTCCCCGTATCTGCGTGGGTTTCCTTCCGGTGCTCCAGTTTCCTCCCACAAGTCCCAAAAGAGGTCCTTGTTAGGTGAATTGGACAGTCTGAATTCCCCCCCAGTGTATCTGAACAGGTGCACGAGTGTGGTGACTAGGGGATTTTCACAGTAACTTCATGGCAGTGTTAATGCAAGCCTTCCTGTGACACTGATAAAGATTCCATTATATTCTGCATGCGCTCAAGTGAGTCTCTCAAGGTCTACTCCCTGCCTGGTGTGGGAGACAAATTGGCAAGTCGTGTTGCAGCTGTATAGAACCTTAGTTAGGCCACACAGAGTATTGTATTCAATTCTGGTCGCCACACTACCAGAAGGATGTGGAGGCTTTAGAGAGGATGCAGAAGAGATTTACCAGGATGTTGCCTGGTTATGGAGGACATTAGCTATGAGGAGAGGTTGAATAAACTTGGTTTGTTCTCACAGGAACGAAGGAGGTTGAGGGGCGACCTGATAGAGGTCTACAAAATTATGAGCGGCTAGACAGAGTGGATAGTCAGAGACTTTTTCCCAGGGGAGAGGGGTCAATTACTAGGGGGCAAGGTTTAGAGGAGATGTACGAGGTAAGGTTTTTACACAGAAGGTAGTGGGTGCCTGGAATGCGCTACCAGAGGAGGTGGTGGAAGCAGGGACGATGGTGACGTTTAAGGGGCATCTTGCCAAATGCATGAATAGGGTGGGAATAGAGGGATACGGAACCCGGAAGTGTAGAAGATTTTAGTTTAGATGGGCAGCATGGTTGGTGCAGGCTTGGAGGGCCGAAGGGCCTGTTCCTGTGCTGTACTTTTCTTTGTTCTTTGTTCTTGTACTCACAGTGCCACTTCTTGGTGAGGGTAGGAGCACTAAGATAAGACAGGTTAATGGCTGACTGAAAAACATAGGCCGGAATTCTCCGGCCGGTCGCTGGCAGTGGGATTCTCCTGTCTCGTCAGCAGGGCACCAACTCCCATCGATCTCCCGACAGCAGGGGGCAGTTTCAATGGGAATTTTCATTGACAGCGGTGGGAACAGAGAATCCCGCCATCAGCGAGTGGTGCACTGCCTCCCACGGCCGGGAAACACATGGCCGCGGGACCAGTGAATCCCGCCCAGTAGAGAGAGTTTCAGATTCCTGGATCATTGGCATCAATTTTGGGGCAGGAGGGATCTGTACAAGATGAATGGGCAGCACTTGAAAGACTTGGACCAAAGCCTTTGGGAAAAGGTTTACTGGAACTGGGAGATTGGATTTAAACTAATCTGTCAGTGGCTGGAGCAGCCAAATAGAAGATTATGGAGTGTCTGCACAGAGATCAAAGACAGCTTAACACTATTAGAATGAATTGTTCAGAAAGAGGAAGGGTGAGATGGGGAGAAATTCAAAGGTGACTCAGGCAGATTTGGGGTCCGCAAAATGAGGTTGGCGAGCTGCAGGGGATTCGGACATCGTTCCACTAATTGGGAGCTGGCTCAGACAAGGGCATGAGTGGTGATTTGATATTCCTGACTTCAAAGCCTATAGGATAAAAAGGAATGGCAATATTGACCAATATCCCAGAAAGGGTCGGTGCACTTGCCTGTTTTGAAATAGAGAACAATTAAGGAACTGTTGTCCTCCAGGATGTATACTACAGTTCACCAAATAGTGGAAAAGGAGAGGCAACAATGAATTCACATGCAAATCTCAAAAGGATTCAAACAATTGAGGTAGCGATAAGGGAGAAAATCAATTATCCATATCTCGGCTGGCAAACTGACAATGTAAAGGGCCAAGAGCTGGAGGAATTCCTGAATTGTGTACAAGAGAATTTCCTTCACCATTATGTCTCCAGCCCAGGGAGAGAAGCAGTGCTGGGCATGAAATGGGGAAGATGGTGCAGTAGAGGAGCATTTAAGAAAACAATGACCACAATACCATTAGTGTGGTATTTTTAAAGGATAAGCCTGCAGACCAGGAGGGTACAAATAAATAAGAGCTTTATCAGAAAAGTGTTTACTCTACAGCCTGAAAGGATAGACTGACCTTTTGCCGCCCAAACAGCCAATGATGTCATCCAACATTTCCTCCCCTTTACATTCAGGCTTTCTGTAATGATGCACAGCTAAACATTATCAAAATTTGCAATACGAACAATTAATAAACAAAACAGCCAACACGTTACGTTTAAAAGGACATTGATTGCTGTATGGTTGTTGATCAATATCAGGCAGCTGCTTTGTCATGTTGACTGCAACCTCTGTTTTTGTTTTAATTTGGACGTGGTCCATAGTTGGCTCAAGCAGAATCAATGTTGTGTTTGCACATTGACTCAGTTTTGAAGTGTCCTCAACTGGGCTCTTGTCTTTCACAGTTGTTTCTGGTATTGTCAGTATCTCAGGAATATATAGATCTTCACTTGGCAAAGTTTGTTGCGGACTCTCAGTTGACTCTGTCTCTGGCAAACTAGTTCTAGTAGCGAAAATTTGCTCAATGTGTCTTTTCCACACTCCGTCGTCCCAAATTTGAACAGTGAAGGAGACCGGTCCTATCTGTGTTAAAGCGATGACAGGTATCCACTTCTTGCTGTTTCTCACCAATACTGCCTGATCTTTCTTAAAAACAGCATTTCGCCCTGTTCTCACACCGCAAAACCTGACTTTGCTGTTTCCACTCAATCTCTCTTGTCTTGTGTGGTTTCAGCAAAACAAACACTGTGCATAACTAACATTTTGCCATGAGTAATGTCGGAGAACTTTAGGTTGGCAAATGTGTTTTATTCCTGCATGTTATCGTTAATTGGCCATCTGGGCCAATTCATTGCCCACCAGCCACATCAATCAGACCAAGTCGTCACTGGGGCCAGTCAATATCCGTGGTCATTTAGACCATGACCTCTGCTTTGGAATTGCCTTCAATGAATACTGCATTGCCTGAACAAACCTGTCAGCAAACCCATTTGTGGCAGGATGATAAGGAGCAAATCAAATGTGTTAGATTCCGTTCTCCTTTAGACAATTTGTGAATTCCTGCAAAATGAACTCTGGTCCATTGTTGCTTGCAAGTTGCTCAGGGTACCCGAATCTTGTGTTTCTATTGTTCTCTCCGAGGATGTAGTCTTCATAATGATGACTTCAGATGATTTAGAGTTCATGTCTACCACAATGAAAAATATTTGTCCTTTGAATGGTCCAGCATAATCTACATGAACTCCTTGTCCTGACCCTTCTGGCCGTTCCCATGGGTGTAATGGTACCAGCAGGGGTCGAGCCTTTGCATAAGCTAAACACATGCCACCCATCTCCTTGACTTCGCTATCAAGCCCTAGTCACCAATAATACTTCTGACTATTTCCTTCATCTTTATTATCCAACAATGACCTTCATGAAGTTAGTTTAGGACACACTTCTTTAACAATGGTGGAATAATGATCATCATTCCCCTGAGGAGACAATCAGTCTGTACAGATAGTTTGAGTCTAAGGGTAACACATGACTTCAACTCCATGTTTGCTCCCATGGTCTTTCCACAAATTACCATGTCCATAACTTCTGACAGTGGTGAATTATTTCTGGTAGACTTCTTAACTTGCCCTACTGTTAGAGGAGTGTTATCGACTTATTCAAAATAGGAAATATTACCAAACTATTCATTGCTGACTCATTAGGTAAAGGTAATCTAAAAAATGTCTATCAGCGTCCCCTTGGAGATTTGGCTGATGATACTTAATTATGTATGTCTGTGCTCCCTGGTAGAGATGGAATTTCGGTGTGTGGTCAAAGTATTGTTGGCTGTGGCTGGCGATCGTTTGTTATGACACCCTGGACTAGAACATGGTCAATTCCAGCCCCACAGGTCCCGGAATCACAACACAACTGAATTAACAAGTACTTCTGATAAAACTACCTGAAATATTTGTCCCTTGGCTGCCGAATAATTACAATCATCAGGTTTGTAAGTTTAAATACAATTACTGTTTATTTATAACTGGGACAAATATGAAATGTGCAGTGAATACAGCTGCTTAACGATAAGATGAAACCTGACTTCCCCCTTTAACTGTCCCACCCTCTATCCACAGACACAAGACAGACAAACACAGATGGGTGGAAAGGGGTAAAATAATAAGGATTAAGGTCAAAAGATAAGAGTCCTTGCTGCAGTTCTTCTTTGAAATTTGTTCACAGGATGAGTGTGGTTTAAAATGTCTGATCTGCAGTTCGTGTTATCCTTGGTTGTCCTACGTTATCCTTGTAGTTTTCAATATCTTACAACTTTTCCTGGAGAAGACCCTTGGTCTCACATCAGACTCTGCTTTTAGTTTGCAGTTTATTTCCAGGCCTCTTTCTTTCTGGAGATATGTTATCTCACAACAAACCTTGCCTTCAGCTCATGGTTTGGCCTCAAGCCTTTGCAGTTCCAAGAGAATGACACCCTGACCTACTGGTGAGAGAGAGAGTGCTTACAGTGGCTAAATGGAGAGTGTAGCTGTATATTTTTGGAGATAAATGTTGAAATCTTCCACCCAGACTGCAGAAACAAAAAGTAAAACTAAAATTGAACGTTGTGGCTCTGAGAAACATTGCAGAAGCATAATATCTAATCACCACTAGTTACCGGAAGATCACAGCCATCTGGGCCAATTCATTGACCAACAGACCAAGTCGTCACTGGGGCGAGCCAATCTCCAAACACCAGTCTAAAACAGCACAGCCTTCTGAAATCTGCTTGTTTGAATTAAAGCCTGCTTTATCTTAAAGTTGCATGTCTATTAAGCATCCATGGATTAAAAAGTAACAGCAAAATAAAAGAAAGGGGAGGTAAACAGCGAATAAACAGGAAGGTCCATTACACCTTCCATATAAGTATTCATAAAAATGTTTGATTTCAGAAATGATGCCTAGAGCTTCCTTCTCCATCTGTGAATAGTTCCTTTCTGCTTTGTTCAAAGATCTTCCTGCAAGCACTATTGGGTTATCTTCATCATTTGGAATTATGTGAGAAATCACTGCTCCCACCGTGTAAGGTGGTGCATCACAAGCCAGTTTCAAGGGTAACTTAGGATCAAAGCCTGTCATTAGTACTGCCTCTATAGCTTGTATGAAGGTCTTCTCACACTGATCCACCCATTTACATTTCCCATTTTGACACAATAGGTTATGCAAAGGTTTGAGGATAGTTGCTAGATTAGGGGCAACCCATCCATAAAAGTTTAGTATACCCAAAAATGATTGAAGTTGATTTAAGTTTTGGGTGTGCAGGTGCCGCAGTTGTGGCTTTTACTTTTGAAGGCAATTTGCACAGTCCCTTTGCATCTATGACGTGCCCCAGGTATTCAGTACAATATTTGAAGAATTCACATTTATCCTTCCGTACTCATAGTCCGTAATCTTCTCATCTCTGGAATGTAGCATCTAAATTTTGAAGTTGCTCTTCTTCATTCTATCCAGTAACTAAGATATTGTCCAAGTAGTGATGGACTCCTTCTAGCCCACTGAGAATTTGATCCACGGCATGTTGGAACAGCGCAGGTGTGGACGTGATGCCATGTGAAAGTCTTTTATAACTGAATGGCCCTTTGTGTGTCACAATTATCTGATATTGTTGTGAATTTGGGTGCACATTTATCTGGAGATAAGCTTCACGAACGTCAACTTTACTGAAATACCAGCCTCCAGCCAACAGCAAATAAATAATCAATTAAAGGGAGAGGGTATGGCCCTGCACACACAGTGCCAGGTTGATTGGCCGACAGCTGGCCCGCTCATGCAGACACAACATTGCAGACTCATCTGCCCATGTTATTTTATTAAAATAATGTGGCTGTAAACATTTTCAAAGGGACTTTTCTGCAATTAGCCAATACCAGGGAGCAAGTTTTTCCTGAGTTCCTTCCACCATGATCATGGGAGAAGTTTGAGAGAATTAATCTTTTCACCTGTCAGGGAATTATTTGCTCAGATTTATTTTATTTGTTCTCGGATATCGCTGTTGCCGGCCATGCCAGAGATTATTGCTTATCCTGGCGGATTCTGAGGCAGCGCAAATGAAGGAACGCCGTTATGTCAATGTATGGATGATGTGTGATTTGGAGGAGAACCCACGAGTGATGGTGTTACTGTGCACCTGCTGCTAATAGAGTGGTAATGGATTAGTCACCCCGAGGACCAGGCTCTGGAAGCATGGGTTCAAATCCCACCATGGCAGCAGGTGGTATTTAAATTTAATTAAGAAAATCTGGAATTAAAAATCTATACTCAGAAATAATGACCATGGGACCAGTGTCGACAGCCGTAGAAATACCACAGGTTCACTCATGTCCTTCCTGGAAGGAAATCTGGCATCCTAACCTCCTCTGGCCTATAGTTTCATAGAATTTACAGTGCAGAAGGAGGCCATTCAGCCCATAGAGTCTGCACCGGCTCTTGGAAAGAGCACCCTACCCAAGGTCAACAACTCCACCCTATCCCCATAACCCAGTAACCCCATAACCCAGTAACCCCACCCAACACTAAGGGCAATTTTGGACACGAAGGGCAATTTATCATGGCCAATCCACCTAACCTGCACATCTTTAGACTGTGGGAGGAAACTGGAGCACCCGGAGGAAACCCATGCACACACGGGGAGGATGTGCAGACTCCGCACAGACAGTGACCCAAGCCGGAATCGAACCTGGGACCCTGGAGCTGTGAAGCGATTGTGCTATCCACAATGCTACTGTGCTGCCCCCTATGTGTGACTCCAGACCCACGGCACAAAGTGGCTGATTCTTAACTGCCCTCTTAAATGGCCCAGAAAGTCACTCAGTTCAAAGAGCAATCGGTGATGGGCAGTTGAATGCTGGCCCAGCCAGTGACACCCACATCTAGAGCTGGATTCTCCGATTTTGAGGCTATATCTGTAGGAAGTGTCTAGTTCTACAATTAAAAGTTCGGCTCCACTTGCTGGGAGGCTAGCAGCCGCAACAACAATATGGCGCCGGCCATGGGCGGACCCGGCCAACCAAATAGAGTCCCCCTGGACACCCCCTACCAGTCCCCCAAGCCCTCGCCGAAGCCCCCCACCCACCTTGCAGCATGGCTTCCGCCCGACACAGTCCGAAGCCGCCATGCCAGTTTACAAAAACTCGGACCACACGCAACCCACGCGGTTGGGAACTTGACCCATCAGGGGCGAAGCATCGGGGGAGCAAGGACTTGTGATGCGTACCTCGTTGCAGCTGATTTAGAGGTGGTGGAGCATCTAAAAAGCAGCGACGGCCCCAATTTGGTAGCAAACGAGGATTCCCCGCCCAAACTCCAAAAACGATTTTGACGTCGGGCAACGGAGAATCCTGGCCCTAATGTAAGAATAAATAAATCTCATCCTGATGGTGGAACTCACTGGTTTGGAAGGTGCTGCCAAATAAATCTTAGTGAATGACCAGAGTGGATCCAATGGAAAACATAAACTGCAGCTGTGACACACTAGTGGTGAAAGGAGTGAATATTTAAGGTGGGCTGGCAATTAAGTGGACTTTTTTGTTCTGGATGGTGTTGAACTTCTTAAGTGGCATTACTTTTTGACTCATCATGGTAGCTGGAGACTATTCTGTCACATTCTCGACTTGTACCTTGTGAATGTTGTAATACACCTTGATAATAATAATCTGTATTATTGTCACAAGTAGGCTTACATCAACACTGCAATGAATTTACTGTGAAAGTCTCCTTCATGAGATGTCAGCACTAAATGGAAATGGAAAAGGGGCTGGTTTAGCTCACTGGGCTAAATCGCTGGCTTTTAAAGCAGACCAAGCAGGCCAGCAGCACGGTTCGATTCCCGTACCAGCCTCCCCGGACAGGCGCCGGAATGTGGCGACTAGGGGCTTTTCACAGTAACATCATTGAAGCCTACTCGTGACAATAAGCAATTTTCATATTTCATTTCATGTGTCCTTTGGTCAAGTCTTAGTTTTACTTTTGCTTTACACAGCTCTTTGTTTTGATGTTTTAAATTTCCTTTTGAGATTTTGTTCACTTTGGTCCTTTAAGGGTCTGCCTTTTGATTTATCCCTCAAATTGTTCATTGCAGTGTTAATGTAAGTCTACTTGTGACAATAAAAAGATTATTTATTTATTATTTATTTGATTTTGTTTATTTTGTTACCCAAAAGAATCGCTCACCGCTCTCATGTCTTCAAGCTTTATGTGTATCTATAATTGTTCTCATGTGCTTAGTCTTAATAAATGAACTCTCAGCATGAATAGCCAATCCCTTATGAGCAATTGGTGCCTGGTGTCTTGTAGAGTAAATAAACCTAAGGTATTAAATCACTGTAATAACATAACATAACAGTGGACAGGCTTCAGGTGACGTTACTTCCCCCAGTTGACAGTGGAGCTGGAAAATCCTGACAGAAATTCACCCTTAATCTATAGTTCACATTACATGAAGAGTATCATTGTTCTTGAGAGGTCACACATCTTTCAACTAAATGATTAGCGCATTGCCGTTGGGTCTCATCCACTGCATCTTCATAACTTTGGCAGAACCTGACTTAAGTGTGCAAACATGGTTTGTTCTGAACTTTCATTGAAGCCAAAGTACATACGAACATAAGAACTAAGAGTCGCAGTGGGCAATTCAGCCCCTCACATCTGCTCCGCCATTCATTACGATCACAGCTGATCTCCTCTCGACCGAAATCCAGTTTCCTGCCCGTTCTCCATAACCCTCAAGCCCATTACTAATTTGATCTCCTCCTTCAAGTTACTCAAATTTCAGCATCCACTGCACTCTGGGGTAGTGAATTCCATAGGACGGAGTACATTGTGTTATTCAAGATTTGGCACGAATACTTCAATTATGGAGTTCCATAACTTTGAAAGTTCCAAGCTCCTGTTCTGACCATATTGTGTCAGATCAGAAAAGTTTTAAAGAACTAATGTCCTTCGTAAAATATAGAGCACTTGGAACTTCAATGCACAAAGATGACATTCTTTTCTTTAACGATGCAAGCCAGTGCAGCTGGATTCTCAGTTCCTGAGACTAAGTTTTGACGCCGGGGCAGTATTTGTGGAGTTCTATGATAGAAAAACTGGTGCCGCAGCTGGACCAAATCACCGATCATTGAGAGCCGAGCACAGGCGCCATGTGGAACACAATCAATTCCAATGGAAAATGGTGTTGGATTCACTGGGGTCAGGATTGACACTTGAGACGCTGACAAGCTGCAGCCGTATTTAAGCACTCCACTCCCCACACGCACACCAACCCAGCCAACAAGATGGCAGATTTTGTGCTGGAGCATGCCCATCACTTGATGGGTCAGCAGGGGCCAGAGGGCACCTCGGAGGTGTGGCCTGGGAGGGCAACCATATAACCCATGGCGCTAAGTTCACAGTGAGCAGTCAGCGGTGTGCACAGCCACATAACTGCCTGGCAGGCTACGGCAATGGTGTTCCGTGTCCGTCCACCCCGACCCCACAGCCCACCTCCTTGACACCTCGCACTACTCCCCCCAGCCCTGGCAGAAGCCCCCTCAGCCAGCGGCATAACTGTCAGCACACTATGACAATGTTGAACACTTTCCATCCCCCCTTTTTCCTCCTCATCAGCTATGGCGCCTGTTTCACGATTTTTGAAAGCACAAGTGAACCGCGTCGTCAGGAATTCCCACCAATGGAGGTGGCAGACCGTGGAGGCCCCAGAGAATACCTGGACAAGTACACTAATGATATACCAACTGTACGCGCGGCATGGAATGCATTGATGCCACAGTCGAGGCACCGGAGAATTGCGATTTGGCGTGAACCCGGCGCCGGTCACGATTTTGGTGTCAAAACTGATTCTCCAACCAATCGCGTTTCGGAATTCCGGCATCAGATTTAATTTATGAACAGGGATAACATTTATTTTTGATAAAGGACAACCTCTCCATCACAAAACCCCATTGACCTTAATGGCACGAGCTTGCCTCGTGAATGAAAACTCTAATTCGGTTACGAGAGAAACAGAAAAGATAAATGGATCTCTCCATCTTGACATCACAACAATATTAAAAATTTCTTCAAGCGATTTATCGCTTCCTCACATTTAAGTTAAACACCATCAGGCTTTCAGAATAGTTCCATTGGATTTATCCAACATTACTGAAAATAGCAATGGCCTTTACTTCCTTGACAACATTTGCTCATTCCACTGTTTAAAACTTGGTTGAACCATCCAGAAGAACCAACTTCAACACTTCCACCAAGACTGAGGCAGATGCAGCACCATTTTGTAAACCAGAGGAGATTAACACGTTTATAACAGCCTGCAGACAGCAATCTGGTGAAATGCGCTGTTGGATTTGTCAAATGCTTAGGGATATGCAGTCAACTATTCTCACTGCAATTGAACTACCGTAGGAAGTTGTGTATGTAATTCATGCTAATGTGATGTTGCTCCCAATGCTCGTTACTGTTGGGCATGTAGATTTTTGTGTAGCAACTGTGCAGCAAAATCTTAGTTGGAGCATGTATTTCATGACACTCAAGGCTGCCGGTAAATCATATGATAAGTTGTGTTTGTTCTCAGCTGTACACTTTATAATGATGGATACTCCTCTGAGATGCTATTGGTGGAGCAAGAGTAGTCAGTGAATTCTGCTGAGCATCCACATGACATCTGTGCAATTAAAATGAGTGCCGAGGAACATTTTTATATGTTCTAGCAATGGGAATTAGTCTTGCTTTTAATGGGACAAAAGGTTTATTGAATCATAGAAATTTCAGCACAGGAAATCCCCATTTTCCGACTTTGGCCTTCTCAGTCTCGCATTTGTATTCTGGCTGGGGGAAAACAATGTGATAAGCAATGGATATGTTTAAGTTCTGTAGTCCTGCCACATTCAGCCCTGAATAGTGGTGGACAATTAACTGGAGGAGGAGGCTCCACAAATATCACAATCCTTCAGGATGGGGGAGCCGAACACATTGGTGCAAAAGGGAAGGCATCTGGAACCACCTTCAGCAAGATGTGTCGAGTGGATGATCCATCTCGACTTCCTCCTGAGGTCCCCAGCATAACGGAGGCCA
Organism: Scyliorhinus canicula; assembly: GCF_902713615.1. Lineage (NCBI taxonomy): Eukaryota > Metazoa > Chordata > Chondrichthyes > Carcharhiniformes > Scyliorhinidae > Scyliorhinus > Scyliorhinus canicula. Next base: position 28,782,428 of record NC_052166.1, on the reverse strand, counting down.
GCCTTCAGCTAATATAATGCAGTCTACGTGTTATCAAGAAATGGCTGAATGCGTTGGATGCTGCATAAAAGGTCATGGGCCTTGATAACATTCCGGTACGAAGGAATTGTGCTCCAAAGAGCCAAAACAGCCCAAACTGTTTCAGTACAGTTACAACACTGATTTCTACTTGGCAATGTGGAAAGATTATCAGCTATATGCTGTCCATAAAAAAGAAGAAAAGGAAGTAGAGTGGGTTTTGAACGAACTGGTGGGGGCAAAGCATCAAATATAGGCAGATGTGGTATTTCAGAGAGTCCAAACAAGGGAAGAAGGGAAGGTATTAATAGGGAAAATGATAAGCAGAATGTGACAAGAGGGGACAGCAAGTACAAGTCTAAAAGTAAATCAACAGATAAGGCTAGAGGTCACCAAAATAATAAAAGGACAACACTTATGGCTTTGTATCTGAATGCACAAAGCAGTCATAGAATTATCGAGGTCAACGGCACAGAAACCACCCTTTGGCCTATTACATCAGCGCTGGACAAAACCAACAACCTAAGTGTTCAAATCCCATTTTCCAGCACGGCCCATAGCATTGTATCCCTTAGCATCGCAAGTGCACATCTGAATACCTCTTATTTGTTATGAGCATCTCGGCCTCCAACCCCCTTTCAGGCAGTGAGTTCCAGACTCCCACCAACTTCTGGGTGAAAAAGGTTTTCCTCACTTTCCCTCTAAACCTTCGGCCCCTGACCTTAAATCTATACCCGCTGGCCATTGATCCCTCCACCAAGGGAAAAGTTTTTTCCTGTCTACTCTATCTATGCTCCTCACACTTTTACATATCTCTATCATGTCCTCCCTCAGTCTCCGCTGCTCCAAGGAAAACAACACTAGTCTATCCAATCTCTCTTCATAACTAAAACTTTCCAGTCTAGGCAACATCCTGGTACATCTCCTCTGCAGCCATTTCAGTGCTATAACACGCCATCCATGATGTGGATTCCAGAAGTGCATACTCTAGCTATGGACGAAGCAACATTTTACACAGTTCCAGCATCATCTCCCTGCTCTTAAACTCTGTGCCTTGGCGGATAAAAGCAAGTGTACCATATGCCTTCTTAACCACTGTATCTACCTGTCTGCTACCTCCTAGAGCCAGGGACCCGGGTTCAATTCCGAGCTCAGATGATTGTGTGGAAGTTGCACTTTCTCTGCATGTCTGCATGGGTATCCTCTGGGTGCTGCGGTTTCCTCCCACAGGCCAAAGATGTGCAAGTTAGGTGGATTGGCCATGCTAAATGATCCCTAAGTATACAAAGGTTAGGTGGGGTTACGGGGACAGGAAGGGGGTTTGGCATAGGTTCCGTTCATCTTCTTTCATAGTTGAGTAACTCTGAAGTGTTCGAACAGCAATGTTTATAAGCATCAAGCTTTGATTGACAGGCCCTGGACCACTTCAAACAGGGTGTTTTCCAATCATCTCCCTTCATGCTTAAGTAATTTTGAAGTGGTCAGCTGGAAATTGACAACACCAGTAGTAATTTGTGCAGGTGTGGGGATGGAGGGGTGGGGGGCGGGAGCGTGCATCCTGGGTGGATGCTATTGTGCAAATCCATTAAAGTAGAATTAAATTCATTAAAAGTAATGGAGAACTGGTTCATGCCCAGGAACCAGCAGGGAGCAGGAAGCTCTCAAACCGAAATCTCGCCGGTGCAAATCCCAGTTTGGCCGTAACGAGATTTGCATCGCAGAGAAGGAGCCCGCCACATCTGGTCCAGAGCGTAGCTGCAGCTATGTCCTGATATCCTTAAAACCTGTGTATAGTTAGTGATGTAAATAAACATATTCTGAAATGAAAAACCATTGTGAAAAAATTGAGGGAGAACTAGGGAATATGGCCAGTATGGCTCTGAGGAAGAGCAAACAGGGAGATGTTGGTGAAAACAGCGGGACTGGTGGCCTGAAGTGCATATGTTTTAAAGCAAGAAGTATAACAGGTAAGGCAGATGAACTTAGAGCTAGGATTAGTACTTGGAACTATGATGTTGTTGCTATTACAGAGACATGGTTGAGGGAAGGACAGGATTGGCAGCAAAATGTTCCAGGATTTAGATGTTTCAGGTGGGATATTGGAAGATGTAAAAGGGGTGGCGGAGTTGCGCTACTGGTTGGGAAGAATATCACAGCTGTACTGCGATAGGACACCTCAGCGGGCAGCAAGGCTATATGGGTAGAGATCAGGAATAAGAGGGGGCAGTCACAATGTTGGGGGTTTACTACAGGCCACCCAACAGCCAACGGGAGATAGAGGAGCAGATGGGTTGACAGATTTTGGAAAGGAGTAAAAGCAACAGGGTTGTTGTGATGGGCGACTTTAACTTCCCCAATATTGACTGGGACTCACTTAGTGCTGAGGGGTTGGACAGGGCAGAGTTTATTAGGAGCACCCAGGACGGCTTCTTAAAACAATATGTAGATAGTCCAACTAGGCAAGGGGCTATACTGGACCTGGTATTGGAGAATGAGCCCGGCCAGGTGGTAGACGTTTCAGCAGGGGAGCATTTCAGGAACAGTGACCACAATTCAGTAAGCTTTAAAGCATAAGAGTGGTCCTGGGGTGAATATGCTAAATTGGGGGTAGGCTAATTATAACAATATTAGACAGGAACTGAAGAACCTAGATTGGGGGCGGATGTTTGAGGGTAAATCAATATCTGACATGTAGGAGGCTTTCAAATGTCAGTTGAAAGGAATTCAGGACCGGCATGTTCCTGTGCGGAAGAAGGATAAATACGGAAAATTTCGGGAACCTTAGATAACGAGAGATATTGTAGGCCTCGTCAAAAAGAAAAAGGAGGCATTTGTCAGGATAGAAGGCTGGGAACAGACAAAGCCTGTGTGGAATATAAGGAAAGTAACACTTAAGCAAGGAGTCAGGGCTAAAAGGGGTCATGAAAAGTCATTGGCAAATAGGGTTAAGGAAAATTCCAAGGCTTTTTACACGTACATCAAAAGCAAGAGGGTAGCCAGGGAAACGAGGCAGAGGCAGGGTTGAATCGGAGGAAGACGGAGGTTCTGAGCGGCAGCCATCTTGAGAAAGGAGCCGCACATGCGCAGTTGCGAAAAGAGGGCACAGTACAGGAAACTCGGAGTGCGCATGGGCAATCGAGTCCTCCGCATAATGTCATGAGTGTCATGATGTCAGAGGACCAGGACCACGCCCACTTAAAAGGGACATGCACGAAAATGAACAAAAAGAAATTTAAAGTTGCAAAACCCAATTTCCTTGCCTCAAAAGACAGAACAATGCCCGAACTTACACCAGCATTTGAAAAAACTTTCACCCTGAAATAGTTGAGGAAAATCCTGAAACAAGCACTTTGCACCGCCCTAGAAGATGATATGGTCCTTGTAGACTACGACTCAGACGAAGATTTTGTCTTGGGAGATGGCTACCCCAGTACCAAATCTGAACCGCAACTAGAGGTGTTGTACCGTGAAGACCCGGCGATGAGTTCTTCGGATTGGGGAATCTTCAGCATATATGACATCCCGACTCGTGAGTGCAGGATTATGCTGCGGCCTGATGCCAAGAAACAGAGAGTGGTCCACGCACCACAAAGGGCCCCAGCCTCCACACAAGAAGATGATTTGTTCATTGAACATGAAGAGAACGATCACAATTTCGATACAAAAAAGTGAAGATTTGTCTATCGAACAATACACACAATACTGCTCAGACATGGCTGAGTTATTCGGAGACCCTGATCACAGCATCAGCAACGTGGTTGAAAAGCTCAACACACTCTTCTCATGGTAGATGAATCCAATACCATGGTGCCATGGCAGATCGTCGCTACATTGGATGACAGCAATACCCAAGATGAAGATGACACCACACAGAGCATAGAATGACTCAGTGGAGAGAGCACAGATTGACTCTATGGCGAGAACACTGCACAGCACAGAGAGCGATGACAGACTCCACAGAGAGCGATGACAAATCCCACAGAGAGCGCGATGAAGGACTTCACAGAGAGAGCGACACAAGACTCCACAAGAGAGCAAAGCAAGCCTCCACAAAGAGAGTGACATAAGCCTCCACAGACAGCTTGGGGACAGACTTTAAAATGGAAGCAAACAAACACTCCATAGCGAACGCTATGCATGAACAAGACCATGAAGATCTATCAAGCTTCTTTGAGCCACCAGAAGAAGACTGTGACAGTCTACCCAGCTTATTTGAGCCACCAGAAGAAGACTATGAAAGTCTACCCAGCTCATTTAACCAACAAGAAGACACTGAATGTCTACCCACTGGATTTGAAACAAGTGACAAAGGAATCACAATTCCCATACAGAATGTGCAGGATCTCAGCGAGACTGAGATATCTCAGCTCGTCTGCACAGAAGCACTCAATAATTAGAGGACAGCTACTCATGAGTCCAGAGAGACCATGGCAATAGAAATCCTGATGATTTTGACTCCTGAAAAGGAGCACCATGACCCACAATAAAATGAAATCGTGAAGATTTTGACTCCAGAAAAGGAGCACAAAGAGATCAGTGATGATTCAAATGAACCTGAAATGACTCCAAAAGAGGAGCACCAAAAAATCAGTGATGATTCAAGTGAACCAGAAATGACTCTCGAAGAGGAGTACCAAGGAAGCAAAGAAGATGAATCGAATCCACCACAAATGACTGATGTCACTAACATCAATGCAACATCAGATCATTCTCACAATTCTCAAGAAGAAACACTCAATGTAGCAGATACCACAAAGGACACTGACACCAATAACTGTGACAATGACTCAAATCATCCACATGGCACACTCATTGAGCACAACAAGAACAACAAAAACTGCAAGAAACACAGCAGAAACAAGAACAACAGCAACAACAATAACAACATGCAGCGCAACAAGAATGACAAAAGCAACAAGAAGCATCCCAAAAACAACAAGCATGACAAGAAAAAGAACAAGAATAAAAGCGAAAACCACGAAAACAGAATCAATAAGCATGACAAAAAGAACAACAAGAACGACAACAAGAATGCCAATGAAAACAACCAAGACAGAAATGACAAAAACAACAAGAACAACAATGAAAACAATAGAACATAGAACATAGAACACTACAGCGCAGTACGGGCCCTTCGGTCCTCGATGTTGCACCGACCTGTGAAACCATCTGAAGCCTATCTGACCTACACTATTCCATTTTCATCCATATGTCTATCCAGTGACCACTTAAATGCCCTTAAAGTTGGCGAGTCTACTACTGTTGCAGGCAGGGCATTCTACACCCCTACTACTCTCTGAGTAAAGAAACTGCCTCTGACATCTGTCCTATATCTATCACCCCTCAATTTAAAGCTATGTCCCCTCGTGTTGGTCATCACAATCCGAGGAAAAAGACTCTCACTGTCCACCCTATCTAACCCTCTGACTATCTTATATGTCTCTATTAAGTCACCTCTCAGCCTTCTCCTCTCTAACGAAAACAACCTCAATTCCCTGAGCCTTTCCTCGTAAGACCTTCCCTCCATACCAGGCAACATCCTAGTAAATCTCCTCTGAACCCTTTCCAAAGCTTCCACTCTTTCCTATAATGTGGTGACCAGAACTGCACGGAGTACTCCAGGTGCGGCCGCACCAGAGTTATGTACAGCTGCAGCATGACCTTGTGGCTCCGAAACTCAATACCCCTGCTGATAAAGGCTAGCACACCATATGCCTTCTTAACAGCCCTATTAACCTGGGTGGCAACTTTCAGGGATTTATGTACCTGGATGCCGAGATCTCTCTGTTCATCTACACTACCACGAATCTTGCCATTAGCCCAGTACTCTGCATTCCTGTTACTCCTTCCAAAGTGAACCACCTCACACTTTTCCGCATTAAACTCCATCTGCCACCTCTCAGCCCAGCTCTGCAGCTTATCTATGTCCCTCTGTATCCTATAACATCCTTCAGCACTATCCACAACTCCACCGACCTTCGTGTCATCTGCAAATTTCCTAACCCATCCTTCTACACCCTCTTCCAGGTCATTTATATAAATGACAAACAGCAGTGGCCCCAAAACAGATCCTTGCGGTATACCACTAGTAACTGAACTCCAGGATGAACATTTGCCATCAACCACCACCCTCTGTCTTCTTTCAGCTAGCCAATTACTGATCCAAACCGCTAAATCACCTTCAATTCCATACTTCCTTATTTTCTGTAATAGCCTACCGTGGGGAACCTTATCAAACGCCTTACTGAAATCCATATAAACCACATCAACAGCTTTACCCTGATCCACTTGTTTGGTCACCTTCTCAAAAAACTCAATAAGGTTTGTGAGGCATGACCTACCCTTCACAAAACCGTGTTGACTATCGCTAATCAACTTGTTCTTTTCAAGATGATTATAAACCCTATCTCTTATAACATTTTCCAACATTTTACCCACAACCGAAGTAAGGCTCACAGGTCTATAATTACCCGGGTTGTCTCTACTCCCCTTCTTGAACAAGGGGACAACATTTGCTATCCTCCAGTCTTCCGGCACTATTCCTGTCGACAAAGACGACATAAAGATCAAGGACAAAGGCTCTGCAATCTCCTCCCTGGCTTCCCAGAGAATCCTAGGATAAATCCCATCTGGCCCAGGGGACTTATCTATTTTGACATTTTCCAAAATTGCTAACACCTCCTCCTTTTGAACCTCAATTCCATCTAGCCTGGTCGACTGAACCTGAGTGTTCTCCTCAGAACTGTGGAAGGAGCTTTGGCAAGTTCCTGCAGTGTACCTTGCAGATACCTTTCAATAAAGACAGAAATGACAGAAACAACAAGAATGAAACAACGACCTGTACAACATTGTACAACTCTGCACATGAAGCACACTGCGAAACAATGACAAGACTACAAACATGCCATGGCATGATAAAGAATCTCACAAATTCACATCTGCTCCAGAACAAATAAGCAAAACAGCTTTCATGAACGATGACATAGCGAATCAATACCACAAACATAGGAAAAATTTGCGATCAGACAACGACGCGACACAGAAGCGCTACCCACAATCAAATGGAACAGGGGAAAAAGGTGTCCACATCATTAAACGACTCATCAGCAAGGCAACCGAGCCACGTTCCAAAGTCAACCTAGCTCGGTTATTGTACCGAGCGACCCCATTGAGCTCAGGACTGTCGCCAGCGCAAATGCTGTTCAGCAGACTCATCTGGACAACCCTAGCAGTAATGCAATTCCAAGACCCCGGTAACGCACCGGTTCTCAACAAAATGCGGGCACTCCGCTCCAACCTGGTTTAGCTCACTGAGCTAAATCGCTGGCTTTTAAAGCAGACCAAGCAGGCCAGCAGCATGGTTCGATTCCCGTACCAGCCTCCCCGGACAGGCGCCGGAATGTGGCGGCTAGGGGCTTTTCACAGTAACTTCATTGAAGCCTACTCGTGACAATAAGCGATTTTCATTTTCATTTCATTTCAAACAAAAACGATACTACGATCAACATGCGATCCCGCTCAAGACAATAGGTGACATTGTCAGAATCAGGGACCCAGAAGACGGATGGTCTGAGCTAGCCACGGTAATCAGGCAGGAGGCACCGTGGTCCTACATTGTCAAATCATCTGCAGGAGTACTTTTTCGCTGTAACAGCCGGGATCTATTAGTGATTCGACCCACAATGCCAGTATTTTCCACACTGGACTTGACCGAGTCCATTTGTCCACAGGACATTCCTCGCCACACAACGCCAGACTGTACTCTTGATGACATCAAATCATCATCTCTACTACCACCATTAAGATGCTCCAGCCGTAAGGCAGTCGACCGGCTAGATTTGTAATGACACTTCAGCACACGCACAAGACGAATATGGACATTTCACATGATGGACTCATAACACAGTTAATTGTTTCTGTATTACTTTTTATCATTTTCACAGTGTGCAGATTTGCATATTCTCACCACTTGTTACGTACAATTTTCATGAGGCCAGTCTAGAAAACATGTCAAATAACAGTTGTGGGGGGGGGGGGGGGGGGGGGGGGGGGGAATGTAGTGATCTGTACATCTGTACATATATCTGCACATACACCAGGGACTGCAGCACAGATGTAACAGCTACAGCATCACTAGAGGGCAGCATCAGAGTCGGATATAAAGGTCCAGCCCAAGGGAGGTTCCGCCTCTTTCAGAAGCACAGGGCTAGTGAGCAGCAGCAGACAGAGACAGCTCAGCATAGGCAGTTTACCTTAGCTTCACTGCTCATACCTCTTGACTGTATTATATGTAGTTAAGCTCTGGAAACAGAACAAACCCACTGAATAAAGTGTTTGTGTTAACTGGAAGTGTGCAATCTTTATTCAGACATAGAGAAGAACATACAAATCAGGAGTGTGATAGAATGGTCTCCACTCGCCGGAGTGAGAACAGTTTCAAAGACTGTCACAAATCCTGACACCCTACAGGACAAAGAAGCCTGCTTGATTGACACCCCATTCTCATGCTAAACGTTCACCCCTTCCACCACTGATGCCAAGAGGCACCAGTGTGTAACATCTGCAAGGTACACTGCAAGAACTTGCCAAAGCTACTTCCACAGCATCTCTCAAACCCACAAGCCAACCTTCCAAACCCACAAACCATACCTCTTAGATGAACAAAGGCCGCATGTCTGTGGGAATGCCGGCCCCTTCAAATTCCCCTCTAAGGGCAACATTTTTCAGGGGCCTTTTCAGGACACCACTCTTGCACTCAAATGGGTGTCAAAAGCATACATTGAATGAGGGAAAAAAAGCACACTCCTGTGATTTTCCCTGGATTGACATATTTGTGGCTTTAGGGCAGGCTAGCTGTCCAATCAAGAATGGTGGGCAGGTCCTTGAAGTTGGAGGGCTAATCAAAGCCCTCAATTGCTGGTACAAATTCCCGTACCAGCCTCCCCGGACAGGCGCCGGAATGTGGCAACTAGGGGCTTTTCACAGTAACTTCATTGAAGCCTACTCGTGACAATAAGCAATTTTCATTTTTTCATTTCAGAAGCCTTCCAGCTTTAAACCAGCAGGAGGATACCATGATGGATAAGTGGAGGAGATGACTCTCTAAAATGGAGGTCCACTGACTTGGGGATATTCACAGTAACTTAGTTGCAGTGTTATTATAAGTCTACTTGTGACATTAATAAACATTATTATTATTAAAGGAGGTCCTTTGCATCCGGGAAGCATTGTACAGGTGGGTGGGAGTGCGTGGGGGAACTGTGGTGTGCCCCTCTCCATATGGCGCCCTGCAGTTGCTGCTGAAGGGAGGGACTCCCAGCCTGCTCAGTGCTGCACCCCTGGGTTTATAGCAGGAGGCTGCCTCCAGGCATCTTCACCCACCTGAGAGGCCTTTGGGTCCGATAATAGGCCTTTCATTCGTTCAATTCATCACCCGCCATCACAGGGGCTAAAACTCCAGCTCCAAATCATGTACGATTCTGACTTGGAAATATGTAACCATTTCGTTATCACTACCGGGTCAATCCTGGAAGCCCCTCCAGAACAGCACTCTGGGTGTGAGAAGTGCAGTGGTTCAAGAAGATGGAACAGCACTACCTTCATAAGGGATATAGGGATGACAATGCCCATGTCCATGAACAAGTAAAATTAATCATAATAAATCATAAATTGATTCAATTTATTTCTATTTGATTCCCTTTTCACCTTTTGATATTTTTCTTTCTCAAGTGTTCATCTGATTCCCTCATAAACATGATGAGTGAATTGGTTTCAATAGTCTCTTGTGGTAATGTGTTTCAGATTTTAATAACCCATTGCCTGAATAAACATTTTCTAATTTGCACACTAATATTACATTACTAGCCTCTTGTTACCAATTATTGTCTCTTGTAAGTTGCATTATTCTATCTATTTTCTCACTCCTCTCAACATTCAGGACATAGGGCGGCAGGCACAGCGGTTAGCACTGCTGCATCACCGCTGGTTCGATTCCAGCCTTGGGTGTCTGTTGTGTGGAGTTCTCACTTTCTCCCCGTGTCTGCGTGGGTTTCCTTTGGGTACTCCGGTTTCCTCCCACAGTGCAAAGATGTGCAGGTTTGACCATGCTAAATTGTCCCTTGGTGCCCAAAAGTTAGGTGAGGTTACCAAGATATGGTGAGGGAGTGGGCCCAGGTCGAGTACTCTTTCAGAGGGTCGGTGCAGACTCGATAGGCCGAATGGCCTCCTTCTGCACTGTAGCTATTCTATGATGCTATATCTATTCACTTCTCCTTGTCCTTCTCTGTTGAAATGAATACTGTCTGAATTGTGCCAAATTCTTCATCATTACAAATGTTCTCTCCCCTCATGGATTTGGCTTCCCTTTGCGTTGAATCTTAACTCCAAAATATGTGAAATTGGAATTAGAAGTACGACTCAAATCAGAAAAGCCTAGTGATTACGTCAGAGATCATTCTCCACTATAAGCAAACATACGGAGTCACTAAGGAATCTGAGACAGAACACCATGCACGCAGATAAACTTTCAGCTTCGAAAAGAAAAATCCAAATGTGTTTTCTTAAAAGGGTTAAGTGAATAATAAAATAACCATCCATTAGATTTAATAACAGAGAAAGGTTGCAAAAATATAAAATGTGAATTTGAACAGAGAGATTTCTTTTCATCCGGGTCAGGATTTTCCAGAACTTCCCTCCCGAAGTCAATGGACCACTGACTGGGCCGTCAAACATTCCCGAGGCACAGGCGGGGCTGGAAAATTCTATGCACGATGACTGAAGCAGCTAAACCAAAGGAGTTATGTTAGTCCTTTGTAAATCCCTGATTCGGCCTCAGCTTCAATGCTGTATCCAATGCTGGTAACCATACTTCAGGAATGTTGAGCTCCCAGCCAGGGTGGACAGGATGATTTTCACCATGTCAACTCAATGCCCACTTCTTCTATTGGCGCAAGGTACAGTTTCCCCCCTCCCCACCACCAAGGTCAATTCCGTGTGCTCATTGTCTGCCCTGCTCTCTCACCCTCTCAGCACCCTTCACTACCTCGCTCACTGCCCCCTCTACTGCCACCTGACCACCCTGGCCACCATCCATTCCTGACTCCCAACTGCCTCCCACCAATCTTCGCCCCTTTACAGAGGCTCGCCCGCCACTTCACTTGCTCCCCTTCTTCTGAATGCTCGCTCACCACGAATGACGCCAGTGAGTGGGGTGAGAAAGGGACAGTGAGCAGAATAGCCACAGATCGACAGGGGGTAAGGGAGTGAGTCATACCACAGACATGCAACAATGAACTCACTGGCAGGAGAAACTGCATGTGCCAACTGACGGAAAAGGTGCCTAGTGGGCACGCACAATTGTTCCTGTGTGCCAATTGGAGTTATAGTGGCTTAGGAATGTTGTTAAGGCCCTGGGAGATTAGATTTAACAGAATGATACTGGGATGAATGAGTTGAAGAGGCTGGTGAAGCTGGGATCTTTCCTCTTAAAGTAGATGAGATTGTTGAATATTTTATATCGGGGTTCAAATTAATGAAGAGCTTCGAGAGAGCAAGTAAAAAGAAGCTGTTTTCATTGACAGTAGCGTCAGTAACCATAGGACACTGGCCGTGATTGAATGGCCATGGTGCTCGAAAAGCAGCTCCCCGTGGACCATCATGGCCAATACAAGCCGGGAGACCTACTCCTGGGATCTACCCTGCCCGCAATGCCTCGCGAGAGCTAAATGATTTCAGGCAAATCTGCATATTAAAGCGAGACAGCTAGTCTCATGTTAATGTGCAATTTCCCAAGGTAACCAGGGCATTGGGATCTATCCCCTTCGCCTCGGAAACCTTGGGCGAGCGCCGTTTGGTGCTGGTCTCCACAAATGAGGATCAGATGGAAGGGCATTTGTGAGGGTTTCCCAGGGGATTGGTGGCCCCCAGGTGCATACCCTTTGTACAGCATGGTACCTGGCACTGCTAGTGCCACCTGGGTGCCATCCAGGCACTGTCAGCTCACAGGGACACTTTCAGGTGTCAGTTTGGCACTGCCAAGGGTCCAAGCTAGCATTTCTAGCAACGTGACCATCAGGCTTGGTGTCCTCTCCGTGGGTGTTCGGGGGTAGGGACTCGCCCATAGTCGCGTTGGGTTGGAGGGATCGCTTTGGGGGCCCCAGAGATCGCGGCGTTATTTTAAAATGGCATCTCAATCGCTCGCTACACTGAGACGTTCCAGCAAGCAGATCTGCTCAGTGCATAAAACGGCACTATGTGCAGCCTCGGCCACACATTCCCCACTGAGGCTCCCGATCTATCCCAGCCGTTTTATAGCATTGTGTTTCTCGGTGTTGTGAGCACCAAGAAACACGCGGCTAAACGTACTCGCTGTGGGACTTCCTTCCCATTTAGTTAAATCCGCCCACAGATTTAAATGAAACAGAGGTGACATGAGGAAACAGGCCCAGCTCTCTTTTGAAAATTCACAAGAGAGTAAATACTCATTGTACTTGCTGGCAATTTGTTTAATAGATCTCCTATAATCTGACTGAAGAAGAAATGTCTGACATCTAAAGTAGCCTGAATCCTCACTTAAATTGATAAAGCTAACAAATTGAAATGATCAGAGGGTCACAATCCAGCACTTTAGATTTGAGATATCCCTGTCAAACTGACTTGATGTACATTCATTTTAAAAGTGATGAGATCCAGCTTGCAACCTACCTGACTAGCAAACATATTTTCAGCTGCTAATGTTCTGAAGCATTTCCATAGAGCTTTTGAGTCACCCATCATATCAGTGGACCAAAACTGAACGCAGCTTTCTGCATGCAAAGAGACACGTGCTTTTCCACACAATGTGATGCCTTGTGGATTATAATGTATGTACATCCCCAAACCATCCAAAAACATGTGGAGCCCAATCGAACGTCAAGTATTTGCGATCAGGATCTCACCCTCACTGGGTGAGACCCTGATTTGCATATTTAAGTGAGCAGTTAGGCTCAATTAAAATGATCGAATCCCCGTTCCTGGGAGGCTTCACCATGGTGACGTTTAGCACCATGTCAACACTGTTAGGTAAATTGGACATTCTGAATTCTCCCTCAGTGTACCCGAACAGAAACTGTAATGTGGCAACTAGGGGCTTTTCTCAGTAACTTCATTGCAGTGTTAATGTAAGCCTACTTGTTAAAATAAAAATTATTTCAAAAAAGGGGGCCAGGTGGAATTTCACCCGGGGGAGGGGGGGCATCTCCCGGGCTTCTGCAGGCGCCCGGGTGATCAGGCACTGGGCAGGATGGTACCCTGGCACATTAGCACTGCCACCTGGGCACCCTAGTAGTGCAACCCTGGAACTACAAGGGTGCCTGGCTGGCACTGCCAAACTCATGGGGCACTGTCAGGATACTGTCATAATATCCACTCATGTGTATCATGAGATGCAGACAAGCAGTGATTGACACAGGATAACCAATGAACACTCACGACACAGAACAACCAATCACCAGACAGGACACCACCACTATAAAGCCCACGGGGCATTAAGTCTCTCCCTCTCTCACAGGACACGGCCAGGGAGATAGTTGCAGTGCACAGGCCAATGAACCTCATTACCATGTGATAGAGAGCTAGTCTGGTGAAGCCATTAGGAGGTTATCAGTTAGGTTAATAGAGTGTCAACCCACAGCAGATTATGTACAGCAATCAACAGGTTCAATAAAACAGTGTTGGACCATCTCCTGTGTCATAGATTTCATAGAATTTACAGTGCAGAAGGAGGCCATTCGGCCCATTAAGACCGCACCGGCTCTTGTAAAGAGCACCCTATCCAAGCCCACACCTCCACCCCATCCCCATAACCCAGCAACCCCACCCAACACTAAGGGCAATTTGGACCCTGAGGGTAATTTAGCCTGGCCAATTCACCTACCCTGCACATCTTTGGACTGTGGGAGGAAGCTGGAGCACCCGGAGAAAAGCCTGTTTCTCGTTTTACTGCATCCAGTTGCAGTTGATGTTAGACGAACACAGATAACACATCAGGTACCAGACTAGTAGCGCCAAGGTGCCAGATTAGTACAGCCAGAGATCAAGCCCAGGGGTGCCCTGCCCCCTTATGAGGTGGGGTGGGCGGAGGGGGGTTCTGGAGGCTGTGATGAGGGATCCAGAGCTCAGGGCCCATTCAAAAACGGCACCCAATCTCGTCCTGTACTGGCCGAGTGCAGGAAATGAATGCAAATGCTGCCTCGGCAGGGTAGGACCTCATCTGCAGGAGCCAGGAAACAGCCCGCTAAACATGCCCAAAACAGGACTCATTTTTCTTCCCCGTTAAATTGTGCCCGTGATCTCCTCGGAGATGAAAAAAATACAGGCCCATTCGATAAAATATCAAAATCTGGAGAATCAAATCCAATCCTATAGATCGCTCTAGCCTTGAATTTCTCAAAACGCTGACCATTAGCTTTAGCTTGAAGGAAGTCAGCAAATCAGTATTCAATGCACAGGATGGCAACCTGTTGAAAACAATTCACTGAGAAAAAAACTGTTTCTGACATCGAAAATGTATCTGGCCTGAAAAAACGTGAAAGTATGATGCCTGGTCCTCCCTAGCTTATTTAAGCAGAGCAGCTGGAGCACAGTCTATTCTCCCCACGATTATCATGACTGCAATCAGATCACCCCTCAAACTGTGCATTTCCAATGTGCCAGCTACTAATTCATTCAGCCCATCTTGATAGCCAAGGTACTTCATACTTGGAATTAGTCCAGTTCCACCCTGTAGCCTTTCTTAAACCTCAATATCATTAGGTGGGGATATGGGGATAGGTCGGGGAATGGACCGAAGGAGGGTGCTCTTTCAGAGCACAGAACTGATGGGCCGAATGGCCTCTTTCTCTACTGTAGGATTCTATGAATTTGACGGATCATCCACCATAAGGAAACTAAAAACTGGAACAGAGCTCCAAGCAAATCTTCGCCAAGTCATTGTACAATGACAAAATAGCATGCCTCGTCTTATAACCTGATAATTGTTTTCCCGAAGATCCTATTTTCTCTCTCTATTGCTTCACGGCATCTCTTCTGTACTCTTTGAGACTTATGCAGTAGAACTCCCATATCATCTTTTACCGCTTTCTTTAATGTATTTCCCTGAAGGATGAATACATTTTGACCATTTCTCCTTCAAACATCCATAAAACAGCACGCATCGAAAGTAAACATCAGTTTTCATTCATGAACCCAATCTCCCAATACATGAATATCTACCTTAAGCATCGTCTACAGCCTTCATGCGCACATACTGCAAATGTTTATATTGGGCTCCTGCATCAATGTCATTGATAAAACTAGGAAAGAGTTTTGAGACAGATCCAAATTCATCCACAGCCATTGTCTGTCTCGGCCCTTCAGGACAGTTGAATATATTACTGCCAATACCAGAGACATTCATCTTGCAGAGAATCCACTTTTGCACAGCAAGCCCTAAAATTGCCAAAAATTGCTGGATTCTTTGCAGATCGAAGCAATAAGAAATGTCTCCCTCCACAAAAATAAGGATGTGGACACGAAGAGAAGCACAGCTTTTAAGACAAATAACAGGTTTAGGTTGGGATATGAAGGAATATGGAGCTAGTGAACAGAGATGAGGAACAGATCAGCCCTGATCTAACTGAATGGCAGAGCAGCCTCGAGCGGCTGAATGGCCTAATCCTGGGCCCGATTCTCTGCAACCATGATGGGTGGGAGAATCCCAGGGAGGTCTGCTCCAGCACCTCCCGCTATTCTCCCACCCCCCCCAAAATGGCGTGTCCGATTTTGCGAAACGACGCTTGGAGATTCTCCGGTCCGGATGTGCCGAGCGGCCTGCCGTTCCCGACCTGTTCACGACGGCGGCAACCATGCCTGGTCGCTGCCGTCGTGAACATGGCGTGCCAGGTAAGTGTGGAGCCTGTGGGGGGCGGATCGGGGATCGAGCACCATGACCGTGCTCGGGAGGGGACGGGCCCGCGATCGGTGCCCACTGATCGTCGGGCCGGTGTCTCAAGGGGACGCACTCTTTCCCCTCCGCCGCCCCGCAAGATCAAGCCGCCACGTATTGCGGGGCTGCTGAGGGGAAAGACGGCAACCGCGCATGCGCGGGTTTGAGCTTCCCAACCCGCGCATGCGCGGCTCACGTCATTAGGTGCAGCCACGGCGTCACTCTTGGCGCACCGGGCCTTGAAGCCAGGGACAAGGCCCGGTGGCCGAGTTTCCCGGTACGGCCCTCCTATCCCCCCGGGGAGGGGAGAATAGGGGGTCGGGAGAGGCTTCCGACGCTGTCGTGAACCTCTCCGGGTTTCCCGACGGTGGCGGGCCTTGCGGAGAATTCCGCCCAGTTCCTGCCTTCCTACCAATCCCAGTCATCATTATTGTTTATGAACAATTCTGGAATTGAACAATGATAAAATGTCGACATATCAAGTTTAGAAAATTACTCATTTTGCTTCGCAGTTGATGAAAGCAAACAAAAATTGTAACCAATTTATAGAATATTTCACCTGCTTTGTGTCAAAATTTCAAGAAAATATAAGGAACAATAACTGTGAATGAAGAGCCAAGCCGTAAGGAGTCTTTCTTGCAGAGTGGCTGCTGTCACTGGTAAAGCCGGCACAGTCCCAGATGACCATAGGCTGCTTTTCCCTTTGAAGGGGAGAGCTGACTAGTGGTGATTTGACGTGAGGACCACCACATCTCAGGCAAGTGGCAAGGATGAGAAGACTTATGACCACCCTCAGACAGTATGGGAATTGAACCCGCGCTGTTGGCCTCACTCTGCATCACAAGCCAGCTTTCCAGCTAACTGGGCTTAATCAGTCCACAAGGAAGGCTGGGAATTTCCTGGAGTGCCCATTCC
Source organism: Scyliorhinus canicula (assembly GCF_902713615.1). Taxonomy (NCBI): domain Eukaryota; kingdom Metazoa; phylum Chordata; class Chondrichthyes; order Carcharhiniformes; family Scyliorhinidae; genus Scyliorhinus; species Scyliorhinus canicula. The sequence continues at coordinate 28,765,534 of NC_052166.1, read as the reverse complement.
AGGTGGTGACTATCCCAAAGCTGCAAAGCACGGCAAGTGGATGGCCATACAGTAAGTTGGGAAATGGCAGGCAGTGCAGAGGTCTTGCAGGAACATGGCACTCTCAGAACAGTTTTACTCCTCTGAATACCAGTGTGAGTGACAACACATTTCTGGGAGGCCACATAAGAGCAAATTGATGGTTTTGTGAGGCAATACACAACAAGGTGTGCAAATGCAGTGCTCATAAGTGGTTTGATGGCCAATGATGTAGTCAGGAGCTTCTGCAGTTATTTATATGAGACCAGCATATGATGTGTCGCCTCCCTGATTCCAGGGTAAAGGACATCAATGAGGGGGCGCAAAACCTTTTAAGTGGGCAACGGAACAGACAGAGGTCACGATCCATATGCAATCAGTCACAGATGAAGGAAAAGTGTTGAAGTCATGCGGTCAGAGATTAAGGAGCTAGTGAGAAAGTTAAAAGTTGGGACTGCAAAGAGAGTAATCTCTTGTTTATTTTAAGTGTATCATATTCATGATCATCGGAACATGAAGAAGTTAGGTGTGGCTGGTGAAATGGTGGAGGGGAGAGGTTCCTTGGGCATTGGGACTCTTTCTGGGAGAGGAACAACATGTTCAAGGGATAGGTTGCACCTCGACAGAAAAGAGGTCACGTCCTTGTGGTGGGTATAAACTAATTTGGCTGGGGCATTGAGCACCAGGGGGGAGTCAATAAAGAGAAGAAACAAGGCACACAGAGGACAGGTAGAGTCTTACAGCAACATGACTAAAGAGTTCCGAAGCAAAAGGCTCAGACATGGAATAAATGTGAATCAGTCTAAAATGGATTTGGAATGCATATATGTCAATGCATTTAAACCTGGTTAAAAAAAGATGAGCTGCAGACACATTGGGGCTATGATATTGTGGCTAATGCAGAGAGTAGGCTGAAAGAATGTGAGGATTGGAACTTAATATTTTTTGGCTACAGGGTGTGTAGGAATGATAGGGAAGAAAAAAAGTCAGGATAGCATTGTTGATCAAATAAATTATTACAGCTGAATAACCTGTCAGGGGCAAAACTTTACCTCTTTAGCTCTTACATCATTGAACTAAGACACATAGGTTGTATAGACAACAGACTTCCCTGGGGAATCAACATGATCTGCACTGTGCAGGTGGCGCAATGCCAATATATTCCTTCCTCTGAAATTTTCAGCAGCAGGTCACTGGTTGGAATGAGTTATACGAGTAAAATATTAGGAAAATTTAAGAATTAGAGTAGTGATAATGGGGGTCTTCAATTGTCCTCATCCATACTTAAATAATAATTGTGTGGTCGGAAAGAAGGGAACAAATTCCTGAAAAAGGCAACATCCTCGATCAGGGCATTCCCAGCACAATGAGGAATTAAATGATGCTGGATTATGTTCCGGAGAATGAGGCAGAGCAAATGGACCATGTTTTAATGGAAGGCATTTGGGGAACGATGAACATAACATCATTATGTTTAGAATAGTTATGGAAAAAAAGCAAAGGTACAGTCAAGCACTCAGAGGGCATACTTCAATGAGTTGAAGAGGAATCTGGCCAAGATGGAGTGGAATCAAAAATTGGTTGGCAAAACAGCAAATGATCCATGTGACCCCTTCAAAGAGCAGATGGTTTGGGTACAGAGTGAACACATTCCAGTATCAGGGAAAGATAGCACATTCCAAGCTGGAGCCCCCTAGATAACTGACGTTTCAGGGCAGAGTTTTTCTGTTTTTCTGTAGAGTGCTGCAGCGGGTGAGAAAAGCGGCATTTAAGTCACTGGTACCAACGGCGACTCTCTCTGCCATATTGTTGTTAACTTGGGGGGAAAAAGTGGAATGGTCGGGTCCCATGATTGCTCTGATTGACCCCGCCCCAGCAACTTCGTTTATTAAAGAGCAAGTCTTATTTTTCCAGCTGGAAATCCCGCCAATGCGAAAGGCCATTTGGGCCTCTCATGGTATTTTGTGCACCAATCGCCATTCACGCTTGGTCCGAACAAGAGTGTAAACGGGGGAGCCATAGAGGTTAAAATGAGAGAAAAACACATAACAATTTCACGGTTGAGCAACTAAACTAACATGAACATAAAAAGTACAGAGTAATTCCAATAAAGGGGAAGAAGACGGAAAAAGACAGTGTAAGAAAATAGGTTAACATAAGAGGGAAGGTCTTTTAGAAAGACATGGAACAAAAAACATGGAAAAAAAGGGGCTTTTCATAGTAAGTTCATTGAAGCCTACTTGTGACATAGAACATAGAACGTAGAACATTACAGCGCAGTACAGGCCCTTCGGCCCTCGATGTTGTGCTGACCTGTGAAACCACTCTAAAGCCCATCTATACTGTTCCCTTATCATCCATATGTTTATCCAATGACCATTTAAATGCCCTTAATGTTGGCGAGCCCTTACTACTCTCTGAGTAAAGAACCTACCTCTGACATATGTCCTATATCTATCTCCCCTCAATTTAAAGCTATGTCCCCTCGTGCTAGACATCACCATCCGAGGAAAAAGGCTCTCACTGTCCACCCTATCTAATCCTCTGATCATCTTGTATGCCTCAATTAAGTCACCTCTTAACCTTCTCTCTAACGAAAACAGCCTTAAGTCCCTCAGCCTTTCCTCATAAGATCTTCCCTCCATACCAGGCAACATCCTGGTAAATCTCCTCTGCACCCTTTCCAATGCTTCCACATCCTTCCTATAATGCGCGACCAGAACAGCACGCAATACTCCAAATGCGGCCGCACCAGAGTTTTGCACAGCTGCAAAATGACCTCATGGCTCCGAAACGTAATCCCTCTACCAATAAAAACAAACACACCATACGCCTTCTTAAAAAACCTATCAACCTGGGTGGCAACTTTCAGGGATCTATGTACATGGACACCGAGATCTCTCTGCTCATCCACACTACCAAGAATCTTACCATTAGCCCAATACTATCTTCCTGTTACTCTTTCCAAAATGAATCACCTCACACTTTTCTGCATTAAACTCCATTTGCCACCTTTCAGCCAGCTCTGCAGCTTATCTATGTCCCTCTGTAACCAGTAACATCCTTCCGCACTGTCCACAACTACACCGACTTTAGTATCATCTGCAAATTTACTCACCCATCTTTCTACGCCCTCCTCCAGGTCATTTATAAAAATGACAAACAGCAGTGGCCCCAAAATAGATCCTTGTGGTACACCACTAGTAACTGAACTCCACGCTGAACATTTCCCATCAACCACACCCTCTGTCTTCTTACAGCTGGCCAATTTCTGATCCAAACTGCTAAATCACCATGAATCCCATGCCTCTGTATTTTCTGCAATAACCTACCGTGGGGAACCTTATCAAACACTTTATTGAAATCCATATACACCACATCAACTGCTTTACCCTTGTCCACCTGTTTGGTCACCTTTTCAAAGAACTCAATAAGGTTTGTGAGGCACGACAGTTCACAAAACCGTGTTGACTATCCCTAATCAAATTATTCCTTTCTAGATGATTATAAATCCTATCTCTTATAAATCTTTTCAAGGCTTTGCCCACAACCGAAGTAAGGCTCACTGGTCTATAGTTACCGGGGTTGTCTCTACTCCCCTTCTTGAACAAGGGGACAACATTTGCTATACTCCAGTCTTCTGGCACTACTCCTGTAGACAATGATGACATAAAGATCAAAGTCAAAGGTTCAGCAATCTCCTCCCTAGCTTCCCAGAGAATTCTAGGATAAATCCCATCCAGCCCAGGGGACTTATCTATTTTCACACTTTCCAGAATTGCTAACGCCTCCTCCTTATGAACCTCCAGCCCTTCTAGTCTAGTAGCCTGTATCTCAGTATTCTCCTCGACAACATTGTCTTTTTCTTGCGTGAATACAGACAAAAAATATTCATTTAGCACCTCTCCTATCTCCTCGGACTCCACGCACAAGTTCCCACTACTGTCCTTGACTGGCCCTACTCTAACCCGAGTCATTCTTTTATTCCTGACATACCGACAGAAAGCTTTAGGGTTATCCTTGATCCTACCTGCCAAAGACTTCTCATGACCCCTCCTGGCTCTTCTTAGCTCTCTCTTTAGGTCCTTCCTTGCTAACTTGTAACTCTCGAGCACCACAGCTGAAATTTCACGTCTCATCTTTACATAAGCCTCCTTCTTCCTCTTGACAAGTGATTGAACTACTTTACTAGTGATTCAACTACGGTTCCCTCGCTCGACCACTTCCTCCCTGCCTGACAGGTACATACTTATCAAGGACATGCAGTAGCTGTTCCTTGAACGAGCTCCACATTTAAATTGTGCCCATCGCCTGCAGTTTCCTTCCCCATCCTATGCATCCTAAGTCCTGTCTCATTGCATCATAATTGCCTTCCCCCCAGCTATAACTCTTGCCCTGCGGTATATACCTATCCCTTTTCATCGCTAAAGTAAACATAACTGAATTGTGGTCACTATCACCAAAGTGCTCACCTACCTCCAAACCTAGAACCTGTCCTGGTTCATTACCCAGTACCAAATCCAATGTGGCCTCGCCTCTTGTTGGCCTATCTACATACTGTGTCAGGAAACCCTCCTGCACACACTGGACAAAAAAGGACCCATCTGAAGTACTCGTTCTATAGCGTTTCCAGTTAAAATTTGGAAAGTTAAAGTCCCCCTTAACAACTACCCTGTTACTTTTGCTCCTATCCAGAATCATCTTTGCAATCCTTTCCTCTACATCACTGGAACTTTTCAGAGGCCTATAGAAAACTCCCAACCCATACTACCTCAGTAGATGGGTCCTCATCAAACGTCCTTTCTGCCACCGTAATACTGTCCTTGACTAACAGTGCCACACCTCCCCCTCTCTTACCACCTTCCCTGAACGTACTGAAATATCTAAACCCCAGAACCTGTAACAACCATTCCTGTCCCTGCTTTAGCCATGTCTCAGAAATGGCCACAACATCGAAGTCCTAGGTACCACCTGTGCTGCAAGTTCACCCACCTTATTCCGGATGCTCCTGACATTGAAGTAGACATACTTTGAATCACCTTCCTGCCTGCCGGTACACTCCTGCAACCTTGAAACCTTACTCATGACCTCACTGCTCTCAACCTCCTGTATACTGGAGCTGCAATTCAGGTTCCCAACCCCCTGCTGAATTAGTTTAAACCCTCCCGAAGAGCATTAGCAAATTTCAGCCCCAGGATATTGGTACCCCTCTGGTCCAGGTGTAGACCATCCCGTTTGTAGAGGCCCCACCTACCCCAGAATGAGCCCCAATTATCCAGGTATCTGAAACGCTCCCTCCTTCACCATCCCTGCAGCCACATGTTCAATTGCTCTCTCTCCCTATTCCTTGTCTCGCTAGCAGGTGACATGGGTAACCACCCAGAGATAATAACTTTGTTTGTTCTAGGTCTAAGTTTCCACCCTAGCTCCCTGAATTCCTGCCTTACATCCCTATCCCTTTTCCTACCTATGTCATTGATGCCTATGTGGACCACGACTTGGGGCTGCTCCCCCTCGCCCATAAGGATCCCGAAAACACAATCCAGGATATCACGGACCTTGGCACCTGGGAGGCAACACACCAACCATGAGTCTCTCTCGTTTCCACAGAATCTCCTATCTATCCCCCTAACTATGGAGTCTCCAATGACTAATTCTCTACTCCCCTCCCCCTTCCCTTCTGAGCAACAGGGACGGACTCTGCACCAGAGACCTGTACCCCATGGCTTACCCCTGGTAATTCCCCCCCACCAGTATCCAAAGTGGTGTACTTGTTACTAAGGGGAACAACCACTGACTGCTTCCTCCCAGCCCCTCTCCCCGTCACCCATCTATCTTCATTCTTCGAAGTAACTACATCCCTGAAGCTACTATCTATGACCACCTCTGTCTCCCGAATGATCCGAAGTTCATCCAGCTCCAGCTCCAGTTCCCTAACGTGGTTTCTGAGGAGCTGGAGTTGGGTGCACTTCCCACAAGTGAAATCAGCAGGGACACTGACGGCATCCCTCACCTCAAACATTCTGCAGGAGGAACATTGCACTGCCGTCCCTGCCATCCCCTCTAGGTAAAGCAAGAAAAAGAAAGGAAGAGCTTACCTGCACACCTTCCCAGAAATCCCCACGGTCGACTTCCGGTTTCCTGCTGCTCTGAAACAAAAAAACAACTCAAAAAAAAATGTTAGTTGAAAAAAAAACAAAGGCCGCTTCTCCTGTAAGGTAAGTTTTTAAAGCGGTAAACTTACCTTCCCGACAGCCCACTGGTTACTGCTCTCGCTGCTACCGTTGAAAAACTGAAGGCCGCTTCTCCTGCAAGGTAAGTTTTTAAAGCGGGAAACTTACCTTCGCGACAGCCCCCTGTTTACTGCTTCTCTCTGCTACCGCTGAACAACTGAACTGTGACAATAAGCAATTTTTACTATTCTTAAAAGAGGATGGATGGTTCAGAACCAATAGGACATCTTTGTGTGGAGACAGAATCATGGGCTGAGGTACTAAAGTCGCCATAGCCCCAGGTGACCATAATCCGCTTTCCCGTTTGAGGGGGAGAGTTGACTGGTGGGGATTAACCCTGAGGATGACTACCTCTCAGGCAAGGGGCGGTTGAGAAGGTGAGACCTTCATGAATAACCTCAGCTGGTAGGGGAATTGAACCTTGCTCTGTATCACGAATCAGCTACCCAGCCAACTGACCTAAACTGTGCATGGATTGTAAATGGCACACTCATGACTAAAAACACTGATAGGGATAAATGCAATTAACACAGAGCAATCATCCAGGGCTGGCAAATTTTGAGATATAATAATTGGGACAAAATTAATTTCCATTTTCAAAAGTATTGAACAAGAAATGAAAGCCAGTACAGATGTGTTAAAGGGAACCCATGTTTGATTAACTTACACAAGTTCTTTGATCCCATATATTTAGCAGCCTTTTCAACTTACCCTCGAATTACATACATGTCCAGAGATCTAATTTCCTGCAACCCATTTAAAACTGCACAATGTAATACATTGTCAAAATATATCACTTCAAACTTATCTCTGTTAAATGTCATCTTCCATTAGTATGTCTATTTTAATTTCCGGCCTCCCTATGTCCACCTGAATTCACCTGAGGAAGGAGTAGTTCTCCGAAAGCTAGTGTTTGAAACAAACATGTTGGACTTTAGCCTGGTGTTGTAAGACTTCTTACTGTGCTCACCCCAGTCCAACGCCGGCATCTCCACATCACCTGAAATATGGTTGTGGCCTTATTTCCAAATGCTGCAGCATCAGCAAACTGTCGTCAATGTGAGCATATAGAATTGTACAATGGTTTTCACAATAAACCATGGGCTGGATTCTCTGGTCCCCAGCCGCGTGTTTCTCGGATTCTGTACTCCTGCCCATGTTGCCCGGAAACCCGCAGGTGGGATACACTGCCAGCAGGAACAGTGAATGGCAATGGCCGAAGAACTCCGGCCCACATAATATACTCGCTAACAAAAATAAATATGATAGGATTAAAACAGCAAAGGTGGAGCATTGGCCAAGAGATAGAAAGTGAAGAACAGAGATGAATAGTTGTTTTTCAGATTGGAGGGAAACTTAGTGCTGTTCACCAAGCAGTTGGCATTCGGACCCCAATCCTCTTTTCGATGTATCTTACCAACCTGGAATTCATCATTTCACAGTTTGCAAATGATACGCAACTTGGAATAAAAGCCCTTTTGCACCTAATCTATTGCATCTGTTGCTCTTGTTAAACGTTACCCATTTTTACAAGCGGGACGTGTGAGACCAATCTGAGCACAGTGCAGAGATCCACCTGTGAGACTATTGTACCGTACACCATCAGCCTCTCTTAAAGCACATGTGTAATCAAATAACAGCTGGATATTTATGAATAAAACAGCAGTGCCAAAATGCCTTAAACTACCCATCTCAGGAGCGCACTAATTTGCCTCAGTCTCCTTTATTGGATTAGATTACTTAATTTGCATTGATATCCTGCAGGGGAGAAGACTATTTAACATGTCAACAGAAGAGTTTAGTAGTTAAAAAGGTTGAAAGAGAGGGGAAAAAAAATCGAATTTACATCGCACTTCCACAAGCTCAGGATGTGCAAGACAGTAAATTAAATACTTTGAAGTGCAGTGATTGTTATAACGTAGTAAATGTAGCAGCTAATTTGTGCCCTACAAGCTGCTGGAAACAGCAATGTGATAATGACCAAATTGTCTGTATTTTTAGTGATGTTGGTTGAGGGATAAAGATTGACCGGGGATTGGAGAACTATTGGGTTACAATAACTGATGAGCATGGACTAACAACAGTAGAGATGACACTGAGCAATTCTTACATGCTGCGTGTCTGCCCGCGCCCAGGAGAGAACTCCTGCGCTCCCGACACACAACTTTTTTTAAACCATGTCATCCCAGTGTCCACGTGACCACCCAGTCTACAGGGGATAACTCCTCTATTCTATGATATAATGTCATTATTCAAAAGATGGCACCTATGATGATCCATTACTCCCATGCTGCACTGGGCCTAGCTTTCTGTGCTCAAGCCTGTGGCAATGTTTTAAACTGACTGATATGTGATAGTGCTTCTAGATTTGGGTGGGGGAACAAATAGAAGAATGGAGCAAGGGGAAAGAAAGAAAAAAGTACACAGCTATGTTTCATATCAATGTTGGATAGTGAGGGAGTAGGTATCAATTAGGGATAGGATCCAGCTTGGCATCATATGACCGAATCAGCTGCCAGCATAGAAACAGATCATTTATCTATGGTCTGCACCAGTGGTTTTTCCCACAACCACTTAATGTAACCCAACTCTCCTGCTTATTTGAGATATAATTTCACATACCTGGTTTGCATGCAAGCTAAAAAGAGAAAAGAAATTTGGTGGAATGTCAGTGATAAGGAACTATGCCAGGACGAGTCACTCTGCAGGAGGAGAGAAAACTATTTGGCCAGTTCCCCTCCAAGCCACTCACCATCCTGACTTGTAAATATATTACCCTGTATTGTCCTTTCATTGTCACTGGGCAAAAATCCTGGAATACCCTCTCTAACCGTACTGTGGGCATATCTGCACCACAAGGACTGCAGCGGCTCAAGAAGGCAGCTCACTACCATTTTCTCAAGGGCAATTAGGGATGGGCAATAAATGCTGGCCTTGCCAACGATGTCCGCATCCCACAAATGAATGTTTAAAAGACGCTGACAGAACCTGTTATCCGTACAAACCTACAAAAGAGGAGCAGAAGCAGGCCATTTTGCCCCTGAAGCCTCCACAATTCAATAAGAACATGGCTGATCTGTTTGCGTTGAGTTATGCATTCCCAATCTACCCCCTATAAATCGAATGGTCACCCATTGACACCGTTACTTCACGGAAGAACGGGAGTTCTCCCTGGGGGCACAGGCAGAGTAAAAACATGTAAAAGCTGCATGGCTGTTTTTTCCCTTTGTTCATCTCACAAATAAGGGCACCTGGGTAACATTTTTGCATAATTAAACTGATTGAAAGTATCTGAGGTTATTCTGATGCAACACTGGAAACTAAAGACTGTGCCTGGGTGACCTCGCTCGGGCCCCATTTTGCACCGGTTTTCACAAATGTGAACCAGGTGTGATGGCATCTGGGGGGTCACCCAGGCCATTAGAGACCCCTGGGTGATCCAGCTCTGGGCAAGGTGGTACCCTGGCACTCCCACTAGTACCTGGGCACCTTGGCACTTCCAGCCTGGCACCTTGGCACTGCCAGCCTGGCACCTTGGTACTGCCAGCATGGCACCTTGGTACTGCCATCTGGGCAGTGCCATGGTGTCCATGTGGCCCTGCCAGGCTGGCCGTGCCAAGATGCCCAGGTGCCAGGTTGCCAGTGCGAGTGTTTGAGCTTGCGGGTGCCTTGCCCTTAAGATGTAGGGTGGGGCGGGGGCGCGATGACCCCCTCACAGGTAAGTTGGATGCACTGTGGGAGGTCGGAGGCCATAGTAGGGTGGCTGGGGGTGGGGGGGTCACAAGATTGGGGCAATATTTAGACACGAGTTGAGCTCAGCAGTCCAGGAAATGTGGTAAGTGCGGCCTCGCCAGGGCATTCCTCGCCACAAAAAAAGGAAAAGCCACGTTAAATAGAACAATGTTTCTCAGCGTTGCAAGATCCGAGAAACACTATGCTAAACATGCCCAAAACAGGACTCTGTTTTTGTCCCACTAAATCGCATCACTGGTCACCCTTTAAAAATGGCACGCCAAACACTGAGGAGTCAGTCCTGCCGCCTTCTTTAGTTCCCCACTGCAGGAAAAAAATTTCAAAGTGTGGAATTTTCCAGTGAGAAACTCCCCAAGCTTCATAATAATGACTAAGTGTGGGTGAATACTGATGTGTTGGGTAAGCTGGGTCTGCGAGGACTGCGTTTACTGCAGCAGTGAGAGAGACAGGCTTCCAACACTTCAAGAAATGCAACTCGATTTTATTGAACTCTAAACTATCATACATGCTTTAACTGTGGGTTGACACTGCTGAGTTGACTGGAGACCTGAGGCTAACCTGACCAGACTGTCTTACTACCACATGGTGTATGTTCTAGTTGCTGCTCACGAACTCTGACTGTCTCAGAGGCTGCATCCCAAGAGAGCGGGAAAACTAGTGCCCTCTGGCTTTATCGTGGTCATGTTGTGTCTGGTGATTGGTTCCTGTGTTCTGTGTGTTCATTGGTCATCCTGTGTGTCAATGACTACCAGTCTGTGCACCATCATATACTAGTGTGTATATTATGACATCTCCCCCTTTTTTTGTACTTTTAAAAAAAAAAATTGTGTGTGTGTAGGAGCCTGACTATATACAAAGTGCGTGAACGTGTTGACGTGTGTAGGAGCCTGACTATATACAAAGTATGTGAACGGATTTACATGGGAAGGTGTCTAGTGCAGATAGAGGACAGACAACAAATTAGGAAGAAACAATATGTACAGATGTGTAAACGGATCACAAGGTAATGCAACATTCAGTCTATAAATTCAGTCTCTGTAGCGGGCGGCGAATTCTGGTTGACCGCATCAAGGGTGGGTCAGGGGCCGCCTGCACTGGAATGGGAGGAGCTGCCTCCAATGTAGAGGTCGGTAAAAGAACTGGCAGATCGGTGGCCTCATGGAAGGGCGCGTCCTGCGGAACCAGCAGGCGAGGTGGGACTTCACGTTCAGGTGGCGAGCGTGGAAGTAGCCGCAGTGCCCGCCTATTACGCCAAAGAAAGAAGCCATCATGCATGCGAACGAGGAATGGTTTCGGGGCCACTTGCTTGACAACCACAGCTGTGGCAGATTAGCCACCGTCAGGAAGATGAACATGAACTCGGTCAGCAGGGACGAGAGCAGGGAGATCTGTGGCATGGGCGTCATACGGCGACTTGCCTTGGGCCCGATACTGTTGCATCCTCTGCAGGACCGGAAAATTGTCAAGGTCCGGGATGTGGATAGCTGGCACCGTCGTCCATAGTGTGCGGTTCATTAGCAGCTGTGCTGGGGACAGGCCAGCGGACAAAGGAGTCGCCCTGCAGGCCAATAGCGCCAGGTTAAAATCTAAACCCAAGTCAGCAGCTTTCCACAAGTCTTTTAACAATGTGGACCCCCTTTTCAGCTTTCCCATTCGACTGGAGGTAGTTGGGGCTTGAAGTGACGTGCGTAAAATTGTACTGGCGGGGAAAATCCGTCCACTCCTGGCTGAAGAAGCATGGGCCATTATCAGTCATGACTGTAAGTGGAATGCCATGACGGGCAAAGATCTCTTTGCATGCCTTGATGACTATTGCTGATGTGAGGTCAGTCAGTCTGACCACCTCGGGGTAGTTAGAAAAATAGTCCACGAGGAGGACATGGTATCGGCCCTTTGCATTAAAGAGGTCAATACCAAGTTTGGACCATGGGGAGGACACCAGTTCATGCGGATGCAAAGTCTCTTTTGGCTGAGCCGGCTGGAACCTTTGGCACGTTGGGCAATTGAGGACAGTGTTGGCGATGTCCTGACTGATGCCTGACCAATGTACTGCTTCTCGGGCTCGACGGCGACACTTTTCCACCCCCAGGTGACCTTCGTGGATTTGGCCGAGGACCAACTCTCGCATGCTCTGTGGGATAACTATCCTGTCCAGTTTCATTAGTATGCCATCCACTACCGCCAGATCGTCCTTTACGTTATAGGCACTGCCCCTTTTGCCAACCATCCGTGAAATGGCGCATGACCCGCTGGAGTAAAGGATACCTGGCCGTCTCCTAACAAATCTGCATGACCCTTTCGTCAGTGGCCGGAAAGTTGGAGGGACAAAACTTCACATGAGTGTCTATCTGACAGACAAGTCCGACGGTTCACACAGCGTGGTGATGGATCCAGAGAGTGCGTCGGCCACAATGAGCTCCTTGCCCGAGGTGTAGACCAGGTCGAAATCGGAGAGGCGGACTTTGAGGAGGATACGTTGTAGGCGTGGCGTCAGATCATTGAGGTCTTTCTGGATGATGTGAACCAGTGGTCCGTCTCGATCGTGAATTTTGGGAGTCCATACACGTGATCATGGAATTTGTCAATCCTCGTGAGGAGGCCCAATCTGAGCATAACGTTGCTCAGTGAGTGTCATGGCTCAAGATGCATACTCGACTGGGGCCCAGGAGGATGATTCGTCCCGCTGGAGGAGTACTGCCCCAATGCCAGCCTGGCTCGTGTCGGTGGAGATCTTCGTCTCCTTGGCAGGGTGTTGCTCGTTCTGGGTGAGTGTGCTTCACACTCGATTTGGCTCTGTTTCGTTACTTAGCTTTGGAGTCGCCAGGTATCATTAAGATACCGCCACAAGTTTCAAGATCAAGTTCAAAGCAATAAAACCATCCACCAATTAGTAAGTTCAAACAAATGAGTTTATTATAATACAATTATTAACTACTCATGGACACGCTAAACTATTCCTACCACTAAATAGACCAATACTTATCTGAATAAGGAACTGCCGGATCAGGGGACAAGGCCTCTTGCTCTGCATTGGGTCCGCAGGCGTCAGGTTGGTACGGGTTAAAAGGGCTCAGGAGTGTCTATCTCTGGTAGCAATCGTTGTGAGACACTTACTTGCTGGCGGCTGCTGTCCGAACCTCTCCACTCTCGATCAAGGTCTTCTTCGGTAAAGGCTGGTCGAGAGGGCTGGTCAAGAGAGGAGGGCTGGTCAAGAAGAAGGAACTGAGTTTGGGACCTGTCTTTTATAGGTCCCAGGGCTTCGAGCCCTTTTGGGCGGACCCTCTATCTGTTGGGGATCGATTGGGTCTTTTCCCAGTCGATTTGTTTGAATCCCCCCAATACTGAGGCTGTCCATCGGCTACTGGGCGGGCCTTCAGGTGTTTTGTCTCCGAACCCCGCTGGTGCCGGGGTGTCTGGTATCCTATACAATGTTGCAATCACTTCCCTATTTGTGTCCTTTGTCCCTGGGATCATTCCATTACTATGCCAACTGTCCCGGAGATTGCTTCATTAGTATGCGGAATGTTTGTTTCGGTGCTGTCTGCTCTCTTAGCAGACAGAATACACAGTGGCTTGTTGCAGCCTGCTTGTGCTGCAAACTTTGTCCATTTTACACTGCAAGCTTTGCGTTCCTCTCTTTTGTATTGAGGGAATGGCCAACTTCGGTGGCTACAGGGTTGGAAAATGCCAGTACCGGGGCCTTGGTGAGTTTTGCCCTGAGCTCACACCACTCTCGCTCATGAGCGGGGAGCCACTAGAAGTTGGTAGTTTTTTTTACAAGATGGCGGACAGCTGTGGTATGTGATGCAAGGTTGGGGATAAATTTCCCAAGGAAGTTAACCATCCCTCGGAATCGGAGGACCACCTTCTTGTCTTCCGGGGTCTTCATGGCATTGATCGCCGACACCTCATCTGCATCTGGCTGCACACCGAACTGTGAAATATGGTCGCCAAGAAATTTTATTTCTGCTTGACCGAACGAGCACTTGGCTCTGTTGAGTCGGAGGCCATGCTCGTGGATCCTATGGAACACTTATTTGAGGCGATCGATGTGCTCCTGAGGAGTTGTGGACCAGACAATGATATCATCGATGTACACTCGCACTCTCTCGATGCCCTCCATCATTTGCTCCATTATTTGGTGGAATACCTCCGAGGCGGAGATGATGCCAAAGGGCATCCGTTTGTAACAGTAACGACCAAACGGGATGTTAAATGTGCACAGCTTTCGACTGGAAGTGTCCAGCGGTATTTGCCAAAACCGCTTGGAGGCATCCAGCTTCGTGAAAAACTTGGCGTGAGCCATTTCGCTGGTGAGCTCTTCGCGTTTAGGAATAAGGTAGTATTCCCTCATTATGTTACAGTTCAAATCTTTGGGGTCAATACAAAGGCGAAGTTCCCCTGACGGTTTTTTGACACAAACCATGGAGCTAACCCAGTCCGTGGGTTCCGTGACCTTAGAAATGACGCCTTGGTCCTGGAGGTCTTGCAGCTGCTGCTTGAGGTAGTCCTTAAGTGGTGCCGGCACACAACGCAGTGCATGAACCACAGGTGTGGGATTCGGTTTCAGTAGTATCTTGTATCGGTAGGGGAGTGTGCTCATACCTTTGAAGACGCTGTGGTATTGTGCTATGATGTCATCTAATTGGGTTTGGAAGTTGACAGCTGGCGAGGTCGTTGCCTCAGCGGGTGACATGGGGTGAACCCGCTGCACAACATTCAAGATTTTGCAGGCCTGAGCACCGAGCAAGGAAGCTCTGTTGGATCCAACAATTTCAAAATGCAGGGTTGCTTTTGAGGAACAATGGGATACCGCAAGCTGGCATGAGCCACTGGCAGCAATGGCATTGCCATTGTAGTCGATGAGCTGGCAGGCCGGTGGAAGAATGCTTGGCTTGACGCGGATGGTATCAAAGTCAGACTTTGAAATGCGGTTCGCTGAAGTGCCGGTGTCCAGCCTGAAGCGTATGCGAGCCTTGTTGACCGTAAGGGTGGCACACCACTCGTCGTCCGGATCAATGCTCATCACTGGGAGTTGATTCACCTTTTTGGCGGAAAGCATCGTATGCTTGGTGATGATGCCCACCTGGAATGGGAATGTGAGGCCCTCGGTGTCGGGATCTGGAACCATGTCGGAGTGGGAGTCTGCAGCGGGTTGCTGAACTGACCGGACGTTCCTGCGCTGCGGCTGGGATCGCTGTGTGCTGGGCAGTTGAGCAGATCGGCAAAGCTTGCCACACTGGAGACAGCGTCGAGATTTTGCGGGTCATTGCTACTTTAAATGGGCGGAGCCACAGTCGTTGCGCGTCATGGCGCCGACGTCAGGACGCTCCTTGCGCCACCGCGCATGTACGGTGCGGTAAAACAATGTGCACACCTGCGCAGTTCGGACGTTGGCCTCGCCGTCCCCTTCGTCGTTGCGCGCATGTGCAGGAGCCCGGGAAAAGCACGCAAAATGGCTGCCCTCATCCAGACTCAGGCCCTGGAGCTGTTTTACGGCCTGCACCCTCTCCGCATTGTGGGGGCCTTGCCGCGCCGGCTCTGCCGCCTTGATATGGGAGTACCGGTTATTAGCGTGCTCGTGTAGGATGCAGGTTTCGATGGCGATGGTAAGGGTGAGCTGCTTCACTTCAAGGAGCTGCTGGCGAAGGGAATCAGAATGGACTCCGAAAACGATCTGGTCATGGATCATGGAGTTGGAAGTGGAGCCGTAGTTGCAGGACTGCGCGAGGATACAGAGATGGGTTAAGAAGGACTGAAAAGTTTCATCCGGACCCTGAAGCCTCTGCTGGAACACATAGCATTCAAAGCTCTCTTTGACTTTGATGTCACAGTGGCTGTCGAACTTCAGCAGGTCTGTTTTAAACCTTGTCTTGTCCTCGCTCTCAGCAAAGGTGAGGGAGTTAATGATGTGGACAGCGTTGTCCCCGGCTGTAGAGAGGAAGAGAGCCATCTTCCTGGCATCTGATGCGGCTTCGAGGTCGGTGGCTTCAAGATACAGCTGGGACTTTTGCTTGAAAATCTTCCAGTTCGCACCGAGGTTGCCGGCGATGCGGAGCTGCGGGGGAGCGCGGACGCTGTCCATGTTACCGGATGGCTGATCGCTGGTCAAAGGCAGACTATCTCAAGGTAGGTCCGTCAAACTCGAGCATGACTCACTGGTACCATGATGTGTTGGATAAGCTGGGTCTGCGAGGACTGCGTTTACTGCAGCAGTGAGAGAGACAGGCAACTCTATTTTATTGAACTCTTAACTATCTTTATTATACTTTAACTGTGGATTGACACTATGCTGAGTTGACTGGAGACCTGAGGCTAAGCTGACCAGACTATCTGACTACCACATGGTGTATGTTCTAGTTGTTGCTCATGGGCTCTGACTGTCTCAAAGGCTGCATCCCCAGAGAGCGGGAAAACTAGTGCCCTCTGGCTTTATAGTGGTCGTGTCGTGTCTGGTGATTGGTTGCTGTGTTCTGTGTGTTCATTGGTCATCCTGTGTGTCAATCACTGCCTGTCTGTGCATCATCATATACGTGTATGTATATTATGACAAATACATATCTGGATCAGTCGCAGTGGGAATCACCCGCCCAAAATGATACTTTAGTCATTTTCGGGGAGAATTGCGCCCATCCAATCAGTGTCCACCTTTTCAAGACTGTTCAAGGTCTTATGCACTTCAATCAAGTCACGCCTCACTTCTAAACTTTAGTGGAAACAAGCCAAGCCCTTTCAACCTACTTCATACGACAACTTGCTCATTCCAATTATCAATAGCTTTCGGAGCACTGCTCCTTCCTCAGGTGAATCTTCCTCTCCTGAGGAAGCAGTGCTCCGAAAGCTAGTGTTTGAAACAAACATGTTGGACTTTAACCTGGTGTTGTAAGACTTCTTACTCAGGAAATGAATGCAGATAACACCTGAAGCTCTTAAATGGACATTAAGAATAACAGGGTTGTGATGGCATTAAGCCTTTCCAACATACCTGAAAATAAAGAAACAATGATCCCTGGCTTCAGAACTGATTTTAAAGTACACTCTTCAACAAGGGCGAGTGACTGTTTTTGGCTCGGTCTGAACAGGAATAGCCATCTAGAAACATCAGGGCGGGTCAGTGTTTTGTTTTCGACTGGAACTCGAGCCCCACTGCTGGATCAGTCAAAGAAACATTAAGCAGCATCTGGTCCACAATGTATTCTTAAAATAGGATGTGGGCATTGGGAGCAGATTTTTCATCTCACTGCATGGAAGATAATTTGGGGAGGAAAGCAAGCCATACATTATAGAACCATTCCGTTGGTGCGCACGAGGAGGAAAATAATACCTTTCACAGCACAAGCATATTTCACCCTGACAGACAAAATATGGTGATGTGTGTGCATATTTAGGCCTTTGGCCACTACTATTTGGTTGCTGGAATAAAATTGCAATACTTTATAGGTTAACCCAATAGCGAGTCAGGAAACATTATAAATTCAAGGCACGCATTTTCAGATGGTGCTTCCTCTATTACCAGCATATTGCATTTTTCCAAATGAAGTGGCACATTCCTTTGAGCAAATCTTACTTATTGTGCCGTGTTTCTGTGCTGCAGATGACGTGCCTTGGTGTTAAATCCACCTTTGGTCTCAATTATTAATCTTTTTCTTCCACAGAGTATGACTAAATGGAGTTATTCACTCACTCCCGTGGCTTTAATTCTCTCGGGATACATTTCTAGCTCGTTCATTTTGCTTGTTCAGTATATCAGAATCATTGCTCTTCTTGCAACTAAAAGGCAAAGCTGAGGAGAATTTTCAATCTCTTTAAAAGCTGTGAACGGTTAAGCAAAGATTCTCACTCACATTTCTCTCAGTCTCTCCTTAGCTTTGTAGCCCCAACAATCTTCCTCCTCATTGCTCACCTCGGTCACACAACCGCACACTGCATTTGGTGTTTACACATTCTGTACCTCACAATTATTCCCCTCACTCACCTGTAATCTATGACAGACCACTCACACTATTCTATTCTGGAACACACAGGCCGGATTCTCCGGTCCTGCGCCGGGTCGGAGAATCAGCGGAGGGGCGCCGCAAATCCCGCCACGCCACTACGACACCGGGCCGGCGATCTTCCGGCGACCGGAGAATCAGCGGCAATCGTGCTGGTGCGGTTGTTGCGGCGCTGGTCGGGGGCTGTTGAAAGTGCCCCCCCCCCCGGCCGATTCTCCGCGCTCGGGCCAAGTGCCCGCCGATTTCCGGCGATGTCGTTTGCGTATGGTCCTACCTGGCGGGACCTCGGCGTTCTGGCTGCGGGGGCCGTGCGGGTGGGTAGCGGGGGATCCGACTCCGGGTGGGGGTCTCCACGGTGGGAGCCTCGTGATCGGGGGCAACCAATTGGCGGGCGGGTTCATTCCGGCGGGGGTCTATGTTCCTCCATGCTGGGCCCCTGTTGGGCTCCGCCATATTGCCTGGGGGTCGGCGTGGAGACGGCCACGGCACGCATGCGCGGAACAGCGCCGACGGTGGCACTCCGGCTTTCGGCGCCGAAACAATGGATAGCACTCCGCCGCCGTTCTAGCCCCCTAGGAAGGGGTGAATGCCTGGGCCTGGGGGCCCATTGACCCTGGCGTCGCTCGCGTCGGCTTTTACGCCGCCATCAAAGCCGGCATGAGCGACGCCGGCGTCAACTGAAATTCTCTGAAATCACGGCCACAATCTTGCCGCAGTGATCTGATTTTAATGTGCACTCATCAACAAGGGTGAAGAGACTCATTTTGGTTTGGTCTAAAGAGGAATAGCCGTCTAGAAAATTCAGAGCGGGTCAGTGTTTTGTTTTCGATTGGGGACTTGAGGACTACTGGATCAGTCAAAGAAGCATTCAGCTTCAAAAAGTGTTCTATTTACCATATTTTGGCACACGATACCAGGAAGGACAGGAGAACAGAAGGAGAACCATTATCCCTTCTATTCATCGGATGAGGCTGCACTGGAACACTAGTGGGTGGAAGACATGTCAGGAGCATCATGGGATCTGGCCCACAGAATGTTTGATCATGTTCTTCTATTTTTGCTTCTCATTGAGCTAACTCCCTTACTCCGCAGGATAAAGTGGGGCTGCTTTGAGCTGCCATACACCTGGCTCTGATGCACACCCTTCTCATTAATTCAGGCTCCAGCACAAATAGCTCTGTCGCAGCAGATGAAAACAGCCCTCTGGGGAACACACTCTCATTCAATCTTACCATTGCAGGTACCTATCTAGAAATTGCCATTTTGTGTTTTTCAGAGGGATGTGCAGGGGGTTAATCACCAAGTCCATATGTACAAGAGGAGACCCAGCAACCTGCCATTGTGGCAGAGCATTCAGGTGTTTATTTCAATGGGCCAGCCTATTGAAAGCTGTGCCCGACTGAACCTCTCATGAAAATTCTATCAGTGTATCCGCATACAATGTTAGAAAATCACCTCTAGCTTGAGGGGACACTGGGCATAGAAACAACGCAGTCAACCGTGGAGTTTGTGAATGGACAATAGAGTCCTAATTCATGGAGACCAGACACAGCGTTGATGGAGGCGCAAACTGCTGCCATTGTGATTGTGGGTTTAAACATCTTTGTCAATTTGTAAAGCGTAAAGGAACCCATTGACAGGGGCCTCCCAAACTAAAACATCCCATAATGGGCCGAATGGCCTCTTCCTATGCTGTAACTGTTTATGCATCCACGAATGGAGTGGGGGAATGTTGAGATGCCGGAGTGCTGGGAAATGGAATGTTTTTTGCTCACTTTTGTTTTCCTTTTGTACAATGCATTTGATCTTGATCTTTCACCCAGGGAGTGCCTACCAGTTGGAACAAACACAGTTTACTTATTATCACCAGTGGAGAGTATACCAGAAAAGTATTTTCTTATTGGAAACTTTTATTAAAAAAAACCTCATCCTGGAATTTGAAGCTTGAAGGGAGAGGTCATATTGATTTTTAGCTGCTCAGATATAAGTACAAAAATGATGTGTGGCTGAATCCAAAAAAAATAGAGGGGTTATGGAAGGAACTATGGTTAGTAAAATGGCTGTGCTTCCACAAACATTAACATGGAACAATCAATTGCAAATTCATACACCAGGCATGCCAGTGGAGTACTTACCGAGGAAGGCCAAGTATTTGCTTAGAAGAGAAAAAGTATTCTAAAATATCAAAGGTCACCCTTGGTCACTGACATACATCAGTTTACTTAAGATTGTAAGAGGAGGTGAAGAACGGTGCATGAGGGCATTGTTGGGCTTCATCAGCGATTATTAATTAAAAGGAAATCAAAAATAGCACGTCGCAAACCAAGAGATCCTGTGCTTTACCCCTGCAACGAGGTGGCGAATTATACAACAAAGATTAAAGTCTGGATTTTCAAGAATTGATTATTTTCAACAAGCCCTATTTTCTCTGGAGCAAAGACCAATCCAGCAGTGTGTAATTTATGACTTTTAAGAGTAGACATGAATGTTGTAAAAGGTGGATAAGGTTTCTGGAACTGACAACGTGTCAAGTTATTTAAATTCCCTGCCCAGCTATGTCTCTGAGCTGAAAAAAAAATCAGTGCTTTAAGTTTCAATGGCTGTTTTTTGAGATAACCACAAGGGTTATCATTATAGTATTACTACAGCTTGACTGTTTCCTTAATATATCATTATCACAATGGGGGTTGCCAGTTCACAGCTTGATTGGCATCTATACGTGGGAATTAACTTTGATGTGGGGCAGTGAAAACAAATGTTTGTTTTTGTTAGCGGATAAAGTACTTGAGGAGATTTAAATGTATTTGGCAGCCTTTTATCAATTAAAGTGTTTTTTTTTTAATTGTGAAGTCTGTTACAGAACTTTATTTTATTTTATCTCAGCATGGGTCCAGCTAATGGTGAACACTGGATGAGTAGACATGGAGGGTATAAGAACAAAGGACAGTGGTTGGGGTAATAGGAACTTAGGAACTAGGAGCAGAAGTAGGCAATTCAGCCCTTCAAACCTGCTCTATTGTTCAATCATACCATGGTTGATCTCTTCCTGGGTCTCAAATCCACCTCCCTGCCTCTTCACCATATCCCTTTAATCCCATTTTTTAAATGCAGAAATATGCCTATCTCATTCTTGAACCCATCTCATGATTCATACTCCACCCCACTGTGGGGCACCGAGTTCCACAAATTCACCCCCTCTGCAAGAGATAATTCCTCCTCATCTCAGTTTTAAATCTACTGCCTCTCAATCTATAACTGTAACTTTTCACTCTAGATTGCCCCACTAGGAGGAACATTAGGTCTATGTTTAATTTATCAATCACTCTTAGTATTTTATATCCCTCGATCAGATCACCTCTCATTCTTCTAAACTCCAGCGAGTATAAGCCCAAACTATTTAACCTCTCCTCACACGTCAACACTTTCATCCCTGGAATCAGTCTGGTGAACCTCCTCCGAACTGCCTCCAATTCCACCGCATCTTTCGCAAATTAGGAGACCTAAACTGGACACAATACTACAGATGTGGCCTCACCAACACCCTGTACAATTGCAATAATATTTCTCTACTTTTATATTCCAGTCCTCTTGCAATAAACGCTAAAATTTAATTTGCTTTTTTATTACATGCTGTACTTGCATACCAAATTTCTATGATTCATGAACAAAAACCGCCACATTCCTCTGCCCAGACACAGTTTTAATCTGCTTTCCATTGAGCTAATAATTTTCCTTTCTATTTTTTCGGCCAAATGGATAGCTTCACACGTATCCATATTAAACTCCAATCTGCCAAATTTTGGCTCATTCTACTTGAGTATCTACATCCATTTGCATCTCCTTTTCACTGCCTGCTTTCCCATCTATTTTAGCATCATCCTCAAATTTTGCTCTGTTACACTCTGTATCTGCTTGCAGATCATTTATATAGATTGTAAATAGTTGAAGTCTGTGATACCCCCTAGTTATAGTTCACCAGCCAGACTCCCGACTCTCTGCTGTCTGTCAGTCAGCCTATCCTAAATCCAATGTAATACTCTCCCCCAATCCCCTGTGATCTCACCTTCTGGATCAGTCTTTTATGAAAATGAAAATTGCTTATTGTCACGAGTAGGCTTCAATGAAGTTACTGTGAAAAGCCCCTAGTCGCCACATTCCGGCGCCTGTCCGAGGAGGCTGGTGCGGGACTTTGTCAAATTCCTTCTGGAAGTCGAGATATCCACAAGTTCCCCATTATTCACCTTGCTGGTTACATCCCCAAAGAACTCAAGCAAGTTTGTCAAGCATGACACCCTTCATAAACCATGCTGACAATGGTGGATTGAGCTTCATCTTTCCATATATTCAGCCATCTCCTCCTTAATGATTGATTCCAGCAACTTCCCCACCACATAGGTCACGCTAACCGGTCTATAGTTTCCTACTTTGTTGAATAGGGACATCACATTAGCGTGTTTCCAATCAAGTGATATCTTGACAGAATCCAGGGAATTTTGAAATATCATAACCAATCCATCCACTATCTCTGCTGCCACTTCCGTTAATACCTACGGTGTAGGCCATCAGGTCCCAGAGACTTTGCAGCCTCTAATCCCATTAGTTTATTCAATACCTTCTTCGATGGTTATTGCATGAAGTTCCTTTGCAGTTTTTTGAAAACTTTTATTATCCTCGACCGTGAAGACAGAGGCAAAATATTGGTTCAGTGCCTCCGCTATCTCTGTGTTCCCCATTTACCTCACAGGTATTGTCCTCTAAAGGGTCAACATTTACTTTAGCTATTCCCTTCCTTTTATATAGTTATATAAGCTTTTGATATCAATATTTATGTTTTCTGCTAGTTTCCTTTCGTAGTTCATCTTTGCTCTTATACTGAACCTTAAAGTTCTCCCAACCTTCCAGCTTACTACTAGCTTTTGCAGTATGGTATGCCCTAGATGTTGCCTTTATGTCCTCCTTGACTTCCTTTTTTAGCCATGGAGTGCTTTTCTCCCTTTTACAATTCCTGTTCCTCTCAGGAACATACCTTAATTGTGAGGTATTTAATATCCCACTTAATATCCACCATTGTTCCTCAACTGTCCTACCCTCAATTATTTATGCCCAGTCTACTCTTTCCTCAGGCCTTTATAATTACTGTGTCCTAGCTAAAACTCTAGTATAACACTCTATCTTCTCTAGCTTAATCTGAATTTTAAAAAAAAATTTATAGGGTGGAATTCTCCGCAACGGCTGACGCCGTCGTGAAACCTGGAGTGTTTCACGATGGTGTCGGAGGCCGCTCCTCACCCCCTATTCTCGTCCCCAACCCACCTCTCCCCCCCCGGCCGGGGGGGCTAGGAGCGGCGTTGCGGGGAACTCTGCCGCCGGGCCTTGTCGCTGGCGTCAAGGCCCGGTGCGCCGAGAATGACGCGGCCGGCGGCGCCTAATGACGTCAGCCACGCATGCGCAGGTTGGCCGGCGCCAACCCACGCATGCGCGGTTGCCGTCTTCCCCTCCGCTGCCCCGCAAGACGTGGCGGCTTGATCTTGCGGGGCGGCGGAGGGGAAAGAGTGCGTCTCTTGGAGACGCCGGCCCGACGATCGGTGGGCACCGATCGCGGGCCAGTCCCCTCCCGAGCACGGCCGTGGTGCTCAATCCCCTCTCCGCCCCCCACAGGCCCCAAACTCACCTTTTGCGATATGTTCACGCTGACAGCGACCAGGTGTGGTTGCCGCCGGCGTGAACAGGTTGGGAACGGCAGGCCGCTCGGCACATCCGGGCCAGAGAATCGCGGGTCGCCGTGAAAAACGGCGACCCGCAATTCTCCGAGCGGCGTGTCACAAAACGCGACACGCCATTTTGGGGGGGGTGGGAGAATCGCCGGGGGTGCCAGAATGTCCCTCCAGCGATTCTCCCATCCGGCCTGCGGAGCGGAGAATCGCGCCCCTGGTACCCAATTCATTTTTTCCAATTAAGGGGCAATTTAGCATTGCAATCCACCTAGCCTGCATATCTTTGGGTTGTGAGGGCGAAACCCATGCAAACACGGGGAGAATGTGCAAACTCCACATGGACAGTGACCCAGAGCCGGGATCGAACCTGGGACCTCGGCGCCGTGAGGCAGCAGGGCTAACCCACTACGCCACCGTGCTGCCAGATTAATCTGAATTTGATGGGCTTGCATGAGTTAATACTAGGTTGGCATGTGGGCTAGAAGGGTCAATGGGGAAAGTGAAGAGCCATGTGTTGGCACAGAAGCTAGAACGGGTCATGGTGGATCAGTGGGAATCATGGGCAGAATTCAACTAAAACATTTTAAAGTGTAATTTTGGGCGGGTTTGGCAGGGTACTTCCCGTTAGCTTTTGGGTGAGATACACACTGGCATTTAACCACACGGTCAGTTTGTAAGCCCTTGAGGAGTTTCTCCCCAGTCCAGCCCACACTTAGAATTTTTTTCAGCAATGGACACCTGCCATTTTGAAAGGGCACCCCGAAATCCAAGTGAGCTTGTTCCCCCACACCTCTAATGTGGACATTGTCGCCGCCCCCCTCCACCCCACACACACACACATACACACACATGGGCATTACCCCACACCCAACCAATTGAAAACACTTGGGTGGGTGAGGGGCCCCCTTTTCAGGTCTACCCACCCCTCCCCCAATTCAGGACCTCCCCCTTTCAGGACCCACCCTTAACCCCCTCCCAACCATCATGAGGCCCCTTCCAACCCGCCCTTCACCCACCCCAACTTTCAAACTCCTGTTATATCCCCCTTTCATGGGCATGGCTCCTCCCTCAGGCCCTGACCCTTGTCGGTGCAATCCTGACACTGCCCCCCATGCACACTGGCAGCACCAGGGAGGCAGAGCCAAGGTGCTAATCTGGCAGTGTACAGGTGCCCAGGTGCCAGAGGGAGAGCCTTGGTGCCACCCTGCCCTGTCCGTCATCATCCAGGGGTTGCCAATGACCTAGGAGATCTCCCCCAGGTGCTGTTATGCTAATCCAAATTGGTATGGACCAGTGCTGAAGGGGGTCCAAGTTTCAGAGTCAATGCCTCGCTGGGGACGTTGTTAGTTCCCGTACACTGGGAGAATCCAGCGCATACATATTGAAATGAGCCTAATGGGGCCTAATGTGGGCGAGATCCAAATTGCGACATCTCGCGAGGTTTGGTTCAATCTCACGAGATGACTCGAATGTTGCAAACCTCACAAGATGCTTCGAGTAAGATTCAAAGGCCTCGTCGCGACACCACACCAATGCTGGTAAATCGTGCCCCATGTGTTGGCATGAGTTGACATAAGAGCTCTAACTGGCCAAAGAATGAGATGACATGTGGTGTCACATGTTGACCCTAAGCTGGTATCAGGGCTATAAGGAACCATGGGAATGAGTGTGGGGGATACATTGGCATGGAGGGCATGAAGGGATATTGAGTTGGGTAGAGGCATGGGTTGGCAAGAGTTCTGACGTTGTGATTTGTGGCACGACCACTATGCCAAATTGGGTAGATTTTGAACAGGTATAGTAACCCAAGGCTGGGCAAATATGAGGCACCGTGGACCATCGTCAGCAGGAGGATTGTACATTAACACCATCTGCAACCTCATGGCCTTGCATATCCCCCACTCCACCATTATCACCAAACCAGGGGATTAACACTGGTTCAATGAAAATTGCAGGAGTGCATTCCAGGAGCAGCACTAACATCAGGGGTCAACTTGGTGAAAATACAACACATGACTGCTTGCATGTCAAACAGCAGAAGCAGCAAGTGATAGGCAGAGATAAGCAATTCCACAGCCAACCGATCAGAACCATGTGCTGCAGTCCTGCCACATCCAGAGAGAATGGTGGTGGATAATTAAACACTGGAGGAAGAGACTCCACAAATATACCCATCATCAATGATAAGAGAGCCAAGCAGATCAGCGGAAAAGATAAGGCTGAAGCATGTGAAACAATCTTCAGCCAGAAGTGCCAAGTGGATGATTCATCTCGGTCTCCTCCGGAGTTCCCCCGCATCACAGATCACAGTTTTCAGCCAATTCAATGCACTCCACGTGATACGACAAAGGCTCTGGGATCTGGTAACATTTTGGCATAAGTGCTGAAACTTGTTCCAAAACCTCCTGAGCCAAGCTGTTCCAGTACAACTACACAATGCCATAAATCTGTCAATGTGGAAAATTGCCCAGGTGTGTCCGGTACACAAAAAGAAGGACTAATCAAACCTGGCCAGTTACAGCCCCATTAGTCTGCACTCAATCATCTAAAAAGCGACACTTGCTTAGAACGAACCTGCTCACTGATGCTCAGTTTGGGTTCTGCCAGAGTCACTCAGCTCCTGACTTCATTACAGCTTTGGTTCAAACATGGACAAAAGAGCTGAACGCCAGCGGTGAAGCAAGAATGACTGCCCTTGACATCAAGCAGCAGTTGACTGAGAATGGCATCAAGGAGCCCTAGCTACACTGGAGTTAATGGGAATCATTAACTCTTACAAACTTTTACAGATGCACCATAAAAGCATCCTATCTGGCTACATCACAGCCTGGTATGGCAACTGCTCGGCCCAAGACCGCAAGAAACTTCAGAGAGTCGTGAACACAGCCCACTCCATCACACAAACCTGCCTCCCATCCATTGTCTACACCTCATATACACCTCCCGCTGCCGGGGGTAAGCGGGCAGCATAATCAAAGACCCCTTCCACCTGGCTTACTCACTCTTCCAACTTCTTCCATCGGGCAGAAGACACAAAAGTCCGAGAACATGCACAAACAGACTCAAAAACAGCTTCTTCCCCGTTGTTAACAAACTCCTAAACGAACCTCTTATGGACTCACCTGATTAACACTACACGCCCTGTATGCTTCACCCGATGCCAGTGTTGTGTAGTTAGATTGTGTGTCTTGTGTTACCCTATTATGTATTTTCTTTTATTTTATTTTATTTTCACGTACTTAATGATCTGTTGAGCTGCTCGCAGAAAAATACTTTTCACTGTACCTCGGTGTAACAATAAACAAAAATCCAAATCCAATCCAAAACAGGGATAACTCTCTCCTGGATGGAGTCATGATAGCACAAAAGAATATTGTCATGGTTATTGGAGGTCAATCATCTCAGTCTGGCTACAGGAGTTCCATGAGCCTAAGCCCAAACATCTTCAGATGCTTCATCAATGACCTCCCTCCAATTATCAAGCCAGAAATGGGGATGTTCGCAGATGACTGCACAATATTCATCACCATTCATGGCTCCTCAGACGTTGAAGCAGTTCATGTCCAAATGCAGCAAGACCTGGACAATATCCAGGCCCGGGCTGACAAGTGACAAGTAACATTCACGCTACACATGTGCCAGAAAATGATCATCTCCAACAAGAAAAGATCTAAACATTGCCTCTTGACGTTCAATGGCATTACCACCAATCCTCCAACTTCTGGAGGTGACCATTGACCAGAAATTGAACTGGTGTGCTCTTATAAATACAATGGCTACAAGAGCAGGTCAGAGACCAGGAATCATGCAGTGAGTAACTCACCTCCCGACTCCCAAAACCTAACCACAATCTGCAAGGCACAAGTCAGGAGTGCAATGGAATACTCTCCACTTGCCCGGATGAGTGCAACTCCATCAACACTCAAAAAACATGACACCATCCAGAACAAATCAGCCCTTTGATTGCTACCCCTTCAACGAACGTTCAATCCCTTCACCACCGACAAATAGTAGCAGCCGTGTGTATCATCTACAGGATGCAATGCAGGAACCCACTGAAGTTCCAAACCCACAACCACTACCATCTAGAAGGACAAGGGTAGCAGACGCATAGGAGCACCACCAGCTGGAAATATCACTCCAAGCCACTCACCATCCTGATTTGGAATATATATCGCTCAGTCAAACCTGTGGAACTCCATCCCTAACAATACTGTTGTTGTACCTACACCACATGGATTGCAGCCGTTCAAGAAGGCGACGTACCACCAAATTCTCAAGGGCAATTAGGAATGGGCACTAAATTCTGGCCTAGCCAGCCAGTGCTGCCGGCATCCCATAAGTGAATATTTTTTTTAAAGTATGGGCATGGGGTGAGGGAGTGTGAGAGTGAGGGCCAGAGCCTAATATTTAACCACATAACTGGGACAAAGTCCAGAGCACTGAGGCAGACCTTTTAACCTGCGTGCCTCAGCAAGCTGCACCCTGTGACGACCTCTGAATTTTTTACAATGGCAGCAGGCCAGACTGTAGCATGTGTAGCGCATTCCCCAAACCCTGCTCCAGATTGAAGGTTGTATTATTTAGGGCAAATCCCAACCCCGCCACACTCCATCTCCGAGGTGAGTGCAGCAAAGAGCTTCAATCTGGGCCTAACAATCACGTGAATGGTATCTAGAGATAGTGGATGAGCAAACTGTGCTTTCAACCCAAAGATTTGGTTTGAGACTGATGGGAATCAAGTCTTTGTTTTATGCAACGGTTTAATACAGATAGAGATTAGATAGGCTTCAAACAGAGCTTAATGCATGTGGGATCACACGCACACACAAACTGACATGGGAAGAAAAATGAAACCACAGAGGTAGCCAGCATTGACCAGCGTAATAGAAACACAGCCCAGCATTGGACCCAGGCTTTAATGCGACTTGAGAGTGTTCGACTGACGTTGGAGGTATTTAGTGTAAATCATGTCTTCTTTAATCTTAAACACCAATTATTAAAATGGAAAATGTCATTGCATCTACGCTTGCCATCTACTTCATTTCTGTCATGATGATATTGTGCTTAAATGGGTTAGAAAAAGAAATAGAGGGACGGCCAATAGATAAATGGTGGTTGATTATATTATTCCTCCCTTTAACCAAATCTCTCGTATTATGCAACAATGCTGCTGTAAATTATCTTTAAGTTCCAGCATGTAATTCATCGGGTTCTGAATTGACTCTGCACTTCCCCAATCCCTCATTTAAAAGGCTGATGGCATGATTTCATTGCAAATGAAAATTGCTATTCTGCCACGCTGAGGTAACGATTCAAGGATGGGCCACCACTAAGTTGAGTATAAGGAATAAACTATGTACAGAGTTATAAGAAAAGTGCGACCGACTATTTTGACGTTAGTGCCAAACTGGCTGTGCTCAGTCCTGGATTTGCGCTCTCCGGCGCGATTTGCCGATCGGGTCACATGCCATCCCCCCTTCCCCCGAGATCGCCGAGATCTTTAAAGGGGCTCGTCACTACAGTTTAATTAAAAACAAAAAGCACAATTCCCACTCAATTATCTTTCAAGTCGTCAGCGAGGTTCTGAAGACGTTCAACCAGAGCGACATGACCGAATGCAATGATGGCCACCAATCTAATGAGAAATGGCACTGGCAGGAGACTAGAACAGCCCAGATGACAGGTATTGAACACTCTAGTCATCTCCTGTGAGAAGCGGTGAGCTTTGTACACACTGATGAATGTTAAACATATTTGCTGATAACTGGCAAATGTTCAACACCTCATATTAATGCCGTTTTAACCTGATAAAGCAAACAGAAAATAATTGCATAGTTTACAGCACAGAAAGAGGTAATTTAGCCTAGCAGATCTCTGCTGGCGCAGGTTTAGATTCAAAACAAACTTCCTTCCTCCCTACTTCATCCAACTCTATCGACACATCTTTAGAATGGTACAATCGTGTAGCACAAATGGGACTATTTGACTTGTCTTGCCTGTTTCAGCTCATGGAAAGACCTGCCTGTGGTATCGTGGCCCCTTTAAGGGGACAAGCTCCGCTGATCACATGACAGCTCAGGGCCAGTCAGATGGGAGGGCACGAAACCCCACCAATGGGGAGTTTGCGGGGGCCCTGGCAGCAGGATACTGTTATATTACTGGGTTCAGTAATATGTATCGTTACTAGTTGCATTGGTTCAGATGGTCTGATCCTGAAGAAACCACCGAGTCTTCAACTTAAGCAAACTAATTTATCAAAGTAATGATTGATTATATCTGAGTTCGACACTCTACAGAACTATCTCTGGAAATCAAGTAATTAAACAATATTGAATTAACTGATTCACAACTATAAATACTAACTGTACTGAGAGCTATCTATTATACACTACTGCTTACTAAACACTCCTAGGTTGAATGAGACCAACCTCTGGGAGTTGATACTTATAGGTGGATCTAGTGCTGCCCTCTCGTGGTAGTGTTTTGTTTTATAAATTTAGAGTAGCCAATTATTATTTTTTCCCAATTAAGGGGCAATTTAGTGTGGCCTATCTACCTACCCTGCACATCTTTGGGTTGTGGGGGTGAAACCCATGGAGACATGGGGAGAATGTGCAAATTCCACACGGATAGTGACCCATGTCCGGGATTCCAATCAGGGTCCTTAGCGCCGCAGTCCCAGTGCTAACCACTGCGTCGCATGCCACCCTTTTAGTGGTAGTGTTACAGCTAGATGTTATAAGTAACCCTTTAGTTATGTACACATATACATATACAGATAAATGCCATGTTCAGGAGTTTGTGTGCTTCCACACGAATGGGCCACATTCAAACATGTTGTCATGTGAGGCAAAGTGCGCTATTGCAAACAGTAGCTGCAGTCCACAATGCCACTGAACATAGTGGAGAAGAGTTCGGGAGAAGAAAATTTGATGCAACGGTTGAATGCAGACCTGTTGAGTAAATCGTCTTAAGGGTGAATAGTACAGTAGTCTCTTTAAAATGGAAGTCGGCACCAAGGCTCCAGTGACCATAGTAGGTGAACAGACCTACCAATATCTGTGTGCAGGATCACAGTCTTTAAGCTTAAAGAATATACAGCCAAACGTTCGACATGGACCGGAGAGAGATGTTGAAAATCTCCTGAACAGCCAATGCCCCAGTGGTCTACAGAGGGCAGGAGGCCAATCTGCTAGTTGTATAACTCAACCCCTCATTCAACCACAGGGGTCACACCAACTGAGTTACTCATTGGCTGTTGGTTGAGAAGCTGATTGTATTTCCAATTTGGCAGGAATGGTGGAGGCACATCAGGCCTCCCAGAAGAGTCAGAAGTGTCAGAGCAGCAGGTAGGAGAGGTCATTCTGGGTGGGTTTTAGTAAGTAATTTTCCTGTCTATTTGCCGTGGTCAGAAGGACGGACTATGGCCCGTTCGGGGCCGGTATCTTAAATGGTCGATGTTAACAGGCAGTCCATTAAAAAGCACGCCGGCCACCTGAGGGGTCAAGGGATGGTGACGCCCAGTGTGAATTTGATAAATTCTACGAGCACTGTGAATACTCCGTAACTTGTTCCAGCCAAGGGGTGCCATGTCCTCCCACTTCTGTTCAAGCAACTGTGTCTGTTGTGGGCTAGTTTACCCATAATGGAAGTTGTCTTATCTGAGGTGGTATTGACTGTGGACCACCCAACTTCCCAAAGGAGTGGCTTCAAAGTTCTGGAAGGCTCTAGAAGTCTCCGGACCAGTACACTTTTTTGGTGGACTCTTTTTCCTCGGTAGTCCCTGTAAACAAATGTGACTTTTGTACACAGTTATGGGGACGTTTATGAAGGGACTTAGAGGGGAGGGATGTGGTAATGTGGTCACTTTAAGGAGGTGAACTCCATTAATCATGTGACTGGCTCAGGGCCAATTGCACAGGAGCGCAATCCTCAGTCAACGGGGAATTTGCATGGGGCCCTGGGACAGGGCCCCGGGCAGTGTGGAACAGGCAGCTGAAGCGTAAAGACCTATGTACAGTGATCTGTGCCTGTTAACTATCTGCTTTTGCCCTTCATCAGTCGATCCCTTTTGTTACCGCTGGAAGCCTCCAGTGTTTATCTCGAGACAACACATTTCCCAAATTAAGCTTCACATTCCTGCTTTGGCCCCATCAGCCTGTAAATTAATTCAACCACAAAAAACACCAATTTCAGCTTCAGTTATGAGGATAGAACTGTGCGGTTGGGGCTGATCTCAGAGAGAAGAAGGCTAAGAGGACATTTGATAGAGATGTTCCAAATCATCAGAGGGCTGGACAGAGTAGGCAGGGAGAAACAGTTCCCACTTGTAAAAGGATTGAGAACGAGTGGACAAGTTGATTTGAAAAAGATGCAAATGTGATGTGAGAAAAAAACCTTTTCACACAACGAGGGATTCGGGTCTGAAATGCACTGCCTGGAACTATGGTGAAGGTAGGTTTAAGCAAGGCATACAGGAGGGCATGAGATGATAATTTTAATAGAAAAAATGTGCAGGAGTACAAGGAACAGGGAACGGTGTAAAGTCATAAAGCTATTTCCGAGAATTGATGCAAACACGATGGACTGATTGGCTTCCTCCTGCACCATAACAATTTTGTGATCAAATGTTTTCTCCAGTTTCTCAAGCCCAGCGATGGTATGTACAAATGACGAGGATAATCCAGAATTAAATAGAACCATAGAATTCCTACAATGCAGAAGGAGGCCATTCAGCCCATACAGTTTATACTGGATCTCTGAAAGAGCTCCCTACCTCGGCCCACTCCCTCACCCTATCCCCAGTAACCCAGTAATCCAAGCTAATCTTTTTTTAAAGATACTAAAGGGCAATTTAGTACGGCCAATCCACCTAACCTGCACATCTTTGGAATGTGGGAGGAAACCGGAGCACCCGGAGGAAGAAAGTGCAAATTGCACAGTCACCCAAGGCCAGAATTGAACTCGGGTCCCTGGTGCAGTGAAGCAGCAGCGCTAACAACTGTGCCAACTTGTCACCCACATATGCTTGTTGTTTCAACAGATCCAACCTCCCGTGCTGGCTCTCAGTGTTCCCCACAGTTACCGAACTCAGCCCCTCCAAAGAAAAAGAGGGCTGACCCTCTTGCAAAATTATTGTTTAGTTCCCAAGATCACCTTATCTATCTGGGCAAGCTACAATGAAAAACGCAAATAATTATACAAAACCATTTAAAGAACTTCTCGTTGGAGGAAGCTCCAGAATTATTTAAGACACCATTTTTTAAGTGTTCCGTGACAGGCTGAGCAGAAACAAATTTTTAAAAATGATTTGCTGAACACAATATATGGCGGCATTTATTATTTGAAAGTAGTTTATTATACAATGTAGAGCATTGGAGATACATACTTCTTATTTTGACACTGAAAATGAAAAAAATATTGATTTTCAAATTGAAGAATTGTCAATTGTAAATATGAATCTCAGATTCCTTCAAACCGAAGCAACATTAAAATAACAGAATATCTTGCAATTGCAAATAAAGCAAGGCTTGCATTTATGTATGCTTTCCTAGAACTTCAGGGCATCAAATATTTTGAAGACAGTTGAAAGTGGGAGATTCTCCAAGCCCCACGCCGGGCCAGAGAATCGGAGCAACCGCATCACGACGCCCCGGCGCCGGCGCGCGATTCTCCAAGGTGCGGAGAATCGGCGGCAGTTGCGCCGGCGCGTTTGGCGCAGCGCCGGCCGCGGGCCACTGGAATCCGCGGGCTGCTGATTCTCCGGCCCAGATAGGCTGAGCGGCCGCTCCAACACGACAGAGACCCGCCGGCGCCGTTCACCCCTGGTCGCTGCCGACGGGAACTCTGCAGGAACGCTCGGGGACGGCCTGTGGGGGGGGGGTAGGGAAGCTCCCTCGCTGGGGGGGGGGAGGGGCCTCCGATGGTGTTTGGCCCACGATCTGGGCCCACCAATCGGCAGGCCGGCCTCTCTGTCGGCGGGCCTCCTTTCCGGCGCCAGCAATTTTATATCCCTGCGCCATTTTTGTGCGGGGCGGCTGGGGGAGGACGGCCACTGCGCATGCGCTAGTTGGCGCGTGCCCAACTGCGCATGCGCGGGACCCAAGGCGCCAGGGCTTTTATGAAAATGAAATGAAAATGAAAATCGCTTATTGTAACGAGTAGGCTTCAATGAAGTTACTGTGAAAAGCCCCTAGTCGCCACATTATGGCACCTGTTCAGGGAGGCTGTTACGGGAATCGAACCATGCTGCTGACCTGCCTTGGTCTGCTTTCAAAGCCAGCGCTTTAGCCTAGTGTGCTAAACAGCCAGACGCCGGGTCTCCGGCACCGTGCCGAGGCCCCGCCTCTGCAATTGGCGCCACACCCCTGCCAGCCCCACGGAGGCCCCAGAATGAGGTCTGGGAACGGGCGCCGACGCCGGAGTAAAACACTCCGGTTTTTACTCCGGCGTCGGCACTTAGACTCCCATTGGGTGAATACCGCCCAAAATCTTTGAAGCCTAGTGCAAGGTAGCACAGTGGTTCACACTGCTGCTTCACAGCACCAGGGGCTGATTCCTGGCTTGGCCAATGTCTGTGCAGAGTCTGCACTTTCTCCCCATGTCTGCGTGGGTTTCCTCCCAAAAGATGTGCTGGGGGAGTTCTGAGATGAGAAACTGAGCTGAACTAGCCCAACACTACTGTGGTTTTCGGAACAGGTTTAGACTAAGAATCCTGCAGCGCGTATCTCACCTCCTGACTTCTCAACACCTGTCGAACATCTACAAGGTACAACTCAGGAGTGCGATGGAATACGCCTCATGTTTCTGGAAAGATGCAGCTCTCCACCAAACCTTCATACCATTCAGGACCAAGCAGTCCACTTGATTGGCACCCTTTCACAAAAATTCACTCTCTCCACCACTGATGCATAGTGACTGCAGTGCGTAACATCTACAGGACGCACTGAAGGAGCTCACCAAGATTTGACAGAATCTTCGAACTCCATGACCACAACCATCTAAAAGGACAATGGCAGAAGATATGTGAGAACGCCACCAACTGGAAGCTCCCCTCCAAGTCACTCACCATCCTGACTTGGAAATATATCGATGACCCGTCACAGTCACCGGGTCAAAATCCTAGACCTCCCTCCAAAGCAGTACTGTGGACTTACCTACACCACATGGGTTGCAGTGATTCAACAGGAAGGCAGCTCACTACCACCTTCTTGAGGGAAATTACGAACGGGCAATAACTGCTGGCCTCGCCAGCGACATCCATATCCCTTGAATGCTGTGATATAAAAAATTCTACCATTGTCTTCTAATAGTAAATTAGAACAGAATGGGGTGGGAAAATGTGGCATAATCCCAATAGGAAGAATATAATGGAAAGCAAACTCTTAATATATTGATAATCATCGTGATATATGTAAACCTTTCCCATACAACATGAATTTCATGAAAGAATTCTGCCTCCTAAAGACTTCTTTGTCAAGTTAGCACAGTAGCCCGGCAATGCTATATTCAAAGTAATAAAGCTGCCAATGTTAGATCTGGGTTCACATTTCTTCCCCATCACTGCCCCCCCCCCCCCCCCCCCCCCTTCCCCACACTCCGGACCCAAAATCCCACCCATTATGTGTACGGAAAGAGAGAGAGAGGACGTGGGGAGTCGATCCTGCTGATTGGACCTAGGGAACTCGATAAAATGTTCATTAGGAAGCAGAATTCACAAACTGGTGGAAAAATGAGTGCGACAAAGTATAAATTGGATCAAGCTCAAGTTTAACAAATTCACAATGAGCTTTTTATACTTTTATGGAAAATCTGAGCCTGGATTCCAGCTAATAATCTCTCTTGTCAAATCACCATGTAGCAGTTGGACGTCGCTAATGGCATGAACAGTTTGATTCACACGATCCACTGTCCCAGTAAAATGAAATGGAATTGTAAATGCTGAGGTGCTGAAATGTGAGCCGATGTAATGTAAATCTTTACATATTCAGTAAAGAGACTCAGGTTTTGGATTTTATTCATAGATTGTGGACTCCACTGCATTGGCCAGCCTTTATTATCCATCCTTGATTGCCCTTAACGAAGTGGCTGAAAACACCATTTCAGTTTAGAGTTAACCGTATTCCTGTGGGTCAGGAGTTCATATGTAAGCCAGACCACTTTAGGATGGCAGATTTCCTTCCCCGAAGGGCATTAGTCAACCAATCAGGTTTTCAGAACAATCCTTACATGATCACCAAGACTAAATTTTTATCAAATAACAGAACTTAAATTTCCCTTTGAGTAAGATGGGTGACGTTTTGAAGTAAATCCAAAACTGATGATATACAGCACTTCAGTTAGATGTATTGGCCATATAGAAATTATCCCTTAATGTCCAGAGGTGTGCAGATTAGGTGGAGTTATGGGGATAGGGCCGAGGTTGGGATTCTATGGTTCTACTCAATGGTTCTATTGACCGTCCAACCCACCCTGTTAATAAGCTTCCCTCATTTCTTCTTGTCTGATGGAACAGTGAAGGTATCATTTCAAAAAACAGAGGTGTTTTTTTTCTAAACCAGTGCAAAGAGAGGCCGTGAGCTCGCCTGTCCAAAACAAATCACTTTTCCAATGTCATGAATCGGCATCCATTTTCCAGTGCGTAGTTGAGCAGAACTATTTTTCATCAATTTTATTTTTTCAGGGAAAATCGAGCTTTGATAACATGTCGGATCTTATATTTGGAAAGCTAACTTTACTCTTACATACGATTGTTACATGTTATTGCCAGACATTGTGTAATGGAGAAACAAAAATGGCAACCGGTATTAAGCGGGGTGGACATTGCATGTGTCAGTGTTGTGTTGTGGCATGGAAGTGTAATGCCAAATAAGAGAATTTTAGTTGAGACAGACAACATTTTTTAGAGGGGCACCAAGAGGCACAGCAGGCTTCCATTTACATTTGCTACAACTTGAGAAACTTTCTAGAAGTGTACGCATGGCAGTTGTGAAATGTAATGTTTTGCTGGCGTTTCTGAAAGCATTTTAGTCTTGATTAACAGGTGAATAAAATGTAACAGTGAAATAAATCGAGCTCAACTGAGCAATGTAACAGGTATTTGATTTGGTGTTTACGTCACATGACAAGGAGTAGTCTAATGTGAGTTGTAACTAGAAATTATATATATGGCTTCTAATCCCACCTGGTCAATCATGTAAAGCTTCCCCACTTTTCTTATGGGGAAGTGTATTGTAAGAATAATAATAATAATCACTCATTGTCACAAGTCGGCTTCAATGAAGTTATGGTGGAAAGCCCCTAGTCGCCATATTCCAGCACCTGGAACAGGAATTGAACCTACTGCTGGTCGTGTTCTGCATTACAAGCCAGCTGTCTTAGCCCACAGTGCTAAGATAAACAATGGAGTCTGGGAGATTAAATTTGTTAGCATTTTGGCAATGCTTTAACGGCAGGGTTAAATCGTGCCTTTGGAATTAATGTGGTTAATAAACGTGTTGAAGTTATCTCCACATCCGAACCTTTCTTTGTCAGAGTGAACATCAAGGAAGCAGCTTATGCTATGCCAAGAGCATAACAAGACAATTAAAAGCCAGCATTTTTACCCAGTAGAGTGCGCCAAATCTGGTTATGACAAAATTGTAACTTTTGTCTGCAGTACATTTTTGATTAGAATTCACTACAGCTGGAAACAATGTGAAAGGTTAACGCCAATCATTAATGTTCAGAAATAGTCGCTTGAGACATATTCCTCAGGGAGTTGAGAATAACTAAGTTTGGGTGTTGTCCTATTCCCTATACTGGTCTAGAATTTCAACGCGTTAGTGGTGTTTTCTGAAAGCACAATCTGCCTAAGATCAGCCAAACCAATGCAAGGCTGTGCCTTCAGCCGTTAGAGTTTAGAAGAATGAGAGGTGATCTTATTTAAACATACAAACCCCTGAGCAGACTTGACGGTGACTGTCAAAAGGGTGTTTCTTCTTGTGAGGGAGAAGAGAACGGGGGGTGGGGGGTGGGACATGGTTTAAAAATAAAGGGGCTCCCATTTAAGTAAGAGATGAGAGGTGTTTTTTTCTCAGAGGGTCATGTGTCTGTTTAGAATCACAGAATCATTAGTGTAGAAGGAGGCTATTCAGCCTATCGAGTCTGCACTGACCCTCTGAAAGAGCACCCTACCCAGGCTCACACCCTCACTTCATTGGAGCCTCGAAGGGCCGAGTGACCTACTCCTGCTCCTAATCTGTATGTATGTTCATATTCCCAACCAATATATTGCTACTATAATGGTTTTAAAGAAAAGAGGACCCTGACAATAGCAGCAACAATTTATATTCCAGCTTTATACCATGGAGATGTGAAGAGAGGTGGCAAAAGCTTTGATGAAAGAGGTATAGAAATTGAATTGTAATGAGGAAACTCCAGGGCCTGGATCTCGTGGAGATGATGGGGGTCTTGGCCATTCGCTAGGGAGCCAGTGAGAGCCACCAGTCGCCTCGATTTGAGGAGGTCAGTCACAGCCTATTTTACACAGGCACTTGACAGAGCAGCGGTACGGGTTCCACCCAGATCCAGTGCCCTGAAAACAGATGTTCCGCCCGCCAAAAGCTGTCTGCCAATCAGAGGCTAGCAGCTCTATTGAATTGCAGCACAATTGGGGAGTCCCTGGATTCTGCTGGCATGACACACCCAAGACCTAGGATCATCATTGGATCTAAATGTATGACGTTGGGAGAGATTCTTGGGGGAGGAATGTTGCCAGCTAGCACTCCCTCACTTCCCGATGATAGATCTCTCAATCAGTGCCTTTGAATAAGAGACCCCCTCCCCCTACCCTACCCTGGGAGTGCTTAGGCAATGCTAAAGAATTTGTTCCCCTGGCAACACAAGCCCCTTGCCCGCCATTCGGTTAATACCAGCAACAGTGAGTTCTCGACCGTTATGTGAATATTCATTGCCCACTTAACAACCTCCACTGATGCTGGGCTGGGAAAGACATTAGTGAGTCTCCCTGTCAAGACTTAATGCCAACCTGCTACCCTCTCATATGATGAAATGTCCTCCCCATGACCAAACTCACCAAGGGGCAGGGGACAAGATTCAACCCTAGGGTTTATGCCTGGACAGATGAAGGCAAGGCCATCAATGTTGGTGGAATTTCACCCAGGGATGCGTAAGAAACCAGTTTTAGAGGGACGCAGAGATGCAAGGGCTGTAGGATTGGATGAGGCCATGGTAGGATTTGAAAACAAAGATGAGAATTTTAAAATACAGATGTTGCCGGACCAGGGTCCAATGTAGGAGAGGGTGCACAAGGGAGATGTGTGAACGGGTTAGGATACAGACAGCAGAGATTTAAATTAAATATAAAGAAGGGACAAAATGGGAGGCTGACCCAATGACAGCATTGGAACTGGATTTAAGGAAAACAAAGTCAGCAACAGATGTACTGAACCAGAGGTGGTGTGGATAAAGTTACACCATTGGAAGTGGGAGAGAGGATGCAAAGTTGGAAACTGAGCTCAATATTATGTCACAATCACATTTCAGACTGTTGCCAGTGAGAGGATTGATGGCTGAGGGCCAACAGTACTGCCTTCCCAACATTTAGTTATAAAAAATATTCTGCTGACCTTATGCTAGGGCAGCACAGTAGTTAGCACTGCTTCCTCACAGCGCCAGGGTGCCGGGTTCAATTCTGGTCTCAGGTGACTGTTGCGTTTGCACTTCCTCCCTGGATCGGCGTTGGTTTCCTCCGGGTGCTCCAGTTTCCTCCCACAGTCCAAAGATGTGGATTGGTCATACTAAATTACCCTTGGGTGTTCAAAAGGTTACTGGGTTACGCGGATCAGCTGGAGGCATGGGCTTAAGCAGGGTGCTCTTTCCAAAGGCCGATGCAGACTCGATGGGCCGAATGGACTCCTTCTGCACTGTAAATTCTATGATTCTATGATGTCGTCCATGCAGTGCAGCGAATCAAACATGACAGAGAGGCTGGATGAAGTCGTGGTGAGATAAGAGATTGAGGCCCTCAGCATGCATGTGGAACCTGCCATTGTATTTTTGAATGATGTTGTTGAGATGACAAATAGTAACAGGCCAGGGATCTCTTCTTGGTGCACTCCAGTTATGGGAGTGGGAAGAGAAGCCATGACAAGTGAATCTCGGTCTCTGTCTTGGTATATAGGAATGGAACCATGCGAGGGCAGTCCCACCCATCTGAACAATGGAGGAGAAGGATGGTGCAACCTCATTACAGGCTGCAGATAGTTCAAGGAGGATGAGGAGGGATAGATTACCATGTTCACGACCACAAATGTGACTTTGATCATGACCATTCTAGTACCCTGCCAGGGGAGCCAACCTTATTGCAGTGATTCGAACATGGGGTTAAAAGATGGGCACGGATTTTGGAAGTGACATGTTCAAAGGCTTTGGAGAGGAACACACACAGGTGTTCAAGGGAGCTTGGTAAGGATGGGGGTAATGAGGATGCAGGTGTTTTTGTGGGAGAGTTTACAGGCTTTTGCATTCTCGATGACTTACAGCCTTGTTTTTATTCATTCATGGAATATATGCATCACCAGCAAGGCCAGAATTTATTGCCCATCCCTATACAACTGCGTGGCTTGCTCAATCATTTCAGAAGGCAGTTAAGAATTATAAGAGGGGGACGAATGAATAGGATTGAATTACAATGATTTATTAGGGCAATCAATAATTATAGTCTATTAAGGGGTCTTAGAAACTTTTTGAACTTATATAGTGCAGTATAGTACATTAGAACTGGAGCGGAAAATTTCACAGTTAGGGCAAAGATACCAAGCAGCAACATGCTGATATGGCAAAAAGATCCAAGTGATGCTCACTGCTGCTTATGTAGCAAGATCTGCAACAACATGTTTTTCAGTTTAACTGGTTCTTCAGTGACCTTAACATACCTGTTTTTTGAGGCACCGCCTGCGAGACCCTCAACAACATGTTTTTTTCCAGGCTACGTTGGTAATGTCAGAACTTAAGATGCAGACACATCCAACAACAAGAAAAGAGATTGGGAAAGAGCAGAGAAAGAGGAAGGTAGAAAGTACTCACTTGCCTGGGTGGACAGGTAACTTGTTTAATGCAAAGTTTGAACCAGACAATTTTTTAATGTAAATAATGATTTTGATTACGTGACCTAGAATGTATAAATATCACTTGATTTCTGAGTTGAGTGGAGTCAGCTCTGAAGACAAATCTCCCAGGTTGAGTTCTCCCAACGTGTTGGCTGATAAATTATTGTTCTATGCCTGAGCCTCCTAAAATTATTTTGTATAATATTCTCGCACTACAATAGAATTAACCACGTTGCTGTGGATCTGGTCTCACGAATAAACCAGACCAGGTCAGAATGGTAGGTTTCCTTCTCCGAAGAGCATTAGTATATGAGACAAGGGTTTTACGGCAATCCAGTAGTTTCACAATCACCATTACTGATATTAGTTTTTCTTATCAAGGAATTCCAAATGAATTGAACTAACTGAATTTAAATTCCTGTCTTTATGGTGGCATTTGAGCTCATATCTCCAGATGATTACTCCCGGCTTCTGGATTACCAGCCAGTGACATAACAACTATGCTGATGCACCTACTGCGAATGGTCAAAGTGAAAAGGGCAGCAGGGATACAGTTGGAGAAATACAGCTGTGAGATGATAGGTTTTCAGCAGGATTTGAACAGTTAGAGGGCAGACAGGGCACATATTGCAGATGTGAGTGCAAGTGGTTTTGGTGGCGGATGGCATAAGCCTATCAGTAGGACACGCAGAACAGAGAGAGCGAGCCATCTGTGAACACAAATGCTGCACACTAACCAATATCTGAGAGCAGGTCAAATAATGCTGGCAAGCGAGTCTTGTCCAGCATCTGTGATAAGTGTCAGTTGCTTGATGAATTATATTCTGCAATAACTATGATTCATGATACCACTGCCAGTGTCAGTTTGTGCTCAGCGTGGATTGCCTTTGCAATGGTGTTCCACCTGCAATGACAAGGTCCAGGGGCTTTAATTCAGGATGCGTGCACGCACACACTTCAAATGGCAACCGGTTCGATCAGGGATCTTGTAAATAATAATTCAACAAGAAAGGCACCTTTAGCAGCTTGGCCCAGCAGATATTCAGCCCTGTACAGTCTGGGTCATTACATCAAGGGCATGGGGTTTTAAATTGGATGACCCTCAAAATTGTACATCAGATGATGTGGTTGCTTGAAACGGGTATTGATATTAAAGAGGGCTAACCAAAAGCAGAAGACAAACACGCTTTATGAGAACACAAGGTAAAATCATTAACTGTGCGACTCAAGTTAAACCGCAGAACAATTTAATAAAAATCCCCACACAGTAAGGGTCTAAAGTCAAAGGTGAGTTAAACTGCACCACAATTTAATCAGTAGACAATACGAGGGAATAATTCCATCAGAACCGATAAAATGCATTAAACATAGCTTCAGCAAGATTGAGGACCCCAGAACCAAAAACAAAACTCTTTACTTATTGGAACAGCGTCTGCCAACTGCTTGATGGTTTAGCTCACTGGGCTAAATCGCTGGCTTTTAAAGCAGACTAGGCAGGCCAGCAGCACGGTTCGATTCCCGTACCAACCTCCCTGGACAGGCGCCGGAATGTGGCGACTAGGGGCTTTTCACAGTAACTTCATTTGAAGCCTACTCGTGACAATAAGTGATTTTCATTTCATTTCCTCAGCCTGGCTATATTAGTTTAATTGATTGTTGCAGTCAGGTTTTATTGTCACAAGGCCTCCAAATAGCTGAAGTCTTAAGTAACTATTTTTAACTTGCTGTTCGACAGCTCAACAGATGCTATTCAGCGCATATCTATTGAAATTCCTCACAATTTATCTCAGTCTTACTCGGGAACAGTTCAGTGAATGGTCACCATTCCTGTGGACCTTGCCAGATTGGCTACTCTCCATAGGTGAACCTCGGCAGACAATTCAGTTCCAGAGGCAAATGAAATCCTGTTCTTCTACACATTCATGATAGTCACTGGATTATAAGGAAGATTGAGGTCTCGCTGCTTCCTCATGTGCGTGCCGAGGTCACAACTGTAGAATCCCTGCTGACAAGCTTAAGGTGTACACCCTGGGACGATGGATGCTGGCTTCATAGAATTTCTTCATATTTGTGAATAGAAGTTGGACAAATATTTTAACCGCTCTTGAGCACTGTGGTCATAAACCATTGGCGTCAAGAACATCTGATTGTCTAAGAGCATGAAGGCCGAGGACCTTATTATACCGTGGGCAGCATGGTAGCATTGTGGATAGCACAATCGCTTCACAGCTCCAGGGTCCCAGGTTCGATTCCGGCTTGGGTCACTGTCTGTGCGGAGTCTGCACATCCTCCCCGTGTGTGCGTGGGTTTCCTCCGGGTGCTCCGGTTTCCTCCCACAGTCCAAAGATGTGCAAGTTAGGTGGATTGGACATGATAAATTGCCCTTAGTGTCCAAAATTGCCCTTAGTATTGGGTGGGGTTACTGGGTTATGGGGATAGGGTGAAGGTGTTAACCTTGGGTAGGGTGCTCTTTCCAGGAGCCGGTGCAGACTCGATGGGCCGAATGGCCTCCTTCTGCACTGTAAATTCTATGATCTATACAATCACATCACAAGGAATTAGTGGATACATTTCAATTCACTGCAGTCAATACTGCTTCTCAGTCCCTTTCCATTAATAAAGGGAGACAATCAAAGGGTTTCTTGCCCAGCAATCCAGCAATGAGATTTTTACAGGGCATGTTCCCAGGCTGGTTGGTGAAGGCAGCCCTCACAGATCATCAAATTATTCCAAAGAAGAGAGAAGAAAATGTTGGTGAACCACCCGAATATAGTTTTGTACCCTGTTGATCAAGCAGTTGCAGAGGAACACGGGAAATCCACTTTCCAGAGCAGCGGACTGTGGATAAAGGACTGAATGGAAAAGACTAAACCGTTACCCGCACCGTCCCAGCTCTTATCACCATGCCATGTTGTGCCGTGCATCAAATTCACCACCGGTTTTCAATTCTCAGGACCTTTCACTACTTCAAATCTGCGGCATCCTCCGGTTTTATATTCTCACAAGATTTTTTGGCTCTCCAATACCAGGTCTCTTCTCACCCCTTACTCCTTACACTCTGCCACGTAACCATCATGAACTACACTGGAGTGCTCTCAACCCAGCACCCTTCATCAGTCCACATCTCTCACCCTGGTTCTCGTAACCTTCCCT
Organism: Scyliorhinus canicula; assembly: GCF_902713615.1. Classification (NCBI taxonomy): domain Eukaryota; kingdom Metazoa; phylum Chordata; class Chondrichthyes; order Carcharhiniformes; family Scyliorhinidae; genus Scyliorhinus; species Scyliorhinus canicula. The sequence continues at coordinate 28,721,555 of NC_052166.1, read as the reverse complement.
TTAATGGTGGCTTCCGTCACCCTTTTCATTTTTAAACCGTCTGTTGATGAATCTGGACCATTCCATCCTCAGAGGGAAATTTTTGGACCGTGTTTCTCCACCTTGAAAAGAGATGAATCAAACAAAACACTGGAGTATCAATCAAGTCTTTGTTCCTCTACTATCAATTCTTACCTGCAAGAGCAGCACAATGGTGCTGTGGTTAGCACTGGGACTGTGGCGCTGAGGATCCGGGTTCGAATACCGGCCCTGGGTCACTGTGGAGTTTGCACATTCTCCCCTTTTCTGCATGGGTTTCACCTCCGCAACCCAAAGATGTGCTGGTTAGGTGGATTGGCCACACTAAATTGCCCCTTAATTGGGCAAAAATAAATTGGGTGCTCTAAATTTATTTTAAAAATCTCTTACCTGCTATGGTTTGTATACATTTCAGTTGTTGATCTATGATACTCCGCATGGCATTCAACAATGTTGATCTGTTTTCACATTTGCTTCATGGGGTGCCAATGTTTGTATTCTGTCCCCATCCTTAATTTTCTATGGCACATATTAAGGGATAGGAAATGTCTCCACACCATTTGTTCTTGATTTCTCCTGAAGGCAATGACCAATAGATGCCAGCCAGCAGCTTCCCTGCAAAAACTGTCACGTGTCAAATAGTTTGGCAGACTATTAAACCATGAAGGGTATCAGATATGTGCCTTATCCAGTGAGTTAACATTAATTAATAGCAATCGAGAAAATAACACATATTTTCCTCTTTCCCCAGGGCAACAGCAGGAAAGCAAATCGGAGTGTCCCAAGAGCATGGTTAAAAGTTGAGACATCATTGATGCCTCAGGCTACACCATTGCATAACACAGTATTTCAATCTTAACATGAAGATAACTGATACACAGCCTAAAAGCAGCTTCAGCCATAAGGTTGGTGGTCTTATTTCTTCTGTACCCTTCGGTCTCTCCCCAGGGTCCTGATGAAATTCGCTCAACCATGCAAAAAGAAAAAGAGATCTTAACACCCAATAAGTACTCATACTCAGGGTTAGAGGGCAGAGGAAAATCCTGTGCAACACAAACACAAATTAAAACTAAACTTGATTTCCCCAAAAGGGCCAATTTAGTATACACCAGGCAAGCTTTCATGACCTTTTACACTGACTAAAATCTTTGCTCTACTACAGTTACCTCTCCTTCAGTGCTAAATGGTAAGGTTCAGTTAAAAGTGTGCCTCACTGACATCAACTGGCAGGAAATGGTATTTTGTCACAATGGCCCTTCAGAAAATGTCACAAAGATTACATTGGGTCAAAGTTTGCAGAGTAAAACAGTTCTGTATTTCATTCAATACAATGTGTTGTATTCACTCTCGTCACCGAATTAACGAACTTTAACGAAAGCAAATTAACCAGATTCCCATGAGTTACGCACAAAATTACAGTGATACAAACGGTTCCAATTGCGCAAACTGTGTCGGTTTGCTGCATGATGCAATCTTGTTTTCTCATAACCAACTCATGCCAAAAAAGGCTTTAAAAGGACACTATCAAAGAACAATTTAGGATGTTTTGGTTTATATAAAAAGGGGTGGGGGGGAGAACTAAATGGCATGTGACCAAGGGCAGCACGGTAGCATAGTGGGTAGCACTAGTGCTTCACAGCTCCAGGGTCCCAAGTTCGATTCCCGGCTTGGGTCACTGTCTGTGATGAGTCTGCACGTTCTCCCCGTGTGTGTGTGGGTTTCCTCCGGGTGCTCCGGTTTCCTCCCACAGTCCAAAGATGTGCAGGTTAGGTGGATGGCCATGTTAAATTGCCCTTAGTGTCCAAAATTGCCCTTAGTGTTGGGTGGGGTTACTGGGTTATGGGGATAGGGTGGGGATGTGGGCTTGGGTAGGGTGCTCTTTCCAAGAGCCCGTGCAGACTCGATGGGCTTCGGCACTGCAAATTCTATGAAGACAAATTAGGATTGGAGTTGTTTTTCAATTTAAAACAAGAACAAATATATTTCTGGAACCTTGTTTCTCCCCCACACGATTGCTCATTTGATGTTTCCCTGCTGAAAAATACACTTTTCTGTCTGGTAACAAGTTTGCAGATTCAACAGCATAGTTATCATTAAGTGCGAGTTTCATACACAGACTTTATTGGTCAGCATGAGTGCATGTATTTTACCAATGATGGCCTAGTTGCGGCAATCATCTTCAGTCCCTGGCACGGTCAAAGTTTGCATAAGGGAGAGGTGCAATGTATCGGAGTCCTTCACAACATAACAATTGAAGATGGATGCTTTAGCGAGCTACTTACAGTTTGGAGAGACAATGAAAACTTTCCTAACCTTGTGGTTGGTTGGTCTCTTTTTAAAATCTGCAGTTGCGATTCAGAAGGAATAGTTCAGTCATTGTCCATTTTCCAACTTTGAAATGTGCTCCATCCATGATAAAATCACAGACAGGTACCATGGTATTGTTCTGGTTTCAATTGACTGTTCTGAAACAAACTGAACGTATCAATTAGACTTTAATGGGATGTTTGTGGCACAAACGGTGTACTGATATATTGGTTGCACTAATGTTCCTTCATAAAATTGGATTCCGAGTGAAGAATAAGATCGGCCGGGATTCTCCGTTCTGGAGTCTAAGGGGCTGGTTTACCACAGTGGGCTAAACAGCTGGCTTGTAATGCAGAACAATGCCAGCAACGCGGGTTCAATTCCCGTACCAGCCTCCCTGAACAGGCGCCAGAATGTGGCGACTAGGGACTTTTCACAGTAACTTCATTGAAGCCTACTTGCGGGCAGCAGGGTAGCATGGTGGTTAGCATAAATGCTTCACAGCTCCAGGGTCCCAGGTTCGATTCCCGGCTGGGTCACTGTCTGTGTGGAGTCTGCACGTCCTCCCCCTGTGTGCGTGGGTTTCCTCCGGGTGCTCCGGTTTCCTCCCACAGTCCAAAGATGTGCGGGTTAGGTGGATTGGCCATGCTAAATTGCCCGTAGTGTCCAAATAAAAGTAGGGTTAAGGGGGAGGTTGTTGGGTTACGGGTATAGGGTGGATACGTGGGTTTGAGTAGGGTGATCATGGCTCGGCACAACATTGAGGCACAACATATGTTCTATTTACTTGGGACAATAAGCGATTATTATTCTTAAGTGCACCCACTAGCGGAGGATTGCTTCTGGTCTCCACTGGTGCTGGGAGGGGGTTCAGTATGTGAATCTCTACTTTACCATGCTAATTTCTTAATTGGAGGCGAGTTTGCCAGATTTAATTGGAATCCTGTTATTGGGCTGCCATATTGAACGGTTAACCGATTCAGTGGACAGGCGACAGGCCTCCTGCTCCCTACAATGAAAATCTTGCCACTCCCTCCCCTCATTGACTCCCTCCCCCACCACAGGAACAATAGGGCATGCCCACACACACATGAGGGTGATCTGACGCCCCATCACCGACCCCTGAGAGCAGCCATCAAACCGACAGTTTGCACAATTGGGACAGTTTGCATCACTGTAATTTTATGCGCAACTCCTCGGAATCTGGTTAAGTTGCTTCAGCTAAAGTTCATTCAGAGACTCCTGCCTGAAAGCGGAGGAGCAGTCCAGCAGAGTGAAACGTCATTGCGTTTTCACTTGTCTGAGTCAGTAAAAGTGTTGAAAGCAGCAATTGTTACAAGAGTCAGAGGTTTTCTTCAAATTGCTTCAAATCCCTTGATAGCCTTTGAAATGCAAATCTTCCATACAATTTTGCAAAGCAATACACTTCACTAACTAATGATTGGCAGTTTCATTGGTCCAGACATAGTTGATAAGGAGGTTTGTTTATTTATCTTTCCTTCCATACTTGAATGCATCTCTATTATTCTGCTTGATGCTAATCACAATGTTTATAAAGGCTCTTGCAATGATTGACAGCTCCCCACAGAGCTAAGTGCTTTCTGCTTCGGAAAAGTTGGTAGCGCGCTGAGGATGCCGGCAGGGGATCACAATGCTCCTTTCTCAGATCGGTCTGGAATGCCGATGCATGCTTCAGGCAATAGAGAATTAATCCCATTATCAGAGGTTTTGGCTGGGATTCTCTGCTTCCACGTCTCTCCACTCCACTCCCCCCCCCCCTCCCCCCACACACACACACAAAATCAAGAATCCAGATTGGGCGTAGAATCCAGCATTGGCCAAAAACGAGCTTGGTGTCATGAGTGGCTGTAGCTCTACTTAAAAGCTGCGTGCAATTCTTAAAGGTGGGAGCGGCAAGAATTGGGAAGATTCCTATGAAAGGTGAACTGTCACACACTGACAAGTCTTGGGAGGGAAGGTGTGGAGAGGAAGAAAGACATCATGTGTGCAGACCTAAAGGGAAGCAGCAGCAGAGGTCAATGCCAGGCACATTGTTGCACCATCATGGATGCACTGCATGAAGAAAGTTGAATGAGCTGAAGTATTGTCAAGGTGAATGAGTTCCATCTTCAAAATGGCACATCTACCAATTGCACTTCCAGTCACATCATCCAACAGCCATCCTTCAGTTTGTTGGATTTACCTCAGATGGAGCAGAAAACGGCTGCAGAATGAAGGAACTGCCAAGGTAACGGACAAACTCACATGTATGAAGTGCTGTGTATTGACGTAGTGAAACCTCTTTTGGTTGGGTTGACAAAAGACACTCAGCCATGGAGGAAGTCTGCAAAAACTCCTTCTGCTTGTGTGGCCTGCTCTGCTCTGGCAGGGAGGTGCAAGATGGAAGTGTGATCTCCCTTTTATATCAGTGCACTGCAAGCATGATTACATATCTACCAGCAGCGCATATGAAAATAAAGATTCACAGTCACCTTGACAGTCGCAAGTCTCCTTCCAGACTTGGGATCATAGTATTTACAGATCATAGAATTTACAGTGCAGAAGGAGGCCGTTTGGGCCATCGAGTCTGCACCAGCTCCTGGAAAGAGCATGCTACCCAAGGTTAACACCTCCACCCTATCCCCATAACCCAGTAACCCCACCCAACACTAAGGGCAATTTTGGACACTAAAGGCAATTTATCATGTCCAATCCACCTAACATGCACATCTTTGGACTGTGGGAGGAAACCGGAGCACCCGGAGGAAACCCACGCACACACGGGGAGGCTGTGCAGACTCCGTACAGACAGTGACCCAAGCCGGAATTGAACCTGGGACCCTGGAGCTGTGAAGCGATTGTGCTATCCACAATGCTACTGTGCTGCTGTATGGCTGTCACACGTGGCAGATTTCAGTCATGGTCTCTTTCGAAAGGCCAAGATGCCTCATGATCTTCCCTTAAGCAAGAGAATTTGCTCTGTGAAGACTTTCAGCAAAATGGCCTCCTACAGTTCAGGCACTTCGTTCCTTGCTGGCAGCTTGCCCTTCTCCACCTTATCTTTCTTCACTCCTATTTCAGGCAAATTCCGCTAGGAAGCCCTCCAAGGCCACTCAAATCTGGGATCTGCTTGTTTCAGCACAAGAAATTGGATTGGATTTGACTTATTGTCAAGTATTATTCTTGCACTGTAGCAACGTGGGGCAGCACGGTAGCATGGTGGTTAGCATAAATGCTTCACAGCTCCAGGGTCCCAGGTTCGGTTCCCGGCTGGGTCACTGTCTGTGCGGAGTCTACACGTCCTCCCCGTGTGTGCGTGGGTTTCCTCCGGGTGCTCCGGTTTCCACCCACAGTCCAAAGATGTGCGGGTTAGGTGGATTGGCCATGCTAAATTGCCCGTAGTTCCTTAAAAGTAAGGTTGTTGGGTCACGGGTATAGGGTGGATACATGGGGTTGAGTAGGGTGATCATTGCTCGGCACAACATCGAGGGCCGAAGGGCCTGTTCTGTGCTGTACTGTTCTATGTTTTATTCTGCGGACAGTCCAGACAGATCATTCAAAACATGAAAAAAAAGGTGGGACATACGATAAATACACCATGTAAATACATATGACACAGATATCGGCTGAAGCATGCGGAGTGTAGTACAGTAGAGAAGGTGTGGAGAGATCAGTTCAGTCCATAAGAGGATCATTCAGGAATCTGTTAACAGCGGGGAAGAAATTGTTTATGAACCAGTGAGTGCATGTTCTCAGACTTTGGTATCACCTGCCTGATGGAAGAAATTGGAAGAGAGAATAAGCCGGGTAGGAGGGGTCTTTGATTATGCTGCCCGCTTTCCCAAGGCAGCGGGAGGTGTAGACAGAGTCAATAGTTGGGAGGCAGTTTTGCTCATGATGGAATGGGCTGCGTTCGTGACTTTCTGTAGTTCCTTATGGTCTTGGGTCGAGCAATTGCCATTCCAAGCTGTGATGCAGCCAGATAGGATGCTTTCTATGGTGCATCGGTAAAAATTGGTAAGAGTCAATGTGGACATGCTGTTATGGGCCAGGGTTTAGAGAACCCCAAAGTGTATCATTGAGTTCACCTGACCCACAACTTTTAACATTGTGGTATGGGGAGCACACGGCCTACTCTACAGCAGTGGTGCAGCAGAAATGGAAAACTATTTTTTAAAGCAAAACAATGTTTATTCTATGAACTGAAGTTAACCTTTTTAAAACATACAGTGAACATCTTAGCAACCATCAATTCAAATACAACCCCCAAATGATACAACACTAAGTAATCCTTGAGCTTTCCTTTTAACATCCATAAGACTTAAAACAAGACCTTTAACAGAAGCACCTCAGGTTTAACTTCACTACTGAGAACAGTTACCATGTTGAAATCAGCAAATGGACATTCGGAAGCTTGCAGAGATTCACACATATCCTGCTGTGATTTTAGCTTCTCCAAAACTAAAATTAAACCAAATCCACCGTGCAGCAAACAGCCTAAAGTGAAAGTAAAAAGCTGACAGACAGCCCAGCTCTACCCACTCTCTGACATCGCTGCAGTACTAAACACCAATTTCTTAAAGGTACTCTCACTACAGATATTTGTATACACACCCATTTATAAACCCCCATTTCATTTTTTTAATAAATAATTTTATTGAGGTATTTTTGGCATATAAAACAGCAACATTATACCATAGTGTACAAAAAGCAAACAAGACATAATGCAAGCATCAGATTCCCTCTTGCACAAACCTGCCTAAGGAACACCCTACTCTACGCTATCCTAACCTCCCTCCCCTCCCTCCCCCCTCTGACTCATCATTGTTCAAGATTCAACCCACTATGATTGTGTCATCAGCAAACTTGTAAATTTTGCAACACAGTATCGGGAGTATAGTTGGGGGCTAAGTACGCAGCCTTGTGGGGCGCCAGTATTGAGGACTATCATGAAAGAGGTGTCATTGTTTATCCTTACTGATTGTGGTCTTTGGGTCAGGAAGTCGAGTTTCTAGTTGCAGAAGGAGGAGCCAAGTCTGAAGTTTTGGAGTTTTGATATGAGCTTGAGTGGGATTATGGTGTTGAATGTAGAGCTGTAGTCAATGAATACAAGTCTGTCATAGGAGTCCTTGCTGTTGTGATGCTCCAGGAATGAGTGTAGGGCCAGGGAGATGGCGTCTGCTGTGGACCGGTTGTGACGGTATGCACATTGCAGTGATTCAAAGTATTCTGGAAGAGTAAAGTTGATGTGTCTCATGACCAACCTCTCGAAGGACTTCCTAATGATAGATAGATATCAAGGCTACCCTACGGTAGTCGCTGAGGTACATTGCCTGATTCTTCTTTGGCACCGGTAGGATGATGATCTTCTTGAAGCAGGTGGGAACCTTGGTACAGAATAGGGAGAAGTTGAAGATGTCCACATTCACATATGCCAGTTGGTCTGCACAGGATCTGAACGCACGACCAGTGACTCCTTCAGGACCCGTTGCTCTCTGAGGGTTCACTTTCAAGAAGGCCGATCTGACTTCGGAAGTTGTGATGGCAGGTATGGATGTGTGCGAGGCTACTGGGGCAGTTGATTTCCTGCTCGAAATGAGCATAAAACTCATTGAGTTAATTGGAGAGGGGTGCCGGAGATTCTATTCAGCAATTAAATGGTCAAAGTGCTTCAGTATCAACCAGGGCAGCCTTGATGGTCTATGGAATCTTTGGCCAAGCAATCTCCAAAATCATGTAGAATTAGCAAGATTTAAAAAAATCAAGTGACTCATCTGGAAGTGGCTCATTACCCTGCTACATAGTGCTTGTGGGCATGTGTCCCACGTTCTGTTTAACATCATCATGTTCAGCTGTATGAGTTTGAAACAAGATATTGGCTAGAGGGGAGAGATTTTAAATGACAAAATCAATGTTGCACACTAATCATCACCCCACTGCTCTAAATGCTGCCAGCATTAGGTGTGCATGCACAAACTCCTTTAACAAGATGGACGTTACGCTCACTTTCCACTTTGGACTCCAGGTTGATCCTGACATGGCTGTGTAGCACCGAAGGAACAGGCACTATCTGGCCTAGTTCAACTGTGATGTCATCTCTCTTTGCCTTTTTCCCTGTGAAATCCTTGAATCATCTTAAAATACCTCAATTAGGAATATGGTTTCCTTACGGATTTGCCTCCCCTTCCTAAATTTGCATGGCAGTATTCTCAATACAATTGGCACAGATCTAACAAGGAAGCTTTCTAGCTTGTCAGCAGTTTATCAACTCGGCTATATCTCTGGACGCTGAGTTGACTTGACTTAGAATCCCTACAGTACAGAAGGGTGACTTTCAGACTATCAGGTCTGCACTGACCCTACCTATCTCGGCCCACTTCCCCACCCTATTCCTGTAACCCCACCAAACCTGCACATCTTTGGACATCGTTTACATAATCTTTTATCAGGTTGAATTCTCCCGAAGGCCCTTGCCGGTGGACTTGATGGCAGGTGTGGGGGGAGAATATGCCCAGCGATCCATAAATAGGTTTCAGGTCGGCTTGAAGTTACACTGGGGTCTTCTGCTGCTTCCCCCCAAACCAACATCCCGTGAATGGGATGCAGGAGAAGTCCCAACCCCTGACAGCAGAGTCTCCATCCTGGTGCTGGGAAAACATGCCAGTATGAAACATGTTGGAAACAACGTGGCATGCAGGTGTCAGGACTTACAGATTCTGGGATGGAGATTGCCTGAAACCCTGGGACATCACAGCAGTGGGTTACGGGGAGGGGGATGGGGGGAGGGTGGCATCTGCAGGTGGATCTTCCAGATTGAGTGTCCTGGCGGTAGTCCATCTTCCAACCTCAGAATGGCCCTGATGATCGATCCTCGTTCTCAGGATGTCCATCTTAAGGCCACAGAGTGGTCCCAGAGATTCAACTTCATTTTCAGGAGGTCTACCCTCTTACATCAATAGCAGGTCAATGACGTTGCACGCCTCTTCAACAAAAAACTCAGACACGATGGCAGACTATGCACACTCCAGGCCTGACCCGCAACCAAATATGGCGTAAAATACCCAGGTGCATAATGAATGAGATCGGAGCTAGAAGATTTATCGTCTTTTTCCACCAGCCTCTGCAGCGGGAAATACTCCACGTTCACGCCCCCCCCCCCCCCCCCCCCCCCCCCCCCAATGCCGGTCACGGAACTTTGTTTCAAAATGGGAGAATTCCACCCATCTTTAGCAAACTGGAACACTGCCAAAAGAATTGGACAATGGAAGTCAAATAATGGCTCTAATAAGTCGACAGTAGGCTTCAGCACTCTGATATTTATACCAGTGTTTCACACACGGATGCCCTTGGAAACATTTTATTGCTTATTATCAGTAAAAGAGGCAGTTTTTGAGGGAAGAAAATACAGTTTCATGTTTGCTGCAATGTAAACGATGGAAGAATTAAAAATAATTTACACTGATTAGACTTTAGCTGCAAACAAATAATTAGATGAACAATTAGCAGATCAGCATTTGTAAAGGTATGAATGGGCATCGCTTGGCAGTTGGAAAAATATACACTGCGCACAGAGTGAAAAATGTCAAATGAACACCCATACATTGCATAGTTAAGAGAGCAGAGCTTTAGTTATGTATAACACACAGGTGTACACATGCTCCCTTTATATTTAAAACCGCTATGGGAGACGACCATTCACAGAACAGAGTAGAAAACAAATGAACTTTAATTAACCAATCACACCTGCTGGAAATAAAGTTTATTTCAAGAGATGCCACAGAATGCGTACAGAACAGAAGGTGACCAATCAGCCCATTGTTTCGATGCCGGTTTCCGAACGAGCAAGGCGCCTCGTGCCATTCCCCCACCTTCTCGTGGCCATCAGGCTTTGGGAGCAAGGCTTAAAACTGTTGATTTTTTCCATGTCTCCTATTCTGACCATACCCAGCGCATGACTTTCAAAACAAAACTGGCAAAACAAAACCAGTAGAAATGGCAACACTTATAATCCCTTCACAAGTAGAAATATTTATGATGATTCACGAGCCCTGAACTGTTTTAAAAAAAATCTCTGGACACTTTGGGCAGGATTCTCCGTCGGCAGGACCCTCCGCTTCGCCGGCAGCGCACTCATGCCTGCAGATTTCCCGATTTTATGGGGTGGCCACAACGGGAATCCCCATTGGCCAGCTGGCGGGATGGAGCATCCCATTGTCGGGGGAGGGGGGGGGAGTGCGCGCCACACCAGAAAACTGATCTGGTGGGACGGAGACTCCCACCCTTGAATATTTGCAAAAGTCTGAATGAGAATTTAGAATTTAGGTGGTTATCGTACCTATTGAAGCTGGTAGTCACACCTATTGAGGTTCCCCCTAATAAGCTGAGAAATATAATCTTTAAGCAGCCTCATCATGTTATTCTCTCTTGTTTTGCAACAGTGTTCACGATTGGCCTGTTAATTTTTATAACGCAACTGTAAAAACATCCAGGTAACTGGGTGAAAGAATTGTCTGAAGCAAGAGCCAATTTTACATGGATCCCAACGATCTTTTTCCAAGTTTATTTACACAGCTAACTGTTACGTGCTGCTTATATTGACATCCTACTTCTGAAAGAGCACTGCCTATAGGTGACACAAGCTACTGCGAAGAGCCTGCACTTCAGTCAAAGTACATTGATAATGATCATTGAACAAATTCTTCACTGCAACACCATTACTCCACAGCATGGAAACACATTGGGATACATTTGTACTCTGTGCGAGATTGTAAAATGAATGAGAGAGTGAGTTGGTAACCTGTTTTACATCCCTTCTGAAGTTAATTTCCATAAAATGAAAAAGAAATGTGGAAATGTATACCTGCCCCTGATGGGTGACTACACATTTTATGTTAGTGCTTCAGTAAATTTCAAACACTTGCTGGAACATAATCCGATGGATTAAATTTGCTCCTTTGGTTGCTTTTCAAATGAAACATTTGAATGTTTTTTAAACGCAGTGGATCATTTTTGAACCTCAGCATTCTGACGCATCAAATTTGCGACATCATTTTCATTGATCAGGGAGTGAGAGGTGCCTGTTAAGTCGAGATGTCGTTATGGGCCGGGGTTTGGAAAACTCCAAAGCATATCATGGAGTTCACCTGACCTACAACTGTTTATTGATGTTGGTTACGATGAGGACAAGAGCCTGCCTTTCAGGTGTTATTCAACAGAGTGCTCAGGCGCTTTTAACAACAAAACAAGTTTTATTCTACGAATTTAGTTAATATTTTTATGAACACACACATTTTTACAACTACAAACATAATTACCCCACACAGCGACAGTACTCTATGTATAACTCTTGATAAATTCCCCATTTAACTGTTCCAATTTAATAACAAGGTCCCATAAACCTAAAACCCCTTTTTACCAGAAACAGCAGGTAAGTATAATCATTAGGTTTCTTCCTTGGAATAACTCCTTAAAATTGAAAATAGAGATTCAGGCCAAGATACTTCTTTGCCTGAGTACAGCAGCCAAATGTGAAAATGAAATTAAAAACTCAGAGCCACAACTAGCCACAAACCAAAGTGAAAGTAAAATCAACTCCCAGCACAACAGCCCAGCTCCACCCACACAATGGCATCACTGAAGCCATGTGATAAGACAAAAATATTTCTTAAAGGGACACTCCCATGACAACGGTCAGTCCTTAATGCCAAAATAGAACTGCTGATCAGCCAAAATTAAATGTCATTTTGCCTTAACCATGCTGAGGAGAGAAATGGAGGGACCTAAGCTGCACATGTTTATCCTACTTGCCATAGTCTGACTCCAGGGGCCAAATCTTAATTTGGCTGCGAAGACGAGGAGACCAAGTTTCTACCAGCCAGTATGTCAGTTTGCTGGTATGTTGCTGCCCCTGGCCCTTGTGAAACAGGTTGGATTGGCTTTGGGTGATACAGCACAGGAATAGGCCCTTCAGCCCACCAAGCCTGCACTGATCCAGATTCTTTATTTAGACCTACTACTTATTGCCCAAATGATCTGTACCCCTCCATTCCCCGCCCGTTCATATGTCCACTAATCTTAAATGTTGCTATTGTGCCTGACTCCACGACCTCCACTGGCAATGCGTTCCAGGCCCCCACCATCCTCTGCATGAAAACCTTGCCCCACACATCTCCCCTAAACCTTGCCTCCACTCCAAGAACCTGTGTCCCCTTGTAATTGAGACTGCAAATGGTTGCAATAAAAATACATTTCAAAATGGTGATTTCAATCACATGACCATCCATAATGATTTAACTGCGTCACGGAGGATAATTGAGGAGCTCACGTCTGGGAAGACCTTGGTGAATTTTCCGCCAGCGGGATTCTCTTTACCGCCGGCAGCACACCTCCACCCATGGGTTTCCCAGAAGGCGTAGAGTGGCTCCAATGGGAATCTGCTTGGCCAGTGGTGAGAATGGTATCCCGCTGCCAGCGACGGTTGTGCCGCCGAGAATCATGCGGCTGGGTAGGCGGTGAATTCATCCCCTTGTCTATTGTGCTATGACCGAGGTGATTCATTTTTTCAAGTCCAACCATAAATTTCTGAATGGCCTATCCTTCCCTGTGATGCACAAGGAAGAATATATCAACACCTTCAACCATTTTGTCTCTGTAGGCTGTCTCTGCCAAATGTAGTATAGCTTTTATAGGAATGCATATTGTGACAACTAGTTTAAGTTTAAAGTAACCCATGACATCAGTGAGTGTAAAACGCCACAGGAAGTTTTCCTGGGCATGTCACAATTTTGATATATGTCAGTAACCTCCAGAAACTTAACTGATTTATAATTGAGGTTGTGCCGAATGACGTGTGGCTGCAATTTTAAGTCAGTGAAACATATTTCAAGTAGATAAATTGAAATTTAAAATTCAAAGTCATCTCACCTCTATAATACCAATGACTGGATCCTACCACAAGCAACATCGGACCCCTATCCTGTGCCACTCTCGATTTTACACCCTAAAGGGTAAAGGTGATCTGAGCGCTCAACTCCGATATCCCCTGCCCAGGGGAGGTTGTAAGGTTCTCGCTTTGATCCAGCTATTGTAAATTGTGCAGGCCTGGCATCACACCAACACAAAATGAATAGTTAGTGAATGAGGGGAAGTCCCAACAGGAGCGCCCGCAAATGATATCATAATTTATTTAAGTGAGAGCCTCAACCTTTCAGGCAAGAACCTCATTACAAGATTGGTGAGGGGGGGGGGGGTGTGGTGGAAAATCAGTAAAATATTACCTTGCTGGCGAGAATCACGCAGGATTTTGTGCCCTGATTGGGTTAAAAAAAAAGACATCCATTATGTTGTAGAAACAGCTGTGCCCCAGGAGAAACCTTGCTTGGTTGATAGCTCTTGTTCTGTGATCAATTCTGTAAATGCTTAAATATACAGAGGTGGCCTGTGCTTGCCATTTCTCTGTTGAATAATATAAAGGTTCTGGATGATTGCCACTTTTACGGGGCTGTCGGGAAAAAAAATTGTTAAAGAAAATGAAACTGTGAATGAATGGCCATTTTTAAGGCTTTCTTCCACATCCTATTGTTACTGTACGGTTCATTGGTTTGCCACAAAGTGAATATTGTGTGAATGGAAATGAAAGTGTAATAGCTTGGCATGGAGGGCATTAGGGGCCATTGGATTGGACATGAAGTGGCATGTGTTCAGATGGATGTGGCATAGAAAGTGTGTGGGGGTTTGGGGTGATCAGGGCTGAGGGTTAATGGACTGTTTGATTGATTTTATCATAATTTGGATGAAGTCTCAGAGCACCAAGACAGACCAATTAAACAACCTGCCTCAGCATCAGCAGTCCCTGAAGCTGCCTTCAAATACTTTCCGGGGGAGGAAGCCCAACACCTGTTATCACCACCACAACCGCGGAACAAATATCGTACCTTTGCAGGCACTTTCTCCCAAAGACGTCGCGCTGAGCTGGACATCTCCCAACTCTCCCCGCCCAACTGAAAATCCAGCCCAAAGTGAATAATGAAGACATAAAAAGGACATTCAGAAGTCTCAAAATGATTCACAATTCATGGTCACATCATCTCACCCAGCTGGGTCAGCAATGGCCTCGGGAGATTTTGGAACCAGTCAAAATCTGGAATCTTGACCTCCACAAGCTTCTCAACAGCGAGATCGGGAGTGCTGGTGGTGTTCCCATCACAACATACAGTATGCAAGTTTAAGGCCTCTAGTGAAAAGCCACTACAGTGCTTGCTCACCTTCTTCAGTCTTGCCTAATTTACACACTCACCGAGTTTAATTAGCACAGGGAAGAAATAATGAAACATCAACTGAGAACAGTCACAATGCGTCTGAGAAAATATAAGTTCACATCTCACCTCCATCAGGGCTTAAAAATGGAAGAATGACCTCTTGCATCTTTTCAGAGGGTGAAGGGAAGCAGAGCAGTTGAAATGTAAAATTTAAGATTTTCGTCTCTATTAGAGATTACAATTTGTAGATTTAAATAATCCAGAATCCCGGATCTGAAAGACCAACAAGCAAGAAAATGCCAATAGATTTCTATCCCAGGTGACCATAGCAGTGACTGGAGCATACTGCTGGCAGTATAAACATCTTAAAATTAATTTATTTCCTTTGGTTGTCACGAGTTAATTTTCTATAAGTTGCACTTTTTTCAAAAGACCTGGCAATGATCAACCACTTTATTGAGGAAATTGTTCCTGTAATGCTATTTCGGCCCAAAAAGGGAATAATTTATATTGCAGAATCTCATTCCTGCAGGTAAATTGTTAGAAATTTAAAAAAATTAAGAATGTACTTTTTCTCATTTCCTTTCTCTTCCCTCAGTTCAATCTTTTGTTCTGTTTCTCAATCTGTACCTAATTTGATTACTTTGACCCTAATTTCTTCTGTCATTCCTGTTTTCTTTCCCAATTCAGATGTATGTTTGGTTAAGGAAACACACTCATGGCCACAGGTGTCCTGTTGATCTTACTGTGTTGCTGCTTGCTCACACTTCAACAACTCAAAGGGAGGGAGAAAAAATTTGCAACCTGACACTTGAGGGAAAGAAACCTAATGCTCGCTGTGACATTATCATAAATGTAAGAACTGCAAGGGTTAATGAAATGTCTAAATCAACCACCTGGGGGAGCTAGATGTACAAGTATATGAGACATTGATGCTAAGCCTTGTGGGGGAGAGAATTAAAGGAGATAACTAGAGTACAGACTGAAGGAAAGATAGTGTGAGTGAGAGCAGATCATACTTAATGTAATAGCGTAGAGATTAGTAGTAGATGACTGTAGATTATATGTTACATATCAACTGTATATTATGTAGGAGTAAGTGTCAAATCCAATTAAATAGTGTTAATGAATTTATAGCTTTGTTCAATTTGAAAGATGTTTGTGGTCTTTGTGAACACTACGCCAACCATCCTGTATTTAGCAACACAAATAACACCACTGTCGCGACATGTAGCAAGATGCCCCACTCCAGCAACATCTGGGCCATTGTTCCTGACAATGACATTGAGTCTCATTGGAAGGGTATGGGTGGTGAAAGGTGGAGTGGTGAAATGGCAATGAACAAGAACTAACATGGTGAGCCGGAGATAGGTCAGGGACAAGTAAAATGATATATAACAAAATGGTATGGATGATCAACGACAAAAATCAAATTGCTTAGTGGAAGCATGATGAAAGTACCAAAAGAGTACTTTGCACCTGTATCCGGGATTAGGTTAAAGATTCACAATCAGGCGGGACAGGAGATATTGAACAAGATAAAAATAGTTAGGAAGGATAGGCGAAATGGATAGAGAATTGCCGGGTCCGTGGCCGCGCATGCACAAGACAGCGATATGAGGTGGCCACGCCGTACAACAATGTGCCAGCCGCACACAGACCCGGCCTGCCAGATAGTGTACCCCTGTAACCACCCTCACCACCCACAGACCACTCCCCAACAGTTAATGCATTGACGCTGCTGTCGAGGTGATGGAAAATTGCTATCTGGTGTCAAATCGGCACCCATTGCGATTTTGGCATCGGAACCTATTCTCCACCCAATCACATTTCGTGATTTTGGCATCAGCCAACGGAGAATCCCGCCCAGTGTGTCTCTGAAAAGCCAATTTTTAGGCAAAGAAACAGCATATGTCACAATTCAAGGCCTATTCTACACTGTGTAACAAGGTACCATTGTGATGGTCCCAGTAAGTCTGCTGATAGCAAAAGGGAGATAATTTAATGGCTACACCCAGACATTGGACAACAGATACCATTATTTGCAAAAAGAACATACATGCTTTTGTAATGACTGGATAGTATAATTAAGCATGCGGACCTTTAATATGATTGGTTACATATCCTCATATACTATGCATGATATAACCTTAATCAATAGCCATGATTGGTCATAGATAACTAATGACAAACAATTGTTATCTGCCAATTTCTTGTAATCGAATCTCAAAGTATAATTTCTCTGTACCATTCTTCAATCTGGGTTTTTTAATGTCCTAATTAGAATGGCAACAGCCCTCGCTATAGTTTGTAAATAAAGACTGGACTTAAACTGCAAAATTCTTCGTCTGGTCTCTCATGAGACTGCAGTTGAAGAACACGACAGTCAATAGCTGTATAATCTTTCTCTCAACAGGTGGATTGGCCATACTGTGTTGCCCCTCAGTGTCCAAAGATGCGCAGGTTAGGTGGGATTACAGGGATAGGGTGAGTGGGTCTAGGTAGGGTGCTCTTTCAGAGGGTCAGTGCAGATGGGCCGAATGTCCTCTTTCTGTGCTGTAGGGATTCTATGGGTTCTATGGATATGGAATTTGATAAAGTACTGCATGGCAGACTTGTTATTAAAATGGAAGCACATGGATTATGAAGGACGGTGGTAACCTTAGTATGAAAGTGGCTAAGGAACAGGAAGCAGAGTGTAATGGTGTATAACTGCTGTTCTGATTGGAAAGATGTACACTGTGGGGTCCCCCTACAGGTTGATATTAGGAATGATACTATATATGTAAATTTACTGGGCTTGGGTACAGAAAGCACAAGGCGTGATCAAACGGCCATGCTGCACCGGGAGACCACGCTCCCAGGATCGACCCAGCGATTCACAGTCTACATCAATGATTTTTATGAGGGAACCAAATGTAATTTTTCCCAGTTTGCTGACGACACAAAATTAGGTGGGAATGTGAGTGGTGAGGAGAATGTTAAGAAGTTACATTACAAGGTGTTTTAGACAAGTTCAGTGAGTGGGAAAATACTTGGCCAATTCAGTACAATGTGAATAGATGTGAAGTTATCCACTCAGACAGCAAAACAGAATGACAGAGTTTTATTTGAATGGTGGTAAATTGGAAAACGTAGGGGGGGGGGGGGGGCAGCACGATTCCACAGTGGTGAGCACTGTTGCCTCATGGCACCAAAGTCCTGGGTTCGATCCCAGCTCCAGGTCACTGTCCATGTGGACTTTGCACATTCTCCCCATGTCTGTGTGGGTCTCACCCCCAAAACCCAAAAAGACGCACAGGGTCGTGAATTGGCCATGCTAAGTTGCCCCTTAAATTGGAAACAAGAATTTGGGAACTCTAATTTTTTTAATTGGGAAATGTTGATGGACAGAGGAACCTGATGGCCTTGTATATCAGTCACTGAAAGCAAGCTTGCGTTTGGGAAGGCAAATAGTATGTTGGTCTTCATTGCAAGAAGATTTGAGTACAGGAGCAAAGATATTGGGCTGAATTCTCTGTTTTGGAGACAATGGGTGCAAATCTCCTTTGCTTGACTCCAAATTTGTATTCACGGATCGGGCAGAGAACGGGCTCCAACGGCGAAATTGGGGCCGGCGCACTTTTGACGCTGGTCACCCATGCTCCGCCCCCTCTTAAATGGTATCATTGCATCATGCGCCATTGCAACAGCCAACCCTCCTACGATGCTCCGCGCACGATGGCCCGAGTTCCCGATGGAGCAGGACACGTGTGGTCTCAGACATGTAGGAACCCGGCATGGCGGCTGCGGACTGTGCCGCTGGCCGGAGGGCCTTCCGCAAGGACCGGGGGGACTGGTGGGGTGCAGCCAGGGGGTGGCCAGAGGATAGGCTACAAGGTCGCGGACGGTGGGTCTAGTTCGCGCACGGCCACCACCATGTTGTACGGCGCGACCACTGCAAGTCGTCAGCCGTGCGTATACGTGGCCTGGGACCCGGCCATTCTCCGGCTGCTTTTGGCGCGTGAGCGGGAAAAGCTCTTTCATTTAGAAGGTGGAGAACCTATGGAATTCTCTACCACAGAAGGTTCTGAAGGGGAAGTCACTGAATATATTTAATGAAAGAGAACTATTTCTAGACACCAAAAGCGTCAAGGGGTCTGGGGAAGGAGTGGAAGTATTGCATTAAGATAGAGGATCAGCCAGAATCATACTGAATGGTGGAACAGGCTCTAGGCATCCAATAGTCTACTGTTGCACCTATTTTTATGTTACCAATCAATAGGATAGCAGCAGACCTCAGGCAGTGATAGACGAGTGAAATGGAAGCTCCAATTTAATGAGGGTCATTGCGAAGTGATTGAAAAACAATATGGAGGCTAGTGTAATCTAAATGGAATGATTTTAATGAGTTGCAAGGCATTTTTTCCCATTTGCTCTCTTTGACTCGTGGGCTGATAACAAAAGGTCAGAGGCATAAAATAATTAGTGAAGGAACCAGAGAGAAAATAAGAAGATCTGGGACGCATAGCCTGCAGGGTGATGGATTCAGATGTTCTTACACAGGAACATTTAGATAAATGCGTTGGAGACTGATTTGCAGAGTTATTGTGAAAATGCTGGTGATTTCACTGGGTATTAACTTAATAATTATCTTTATTGTCACAAGTAGGCTTACATTAACACTGCAAAGAAGTTACTGTGAAAAGCCCCTAGTCTCCGCAATCCAGCACCCACTCGGGTGCACAGAGGGAGAATTCAGAATGTCCAAATTACCAACAGCACGCTTTTTGGGACTTGTGGGAGGAAACCTACGCAGACACGGGAGAACATGCAGACTCCGCACAGACAATGCCTCTAGCCGGGAATCGATCCTGGACCCTGGAGCTGCAAAACAACAGTGCTACCCACTGTGCTACCGTGCTGACCCTTGCAAATCAAGATGGGCCAAATTGCCTCTTCTTTGCTCTGTGATGTCATGATTCTACAATCAAACTTGCAAACAGAACAAAGTAAAATATGGTAAAGTATCCAATCAGTGAATGGTGTCGAATTTGGAGGTAGTTACACTTTATCGTTTATATAGCAGACCAATTTAAGAGTATATCCATATTGCCACCTACCTAAAGTAAATGTGTCTTCATGCTGTGCAGTTCTATTCATAAGCAATGTTAGGAAAATAATTTCAAAGGTGAAATGATATTCGGCTGAGTTTACACAGGGTTGGGCAGACTCAGACTTTTAAAAATACTAGGTGGGATCCAGAATCAGAAGTAATTGTGAATGGTTGGCTGAGTTTCAAAATCTATCATTATTTCAGCCAAGGATCTGAGTTCACAGTTTAAGTGAGAGGTTAGTAAGCCTATTAAAGGATTAGCTGTTTTTGGTGCGTGGTCTGAAGAGGAGTTTGCTTTATACGAGCGATTGGGAGTCTCTTTTCACAATCAAGTATGTAGGATTTTTTAAAAATTCCACATGACTCCAGACTTTTTCTCATGATGAATTCTGGAGGATGATTGGCTATGGAGGTAGCATAAGGATGTGAGACGGCATGGGAATAAGAATGTCCATGGGGGTATGAAGAGGCATGAGAGTAGGTGGGGAGCATGAGTTGACATGGGCAGGGCATGGAGGTGTATTAGGAGTGATGGGGAGAGCATGCAGGGTCAGGGTGGGTGATGGCATGCGTTGGCATGGAGGGGCCACAGTCTGGTGAGGATAAGGACTAGAGGGTTTAACATTTGCTAACACAACAAGATGAAGCCCCAGAAAACCGAGGTGGGCCTTCTAACCAGCTCATCTGGCCCATTCAAATGACCACCTAAGGTCTGTTTCTGGAGGTGGTAGACCAAACTCCATCCTTCCTCCACCATCTTGGGGTAACAATTTGTGTCTTTAAACCAAGGTGGGTCTGCCAAGCCAGTAAATTTCCCCACCTAAGCTACCTGACTGAGTGGATAAAATCCATCCCATTCAGTCGATGATCACATTTTTAAATATCCAAATTCACCACATTCAAGAGGGAAATAACAAAAGCATTCAATACTGATGAATACCTATTTCATTCTACATTCAGTTAACCATATCAATCAAAACCAATTAATTATTTCAAAGAGTTGTGGTTAGAAATTTCAAACAAATAATTTTTCATTCTCATGCCCCTTCATCAATTGCTCAATCTCCATTCACAAGTAATTCCTATATTATCATTGTGCTGGATACATTGCAGGATTTAGAAATAGGCATTATTAAAGAAGTCTTTAGAAACCCAAAAGTTACTGGACTGAAACAATGAATCTCGACTGTCATACACAGTTCCCAGACTACTTTACAAGGCTACATTTATTAACACTGCACCATCTCTTGTACATGAGGACATACAGTCTGTGCAGGGGCAGATTTACAATGAAACGCACCATGCCCAGCCACAGAGCCTCCAAATGAAAGGGGGGGTCCCAAAATGATGAGTGAGTCTCTCACATCCAATCAGAGACAGAACTACTTTGAAATCCCTTCCAGAATTTACATGTCAATCACTCTGTTGAGACAATCACAAAGGAGGGGCAGCGCTTTCCTCACACAGTCACCAATACGAACTACCTTACCCAGACGCATGTGGCGCAGTGAACCTGCACAGTGAGGAGTGACAGCATGGAATCAGGGACAGACCAGCCAGCAGTCCTTGATGGGGTTTGCAGCTCCACTGAGCACAGCAGTGGTTGGCGCCCAGTGTTCAGGAGTTTGAATCTGGGAAGGAGCATGCCTGAGCAGCTATCACATGGGTGGAGCTGGAATTGTAGGTACTCGTGTGTAAGTCCCTTCACCACGCAGTGGGAATCAGGATCACAGCCGTTTAACCCTGTCTACTTAATCCCTTCCCCTCACCCCACCACACTAACCCTAACCCTGATCCCCCTGTTTCACACCCCCATCTATCACACAACCATTTCCTCCTCCTGCACACTCTCATTTCCCCCTCCTGCACACTCCCATTCCCCCCTCCTGCACACTCCCATCCCCCCTCCTGCACACTCCCATTCCCCCCTCCTAAACACTCCCATTCCCCCCTCCTGCACACTCCCATCCCCCCCCTCCTGCACACTCCCATTCTCCCCTCCTAAACACTGCCATTCCCCCTTCCTGCACACTCCCATCCACCTCCTGCATACTTCCATTCACCCCTCCTGCACACTCCCATTCCCCCCTCCTGCACGCTCCCATTCCCCCCTCCTGCATACTCCCATTCCCCCCTCCTGCACACTCCCATTCCCCCCTCCTGCACACTCCCATCCCCACTCCTGCACACTCCCATTCTCCCCTCCTGCACACACCCATTCCCCCCTCCTGCACACTCCCATTCCCCCCTCCTGCACACTCCCATTCTCCCCTCCTGCACGCTCCCATTCCCCCCTCCTGCACACTCCCATTCCCCCCTCCTGCACACTGCCATTCCCCCCTCCTGCACACTCCCATTCCCCCCTCCTGCATGCTCCCATTCCCCCCTCCTGCACACTCCCATTCCCCCCTCCTGCACACTCCCATCCCCCCTCCTGCACACTCCCATTCCCCCCTCCTGCACACTCCCATTCCCCCTTCCTGCACACTCCCATTCCCCCCTCCTACACACTCCCATTCCCCCCTCCTGCATGCTCCCATTACCCCCTCCTGCACACTCCCATCCCCCCCTCCTGCACACTCCCATTCCCCCTTCCTGCACACTCCCATTCCCCCCTCCTACACACTCCCATTCCCCCTCCTGCATGCTCCCATTCCCCCTCCTGCACACATGCCTTTCCCCCCTCCTGCACACTCCCATTCCCCCCTCCTGCACACTCCGATTCCCCCCTCCTGCACACTCCCATTCCCCCCTCCTGCACGCTCCCATTCCCCCCTCCTACACACTCCCATTCCCCCCTCCTGCACACTCCCATTCCCCCTCCTACACACTCCCATTCCCCCCTCCTGCACACTGCCATTCCCCCATCCTGCACACTGCCATCCCCCCTCCTGCACACTCGCATTCCCCCCTCCTGCACACTCCCATCCTCCCCTCCTGCACACTCCCATTCCCCCCTCCTGCACACTCCCATTCCCCCTCCTGCACACACGCCTTTCCCCCCTCCTGCACACTCCCATTCCCCCCTCCTGCACACTGCCATTCCCCCCCTGCACACTCGCATTCCCCCCTCCTGCACACTCCCATCCTCCCCTCCTGCACACTCCCATTCCCCCCTCCTGCACACTGCCATTCCCCCCCCTGCACACTCCCATTCCCCCCTCCTGCACACTCCCATCCCCCCCTCCTGCACACTCCCATTCTCCCCTCCTAAACACTCCCATTCTCCCCTCCTGCACACTCCCATTCCCCCCTCCTGCACACTCCCATCCCCCCCCCCCTCCTGCACACTCCCACTCCCCCCTCCTCCACACTCCCATTCCCCCCTCCTGCACACTCCCATCCTCCCCTCCTGCACACTCCCATTCCCCCCTCCTGCACACTCCCATTCCCCCCTCCTGCACACTGCCATTCCCCCCCCCCCCCCTGCACACTGCTATCCCCCCCTCCTGCACACTCCCATTCCCCCTCCCACACACGCCTTTCCCCCCTTCGGCACACCTCATCCCCCTTTTGACACACTCCCATTCCTCCCTCCGGCACACTCCCATTCCCCCCTCCTGCAGACCTCCGTCCCTTCCTGCACACCGCCATTACCCCTTCTTACATCCATTCCTCCCTCCTGCACACCCCCATCCCCCCTCCTTCAGACCAACCCGTCCCCTGCCATTACCTCTCACCCCCAACCCCCTCCTCCACACTCCCATCTCCCAGTAGGAAAAAGCTGAATCTGTGGGAGTGAGAGGCAACGTGTGTGAGAGACCAGTTTATATCCAGGATCCTTTGGGAGTAAGCTGATCCTGACTGTCGCCTCCACCCAGGGAGGCATTGTGACCCACTCAGATGCTGTAAGATGCTGTAAGGGGCAGCTGCTATTGCAGGAGGATGTAGGAGCAGAGGAGAACACTGCCAGCTCACCAGGAGAGAGTAGCACATTCTGCAGATAAATCTCTCAGCCTAGCACTGAGGCTGGAGGGACAAGAGGTGGGGAGGAGTGGGGGGGGGGGGGGGGGGCGCTGGATGGATAGGGGGGGGGGTGTGGTTACAGAGAACAGGGCCCTGTGATCTGTAATTCTGCCTCTGAGTCAATGGTAACAGCCACTGACATCCTGCCTGACCTGATCGATGAAATTACAACATTGGTTCCCTAATTCTTTAAAGATAAAATAAGAACTAAATACGGCACCATTGGGAGAAATAAGAGTGCAGTGGAATTACATTTAAAAGTAAATAATGAAGCAAGAAAGCTATTTAAAAATCAATAACAAACGAATCTTGGAGCAAATCCAGATCGATCTTGGAGCTGGTACTGGCAAAGAGGGGTCACAGCTCCTCCTCAGACTTTCAATTCATAATCTTTTAATGAGTTGGTAAAAAAAAAAATCAATAAAAACGTATTTGAATAAAATAATTTTTCAGAAAAAAAATCTATCCAGCACAATCTTGGGATGAAATGTACCATCCTTTACTCACTGAGCTCGCCATACCATGCAGGATGTTCTGCATACCGTCTTTCCAACTTGTTCACAAGCTTTACGTACTCCAGGAGTAGACAAATGAACACTTTATACACGAGCCTGGCCCTCGCAAAGTGGCATTATTTTGCTTTCACCGCCAAGTCCATAGCTCAGAACTTCAAAGAGAATGCGGCCATGTGGTTGTGCTGTTAGGTTGAGAAGAACCAATTTGCAAATGGAACAGCAGTAAAGCTGAAGAAAAAAAACACTTCAGTACCTGAAGGTGGACATTCCATGGCTAGAATTGTAGTCTCTCCTTGGTGAGGGAAATAAGAGTGAAAGAAATATACTGCGGTTGGTGGAAACTTGAAATAAAAACTCCAGGAGGCGTGGAGTGCAGGGGCCAAAATGGTTTATTTAAAACTGAAAATAAAGCCGCTACAGCAGCACGTAAAGCAAATGTCCCAGGACAATCGGGAGCTGCTGGTCTGGCTCTGAGAGCTACATTTAAATGTCCCACTATCCAGTCCCAGCTGGGTTTGGAATTCGCCCACTCACCATGCGAACACGTATTCTACGTAGCCCACGGGGAGATCAATCATTCATACCCCCGTGTTCCTTGTAAGGATTAGCGCAAACAGAAAATGCTGGATGAACTCAGCAGGTCAGGCAGCATCTGTGGAGAGAAATGCAGTTCATGTTTCGATTCTGAATGACCCTTCTACAGAAATGTCCTTTTAGAATTGGATAAATATTTGAAAACAGTGTGAAGTGGGGGTGGAGAGAGGGCAGGAAAATTGACAGCTGCTTTACACAGTTGGCGCGAAGCACAATAGACCAGATAGCTATCTTCAGTGCTTTGAAATTCTTGGTGAAAAACTCTTGTGAAATTTATCCGCCAGGTCAAACACAGAACAGAACAAGCCCAGTTTAGGGATTCACATATCAAATTGTAACTAGCTGTATTCACAGCAAACCTGAGCACAATTTAGGCAAGGAGAACCTATTCTGTAGAAACAGCTATGCCCGTCTTTACCATTGTCCCCTAAATCTGATTCCTAATCAGATATTTATTCAGCCCTATATAACAGCATTTACTGCTGTTGTCCGGAGTCATAGAAACATAGAATATAGGAGCAGGAGTAGGGCCTTTGGCCCTTCGAGCCTGCTACGTCATTCATTATGATCCTGGCTTATCATTCGACTCAATAACTTGTTCCAGCTTTCCCCCCATAACATTTGATCTCTTTCGCCCAAGAGCTGTATCTTAACTCCTTGAAAACATAAATGTTTTCGACTTAACTGCTTTCTGTGGTGACACATTCTACAGGCTCACGACTTTCTGGGTGAAGAAATTTCTCCTCATCTCAGTACTAAATGGTTTACCTCGTATCCTCAGACTGTGATCCCAGTTTCTGAACTCCCCTGCCATTGAGAACATCCTTCCCACATTTGCCCTGTCTACTCCTGCCAGAATGTTATAGCCTTCTGAGAGGTCCCCTCAGCGAGTATAATCATAACCGACTCAACCTCTTCTCATGCGTCAGTCCCACCATCCCAGGAATCAGTCTGTTCAATTATCACTACACTCCGTCTATAGCAACAGCAACCTTCCTCAGATAAGAAGATTAAAACTGCACGCAATATTCCAGGTGCAGTCTCATCAAGGCTATGTACGTTTGCAGCAAGTCATCCCTGCTCCAGTACTTGAGCCTCTCGCTGTGAAAGACAACATACCATTTGCACTTTAACGCCTGCTGTACCTGCATGCTTATTTCAGCAACTCATTCACAAGGACACCCAGGTTTCATTGCACATTCCCCTCTCAATCTGTAGCCATTCTGTCTTTCTGCTTTTGCTACCAAAGTGGATAACCTCACATTTATCAACATTATACTTACTGCATTTGGCATGCATTTGCACACTCACTCTGGTTTAGCTCACTGGGCTAAATCGCTGGCTTTTAAAGCAGACCAAGCAGGCCAGCAGCACGGTTCGATTCCCGTACCAGCCTCCCCGGACAGGTGCCGGAATGTGGCGACTAGGGGCTTTTCACAGTAACTTCATTGAAGCCTACTCGTGACAATAAGCGATTTTCATTTCATTTCATTTCACTCAACTTGTCCAAATCACACTGAAGCATCTCTGCATTCTCCTCATGCTCCCACCCAGCTTTGTCAACTACAAATTTGTAGATGTTACTGTGGTGAATGTATGGTACTAGTAATTCACCAGTGTATTAGTATCATGTTCTGCCATTGTGTGGCTTCACCCACAGGGGGATATGTTGGGGCATGTACGGGCTCCGCCCATGGCTCCTCCCCTTGAAAGGAAGTATAAAGAGCCGTTGACCTGTAGGCGACCCACAGTATTGTGCTAGTCACAGGCAGGCTCTGTTCTAAGCTGATTAAAACCTCGGTTTGCTTTTACTCGTCTCTTTGAGTGAATTGATGGTCGCATCAGTTATATTTGGTACCCTTATCTAAATAATTACTATAGATTGTGAATAGCTGGGGTCCTTGCATTGATCTTTGCATTACCCCACTGCATGCCATTTGGAAAAAGACCCATTTATTCCTCCTCCTTGTTTCCTGTCTGCCAGCCAGTTTTCTATCTATCTCAATCCAAGATCCCCGCAATAATTTTACATGCTGACCTCTTGGGCGAGATTCTCTTAGCCCGGGGCCAGGTCGGAAATTCCCCGCGACTGGCGCGAATCGCGCTACGCCACCCCGACGCTGGCACACGATTTGCCGGAGAGCAGAGAATCGGCGCCATTGACGCCGCGTGGTTGGTCCGGCACCAGTTGGGGGCTGCTCTACACGGCCGGCCCGCAGATTGTCCGCCAAGCAGCCGTCGTAAAAACGGCAAGTCCCGCCGGCGCGGTCCACACCTGCTCTCAGCCGGCAGGAACTCGGTGTGGAAGGGTCGGGGCGGCGGCTTATGGGGGGAAGAGGGGGTCCGACCCGTGGGGGGCCTCCGATGTGGCCTGGCCCTTGATCGGGGCCTACCAATCGGTGGGCCGGCCTCTCTGGCTGGGGGCCTCCTTTCTTATGCGCCAGCCCCTGTAGCCCTGCACCATGTTGCGTCAGGGCCGGCGCATTAAAGGAAGCAACTGCGCCTGCGCGCATTGGCGCCAGTGCCACTGCGCATGCTCCGATCCCGCGGTACCCATTTGATGCTGGGATCAGTAGATGGAGTGTATGCCACAGAATTGCTGATCCTGAAGCCTTGTTGATGCCGTTGAGAAACGCGACGGCGTTTCCAACGGCGTCAACACTTAGCTTCAGGATCACAGAATCCCACCCCTTATGTGCGACTTTATCCAAAGCCTTCTGAAAGTCCAAATAAACTACAACCACTGGCTTTCCTCATCAGCTCTCCCAGTTACAGCCTCAAAAAAGTCCAGTAGGTTTGTCAAGCATGATTACCCTTTCATAAATCCATGCTGACTCTGTCCGATCCTGTCACTGTTTTCCAAGTGCTCTGCTATTAAATAATTCTAATGCACATTTTTCCCACTAATGAGGTCAGGCCGACTGATCTACAACTCCCTGTTTTCTCTCTATGTCCCTTTTTAAATAGTGGAGTTACATTAGCTAGCTTGCAATCTTTAGTAACTGTTCCAGAGTCAAAAGAATCTTGGATGATGGACACCAATGCATCATTATTTCTAGGGTCACTACCCTCAGTACTGTGGGATGTGAATTCTCAGTCCCTGTGGATTTATTGAAATGAAAATGAAATGAAAATTGTTTATTGTCACAAGTAGGCTTCAAATTAAGTTCCTGTGAAAAGCCCCTAGTCGCCACATTCCAGCGCCTGTTCGGGGACGCTGGTACAGGAATTGAACCCACGCTGCTGGCCTGCCACGGTCTGCTTTAAAAGCCAGCTATTTAGCCCTGTGCTAAACCTGCCCCTCAATAAACCAGCCCCTATTGGCCTTCAATCCCATCATTTTTTCCAACACCATATCACTACTCATACTGATCTTCTTCAGTTCTTTCCTCTCATTCAACCTTATGTTCCCCAACATTTCTGATGCATTAATTGTGTCTGCCTTTGTGCAGACAGACCCAAAGTACCTATTTATTTGGTCAGCCATTTCTTTGTTCTCCATTTTAAACTCCCCCTTTTCTGATTGTAAGGGACCTACATTCGTCTTCACCAGTCTTTTTCTCTTCACATACCTATTGGAGCTTTTATAGTGTTTTATGTACACATAACCTTATTCGCATACTCTCTTTTACCCTTCTTAATTAATCTTTTTATCCTCAATGAATTTTAATATGTTCCTAATCCTCAGGTCCGCTGTTTATTTCTGACCAATTTGTATACCCCTACCATGGATCTAATACTATCTCTAATTTCTGTTGGCAGCCATGGTTTGGCTATCTCTTCCATTTTATTTTTGTGCCAGGTACAAATGAACAATTGCTGTAGCTCACCAATATGCTCTTTGAATGTTTGACAATGCCTATCCACCGTCATTCCTTCAAGCAACATTCCTCAATTCATCACAGCCAACTCACGCCTCATACTATTGTAGTGTCCTTCATTTATATTCAGGACCCTAGTCTCAGAAATAACTACGTTAATTTCCATCTTGATACAAAACTCAATCATATTGTGATCATTCTTCCACAAAGTGCCGCGCCCAACTAGATTGCCAATTATTCCTTTCTCATTCCACAATACCAAGTCTAAGACGGCCTGTTTTCTTAATGGTTCTTCAATGTATTGGTCCAGAAAACCATCCTGTGCACAGTTGAAGAATTCCTCCTCTATGGCTACTAATTTGATTTCCCCAATCAGTATGCAGATTAACCTCACCCATAATTACAGATGATCTTTTATGTATGCGTCGCTAATTTCCTATTTAATGCCATTCCCAACCTCACCATTGCAGTTTGGAGGTTTATATACAATGCCCACTAATGATTTTTGCCCCTTGGTGTTTCTCAGCTCCACCTATACAGGTTCCATATCATCAGAGTCAATATCCTATTGCATTAGTTTCCTCTTTAACCAGCAATGCCACTCCACTGCATTTTCCGTTTTGTCTGTCCTTTCTAAATAGTGAATACCCTTGGGTGTTCAAATTCCATCCCTGGTCACCCTTCAACCATGTCTCCATAATCCTGACGATATTGTTTCCATTTACATCTATTTGTGCAATTAATTCTTGCACTATATTGTGAATGCCCTGTGCATTAAGGTACATAACCTTAAGACTTGTCTTTTTAACATTCATTGTCCCAATGCCATTATTTTTCACTGTGGCCCTGTTTGATTTCTCTGCCTATCACTTTTCTTATTTCCTTTCTGCTTTTTGGTCTAGTCTGTGTTTCCCCTTCCTCTGACTCCTTGCATAGATTCCCTTCCCCCTGCCATTTCAGTTTAAACCCTTCCCAATCACTCTCGTAAATATTCTTCCCTGAAAATCAGTTACGGTCCTGCCCAGGTACAACTTGTCCAGGCTGGACTTGTCCCACTTTCCCCACAACTGACCCCAATGTCCCAGAAATCTGAAAACCTCTCCTTTCCCC
Organism: Scyliorhinus canicula; assembly: GCF_902713615.1. Taxonomy (NCBI): domain Eukaryota; kingdom Metazoa; phylum Chordata; class Chondrichthyes; order Carcharhiniformes; family Scyliorhinidae; genus Scyliorhinus; species Scyliorhinus canicula. The sequence continues at coordinate 28,691,872 of NC_052166.1, read as the reverse complement.
TTTGCTTCAGCTACATATTCACCTGATAAATTCTGGTGTTTCTGCTCGGACTAACACGTGGCACTGGTAGTAATTCTGAGATCCCTACCTTTCGGGTCCTACATTTTGGCTGAAATTCTCCATCCGTTCATCCCAGCGAGATTCTCCAGTCCTGCTGCAGTGAATGGAGTTTTGGATAAGCACCAAATTTTTTGTTCTTGCTAGCAGCAGTGGCCGGGCAAACTCAGATTGGAGAACGTGGCTTTCAACTTACTTCCTAACTTGCTATATTCTGCTTTTAGGACCTCATCCATTTTCTAACCTATGTCATTTGTACCAACGTGTACCACAAGCACTGGCTGTTCACCCTCCCCCTCCAGAATGTCCTGTAATCACTCTGAGCCAACCTTGAGCATAGCACCACCGAGGAAACATACCATCCTGGAATCTCATTTGCAGCCAGAGAAACACCTATCTATTTCCCTTACAATTAAATTCCCTACAACTATCACATTCCCACACTTTTTACTCTTCCCTGTGCAGCAGAACCAATCATGGTGCAATGAATTTGGCTGTTGTTGCTTTCCCCTGTTGCTATATTTATCTGGTTATATATATGGCAGTCAAGATGGTCACCTTCCTTAATCCCAATTACTTTTGCTCTAGAGTCGCCAGGTATCTTTCGATACCGCCACAAGCTTCAAACCCGAATACTGATCAAAGAGCCAATACATAAGTTAGTTAGTTCAAAGTCAATACTATTTATTTACACACACAGTAATATCTACTCATGCACAAAACACTACAAACCAAACTATCTCTAACGCTAAAGCCTATACTTAACTTCGGTGGCCACTCAGTTAGAGGAACAATGGCCGTTGTTCGGATCTGAGGTTGTTGGGTTTGAAGAGGTACAGGAGAACAGCTAAGGTCGTCCGTCTGATAGCAAGCTTTGACCTTGGACTTACTTGCTTCTGGTGCAGCTGGTGGACGGTCTCTTCGCTTTGAGAGCTGAGTCCAAGAGAGCGATTCTCTCTCGGGGGCTTCTTCTTATACCTCAAGGGGCTTTGCGCGCTTTTGGGTGGGCCTTGAACTTAGCCCCAATTAATTGGGCCATATCTTGATCACTCGCATTGATCTTGACCAATAAAGGGAAGGGTGCCCTGATGGCTGGGCGTGTCCTAGGTGGCCGTTGGCCTTGCTTTGTTTACGCTTTCAGTTTGGGGATCTGGTGCCGGGGTGTCCGGAGCTAGATCGGTTGCTTGAATGTCTTTTCTTTGTTCCCGGAGATGGGCCATCAATATGTTAATTTACCTATAGTTTCAGTCTCGTCTGGGAGTTGCCTTCTCCAATATGCATACAGGCTCTGTGCCTGCTTGCTTTCTTAACATTGTCCATATTTCCCGACAGTCATTGCGATCATCCATTTTGTATTCTGGAAGTGGCCATCCCAGATGGCTACACCCCTGAAAGACCATTCCCTCCGACGGTATCCAAAGTGATATATCTGATTTGCAGGGGAGTGGCCCACTGGAGATTTATGCAATACCTGCCTAGTCCTTTTGCTCTACCTGGTGGTCACCCATTCTCTTTCTGCCTGTAGAGTCTTAGCTTGCGACATGACTAACTCTCAATACGTGTTATCCATGATACACTGCACCTCACAGATTCTCACAGTGTCCCCAACCACCACTCCAGCTCCTGCACACATGCTGGCCCCAGACATGGGCAATTTTCCCAGCATCCCACGGATTGCAGGATGCGCCATCATGACTTTGAGCTCTCCTGCCATGACTTACCTCTTTATTTAAACCTTTTGGAAGATACTAAACATCCAATAATATCAATTATTCGAGGGTCCTTCTTCCCTGTTACTATAGATATCACCCTTACAAACTGCAGACTATAAAATATAGACCGTACAAACTATAAGCGATAAAGAAGTGAATACTTATCCTATCGTACTCACCCAATCAGTTGTTTCCAGTTGCCTCGCGTCACTTTTGAATCCTGGCGCTACCTCCATCACTCCAAACTCCAAGCGAGCACTCCACTGTCAGTCTCACTCTTTCTTGTGCTCACTTATCCTGCTGGCTCCACTTTCCTGTTCCAACTGTTGTGGAGAGAAAATCTTCAGTTCCAATCTTTTCTTGTAACACATCATATTTTCCTTTATGTCTGCTCATTGTATGGTTACAGCCTCTTCATTCATTACAAAGGCAGTATCATATTATTTTGTAAATCTCAGCAGTTGCATTTCATTTGTCTACCTTGAGGTTGTTAACAAATATTTCCCACTGGCAAATGCCTATATTAATTGTGCAATGTGCTTTTGATTGACCAGTTATATGCTCAGGAATGCATGTTTTCCTATTGTCCATCATGCTATTTTATATGTATTAGGCATGTTATGTACATTCACAAAAAGGGTAAGGTTTAGAAAATGCGTCATTAATACAACAGTATAAAAATCAGTAAACCAATATTGGCATCTTCTGACACTTCTATAGAACTGTTGGCAGAATTTAAGATCGGACAATGACCGTTTACTGTACTGCTGTGGCTGCTCAACCCACAGCAGCTCTTTGCTCAATCAAACCAAAACTGATCTTAGCCCTGCAATGTCTTCTGCTCTAAATGTTTGTGTAATTTCCCCTGCCTTAACCATTTATCCTGCCAATGCATTCCAAGTTTCAGCCACTCTCTTGTTTAAAAGCAATTTCCTCTGAGTATTTCACATTCATGACCCCTTCTCGATTATTCACCAACCAGAGTGAAGTGTTTTCCTAATAACTCTATTGAAATCCTTCATAATACGGAAACTTCTATTATAGAACTGTAGCAATGAAGCAGGAGCAGATTTACAGCATGGGAGCAGAGGGACCTCACTTTACCAATTGCAATTCACTGCCAGGTATCCACTTACCTTCAGGCAACCATTAACATTCATGGCGTTCACTGCAATTTTCCCATTAGACTTCACTTTACCGACTGCCAAGTATCATTAACCCACACATTAGCTATTGCCAAATACCCATTAACAAACATGGTCTACATGCTGCCAGATATCCATTATCAGCACGTTACCTACCACCAAGCATTAATAACTTGCACATTAACCACTGCTAAGTATCCAGTAACAGACATAATATTAATGCCAAATTTCTGCTATTCTCAATAACACGCATCGGCGTCTGAGTTGCTAGCTTTCTCAGAACAAACAAAGTTTGTAACACTTGATTTTTGTATTGTTTCCTCTTGATGAGGTATACTGAAAATATAACCACATCGGCTTAAAGGTTATCCATCAATTTCCTCTTTAGCCTCTACCAGCATTTATTATTCTCCGTGGGACATATATCAAGTAATATCAAGTAACATTCATGGTACTCATTGCCAGATTTCTGTTATTCTCCAAAAACTCATTTGTTTTTATTCAAATTGCGCTTCCTTAGTATATGAACAGTGTTGATTCCCTTATTTCCACATTCTTTATTTTTGCTCTTATCATTTTTAATCCAAGGATGCTGAATGGACATGTTTCTTTAAGTCAAGGAGTAGAGAGAAATGAATAAAATGAAAATCGCTTGTGTCACAAGTAGGCTTCAAATGAATTTACTGTGAAAAGCCCCTAGTCACCACATTCCGGTGTCTGTTCGGGGAGGCTGGTACGGGAATTGAACAGTGCTGCTGGCCTGCCTTGGTCTGCTTTGAAAGCCATCTCTTTAGCCCTGTGCTAAACCAGCCCCTGAATGAGGAATTCAAGAAGTTGCAACATAGTATATGATGCTGCTAGCTTTCGAGAACTCAGACTTTGTGGCACCCAAGAGGTGGGGTGGGACTTGGTTTGATTGGTTGGTTGGTGGCCAAAGAATTGGCCAAGGGCCCAAGTTCTGCCCAGTAGCAGGTGGTGATTGGATCCTACCTGAGTGAGTTGATTTCCAGAGACCTACGGAAAGCAGAGTCAGGTCCCTTGACACTCGGGGAAAGGACCTGCTCTCTCTCTCTCTTTATCATGTTCTTTCCGGAAAAGCTGCTGTATTTCTGAAACTGCAGATACTTGAATGAATGTACAGTGAAACCCATTACAAACTAAACAGCAGAAATCTCGACCTGAAAGCCCAGTTAGAAGGAAAGTGTGCTGGCAACAACCATCTGAAACAAAGGGCGGGATTCTTAGAGCCTCCGCGCCGAAAATTACGCTCGGCGTGGGAAGTGGAGAATGGGCATCAGACCCGCGATTGGATCCGACACCCCTCCCGCGATTCTCAGGTTGCTGGAGAAGCACTTCCTATCTGGCGTGCGCGGTCGACAAGGCGCCAGTCGGGGGCCAGAGTGAAAGAGGTCCCCACGGCGATTCTCCGCCGACAACTGGCCAAGTTCCCGCCGACGTGGGTTTCTGATGGTTCCACCCAGTGGGCACTCGGCGTGGCGGCTGCGGACACAATCCGGGGCCAATGCAAATGAAGAAATGGCCACCAATGGTGGAGCAACTAGAATTGAGAAGGCACAAGAGGTCAGCATTAGAGGATTATAGGTAAATCCGAGGCTTATGATGTTGAAGGAGACAACAGTAGTGTTTGCTCTTATTTTGGCATGAAGTAAATAAGTACATAAAAGGTGCCTTTTTGCCAGTGAAAAAAAAATTACTGTGAGAAACATCAGATGCCATCATTACTGCTGTGAGAAAGCTGTAGAGAGTTTCCCTGGAAACAGAATGTTCTCCAAATTCATGTAAAAGCATAACTACACTTAGTCGTGGTGGATTCTGGCCACACAGAATCGTGGCCAAAACTGGATGCGATTTGACTTGGCTGCTGGAACTACTTCAACAGAAGCACCTTGATATCCCTCAGTGGAAAAAACGCCAATGGCCAACAAACCTGGAGGCCCTGGCAAAGGACTTTCTGTGAATATTCATGTACACAGTTAATTATCGATCATTGTAGGATGAGTAGAAAACATTACAGAGTTCTATTAAAAAACATGTCAATGCCCAACTTTATGATGATAGACATTGACTCACAGAGGAACATTAAAGCTTTCTTCATGTCATTGAATGTACTTGTACAGGGTTTCATTGACCTATTAAATGTACGTCAGTGTACTATACCAAAAAGAAATACATCAGTTTTGGAAATAATTCTTATAAATTGAGAGTACCGGCTTTAGATCTAATGTTCTAGAGAACCCATTTCTGATTGAAAAGACTGGATTGTTTGAGCTGGTTGGATGTCAAGAGATTGAGCTGCACAATCATCTGCAGTGGTAATGGGCAGGATTCTCCAGTCTGCCAGCTGTGTGTACCTTGGCCGTGCGCCCTTTGCTGGCAGTGTCCTTCTATCTTTCCATCAATTGTCAATGGGATTTCCCATTGCAACCACCCTGTGCTGCCGCAAAAGCTGCTGGCGGGGGGAGGGGGGGTGTGCTGCCAGGAGGAAAACTGAATCTTAATGACCAGAGAATTCCGGCCACCATTGGAACAGGGGGCAGGATTTTCCTATTGCCAATGCCAAAATCACGTTCAGCGATCGGCCAGAGAATCCATTTTTATGCCGGAATTGAGGGCGGCGCCGTTTTCCGATGCTCTGCCCCCTCAAAAACGGTATATGCGCGCCATCGGGATGGTCTCAGGACGTCACCTGAGGCCCTCCCAATGGGCCAAGTCCCCGATGGCATTAGCCGCGTGTCCTCTCACCTTTTGGGGACCTCACATGGCGACTGCGGACTGTGTCCAGTGCCACCAAGGCAGGGGGGGAGCCGTTGCGCTGGCAAGGGGCTTCAGCGGGGGCTGAGGGATTTGGTGGGGGGGTGGTCTGCGCGGCCACGGACCAAGCCATTCTTCGTCCATATTGGCAGGGGGCTTTACGTGATGCGGCTGCTCGCCCTCCCATGGGCAGAACATCAATGTGCAGGCATCGCCGACTTTTTCGTCGTAAGACCAGACGTTTTGTGCGGACATAGCCGCAGAATCGGAGAATCCAGCCATTGGACTTCAACAATAGAGCCTTGAAAATGTTTGTCGCATTACAATCACCTGCAACAACCCTATAGAATAAGATACATTGGAAAATATAAGCAGAAGAGTGTCGCTTAAGTGCATTTTGTTTGAAGCTCATTTTGTAGTTGAAATTTAAATCATAGACTGTCAGAATTGGGGAGCCTGAAAATCTGTGCCGTGTTCCAGGATCATTTGGTGTTCAAATGATTCCCTTCACTGGATTTGATGTCTTGTTGCGGAGCGCAGTAGTTCATGGTCTTGCATTAACTTGGAAATGATGCACTGTTAGAATAGCTTGTACAATGGCACTCTTACCCCACGTACATTACTCATTCTAAATTAACCCTGCTCTCCTGGTCAGGCATACGATCCTGAGAATTTTAAATGTACAAATGCTGGCCATGTAAATCTTTACACTCAGCTAAGGCTTTTCAGCTAATGCCAAGAAGTATAGGAAAGAGTCGGGGTGGAATCATCATTGATTATATAGAACGTAGAGCACAGGACTAGGCTGGAACCTATCCTCCACACAAGCTTCCTCCCGCCCTATTTCATTTGAAGCTTTCCTCCTTATGTGGTCCCCTGATATGTATCCATACTCAGACACACCCCACAGTAGCTCATCTGATTTTTGCTTTACTTGACAATAAAATTGTTGAAATCTTTGATGATTCATCCCTCCCACACCATGAAAGCAAAACAGGTCGCGATGGAGAAGAGGTATCAATTTTTGATTAGGTAACGTGCGGGTGCAGGGGCTGGGAGATCGACTTAACGTCAACTTTTCCAATTGCACTGCATTTTCAGGCAACTCCCAAACCTGCTGGAGTTTGTATCGCTCAAACCTTTTCAAAACAAATTGGCGAGGCCCTGGGGCATTCCTGAATTTTAGCTGAAACAGCAGTGGTTTTACTTCATTACAAACGGATCACAAAATCAACAAGTGGAAGAAGACTGTTTGAAGCAAGAATAAAACTGCACTGCCTGCAAGGAGTCTCTTTAAAAACTAAATGAAAGAAATTCTATTTGCCCGGATGTCATCAAAGGTCAGGAAGAAAGCACCCCATGAATGGAGGCCTCCAGCACGACATTGCAGAGCAAAAACAAAATATTGATGAGTGTGACAGGACAGAAGCTAACCATGCATGTTTTCACAAAATATATCCTTGGTGCTATTTCTCATTTTTAAACTGGACTTTTCTGCTCTGTCTGTAAGTCTCCAGACCAAAATAATTTACATCTCAGTTTTGGGAATGTCGCACCTTGTCATGTGGCTTCCAGCAGACCACTTAGTGACTGCACAGCCCAACTTCAAAGGGAACCACTGAAAGATCATTCACATTTGACAAACCACGCTTGCTACGGAGGCTGTGAGTCTACAAAGACAACAGATGAAGTTTTACGGTCCTTCCCGACCAGTCCCGCTGAAATCAATGGAGTTTTGGATGGCTCACCATGTTTTCCTGCCCCGCCTCTGCCGCCACTAGGCGGTAAATCTTTTCACAATGACTCCCCAAACACCAGTGTTATAACCTGCCTGCTTACCACTGGCTGGGGACTAATAACAATCCCACAATACTTAGTGAGCATGAGCTTCCCCAATGAGGGGGCGGAGAAATCATTAGCAGATTCCCTGCATAAATAAAGCTGGCCAGTTTGGAACCGGCTAGAGAAGAGTGAGCAGTAAGGGAAGTTGCTGCTGCTGTTGTATATATATGTTATTGTAAATAAATGTTATTTCTTTCTATCCTTCAACTTGTGCTGGATTCTTTGTGGCCCTCACAAAAACCAGAAACACCCAGAGCCAGGATTCTCCGTTCTGGAGATTACGCACTCCCACCGGAGAAGAATCGGGACTGGTCTCCGCTGACGGTGGGAGCAGCGGCCAGTGCGAGTCCCTCTCCTTAACCATGCAAATTTATGCATGGGGGAGAGATCACCGGATTCCACCTGAATCCTAGTTTTGGGCCGCCATTTTGAACAGGCAGCTCGAACCTGAGATCCTATGGCGGCCCCCACCCTCCCCAACAATGTTAATCATGACCCCCACCCTGCTGACACAGAGGCATCCTCTCAACCACCATGGAAATAACTGGTCAACCCCCCATAGCACAAATTAATGAAGGTGACCCTACCCCCTCCACCAAGCCCCCCCCCCCCCCCCTCAGGGACCCTATCAGCCACCTCCATCAGAGACCCATATTAGTCACCCCCATCAGACACCCCATTAGGGATTTCCATCAGAGGTCCACATCAGACTCTCATCAGCATCCCCAATGAGCTAGCGTCTAGTGTGATTGGTGAGGCTTTTACTCTGAGATGGATTATGTACTAGGGAGGGTTCCAGTGGCAACGATGCATGTATCCTTTGTTTGGGGTGATCTCTGCTAATTCCTTCATTCCTCTATCTGGGGCTGCGCTTCAGATGAGTGCTCTGAGGAGTGCCATCCCCTGGTGGGCCGGCAACTGAGCATGGCCACGCCCATCCGCTTGATGATACTGCTTGAATATAAGGGTTTCCAGAGGGGCGGGCTGGGTCAGGATCCACATGACCAGAAGCCCTCAGAGCATAAGGAGGATACTGTCAGCAATCTCAAAACCCAGGAAGAGCCTGTAAGCTGGAGCTAAGAGGGCGGATTTAAATGATTGTACAGCAGCAAGGGGGGGGGGGGGGGGGGTCTCAGCCAGAGCACCCTGTTCCCAAGGAAGACACCCAGGCCAAGGCACTTGCCACCAAGTTGTTGCTTGCTTATCGTGAGTGGCACGTTGCATAATGGTTAGCACATTTGCTTCACAGCACCAGGGTTGCAGGTTCGATTCCCGGCTTGGGTCGCATGTTTTCCCTGTGTCTCTGTGGGTTTCCTCCGGGTGCTCCAGTTTCCTCCCACAAGTCTCGAAAGACGTGCTGTTAGGTAATTTGGACATTCTGAATTCTCCCTCCGTGAACCTCTGTGTGGTGACGAGGGGATTTTCACAGTTACTTCATTGCAGTGCTAATGTAAGCCTACTTGTGGGAATAAAGATTATTATATTATTACTCCCTTTTTAAAAAATAAATTTAGAGTACCCAATTATTTTTTTCCAATTAAGGGGCAATTTAGCATTGTCATCCACTTAGCTTGCACATCGTTTTGGGTAGTGGGGTGAGACCCACACAAACAAGGGGAGATTATACATCCCGCTACTCCGAGGTCCTGGCATACACCCCCCAGCAAACCTGAAAAGTTTGAAAAATTTTCTTCGCTCCTTGCTCTCCTGCAACGACCAAAACATCTGGGTCCCACTCGTAAATACTTGCAGCAATTCACACCCATGCGACTCCCAGCTGAAAGAGCAGGAGCATTGTGGAGGGGTGGAGAATCAGGCTTCTAGTCCGCTAATGAGATTAAAATCCATGCAATCGCAGTTTTGCATCGCGCCACCCTCGCACGGCTTGTAACTCACTGCCGCTGACAACAAAGGACCGGAGGACCAGAACGGGCGCCGATCCCGATTTTCAATCAACAATCACTTCTCCACCAGATCGGGAAGCCCACCACCAGCGGCAAGCAATGGAGAATCCATCCCGGCATATTGATGAGAATTCAAATATGCTGATCTGATCATCCCTCACTGTGCGTAAACCAGAATACTTCGGGGCGGGGAGACAGGTGGTTCTCCCCACAACTAAACGCACTATGGCCCCTCCCACAGAATGCTCTGTCCCTGTAAGGCTTCAGCGCGACATCCGCATGATTGTGCGAGGCCGAAAAGTCGAGCCTGAAAAGTACAGTGGGCTCTTTAATGTCCACTTGAGTGGGTGAATGAGGTCCTGGTTAAACATCCCATCCAAGTCTGAGGAAGGCCGTAAAGAAAATAGCTGAATTGAGTTGACTGAGACTCCCAGTGATGAGTAAAATATGCTGCCTTCTCCATCTGTGAGCAAGATCAACAATGCCACTGTTAAATAACAGCATTGAACAAAAGGAAAAGGCAACACACTGAGAAAACTATCAGCGGCAGGAAGCTAATGGCCATTTATAACGAGATGTCCCCATAGAGCGCTGGAGAGTCTGATAGCCCATTCTCACCCTGTAGGTCAGCACATCTGAACCTGGTGAACCGTTGAAAGGCACACTGAGCAGGGCGTGCACGCTTGAATCTCAAGATCGTACTGTATCGCATCTAAAAGTGAACAAATCCAATCGCAGCCCTCTCAAAATCTCAGCCTATGCGTCAAAACCCAACCGCGTGCAAGCATTCATGTTTAACTGCCACAGAAGTCAGTGGCAGACCAGTGAAAATGATCGAAATGATACATGTGGTATCGGTACCAAAAAAGTACATTTTGTTGAAATGGGACTCACCGATAATAAGAACATAAGAACTAGGAGCAGGAGCAGGCCATCTGGCCCCTCGAGCCTGCTCCGCCATTCAATTAGATCATGGCTGATCTTTTGTGGACTCAGCTCCACTTTCCGGCCCGAACACCATAACCTTTAATCCCTTTATTCTTCAAAAAACTATCTATCTTTACCTTAAAAACATGTAATGAAGGAGCCTCAACTGCTTCACTGGGCAAGGAATTCCATAGATTCACAACCCTTTGGGTGAAGAAGTTCCTCCTAAACTCAGTCCTAAATCTACTTCCCCTTATTTTGAGGCTATGTCCCCTAGTTCTGCTGTCACCCGCCAGTGGAAACAACCTGCCCGCATCTATCCTATCTATTCCCTTCATAATTTTAAATGTTTCTATAAGATCCCCCCTCATCCTTCTAAATTCCAACGAGTACAGTCCCAGTCTACTCAACCTCTCCTCATAATCCAACCCCTTCAACTCTGGGATTAACCTAGTGAATCTCCTCTGCACACCCTCCAGCGCCAGTACGTCCTTTCTCAAGTAAGGAGACCAAAACTGAACACAATACTCTAGGTGTGGCTGCACTAACACCTTATACAATTGCAACCTAACCTCCCTAGTCTTAACCTCCATCCCTCTAGCAATGAAGGACAAAATTCCATTTGCCTTCTTAATCACCTGTTGCACTTGTAAACCAAAATTCTGTGACTCATGCACTAGCACACCCAAGTCTCTCTGAACAGCGGCATGCTTTAATATTTTATCGTTTAAATAATAATCCCGTTTGCTGTTATTCCTACCAAAATGGATAACCTCACATTTGTCAACATTGTATTCCATCTGCCAGACCCTAGCCCATTCACTTAACCTATCCAAATCCCTCTGCAAACTTCCAGTATCCTCTGCACTTTTTGCTTTACCACTCATCTTAGTGTCATCTGCAAACTTGGACACATTGCCCTTGGTCCCCAACTCCAAATCATCTATGTAAAGTGTGAACAATTGTGGGCCCAACACGGATCCCTGAGGGACACCACTACCTACTGATTGCCAACCAGAGAAACACCCATTAATCCCAACTCTTTGCTTTCTATTAATTAACCAATCCTCTATCCATGCTACTACTTTACCCTTAATGCCATGCATCGTTATCTTATGCAGCAACCTTTTGTGTGGCACCTTGTCAAAGGCTTTCTGGAAATCCAGACATACCACATCCATCGGCTCCCCGTTATCTACTGCACTGGTAATGTCCTCAAAAAATTCCACTAAATTAGTTAGGCATGACCTGCCCTTTACGAACCCATGCTGCGTCTGCCCAATGGGACAATTTCTATCCAGATGCCTCGCTATTTCTTCCTTGATGATAGATTCCAGCATCTTCCCTACTACCGAAGTTAAGCTCACTGGCCTATAATTTCCTGCTTTCTGCCTACCTCCTTTTTTAAACAGTGGCGTCATGTTTGCTAATTTCCAATCCACCGGGACCACCCCAGAGTCTAGTGAATTTCAGTAAATTATCACTGGTGCATCTGCAATTTCCCTAGCCATCTCTTTTAGCACTCTGGGATGCATTCCATCAGGGCCAGGCGACTTGTCTACCTTTAGCCCCATTAGCTTGCCCATCACTCCCTCCTTAGTGATAACAATCCTCTCACGGTCCTCACCTGTCATAGCCTCATTTCTATCAGTCGCTGGCATGTTATTTGTGTCTTCCACTGCGAAGACCGACCCAAAAAACCTGTTCAGTTCCTCAGCCATTTCCTCATTTCCCATTATTAAAACTCCCTTCTCATCCTCTAAAGGACCAATATTTACCTTAGCCACTCTTTTTTGTCTTATATATTTGTAAAAACTTTTACTGTCTGTTTTTATATTCTGAGCAAGTTTACTCTCATACTCTATCTTACTCTTCTTTATAGCTTTTTTAGTAGCTTTCTGTTGCCCCCTAAAGATTTCCCAGTCCTCTAATCTCCCAGCAATCTTTGCCACTTTATATGCTTTTTCCTTCAATTTGATACTCTCCCTTATTTCCTTAGATATCCACGGTCGATTTTCCCTCTTTCTTCCGTCCTTCCTTTTTGTTGGTATAAACCTTTGCTGAGCACTGTGAAAAATCGCTTGGAAGGTTCTCCACTGTTCCTCAACTGTTCCACCTGAAGTTAAAACTCACCACTATTCTTAGAATTCCCCCTATACCAAAAAAAGGTTGATATTCTAAATGGTGAACAGGGATCCTCACTCCCTGACTCCAGTGCAGGCTTCTGTGGGTGCCATTCAGGTCAAACTATCTTTTCAAGTTATCCCCCGGTATAACCCATACCTTCACCGAAGAATTTTACCTACTTACCCCTTAATAGCATCGATGTCCTGGGTCCTGAGTTATTAAGGAAGTGAAGTAAGCTAATAACCACTTTTCCAGGTTAAGTTAAGTTATTTTATTATAATTTTTTCTTTTTAAAAGCTGCAAACACTTTCTTTACAGAAAGGAAAAAAGATCTTGCTTCTGGCTGCTTCAGGCCCACCTTGGCAATCGATCTTCTTAAAATCTGGTCTTCTTGAGTTGTATTCGCTGGTGAACTCGGTTGCTGTGTCCTGTTCTTCCCATGCACCGAGCTGTGAGAGCTGGCTCTGCTAGCTATCTCTAAGCTGACTCTGACTCCTGTTTAAATTCTAGTCTTCCTTAGATGTATAACTGTTTAAACTCGGCTGCTTGCCTTGTCTTTCCCATGACCGAGCTCTCTCTCTCTCTCTCTCTCTTGAGTTCTCCTCCCCTTCTCTCCTGTTGCTGGTTTCCTCTGTCCTCTGTCCTTTGTTGCTGCTCCCTGGGTTTATATTCTGTTTCTGAGAGTTATTAAGTTTTAACGACTTTATTGTAAATGGGCTTGTTTCACTTTGATAGTTTAAGAGTATCTTTGATGTAAACATCTTACTACAACTAATTATTCATTTTGGGCATATCGTCTCCTCTCAGATCTGATTAAACAATGCTTTGGTTTCAATAGGTGTTACTTTTAATTCTGTGATTTCAAATCGTTTAATTTTCCAATTGTCCCCAGCTCATAACTTTGCCTTTGATTTTGACTTACATGATGTTTCTCGTAGACAGGTCGTCTCCAATTTTCTTTTAATTGTTTGATGTTCATAGAATTTTACACTTTAAATTTGACACCAAATTTGACTGGGCATCTTCCATCCTTTCCAGCTGTTTACTAAGAGAGTTTATTTCAATTAAGGTGTGAAATTTTGCTTTTAGCGGTATGCTAAAATTTAACTTGGTTATGACTTGAAAGACTTGCCTGTTTTAAACATTCATCACTTAATGCAATTGAAACTCTCATCCATGCTTTTTCAGATGCTTCCTGAGATAGTTACATTCCATGAAGGTGTGAGCCATTGTTTTAGCTTACCACATGAGACTGGGGTGTTTGATTAGCCTGCTTGTGAGCAAGAATCTGCATTTTACAACCCTGCTCTTTGAAGCTGCTATGAAACCTTTGTGGGATCTTTCCCTGTACCCTCTCAAACCAGATATTGCCAGACTTCCATGTTTCAAATGACACATTTTTCTGTATTTTCAAGAACACCCCGTCTTGACATTTGAAACATAACTATATAATTTGGTTAATTGTCCCCCCATCCAATTGTACTAACATATATCCCCGATCTTTGTCATTTGTATGCATGTGTTGGAATTTCAAATTGTGCACCAAAATCAACACGTAAATGCATCCATATCTCAGACCAGTGTCGATAAGAGTCTTTTCTTTTCCTCAAGTCCAATTACCGTGAACCATAGCCGTTGTTGCTCAGGAAGGTAACAATCGCTTTCCGTGTGTTCCACTACCTCCAAAGCATTTTACTTCCTTGGGATAGCAGCACCGTAGAAGCTTCCTCATGTCCCTTAGAAACAGCACACAACTCAGTCCATCAGTAACCACAAAGGTCTTTTGTCCATCACTGGCTGTTACGTGTCTCATTTTTCCGTCATCCAAATTGCTTTTCCATTGCTGATTGGAATGGTAAATTATGATATCATGTACCACCCACTGATTCCCTTGTTTCATTAATTTAAAAGGTTCAATTGATCCTGCTTGTATTCCTAACTTCCCCATTAATGTCTAACATTGTCGTGAATCATGTATGTCTGCCAACCCCTGGTTTACATGAGAGAATATCTTTCTGACAAATTTCCTTCAAATCCCTTTCATCTGTCATCATTTCCCTTACACCATGAAAGTGTATATTCTCCATTACAGCATTTGTAAAACCACATTGAACTGTCACTTTTCCAAATAAATTCTCCCTATTGTTAAATACATAGTAAAAAAACTTAAGTCTTATCTTAACATATAACTCATTACCTAACCACACAAATAGACTGTGTGTTACAACTTTACATATTTGCAACTGTTATCACAATTTTAATACTAGAAATAAGGTACAATATCGAAACATCCCTTCTTGGCTTTGGGACCAATAGTCATTACATACTAAATATGGCATATAAACAACATCAATATTATTTGTAATGTTCTATGTAGTTAAATCAAGAAAACACACTAAACTACCCCTCCATTTAAAACATTCACACAGTTTAGAAATGCGGATCAAGTTCTTTAATGGCACACCTACCCCCCTTATCATATATATATATATATATATATAGCAGTCCCTATCAATTTACATGAATTTTTTTTTTTAATAACGATTACAGCTCTTCAATGCAATATTGTTTTGCTGCATTGGTAACAATTTTCCCGCCGTGGTATCAAGCTACAAAAATTCTTAAATGATTGTCATTTATCATGTTGGGGTTCCTCGTCAGTCGCTGCTGTCTGCCGAGACCCTTAAGAACTCCACCGTGTAGTACATACCCCGTGGAAACCACAGATCATCCATCAGCTAATGTCCAGTTAGAGATGTCTGACCGGAGGTTTCACTGTCCAGTAATAATTTGATATTTTGATTTGTTTCTAGCCCGTAACGTTTTCCTCCGGGTTCTGTCATTTAATTCCCTCAAATATGTAGCCAATTCTATCATTAGTTTCCCCCCAATCCTGTCGAACAGATTCTTCTCTGGAGTGTAGTTCTCTTCCTTCATGTGAACTGGTTTGTTATTTATTTTTTCCACCTGAAAAATCAAATGAACAGATCAAGGGTGGAGAGGGCCCTATTCTTTAATTTGTACTTTCTATTTTCATTTGGATTATCCCAGAAGTGCCCTCTCCAGGACTTCCGGATTTCTTTTGCCACCATTTCTTTTTGAACTGGTTTATTTTCCTTATCCTTGATGTACATCATACCATTAAAGCCTGTTAAGCCTCCTTCTGTCATTGTCAATTGGTTTTAATATTTTAATTTTTCTGCATCAATTTGTATTAAATCTTTTCCGGCAATCAGATACTAATTTCCTGGTACTGCAATTAATTCTCCAAACTAACTCCTGGTCCAATATCTTTATTCGCGAAAGCTCCTTCTTCAATGTATTTAACATTCTAAACATCATTATCTCTGCTAGTGACTGTTTGTGTTCAGCGGGCACTAGGACCCTGCGGAGCCATGCAGTGTCAATTTCAACGCAGCAATTTCAAAGTCTACAGCAGCTGACTGCTGCCTGCTGCCCAGCACAAACTCTTTATCTGTTTATTCTGAGACCAATTTAGTTCTGAACATACTGATTTACTTATAATACTGATCACATTTCCTCCTGCTATTTATAACTTCCAATTTATGTGAAAATCGGCTTTGTAAAACACAACATTTTTTTAAAAGTACAAACATTAAAAGAAATTCACAATTCCTTATTAGACATACACACACTCATTCATCCACTCAGATCTTGGATCTTTACTCTGCAGGACTTCACAAATCCTTATTAAACACACATTTATCCACTGAGATCTTGGACCTCTATTCTGTAGGGTTTCAGTTACTCTTAACAAAAATTGAGACCCCTCCGTGCGGTTAAGTTTCACTTCTGCAGGAGTTTTTTTGCCTCTGTTAAGCTTTTCTACTCTTGTTTCATTGTTTAAACTCTCTTGACTGTATTCCAGGGCAAGAGAATTACCCTAATTGCCATTTTTTGGATTTTTTTTCTGTTCCTGGTTGTCCCTTTCAGGTGCACTCTGAAATTAAGGATAAGTACCCTTTCTGGGCCCTATCCAAGGCTGACTAAGGCACTATCTTCCTGTTTTAGTTAAGGGTCGATTGGTTATTGGTTTCTGAAGATTCTAAGCGTCCCTATTTGCCAGAAAATGTCCGCACAATCTGCCTTACTCTGAGGATGATTTATTCTTTGGCCTCTTTTACCAGTAACGGATGCAAGATTTTAGTGCTATCACCAAAATGTCTTGCAGACTTTTTCTCAGGGTCAGTATCTTCTAGTCTACTGATTTTCACACCCAACCGGAGCTTCAGTCCCCTCGATCCACAGAATATCCTTACTAAAGCCAATCACACATGACTTTCCAGACTAAACTCGGCAGGTAAAGTCTGACTCACACATAGACTAGAAACTTCTAATATTCTAGCCTTTGTGCCGGTTAGAAACTTCTAATATTCCAACCGTTTCTTGGGAACTAGAAACTTCTAATATTCTAGCCCCTACTCTGCTTAACTAGAAACTTCTAATATTCTAGCCTCGCTTTACCTAGAAACTTCTAATATTCTAGGCTCACTTTACCTAGAAACTTCTAATATTCTAGGCCTCCACGCTGGGCGCCATGAAGTTAAAACTCACCACTATTCTTAGAATTCCCCCTATACCAAAAAAAGGTTGATATTCTAAATGGTGAACAGGGATCCTCACTCCCTGACTCCAGTGCAGGCTTCTGTGGGTGCCATTCAGGTCAAACTATCTTTTCAAGTTATCCCCCGGTATAACCCATACCTTCACCGAAGAATTTTACCTACTTACCCCTTAATAGCATCGATGTCCTGGGTCCTGCGTTATTAAGGAAGTGAAGTAAGCTAATAACCACTTTTCCAGGTTAAGTTAAGTTATTTTATTATAATTTTTTCTTTTTAAAAGCTGCAAACACTTTCTTTACAGAAAGGAAAAAAGATCTTGCTTCTGGCTGCTTCAGGCCCACCTTGGCAATCGATCTTCTTAAAATCTGGTCTTCTTGAGTTGTATTCGCTGGTGAACTCGGTTGCTGTGTCCTGTTCTTCCCATGCACCGAGCTGTGAGAGCTGGCTCTGCTAGCTATCTCTAAGCTGACTCTGACTCCTGTTTAAATTCTAGTCTTCCTTAGATGTATAACTGTTTAAACTCGGCTGCTTGCCTTGTCTTTCCCATGACCGAGCTCTCTCTCTCTCTCTCTCTCTTGAGTTCTCCTCCCCTTCTCTCCTGTTGCTGGTTTCCTCTGTCCTCTGTCCTTTGTTGCTGCTCCCTGGGTTTATATTCTGTTTCTGAGAGTTATTAAGTTTTAACGACTTTATTGTAAATGGGCTTGTTTCACTTTGATAGTTTAAGAGTATCTTTGATGTAAACATCTTACTACAACTAATTATTCATTTTGGGCATATCGTCTCCTCTCAGATCTGATTAAACAATGCTTTGGTTTCAATAGGTGTTACTTTTAATTCTGTGATTTCAAATCGTTTAATTTTCCAATTGTCCCCAGCTCATAACTTTGCCTTTGATTTTGACTTACATGATGTTTCTCGTAGACAGGTCGTCTCCAATTTTCTTTTAATTGTTTGATGTTCATAGAATTTTACACTTTAAATTTGACACCAAATTTGACTGGGCATCTTCCATCCTTTCCAGCTGTTTACTAAGAGAGTTTATTTCAATTAAGGTGTGAAATTTTGCTTTTAGCGGTATGCTAAAATTTAACTTGGTTATGACTTGAAAGACTTGCCTGTTTTAAACATTCATCACTTAATGCAATTGAAACTCTCATCCATGCTTTTTCAGATGCTTCCTGAGATAGTTACATTCCATGAAGGTGTGAGCCATTGTTTTAGCTTACCACATGAGACTGGGGTGTTTGATTAGCCTGCTTGTGAGCAAGAATCTGCATTTTACAACCCTGCTCTTTGAAGCTGCTATGAAACCTTTGTGGGATCTTTCCCTGTACCCTCTCAAACCAGATATTGCCAGACTTCTATGTTTCAAATGACACATTTTTCTGTATTTTCAAGAACACACCATAAAGTCTTAACTCCCAGTCTACCTTAGCTAGTTCTTCTCTCATCCCCTTGTAATCTCCTTTGTTTAAACACAAACACTAGTATTTGATTTTACTTTCTCACCCTCCATCTGTATTTTAAATTCCACCATATTGTGATCGCTCCTTCCGAGAGGATCCCTAACTATGAGATCATGAATCAATCCTGTCTCATTACACAGGACAAGATCTAGGACCGCTTGTTCCCTTGTAGGTTCCATTAGATGCTGTTCTAGGAATCTATCGCGGATACATTCTATAATGCTAAACAGCCCCAAATGCATGTTCTACTGGTTTTCTGAACTGAATGGTGTGAAGTTCTGCTCAAGTTCATTTGCCTGTCACTTGACAGAACCTTTCATGAACCAGTGCAAGCAGTGTTTTATAATTCAATCATTTTATTTATTCCTCTTCTATTAAAGCAGTGTTTTACTCCTAGTTCCCTCTCCTCTCAGGCGATGGCGACTGTGTAGAGGAGACTACCAAATCAGGAGGCTCTCGCAAGGCAGTACTGGAGTCAATGGATCGATGCTGGCAAACATCAAGGGTTGGGCAGTGAGCCCAAATCATTCTTTACCTTCAGAACATACATCTAGCAGTGCGTTTGCAGAGGCCTGGGATGTTTGTCGACCAATTTGATGCAGCTACATGGGCTGGCAAGTGTAACTGTCACTGACTGAGTGTGTGGAAAACCAGGAGTTTGAGCTGCTGAGCCAGGAAGGTGAGTGGTGACTGCAATCGTTACTGTGTTCCTGCTCCTGGCTGCCTATTGTACAGGATCTTTATCTCAGGCTGGTGACTCTGCTTTTCAGACACCGGGAACTAGACCAGAAGCAGGAGAGGGGAGGTGGAGGTGCCAGTGAGTGAAGATGCAGGAGTTGTGGCAAAAGGGGCGCTGAGCAGCTGTTGAGGGGGTGGGGGGGAAGGGGGTAGGAAAAAGCAGCGTGTGCATTCGAGCATGCATGGTGGGGGAGAGGGGCTGATCATAATATGTCTGTGGGGTTGTGGGAGAGAGGGCGACTCCAATGTTTCTATGATGTGTTGGGGAGAGGGGCTTCACTGAGTCTTCTGCATTGAGTCTTCTGTCACCAGGGACTATGGAGAGCTTGTTTGAAACCCATATTAGTTCAAAAAACAATACATTTTTTACAAAGCGCTTTAAACTCTGATTTTCATGTTTATATCCTGCATTAATATATGTTGATCTATAACATGCAAACATTAAGTATTATATACGGAATGGTACTGCACTGCTTTAGTTTTGCTGGTGTGTGGGGTCACATTGATTATCAGGTTTTAAAATGGGTGTCACATTCAAAAATAGTTTGGAAATAGCATTGCATTTGGGCATTCCTTGATATATTTTAAAAACCTGGTGCACTTTTATTTATATTGTTTACGAGTTTCATTGCCGTTGGCTGACCTGGTTTAGTTAATTAAGTACTTATTGCATATGTGCCATACAGCTAAAACGGATAAGCTCAACTTTAATCGGCTCATAAATCCAAAATTGTCACAATTAGCAGGCACTTATCATAATGATTAATTTGATCCTGTCATGGCCAATGTTCAACTGTGAAAGAAGAAAGTATAAAAAAGTTCACAATCACAATTTGCGGCAAAGGTTTTTTTTTTGCATTTTAAAATCCTCAATCTTCTATTCTCATTTGGCTTGATGTCTGATAAATTGGCTCTGAAAAGGAAAATAGTGCGACCAGGCTGTAATGGAAATGCAGCTTCTCCACGGTTGATGGAGGATATAAAGTTCTGAGCTCCTGGCATTGATTCTCATAGTCCCAAGGGTCAGATATTTGCTCCTGTTAGTGTTAATCCTCTTCCTTTAGTGCAAAAGTAACTACCTGTGTTGTACAAATATAAATAATACATTTAGCAGAGAGATCAGATGAAATTTCTTCAAGGAAAGGGCAGTAAATGTGTCAGTAATCTGCCAAATAACAGCAGACGCCTACACATTTTGGATATTCAATCAAGATAGGTGTAATACTCTGAAGGGGTGAGCTACAGTGTGCTGAATGCCTTTGCCTCTGCAAGATGGACTTTGACAAGTTGGATGTGACAAGGATATTTCCTTCTTATGCGTCAGTCCTGAACTGGAAGGCACTGTTTTTTTGAAATGGCAGTCCCTTTTTAGGACACCGTGTGCCCACTCTGCGACCCTGTCACCTTTTTTTAAAAATAATTTTTTATTAAGGTTTTCACAAAATATAAACAACAAAACAATATTAACAAAACAACCATGGTAAAAACCCAAGAACAACAACCACCCAACTACAAAAGCAACTACTAAAACACAAATAAAAGCAAACAACATAAAGGAAAGAGATAACACCCGCCACAACCAACAAACCCATGTACACAATTCTCCCTCCCACCGCCTCCACGCTCGGGGGCCTCGCATCCTTCCATTGAAGCAAGATCCTCCGCCGGGCTACTAGGGACGCAAAGGCCAGAACACCGGCCTCTTTCGCCTCCTGCACTCCCGGCTCCACTGCAACCCCAAAAAGTGCGAGTCCGCAGCCTGGTACCATGTCACCCTTTTAATCATTATTCAGATTTTTTCTCCCATTATGAAGTCCGATAATCATGGAGACTTCTTTCTGTTACAAACAATAGTTCTCAATTAGACTTGTGGTGCTGCGGTAGTATGGCCACCTCTGGGCCAGAAGCTCTGGTTCAAGACCCACTACAGAATTTGGAAGGTATGTTGATAAAGTGGCCAAACAGGTTGTTATCTGTGTATAAGTTCTTCCAATATGCCTGGTGGCTGGCAGTAAGAGTTTCCTGGTCAGCCATATTGTAGATGGCAATGGCAGATTACTGCAAGCATAATCATGGGCCAATCCAATAGAAGTCCATGGTTACCAATGCCTTCATGTGCACTGTAGTAGAAAGGGGAAGAGGAATCCTCAATGATTCTAAATTTATAGCAACATTAATGCAAAAACCACAAAACAAGAATGCACAACCCATCATTTCACTCTCCAGCTCTCATACGTTCTCAGCTCTTACTTCATCCAAGCCTCCACTTATATGTTCATCTGGCTGGTGAAAAGATTGCCCCAAATGAGGGATGGCAAAGTGGTTAGCACTGCTGCCTCATAGCGCTAGGAATTTGGGTTCAAATCTGACCTTGGGTGACTGTATGAAGTTTGTACATTCTCCCCTTGTCTGCGTGGGTTTCCTCTGACTGCATGTCCAAAAATGTGTAGGTTAGGTGCATGGACCATACTAAAATTGCCCCATAGTGTCCAAAGATGTGCAGATTAGGTGAGGCTCCGGGGATAGGGTGGGGAAGTGGCCCGCTTTCTCAGGGTCGATGCAGACTCAATTTGGCCAAATGGCCTCCTTTTATACTGAAGAGATTCAATGAACTCTATGTGCTCCTATTCCAAATAATCCGTGCGGGATATTACAAACAGGATCAGAGCATAGAATTGACAATTCTGCTATCATTTTATTTGAAGACTGAAATTGGCAGCTGCCCTGGAACAGAACTTAGGTCACTGTCAAAGCTGCATATCGAGTTGCAATAAATTCTACGCGGATTTCGATTTGTTGAAACAATTTGGCTGTCTTCCCGTCTCACAAGCATTTCAAGTCTGCTGTTCCAACCCTGCCATGGAAGCGTTGGAACTCTTCAGTGTTTGATTCTGTGAATTACCTGGATCTTCAGAATTTGTTGCACTCAATTATAAATCAACAGGTTGTGAGGAATTGGCTTTCAAAAAGGCAATCTGAACGGAGCATTCACACACTTATGGAAAAGTGTTTCACAAAAAACAGTGCAACAGCGCAGTGCACTCATGTCGTCTATGTGTGAAATGTAACCAGGATAAACATAACGTAGATTTATTTCCATCTCTGCAACAAAATTACAGAGCTTCAAAATATATTTTGACCTTCAAAAAAAAAACCTTTTAATAATGTCTCTGTGAGCTTTAGCCACACAGAAATACAATGAGATTTTAACCATTTGGCTGAACAAGTCCATTTGGTCTTTAGCCTCCCTGTGAACATATAGCTTTAAGCATTGTTAACTCTCCTGATCCCTTGACCTGTAAAATCTAATCAACTGCAAACTCTTCGCTGCAAACTGTCTGAGGTTTTATCCAGGTTTCATACACACTTTTCTTAGCCTTACGACTTCTTTATTCCATGTTTCCCAATTGTTCCTAGGTAGCTCTCCCACATCTGTGTCATAAGGTTGTTAGTACAGGCTCTCCAGAGGGTGATCTCGGCTGATGCTTCCGTGAGACACTGAAGGAGTGTTACTGAGGTGGAACCATTTGGAATAATGTTAATCCATCAGCCCGTCAGGTGAACATAAAAGATCCCATTGCGCTACTTTGAAGACAAACAAGAGAATTATCCCCAATATCCTTTATTTATCTTTCAATGTTGACTAAAACAGATTATCACTATCTTAATGCCGTTTGTGGGGCATTGCTATGTGCAAATTGACTGCCATATTTCCCACATTACATTACTGACTACCCTTCAGGTGTACTTCATTGATTGTCGAGATGAGCCAGATCTTTATCTTACTCTTCTCCCTCATAGGCAGTCCCTCGGGATCGAGGGTGAGTTGCTTTCACTCCAGTTCAATGGGATCAGAGGAGGCTGATCGGCTGCGTGATCCACAGATTGTACCAAATGTGGGTGTTGGTTGGGGAGATTGGCTGTTTGGAGATTTGTGTACTCCTTCCAATGACTTGAACTTCACCTCTGTGCTTTCCCAACAAAGTCTATCGATGTATTGGGTGACTTCCCGGATGAGCCTTCTCCATTTTGGTTGATCATAGGTCAGGGATCAAATGAGTTCATAGGTCACAGATCATAGAACTGAGAGTGCAGAAGGAGACCAAAAGAACATAAGAACTAGGAGCAGGAGTAGGCCATCTGGCCCCTCGAGCCTGCTCCGCCATTCAATTAGATCATGGCTGATCTTTTGTGGACTCAGCTCCACTTTCCGGCCCGAACACCATAACCCTTAATCCCTTTATTCTTCAAAAAACTATCTATATTTACCTTAAAAGCATGTAATGAAGGAGCCTCAACTGCTTCACTGGGCAAGGAATTCCATAGATTCACAACCCTTTGGGTGAAGAAGTTCCTCCTAAACTCAGTCCTAAATCTACTTCCCCTTATTTTGAGGCTATGTCCCCTAGTTCTGCTGTCACCCGCCAGTAGAAACAACCTGCCCGCATCTATCCTATCTATTCCCTTCATAATTTTAAATGTTTCTATAAGATCCCCCCTCATCCTTCTAAATTCCAATGAGTACAGTCCCAGTCTACTCAACCTCTCCTCATAATCCAACCCCTTCAGCTCTGGGATTAACCTAGTGAATCTCCTCTGCACACCCTCCAGCGCCAGTACGTCCTTTCTCAAGTAAGGAGACCAAAACTGAACACAATACTCCAGGTGTGGCCGCACTAACACCTTATACAATTGCAACATAACCTCCCTAGTCTTAAACTCCATCCCTCTAGCAATGAAGGACAAAATTCCATTTGCCTTCTTAATCACCTGTTGCACTTGTAAACCAACCTTCTGTGACTCATGCACTAGCACACCCAAGTCTCTCTGAACAGCGGCATGCTTTAATATTTTATCGTTTAAATAATAATTCCGTTTGCTGTTATTACTACCAAAATGGATAACCTCACATTTGTCAACATTTTATTCCATCTGCCAGACCCTAGCCCATTCACTTAACCTATCAAAATCACTCTGCAGACTTCCAGTATCCTCTGCACTTTTCGCTTTACCACTCATCTTAGTGTCATCTGCAAACTTGGACACATTGCCCTTGGTCCCCAACTCCAAATCATCTATGTAAATTGTGAACAATTGTGGGCCCAACACGGATCCCTGAGGGACACCACTAGCTACTGATTGCCAACCAGAGAAACACCCATTAATCCCAACTCTTTGCTTTCTATTAATTAACCAATCCTCTATCCATGCTACTACTTTACCCTTAATGCCATGCATCTTTATCTTATGCAGCAACCTTTTGTGTGGCACCTTGTCAAAGGCTTTCTGGAAATCCAGACATACCACATCCATCGGCTCCCCGTTATCTACTGCACTGGTAATGTCCTCAAAAAATTCCACTAAATTAGTTAGGCATGACCTGCCTTTTACGAACCCATGCTGCGTCTGCCCAATGGAACAATTTCTATCCAGATGGCTCGCAATTTCTTCCTTGATGATAGATTCCAGCATCTTCCCTATTACCGAAGTTAAGCTCACTGGCCTATAATTTCCTGCTTTCGGCCTACCTCCTTTTTTAAACAGTGGCGTCACGTTTGCTAATTTCCAATCCACCGGGACCACCCCAGAGTCTAGTGAATTTCGGTAAATTATCACTAGTGCATCTGCAATTTCCCTAGCCATCTCTTTTAGCACTCTGGGATGCATTCCATCAGGGCCAGGAGACTTGTCTACCTTTAGCCCCATTAGCTTGCCCATCACTCCCTCCTTAGTGATAACAATCCTCTCAAGGTCCTCACCTGTCATAGCCTCATTTCTATCAGTCGCTGGCATGTTATTTGTGTCTTCCACTGTGAAGACCGTCCCAAAAACCTGTTCAGTTCCTCAGCCATTTCCTCATTTCCCATTATTAAAACTCCCTTCTCATCCTCTAAAGGACCAATATTTACCTTAGCCACTCTTTTTTGTCTTATATATTTGTAAAAACTTTTACTGTCTGTTTTTATATTCTGAGCAAGTTTACTCTCATACTCTATCTTACTCTTCTTTATAGCTTTTTTAGTAGCTTTCTGTTGCCCCCTAAAGATTTCCCAGTCCTCTAATCTCCCAGCAATCGTTGCCACTTTATATGCTTTTTCCTTCAATTTGATACTCTCCCTTATTTCCTTAGATATCCACGGTCGATTTTCCCTCTTTCTTCCGTCCTTCCTTTTTGTTGGTATAAACCTTTGCTGAGCACTGTGAAAAATCGCTTGGAAGGTTCTCCACTGTTCCTCAACTTTTCCACCATAAAGTCTTAGCTCCCATTCTACCTTAGCTAGTTCTTCTCTCATCCCCTTGTAATCTCCTTTGTTTAAACACAAAACATTAGTATTTGATTTTACTTTCTCACCCTCCATCTGTATTTTAAATTCCACCATATTGTGATCGCTCCTTCCGAGAGGATCCCTAACTATGAGATCATGAATCAATCCTGTCTCATTACACAGGACAAGATCTAGGACCGCTTGTTCCATCGTAGGTTCCATTAGATACTGTTCTAGGAATCTATCGCGGATATATTCTATAAACTCCTCCTCAAGGTTGCCTTGACCGACCTGGTTAAACCAATCGACATGTAGATTAAAATCCCCCATGATAACTGCTGTACCATTTCTACATGCATCAGTTATTTCTTTGTTTATTGCCTGCCCCACCATATCGTTACTATTTGGTGGCCGATAGACTACTATCAGTGAGTTTTTCGCCTTACTATTCCTGATTTCCACCCAAATGGATTCAACCTTATCCTCCATAGCACTGATGTCATCCCTTACTATTGCCCGGATGTCATCCTTAAATAACAGAGCAACACCACCTCCCTTACCATCCACTCTGTCCTTCCGAATAGTTTGATACCCTCGGATATTTAACTCCCAGTCGTGACCATCCTTTAACCATGTTTCAGTAATGGCCACTAAATCATAGTCATTTACGATGATTTGTGCCATCAACTCATTTACTTTAGAACATAGAACATAGAACACTACAGCGCAGTACGGGCCCTTCGGCCCTCGATGTTGCGCCGACCTGTGAAACCATCTGAAGCCTATCTGACCTACACTATTCCATTTTCATCCATATGTCTATCCAGTGACCACTTAAATGCCCTTAAAGTTGGCGAGTCTACTACTGTTGCAGGCAGGGCGTTCCACACCCCTACTACTCTCTGAGTAAAGAAACTGCCTCTGACATCTGTCCTATATCTCTCACCCCTCAATTTAAAGCTATGTCCCCTCGTGTTGGTCATCACCATCCGAGGAATAAGACTCTCACTGTCCACCCTATCTAACCCTCTGACTATCTTATATGTCTCTATTAAGTCACCTCTCAGCCTTCTCCTCTCTAACGAAAACAACCTCAATTCCCTGAGCCTTTCCTCGTAAGACCTTCCCTCCATACCAGGCAACATCCTAGTAAATCTCCTCTGAACCCTTTCCAAAGCTTCCACATCCTTCCTATAATGTGGTGACCAGAACTGCACGCAGTACTCCAGGTGTGGCCGCACCAGAGTTATGTACAGCTGCAGCATGATCCTGTGGTTCCGAAACTCAATCCCCCTGCTTATAAAGGCTAGCACACCATATGCCTTCTTAACAGCCCTATTAATCTGGGTGGCAACTTTCAAGGATTTATGTACCTGGATGCCGAGATCTCTCTGTTCATCTACACTACCAAGAATCTTGCCATTAGCCCAGTACTCTGCATTCCTGTTACTCCTTCCAAAGTGAACCACCTCACACTTTTCCGCATTAAACTCCATCTGCCACCTCTCAGCCCAGCTCTGCAGCTTATCTATGTCCCTCTGTATCCTATAACATCCTTCAGCACTATCCACAACTCCACCGACCTTCGTGTCATCTGCAAATTTACTAACCCATCCTTCTACACCCTCTTCCAGGTCATTTATAAAAATGACAAACAGCAGTGGCCCCAAAACAGATCCTTGCGGTACACCACTAGTAACTGAACTCCAGGATGAACATTTTCCATCAACCACCACCCTCTGTCTTCTTTCAGCTAGCCAATTACTGATCCAAACCGCTAAATCACCTTCAATTCCATACTTCCTTATTTTCTGCAATAGCCTACCGTGGGGAACCTTATCAAACGCCTTACTGAAATCCATATACACCACATCAACAGCTTTACCCTGATCCACCTGTTTGGTCACCTTCTCAAAAAACTCAATAAGGTTTGTGAGACATGACCTACCCTTCACAAAACCGTGTTGAGTATCGCTAATCAACTTGTTCTTTTCAAGATGATTATAAACCCTATCTCTTATAACCTTTTCCAACATTTTACCCACAACCGAAGTAAGGCTCACAGGTCTATAATTACCAGGGTTGTCTCTACTCCCCTTCTTGAACAAGGGGACAACATTTGCTATCCTCCAGTCTTCCGGCACTATTCCTGTTGACAAAGACGACATAAATATCAAGGAAAAAGGCTCTGCAATCTCCTCCCTGGCTTCCCAGAGAATCCTAGGATAAATCCCATCTGGCCCAGGGGACTTATCTATTTTGAGATTTTCTAAAATTGCTAACACCTCCTCATTTTGAACCTCAATTCCATCTAGCCTGGTCGACTGAACCTGAGTGTTCTCCTCGACAACATTGTCTTTCTCCAGTGTAAACACTGACGAAAAATATCCATTTAATGCTTCCCCTATCTCCTCTGATTCCACACACAACTTTCCACTACTATCCTTGATTGGCCCTAATCTTACTCGAGTCATTCTTTTGTTCCTGATATACCTATAGAAAGCCTTAGGGTTTTCCTTGATCCTATCCGCCAACGACTTTTCGTGTCCTCTCCTCGCTCTTCTTAACTCTCCCTTTAGGTCCTTCCTGGCTAACTTGTAACTCTCAAGTGCCCTAACTGAGCCTTCATGTCTCATCCTAACATAAGCCTTCTTCTTCCTCTTGACAAGTGCTTCAACTTCCTTAGTAAACCACGGCTCCCTTTATTCCGCATACTACGAGCATTCAGGTAAAGTACACGTATGTTGGTTTTTTTACCTCTGTTTTGAATCTTAACATCTCCAGTTTTATTCCTTTTGTTATTACTGGGCCTATTCACTGAGCTCCCCTCAGTTACTGTACCTCGCATTGTCGCCCTTTTAGATTTTTGACTATGTCTTCTCTGCCTTGCACTTTTCCCCTTACTTCCTTTTGTTTCTGTCCCTGTTTTACTACCTTCCAACTTCCTGCATCGGTTCCCATCCCCCTGCCACATTAGTTTAAACC
Organism: Scyliorhinus canicula; assembly: GCF_902713615.1. Lineage (NCBI taxonomy): Eukaryota > Metazoa > Chordata > Chondrichthyes > Carcharhiniformes > Scyliorhinidae > Scyliorhinus > Scyliorhinus canicula. The sequence goes on along the minus strand of NC_052166.1, from coordinate 28,663,345 downwards.
CTCCCCAACAGCTCTAGAAAACACCCCCCCCAGGACATCCGTTCCAGTCCTGCCCAGGTGCAGACCGTCCGGTTTGTACTGGTCCCACTTCCCCCAGAACCTGTCCCAATGCCCCAGGAATTTGAATCCCTCCCTCTTGCACCATCTCTCGAGCCACGCATTCATCCTATCTATCCTGACATTCCTACTCTGACTAGCTCGTGGCACTGGTAGCAATCCTGAGATTACTACCTTTGAGGTCCTACTTTTTAGTTTAACTCCTAACTCCCTGAATTCCGCTTGTAGGACCTCATCCCGTTTTGTACCTATATCGTTGGTGCCTATGTGCACCACGACAGCTGGCTGTTCACCCTCCCCCCCCAGAATGTCCTGCAGCCGCTCCGAGACATCCTTGACCCTTGCACCAGGGAGGCAACATACCATCCTGGAGTCTCGATTGCGTCCACAGAACCGCCTGTCTATTCCCCTTACGATCGAGTCCCCTATCACTATAGCCCTGCCATTTTTCTTCCTGCCCTGCTGTGCAGCAGAGCCAGCCACGGTGCCATGAACCTGGCTGCTGCTGCCTTCCCCTGGTGAGCCATCTCCCTCAACAGTATCCAAAGCGGTATATCTGTTTTGCAGGGAGATGACCGCAGGGGACACCTGCACTGCCTTCCTATTCTTGCTCTTTCTTTTGGTCACCCATTTTCTATCTCCCTCAGTAACCTTCACCTGCGGTGTGACCAACTCGCTAAACGTGCTATCCACGACCTCCTCAGCATCGAGGATGCTCCAAAGTGAGTCCATCCGCAGCTCCAGAGCCGTCAAGCGGTCTAACAAGAGCTGCAACTGAACACACTTCTTGCACATGAAGGAGCCAGGGACAGTGGACGTGTCCCTGAGCTCCCACATCGCACACGAGGAGCATGGCACGGGTCTGGGATCTCTTGCCATGTCTTAAACCCTTGGTAAACTTAAACAACTAGAATTTCAAAATAAAAATAAATAAATTAGACAATGAAAAGAAAAAGAGAGACTACTTACCAGTCACTTACCAGGGTTAAAAAGCACCTCCTCACACTCTGCACCGAATTACCTCACTGCACCAAATTACCAAGTTTCAATCCCCACTCTGGATGAGTCTCACTCCGGATGTGTCTCCTGGAAAAGTGCTAGCTTACTGTGTGCGCTGTCTGTCTGTCTTTTATACAGACCTCAGCTAACCGATGACTCAAAAAATACCTTAACTTCAAAGAGAAGAATATAATGTGCCCCTAAACAGGCCTCAGGTGATTGACAGATAACTGCCTCTCAGCAATTAGGGTGGGGGCAGCTTCAACCAATCAGACACTAAGCTCCACACTGCACTTTTAACTGAAAAACAGCAGAATTAGATTTTCCACTTACCTTTGCTGATTTACCTCACTGCACCAAATTACCAAGTTTCAATCCCCACTCTGGATGAGTCTCACTCCGGATGTGTCTCCTGGAAAAGTGCTAGCTTACTGTGTGCGCTATCTGTCTGTCTGTCTTTTATGCAGACCTCAGCTAACCGATGACTCAAAAAATAACTTAACTTCAAAGAGAAGAATACAATGTGCCCCTAAACAGGCCTCAGGTGATTGACAGATAACTGCCTCTCAGCAATTAGGGTGGGGGCAGCTTTAACCAATCAGACACTAAGCTCCACACTGCACTTTTAACTGAAAAGCAGCAGAATTAGATTTTCCACTTACCTTTGCTGATTTACCTCACTGCACCAAATTACCAAGTTTCAATCCCCATTCTGGATGAATCTCACTCCGGATGTGTCTCCTGGAAAAGTGCTAGCTTACTGTGTGCGCTGTCTGTCTGTCTTTTATACAGACCTCAGCTAACCGATGACTCAAAAAATACCTTAACTTCAAAGAGAAGAATATAATGTGCCCCTAAACAGGCCTCAGGTGATTGACAGATAACTGCCTCTCAGCAATTAGGGTGGGGGCAGCTTCAACCAATCAGACACTAAGCTCCACACTGCACTTTTAACTGAAAAACAGCAGAATTAGATTTTCCACTTCCCTTTGCTGATTTACCTCACTGCACCAAATTACCAAGTTTCAATCCCCACTCTGAATGAGTCTCACTCCGGATGTGTCTCCTGGAAAAGTGCTAGCTTCGGACCATCAAGTCTGCACCGGCCCTTGGAAAGAGCATCCCACTTAAGCCCACATTTTCAACCTATCCCCGTAACCCAGTAACCTCATCCAACCTATTTGGACACCAAGGGCAATTTAGTATGGCCAATCCACCTAACCTTCACATCTTTGGACTGTGGGAGGAAACCGGAGCACCCGGAGGAAACCCACACAGACTCGGGGAGAGCGTGCAGACTCTGCACAGACGGTGACCCAAGCCGGGAATAGAACTTGGGACCCTGGAGCACTGCAGCAACTGTGCTAACCACTATGCTACTGTGCTGCCCAGTGGGGCAGTTGGTGGGTATGCTTACCATCCCCAGGGATGATTTGAGGACATCCCAAAAGCAATTATCATGCTAATCAAGTTTCAAGTGCTGAACAGTTAAGCAGCAATATCTCCTTCACCCAGCCACTGTCCTCCAATAAAAACGATTTACTTCAGGAACAGTATCAGATATTTAACACACAGATCATCTTTGGCATCCCACAAACACCTTAACCGGGTTTTTAATAGTTAACTTGGAATGTGAAATGAGAGAACACAGTGTATCTTGAATGCGACTTTTCAAACATGATAACCGCCAGCTGCATGGGCAGCACAGTGGCTGGCACTGTTGCCTCACAGCTTCAGGGTCCCAGGTTTGATTCTCGGCTTGGGTCACTGTCTGTGTGGAGCCTGCACGTTCTCCCCGTGTCTGCATGGGTTTTCTCTGGGTGCTCCGGTTTCCTCCCACAAGTCCCGAACGACGTGCTGTTTGGTAATTTGGACATTCTAAATTTTCCCTCTGTGTACCCGAACAGGCACCGGACTATGGGGACAAGGGGCTTTTCACAGTTACTTCATTGCAGTGTTAATGTAAGCCTACTTGTGACTATGATAAGAACATAAGAACTAGGAGCAGGAGTAGGCCATCTGGCCCCTCGAGCCTGCTCCGCCATTCAATTAGATAATGGCTGATCTTTTGTGGACTCAGCTCCACTTTCCGGCCCTGATCATGAACATATAATAAAGATTATTATTATCATAGCACAATGATCAACAACAACTTGTATCTATAGAGAGCCTTTAAGGTGGAAAAGTGTCCCACAGCCCATGGTGCGAGTAAATTCATATAAAGATGGATGCCAAGCTTTCCCATTTGAAAACAACAAATTCCATAATGTAACTTTTAGAATATCTGTAACCGCTCAAAACGTGGCCTGAATTTTCATCCTCGAGATGCAGAACAGGAGGCAGGAACATTCCTGGCTTGGCTAGCCCACCTAAGGAGAGAGTGCCCACAGGGATGGATCTTCATTGTCGGGAGCAGATGCAGGCTGCAGCCAGACCAGTCGGGTGTTATCTGGGAAGCATACATAATGAAGCTTGGCTGATAGCCCAGACATCCATTACTCTTGCTGAAACACCTGCACCCCAGGGAAAACATTGCTTGATTGACAGTTCAGGCTTTCTGATCTTTGCTGTCAGTTTCACAATGTTTATTTACACACGGTTAAGCACTTTAATTTTGTTACTGATAATTTAAAGGGTCTGAATGATTGACAATTTTATTGTCATCTAAGTGAAATTTCTTTAAACCTAACAGACAGTGATGCATGAATTGCTCTTTAAAAAAAAATGTTTTACGCATTCTGTCACTACATGTCATTGGTTTTATCCAGTGTATCGTGGGTCAATGACCATGGAAGTGCCATAGCTTGGCATAGGGATCACGAAGTGTCATGGAAGAGTGGGCATAGCTGGCATGGTGGAGGCACGAGTAGGACCGTCTGGACTTGCATGGTTCCCTCATGCAGAATAGGGTTCAAGGCTGCTCTGAGAGACCACAAACACCACTCTTTAAAAACCTAAACTGACTCTATCAAAACTACAAAGGAATAGGACATGCCCATCTCCATAATGAAGACAGCCAGGTTGGGAGTGCCCTATTTTTGACAGGAACCAGCCCACACCTGTGAAAGGCACACTGAAAATCAGACAGCCTGGGCATAGGGTCGAGAATCTTGGACCCAAGACCCACGCACCATCTTCAAATGGTTCCCGAGTCGTCCCGATTCAGCGGAAATCCAGGCCCCTCCATTCCTTTCATAAAATGTGAAATACTTGCCTTTGCAATTATAGATAAACATGTCAGACCTAATTGGACACATTAGATGTCATGCTTTTTGCCTTTTCTGACAGTTCAAGGTTGCAGCTGCCATGTAAGCAACTGTGCGTGGATAAAATTGAATCGGAACAGGAAGGTTTACAGATCACCATCTGTTTTTGATTCTGCTTTGGAAAATTATTTCAATAGTATTTAAACTAGTTTGTTGATCCTCTACCTTTATTCCAGCTGTTTACCAAATCAATGGCATTATTACTCCAGGGGGCACAGCCCACCATCGGATGTACTGTAAATTATGTAATGGCCCAAATCTTCTGATTAACGTTGGGTCAGTTCCGATCGAGGCTTACCAAGGGAAAACTTACCTGCCAGCATTCTTTAAGGCTAGACTTCTGATGCTGGCGGCTCCCTGAAGCCTCCGTCAGGGAAATCTACGAAAGCCTTGGCACAGCACAGGAGAGACCAAGGCCGCCGCTCCGAGCGCTGTATTGTGGGAAATAAAAAATTTCAATGTCCCAAAGTGTGCACTAATTTTGCTACTTCCAGCTCTGTTTTGCTATAGAAAATGCGATTTTTGGTATCTACAATTATTAAAGATCCCACGGCCGGCATTTCTAAATCAAATTACAGTCATGGACAGGAATGGGTGGCGAGGGTAAATTTTAATTGCCCTGATTTCCCCACTCTCTACCCGTTGGTAAACAGATTGGACTTGCCTGGACTTACGTTAATTTACTGGTCGAACTGGAAGTGCTGGAGTTAGGTTCCAACAGGCGTTATAACAATGCAGCTTGGGGGAGGGGTGGGTGGGGTGGTGGGTAGGGGAGTAGTGGGGGTGATCATGTGACACCTCCTTGATGTTGGACCCAGGATGCCTATTCCCACCGCTGGAGTCCAGGTGATTAATTACAATTGGGACTCCTTTTGTTTTGGGAGACCTGAGTGTCAAGTCGACTCACTAACTGCCTCTCCCTTTGCTGAGGTTGTGGTCTTCGGTCTGATGCCATTTTGACCGTTTGTGCCGTAATGGGATCTTATGTCTTGTGAAGCTTTTTTTTGTGCAGAGTTAGCTGGTCCAGACTTCCCATTGCTGTGGCCATTGTTATCTTGAAACTGCGGCGAGGTATCAGGTGAATGGCCTTGACAAAGGGTTATCCAGACTCGATACGTGAGGGTGGCACGGTAGCACATTGGCTAGTACTGTTGCTTCACAATGCCAGGGACCCGGGTTCGATTCCCGCTTGGGTCACTGTCCGTGCAGTCTGCAAGTTCTCTCTGTGTCTGCGTGGATTTGCACCGGTTCACTCCCACAAGTCCCGAAAGTCTCGCTTGTCAGGTGAATTGGACATTCTGAATTTTCCCTCAATGTACCCAAACAGGCAGTGTGGAGTGTGGTGACTCAGGGAATTTCATAGTAACTTCACTGCAATGTTAATGTGACCTACTTGTGACACTAATAAAGATTATTATTATTAAACCTTCTCTCTCCACAGATGCTGTCAGACCGACTGAGATTGTCCCTACTATCTGTTTTTGTTTCAGATTCCATCATCCGTAGTAATTTGCTTTTATTTGGCTGAGTGACATGTTAGTTTAGCAATTCTCCATTTTTAACAGCACAGAAAAAAAAATAACTTTACAAAATATTTCAGCTTTTTTTATTTGTTCATGGGATCTGGCCATCACTGGTTGGGCCGGCATTTATTGACCATTACTGAGGGCAATTAAGAGTCAACAACATTACTTCAGATCTAGAGTCACATGTAGGCCACACCAGGTAAGTACGGCCATTTTCCTTCCCGAAAGGGCAATAATGTTTTTAATCACAATCAACAATGGTTTCATGGTCATCATTCAATTTTTAATTTCAGATTTTAATCTGCTATGGTGAGATTTGAACCCAGGTCCCCAGAGCATTCCTTGAGTCTGTAAATTGCTTATCCAGTGACAATACCGCCACGCCACTGCCTTCCTAGTTAGGAAAAGCTCATGCCTTTCAGATTCCCTGGAGCTGTCAATCTCCAAAACTCTTCACACTGACATTGTTAATCTCTGCTCTTCAGCCCCCGGCAGTGTCCACCCTTCTCTTGCACCTCTGGACAAAGTTCACCTACCTCCCTAACTCCCCAACAATGTTCTCCTCATTCCCTCACCCCCGCCAGTTGTGTTCTCCTGCCCTGCACAACCTCGACAGTGCTTACCTTTCCTCCCTACATAGGGAGATAGGGCGGGGGGAGTGGGTCCAAATAGGATGGTCTTTCAGAGGGTCGGTGCAGAACAATGGACCGAATGGCCTCCTTCTGCAATGTCGGGCCTCTATGGATCTAAGACATGCACTGGGGGCAGACACCCAAACTGACATGGGCACCAAACACTTCAAATAGTATGTTACAGGCAGTGGGGTACGGACAGGGGTGTGGGGTTAATTTACACAGCACGACTTCTCCTCTCAATCAGGGCTGTAAACAGAAAGGTGCTCAGATTTTGAGTTGCTTCTCCGCTGTTGAATTGTCTGCCAGCACTCATTTAACAGTCAGCCACTTGGGTGAATGACTGAAGGCAATTGGAAATGGCACAATTTGCAGAATATGCAAACTTGCTAAATACTGTGAAGGAATTAAGATAGCGAGCATTATAGAAATCTGATTGGTTGAGCTTTCATGTTGAGCATTGATCAATGCATGCGTACCGACATCAGTTCAGTTTAGTTTGGTAGCCTCCAGACTCGTGAAATGATTGTTTGCATCTTGTGCTCAACTCATTGGTAAACTTCACCCAATGTGTCTCGGGAGCCCCATTCTGCCATGAAGATCTCTGTTGCATTGTTGCAAATGAAGACAGCGGGCTGGTAAGCACGGGAATCGCTGGCCTGTTTTCTTTACTTCTTGGTTTCAGCCAGCTGAAATTTCCATTTCTTCTTACCTCTTTCAGACAGTCCCCTTCTAGAGGTCAGAGGTATCAGCCATTGCCCCCAATTATCTGTTTGGCTTTCTGCCATTTTCTACTTTACATGCAAGTGTCTTTGTAGTGCAGGCATGAATTCCAGCGGGTTGTGTCCCAATGGCAGGACAGAAGGGGTGGGATTCCCCATCCCGGAACACCCAGAATGTGTTCCCTGAGGGGGCGGAGAATAGGGTGTCGGGGGAAAATCGGGATCGGTGCCGCGAATGCGATGCTCTGATCCCATGGCGGAGGCATGAATGTGATACATGCCAGCTCTACACTCCAGCCCAATGCTCCAGCCTTCCATGATTCTCCGGTCCACACGGATGGGAATCACTTATGGTCTTATGGTCTCGACCAGCGTGGCCCTGTTATGTTGACCCCTTGACCCACCATGAGGTCCACCATGCCAGGGCCATGCTGGTGGAGATCATCCAAGCCTATTCGAGGGTCACCGTGCCCCCCAACATTGCACTGCCTATCCATACCTGCTCTACCAGATGAGCTAAGTGCATGCCAATCATTTAAGCAAGTAAATTCATTGCACTGCACTTACCTCTCTTTGAAGTGGTCAATGTTTACAAACATAGAACATAGAACAGTACAGCACAGAACAGGCCCTTCGGCCCTCAATGTTGTGCCGAGCCATGATCACCCTACCCAAACCCACATATCCACCCTATACCCGTAACCCAACAACCCCCCCCTTAACCTTGCATTTTATTAGGACACTACGGGCAATTTAGCATGGCCAATCCACCTAACCCGCACATCTTTGGACTGTGGGAGGAAACCGGAGCACCCGGAGGAAACCCACGCACACAGGGGGAGGACGTGCAGACTCCACACAGACAGTGACCCAGCCGGGAATCGAACCTGGGACCCTGGAGCTGTGAAGCATTTATGCTAACCACCATGCTACCCTGCTGCCCCTTATTGTTTACATTAGAGTTTCACCATTTGGGCCACTGAACGGTGAAGGGAGATGAATGTATCAAAGCTGCAGATGTTTTTAGAAGCTGTCAATCACAAACCACTACTCAAAACCTATGAATGGCTTGCAGCGAGCTGCAAAGTGGTATTACAGCTAAATGCTTCCCACTATGCCTGTTTAGATTGCACTCTAGTTTCCAGACGTGTAGCTTGTCTGGTGGCTGTGGCTGTCTGTGTGGGGGGGGGGGGGGGGCCTTGGAGGGGGTCTATTTAGCCAGGGGTCCTTGTGGGAGTCCCACTATTATAGGGGTCTCTGTGAGCACCCCCTGCCCAGTTTCAGGAAACGCTGGTGGGTCCCTCTATTGCTGGGGTTCCTGAGGGGTTCCCCTATTACAGAGGTCTCTGGGGGTGTCCCCTATTACATGGATTCCTGGGAGGGTCCCCCTATTACGTAGATCCATAGGGGCTTTCCTTATTACAGGAGTCCCTGGGGGGTTGTCCAATTGCAGGGGCCACTGGGGGAGTTACCCTATTATGGGTTCCTGGGGGTCCCCCTGTTACAGGGATCCCTATGCAGGGTCCCCCTATTTCAGGAGTTCCTGGGGAGGTAGGTCTGGTCCTCCAGTACTTGGGGATAGGAGAGGTGTACCCAGGCAATCCGGATGTGGGGAGCTTCTATGTAATGGCAGTGGAGGGAGTCTGGGCTGATTTGCAGTGCGGGATGGCATTGGTCTCCTGCTCCAAAAATTCATTCAAGATGGCAGTCTGCTGGTGGTATTCCCTGGAAATCCCTCGTATTCCACGGCATGCATAAATTTGCATGGCCAGGAACATTGAATTGCATCCCACTTTACGATCATAAACATGGTGCAATTCTGCTCCTGGGGGAGTACATAGTTTCTCAAACGTAGAATTCAGCCACAGGTCTTTGGTTATATGGCCAACATCCATCTGATGAATGTGGTCAAGACAGCATAGACATTTGTATTTTTGCAATGAGTGCTTGTTAGTAGATTAATCACTGTCCAGAATCTCCTAGGTGGTGAGTTTATCCTGCGAATAGATGCTGGGTATACATCTGAGACAGTGAATATAGCCTTTGTCCTGTCCAGTTTATGGTGGCCATACGCCACCACTGTAGAGGGGGGAATGGACAGTGAGGATTGGTAGATGCCACCATCTTACAGAATGGAAGAGCAGGTTTGACGGGTCAAATGGCCTGTCCTTGGTGCTATTTCTTACACAGAACACAGAACAGTACAGCACAGAACAGGCCCTTCGGCCCTCGATGTTGTGCCGAGCAATGATCACCCTACTGAAACCCACGTATCCACCCGATACCCGTAACCCAACAACCCCCCCCTTAACCTTACTTTTTTTCGGACACTACGGGCAATTTAGCATGGCCAATCCACCTAACCCGCACATCTTTGGACTGTGGGAGGAAACCGGAGCACCCGGAGGAAACCCACGCACACAGGGGGAGGACGTGCAGACTCCACACAGACAGTGACCCAGCCGGGAATCGAACCTGGGACCCTGGAGCTGTGAAGCATTTATGCTAACCACCATGCTACCGTGCTACCGTGCATGTCTTCTCATGGTTCGTTGTTTGGCATTCTTGGTCAGGTTACTGTAGTTCCACACCCTCTTACTCAGCATGGTCATACCAGCTGCTCCTTACACAATATGTGAAGGAAACATTAAAATGAAAAATAAAACATTTTGATGGAGTTGAGATTCCAGAAAGAACATGTTGCTATGGCATGTAATGCAGACTGATCCGCTCAAAGGGAGAGACTTATCGGAAACTCTACCAATTTAGTCACTGTCAATCTCAATATGTTCCAGTGAGAAAATATGAATTATTATTCAATAATGCTGTCATAACATTATGATTATTAAGTATTCTTACTGATATGCCACATCAACACAGTGACATACTTTGCCAGGGGTTTATCATGACATTGATATTTTTAAAAATACCCAAGACAATACCAGCCCTGCAATTCAAAACCATATATTTTTATAAAATTTTAATAATAACAGATTCTTTTAAAAATAGAACATCTCTCCCATTTTGCTCTTTTAGTTGTACTGGCTGTTGCTTGAATTCCTCAATCAACTTAAAGCCTTATTGTAAGCCCAAGGTTTTTAATTAATTACATGCAAACAAAATGGACAGCACGGTAACACACATGGCTAGCACTGTGGCTTCACAGCCCCAGGGTCCCAGGTTCGATTCCCTGCTGGGTCACTGTCTGTCCGGAATCTGCACATTCTCCCCGTGTCTGCGTGGGTTTCCTCCGGGTGCTCCGGTTTCCTCCCACGGTCCAAAGACATTCAAGGTTAGGTTGATTGGCCATGCTAAATTGCCCTTAGTGTACAAAAAATGTTAGGAGGGCTTGTTGGGTTATGGGGAAAGGGTGAAAGTGAGGGCTTAAGTGGGTCAGTGCAGGCTCGATGGGCCGAATGGACTCCTACTGCACTGTATGTTCTATGTATCTATGTAAACTGGTGCCCTACAACCAAGTTCTGTGTTGTAAATGTTAATCTGTAGGAGACCGACAGGTATGTTAGGCTAGGATGGTCTCGATCCACTAATCTCCTGCCAGCAGGTTCCTCCCGATGGATGTCAGAGGAGGACAGGGAGAAAACCCAGCTGCATGTTCGCTCTTCATGGGAATACTGCCATCACTGCCTCAAACTCGCATATCATAGTATTTACAGTGCAGAAGGAGGCCACTCGGCCCATCGAGTCTGCATCAGCTCTTGGAAAGAGCACCCTACCCGAGGTTAACACCGCCACCTTATCCTCATAACACAGTAACCCCACCCAACACTATGGGCAATTTTGGACACTAAGGGCAATTTAGCATGGCCAATCCACCTAACCTGCACATCTTTGGACTGTGGGAGGAAACCGGAGCACCCGGTGGGAACCCACGCACACACGGGGAGGATGTGCAGACTCCGCACAGACAGTGACCCAAGCCGGAATCGAACCTGGGACCCTGGAGCTGTGAAGCAATTGTGCTATCCACAATGCTACCGTGCTGCCCAAAAGCAGCATCAAAGTATCAAACATCTGCATGCACTCACAGAATTGTCCTACAGCGAGAGTCAGCACCTTCAGTAGGAGGAGAGGCATAAAGAACTTAGTGCCCTTAGCATCAACCTGATATAAAAAATCTTAAAATACCTGTACCATATTTAAGGGTAAAGGTTACCCCCCCCCCACTAAAGCCTCACTGTTATTTTTGAATATCAAAGCCTGTGGAAAAAAGCCAAAACACAAAGTCAAAGCAAAAGGTCACTTCCCTGCACTCGTTAGAACTCAGCAACACTTTGGCCCTTTTTTTCTACAAACTCAACTGGGCATCAGGAGACATTCAGCAAGAAACCAGCGCGTGCCAATTTATTACCATTCCCCATGCCAGCTGATCTCGTGGCCTCTTACACTGACAGAGTCAATTTAACATCCGGAATTACCTCTTTTAAAAAAATCTCTGGGACCTGGATCTGAATCCAATCCAGACTGATGTAGTGAAAGTCTCTTTGCTTTGAAGGATTTAAGTGTCTCAAGCGGAATGAACCTGGGCAGTTGGTTCTCAACAACTTTGAAATGGATAATGTAACTCATGAGGCTGGCAAATATGACCTTTGTACCAAGTGGAAATGCCAGACACACCAGATGGCATTCTTCTGAGGTTAAGGCGCAGTCTGGAGGCAGATCTGAAAGAACTTTATGGTGCATGCAAATTGTGGGGGAATCCAAAGTGACAGGCCATAAACACAACATCATCATTACTAAATCCAATAAGGAATTTGGGGGAAACCTCTTTACCAAGAGTGTAATTAGAATGTGGAACTTGCTACCTCATATCATAGTTGATATGAATAGAGTTGGGTGCATTTGTTGGGAAACTGGATAGGTCCATAAAGGAGAAAGGAGCAGAAAGACATGTTGAAAAGACAAAATGGTGGTAGCTGCCAAGTTCCATTGGCTGATACTGATATTACTGACCTTGGAGAATCTGAACAGGAAAATGTAAAAATTGGAAAGAACCAAAAACATCATGGAACAGCACACTGTTAGGGCTCCTGTATGAGAATCCCAATAATTTGCAATTCGTCAGACTGCGAGGGAAGACTACTAAACTCCAGGAGTGATAACCTGACCTATAGGTATCATTTATTTTAAAACAATCTTTAATTTAAACACAGAATCAATCACATTAGCAACACAGTAAGAGCTTTCCAATTAATAGATAAAATATTTCTTATATAACTCCCTATCTACACCTGCCACTATATATTTCAATTAAGCAACCAAGTATAGTTCAAATACCACTTATAAATAAAGTTAACAATCAGAGTTGCATGTGTCTCTGTACAGACCCTTTTGAGAGAGACCCTTTCAGGAACAACCTGAAAATCCTTCTGTCTTGTCAGACTAAAATAGTATGGCAAACTGCAAAACTACAGACAGACCTGGCTGATCATACCAATTACATCATTTGCATCCCAATGATAAAGCATTCTCCAATCTTCTCCCACTAAGATGTCCCATATCCTGCTTAGCTAGGACTAAATACAATCCCTCATAAATTATCTACACCCCAGGGATAGTCCAAAATCAAAACAATAATCCATTGGCCATCTCTCTATAAACAAGTAAATGGTGAAAATCACCTCACCTTTATGATCCCTTAATCACAGCTTTAGCAGACATACTGCCTGTATGTATTTGAACTCTGGGTTTTTAATAACAGTACTACAACAAAATCTAAAATACAATATATGACAATTTCCTACATTTGTCACAATACCAATAAAAGGAAATAGGAGCATGCCACAGTTGTTTCTCATTTGGATACTCTACTCCAGTGCTTTCACAACCAACCCCTCCTCGACCATTGGTCTGGTGCAGGCCTGAGAAATCTACAGCCTGCAGACCACATCCAGCCCATGGGAGCTTGTAATCCTACTGCTGCACATGGAGAGTCACAAGATCAACGTAAGATGAGTTGGAGTTCTTCAATGATCAGAGGCTGGAGATGGGCTTCTATTGGGCAGTGTGTGCTGCCTCCCTGGTAGCGCAGTCAGAGCAGCGCACATTCAAGATTACTTCTTCAAATTGCTGCAGTTTTGCTTTACATATTCGTTTTGCAAGCATGCACACTAATTTCAAAGCTTCAACAGATTTTTCATTTAAGTTTTAATTTTCCTCATGAAAAGTCAAATCAGCTCTTCTACAGTTTTGATTCCCCATTTTTCATATTCTCTTGCTGAAGGGCTGATTCTCACCGAGGTTTGATGCCACGGGCGCTGACAGTCAGAACTTGAACCTTGAACTTCCATGTCTGCAACAAAATACTAACACACTGCAGTGCCTTTACCCACTGCGATGGTAATATACAGAAAAGAGATAATAAGCAGGCTCCTCTTTCTCCTTCAAACATCCACTGACAGAAGACAGCATGTTTTTTAAAAAGTGTTTTAAAACTTCTGTAGCTGTAATTGTCAGGAATAGGCAAGTGACAGGGCTTTTGCAAGTTTTGAATGAGGATAAAGGTTTATTGTTCAAGATCCGATTGTATGCAACTGCACTCATGCTCATATTCAGGTAGATATACACACACTAAGGGAAGGATTGAGATGATAAAAGTAGCATTCATGTGTGTGTTCTGATTTCACAATCTTTGTTGCTTATCCCAGGGGTGAAGACTGGAAACAGTGGAGGCTTGTCATCCTTTTCCTCCACTGAAGGAAAGCTCTGGAAGTTGGGAAGGATGGATTCACCATTTTAAAAAATGTTCCTGTCAGCAGTTTTCTCTCATTTATGCTCCAATTAAGGTGCAATAGCAGAACGCAGGTACGGTTCCTCAAAAAAGAAGGCTCAAGTCTCTTCCGATGTGTCGCTTAAGATCAGGCACACTGAAGGAACAAAAATTAGCTTGCCAGAGAATTTAACAGATGAAATAGAGGGTGCTCAGGTGCTACCAAGTGTGCTCTCTGAAACAGGAAACTCCATTATTGTGTCCAGTTGGAGACCTCACTTTTGATACGAGATATCAAACACCTGGAGAATGCATGGAGGAATGTTTCACCCCGTTATTGAGCTTATATTTATTAGGATGAGCTAGTTACAGTGGAGAACTGATGGAGCTGCAGAAAATGCTCATTAGGCCACAGCTAGAGTACTATGTGCAGTTCTGGTCACCGCACTGTAGGAAGAATGTGCTTGCACTAGAAAATGCTGGAGTGTTTCAGCTCTGGACAGAGGCTGGTGAGGCTGGGATTGTTCTCTTTAGATCAAAGAAGGCTGAGCGGGATCTGATCGAAAATAATGAAGGACATAGATAGGGCAAATAGGAAGGAACTTCTCCCCTTGGTAGAGGGTCAATAACCATGGGGCATAGATTTAATATAAGGGACAGAAGATTGAGAGGGGTTTTGAGGAAAACTTATTTCACCCAGAGGGTGGTGGGAATCTGGAACTCACTGCCTGAAATGGTGGTGGAGGCGGAACTCTCACAACATTGAAGAAACATTTAGATCAGCAGTAGACGCCGTGGTATACAACATTTCGGGCCAAGTGCTGGAAAATAGGATTAGAATTGTTTTGTAAGGGGCAACGAAGAGTCCATATCAAGTTACAGAGAAAAAGAAAACTTACTTTATTTAATATGTTAACTATTATACAGCTCCAGTAGTTCCCTACTGGATCTTCTCTAGTCGGTGCCTGACTGGCTGACTCTATTTAAACAAAGACACATGAAGCTTGTTAAGGGCCCCCCTGACCGTGTATCGGAGGAGCTCATATTCTGCAAGGTCCAACTCCCTACCCCGTAAAACCCATGCGCGATATAACAAATAGGTAGGTGCTTGATTCCTGGCGCGGATACGATGAGCCGAAGGACCTCTTTTTGTGCAGTAAACTTCTATGACAGGGTAACCAAGTTTAGAACATATACAGTTAAGGTTTAAAAATTGAGCAGATTTAGTTTCTGTCCAGTTGGATAGGTTATTTCCAGAGGGATAGGATATCCAGGCAACTCGCATATAAAATACAGACTGTGGTTAGAATGTACAACCACTTACAACAAGAAGTAGGTGAGACAACTAACAGACGGATTTAAGACAATCACGTGAGAAAGAATGGAATCAAAAGAATATGTTGATGGGTGAAACAATGCAATGGAGGAGGTGCACGTGGAGGATCAACAGGCATGAACTTTCCCCCACACCATAATGGGGGTCCAAACTGCTGAGTTGCTGATGGGCCGTTGCCTCAGAGCCCATTCGTATTTCACCCTGGGTGCCGCTATGGACAACTGGATGGATTGTGTCCCAGCCAGGGCCTATGTCATAGATGGTGAATGTAAATGGAAAGATTGTCAAAAAGCAAATTAACTATTTGAGGAGCTGGGGCCTGACCATCCCCCGTTTGGAACAAACAAGTTCCACTGGTGTTGTCGACACACCTGAGAATGTTCCAGAGCTGCGACCCCCTAAATCCACCCAGCCAGCTGTACCTCTGGAGGCCGGTTCTCCTACCATTCAGGCCGTGCCTCCTGAATTGTCACCAGCTACTGACAATTTGACTACCTCGAAGGATGCCGAGCCCATGAGTGGACTACGGAGGCCCAGAAGGACTCGAAGGCCCTGGGACCGGTTGACTCTTTGATTATCTCTCTTTTCCTGATGTCTTTTGTCATGTATGTAGAATCTGTACAAAGTTATTGTGTAAAATGTCACAGGGGACTTAAGGTGGGAGGCCTGGCGGACTATGTGACCGGCTCGGGGCTTATCATGCGGGAGCACGTGAACCCCAGCCTATAGCGAGTCTCCGCAAGACCCCAGTCAGTGCGGACCCCAGAGCCGAAGAGACAAGACACATCAAATTGTGTTCTTCGCCTGTATTATTATCAAAGTTTGCCCTTCACCAATAAACTCCTTTGTTACACCCGGAAACCACCAGTGTGTTTGACAAGCCACCACACTTTCAACAGTGAACTTAAGGAAACTCCGGGATTCCGCGGATGTGTCATTCAACTTGAATGTAGGTGGGAATGTGGGCACAATTCTGTAAGTTGCATATTCAACTTTCTGGCTGTTTCTCGTGAGGGGTTTACACACAGGCGTTTGAACATGTCAGCATTAAAAACAGAAGTAGATGGGTTGGAGCCACACTCTGGACAAACATACATTTTCAAAAAAATGAAAACACTCATCAACACACCAAGTCACATACTGCTGCATGGTAAAATCCACCTTATTGATGGACTGAATCTCAAGTTAACCTCCTGTGTTCAGCTTCTGCAGTGCATTCTGACGCAGCAGGAGCCTGGCTGCTCCATTCTCTCTTCAGTGTCCCAATCTTTATAACTCTTGAGAATCCCCTCTGCTGTCTTCATGCAAGAGCACACTATACACCTTCAGAGACAGAGAACATACATCTACTAATCGATATAATGATTTTGAGTAAACGTTTACTTGGATTTTGTAGGGTACAAGAATTCATACTGAGCAAGCAGCTTCACAATGTAATAGCCTCAGTGAACCAGGGGAATAAGGTTGTAAGTCAGACCACTGTGCATTTTATGAAGCTTCAAATGGTTTCACCACTGACTTGAGGACAGATTCTGTCCTTTCCTCAGCATGGTACAGATGGCGCTATTCCATCCTCTTCCCCCAATCTCCCGAAGCTTCAAACAGAAGTCAATTAACTTTATTATTTTTTCTGTCCTTGACTTCCTGATTGACTTATTATTAGCCCAAATGTCCATTGGACACGAGAGTTCTTAAATCTGAGGAGGCAGCTGCTTCTCAAGATTAATCATTTCAACATTCCATCATCCAGAGTATATTTCCTTTATCTGTCTCCGTACTCCCAAATAATTATCAAAATCCGTCACAAGGTTTCCTTGTATTACGACCCCCTCAGGGGCCGAGCACTGTGGTGTATCCGATTCCCCTCCTACACCATGGTACACCTCCTACACCTACACTTCTTCCATCGGGCAGGAGATACAGAAGCCTGAGAACACGCACGAACAGACTCAAAAACAGCTTCTTCCCCACTGTCACCAGACTCCTAAATGACCCTCTTATTGACTGACCTCATTAACACTACACCCTGTAAACTTCATCCGATGCCAATGCTTATGTAGTTACATTGTATATCTTGTGTTGCCCTATTATGTATTTTCTTGAATTTGTTTAATTCCCTTTTCTTCCCATGTACTGGATGATCTGTTGAGCTGCTTGCAGAAAAATACTTTTCACTGTACTTCGGTACACGTGACAATAAACAAATCCAATCTAATCCAATCCAATATGAACTCCTCCGGCAAGTGAGGGGGTGGAGCCTCCACCCTGACTGGGAGGAGCTTCACAGTATATGAACCCCAGCCTGGGTGCAGGTCTGGGAGGGTGTCCTTTCAGGGTGAGGAATTGTAGTACTTGTGGTTGTTGTGTATCCAGCCTACTGTGCATTCCAAAAAGTCTCTTCCTTCGCCTTCCACACCTCCAATTCTGTCTACCCTCATTTTTCTCAATCGTCACAGGTAATAGTTCCCAATTCACTCTATTAGCAACTCAATTTGACCTCAGCTCTCTCTGTTCCCGACTCGCTCCTTTGAGCCTCTGCTCAAACTCTCAAAGAAATGGACAAACAAGCCAATGGGGGAGAGGTCACGAAAGGTGACGAGAAACTTAAATCAAATAGATGTTGAGAAAGTTTATAGAGGAGAGAGAAATGGAGACACACAGATGTTTGGGAACGGAGAGCAAACCTGGTACTTTGGCGCCGTGAGTGCTACGCACTGAGCCACCGCGCTGACCTCATATTTAATTTTAAACTGATGGGAATGGACCAAAGAAAAGAGGCTCGTAACTTCCTTTCGGATCCCTGAATTAGGTCGATGGACAGTCGCACATGCGCGGCATGACGACCCAGAAGTGTGGACCTACTAATAATCTTTGTTATTGACACAAGTAGGCTTACATTAACACTGCGATGACATTACTGTGAAAATCCCCAAGTCGCCACACCTGTTCAATCAGGTACACTGAGGGAGAATTCAGAATCTCCAATTCACTTAACAAGCACGTATTTTTGGTAGTAGTGGGAGGAAACCGGAGCACCCGGAGGAATCCACGCGGACATAGGGAGAACGTGCAAACTCTGCACAGACTGTGACCCAAGCGGGAAACGAACCTTGGACCCTATGGACTTGTGCTTTGGCAGCGTGCGCCGTTTAAACTCCCTGTCCTTTTTTTTAACCAGCTGGAGTACATGCGCTACGCTGAACTGGCTGTATGAAAACTAAATGGACAGCACTAACTTGGTTGACTTGCATCAATGTACGGTAAGCTTTTACACTTACTCATTTGCGCTTTTTTTTCTCAGGCCAGGATCATCGGGCAGATGCAGGAGACATCGGAAGACATTTTTTTTAACAGGTTAATATTTTATGTTGTTAGTATTTATTAGTATTACTTATTAGTATAGGGGTGTGCTAAACAGCTGGCTTGTAATGCAGAACAGTACCAGGAGCGCGGGTTCAATTCTTGTCCCGCCTCCCCGAACAGGCGCCAGAATGTGGCGACTAGGGGCTTTTCACAGTAACTTCATTGAAGCCTACTTGTGACAATAAGTTATTATTATTTAGTATTTCTAACTACGTTTAAAGTGCAAATGAAATGAAAGGAAGATATGTTTTTTTTAACCTTGGTTTGTCATGAAGTTGTTAATCCCATTAAATAAACTATAATGGATAGAATGGATTTGAAGTGTATGTAATCTTCAATGTGATCACTTGCAAACGAGTATGATTGTCCACCTAAAATACTCCATGTTACATGTCATGGCTACAGTGGGTGAGCTCCCGCCTTGCAAGATTATCAAGGAAGGGGGTTTTCCTTAAAAAGTCTGACTTCTGTGCCTGTTAATATTGGAAATGCGCTGTAAAGTCCAAAAGCATAGTCAGGTGACACCATGCAAGATGCCTCAAAAGTACATTGAACCTAAAATTACTATGCACCCAACTTGTAGGATGTTCAGCAAAGAATACTCCTTGCAGGTTTCTGAAATAGAAATATTAAATATTAGAATATTAAATCATTATTTGCCTGACAATTTACCTCCAATGTTTGATCTTGCGCAATGTTTCAATGGATCCATCTCCAATATGCAGGAAAGATTTATTGCAATGGTATGCAAATAAATGTGTTAAAATAATAAGTTGGTGTGTGTACATTACTGAGGCAATTAACAGATTAACATATCCATTTTCATTTTGCCTCATGGCTGTAAGGAAAGTTTAGTTTAAAAACTTCTAAAAATCAGAGTTCATTCATTCATCTGGAGGCCCGCAAATGGGTTGGCAAACAAGACTCCCTAATCTGCTAAATAGCTTAAACACAAGGTGATTTACATATTAATCAACCTTTGTCTACATTTCAAAGCAAACCCTTTCTGAACATAAGTGTTTAACATGTTAATTCATTTGGTAATCTCCAGACCTACATGAATTCCCAAGAATTTAAGTGAGAACAGTGACTGAATTTCTTTCCTTTGAAGAATGATGTTGTCATTAGAAGCTACATTTGGTGATTTTCATATGTCTTTATTAACGACGAGTGAATGATGGTTTCAAGCCACCAAATTAATTTATTTACACATATCCAGGCAACGCATCACTGAGGGAGTCCTGTACTGTTGGAAGGATGAAACCAAAAAGAAAATTCTGGAAAATCTCAGCAGTTCTGGCAGCATCTGTAGGAAGAGAAAAGAGCTCACGTTTCGAGTCCAATGACTCTTTGTCAAAGCGAACAGACAGAGAAAGTGGGAAATATTTAGAATGTGGAGTGAGAATGAAAGATGAGTCATAGCCACAGAAACCCAGGGAAACTGGGTGCTAATGGCCACAGAGACCAAGGAGAACGAGTGCTCTTGGCAGTCCCCAGAGAGAACAAAAGATGTGAAAGGCCAAACAGCAGAGAAACTGACATCAGAGGGTAAACTCTGACAGATGTGGGTGTGGGGGGAGGGGAAGGGGGAAGCAAAGAGGAGAAAGGCTAAGGAAAGGTGGATAAGATGGTGGTGGGGGGGGGGGATTAATATATATTAAGAAAGAAAGAAATGGTAAAAGACAGTTAAAATGAAATGGGATGAAAACAAATGGGTCAAATTGGGGTGGAGCTAATTATCTGAAGTTGTTGAATTTGATGTTGAGACCAGAAGGCACGCTGCAGCCTCAACATTGAATTCAACAACTTCAGATAATTAGCTCTACCCCACGCCGACACATTTGGCCAACATTTTTGGACACTAAGGGCCAATTTAGCTTGACCAATCCACCTAACCTGCATATCTTTGGATGCTAAGGGCCAATTTAGCATGGCCAATCCACATAACTTGCACATCTTTGGATTGTGGGAGGAAACCAGAGCACCCGGATGAGACCCACACAGACACGGGGAGAAAGTACAAACTCCACACAGACAGTGACCCGAGGTCGGAATCGAACCCGGGTCCCTGGGGCTGTGAGGCAGTAGTGCTAGCCACTGTGAAACCATGCTGCTGTTCATGCAAGCACGCCAGCTCCTGTGTTTCCTATGACAGCATTGAATACTTTCAAAAGTAATTAATTGGTTGAAAATTACTTTCGGATCCTATGGTCATAAATCTAAGGCTCTTCTTTTGCTTGGCATCACCACTCAAATTCCAATTTCACCCTATATCTGTAATTTTAAAGGCAATGCTACCTTATTTACGTTATGTAGGTTAGTATGTTGATAAACTGGGGGATGGTGGAACCTGGGAAAATATCTGAAGTATTCACTTGACAATAATCAGCCTCATGCTGCAGAAGTTGTTCAAGGCGCAAGAGCAGTAGATGAGTACCCACAAGAGATAAAGCATGTCCATAATTAGCTGTGATCGTTCATCAGAGCTTAACTTTAGGGAAATGTTCCGATCACACTGACTAGCCCTCCTCCTTCCTAAAGCTACTGGGAGTTGCATATATATTTATGAGAGTTCACCCTCAAACTGAATTGCCTCTGAGCTACCATGGAGGATTTGGACAGCTCACCAAAGACTCCAGCTCGTCAATGGCTGCACCTCTGCTTTTTCACATTGGACAGTGATCTGCATACAGTTCCATTATTTCCATGCACCACCATAAGCCATTGGTCAAAACAAAGTTGTGTCCTTCTCCACAGGCTTGAAAATGTGTAAGGGATGCACTTGTGTGTCAGTAATAGTCTGCTCTTGGTGACTCCTGCATTTTAGCGGTTGACCTTCACTTAATTCTGATTGGTAGGTATATACAATGGCATAATAGATTGGAGATAAAACTATCCATAAAGACTGATTATTTTATGCATTGAAGCACTTTGAAATTGTCAATTTATGTGGGTAATAATTAAACCTCAGTGTTAGAAATTGCTTCAGGACTCTCCATCTGCTTCAGTGAATTGGTTCAATGTGCAGCCAAGCTACATGGATCAAAGTGATGCCAAGTCAGATCCTTGCCCAATGTTTGAGCTTGTTGACTTCAGTGGGTTGTCTGTGGTGTCATACGATTCATCTCAGTTCGCCGGAGAAGAATTTGCAAGGCTGCAACTGGAAAATGCACAGGTAGATATCAAGAGACAGCATGATCAAGCTTAGTTCCACCACCTCTGGGGTAAAACAACCTGTCAAAGTCGATCGTCAAGGTTGACAGATAGATCAAAGCTCCACAACTGATTGTACCAGAATGTTGCTGATCCCATCATGACAACACTCGACCATTTTGTTCATTACTTTTCATTTGAAACTATATCAAAAATAAGCTAAATGGAAAAGAATTTGGGGCGGGATGCTCAGTCCTGCCAGGGCCGCTCTCCAGCGCAGCTTGCCCCCCCCCCCCCGCAGCGGGATCCTCTCATTGTGGCCACGGGCGTGAGTGCACTGCCGGTGAAGTGCAGGATCCTGCCGATGGAGAATCTTGCTCATATTGTTTGGAACTGCATTTTGAAGTTTTCAAGCTGATTTTTCAGTCATGAAAAACTCGGATAAATTCTCCGCTCCCACCAACCGCTGGAATCACTGCGGCGGGGCAGAATAATTGATGCACCATTTAAAGGTCTGTTGACCTCGGGAGAGAGCTTCCGGTCTCGGGGAGGGGTTGACAAGGTCAAGTCAAAATCAAAGGAAAACTATGAATAGTAACAGACTTCTAACCGTATAAAGTATCAAGTATCATCTCCTCTCTCGGAGATGTCTCAACATTCTTCACAATTAATTAATCAAAAGTCAGTCGCTTGTGTTCTCTCGGCAAACAATGAATTGTTTGGAGTTTTGGCAGAAGTCATTGGCTTCACAAAGTCTTGAAATGAGGAGTGAGATTTTCTATTAGACTTTCTGAAGGGCAATGACCTTTCCCAGCAATTATTTTCTTCTTGCTCCAGCGTTCAATGAGCAGTCCAAAATCCTTCTATTTCATAAATCCTGTACCAAATGATCCAACAAATTAGTTTCATGGCTGATGTTGAAGGGACTCCGATGAACAAGCAGAGTGATTAGAATCTATGGCATTAAAAAGAGCCTTGTTAAACAAACCAGCTCCCGAGTCCAAAACGATTTCATCTTGCTAATATAATTTAAGTTTGATTATTAAGCAATTCATGAGCCATGTGTGGAACTGACAGAAAAGTAAAGTCCATATCCAAGATGCCTGGAAGCAGATTTAATCATCTTGCATCCAGCAGAGGCACAATGGCCTCCTTCTGTGCGGAATTGTTCGAGGATTCTATCTAACATTCAGTTATTCGCACAGTTTGCTTTTCGGATTGTAAATTTAGATTCAAACAATCTGACGCATATAAACTCATCATTCCACGCCAACGCTTCAAAAGAACTGTCCAAATTAGCAGCACACTCCAGCATTTTCACCTTCTATTTGAAAATTAGTCCTCTTCAAGAACGTGACTTTTAAAGGTTCCTATGGATCCTGATTTCCCCCATCCTTTCGAATACTATGGGCACGAACCAATGGCCATGCTGCGCTGGGAAAGCAGCTCACTGCGGTGCAGATGGCTGTTGAAAGCCAGGACACCCCACTCGCAGGATCTGTCCGGCTTGCAACGCATTCGTGAGATTCAGCGCAATCTCGCGAGATGTTGCGATGTGAATCCCGCCTACAATAGGATCACCGTTTAGCAAATCTGCATATTCCTGAGGTACCTGAGGCTTTGAGATTTAACCCCTTCGCCTCAGAGACCCTGGGCGAGCACCGTTCAACACTGGTCCCAGCAAACGAGGACCAGACGGAACGACACTCGTGGGGGTCTCCTGGGGATCGGAGGCGGCCTGCTGCATCCCCTTTGAGCAGGGTGGTGCCCTGACACATGGGGTACCCTGGCAATGCCACCAGTGTCAAATGCAAAGTTGCGTTGAATAGCTATGTGCTTCTCAGCACTGCGAGTGCCGGGAAACACCGGGCTAGGTGCCCTCGCTAGGGGACTTTTGTTCCCTTTTGGGAGAATCATACCCTATATCCCCATCTTCACAAGGCCCTGCGTGAAACAATTTCTTCCACGTTCTCCTTTCAAATCTATTTTTAAACCAGCAAGGGCTGGTTTAGCACGGGGCTAAGTAGCTGTCTGTTAAAGCAGAGCAATGAAGGCCAGCAACGCGGGTTCAATTCCCGTACCAGCCTCCCCGAACAGGTGCCGGAATGTGACAACTAGGGACTTTTCACAGTAACTTCATTCATAGCCTACTTGAGACAATAAGTGATTTTCATTCCATTTTTCATTTCATTTTATCAATTACTTTAAATCAATGACCTCTTGTTTCTGACCCACTTGTCAGAGGAAATAGTTTCTCCCTATTTGTATAAGAACATACGAAATAGTAGCTGGGAAGGCCATTCGGGTCCTCGAGCCTGCTCCACCATTCAGTAAGTGCATGGCTGATTGGATTCAGGCCTTAACTGTACTTTCCTGCCTGCGTCCACAACTCCTGACTCCCTCGCAGATCAAACAGAAGTCCTTCTCTGTAACTGATCTGTTATTTTGACATTTCTCTGACATTTGGCGACAGATTTGCTCCTCAGTCTGTTTCTTACAATTTTTAGATCTCGGGTAAAGATCCAGCATCAGAATAGCTCCTCTCCCAGAATTCAGCTGCTGACACCATGATTACACCTGACCATTTGGTCATCACTTTTCTCTTGAAACTATATCAAGAATAAGCCAAGTCGAAGAGAAAATGTTGTTTGGAATTGCTTTTTGAAGTTTTCAAGCTGATTTTTCAGTTAGACTAAGAACTAAACATACCTCAGGAAAAGACAAAATCAAAGAAAAACAGTTAGATACTTCTACCCATGTAAAGCATCATCACCTAGAGAAATGTACCTTCACTACAACCTTTGCATCCATGGAAATGCCCTTCGAGGCCATAGAAAAGACGATTGAGAGGGAGGGGCAGGAGAGGGAGTGGGAGAGGTGAAGGAGAGAGAAAAGGAGAGGGGAGTTGTGGAGGGGGGTGTGGAGAGTGGGGAGGGCAAGAAGGAAAGAGTGCGGAAGGAGGGGGCAGAAAGGAGAGGGTAACCAGAGAGATGGTTGCAGGGGTGAGAAGGTGATGGACACACAGGGGAGAGAGGGACATCTGCGAAGGAGAGAGGGTCAGATGCGCGGATGAGAGAGGGACAGATGCACGTGGTAGAAAATGAGTATTGCAGAAGCATAGAGGAGAGAGGGCCAGACACACGGGGGAGAGGGTCAGACACATGGGGGAGAGAGGGACAGATACACAAGGGCAAGAGAGATGGATGAGTGGGCCGAGAGCGATGGGCACGCAGGGGAGTGAGCGCTGCACAAGTGGAGGAGAGAGGGAGGGAGGCGCCTCAGGAAAGTGCTGTCAATTTCCAGCTCCCCACTTCAAAATCACCCAAGTACGAAGCAGGCTGATTGGAATGCACTGAACTCTCTGAAAGTGATGATGTTTGTCAACATTGTGGTTTCGGCACTTCAGAGCTGCTCATTGGTGAATGAAGCAAGGCTAACAGTTGTCTTTTTGGAAGTAGTCAATCATAGCCCACTAAGTGAAATGAATGAATGACTTTCAGCCAAAGGATCTGAGGTGTTTAAACACAGGTCACAGCTTTTCTCTTTCCAGGAATGGACACGCAGTGCTTCCTATGTCTGCGCCAGCAGGTGCATATCCAGGTGAGTGTTACAACAGTTGTTTTTCTCATTGCACCTAGCTGGATTGTTCTCTAGCTCCCTGGCAGGGGTCTCATTTCTGTGGCATCTGTGTAGGGTCCCTTTAGCTGGGAATCTGAGGGGGTCCACTAGTTCGGGGGTGTCTGGGGAGTCCTTTAGTTAGGGGAAGGATGTCTGGTAGGGAAGGGGTGGGCAGATCATGAATTGTAGAGAGGAGGGTGGCTCTAGGGTGGACCTTGGGGGTAACTCCCTTTAGGCGTTGCCCTGTTGGCCCATATCAGGGCTAAGCTAGTAACCATCAGTGATGATCCCCACCTACGTACCTCTCGGAGAATCATGAGGGACTGGATACTCTGATGCTGGGCCCTCTAAGAGGATGCAAATGGGCCATTCGGACCCATTCACATTCATTAGAGCATCCTCCTGTTGGCGTGAGCATATGACCCCGTTCCCACGGCCAGTGAGGGGCGCCAGAGCATAGCGGTCGGTTCAGTACCCAGTGCGAACTTCAATTTCAGCTGAATTCTCCTCCCAATAGCAATCCGCGTTGCCGACGACGTGGGGCGATGAATCCAGCCAATTATCCTTTACCTTTTATATTCAGGCATAAACCTTGCAGGAACGTTTAGATTTCTCTGGATGTTGGACAGAACCCCATCTTGGGCCACACCGACTCCTTCCGGCAGCCTGCTGAGCTCCTCGTCATTGCTGACATTGATCTGCAGGTAGTGGAGGCTGATGCGAGTCGTCTTTTTGTTCGGGACAACATTGCCCACCTAGCTCCAGCCCCTGGATCTTGGTGATCAGCTACTCAAGATCATTGGCCAAGTAGACAGGGACTGTTACAAAGGGCTTTCCAGGATTTTGACTCAGCGAGAGTGAAGGAATGGCTTGTTAGGATGATGTCTGGCTTGGAGAGGAACCTGCAGGTGATGTCTGCCTGTGTCTATTCCTTCTCGATGATAGAGGTCAAATTTGGGCGGAGCTGTCGCAGAGCCTTGCTGAGTTGCTAGCTTTTGAGCTTTGTTCTACCGCACTGTTACTTCTTAAGGGCAGCAGCGTAGCACAGTGGTTAGCACAGACTCTTCACAGCTCCAGGGCCCCAGGTTTAATTCCCGGCTTGGGTCACTGTCTGTGTGGAATCTGCACGTTCTCTCCGTGTCTGCGTGGGTTTCCTCCGGGTGCTCCGGTTTTCTCCTCCAGTCCAAAGATGTGCAGGTTAGATGGATTGGCCATGATAAATTGTCCTTAGTGTCTAAAAATGTTAGGTGGGGTTACTAAGTTACGGGGATAGGGTGGAGATGTGGCCTTAAGTAAGGTGCTCTTTCCAAGAGCCGGTGCACACTCAATGGACCGGATGGCTTCCTTCTGCACTATAAAATCTATGATTCTAGTGGTGCCACATGTACATTGTTATTTATATCCCCCCCCCCCCCCCCCCCTCCCCTTGGCATACTGCCCTTTTGCCCAGAGCTGATGAAGGCATTATTTCAACAAATTCCAAAGTGCTTCCAAATACTAATGATTATTTTTGAACAAAGATCGTTTTCACAGCTGGCAAGCAGCAATGGTTTTCTGGTATTTTTGAGTGTTTTCAAGTATGTTCATTATAAAGGAACCTTTTCTCGTGTGAATGAATACTCACTCCAAATGGTGCAGAGAGCGAAGCTGAGAGGATAAAAGGGTGTGAGAAACAGCATGACTGAGAATGGGGCTGGGAGGCTGTGGAGGCTTTGTGGAGGGGAGAGAAGAGGGCCTGGTATGGAGGGCAATAGCTATGAAGAGAGGTTGGATAAACTCGGTTTGTTCTCACTGGAGTGACTGAGGTTGAGGGACGACCCCATAGAAATCTATCAAATTATGAGGGGCGTAGGCAGAGTGGATAGTCGAAGCTTTTTCCCAGGGTGGAAGAGCCAATTACTAGTGGACATGGGTTTAAGGTGCGAGGGGCAAAGTTTAGAGGAGATGTGCGAGGCAGTTAATTTATAGAGGGTAGCGGGTACATGGAACTCGCTTCTGGGAGAGGAGGTGGAAGCAGGTACAATCGTGACCTTTGAGGGGTGTCTTGACAAATACATTAATTGCATGGGGATAGAGGGACACCAGCCCCAGAAGTGTAGAAGGTTTCAGGTTCAACAGACAGCATGGTTGGCACAGGCTTAGAGGGCCAAAGGGCCTGTTGTGTGCTGTACTTTTTTTTGTTCTTTGTTCTTGATAAAACCAAGAGTGAGACTGAGAGCAGAGTGCTAGCTCAGAGGTTGAAGCTGCTTATTCAAAGGTGACGCAGTGCAAGAGAGTATGAGACTGAGAGCAGAGTGCTAGCTTAGAGGTTGAAGCTCCTGATTCAAAAGTGACACAGGGAAAGTGGAAGAAGGTGATTGGAGGAGTATGTTCGCGTAATTATTTGCTATTTTAACCACTTATACTTTGTAAGGTCTATATTTTGTGATCACCAGTTTGTCAGGACTATATTCTGCAGTAACGAGAATCAGGGAAGCAGGGCCCAAAATTAATTGATATTATAGAATTTTAAGCTTCTTCCAAAAGGTTTAATTTAAAGAGATAAGTCATGGCAGGAGGGCTCAAAGTCATGGTGTGCTCTGTGGAAGCTAAGAGCATACCCAGTTGGATCTGCTGCACAGGGGAAGAGTGGAAAGTGTGGAAATGCAATAGTTGTAGGGGTTTTAATTGTTAGGGGAATAGATAGGCATTTCTGAGGGTGCAAGGATGATATGTTGCCTCCCTGCTGCTGGAGTCAAGGATGTCTCAGAGCGGATGGAGGACATTGTGGATGATAAGGTTAAACAGCCAGTGGTCGCGGTACACAATGGTACAAATCACATAGGTTCCAAAAAAGAGATGAGATCCAAAAAGCAGTGCCACGTGCTAGTCAGGGTAGAAGTAGCAGGAAATATCAGGTGAGGGTTTCAGATACCTCGACATTGGGACTGGTTCTGGGGAAACTGGAACCTGTACAGACCTAGCGGGATTATTTTCTGGAGTATTCAGGAGGGTTTAAACTTAAATAGTAGGGTTATGGGAATCTGTGTAAGAAGTCAGAGGATGGGAAACATGGGCAAGAACAAAAGACTGAAAGGTGAATAAGAAAAGGGATGGGCAGGGAAATTAAGGGCCAGAATCAAACAGGGTCACAGTGAAAAACAATGGGACCGGGAAAGGAATGTTAAAAAGACAAGTTTTGTGCTTTAATGAGCGGAACATTCGCAATGGATTAAATAATTGTGGACATCGATGTGAACGGGTATGATATAGGCGTAGAGACGTAGCTACAGACTGACCTGGGATGGGAATTGAACATCCAAGGGTTTTCAGTATTCATCTGGCTAAAGAGGAAATCAACGTAATAGCGAGGAATGATATTGAGTATGATCAAACGACTTTGTTGCACCCGACTCGGTAACGAGACAAAGTCGTTCTGTTCAGGTCTCGCAAGATTTGTGGTTCTCAGAACGCCTCGTGAGACGTCGCGATCTGGATCTTGCCATCACTGGATGGGTGGATTTGAGTACAGGAGCAGGGACGTCTTCCTGCAATGACACAAGGGCAGCACGGTTGAGGCCAAAACATCGGGTAGGATTCTCTGTCGGCGGGATTCTTCATTTCACCGGCAGCGCACTCATGCCCACAAGTTTTCCAGTGGCATGGGGTGGCTACAATGGGAAATCCCATTGACAGGTGGTGGGAATGGAAAATCCCACTGCTGGCAAGGGTCCGCTGCCAAGGAATACATGGCTGACGGACCGGAGAATCATACCCATTGCATATTTTTAAGAAGGTGTTTGGTATAGTTCTCGGAACTAAATGGATGAAAGGATATGGGGGGAATTAGGAACACCTTACTGAGTTGGATGATCAGCCACGATCATAATGAATGGTGCAACAAGCTCAAAGATCCAAATGGCCCCCTCCTGCTTCTATCTTCAATGTTTCAATGTGCATCTTTTGAAGACAGATCAGCATTGAATAATTTTAGAAGTGCTGAAGAATACAGGAATTTTTCTGGTAGAGTTTGTATTATCCTACATTATTTCAGCTGTGGATAATCTGGTAACAATCTGAGCATGTGCGGCACTGTCGGGAATGCCGCTTTTTGCATGAGATGCTGAGATCCCACCTGCCCTCTCCGTTGGACATAAAGTCATAACCGTGAAGGAGAACAGGGGACATTTCCCAGGTGCCCAGGCCAATACTAATGCTTAACATCACTGAAACAGAATATCTGATCATGATCACACTGCTGTTTGTGGGAACTTGCTGTGCACAAACCGGCTTCTTTTATAAGTTCAGAAGATACAGGAACAGAATCAGGGCATTTGGCCCATTGAACCTGCTCCACCATTCGATCATGGGCGATCTCATCCTGGCCTTAACTCCCCCATCCTGCCCATTCTCTATAACTCTTCAACCCATTAAAAATTGTCAACTCCTTAAATCTACTCACCGTCCCAGCATCCACCGCACTGTGGGGAGCGAATACCACAGATGTACACAACCCTTTGGGAGAATTAGTTTCTCCTCAAGTCTTTTAAATTTGCTACCCCTTACCCTGAGACTATGACCTTGTGTTCTAGAATGCCCCACATGGGAAACATCCACCCCACATCGACCTTATCCATACCTTTTATCATCTTGCATACCTCAATTTGATCTTCCTCCATTCTTCTAAACTCTAGAGAATATAGGCCTAAACTCTTCAATCTCTCTTCATATGACAAACCCCTCCTCCATCTCTGGAATCAACCTGGTGAACCTCCTCTGAACTGCCTCCAATGCCACTACACCTTTCCTCAAATAAAGCGACTCATGTCCCATGTTCATTAAAGCTACCAGAGAAATGTGCGTCGTTCCTTTTTTTTCTCTTCTTAATATTGTAGCCAGAATGGATTGTCTGGTTCCGTTGACAATTGTCTGGTGTGGGGTGGCTTCAAAGGGAAATCCTATTGACAGGCAGCGGAAGTAGAGAATCCTGCTCCAGCGAATGGTGGGGCCAAATTCTCCGTCCTCACTAGCAGTAGCAGCAGGGCGGACTCACAATAGAGAATCCCGACCCTTATGTCAACTTCCCCCTGTAGTGTGTCACCCTACTTTGAAATACACCTTGCATGGCGGTATGCAACCTGTATTCATCGCTCTCTTTTCCCAATTGGTCCTCCAAAGTTGACCATCAACTGGTGACTACCAGCCCTGAGTAAATGTTACAAGGTCAACGCTTCAGATACATAAAGCTGACCACATGAGCTCATGATGTTGCTGAATTAATGGTGTCCCTCAGGGATCATTTTAGCAGAACTTCATTTTAATCTGCACTGAAACAAATTGGTTGCAATTAGGTCATGGAAATTCATCTATGTCAATTACAGTGACTTTGCTGCTTAGGCTGGAGACTTTTCCAACCCTGGAAACCAAATCCACTAATGATATGAAACTTGTGCATGAATACTGCCTGGCATTACTACAGTGGCATGGTGGTTAGCATTGCTGTTGCATAGCGCCAGGGACCCGCATTCGTTTCCGGCCTTGGATGACTATCTGTGTGGAGTTCGCACATTCTACCCTTGTCTCTTCCGTGGGTTTCCTCCAGCTGTTTCTGTTTCCCCCCCCACAGTCCAAAGATGTGCAGGTTGCACAATGTTGGTGCTTCTTGTGAAATCATTAATATCTTAAATAATATGGTCACTCTTGACCATATTAAGACAGGTCAAGACCCTTGACCTGACACTATACTATCTACTGAGAACTGATGACAAATTTAAAACCAGAAGCACACCAGGTCAGCAAACTAGCTTTGCCTGGGTAACACTGAACTCCATTTTGCTCTCACCTGCTCTCGAACTCTGCATTCAGGTGCAGAACTCCTATTTTGACTCACTCACTCTGTTACAATGTGCCTCATGCCATCTATAGGTCGCTACTCCTCTCCTCTGCTCATCAGTCCTCTGCAACACTGAAAATGCACATTTCCATCAAAATAGACAAATTGATGCTGCCTTGCACACTCTGACATTGTTCCACCGTCAGCTCGGTTGCTCTCTTCTCTTTGAGACATGTCTTAATTTGGCCAAGCTTTCCTATATTCCTCTCACTAATCCTTCTCAATTTGCTGCCGAAAAGAGTTTTCAGCGGACTTTCCTGAAATTCGCCCAGTTATCCTAGGCTCTACAGGCATGGTGCAGGATTAAACTGACCATGGGGTGGCTGGGAGCATCTCAACCACTTTGAACTGGGCAACATCATGCAAAGGGGTCTTTGAGATGACAACAGCCTTGTGGATGACGGTAAACCATGGGCTGGATTCTCCAGTTCCCCCCCAGCCGTGCGTTTCTCAGCCGTGTGCTGGCGGTGGGATTCTATCTTTCCGCTGCTTTACAATGGGATTTCCCATTGTGATCTGCCCACGGCGCCAGGAAACCCATGGGCGGGGATGCGCTGTTGGCAGGAAAAGTGAACGGCGACGACCAGAGAATTCCGTCCAGGTCTCACATTGTTGAATCCTTCTGATTACTTTCGCTATCTTGTGGGATATGTGCTTCAGGTTGGTCATGCCAATGTCTCAAGATGGCGGGAATCATATGCTGAGTTTGCACATGCTGAATGTATAATAATCACTCTCCAGACACTGGATGACTGCTGAAAATGGACTAAGTTTGGACAGTCAGGGAGTGCCGGATATTAATTATTTCATCCGATCTGACAGATTATCAATGCAAAGATATAATCCTCTTCATTAATGAAGCTACTCCAGTCAGATTGCCACGGGTATGCTTTTGTCATTGTCAGACAGACAATTCAAACTGCATTTATTATTCAATAGATTCAGATCTTTGAAACTGTGGGCGCAGTTAAAGGATTCTTTGTCGTACTTCATTAACTTACCCAATTAATTTGTTCCTTACACATGTAACATTCTTACTTTGTCAAAGCAGTTCATGACATGGAAATCAAGAATCACAGCGATAGTGTATTGTCACAAGCTTGAATTGAACACCTTTCTTTGATATCAAAGAACAAGCACAACAAGCAGAGGTGCCCCACACAGTGAGGATTCATGAACAACAATTTTAAGATGAAGCTGGTGCCTCATTATTATTTGAAAGAATGCTCAACATTAAATTTCCACTTGGGCAAAAGAAGAAAATAAAACGAGAGCCATTTTACACACTGCATGATTCCCCACTCCATTCATACTAATGGGCTACCTAATTGCCATCAAGTATTTTGGGCGGGCGGGCCAGTGCCGTGGGGGCACTCTTTTTCTTCCGCCACCGCCACGGCCTCCACCATGGCGGAGGCGGACGAGAACCCCCTAACCGCGCATGCGCCGGTGGTGACGTCAGCTGCAGCTGACGCACCGGCGCATGCGCGAACCGGCGAAGGCCCTTTCGGCCAGCCCCAACGCCGGCCGGTGGGCGTCTAAGACCGTTGGCTCCGGTTTTGGCACCAGTCGGCGTGGCGCCAACCATTCCGGCGCAGGCCTAGCCCCCAAAGGTGCGGAGAATTCCGCACCTTTGGGGAGGCCCGACGCCGGAGTGGTTGGCGCCACTCCGCTACGCCGGGACCCCCCCGCCCCGCCGGGTAGGGGAGAATCCCGGCCCTGCACATCCGGTCAGGGGTCTGTGCATGCGCACAGCGGCGGCCTTGGTCGCGACCAAGAAGATAGGGCCCCCCCTCCAGATCATGCCCGCTCGCTGATACGTGCCCCTGATCGGAACTCATTCCAATTGGATTCCAATTTATTCCAATTCCTTCTGTCTGTTTGATATGCTACATTACTGATGTCTCTTCGCTCTTGATTTTTTCAATTGTATTAGTCTGTTTGTTTGTTGCCAATTCCGATCAGGGACTCGGGTTTAATTCCGGCCTTGGGTGACTGTGTGGAGTTTGTACATTCTCCCCGTGTCTGCATGGGTTTCCTCCGGGTGCTCCGGTTTCCTCACCCAGTCCGAAAGATGTGCAGGTTTAGTGGATTGGCCATGGTAAAATTGTCCCTTAGTCTCCAAAGGTTAGGTGAGGTTATGGGTTTGTGGGGGAGTGTCCCGAGGCAGGGCTGCTCTTTCGGAGGGTCGGTGCAGACTCGGTGGGACAAATGGCCTCCTTCTGTACTGTAGGGATTCTAATTTCCAGGGGAAGTGGTGACATCAGCGGTATTGTCATTGGACTAGCAATCCAGAAACCCAGGGTAATGCTCTGGCGACTTGGATTCGAATACCACCATGGCCGATGGTGAGTTGTGAATTTTTAATAGTACGAGGTATCACTCAAGAGCCTTCACCTATAGCTAAAAGGCTTAGAAACTACAATTAAGTTTTAACCATACACAGGCAGCGCAGTGGCCAGGTCCCAGGTTCGATCCCGGATCTGGGTCACTGTCCGAGTGGAGTTTGCACATTCTCCCCTTGTTTGCGAGGGTTTCGCCCCCCAACCCAAAGATGTGCAGGGTAGGTGGATTGGTCACGCTAAATTACCCCTTAATTGGAAAAAAATAATTGGGTACTCTAAATTTATATTAAAAAAAATGTTTAACCATACTCAGGCATAAAGGAATATCATACAGGTCTTTACGCCTTGACTCCCAGGTCCAAACCCAGGCGCCTGTTCTCAGCGTTTTGTGCATTTCCCCCATTGGTCAGGGTTTGCGCGCTCCTGCGTGATAGACCCCAAGTGGGTCACATGGCCCGCAAACGCTCGCCTCTTAAAAGGGCCTCGCCATCATTGTGCACACCTCAAACCAAAAACATTCTCTTCTCTTCTCAGATGACCAATCTGTTTCAAACTACTACTTTCATTTCAGATT
This sequence comes from Scyliorhinus canicula, assembly GCF_902713615.1. NCBI lineage: Eukaryota > Metazoa > Chordata > Chondrichthyes > Carcharhiniformes > Scyliorhinidae > Scyliorhinus > Scyliorhinus canicula. The sequence goes on along the minus strand of NC_052166.1, from coordinate 28,629,155 downwards.
TGAAAACTTGACATTTTATTAAGTTCAGTTCCCCACTACCTCATCGTAAGTAGTTCACCACTTGCATAAGAACTGATCCAAATGAAGAATGAAATAGGAATGGCTTGTGATCATGGAAAATAAGTCAAACCCCTGTAAAGATTCATGTCAATCTGATTCCAAAACAAACCATTCTGGCAACATTATATCTGCAGAAATGACCTTGAATTTTCTGCAATGTACTGATACACGCATTATGCTGAAAGTTCTGTCATTTTCCATACTGATTTTGTTGAAAGAAACTTACGTTGAAATTTTCTGATGACCTCATTTGCCTATGTTGGATTGAAAAACAAACAGTGCACCTACATTTTTGCCCCTTTCTGTTAGAAGTGGAGATGGAAACAATGACACTTGCATTTAGATAGTTTAACACAAGAAGGTGTTTCAAGGAGTATTATACAAAAGATGACAGCAATCCATGTAAGGTGATGTTCATATGCAGAGGCAATATTCTCTGTTTGGGGGACTAAGCGTTGACTAAGTGGGGGCTCTCTTCACTGTCCATTGCCTCCTCATTGCTGGAAACTGTTTGGGGTTAGGGTCGGATGTGGGGGACATCAGAAGGACCCGCTCGTCATCAGGTTATCTGCAAGACATAAGACTTGGATCGCAGGTTGTTGTGGTGCGTGGTGTGAGGTGGTGTGGGAATTGTGGGGCGAGATGGGGCTGGGGTCGTGACAGAGAGACATTGCAACTCAACAAGGCTCAATTGGTTGTTCAATTCCAACATCTGCCTCAGCAATTGCCCTCTCTCTGGGCCCACCGACCTGTTCCAGTCCCCAGTGTTAGGCAGTCAATGCACACAGCACAGAGGGTGGGCAGCTTGTGGTCTTTGTGGCCAGGGCACCCAACTATGGTGGACAGTATGGGTGCTGTCATGTGGTGCACATTGAGGTGTGCGGCAGTATGTGGCATTCGGTCATTCGGTCGCCCTCCGGGTGGGGGGGGGGGGGTGGTTTCGGGTTTCTGGGAGAGTAGTTAATGCCAGGGGCACGCTGCTGCCTACTCACCCTGGCTGCCTTGAGGAGGTTGTGCAACCTCTTCCTGCTCTGCTTTCCTGTTCTGTCAGTGGGGCCCATAGTGCTCACGGCCTCTGCCACCTGTACCCACGGAATGACAGCGGGTGGCAACCTCTTTCCCAACCCCAGGGAACAGGGTGGCCCACCTCTCCTCCATGACATCCAGCAGGGTCTCAAGCTCTACATCTGCGAACTAGGGTGCCGGTCTCTGTGTTTCCATCTTATTGGCAGAGATGAGTATGTGTGTGGGGGCAGCGGAGTGCTAATATGTGGTTGCAGCTTGTTAGCCTCGCGAGTGGCAATCCCAATGCCAGCGGATCAGACACTGTTTTTCATTGGAATCGCTCAAGTTCCACATGGCGCCGGTGCTAGCCCATTAACGGATCATAAATTGCTCCGGGACAGGCGCCAATTTAGTTGTTGTTCAAGTTCACCGATTCAGTCCCAGCGTCAACACTAGCCTCTGAAACAAAGAATCCCGCCCTATATTTCTGGAGGATACTGCATGCTTTGTTCATCTCTGGTGCAATAATTAATGGTTTAACAATTAAAATTCTTGTGTTTAATGGATGCATAATTGTGCTTGGCACTACTTTTACAAGGTATGTGAGAGTAATTGCAGTGTCTGTGCTGACTGTTAAACATTGGTTGCTTCTGTCTGCAATTACATTGGCAGTAGCATGGAGAATAATTACATTCTGAGTCATCGTCTGTAAACTTTTAATTTGTTTCACATACAGCCTGACTTTGTTTCAAAAACCAAGCTGGGTGGTGCGCATGGTTGGTTGGTTTGGAACCTGGGAGCTTTCCAAATGTTAATTTTCCTTTACAAGAAAATAATTGGCATAATTAATCCAGATTTAAACATCTTGCACATCTCTCATCTTCCTCCTCTTTCATCACACTCACACTTATAGCATATTAAAATTCCCGAGTGGTGTCTTCAGAACACTTTTGGCAAGTTCCAAATGTTGATGATAATAAAAGTGCTAATTTGCAGGGGTTACCCATTACTTAATTCAGAAAATTCAGTCAAGTATTCACCAGTAAGTTTTCCATATAAAATTCCACCCACGAGTTCTACACTCAGGTCAAACACAGTCCCCTTGCCTGTGGACCTCATCAGCGTCCGTGGTTCAAACTTTATAAGATGTTTGGCTCCTTCCTAAAAGGTGAGTTTGGTTATCCCAAGAAGTGACATGATTTTAACACATCATAACCCGGGGGTGGGTGGGGGGTGGGGGGGAGGGGGGGGGGGGGGGGGGGGAGGTATTGTCAAGTGTAGCCACCTGGGGTGGCCACTTCCCAATTCCAAAATGGATGCCCGCAAAGAATGCAGGGAAAATTGGCCAGCCACAGGAAAACAAGCAGGTGCAAGGTTTCCTATGTATTAAGACTTGCAGAACCCAGACAGAACCGAAACCAATAGCCATCTACATATTAATGAGCAATCCCCAGGAACAATTAGATACATTGAAGCGATCGGGACCAAGACAGACTCCCCGGCGCCAGCAGGAGCCAGGACAAAGGAAGGCCAACGGACACATAGGAACCGCCCAGCAATCAGGGAACAGCTCCAGTATTGGAGAAATCGATTGAAATGATTGGGACATGGTCCAATTAATTGGGACCAGGTCCGGGGTCTGCCCACAAGGGCGCGAAACCCCTGGCGACTATAAAGTAGAGACCCCCAAGTTCAGTTCGATCTCTTGGCAGGCTCTCTTGGCAGCTCTCAAAGAACTCTTGACCGTGACTCTCAACAAGGAGAGACCTGCCTAGCAGCTGCACCAACCAAGTAAGTCTCCAGTTAACGCACGCTACGAGATAGATGCTCCTAGCTACTATTCCATACCAGCTTGAAGCCTGCAGACTCAGAACTGGACAAAGGCCATTGTTCCTCTGACCTGGTGGGCCAGTTGAAAGCTAAGTATAGGCCTTTAGTAATAGTGATAGTCTAGTAAGTAGAGTTTTATGCATGAGTAGTGATTGACTGTGTGTATAATAAATGTGTTTTGATTTGAAACTTACTAACTGGTGTATCGATTTATTGCTCAGCACTTGGCTTTGAACCTCGTGGTGGTATCAGAAAGATACCTGGCGACTCGAGAGCAAAGGTTATTAAAACAGAGCAATTAAGTAAAAGCAACACCGAGCAACACAGGGTGGATGTGAATGTTGCTTCTTGTGAGAGATCTAGTACTGTTTAAAAATAAGGGGTCACCCATTCAAAATGGAGATGAGGGGAGATTCTTTTTCTCTCAAAGGGTCCTGAGTCTTTGAAATTCTCTTCCTGAAAAGGCGGAGGAAGCTGAGCCTTTGAATATTTTTAAGGCAGAGATGGATAGATTCTTGGTAAGCGAGGGGATGATAGGTTATTGGGGGGTAGGCAGAGTGCAGATTTGAGGTTACTTTCAGATCAGTCATGAAATAGTAGCGCAGGCTCGAGGGGAAAAATGGCTCCCTCCTGCTCCTTGTCTGTAAATTCGTACGTAACCTTCATTCTTGTTGGCTCTGGTCCTTAGCACAAAACCCTCCACATGTCTCGCTCACTCAGAATCCAAGAGGATTGTTGTTATAGGAAACTGAAATGCTACGTTGATGCGATGAATCATATGAATCCAATTGATGTCAATTCTAGATGGGAAGGTCCCAGAATGGAACCTTGGCTCAGAAGACCATAACTTATACTTTTTAAAGAAAAAGTTGATGGACAGAGCCACAGGATTGCCAATTAGCTTTTAACAACAGATTAATTTTTTTAATTAAATATTAAATATTTGGCTATAAAACAATATTCCACTTATAGATCGGACAGGTTACATATTGTATGTAATAATGTTCTCAGTAACCACATAGTCCCTGTAGCCCAAAACGCTAACTGTGGTCAGACAATACCCCATTCTGAAACTCAATGGCAGATGCTGCACAATTGAACCATTGAGGATGTCTCCTTAATTCAGGCCAGTTGATTATTACACATTAGTTAAATGATCGCACTGGACTCTGGCTTCCACACAAGTGCTTCAAAACTCCACTCTCAAAAAGACACACCTTAGAACCTACTTTCAAACAATGCTTTCCTTCAACTGTACCCAGCAAGGATCCGCTTCCAGGATTTCCAATTCTCCTTACAAAATTCCTTTGTCTTGAATAGCCATGAGCTTTCAGGCTCTGACACAATCTCTCAGGGATCCAGACACCAATTGCTTCAACTATTGCTTCACATGCTGTAGGAAGATACCGCCAACCTTTGGATCTCTTCAGCTATTTCTGGCTTCGCGCCAGCCAATTTCACCAAGTCTGCATGTTTTAGCTCTGTCTTTAACCTCAATGTACAGGACGCTGTTCCAATTCCAGTTTCTCTGTTCTTTTAAGTTTAGTTTCCTGAAACTCTTCATTCCTCGATTCCTAGAAGTAACTGTCCTTAAGTTTCTGGGAATTGGGCAGCATGGTGGCACAGTGAGTAGCACTGCTGCCTCACGGTCCCAGGTTTGATCCCGGCTCTGGGTCACTGTCTGTGTGGAGTTTGCACATTCTCCCCGCATTTGCGTGGGTTTCGCCCCCACAACCCAAAAGGATGTGCAGGATAGGAGGATTGGCCACGCTAAAGTACCCCATAATTGGAAAAAATGAATTGGGTACTCTAAATTTATATTTTAAAAAAGTTTCTGGAAATTGCTGTCTTGCCCATTACTCCATGATCCTGCTTCTGCTTCTGGCAGAGCTGAGAGAGTTGTCAACTCTCCAACTGTCAAGTTTCTTCTGCTGTGGGTCCAGTTAAACTAAACTCACAAAAGTTCTTCTTTTGCTCTGAATGTGTCCCTTGATTTCTAAGCAACAGTTCATTCTTTCTCCAAGCTCTTATTCACTTTACCTCTGGTGTCCTTGTTTACTCTCTAAGGTCAATAAAGACGCAGTTTAAAATGAAACCAAAACCTCCCATACATGCAAACACTTATGTCTAATATGAATCCAACTAGAACTTTACCCTTTCTTACACAGAAACACAAAATTAAACTCACTTAAATCTATACCTATTTCTAATATCCAACAATACAAACATAGGTCACTGAAAACTACCTCTGCTTCGTGACATATGTGCATTGGAGCCTTAGACTGATTTATTTCATCCAGTGGAGGTTCATTCTCTTGTCCCTACTGCTATTGCTCAGTTGAGAATTCATCACTTAACTCCAGTCTCCAGTGTTGAAGCAGCTCTCCTTTATTTTATTAATTATATCTGCCATCGCTACAACTGTCATAACTGTGACAAATTTACTGAAAGTCTCAACTTTCTGTGCAACAAAACACATTTATCAGCTTCAATTTTCAAAATCAACATCGCTTCTCCTCTTTGATTGATGAATGCTGCTTTAATGGAATATTAAAGGTGACAAGTTTAAGCGGGCATCACGGTGGCACAGTGATGAGCACTTAACTCACGGCACTGAGGACCCGGGGTCAATCCTGGTCTCGGGTAACTGTCTGTGTGGAGTTTGCGCATTCTCCCCGTGTTTGCGTGGGTCTCACCCGCACAACCCAATGATGTGCAGGATAGATGGATTGGCCACACTAAATTGGCCCTCAAATGGAAAAAAAACATTGGATATTTTAAATTTTTAAGAAGGGAGACACTTTTACTTCAAGTGACATTATGATTGGGTAAAGTGCCCTTAAAGGATGTACGATTAATCCAGTTAAGTTTTCTTTGCAGTAAAATATTATACTTGAAGAGTAATTTATTCAGTTCACCCAAAGGTTCAGTTGAGTGAAGAGAAGACCATCTCAGAGCTTGCAAGTTAGCACATTCCTGCAGCTGACTGTTGTATGGAGACTAACCTGGACATTATTTTTATGTGTGAATGGGGTTGCATACATAATAGGATTCAACTGTAAAGTTGAACAGTCCACCACCACTCACTTTCTAAGCTCTTCAGCTTAGATTGAAGACCTTGGAGGAAGAGGGAAAGTCCACATTTGGAACCGCAACAGTTAAGTTTTCATCAACCTCAGGAAATGGGAGGACGTGGAAAGGCAAGTTTAACTAGTTCACGCAAATTTGTGCAGCAGGCAGCACACTTTACAACATCATGACCCACCTGAGGTGAATAAAAGTGCAGACATCAAGTTACTCCTTGATATTTCATAGAACAAACCAATGTAATACTCACCGATGCTGATGCTGCGAATGGAGGTGGACCAAGGGTCACTGGGGGAAATCCTTGGACAAGAGTAATCATTGTGGCACAAAGTTCAGATTAAAAATGGAGAACAGCAAAAAGCAATCAAATGCAGAACTTCCAAATTAGACGAGGGCTGCTTTCAACAGAATGACAGAGGATCTAACCTGGGTGGAATAGAGCCGAAGACTGAGAGAAAACTATATGGTGGATTAACAGGTAACCTTTAATGATCAGGTGATTCAGCTCCAGACTTGGTACATTCAAACAAGGGTGACGGGTAAAGAAAACAGAGCAAGGGCTTCTTAAATGATGAGGGAGAGAGAATATGATGAAAATGGGGAGGCGGTGGCATAGTGGTATTGTCACTGGACTTGTATTCCAAAGACCCTGGGTAATGTTCTGGGGACCCTGATTTGAATCCTGCCATGGCAGATGGTGAAATTTGAATTCAATGAAAAAAGCCTGTAATTAAACGTCCGATGATGACCATGAAATCATTGCCGATAGTTGTCAAAACTGATCTGGTTTGCTAATGTCCTTCAGGGGGGGGGGGGGGGTTGTTGGGTTACAGGTATAGGGTGGATACGTGGGTTTGAGTAGGGTGATCATGGCTCGGCACAACATTGAGGGCCGAAGGGCCTGTTCTGTGCTGTACTGTTCTATGTTCTATGTTCTATGGCCATGCTAAATTGCCCGTAGTGTAAGGTTAATGGGGGGATTGTTGGGTTACGGGTTACGTGGGTTTAAGTGGGGTGATCATTGCTCGGCACAACATCGAGGGCCGAAGGGCCTGTTCTGTGCTGTACTGTTCTATGTTCTATGTTCTAGCGGCTGGGCAAGTTTTAAAAGCTTCATGAGTTACTGTTTACCCAGGGAGAGGATGCTAACAAAAATAATCAGTAGAATTGGAAAGGGTAGAGGTTAATAATGGGGTGAAAATTGATAGACAGGGTGTATTAGAAAGCCTGGCTATGCTTAGAATCGATAAGTTGCCTGATGGCTTGCATTCTAGGTTGATAAAGGAAGTGGTGGTGGGGGAGCGGGGGTAAAATAGCAGGAGGGTGAAGATGGTGGCACAATAGTAATGTCACTGTACTAGCAATTCAGAGACCCAAGCTCATGTTCTGGGGAATGCTTTCAAACCCTACCATTGCACCTGGTGGAATATAAATTTAGTTAATTAAAAATATGGAATTAAAAAAGCAAGGATAAAAGCAGATTGTTGCGGATGCTGGAATCTGAAGCAAAACCACGAAATGCTGGAAAATCTCAGCAAGTCCAACAGCATCTGTGGAGAGAGAAACAGAGCCAGTGTTTCGAGTCTGGATGGATCTTCATCAAAGCTTTGATGAAAGACTCAAAACATTAGCTCTGTTTCTCTCTCCACAGACGGTCAGGCCTGCTGAGATTGCCTAGCATTTTCTGTTTTAGTGTAGAACCATGAAGCTATTGCTGATTGTTGTTAAAACCCAACTGGTTCACGAATGTCCTTCAGGGAAATCTGCCAGTCTTACCTGGTCTGGCCTACATGTGACTCCAGATCCATAGCAATGTTGTTGACTCTTAATGAAGCAAGCCACTCAGTTCAAGGACAATTAGGGATGGGCAAAAAGTGCCGGTGACGCACACATCCCATAAAGTTTTTTTTTAAATGTCAATCTTCCCTAGATATGGAAGGGGGTGCCAAAAGATTAGAGAGTGGCAATTGTGACTCACATGTTCAAGGAAGATGGCAAAGACATTCCTATGGATAACGTTTTAGAATGAATAATTGGGTAAAAAGTCAAGAGGCACTTGGAAGGTTTTGAAGTAATTAAGGAGAGTCAGCATGGATTTACAAAGGGCTCATTGTGTTTGACAAACTAATTGAATTTTCTGAAGAAATAGCAGAGAAGATTGCTGGAGGGAATGCAATGGATGTTGTCTAACTGATTTTAGGAAAGCATTTGACAAAGTAACACAGAAAAGGTTGGTCAACAAAACTGAGGTTCATGGAATTAAAGGGTCAGTGTCAGCTTGGATAAATAAAAATATTGGGTGCAATTCACCCAAAAAATGATGAACAGGACATAGAACATTACAGCGCAGTACGGGCCCTTCGGCCCTCGATGTTGCGCCGACCTGTGAAACCATCTGAAGCCTATCTGATCTACACTATTCCATTTTCATCCATATGTCTATCCAGTGACCACTTAAATGCCCTTAAAGTCGGCGAGTCTACTACTGTTTCAGGCAGGGCGTTCCACACCCCTACTACTCTCTGAGTAAAGAAACTGCCTCTGACATCTGTACTATATCTACCACCCCTCAATTTAAAGCTGTTGCTCGTGTTGGTCATCACCATCCGAGGAAAAAGACTCTCACTGTCCACCCTATCTAACCCTCTGACTGTCTTATATGTCTCTATTAAGTCACCTCTCAGCCTTCTCCTCTCTAACGAAAACAACCTCAAGTCCCTGAGCCTTTCCTCGTAAGACCTTCCCTCCATACCAGGCAACATCCTAGTAAATCTCCTCTGAACCCTTTCCAAAGCTTCCACATCCTTCCTATAATGTGGTGACCAGAACTGCACGCAGTACTCCAGGAGAGGCCGCACCAGAGTTATGTACAGCTGCAGCATGACCTTGTGGCTCCGAAACTCAATCCCCCTACAGATAAAGGCTAGCACACCATATGCCTTCTTAACAGTCCTATTAACCTGGGTGGCAACTTTCAGGGATTTATGTACCTGGATGCCGAGATCTCTCTGTTCATCTACACTACCAAGAATCTTGCCATTAGCCCAGTACTCTGCATTCCTGTTACTCCTTCCAAAATGAACCACCTCACACTTTTCCGCATTAAACTCCATCTGCCACCTCTCAGCCCAGCTCTGCAGCTTATCTATGTCCCTCTGTATCCTATAACATCCTTCAGCACTATCCACAACTCCACCGACCTTCGTGTCATCTGCAAATTTACTAACCCATCCTTCTACACCCTCTTCCAGGTCATTTATAAAAATGACAAACAGCAGTGGCCCCAAAACAGATCCTTGCGGTACACCACTAGTAACTGAACTCCAGGATGAACATTTGCCATCAACCACCACCCTCTGTCTTCTTTCAGCTAGCCAATTACTGATCCAAACCGCTAAATCACCTTCAATCGCATACTTCCTTATTTTCTGCAATAGCCTACCGTGGGGAATCTTATCAAACGCCTTACTGAAATCCATATACACCACATCAACTGCTTTACCCTCATCTACCTGTTTGGTCACCTTCTCAAAAAACTCAATAAGGTTTGTGAGGCATGACCTACCCTTCACAAAACCGTGTTGACTATTGCTAATCAACTTGTTCTTTTCAAGATGATTATAAACCCTATCTCTTATAACCTTTTCCAACATTTTACCCACAACCGAAGTAAGGCTCACAGGTCTATAATTACCAGGGTTGTCTCTACTCCCCTTCTTGAACAAGGGGACAACATTTGCTATCCTCCAGTCTTCCGGCACTATTCCTGTTGACAAAGACGACATAAAGATCAAGGACAATGGCTCTGCAATCTCCTCCCTGGCATCCCAGAGAATCCTAGGATAAATCCCATCTGGCCCAGGGGACTTACCTATTTTTACACTTTCCAAAATTGCTAACACCTCCTCCTTGTGAACCTCAATTCCATCTAGCCTGGTCGACTGAACCTGAGTATTCTCCTCGACAACATTGTCTTTCTCCGGTGTAAACACTGACGAAAAATATCCATTTAACGCTTCCTCTATCTCCTCTGATTCCACACACAACTTTCCACTACTATCCTTGATTGGCCCTAATCTTACTCTAGTCATTCTTTTGTTCCTGATTTTCCTATAGAAAGCCTTAGGGTTTTCCTTGATCCTATCCGCCAATGACTTTTCGTGTCCTCTCCACCCTCTTCTTAACTCTCCCTTTAGGTCCTTCCTGGCTAACTTGTAACTCTCAAGTGCCCTAACTGAGCCTTCATGTCTCATCCTAACATAAGCCTTCTTCTTCCTCTTGACAAGTGCTTCAACTTCCTTAGGAAACCACAGTTCCCTTGCTCGACAACTTCCTCCCTGCCTGACAGGTACATACTTATCAAGGACACGCAGTAGCTGTTCCTTGAAAAAGCTCCACATTTCGATTGTACCGATCCCCTGCAGTTTCCCTCCCCATCCTATACATCCTAAATCTTGCCGAATAGCATCATAATTGCCTTTCCCCCCCAGCTATAATTCTTGCCTTGCAGTATATACCTATCCCTGTCCATTGCTAAAGTAAACATAACCGAATTGTGATCACTATCACCAAAGTGCTCACCTACATCTAAATCTAACACCTGGCCGGGTTCATTACCCAGTACCAAATCGAATGTGGCATCGCCCCTTGTTGGCCTGTCTACATACTGTGTCAGAAAACTCTCCTGCACACACTGCACAAAAACTGACCCATCTCTAGTACTCGAACTATAGTATTTCCAGTCAATATTTGGAAAGTTAAAGTCCCCCATAACAACTACCCTGTTACTCTCGCTCCTGTCGAGAATCATCTTTTCAATCCTTTCCTCTACATCTCTGGAACTATTCGGAGGTCTATAGACAACTCCCAACAGGGTGACCTCTCCTCTCCTGTTCCTAACCTCAGCCCATACTACCTCAGTAGACGAGTCCTCAAACGTCCTTTCTACCGCCATAATACTTTCCTTGATTAACAATGCCACACCTCCCCCCCCCCCTTTTACCATCTTCTCTGTTCTTACAGAAACATCTAAATCCTGGAACCTGCAACAACCATTCCTGTCCCTGCTCTACCCATGTCTCCGAAATCGCCACAACATCGAGATCCCAGGTACCAACCCATGCTGCAAGCTCACCCACCATATTCCGGATGCTCCTGGCGTTGATGTAGACACACTTCAAACCAGCATCTTGCTTGCCGGTGCCATCTTTCGAACTTTTAACCCTATCCCTGACCTCACTACTCTCAACATCCTGTACACTGGGACTACAATTTAGGTTCCCATCCCCCTGCTGAATTAGTTTAAACCCCCCCGAAGAGCACTAGCAAATCTCCCCCCCAGGATATTGGTACCCCTCTGGTTCAGGTGAAGACCATCCTGTTTGTAGAGGTCCCACCTACCCCAGAATGAGCCCCAATTATCCAGGAAACCAAAACCCTCCCTCCTGCACCATCCCTGTAGCCACGTGTTCAACTCCTCTCTCTCCTTACTTCTCACTTCGCTAGCACGTGGCACGGGTAACAACCCAGAGATAACAACTCTGTTTGTTCTAGCTCTCAGCTTCCACCCTAGCTCCCTGAATTTCTGTCTCAAATCCCCATCTCTCTTCCTACCTATGTCATTGGTACCTATGTGGACCACGACTTGGGGCTGCTCCCCCTCCCGCTTAAGGATCCCCAAAACACGATCGGAGACATCACGAACCCTGGCACCTGGGAGGAAACACACCAACCGTGAGTCTGTTTCATTCCCACAGAACCTCCTGTCTGTTCCTCTAACTATGGAGTCCCCAATGACAAGTGCTCTGTTCCTCTTCTCCCTTCCCTTCTGAGCAACAGGGACAGACTCTGTGCCAGAGACCTGTGCCCCATTGCTTACCCCGGTAAGTCGTCCCCGCAACAGTATCCAAAACGGTATACTTGTTATAGAGGGGAACGGCCACAGGGGATCCCGGCAGTGCCTGCCGGTTCCCTCTCCCTCCCCTGACAGTAACCCTTCTTCTTTTACCTGAGGTGTGACTACCTCCCTATAACTCCTCTCAATAACCCCCTCCGCCTCCCGAATGATCCGAAGTTCACCCAGCTCCAGCTCCAGGTCCCTAACGCGGTTCTCGAGGAGCTGAAGTTGGGTGCACTTCCCGCAGATGTAGTCAGCAGGGACACTCGAGGTGACCCTTTCCTCCCACATTCTGCAGGAGGAACATTCAACTGCCCTAGCTTCCATTCCCACTGAACTAACTTCCCAAGCTGACCACACTGTGGCTGGTTTAGCTCACTCAGCTAAATCGCTGGCTTTTAAAGCAGACCAAGCAGGCCAACAGCACGGTTCGATTCCTGTACCAGCCTCCCCGGACAGGCGCCGGAATGTGGCGACTAGGGGCTTTTCACAGTAACTTCATTGAAGCCTACTCGTGACAATAAGCGATTTTCATTTCATTCATTTTATTTCACTGCACGTATGCAAATCTCCCCGGAACAGCCAATCAGAATCTCTGCTCTGCTTCCCTCTGCTGGATGCTTGCCTTCACTCGAACTCCTCGGGTCACTTGCGCAGGTACACCTTCAACATACGCTGACCACACTGCACGTACGCAAATCTCCCCGGAACAGCCAATCAGAAGCTCTGCTCTGCTGCCCTCTGCTGGATGATGTATAATTTTGTGTGAGTTTGGCGGGGTGCTCCACGCCAGCTGTAACGGTGGCATCACGACCTGCATTCACCTGCACTTAGTGCAAAAATGAGCCCCCACGTGAATATCGCCATGCTTGACTCCCTCACCGTCTGATTCACCCACCTTGTGTCTCAGCTGCTCACCGCTAACAAGGGGAGCTGCTTTTTAACACTCCCTCAGCACTCACGTAAAGTCAAGACACGAGGAGGGCAACGCACAGACCTGCTCCTCGCTGTGGGGATGCCGACCTGGCCAAGATTCTCGATGCCATAGATGAGAATTGGGGCACCCTGTTCCCTCGTGGTCGGAGAACCAGTGGCAGGGTCAACATTGCCACCTGGGAGGCAGTGGCAAGTGCAGTGAGTGCGGGCAGCGTGATGAATATCACACTGACCACAAAGTCAGGTAAAATAAAAAGCTCTTGTAAGAATCAAAACTCATGACCAGGAGTTGGTTCTGGCGCACAGCATGTGTGACACAAGCAAAGTAAATCAATATAATACAACACTCTAACATTCCCTAACACTCATTAGGATAGAAAGATAACAAATGGCATTAGGAATAAGACCTGAATAGTTAAAACTAACCCAAACAACAAATGTAACAAAGAGAATAAATTTTACTCCACGATCTTGAATTGATAAATATAAAATTCTTCTTAACATCATTCGTAACAGCTTAAGCGAGACGGCCACAGAGATAACATGTTGCTCGAACCCATTAGTTTGGCCATATTTCAAGATGTATTGACACCAACACTGTAATTAACCACAGAGAAACATGTCCTGTGAATGACCTTAAAAAGAAAGCGGAGAGTCTAGACCTGTGAATAGCCATCTTTTGAAAAGGCTAGTCAAAGGTTAAGAAGGTACAAGCTGTCATTGTCCTTAGGTATGTGTAGATATCACGAAGACAGGTGGCTTAAGAAAAAGGTATGAAAAAACAACAGATTCGACAGAGCCAGCACACTCTCTTCTCCCCTGCAAGAGAGCACAGTCATGATGTTCTGTTCCCCACCTGTTTCGTCAACCAAGTCTCTCGAGAATTTTGTGAGTATGTTTTTCTGATTCAATTAAATGTTTTTGTAGTCGAGATTGTTGACAGACTTACATTTTGTAGACTCTTGCCACTCGTTTTTCTATTTTAAAATGTTTGTAATAAAACCCCACTAACAATTACCTGTGTATGTATGAACTAGAGTAAGCTTAAAATTCCTGGACATTCATTAGGATGTCCTAAGCGACAAGGATCCATGCTGAAAAAGTAACGATTTAGTATTGAGTGACTTACCTGGACAATTCCCACCAGAACTTAACTGAAGGCTAGTTAACTAATTTCAAGGTAGAAGAGTAATCTCCCTCTAGTGAGAGCTGTTCTGTTTTGTACGGGAAGATTTCCCTCTTTCGGTGGCTCAGTCAGAAGCAGACTAGGAAGATTAATCATCCACAAAATAAATTCTAAATCAGTCACAGCGGCATGACCAGGAGGACCACCGTCCAGTGTATGAAGAAGATGAATGACGTCCTCCAAGCTTCAAGGGTAAGTTACCACTTCTCTTCATGGCATCTGTCCTGCCTGTCAATTTCCCAACCTCCCACCCCGCAATCCACTGGCTGACATCTCTCATTCTCCCAACTTCCAGCTTGTTCCTCAGAACCCGCTGGCACCCACCAACACAAGTCCATAATTCTAGGTGTGTTGTCCAAACATGCAGTAGACTGCCCGACCCATCAAGCGTGTGGTTCACAATGCCCTCTCTTTGTCCCCGCAGGAGAAGATAGCCCATAATAAGAGGGAAAGGGCTAAGATGGGGTGGGGAAGGGAAGCCAGAGATCACGGTCCTTTCCCCCAATGTGGAATGGGTCCTGGAGATCATGGTGCTTCCTGAGGCGAGAGTAGTGACTGACAGCGAGGTTGGCCTGTGCCAGAGGAGTGAGGCGCATTGATCCAAATGACCTGTCTCATTTGCTGATGTCTCACAGAAGTATCCTTTGCTTTCACTGATCACATGTCCATTGTCTCGCAGCAGGGCCATCTGCATTCGTATCTCCCCTTGCCACTCAAGAGAATATCTTGGAGGAGAACTCCAAAGAGAGCACCGGCAATTCTTCACAGCTATCACCCACACTTTACACCCATGCAGAGACACACACCTCGGTGGAAAACATTAGTAGATAGCCTTTGAGGGCACCATACAGCTGCTGGTGCACATCAGGTGGATACAGGATCATCCACGGAAGACAGTAGTTGGAGATTTGCTGGATCCCAGGACTCAGCTGGATCCCAGCCAGATGTTGAGCCTCTGGACAAGATTCTCCCTGAGCTGATGTGGATGATAGGCACAGCCCTGACATTCAGGAGGGGGTGTCAGTGACATTTCAATGACTGCAAGGCCAATTGGAAGAGTCCCAAAGCCTTCAGGTGCAGGAGTTGGCACCCAAGTCAATACTACTAGGGTAGCGACCATAGTGGAAATCCTGGAACATGACGTGCGCACTTTAAAAACATTTTTTTTTTAAGAGTACCCAATTTATTTTTTACAATTAAGGGGCAATTTAGCGTGGCCAATCCAGCTAGCCTGCACATCTTTGGGTTGTGGGGGCGAAACCCATGCAAACACAGGGAGAATGTGCAAACACCACACAGACAATGACCCAGAGCCAGGATCGAACCTGGAACCTCGGCGCGTGAGGCTGCAGGGCTACCCCACTGCACCACTGTGCTGCCCCTGACATGCGCACTTGAGTAGTGGCATCCAAGGCATTGCTCAGTCAGTGAGGACCATGGCTGAGGACCTCAGCATCATGTCCCAATTGCTCAGGGAAATTTCTCTGACACAAGCACTCCAGAGTGCGGCCCAGTTCATGAGGAATATCGCTCAGGGCAACAAAACCATGGTGCAGACAATGGGAACCTGCCAGGACTTGCAGCTCCACATGACAAAAAGGCTTTTGGAGTACATTATCGCTGCCCCTTTGTCCTATGGAGTCACCCAGGACCCTCTGGGCATCCTCGAGGAGGAAGAACTGCAGCCCATCCTCTGGCCTTCCACCAAGGAGACTAAGATGGCCTCCAGTTTTTCAGAATTCCGCCACCCCTTCCTGACACTGGTGCATCTCAAGGGCAGTGGGCATAACAGGGTGGCACGGTGATGCCTGTCATACTGGTAAGTTGACTGGGGTACTCCAGCTCCAGGCCTTCCAGTGGACGAGCCCCAAGGGCATTAAAGGCCAGGGGGCGCATAAGGCAGCAGGCTGCCTCCACCTGTGATATGCATCTTTGGGAAACACCTTTATGTTGAGCTGAAAGAAACAGCCTCGTCTCATGAGAATCTAGAGGGGATGAGGGCCTCCCTGGTCCTCCAGGTATGCCGGACCCTTGCTGACGCCTGTCTTGCATCCTCTAGCTCCTCATTGGGCCCTTCCTTGGGCTCATCCTCCAGCCCCTCCTGGACCGCCTCCTCCTCAGCTGAGGCTACATGTACCTCCTCCTCCATTCCTCGTCCAGCATGTCGCCCCACTGCTGTTACAGATTATGGAGGGCACAGCAGACCACCACAAAGCAGGAGACACTCTGTGGTTGTATTGTAGAGATCCGCCAGATGGTCCAGGAAGTGGAACTCCAATTTGAGCAGGGTGACAGCGTTGGCCTCATTGTAACGGGCCTCCTTCTCGAGCTAAGTGTCATCAGCCATGACCTCAGCGAGTATTCCTTGACCCCATGCGCCAACCCGTCATCCTGGGGTTGCCGTCAAAGACACCGGGGATCTCCGAGTGCCCCAGGATGTAGCTGTCATGCACGCCTCCAGGATAGTGGGCACACAGGTGCATGATTCTGAGGCAATGGTCTGAACATTCAGGGAGTGGAATGTCTTCCTGACAATATAGGGCACTACCATATGCCCCAGTGCTCGCAGGGTGACATGCATGCCATCGTTTGCCCCTGGACCTGGGGCAGACCCAGCAATGGCGGCAAATCCTGCGGCCCGGGCAGCTTTGTGGGCCTGGTCCATGGTGATGTAGTCAGATGTCTGGGCAGATAGAGCACCAGTCACCTCCTGGATGCACCTGTGGGCTGATAAATGTCACACAGGTTCCCACTCGAGCCCTGGAATGACCCGATGGCATAGCAATTCAGTGCTGCAGTGACCTACACGGCCACCAGGAGTGGGTATCCTCCTCCTCCATGGGATGCCATGTCCGCGAGGATGTGGCACAGGTGCCACGCTGTATCTGTGTTGAGACACAGTCTTCTACGGCATATGATTTCCGTCAGCTCAGAGAACGACCCCTGTGCACCCTGGCACTTCAGTGGATTTCCGTCCTCAGCCTGATAAGACAGTCCGGTCTTCGGGTGTGTGACGGCCTCCTGCATAAGGTGGTGCCTCGATCTGTGTTGGTTCTTGCTGTCTCCCTCAGCGTCTGCCCACCCGGCTGTGAGAAGCACAATGATGGCAGCCTCCGCGGGATCGACACCGGCAATTATTATTGTTTCTGGAAGAAATTGGAGAAGAAGAGGGCTGACAATCAGTTTGGTCTTCCATCCCGGGGCCCTCTAATCCCCCACACCTCCCCCAACCCATGACTGCCTCGCCTTCTCTCAGAGTATTATCCAGCGAGCCAGTTGTGCTGACAAACTTCACTCTGCACACTCACTTCCATCCAGCACAGGAGCCCCAAGACCCCAGACGTCTGCCAGCAACATTAGGGAGGTTGTTCTCAGCTGTTATCTGCTCATCCAGATACTTACACTTTGGCCATGAGAGGATCTGCAGTGGTGAAGCCCTGCCCTTTACTGATTTATTGTTGATAGCTGCATCTATGATGCTGACGCTTTTAGGAGTTCAGGCACACTGTTCAGGCATAGAAGATTGCAGAACATCCAGTCCACTAATCATCCTCTTAGACAGGTTCCTTCAAGGAGGCACCTGAAAGTTCAGGAACCATAAAGTGCCCTCACAACTAACAACGCTAATTCCTCATTTGAAATAGCTTTCAGTTGTGAAGCTAGAGGCTGCTCACAGTCAAATGGGGTGAAATTGACTTTCTTGAGTGAAGCTGCAGCAGGGCTCTGTCCTGGAAGTGTTTGGCAGGACAGAAAGGCTGCAGCTGTGGTTCTTCCTCGGACAGATCTCCTCACTATTTAATGATGCTTGAAGGCCTCACAGACACAAAGCCCATTTGAGCCCCTGTCTCCCCCATCCCCAGCCTAGGAATGCTCCCCGACTTGGAACTCTCCGGCCTCCCGCACAACCCCAAACCCCACCCCTGCCAGAGCTCTGAGCTCTGAGGCCACAGTTGAGCTGCCAGTAAATGGAGATGATTACTCTCCTCCTCACTTGCCCACGGTAGCCAGAATGCCAGGTTCCCATTTCTGAAAAAGAGTACTAAACGATGCCCACGTGGCTTCTTGCTGGGGAATCGGGTGACTCCCGTGAGGCTGCTGAATTCGACTTCAATCTCATTAATAAGATTCAAATGAATGCAAATTAGGCTCAATGAGCTTCTCGCCATTTTGGGGAGGAAGCCGAGTGAACTACAAAATATATTATGATCACTGGACTCCCGAGAAAGATTCAAGCAGAAGGGATTATTCAACAAGCCAAAGCAAAGCTGCAAATCGGCGGGACGTACGTCTAGTCCAAGCAGTGACCGTGAAGATGCAGTTACCCTTCCTGGCTGGCTTTTATTGGTGGGTTTTAATGAGCCGTACGGCTAGGCTTCCACCTCTCCGTGGGGGATCTCATCTTCCACGAGCCCCACGGGGAATTCAACCAAGTCATCCCAGGGGTCTTGTGGGGGTTATTACATCCCTACTCTCCCCCGAAGTCCGCAAGCCCCTCTGTCGTAGAGGGTGGTGGATGCTTCCTTCTACGCTTTGCGGGACTGGGCCGGAGGGGCATGTAATGCCATGGGTACTGAATGAAAGGCTCAACTTCTCGATGGTAGCCCTGAAAAGAGGTGGACAGCATTCAACAGACATCCAACCATTCTGAGTGAGAGTCCACTATTAGCAGGAACATTGAGCCTTGAAACAGTCTGGCGAAGCCAGCATGCAACTGCCCCCAGAGTAGGCCTGGCCACTCCCAGGGGTGAAGAGGCCCTGCTGGTGGAAGCTTTGGAATCACCTGACACACAGTGCATTGCTGAATGAACTGCTCAATGTCGCCGTCACGTCCTGGCCACCATACTTAGCTCCTGGCGAACATCTTCATCTTGGGCACACCTGGATGTTCTTGGGCAGATCCTGCAATATACCTTGGCACGGGACCAGAACACGGGTTCCCCAAGGATAATGCCATGCTCCTCTTGTTGCTTCGCGCATAAACCCTCAGCTCCTCAGGCAGTCTTCCCTGCTGTCCCCCTTGCAGGGCGACGTGGCGTAACTTCACTGAGGTTGCGTCTTTTCGCATCGTCTTACGAATCTGTGAGGCTGTGGCTGGCAAGGAGGCCAAAAAACAACGTGACTTTGTCTGCCGCTGATGTGCAATCTGTGAGCCCAGGCGAAAATCAAACACGTGCTCATTTGCTGCCAATAGTAGCACCCAACACTGGGCCTACACTGTTGGCAGAATTGCCCTGTCCCCTTAAAATGCAATTCCATCGCAATCTTGCCATTTGTCAGCTCTCTGATGAATGATGGCAGAAGATTTATTTTTGTCTTCCTCTTAAACGAATATGAGATTCTCCTGACAAGTATGAAAAGTACATTAAAGTCACTGACACCATATATCATACCAAGAAATGTCATTTCTCAGCCATGCTTTGGCCTCGTGCACCACCAATTAGAGAAGACCAACTCCCTTATTTTTCTATCGTTAAACTTATTCAGGATATTTATCATAAATTTTTAACACAATGCTTTGGTTTGGCATTCAGGCCCAACTCGCTGGCATTTTACAGACCCGGAAATGTTACAATCATGTTTCGCAACGTCAGGATTTTTGAATGAGACGTAAGCTGGACAAGAACCCAAAGGCAGAAACATCAGCTTTCATTTCCCCCTCTCTTCCATCTTCCACACAATCTTTGCCTTCATTCTAACCAGGCTAAATTTGTCAGCTATTGATTGCTTTCTTTAATAGCAGCCTAAAACATCCATGGTTTTTAAATGTCAGTGAATCAAAATATCTCTGGTTACAGAGACTTTCAGTTACTCAAACATGTAAATGGAGCATGAATCATGAACTGAAAGGCACAAGAAGATTCGAATAAATGTCCATTGAGCAGTGACAGGCTTTAATACCTCCAGAATCATTTTGCGCACTCCATGGGCGCGATTCTCCCAAACCGGGAGAAATCGTAAGGCTGGCGTCAAAAACGGGTGGGTTTGACGCCAGCCTCCGCCCCCCCGACCGGGAACCGATTCTGGTCCCCGGTCGGGGCTAGCATGCCGGGCCGTGAACTCCGGCATCGCGGGCTTAACGAATTTCGTTAAGCCCGCTTGCCAGAGTTTGCGACGGCTGACGCGTCACATGACGTCAGCCGCGCATGAGCGGATTGGAAGACTCCAACCCGCGCATGCGCGGATGACGGCATTGCGCATTTGCGTGAAACCCACGCATGCGCGGGCCGGGATGCCCCTCAGCCGCCCCGCGAATGGATACGGCGGGGCGGCGGAAGGACAAAGAGTGCGTGGGGTAAGTACCCGCTGCCCGCGATCAGTGCCCACCGATCGCGGGCCCATGGCACCCTTGGCACGGCCATGGTACTGCCGTGCCAATCAGTGCCATGATTGCCAAGATCCCAACTTTACGGCCGTTTTTACGAACGGTCAGACCAGGTGTGTTTGACGTTCCTAAAAACAGTCGTAAAGGGCTTGGACTTCGGCCCATCGGCCAGCTGAGAATCGCTGCTCGCTGTAAAAAAACGGCGGCAGCGATTCGTGTCGGGAGGCGGGCATGGGGGGGGGGGGGGAGAATAGCGGGAGGGCATCAGACTAGCGTGGCCGTAAAAATTTACGACCCCCGCTATTCTCTGCACCGTCGTGAGTGCGGAGAATCGCGCCCCATGTTTAAACAACCAGCACTAAATCTAGATAATCTGAATCATTGGTAAAACTAGATGACTGAAATACTGTTATGATCTTGCAATTCTATTAATTTGTCCATCAGAACCAGGAGGCGCCTTGGACCAGATTCTTTTGAGGGGAAAATTATTTACCAGTTTAGAACCTCATTGCTCCATTCATGAATTCTTCAAGAGTGTTACCAAATTGATCTGATTTCATCTGGCCTTCAGTGTTGCACCCTGTTCTGTTGTCTCACAGATCCACCCCAATAATATTGTCCCTTATTTCCCCACTCCTGCCAATGCGCAGCTTACCCAACCTACCCGCCTTCCTGGTCTCCCTCACAATAAGGTTTAAGAGAGGCCACACAACTTTCCACTGAGCTTGACTCCCAGCCCTGTTGTCGGAGGGACAAGATGGTGGAGAATCAGTCTCGAGTTTTAACTAGGCTGGCATTCTTGCTCTGTCTCTGTACCTGCAGGCTGTACTGTTTCAGCTGAATTGCTCAGTGGCAAAGCAACTGCGACTGAGCAGACTGAGCCCCACATCTTCCGAAAAGCCATGCCATTGGCCTGCAGCAGTAACACTATGTCTGCAGAATACATGTTGACAATGGTCCATCAGCCCAAATGAAAGGGGCCACCATTATTTAAAAAATGACCTTCCCTCCTCTCCCCTCACTTTTTTGCAGCATTTCCTAGTTTTGATGACCTCAACTTCCTGCTGTATAACCCATCCACCCGTGCCCAGCACACTTCGACATTCAGTGTAAGACTACAACGCATTCCTTCCTCAGACTTGAAGTCAGTCAGGGCCACAATACCTGGTGGTGGTGGTTGTTGTGCAGGGAGCAGTGATACAAGGCTGCACGGTAGCACAGTGGTTAGCACTGTTGCTTCACAGCGCCAGGGTTCCAGGTTCGATTTGCGGCTTGGTTCACTGTCTCTGCGGATTCTGCACGTTCTCCCTGTTTCTGCGTGGGTTTCGTCTGGGTGCTCCGGTTTCCTCCCACAAGTCCTGAAAGATGTGCTGTTAGGTAATTTGGACATTCTGAATTCTCCCTCAGTGTACCTGAACAGAATGTGTTGGCTCGGGGCTTTTCACAGTAACTTTATTGGTGTTAATGGAAGCCTACTTGTGACAATAAAGATTATTATTATTATTTCATGTCAGTAACTCTGTTGATATGACATGTCCCATTGATCCATGGGAAATTTCCTATTCAGTGTTGTAATCAAAGTACCGCAATGAAAGTGTGGATAGTTACAAAGCTCTCTTGTTTTTAAAAATTGCTTTTCTAACCTGGATGACTAAATGTATTTACTGGGCATCAAGGGAGCACCAATACAATGAAAAAAAACAGAGGTTTAATCAGTTAATATACTTTATTCATCAGAATTATTCGTGCAAAATGTTGGGTGGCACGGTGGCGCAGTGGTTAGCACAGCTGCAACACGGCAGCGAAGACCCAGGTCCGAACCCAGCCCCAGGTCCCTGTCCATGAGGAATTTGCACCTTCTCCCCATGTCTGAGTGGGTCGGTGCAGATTCGATGGGCTGAATGGACTCCTTCTGTGCTGTATGTTCTATAATGCCCTGCTTAAGAGGAAAGTGAGTGTGCATTATTTATCCACATTTCAATGACAGCAACCTGATGGGATCGTGTAAATGTAAAAAAAAATGTAAAGCAGTCGCTGGGATTCCAGAAAACCGCAGAACGCAATTAAGTCCCAAACCCCATCAGAGGACATTCAGATCTGTCATCAGATGATGAGGGAGGGTGAAGGAAGGGGGAGGAAAAGGGCGGGATGAACCAGGCAATTGTGTTGTCCTTGGTTGTAAACAGCTCTGACTGCCAGTGAATCATAGAATCTCTACGGTGCAGAAGGAGGCCATTCGGTCCATCGAGTCTACACCAACCCTCTGAATAGGCTCACTCCACTGCCCTATCCCTGTAACCCCATAACCCCAGCTAACATTTGGAAACTAAGAGACAGTTTAGCATGGCCACTCCACCTAACCTGCACATTTTTGGACTGCAATGAAGTCAGAGAACAACAGAGGCAACACCCAAGATATACGTTCTGTAGCCTTCTAATCTGTAAATTAAAAATGGTGCCGAGTTGGCTCAACACCTGGAAGTAGATTTAAGGAACAAAATGAGGTGTTTGCTGTGAAATAGAACAAGATAATGTAAAGGTGGTGAATAGCACTGCTTGCCCCCAATACCCCAAGTGGACCTTGCAGACTGCTAAACCCAGGATAGCTGCTGTGAACAGTTCCAAAGCAGGAGTCCCATGGTAACGAAACGGAATGTACAGCCTGTGCATCACAGCAAGAGGCCACAAGGTAAATCGAAAGAGCGATGACGAAAAGCTGGGTTTAATAACAGTGTACTGGCCCTCCCGAGGGGACAGACGCAGAATGCAGCTGCCAAAGAATAATTTTGAAGCAGTTTGCAGATTAAATAAATCAATGCCATTCCCTGTAATGAAGACGCTGACAGGCATCATGCCCGGTGATAGCTGCGCTTCTGAACTGGAGGCAAATCATCTGTTCGCTTTGAAAACGCTCAATGTAAGTGTTAACCTTGACAAGAAAACCTTTGTAATAAACTGAGCCACATCAAAGGCAGAGTATTTTTCAATTTATAAGACAATTTTCAAATTGACACTATCACCAAACTCATTATCGTCATTGGGCTTGATACATGCACCTGTCAGATACATCTGCACAGCATTACTTCAACTTCAGTATATCATACTCGTTTACAATTTACAAATTTGTTCACCACATCACCAGCTAGAACACCGTATCATCACAAAATTACATTTTACAAGCATTACAAAATGAAGGATTGTTATTGACCGATCAATATAATTTCCAGATTTACTGCTGATTCTGAGGTAAACAAGGAGGAAAAGGACAACATCGAACATGAATGCGGAATGTTGAATGCCAAAGGATATTATTTTGCTAATTGTGTGGCTAACGAGTGGGAGGATGGAGGTTAATGGTAATGATTGCTGTGTGCTGAAGTTCTGAACTTGGCTGGTGACAGGAGCAGCAGAAACACTAATGCCTGAAGGATTTTGCACAGGGGATAATTTCAATAGAGAGGCTGCTCAGTCTAGCCACTCTGGGCAAACTCGCTGAGCACGAAGCATCTAATTTTTTCTCCTCTCGAAGCGATGCTTTGGTGGATGACATGGAAATGAGCACAAAGTAATCCACAAAAATGAGTCATATTCTAGACTGATTATATGACATTTCAGAGATGTATATGCAGCCCTATGGGGATAGAGCAAGGATGTGGGTCTAACAGGATAGTTCTTTCAAAGAGCTGGCATAGATTCGACAGACCAAATGGTCTCCTTTATGTCCTGTAAGGTTCTACAAGGTGGATGGCCGAAGTAGCATTCAGAAGGTTCCAGAGATTCAGGCTCAATTTTCACTCCACGTTCAAGTGCCCGGAGCTCAGATAATTTCTGCGTCACTAACACGATTCTGTCTGTTAATACAGATGCCCTAATGGGGCCGGAGCTCTCAGTGAGTACCACCAATTTCTGCCAGCAGGCTGGAGCTGCCTGCCCAGCACAAATGTCAGCAGGAGACGATGGTCCCAATGGGACCAGTATCCGCTGCCTCACAGTGAAAGGTAAAGTCGCCATAGTCCTAGATGACCAGAGACTACTTTCCCCTTTGAGGGGGGAGAGCCGACTGGTGGTGATTTAACCTGAGGATCACCACACCTCAGGTGAGGGGCAAGGTTGAGTAGACAGGGCCTACATGAATGACCTCAGCCGGTACGGGAATTGAACCCACGCTGCTGGCATCGCACTGCATTACAATCCAACTGTCTAGCCAACTGAACTAAACCGGCTCGCAGTGTCGAGGAAGCTTGACAACAGATGGTCAGTAGACTCACAGCATAGAGAAGTGGCCAAATGGTTAACGAGAAGGTACTGCGTCCATTCTGAGACAATAATTCTTTATTTACAAAAATGTTTATCTGAAAACAAACATTGCTGGATGGCTCCCAACATTACGCCCAATAGCTGCGCAGTAACATACACTAGACATTTTGGGGGTTGGCAACCCACAATTTCAAAATCACTGGCTGGTCAACCCCAGCTGCTTAAGAAGCTCCTCATGGAGCAATCCCATGGATAATTGCAAATCCATGCCACGTTTTCTTTCCGTACCCCTTTTGAAATGTGGGACTTGCATCCGCAGATGGAAACTAAAACAGCACCCGGAGATGTTATGATATTAGTGTTATATTGTTGTATTATTCAGAAAGGAACTAATTGTTGTGTAAATGTATATCCAAGGGGGCACATTCACTATTGCACTGCGGTCATTCACTAAGTAATAATTTATCAATTTCTCGGTCCACTATGGGGAGCTTAAAGAATGAATGAAGCTTCAGCATTAAGTGTAAAATGGAAACCTGAAGGCAGAACAGTTAATGTTGCAAGATCATGTTTGCAAAGTAAGAAGAAGGTTAATCATTTCTGTGATGGTTTTCTACCATGCGCAAGTGAGCCCGTTTAATGAGCATAGTCGCAATAAAGACAGTCACCCAGTCGCCTGCGAGATGGTGGCAGCTACAGTCTCACCAGGAGGACGGGGGTCCAAATGCCGGAAGAAGACGAATGATCTCATGAGTGCTGCAAGGGTGAGTGACTACCTGTCTTCCCCTGGCATCGCCCTAGTTCATCCTCCAAAGGATACCCACCAAGGGCATTTCAGGTCACACACAGCAGGACGGCTCCACATTTGAAATCACCTAGACTCAGCAATACGACACGGAAAATTAAGACGTCTTGGATGCACAGAGTGAGCACGGGTGAAGTTAAACACTGTTAGTGAGGCCGTTAGAAATGTTGCAAATCACCATATCAAATATTATTGGACCTCACAGCCATAACGCCTCTGTCTTTGACCCCTCTCCCACGGGGATGGGTCTATATCCCCATCTAAAATGAGAAACCCCTGCAGGTCTGTGATGACTTAGGCCAGGCCTTTGAGATTGGCCAATTAGAATACTGTGGTGATATGCATCACTGTAAATACACAAGGGGTTAATGTAAGTACACCTAGACTAGATAAACACTAGAGGGAGCACCAGAGATATGACACACAGACATTCAACTAATAGGTCAGTGAGATAGGACACGACCAATGGGCATTCATGACACACAGGGAGGTGACACTACCACAGGAGGGCATTACTCCAACCCATATAAAAGGACACAGCACACATGATCTTCCTCTTTCCAGTGGAAACACTCAGTGAGTACAGAGGGTTGATTTGAAACACATCACACCCACCACCTAGATTGTAGCAGACTGGTTCGTCAGCCTGAGTAGCTACAGCAGGATTAACAGGTGAGTCGAATATAAGTGGGAGAATTGTTAACAGTTTAATAAATGTGTTAAAGCTATCTCCAAGTCTGAACCTTCCTTTGTCAGAGTGCACATCAAGGAAGCAGCTTATGCTACGTCAAGAGCATAACAAAACATGGTACCCAGTGAGTGACCTGTTTAAATCCATATAGTTACAACACCCAAACAGTGACAACCAGCAACAGCAGCCAGGCAAGATGATGTTCAAGATTCCGGTTCCACAGCAGCTCAGGTACCAATGCAATCTCAGTGAAAACTGCCGTTGGTTCAGGCAGAGATTTACCTGGTAGCGTCCGACCTTGATGGATACAGAGAAAATAAAGCTTCTACTTAACATCGCGGGTCCAGAAGCAGCTGAAATCTTCCAGACCTTCAAATACTCAAAGGGGCAAAACAAGACTGACTTCCAGGCAGCCCTGGACAAATCCCAAGAATTGTGCGAGGAACATACAAGAAAAAACGGTAAAAGAGGCTCCAAAACTCACCACGAGGTAGGCTTGCAGCAGAAAACAGCAGTTTTGAATTGCAGCCATCTTGCTAAAGGTGCTGCACATGCGCAGTTGAGAAAAAGGCCCCCAAGTAAAGGAACAGCAATGTGCACATGCCCAATCGCTTCCTACGACCTACGTCACACGCTTCTTGACATCAAAGGCCCCAGACCACTCCCACTTAAAGGGGAAATGTCTCAAAATACACAAAAAAAATTTAAAGCCGTAAAACCCGATTCTTTCATCTGGAACGACAGCACAATGCCTGAAATTCGACCAGTAGCTGAAAGTAACCTCCGGAGAACCCTGCAACAAGCAATTAGCACCGCCCAAAGAGATGATAAAGTCCTCGAAGACTGTGGCTCAGACCTTGAATTCTTCTTTGGACTTTGCAAGCCCAATGCGAGCTCCGACACAAACCGTGATGATATTATCTTGGAAGACAATGACTCAGACGAAAATTTCACCTTGGGAGGTGGCTACCCCAGTACCAAATCCGAAACGCAACCAGACGTATTGTACATTGACGACCCCGACGACAAGTTCTTCAGATCGGGGAATCTTCAGCCCAGCATATATGACATCCTGACTTGTGAGTGCAAGATTATGCTGCGGCCTGACGCCAAGAGACAGAAAGCGGTACAAGCCCACAGAGAGTGGCCTGCTGCCACACAGAGAATGGTTCACGCACCACGAAGGGTTCCAGCCTCCACACAGAAAACGATGAAAGACGCCACAGCGAGATCGTGGACAGCCTCCACGACAGAAGCAACGCAAGACTCCACAGTGCAGTCCTTGCATGAACAAGACCATGAGGGTCTAGCAACCTCCTCTGAGCGACCAGCAGCAGACAATGCAACTCTGCCATGCTCAAGTGAACAACAGAAAGACTATGACAGTCTGCCATGATCAAGTGCACAGCAAGAAGACTATGACAGTCTACCATACTCCAGTGAACAAGGAGAAGACTCTCACAGTCTACCCAGCTCAAGTGAATGACAAGAAGCCACTGAGGCTCTACCCACTGAAAGTGAGACAAGTGACGACGGCATCCCACTTCCCATACCAGATGTGCAACGTGACAGACCTCAGCTAGTGTGTACAGAGGCACTCGACAATCACAGTGAGACTACTGGTGACTCCAGTGACACCATGTGACTTCAAACCTCATTCGCTCAAGCCTCTCCACAAGCAAATGCATTCCTGAACGTTTTGACTCCGGACGTGGAGCATCAAGAAACCGCAGCTGACACAGGTTAACCAGAAAGGGCTCCAGATGAGGGGCATCGACAAGCCAAAACTGACTCAGGTGAAACAATCCAGACTGCAGACGGGGTGCATCCACAAGCAAAAGCTGATTCAAGTAAGCCGGACATGACTCCAAATGGGGAGCGGCGCAAACTCAGTGATGGCACGCTCGAGGAAACAGCAGATGCCAAAAGCATGCTGACACGAGTAACTGTGTGAAGGACTCACATTATCCACAGCTTATGGTCCTTGAGCGCAGCAAACACGACAACAAAACCAACCATCACAACAGCAACATCAAAGACAATAGCAAGGAGCGTACCAAAGGCAACAGCATCTACAACAAGCACAATAAAAACGACACCAATGGAACAACAACTGGTACGACATGGTACAATTCTGCCCATGATGGACACTGTTACTGCTCAGCTCAGTACAATGATATACCATGGCAGGATGATGCATCTTCCCAATTCATGTTTGCTGCACTACCAAAAGGCAACATGGCTTTCAGAACAGATTGCATACATCGCTAACGCAAGCATCGGAAGAAAAAAAGAATCGAAATCAGACAACTAAGTGATTTGACCACTTCTTGGTTCCTTACGCACAGGGACACTGATGGCGTTTACAAAGCAATGCCACCATCAACCATCAACATCACCACCTCACCAACCAAACAAGTAAGGCACTCGACCAGAATAATTAATGAGTTTTGGACTCATGTATATGATTTGGACTTATTGTTTAATGATCACTGTTATCATAACTTGCACATAGCATCACTTATCTACCTACATAGAACATAGAACAGTACAGCACAGAACAGGCCCTTCGGCCCTCGATGTTGTGCCGAGCAATGATCACCCTACTCAAACCCACGCATCCACCCTATACCCGTAACCCAACAACGCCCCCCCTTAACCTTACTATTAGGACAGTACTATTGCCGTACTATTGGCAATTTAGCATGGCCAATCCACCTAACCCGCACATCTTTGGACTGTGGGAGGAAACCGGAGCACCCGGAGGAAACCCACGCACACATGGGGAGGACGTGCAGACTCCACACAGACAGTGACCCAGCTGGGAATCGAACCTGGGACCCTGGAGCTGTGAAGCATTTGTGCTAACCACCATGCTACCGTGCTGCCCCCTTGTTTGTTCAATTTTCTTTCACACTGTACAGAAAATATGGAACATGAAAAAAGGGGGATGTGGTGATATGCATCACTATAAATACACAAGGGGTTAATGTAAGTACACATAGACTAGATAAACACTAGTGGGAGCACCAGAGACATGACACACAGACATTCAACCAATCGATCAGTAAGATAGGACACGACCAATGGGCATTCACGACCACACAGAGGTGATACTACCACAGCAGGGCATTACACCAACCCATATAAAACGACACAGCACTCATGATCTTCCTCTTTCCAGTGGAAAGTTAAACACATCATAACCACCACCTGGATTGTAGCAGACTGGTTCGTCAGTCTGAGTAGCTATAGCAGGATTAACAGGAGAGTCAAATCCAAGTAGGAGAATTGTTAACAGTTTAATAAATGTGTTAAAGCTATCTCCAAGTCTGAACCTTCCTTTGTCAGAGTGCACATCAAGGAAGCAGCTTATGCTACGTCAAGAGCATAACAAAACAAATATGAGTTCCCTGATTAGTGGCCCAAACAGGAAACGCCTTTCTGTGTATATAACAGGGAATGTCAGATCCTCCACACTCCTGGTGTAGACAGCAGACTGAATGGTCATGGGTGTTCGGCTGTTGGGCTTGTAAATAAAAGGGATTCTTCTGACCGGACCTCTGCCTCCGTGGACTTATTACAAGGCCCTCCAAGCAATCCAAACAGCAAAGCCTCCATGAGGCCTATAGTGACAGACATCAGTAAAGTAAAACCCCAAATTGGGAAAAGAAAGGGATTATCGTGATAAATGTTTTGTTTGTGGGGAGCCGATTTGTGAATTTCGAAGAGTTAGTAGCGATATTTGACCATTCACAAATAGGCAAATGTGAATATTCGCAGATACGTGAATTCGCGAAAAAGATTTTTTCATCTTTTCCAGTGTTCCTTGTTATTGGAAAGAATTCTATCATTAACGGGGGAGAAGGAAGGAAATTCATCTGGGATTTATGGGAGGCTTATTGCAAAGGAAGCTACATCCTTCCTTAGAATCAAAACCAGAATGGAAGAAGGATTGGTACCTGAACTCGAAGATGGAATTTGGTGTGCAATTCTGCAAAGGATAAATTCAGCATCATCACATGCTAGATTGGGATTGATACAATTAAAGGTTGGGCATTGAGCCCACTTAACGAAATCCAAATGGGTAAAATGTTTGTGGATGTGGAAGATCAATGCAAACGGTGTAAAAGGGGCCCTGCCAATCACTTACACATGTTCTGGACATGTCCTGGACTCGTGGGTTTTTGGGTCTCCTTCTTCAGCACCACGTCGACCTTCCTCCAAATTGAACTGAATCTCTGTCCTCCGATAGTTTCAGACCGTTAGAGTTGCAGACAAAGGCAGGAGTTGATGATCTAGCATTCACCTCACCGATTGCTCGTATGCGGACGTTAATAGAATGTAAATCATCTCCTCCACCCAATGCCTCACCAAGGCTTGAAGGTCTTATGAATTTTTTGTATCTTGACAAATATACCATGAAGAGCTCAATTGGCAAATTTTACCATCGTGGCAGCCATTCATTTTAAAGAGTTAGTCACTGTTACCTGTTAAAGGAAAAAAGAGTGGGGAAGGGGTGGGACGGTTTTGTTGTTTATTATTGAAAACGGAGTGAAGCTAATTTTTTCTATTTTTGTTATTCTTTGTATGGTTTGTATTTATATTTAATATTAAAAAACTGAATTATGAAAAAAGACTGCCTCATCACTCAGTAAACCCTTAACGTTGTCCCATCTCCCCCTTGGAGCTGTTGATCAAAGGAATATGGCCCCCACCCTCACTCAGACATGAGCCCAGGGTTCAGTGTGCAGCCAGCCGACACTCAGTAGTCAGGAATAAGCCGGACCTAAGGAGCATCGGAGCTTTCCTCACATCGAGCCATCATCACCCTCCTGCTTTGACGAGCAACTCACTCACAGGTCCAACATGGGCCCATCAGCCTGGTGATAAGTCAATGAAAGATGGGGAAACGGGGGGGGTGGGGTTGTGGGGGTGGAGGGGGGGAAGTTGAAGATTTGGGGGGGTTGGGGGGGAAGGCTTAGGAGCGGCAAGGATTTGTGGAGGAGTTGAAGGTTTGGGGTCAGGGGGTTTGTGGAGCTGCTGGACGTCATAATAATAATAATCTTTATTGTCACAAGTAGGCTTACATTGACGTGTTGGCTTGTGTAGACTTGAGAGATGAACAGACACTTCCAACACAGATGAAGGTTCAACTCAATTTTATTAACTACTTCTAACTAACTAACACATGATGATTGTGGGTCTAAGTAATGCTAACTTGAACTAGAGACCTCAGTCTTGTCCGAACCAGTTGATTCTCTCAGCACGTGTTGTGAGTCCGAGCTGGGCTGAATAAGTTCCTGTTACACTCAGAGGCAGCATCCAGAATGAGCGGGAACCGTGGTGCCCTCTGCCTTTATAGTGTGTGTATTCTAACTGGTGATTGGCTGCGGTGTTTGTACATGTTGATTGGTCCCTGTGTGTGTCCATCAGTGTGTGTCTGCACCATGATATATTGGTATATATTATGACATACATGAATACTGCACTGAAGTTGCTGTGAAAAGCCCCTCGTCGCCACATTCCGGCATCTGTTTGGGTACACTGAAGGAGAATTCAGAATGTCCAATTCACCTAAAAGAAAGTCTTTCGGGACATGTGGGAGGAAACCGGAGCACCCGAAGGAAACCCACGCAGACACAGGGAGAACGTACAGACTCCGCACAGACAGTGACCCAAGCCAATAATCGAACCTGGGACCCTGGCGCTGTGCTACCATGCCGCCCAAGCCAAGCCTCCTATTGTGTGAACTTGGAGAGCACCCTTGGTCCTTCTGCCTGGCGCACACTGGCTTCAGCTTGTCTTCCTTATTCAGGGACCTCTTTGGGCTCTTCCCCTATTCCCACCTGATACTCCTCATCAGAGGAAGTGGCATTTTCCTCCTCCACCTCCATCATGTTGCCCCACTGCTGAGTCAGGTTGTGGAAGGCACAAGAGGCGACAACAATGTGGGCCGCTTTCTGGGCGCCTTACTGAAGAACACCTCCAGGCCGATCGAGGCAGCAGAAACATATCTTCAGCAGCCCAAAGTACTGCTGGATGACTGTCCAGGTGGCACCATGCGCCTCATTAAAACAGGACCCTGCCTCGGTCCAGGCCTTCACATCAGCCATGACCTCACTGGTTAGCCCTTGTTCCCCACAGGCCATGCCAGCAGCCTGGGGTGGTTCTCGAAGATATCAGGATTTGCAAATGCCCCAGTATGAAGCTGCCGTGCAGGTTCCCCATTGAAGCGTGCACACATGTGCATGATGTTCATCGGGTGTTGCAGACGAGTTGGACATCCATGAAGTGAAACCCCCTATGATTGATAAAGGGCACACTCTGATGCCACGGTGCTCTCAAGGCCACAGGTGTCCCATCGATGGCCCCGTAGATCTGTGGCATCCCAACAATGACGAATCCTGCTGCCTATCTTGGTCGAGGTTGGAGTGGATGAAGTCAGAAGCCCTGGCATGCAGAGCATCTGTGACCTCTCGGATGCACCTGTCGGCCGATGATTGAGAGGTCTCACATAAATTGCCGGATGAGTCCTGGATTGACGCGCTGACAAAGATGTTCAGGGCTGCTGTGACCTTCGTGGCCACAAGGAGTGGGTGCCCTTCTCCCCTATAATGACCAGGTTTACAAGGATATGGAAGACATACTACTCTGTCACCTTGTTAAGACGAGTCTTCAGCAACATGTTGGGGGCGATTCTCCGCTCCGCGGACCAAGTGTCCGTGCTGTAGTGAACGCCATCGTGTTTCACGACGGCGCAAACAGGTCCTGGGCACGCCCTATTCTGGCTCCCACAGGGGGCCAGCACGGCGCTGGAGTGATTCACACCACTCCAGCGTCCCTACGCCGCCTCAAATGGGTGTCGCACCAACCCGTGCATGCGCAGTTGGGGCAACTCAATCCTGCGCATGCGCAGTTGAGCCGCGTCATCCTGCGCATGCGCGGGGAACTTATTACGCACGCCGGCCCCGACGCAATATGGCGTGATTGTTCAGGGGCCGGCCGCGGTGGAATGCAGGCCGGGGGGGAGAGGCCAGCCCGCCAATTGGTGGGCCCCGACCTGACCCCTTCGGAGGTCCCCCCTGGTGAAGGAGTCCCCTCCCCCCGCCACAGGCCACCCCCCAAGCATTCCCGCAGAGTTCTCACTGGCTGCGACCAGGGGTGGACGGCGCCGGAGGGTCCCTGCCGTGTCGGAGCGGCGGCTCGGCCCATCTGGGCCAGAGGATCGCCGCTCGCCGTTTGCGGCGATTCTCCGAGCGGCCTGGTGCGATTCACGCGGCGCTGGTTTCAGGGGGCGTTGGAGAATCGCGTGCGAGGGTCGGGGCGGCGTGGCACGATTCGCGCGGTGCCCCGGCGGTTCTCCCACCAGGCGTGCGGGGAGAGCCCGTTGTGTCCACCAGCTCCAAGAATGACATGCTGGGTCCTGTAAACCTGAAGGCTCCCTCTCCGACAGCCTCGACCCCACCCCCTCCCCGGACTGATGGCCGGCCAGGTTTTGAGCTTGACCATCGGCTTCCTGTTCTTCTGGCGCAGACTCCTCTTTGGATTGGCCTTCACAGAGTCAGAATTGTCTGTCCGACCCCAGTGCTGTTATTAGAATTATAAATCCATCGGGTCCACACTGAGTCAAATCGGTAATATGGGGGGAATGGGAGAAAGGGAGTCAGTTAGGTGATCTATCCCGCGACTCTCAATCCTTCCCAATACTCCTTTTCCTTCTGATCAATATTAAATTATTGGAGTATACTGTCACCGCCCTTTGAGAGTGTCCACAGGAGGAGGTCTATGTGGAGCAGTCGGATTGCAAAGCCCTTATTGAAGCTGTTCCCCTGGCTGTGGCAGCGAGTGTGTTAGTATTGATTGCTGCCAGCTTAAAACTCAGAACTATTTTCATAAAGTTGTGCATTTATTTATATTCATATTGCAAACATTTTGCATTATGCAGCGGATGTGGCGACCTGATTGCCACAAGATTGCCGAGCATCAAAATCCTATTGGACAAGACTGAACTATTGGGTTTAGCCCTATGGCACGGCTGCCAATTTGTGACAAACAATGGGAATTTCATGCAATGATCTCACGTCAGTTTGTAAAATGGATTAAAATTGTCAAAATTAATTTGACTCAGATTTCATATTGTTCTCAGATAAAAATATTTCACCTCCGTAGCATAAGCACAAATCAATATTCCAGAGATGAACGGCAGATTGCCCTAACACACTGCACTGACTTGGTTGGCATCATTAAGATAGAAGCTCATCTACAATTATTTTTCTTATAACCTTTGATGCAGTGCCCTTTACGAGTGAATTATTTTCAAATTATCTGTTCACCTCCTGACCCATCTTCCAGTAATTTCCTTCAGACACTGGAGCATGAGCAGAGTGTAATTACATTTGAGCCTTCGTCAATATTGGAACACGGGGTTGTCAAGACAAGAATCATATTGCCCTTTGACTAAGCATCATGCAGAGTTCAAATGGAGCAAAAACAGGTTTTTATATATTTGTACTTGGTGTGTGAGCAGACAATACCGGCATTTATTTACATCTCTAATTGTCCTAGAGAAGGTGTTGGTGAGCTGCCATCTTGAACTGTTCATGTCTATGTGGTGTAGGTTCACCCACCGTGCTCTGAGTTCCATCCTGAATTGGAACTATAATCGCCACTACTTCACTTGTCGCTGGATCAAAATCCTGGAGATCCTTTCCTAACAGCACTCAGGGTGTACCGACACCATGTGGCCTGCAGTGGTTCAAGAAGGCAGCTCACCAGAGCCTTAGAGACAGTTAATATATGCTGGGCCCAGCCAGCGACGTTCACAAGCCATGAAAGATTTTTAAAAACCTATTGAGGCCAACCAATTGTGCTGGCGAGAAGAGATAGATGGGAGAGACTTTGGGGGAGAGACTTTGGGCAGCATTTTCCAGTGGCTCCCACCCCAAGAGCAGAAATTCCTGCCCTAGGTCACCTGACTTTTAAATAGATTGTCAAATTGTCCGACCCACCCACATCCGGACAATTCACCCTGATGAGGTTGTGGCGATGAGGGGCTAAATGACGTCTGAATGGAACAGTTTTCAGCAGGTGTCTAGAATCAACACAGAAAGTCATGAGACAGAAGATTTCATCGGACCCCTATGGTGCAGAAGGAGGCCATTCGGCCCATCGGGTCTGCACTGACCCTATTCACGTTGCACTTACCCGTCCACCCTGCCCTACCCCACATTCCCCCAATCCAACCTACCCCTGGACACTAAGTGGCAATTTACCGTGACCAATCCACCTAACCAACACATCACTGGACTGCGGCAGGAAACCGGAACACCCGGAGGAAACCCACGCAGACTGGAAAGAACATACAAACTCCATGAAAACAATCACTCAAGGCTGGAATTGAACACCGTTCCCTTGCGCTGAGGCAGCAGTGCTAACCACTGTGCCATTGTGCCTCCATTTGTGCCACCGTGCCTCCATTTGTGCCACTGTGCTGCTCTGAGTTCGAGAGAACAGGGCCGCAGTCGGCCTTAAAATGCAATGGACATCTGTGGAGTGACTCTCAGAGTCGTAGAATTCCTACAGTGCAGAAGGAGGTCATTCGGCCCATCACGTTTACAGCAATCCTCTGAAAGAGCACCCTACCTAGGCCCACCCCCCTGCCCTATCCCAGTAACCCACTTAACCTGTACATCTTTGGACTGTGGGAGGAAACCGGAGCACCTGGAGGAAACCCACGCAGACACGGGGAGAAAGTGCAAACTCCACAGAGACAGTCACCTGATGTGTTAGGCAGGTTGATTCGATGTGGACTGCACTCGATGCAGTGAAGCTAGAAACAGACGTCTAACACTGGAGAAGATCCAACACGGTTTTATTCAACAATAGAACTAATATACATATTCAGCTGAGGGTCGACAATATACTGAACTGACTGGAGACCTTGTACTAGCCTGACCAGCCTTACTACCTACCGCATGGTGTTTGCACTGGCTAGCTCGTGGACTCTGACTGTCTCAGTGGCTGGTTCCAGAGAGAGCGGGAAACCTGGTGCCCTCTGGCTTTATAGTGGTAGTGTCCTGTCTGGTGATTGGCTGCACTGTGCTGTGTGCTTACTGGTCATCCTGTGTGCCAATCACTGCCTGTCTGCACTTCATTATGTACATGAGTGGATATTATGACATCTCCCCCCCTTTTTTTTAGATAAATAAATACTAAGGTGTGCGTGCGTATATATACATATATATGCATGACTATATACAAAAGGTGTCTAGATGAACGTATATACATAGGAAGGTGTCGATAGTGCAGATACATGGCAAACAAAACGATATTTACAGAGGTAAAATCGATGAAGTCACAAAATGCACAAAAGTTCAGTTTATAGATTTAGTCTTTGTGGTGGGCGATGAATTCTTGTTGATCGCCGCAGAGGTGGATCAGGAGTGGCCTGCACTTGGATAGGCTGGATCGCTGCCATCGCGTTGGTAGTGGGGGCCGGCTGGATTGCTGGTAGATCGGTGGAAGAATGATTGGTCTGGCGCAGATGGTGTCGAGGTCGGATTTCGAGATGAGGTTCGCCGACACGCCACTGTCCAGTTTGAACTGGATGCGAGCTTTGTTAACTGTGAGGACAGCACACCACTCGTCGTCTGGATCCACACTGAGGATCGAGAGGCGCTTCGCCATGATGGTGGAAGGCAGTGCATGCGTCATCAAGATGCCCACCCGGTATGGGGACGAGGCGCTCAGAATCAGGGTCTGTTGGGCTGTCGGGATCGAAATCTGGCATGCCTTGTTCTATTGAGCGGACATTTCTGCGCCGCAGCTGGGACCTCTGGCTGCTGAGCGGTGGTGGAGATCTGCAAAGGGCTACATAGTGGCCAACCTTGCCACACTGTAGACACCGGCGTCCCTTTGCCGGACATTGCCGCTTTAAGTGGGCGGAGCCACAATTCGGACACATCATGACGCCGACGTCAGCGTGTTCCATGCGCCATCGTGCATGCGCAGTGCAGTCGATCGACGTATGCCATCGCGCAGTCGGGTTGTCGGTCTTGTCGTCCACTCGTTCGTGGCGCGCATGCGCAGGGACCCGTGAAAATCGCATGAAACGGCCACTCTCCTCGATGCTCAGGCCTTGCATCTGTACGATGGCCTGCACCAGTTCCGCCTCGTGGGAGGCCAGCTTTGCAGTCTCTGCCGCCCTGATGTGGGAGCAACGATTCTTAGCATGCTCATGGACAACGCATGTCTCAATAGCGACAGGGAGGGTCAACTGTTTGACTTTCAAGAACTGCTGCCGAAGGGAGTCGGAGTGGACCCCGAAAACGATCTGATCCTAGATCATGGAATCAGCCGTCGAGTCATAGTTATATGACTGCGCTAGGATGCGGAGATGGGTCAAGAAGGACTGAAAATGTCATCCTTACCCTGAAGCCTCTGCTGGAAAACATACTGTTCAAAGCTCTCATTCACCTCAATGTCGCAGTGGCTTTGAACTTCAGCAGGACTGTTTTGAATGTCGTTTTGTCTTCACCTTCAGCTAACATAAGGGAATTGTAGATGTGGATGGCGTGGTCCCCCGCTGTGGAGAGATATAGCGCGATCTTCCTGGCATCCGATGCTTCAAGGTCGGAGGCCTTGATGTACAAGAGGAACCTATGCTTGGAGATGTTCCAATTGGCGCCGAGGTTGCCGGAGATGCGGAGCTGCGGATGAGGCTGGATGTTTTCCATGTCACTGGATGGCTGTTTGTTGGTCAATGCTGATTTACTCGAGGTAGGTCCGTTAATTTCAGTATCACTCTGGTACCATGATGTGTTAGGCAGGTTGATTCGAAGTGGACTGCACTTGATGCAGTGAAGCTAGAAACAGATGTCTAACACTGGAGAAGATCCAACACGGTTTTATTCAACAATAGAACTAATATACATATTCAGCTGTGGGTCGGCAATATACTGAACTGACTGAGACCTTGTACTAGCCTGACCAGCCTTACTAGCTACCGCATGGTGTTTGCACTGGCTAGGTCGTGGACTCTGACTGTCTCAGTAGCTGGGTCCAGAGAGAGCGGGAAACCTGGTGCCCTCTGGCTTTATAGTGGTAGTGTCCTGTCTGGTGATTGGCTGCACTGTGCTGTGTGCTTACTGGTCATCCTCTGTGTCAATCACTGCCTGTCTGCACCTCATCATGTACATGAGTGGATATTATGAAATCACCCAAGGCCGGAATTGAACCCCGGTCCCAGGCACAAGGAGGAAGCAGTGCTAGCCACTGAGCCACAATCTCAAGATAAAGATAATTTGAACAGAGGCTGAAAGTAAACATCCAAAAGAAATATCAGAAAGTATCGATTGCGAGATTTACAATGGCAAATGCCGGTAGTTGAATATTACTGAACCCAAATCTCTATCATAACAAATATTGTCCCCCTCACCCTGCTTCCCTTTTCCCGTATCTGAAGCAGATCTCATTCAAAATAAATAACTTTTTCCCATTGATCATATAAAAGATGGGGAGAACAGAATAAAATACACACAATGCACAAAACCTGAAATTCCTGTCAGGTTCCGATGTAATTACATTTCTAATATGTCTCAGTCAGCAAAACAGCACCAAAGTGTTTGAAGAATATATGCGATAAGGATCATCCACCCCGGCATAAATCCCAGGTTTATCCTTTCATATCCATTCTTTTGATAACAAATCCAACCGCCTCTTGAAGAAAATTAAAAGAAGGAAATTGTTCCATTGGTGTCTAATATAGAGTCTGACTGAGGTCCAAAACATGCCACCAGTTTCTGCTCACTTCATTCTGACTTCATTAAAATGTCCTTTTTATTTGAAGTTCAGGTACTAAATCTTGGTTAATCAAGCTCTCCTCACACGTTCATTCACAGTACATTTATACTGCGACTACCCATTTGAGATTGGTAGCTGCAAAATTGGTTTCAGCCAGGCGGAACTTCATTTGTACTGTCTGGAGATGCAATTGTCTTGTCCAGAAGCGAGAGAGAAAGATTTGTTCTTTGCACAACAGCTCCTTTCAGAGGGATTCAGATCTAATCGTTTGGCGATGGGTTGAAGGCCACGCTCTCACCCTTTAAGTTAGCTCCCAATAAAATCATGAAATGGTCAGCAGGTCCAAGGAGCCACTTTTTAAAACCATTTTTGACTCCACATGTGGTATATTTAATGTGCATAGCATCCAATCAAATGGGGTGAGACCCTTTTTCAGACATTTCATGTGTGGGACTCCAGAATTACACGGCAACTGACCTTCGCTAAAGGGGCTTCACTTTTGCCACCAAAACTAAAGTTGCAGTACGACCACAGTCTTTTTTTTAACAAATAAATTGAAGTACCCAATTCATTTTTTCCCAATTAAGGGGCAATTTTAGAATGGCCAATCCACCTACCTACACATCTTTGGGTTGTGGGGCTGAGAGCCGCGCAGACACAGGGAAAATGTACAAACTCCAGGACAGTGACCCGGGGCTGGGATCGAACTGGAACCTCGGCACCATGAGGCAGTGGTGCAAACCACTCTGCCACCGCGCCAACCACAGTCATAAGGGTGCAACGTTCTGCAGCACTCAGAATTTGCGCTCCCCCCTTTACCGTGAATAAAGTGCTGAAATGGAGTAACTTAGATTTCTTTTTGTCATATTCCAATCTGGTGGGTTGTTCTCGTGGACATTTCAAAACATATTTTAAAAATGTTTTTGTCTCGTTACAAGACCAGGCAATTTGTGCACTACCTTTACTTGTCTTTCTCCTGCGACAACACATTCTAAACTCTGCACTGAGGAAAAGGAGAAAAGGAGGCACATGGTAACACCATTGTGATGTTCTTTGTGTTGCTAAATTCAGGATGGTTGGCATCAAATAGACCACAAATAGCTTGAACTTGAAGAAAGCTATACATTTATTAACACTACTAATTTGGATTCGACATGAACTCCTAAATAATGCACAGTTGATTTTTAACATATAAACTACACTCCTCATCCACAACTAATCTTAATACTGTTAGAAACTATGATCTTCTCTTACTCACACTATCAATACTTCTGTCTGCCTCTAGCTAACTCTTGTACTACTCTCTCCCCACAAGGCTCAGCATCAATGCCTTATATATTGATATCTATAGCTGCCTCTAGTGACTACAGGAGACATTTCATTAACCCTTGCAGTTCTTACAGTTATGATAATACCACAGCCATCACCCTGTAAGTTCCCCTTCAAGTCGCACACTATCCTGACTTGGAATCATGTCACTCCACTGTTGTTGATTCAAAATCTTAGAACTTTCTTCACAACAGCACAGTGAGAGCACCGCAGCAGGCGGGCTGCAGCAGTCCAAGAAAGCGGCTCGCCTTCACTCTCTTAAGGTCAGTTATAAACGGATGGACAATAAATGCTGGCCTTACCAGCAATGTCCACACCCTTTGGATTATTTTTTAAAAATAGTTTTCTCTGAAAATCAAAACATTTCACCCAACAGCGAGAGAACATCATTAATTTCCAAACCTCAAGGGTCACAGAAGTCAAACAGGTTAAAGCAGTGAATAGCACTGATATTAATGAGTTAAAAATGAAAAATAAAAAGGCTCAGAGAGAGCATGGCTGCATTTCCAAAACTGGGATAGAAATGGAACAGGAAAGAAAGGAAGGTTTGCAAAGTCGCTATTCAATTATTCCCACCAATTGTTCAAAATGGCGTCAGAGTTTCTCAATCTGCTGGAAGTGAGAAAAATTATTAATTTACATCAAAACACCCAGAAGAAAAAGGGCTATTGTTGGTAAAGGAGAACTCTGAACCAGAATTCTGATTCAAGGGCATTTCTGTAAGACTTGCTGAGAGCACAATGACTTGAACTAGCTGACAGTCGAAAGTGGCAGTAATGGACGGTGGGTCACCTATTAAATTAAAACCCCAATCTGTGATTTTGTCTGGGAAGAGTACTGTGATATTGTGCTTTCAGCCTTGTACCCTACACGAGTACAATGTTCTTCTGTATCTTCTATGCTGTTTGACTGCAGCAAGTGCCTGAAGCAGAATAGACTTCAAGGGCAGAGACTTATCACGATTGATTTCAATTCAAGTAAAGTAACTAGATTGAGCCGCAATTTAAATAGGTGGATAAAAATCTATTGAGTTCTAATCTTCATGGGGACAGAAAGCAGGACACGTGTTCCTCATCTGCACTGGCAGACAGAGGCCTGGAAGTAATTTTAATAAAAACGTTCACACCATTCAGGCTCCAACAGCCCAGATGACACCTTCGAAAATCCACAGCGTGATTACCTCTTGCATTGACCCTTCCATTTTAATTTCAGCTGCTGGCTACAAGTAGTCCTGTGCATGTAAGTAAATTGTAATTGTCAATTTCCATTGCCTGGATCAAGTCATTTCCTGTATGTTACAGAAGGTAATGGTTCCTAGTTCAAACTGGTTAATTAGAATTGATCAGTGAACACTCTTTGGTCCTAACGTTCGCCTCACCTCTACCCTGCTTAGCAGGCAGCTGTTTTAGTTTGTTTCAAGATTTATCTTTCTATCTATCCTTTGTGTGTTGTTCCATGATTACGAACATACATAAACGACAAGCAGGAAAAGATCAGCTGCTGTGTCAAACCCAGAAAGGCTGGAGCGTCATAACTGCTCATTTCTTCCAACGTCCCCATCCATACCCCATCATGAGTGCTTGATTTCTTTATTAAATGCACTTATTAAGGTAAAGGATGGAAGTGGTACTGGCAAAAACACATGTGGGCATCCTGCAGTGCAAGGACAGGAGTAACATCGCTATTTCCGAAAACGCTTGATTTCTTTAGGCTAAAAATATTACAACTCAAAAAGGTAGAATCTAGCCTTTGGAACAATATTATAATGCAAATTATAACAATATACTTTTCAGACCATAAGGTCAAAAGGTCCAAAGGTTGCACTATGCCATTTCTGCTTCTCTTGCAATTGGTTAATTAACTGCTCTACCATCCCCAGGGATGGTCGGATTGTCATATGAGGAGAGATTGACTAGAATTGTTCTCGCTGGAGTTCAGAAGAATGAGGGGGGATCTTATAGAGACTTATAAAATTCGAACAGGACTATATAGGGTACATGCCGGGAAGATGTTCCGAATCATGGGTGTGTCTAGAACCAGGGGACACAGTCTAAGGATTGAGGGTAAACCATTTCAGACAGAGACGAGGAGACATTTCTTCACCCAAAGAGTGGTGAGCCTGTGTAATTCATTACCACAGGAAATAATTGATGCTAAAACATTGAATGTATTCAAGAGGTGGCTAGATATAGCACTTGGGGTGAATGGGATCAAAGGCTATGGGGAGAAAGTAGGATTAGGCTATTGAGTTGGATGATCAGCCATGATCGTTATGAATGGCGGAGCAGGCTCGAAGGTCCAAAAGGCCTCCTGACCCTATCTTCTATGTATCTATGTACTACTCTCATGGTTGTAGAGAAGACTTGGTAGCTATGAAATCTCATGGCTCTGTCATTCACTAATCAATTCCTCCATCTGCCTGCCCTAATGGACACCACAACCTGGGCAGCTGGGGCAAAGAAGTCACACTTACTGCTATGAAGATGTGCTTTTAGAAGTTGCAATTTATTTATTTTTTTCTTCCTGGATTTAAAAAATACTGCAACCCTCATACAGACAATTCAGAGCTATCCAGGCAGCTGCAATACACACAAGAGGGTCTGGTTTAGCACAGTGGGTTAAACAGCTGGCTTGTAACGCAAAACAATGCCATCAGCGTGGGTTCAATTCTGGTACCGACCTCCCCAAACAGGTGGCGGAATGTGGTGACTAGGGGCTTTTCACAGTAACTTCATTGAAGCCTACTTGTGACAATAAGCGATTCTTATTATAAATTTCACATTCCACCAAGTGGGATGTAAACAGATTCTTAACCTCCCATGAAGCATGGAAGACTCGATTCTGAGACTTTTCAAATGTTTCTGTGATGAGACATAAAAATGCGATTTCATTGGGTCTGAAACAATAACTGTAGCATGAACTCATAGGATTTCCCTGGAAAATACAACCAGCAAAGTACTTCAAGGATTCCCATACCAAGCAGGGGAACGAGAACAAAAAAACAATGCTCTCCTGAATACAGACTGTTGAAGCTATGTGCCCACTGTGCCCTTCTCTCTGTGAAATGCTGTGCCCACTTTTGCAAAGTAACCATCCTGAGAAGAGAAATATAATGTGAGCGAATATCATTTCAGTAAAAATAAGTGGAAATTTGCTCTTTACAACTACACCCAGAAAGACAGCCGAACTAAACAGCAGCA
Source organism: Scyliorhinus canicula (assembly GCF_902713615.1). Lineage (NCBI taxonomy): Eukaryota > Metazoa > Chordata > Chondrichthyes > Carcharhiniformes > Scyliorhinidae > Scyliorhinus > Scyliorhinus canicula. Next base: position 28,585,747 of record NC_052166.1, on the reverse strand, counting down.
ACACGGACGGACCCCTGCATCAAAACCAGCCAAGGAACAGCTAACCATGTACTCCTTTCCTTTGTCTTTCATGTTAAAAAAAAAACTATAAGCCTATATCCTCTTATTCTGCCTTATGTACTGGTGTGTGTGTATATTGGCTCAGCCAAATGAGTGTGACCATATGACTGCTAATTGCAATTCACATAGTTCTTTCAGCTTGAGATGAGTTCTTCATTTCACCTAAAAAAACCTGCCTGACTAATTCTTTACAACTTCAAAGTGGAACTAGCAGGACTCTTACAGGATTGATGAAGCACATCCTCTCTAAATTCACAAAAAGCCCTGTTATGGCCAAACCTGCAGTGGGAAAATAAGGGAGTTATTTCATCCCTCATCTTGTAGCCAGAACCTCACAAAAGTAATTGGCACTACCAGAGGTGTTCTGTGCTATCTGGGTACCTTTTGGTGCATTTGTGGACCAACATATATGGAATTGTGGATTAGAGTGGACAGGCACCTTTCAAAACTCTCTTCCTACTAGCATATCCAAGTTAGGAACATAGGAATAAAGAGCCGAAGTAGGCATTTCAGCCCTTTGAGACTGCTCCACCATTCAGTCAGCTCATGATCTCTTCCTGCTCTAAAATCCACCTCCCTACCTGTTCCCCCATATCCCTTTAACCCATTTTTAAAATCAGAAATATATCTATCTCCATCATGAAATCATTTAATGATTCAAACTCCACCGCACTACGGGGTAGTGAGTTCCATAAATTCACCACCCTCTGCTAGTTTTATGATCTATTTCAAAAACGCTTACCCCTAAATTTGAGTTGATAGTTTCTGGACAAATTATTCAATTACATTAGTGATGTATGATGAGTTTCCACAATTATCTGAGATAAGGTACGGTTGACAAATTTCACTCACTCTCCCCTAACTCCTCCCCATATGCACAATCTTCAGATGTATTGGCCAGGGAACAAGATATATTGCTACCTCATATAACTGCCATTATTCCCCTGAACAGTTTTTCAAATTCCATAACTTCCTTCCTTCCTGCAGGTTTACTTTCCATGTATCCTTTCATCTCAATATCTCATCCCACTAGAAAGTCATGTTTACTGGACAGCAAAGATCGGTCAATGAATGTCACTCAAAAATGAAGCATGGACGTCACACCCTGTATAAATATGAGCAACAGAGCTTTTGAATATTTAGTACCATAATTAATGGAAATTCTGAAACATCAATACTGTCTCCAGTATATGACAGATTTCTAAACAGTAAGTGATGACTTTGGGAGATAATGGGAACATCATTTGTTTATACTGCACTTTTATTTTGTCGCCATTCACTCCTCGTTTACTGCTAGACAAGAAAAATGTTTTGACTAAACTTTGCCATCAATCAAATATGAACTGAAAACCAAGACAACATGAGAAAACTGAAGAAATATTAAAGTTTGAGCTATGTGAACTTGGGTGCAACAATCCCCACAGTGAAAGATTCAAGCTACAAACAAAATTATTATTCAACTCCTGCTTTGTTACCTGACGGAAATTAAGGCTGTAACTTTCTTGTGGCAACATCTGCACAATTCCTAACAGCTTGCCTGACTAATTTCCCATCCCACAAAATAATGGCAGTAAGTGAGGTGTTCTTGTGATTATTTGAGGTATGTTCTCGCACTGCTTTAGCCTGCTGTGAAGACTGAGGAACAGGTGGATTGGCCATGCTAAACATTTGCCCCTTCAGGTCCAAAAGGCTAGGTGGAGTTACGGGAATTCGCGATGGAGTAGGCCTTGGTTGGGTGCTCTTTCAGAGGGTCTGTGCCAACTTGCTGGGCCGAATGATCTCTTCTGCACTGTAAGGATTCTATGATTCTATTTTATCATTCTATGATATAAGCAGCCTCCGCGGAAGAAAAAATATAACCGCAAAGAGCCAGATTTAGGAATATAGAAAATTCTAGATAAAGAACGAGAATCTAACATCCTGGTGGTCACCTGATATAATAATGTAAGGAAATAATAACGGTTTGTGTCAATTAATCTCTATGAATTAGTTTACATGGTAGCATAGTGGTTAGCACTATGACTTCACAGTGCCTGGGTCCCAGGTTCGATTCCCGGCTGGGTCACTGTGGGTGCGGAGTCTCCACGTTCTCTTCGTTTCTGCATGAGTTTCCACCCGGCCGAGGGTTTCCACTTGGCTAAATTTCTGGCTTTTAAAGCAGACCAAGCAGGCCAGCAGCACGGTTCGATTCCCGTACCAGCCTCCCCGGATAGGCACCGGAATGTGGCGACTAGGGGCTTTTGACAGTAACTTTATTGAAGCCTACTCGTGACAATAAGCGATTTTCATTTTTTTCATTTCATTTCATTATGAATAGGGAGGTTAAGTTTAAGATGGTTCAATGAACTGAAATGGAGGGGGTGGGGCTTGAAGAGGGACGCGTTTCTGTCAGTGCTGGGGGTTAAGAGTCTTTTGGTCTGTTGAATATCAGGAACTCAAATTACATGGATTCCATCTAATTTCTTGGCATTAAAATGTATCTGTTTTGAAGTCAAATAATGCACCATCTAGAATCAAAATCTAAAACTTTTCTCGGGCAACATGCCCTCTGTACTTCACCAGAATTGTAGACACCGCAGAGCTGGGGAGAGAGAGTAATTTGGAGGGACGTGCAAATTCTAAATTGGCTAACTCCAGCCCTGGACATGAAAGGACAGAAATGCCTGAGGATAAAATGGTGAAAAGGGTGTACTTTTTTATCCAGGAGAAGGCATCCCATGGGAACTATCTTAGATTCCGACAGGCTGATGAAGTAAAAATCTGAAATTCTTCCCCAACCCATAAAAAGAACTTGGCTGCCAAACAGCTGACAAGTGGGGAATCTGCCAAGCTTGCATGGAAGGGACTAATAGCTTCACAGCAATATAAATAGCAAATCTTGCCCGCAGTATAGCCAGTAGGAAGATTCACAGCAAGCTGCTATTTGAGCTCATTTCAGAATATTTTGTGAATACTTGAATTATACAGTGCATAGATCTGTTTTGTGAGAGAATATATTACCTTGCCAGCATTTTTAGAGCTTGGCTTTTGGAAAAGATAATAGGTTTTTGGGATACAGTGTTTTGGGCCAGGGTTTAGAGAACCCCAATGTGTATGATGGAGTTCACCTGACCCACAACTTTTAATAGATTGTGGGATGGGGAGCACACGGCTCACTCTGCAGGTGTGGTACAGCAGAAATGGAAAAGTATTTTTTTTAAAGAAAAATAATGTTTATTCTATGAACTCAAGTTAACCTTTTTAAAACATACAGTGAATATCTTAGCAACCATTAAGTCAAATACAACCCCCAAAGAATACTAAGTAATCCTTTAAGCTTTCCTTTTAACATCCATATGACTTAAAAATATCTTTTAACAGAAGCACATTAGGTTTACATTCACTACTGAGAACATTTATAATTCTGAATTCACCAAATGATTAAGAGGTAGTCTTTTGATGGCAGAGAGAGCAGCAGTACACCTGCTTGGTCTGGCTTCAGCTCCAACACTGAAAACGAAACTAAAACACACCCTGCAGCCTGCTCAAAAACAAAAGTAAAAAGCTGACAGACAGCCCAGCTCCACCCACTCTCACTACAGATATTTATATACACACCCATTTATAAACACCCATTTCTTAAAGGCACTCTCACATGACAACAGTATATGATCAATCAATAGCATATGTGAAATGGACTGTTGACTTTGGTCCCATAATTTCCAACGTTCCGTCACCACAGCATTCCTTGAGTGGTTTGAGTCTATTGTAATAATAATAATAAGTAGGCTGCAATGAAGTTACTGTGGCAATCCCCCAGTCGTCACATTCTGGTACCTGTTTGAGTACACTGAGGGAGAATTCAGAATGTCCAAGTTACCTCAAAGCAGGTCTTTCTTGTGGGAGAAAACCGGAGCACGCAGTGGAAACCCATGCAGACACGGAGAGAACGTGGAGATTCCGCACCCACAGTGACCCAGCCGGGAATCGAACCTGGGACCCTGGCGCTGTGAAGTCATAGTACTAACCACTATGCTATCATGTAGACTAATTAATAGAGATTAATTGACACAAACCGTCAATATTTCCTTACATTATTATATCAGGTGACCACCAGGATGGTAGATTCTCTTTCTTTATCTAGAATTTCCTATATTCCTAAATCTGGCTCTTTGCAGTTATATTTTTTCTTCTGCGGAGGCTGCTTATATCATAGAATGATAAAATAGAATCATAGAATCCTTACAGTGTAGAAGAGATCATTCGGCCCAGCAAGTTGGCACAGACGCTCTGAAAGAGCACCCAACCAAGGCCTACTCCATCGCCATTCCCGTAACTCCACCTAGCCTTTTGGATCTGAAGGGGCAAATGTTTAGCATGGCCAATCCACCTGTTCCTCAGTCTTCACAGCAGGCTAAAGCAGTGTAAAAACATACCTCAAATAATCACATGAACACCTCACTTACTGCCACTATTTTGTGGGATGGGAAATTAGTCAGGCGAGCTGTTAGGAATTGTGCAGATGTTGCCACAAGAAAGTTACAGCCTTAATTTCCGTCAGGTAACAAAGCAGGAGTTGAATAATAATTTTGTTTGTAGCTTGAATCTGTCACTGTGGGGATTGTTGCACCCAAGTTCACATCTCTCAAACTTTAATATTTCTTCAGTTTTCTCATGTTGTCTTGGTTTTCAATTCATATTTGATTGATGGCAAAGTTTAGTCAAAACATTTTTCTTGTCTAGCAGTAAACGAGGAGTGAATGGCGACAAAGTAAAAGTGCAGTATAAACAAATGATGTTCCCATTACCTCCCAAAGTCATCACTTACTGTTTAGAAATCTGTCATATACTGGAGACAGTATTGATGTTTCAGAATTGATGTTTCATAAGCAGGAAGCTTTAGTCTGACATGAGGCTAGAAACGTCCACAAATCTGCAACGTTGACCAGAGTAAAGAGCTTGGCCAGAATTCTCCCACCGTTGTGATTCACCATTCCCACCGACAGTGCACCCCCACCCGTGGATTTCCTGGAGGGGTGGGGTGGCTTTAATGGGAAATTCTGCTGGCCAAGCGGCAGGAGTGGAGAATCCCACCACCAACGAATGGTGCGCTGCTGCGAAACACACGGATGGAGGACCGGAGAATCCAGCCCCTTATCAGGAAGCCGAACAGGAGATTTGCCAGCCAAATCTCCGATTCACTGTAGCGAGACGGCAGGATCCCTCTGCCGTGAACGGAAGCAGAATTCCACCCAATTCTCTGCTGTAAAGGTATTATGTGACAAGCTTTCAACAGTTGAATGCTTTCACTGAAGTAATAGCCAGAAGGATACCACTCAGAAACTGCGATGAAGTGAAGATTAGCCTTGTGTGAGTCAAGAAGCATATTATTTTATTTAAGGGACTTTGTAGATTGAATGCAAATTTGGTATAATTTGAAGGTTATGGCAGCACGATGGCGCAGTGGGTTAGCCCTGCTGCCTTACAGCTCCAAGGTCCCAGGTTCGATCCCAGTTCTGGGTCACTGTCCGTGTGGAGTTTGCACATTCTCCCCGTGTTTGCATGGTTTTCGCCTCCACAACCCAAAGATGTGCAGGGTAGGTGGATTGGCCAAATTGCCCCTTAATTGGAAAAAAATAATTGGGTACTCTAAATTTATAAAAAAATTAAGAAAAATAATTTGAAGGTTACCTTCATGCATCTTTATTTGTCTCATTCTGAATTACAACATCAGGAGGAGATATAATTGAAACTCATCCAGTTTTAACTGTTTAATTGGCATAAATCTAACAGTCAGATGCTGGTGGAGCATTAATTTTTAATGTACAAACTGCATATCCCTAATGTTGGTCCAATGTGAAAGTCTTATGTCACATATAATGTCAGATTCTTTTATTGTTCCTTAAGAAATTTCATATTTTAAGTGAAATACCTATTTTCGCTTTCTGCTACTTCTAATTCTTATTATGCATTATTTTCTCCCTGGCTTTCAATTGATCAGAGCACTATTTGTCCTTTTGATGGACACCTCAGGTTTATATGATCATAGTCTATATGTTCTGGTTAAGGATGAGAGAGAACTAAAATCCTTGTTCCCTTCCCTTCCTGTCCACAAACAGCCTATATCTTGAAATGCAAGAGGCGTGTCATCTTAACCCCTGAATGTGGACACAATTTTAATAACTAGCAGCAAGCTTTTGTGGGTTTAAATAAAGAGGACTATTCATTCATGCATCCATCCCAAAGAGTCTAGTGTTGCATCATTCATTCAACCCTCACACATACACAAACATGAGTAAAAATATAGTCAAAGAGAATAGTGCTCTTCTACAAATAATATACAAAAGGATAGTTCATATTTCACCTGACTGGCTTACCTTGAATAAAAAAGCATGCATCGTTGGCCCGGTGAAGAAAGTGTTTTCACTTCTGAAGGGTAGTCTAAATAGACTCAGTCATACATCAGAAGTGTTGCAGGATTCCCTTGAAGCAATGGATTTCTGGCACATCATGAAGTCAGTTACTTGTGGACTTGAAAATGCACAGGCTTGGAGACCCTGAGATAGTGCAGCCTCCAGCTTTTGAAGGCGCAGATGTTGCTCAGCAGTTATAGTTATGTGTCCTGCAGAGTGCACCTAAATCCTTTTTTAAAAGGGAGGCCAAGATGGCTACCTTACTATATGGTCCTTCACAACTCCCCTCGAAGTACTGTCTTGGAATCTATTTAATTAGTCAAAACCTGAGTCTTTGCATGCAGACATTTAAAACCCTGCTACCCATTCAAGGCAGGAAACAACGTTTGAGTGGTTTCAGGAGATGAATATCAACACTTTTTAATCTTTTGTCCTTTCAAGGCATTGAGTGTGACAGTTTGAATTCACAGATCAAGTCAGATCACTCTTGACATCCATGCTTTGCAGCATTTTCATGTCTATAATGGTAAGTAAAGTTAATTCCATTAGAACCAAACTGATTGGCGTTAATGTTTTGCAAGTTATGAATAGGACAGGCTTTTGCTGGGCACAGTATTTGCAGTGGACATTCACTGAGAAAATGGTTCATTTTTGGCATGGTGGCCGGTTTTCCTAGGTTACCTCAAGAAGGGAGAGTGTGAACGTTGTGTGAAAGCCAACCTTTGCCCTAGGCACAAGAGAGCGTTTCTTGACAACATATAGATCTTTCAAACATGTCAGACAATTTGCCATCGATATCATTGACTGAATTTAACCTTTGTCCCTTCAGGCCAACTCTGGGCACTGACATACTGCAGTCTTTTATACATGGTGTCTCCACTCAAGTCAACTCCAGGCCGTAGAATTATTTGCAAACATAAAACAGAGTGCTGTTTTGGGAACTGCAATGTCAGAAATAAGCTACTGCAATTGTAACCATACGGCTTGATCTAGAATGGGTCACAGAGTTCAACAGCACCAATGAAAGAGTAAAACATTGGATGTACATCACTTTTATATTGATTGGATTTTTGTAGTTATTTGAGTTAACTTTGAGAGCGCTGCCTGATTAATAACACTATTATTGCATGTGATTTGTTAAGATTTAAATAGTGTCTATTTGCTATACACATACATCGAAGATATTAGATATAATTACTTGTCCAGCTCAAACTTTTGACAACAAATTACACAACTATTTCTCAAGCATTCAAATTAAAACAAAAATTCTAAAGACCCATTCAAACAGTTCAGAAACCTTAGGAGGCATCATTTGGTTCATCTCAGCTACTTGCACCTACTTCAAACTGGCAGGTGAATAAAAGGTGACAGAAGTGGTTGCAAAATCATGTGCAGTCTGAAAACGTACCTCACTGCTGGAGGCATCTTCGGCTAAGGGGGCTTCACTTGATGAATGAATCTAACATGAATTGTCAACCATTTCATGTCTGCGAAAATATCCATTTAACCCTGCAGCATCTAGTTAAATATTGGAGCAGCAAGACTGAAATATAAGTTTAGACATGGTTCTGTATCTGTTATTATAGTCCTGAACTCTCATCAGTAAATTTAGCCAAGCAAAGGTAATTCACATATTTTACAATTGTGCTTTACGCTGCATTTGTATTACAGAATTTCTTTTTGAAGTTTTATAATATAACTTCCTGGTTCCCTTTGTGTCGCATTTGAAGGGTAATCTAAGGATGTGCTGGAAAATCCCACGAGGAGGTTCCCACGTAAGAGTTAACCCGGCAATTTTCCAGAAGCGCTAACTTCCTCTGGACAATTGCACTGGTCTGGGAACAGAAGTGATTTAAATGGCTAATTTTGCATTGTTGTGCTGGTTTTACCCTGAAAGTTACTCTGAAAGAGCTGGAAGGGGAAGAAAATCAATCCAAACTCCAGAGTAACTATTTAAAAAACCCAGACCCAGCCTCATCTGGGATACTCCCCACAAACACATAATCCTCACAGGGGTCCCACAATACCACCTACTCCGCCTCTTGACCCAAACACCATCCCTCTCCAACCCCATAGTTCGATCCCCCCCCTGCCAGTCTGACTACCCCCCCCCCCCCCCACCATTAACCCATCATCCAGCCGCAACATCCGCCGGAATGTCTCCATCCCCAACCCCCACCTCCTCCTGCCCCAGTCCAAGGGGAGATGGGGGTTGGCGGTGGGGGATGGTGGGTCAGAGGGGGGGGGGGAGGGGGGTCTTCGCTGATCCTTGTCCTTGCTTAACCAGCCCGAGTGAGGAAGGTTGGGAGAGACGGGGGCAGAATTCTCCAATCCGCCAGCCACGTTTTCCTGCACGGCGCACCCCCGCCAGCAATGAGATTCTCTGATCCAGCAGCCAGCCAATGGGGTTCCCCATTGTGGCCACCGCACGCCTTCGGGGAACCCGCGGGTGTGGGTGAGCTGCTGGTGGACTGGAAGATCCTGCCGACAGAGAATTCTGCTGAGGGGTTTTGGAGTTACAGTCGGGACGTCCTCCGAGAGTGGCAATCCACTGGAGGTTTCCACTCTGTGGAAGGTACAGGCATCTGTTTTTTTGTATCTGGTACTCTGAATTAAACCCCATGAAAATTGCTGTCCACTTTCATTGCGAAACCTTTTCTTCAAACATTTATGGTATCTGAGCATCATTGGCAAGGACATTGTTGCTTTCTCACCCCCTCATGGCCCTTGAGAAGGCAATTAGGGAAGAGCAAAAAATGCTAGCCTTGCCAATGATGCTCAAATCTCATGAAATAATAAAGAAGTGTTCCATAGCAAATTACAGATCATTGATCTTGGCAATGATTCTTGTTTCAGCAAAACCCGAGGAAGATAGACTGGGAAAACGAATGGTTGGCATGGCAGGGGGGCTGAGATTAAAGGAGATCAGCAGATGCTTTCAATGAGAGGGAAACATTGCTTTGTGATTCCAAACGGAATTGATGCTGAACGTTGAACTCATTCACGTGCTCAAATCAAAATTTTATCCTGCGCTTCCACTCTGAATGGTGTATGAATGCTGAAAATCCTGTCACGTACACAAAATAGACATAGTTTCTCTCAGTTATTTGCCTATCCCTGAATCAAACAGAATTGTTGAGGAAAGCATTGATCCAACAATACCTTGTCAGTCACAGCTTGCAAACCAGGCTTGACAATATGAAATGAATTAAAGAAGAAACACTCAGTTAGCTGAGAAGAGGAATCGACGGAATAAAAACTAATTCTGTATTCAAATCCAATTTATTGACATATTTAAAGGAAATTGTTCAACTCTTTACAGTTTGCAATGAATTACGAACAAGAAGCAAAAAGGAACTTTATCCCAGTAACGTTCTTTCAGGTTCATAGTCATAGAGATCTCCGGCACAGAAAAGGTCCTTCGGCCCATCCCGTTTGCACCAATCAAAGACAAGCACCTAACTATTCTAATCCTATTTGCCAGTGTTTGGCCCATAGCCTTGAATGCCTTGGCATCGCAAGTTCATCTAAATATTTCAGAAGATAGCTTCATTGACACAACATGAGGCCATACTCTTTATTTCAGCCCAATCACAATTAGGAAGCGTGCCAGCATTAGCTTGGTATATTTGGTTCGAACAAGTTGCAATTCATTGAAGTTAAAAGTAAATTGCAACAGCAACAACGAGAGAGAAGTCCGGAGTGGGAATGTTCGTGTTCAGGATTACTATTCGCGGTCCGAGTTCACTGCTACCCGGTAGCACACGGGCAGCACGGTAGCACAGTGGTTAGCACTGGTGCTTCACAGCTCCAGAGTCCCACGTTCAATTCCCGGCTTGGGTCACTGTCTGTGTGGAATCTGCACGTTCTCCCTGTGTCTGCGTGGGTTTTCTCCAGGAGCTCCAGTGTCCTCCTACAAGTCCCAAAAGATGTGCTATTAGTTAATTCGGACATTCTAAGTTCTCCCTCTGTGTACCAGAACAGGTGCCGGAATGTGGCGACAAGAGGCTTTTCACAGTAACTTCATTGCCGTGTTAATATAAGCCTATTATTATTATTACCCTCCCCTAAAAGCAGCATCTCATCTGGCATCGCCTCCTCAGCTGGAAGCAACTAAAAGAGGAATTAGTTTCTGAAGAAATAATAGCCACAGTTGCACTACTAGTTACTGATAATGACTGGACAAGTAGCAGCTACTGCCTATGCTCACAGTTTTGGTTCACAGATTATTATAATTAAGGATAGAAATCATTCCCCTGAGATAAATAACGGCAGTCCATTAGCCCATGACTAATCACACCACACCCATGTATGCTGGAACATAAGGTTTCAACGTCTACTCAACAGAAGTTGTTCATTTCTGTGGAAAGCTGCCACAGTGCAGTCATTTCACATTTTATTGCCAGTCACTTCAGCTTCAAGCAGATTAATATTCGTTTCAGCCTGCGACTGATCCTCAACCGACGAGGAAGCTGGATGATTGAGAAGAACACCCTTCCTTTCCCATAAAGGATAGTAGGAGAGGTGAATTGTATGTGATTTAAAGGGCAGAATTCAGAATTAACTTCCATGTCGGTGCCACAGTCTAAACTGAGGAAAGGAACTTGAACTTTTTAATAACTCAGTGGAGGCTGGCAGTAAATGAACATAGATTTATTTACACTATTTACAAGGGTCAATATAAGGGTCCTATCACTCACAATACGATCCTAGCTTGGAGGACAAACTACACCAGGCCCTGTTTTGGGCCAGCATTTGTTAGCTCATAACGAACACCAAGTGGTTGGCCTCTGCCTCCTACCTGAGAAGCCCGAACTTCACGGGTCCCACAGGGAGACCAATGAGACCCCCTGATCCTCATGGGGGTTATGACAAACTTTAAATACCCTCATGCACCCAGTCCAATACTCATCTTCAAGGCAATCCTTACGATCCAACTGGAGTAATCTACTGGCAACAAAGCAGGTTGCTTGTTTAGTTTATAGAACATAGAACATTACAGCGCAATACGGGCCCTTCGGCCCTCGATGTTGCACCGACTCGTGAAACCATCTGAAGCCAATCTGACCTACACTATTCCATTTTCATCCATATGTCTATCCAGTGACCACTTAAATGCCCTTAAATTTGGCGAGTCTACTACTGTTGCAGGCAGGGCGTTCCACACCCCTACTACTCTCTGAGTAAAGAAACTGCCTCTGACATCTGTCCTATATCTACCACCCCTCAATTTAAAGCTATGTCCCCTCGTGTTGGTCATCACCATCCGAGGAATAAGACTCTCACTGTCCACCCTATCTAACCCTCTGACTATCGTATATGTCTCTATTAAGTCACCTCTCAGCCTTCTCCTCCCTAACGAAAACAACTTCAAGTCCCTGAGCCTTTCCTCGTAAGACCTTCCCTCCATTACAGGCAACACCCTAGTAAATCTCCTCTGAACCCTTTCCAAAGCTTCCACATCCTTCCTATAATGTGGTGACCAGAACTGAACGCAGTACTCCAGGAGCGGCCGCACCAGAGTTATGTACAGCTGCAGCATGACCTCGTGGCTCCGAAACTCAATCCCCCTACTGATAAAGGCTAGCACACCATATGCCTTCTTAACAGCCCTATTAACCTGGGTGGCAACTTTCATGTACCCGGATGCTGAGATCGCTCTGTTCATCTACACTACCAGGAATCTTGCCATTAGCCCAGTACTCTGCATTCCTGTTACTCCTTCCAAAGTGAACCACCTCACACTTTTCCGCATTAAACTCCATCTGCCACCTCTCAGCCCAGCTCTGCAGCTTATCTATGTCCCTCTGTAACCTATAACATCCTTTAGCACTATCCACAACTCCACCGATCTTCGTGTCATCTGCAAATTTACTAACCCATCCTTCTACACCCTCTTCCAGGTCATTTATAAAGATGACAAACAGCAGTGGCCCCAAAACAGATCCTTGCGGTACACCCTAGTAACTGAACTCCAGGATGAACATTTTCCATCAACCACCACCCTTTGTCTTCTATCAGCTAGCCAATTACTGATCCAAATCGCTAAATCACCTTCAATCCCGTACTTCCGTATTTTCTGCAATAGCCTACCGTGGGGAACCTTATCAAACGCCTTACTGAAATCCATATACACTACATCAACCGCTTTACCCTCATCTACCTGTTTGGTCACCTTCTCAAAAAACTCAGTAAGATTTGTGAGGCATGACCTACCCTTTACAAAACCGTGTTGACTATCGCTAATCAACTTGTTCTTTTCAAGATGATTATAAACCCTATCTCTTATAACCTTTCCCAACATTTTACCCACAACCAAAGTAAGGCTCACAGGTCTATAATTACCAGGGTTGTCTCTACTCCCCTTCTTGAACAAGGGGACAACATTTGCTATCCTCCAGTCTTCCGGCACTATTCCTGTCGACAAAGACGACATAAAGATCAAGGACAAAGGCTTTGCAATCTCCTCCCTGGCTTTCCAGAGAATCCTAGGATAAATCCCATCTGGCCCAGGGGACTTATCAGTTTTTACACTTTCCAAAATTGCTAACACGTCCTCCTTGTGAACCTCAATCCCATCTAGCCTGGTCGACTGTACCTGAGTATTCTCCTTGACAACATTGTCTTTCTCCTGTGTAAACACTGACGAAAAATATACATTTAACGCTTCCCCTATCTCCTCTGATTCCACACACAACTTTCCACTACTATTCTTGATTGGCCCTAATCTTACTCTAGTCATTCTTTTGTTCCTGATATACCTATAGAAAGCCTTAGGGTTTTCCTTGATCCTATCCGCCAACGACTTTTCGTGTCCTCTGCTCTTCTTAACTCTCCCTTTAGGTTTGTCTGCAGAATCTAGAGTGCCAACCTTTAGCAAGCATGGTATCAGCTTTAGGTGAGACTTCACAGATTACACGGGATGAAGGAAGTCGAGGAGACTGCAACAGGTAAACCTAAGAAGGTCCTGGATTCCAAAAGATCACCCAAATATGATGTACGGTATTTACAAAAATCAAATGGAAGTGTCAACCTTTAGAGAGAGTGCACGGCATCTCCTGACAGTCAATACCCACTGCAGGGAGAAATACTGTGATGTTTTCTTGTCTTGCTTCTCAATTTTCGAATTATCATTATAAAGAATGTGGTCAATGCCATTTTCACAGCAAACGTTCCTTCTGAAATGGCAGCAGTGAATTATAGGGAAGCTTGAAGTTGACATTTACCAGAAGTAAAATTGGCATTGACAGGATAGTTGTGTATGATGCACTTTCAGTAATGTCAGAAAGGCATTCTGGTGATGCTGTGATTTGGTTCGCTAATTAGAATCACCGTTTGCTCAACCTGTTGTGTTGTGAAACTGCAAGCGTACTGCATGCCTTTGATTTTCCTCATCCCCCTCAATTTTCTGCAACCTCTTAGTCAGTCTTAAGACTATTCCCCAAACCTACTTCGGCAATCACTCACTAACGAGTATGATTGTCCATCGAAGAAATTCTGTGTTACTGATGGGGTTCTGTGGGCTCTTGCATGGTTGATGAGCCCGAAATACATCCGCAACCGTACACTTGGCAGTTGTTTCTGGGAATTGGGGTCAGTCCTTGGACTCTAGATCGCTGGTATTCCTTTATCCGTCTCCTTTTCCGGGCCTCCTCTTGCTATTGGATGTCCTCGGAAAATCGTGTCCCTCTAATTAGGAGGTGCCTCGAAGTAGGTCTCCTCTGAGAAAGCACTTCCCAGGCATTGATGTCCATGTTGAACATGAAGTATGCCTTTGAAAGGTCTTTGAAGTGCTTCTGATAGAAACTAACCTTTTTGTATAGGTAAAAAGCGTTGGGCATTAATTCATTTCCTCTTCTGTGTATACGCGGTGGGGGGGGGGGGGGGTTCTGTCCTGTCTATTGAAGGGACGGGCAGATGTTTTGGTGGAATGATGGGTGTTAGTTTATCTCTTCCGCTGTGTATGCGCGGGGGAGGGGGGGGGGGGGGGGGGACTGTTCTTTCTGAAAAAAAAATCTGTCTTCTTCTTGTTGATATTATGCAAAAATTTGAATAAAATTTTTTTTTTTTTAAAAAGCGTTCAATTTAAAGAAATGATTGAAAGAGATCATAATGGCTGACGTACAGCCACTGCATTTCATATTTGACATGCATAAAATGGCTGACTGCTGACTGTTTGAAATGGAATCAGATATGAAAATGCTATAGCTGGCAAGGTCAGGTTGACAAATGAAACTGACAATGAGTAGTTCTTTGTCTTAGAAGGAATTGGATGATATCCAGCTCCGTGTCCAGGATAACCTCATACTATTCTATGATAACCACAGGTCACCCCACGAAAAGAATTTGCTGATGCAATTTCTTGAATTACCAAAATAATGTTTCAATTAATTGACAGACAAATCGTACGATCAAATTAAATGGATTATAGATGATTTCAGACCAATCAAAGCTATGATGGGGCTGAGACTTCATAGATATTAACAGATCATAATTCCCTTAAAAAGTTGGGTATTGAAACAAAAAAGTAATTCTCGAATCAACTCAACCTATTCTCTAAAATCTGTTCTATCCTCTTGCTTTGCAAATCTACTTTAAACTGTGCAGTTATCTATGTACTGTGCATATTTGATTTGAACGGTGAATCTATCTTGAATTCAACCTATCTGTAAAAGCGAGAGACAATAATTTCAACTAAGCTTCCTGCAGGGCTAAGTTGGAAACGTCTTAAAATTCTGTGCAAGAAAACAAATCTTCAGTCGACACACTAATAAAGTGGCTAATTGATATTAAAACCCAATCAAAGTTCAGTCTCAAGTTCTGTTCAATTAATATCTGTGCGGCGACATAGAAATATATTAACGAAATGTTCGGATGATTGTCCATCTAAGAAATTCTATGTTACTGATGGGGTTCTGTGGGTTCTTGAATGGTTGATGAACCGATCGAAGAACTGCATCCTCAACCGCACACTTGGCAGTTGTTTCTAGAAATTAGTATTGGTCCTTGGACTCTAGATCGCTGGTATTCCTTTTTCCGGCTCCTTTTCCAGGCTACCTCTTGCTGTTAGTTGTTCTCGGAAAATCGTGTTCCACCGATTAGGAGGTCCCTCGAAGTAGGTCTCTTCTGAGCAAGCGCTTCCCAAGCATTGATGTCCATGTTGCACTTGAAGTATGTCTTTGAACAAAGGTCTTTGAAGTGCTTCCTTTGTCTCCTCTTGTTCAGAAACCTTCCTTGAGATGGGAAAAGATGATTGGCTTTGGCATTTGGCATTCTGACATGCTAAGCACATGGCCTGCCCAACGGAGTTGGTTTGGGGTGATCATGGCCTCGATGCTGATGCTTTTGCAAGGACACTGATGTTGGAGCACCTGTCCTCCTAGCTGATGTGGAGAATCTGACTCAGGCAGCCTTGAATGTACCTCTCTGGGGCCTTGTGGTGGCGTCTGTACATAGTCCAAGTTTGAACCGTATGAAAGAGTTGGGAGGATGACCGCTTTGTACATGAGGGTCCTAGTGTCAGCATGGATGTCACAGTTGTCAAAGACTCTCATCCTTAGGCGTCTGAAGGAGGAGCTCGCGGATTGGATACAATGTTGGATCTCTGCGGCGATATCAGCCTTAGAGGAGAGGTCGCTCCCCAGGTATGGGAAATGTTCCATGCTTGGAAGGGTTTCTCCATTGATCTTGATGGAGGGAGAGATCGGATCTTGCCTGGGGTGGGTTGTGAAGGCCTTGAGTCTTCTTGAGGTTGAGAGGCCGAGACCGATTCTTTGGTATGCTTCTGCTAGAGAGTGGAGATGGTAATGTTACCCGCATACTGAAGTTCCACGAGAGATGTCAGTGTTGCTTTCTTCATGGATTTCAAGTGGTTCGGCTGAAAGTTTTCCGTCCATCCTGTGTAACATGTTCTTGACAAGGTGAAAGATGGTGGCAATGAAGAAGGAGAAAGGGGTGGGGACAATGACACATCTCTGCTTGACTCCAGTCTTGATCGCAAAGGCTTCTGTCTTATTTCCATTGGTGAGGATGTGGCCGACATTTTCCCATGGAGGAGTCGGAGGATGTTGATCTCTGGACAGCACGGTGGCATTGTTGTTTCACAGCGCCAGAAGTTGTGGATGAGGTGGGCATTGAAGCACTTCATTCTCTCTAAACCACGTCTGCATGCCTGATTACACATTTTACCACATCCCTGGCCTAAATTGCGCTCATTAATATCACACTTCCCTCAGCTTCCAGGCACATAACCCCAAGGATCTCTGAGGCCTTCCTTAACAAATGTTCCTCTGTTCTTTTCTTACTCAGCCAATCTCTCTCCAACAATGCCTCAGAAGTTTAATTAATTTCTTCATAGAATTGCAACATCTGATCATTCAGAATCCAGTTCCTGCAATCTCCCATTTTAAATCCATATAATTAATGTTACCGACTTCTTCTTTCTTTCACTTATACTGAGTCCTTTTAGCGTCACCATTAGCGTCCACAAAAAAGTCACCCTTGAATCCTCCACCTTTACAGAATGCTACCCTATCCTGACCTTGCTTTTATCCTTTCTTCCCAGGTATAAGCTTATCCGTATACCCACTCCATAATTTCTGACTCCTGCAAAGCTGTGCCCACAATCATTCTGCATCTTTAAACTGCAGCTTGCTGCCCCCAATTCTCCTCACTGCTTTTGACACTGTTGATCAATCTTCTTTTACCACCTCTCCTCTGTGGTAAACTGATTCCATTTCATTCAATCCTACCCTCAGTGACTGGATTGGGACATCCTTTCTCACAGTTTCACTAGAACACCAGAAATAGGAGCAGGAGGAGACCATAAGGCTCATCGAGCCAGCTTCACCATTCAATATGATCATGGTCTTCGACTCCGTTTTCCCACTGACGCCTCATAACTGTTTAGCACAGGGCTAAATCGCTGGCTTTGAAAGCAGACCAAGGCAGGCCAGCAGCACGGTTCGATTCCCGTACCAGCCTCCCCGAACAGGCGCTGGAATGTGGCGACTAGTGGCTTTTCACAGTAACTTCATTTGAAGCCTACTCGTGACAATAAGTGATTTTCATTTTTCATTTCATTTCATTTCATAACCCTAATTCCCTGAGAAAACTAAAGTCTGTCAATGCAGCCTTAAATACATTCGGAATTGACCTTCCGCAACCCTCTGGTGTAGAGAATTCCAAAGATTCGCAACCCATTGAGTGAAGTAATTATTCCTCACCTCAGCCCTGGATGACTGGCCCCTTATCCTAAGACCGCATCCCCTTGTTTTATACTCCCCGACCAGCAGAAACAATCTCGGTGTCTTCTCTATTAAGCCTACTCAGAATTTTGCAACTTTCAATAAGATGACCTCTCATTCTTCAAAATCCCAGAGCATATAGTCGCCGCCTTCCTTCTTTCTTCTAGCCTGTTCACTGTCATCCTTGGTGAACTTTTAAAAAAATTTTAGAATACCCAATTAAATTTTTCCAATTAAAGGGCAATTTAGTGTGGCCAATCCACCTACCCTGCACATCTTTGGGTTGTGGGGCAAAATCCACGCAAACATGGGGAGAATTTGCAAACTCCTTGCTGAACTTTAAAGTTCTCTCCAGCTCCCCTAGAATCAGTTTCCATAGTTACACTGACAGAATGCAACTGTGTTCATAAACCATCAACATTTGATCCTGATTGTTCTGCCATACAATCCAGCCACACGATTTGACTGCCTGTTAGACATCTGAAGCTGAAGTATAATTTTAAAACCTATCATCAATTCTGAATCGTGTTTGTTCTGCTCTCTCTAGTATCAATAGCATTCAAGTGCCAATCTCATCACCATGCTTGGCTACTTCCCCGTTCTGGCCCAGTCAATCTCCACAAAGTTCCACATCCACTTTATCGCCAAACTCCTTTTCCACCTCCAAAACCTTGTTAACTCATGTTGTCAGCTCAACCTCCACTGCTGAAACCTGCAGCTGCATTCTTAGAGTCATTTTCTTTTCTCCTATGGGCTCCCCAGATCCACTGGTTCCACCTTTCACACGCTTTGATCAACCTATCTTTGTGGCTTGAACCCCCTCTCATAATCCTTTTAGTTCAGTCCTCAGCAGCTCCACTCCATGTAAGTCAACTTGATGAACCTGCTTCTTGCGTTCAGTCCCACCACCACCTTCCTCTACCCTCTCTGGGAAATATTCTCCATATCATTGTGTTGTTCGGTTGGAATAGTTTCAGTAACTCCCGAAGACTGCCAGCTGCAATTGCACTGGAGGGATTTCCTCTCCATTCCACGGGCAGGATCTTTTGGTCTTGCCAACAGCACCCCCCACCACGGGTCCCCCGTGGTGGGAGTGCGAAAAACGAGAAACCCAGTTGATAGAAGAGGGACTTGAAAAACCTGCAACCGGCCAATGGCTGGCCACAGCACATGCCATGGCGAAAGGTGGGGGTGGAAAATGTTGCTCACTTTGTTGGGAAATGCCCACAGTTATGAGAAAATTTCCTTGCACTGGCATATTTCCATGCTGTTTTCTGCTTGATTCTCCGATATGTACAAGGCTGCGGAAAAAGTGCTGGAAAATGGGATGAGGATAGATTGATGGCCAGTACGGACATGATGGTCCGAAATGCCTCTTTGTGTGCTGTAAATCTCAATGATACTATGAGGTATCTCATTTCTTTCCATGATCTCAGATGATGGCAGGTAACTCTTTATGGGACTTCATCTCAATTGCACTACAGTTTCCAGCCGCACAATAATGCCCGCAACAACTAGCTTTCTTCAGTCATATTGCAACTTGTATCCTCTGCTGTGAACCACTGAAGATGCTGATGCTTTCTTTAAGTCCCTTGATTTGTTGCGGAGCATCTGTTAGCCTCCCACCACTCCAACCTGCATGCCACACAGTAGCATTTAAATATGCAAGAAATGAGTATTGAAATTTCCGCTCCTGATGTAGTTGGTTTAAATCATTTATTCCCTTGTATGTTAAATCTGCAACGATGAATGGCCTTTTGTGGAGTTACGCTGATTTTTGAGATGTATGCAAGAGAGCGGCATCTCTGTCAGATTTAAATCAGCGACTAATTTTACAATTGAAGTCCACTTTGCAGATAGATTGGTCTCGCAGAGATGAAACGGCTTAAAGATCAACTCTGTTGATTAGATTGATAAATCAAATCAAATGTAGCATGGAAAGTTTCTGCTCTGGATCATGATACCAGCCTCGTATAGCAAATCCTTGAAGATGCACTAACAGCATTCTCCCCCTCATTAAAAACGACACTTAATGCAATGCAGTTGTAGAGTGGGTTTGTGCAATGACTTGCTATCCTGTGGATTAATTAAAATCAAAACACTGCACAGAGAAAAGACAAGGAAAAGGGCAACTTCCATTCCCCTAATAAATTAACTTAATTTTTTAAAAATCCATTAATTGTACCCTCTGTTCACAGTTAACAGTCAGGAGTACCCGAAACCCACACTATTATATTTGATCTTTAATACTGCCACCAGCCTTTTCGCGTTAAGCATACACACAAATAGACACACTGTAATAATCCCCATGAGACCCACGAGAATGACTTATTGACCTCCCTGGGGTGATATAACCACTGTAGATATGTGTACTTGCAGTAGGGGATGTATGGCTGTACCTGTAATACAGGTTCCTCCGGTAAGCCCCTGCCGGCTACCTCCGCCCACAGGGAGCTTGTGTATAAATATGTGTGTGAGTCACTGCGATCCTATTCTACAGCTGCTGCCGGAGGAATAGCATCACACAGCAATAAAGCCTCGATTGTACATGTCTCGAGGCTTTGTGTGCAATTGTTAGTGCCACACTCCCTGCGGGGCTCATGGAATACAGGCTCCCCTGCTGAGGAGCGAAGGCCGAATAACAACAGATAAATCAGACAGATAAAAACCGGCCAGGATTTGAACCAGCATCTTCAGATGGTCCCAGCCGAGACTGGATGTATTGCCCGCCGCGTTGCGGCCTTTCATTTCTTTAATTTAATAAACCATTGAGTTTAAGCCTTCTCAGTACGCCTGTGAACATTATACACACAGACAGAAACTGAGTCGCATAAATACATCTAATGCAGGACATACCTGCCCACAGCCAGCCTTCTCCATGAAACCTGCCAGGCTGGCAGCTTGGCATAGGCCTCTGCTGCTCTCAGTTAAATACGTAGGGTGAGATGAGGCCCTTAAGTGGGAATTAATTGCCCACTTAAGGGTTTCAATTCACCCAGTAGCAGGCAGGCCACCTGATGCCACCCCTGCCACTGCTGGGGGTTGGGCCGGGCAGGTCAGTGGCAGGCAATCTGCCTGCTGGATTTAACCCACCAGCAGGGGAGTAGAAAATCCAACCCCAAGATGCAAACGGGATCGCCCTTGTTTTATGTATCTGTGAGCTGACCAAAATTTTATTCAAAACACAGAGTAATTGGACAGGTACCTTTATTCTACCAAGACTTCCCACAAACGAAACATTGGAAGTTGAAGGTTTTATACCAATCAGTCATTGGTATTAAGAAGTTAACGAGTTAAAAGTGCCTTTTTCTACCTTTTACTGCCTGAAAAAAGTGATGTGTTCAAATATGGTCAACTCATAATGCTATTCAGGGCAACTGGGGGCATGAGGGGGGCATGGGGTGAAAAAAGTATATTGTGCCAGCTTTACCCACATCCACATTTAAATATAAAAGCAAATGTACACTATCTATCTCTTCAACCAACTTAGTTCCCTCCAGCCAGATCAGAGGAACTCTTCAACAGCTGAGATATTTCAAAATGGTTTATCTCTTTTTTTTATTCTCATGTTCAAAGGGTGAGATAAAGGCTGGAATTTTTCCAGTTCACAGGTTGTCCTGCCCCCGGGACAGAAAGTGGACAAAGATGGACATTGGAACCCTGGGTAAGATATTACCAACAGTGACGAATTAGGAGGGCATCACATTGTTTGGCATCCAATTAAAGATGGCAGCCCTCCTCTCAGAGCTGCTGGTCCAATCAAAAGGCTGCCAGTTCCTCAGCTCCACTGATAGATGCTGCCTCATAGACATGGCAAGTCATCCGATTAATGTGCCAGGCCAAGCAGGCCTCCAGCCTGTCTAGTGAACCTTCGATTAGCAGCATGGGAGCCACCGGGCATCTTTTGTCATGGCGGTGGGTGATGTTGTTGGTGGTTTGGGGTGGGGCGGAATAGGCACTTGACATGGAACTGTCATTGAAGAAGCTATGTAACCTGGTGTTCTTCCCACATGTTGGGGGTCCATCCTGATGCCAGTCAAATGCAGGCTGGACAGGAATTGGGGGTTCATAGGGAAAATGAATTGATTTGATTGACATCTCATCTCCTATCAACATATGCTGTTCCCATCATTCAGAATATCCCTTGGTGGTGGCGAGTCGTTGGACAACCTTCTTGATGTGCCATTGTATCAGGCCTCCTGCCTCCCAGAGGGATGTTAACATCCATCCCATAATCACATAACAATCCGGCTCCCCCCTCCCTCATTTCTTTTCGTCATTCCTTCAAAGTAAACAAGTTGTAAGTCCTGACCCTGCTGAATGATTTATGTCATTTTGCTTTCATCCTTCCCCACATTCCTTTCTGAAGAGAGGGAACGAGGGGTGAGGCAATTGAAGGCTGCCAAATGCCATTACTTAATGCAGAAAACTAACTTAACATGAAATTAAAGGCCACAGCAGTAATATTGAAAGACTTTAAGGTAATTCAGTGCATCTCTAGTGCATTCAATTGGATTGGACTTGCACAATTTGATTACTATAGATAGCACAGGAGGGAAATGATAAAACAACTTATTTCTTCAAGACATTTTCCCAATTATTATTGCATTTTCATTTTAGGATATCAATTTACTAAACGATCCCTGAGTAGTCAATGGTTGAGCAATTTGTATAATTTGTTATTTTATTTTTAATAAAGAATGCAATTTACATTATCAGATGCTCTAATGTTTGGCAAATGCGTCTTTCTGCAATCACTTAGCTCCCGTACACTACACAACTGATTTAGTTCAATATTCTGCCTAACCTCTCCACACTGACTTGGAAGTGGAATTTTGAAAGTTAATCACTGCGCATTCCAGAACATTCTGTTCCCACAGTGGAGTCAGTCTGTGACCGTCTACCCAGTCAATTGCATTTTCCCCCTATTTTTAGTTAGTTCTTTCATTGCAGGTAGCCACCAGCCTCACGGAGAATGAAAAGCAGATCGTAATCTTCAAGGGTAAAGTGAATTGGGTTTGTCTGATGGAAAGGGATGGCAATAATACAGTAAGTGCACTTTGCAGACATACAGAAACACAAAGCGACTTGATAAGAGTGAGCTCAAGCTCAGTAATGAGGCATATGAGAGTCAAGACAGGAAACATGCATTGTTATTTCTTCTGGTTCCCAGAAGTTTGAAATAATCACATTTTAGACTCAAAATGCTGGAGCTTTATCAAGTATATTTCTTTCAGGGCTTCATGAAGCTGGTGGATTAATTTGGCAACATTTTATGTTATACCTGGTGAGTTTGGAGACGGAGGGGGTGCAGGATTCTCTGGCCGCCGCATAGCGTGTTTCTTGGCCGAAGGGCCTGTTCCTGTGCTGCACTTTTCTTTGTTCTTTGTTCCACACCATGCCGCCATGAATAGCTGAAAGATGTCGCCTGGGGAGGACATTTAATTGGGGATGAATTTGGTAGGTGGGCACCCTGCCACTGTCCCACCTCTACCATGATTACATCTGTGGTGGGCATGCCTGTGGACAACCATCCCACTCCGCTACCAATTGAGATTGTGTCCAATTCATTGCTAAATAATAATCTGTTCCTGCCATCAGTGGTACTGACTCAGCAGTGGGCAGGCCTGTTGCCGGCAGCAGCCACCACCTCCCTGATGGTGCTGCTGAGTAAAAGAGCATCCAGGCTCTGTTTGGCTGGCAGATCTCAGCGGGTAAGGCTTCCCACCCCCAGAACTCTGCTGGTAACCTCTCAACTGCCTGATTGGTACATAATACCAGCAGGCAATGCCGTTATTGCCTCCATAAAATTCCCCTCATTGTTACTCAACATAGGACTGCAGTGCAGCAATAAGATCTGGCACCTGGGATGTACATTCGCAAAACAATGAGTTCCTATTTAATTAGAAATAATATAACCATATAACATACAGCTGGTTCTGTGCTATAACATACCCGATTGCTGAACAAAATGGCTTTTATACTGCCGGGAAAACACACTGCTGTATTCAATAGATAATCCACATGCCACATTTATTTACGTTTTGATTACGTTCCCTTGTTTTGAGGTATTTGATTTGTCCTTCCTTCAAAATTTGCTCCATTCAATAACCCTACCATCACACATTAAATTAGCAATATGAACACAACATGGTTCCCCAAAGGGGTGACAAGGATCTTGAAGGGCAGAATTGCCTATTTGAGGGACAAACAAGGTCGCTCTCAACAGACCGTGTAACAACACTCTCTTATCTCCTGTTTTTCAGGAAGTCATGACAGCATGCTAGATAGCTGCGGAATGTGATTGAACATAGAGATAATTCCACACAGTTGTTTCGTTTGATTCTCCCAAATACAAAATACATGTCAAAAATGTTCAAAAAGCTAATTCTATGGTCCTTGGAAACCAAAACCAGAACCACTTCAAGTGGTTGCCGTGCAAAATGAATGCACCATTAAGCATCTCCTATTATTTCCTGTACATAAATTATGAGTAGTAACTCACTAGGTATAATTAATCTTTGAATGTTATGATACATTAAGCTATGTGAATAATTCCCTTATTAGTTAAGTGCCGTATCAACGTTGCAACTGACTAACTAGATAGGTCCAGATTAAAGTTTTGAGTAGGTATGCAGAGTTTGCAAGCTCTCTGTGAGCTGTGATTATCATAGTCTTTGAAACCAGAATACATTTAATCAGATAAAATGTATTCCTTCGGCATTTGATAATTTGACGGTTGGAATGCTCAACACCCTCAACCCCAGAATAACAGTAATTGATGGTTAAATATATGGGTAGGAGAAGCAGCACTGATTGTTAGTTCAACCAACTAATTTAAATGCTAACATTCATCTCCACTCTGAAGGTTCTTACCCAAGTTAAGGTCTGATCTCAATTATGTCCTTCACAACAACCTGGTCATCCTAAGGGAATAGATGGAAAAATCTTGCAGAACTACATTTGCATTTGGTTTTTATCAGTGCAATTCACTGGAAATCGGCCAACCCAGTAAAAACCCTGGGCAGCACAGTAGAACAGTGGTTAGCACGGTTGCTTCACTGCTCCAGGGTCCCAGGTTCGATTCCCGGCTTGGGTCACTGTCTGTACAGAGTCTGCACATCCTCCCCGTGTCTGCGGGGTTTCCTCCGAGTTCTCCGGTTTCCTCCCACAGTCCAAAGATGTGCAGGTTAGGTGGAATGGCCATGATAAATTGCCCTTAGTGTCCAAAAAAAGTTGGGTTGGGTGGGGATACTGGGTTATGGGGATAGGGTGGAGGCATGGGTAAAGTGGGGAGCTCTTTCCAAGGGCTGGTGCAGACTCGATGGGCCGAATGGCCTCTCTCTGCATTGTAAATTCTATAATGGCAGTCCCAAGTCAGTTCATTTTCAGAATTTGCCCCATCACAATTTCCTGCACATTTGATGCGGGAATTTATTTACATTTATTGATTTTTCTTAAACATTTCTTGAAATGAAGCTTCCCCGGTTTCTGCCCCCACCCATTACAGCTTCTGTTCTGCTGAGTGTAGTGTGGCCAACGTGTCTCTTATCAGAAATATTCCTTCCTGTTAAATAAAGTTTACATGTCTACACACCTTCAAGACAAGATTTATAAGTTTCAAATACGCCACAATGCAGTGAAAATTTTCAGATGATAAAGTTGTGTTTCACAATTAGTTCCCTTCCAATGCAAGGCCATGCGTTGACAGTGTTCATTCTAACGTTGGTGAATCTAGTGGCACAGCCCAAGCATAGAAGGTACTGTGGTTTCAACCATATCTGGGAGGGCAATAAAACAACTTTAACAACAATCGGATAAGATATTTACTTGGGCAACTCGGTTGGGCTCAAAGGGTGCTTTTTACATTAAAAATAAAAAACTTCACTCATGGTCCTTTAAATTTTGTGCTAAACCAGCACCTCTCGGGGGAGGGACGTTTAGCACAGGGCTAAAGAGCTGGCTTTTAAAGCAGACCAAGGCAAGCCAGCAGCACAGTTCAATTCCCATACCAGCCACCCCGAACAGGCGCTGGAATGTGGCGACTAGGGGCTTTTCACAGTCATTTCATTTGAAGCCTACTTGTGACAATAAGCGATTTTCATTTCAAGTTATTTCAATTTGGGCAGGTTTTGTTTCTGTTGCGACATCTTGAGCCAGTGCGCAGTCAACTCCAGCACCACTTGACCTGCAGTCCCAATACGGTTGAAAGTAACTTTTATTTTTAAATATCCGAGGTCTTTGGCTGCCCAATAACTACAGTCAGCAGGTTTGTAAATTTAAACACATTTTTTTTACTATAACAGTAACTATAATCAAATAGGCAACAAATACAACTGGGTGGCTGGTATTTAATCTCTTACCCCTCCCACCTTTTTAATTCACCCATCCTTTACACACACACACACAGACAAACAAACAAACACAGAGGGGAAAACAGGGTGTAAAATAAGGATGAAAATAAAACGTTAAGAGTCTTTGTTTCAGATGGATGCCTTCCATTTAGTTTTTTCATCAATCTAGGCTTTCAGGTAGGTGCTATCTTTTCTTTCTCCTTGCAATGGTTTTTACTGTAGACGCACAGAGAGAACAGACAGCTAGCATTCGAGAGAGAGAAATATGAACTTCTTCTTTCAGGGTCCATAAGCTTCAGCCTACAGACAGTAGGCATCAGAGAGAGAGAGAGAGAGAGAACTGCTTCCACCTTGATATTCAATTGGCTTATCCTGGATTCTCTCTGAAAAACCCGACCTGACAGGAACCAATTGCTGTCGGTTGCTGGGCAGAAAATTGACCCTGGCCAATCCTTTGGCCACCAGCCAATCAATAAAAATGAACTCTTCCAGCTTCTTGGGTGCCTTAAAGTCTCCTGCCCAAAATACAAAACTTTATACCACAGTCTAGTAGTTAGTTGATTAATTGTTTTCAGGTTGAGGGAGGGTGTGTTAAATGTGAGTTTAATTTAATGTAAATTATGCAGAACATTTTGAAACAGCTAATAAAAATATATATATGTACAAGGATTAAGAAGCTCAAAAACGTTGCTGTCGATGGAAGCGTGCCAAATATTGGTCACAGGCATCAAAGGAAACAACATTTAAATGTAATTTTCAGAGGAAACAACGTTGAAAAGAAGGTCGCCACATGCTCTGCTGGAAAGATCTGGAACATTACAGGGATCACTGTGGGTAGCAAATACCATCCAATAATAGTTTAGAGCTAGTGGTGCTCCAAAACCTGGAAGGAAACAGGCTGATCTCATGCGTGACTCGTTTGAAAAAAGAAGCAAAGTAGTGCTAAAAGGATGGTGGCACATTGTGCTTACGCAACCTCTTTCCATAGTAAAAATGGCGGAACAGTATGATGAGAACACCGAGCAGTGGAACTCATATACCTAACAATTTGATTATTTTGTCTGAGCGAATAACATTGCAGTATTGAAGTCCCACCTTTCCAGAGTACAGGGGGGAGGGAATACATTCAACCTCCAAGGACAGCATGGTAGCACGTGGCTAGCACTGTGGCTTCACAGATCCAGGGTCCCAGGTTCGATTCCCCGCTGGGTCACTGTCTGTGCAGAATCTGCACGTTCTCCCCGTGTATGCGCGGATTTCCTCAGGGTGCTCCGGTTTCCTCCCACAGTTCAAAGACGTGGATTGGCCATGATAAATTGCCGTTAGTGACCAAAATAAGATTGGGAGGGGTTAATGGGTTACGGAGATAGAGTGGAAGTGAGGGCTTAAGTGGATCGGTGTAGACTCGATGAGCCAAATGGCCTCCTTCTGCACAGTATGCTCTATATTCTATGTTCTAAGTCACGTGCAGCCAGAAAACCCAGGCTAGATAAGATAAGATTGTGGAGATATTGAATGACCACTTCTCACCCAAACCTTTGGCCAACACGGAGATGTTCAGGTTCCATAAGCAAAGGCTCCATAAAGAAGGTGAATCAATCACCTAGTCCGTAACTGCTTGAAAGAAATTAGCTGAATACTGTGAATTTGGAGATGCCTTGAACAACACCATTAGAGACAGACTAGCGTGTGGGTTAAGAAGCAAAACTATCCAAAATAGGCTGTCAACAGAAAGCAACTTGACCCTAAATAAGGCTTTAGAAGTTGTGATTTCTATGGGGTTAACAGCTAAGGAAGCCCAACAATTATATTTGAACACTAGAATCCATAAAATGTCTCCTGAGACAGAGACACAGGTTCAAAATTGCCACCGATGCACAAAAACTGGTCACGGAGCAGCAGACGGTAGGTGCAAAGGTACAAAATGCATGAACCATGGTGAAAAGGGGCATATTGAATGTCCATGTTGGAGAAAGAAGAAACAAGTTCCAATCAAGAATATAAGAAGCAGGAATCAAGTGTATGAAATGGAAAAGCAAATAGAGGGAATAGGATCTACGTGGCATGGAAAGTGGGTGAAAAAAAATCGGATTCACAGAAAGATGTTGAACTGTTGTTGAACGAACTGGCTGCTGCAGGCACAACAGACCATTTACTACGTGGACTGATGTGTTGGCTTGTGTAGGCTTGAGAGATGAACAGACACTTCCAACACAGATGAAGGTTCAACTCA
This sequence comes from Scyliorhinus canicula, assembly GCF_902713615.1. Classification (NCBI taxonomy): domain Eukaryota; kingdom Metazoa; phylum Chordata; class Chondrichthyes; order Carcharhiniformes; family Scyliorhinidae; genus Scyliorhinus; species Scyliorhinus canicula. The sequence goes on along the minus strand of NC_052166.1, from coordinate 28,557,462 downwards.
ATTTTATTAACTACTTCTAACTAGCTAACACACGATAACTGTGGGTCTAAATAATGCTAACTTGAACTAGAGACCTAAACCTTGTCCGAACCAGTTGATTCTCTCAGCACGTGTTGTGAGTCTGTGCTGGGCTGAATAAGTTCCTGTTACACTCAGAGGCAGCACCCAGAATGAGCGGGAACCGTGGTGCCCTCTGCCTTTTTAGTGTGTGTATTCTAACTGGTGATTGGCTGCGGTGTTTGTACATGTTGATTGGTCCCTGTGTGTGTCCATCAGTGTGTGTCTGCACCATGATATATTGGTATATATTATGACATGGACAACTGGTGAAAGTGGAAGTGGACACTGGGACATCAATTTAATTGGTACCAGAAACAGCTTACCATGGGAAACTATTTTTTTTTAAATTACTTTATCAGTTACAAAGCCAGAGCTCATAGTGTGGACAGGGGCAAACCCCTAATCCAACTCCTTGCCTGCTCCAAAAACCAATTCAAACTGAATCCAATTCATGGTCCCCACAAGAGATATCAGATCCAGGCATTGCACCTGACCTCACGCTAATCTTAGCCAAATGGCCATGAAGTGATTACAAAGGTAAAGTATGACATATCATCTTTAAACCCTCAAAGATAATACTAAAAACCTATACTGAGAAAGTGCTTTCATTGAGGGGCAGTTTCATTTTAAATGTGCAGCTAAACGGACTGACCGTAGACTTGTCCTTGCACGTCGTTAAAGGTTAGCTATCCCCCCCTAATGAGGAAGACCTGGCTGGAGAGAATCAAGCTAAACTGAACTGAGGTGAATCTCATGTCGGAGTACGAAACAAGTCTACCGAAGATTATAAAGAAACATGCCATTTACTTTAATGGGGAGCTGGGAAGTAGGAAAGAGATCTCAGTCAAGCCAAAAACTAAGGACGAAAGCCAAGCAAGATGCTTAAAGACTAGGTCACGCTATCAGGCCTAAGGTTGATGCAGGGTTAGAGAGGTTAATCAAGATGGGGATCATTAAACGTTAATGTAAGTGATCGAGTCACCCCAATAGCACCCGGATGAAGACATTTGGTTTACTTTGCATATGCGGTGATTTTAAAGTCACTATCAATCCAGCACTGCGCGCGGAGCATTATCCTCAGCCTTTAATTAATAATTTAATCTCTGGGTTAGCTGGAGGCCAGCATTTCAGTATTCCCAACAATATTTGGCAAGCTTGACACACAAAGGGCGATTCAGATATAAAATGTTCCAATGTTCCAACGTGCCACGGGTCAAATTCTAAGCGCACTAGAAGGGGTCCAGTGCTACTTAGACAATATCTTAGTTCCTGGAAAAAATGAAGAAGAGCATCTTCAAAATTTAGAAGCTACACTCCAGAAGATCATGGACTTGGAGCACAGGAGGACAAATGTGAATTCTTCAGACCTTCTATTGAATACCTGGGGCACATCATAGATGCAAAGGGACTGTGCAAATCACCTTCAAAAATAAAAGCCATAACTGAGGCACCTGCAGCTCAAAAATGTAAACTAACTTTGATCATTTTTGGGCTCATTAAACTATTTTGGAAGGCTTGCCCTAATCTAGCAGCTGTTCTCAAGCCTTTACACGACTTATTGTGTCAAACAGGAAATGGGAATGGGTGGATCAGGGTGAGAAGAACTTTGTACAAGCTAAAGAGGCACGACTAATGTCAGAAGTCCTGGCACACTTTGATACAAAGTTACCCTTGCAACTGACTTGCGACGCATCACCTTATGAGATGGGAGCAGTGGTTTCTCACATCATGCCCAATGGTGCAGAGAAGCCATCCAGCAGAGGGCAGCAGAGCAGAGCTTCTGATTGGCTGTTCCGGGTACATTTGCATACGTGCAGTGCGGCCAGCGTAAGTTGAAGGTGGTTTGTGAAGGGGCTGTTCTCGAGTGACAACTTTACCCGAAACACTACTTACGTAGTGTCTCCCACCCATCCTCCTCCTCTAACCAAAAAAAAGTTCTGTCCGTTGGCCTAGTTTCAGCCGTTCAGAGGAGGAGGAGCAATCTCTGGGTGAGTATAAAAACTCACTTTAACCCGGGGATCGCGGTCCAGTTTCGGGAGCCGTTCAGAGGAGGAGGAGCAGTCTCTGGGTGAGTACAAAAACTCACTTTAACCCGGGGATCGAGGCCTAGTTTCGGGAGCCGTTCAGAGGAGGAGGAGCAGTCTCTGGGTGAGTATACAGACCTAACGGTAACTTCCTGTTTTCCACTTTTTTTTTTCAAAAGTGACGTCAGAGGGAAGCTGTGATCTGATTGGTTGATAACCAATCTGCCCCAAATTTAAAACTCGTAAACTTAAATTAAACAAATTAATTAATTAGAGATAGCTGGTCAGGTGATGTACTTAAGCTGCTTGATGTGGGAGCTGGCAGATCCCATTGCGAGCTGCAGCGACCACATCTGCAGTAAGTGTTGGCTGCTCGAAGAACTCCGGCTCAGAGTTGATGAGCTGGAGTCTGAGCTTCACACACTGAGGCACATCCGGGAGGGGGAGGCTTACCTGGACACTTTGTTTCAGGAGGCAGTCACACCTGTCAGAGTAAATAGTTTAAATCCTGCCAGTGGTCAGGGACAGCAGGGTGTGACTGTAAGTCAGGCAGGTAAAGGAAACCAGCAGTCAGGAACTCAGGAGCCTCAGCCCTTGACCCTGTCCAACAGGTACGAGGCACTTGCTCCCTGTGTGGATGGCGAACAGGGCTGCAGGAAGGATGAGTCAGCTGACCAAGGCACCATGGTTCAGCAGGCCATTCAAGGGGAGGAAGTAAATAGGCAAGTTGTAGTTGTAGGGGATTCTATTATCAGAGGGATAGATAGTATCCTTTGTGAGCAGGATCGAGGGTCCCGCATGGTATGTTGCCTGCCCGGTGCTAGGGTGCGGAACATCTCTGACCGGCATGAAAGGATATTGGAGAGGGAGGGGGAGGATCCAGTTGTTGTGGTCCATGTCGGTACCAACAATTTAGGCAAGTCTAGGAAAGAGGACCCGTTTAGAGATTATAAAGAGTTAGGATTCAAATTAAAAAACAGGTCCTCAAGGGTCATAATCTCCGGATTACTGCCCGAGCCACGTGCAAATTGGCATAGGGAGGCAAGAATAAGGGAAGTTAACACGTGGCTGAAAGAGTGGTGTGGGAAAGAGGGGTTGCTTTTCATGGGACACTGGCATCAGTTTTGGGACAGGGGGGACCTATACCGTTGGGATGGTCTCCACCTGAATCGAGCTGGGACCAGTGTTCTGGCGAAAAGAGTAAATAGGGTGGTCAATAGGACTTTAAACTAGAGATTGGGGGGAAGGGAAAGTCAGGGAACCAAGAGGTGAAGGAATCAGTGGGAAGCGTAGCTGCTTAGGATTACAAAAAATCACGAAAAGACAGAGCTCAGGAGAGGTTACGATAGTCCCCATCTCACAAAATATGACACAGTGTATGGAAAGGCTCAGTAAACCAAGGTCCACCACACTAAGAAAACAAAAAGGGACAGTCAATAGGGAATTAAAGGTGCTATATTTAAATGCCCGCAGTGTACGGAACAAGGTAGAAGAGCTTGGGGCCCAGATTGTGACTGGCAGGTATGATGTGGTAGGCATCACAGAGACGTGGTTGCAGGGGGTTCAGGACTGGCAGTTAAACATCCAGGGATTTACAACCTATCGAAAAGACAGAGAGGTGGGTAGAGGGGGCGGGGTTGCCTTGTTAATTAGAAATGAAATTAAATCAATAGCACTAAACGACATAGGGTCAGACGATGTGGAGTCTGTGTGGGTAGAGTTGAGGAACCACAAAGGCAAAAAAAACCATAATGGGAGTTATGTACAGGCCTCCTGACAGTGGTCAGGACCAGGGGCACAAAATGCACCACGAAATAGAAAGGGCATGTCAGAAAGGCAAGGTCACAGTGATCATGGGGGACTTCAATATGCAGGTGGACTGGGTAAATAATGTTGCCAGTGGACCCAAAGAAAGGGAATTCATTGAATGTTTACAGGATGGTTTTTTGGAACAGCTTGTGATGGAGCCCACGAGGGAACAGGCTATTCTGGACTTAGTGTTATGTAATGAGCCAGAATTGATAAAAGACCTTAAAGTAAGGGAACACTTAGGAAGCAGTGATCATAATATGGTAGAATTCAGTCTGCAATTTGAAAGAAAGAAGGTAGAATCAGATGTAAAGGTTTTACAGTTAAATAAAGGTAATTACAGGCGCATGAGGGAGGAACTGACGAAAATCGACTGGAAGCAGAGCCTAGTGGGAAAGACAGTAGAACAGCAATGGCAGGAGTTTCTGGGAGCAATTGAGGACACAGTGCAGAGGTTCATCCCAAAGAAAAGAAAGGTTATCAGAGGGAGGATTAGGCAGCCATGGCTGACAAAGGAAGTCAGGGAATGCATCAAGGCAAAAGAGAGAGCCTATAATGTGGCAAAGAGTAGTGGGAAGTCAGAAGATTGGGAAGGCTACAAAAACAAACAGAGGATAACAAAGAGAGAAATAAGGAAGGAGAGGATCAAATATGAAGGTAGGCTAGCCAGTAACATCAGAAATGATAGTAAAAGTTTCTTTAAATACATTAAAAACAAACGGGAGGCAAAAGTAGACATTGGGACGCTCCAAAATGACGCTGGTAATCTAGTGATGGGAGACAAGGAAATAGCTGAGGAACTTAATAAGTACTTTGCGTCAGTCTTCACAGTAGAAGACATGAGTAATATCCCAACAATTCAGGAAAGTCAGGGGGCAGAGTTGAATATGGTTGCCATCACAAAGGAGAAGGTGCTAGAGAAACTAAAAGGTCTGAAAATTGATAAATCTCCGGGCCCAGATGGGCTACATCCTAGAGTTCTAAAGGAGATAGCTGAAGAAATAGTGGAGGCGTTAGTTATGATCTTTCAAAAGTCACTGGAATCAGGGAAAGTCCCAGAGGATTGGAAAATCGCTGTTGTAACCCCCCTGTTCAAGAAGGGAACAAGAAAAAAGATGGAAAATTATAGGCCAATTAGCCTAACCTCGGTTGTTGGCAAAATTCTAGAATCCATCGTTAAGGATGAGATTTCTAAATTCTTGGAAGTGCAGGGTCGGATTAGGACAAGTCAGCATGGATTTAGTAAGGGGAGGTCGTGCCTGACAAACCTGTTAGAGTTCTTTGAAGAGATAACAAATAGGTTAGACCAAGGAGAGCCAATGGATGTTATCTATCTTGACTTCCAAAAGGCCTTTGACAAGGTGCCTCACGGGAGACTGCTGAGTAAAATAAGGGCGCATGGTATTCGAGGCAAGGTACTAACATGGATTGACGATTGGCTGTCAGACAGAAGGCAGAGAGTTGGGATAAAAGGTTCTTTTTCGGAATGGCAACCGGTGACAAGTGGTGTCCCGCAGGGTTCAGTGTTGGGGCCACAGCTGTTCTCTTTATATATTAACGATCTAGATGACGGGACTGGGGGCATTCTGGCCAAGTTTGCCGATGATACAAAGATAGGTGGAGGGGCAGGTAGTATTGAGGAGGTGGGGAGGCTGCAGAAAGATTTAGACAGATTAGGAGAATGGTCCAAGAAGTGGCTGATGAAATTCAACGTGGGCAAGTGCGAGGTCTTGCACTTTGGAAAAAAGAATAGAGGCATGGACTATTTTCTAAACGGTGACAAAATTCATAATGCTAAAGTGCAAAGGGACTTGGGAGTCCTATTCCAGGATTCTCTAAAGGTAAACTTGCAGGTTGAGTCCGTAATTAAGAAAGCAAATGTAATGTTGTCATTTATCTCAAGAGGCTTGGAATATAAAAGCAGGGATGTACTTCTGAGGCTTTATAAAGCACTAGTTAGGCCCCATTTAGAATACTGTGAGCAATTTTGGGCCCCATACCTCAGGAAGGACATACTGGCACTGGAGCGGGTCCAGCGGAGATTCACACGGATGATCCCAGGAATGGTAGGCCTAACATACGATGAACGTCTGAGGATCGTGGGATTATATTCATTGGAGTTTAGGAGGTTGAGGGGAGATCTAATAGAAACGTACAAGATAATGAATGGCTTGGATAGGATGGACGTAGGGAAGTTGTTTCCATTAGCAGGGGAGACTAGGACGCGGGGGCACAGCCTTAGAATAAAAGGGAGTCACTTTAGAACAGAGATGAGGAGAAATTTCTTCAGCCAGAGAGTGGTAGGTCTGTGGAATTCATTGCCACAGAGGGCGGTGGAGGCCGGGACATCGAGTGTCTTTAAGACAGAAATTGATAAATTCTTGATTTCTCGAGGAATTAAGGGCTATGGGGAGAGAGCGGGTAAATGGAGTTGAAATCAACCATGATTGAATGGTGGAGTGGACTCGATGGGCCGAATGGCCTTACTTCCACTCCTATGTCTTATGGTCTTATGGAAGCCAATCGCTTTTGCATCAAGATTCTTGAAAAAAGCAGAAAAGCACGAGACACAGTTAGAGAAGGAATCATTTTCAGAATCAAACATTTTTACCAATACCTAAATGGACGGAAACGTTCTTCACTAACAGATCATAGAATTTACAGTGCAGAAGGAGGCCATTCGGCCCATTGAGTCTGCACCGGCTCCTGGAAAGAGCACCCTACCCAAGGTTAGCACCTCCACCCTTTCCCCATAACCCAATAACCCCACTAAGGGCAATTTTGGACACTAAGGGCAATGTATCATGTCCAATCCACCTAACTTGCACATCTTTGGACTGTGGGAGGAAACCGGAGCACCCGGAGGAAACCCACGCACACACGGGGAGGATATGCAGACTCCGCACAGAGAGTGACCCAAGCCGGAATCGAACCTGGGACCCTGGAGCTGTGAAGCGATTGTGCTATCCACAATGCTACCGTGCTACCACTGACAATGATTTGGGCCACGTACCAGTATTCCCTTTCCAGCAGTGAGCCGGATGCAGAGATGGGCATTGCTGTTGTCAGCACGATAAAATATCATCAATCAAATCTCCTTGGGAATGCTGATGGACCCTCTAGATTACCTTGACCTGATGAGTTGTCAATGAACAGTTCGAGTGGTAATATTTTCTATTTCGAAGAAGTCGATAACACTCCAGTCACCGCAGGGCAAGTTAAGAAGTGTACTAAAAATAATTCACGACTGTTAGAAATTCTGGACGTGGTACTTTGTGGCAAGACTACGGGAGCAGAAGTAATGCAGAAGTCTCCGAGGGTCCCACTCTTGAATTGGTTTTACATTTTGGAAGCTTGTGAGGGGAAGTTTTCAGTACCACGAGCAACTCTGCTGTGCAGCAGGTGAGGAAGGAGAAAGGAAGAGGAATAATAATAGGTGAATTTATTTGTTCGGAGAACAGACAGGTGTCTCTGTGGCCGTAGAATTGTCTCCAAGCTGGAATGTTGCCTCCAGGATGGTATGTTGCTTCCAGGATGGTATGTTGCCAGGTCCAAGGATGTCACAGAGCAGCTGCAGGACATTCGTCTGGGGGAGGGTGAACAGTCAGAGGTCATAGTCCACATTGGTATAAGTGACTTAGATAGGAAAGGGGATGCAATCAGAATTTAGGGCACTCGGCAGAAAATTAGCAAGCGAGACCTCGAATGTAGTAATCTCTGGGTCACACGTAAGAATAGAAGGATAAGGCAGATGATTGCCTGGCTGGAAAGATAGTGCAGGAGGGATGGCTTTAGATTCCTGCGACAGTGGGACTGGCCCTGGCGGAGATGACACTTATACCAGTCAGGCGGATTGCAGCTGAACAGAGTTCCTTGTGGAGCATTTTGTTAGTGCTGTTTGGAGAGCTTTAAACTAACTCAGCAGCAGTGTGGGATCCAACAGAATAACCGGGTGCACAAAATACAGGGAGAGACAGATAACACTTGCATACAGAATAGTAAGTTAACAGCAAAAGTTGGAGTGAGGGAGAAAGTAATGCAGTCTAAATCAGGGTTACTTTGCATGTATGGGAATGCACAAAAACTGGAGAGTTACAGGCACTGATTGTGTTGTGGAAATATGATGTTGCAGTGATAAGAGAGACCTAGTTCAAGTGTTAAATATTCCTGGGTGAAAGGTGTCCAGAATAGAAAGGAAAGGAAGGAAAGGCGGAGGGATGTCAGTATTAGTTAAGGAGAACATTGCAGTGCTGGAGAAAAAGGATGTCCCAGAGGGTTCAAGGACAGAATCAATTTGGTTTGAGCTAAGGAATAAAAAGGGCACAATTACATTTCTCGATGTAGTCTATAGACCTCCAACTAGTTAGAAGGATGTGAAAGAACAATCTTCAGGGAAATAACAGACAGATGCAACCATCATCACTGGCATGGTGGCACAGTGGTTAGCACTGCTGCTTCATAGCACCAAGGACCCGGGTTCAATTCCAGCCTTGGGTTCTATCTGCATGGAGTTTGCATGCTCTTCCCGTGCCTGCGTGGGTTTTTTCCGGGTGCTCTGATATCCTCCCACAGTCCAAAGATGTGCAGGTTACGTGGATTGGCCATGCTAAATTTCTCCTAGTGTCCAAAAGGTTCAGTGGGGTTACTGGGTTATGGGGGTAGGGTCATTCAGTGAGTGGATGCAGACTTGGTGGGTCGAATGACCTCATTTTGCACTATAGTGATTCTATGATTATAGAGTAGCTACAATGGGGAACTTTAATTATCTAAATGTAGACTGTGGTAGCGTAAAGAGCGGAGAGGGCCAAAAGTCCCTAGACTATGTTCAGGAAAATTTTCAAACAAACCGTTTATGTTCAGTCCATCAAAAAGGATGCACTGTTGAACCTAGTACTTGGAAACAAGGTGGGCCAAGTAGGTCGCGTGATAGTGGGAGAACCTTTCGGAGACAGTGGCCATTGCATTGTAAGCTTTAAGATGATGATAATAAGGGACAATAGGCAATCCAGACAAAGAATAATTAACGGGGGAGAGCCGACTTCAATGGGGCAAGAACGGAGGTAGGCCGATTGGACTGGAATGAGAGGTCAGTGAGAAAAAACATAGTTAGGGTTAGGGTTAGGGAACAATGGGCTACCTCCAAAAGAATAAATGGTTCGGCCGCAATCATGGTATATTCCCTCCAAAGGTAAAGGCAGCCAAACAAATCATGAGCACCCTGGATGAAAAAAGATATAGAAATTAAGATAACATCATAGATCATTGAAGGTGGCAGGACATATATTATTCTGGACTTTCTAAAAGCAGCATAGAGTACAAAAGCAAGAAGGTTCTGCTGAACTTGTACAAGGCACTAGTTAGACCTCAGCTAGACTATTGTGCACGATTCTGGGCACTAAGCTATAAGATGGATGTGAATGAATTTGAGTATAGAAGAGGTTTACAAGAATGGTTCTAGGGATGAGAGACTTCAGTTATGAGAATAGATTGGAGAAGTTGCTACGTTTCTCTTTGGAGAGAAGAAGGTGAGAGAGGAGATTTATAGAGATGTTCAAAATCTCTGGGATATTTTGGAGGCTGGAAATAATAGACAGGGAGAAACTGTTTCCACTCATAAAGGGAAAATAACGAGAGGGCACAGAATTAAAGTGATTTGTAAAAGAAAAAAATGTCACGTGAGAAAATTGGGTGTTTTGGGTCTGGAGTGTACTGCCTGGAAGTGTGATGTGAGGTTACAAAAGCTTCCGAGGTGAGGCCAAATGGCTTTAACATGCTTCTCCAGCGAGAGTAATAGTCTACTGCCAGGAGGGATAGTATCCTTTTTGAATTGAATAGGTCCATGTCAAGGTGTTCCCAAGGCCTAGATGGGAAGGAGGAGGGCATAAGCATTTCTTTCTGCTCCTGTCTGTGAATGGCACAAGTGACACTGTTGGGAGACAATGCCCTTGATTAAGCATGAAATACCTGGCCACCTTATGGACTGTTGTGCCCTTGATCGACACTTGGTGATACCAGAATATCCCTGGTAAATCTTCTTGTGAACTTGCAGGCGGTGAGCCCTTAGTAGCACTAATTGCTCATCATAGATCAAGAGGTATCCATGATGTGGATACGGCAAAGTTTTTCAAAGATGGGGTTGCTAAAAAATTCTGTGGCCATCTATTCAGGCAATATGTGTGAGCCTGAATACATCCTGAATGCAGGGGCTGGTTTAGCACACTGGGCTAAATCGCTGGCTTTTAAAGCAGACTAAGGCAAGCCAGCAGCACGGTTCAATTCCCTGAACAGGCGCTGGAATGTGGCGACTAGGGGCTTTTCACAGTAACTTCATTGAAGCCTCCTGGTGACAATAAGCGATTTTCATTTCATTCATTCTTCATCTCACCTTTGAGCCACTCAAAATCTTGCAACGTCTACTCTTTTGCTGGCAAGTATTGAATGGCTTAGATTGTAAAAGCCTCGACTTCCTCAATGAAAGTTTGTGGGCTGGATTCTCCTTGCCTCTGCACCGAAATCACGTTCGTTGCGGGGGTGGAGAATGGGCGACAAACCGAAAATTCGGACCGGTGACGCCCCCGAGATTCTCCGGTCCCTGGAGAATCGTTCAAGAGTCTCTCGGCGTGAACTATGCGGTGCTGGTAGACCATTAACAGAGGACCCCCCTCCCCGCGATTCTCCGTGTGCAACCGGCCGAGTTCCCAATGGCATGGTTCGAACCACCTATCGCCCATCGCGAACGTGGGTGACAGTTGCAGTCTCAGTCCATGACCGCCCTGATGGGGGTCGGGGGGATCATTCACCGGGGGGGGGGGGGGGGGGGGGGGGCTCATGGATGGCCAGGGAAGCGATTGGGTGTCAAGAAACTGCGGACGCATGCAATCTCGGGGGCCTTTGGTGCCGCTCCGACGTGCGAGTCCACCATGTCCCATGGGCGGCCACTGCAGTCCGCCGCCGTGCGCATGCGTGGACTGCGACTGAAAGTGCGGGAATGGCTTACAACCTAAGCCATTCAATACTTGCCAGCAAAAGAGTAGACGTTGCAAGATTGTGAGAGGCTCAAAGGTGAGATGAAGAATTAATTAAATGAAAATCGCTTATTGTCACCAGTCGGCTTCAATGAAGTTACTGTGAAAAGCCCCTAGTCGCCACATTCCAGCGCCTGTTCAGGGAATTGCACCGCGCTGCTGGCCTGCCTTGGTCTCCTGGAGTGCTTCTCGCAGCTCCGGCTGCAGATATGGGGGCCCCGCCAGGTTAGAGTCCAACAGGTTTATTTGGCATCTGGAGCTTTTGGCGCATAGCTCCTGCATCTACTGTTGAAGGAGCTACGCTCCGAGAGCTCGTGATTCCAAATAAACCTGTTGGACTCTAACCTGGCGGGGCCCCCATATCTGCAGCCGGAGCTGCGAGAAGCACTCCAGGGCCCTGCAAGCCCTCTGCAGATGGGAGAATCACTCAGGACTTTCTTAAGGAAAGTCCAGAGTGAAACACCAGAGTTTTTACGCTGGCTTGGGGACATAGCCCCATTATTGGAGAATCCAACTCTTTGTTCTTGTTTGTTGACTTCACCAACTTTAAGCATTATATTCAGCCCTATCTAGGCTTTCCTACTCAACAAAGAGCTTTCTTGATTCTGAACACTACAGTGTCTCAGAAATGTTCCTATCTTTGTACTTTAGGGTTGCATCAAACAGACCTTTAATGCTCATCTTGATTCCTCCGGAACCTTGGATTTGGATTGATGAAGATTGCAGGGTAATTTTTTTTGTAGCTATTGAACTCTGTCAAGTAAAACTGAGATTCCAACAAATTTCAATTCTGTATGATGGCCATTGACTTCTACTCCAGCATTGTCTGGCATTTTTTTATACTTCTCCGAGAAATTGATTTCTTGGTTTTCCGGTTCTGTTATTTCTTGTACAGAGCTTCCTTTAAAGGATCTATCTTTCCGTTTTGCAAACACAGGTTTCTTTGAATGACGTGTTGTTTTAAAATAACCAATCATGCCACACCCATAATACTGTGCATTTCAGATAGAATATTCTTCGCGCCACAGAAGGAACGCTAGAAAATGGTGGTTGGCACCGTTTTAGCATTGCTTCTCTCCAGATTGTTTCCTGTCATTTTTAGCATTCTTTGGTGGCTGTATCCACTGCTGCCACCATTTGCTATTGTAGGCTTGTGTAAGAAGGTATTGGCATCTTTGCTGGAAGCAAAGGTCTTTACTTTTATTTACATAACTGACTATATACAAGATAACGTACCATCAGCTCCTTTCTTAGGATCTGCTCACTTGTCTCTCTTTGTGAGTGGCATCAAAATGAGAGAAGCACATGCTCAGTGAATATTGTTAAATTGGTGTTCGGGTTAGTCCTTTATGCTGTGGACCATGTTGTGTATTTTAACGCTGTTTGGATTTGAAGCATGCCGCTTTCCTTATCTCTCAGTCAGTGGAAGTGATTATGGCTCAGCAACCGGGTTATAACAGAACGACTGTATCAAACAAACACCAGAGACAAGGATCACAATGTCGAGACCAACACCTACTAACTTTATTCAGCCTCAGTCAAAATGCTGGCTTCAATCACTGCCATCTGTGAAAATGATCACATTGCTACCCCTCACTTACTGTAATTCTGCAGCCATTTAACGATGAAAGCTTTCAACCTATTGTTTGTGCAGAACTTCTGTGAAATCACACTCCTTGCTGGATGATGATTTAACCGTTAAACCTATTGCACAACACTCAAAGCTCTGTTGACACGTATGATGTTTCAGAAATTAGCTACTGCTGGGAATAAGCTTGTGCCTAATAAAGGCTCTCACTTAATTAAATGCTTCTGTGGAGATGGGAACACACTGTAAACTGTAATTTAAACGGATACCTCATTAATCAGGATATGTTTTCTGATGTTTATTTTTCATCTTCCCACCATCAAAAAGCAAGCAATATTATGTGGGATAAATTGGATTTGAGTCCAGTGCGTCTTCCAGTTGAACACTCGAGAAGGAATGAGCTTGCATTTATGTAGGACGCTGAATGATTTGCGATCAAGCAATTAATCTTGTCATGCAATCGTTATTATTAATTGCAAAGACAGGGTGGCATGGTGGTGCAGTGGTTAGCACTGTTGCCTCACAATGCCCAGAACCCGGGTTTGTTTACAGCCGCATGTCACTGTCCGTGTGGAGTTTGCACATTCTCCCCATGTCTGTGTGGGTCTCACCCCCACAACCCAAAATTGCGCAGGTTAGGTGGATTGGCCACGCCAAATTGCCCCTTAAATTGGAAAAAATATTAATAGCAACAACAGCAGCCAACGTGGAAATAACAAATAACAAATCGCACAGACAACAAACAAATGAATAAATAATGGGGAAAGGTTCATTCACATAGCGCCGCTTCTAGCAGTCCTGTACAAACTAAATTGATTCACTGGAGAGAGGTAGCACTATAGGGTCTGACTTGCACACAGTCCTAGTGGGTTTCCTCAATGAGGTCAATGAAGAATCCTGCATGGATCAGCTCAAAGTGCCTGTTCCTGGGGAATTCACTTGCAGGACGCCACTCAAACCGGCACTGCGCAAAATCCCTTTTCCCCCAATTGTTTTTTGTTGGCATTGGCTGAGGAAGAAATGTGATCCTAGTGACCAAAATAAACGACTGCAATTTTTTCAGATAATGCTCTGGTTTTGTTTAACCTCCATATGATAAATTGATGACGCCTCAATTTAATGTTTCTTCCTCAGGCAGTACACCACTCCTACAGTGCTAAAGCGTCAGCCACAATTATATGCTGTGCTCTGAATGATACCTTTCTACTTCAAATTCAAGGGTATGACTGAGTCTGGGTGTCAATGATAGAAGAGAGGTGGAAACCATGCTGTTGCAAACTAGTCAACATTTAATGACTATTCACTGAGACTATAGCAGGAGTCTATTGGAACCTTCATCCGGTTGCATGTGATGTGACATATTCTGACAAGGCTATGAGCCAAGTGCTGGTAAATGGGATTAGGTGAGTAGGTCAGGTGTTTCTCACATATTGGTGCAGATGCGATGGGCCAAAAGTCCTCTTCTGCACTGTGTGATTCTGTGACATCACAGATGATGCGCTCTAGCTATTAGCATCATATTACCTTTATACTACATTTTTAAAAATTCATTCATAGGATGTGGGCCAGCATTTATTACCCATCCCTGAGGGTATTTAAGAGTCAACTACATTGCTGTCACTTGTAGGCCAGACCAAGTAAGGACGACAGATTTCCTTTACTAAAGGACATTAGTGAATCAGATAGGTTTTTACAACAATCGACAATGGCTTCATGGTCATCATTCGATTTTTAATTCCAGGTTTTTTTATTGAACCATCTGCCATGGCAGGATATGAACCTGAGTCCTCAAAGAATAACTCTGGGTCTCTGGATTACTAGTTGAGCGACAATACCACCATGCCATTGCCTCCCTGCCAACATGCCTACTACATGTACTAAGTAAAGTCACCATAGTCCCAGATGACCATAGGCTGCTTTCCCCTTAAAAGGGAGAGAGCTGACTGGTGGTGATTTAACTTGAGAATCACCACACCTCAGGGAAGATGCAAGGTTGAGAATAACCATGAATAACCTCAGCCGGTGTGGGAATTGAACCCATCCTGTTGGCTTCATTGTGCTTCACAAACTAGCGGTCCAGTCAACTGAGCTAAACCGGTCCACTACAAGTACTAGCAACTTTGTCAAGTCCAGTGACAGGTTATATTTAATGGGAGGCAAAAGTAATGAACCAAGTCCATGATGCAGAGCATCACCAAACTGTGAAAGAGGAAGAAAAGTCACACAAAACCTTCTTCCTAAGTAAGAGAACACAATGCTGGAGGTTTTCATACCAGCAGATGTCAGAAAGAAGTGGAGTTTCACACTTTCGAGACTTGAGAAAAGAATTAAGCCTCAGCGGGAAAAGTTCAAATAGTCTTCATTTGAGCACAGTGAAGATGCCAGGACGATGGCTGAGAACAAAATATTGGGAGCTGGGCCCCAACTGTTTTCGATCAACAGCAATCACATGAGTCAGAAACCCAGCGGAGGCAATCAGCTGTGGGAAAGTGGCTGTAGACCTGCAAGAGTAGGTAAAATGGTGAAAGCAGTTACAGCTGAAACGTAATAGAAGTCAAAGTTAAGAACTGGACATGAGCAGGAAAATGGGTGGAATGGGTGCACTATATATTTGTTATTAAATATGCGTGGGCCCATTTTGAAACTGATTTGAATTGATGGCATTCATCACATCAAACCAATGTGGAGCAGCAATGGAGTAAATAATGCGGAACAGTATTGCAAGTACAGTGTAAATAACAACATGTCATGTTGATGCTGTGCAGTCAGGGTCAGACCACACCTTCGAGCGCAGACAATTAACATAGAAAGAACCACAGGAGGAAATGAGAATCTTAATCTTGAAGGCGATGACAAGAGTTGATTTTTATAAAGGTGATTGTAATATCCCTCACAAGACCCATGGGGACGACCCGATTGATCGCTCCTTGGGGCTCGTGGAATACGAACTCCCCTGCTAATGAGCTGAGGCCTATCAGCAAGGGCTCATACAATCAATTCTTAAATGCCGGCCAGCCCGGTTGAGACTGGCATGATAGGTAGTTCCGGTTGGGATCTATGTGCTGTGCACCGCATTGTGGTCTTTTCCTTTGGCTAAAATGAACCGGTGTTTCAATTCATCTTCTCGGGCCTCCTGAGTTATTATAGTGATTAAAAATTATTATAGTGCTTAAAGATCATAGATCATAGCATTCACAGTGCACAAGGAGGCCATTTGGCCCATTGAGCCTGCACCAGCCCTTGGAAAGAGCACCCTACCCAAGTCCAAATCTCCACCCTATCTCCATAACCCAATAACCCCACCTAACCTTTTTTTGGGACACTAAGGGCAATTTAGCACGGCCAATCCACCTAACCTGCACATCTTTGGACTGTGGGAGGAAACCGGAGCACCCGGAGGAAAGCCACGCAGAGACAGGGAGAATGTGCAGGCTCTATACCAGGGGTGGGCAAACTTTTCCGTGAAAGGGCCACATTCAGAAATTCACAATTTTAAAGGGCCGCATAGTATATTAAGTAAAATAATTACTTCACCCGGTTATGATTCTGGGTACCTCATATAGAACATAGAACAGTACAGCACAGAACAGGCCCTTCGGCCCTCGACGTTTTGCTGAGCAATGATCACCCTACTAAAGTCAACGTATCCACCCTATACCAGTAAGTAACCCAACAGTCCCCCCCCCCATTAACCTTAAAAAAAAATTTTAAATTTAAAAAACATTTTTTTTTTTTTTTTAAATTTTTTTTTTAATGACTTGGTGGGCCGCATAAAGACCTTTGGCGGGCAGCATGCGGCCCACGGGCCATAGTTTGCCCACCCCTGCTCTATACAGACAGCGACCCAAGCTGGGAATTGAATCTTGTACCCTGGAGTTGTGAAGCAACAGTGCTAACCACTATGCTACCGTGCCAGCCACACTTAAGATAAATCTCGAATACTACTTGAAGGAAGCCACAGCATTCAGTCCTTCGGTGAAAACATGATAATGAAACAAGAAGAACCAGCAGTAATGTAGCACCATTCATATCCACATCCAAACCAGCAAACAACCAGTGAGTTACTTTTGATATCTAACAACTGGTGTGATGAAGCCGAAGATGACAGTTGATTTGTGCATAGTAAGATCTCATGAACAGGAATCAGTTGAAAGATTAGTTAATCTGCTTTGGTAACATTGACTAAAGAATGAATGTTAGCCAGGGCACCAATAGAGTTCCAGGGCATCAGCAGAGTTCATTGTTCTTCTTTGAGAGCATGTTATGAGATTAAACCTACCTGAACTGACAGATGGGGCCTTGGGTTCAACAAGCTCACTGAACCTCAATGCAATGCAACACTCTCTCAGAACTGTCGCCTCAATCTACGTGTTGAACCCGTGACCTTCGACTTAAGAGGTGAAAGGACCACCGCTGAACCAAGCTCAAACTACGGACAACCTGAAAGTAATGTAAGGTGAACATCTTCCTGCAAAAAAGGTAACCAAAATGTGGAATCGTCTTCTGGGAGCAAGTATGCCTGCAAATATCTTTAGTTACCTCCAAGATTCAAATGTTGTATTCGACAGGTTTTCTCTGAGATAGATGAACCATTAGGTATCCTTCATCTGTTTTTATCTTGTGATTTAACCATCAGAGCATGTTGGGAAATTAACATTAATATCAGCAATGGAACAATTGAACCCCTGTGCAATGTGGAATCATGGTCCCAAAATATAGTATCAATGGCACTGCAAGAATATAACACTGACGAGCTGACAGAAGGCAAGATGAAGTTTCTCTTGAAACAAAACTCCTGTATTTTAAACGATTAAATTAATTCCGTTTATTGATTGAGCAGATGCTAAACTCTGTTTCTGAGGGCCTATTAGCCTGCAAAGTATAATTGTGAAAGATCTAAACCACAACTGTCCACACAAAGCATTGTCTAATGATCTGTGATGAGCATCACGACATTATGGAGATATAAGTGCCATTACAGACACAATTATCGATGAAACATGGCATTGAATATATTTCCAGAGATGGACTCGGGGAAAAATGGATTTCATTTCTATATTCCTCTCCAGACAGCAAGCAATTTCTTTCTTACATATTCAAAATGCTGCTAACACCATATTATAAATTAAGCCACACTGCATTACTGCTGACCTCGATGCCCTTCATTCTTGATTTGGCAGGATACGAACATTAAACTTAAGGCACTGCCAGAACAGGAACCAATGTCGATGAGCGTACAAAGGAATAATGGTCAAACAGGATCCAGAAAGTTAAAACTAAAGTTATGATTTCAAGTAAAGGAGCACACATTACATTTTGTGCAGTAGAAAGCACATGAGTTGCAAGGAACTGATTCATTCCTATCGTTGTACATATGGTGAGTCCTCAACGCACAGTCGAATGTGGGCATGCAACAAAAAAACGTCAGGCATTTCCCACTAGGATGGGAAAATAAATTTGGGGTAATGGCCACCCAAGATCATATCCATTGGTGGCTAACTGCGGATTTAGTGGCAGATTGCCATTCTCTGTTACCTATTGAGGCTCGCCATTCAAAGGTAACATCTCACATTTCACTTTTTCTTACTCGAAGCCCGTAGGCGGAGGGAAAGATGTGACTTTCTTTTAGGAATTTTAGGCTTTTTGAACAGGATGGGGTGAGATTAATAGCAGGCACATTGCTTTGTAGATGTCATGTATCAGCTCTTCCATGCCGGACCCAAACGGATTCCACTTCCTCAGCATCCAGGTGTGCGGCCACAGATAGAGAGTCATTCAGGTCAATGCCCGATATCCTGGCAGCAGTCAGGCTGGCTGCCTTTATTCTGCAGAAGCCTACTGTGCCATCATTTGAACCACCATGGAAGACAAGTGTAGTTAATAGGTGACAAGGGCACTTGTGATATGGCCGTTGACTCATGTGTGTAAGTGACATACATTGTATGCGACAAATGATCATAGAAAACCGTTCTGCCACACACAATGTAATACATGGGATCAATGATATTCTGGAACAGTGCTCCTGGTGCCTGGACTGCTCAGCAGCACTTGGCACAGCAGATGTCAAGACCTATGTCAGTTGGGTGCATGTAGGCACCCTGTCGTATTCAATATTTTCCCCGCGTCTGTCAATGATACAGAAATTCAAACAGCATTCATTAGGTAAGCAAAACTGAACTTTATTTACTAATTAGAACTGCGAGCAGTAATGGCAGAGACTTGAAGTCGGAAGGCAGTCAATTACAAACTGCTGAGTCCATCCCAAGTCAGCGATATTACAGAAGAATAAGGCGATTTTTATACATTATAGGATCAAGATAACATGAATACAACTTGGTCAGGAATTTGATCGAAAGTAAAACATAAGTAATAATCGTTACAATGGCGTCACCTTGCTGACCTTTAGGGGAATGGCGTTTCATATCATTATCTTGTCTTTGTTTTAAGAAAGGGACAAATTTGTTTACGTACAGGAAGAGAGTTTTTCAGCTTGGTATTTATTGAGACTGCTTCTAGGTTCATGACGAACAAGCCTTATCTAGAATTTCAGAGTCACCCAGTTCTCAGGTTATGTTGACCTCGGCTGTATCTGTGTATTTTGTATCTGTGCCTTAGGTTATATGAAATCAGTTTAAATTCAATTGTACCAAGAAGACTTGACTAGTTTTCCCATCATGCCATTATATGCTTCACACAATACCGCACCCTCCCATTGATTCTGTCTACACTTCCCGCTGCCTCAGGAAGGCATACACCATTGTCAGAGACCCCTCCCACCCAGGCATTGCCTTCTTCCAGACCCTTTCATCAGGCAGAAGATATAGATGTCTGAAGACCCGCACGTATCTAGACATCGGAACTGCTTCTTCCCCACAGCTACTGGACTCCTCAACGACTCTCCGTCGGACGAATCTGTTCCCTGTAAGAACACTATTCACGATGCCCTATGCTGCTCTAGCTCATGTATTTACTTTGTTTGGCCCTTGTTCCACACTGTAACCAATCATTATTTGTCGATGTACTTTGTTGATTATTCTTTTTGTCTACTGTGTATGTACTGTGTACGACCCTTGGCTGCAGAAATATACTTTTTACTGTACTCTTTGGTACATGTGACAGTAAATCAATCGATCAATCTCACCGGCATGAGCCTTTCCCGCCTTTGTCATGTGCGATATGGTGAGCAGTTGAGGAGCAGGAGCATTGAAAGAAAGAGAAAGGGATGAGGTGACCTCTTATTGCCTGAGCTCTCTGTGAAGATCTAATGTGATTGCAATACCAGTAACTGCAAACTTAAGTCCCCATTCATCTACAGTCTCACACATTACCTTCCCCCTGTCGCTGCCCACCACAGCAACCACTTAGCTCCAAACAAAAATCAAATCCACAACAAAATAAACATTCCAAACCAAATTTATGAAAGAAACCATGCATATTGCATACAAGTGCAAAAGAAACAACCTTGTACATCCCCTTAATCTTTGCCTTTGCCAGTCCCAGTGCTCCCATGCATTGCCATACTAATGACTGGTGAAAGGCTGCTGACTTCCAAGGAGCAGACTGCAGATGGCCTTACAGGATTACTTTGAGCAGCTCTCAGCTGAGAAGGGATGGCTGTGGATGGGCCTCACCATCTCGGCGAGGGTGGCAGCAGTTGCAGATAACAGAAAGGGCCCTGGTAGAGCAGCAGGGGGACAAAGGCAAATGTTGTCAACCTGAGAGCAGACAGTAGGTTCGTGCTGTTGTATGCCACACCACTCCACTGGGGCAGAACGTCAGCAACCCTAGTAATGTGCCTAATAACTGATTGTTAGATTGCTCAGTGAGTAGTGTGGTGAATGTAATATAGATGTATATATGTTAATTCACACTGTCTTTGTAAGCGCAGTAGCGCTATCCTACCACTAGGGGGAGTAGCGCCGGGAGCACTCAGGAACCTGTACTGGGCTCCACCCTTGGCTCTGCCCATGACTCCTCCCCCGAGTGCAGCTGTATAAATACCCGTGTCCAGAGTCAGCCTGAGTTCACTACGAGTTCATCGACAGGTAACAGGCTGGCTCTGACGTAAGTCGATTAAAGCCTAGATTCACATCGGAAACACGTGTCTGGTGAATTGATGGTTCCATCAATTTAATCGACTTAAGAACAGTAAAGATCGATTATGGAATCGGCCCTCAAGCCTGGACGCCTGGAACTCAACCCGCAAGATGCAGAGGCTAAAGAAATCTTCTCCCACTGGATCCAGTGCTTCAAGGCCTACCTGGCCGAAGCGAGCACAGCCAAAACGACAGAGGATCAGAAGCTAAGTCTACTGCACGCGAGGGTGAACCACAGAATCTCTACGCAACTAAACGCGTCCAGTTCATATACTGCGGCGCTAGCAGTTCTCGAAAAAATGTATGTAAGGCCCATTAATGAAGTTTACGCTCACCATGTGTTCACGACTCGCCGCCAGCGGCCTACGGAATCACTTGCCGAATTCCTAAGGGAACTTAATAATTTGTCCAATGACTGTAATTACCAAGTGGTTACCGCGGCTGAACACAGGGAATTGGCGGTACGCAATGTTTTTGTAGCGGGCCTCAGGTCTAACTATGTGCGCCAACGGCTGTTGGAAAAGGGGGCCCAGGACTTAGAAACGACTGTGGAAGCTGCTACCACGATGGAGGTCTCCTTCCGCAGCCTTAACTCGTTCCCCGCGGACCCTGCAACCCAATAATGGGCCCTCGACCAGCGAATCCCCCAGGCCTGTGCTACGCAGCTGCCCAGCCACCATGCTGCCCCAGCCAGCCACTATGCGGTTCCAGCCAGCCACTATGTTGCTCCAGCCTGCCATTTCTGCGGCCAGAACCAGCACCCACGGCAGCACTGCCCGGCCCGCAACACGACCTGCAGCAGCTGTGGGCGAAAAGGCCATTACGCAAGAGTGTGCCTCGCAAAAAGGGCCCCAGCTTCTAACACCCCAGCGACTCGCAGTAATCGCACCTCTCACTCGCAGCCTCGCTGGGTCCGAAACACTGTGGCCTAAGCCCCGACTCTGCCCCCTCCAGCCACGTGCGATCCATGGGGGCTGCCAACTTGGAAAACCTCCATCACGCGGCCGGCCACGTGCGACTCATGGGGGCCGCCATCTTGGATGCCATTTTCCTCGATGCCCGAAATGTGCGACTCATGGGGGCCGCCATCCTCCTCGCCGCCCGCCACGTGCGATCCACGGGCCCGATCGCCATCTCCGCGCTCGGACAACTCAGCGGAGGAATTCGAATTAGACTATGAACTCAGAGGGCAGTCATCACGGGGCCACTCCAGCACAGCTGATCGACCCGCCGACTACCCGCAACTCAGCGCAGTCACCCTGGACCAATCCCGACCAAAGAATCTACGAAACTCGATGGCAGAGGTCCATATTAACGGGTACAAAACACCATGCCTCTTCGACTCCAGAAGCACGGAGAGCTTCATACATCCAGACCTGGTAAGACGCTGTTCGCTCCCCGTTTTCCCCGCGCAGCAAACTATCTCGCTCGCTTCAGGCTCCAGATCCAGGGGCGCACCGCCGCGACACTAGGCGCTAGTTACTCGAAATTCAAACTTTACGTTTTGCCCGAACTCTGTGCGCCACTCTTATTAGGCCTAGACTTCCAATGCAACCTCAAGAGCCTCACCCTCAGCTTCGGAGGGCCCCTGGCCCCACTCACGATCTGCAGCCTCGCTACGCTGCGAATTGCCCCCCCTCCTCTCTTTGCCAATCTCACTAAGGACTGTAAACCCGCAGCCACTCGTAGTAGGCGGTATAGCCTGCAGGATAGGGTATTTGTCAGAGCAGAGGTCCGAAGGCTACTCAGTGAGGGGATTATAGAGGCCAGCAATAGTCCCTGGAGAGCTCAGGTGGTGGTCGTTAAGACCGGGGAAAAATTCAGTATGGTGGTGGACTACAGTCAGACTATAAATAGATTTACGCTCCTCGACGAGTATCCCCTCCCCAGGATTGCAGACATGGTAAACCAGATCGCCCAGTACCCGCTCTTTTCCACGGTGCATCTGAAGTCTGCATACCACCAGCTCCCAATCCGCCCGGAGGACCGCCACTACACGGCATTCGAGGCCGATGGCCACCTCTTCCATTTACTCTGGGTCCCTTTCGATGTCACTAATAGGGTCTCGGTGTTCCAACGAGCAATGGACCGAATGGTGGACCAGTACGGGCTGCGGGCCACGTTTCCGTACTTGGACAATGTCACCATCTGCGGCTATGACCAGTAGGACCACGACTCCAACCTCCACCGTTTTCTCCAGATGGCACAGAAACTGAATCTCACATACAACAAGGAGAAATGCGTTTTCCGCACATCCAGGCTAGCCATCCTCGGCTATGTCGTGGAAAACGGAGTCCTGGGCCCCGACCCGGACCGTATGCGCCCCCTCTTAGATCTCTCTCCCCCTCATTGCCCCAAGGCCCTGAAACGGTGCTTGGGATATTTTTCCTACTACGCCCAGTGGGTCCCTCAATATACGGACAAAGCCCGCCCACTCTTTAGGACCACACGATTTCCCCTGTCAGCCGAGGCACGCCAGGCCTTCGACGGCATCAAGGAGGACATCGCCAAAGCGGCCATGCGGGCGGTGGATGAATCCACCTCATTTCAGGTAGAGAGCGACGCCTCAGAGGTAGCTCTTGCAGCCACTTTAAATCAGGCAGGGAGACCAGTCGCATTTTTCTCCTGTACCCTCTCCGCTTCAGAACTCCGACACGCTTCAGTCGAGAATGAAGCACAAGCCATTGTGGAAGCTATCAGCCACTGGAGGCACTACCTCGCAGGTAGGAGGTTCACCCTCATCACTGACCAAAGATCGGTTGCCTTCATGTTCGACAACTCGCAAAGGGGCAAAATAAAAAACGATAAAATTCTGAGGTGGAGGATCGAACTCTCCACCTACAATTACGATATCAAATATCGACCTGGGAAGCTCAACGAGCTTCCGGATTCCCTATCCTGCGGGACATGCGCCAGCGCACAGATCGACCGCCTGAAAGTCATCCACAATGACCTCTGCCACCCAGGGATCACCCGACTCGCCCACTACATCAGGGCCCGAAACTTGCCTTTCTCCAACGAGGAGGTAAAAGCGGTCACCAGGGACTGCCCGATCTGTGCGGAGTGCAAACCGCACTTCTATAGACAAGACAGGGCCCACCTGGTCAAGGCTTCTAAGCCCTTTGAATGCCTCACGATTGATTTCAAATGGCCACTCCCCTTAACTAACAAGAACGTTTACTTCTTAAACGTCGTAGACGAGTTCTCCCATTTCCCATTTGCTATCCCGTGCCCCGACATGACCTCCCTCACAGTCATTAGGGCCCTGCATAGCATCTTCACCCTGTTTGGTTTCCCCAGCTACGTACACAGCGACCGGGGTTCGTCCTTCATGAGCGACGAGCTGCGTTAGTGCCTGCTCGAAAAGGGCATTGCCTCGAGCAGGACTACCAGCTACAACCCCAGGGGGAACGGGCAAGTGGAAAGGAAGGACGTGACGGTCTGGAAGACCGTCCTACTGACCCTCCGGCCTAGAAAACTCCAAGTCTCCCAGTGGCAGGAAGTCCTCCCAGACGCGCTCCACGCTATTAGGTCCCTTTAGTGTACGGCGACCAACCAGACCCCTCACGAGAGGCTCTTCATTTTTTCCAGGGGCACTACCACGGGGGTCTTACTTCTGGCATGGCTGAGGACGCCGGGCCCCGTACTCCTGAGGAAACACGTCAGGGCGCACAAAACCGACCCCCTTGTTGAGAAGGTGCGCCTGCTCCACTCCATCCCCCAGTACGCATTCGTCGAGTTCCCTGATGGCCGTCAAGACACTGTATCCCTCCGGGATCTGGCACCCGTTGGATCCAGCGCCCTCTCTACCCCCACAAAGGACCTCTCACCCTACACCCCATGCTGCCGCCCCCTTGCGCTCCCGAGCCCACAAGCTCGCTCCACCAGTTCCGTGCCCCCGCGCCGGCCAGCCCCCAGTCCCCGGTCGAACCAGGAGAGTATGAAGCTCGGATACAACCCTCCCTGTCCGCCATCGTACCCCAGCACACTACACCCATCCAGCCACCACAAGAGGCTGCAACCCCGGTGCTCCGCAGATCTCAGCGGACAATTCGACCGCTGGACAGACTGACTTTATAGACAGACCACCACCCCTGCTGGACTTGATTTTTTGCAGGAGGTGAATGTGGTGAATGTAATATAGATGTATATATGTTAATTCACACTGTCTTTGTAAGCGCAGTAGCGCTATCCTACCACTAGGGGGAGTAGCGCTGGGAGTACTCAGGAATGTGTACTGGGCTCCACCCTTGGCTCCGCCCACAACTCCTCCTCCTAGTGCAGCTGTATAAATACCCGTGTCCAGAGTCAGCCTGAGTTCACTACGAGTTCATCGACAGGTAACAGGCTGGCTCTGAATTAAGTCGATTAAAGCCTAGATTCACATCGGAAACACGTGTCTGGTGAATTGATGGTTCCATCAAGTAGCAAGCTTGGCCTAAGTGGCTGCAGGAGTGGCCTTCCTTCATCTCAGTCAGCTGCAGGATTGAAATCAGGCTTGTTCACTATGACCCCATGAATAAGATTAAATGCATTTAATACATACCGAATATTTCATAACAACTTATAGAAAATGCTTAATCGCTTTCACATTCAAAAAACTATGATCAACTTCCAATGCTAAAAACAAAATAAATGTGTACACTTCGGACACAAAGGGAGTGCACGGCTCTCACAGCCAATGTTGTGTACGAGCAGTGCACACCTCATTTCATTGCCCTTTCTTTACGTGCATATCACTTCAGTCATACTGATAGGAAAGAAACAATGTGGACAGAAACCAGGATAATGTGGCAACCCTGCAACTCGACAACGGTCAACAAAATGTCTCGTGGGCAACACTCAGAAGCCAAAGGAGCCGTATGTGGCCCAGGGACTGCAGGTTGCTCACCACTGCCCGACAAACCCTGTTGCACACTGTGCTCTGCAGCAATGACGGCACTCGTCTGAGCTTCCATGATGGAACTCAGATGTTGGGTGCTGCTGTAATGAAAGCAGCAAAATTGGCCGTTAGACACTGTATATGGTTGTGTCCACAAGTATGCAAATATAGCTGGCCAACACCTCCATTGTCCAACGGATGAGCTTCGCGTTCTCCACAAAACCCTGTGCCAACTCTGGGCAGCACGGTAGCATAGTGGTTAGCACAATCGCTTCACAGCTCCAGGGTCCCAGGTTCGATTCTGGCTTGGGTCACTGTCTGTGCGGAGTCTGCACATCCTCCCCGTGTGTGCGTGGGTTTCCTCCCGGTGCTCCGTTTTCCTCCCACAGTCCAAAGATGTGCAGGTTAGGTGGATTGGACATTATAAATTGCCCTTAGTGTCCAAAATTGCCCTTAGTGTTGGGTGGGGCTACTCGGTTATGGGGATAGGGTGGAAGTGTTAACCTTGGGTAGGGTGCTCTTTCCAGGAGTCAGTGCAGACTCGATGGGCCAAATGGCCTCCTTCTGCACTGTAAATTCTATGATCTAAGTTGGTGCTGGACTCTTCCATGCTTGTTGACAGTAACTGTGGGTTTTCTGACAACCATCCCAATACACCAGGCATACCCATCAGTGCCTCTCTGTAAGCTTCCCCAAAGGCCTCACCCTGCTGGAAGATGGCACCCAGTTTATCATTGCGCCCTGTCCTGGTTGCTTCTCATCGGTGTTGGGTGACTTAAAACATGGGCGGCAAAATAACACAGTGGTTAGCACTGTTGCTTCACAGTTCCAGGGTCCCAGGTTCGATTCTCAGCTTGGGTCACTGTCTGTGCGGAGTCTGCATGTTCTCCCTGTGTATGCGTGGGTTTCCTCTGGGTGTTTCAGTTTCCTCCCGCAGCCAAAGAGATGCAGGTTAGGTGGATTGCTCATGCTAAATTGCCCCTTAGTGTCTAAAAAGGTTAGGTGGGGTTACTGGGTTACGGGGATAGTGTGGTGCGGCCGTAAGTGGGCTGCTCTTTCCAAGGGCCTGTGTGGACTCGATGGGCCGAAAGGCCTCCTTCTGCACTGTAACTTCTATGTAAATTCTATGCAGATCCTGCCTCCAATGTATAAAAGGAACGACTTGCATTTATATAGCAGCATTCACAATTAGCGGTTATCCAAATCTAATTTACTGTCAATAAGTATGACATAACTGCTGGAATGTAGAAACTATGACGTCCAGTTTGCATGTAGCAAATTCCCAGAAAAAGGAACGTGATAATGACCAGATAATCTGAATTGAGGGATAAATATTGGCCAGGAAAAATCTTGCTCTTCTTCGAAATAAAGCTATTGTTATGTTGTGCTTCTTCGTGTAGCATAAGCTGCTTCCTTGATGCATGCTTTGACTAAGGAAGCTCCTGACTTTTGGAATGAGTTCAATATGTTTATTGAACTATTAACAAAGTTCCTAAATGAGTTTGACTCTCCTGCTAATCTGACTGTAGTAACTCAGTCTAACTAAACCAGTCTGCTCTAAGCCACGTGCTGGGTTTGATGCTTCTGATCAACCCTGATGTACTCTCTAGGTCTGTCTGTGGAAAGAGGCAGAACATGTGTGCCCTGTCCTTTTATATGGGTTGTGAAGTGCCCCCTTGTGGTAATGCCACCTTTGGGTGTCCTGATTACCCATTGGTTGCGTCATGTTATAATGACCCATTGGCTGCAGTGTCTGCATGTCACGACATCATGAGGGTGGCTCCCTCTCTTGGTTACTTAATTGTAGTGTATTTACATTAACCGCTTGTGTATATACAGTGATGCATATCACCACAGCCATGAGAACATTTGCTCCCCAACCTTTAGTGTTATAGGCTAATTTTAAGCAAGACATCTTTGCTTTAAGGATTCTGGGAAGTTATGATGCTGGGGTCCTGTTGATGTATGCAGTCAATAAACAGCGCAGTCAATAAACTGTACTCAGTCAATCATTCGAATGAGCAGAAAAATGCTGCACTGCCTGCAGTTCAATCAGCAGATGTGGGTGAACTGAGCATCAAAATGCCCCGACCACTTTTCAGGACTGGTTAATTTAGCCCCCAATATCTGCAGAGCCACTCTGAGCTGGTTAGCTGTCTGTTCTGTCGGTCAGGAATGGTACATGCCATGAGGATCTGGATATAGCAGAGGGACATATAAATTAACGCATTAAAAAGCCACCCTCCTACTTCGATTTCTTGCCTTTTTACTTCTGTTAAAAAAGTAATTACAATTTTCAGCCCTGACTGTCAAGGAAAGATACTCTATAGATCCAAATGTAATTAGTAACGATAAGGAGAGAAGTCATTTCTTTTTAAGTACCATGATATCAGTAAGTGCAAAAAATTTACTAAATCTCTTCGGAACCCAGAAGAAATGTTGATGACAGATGACTTGAGCAATTAGTTCGAATCACCAAAGGTAAATTCAATTCCTTCAAGACCGAGATTATTTCTATCCTGTAGAGCTGAGCAGCGTTAATTTCTAAATTATGAATTGCTAGAGCGCATCCAAGATTAAACAATATCTCCTGCAAATAAACAGGTTGATTCAGGCTCTGTCACTTCGTTTCTACCCTACAACTTCAAATTCTGCATCACTTGAGGTAAAAGTCAATACTAAACCATATAATCCCGACAGTGCTGAAGGCCATTCGGCCCATTGAGCCTGTGCCAACCCTTTGAAAGAGCACCCTACCTAGGCCCCTCCCCTGCCTCATCCCCGTAACCCCACCTAACCTGCACACCTTTGGGCACTAAGGGGCAATTTAGCATGGTCAATCTACCTAACCTGCACATCTTTGGGCACTAAGGGGCAATTTAGCATGGCTGATCCACCTAACCTGCACATCTTTGAACTGTGGGAGGAAACCGGAGCATCAGGAGTAAGCCCACGCAAACACGGGGGGAGAATGCACAAACCACACAGATGGTCACCCAAGGCTAGAATGAACCCGGGACCTTGGTGCTGTGAGGCAGCAGTGCTAACCACTGTCCCACAAGGTGATACTTCTCCACCTTTCAGCTCAGGACTGAGCTTTCCCTTTATCAGATGAAATTGAAGTGCAGAAAGTTGCCATTCATCCCTCTGTGCCTATGCCAGCTCTTTCAAAGAGCTATCCAAATATTCCCACTCCTGCTCTTTCGCCTTAGCCCAGTAAGTTTTTGTTTTCATGTATATCTCTAGCTCCCTTTCATGGCTACTGAATTTGCTTCCACCATAATCCAGGCCCTAACACATTGGACGGGAGTTTCCGATCCATCTCGCTGGCAAGATCTTCCAGCTCCAGCGGCAGGTCCGGCAAGTCACGCAAAATGCCAAATACGTAGGCAGGAACAGAAGATCCCGCCATTGGCCAATGAAAACACAGCGGGGGAGGGGCTGATAAATTCCACCCACTGTGTGAAAAACATTCTAATTACGTTGCCTCAGGTTTCTTGGTCAATTAAGTTAAATTTAGCAAGGTCTAGGAGGGTAAAGTTGAAGTTACATTTCCCCAAGATTGAGAATCGTAACGCATGAGATAGTTGTGGTGATATCATGATTGTGTTGTAATTCACCGACTGACAACTAGGAGTCTTATTAGTATATAAGTGAATGTTAGAGTTAGGTGACCTCAGACTGACTGGAGAACTGGGAGAGAGGTTGCCAAGAATATTGCAATTGTTTCAAGTGAAGGTTTCTGTTACGCAGTCTAGGTCAAATATAGCATTGAAGATTTACACAAATGGATCTTCGCATTCTTAAAATTTCTCCTGGTTCTTCTCCATATTTCCATACCATGGCTGTCACAGACTTGCTTCCATGAAGACCCGCAGCCCAAGATTATTGTCAGTGGTGGCAGTAGGGTAGCATGGTGGTTAGCATAAATGCTTCACAGCTCCAGGGTCCCAGGTTCGATTCGCGGCTGGGTCACTGTCTGTGTGGAGTCTGCACGTCCTCCCCCTGCGTGCGTGGGTTTCCTCCGGGAGCTCCGGTTTCCTCCCACAGTCCAAAGATGTGCGGGTTAGGTGGATTGGCCATGCTAAATTGCCCGTAGTGTCCTAAATAAAGTAAGGTTAATGGGGGGGTTGTTGGGTTACGGGTATAGGGTGGATACGTGGGTTTGAGTAGGGTGATCATGGCTCGGCACAACATTGAGGGCCGAAGGGCCTGTTCTGTGCTGCACTGTTCTATGTTCTATGGTGCTTTCCTGCACCATTTCCCTGCTTCCCTGTGGTGAATCTGTTGAGGAGCCTCATCTCCATTAGATGCATCTCACTGACAATCAGCAGGACTTGATCAAGTGGCTGGGTGAGAAATCACAACCAAAAATAACAACCAAACCCTGGCAACATTTCAACATACTTCACAAAGCAGGTAGATCAGTGTCCTTCAACACGTCTGAACTCTATCAAAGGACGTCTAGAGAAATAATTTCCATTCTCCTTTCATTAATTAATTTTAAGAGACAATTATGGCAAAGAGAACAACTGAATGATCTGAAATATTCCTATGTTCTGGCCAAAGTAACAAACAACATCTTGTCAACAGTTTATTGCTCTGGTACAGGAATCCTCCATCTGTGTTGAATTATTGAACAAATAATCTGTCTCTCAAAGGATTAGGAAGGAACTCTGACAGGCTCAATTATAAATGTTGCCAGGAAATCTGAAGTTCTGGTAATAAAATGAGATATGAAAAGATCACACAAACCTTATTACACAAAGTAGGTTATCCCCTAAGTGAGGCAGCTAACACAATGAGCATTCACAACATTGCTACATAAAAATCCTCCGCACAAACAGTTGCTGATTCTATGGGCAAGATGTATGCCCCAATATGAAGACACTGAGGCAGGGGGTTGGTGGGGGGGGGGGGGGGGGGATGGGGGCACATTATTTCAGGTCACCAATCAGAACCATCCCGCTCACAGCCCATTTCTAGAAAGGATGAATTGGACGCAGAAGGGGCTTTGCACGAACAGACGGCGAATAGAATCATAGAAATTACAGTGCAGAAGGAGGCTATTTGGCCCATCGAGTCTGCCCCAGCTCTTGGAAAGAGCACCCAACCTAAGCCCACACCTCCACCCTATCCCCATAACCCAGTAACCCCACCCAACACTGAGGGCAATTTTGGACACTAAGGGCAATTTAGCATGGGCAATCCACCCAACCTGCATATCTTTGGACTGTGGGAGGAAACCGGAGCACCCGGAGGAAACCCACGCAGACACGGGGAGAACGTGCAGACTCCGCACAGACAGTGACCCAAGCAGGGAATTTAACCTGAGACCCTGGAGCTGTGAGGCAATTGTGCGAACCTCTATGCTACCGTGGTGCCCATTACACAAAGTATTTAAAAGGCTAATTAAGGCCATTGATCAGAGGAGGACCGGACTTTTCCAGTCAGTTTGTAGGCCCACAACGATGTAGGAATATGATCAGTTACCTGGAATAAGCCTCCAGGCCGCACTCTGGGGTGGGAGATTCAGTCTCCAGGATGATTCCCAGGCTCCCCGCTGCCATACCCGCGGCAGCTGCTCCTTCAAGACACCCCGTGGAGGGGTTTTCTTTCTCTCTCTTAAGTGCAAATGTAGGCTACAGCTCCTTCCATGCTGGAGGGATTCCTTGTGACCCTCCAGCTTCAAGAGCCTATCTGCCATCCTTACTTGGATGGTGAGCATACCCTCTGACCACTAACTGGCCAATCCAGGCAAAGTCAAAGTCGGATAACAGCTCCTGATGCTCTGCAGGGCCGAGAAATGCACTTCAACCCAACACCAGGGTCCCGATCTAAAATAAAAAACCCTGCCCCATCTTTGCAATATGATTTGCACTGGTCAGGGAAAGGACTTGAGTAACCAATTGACCATAAGACATAGGAGCAGAAGTAGGCCATTCGGCCCATCGAATCTGCTGCGTGTCATGAGATCATGACTGATATGATAATCCTCCACTTTCCCGCCTTATCCCCATAACCCTTGGCTCTCATTGATGCAGAGAATACATACAAGATAGGAGCAGGAGAAGGCCTTTCATGCCTGCTCCTCCATTTATCACAATCATGGCTGATCATGCAACTCAATAGCCTAATCCTGCTTTCTCCCCATAGCCTTTGATCCCATTTTCCCCAAGTGCTTTATCCAGCCGCCTCTTGAATATATTCAATGTTTTAGCATCAACTACTTCCTGTGGTAATGAATTCCACTACGGTGCTACGGTGCCGGTGCCACAGTGTAATTAATTAATTAATTTATTTTTTAAAATTTAGAGTAGCCAATCCATTTTATTTCAATTAAGGGGCAATTTGGTGTGGACAATCCACTAAGCTTGCGCATCTTTTTGGGTTGTGGGGGCGAAACCCACGCAAACATGGGCAGAATGTGCAAACTTCACACGGACAGTGACCCAGAGCTGGGATCGAACCTGGGATCTCAGCACCTTGAGGCCGCAGTGCCAACCCACTGTGGCACCGTGCTGCTCTACAGTGTAATTAATTAATGACAGAGCCTCTACAACCCTCTGTGGTGAAGAATTCCACAGATTCACTACCCTCTGAGAGAAGAAATTCCTCCTCATCTCTGTTTTAAATGGGCACTCCTTACTCTGAGATTATGTCCTCTGGTCCTAGACTTTCCCACAAGGAAAAACAACCTCTCAGGACTACCCTCTCAAGCCCCCTGAGAATCCTACTTCCTACCCATCACACTGTAAAGTGTTTCACAAAGAACTACATCAAAATTACAGCACAGAAACAGGCCCTTCGGCCCAATTCGTCTATGCCAATGGCACACGAGCCTCCTCACTTTATTTCATCTCATCCTGTAAACGCATCCTGCTCCTTCTCCCTCACATATTCATCTGACTCCCTCTTAAATGCACCTCTGCTTTTCAGTTCAACCACTCCTGCGGTAATGAGTTCACCATTCCAAGCATTCTCTGAAAAAAGGGCCGGATTTTCCAGCCTTGCCTTGGTGGGACCTGTCGCATCCCGTTGACTTTCAGCGGGACTGCATGATCCTGGTGGCTGGCAGGGTGGGAAATTTCCACCCCAGGTTTTTTTTCCTGAATTCCTTATTTGGTTTATTTGTAACGATCGTACATTAAGGGCCATCTGTTTCGGATTCCCCACAAGTGGAAGCATTTTCTCCATATCTACCCGATCAAAGCCTTTTGTAATTTTAAAGACCTCCGTTAGGCCACCCATTTATTTTTGAGAGGAAAGAGCTCTCCCCCCTCGCCTGCTCAGTTTCACCTGACAGGTAAAGCCTCTCCATCCTTCTATCATCCTTGTAAACCCGGTGAGCATCCTCTCCAGCAATTCTAGCTCCTTTGCCTGTGAATTGAAGACTAGAACTGGGCACAGTATTCCACGGTGACTCAAACTTTGCTCCAAAAAAAAGTTAGGCATAACTTTGCTTTCGATGTGGTGCGGTGGAGTGAATGAAACACAGAGCACAAGTGAGCAAGATTGGTTGGTGATACTGAAATTCGAACGCAGGCATTGCAGACAAAAAAGATCAAAAGGAATAGCCTCTCCTGTGAAGGAACTGCTCATTTTCAGCTTATGAGCACCCCCCCCCCCCCCCCCCAATCTAAGAAAGAATGATGCTTCTCGAGCATTGTTTGCCCAGGTGTAAGAGTTTGTGCCAGACAAGATGCCGCAAATGCGAGTTCAAATGGAGGAAAGGTCACCTGATTTAATAGCAGCCAAGCATGGTGGATGCAAAGCCGCTCACTCACTCTTCCTGAGTGAGACTGTTTTTCTTCTGTTCCATTTGGACCAAAACGTTAGAAGTACCATGGCCAAAATAACAAAGCAATTAGAAATGCTGACTTGCAAACAAGTTTTTCTGATTGCCAGAGCTGCTGCTGACAATGGACAGGAGCCTCATGAATGTACAGTGATTATGATAAACTGGCACAGTTTATGGTCCAGCACCATTTGTGCCTTTGTTTCTTGCAACTCTATACGTTCTCATTTCCTCCTGGTGAATGGTCAGGCGTTGGCCATTTTGAACACCCATTAAACGGATCCTCGGCTACAATGAGTTTTGGAAATAGTTTTGGTGTTACGTTTTGAATGAAATTGTATGTAAATGTCCTTGCTGCTAAAATGTTGCCTGCTACTCCAAACCAGTGCTCCCTTTTATTTTCCCTATTCATTTGTTTGATGTGGAAGCATTTATTGCCCATCATTAATTGCCGGTAAACTCTGAAGCCATTTCAGAGCCATCCACATTGCAGCAAGTCCGAAGTCACATATAGGCCAAACCAGGGAAGGGAATCAGTGAATCCGATGGGGGCAGCACAGTGGCGCAGTGGTTAGCACTGCTTCCTCACGGCGCCGAGGTCCCAGGTACAATCCCATCTCTGGGTCACTATCCGTGTGGAGTTTGCACATTCTCCCTGTGCTGGTGTGGGTTTCTCCGTCGGCGGGATCCTCCTGGCAGCGCACTCACGCCCATGGATGTCCTGACGGCATGCGGGTGGCCACAACGGGATACCCCATTGCCTGGCTGCCGGGATGGAGAATCCCGCTGCCGGCAGAGGTGCGCCACACCAGAAAATGGGCGTGGCAAGATGGAGAATCCCACCCCATATTTTTATTAAATTCAAATTTCAATTTTGGCCATGTTGAGATTCGAACCCGCGACTCCAGAACTTTGTCCTGGATGTCTGGATTACTGGTCCAGTGACAATACCACCACCCCACCACCACCCCTTTCGCTGAACGTTCAACTTGTGCCCTTTGAGGGACTACTCCAGGGACATCAAATTTGGCCCTCCTGTAAAATTTCCCGTTCATCAAAAGAGTGAAAATAGCCGGACCCCCGACTTCTTTGCAAGCCATTCTCACTCATCCACACAATACACACGCCACTCCACCCTCTTGTACATTTTAAGAGGCTATTCACACATGGGAAGCATCAAAGTTAGGTCTCACTCTATTCTCAACCAGCATTCAAGTCCCTGCACTTTCCAGCCCTGGTTACTGGGTAGCAATTCAATTAATTTTTATTTTCTTCCCAGCTCAGGGAACGCACAACTCTGCCTGAAATCAATTCACTCAGCAGAAACTGACAGGCAGATTTCTCCTGTGAGCTGCTTGTGGTAACATCATCAACATAGGCTTTCTAATCACACTAAGAGCTGGCAAGATGTGCCCGCAGGAATAAAAGCTAGGATTTCATGCCCATTTTGTGAATCAGAAGACAATGAGGGTGAAGAAATATCGTTGATGACCAACATGTTGTACAGAATAAGAGTGTTGAATACTCTCAAATCAAAGGCACAATCAATCAGATGCTGAGCCAGAAGCTCCTGAATGTCTTTCCAATCATGTGTCTTAAGTGGGGGTTACTGGGGTACGGGGATAGGGTAGATGCGTGGCCTTGAGTAGGGTGCTCTTTGTAAGGGCCGGCGCAGACTCGATAGGCCAAATGGCCTCCTTCTGCACTGTACATTCTATGATTCTATGATTAGGCCTTGACTTAAAAGACCCCCCCATCCCAGCCGCCTGCTCCCCCACCTGTCGCGTTAGCATATAGTGTAAATTTTTTACATCACTAAGTTCAATTGCCCAGTCAGTGTCACTTCATCTTCAATATGGCAAGTGGTTTGTGTTTTGACCTCAGGTCCCTGCGGGAATCATGTTGAGACTTTTATGTTAATTCCCTTGCAAATCTTTATCTGTGACTCGATCTCATACCCAATTCCCAGAAGTAAATAAGAGTGCTCCGTTGCAAACAGCGAACCGCAAGTGTTTTTCTTTTGACAGTCTATATCTACCAAGGTGACCCCATCATTTCTCTTGCATAATATCCAAACGAAGCCACCGGAATTGCTTTGATAGCCGGTTGCCAACCGATATGGTCAATATCTGTTCAGGAGAATGGCCCGACAGCAAGAAAAATGTCCCTTTGTCTCAGCAATCATAATACCAAAGCACTGCAGAATGGATGAAGAAAGTATTGTTCTTTAAATTACAAAGCTCATGAAATGGTGCACAGTAGTATATCAGTGATTCTGAAACATTCACTGTCTGAGGGGAAAGAAAAAATATTTGCTCTGCTTCTGAAGATAATGCAGGATAGAAACATTATGGACTGGACTATGCTGAAAAGAATAGCAGCACCTCGTTGCATGGGTGGCATGGTGGCACAGTCGTTAGCACTGCTGCCTGACAGCACCAGAGATCCATGTTCAATTCCCGCCTTGGGTGACTGTCTGCGTTTGCACCTTCTCCCCATGTCTGCGTGGGTTTCCTGCAGGTACTCCAGTTTCCCCCCCACAGTCAAAAGATGTGCAGGTTAGGCAGATTAGCCATGCTAAAATTGCCCCTTCATGTCCAAAAGTTAGGTGGGGTTACGGAGTTTCAAGGAAATTGGCTAAGGTAGAGAGCGCTTTCAGAGTGTCATGCAGACTCGATGGGCCGAATGGCCTCCTTCTGCTCTGTGAGAATCTATGACTACGACTTCTATTCCATGACTTGAAAAGTGCATGATGTTATCCATCTCGCAATAAGCCAACAATTTATGGTGAGAAAGGGATAATCCTTGAATGGAAAATTGCCACAATTCGCTTGAATATTCATTCCACTGCACCATTTGCTTTCAAAAAGCAGCATTTGTGGACGGCATTTACCTAGGACCGCCTCATGATTTTCATGATTCTGCATTTTTAGATTAATTGCACAGTAAGTTAAGTCCAGTAATTAATAGCGTAAGTACCCTTCAGCAATATGGTAATTATGGATGATGACTAATCAATCTGTCTAGCTCAGGCAGTGAAAAGTTCAAAATACAGAATCTTTATCCTTTAAATGGTAAATTGTCATTGGAGTTTTTAAAAAATTGTCAAATTTTAAAGTTGGTATGAAGAGCGGGATTCTCCAGTCGCCAAAACCTCATTCGGCGATCAGCTGTAGAATCCCCGTTTCTGCTGAAATCGGGGGCGGCGCCGATTTTGTGATGCTCCTCTCCCTCCAAAGCGGCATACTCTAGGCATACGCCGCACGCCATATAGACGGCCTCATGACATTACCTGAGACCCTCCCTCCGATGCTCCGCCCACGAACGACCAAGTTCCCGACGGCGTGGGTGTCTCATGGTATTACCTGTTGTGAACTCGGCGTGGCGGCTGCGGAATCAATCCAGCATCGCTACAGTCGGGCGAGAGCTGATTTGCGGGCAGGTGCTGGGGGCACTGTTGGGGGGTGGTCTGGGGCCTGCAAGATGGCAAAAGTGGGGGGCACTATTTTGCATTGGAAGGATGAATTTAGTGTCAAGCCATGTCAGAAAGAGAAATTAAGGGAAAGAAAGAAAGATTGATATAAGAAAGAGAGAAGAAGAATCCACGCACGGTCGGCGCCATGTTGCATGTCGCGGTCGCTGCAGGCCACCGCTGTACGCATGTGTGATCAAGGACCCGGCAATTCTTCGGCCATATCAGCAGCTAGAGCCGGGTGTTCTATGCTGCCTTCCTATTAGCCCCTAGCCAAATGGATGATCGTTGTCCGTTTTGCACCAAATGTTCGGGCATAAAAGGCCACCGTTCCCACGCCGGCATCAGGACATAGCCTGAGTATCGGAGAATCTAGCCCAACATATTTGTTTCTTGTTTTTCCTCTCACTTCTTCTTCTCTCTTTCTTATTCCAACCTTTCTTTTCCTTAATTTCTCTTTCTGCACATGGCTTGACATTAAATTCATCCTTCCAATGCAACTTCCTTCTCAGTCCTATAAGTAATGCAAATTATTGTGGATGTTGGAGACCTTAAATAAAAACATGAAGTGCTGGAAGAACTCAGCAAGTCTGGCAGCAACTGTGGATGGAGGAACAGAGTTCACATATTAAGGTCAATGCGACTCTTCTCCGGCATTGAAAAGAGGCAGAAATGTGATGAGTTTTAAGTTGTAGAAAAGGGGGGAAGGGTCAGGTGAAGCAAATGGAAAGGTCAGATAGAGGGTAGAGGGCAGAGAAAATTAAATTACAAAGATGTCATACAATAAAAGACAAAGGGAGTGGTAATGGTAGTCGTAAAGGAACATAGCAATGGTCCTAAGTAGGTGTTAATAATAGAATAAAGGTCAGTGCTGTCTGACAGCAAACCATGAGAGAAAGTACAGACTGACACTCGGGGGAAAACGAAATGGAAGACAGCATTCATGTTCTGAAGCTGTTGAGCTCAATATTGAGCCCAGAAGGCTGTAAAGTGCCTAATCGGAAGATGAGGTTCTGTTTCTCAAACTTGTGTTGGGCTTCACTGGAACACCAATAGGCCAAGGGCAGAAATGTGAGCATGAGAGCAAGGTGGTGAATTGAAACTTCGCTCAACTGAGAGGTCAGAGCTGTGCTTGCAGACTGAACGGAGGTGTACTGCAAAGCATTCACCCAGCCTACTTTTGGTCTGCCCAATCTTGAGCAGATCACCATTTCGAGCAGCGAAGTACAAATCACTGAGGTTAAATAATTAGCAGATTGAACCTATATTCAACAGAGTGTAGAAGAATGAGAGGCGATTTTTTTGTTGCAAAATGGAAGATTCTAAGTGAGTTTGACAGGGGAGATGCTGAGAGGATGTCTTCCCCTCATGAAGTCATCTTGAACGAGGGAGAACAGTTCCAAAAGAAGGGATCTCTTGTTTCAGCTGGAGCTGAGGAGGAATTTCTTCTCTCAGAGGGCCATTATAATGTGGAATTCTCTTCCCCTGAGAGCAGAGGAGGTTGGATCATTGAATATATTTGTGGCTGAGTTAGGCAGTGTTCTGATTGACAAGAGTGTCAACGGTTATTGGGTGTCATAACCCCCATGAGGACCACGGGGAAACCATTATTGATCTCCCTGTGGGACTCGTGGAGTATGAGAACCCTTTGTAGAGGGCGGAGGTCAACCACCTGGGTCATGTTTTGAGCAAAGGTTAAAAGCAGGCCCAGATTAGGACCTGGAGAGATGTCCTCCCAGCTAGGATTGCACTGGGAGTGAGATGCTGCGTTATGCAGACCCTTGTAAATGCTAGTTTACCAACAGCCTCCTCTGCGTCTTTATATGGAGGCAGTCAGCAAAATGAAGTTAAGGCCACAATCAGATCATCCATAATCTTATTGAATGGCAGAACAGGCGAAATGATCTGAATGACTTACTTCTGCCCTTATTTCTTATGCTCAACATCCACTCCAGGACGTGTGTAGCATTGACCCAAATCGGAGACTACAAAGTAGAATTAGCAAAACACAATCCTGGGACATTCATGAACGAACACGATTTGGCTCATCAGCAGTCATAAATGAGGATTGCTATTTAGGTTTTATTACTTCAGCAACTCTTCCAACAATGACAATTAATATTTGGGTGAATTTAATTTTTTAAGCAAATATTAATGGAGCAGTCACGCATCTTTTGGCTTACTTTGACAGTCTTAATCTTCCTCCCATGGCTATCAATCCAATACATGTTAACCAACACATCCAGTGCCAACTACATTGTGGTCTGTTAACACTGATTATTAAATACTGGGTAAATTCCAGAATTTGTTATTTCATTGGTAGCCGCGAAAAGGTAGAGGTCCAATAGGGAGATCAAGTGGTGGAAAGATGCATCTCCTCTGTTTGAATCTGCATAACAGTAAGTGTGTATCAGGGAGGGTTTAAAGAGAGGAGCGAAAGAAGAGATAATAACTGGAGGACAAGTAGGAATCAATTCTACACTCAACAGTATTCCTTCTCCATGTTGTTGGTGGGCAGACAATAAAGAGTGCTCTCTCCCTGCTGAAAGATGTTTGCTCAGTAAATGTTACAGTTACAGCGGAATAAACATATTACTATCTGACAGTCCGCATGTTCACAACGCTATGTGCAGCTTTTGTCCGAATGCCCTCCTGCACTTAAAATAAAAGCTGTCCTTGGGATGATTAGAGCTGGAGGACCACAATTATTGGCCAGCCCTAGCTTCCCATTATGATCCCCTCAGTGCACGATATGTGTGTTCTTCTACTGTATCGTGCGACCAGCATTGCCCTGCATGCTGCCTTCTTCTGCATAGAGAATACCTACCGAGCTAATGGATATCTATCTTTAAAGACACAATTGCCAGTATTTGCTTTCATGTGTAGTTTAACCTCACATGAAGTGCCTTGGCCACAGACTGTTCAAGGGCTTACTGAGTGGCCTGAAATTGGCAGCTGTACTTGTGAATAATGACTTCAGTGTTTCTTATGTGGGTTTTCCTTTATTGGCTTATTAATCGATTCTCAATTATCTTGTTCATTTCCCTTCATGTTGAAATTCCCAAATTGCAGGGATGCTTTGCAAACTTGTATGCAGTGCTGGATACATGTCTTTGTGTAGTTTCCCGAAGCTGATTTCGTCGTCCAGATTAAGCTGGAATCAACTTGACAGCTGAGTTC
The DNA here is from genome assembly GCF_902713615.1 of Scyliorhinus canicula. Classification (NCBI taxonomy): domain Eukaryota; kingdom Metazoa; phylum Chordata; class Chondrichthyes; order Carcharhiniformes; family Scyliorhinidae; genus Scyliorhinus; species Scyliorhinus canicula. Next base: position 28,517,528 of record NC_052166.1, on the reverse strand, counting down.
ATTGAGGAATCAGCTTAATACTTCAGGTCCTTGAGGAATTAAATTGATATCAGAGAGTGAGATTTCCTGGCAGAGGAACGCCTACTTCAATTCACTTTGAGCTTAAGCCTTCACACCTAACTCACATTCCTTCGGAGTAGTAACACCTTTAAATGATTTGATTGTTATAAATGGCTTTCTGTGCAAAATGGCAGAATGTCTGCGAAGTTCCATGCGAGCAACCTCACGGAAGCGATGACTGTAGCAAAATCTCAGATTTATTTGACCTATTATTCTTTTCTTTAATATAAATTTGGAGTACCCAATTTTTTTTCCAATTAAGGGGCAATTTAGCGTGGCCAATTCACCTAATCAGCACATCTTTGGGTTATGGGGGTGAAACCCACGCAGACACGGGGAGAATGTGCATATGGACAGTGAACCCGGTCCTCAGCCCCATAGGCAGCAATGCTAACCATTGAGCCACGCGCAGCCCCCTTAACTGATTATTCTACACCGCCTACTCCCCGAAGAGTCTCTTAAACCCAGCCCAAACTTGGGCCGAGTTATTTATGCTTCAGAAACTTGGCGAATTCGATACTCGTAAAAGCTGTGCCATTGTCTGTAACCAACACTTCTGGAAGCCTGTGAATACTAAATGTTTGCCTGAGCCACTCAGTAGTGGCCTGCGATGTTGTCATGGTCATTTGGTGGACATCCATCCACTTTAAATGGGCGTCCACAATATTCAGGTACATGGCTCTTTGAATGGGTCCCGTGAAATCCACCTGGATGTGGGACCATCCCATCCTTGTCGCCAGTGTAATGTTCCGGGCGAGCGACCACACAGAAGCATAACGATAAGAAAAACTCAAATTTATTTCACCTATTATTCTACAGCTGTTACTCCCTGAAGGATCTCCCGCGCCCGGCCAATACTTGGCCTGGGGTATTTGTGTCCCAGAGGCCTCTGGCTTAAGGGGCTGGCTCCGCCCCATCATATAGGGAGATCGTACTCAGGTGAAGCCACAGGGGCTCTGGGACTACAGACCGGGTGGCCTTCGGTCAGGTTATAACATAATCCTTACTTGTGGTCATCCAGACTGCCTTCCCTGGCCTTGTCACACCATATCCAAAAAAGCGCTGCATGTGTTGCACACAATGCAAATTTGTTGCTACCCCTTTCTGCCATTTGCTTTTCGCTGTAGATCATGCCCAGTAAACCTTGGTTTATGCCACCAATGTTGTATCTCTATTTCACAATGAACTTGCACCGCTTACTGCAGGCTTGGTCCAACAATGTAATGCTTATTCATGTCAAGTGGTTATTTTTTTAGCTTCATTCAGTTGATTTGAACTCAACCAAAAACTCTGCTGTTGTCATCCTAACTTTTACCAATTTATCTGTCCTGTTTTAAAAATACATTTAGAGTACCCAGTTAATTTTTTCCAATTAAGGGGCAATTTAGCGTGGCCAATCTACCTAGTCTGCACATCTTTGGGTTGTGGGGGCGAAACCCACGCAAACACGGGGAGAATGTGCAAACTCCACACGGACAGTGACCCAGAGCCGAGATTGAACCTATGACCTCGGCGCCATGAGGCAGTAGGGCTAACCCACTGCGACACCGTGCTGCTCAATTTATCAGTCCTGCGCTCACTGATGTACGTTGGTTCCCAGAGTCTGGCAACGCCACACTATTCAAATTCTCAGCCTCATTAATTTTCTTCATTCTGTCATAGGATGCAGGTACCATTGGCAGTGCCAGCATTTGTTGCCCATCCCTAATTGCCCTTGAACTGGAGTGGCTTGCTGAGGCCATTCAAGAGGGCAGTTATGAATCAACCACATTGCTGTGGGTCTGGAGTCACATATCGGCCAGGCCGGGTAAGGATGGCAATGGCGGAATTCTCCGTTGCCCGACACGGATATCATAATCAATGATCTGGCAGAGAAGCTCGGTTTACGACCGAATCGGGGACGGTGCCTGTTTTCGAATGCTCCGCAGCCTCCAGAACGGCGTCATCGAAGAGTACGCCACACACCATTGGGATGGCCTCAGGACGTTACCTGAAGGCCCTCCCCCGATGCTCCGCCTCTGATGGGCCGAGTTCCCGTCCACGCGGGGCACGTGTGCTCTCAGTTTTCGTGAACCCGGTGTAACGCTTGCGGACTGTGTCCAACGTCGCCACAGTTGAGCGGGAGCCGTGCTGCTGGCAGGCGGGGCTGCGGTGAGGGTCCGGGGGTGGTGAGGGGGTGTCCAGGGGGACACTATCTGGCAGGTTGGGTTCACGTGCGGCCAGCGCCATGTTGTACGGTGCGACCGCTACAGGTCATCGCTATGCGCAAGCGTGGCCACGGACCCGGCAATTCTCCTGGCATTTACATCGGGACGGTTGTGCAATTTACGTAGCACGGCTCCTAGCCCCTCACTGGTTGGAGGATAGATGCGGGGGCGATGCCAACTTTTTCATCGTAAAACCAGACACATCCTCCAGACATAACCTCAAAATCGGAGAATCCAGCCCCATATTGCTTTACTGAAGCACAAATGAACAAAATGGGTTTTTAATAGCTATCAATAATAGTTTCATGGCCGCCATTACTGAGACTAGCTTTCAATTCCAATCTTTCATTAATTTGAATTTAAATTCTAATGTGGTGGGATTTGAACTCATGTGCCAAGAGCAAGAGCCTGGGCCTTTAGATTACTATTCTAGTGACAAGTCTATTATGCCAAAATCTCTGCCTTTTATTAACACTTTATTGTTTTTGAATTCTACCATGATTGTGTCCTCCAGCCTTTCAATCATTTGAAATCTCTGCGCTTTTCCAATTTGGTTCTCCACACATCCCAGACGTAACCCTTGGCGAGGCTCTAACCTCTGAAATCCTCTCCATAAATCTCTCCACCTCCCTTTCCTCCTGTAAGGGGTTCCTTAAAACCAATGTCTTCAAGCAAGATTTTCTTCACCTGTCCCTACATCTCCTTCTGTGGCTCGGTGTTAACATTTTCTTTAATAATGCTTCCTTAAGTCAGGTTGAGACATCTTTCTGTGTTAAAGTATTGTATCAATCATAGCGCTGTGATTGTTTGGTAATATTACTTCAGTTCATTGAGTATTGGCTGCACAGCTCGTTGCACTTCTGGGACTCCCTGTACTACAAACCACAAGGAGTGATCGATTGACGGTAGTCTAGTGTCGACAAGCCAGAATTCCATTAACGTCCAATTTTTTTCAGAAGAGTCCTGCCTCCTTTAAACCTAACCCAGACCTCGATAGAATGAGCGGGAAACCAGGAACTCTTGAAAAGAGATAGATCTACGCATTTGTAATGGTTTAATATTGCTGAAAAAAGTAAACTTTCTTGTCAAAGCTTTTAGTCTTGCACTCATCAGGACATTTTGCAAGAATCCAAATCCATGGAAGCAATAAATGTATACTGTATGAGAAGGGAGTGCTGATTGGTTGGCAGATGAACTCTGATTGGTAGAGGCATTGCCATGGAGAATGCACCATTTGATGGTGCTTTCAATAATCTCCATTAGTGTCACTAGTAGGCTTACATTAACACTGCAATGAAGTTACTGTGAAAATCCCTGAGTCACGACTGTACACAGAGGGAGAATTCAGAATGTCAAATTCACCTGACAACCAGGCAGCTTGACTCTGATTGGTCAAGGAATTGCCCTGAGAAATGAACCAGTGAATGGCTGTCAGTTATTTCCATTGGCTGAAACAGGCGCAATGTGCGTAAATGTTCTTGCTGCCTGAGTAACAATGTGTCTTCCAGTTTGCGCAAATGTACCGCACTATGAGCCCGATTTAAGTTTATTGTTAGCGGAATTTTTAAGCGCACTGAGGATGAATATTCAAAGTTCAATATTCAAAAAATGTTCATTCATTTTTGTTCTTCACTACATTATTGGCAAATTTATGAGAGTTTTGAAGGTGTTTAACTTGCTAAAAACTAAGTTCAGTTTATGTGCTGGAGATCTACAAAATGATACGAGGGATGGTACACCAGTGAAATGAGGAGACGAGAGAAGCTGGGATTGTTCTCCTTGGTGGTGTTAACAGAGGTCTTCAACATAATGAAGAGTTTTGATGGAGTAATTCCTCAACTGTTCCCAATGACAGTTGGGCAGTTATGAGAGGGCACAGATTTAAGACAATTGGCAAAAGAAACAAAGAGGAGAAGAAGAAAATTGTTTATTTATTCAGCATTAAATGACGATTTGGAATGCACTGATGGAAAGGATGGTAGAAGCAGATTAAAGAGTAAATTCCAAAAGAATATGTGATAGGTGCCTGAAAAGGAAACATTTGCAGGGCTTTTGGAAACAGAATAGGGGAATAGGACTAATTGCAGAGATTAGTTAAAGAACTGGCAGAGGCATAATGAGCTAAATAGCTTGCTTGCTGGTGCTGTAAGAATCTATGAAGTTGATGCCATATGCGAATAGGCAATTTGTCGCAAAGGAAACAAACCTTTACACCGTAATTCTTAAAGATATTTAGGTTGATGACATCATGATTGTACCCCTCCTCTCTTCCCCCCCCCCCCCCCCCCCCCCCCCACTTCCATACTGAATGACCTGGCGGGCACTCTGTAAAGTGTCAACTTCATGTAGCCGTTACAATAATTGGCCAGGGTCGCGAGGGCTGCATGAAATGTTCGTCACTCGCAGTTCTGTGCCTGGGGGCATCGCTTCTCATCACAAAATTTAATTTGAAGCATCTAACCATGAAACGGATTGAGCAAATAATGACTTCATCGTTTTATTGGCAAATGTTGACATTTAGGATTTCCTCTTTCAGCCTCTGACACAGTTTGCGTCCTTTTGCTAAAACTTCAGAGTTGAAAATTAATGATAGAGCAGATCGCTGGACACAATCAAACTCTCCATTGTGCACCCAGCAGGCAGGTTTTTTTGTTGCCGACAGTCTCTATTATTAATCTGATGGGATGCTGCATTATTTAAATTACATCTCCTGAATTCTTGCACTGTAAAAATACTCTGCATCCTTCGCATATTTTGATTGAGGCCTGTTTTGTTTTTAAGAGTCAATTTATTATTAAGGCCTTTTTGGTATTTGATGGAATATTAATTCAATGGTCCAAATCTATCTATCAGCCTCAGGACCACTACGACCTGTGGCGATCAGATTGAAAGCTGCCCTTTTACCTGGAGATATGAAAAAATGCCAGACGATAGATGCACAATGCAGAATAACTCCCTCGGCGCAGGAATCCTTGGAATGGCCAGTGAAGAGAATCAACGTGGATGGTGCTTTTGGGGCACTAGCTGCTGTAAGATAAGCCTTACAATCAGAATGCTAGTGAATAGGTGGTTGTCAGGAAATCATTTTTCTTATTTAGGGGCTATTTAGCATGGTCAATCCACCTACCCTGCAGATCTTTGGGTTGTGGGGGTGAGACCCACGCAGACACGGGGAGAATGTGAAAATTCTACACCGACAGTGACCCAGGGCCGGGAGTTAACCCGAGGCCTTGACGCCATGAGGCTGCGGTGTTAACCACTGCACCACCATGACACCCTGAATATCATGATAATATGAAAAACTCAAGGAAATCCAGTCAGTTGGAATGTATTCTGCTCAGTAAACTATTTTAAGATGGAAGCTGTCTCGTGGCGGAGAGAGTTTGGCTAGGTTGATGGGACAAGTGCTTTAGAGGTATTGATAAGTCAAACAACCCGACAAACAGATGTTTACCTCAGGCAAGCTGTTAACAATGGAGAATAGAATGTCAAGGGATTTGTGTAAGAGGAGGTGAGGTGCGAATTTGTTTGCCAGTGAAAGAAGTGAAGTGCGAATTTTAAATCACATTCTAAAAGTAGGCCTCACAAAATGAATATAATCAAGTGGGACTTCTGGGGAGGTTGGTTCCGATAAGGGAAGATCAATAAGGAAAAAGGTATATCAGGAGCAATTTTAACCTATGTGAGTTAGCTGTGTTGAGAACTCAGCCTGCAGCAGGAAAAGCTGAGTGAACTGTGTGTCTGTAGAAAAGCTTGTTTGAAGAATCAGTTGTCCTCCCACATCAGAAGCAACCCTGAGATAGATGGAAGTGCCTGGTTTTGTAACCATTACTGACATTTACTTATGATTTTTATTGAAAAATCTCAAAGGTTATTGTTCGGGGAGGATTCGCTCTGAAGTTAGGGAAATAATTTGGAACTGGGTAAATTTAGGCATACTGTGTAGAACAATTGAGTTAGTTGAGTGTATTTCCAGTTGACTTTTTGGTTGTGTACTTTATTTTAAATGAACATTTATTTTGTTTAAAACCATCAGTAAGACATCTGGGGCACCTTTCTCTGGTTTTCATATATTTCCTCACATTATTCTAAATTGCAAAATATACAGTTGAGAGCAGATGTTTCAAGCTTCCCTTCTGGGATTTGGAATACCCAAGCATTTAACATTAGATGTGGCATTAACTGTTGGAGCTAAATGTTCGCTAATGGGCAGGGTGATATGATGGCTATGTGGGTGAGGTAAATGGGGAAGTGAATAGAATGGCAGGTGGGTGAGGTGCTAGGTCAATAGCATAGTAGGGTGGGTTGGATGGCAGATGGCTGTGGTGGATCAGATCAGGAGGTGTTGTCAGATGAGTCTTGGAGGATGGTCCTCGCAGAACACCGGGGTCCGGTTGGATTGCAAACATGCCCCCATGGCAACCCCAATACCGCAACCCCGCCAGACACAACCACATTCCTTCCACAAAGTCAGACTTCTCTTATCAAATCCCAGGACCATCCAACCGCAGCCGGCAACCGAGGAAGCGAGAGAAACGCAGCAGTCTGCAGGTGAGACTGAAGCAACACGGTTTCAAATCTCCTCTCCCCAGCATTCTCCTGGCAAATGTCCAAGTAATCGAAAGCAAGCTGGACGAACTTAACACCAGACTTACCTCTCAGAGGGAAGTGAGAGACTGCTATGTGCTTTGTTTCACAGAGACATGGCTCACTCCTGCATCACAAGACTGTGCTATCGGGCGGACCGCACCGCATCATCAAGCAAAGCGAAGGGCGGAGGGGTTTGCCTCCTCATCAATTCCTCCTGGTGCTTGGATGTGGCGACCCTGGTGACTTACTGCTTCCCAGACCTGAAATACCTGATCGTGAAGTGCCGCTCATACTACCTTCCACATGAATTCACTTCAGCCATTATCACTGCGGTCTACATTCCACCCCAGGTAGAAGTGTAAAGGCGCTGGACAAATTGTACACAGTTATAAACAACAACTAAATAGAACACTGAGAGGCCTTGTTCATCGAGACTGGGAACGTCAACAAGGCCAACTTCAAGAGTGTACAGCCAAATCTCCACCAGCATATCTCCTGTCCCACCAGGGGTGACAACAGTTTTGACCACTGCTACACAAAAATCAAGCATGCCTACCGTCCATCCCCCGAATGCACTTCGGAATATCAGACCATAAGACAGTGCTTCTTCTCCCAGCATACAAGCAGAAACTTAAGCGGCAGAATCTGGCTAAGAAGGTCGTGCAGTGCTGGCCCGAGGAAACAGAAGAGCTCCTACGTGATTGCTTGGAGACAGTGGACTGGTCCATACTTAGGAACTCAACGACCAACCTAAATGAGTATGCCACCACCGTCACAGACTTCATAAGTAAATGTGTGGACGACTGCGTGCCAAACAAAACAGTACGTATGTTCCCCAACCGGAAACAATGAATTAATCGGGAGATTGACTCCCTACTGAAGAACACGTCTGAGGCGTTCAAGTCAGGTGACCCTGACCTATACAAGAAACAGGTATCACGGTATCACAGTGGTTAGCACAGTTGCTTCACAGCTCCAGGTTCGATTCCCGGCTTGGGTCACTGTCTGTGTGAAGTCTGCACTTTCTCCCCTTGTCTGCGTGGATTTCCTCCGGGTGCTCCGGTTTCCACAGTCCAAAGATATACAGGTTTGGTGGATTGACCATTGCCCTTAGTGTCCAAAATGATTGGGTGGGTTTACTGGGTTACGGGGATAAGGTAGAGGGAGCTCTTTCCAGGGGCCGGTACAAATCCATGGGCCGAGTGGCCTCCTTCTGCACTGTAAATTCTATGATTCTATGAAGAAATCCAGGTATGACCTCCGCAAAGCCACCCGGGATGCCAAGAGAGAATATTAGATCAAGCTAGAGTCACAGACTAGCGTTTACAGACTCTCGGGCTTCAAAGCGAAACCAAGCAGTATCTCTGGCACCAGCGCACCCAACTCAATGCATTCTATGCTCGTTTCGAGCAGGAAACCATCAATCCGTTGTCAAGTGCCCCAGCAGCACAAAACACACCCATACCCACCTTCATAGCTTCCGAAGTCAGTTCGGCCTTTCTGAAAGTGAACACTCGGAAGGCGACAGGTCCGGATGGGATCCCCTCCCCACCTGCTTTTCTTTTTGCACAAAGTGTCAGATGTTCTGCTGAGGAAACCTGGTCACCCTGGTTCCCAGTCAAAATGGCACTTTGCCATTAACACTCTTCCTCTCTCCTCAAATGCTCTCTGACCAGCTGAGGGGAAGGGGTAGGAGATGGTGATCTACATAAGGTTGGTATGCGGAAGAGAGTGATGGGGAAAGCCACCATGTGAAAATACAAGACATGTGGTTCTGTGGTGCCACCAATCTCGGAGAGAAATCAAGGATGCCCCCGATTCTGAATAGGTCTAACATCGAGAAAATAGCTCAATAGGGAAGTGTTGATGTCTGCAATTATGAATTGCACACTCTCCGCAACAATGGACATATTATTTTTATGTAAACATTCATCATCGATACAATTACATTAAAATGTGTACACTACTGGGCAAAAGCTCCTCTTTCATCAGTGACCTGCTCGTACATTTTTGCTAATGACGGCTGGCAGACTAACTTCCTTGCGGTAAAGCTAAGCCTTGAACATATCAAGCTTCACCCAGGTGTTCAATGAACATCAAAGGCTGGGGAAATGAGTTAACCCCCTGCAATTTTTTCTGAGTAAGATCCTTTGAGGCTTTGAACCACAAAGGTCAGACCCATTGGCTCAAAGACCAGATTGTCTGCACACACCGTACCTGAGCTGCTTCCTGCAAGAGAGTTTATGGTAACCGCACTATATGCTTAGTCAGTCCATTGGAATGTTTTGTTACTTCCTACTTGCATGAATGCCTTATAGAAAGATGCCAGGTGCATGGCTAAGAGTGGAAACAATTACCTTTCTATTAGGTCTCCCTGCTCTGTCGGTTTAAAAATGGATGAGATTTCCAGTAATGTACAAATACCGTGCTTCATTTTGCATACAGAACAGACATAAAATACAGATATATCCCAGTTAACTAATAATTAATTATTTGGAACACAGTTGCATGCTATCATTAGTGAATGTTTTCAATTGTAATGTAATCAATCCAATGTTTATTAACTTGGTAAAAGCTGTCATAAGCAGAAAATCCAACTTGAATTAACAGCACAAATGAAAGTCTGGCTCTGTTTCATTGAGAGATCTTGCCACCAGAGTTGTTCAAGTCGTCTCTATAGAGCTTGAGCAAGTCTTCTTTGCTGATTTTTCAGACATAAGACAGATATCATGTCAACTCCAGGATTTAATAGGTCAATCCAAGGATAAGATTTGGAGACGTTGCCAATTTGAACCAAGAGAGGGTTGAATCACAGAATGTAGTGGTATTGTCACTATACTAGTAATCCCAGGGTAATGCTCCGGGTACCTGGATACGAAGCCTACCACAGCAGATGTTGAAATGTGAATTCAATAAAACTCTGAAATTAAATATCTAATGATGACCTTGAAACCATTGTCGATTGTCAGTAAAAAAAAAAAATCTGGTTCACTAATATCCTTTAGGGAAGCAAATCTGCCATCCTTACCTGGTCTGGCCCACATGTGACTCCAGACCCACAGCGATGTGGTTGATTCCTAAATGCCCTCTGAAAAAGGCCTCAGAAATCACTCAGTTGAAGGGTAATTAGGGATGGCCAATAAATGCTGGTCTAGCCCGCGGACACCCTAATTTTGCAACTGAATAAAAATGAAATGGTAAAGCCTGCACCTTGAACATTGCATCCATTCTTGCGTGGCTGAGCACAAAATAGAATCAGAGGGGAATGCTCTTACCCGGCAATGGGAGAAAAAAACCCAACTGCTATTCTATAAAAAGGCATGGATGGAGTTGACTCAGCAGGAGAGCAACAGGAACCTGGGGCCACACTCCTGGATTTAGTACAGGAACCACTTTAATGACCTCACCAACATCCTGCTGTGTACATCATCCCACCTCTTGACTCTGCCTCATGCTTGCTTCATCAGATCTCGGCACCCCCCAACTTGCCGCGCAAGTGTGTCCACCCTTCTCTTTTTATGCACTTCCCGACAAACTCACCTGTCCATCCACCACTGCCACTCACCCTGATCCTTCTGAAAGTTGACGCTTCTCCCTGATAGCCACCCTCAGCAAATGCACTGCCTTCAACTGGATCAGCAAATGCCACTGCGCTCACTGTTTTGTCGTCCGGCCCCCAAAAGTTTGAAATAATCACACTTTACACTCAAAATGTTGGAGCTTCATCAAGTCCTTCTGCTCTCCATGCAACTGGCGAACTAATAGACTGAGACGTCAATGCACGACACATGACTGCAGGGCAACGGTGAATCTGGCACCCCAGAGTGCATGATCACTGGACAATTAGTTCCGAGCTCCTTGCAAATAATACAATATAATACTCACTCGTTTGTTTGTTCTTCCCCTGTTTCAAAAGAAGAGAGTGCCACACATAAGGGTGTGGTCCACTATAGATTGCACAGTTGGAAGCTGCAGAGACGGAAGTGCTTTAGATTAGTACCATTTAGGTATCCCTAACCAGTGGAGATGGAGGGATAGAAACTTCCCAGCCACCTGGTGACAGAAATGAATATCAGCGACCCGCATGTCATACAAAACTCCCTAGTCATTTTGACTTAATTTCAGCAGTGTGTGACCTTCAGAATACTAAGTTGCATCATTCATAATCCTTGATAGTACAAGTTTGTAGCATTTTAATCTGCCGGGACCTTGTGTGCAGTAGCAGCCAGTGGACCACCTGGATGACATGTCCTCAAGGGACTGGTTCCTTCAGAGGGTGCACCATTCATACTTTGGAGGGAGCAGTCAGGCAGAAGGTTGGGTTTTCACATGGCGACTCATACTTCACAAATCAGCAGGAATGTTCAAGGTGTTGGGCGCCTTTGTCTCAGGGAGCAGCCCTCCTAAATCTCGACTTAACCGGACACATGCTGTTTGAGGGAGCCCTTCAATGAACAGAAGACTCATTGTGGAGCAACAGAAAAGCTGTGGTGTCCTGGACCGTCATCCAAACACGTTATGCACGACTACAAAGGAAATGGAGGGGTCGGCCTCACGCACAAATAGATTGTTGACACAGTGCGCTGCGAGGATGTTTCCTTCTGCTAATGGCTGAGGCTGCGGAACTTCAATCGTAGCAGTCAGTGAGGCTTGACTATGCTGTGGATTGCCAAGCTGTATACAGTCAATGGTAGTCTGTACACCAGGTGGGCAGCCAGGGCGAAAAGCAAAGCCTGACTGGCATTGTCACAGAGGAGGTTAACATTAATTTTTTTGGCCCTGGCAAAGAATGTCATCAGTAAGCTACCTTGAGCATTTATGTCCAACTGGCTGGGAGATCCTGGATATGACTCAGGCAGAGGAAGATTTTGGAGGCAAATAAGTTGATGGTGGTGATTACTTTCACAGCCACTGGTAATGTGCATCTATCAGGTCCAGCAGCCAGCATGCCTGTCTTCTATGAGGAGATTCTGTTGTGACTTATAATTTTCTACACATACATAGTTAAAAATCAGGTTTGACTATTTGCAGATGTCTGGGTGTTTTACACATCAGGAAAATCTCAAGAATTCCTCCAAAGTGCACAACAAACCCTTTCCGAGTGGATGTCACGATGCGAACATTTCGCATTTATTGCTGTATACGTCTGACTTTTAAGAGGTTCCATCCATGGATAACTGGTTAGCCTTGCTGCCTTCTTTTCAATGGCAAGTTTAAGGATACATTTAGATGTCAGGCAAAAGGCCATTGATATGCACTGACACAAATAGTCAAACTGCTAATTCTGAAGGGGAGTTACACGCACTCAGCACTACATCCCCGAGTTTAACCTGCAAGTTGCCAAGTCGACAGCACGGTAGCATAGTGGTTAGAACAATTGCTTCACAGCTACAGGGATCCAAGTTCGATTCCCAGCTTGGGTCACTGTCTGTGCGGAGTCTGCATGTTCTCCCCGTGTGTGCGTGGGTTTCCTCCGGGTGCTCCGGTTTCCTCCCACAGTCCAAAGATATGCAGGTTAGGTGCATTGACCATGCTAAATTGCCCTCAGTGTTCAAAATTGCCCTTAGTGTTGGGTGGGGTTACTGGATAGGGTGGATGTAGGCAAATTAAGTGGGGTGCTCTTTCCAAGAGCCGGTGCAGACTCAATGGGCTGAATGGCTTCCTTCTGCACTGTAAATTCTATGCTTCTGTGACACCATCTTCTGGATGTGATCACATTTTCCCCAAAATGTATCCCTCCTCCTGCATCTGAAGCCACTCTTTAAAGTTAAGTTCACACCTTCAAGGTCTTCATAAGTGACAGCACTGGTACAATCAATTATAATAAACAAGGGCAGTGGAGATATCGCCTATATGTGTGCCACCAAGACTGTAATTCAACTTTGTGTCAAAGTAATAAATAACAAAATCATACTTCCAAAGTTAAAATATTCATGGTTTTAATGGAATATAGACTAGATCTCTGCATCTTTAGCTGATATTATCCATGTAACAGATCATTACTTAATGTACCCCATGCACCCAAGTATCAATGGATGCACACAGCCATCCACAATAACATGGCAATATATTTATTCAGCTCAACTAATCCTTGTACAAATACATATGCGAACACAATTATTTCATTGATGCAAGGGTGTCTTGAAAATATTAACATAGTATTTTTCACAATCTATGAGATGTGACAATCAGGAGTAAAAAGCTTGATTTGTTAATTAGAAAACATGACAAAGCTTATGCAACTGCCCCTATATTAAATTTATGAAAGATATTTTTACAAGTTTGTTTATAGAGCAAACGTAATATGTCAAATAACTCTATAATTTTACGCATACATGTCGCGGCAAAAAAACTTCACAGTATAATCGTTGCAATTATAGAGTGTCAAATGAAGCTGAAAGTCAGAAAGTGCTTCACATAATGAATTATCATTGGAGTGCGGTGATGTTTATGTAGATAAACACAATATCCATCTGTGTAATTAACAGCCATGGACAAATAATCCATGTATCTTCCTATTGTGGGAATGAAAAATTTAGAGAAGCCTAAATGGGATGCCAAACCCATACAGTCCAACCTACATCATCACGAAAACTTAAATTGATGCATAACAGGGGCTGGTTTAGCACAGTAATGCAGAACAAGGCAAGCAGCACGGGTTTAATTCCTGTACTGGACTCTCTGAACAGGCGCCGGAACGTGGAGACTAGGGGCTTTTCACAGTAACTTTACTGAAGCCTACTTGTGCCAATAAACAATTATTATTAACAGTGTCACTGCTGAGCACCATGTTGTATTATGGGTTTGTTTGTGGTGTCTCATTTATGAGAAGCTTGTATATTTAAACATGAGACATATATTGTTAATCTTTAAATATTTAGAGACCAGATAATTCCATGCATGAAGCTATCCCATGCGGGTTGTTTCTGGACTGCTCTATGATTCATAGAATGATCATAGAATTTACAGTGCAGAAGGAGGCCATTCGGCCCATCGAGTCTGCACGGGCTCTTGGAAAGAGCACCCTACCCAAGGTCAACACCTCCACCCTATCCCCATAACCCAGTAACCCCACCCAACACTAAGGGAAATTTTGGACACTATGAGCAATTTATCATGGCCAATCCACCTAACCTACACATCTTTGGACTGTGGGAGGAAACCAGAGCACCCGGAGGAAACCCACACACAAACGGGGAGGATGTGCAGACTCCGCACAGACAGTGACCCAAGCCGGAATCAAACCTGGGACCCTGGAACTGTGAAGCAATTGTGCTATCCACAATGCTACCGTGCTGCCTATTCTATTACCATGTGACTCCAAAACATCATACTATTGTCCAGTTCAACATTAACCCTTGCTCTGCCAGCAGCTTTTCATTACAACGCCATGCAGGCACATAATATAACAGCGCCTTTCTTCTCAACGTAATACTTTCCTCCCTTCCAGCAATAAAATCTTTACTTGCTATTCCTTCTTGAGCCTCTGCAGTTCTTTCACATCTTGGCTTGTCACATTTGAAGGAATGGTAGTAGTATGCTGTGTTTCCAGCACTTGTTTTCCTCCTTTTGACTGGCTTCTGATTATTCATGAATGCCAAACTTGTCAACCTTGCCCCTTGCCTGAGGTGTGCGGATCCTCAGGTTGTATGACAACCAGTCATCTCTCCGGCTCAAAGGGGAAAGCAGCCTCTAGTCACCTGGGTCAATGGCAATTTTACCTTAACTGTACTCCATCAAGTTGCATCTCTCTTCATAACAAGTTTGTTGTAACCCCCACAAGACCCACAGGAACGACCTGATTGATCTCTCCGTGGGACTTATGGAATATGAGCTCCACCATGAGGGGCGGAGGCCCAACAGCTGGGCTCATCAATTTCTCCCAATGAAAGCCAGCCCAGAAAGACATTCGCATCTTCGGATAGTCCCGGTTGGGATCAGTTGTGCTCTCCTCCACTGTCCTGCCTCACTTTATACCAGAAATAAAACTTCCTGGACTAACCTTTGCAGGACTTCTTGTGACTACTATATTAGCGAGGAGGACAAAACAGGACGACAAAGTGGCATTGTTGGACATCCAAACCACGGCTGCATCTCACGACAGAGGAGCAAGGTTAGCAGTGATGTTAAAATGTCACTCTTCGGGAGTTTCAATGCTTTTGATGTGAGTATAGAAGACGGAGGTGCAAGGCAAGCTGGGGGATAAGTGGTTATGGGGAGAAGGCAGGAGAATGGGGATTAGAAACATATCAGCCATCATTGAATGGCGGGCCAAATGGCCTACTTCTGCTTCTATGTCTTATAGTATTAAGGAGGGGCTAGAGGAACACCAGAAAGTGAGAGGAGCATCAACAGGGTGACAGGAACATCGGGGGGGGGGGGGGGGGGGCGAGAAAAGCAGTGCAAGCAGGCGCGAGAGGAGTAGCAGCGGGGCATGAGGAGCAGCAGCGGAGTGAGAGGAGCAGCAGCGGAACGAGATGGGCAGCAGCAGAGCGAGAGGAGCAGCAGCGACTTGTATGTTTAAACATAAATCACATATTGTTAATCTTTACCGGTTTACAGATCCTAGATATTGCAATGCATGGTGCTTCTTCATGCGGGCACTTCTTGAGTGTTCGATGAGACCATTATCATGTGACTCAATACATCATACCATGGACGGAGCTCTGCTTTACTCTCACATTAACTCTTACTGTGCCAAGAACTTTTTCATTACAATGGAACACAGGCACATAATACAACATTAATGATCCCCTAAGTACGTTGTCAGACTCAGTTGATCTTTGAATTGGTAGAATTTGCAAATATGGCAGTGGTAAATATTTCAGAGGACCTCACAGCACACAAAATCAATAGGAACAGGCTATTAGGTGCTGTCTGATTATGGTGCAAAAGAAAATCACTTTTCGAGTTGGGACTCAGCTGTTCACATCTGTCCAGTAACAGATAAACTTGCATATCTGCATCTGAAATACTTATTGTTACCCTCCTTTCCTGATTTGTAGCAAAATTCAATATGTATATTCAAACAAATATTTGCCTTTTATGATCACTGTGTCCAAAGTTCATAGCAAATTCATTGGAATCTTGACTTTGTAAATCATAAGCCTGAAAGCTCATTTTAAATTCAACGATATAGTAGATTTCTTTCCCTTCTCATGCTTGTCATTAGATAACCATAAGGCTGGAATGAACTCACAGTTTTGTCCAGTGGTTAAGCTACCGGAGGTCAACTTAGTGCAGAGCTCCTGTTAAGTGGATATATATTTCTGAAGAATCCAGCTTTAAGAACAAGCAGTCGAACTTGATAGCTGCATAATATGTGCACTGCTGTTAACTGCTTCTGTAAATTATAGAGTGGGAGGTTTATTTTTGTACTGTGGCCCAGATTTATAGATGTATTGCTTGAAAGGATAGATAAAAATTTTGCTGACACTGCCATGGTGCGATATATGGTTATGGTATCAAGAGATAATGTGAATCAAAATGTCAATTTTCTTGTCTCCCAAAACATGAGCAACATCGGATGTCACGAAAAACACATCCATTACAGCACCTTCTCCAGATGCTTGATGTGCGATTTACAATAAGCAAACTAAAACTCTACTGCTCATCATTCCATGGAAGCACACACTGATACAATGTAACCACGATGAGCTGAACAGTACAAGTGACCTTAATTCAAATGCAAAGACCTCTTCACGATGAACGACTGGAATGTAATTATGAATTTAAGCCCCTGATTATTGGATTCAAGGATATACATGTTGAAGTGAAACTGCAGTGCAAAACTACCTCCGATTTTAAATGGAACCATTATATGACTGGAAAATGCATTGGATTCGCATTGAATGTGCTATCTATCTAATAAATGGATCCGCTGTCATTTCCTAAGATCCGATGGATGAATTTCACATTCAGCAAGGCTTGAATGTGCAGAATATATCTTATTTGTATTTCAAAGGAATATTTAAAAAAATAATTATTTTTGCGATGGCCAGAAATTTCACGTCAATTCAAAGGGAATTCGAACTTCATTCTCGATAAACAAAATACCACCATTTAACTCTGAGCTCAAAAAAGATGCAATGTGCAGCCAATGCTTCCAAATCATATTTTATTTTCGCCTTTGCTACTTACATTCACATGGACTGCTGGGAATTTCCAGACAAATGACTTACAGTTTCTCTGGCAATGAGAATATTTTGTTTGTTAAATGGTCTACAGTAACAAAGATTTAAGAATCAACTATGTAAGATTCCACATATCACGTTAACCATTGAACAAGGAAACGTCACCATTTCATATTGTTACCAATGCAAAGCTATGTCAGCTCATTTTCACAGAAAAAATCAAAAGCACGGCATCACCCCTCGCAGGTTCCTCAACAGAAATGGAGGATGAGCCTGAGAATGTGTTATCACGTCCAGAACTTTGACTTAGAAATGATCTGTCCATCCATGTGTGAATTGTTCCACATATCAGTGCCATTCTCCGTCCAGGGAGCAGCAGTTGTGCAGGACCCTCCCACGCCGCCCAATCTCACCCAAATCAAATCCTGGTATCCACATATTCCACAACGCTCAAGGTGCAGTTGAACATCTTTAACTTCCAGCATGTTGAACGCACGGTGAGATGCCAGTTACCCGCAACACTCACCGCACCACCAACAAAAGCATCAGCAATCTGTGAAAGCATTTCTTCAATGGCGTTAGCAGGTGGCCCATTTGGATCAATGTCGCATACCAGAGTCTTCGTGCTTCAAGCCAGATTGCCTTCTGGACTCATATATCAACCTGAACCCAGTGCTCCAGGACCCTTATCTTAGAAAAAATTGTCCTCCTTTTCGGCTGCAGAAAAGGAAGAAAACATGCCTCCAGGCATCTGCAGCCACCAGCAGGAGCAGCATTGACAATGAGCTTATATAAGGAAGCAATGGACTTGATGGCCTCTCTTCCTTCATTCCGAGAAGGAATCGCGCATCAGCTAACAGAATGAGAACTCGACAACTAAGTTAGTCACAACCAGGCAACAAGCAGCAGTATGATTTGAAGCAATTACACACAGAATTTTAAATGGTTGGCAGATATCAAGAAGGGTATAATTTTCTTTGTTTCTCCTTGGAGCTCATGAATAAATATCATTAGCAATAATGTTCTGTGCAACAATTCCTGAGGACATTTCAATCGGCAATTCCAATTAGAAGTCTAATTATTGTAATTAACCTAGGTCCTATTTTGCAATCAAATCATTACTCAATTTGCAATTCTCTTTTTAAGTTTTGTTTTGAGGTTGCTCACAGCCTTGATCGTACCCTACTTGAAGAATTACCTTCATTTTGGACACTGCATCTCAGGAAGGATATACTGCCTTTGGAAAGGGTTGCAGTGTAAATTCATTGGAATGATACTGAGCCTCAGATGATTAAGTTAAGAGCACAGGTTGCATTGGATTCTATTCTCATGACGATGGAAGATTGACGGATATTCTGATTGAAGTGTTTACAGTGATAAAAGGATTTGATAAGGTAGGTGCAGAGAAGCTATTTCCCCTGTTAGCAGAATCAAAAATTGGGTGGGGGGGCGGGAGGGAAGTAATCTTGAAATGAGAGCTCGGTCATTTAGGAAGTAAATCAGAAAGTGCCTTTCTCAGGGAGGGAAGTAGAATTGTGAAAGTCTATCCCACAAGAAGCTGAGGATGGTGCTACATTTAGAGGTTTGGTGGCTTGGATGGGCCACAGCAGACAACTCGAAGCACTGGAAAAGTAGCACCAGTGGTTCCTTTGCAGGATCTTTCAAATCTGGTGACAAGAAAGGTGGTCCAACTTAACCAGCATTGAGCTGCTAATCACTCAAAACCAGCTCTGCAGGATAGGATATGTTGTTCGTACAACTGACACCAGATGCCTGAAACAACTGCACTACTCAGAACTAGGTCGCAGCAAGTGGACAGCCAAAACACTCAAAGAGTTCCTGAGGAGGTCAAACATACCCCTTGACTCATAGGAGTCTCTAGCTAGTGACCAATTGAAATAGGGAAGCCAAATTTCAGGAAGACATCGAAAACGACGAGAGACTTTGGCAGGGATTTTTCGCTTCCGTCTGGGGAGGTGTCATGGCAAGTGGGAGTGGAAAATATCGCAAGATGAAAAAAACCAGCCTGACGTCAGCCAAGAAACTAATCCAATAATTCGCTCTGGATTCAATGGCAGAGTGTGTTTCCCATGCTCATTGTCGGGAATGCCATTTAAATACATTTAAATATCTTAAACACTCATTATAGAACCTGCTCGAAGCTATCTTCTGTCCAAATTGGTACAAGAGCTGATGCAGTGTCTGATTAGACTGATATGTTTCACAAGTGATATATGTGATCTTCACCTGGCAATCAGCGCTTCACTCATTACCTTGAGGTTTGTTCGCCCACTTTTCATCGTGCAGCGCTCGCAGCGCCTTGACACTGCACCAGGCTTCGCAGCAGCATCACGCCACTCTCAGTGGGGTATTGCGTTCAAGGTTTTACCTACCTGTTTGGTGAGTATGCAGGGCAAAGCCCCCACCCAGAAGGGGACAATATAGGACTGACGTTTTGGAAGGGACTGCAGGGCAAGGCCTCCATTGGGAAAGGGGAAATAGTGGACAGAGGTTGTGAATAATGAGGCCTCAGGATCGCGGCTGTCCCCTAAGATGGCACAGTGGATAGCACTGCTGCCTCACAGTGCCAGGAACCCGGGTTCATAGAATTTACAGTGGAGAAGGAGGCCATTTTGCCCATCGAGTCTGCACCAGCCCTTGGAAAGTGCACCTTACCGAAGCCCAGGCCTCCACCCTATCCCCGTAACCCAATAACCCCAACTAACTGTTTCTTTTGGATACTAGTGGCAATTTAGCATGGCTACTCCATCTAACCTGCACATCTTTGGACTGTGGGAGGAAGACAGAGCACCCGGAGGAAACCCACGTAGACACGGGGCGAACGTGCAGACTTCGCACAGACAGTGACCCAAGCCGGGAATCGAACCTGGGACCCTGGAGCTGTCAAGCAACTGTGAAAACCACTGTACTACCGTACTGCCTCTATTACAGCCTTTAGTAACTGTCTGTCTAGAGTTTGTACATTCTCTCCGTGTTTGCGTGGGTTTCCTCCAGGTCCTGCAGATTAGGTAGATCGTCCATGCTAAATTGCCCCTTAATGTCCAGAGATGTTCAACTAGGCTACGAGGATAGCGTGGGGTGGATGGTTGAGTGGACCTGAGTGGAGTGCTCTTTCAGAGGTTGGTGGAGAGTTGATGGGCCAAATGGCCTCCTTCTGCACGGTAAGGATTCTATGATTCTATGATGTATCCTTGCTCAGATAAGTTACAGGAGAACGGTCCAGGCATCAGACCTGTTGCTTCTCCATGTGTCTCTCCAGCATGTCACTTACTATGGCAGCCTAGTGGAGGCAGGAGATGCTCTACAATCCCCAGTGCACCAGTAGCTATATACCCTCAGTCTGACAATCCTCGGCAACATGATCTATCTCCAGAAATGGGACAATGCATTATGACTCATCTCGATGGAGATACTGAGGTGACACTTGCACAAAGACAGTCAAGGGCATAAGGCCAGAAAACATAAGAAAAGAATAGGCCCTCGGCCCATCGAGTCTGCTTCACTGTTCAATGAGATCATGGCTGATCTAACATGATCCTCAACTCCACTTTCCCACGTTATCCCCTTAACCCTTGAGTCCCTTGCTAATTTAAAAATTGTCTATCTCAGCCTTGAACATACTTAATTACCAGCCTCTACACCTCTCTGCGGTAAAGAATTCCACAGATTCACTGCCATGTTATTATGCCCTCTGGTCCTAAACTCTCGTACAAGAGGAAACATCCTCTCAACATCCACCATGTCAAGCCCCGTGAGAATCATATATGGCTCAGTAATGTCACCTCTCATTCTTCTAAACTCCAATGAGTACAGGTCTAACCTACTCAACTTCTGCTCGTAAGAAAATCCCTCAATACCTGGGATCAACCGAGTGAACCTTCTCTGGACTGCCTCCATTGTCAGAATATCTTTCATGAGATATGGGAACCAAAACTATTCACAGTATTCCAGCTGTTGTCCAACCAGTAACTTGTATAGTTTCAGTTGGACTTCCCTATTTTTATCCTCCAGTCCCTTTGAAATAACAGCCAATATTCCATTTCCCTTCCCAGTCACCTGCTCAAATTGTACGCTAGCTTTTTGTGATTTACGCACGAGGACCCTCAAATACCTCTGTACTGCAGTTTTCTGCAGTCTTTCTCCATTGAAATAATATTCAGCTCCTTTATTCTTCCTACCAAAGTGCACAACTTCACATTTTTCTGCATTAAAATCCATTTGCCTTGTTTTTGCCCACTCGCATAATCTGTCTATATCCCTCTTTGGGCTGGATTCTCCGATTCGGCGGCTATGTCTGTAGGATAGTTTTGTCTTACGACCAGAAAGTCGATGCCGTCCCACAAAGGCCGAGCTTTACATGTGGATACGGTCGCGGAATTGCTGAGTCCGTGGCTGCACATGCGCACAGCGGCGGCCTGTGGTGTCTGCGCCGCACAACGTAGTGCCGGCCACGTTTGGACCTGGACTGCCAAAAACTGTCACCCTGTAACCAGCCTCGTCACCTCCAGACCACCCCGCACCAAGGCCTCTCAGCCCCCGCCTAAGCTCCCCATGCCAGCGGAATGTCTCCCCCACAATTCTGGCGGTGCTGGACACAGTCCGCAGCAACCTAGCAAGGTCCCTGAAAGTTGTGAGGACACGTATCCCACGCCATCGGGGACGCGGCCCATCGGGGGTGGAATACTCCTCAGGTATGGCATTTTGAGGGCCAGAGCATCGGGAAAACACCACCGTCCCTGATTCCAGCAAAGAAATGTACTCTCAGGCTAATTGCCGAACGCGACTGCGGGTTCGCCGATCGGAGAATCCAGCCCTTTGTGTTATCCTCGCCACTTGCCTTCCCACCTATTTTTGTCTCAACTATAAACCTGGCAAT
This sequence comes from Scyliorhinus canicula, assembly GCF_902713615.1. NCBI lineage: Eukaryota > Metazoa > Chordata > Chondrichthyes > Carcharhiniformes > Scyliorhinidae > Scyliorhinus > Scyliorhinus canicula. The sequence goes on along the minus strand of NC_052166.1, from coordinate 28,495,641 downwards.
AGTACATTCACTTCCCTCATCCAAGCCTTTAATATATATTGTAAATAATTGTGGCCCGAGCACAGATCCATGTGGCACTCCACTAGTTACAGTTTGTCATCCTGAAAATGCTCCTCTCATCCCAACTCTCTGTCTCCTAACAGTTAGCCAATCCACCAGCCATGCTAATATACCAGTCCCAACACCATGGGCTCTTATCTAATTAAGTAGCCTCTTATGTGGTACGTTATTGAACGCTTTTTAGAAATCCAAGTATACTACATCTCCTGGTTCCCCTTCATCTACCTTGCTCATTACCACTCACAAAATTCTAATGGATTTATCATGCATAATTTCCCCTTCATGAAGCCATGTTGACTCTGCTTGCTTATATTATTATATTATGTATTTCTAAATGTTCTTCATAAAGCCATGTTGACTCTGCTTGCTTATATTATTATATTATGTATTTCTAAATGTTCTACTAGATAGACATTACATTTTCCCAATGACACATGCTAAGAGAATTGGCCTATAGTTACTTGTTTTTTTGTCTCCTTTCTTTTTGAATAAAAGTGTTCTGTTGGCAGTTTTCCAATCCTCTGGGATTTTTCCACAATTTAAAGCTTCTGGGAAAATAGCTACCAGTGCATCCACTATCTCTGTAGCTCCTTCCTTTAATATCCTTAGATATTATCTATCGGATCCAGGGGAATTATTGGTCTTTAGCCCTGTTAGTTTCCATGAGTACTTTTGCCCTCGTGATTGTTATTGTATTTATTTCTTCCCCACGCTGCTGCCCATTATTTAATATTTTTGAACGTTATTAGTATCTTCCACTATGATGCAAATAATTTGTTTAACTCCTCTGCCATTTCCTGGTTCCCCATTATTATTTCCCCAGTCTCATTCTCTAAGTGGGCCTATGTTTACTTTGGCTTCTCTCTTACTTTTTATATATTCTAAAAACTTTTTCTGTCTATTTTTAGAAACAGTTGTTTCGGACCCAGGTTTCTCACGTTCAAATTGATTGCTCAATTCTATCATGTTGTGGTCATTACTTCCGAGGGGGTCTTTTGCTCTGAGATTATTTATTAAACCTGCCTCATTACACATTGCCAAATACTAAATAGCCCGATCCCTGGTTGGATTCAGCAACATATTGTTCTGGGAAACTGTCTTGAATACACACTATGTGTGGCATTCTCCATCCTGCCAGCCCTGTTTTCCAGCATGGCGCGCTCAGCCAGCAGCGAGATCCTCTGTCCCCGCAGCCTGCCGATGGGGTTTCCCATTGTGGGCCACCCCATGCCATCAGGAAACACACGGGTAATATTTTGAATTGATCACATTCTAATAAATATCAATATTTTTCCATTAAAATTGTCAAGCAAACAGAACATAATTTTCACGATTGGATGTCAGGCCATTTTCTGAGAAATAAGATTGAAAAATATATTGCCTGTTGCCCTGGATTCAAAAGAAGCCCAGCAGTACACCCCTTATTTCATTTTATCGACCTCCTTTCCTGGGTCCGTGTAATATACAAAGACTACAGCTGGATTCTCCATTTCAGTGGCTATGTGCCAGGACTGGCGGAGCATGTGTGATCTTTTACAGCTAGAGGTCTTCAAAAATAATTTATAAGTAGAGTGTTTGTGAAATTAACACATTGACTGGTATGATATTAAAACTTTAGACTTTATCTGGGAGGGATTCAAAGCAACAGTGGCTTGTGACTATGACATGAGACTGAATGGCAATTTGCACTGATGGGTGTGACTTTGACAGACTCGGGCATGTTAACTGACACCAGTATGAAAGGGACACAAGTATTTGCCAAACATTTCCCAGCAACATCATAATTCGCAGCGAAAGCTTGAGAAAATTCAGCCCAATTTGCACACAGGGAAGGACAGGCTGTCACTTCAGTTAAAATGCCAAGTGGCAGTGGGACATGACAAGCCCAAGGTCATCTGCAGAATATGTCACCGAGAGGAGACTTCCTGAGACGAGACAAGGATCAGCTCACCAGATAAGACAAGGTGGCGAACGATGCTTAAACTGAAAGACACAAAGAGCCCGACTTGTGCGATGCCACTGTACTCACTGACAGAAAATCATCTGTGTTTGATTGTCAGCTGACATCGCACAGAGACTATTACTGTCACTGCGGGAACAATCCAATAACGATGGGGCCCTTGTGATTCAGAAAACGCGATGTGACATTTCAGGCCGACCAATCTAAACATAAATCTATTGATTCCTTGAGGTGCAACCAAAAAGATGCGATCAACACGGGGTTATGTTTCATGAGGAACGGTTGAATAAACTTGGTTTGTTCTCACTGGAACGACGGAGGTTGAGGGGCGACCTGATAGACTTCTACAAAATTATGAGGGGCATAGACAGAGTGGATAGTCAGAGGCTTTTTCCCAGGGTAGAGGGGTCAGTTACTAGGGGGCATAGGTTTAAGGTGCGAGGGGCAAGGTTTAGAGGAGATGTACAAGGCACATTTTTTACACAGAGGGTAGTGGGTGCCTGGAACTCGCTGCCGGAAGAGGTGGTGGAAGCCGGGACGATAGTGACATTTAAGGGGCATCTTGACAAATACATGAGTAGGATGGGAATAGAGGGATACGGACGCATGAAATGTAGAAGATTTTAGTTTAGACGGGCAGCATGGTCGGCACGGGCTTGGAGGGCCGAAGGGCCTGTTCCTATGCTGTACTTTTCTTTGTTCTTTATTCTTTGATACACGTGGCTGAAAATATGGTTCCTTGAATTCACCTCAACCTAGTTTCTAATCTTTAGAGAAAAACAATGATCGATAGCATCTTCCCCAAATATATTGAACCAACTAGCCTGCTTGTCTGATATTCTGATAGTTTCAATGTTCATTTTAAACCTTGAGCAAGCTACCAAATAATTACAAATTGCCTGCTGAATCGTCAGAAAGGAATTGCATTTTATGAAAAGCACAGAAATTGTTGTATCAGTCTATTGAATAGCACCCGCTATTTGTTCGACTTACAGTTGCCCATTTAATATCCATGATATGTACAAGTTGGAAATAACACGGCAACTTCGACACAATATTTATGATGAGTGAACTGGACAAGCAATGAGGTACCTCCTCAACCAATCGGATCAAATATATCGTGAAATCAACAGCGTAGGGTCTGAACAAGGAAATGAAGGTTAGAACGGATGGATTCAATATCGAGTCAGGTACAGAAAGTGAGAGGAAGAAATATTGGTTGATGAGAGAGAGAGAAAAAGAAACAAAGAAAACTCACTTTTTTTTAATGTTGCGTTTTTAAAATCTCATCAACAATAAACAACAGTGGAATGAAATAAGAGTACAGGCAGGATCTTGGTCGAATTTGGTAAAGAATTTGGTCAGAATTTCGTGAAGTTGTCAGGCTCAGACAGAAAACTGGTATGTAGCTCTCCAGTTGTACAGACCAGTTTTCTCTCCAAATATTGTGCAGCTTAGAGCAAAAACAAATGAGTGGGCGTGGTTTATGCCATCATGCTGACAGAGTGTCGCCTCATAGAAATGGTTATCAGCTCCAAAGACATCGGGACGCGAGCTTTAAAGGGCGCCCTGTTCAAGGTTGCAGTCTAAAGGCCCTCGGCTCCCATCACGGAAATATTATGGGCTGCCCCCCCCCATTCCCGACATTTCTTGCTGGTATTCCATCGCCCCCCCACCGAGAATCATCGCTGGAACTCCACCTCCCCCGACACTCATCCCTGTCGGTGGAGGGTGCGGACAATGGAGAATCCCGTTGGCAGCGGCGGGGCTGGTAGATCCCAACTCTCGCCAACGGTAGCCCATCTCACCACTGCAAAACATGCAGTGGCGGGGTGGGGCGACTGGCGGAAAGTCCCAACCCATAGTTACACTGCTTGCTAGGAATTGTATCCCAGGAAGTTGTTTTGTTTTTGGGAGTTAGAGCTGTATGAATTTAAACACCGGTTGAGCTCAGTTGGCTAGAAAGCTCGTTCACGATGCAGAGTGAGACCTGCAGCATGAGTTCAATTACTGTACCGGCTGAGGTTATTCATGAAGACCCTGCATTCTCAAGTTTGGTCGTGCCTGAGGTCTGATGCTCCTCAGGTTAGATCACCACCAGTCAATTCTCCCCCTCAAAGGACCAAGCAGCCTCTGGTCACTAGGATTATGGTGATTTTGCCTTTAATAATAATCTTTATTAGTGTCACAAGCAGATTTACAATAACACTAACAATAACACTACAAGAACGCAGTAAAGTTACTGTGAAAATCTCCTCGTCTCCATGCTATGGCGCCTGTTCGGGTACACTGTAGGAGAATTCAGAATGTCCAATTCACCTAACAAGCGCATCTGTTGGGACTTGTGGGAGGAGCACTCGGAGGAAACCCACACAGATACAGAGAGACTCTGCACAGACAATGACTCAAGCCGGGAATTGAACCTGGATCCCTGGTGCTGAGAAGCAACAGTTGTAACCACTGTGTTACCATGCCACAGTTTGCTGACTTTGCATTGTAAAGTTTGTCTTGTTTGTTTAAAACCATGGAACTCTGTGGCATTATTCAGTTAGTAAGTACCTGAGATTTTAAACTTGGTTAACGTTAAACAAAAGTTACCAATCCCTAGCTGAATCATAGCAACACTCATCTTTAAAATGCTACTTAGATCTCAATAGGAGATGAGCGCCAGCTATGACAATTTTAGTCTATCTACTGTGCAAATACAGTAAATTCACACCACTCCATGCATTTTAATGCTGAGCCTTGCAGAGAGATGCCATTTTCCTGAGAAACATCTCAGGAAAACTTTTAAGATTTCTGCATTTAAGTGGCGACCTGGCCTTGCCTGAAGTTGCTGCAGCATTGGTAAATAAATAACAATGAGGGCTCCAAGCCTCATCATATTTTTGGACAGTAACGTTTAGGCCATTACCTTTCACTGCCTTAGGACATCCCATGGAACTTTACAACTAATGAAATAGTTTCTGAAATATAAGGGGCAGCACGGTAGCACAAATGGCTAGCACTGTGGCTTCACAGCGCCAGGGTCCCAGGTTCAATTCCCCGCTGGGTCACTGTCTGTGCGGACTCTGCACGTTCTCCCCATGTCTGTGTGGGTTACCTACAGATGCTCCGGTTTCCTCCCACAGTCCAAAGACATGCAAGTTAGGTGGATTTGCCATGGTAAATTGCCCTTAGTGACCAAAAAGGTTAGAAGGGGTCATTGGGTTACGGGGATAGAATGGAAGTGAGGGCTTAAGTGAGTCGGTGCAGATTCGATGAGCTGAATGGCCTCCTTTTGCACTGTATGTTCTATGTTCTATGTTACATAGACTATAATTCTATAGTCACTGCTGTAATGTAGAAAATTCAGCACCCAATTTGCTCACAGCAAGCTTCCACAAATAGCAATGAGATAAATAATAAGATCATCTATTTCTGAGTGATGTTAATTAAATATCAATAACCACTTGGTCATAAGGAGCTTGAGTATTGCTGAAAAAAACACCTTGTCAACCAATCTGCAATCTCTTTGCATGGATTATACATTGTTGTTCCCTTTACATTTGGTATTGTTGGAAATTGTCTTGATGAGTGCAAGATGAAAAGCTTTGACAATATGTTTCTTTTTTCAGAAATTCTCATATTAAGTTTTGGTCAGGACATCAGGAGAGCTACCCTTCTCTTCTTTAAAGGCACCATGGGACCTTTTTACATCCACCTGACAGGGAAAATGAGATGTTGATATAATGTATCTTCCAAAAGTTGGCATCTCTGCCAGTGCAGCACTCCCTCAGTACTGTACAACAGTATCAGCCTTGAGTTTAAGTTAATCACGGCATTGGTACTTAAGCCTACACACTTCGGAGTCAGGTGCAGGTGTGCTATCATTGAGCCATAGCTGACAACATTTTTTAAGTAGAACTGGACTGCAATTATTTCCAACTCACATGGAACTGTCCAATGATAGAATGTTAAGTGACCTCAGGGCAACCTTCGGCCTCTTTGCAGTCCAGGCTGGACTGATTCCTTTTCACCTGTTACTATGCCTCACGCCACCACAGGTGTGACAAGCTGCTGATAGATAGGTGCATTAGAACGTGATTGGACCTTATGTTTCTAAATTTGGCAGGGAGGGTGGAGGTTAAACGAAAGGAACAGAAAAGATACTACCATCCGAAGAAAGTTGAAAAAACATTCGTGGTGGGTAATTTTATTTGCGTAAAGAATTTTGGTGCTGGCCCTAATTGTGTTCCGAGAACGGTTTTGACCAAAACGGGTCCAGTACCAGACGAGATAGAAGTACAAGCAAAAAGGTTAAAAAGAACACTTGGACAACTTAAGGAAGAGAGAACTGCACACCGAATTAATAGGACAACCTGATCCTCGTAGACTTTTCAGCGAGAGGGATGCGGATGAAAGTAATGCTGCAGCAAGCTGCCCATCGACGAACTGAAGAAACTACGTATGTCAATACACCATTCGCTTATCCAGTATCAGTCTGTTTAGGACCAAACACCAGACATCTCAACTACTGAATTCCCCGTCAATGATTGAGTTGCTCTCAAAGAAGTAAGAAATCACCTAACTGACTGACCCGACAAAAGACTTGCACATTTTTGTAATTTCTTATTTGAGAATGTTCATCAGGGATTTAAAGGGGATGGGAAGATTTGGTAGCATACCCCTTTAAAAGGTTCGAGCCCCAGATGGTCATGTGACCCAATCGGCCAATGAGGGCCGGAGCGGGTGAACCCTGGGGGGTGGAGCATGTGTTCCCAGGTCAATTGGGAGTTTGGACTCTTGGAACGTTTATATCTCACTCTCTGTGCTCAGTTTCTTACTGCAATAAATTTTCATTTGTTCATCTATCTGGTGGTCGCCCGACTGTCAGGATTATGTTCTATTATGGACGATAAGGGAATAGTGTAGATGGGCTTTAGAATGGTTTTACAGGTTGGCGCAACATCGAGGGCCAAAGGGCCTGTACTGCGCTGTAATGTTCTATGTTTTATGTTCTATGTTACAGTAAGAACGCTCCATCATGCAATGCAGTCTTAAATGTGCGGCTGAGCTGCGAGTGTGCATAAACAGGAATGTTCATTTAAGATACAAGGCCTAACCGCTGTGGATAGGAGCATGCCTTTCCCTCAGTTGGAGACACGTTTCGTACCGGCATTTCCTGAGATCATTCAGAAGGTGGGTGTGCCTCTGCACATGGAGAGCAGCAGAAAATTACTGGTTTTCATTTTCATTTTAAACAACTGATTTCTCCCCCCCCCCCCCCCTCTTGTAATGGTATCTGAGCATGACAGGTTCCAAACTTTTGCACATACTGGCATATCACCTGTGGCTCTGTCCATGGGTAGTCTAAACACAAACCCCGAAGGCTGCTCATCTTCGCAGCATCAATAAGATTTAAACATGCAAAACCACACCATTTTAGTGACCTATAAATTGCTGAGGTGTCAGAGGATAGTTGGGTTCTAAGTTGTAGGTTGCAGCTTGGTAACTATTAGATGAGGGATGACATGATGGTTATACACAGGAGATTTGCACACAAATAACTTGCATAGAGGATAGGGAGGTTGATCAGCACGGTTGGATGGTTTGCGATGCAGAGTGATGCCAACAGCGTGGAGTCAATTCCCGTAGAGGTTGAGGTTCCCTTCTCAACCTTATGCCTCGCCTGAGATGTGGTGACCCTGAGCTTAAATCACCTCCAGCCAGCTCTCTCTCTCAAAGAGGGGAGCAGCCCATGTTCCTTAGGAACTGTGGCAACTTTCACTTTCACAGATAAAGTTTTCTATAAAAAAATCATTCTGTCCTTCAGACCCACTAAGGAGCTGGTGGTCAGGTAGTGCTGATTATGCAAAAAAAATGGATATGTCAGAAAAAAAGTATTTCCTTGTGCTATAATGGTTCTGCTGTTGCCATTCATATTGCCTCTCGAATCCTGTTTCCTTAATTGACCCCATGCTACCTGCTTTTGACCCACACCATTATCCCTAATGACATTTAATCTATCCTGCCATCCATCTTATCACAGTTCTTCACTTATGTTCTTTTCCCACTTCCCACTGTTTTCCTGCCACCAGACTTACCGAAAGCTTGCTCTCTCTCTCTTCAAGCAGTGTATTCAAGAAATCACTATTTAAGTGTACAGCAATTACTCCTGTGTTTTGCTAACTTTATTTATAAGTGTTATTTGACCTGTGATGGGCTTTGCTTATTGGAGATAGCGAAGGTGTAGGTTAGAAGTTAAAGTGTTTCTTTTCAATGTTCAGAATTGTTGAATCGTTAATCGAAAAGTTATTTCTCTTGGTGTTAATGTATTTAATCTGTACCCCCCCCCCCCCCACCCCACTTTGCTCCTTCCAGTTAACCTTGATGTAAAATCACTGTGACTTGTTGGCTTGGAGATGGACAATATGCTGCACAGAAAAAGGTAAAAACTGACACACAATGAGTGGTCAGGTTCTGGAATGCACTTCTCGAGATTATGACAGATGCAGATTCAATGATGGCTTTCTGAACCTCCTGGAGATTCCCCTCCAAGTCACTCACCACCCTGACTTGGAAATATATCGCTGTTCTTTCACCGCCGTTGGGGCAAAATCCTCGAACTCCCTCCCTGCAGCGCAATGGGTGCACCAATACCTTAGGGATTGCAGCGGTTCAAGAAGGCAAATGACCACCAACCTCTGAAGGGTACTAGGGATGGGCAATAAATGCTGGCCTGTCCAGCGATGCCCACATCCCATTAAAGAATTTTAAAACCAAAAAGAAAATGCTGGAAAATCTCAGCAGTTCTGGCAGCATCTGTGGGGAGAGAAAAGAGCTAAAGTTTCGAGTCCAGATGACCCTTTGTCAAAGCTGCTTTGATTGAAAGGACACAATTCTTCAAGGATTCTGCAATACCTGTCAGAGAAATAGCTCATATTAGCTTACAGGATGCTTGCATACATCAACTGAGGTGTTAAACTTTGCGAAAGCATTAGAAGAAATCATTGAGGCTTCTAATGAAGAACATTACATCAAGTAGACTACACAGCTTAAAATACATTGCAAAATCCAAATGTACGTTAGCTCCACATCAGCTGGGACGACAGGCAAACTAACATTAGTGTCCTTGAAGGAGCCAAGAGCACTATTATTGATGCTATGATTATCCAAAACCAACTCCTCTGTGCTGACCAAGTGCTTCGAAAGACAAAGACCCGACTGCCAAAGCAAATCGTCAGCACACAGCTCAGAGAAGGCTCCCAAAGAAGAGGAGGACAAAGGAAGCATTTCAAAGGCACCTGGAATGCTTAGCTCAAGAAAGGCAGCACAAATGCTAACGCCTGGGAGACCCTTGCTCAGAAGAAATCCACTTGGATTAACCTCCTGATTGAAAGGACACAATTCTTCAAGTACACTCGATGGCAAGAAGAGGCCAGGAAAAGGAGCCTGAGAAAGGGATACCAGTGATCTAAAGCCTAAGGACCAACCTCACTTTCTGGGAATATTTGCCAAGTGTGCGGTCAGAGTTGTGGCTCTAGGATCGGGTTCATCAGCCACGCAAGGACCCACAGAAGCCATAACCAGCAACACTGAGTATCTTAGGTGGACAATCATACTCTTTAAAGTTCCTTTAATAGAATTGACATCACTTCATACCTTAAAATATCTTTTATTGGAATTAACAGTCCCATAAAAAAACAAAGCTTAAAACATATATCTTTCTTTCACTTTATGTGCATTTTAGACATATTTATAAACACAATTGTAAAACATTAACCCACTGAAATAATGCTCTCCGATGTCTCCTGCCTCTATTCGTTGATTCTGACGGGGGTAAAAAGTGCAAATAAACAAGTGTATGAAAATACCTAACATCGGGGCAAGTTGGGCAAGCTTAACGCTGTCTTACGCTTTCCCATTCAGCTGCTTCAGCACAGTGCTTGCAGCAAAGGACTTGGAAAACACTGATTGAACCTGACACGCTTTCAGCACGCATGTCCATGTGTCAGGACTTCCGCATATTCCCGACGCACATGCGCGACGTACGGCCTCCTTACTCCAGAAGATTGAACAGAAGTTGCGGATCTTTGTCTTCCTTAGTTTTCTGTATCAATAATTCAAAGAACCCAAATTATGTGCCATTTTGGTGGATGAATAATTAATTGAGGAGTGCCATCCGTTCCTTTATTACATCAAGGAAAATTAAATTCTGGCCAGAAATATATTAAAAACAAAACACTATCTGGAAGTACGCAATCATCTCCATTGCCTCTCTTCCTTTGGCAGAGTCTGATTGAGATGAGATGGTGAGGAGAGTGGGGTTGAAGGTGGTGGCTATTGTTAATTAGTGGGTATGCCTCACGTCGAGTAGCGGCAAAAGGGGCTGGGACTGTAAAATGCACAGGCAAGGGAGTGGGATAGGCACAGCACTTCTACAGGTTTCAATCAGTTCAATTGTTCTGAGTTTCACATCCCCCTATTTATCTTCCCTAAAATTCCATTTGCAATGCTTTCTGTTCCCACCCACACCATTTGTAAAGCAGCTCTTGACATTACAGAGCATGTCTTACACTCCATCTCACCTTATCAAATTAGCTTCAAATTTACATTTCCTGTCTGTTGTGCCTTGTAATCTGGCTCTATAACTGTATGGTACAATTGATTTAAAAAAAACTCTCTTTGGGCTGAATTTGTCAGGCGTTGATGGCCCTGACTATGGGCCTCAGCCATTTGGGGAAGTTGGCCAAATCCAATGCCCATCTTATAGTTAATGAGCTGATGCCATTAGGACTACCATATCTTAAAGGGCCAAAGATCCATTAAGGGGTCCGGTAACTCTTCCGACTCCACAGCATAACTGCTCTTGGTGGCCAGTGTTGCCACTGCACCCAATTGAGAGGACTATCAGTGGACATCGCGCTTAGGACAAGGCAAGTTTGGGGGGGGGGGGGGGGGGGGAGGGGGTGCGTCAGTTAAGCAGGATCTGGTAAGAGGCTTAGGTTCATTGGTGAGGGTTGGGATACCTTATTGCCCTGGAGGAAGTCATTGCTATAAAGGCAGAGATGGGAGGGGCATGAGCCACAGTGTACCAGATTAGATGGTGGGCCCAGGCCTGCAGCAAAGCCACTAAAGATTTGTCAGGTGGTGTCCTCACATGGACAAGTGTTCACCTTCCACTGGGAAGGAAGAGATCCTTAATTAGTCACTGAAGTGGGACAATTGGCCTTGGGCCAATTCGCCGGGCCGGAGAATCGCCGGGGGGCGGCAAAGAATCCCGCCCCGGCGGCGGTTTTTCGGCGGGGGTGGGATCGCGTTGCGACGGTCGGGAGCCGTTGGCAGCGCTCCCCCCCCCCCCCCGGTGATTCACCGCCCCGCGATGGGACGAGCGTCCGCCCATTTTTGGCTGGTCCCACCGGCGTGAATTACACCAGGTCCGTACCGGTGTGACCTGTCTATGAGGGCAGCGTACGGAGTCCTCGGGGGGCATGGGGGGATCTGGCCCCGGGGGGGTGCATGGTGGCCTGGCCCGCGATCGGGGCCCACAGATCCGTGGGTGGGCCTGTGCCGTGGGGGCACTCTTTCCCTCCATGCCAGCCGGTATAATGGTCCTCCGTGGCCGGCGCGGACAATAACCCCCCTGTGCATGCGCTGGGATGACGCCAGAATACACTGGCACCCCCTCGCATGCGCTAAATCACGCCGGCCGGCAGAGGCCCTTTGGGGCTGGCTGGCACGGCGCCAACCTCATCAGCGCCGGCCTAGCCCCGGAAGGTGCAGATGATTCCGCACCTTCCGGGCGGCCCGATGCCGGAGTAGTTCACGCCACTCCTCGCCGCTGGCATGGCCTGCCCCACCGGTTAGGTGAGAATCCTGCCTCTTACCTCCCGCACAGAACCGGTCACCCCAAAGTTAAATAAAGGTCATCTTAGTTATTAGGTATAGTTTAGAGCGTAGGCACGTGCATCATTGCACATAGAAATAAGTCTTGTGTTTATTAATAAGTTGTCTTTGAACTAATATACTGGTTGTGTGTCCTTTGGTCAATATAAGAAACAGCTTGTGGTTAACATAGAAATTAAGTAGTCAACAGTCTCCACGCCCACCGGAAAACGGGCGAGAAATACTCCAGACATTTTCCTTGAAGGTCCGGGGTGATTCTCCATTTGCCAGGGGGCTAACAGAGCCCCGTCATGCATCCCGCAGCTCTGGCTGCTGGCGGGGCCCTGCGAGCCAGGCCACGCGGCCGCGCATGTGTATGGCGGCTGCAAGCGGGTCCGTGCATGTGCGCGGAGGCTCACCTTGATGCGGGCGCTGCCGTCATGGCGGAGCCACACAGCAGGCCCACTCGGAGGAAGGTAGGTCCCTCCCAGATCGCGATGGCCCGCCGATTGGTGGTTCCTGATCACGGGCCTGGCCACCGCTGCGATACCCCAGCCCCCTACCAGGACCACCACCGCGGCCGCTGGTCCCAGCTCCCGCCGGTTGGTACCACATGTAAATCACGGCGGTGGGAGCTCAGCCGGTCGACCGCAGAGAATCGCCTCAGGGGTCTGTTTCAGCGGCCCCCAAATGGCACCGTGACGACTGCGTGCGCGGGACTGGCAGGTCCGCGGAGAATCGCGGAAGAGCCGTCACGCCGGATTTCCATGGTGAACGGCTATTCTCTGCTCCTGCACTGGGCGTGATTCCGGCGTGAAGGGTCAGAGAATCCCGCCCCCCGTTTTTAGAAGTCCTTAAACTCATACAACTTCAGCGACCTCTCATGTCATTGCATCGATTTGTTCGACCTGTGCCATTTGTTACTCTAATTATGCAATCGTATCTGTGGCATTAGCTCTGCCAAATTGTATGGCAGTTGTCAGAACGGCAATATTTTCTAATTCATTAACTTGTGATCGAGCCAGCAATTTCTGATTATTCAAGCTTCATTTGCAGATGTGGAATCTCCCAACGGGGTTGGAAATTAAGAAGAACTCCTTTTAATGACTTTCTAACTGCCTCACAATCAAGTCTGATTGCGCCAGGTCATATGCTCTTGATTCATTCCCCTCAGGCGATGCATTTTCCTTCACACAGCATCTGACAGACTTCTCTTTCAAAAACGAAATGAGAGCAAAACTCATTGAAGTCAACAAAATAAGGAGTAGAATTAATCAGCTTTCTTATTCGATAATGTTGTAAAGTCGCCTTTTTTCTCTCCGCAGAAAGATCAGCAATTTCGAAAGGTAATTATCCATTTGCCATAATGCGCAATGCACTAAGATTATTTACAATACTATTCATTCTTCAGCTCGTTCATTCAAGGAAAGATTAATGGACGCCCCAATTTCAAACCATTTTGCATGTAAAGATTATTTTGTCTTTTGAGAATCTCTTGTATTTTCGTTTTGTCACTAATAATGTACTAAAAAGGGACCTCTCAGAGTATGTCAGGAAAGCTGCTTCATTCGTCAAGTTACCACATTTGTTCAGTTTCCCAATGGGCTGGTTAATAAAAACATTTAATCAATAACGTATTGTGCAATATGGGTTTGACTCTTGAGTTGGACTGTGCCAACTCATCACAGCCAAACCAGTGGGCGAAGGAATATAATTGGCGTCAGTAGCCCGTGCTAGAGGCAAAAATAATTAGCTGAGGTTGCCTCTGAGCAATTCCTGCTGGGAAGTGCATCTGCATGTCTAGTTAAGACAAAATCAAGGTCAACACTGTTTCTTCCATGGGTGGCTATCACACCAGCGAGCACTGCAGGGACTGACATAATGGATATATCAGTATAATCACTTCCTGTGTAACAAACCCCCATCAAGTCTCAACACAACAAGAAAAGAAATTGAATAAGTCACCACTTCAGCTGAGATGGTGTGAATGCAGAATTTAAATACGGAAGGTTTCATGTTGGTCAGGCCACATTTGGAGTACTGTGTGCAGTTCTGGTCGCCTCATTTCAGGAAGGATGTGGAAGCTTTGGTAAAGGTGCAAAGGAGATTTACCAGGATGTTGCCTGGAATGGAGAGTAGGTCTTACGAGGAAAGATTGAGGGTGCTAGGTCTTTTCTCATTAGAACGGAGAAGGACGAGGTGCGACTTGATAGAGGTTTAGAAGATGATCAGGGGAATACCTATCCAGTCACCTGAAGAAGGAGCTGTGCTCCGAAAGCTCGTGTTTGAAACAAACCTGTTGGACTTTAACCTGGTGTTGTAAGACTTCTTACTGTGATCACCCCAGTCCAACGCCGGCATCTCCACATCAGGGGAATAGATAGAGTAGACAGTCAGAGACTTTTTCCCCGGGTGGAACAAATTACAAGGGGACATAAATTTAAGGTGAACGGTGGAAGATATAGGGGAATGTCCCAGGTAGGTTCTTTATTGTGGGCTGAAGGGCCTGTTATGTGCTGTATTTTTCAATGTTCTATGTTTGGGAATTTTTGGGAAATGTTTTACCTCTGCTTCTGCATAAAGGATTTGGAGTTAGGGGGTAAATTAAAGACGGCCCTTCCTTCCAGCCATCTGCATTCACACATTTTTGAGGTGAAAGATTGGTGAAAGTGATAACGAGTTTTGAAGCTGCTTCCCCAAAGACTGGAAACAAGAACAAGAAATGCAGTCATTTTAATTTACCTCAGGAACACCTCATTGTGTTCTAAGGTCTTTTTGTTCTCCAGCCCCCTCGGGTTGTACACACAAGGAGCTAAAAGTCAAAGATAAAGATACATGCAGTCATCGGACCCAAGAGTAATGCCTGCAAGGTTTCACAATCATCTGAACTCCCAACACAAAATCACTGCTGGCAATGATCTACTAATCTCTTCTCTATGATATCAACAGGTTAAACTGGTCTTTATGTAAGGCTATTACTTGGTACAAATATCCTACTTAAAAAGAAGTTGATTAATGACTTCAGTCTTGTTGTACACCATCATTTTGATCCACTTACAGCCCTCAACAAAATTATCAATATTGAAAGCAGCATGGATTCCAGTCCTGTGCCCCAGTGCAAGTCTGTTGGTCACTGCGGTTTACTTGGAACTAATGTTGTTGACAACATGCCATTTAACAACCCACGCTAACTGTGATTTGCTGATCATGGGCTCCCCCTTAGGCATTTCACTTAAAACATACATTTTAATATAATCGTTCTGTATTATCAAACTCAACGATTATATTCATAGGTTTACACCTCTGACTTTAAATTTAAATCTCATCTCATCAGTCAAATGCAGTATTTATGTTGACTTAACATCTTGCGTCTGGTGGGGACAAGAACACTGAGTTGAAAAAGAACAGCTGCGGGATTCTCCGTTGGCAGGATCCTTCGCTTCACCGCCAGTTTTCGGGCGGGACAGGATTCACCCTACGCCGGTTGGGGCCCGTTGGCAGCGGCCCCCCCCCGGCAATTCTTCGGGCCCTGATGGGCTAAGCGGCCGCCAGTGTTTGGCCAGTCCCGCCGGCGTGGATTGGACATGGTCCCACATGGCAGGTAAGTTTGCTGGTGTGGTCCACAGAGGGGGGGGGGTGGAGGGTGGGGGGGGGGGGGGGGGGGAGGACGCGGGTGGATCCGGCCCTACGGTTGCCTGGCCCGCGATCAGGGCCCACCAAACTGTGGACGGGCCTGTGCCGTAGGGGCACTTCTTCCTTCCACGTCGGCCCCTGTAGGGCTCAGCCATGGCCGCCGCAGAGAAGATACCCCCCCGCACATGCGGCAGAATACACCGGCCAGTCTGCGCATGCGCTAACTCACACAGTCCCTTCGGTGCTGGCTGGCACAGCACCAACCCCTCCAGCGCCGTCCTAGCCCCTGGAAGTGCGGAGGATTCCGCTACCTCCGGTCGGCCTGACCCCGGAGTGGTTCGCGCAGATTTTTACGGCCGGCGTTGGGCCATCGGGCCGATCGCGGAGAATCTGGCCCCATGTCTTCATAAAACAAATAACCGAGACGCATTTACACTTGACAAGCTCAGTGTTATGTAACAATAAAGTTTGGACGCAAATCCGATGCCAAGGACTAAACCAATTCCAAAGCAAAATGAAGTGAGACTGCCTCCTTTCCTCCAGAATTACTCTGGTTTCAGGTCAGGGGCTAATGCTGGATTATTGTCAGAATCTGTAGCCTTTGTGGAAAGACACACTGCTTTGCACTGACTATAATAGGAATGGCCCAGAAACAGATCCTTTAGAAATGTAATAACTCTCACAAAACCCACGGGGACAAGCCAACTGATCTCCCCACGAGGCTCCTGGAATACGAGCTTCCTTGCTAATGGACGGAGATCCATCAGCTGAGGCTCATAGAATCAACCTTTAAAAGCCGGCCTGGATTGGGACCAGCATGATCGGTAATGCCGGTTGGGAACTATGTGCTGCACGCCGCAATGGGGCCTTTCCTATTGGCTGAAAATACACTGCCATTTTGAATCTCCTGCTCAGGTCTCCTGAGCTTTTACAGAAATAAATGAGGGTTTGTCCAATCATTTCTCAGCGTTGGAAAGCCAGTTTTTTGCCCACTTAGACTTCACAGCTTGTGCTGGCATGAAGAACTTTCCGGCTTTGCCTCGTCACCAGCTCTTTGGTGAAATCCTGGCAAGAAGCCATCGGAATCGATTTGTGCAGGCGGTACGAGGCCACCATCGGGAGGAGGTCACACTTCATGCTGACTGCAGTACAAGGGCAGTCTGCTGTGAAATCAAATTCAACAGCTTCTCGGGCATTCCACCCAAGCTTCTGGAAACCCGTTTAAAAACTCTATTTTGAGTACATTTTTAAAATGCTAGCAGAAGTTCGCTGTCTGGTCTTGCCTTTTTGGAATCATTAACGATTAAATACCCAGTGCATGAAGAAAGTACGGAAAACCAATGAGAAAGTCTCACATTCCCAGTCAGTTGCCTCACACCAGTTGAATAATTCAGGAATATCGACGCTGCAGTAATCTAAATCCGAAAATATAATGGCCTCCTTCTGAACTGTAGGGATTCTATGATTCTACGATTGAAAACAAGTAAGTTGTTATTGGTCAATCTGCTCGGAAACCAATATTTTGATTGTCTTCGGGACAAATTTTCAGGCTTCAGGTTGTGTAAGATGCAATAAATTCTATGCCCAGTTAATCCCCCTCATTGTCTGAGGCAACCTGGATTATTTGCAATCTTGGCAACCTACTTTGCTTGAGATTATCTTCTGGCCCATACTCTCTCCACTTCTGCAATATCCACTATCAGCTGCTGATGTTCTCATCGAGAACATTGTTCGCTCCAGACCGAACGTATTCAAACATTCAATACTCGCTCGACTGACTTCCCATGGTTACAAACAGGTGGAGACGGGTCAAATGGCTCCGCACTTTTCCCTCTTATCGATTGACCGCAACAGGTTTTCTTTGTTTTGAAAATTATATACTTGCCAGTTTAGAGGGTACTTAACTGTTTAGACACACAGGAGCACAGTGATTAGCACTGTTGCTTCACAACAAAAGACTCGGGCTCAATTCCCGGCTTGGGTCACTGTCTATGCAGAGTCTGCACGTTCTACCCGTGTCTGCGTGGGTTTTCTTCGGGTGCTCTTTTTTCCTCCCAAGAATCCCGAACTGGACATTCTGAATTCTCCCTCAGTGTACCCGAACAGGGGCCAATGTGTGGCGATGAGGGGATTTTCACAGTAACTTAATTGCAGTGTTAATTTAAGCCTACTTGTGACACTATTAAATATTATTATTATCTTAAATTATTATCTTACCTAGATTTCCAAAAGGCCTTTGACATGGTACCGCACAAGAGGCTGCTGCATAAGATAAGTGTGATGATATGATCTGCATACTCGTCTGCCATTGGGCCAGAACGTCGGCTTACCATTGGCCCTGGTCGGTCATGTGCCTCTCGACCGATTGGCCGAGAGGCTGAGTTAACCACGCCTCTATCAACGAGGTATAAATGCTCAGAAGCCTGACGATCGTCCCTTTCCACTGTAGACGATCGCCAGGCTGTGTTCTAGTTAATTAAAGCCTGACATTGGTAAATCACTCGCCTCACGTGCAATCGATGGTGCATCAATAAGGATGCATGGTGTTAAAGGTAGAGTACTAGCATGGATAGAGGATTGGTTGTCTAACAGGAAACAAAGAGTGGGAATAAATGAGTGCTATTCTGGCTGGCAATCAGTGACGAGTGGTGTTCCTCAGGGATCGGTGTTGGGACCACAATTATTTACAGTTTATATAGACGATTTGGAGTTGGGAACTACGTGTAAGGTATCCAAGTTTGCAGATGACACGAAGGTATGTGGCAGAGCAAAGTGTACTGAGGACTGTAAAACCTTACAGAGGAACATTGACACATTGAGTGAGTGGGAAAGGTCTGGCAGATGGAGTATGACGTCAATAAGTGTGAAGTCGTGCATGTTGATAGGACTAACAATAGGACGGATAATTACTTAAATGGTAAAAAGCTGCAGCATGCTGCTATGCAGAGGGACCTGGGTGTACTTGTGCATGAGCCACAGAAAGTTGGTCTGCAGGTGCTGGTGAGGCCACACCTGGAGTACTGTGTGCAGTTTTGGTCTCCACACTTGAGAAAGGATGTGCTAGCACTAGAGGGGGTGCAGAGGAGGTTCACTAGACTGATTCCGGAGTTGAGGGGGTTATCGTATGAGGAGAGGCTGAGTAGATTTGGATTATATTTACTGGAATTCAGAAGGTTGAGGGGGGATCTAATAGAAACATATAAAATTTTGAAGGGAATGGATAGAAGTAGAAAGGACATTTCCACTGGTAGGTGAAAGTAGGACAAGAGGACATAGCCTCAAGATAAGGGGGAGCAGATTTAGGACTGAATCAAGAAGGAACTTCTTCACTCAGAGGGTGGTTAAAGTATGGAATTCCCAACCGAAAGGAGTAGTAGATGCTACTTCATTTAATATATTTAAAGATAAGGATAGATGTTTTTTTGAAAAATAAAGGAATTACGGGATATGGCGAGAATGCAGGTAAGTGGTTCTGAGAACACGAATAGATCAGCCATGAATATAGCTTATAGAAAGGCGGAGCAGGCTCGAAGGGCCGGACGGTCTATTTCTGCTCCTAGTTCTTATGTTCTTATGAGAGAGCGAATGACGGGGAGGGGGGGACAATGCTGGGGAGAAGGGGGGACAGTACCGGGGAAGGGGGAGAGAGAGAGAGTGCCAGGGAGGAGGGGACAGTGCCGGGAAGGGGGGGACAGTGCCAGGGAGGGGGGTACAGTGCCGGGGAGGGGGACAGTGCCGGGGAGGGGGGGACAGTGCCGGGGAGGGGGGGACATTGCCGGGGAGGGGGGGACAGTGCCGGGGAAGTGGGTACAGTACCGGGGGAGGGGGGGTCATTGCCGGGGAGGGGGGGAGACATTGCCGAGGAGGGGGGGACAGTGCCAGGGAGGGGGGGACAGTGCCGGAGAAGTGGGTACAGTGCCAGGGAGGGGGGGAACATTGCCGGGGAGGGGGGGACATTGCCGGGGAGGGGGGGACAGAGCCGGGGAGGGGTGGACAGTGCCTGGGAGGGCGGACAGTACTAGGGAGGGGGGACAGTGCCGGGGAGGGGGGGGTCAGTGCCGGGGGGGGGGGACAGGGG